>NC_072896.1:49972500-52472500 GCF_027943255.1 Anastrepha obliqua
TCACGCCTTGCCCTAAGTTTTATTTTAAAGTATCCAAATAAGCAAACTTATCAACTATCGAATCAATAAACTGCAATTCTCTCGCGCCCCCACATCATCACCTCCCACCACCTTGCTCCATTGTTGGTAATAAAAGTGTTTTTTCAGCGCTGCACCATATTATCACAGCACAACTTTTCTTCCATTGATCCCAAAAATGCAAGACTTGCTCCGATCCGAAAAATTGCGCGAAGAAGTCTGAGACATTTACATTCCCGGTCATTTACTGCCAGAAAAAAGGCATATATGCTCAGCCCAACCCAGCTCTATCTTAAGGAAATAGGGAATTTGGCTTGGAGGAGGTACTGTGATGAGTAGAGTACAGCAAAGGCGATGAGGTTGAAGTGAAAAACCTCAAATCCATAACCCTTTTCGAAAATACTGGAAATATATCCCTAATAAATAGGCAAAAACGCATGACTTTCGAAAATTAACTTTTACACAAGCCTCCAGTATTTTCGAAAAGGGTTATGGATTTGAGGGCATCTTCCTAGCAACTCTTCCATTATAGATGGCTTTTCTTATGACTCTTCTGGCAGCCAAGCACTAACACATTTTTGTAATTCATTCCTCATTTGATGATTCACTTTTGAAGAAGTTTTCTCTATACCTCTCTTCACAAGCTCTATAATGCTGCGATATTCCCTGTTAATTTACAAAGCATGGCTACTACGACAGAAAACAACGAAAATGAAGAATTTGAATTTGTAATGAGCTTACCGTTAGAATTTCATGGACAAATAGTATTGAAAAATAGGAGGTGCGTAGAATTACTGGACCCAGTGTATGTATGTACACTAGTGGCAATTCCTATAAACTCGCTTGTTGTTCTTAAATTTTGTATTTGTATTTTTATACATTTTCATAATTAACTTAGTTGTAAAAAAATCAATTCTGATAACAAATTGTGAGCTCAGAACATTTATTTTTACTAATCTGTCCGCTTTCACTTGCATTTGGAAACTTGAGCTAATTTTTTGTTATTTAAGAGTGTCCGACTCATCTTAACTGTGTAGTTTTTCATCGATGATTAGCACTTTCAATCACTTTTCGCGCCACCGAATACGCTCTTTGAGGAGTGGCCAAACATCAGACTGGCTCTCAGAGATTTTGAAGGAATTAGCTGACTTGCTGACGTCACATGGGATGTGACGGCGGTTTATTTACGAAAAATCTGAGATTGTATTGGAGATGTACGGAAAAAACCAACACAGTCTTCACTCATTTCACTAACGACTGATTTGACGAATGTGTGAAATGAGCGGGCAGAATTTTGTTGCGGAATCCTCGATGACGTGACAGCCGAAGTTACTCTCAAAATTTTGCTTCGGATGTCCAAATCTTGTAATCTATCATCCTTGAGTTGTTTGGTTTTATGAACGACACTCAGTAGGGGCGTTAAGATATTTGATAACTCAGATTAATGCTCAGAAAAACAGAAAGCGCACTTAAGCCAGCAACTAAACTAAAAGTTGAAATTTTTTAACCGAGTTGCGCTAATATTCTGCTCATCTGTAAATATACAGCAAGTAGGGCATTTTGTTTCTGCCTTCATTCATTTGGCACTTTCGTGGATCTCTCGAAGGGACAATGGTAAACTGCCAACGTACAACCCTATTACCAGCTGGTACCGCATCGAATACTTTCAGAATCGCCAACGGAGACGTTGGATTTTTATTCGCTGCGTTATGTCTATGTCGTCGTAAAGCTCATACAGCTCGCCTATGATAGTCGCCGCCACCAATGTTCAAAGCTCCAAAAATCTTCCCCTTAATCTTTCTCTCAAACAATCCAGGGGACGCATCATCGGATATTGTCATCGTGCAAGGTTTTGCAATAAGACGGCCATGAAGAGAGCCTTATAAAGCGTTAGGTTTGTGTGTAGCGATGAAAATGTCGTTGTTATAAATGAAAGTGTGGCAATTCCAAGCCCAAAAATACCAACTCGCCAAAGATAGCACGTCAGACGCACCGATTTGGAAAAAAATTTGCTTAAATATCTCAAATTTCTCTCTTACAAGACTTAAAATACAGCTAATGGAAGGCAATCGATTACGCACTTCGTTTCGCTTCTCAGTTTCAGCCATATAGCATCACAGGGTTTATCTAAAATAAATTTTTCGGACAAGCTGCAGTTTTAGATCCACAATCCATGTTTCCGAACCGTTTTTACTTGATTATCAAGAAACCGTAGAGAGTTTGCCGAGTGCCGAATTTATTTTTCAAAAATTCTACTTTGTAAGCCATCTCGGTCAAAGGTGATCAGTACAGAGATGTGAATCTCGACCATCTGTGGGGCGAAACTGAGGGAGTGCATCTTTTAATTTTTGTTTTCAGCAGAAGGGCGCGCAATGCCATACCATCCCATCGAGCAATTGGCTAAGTAGGATGTCAGCTGGCACGGGGATTTCAATTAGGTGGTTATTTAACCAGGTGAAATTTTCAAGACACATTACTTGAAAGATCGACACGTGTACTAAGCGAAGCTGTGCAGGTTCTCACAGTTCATTTAAGGCTATATCTGAGCTATTTATGGCTTTGTCTGAGGTATTTACTTGTGAAACCAATCATCCGAGACAGCTGCATGCATGAACAAATAACAGCAACGTTTGCTTTTTATAAATAAAATATTTAAAATGATTTTATTCAAACAACTGTAATTTGGATCAGCCTTTTTCAACAGAATTTATTTGATAGATGTATGGATGTTTGTATGTATGTATAATATATCTATGCTATTATAAATTAATCTGATACTACAATACAGCTTGTAAAATTAATATATAATCTGTGTTCGGTCTTAGCATTAAATGCACATCAAAATGTTTATTCAACGAACTGCTCTGATTTTTTTGCAGTGCGGCATTTACGCTCCATTTCTCCATTTCTAATCTTTGCTAATGAAGTCGAATGTGGCATGCAGGCGTATCTATTGCATTCTACCTACGACGTACCAAGTTTTGCGTATAATTTTTCTGAATGCTTTGTCGAGTTAAGAAACCTTTCAAATGTGAAAACTTACAAGATTTTTGCCACTGAGCCATAGAAATGTAGAGCCCGTCGTGCTTCACCAGCCAATATCTTTCAATGGTTTTTGTTTTTTTTTTGTTTGTGCAAAGCGGGCTATTCATTATAAACTCATTCGAATGTTTGGCTAACAGATACTAGGAAATATATATGTATGAGTGTATTTACAGTCTCTATCTATAACTATAACCGATGAAATTTGAGCAGCTGGAATTATAATTTTTTATACACATTCAGCTACTTAAATGGCGATTTCCCGCACCACTAACAAAAAAATATCAGTTTTACTGCTATATTTTAACTGAAGTAGTTCCATTCTTATAAAAAATTAAAATTCAAGCCCGACTGACAGGCGTCCAGAGCGTACTTAATTATGGAGGGAACACTGCGAACTTGTAAAATAGTGACAGTTGCGCATGCCACAGAGAATGTGAAGAACCCGAAACCCCAATCGTTGACGGCGGAACTGTCGTTCCGCTACCCGGAATAGCGATCAATAAGCTTCTAGCGAGCGTATTGTGCAAATGGCTGAAACCCACCATCAACCAACGGATCGGACCTTATCAGAGTGGCCTTAGACCTGGAAAATCTACAATCGACCAAATATTTACAATACGAAAAATCATGGAAAAAACCCATGAAAGGGGTCGACACACACCATTTTTTCATCGACTTCAAAGCTACATTCGACAGTATGAAAAGGAGTTGCCTATATGCCACTTTGTCTGAATTTGGTATCCCAGCAAAATTAATACGGCTATGCAAATTGACGTTGCTCAATATCAGCAGCGCCGTCAGAATTGGGAAAGATCCATCCGAGCCGTTTGAATCCAAACGAGGTTTCAGACAAGATTACTTCTTTAACCTGACATACTGACATCATCGGCCTTAACAACCGCGATGTTACTGCTGTCTTTCCCAAATTGGATAAAGAGGCAAAGCGAATGGGTCTGGTGGTGAATGAGAACAAAAATACCTGTAAGTACCTCCTGTCATCAAACAAACAGTGGGCGCACTCGCGTATCGGCATCCACGTCACTGTAAGAGACTTCTTTTATTTAGGAACTAATGTTAACACCGATAAGAAAGTCAGTCTTGCAGTCCAACGTCTCTCTTGCCAACAAGTGTTACTTTGGACTAAGTAGGCAATTGAGTAGTAAAGTTCTCGCTCGACGAACAAAATTAACAATATTCACGACTCTTATCATGCCCATCCTAAAGTATGGCGCAGAAGCTTGGAGGATCACAATATCCGAGGAGGTGTCCCTTGGAGTGTTTGAGAGAAAGATTCTGCGGAAGATTTGTGGACCTCTGTACGTCAGTAACGGCGAGTATCGCAGGCGATGGAACGATGAGCTGTTTGAGCTTTGTTCAAGCAAACAATTTTGTGAATGTCTAACCATGAACTTAGTTTCTCTCACCTTACGGTTGTTGTTTTATCTGTCGATAGTTCTAATTCCAAACGCTAGATGAGCTGAAGATATGTAGAACGTAGAGGTGTGGCCTATATCAGAACCCTTAACTGACTCTCAGCGATTTTGAAGGAACCATCTGATTTGCTGACTTAACCGGTGTTATGAAAGGAGTTTATTCACGAAAAAACTGAGATTTTATTGGTGATATACGAAAGAAAACAAAATTAACGCAGCCTACGCTCACTTAATTCGTTGCCGTTTGAACAACGACTTTCTGGACGATACGTGTGAAATGAACAAGCAGAATTCTGCTGCCAAATTGAAGTGGAAGTTTCTCTCACAATTTTGTTTCGGATGCCCAAACCTTGTAATCTATTATCCTTGGGTGGGCCATCTCAATATCCCTGTAGGGGGCAATAAACTCTTTATCACTTAAAAATTCTTTATATTTATTGTATTTTTTTTTTAATCCGAATTCTTAATAAAAATTACCTTGCCCTTATTTTTCGGCATCGGGTGAGATAATTTTTGGTTTTTCGCTGCACGCCTACAAAACTAGCCATTTTAATAAAAGCATTCTAGCTGATTGATATTCCGCTAACGGCGTTCATTATTAGGTCTTAGGTCTTGGGTTGTAATGATTGCCCAGAGAGAGGGCCTTCTTGGAGGAAAGAAGTTTAGTTCATCCTTTGTGATACCATTGCAAGAGGGGGAAAGAGAGGAAGGGAAAAAACGAGAGGAAGAAAAGGAGATGGGTGTGAAGGGTTGAGTATTTGTGAACTATGAATGGTGACTAATTTGAAGTTCATCAGATTTTCGATATCAAGACCTGCTATGTCAGCAGGCGCAGAAAAGAAGTGAGAACCAAGATGCTCAAAACTTAGTCAAGCGAGAGCGGGGCAGCTAAGGAGCAGGTGCTGAGATGATTCCACCTCATCCTTCATACAGCTGACACAAAAAGGACTCCAAGTAATTCCGAGTCTCATGGCATGTATACGCCGCGTATAGTGCCCCATGAGGATGCCCACAAAATTTGAGAGCTGAGATTTGGTCATCCTCAGAATATCCCTAGAACGTCTCCGATCCAAACATGGCCAAAAGGATTTCGCGACCTTACACGTTCCTATACTTGCCCAGCGCTCGCTGAGTTGGTGCAAAGCCCATCCATGCAGGAGTAGAGCGCAGGTTGTTAAGGGGAGCCCGACCCCCTCCTTTCGCGGACACACTACCTCACAGGTCCCTTGTCTGGCCAGCTCGTCAGCTTCGCTGTTCATTATTACTTCAGAACTATTTCGCTTCACTCCACTACCAATAAATCAGTTTTCAACCATTTAAGTTCATTAAGAAATAATTTAACAATCAAACTAGACATAAATTGCAGAAGAAACAGTCAACGGTCATAAATCAGTGGCAATCGGCTGTACTTGTTTGTATAAATGACATATGTATATGTACTTATATGTAGCATCAGTATGCGTGACATGTGTATACATTTATTTTCATATAAGTATGTCTGTAATTAGGTGCATTTTACCTTACGAGTTTTCTTGCAAATGTTTCTCGCTGCGAATTAGCACATGAAAAATGACTTAAACTCTAATTTGCATGCTCACGATATTTAAACGCGCTGTACTTAATGAACACTTTTTGGTTAACTAATAATTTGTTTTTACAACCATATTTTTCATGTCAATTTTGTTTATGAGTGCTAAAATTTCACACTTTGAAAAGCTTCATTCATTTATAAAAAAAATTTAATTACCCAGAATACGTTATATATTCTATATATGTATGTGTATATGTGTTAAATGGGCAAAACAATGAAATTCGGTGTTTGATTCGAATGTCAAAATAACAGTTTCCATTGCATGAATGGCGATTTGCATTCCTTTCCTCAGCTCCCCTTTGAGTTTATGTAAAAATAATTCAATGAAATAGTTGGCATTATTAATGCGCAATGAATATTTCCTAAAAAAATAATTATTTAAATTTTAAAATTAAGACATTTACGACTGATGAAGAATTACAAAACCCACTATCACCCAATATAGGGTGTGAAAAATCATACAAACGTTAGCTTAAATGTTTTGATCAAAATTTGAAGCGTTATTGTGCCCTGTGGTTTTGTTTAATTATTCTTCAAATAATAGTCATTCTTTATATAGTGAAACCTCCCTTGAGCGAACACTCATCGACAGTCAATTTTTGTCTGCCCAAGAAAGGTGTCTGCCCAAGGGGAGGGTAGCTTGCTTTAGAACGTTGTAATTTTTTAATTAATTGAACACGAATACAAATACGATTTTGAACGCTACGTAATTTATATTAAAAGTTGAATATTTCTCAAGTTTTGAGTACAAAAAGATAGAACCCATGTGTTTTTGTTTTTTTTAGATAAATGAGGTTTATTCCGAACAGTGTCATAAATTAATTTAAAATTGACAATGAAATAAACAAACAACAATGGCGAAAATGATGATGAGAAGAAAAATATTCAGATAAGAACAAAGATAGTATATGAGTCTACCACGTCTAAAATAATATTTTCGGAAAACGAACTGATAATTTTTTTTTGAGATTCGATAGTTGAAAAGAAAATACCTACGAACATACATAAGCTCGATGCACAGTATTCAGAGGTACGGCCAACATCAGACTCTTAACCGGCTCTCAGCGAGTTTGAAGGAATCAGCTGATTGGCTGACGTATCCGGGGTTATGACAGCGGGTTGTTTACGAAAAAACTGAGATGAAAAGAAACACAGGCGACGCTCATATTAGTTGGCGTCTCGTTCGAAATGTGGGTTGCAAGTAAGCAACCTGTCTGTCTAATAGAAGCGTGACCGCCAGAACTTAGCAAATATTTGACCAACTGGATTCTAACAATCTGCATTGTATTAGCTTATAATATGCAATATTTTCAATAAAATGTAGAGTTACCACTATTAGCTATAATAGCTTCGTGGTAACCCTTTCCGGTAAAATGACGAGTCTAGCTCGTCATTGGTTTTTCATGTCATATAGCACAATAACGAGCTACACTCGTCATGCCTACTGTTGAATATGCTAATTAATTTAGTTTAAAATTTCTAGTGTACTGAATTGGGCAACACCTTTTTTACTTGTGGAAATATCACATTTCCCTATCACATAGTGTTTACCGTTAAAATTTCTTGGTACAAGACACGGGCGAATTGTTGTTAGTCTGTAAGACTTCAGGCTTAAAAAGATAATGTGAGCATCGGCCAATATACATATATTTCTATAAAGGAAAAACGTGTTTTTTCATTAGTAAATCATACCAGAAGGGGTTAATTTCTGCGCAAGATTTGGAGGTAATCGGCTCCAAATCAATCTAATTTGCTTTAATAACTGTTTGATCGTTCATATTTGTTTTCCGTTGAATTTTGCTTAATTATTGCCGAAACATTTTCAACAGGTTTAGTATTATCTGACTGGGAAGACCAATCCAACATTTTAACCCCATTTTGCTGTTTCAATTCTCTACATCTTCGGCTTCTATACTTGGGATCGTTGTTCTCTTGTAAAATCCAAGGTTATAGCTAGCTCTTCCAAACATTTTCGCAGCTGATGGTAGTAATGCTTTTTGGAGAAGCATCCCCACAGATTAACCTTAACTGGATGCTTGACATTTCGTTCAAGTTGTCAGTAGTACAGAAGGACCGATGTTTGCAACTATTCGATTCAAAAGGAAGATTCATCCGTTAATATTACGTTTCCCCAATTACGTACTGAATTTGCCTTTGCCCATGCAAGTCCCTTTTCTATGCCCGATAATGAGAGCAGCGGTTTTCAATGTGGTGGAATTTCAGGTGTTCTACATGTAACCGTCCTCGAATCGTGTCTTTGGATACATCGGTAATACCCCTCTACCATAAAACTGTTTCAGTTTCACCCAACGATAAGTATGGCTTTGTCACAAACAAAGCAATGATCATCTGATCTTGCTTTGGAGATCGATTTCTTCAAATATTTCGATTTCTTCT
Source organism: Anastrepha obliqua (assembly GCF_027943255.1). Classification (NCBI taxonomy): domain Eukaryota; kingdom Metazoa; phylum Arthropoda; class Insecta; order Diptera; family Tephritidae; genus Anastrepha; species Anastrepha obliqua. Next base: position 49,980,985 of record NC_072896.1, read on the forward strand.
ACTATTTTGCTGCACAGGCACGTGAGACTTGAATGATGACAACGTCCGACGAGGCGTCGCTTGGAGTGTTTGAGAGAAAGATTCTGCGCAAGATTTTTGTCCTTTTGCACCGTAGCAATGGCTAATATCGCAGGCGATGGAACGATGAGCTGTATACGCTTTACGACGACATAGATATAGCGCAGCTAATAAAGATCCAGCGACTGTGTTGACTGGGTTATCACAGAGAGAACGTCGGTTCGAATCTCGGTGAAACACCAAATTAAGAAAAACAGTTTTCTAATAGCGGTCGTCCCTCGGCAGGCAATGGCAAACCTCCGAGCGTATTTCTGCCATGAAAACGCTCCTCATAAAAATATCTGCCGTTCAGAGTCGGGTTGAAACTGTAGGTCCCTCCATTTGTGGAACAACATCAAGACGCACACCACAAATAGGAGGAGGAGCTCGGCCAAACACCCAAAAAGGGTGTACGCGCCAATTATATGAAAAGGAAGTGACTGGCGCGCTTTGTTCAACTCGACCAAAATCGGGTTAGCGGTTATCGCGTCAATTAAGAAGAATAAAAAGAGGCACGTAACATTTTTGGACCTTTAGGGTGTGCATACAGGAACACTACTTAAATCGTTTTTCATACGCGGACCTCATTTGGTAAAAACAACGTACGCTTTCTACATTTCTCACAAAGTTCCTAGCAACTATGGCTATCCCTCAAAAAACTGGCTTAACTCACTATTTTACAGGCAAATGTAATTTAAGGCTGCTCTATTCCCGCGTTGCCAAGATATATTTATTTATATTGCTTCATCTATTCGCTACTTTCAGAATAAGTATTTCATTCGAAAAAGATGCTCTCACTCTTTCATTATTCTCGCTATTTAATAGCCACACCTCGTTTGATGTTGACTTTTATTATTTCTTAATTCTGGACTTGAAAGACTTCTGGACTCGGCATTTTTAATACGAACTAAAATATATTCTAAGGTATGATTACGCTAGGTAATAATTTTTAATAAATATGGCTTTTTGTTCGAAGGAATTGTCGATTAGCGCCACGCCGATTTCATCCGTTCGGGTGAATGTGAAATTCAATATGCATACATATGTATAGGTATATGTATGTATGCATACCCAAAAAAAAACAGAATCATGTTCATTCAAAATTTGATGGGTTTTCATTAACCTGAATGAAACTAATGCAGTATTTTCAGGTTATTTATAATATATGCAGATGTATGTATGCATGCATGCATATCGAATGCCAAATGGTTTGGTGTCTTTCACTACAGGCGTACAAATTTGAATGCAATGCACTCTAATATATGCACACTCACCTATACATACGTACGTGCATTAAAATGCAGTTAAACTCGTAACAAGTAAAGTTCAGCAAACTCAGTTACGTTTGATGACTCTCAAAGATGTTAATTGAATTAATTCTGTTGCTTTTGCTTCCGTGATTCAACACAAAGAATGTAGCGATAAGAGTAAGTGCTCGCATTACATTCGTATCCATTTGACCTCATTATCTGAAGTTTAGCCTTCAATTTCTTGTTTTGTGCGTTGTAGCATCAATTATTTAGTCATAAGTTATAAGGAAAGGTTTTCTTTGCCCACATCTACAGCTTCTACTAAATGTGTCTGAAAATCTGTCAAATTTCTATTTTGAATTTTTTCATGCAGAAATTTTCTCTTCTCAGGCGCCTTGCTGTCTTACTATTTCATTTTCAAAATGGCATCAAACAAATCTGGCTGCTGTATTCGCGCATGCAAATGGCGCAGCCAAAGGAAAATTGAGTTGTCAAACTACGAAATGACAGCTGACGTTAAGGCAATGAAGGCAAGAAATTCGGTAAGACAGATATGTGTTAACAGTGAAATTCGCGCTCTGCTCCTGTCAGAGATTTTTTTAACATAATCTATAGAAGGTTTAGATATGGGGCTTAACGCATACCTGTAACTAAAAGCGTTTTTGGGAGAGTAAAACTTAGCCGCGCTTTTAGGTACGATTCACAGGATTTAGTATGCATTTTTTCTACCAGCTAAATCTTGTTAAGTGTTAAACATTGCACAAAATAAGGAGTAAAAACACTCTTCTTCTTATTCTCTTCTTTTGTGGCAAGCACTGCCCTCGTGTGATGATGTCTTTTTTTTTTGTTTTTGCTTTTAAGTCAGATCCATTTTTTATCTCAATGTCGGAAACTCGTTAATTTGCTGTAAGAAAGACGTACCGAAAGAGCGAAGTCGTGCCTAGCTAGCCTTGCACATTCATATAAGTAAAGGAAAAGACTTTCCTTCTTGACAACTTCTGGGATTTTGAAGGGGAGGTTGAGTCTGGCTGCGTGATTCCCAACCTTCCAATGACCTGTAAGGGTTGCAGTGATGCGTGTACTGTTTGAGAGAGAGCATCTTAACAGGTGATTCGTCCTTTGGATGGCCATGTGTTTTTGTTGTAATACATATACATTAGGGTGGTCCAAAAAACTCAAGTTTTTTTTAGAGACCTAGGGACCCTCTCATTTTGTTACATCTAATAAAATAATAATCTATGCAAAATCTTAGCACCCTAGAACATATAGAAGGCAGTGCTCAACAACGTTTAGTTTTCATAAATTTCTATAAAAAACTCATACTTTCGGGTAATTAACGCCTTTTTTTGTTTCAGGTTTGAACTATATTTCAATCAAAATGACTGCTCTTAAGACGCGTCAGGCGGACAGTGTTTACTTAATTGGTGTTAAGGACTTAGAACCTTTAACAAAGAAGAACCAACTTCCTACAACAAAAGAAGTTTTGTTAAGATTTCACTTTTTTTTAAGTGAAAAAAAATCTGTCAGGAACGCTAGTCATAGCACAATTGAAGAATTGAATGAAGTTTGGAGCAAAGCCCTAATCCCGACTAAATATACCAAGGATTCGATTGAAAAACTTGAAAGTGTGCATTCACAGTGGCAGAAAAACAGAAAAACAAAGAACAAACGAGCAATCATTTGTAGACAAAATTGAAAAGCTTTTTGACATTGCCCATTCAGATGCTCTAATTCTCATGAAAATACAACAAGACAAAGATTTTTTAATTGACCAAAGAACTGAGAGAAAAATGATCATTTCATCTCAAGACAAAGAGTATACTACAAAACAAGAAAGAGCACTAGAAAGATTTGAAAAAGAAGAGAAGAGAAGAGAAAAGTCTGTTTCTGCTGCAAAATCCACGTCTTCTTCTATTAATCCACCCGATGATGACTTTAATGATAGTTCAAGTGCCAAAAGCATTTCTGACAGTGGTTCTGATGATGAATTATATCAACCTTCGTCCAAAAAAGATTTAGAAAAAGATTTAGGTGGCAAGAGCGAAGATGTTTCTGAACGAAAGGCTAAGAAGAGCCTTTTTGACATGAATGTGGTAGGGGCTTTAGACAAGAATAAAGTTTCCGATCGTGAAGCTGTAAGGCTTATCATTCCTATTGCCGCCGCACTTGGCCATGATCCTGCGGCATTGCCGCTTTCAAGAAGTTCTATAAAAAGAAAACGAGAAGCAGCAAGGCAGAATTTTTCAACAGAGATGAAATCTAACTTAGACATCAAAGAACCAGTTGTTGTTCATTGGGACAGCAAAATCTTGCCCGACATTTTAGGTTCACAAAAAGTAGATAGACTACCAGTGCTAGTTTCCTATGCTGGTGGAAATGAGAAACTACTGGGGGTGCCAAAATTGGCTAGTGCAACAGGTTCGAAAACTGGAGATGCAGTACTTAAAACTCTTAAAACATGGAATCTTGATGATAAAATCATTGGTATGGGATTTGACACAACAGCCGTCAACACTGGTGTCAAGAGTGGTGCAAGCACTTTCATTGAAAATACGCTGAACAAAGAACTTCTATGGTTGCCGTGTCGCCATCACATAATGGAAATCATTTTGAGCAAAGTACTTACATTATGTTTGGGACCTTCAAGCTCTCCTGAAATTCCCATATTTAAAAGGTTAAAGGAATCATGGAATGCAGTTGATCGATCAGATTACACACCATTAAATTTTTCCCCTGGAGAAGCTGAGTTAAAAAACAGTGCCATCGAATCCCTGATACATCATCTTAGTAAGAAAGACCAGCCTCGAGATGACTACCTCGAACTTATTGAACTGACACTGTTGGTGTTGGGACAAACAATAGAAAAAATTCACTGGAGAGCACCTGGGCCTATACACCACGCTCGGTGGATGGCTAAGCTTATTTATGCATATAAATTGTACCTTTTCCAAGGTCAGGGAGTTTACCATCTCACAAACAAGGAGAAAGAAAACTTGGACAGATTTGTCCGTTTCGGAGCACTTTTGTACGTGAAAAACTGGGTTGAGGCTCCAATCAGCGCCAATGCAGCTTTCAACGACCTAATGTTTTGGAAAGAGGCTAGGAAATACAGCGCGATTGATGGAGAGATAGCTAAAACCATCAAAAAAGCGTTCCAGCAACATTTGTGGTATCTATCCGACGAGCTGGTCGGATTATCACTTTTTTCCACGAAAGTGAGCCTTGAAAACAAAGTGAGCATCGTGAATAAGATGTCTGTCCCTGCACCGCCCAGGATGATTAGAGGAAATGCCAATTTATTAAGTGATGAATGTGAATTGGCAGATTTCGCTAATAGTAGAACAATGATGTTGTTTACTAAGCTAAACATTAAGCAAAGCTTTTTGAACAAGCACCCAAGTGAATGGGAACAGACGCCAGAATTCAAAGAGGCAAAAAATACTGTAAATAAAATCAAAGTGGTCAATGACATCGCAGAAAGAGGTGTTAAACTATTTCAAGATTTTAACAAACTCATAACAAATGATGAGGAGGAAAAACAGCTGTTGCTGCAGATTGTAGAGGCTAATCGGAAACAATTTCCGACTGAACCAACGAAGAAGGTCGTTCTAGAAAGCCTACAGAAACCATCCACTTCTAAAGAAAAAATGTAAAAACTTGCATTTTTATTATGGTCTTCACCATAAAATGTACATATTTTTAACATGATTTATAATGTAAAATAACCAAATAAATTTAAGTTTTTGTATTCTAACATGTCTTGTCATTTTTTTCAAAAATTGTAAAAAAAACTCCCATTTTCATTTTTTAAACAGCGTTGAGCACTGCCTTCCAAGTGACTTATGACCTTGAAAATTTAGCTCTTTACTTCTTATATCAAATAGAAAAGAATTGGGGGGTCCCTTGGCTTTTACATCCAACTTGAGTTTTTACCATAGGATCTTGGACCACCCTAATATACATATAGTTAATTTCTTCCCAATTCTTTCGGCTAAAGCGTGATAGTGTGAGGCAATTGATGCTTTTACTGTGTTGAGTGGGGTGGAGACTTCCACCACCTCTGCTTTGTCTAGTGTCGAACCTTTTCTTGCTAGCTCATTCGCTGTCTCATTACCCCGTATGTTCCTATGACCCAGAACCCATATCAGAGTAATTTCAAGCCAATGACTAAGCAATTCTAGTTCCTCTCTGTACTGTACTGTACTGAGACTAGCTTGGATGAGATGGAATTGGAGTCTAGGGCCTTGATAGCTGCTTGGCTGTCTGAAAAGATAGCTACCCTTGCACCAACTTCCCCTTGTAAAGTTTTAGTGATTTGCATGCTTCTCTGATCGCTAATAGTTCTGCCTGGAACACGCTAGTCAGGAAGTCGAATTAGATTTCAGTACCGTATCTTCCAATCACCTTCCCTTTGCCCCATTCGACTCTCGGTGGAAAACGTACCGTAAAGTCTTTCTTGAAGTTAAGGCCTGGGACAATGTAGTCTGATCTGTTTTTGAGTAGCGAGGGTCCCTGTAGGAGGATCTTCCTGTGACCGTACGACCTTGTTGTCCAGCTTCCTATGTCTCTGAGTCTCAACGGGCTGCAAGTAACGATTGTTTTTATATGTAAGTCTCATGGTAATAGATGAGTTGGTACATTGAGCTCTTTAGTAAGACTGGTGCTAAGCGCTCCTGTAGTTAAGATACACGCTGTTCTTTGTATCTTGTTCAGCTTGGTTTGGTTGTATTCCTTTTCTATTAGGGGCCACTAGTACGGCATTTGTTACTATTGGCCTTACAATGGGTATGTAGGACCAATTGGATAGTTTTGGTTGGAGACCCCATTTTTTACCCAACATTTTCTTACGCGTGCAAAGTGTTATATTCGCTTTCTTTACCCTGTACTCTATGCTGGACCTCCAGCTGAGTTTGGGATCTAAGATAACACCTCCTAGGCATTTTGCCTGTTGGGTTACCGTAAGATTAACGCCGTTTAATTTTGGGGGATTTAAGTTTGGTATCTTGGTTTTCTTAGTAAATATCATCAGTTCAGTTTTGTTGGGGTTTACACTTAAACCACTGTCTGTGGCCAAATTGCTGAGTAATCCAAGAGCTCCTTCCATAATCGCACTGATTATGGTTGGAATCATTCCCGAAACCATAAGCTCTATGTCATCCGCGTACGCCACTACTTTAATTCCCTTCCGGTTGAATTTGGTAAGGATATTGTTGACAACTAATAACCACAGCAAAGGGGTATTATCCCCCTCCCTGAGGGGTTCCCCTGTTGACAAAGCGTTTTACCGTGCTGCCTACCACACCGATGATTATTCTAGTTTTAAGCACGTTCTCTATCCATTCGTTGAGACCTACATATGTCTGTGCATAACATGTTAAGCCTTTCGCAAAGTACGCTTGATAGGACATAGCACGGCATTTGAGGCTTCAGGAAGAACGAATGCTACATTTCTGTAATCTCAAAAAAAAAAAAAATCTTGGTGTTAAAAAATGTTTCTTGAGTATAAAAATATAGCAGTTTTATTAAATGATGAAAAACAGCTACTTTGAAAAATCATGCATAAACGTGTTATGAAAATTTAGAACGATGTGTCATGTCACATCAAAGATATCATAACACATTTTTTTGGTTTGAATTTCCAATAACATATTTTTCTTCTTTTTTACAGAGGAGCACCCGAACACATATGAACGTATTGTAGACATATTTGGTTTCTGCAGGTAATTGATATATTTTTAGAAACTCATTCCTAGAATTCCTTCCGAGTAAATGGAAAGATTTAAGTGACACTAAGTGGACGAGTAAACAACTAAATGAATTTATTGGCTGTGCAAAATGTATGCTTGAGCATTGAAATATCATTAGACTTATTAGTACAGTAAATTTGGAAAAATATCTCTAAATATGAAATTTCAGTATCATATATTTGTACCAAATAAATAAGTATGCACACACTTACACACGTAAGTATGTCCGTTTACAAAAAAAAAAAAAACAAATACAAAAATTTACTTAATGCTTAAAATTGGCTCACATCGCCAATATTTGGGAATCACCTACTTTTTTAAGCAGAAAAACTATCGAAAGCCTTTATATAGTGCTAGCTTGTGAACGTTGTTTACGAGGGTCGTTTGAAATGTCCGCTCAAAAAAAAACTACTTGATTGTTTGGGTAAATCTGTTTTATTTTTTGACATAGTTTGCTTTTAGACTTATACACCTCGTCCAATGCTGTTCTAGTTTGTTGATCCCTTCTGAGTAACAGGATTTGTCCAATTCTGAAAAATAGCCATTCGTTTCTGCAATCACCTCCTGGTTTGAATAAAATCTTTTTCCCACCAGCCATTTCTTGAAATTGTGGAACGAAGATAGAAGAGCCAAGTTTGGGGAATAGGGAGATGGGAAACGAGTTGGAACCCTATTTCCAGTGATTTTGGTACAACAACTGCACACACAAAAATCACTCGATTCACTCGATTGAAACACAAAGAAATATATGTGTGTGTATAAAAAAAATTTAATACATTCAACATTTATAAAATACAGCAAATAGTGCTTAATATTATCTATACAGTATACTCGTTCCTAACAGGCACCTCCCGTAAGCGGACACCTCCCATAAGCGGACAATTTTTTCAGTAGGTACATATCACAAACTCTTAAGAATTATTATTATTTACTTTTTTTACACTTTTTTTTTAAAGCGGACAAATTTTTCAGTCTCTTAGGTGCTTGCTTAAGAGAGAATACACTGCAATTTTATTTATGGTTAATAAAAATAATAATAATTATAAATTTTTGAAAAGGAAAGGCGAACATTTCTGATTTTAACTGATATTTTTGTATTTTAATATACCCTGTGGTCAAGAAGTACTGGGAATGTTTAATTTAAACGAACCGCGCACGTGGGAACCGGTCCTTATTTTTTTCTTACGTTGATACGACTTTTGAAGCCTTTGAGAGGTGCTGTACGTCGCAAGCGGCCGGAAATTTGGGCAAACAATTTTTGGGTTTTGCATAATGATAACGCGCCATCGCACCGAGCCCAAATTCTACTGGATTATTTGACCAAACACCAAGTAAATACCATCGTGCAAGCACCGTATTCACCTGATATGGTCCCGGGTGACTTCTTTTTGTTTCCCAAGTTGAAGTTACCACTTTGTGGAAGAAGATTTCAGTCGATAGAGGAGATCAAAGGGAATGCGACGAAGGAGCCGAAGGCCCTCCCTTCGTCGGCCTACCAGGGGTGCATGGAGGAGTTGGTTAAACGTTGGCACATGCGTGTTGCTTCAAACGGGTCATATTTTGACGGAGATAAAATAAATTTGTCTGAAATTTAACTCTGTTTTGTTTTATTTAAACAATCCCGGTACTTTTTGATCATATGGTATGCATTATTTTATTTTAATACATTGCAATACCTTTTGAATTAAAAATAGGTGGCAACGCCATTCAAAAAATATTAAATAATTAAATATTAGAATTTGTGGCTTATCATTGAGGTGGCACCACCAAACATAAATAATTTTAATTAATACTTTGTTGATTCATTTGAAAACATTTGTTTGATACCCATTTCCCAACCTCTAAATTATTTTATTAATTTCATTTTTTTTTTAAACTAAATGGCAACGGACACAAAGAAATCTTTAAGTTGCTATCTGAGCTGTATCCACTGTTTTTGCCAACTAAAGACGACCGATACGCACAGTCTCATTTGGAAGAAAATTTGTTGTTAGAGCAATGGAGCAATCCAGAATGGATGCAGGGATGTTTGACGGATATTTTCTTTACCGATGGGTCCAAGAATGAAATAGGGTCTGGAGCCGGATGGTAAACGATAGTAATAAGTATCACTATGCTATGGGGGAAATGGCAACTGTTTTCCAAACGGAAGTTTTTGCCATCCTGAAAGCAGGCTGCACGGAAGGCTCTATAGAACGCGAAGCAAACCTCAAAGATTGTTCAGGAATGTAAGAAAAAGCTTAATTCTGTTGCAAGACAAACACGCTTGTACTTACATGGGTTCCAAGACACTCTGGTGTACAAGGAAACGAAATTGCCGATGAATTGGCCAACCGTGGATCAGCGGTTCCCCCACAAGGGCCAGAGCCAATAATCGCAATCAGTTCCGCAGGAATCATGAATTGGATCAGCGATTATGTTTGCAATCTATATAAAGAGTGATGGTCCGGTCTAGAACGCTGCCAAACTGCAAAGTCTTTTGTGACAAGTCCGAACAGAAAATTGTCAAACTTTCTACTAAAACTTGGAAGGAAAGACATTCGGTTGATGGTCGGTATTATTACAGGGCACACCACATGGGGTCAGGATATGACCACCATTGGAATCATTGAGGGCCCAATATGTCTGTCGTGCTTGGAGGAGGCGGATAGCACTGATCACTTTCTTTGTGAGTATTCTGCCTTTGCTAGAGCACGGCTACGAGTTTTGAGTTCTGATGTCGTGAAAATGAGTAATATTCGTTCTCTAAAACTGAAAGGTATTTACAAATTTGCCAAAGAATCTGGAAAATTCGCACAGGACTAACTATCTCTATCTCTGTCTCTATTCTTTCCTATCTTTTTCTCTGATACTTTTCTCCTTCCCTCCTTGACTATCTACCCTCTTTTCAGAGCTCTAAAGATAATGGGCTGTTTAGCCTGAGCGTTTTAGGAGCCACCAGATCTCCTGGTGCTCCTTGGCTTGACCTTTTCAAATTTCAATTTCAAATGGCAACGCCTTTAAAAATATTATTGAATTAAAGTTGCCTTTTTACAATTTTTATTACTATCTTTTTACTTTTACATTGATGAATGAATTCTATATATTTGCTTACTGTTAATATATGAATATGTATATAATCAATTTCTTAATTTCCAAAAGATAAGTGGTACCCGCTAAAATCTGTTTTTTTATTAAATTTTGTTTAAACGTCTTTCATTTTATATCTACATACGTATATTTTAATAGACAACTGAAGTGTGTGACAAATTGCTATTTTTGAAATAAAATTCAGGTGGCAACGCCATAATTCACAAACGTCCAATTGAGACCACCTATCAAAACCTTCGTCCAAATTTTGAACGTGCACAGTGTAATTTAAATTGTATGATTGGTGATCTTATTAATATTTTTGCTTACTTCGGACTTCTGTCTATGACATTAAAACATTTGGAAAAAACGAATCTTTTGATTTTATTTATTTTATTTTATTTTAATTTATTTTATTTTATCTTATTTTATTTTATTTTATTTTATTTTATTTTATTTTATTTTATTTTATTTTATTTTATTTTATTTTATTTTATTTTATTTTATTTTATTTTATTTTATTTTATTTTATTTTATTTTATTTTATTTTATTTTATTTTATTTTAATTTTATTTTATTTTATTTTATCTCATATCATTTTTCAATAAGAGGTGTTATTTTGATATTCAAAGAAAAATGCTATTTTTTATTATAATATAAATGATCGAATGTTATTTCATTATAAAGAGGAAGGTCTGCCGTTAATAGTGGAAAATAACATCAGGCAACCACCATGACCACGCTTACAGGACAATATCCTTTTCATGAAATTTTCCATAACCGAATTGCAAAGTGGCCTATGCCCTCGATAGCCTTACGAATTCAATCTTTGAGGTCTTGAATCGATCCTGGGCTGTTGGCGTAGACCTTCCCTTTCACGTGGGCCCAAAGAAAAAAGTCACAAGGTGTTAAATCACAAGATCTCGGTGGCCAACTGTGATCACCTCTTCGAGAGATAACACGGTCCGGAAACTTTTCCCGTAAAAGATCAATGGTTTCGTTGCTTGTGTGGTACGTAGCGCCGTCTTGTTGAAAATAAACGTTGTCCAAATCAATACCATCCAATTCTGGCCATAAAAAATCGTTAATCATCTCTCGATAGCGACAGATAACACTTGTTATTGGAAAACCCTTTAGTACCCTTCGAAGAAATTGTTATTTTATGGCAATACAATATAGGTTTTTTTTTTACAAATTTCTATTCGAAGTAAGTGCCGAGCGATTGCATGCTCCCTCCAATTGTGGTGGAGCCATCAGAGATTTTAGAAAAAGTGCACTAAAATATTAGTGAGGAACCACATAAACTAAACTAAATCTTGCAAAGTTGTTCGTAGCATACAACATATACATACATACTCGTACATATATTTATACATCTGTGCACTGTCAGACACTGCAAATTTGCGCTGGGGAAATAACCCGAGCATGAATTGCTTACAGTTATTTTCGTACAATATGTGTGCGTGCACCTATACACTGTTGCTTAATTGATTTCTACAGAATGCACGACAGAAAAACTGAGTAATAAATCGCGTCGCATAAGAGTAAAATTATTGCTTACGTACGCATACATCAGTCTATAGTTGACAAAACATGTCAGCGTAAATTGTCCAATCACCATTGTTACTCATTTATTGATCTCATTGATACTGTTTTTTACATTTTAAGAGGAATTCAATTTTTCAGTCAGCAGAAAATGCTCAATAACATAAAATTGAAAACTTTCAAGTATAGCATTAATTCGCTCTCATAGCTTTTGTTAATTAAGTGTATTGTTTTGGAACGATTACTTAAAATATTTACATATTTGTGGACATTTTATTTTATATCCAACTGTTTGCCAGCTAGTCGACTATTATGCCACAGCAAATAAATTCGTTTGCAAAATTAGCTTTTAGTACCTGCTTTTTGGACTATAAAACTAACTCTCTCACCGCTGTGAATTTGCAATAACAACGCACAGACATTGAAAAATACTTAAGAACAATACACAGTTATCTCCATAGAACCTTTTTTGCAATAAGATCACTTAAATGTTTTGCATATAAGGTTATATTTTATAAATTTATATCTGTATCTGTATTTGTATTTTTTCTAAGAAAAAGATATTATTTTTTTACTTCATGCACAAAAGTTAACACAATACAAAATTGCTGTGAGAAAAATACTTAAGATCGAAGCAAAATAACAATCAAATCCTAAAAAAACGTAGCCGCAAGGGGAAAGTATACACTAATATAATATTTTTTTGAAAATCGTTTTTCCTTACTACCGCTGCACATTTTGAATTGATATTTTTAAGTCTCTGCAACGTAACACAGGAATGGATTCCCATGCTGCCTTTGCCGTTTCAAATAACTGATTCAAATTTCTGATATTCTGCGTACTGAGAGCAATTTGGACATCATTCCAAAGACGAGTCGGCACTCGAAGATGCCCACTCCAGAATAGTGAGCAAATTGTCTTGAAAAAACTTTTCTGCCACACGAGCATTGGCTTCGAACCATTATCTTGTTGAAATTTCCAAATCACCGGCAAATTATTTTCCGGATAAGGTAGTATTACACTTTAAAGTATCTTGACTGCATCCATATTACCTTTAATACGACGCATTGACCGTTCCACGAAAATTAGCCCCATACCATTATTAAGCCTCCTCCCTTTATACTGAGTGAACTGAACTTGGCATCGATTGCTTCACGTTTTGGCCACCGCAACTCTATTTATTTTTGTTTCATCGCTGACTAAAGGGGTTAGGTGGGTTTGAAAATTTCAAAAAATCGATTTTTTTTTTTTTTGTCTTATTAAATAGTATAATATGTTTAAAATATTCTCCTAAAATTTCAAATTGATCCGAGTAAAATTCTACGAGATAGACCCTTCAGAAGTTCCGCCCATCAGGCCATGTCAGTGCAGCGTTTCGCAGGTATACGCGTTTATCTCAAAACTCGATTTTTTAAGTCGGTGGACACGATTTCTCGAAAAGTTATGAAGCGATTTTGTTCAAATTTTGCACACATCTTTGGAATAACATTATCAAGTTAGTGAACGAAGGATTTTTTTTTATTTTTATTACAACTAATTTTTTCGAGCCAACACATGACGAAAATTTGACCAAAAAATGTGTTTTTTTGTTCAAAGTCTGTCAAAAATTCAAATTAAATTTTATTTTTTTCCCCTTCGTCCAGTGACGAGATTTATCCATGTACTAACGAAATATTTTTGGTTTTTTGATTTTAAATGAACCAATAATGAGTTATGCTGTCCACGGCAAGAGCATTTTTTTGTGAGACGTTAAGGGAGATGAGGTACCAACGGCTGAGTTTTCGGAATTTTTAAATAAAAATTTCACAAAATACTGTTTAAATATGTATCTTTGATATGCTGAATTGTTTAAATAAAATATATGATTGTATATATTAAAAACAAAATAGTAAAAATACCCTTTTTTTGAACCTCTGTAACCCACCTAACCCCTAAAATATAACGCTATTGTGCTCTCGCCACCGTACCAATCGACCGTGAAGCCCTGTTTTTGCCAATCGAAGCGCAAATATTCTTTTCGTTATTGGCTTTTCTAGGTGAACAAAAACTTCGAGTTGGATGTCAGCAGCATTCTTTCTGGGACTCCTTTTCGACAATCTAACGATCATCCTATAAATCCGGCTAGTAGTCTTTCGCGCTTCCTTTTTTCTGGGAACGTTTTCTGCTGTTTTAAACTCAGAAAAATATTTCACAGCTTGAAAGCCATCGTTTTTGAAACGTTTGCATTGAATTAGCACTGTAGGATAATCCGATATTTTGCCGTTCTGATATTGAATTGTTTCAATTAAAGTCCAATACTCTAGGACCATTTCAGATACCTTGTTTTTTACTTATTTACTAGTTCCAATTTAAAGCAAAAAAAAATTCACAAAATTTTGGATGAAGGCCGAGGCGTTCTTAAATATATTTCTCACAAAAAAATATTAGTGGTCCTACTAGAAAGCATAAAATTAATGCGAACCCTTCAAGAGAAATAGATAAATGAACTGCATAGCAAATCTATTCAAGCACAAAAAGTACCGTTACGACACCGTACTCGATAGAATATGCGAACATATGGTTATCAACGCTTCGTTCTTAAGTATTTTTCAACGGCTGTAAATTAATAACTTAGAATCTACAGGTTTTTAAGTTTCCGCTTGCGTTTCCTAAAGCAGGTTGTATAAAAAAATTAGATAAGTTAAATTATAGTAACTCAGTCTAAACTAGCTGGGACTTAAGTTGATTTTTTTCGGACGCCACAGCGCGCCGTAGCTAAATAATAGAAGAAGCTTCTTCTAATAGCGATCGCCCCTCGGCAGGTAGAGACAAACCTCCGTTTATATAATATTATTGCTTTAAAAAAACTGCTTACAAAAACCATTTTCTCATCGGAGGCGGCTAAAAACTGTAGATACCTTCATTTCTAGAACAACATAAAGACGCGCCCGTTAAATAGGAGGAGAAGCTCAGACAAAACACACAACATTAATAATAGCGTTCATTCGCCATAATTGTTTTGTTATGCTTTTTTATTTTTTCAGTACAAATGAGAATTTCTAACAGCTTTGATAAAGTGACACTTTATATATATATATATATATGTATATAAGGCGCGTACACCTTTTTTGGGTGTTTGGCCGAGCTCCTCCTCATATTTGTGGTGTGCGTCTTGATGTTGTTCCACAAATGGAGGGACCTACAGTTTCAAGCCGACTCCGAAGAGCAGATATTTTTATGAGGAGCTTTTTCATGGCAGAAATACACTCGGAGGTTTGCCAACCGCTATTAGAAAAATGTTTTTCTTAATTTTGGTATTTCACCGAGATTCGAACCTACGTTCTCTCTGTGAATTCCGAATGGTAGTCACGCACCAACCCATTCGGCTACGGTGGCCGCAATGCCGTGCCGCTTTAAGAAGCCAAAATTCTTTGCAACATTTTAACTTAACTCGATGTATTTTGCTTGTAGATATTTTCGTTGTATTAAGGGATAAGACCTCTGAAATTTTCAAAAGTCCATATTATTGAGATGTTTCCGATAAAAATATCTATGTAAATAATTAGAGAATTTATAACGATTTGAGGACAGCGCTGTAGGAGAGCGCAGCAGAAATGTTATATTTTCTTGCGTTTTTCTAAAAAAAAAACATTTTTCAAAACGGATTTTTCGATTGGTTAATATTTTTAATGTTTTTATAAACATTTTAAGACTTTTTTGACCAGAAAAAATATTATATAAACAGAGAAGCAATGGAGCGCGTAAAGGCGCGTAATATAAAGGTTGCTATCAGTTAAAACAATTTTCATTTATTAGTAAAAAATGAATTAATTTGATAAATTTTACGCCACATCGAACAATTTTCATTTATTAGTAAAAAATGAATTAATTTGATTAATTTTACGCCACATCGAACTTTTGAGAAAGATCATCATTTACTTGCTTCTGATAAAAATTGCGATGCGCGTCACGCCCACCATGAAGGATTGCTCTGAGCCATGTGTCTCGGCCATTAAAAAATGTTCCACTTTTCAACCCAAAAAAAAAAGGAACTATTGGCGTTGAACCTTTTCAGTTGACCAGCAGTGTATGTGCTTGTCTATGCAAATATCTTTACAGATGCGTGGGCGTACAAATACGCTTGGAATTACACAAGACAATATTTATGCAGATAATTTATTTAGACTGTGACAGCTCTGGCGAACGGTGGACCACAATAGGAAATTACAAAGCTGCACGACTGGTCGACTAGACTGGTTGGTTAGGCGTGTGGCACGAGCCAAAGAAAAAAGGAAAACTTAATTATTAGTGTACCCAGCCGTATGCATTCAATATAGCCACGATAGTGGCAAAGGCGATAATATACGCCAGCAATCTTTTTTCGTGTTCTGTTCAGTTTCGTGAGAGAGTTTTCAAAATAAGCATTTTTAAATAGAATTTGAGGAGTATAATAGTGCCGCTGGGAAATTAGTCACGTTAAAAAAATGTTCAATAAATATTATTTGATACCTTATGAGTAAAAGTAGTAAATAAAATGAAACAAATAAAATAAAATATAAATCAAATAAAATAGAAATAAATTCAATAAAATAGTACTTTTTACCCTAACCTTCCCGTAGTTACCATTGCCAGTCAGTTGAGAAAACGAATAATGTTGAAGAGCACTTTAAAGTTAGGAGTTATCGGCTAGGTTTTTTTTCCTTCTTCACTCTGCTCGGGGGCATAGGACCTCGACGTGACTCTTCCGTCGTACACAGTTCTGAGCTTTTGTTTTTGCGCCGTCCCATGCGATGTCGGTATCTGGTAGCTCATCACAAGTATTCTTTGGCTGACCGCGACCCTCTGTTAGCCGACCGTGACCTCTGTTCTCCTCCTTCATTCTCGTTTTCTCAATGTGTGACCTATCCATCGCAATTTTCTGCATTTGATTTGCCATAGGATGGGTTTCTCACTCGTTAATTTCCATAGCGCGTTGCTGCTGATAGTGTTAGATTATTCTACAGATGATGCAGAGGCATTTGTTGTCGAAAGATTGTGTCCTCTGATGGTGACACTTCTGTACAACAATACTACCTCCACACCTGAACTGAATATTCGCAAATTAGAGCGCCGGGAGATTTGCGAACTTGCATTCGCCCAAACGCCGCTCTTGCTTTGTTTACCCTGCAGTGGACATCTTCATCTGTTCCGCCATCTGCCCTGATAGTGCAGCCGAGGTAGCTGAAGCTTCCGATATAATCTACCGGGCAACCGTCAACCAATATTCTTGGCGATGTTGACCTCGTTCCAGTCCGACAGTGCGTGCCAGCGTGACTAGCTTGTCCGCCTTCGCTTGCATGCCAGTGAGTTTGTGAGAGAGAACGCAGATGTCAACGACGTCCATACGATGCCTCTTTTATGTAGGCTCATGACGATGGCCAAGAGAAGGGGCGACAAGGGACAACCTTGCCTTACGTCTGCGTTGGTGGGGAATGGGTCTCTGATGTTGCCATTGTGTAGCACTGCCAGAGCGCTTTCATAAAGGGCTCTGGTGGGACCGATTATCTTAGCGAGAACTCCTTTTGTACTCAACGCCAGCCACATTGCGTCTCGTTTGATTGTGTCGAATGCCTTCTTAAAGTCAACGAACAGGATGTACAATCAGTAAGTAGGACAAAACATAACTTAAAAATAGAGAAATTTTAAATTGAAAATGGGGTTGTCTTTTCAAAAAAATTTAGCTTGACACCCTACCACTTTTTTTGTCTCATAAACATAATTCGTTGAATTTAATGCTGGCTTAAAATTATCGGAAAAGGGGTGCAGCGGGGAACAATTGAAAATTCGTAGAATACCTTTTAAGGCTCTATTCAGTTGTTTGTTGGAAAAGTAGGGTAATGCGAACAAGTCAGTGTTCTAAGATCACTAAAAACGCACTCGTCTGGTAGTAATGCATTTCTCTGCTGGGTATAAGAATTTGATTGTGCCGTATTGTACTATTTTTCCGGTATCGACAGTCAATTGAATTGAATTAAATTGAGTGAACTTATATTACTTATGGATGAAATATGCGCACACCGCTTATAAATTGAAAACTTATGGCGAACAGACGTCCGTATTGTTTTTATTATAACGCCCGCAACTGAAAAGAGTTGTATCTATGGGTGTATGTATATAAGTAGATTTTTACTGTTTTCGTGTTATGCGTATTACATAAGTAATTAAAGTAGATATGTAGGTGACCACAATTCACTTTCTTTCAACTCGGCTTGGCTGGTAGTAAACTGGGTCACAGCAAACGCTAGCAAGCGATGGAGTATTGATCATATAGATAGTTATAACATATGTATGTATATATATATATACATACTTACATTCGCGTTAGGTAACTAATGATAAATTGTTACTAAGTTGTGTATTGATTGATTTTTATCAAACTAAATAGGTAGTCACTATGGGAGCAATGGGAGATGTAATTTTTTAATTGTCATCTTAGAATATCTTGCGTGTTGTAGTATGAGGTTCTCATATTTTCTAATTGTGTTAATTTTTTATTAGACGAACAACAACGTTTTACACTTTAGAAACGTCACGACAAGAGAAGGTTAGGTTAGGTTGAAGCGGTTGTCCATTGTGAGACACACTCAGGCTCATATCCCATTGTGATGACGCATGGGAAACTTGTCCTTATCTCTACTAAAACCAGTGTGTACTTTTCAAAAATTTTATAAGCTCCTTGATTCCGACAGAGCTGAGATCTTCCAATTCATTAAAGGATTGCCCGCCTAGAATGGTAAATCTGCGCCTGGATAGAGCAGGACAATGACGCAGAAAGCACAGAATTGTCTCTTCCTCGTCTAGACAACTTCTGCAGAAGTCATGCTCATTCTCTGGGCGTGCCTACCGATTAAGCAATGCCCCGTTATAACTGAAATCAGTGTGCTAAGACTGTGCTTATCTCATCTTAGTAGAAGTTCCGTGCGTTTAGCATTGACAGCCGGCCACAGTTGTCGGGCGATTTTGCAACTGGCTTCATCACGCCACCTTTCATTCGCTGCTCTTACAATATCTTCGCGGATAAGTAGTTTACATGTTTGCAAGGGTATACCTAAATCATTGTCAATGTTGATTGGTTGGTTTGAGTGGTGATTCATACAGAATCCAACTAGCGCTTCCCCACCATTTTGTTGCCACATCCTCGTTACCAATTCGTTTATCAGTTATTTACGACATGACTATATCCAGTCTGTGCAGTTTAAGAACCTTATTAGGTTGTTGACATCCAAGCCAGACAGTCGTTCGATACCCTCGTCCGAATTGGTGCCGATATTCGCCAGTTCATCGGATCTGCAGTTCCTCTCAATATCACAATGGCCAGGAACCCATGTTATCATTAGGTGAAATGACTCAGCCATCTTGTTAAGAGATGTGCGGGATTTCATGGCGACCTTGGAGGTTGGCGGCTGCTTTGTGAGAGATTTTATCGCCGCCTGGCTATCAGTGAAAACGGAGATATCATCTCCAGATATCGCATCACCCTGTACCAGTGTCACGGCTTTCATTATTGCCATCTGTTCAACCTGAAAGGCACTATAGTAGTCGGGAAGCCCAAAACTGAAGGAGATGCCTGGAATATACACCTCCGCCCACCCTGCCCTTGAGCTTTGAGCTATCTGTGTATGCATGAACGAACTCGCCCTGTTTTTCCTCGTCTCGTTCCCTCTCTTCCCTCGAGAGTAAGATAGTTGTGAACTATTGTAATGGCAAGTAGAGGCGGGACTGTATAGTCCACCTGTCCGGGAAGTCCCAACGTGCCATCCCTGATTTTACCGTGGCCATAGTCTGTGTTTGACCACTTACTTAAAGGGCATATTGCAATACCGTAGTAGAGAATTGGTTTAACTACTGCTGTGTGCGGCAAGAGAAAGTAGAAAAGAAAAGAACGCACTAGCTTGCACAGCCAACATGAATGAAGTTGGTGCTAGAAGCATTCCAGGATGGTGGGAATGGAACAGCTTTTCGCCATTTCATTTTATGCAGAAATCTCTATGTATGCGGCGAAAGAAAAAAAAAAACAAAATCAGCTGGTCTACCGACACCACATTTAATAAACTCCTCTTTTTTCCTTGTGCTTCTTTTGTTTTTGGAAAAATACTTATTAGTTGAATATGTTTTTCGAAGCCACACTTGCGTAGAAGAGCCAAAGCTCTTGCGATTGGGCATATGCTCACATTTCGCCGATTTTTCAAAAAAAATTATTTATATATCGAAACTTCCATTCTCGATATGTAAAGAATCGCCGGTGGCTACATTATTCTGCATTTCACTTAGCTACCGGCACGCACTCTTCTTGCAATCACCGAAACTTTAATAATCCCCGGTGTATTTAGGAATATTAATTTATCAGACGCTTTTTACTTTTCATTGCCAACTTCTTCCATTCTGCTTTTCATAGCTTCCTATGTTTTTACTTTCCATAATTCACAAGTGTTTTTCTACCAAGTAAATAATTTTCCTAGTGCAAAGTGTACTACCATTGATTCGCTCAAACCGTACCTTATTGCTTGGCACATCTATTGGTTTCCGATACATAAATTAAAAATAATGATTTTTCTAGATCTTTTTCATATTCAGTATAATTTTTTCTTTGTGCTTCATTTAGTTTTTGGAAAAAAAGACTAGCGGCTTATGTGTTTCGAAGCTAAACTTGTGTAAGACAGTCAAAACTCTTGCGATTGGGCGTATTCTCATACAAAGGAGAATACCTCGAGTTCAATTTTCGAGTGCGCTGATACTGCTGAAATTATGAATTCTAGACAACCATCTAACAACCATCTTGCCAGTTTTGCAATTTTACATTTGTGCAGCTTCCAAAACAAATTTTTTAACTTTTTGAATAAAGTCTGAGAATTGTGCCGCAATTGGTCTACGAGTAAGTAAACAGGTAGTGTCGGGTGTTTTTTAGCTGCATGAGAACTATCGATATCGATAACTGAGAGCTGAGAAAACTGAGCAAATTGTGTTGATATTTCTGTTCAGTAAGGTTCAGCAAGGTGGCCGCCGTAGCCGAATGGTTTTGTGCGTGATTACCATTCGGAATTCACAGATAGAACGTTGGTTCGAGTCTCGGTGAAACCAAAATTAATAAAAACATTTTCTAATACCGGTCGCCCCTCGGCAGGCAATGGCAAACCTCCGAGTGTATTTCTGCCATGAAAATGCTAATCATAAAAAATATTTGCCGTTCGAAGTCGGCTTGAAACTGTAGGTCCCTCCATTTGTGGAACAACATCAAGACGCACACCACAAATAGGAGGAGGAGCTCGGCCAAACACCCAAAAAAGGTGTACGCGCCAATTATATATATATACATATATAAGGTTCGGCAAGTCTTCATGAATCGTTAAACGCCAGAAGAACGCCTCCAAATTGTGTAAGTTTACTTTGAAAAAATCAAATCTGTTCGAGAAGTTGATAGAGCACTGGCGCCATCATTGGTCCTTATTTCTTTTGAAATGAAGAAGAAGCTGCCGTTACAGTGCATGGCGAGCGCTATTGAGCCATGCTGACTGAATTCTTGTTTCCAAAAATTAATCAGCAAAACATCGAAAACAGGCAACTTGCCATATAGCGCGCTTAACAATCAACTTATTGCAATATTCAAGTCACTTCATGCGGCCAGATTTATTGGAAGAAGTAGTCAAAAATTGGACTAACCGAATGGACCATGATGCACGTAGGCGCGGCGGACATACACCGGGTATCATATTCAAAACATAAATATTATGAAATTATCTACCAGATTATAATAATTAAAAAACATTCCTGACAATGACAGACAATGACAAAATATGGCAGCTTTGTCAAAGAACTTACGAAACACCTGATTTTGTCAATCATAAAAAGTAAAAAAAGTAAAAAAATGTGCATTTTATTTTTGCTTTATGCATTGAAAAATTGTGCCCTCCTGATCGCTTCATCAGTGCCTTTCCACTTTTTCTTTTTTAATCCGCTTCCAGTTCCATCATTACAATTTAAATACGAATTTCGCACAACGAAAAGAAAGTGAGATGTGAACAAATGCTCAGAGTTGCATATTCGCCGTGGTAAATAAGCTAGTGAAGTTCAAATCTTTTCTTGACCTTTATGCCAGAGCTCTGCATTGTGAACCTTGTCATTCCTTCACTTGGTGTAGAATTTTCAAATCCTTTTTTAAATTACGCTATTTATCAAGTTATCGGCGTGTGTTTTTCACTCTGAAATATTGACAAGACTTGCTTAGGATCCTTCGATAAAAGTTCACATTCACCTTCGCAGTGCTCAGCGTGTGCTTGGTTGAACTTGACCTGACTACGTAATGACAAAGTCGTTATCAAGGACTTCCTCAATAGTAAACTTGCCGGTAGCAGCTGAATTTTGTAATACGCTTAACAAACTATTTACAACTACATATAAATGTATGTGTGTGTACGTACTCGTATGTATTTATGTATGTTAATATTCTCTTATACATACTTTTTTTAAATGCAACCCAGCAGAGAGTAACGAAATGGGTCGCTTCAAGTGAGTTTCGAACAATTACTAGGACGTGTTTCTGCTCTAATCTATATGAGCAGCAAGTTTATACGGTGATGTCATGCACAGTGTTACCTGTAATCGGCTGCAGGCTTTTTTTTATAGTTTATTTAGTTATTTTTTTAAGAAGCAAAGAAATCATAATTTAGACTGACTACTAAAACTAAAAAATAATAAAAATATATACATAATTCAATTGCAAATTTACATCTAACTAAAATATAAAAGTTAATCTTTAACAAACTCAAAGATGAAGTTATAATATTTCTTAAAAATTGAGAAATCTAGCAAGATATTTAAAGCAAATTAAAAAATTATATAAAGGCTTAGGGGTAGTCAGAGGCCCGAAAAAATAATGATTTTCAATAATTTTTTTTGCTAGTCAATGGCTTTACTCTACAAAAATAAAAACATAGCATTAATACACCATCTTTCGACTTAATTTTAGCAAAATTAAAAAAATAAATAAATAAAAATAACATTATCTAATAATTGTAAAAGTTATCGCTGTTGGTGTGGAGCCCGTTTCTCCAGAATTCCTTTGCGGTGATCATCACAAGTCCTTGGAGATTCATCTAAAATCAATCGGACAAGAGAAATTAGTTTTATTAATAGATAATCTTGTGCCTGATCGAACCTTTTTTTTTAAATTAGTAATATAGCGGCCTCAGGAAATATTTTTCAGATTTTCAGGAACGACAATTAATTGTTAAAAAAAAATCGAAATTAAAAAAAAAGTCCTTTGATCAAGCTCGAGTTTTTTATGTTTTTCAAAAGCAGTGCAAATTTTATTGAAATCTACGAAGCGGTTTTTAAGTTACAGTGATCACCAGTTCAAAAAACATAGTTTTGAGAAAAACGCATTTAAAGTTTTGCTATCGAGCTCCGAAGCGCCCGAGCGCCCTTTGTTAATTGTTAAATAACTCGAAAAGTAGTTAAATGAAATAACACTCTACAAGGCTCTCACCATGCCCGTCCTAACATATGGCGCAGAAGCGTGGACGATGACAACATCCGATGAAGCGACGCTTGGAGTGTTTGAGAGAAAGATTCTGCGTAAGATTTTTGGACCTTTGGCAACAGCAAATATCGCAGGAACGATGAGCTGTATGAGCTTTATGACGACATAGACATAGCGCAGCGAATAAAGATCCAGCGGCTACGTTGGCTGGGTCATGTCGTCCGAATAGATACAAACGCTCCGGCTCTGAAAGTATTCCATGCGGTACCAGCTGGTGGTAGCAGAGGAATAGGAAGGTCTCCTTTCCATTGGAAAGATCAGGTGGAGAAGGACTTGGCATCACTTGGTGTGTCCAACTGGCGCCGGTTAGCACGAGAAAGAGAAGACTGGCGGCGCTTTGTTAAACTCGGCCAAAATCGTTTAAGCGGTTATCGCGCCAATTAAGAAGAAGGAGTGAAAAGAAGTGTCGGATTCATTTCAAATTTTCACACAATATTTTTAAGGTAATATACTTCAAGAAAATGCGAAAAAAATCATATTTTTTTTTAATTCTGACTACCCCTAACCCCATAATGGCAATGAACCGTAAACTGTGGTAGCTGTAAACTAATAATTTTATTGTTATTTTTTCGGTTAATAAAAGTATATTTGTGTATATATTCAGAGCCGAGACTGTACCTTCGTTCGCGCTACTCCAGCTATCGCAATAGTCGATAAGCTGGATCCTAAGGTCAGACGGGTTTACTATGCATACTTTTTACTTTTCTTTAAGTTTTGTTAATCGTAGTGCTGTTGACTGTCCTATTCTTCTTGAGAGGGTTTTCTTTATTATTCCGGCCAGAGCTCTGCGTAGGTCGGAATTCTTCTATGTTGCTCTTTCACAATCCGTTTATGTTTACAATGCTCCTATTACTACATATAACCTTATTTGAGTTTAATAAAATCTCTAAATTTTCAAAAGATCACCTATTACAATCTTTGAATATTTATCATAAATAGTTTTATTGTGTTTTATTTTTTTTTATTGCCTATTTACCTTAAAATATGTCCACTTAACTTATGGGAATCTGTTTTATTCATTGGCTTAATAAATAAAATAAAAAAGTAACATCTTTACTTCTATCGGCATTTGCAAAAGACAAACATGTCCCGAATTTTTTTTAACAGTACCTTTTTAATTTTGGGTAACGCCACACACAATTTATTTTTATGAAGGCGTCTTCGCACAAGTCTGCTTCGTATCCCATATTCAAGAAAAAGACAAAGAACCTGCTTAGCCTTTCAAGAGAGGATATCTCGAAGGTCGTGGCTTGTATAACCGTTCCTTGGCTACTTGGCAGGCATTCCTTAAGGCTAGGAGTTTTCTCCCATGAGTATTGTAGAAGTTGTAGAGATGAGGAAGAGGAAGAAACAGTTGAGTACTTGCTTTGCAATTGTCCTGCCTTAGGTAAAATCCGAGTAGGTTGTCTAGGTAAACACTTTATATTCCCTTATATAATTGTCTGGCGTGGGGATGTGCTGCATAAGAGCCTAAAAAAGGTTCCATGAAGGAAAATAAATTAATTTCACAGGTATCACAACGGTCCTGTAAGGTCTAAGTGAGTTGTCTATACGACCAACTACCGACTACCACCGTCACCTAACCTATTCAGGCTATATCCTTCACTTATTTCCAGCGTTATCGCTCGGTAAGTTTTAAAAGTGTCGCGCCTACTTTTCTTAACTATGGTCTTGTCCTGCTAAATTGTAGTATTTCGCGCAGTCGTCTTTCGAACTTTCTTTCTTTTATGCATATTTTTATCTATACTAATACATTTGATGACATTTTGCCATATATGGTTCTCTTGAATAAATGCTGAACATTAAAAGAAAGGATCGAAATTTTTACGTCCCACGGACGGACCCAATAATTGCCACGAATAGAGAAGATACTCACATTCTGTGAAATAATATTAGTTTTGAACTAGAAATTTACTGAATTGAAGCTCAAGTTTTTTCTACCGGGTAACTATTGGTGTTGAAATATAATAATTTATATATATATATATGTATGTATGTGTGTATGTATACATACATATGTGTACATACATATACGAGTATGCATATTTAGAGGCACTGCAACGGGAGAACAAACAGTTTAGCCTTATGGTAGATCCTCAAGTAGGAATTGGCATCAACTGGCACAAAGAACAAACGCCCTTTGCATATGCATACACATACATACAATTGAAGCTCTGTGTGGCTATTGAATTTGCTCTTCATTGCCTCTGCATACGCCATCAAAGGGCATGTCAGTGTAAAATTAAATGCTCTGTCCGACCTATGCCGTTTTCACTCGCCTACACATATAATATAATCCACATATTTTGTTCCTGCTGCGCAAAATTTAAATATGTACATATGTATGCATTCTCTCCACCGTGGTGCGCACGTATTTTTAGTTACATGAAATATAAGTACTTCGTAATATTTTAGTTGGGTTATAGTAAGGCGACAGACGATTTGAGTATCCTACAAATATGAAGTAATCAATAGGAAGCTATAATTTTACAGATATCGGTTCTTATTTGGACAGAATACGATTCGAGAATAAATTTAATCTAAGATTACAGGAGGGAGTATTCAAAATGAGGATTCAGGATACATTTTACTCTAGCTTTTGAGCTGATCTTGACCTGACACTTACGGTTATGTTTGGGCTGAATCCATCTTTATTTTAATCGATTTTTATTTTAATCGATCTTTATTATTTCAGTATTATGAGAGGAAGGTGTGGTTGCTATTCTATTTCACTTTAGTAAAAAGGAAAGATGTTCAAGTTAAGTTAAAAGCGAACTAAAATATTTTCATAGCCAAGGCTAATTGAAATTGTTGACTTTCCAGTTTTTATTATATTTGAATTTAAGTGTTTTTTTTTATTCAAGAGAAAATATTATAATTTTAAAATTATTATTTCGAGCTTTCGACAAGAGTTTGAGTCGAATGCTCCACGAATCTGAAGCAGCAGGCTCTCCTTCTCTTCCTGAGGGAGAGCTCTGTTGAGCACATCACATCGATCTGATATTTGCGTGCTTCTATTAGCTCGGAAAAGTCCATGGTTTCCAAGGAAGTGAACTTTTTCCATTAATCTACTCTGGGTGTCAGGGCATAGTAACATTAAAGGTAATTGTAAGGCAGATGAGCTAGCTAGATTGGGCTCCCCCCTCCCAATTAGTCAGGATAAGGTCGACATACCCATGCCCATGGCAACATGTAAACTTTCACTAGACAAGCGCCCCATTACTGTTGCAAATCTCTACTGGAAACATTAAAACACCTGCGCTATCAGTAGGCAAACGTGGCCCGAATAGAACATGGGTCGCACTAAGGGTCTACTTAATCTGAGTAGGAAGGATCTAAGAATCGTTGTAGGTATCCTTTCTGGGCACGGTATAATAGCAAGACATGTCAGTAGATAAGGGCCACCATATATTGAAGCTGTCGTAGAAGCTGTCAGGATATAGAAGAGGAAGAGACAGTCGAACAATTTCTATGCGGCATGGCTCTGTGTCGAAGACGGTTGAGATTGCTCAGTCTCGGATTTTGCGAATCTCAAACTTGCTAGTATAGCCAGCTTTCTAAAAGCCTCACAATGGTTTATAGAGAACCAAGTAGAGTAAGGATAGGATAGCTCCGGTAGTATCACAATGGGCCTCCAACTGGTCTACATTAGTCGAAGGACAGCCACTTTACCTAACGTAACCTAAGGATTATGGATTATACTTACGATTATGAATATTCTTATACGCATATAGAGGGGGAAAAACATGAGGATTTCAGTGAATAAATAAAGAAATATTTTTCCGGACAATAATATATATTTTCATTCATCACATAAATGTCCAATTTCATAATCACCTCGATGAAGATGGATGTATTATACAGGGTACGAACCGTATTTGAAGACAATTTGAGAGTAAAACAATTAGTTTTTATTTTGAGCAAAATTTAATGCAACTTCACGAGTCTCTTACACAACCCTAACTTCTTAAATATTTATAAAATCATGCCATAAAATTTTCATTAGCTGCAGTAACCTCTTCCAACGGCGTCCGGTAACGATTGCGTGCCCAAATTAAATGCTCTTTATTAACATTGAACATAAAGGAATTAATTACAGCTTTCAGAGAAAAAATTATGTTAAAAGGATTGGTTATTTATTTTACGCTCACCTACGCCCCATGCTATTCACGCTGTAGTATATTTCAAGCTGAAATATATGCCGCAACAAAAGCAGCTAAATTGGCTCCTGAATTAATTCCTCTTAATACTCGGACAAACATTATCACTGATAGCCAAGCAGCTATTAGAGCAAATATGGCTCCTTGGACCAACTCGAAATGTGTTCAACAATGCAGACCCAAAATAGATGCTTGCGCGGCTTGTAAAAGCTCGCGAATATGTGCATCAAGAATTACGTAAAATAATATCTTCGACTCCAAATACAAAGCACTGGACCCTAGAAGTCTATGTGGGATCTTTTTACAGATCAGCCAGCACTATCTATACTATGCATAGTAGTTCAGGGAGTTAAGGTCTGAAGAGTTATGCGGCCTTAATTTCAGTGTTATTTGGTTAAGGAAATTTTCAGCCATCCAATTTTGTGTCGCCATCGTTTTGTGAAATCATTGCTCAATGGGTTGGCGCGTACACTATCAATCCGGGGTTTCACTACAGTTTAATTTGATCGGATAACTCGACTTTTCTCGTGTTTACTCAGATATACCGAGGATCTTCATGGACAACTCGACATATAAGACCGTCAGACATATTAAGCTCCCTCGCAAGAGCCGTCATTGATTTTGAGGCGTCCTCATTATCGATCGCTTCCACTTGTTTTATAAATTCTGCAGATTGGACAGAGTCAGAATGTTCCTCGTGTTTTTGCGTCGACGTCTAATGCTTCCAATTCATGGCAAACCTTATGAACAAATGAACGGGCGCACTTAAGAAAATTAGAGATTTCTAAATCGGTGTGATTTGCACGTATAGCGCCGATAACTGCATGTCTCTTCATTTCGTGAGTTAAGTTGTAGTCCTCTCATTATAATTATTCTTTATTTTTGTGTTTTCGATCACCACAATACCGTTTTGCAACACTGAGAGTTTCAGTTGAGGCAGTTGGTGGCTAGCACCGATATTATCCTCGAGTTTTGTCAAAGAAAAATTCCAATAGTGTATCCTCTATGTTGTAGATGTTCTTCGGTCGCAGTCAGCTTTGACCATTTTTTCTAGGGGGTGCCGTTTTCAAACCGAATATCAGTTTGTACACAACCGCAAACCGCGTACTTTATTTGCAAATAGTCCTTTTATAAGGGCATCCCTACTTTTTACTGCTAGGAAGCAAGTCTGGTGGCAGTTGGTATTAATTTCAAACTGCAGTAAGCCTACTAAATACTGTATATGTACGTGCATGTGCGAGTATGTAAATAAACTCGCATACGTATGGAGTAGAAATACTTTTATACACACATACAACCACACATTTTCGTACTGAACATGCATATTTTTATGCCTCCACTCGATTTTCCATTTCAGCGGCTCTGACTGTTACCGCTGTTGTAGCCAAGCATATTTTTAGACCATCTACTCAACTCGATGTGTCTTCCGTCGTTTCTACTACTAAAATTAAAAATATGCACCAAGAGTCTAAACAAAGCCAGAGCATACGGTGAATTTATCTTAGCGTATTCCGCGTTGTCAAAATTGTTATTTAATAGAGGCATGAACAGTTTTTACATAAGTAAACCTCAGAATAACCATGATATCAGACTGAAATTTATTCCAGATGTGATGTACATATATCCATGATGAAAAGATTTTAGAGGTTTGGCCAATATCAGGCCGTTAACCCACTCTTACTGAATTTCTTATAATCAGCTCATAGGCCGACGAAGTAGGGGAAAACTGAAAAAAAAACACAGAAAAAACTGAGATTTTTTGGTAATGTACGAAAAAGTAAACTCAGTATCCGCTCATGTTACTTCGTTTGAAAAAAAATTGTTGCTTCGGCTGCCACGACACAGGGCCTGCGCGCTCGTTTCACACGTGTAGTATTCACACACTCGTCCAATCAATCGTTAGTCAGACGGGAACGAAGTGTTATTGGTTGATTTTTTCCACATATCACCAAACATTCTCACAAATTCGCTGAGAGCCGAATAACGGTCAGCTAAATAGCGCACCTCTAAAAATCGTTTCACCATGCCGTCATCGACTGTACTATTGAGATTTCTTGACTACCGAACTGCCCTCTCAATAAATCAATGTCTTGACCAGCTGTGAGACGCATGCCAGTATCTTGTTGGAATCTCATGTCACTGAGGTCAGATCCTCAATACACTATAGCACAGTAATAATTTTCATGGTAGGAAAAATTCGGTTCAATTACACTTCAGGCATGAAATCCGGACTCTTAATGTAATTTGAATATTGTCTTTTGAGGCACATGTTGTTTTTTGTTATCTAATAACTCACTTACTATTCAATTTAATTTATTGATATAGTGTTAAGCTGAAAATTATCTTAATCGATGAAATTCAGGATTTTTTTGAAAATTTTATAGACTTAACCCATTGAATTTTTAGCATTTCAAATAGTTGTGAGACCTTTTGAGTTAATTAATTTTACACGAGTTTGAGCTATTAGGGATCTCCATCATCTGCCTTCAGGTTTTTAGTAAATTTCAGTGTTAAATCTGCTATAATCAGTTATAATGCAAACAACATTGATTTCTACAATTACAATGTTGAAAATATAAATTTGAAAATTGGATAAACTATTTCACCACCGACTTATAGGATAAATAGCTGCTCATGTAAAAAAGAGCCCACTTAAGGGGGGACCCTCATTTAGACGGTCGAAAAATGCATCATTTTTGGGAATTTTTTTCTCAGGTAAAATAACTTCAAACGTTTTGTAATTCATAAAGTACTTTAATAAATGTCTTGACTGTCTACAAAAATTTTCGGAGAAGAAAAAAAACATTTTAAGTATGGAAATATACACCTCGTCCATGGCACCTCATTCTATCTGTGTACATTCTAGCGCTCTGAATTTTTTTCTGAAATAAAAAAACCAAATTTTTTTTAAAACTTTAGGATAATACCTTCGATGTGACATTTTGATTTAAAAAAAAAATGTCGAAATTGATATTTTTTACCCAGTTTTATGTTAAAAGTGATTTTTCATGCATAAAAATTTACTTTAAAATTACAAAAAAATATGAAAATCTTTTTTTAAAAAAAAACACTTAATGTCACATTGAAAACAATTTAATTATCTTTAAAATGAGCTATTGCAAAGCCTGATTGGTTCAATACAGCGTTCTCAATTGTGTACACAAAATCGAAAAATGATGTTTCGAGAAAAACGCGTTTAAAGTTTTGGATACAGGCGATCAGGCCACCCGTCGCGTCCTGTTAAAAATTTTGTCACTCCTTCAAAAATACAGATATCGACTTGAAATTTTATATTATATATATTCTTAAATAGTTGTAGAATAGATTAAAATTATTTCCAAAAAATCGATTTTTTTGACCCGATAAATGAGGGTCCCCCCTTAAACAAAAAGTCAAAATCTTCCATGCAGAATGAAAATAAAGGGAGAAAAATCGAACAGGGGGAAAAAGGAAAAGGGGCTTTGGATTAGAGGAGGATGATGACCAGATTGTGTCTAGTCACAATTTCGTGCTGAAATTCACCAGGTGTGTGACATTTGAGCCTGCTATATACGCAGATGTAGCAAAGATGTCTGAATCTTAGCTCGGCGAGGCGGAGAAAGTTCTGAGATGATTCTAACACATCCTCCAGACAGTTTCTGCAGAAAGTACCTGAAGTAATCCCAATTCCCGGTGAAGGCACCCACCAAATTCGAGAGCTGCGGCTTTGAAGTTTAGAAGTTCTCTCGAGTGCCTCCGATTTACCTTGGCCAGAAGCTTGTCGCGACTTTGCTCTTTTCTGCACTGTTTTTATCTACGTACTTCCAGGTCATGCTCTCTTCCGTGAACTCTGGGGGCTCCACTCGAGCGTAATTTTAGTAATATATAATAATTATTTTCCTTTCGCAAAGTGTGTCAAATCCCACGCTATGCCCCACGTTTAGTCTCGACATTAGCAGGTTCTGGGATTGTTAGTGCAAGTATATAGTACCTTCATTTGTTGTAACGTTGCACACCACATATTCTTTACACTCGTCCAATTAGTCCTTGTTCAAACGGAAACGAGGTAGCATGAGCAATGACTGAGTTAATTTTTTTGTTCATGACCAAAACAATCTCAATTTTTGCCGTCACATCGCCTATTAAGCCAGCAAATCAACTGATTCCTTCAAAATCGCAAGCGAACGGTCCGAATTCTCTCCATCGTCTGAAAAGTACCATGCCACAAATAATTGATGTCAAAGATCTGCATCACTCAATCGAGCAACGTCGACTGTGACAGAAACATATCTAGCAGTGCTACTTTTGTACGTAGTTAACAAAAATAAGAAAACTCCCTACAAAAAAGAGAGATGAAAGAAAAATCTCTCTCTCACTATGAAGATTTATTTGTATGGAATTTTGGTTTTATTTAAATATTTTTTAATTTTTTTAATATATTTATTAATGAAATATAAAAAAGTAATTCTGAAGACAGCCCAAGCACTGATTAAAACCGTGCTCCTTTTTCCATAAAATTTCTACCATTTTATAGAAATATGTATGTACTTGTATATATTTACATACATTTTCTGTTTCTAAATTTTTATGAATTGACACTCAGAATTAGAGAATATTTTTCTCGAGAAAAGTTTAACTCGCTGGTAAAGAAAGTTTTTACATTTGGGCTGGCAAAGCATGCATATGTACATATGCGCATATGTATACATATATATAGGGTGCTTTTGTTAGCTGCTGGAGAACTATCGATTTCGATAGCTATAGTTTGACTGTGTTGACATTTCTGTTCAGTAAAGATGGACAACGCGTCACTCTTCAACCGCGAATTTGAAGCAGTGAAGCACTTTGTATATCTAGGAACCAGTGTAAACAGCCATAACGACGTCGGCCTAGAGATTAAACGAAGGATAACTCTTGCCAATAGGTGTTACTTTGGACTCAGTAGGCAATTGAGAAGTAGAGCCCTCCCTCGAAAAACGAAAGGACAAACGCTGTACAAAAACTCAACTGATGAGAGAGCTCTGGGAGGGTTCGAGAGAAAAATTCTCCGAAAAATCTTTGGTCCTCTTCGCATAGGACCGTATCCGATGGAACAGCGAGCTGTATGAGCTATACCGAGTTGTGGATATAGTGAGGCGTACAGCGGCTGCGCTGGCTTGGCCATTCGTTTGAGAGAGAACCCACTGGTGGACAACGAGTAAGAGGAAGCCCTAATCTCCGTTGGGGAAATCAAGTGAGGCATAACCTTGGAGCACTCGGTGTCACCAACTGACTTCAGCTAGCAGTGAACCGAGATAGATGGCGCATTGTATTAAAATCGGCCAAAACCGATATACGGTTGTAGTGCCTTCTAAGTACCATAAGGAAGTAAGTAAAGATGGGCAAGTCATCAAGAACAAATTGTAGAATTTCATCTTGCTTCGAAAAAAAAAATTGTTTGCGAGTGGCTTGCATGTCCATAAAATACTGCTCGTGAAAGCATTGAAGCCAAATTATTATCTTACGGTATTCACAGAGAGGTCGTTGGTTCGAATCTCGGTGAAAGCAAAATTAATAAAAACATTTTTCTAATAGCGGTCGCCCCTCGGCAGGCAATGTCAAACCTCCGAGTGTATTTCTGCCATGAAAAAGCTCCTCATAAAAATATCTGCCGTTCGGAGTCGGCTTGAAGCTGTAGGTCCCTCCATTTGTGGAATAACATCAAGACGCACACCACAAATAGGAGGAGGAGCTCGGCCAAACACCTAACAGAAGTGTCAATTTTATTTATTTATTTTGTAGTAGTAGTGAAAAATTGAACTGATCAAGTGGACCATGTAACTCGTAGCCACGGTGGACATATGCCGGGTATCATATTCAAAGAATAAATGCCATGAAAATATCTACCAGATTATAATAAAAAAATTAAAAAAATCATTCCAACAATATTTCTGTTTTGCATATCATTTTAAGTTCTCAAGCTCTTAAAAAACGCCCGATGCATACAAAACCACATATTTGCGTATAGAGGCACATATATTTCCCGTGCTCTATAAATATTACAACATTGTGTAGTTTTTTTTTGAAAACTTTATTTCAAATTACTTCGTCAGCCCCGTAAGCAAACACAAGTGCTCTATAAGTCGACAAATTGTATGCAAAGCTCATCAATAAGCGCCTACATCACGACAATAAGATAAACGAAAAATGCAATGTCTTTAAACAACTTGAAGTGCACTCAAATGAAAACGACACAGATTTATCGCAATTCGTAACATTTCCTACAGCTTGCTCTAATTTTTCCTTTTTTTCATATTTTATCTATTCATTACAGACGAGAAATAATGCAATTGTAATCAGAGTACGGCAATTGGACAGTGGAAGGAAAAAATGTGAAAAAACTCAGCGAAATAACAAAACCGGCTGTTTCGCATTTCAGTTTATTTTTCTTTTACGAATTTCGATGAATGCAACATCTTAACAGTGCCGACAACAAGTATGACAGCCAATCGACCAGCTACGCAAACCGAGGAAAGGTTGGCGGAGCAACAGCAACAACACCAACAACAACGTACGCATCAACAATGCACAAACACTTCAACAACTGCGACAAATGCCAATCTGTCATCGTCTGCAAACGCTTCAGCTGCTTGTACGGCGGCTAACTATGATGAAATGGAGCATTGCGGCAACAGATACGGTGGAACTACTGTAATAAACACCAGCAGTGGTGACAGCAATTGCGCGCATGCTGGTGGCGGTGAAGGTGTATGTCGTAATCATAGTACCGCCAGCTCAACAACACACCGCCGTGGTCACAGGTGAGTAAATTTGGGTGGAAGATTGATAGTTATAATATGAATAGTGGTCTTGAGAGAGATGAATGGAAAAAAAGGCTTGCCCACCAAATTTCACGCAAAAAAATAATTAATTATTTTCCTAATGCCAACCATAACTGGGATGCATTGAAAGGCCATGGAAGGGGCGTGTGGAAAATATGGCAAATTAGATAAACCGAAAATAACTTCAACATATGGTTACGCTCACCCACGCAATTCGCTAAAGTTGACAGCCGTTGTAGACACTTAAATTGCTCGTGACACACTAACAGAAAGTTCTGGGTTCAAAGCATAATGCGGACAAAAATGCGTATGTTCTAGAAACTTTTTCTGCTAATTTGGTTCGCTTCTCACCACGCAAAGGCATATGCTTTTGAGAACATTTCTGCTATAAATAAAAATCGAATAAAGACTAACACAACCAAAAGGAAGAAAGTTTCACCAAAAAGTTCGGCCAAAACAGCTGTCAAAGTTATGAGCACCACACTGTTATATGTTATTTAGGGAAGGTCTACTACTCAAAATATTTATAAATATGCCGGGTTTAAGGCAAATATTAAAATACTACATATTCGTGTCGTCCCCATTGGTAAATGGATTAATGGGAAACGATTTCCATATCTTTTCACCGATTCAGCTGCAAAGAGTTCGTGCCGTTCGTCTATTCATACAACCCCTTCCGCTGCCGTAACCCACACGAACGGTGCTAAAAATATTTCCATTCAAGGTAAGAGAGTGGAAGCCCATTGTACATGCATAGATAGCAGGACGGGTAGTTAATCTCTACATTTTATTAACTTAAGTCCCAAAATATGTACAGATGCTCGCAAATAACTATGCACGAAATGTTTCGATTTGCACAGCTTTTTGCACAGTACTTGGAAACTAATCTCTGCTGGAAAATTCTTTGTGACATTATTTATACCCCGCACGAAACAATTATAAGACCAAGGTGATTATGATGATATTTACTAAAGCAATAATAGGAAAATATCCCCATATCGTTTCGTTGATTGCGCATATGTTTAAAACAGTATCCCATAACGGAAATTATACCGCATTTATTGCCATTTATTTCATTTTAGTAACACGTAAATTTTTGTTCTATGCAAAACGAAATAATTATAAGACCAAAAGCGTTTGATTTTTATTAAAAAGTTCACAATGCAAGTTATTACGTTAAAATTATTATAATGGTGCGCAACTAAGTTCTCGCTGTTTGTCAATAGATGCCGCCAGCTGTGTGTGTCAGTCGATTCTAACATAACCTAAACGTCATAAACCAAGCTTAGACATATGGTAAACAAACTGCTTCGACACGTTAGTGATTTCGTTTTGGTATCATATACTTTTGGTTTTGTGAAAATGCCTCATTTTGTACCGAATAATCGTCATTTGCCGGAAGTATTGATTTTCCTCTTCCATTCGAAAAAAACGGCGGCTAAACCGCATCGAGAGCTACAAAAAGTTTATGGAGGTGCTGCTTTAAGTGAAACAACGTGGCGAGATTGATTCCGTCGCTTCAAAGACGGTGATTTTAATGTTGACAACCTTCTGCGTGAAGGAAGGCCAAAAACCTTCGAAGACGCTGAATTGGAGGCATTGCTCAATGAGGACCCATGTCAAAGGCAAGAAGTCAGTATTAGGAGTTACCCGCCAATCCATTTCCAAACGATTGCATGATTTGGGAATGACTCAGAAACAGAGGACTTGGGTTCCTCATGAGTTACAACCAAGGGATGTTGAACGCCTTTTTTTCGCCTGTGAACAACTGCTCCAGCGCCAAAAAAGGAAGGGTTTTCCTCATCGCATCGAGACGGGTGATGAAAAATGGATTAATTACAGCAATCCAAAGAAAAGAAAGTCATCGGAACTGCCCGTCCATGGTCGCAATTTCAATTCCTTTTCAAACTTTGATGAGCGTAAAGGCCTTTCTTAATGTCACTCTACAAATCCATATTTCCCATTCGTGCGTGGAACAAAATTTAGGTAATGATATCGTATCTTCTTCCTCTTGATTCACATTGTTGCAACCTAGGCGTTCTTAGCAGAGCTCAACAAAATGGGGTCGTCGACTATTTTCTCCCGTGTCAACTGACACCACTTAGAAATACCAGGGGAGGCTAAATAAAAATAGCAAGCGATCTTCCAGCTCAGAAGAGGCCATGTAGTGCGAAGTTTTCCATTAACTAACTGGATATACCAGGTGCAAGCCTTCGAAATCATATTGATTTAATCGCTTTAGTTCATCGTCATCAAAAGAGTTTGCCCCCATATAACGAGCTGTTTGCTCCAAATTCGGTACACCTTCACAGCAGAACTGCAATTCTTGGTGTGCTGCATATGTCAGAGTGTCTCTAATTGGATTGGCCATCTCATATGAGCTCGACCTCAAATGGAGATGTGGATACTTTACACAAGTCCTTCTTGGGTGTACTTTTGCGAAAAGAATCACTCTCCCATGTTATCCTTTAAGTATAAGCAACATTTTTAGATGCGTCAAGACTGATTAAATTTGTGTGTGCAGAGAGTTGTCTTGTATTTTGTGTGATAACATATGACCGTGCAAACTGCGGACTTCTGAAGCCACACTTAATTATAAGACTCAATTTTTGTTTACAGTGCTGAAAATAGAATTTAGTAGGCGATATTGAAAAGGTTTCCCCCATCAATTTTCGCAAGCGGAATTATCAGTTGAAGAGCTGAGCTGGCAGACTATCACCTCGAGTAGTCGGCTGGGGGAATAAAAGCTTCCACCAAGCTTTCTTCCTTGTTTCTTTTGTCGTATCTCCGCATATACTTATATTAGCGTGAAAAAGGAAACGCTTTCACGAAACGCGAGGAACGAAAACGCGCTTTGTTGAATTGGCGTAAAAAGAAAGAGCTCTCATCTATAATCATGATATTACTAATAAGGAGCTGGCACGATGAGCATCCAATAGACGTTATTTTATTAAATAGTTGGTGATGTGGTCGTTACTTCAATAAAGTATAGGGGGACAAGATAAGAGCGATATGAAAATAAATTGAAATAAACCAACAACGGTATAAGACTTCAAATCAATTTCAAAAATTTGTTTGAAGCTGCATTCAAGCTATAATATGAAATAGCACATCAGTTAAATACCCTCCTCAGCCTTTCTCGAATGTTGGTCTCTAGTTGGTTTAAAGTGATTAACTAATTAGCGTAGACTAAGAACTTGACGTAGTCCTAGACAAAACAGTCGAAGGAGCCAAGTCGCATGATTGCGGTGGCCAATTGATGAATGCTCGCCGTGAGATGATCCGCTCATAAAATTTTTCCATCACAACTTCGTTGGAGCAACAGATCGAATAAAAAAAATATACACTTCTATCAGGTGTTTGGCCGAGCTTCTTCTTCTATTTGTGGCGTGCGTCTTGATATTGTTCCACAAATGGAGGGACCTACAGTTTTAAGCCGACTCCGAACGGCAAATTGTTCTTATGAGGAGCTTTTTCATGGCAGAAATAACTCGGAGGTTTGCCACTGTCTAGCGAGGGGCGACCGCTATTGGGAAAATTGTTATTATTTTTCTATTATTTCATGCATGGAGACTCGAACCTACGCACTCCCGAATGGCCACATCTTTTTTTCAATTTCAAACGTTTGTTAATCTTCAAAATAATAGCCATCGCTAGCGTCACATTTTTCCCATCTATCAGGCAATTTGTGGATGCCGCGCCAAAAAAATTGGCCGTCTTTGGTCACAAACCAATCATCGAGCCATTTTTTGGCTTCTTCATGAGAATTGAAGCGCTGCTCGGAAAGTGCGTGGCCCATCGATGCAAACAAGTGATAATCGGAAGGCGCCAAGTCTGGTGAGTAAGCCGCATGCACCAGCGGTTCCCAATCGTACATCTCCACTAATTCCCGGGTCGCTCTTGTTCGATGTGGCGGTGCATTGTCATCAAGAAAAAATACTTTGAGACGCCGATCGGCATATTCTGGGCGTTTTCGGTGTATAGCGCTATTAAAATCGGCCAATTGTCGTTGGTAGAGTACACCGTCAACTGTTTCACCTGGTTTTAATAGCTCGTACCAAATCATACCACACTGATCCTAGAAAACACACAGCATTGCCTTGCGGCCGAAGCGATTTGGTTTGGCCGTTGTTTTTGGCTTGTGGCCGGGCGGACCATACGATCGTTTACTCTTGGGATTGGAGAAATACACCCATTTTTCATCACCCGTAACGATTCGATGCAGAAAAGGCTTCCATTTGAACCGAGAGAGCAGCATTTCACAAGTGGTTTTTCGATGTCCGCAAATCGTAGTTTAAAGGCACGAAATTCGACATTTTTAAGAGCGAATGCATTGTTGTATGAAACGTAACAAACAATGAACTGAATATTGTTGATAGATGGCAGACGAAAAAAATAAGACATTTGGGAAGGTTGAAAAATACTCCTAGCGACATCTATGGACTAATAGCTGGAAGTCTCATTTCATAGGTATTAATGTATTCTGTCCATAGAAAGTTGGTTAATATCGCCCTATGCCGAGGACTATTAACGGTAACCGTGTATCCTTTCTCATTTCGAAAGAAATTTGGTTCGATGATGCTGGCATGCCATAATGGGATCAAACAGTCAGTCATTGTGAATGCATTGATTTTGGTCAGATACGTGAAGACTATGTTTGCTCACATAAAGGCAATTTTGCGTTTTGAGGTGAGAAAACGTTTTTTTGAAAATCAAAAATTCCGAACTCTGTATTTACCATTGGTTACCCTATATAAAATTTTCTTTATGTCAATGAACTCACTGAGCAGTCCAGAATACGAGTGGCCGATCCAATATAAAGTAAAGAACAACAACTCTACTTTAATAGCATTTAATGCTGATATGGACGAGAAGAGAGCGAAAGTGCTTTTGTACTTATAGTTATACGCACATATGTATGTATGTGTGTATGTGTAAGAATTAACTATAGGCATCAGTATGGGCCCATTAAATAAAATATGCCGGAACTAAAAAAACAAAGTCAAACATATTGATTAAGGGGAGGTATTAGGGCAGAAAAACACACAGCAATTTCCGTATTATTTGAATTTTTGTTTTCAAGTAAATACTGCCATAAAGTTTTCGTAGTTCTCATCGATTACCATTCCAAAAGTAATCACATAAAGCTATTCATGCACATACACTAGGCAGCATTGCGGTGCTAGAGCGCCAAGGGAATACTCGTAGTGTTTGCCATTTTATGGCGAACCCAACTCATCACGACGTTGAGCCCATTGCACTTGGTACATTCGAACTCCATCTACACGAATATGGCAGGCTTGCATGAAACAAAGAAAATGTAAAATAAAAGAAGAGAAGGTAGAATAAACATGCTACACGTGCTAAAAATGCAAACCAGGTGGGCTGGAGTTTAGTGAATGTGCCACTGTTGTAGGCATTGTAAGCGGACAGACGAATCATCAGCCGACTAGCAGTGAGGCGAACGTCAGGCGCGGCATGGCCATTTCGTAAAACCTTTATAAAGTAAAATTTCAACAACACCAGCCAGCCAGCCAGCCAACCAACTCGAACCGCTTCATTGATTTAGTTACCAAATGAGTATCGGCGACGCGAGTTGAGAGATTTGCACGTGCGAATGATTAATTTTGCTCCATTGGCATAGTTAAGCCAAATAAGGGACAACAAAAAATATAAATTATATTACGAGTATTCTTTCAACATTCGAAAATATTGAAAAATGCGGTTAATGCTTCCTGTTTGATCTTTTGTTGTTGTTGTTGTGATTTATATACGTGGTACGTTGTGTCGCGAGCTTATATTTACAGACATACATACATATGCCCATAAGACATATGTTCTCTAAATGCTGACCGGCTGTCAGTGAGACTGTGCGACTACTACGAGTATTTGTCGTAGGCGGGCGCGAGGGTGTCAGTGGTAGTGGCAGTGACGCTGAAATGTTTGAGAATCGTGCAAGTAAGTCGTTGAGTCAGTGAATTACTACTGAGTGAGTGAGTTTATAAATGAATTCTCGACAACAAAACAATTCCATCCATACATATCCTCCATATACGTATACGTATGTGTGTGCATTAGTGTTTATAAAAGTGTATTGGTTTTCATATGAAATCCTTTGATGGTTTTTGGATGCCGTTGGCTTGTCATTGCCACAACCGTTGAGAAATGAACTTGACTCTTTGGCCTTCGGTTGACAGGAGGTTTGACCTCACGGGGCGCTTTCACACACACATGTAACTACATACATACATGCATAAGTAGGCATTTAAATGCATACAACAAAATTGATTGTGCTGTACACAGTGTCTGACAAAAGTATGCATTACAACAATTTATCAAAGTTTAATTGGGAATTGTGTATGACGAATGGCTACTTTTTGTCAAAAATGTTTGGAAAACTAGTTCCCTTCACCCTTAACAATTGCTAGCAATACTGCTATGAAAAAGCTCCTAAAAAAATCGTCGGTACGGTGATCTCCCATGGTGATTGGATCCGCTGTTACGTGGATTGATGGCCAGTCAATCCTCATATGGAGCTTCCCTAGTTAGTTGTGAGTTAGCTCTCATGATATGGGGGTTAAACCACCACTTATGCCTCATCCCCGCGGAAAGGAGTCTTACTTGATGATGATGTATGTATGTATGTATGTATATATACGACTGATTTGTAGAGAATGATTAGTTAATTAAATCGGTATTTCATATGAAACACTTTCTTTTGATATTTTTTGAGAATTTAAAGATGTAAGAAGGCCTTTATAGAACTTGAACATCCGTAAACTTTTATTTTTTGTAAATTCTTTAAATTTGTAGTATCAAATGTGATCAATAGATGATTTGCATATGCTGCTCAAACCCTTACAAACCTTAAAAATGTCTTAAGTATGATATTAAAAAAATTGTAGCTTTTTTTTTGTCGGGACAGACTAGCAAGTACAGTATTCAGACACAATTAAGTCCATTGTATTGCACTCAGATTCCCTTTTTAATTTTTTTTAAATTTACTCGACGTCCGAAGAAGTCTACTCTAGGAGCTACTCTCAAGGAGCCAAGGTGGTCGCTTCTTAACACACTTGTGCCAAAGACCTCAAGCCTGATTCGAGCGATGCAAGGAAAGTGGTCCGCCGTCTCATCCTCCTCTCCACATGCTGGGCAAAGTGCACTGTCTGAGATGCCTACCTTTTGCATGTGCTTTGCCCATGAAAAGTGGCACGTCATCAGTCCAACCAGCCTCCTACAGTTCCCTCTGCTTAGTGACAGGAGGAACTGCGACAGTCGGTCGGACATGACAGGTAACATCAGTTTTGTCCATCTGCAGCCTCTCTCAGCCTGCCAAGCTCGCTTGTGGGCTGGAGTAACCAGTTTGCTAACCGTGCCATTGATGGATGCAAATTGGAGTGACAGAACGGGCTCCGCGCCAAGGGAGTTGGCCTCAGAGCCCATCCTAGCCTACTCACGATACGCTCGTATCCCAGGACCTATGTTAGTATCAGCGTGTTATGTCTACCGACATAGTTCAGCCTGGATTTACAGTACTCAACTACCCTTGAAGTGGTTGGAGGACTGCCTAAGGCCATGAGCGCACCTTGGCTGTCGCTGCACACACATATATGTAGATCTGCCTCTCCATATGTTTTCCACAACAAAGTTCATCGCTTCTTGAACAGCATACACCTTCGCTTGAAACACAGATGCATGTATTCCTAGAGTAATGTGTAGTTTTGTTCCGCAAGATTCCACGTATGCTGGTATCTTAGACGTGCAAACCTGTAGCTTACCTTTCAAACTGGAGGAGGATAAACATTCAATTTTATCCCCACTTCTCTTTCAAAGGCCTAGTTACTTTAGACTTAATTTCCTTAACATCATCACCAATTCTTAGAGGTCGAAGTTGGAGCATAGGGCCGCGTCTTAACATAACTTAATTCATTTGTTTTTTCCATGTAATAATTTTTAATACACTTAAGATCTACACCTAGATATTAGAGATAATCCGCGATGTGCTAAATTTTTTGAGAAAAGCGAAACAATCAAAAGCTTCAAGTTAGGTTAGATTGAAGCAGTTGTCCTGTGGGACACACTCAGGCTCATAGCCCATTATGATGCTGTTGTGTTTCTCCTAAAACCAGTCTGTGCTTTTCAAAAATTGTAGAATATCTCCTATTTCTGCAGAACTGAGATTTTCCAATTCATTAAAAAATTGTCTGCCTAGAATATTAAATCTCCGTCTGGATAGAGTAGGAAGATCTCACAGAAGGTGCAAGATTGTCCCTTCCTCTTCCTCATCAAGACAACTTCTACAGAAGTTATGTGCTTGCACACCCATCCTTTGGGTGTGCCCACCTATTAGGCAGTGCCCCGTTATGACTGAAATCAGTGTGCTAAGCCTGTGTTTATTTTGGCTTACAGGGATTCTGTGCGTTTAGCATTGAGAGTCGGCCGCAGTTGACGGGCGATTTTGCAGGTGGGTTCATTATGCCATCTTTCGTTTGCTTTACTTACGATTTATTCAAGGATGAGTAGCTTACATGTTTATAAGGGTATGCCTATGTCATTGTCTATGTACTCATCGGCCAATTTGGTGCTGGGTTCATCGGCTCTGCAGTTACCCTCAATGTCGCGATTGCCAGGAACCCATATTATCTTTAAGCGAAATGATTCAGCCATCTCGTTAAGAGATGTGAGTCATTTCATGGCTACCTTAGAGGTTGTCGACTGTTTTGTGAAGGATTTTATGGCCGCCTGGCTGTCATACTGTACCAGTGGCGCGGCTTTCATTATTACCATCAGTTCAGCTTGAAGTTAAGAATAACTTTTGCCAAGAGACTATCGCTACTTTTACGGGAGTTGTTTTTTTACTTTCATGCCACACTTTTTTTAAGAGAATTAATTTTCTAATAGAAAATATTATTTGTTTAATTAAAAACTTATTTTCCCTAGTGCCAGTGCTTCGCTACATCAACAGCTCTGGTTAACTTTAGTTATCTGCCCGTTGGAAGTCGCATAATGATATCAAAACAGCGCTTTAGTGCTACTAGGAATAGCACTTCTGGTACTTCGTCCATTCCACCCAATTACCAAAATTACCTAAAATCCTAAAAATAGCGAAAATTTTACGGCAGGTCCACTTACCGTAAGTTTTAGGCAAAAATAAACATCAAAAAATAATTTCTCCTAAGATATCTAAATTTCCCGGAAAAATTCCAGCAAAAACACATTATTTGATCGCAGTTTACAATATCTCTCCAACTTTAAATTCGTATATAAAAAATAAAAACATATTTACAGTCTAAACATTTTTTGGTATTTTATTGTTGGAGGTGTAAACATTGATTTACTTTTGCCTTCATCAAATCCTGTTGCACTATGTAATTCTCAACGTTTGAGGCATTTTAAGTACTCATTGCTTCGAATCTGGCTGGGTAGATTTCTCTTCGTCAGCGAGGCGAGATAGCGCCGATTGAGCTTGACGGGCGTGCATCTGTAACGGTAGGAACAGGTTGTACTCCAACAGCTCCCAAAGGACTAGAGTGCATAGTACCTGGAATTGTAATGTCTCTAAAGACTCTTCTGGCGGCAGTTGGATCAGAGACAGTCGAGAGAGCTTCTTATACCATCAGGCCGGAACTCTTGATAATGAAGGCGACTTAATCGGATGCTA
This sequence comes from Anastrepha obliqua, assembly GCF_027943255.1. Lineage (NCBI taxonomy): Eukaryota > Metazoa > Arthropoda > Insecta > Diptera > Tephritidae > Anastrepha > Anastrepha obliqua. The sequence goes on from NC_072896.1 coordinate 50,024,828, forward strand.
TACGATGGGTCTCCGTGTAAGTCTATGCAGCATTTCAAGCTTCAATGTGGGAGTCACTGAGGGGGTATCATCATAGTATTTTTTTCTCTTCTGCTATCACGAGAGTGAGATTCAAACTTCTCGGGTCATACTTTCTCAACTTGAGAGGTTCTATCAGAGTTGGATATTACCCGCTTGCACGCTGCGCTTCTCTAATTACCCCTTTAAATGGTTTTTCTCCATTTTCTTTTCTAGTTGTAAACAAAGGTTTTTTACTTACCAGTAGATGAACCCAATTCGATAAGAAACTTTTGGAGCATTTTCAGAAGATTTTTTAAAATCTATATTTTATTCCTAGTAATTAAGGAAAAAATTACGCTTTCAAATCGAATGTTATTTGACTATACAATTTGCTTCTACCACTTCGAATATGACGGATATATGAAATTTTCAGGATCAGGCATAATTTTACTATTCATATCGAACAAAGTTCAATTTACGGGATACATTTTCCCAGTGCCTATAAATAAAAACTTACCAATATTTAAACGTAAAAGTAGGTGCTTCTGATTGCACATGCATATGTTTGTTCTCATAATTTTCAGGGCCACTCCTCTTATTTCTTTTTTACATGGCGAGACTTTTCTCTTTACTTTTTTATATTATTCTTGTGTGAGAGCTTGCTTGTAATCGTTTTCCAATACCACGTTGAAATTACAAATACATATATGTGCATACATACTTATACATATCTACACAAAAAACACAAAAATGCAAGGAGCGTTCCAAACAAACAAAAGAACATCACATTTGAACAAAAGATGGACCCATTTTAAGCAGCCCCGATTTATGTCATTGAAGTTCGAAAGGTTGTGTTGAATCCTGCGTTTTAAGTTCGACCTAGTTTTTCCTCTAATTCGTGTTGTGAGCTGTGAGCACTACAGAGTTTATGCCATCTCCAAATCGTAGTTAGGTTTTATAAGAAACTTGTTTCTTGGCAGGAATTTGTCATTGCTTGCCGAGGGACGACCGCTATTAGAAACAACTTTTTCCTTTCATTTGATGTTTCAGGCCCTGGACAGGCTTCGAGCCAGAGCCAACAAAGTGATAGTAACGCGCAAGCCCACTCGGCATTGTAGTTGCTCGTTAAAAAGGTCGTCAAAGGTAGCCTGGAAAATCCTTCGGGTTGTTAGAGGGCTTCTACTTCACATTTGTTCGAAAGGTGTCAAATCAGTTAATTAACATCATGAAATATTTCTCATATACAAGGTGAAATCCAAAATAAACAAGACTGGCGTCATAAAAATGGTTTTGATGGCTCAATATTTGTAATGAGCTAGTGCGTTGGAAGTTACATCCCTCGTTGGCTTCCAATTAAAGATTGGTGACATTCGGTTCAGTGGAAGCGAAGTTATTGCGTCTAAAGTGTCAGTATATTTGTGTCATCGGTACGAAAATGAGTTTCGAACAAAGAGCTAATATCAAATTTTGTTTTAAAATCGGTAAAACGTTTACCGAAACATTCGAATTGATGAAAAAAGTTTATGGCAATGATTGTCTATCTTGTGCCAGAGTTCATGAGTAGTTTACACGTTTCAGAGATGGCTGTGAGGACATGAATGGCAATGAACTTACGGGACGCCCAAAATCAGTAATCACCGAAAGCTCCATCGAAATTGTTCGCAAATTTATCAAAAATTAACCGAAATCATCGTTGAAATTCATGGAATCGGAGTTGAATATCTCCAAGACATCGATTTATTGCATTTTAACTGATCATTTGGGCTAACGAAAGGTCTGTGCGCGTTTCATTCCGCACAAGTTAACTGAGGACCAAAAATTGCTCAGAATTCAACATTCGAAATACTTTATTAAAGAGGCGAGAAGAGATGCGAACTTCCTTTACAACATTGTAACTGGTAATGGAACGTGGTGTTTCCAACATTAACCTCAAATTAAGCGTCAAAGTGCCGAATGGAAGGCCCCAGACGTGCCACCACCCAAAAAAATCGGGTTTGGAGAAGTCAAAAATCAAGTCGATGCTCATTTGTTTTTACGATTCTATGGAAATTGTCCACAAGGAGTTCGTGCCAATGGGCTAAACCGTTAATGCAATTTTCTATCTTGTCGTTTTGAAGCATTTGTTGCATCGCATTCGTCGAATTCGCCCTGAACAACTCGAAGGAGGAAGCTGGCGCTTATTGCTTGATAATGCACCATCTCATCGATCCACTCTAGTGACTGATTTTTTGACAAGAAATCGCATTTTAACCATCAATAACTCACCATATGGCTCCCTGTGACTTCTACCTATTCGGAAAATTGCAAAGCCATCCAAAAGGCTTGTACCGACATCCTGAAGGACATTCCGGTCAATGACCTGAAACACTTTGTATTCATTTGTACTTTCACAATTTAACACGCGTCACTTCGTTTTCATTAGTTTGTTTAGTTTAAATATCACAAATCACAATATTACCAAGCCATTCACTGAATTTTCACAAACATGTAATTCCTCTTCCTTTTGTTTGTTTTGTTCGTTTGTTTTCTATTGGTTAGGGACCTGACGTCAGACTTGTCAAAACCATGAAAAATAAAGTAACTGTTTTGGGAAGACGCCAGTTTCAGTACTCAATTCGCCTTGTAATTGTCAGATGGTTAATATGGCGACCGAAAAGTAATAATTAAACTATCTTTTTTCTTCTGTCATGGTTTAAATTATTACGTTTTCGACTACATAAAATAATACATCATAATGATAATACTTCCAAAAACATTTTTGGCAGCTGAAATAATATACCGGATGTGCCATAAATTTAGTTTATTTCGCATTCTCGTATGAACAAATTTGGGAAAATGTTAGTACCTGATATCGAAAATCGAATAACCAGCTGAAACAATGATGCCAAATAGCCGCCTACAAGCTGTGATTTTACTACATTAGACTATTATTTGGAGTTACCGTTAGGGGTAAAAGTTAGACCAAGCATACAGTTAAATCGAAGTCGCCATAATAGGGTAACTCCCTCAGCTCGAGAAAGTTTATTGATAAACTGAGTTGACTTTTCAGGCGGGTTAAGTTGAGTTGACATTTCAATGAAATTATGTTCAATGTTCTTTCCAATAAAACAAAACATGACTAAAACAAAGCACACGGTTTTTTTATTTATGGCCGAAATAAATTACGTAAATTCTAGACCCTACATGTAACACCCTGTATATGCCCGTTCAATGCAACGCTGTCCCTAAATCATTTTACTCGTTAACTTGTAACTGTCATTTTGAAATTTCGAAATCATTTAAATATATTTTGAAATAAACAAATACTTAAGATTACATACAGGTGAATTAATTTTCTGATGTATGGCTAATTAGCCCATACCACCACCTACCAAATCTCTCAACTGAATTGAAATCGATTGCCGAGCGCAAAACTAAAATAAGTATTTTGCTCCAATCCAATGGATTTGTATTTGCTCACACTCTCAAAAGCTCAAACCTTTGGCAAATCATATATTTGTATGTACATACATATGTATATGTAAGTATGTATGCATGTGATAAATTTATATACTTTTATCTTGCAGGCGACAAGAGTCCATGTATCAGATGACGGGCCTCTACTCGGAAACGAACACTAGCGGCGATGATAGCAGCGTCGATGCCGCCACACAGGACTCTCCGGCCAATTTGGGTGAATTGGCCAGTTGCAGTGCCGGCCCGATGCCTGGCGCCAATAATACCAACGCCAACGTTTTGTCGCGTGCCACCTGCAAATGTCACAATCATTACCATCACCCACCACCACATCAGAACAACCATCATCACCACCCACACAACAATGGCCAACATCAAACGCCATGCAATGCCAGTGGCTGTTGCAATGAGACTCTGGCGAAAAGTCATAGCCGTCAGCCGTCTGCGAACATTACTGTTGGCACATCTACTGGCGCCGGTAGTAACAATAATGCGGCTAATATGCTATACGATTCCGAATATGATAATGATGACGAACTACAATCACGTGACTGTGGCATTCTCAACTATAGACCGCGTCGTATACAAAAATTCGCTCGCATCAAAGTATTCGTCCTTTTACTGTCGATTCTAGTCACGCTGCAGCAGGCCTTGAGTTCCGGTTATATAAATTCAGTAATTACGACGATTGAAAAACGTTTTGAGATACCGTCAAGTTATTCTGGTCTGATAGCGTCCAGCTACGAGATTGGCAATGTGATAACTGTTATATTCGTGAGTTATCTGGGTAGTCGGCGTCATATACCCGTGTGGATTGGTATAGGTGAGTACATGTCCACTTAGGATCTGTATGTTTAATGACTTTATAGAGCGATCTTTAGTTACTTTTAGAGGCCAATCTCTGGTATATGACATACCACATTTTGTTTCACTATGAATCTGAAATAGAAAGTAGAAAGTAATATTATTTTTGAAGGAGAATGTGGAATAAAAACTCAAACGACGCTAAGTTGAATGCGGTGGCAACAGGCATGTTTTTAAGGTTTTGTTTGATGACCCTTAGTTTATTCCGTCAATTTCCATATAATAGTACAACATTTGAGCGATATTTTTCGAAAAATCTAAAAATAGTTTTTTAGAATCATCTGAAATAAGATAATCAAAATTTATTTGTTAAAAGAATGGACTAATAAATTTGGAAGCCGAAAATTCGATTTTCGCTATTGTAAGATTAAAAATTATTAAATTAATTCATGCGAAGAAGAACCTTGTGAAATTTCAAAACGATTGGTTTAGTAGATTTTGAGTTATGGCGTATGGGACATTAGGGTATATTTGGCTTTAGAGCACATTGAAGTACAATAACCGCAAGCAATGAAATTTGTGAACTGAAAACAGTGAAGTATTTGATTTCATTAAGCGTCGTGAAGTTTGACAGTTAATGCGAAAATTTGGTTTTTCTAGTTTTAAGTTATTTGGTACTTTTCTCTTTTTACGGGATTTTCTGTCAATTTGTGATAGTGATACGCAAGTAAAATGTGAAGTGGGTTTTACTAAAAAACTAAAACGAACTCGCCAAAACACGAACTCACCCGACTCATCTGACGAAAGTATCTGGTGTTTTTTAAGAGCTTGAGAACTTAAAATGACAATACAAAACAGAAATATTGTGGGAATGAATTTTTGTATTATGGCCTCATAACTAATTGCATGGCATTTTTTGAGTTTGATATCTGTCATATACCCGTCTCGACTACAAGTTAATAGTCCATTCGATCAGTTCAAATTTTCACTACTTCTCTCAATAAATCTGGCTGTATGACGTTAATGGTTCAATGTCGGTAGCTTGAATATTGGCTTCCAATGCTTCAAGAGTTGCTGGTTCGTCCGCATAAACCAATGACTTAGCATAGCTCCATAAAAAGCTATGAGGGGCTAAATTTCACGAACGAGGGAGCGAGTAAACAGGAGCGCTTTTAGAAAGAGTTCTACCACCAATTTTATTGTGTAATAAATCGATTGTTAAGCGCACTGTATGGCAAGTTGCGACTCTATGCGGGAACTTTTTCTAAGCAAATTTCCATAATTTGGAAGCGTTGTTCTGACATTAAACGATTCATGATGACTTGCCAAACTTTACTGAATAGAAATCTCAATATCGCTGTTTGCCATTCTCAGTTCTCAAACCATAGATACTTGTCATGCAACTAAAAAAATTGCCGATACAGGTGAGATTACTGAAACGATTGACTTTGTGGATTTAGAAGCAGCTGATTTGGAGATTCATAAATTAATAATGCAATGTCAAAAGTGGGAGTCATATTCGACGAGCACAATAAATTTTTTTTTCTATGTACATAGGTGAAATTAAAGAAATTAAAGCAATTGTACTTACAACTTCAGCTTTTTTCGGTAAACTTCTGCATCGAGTTTAGAGTTATACCAGAAATAGAGGATGTTAATATTTATAACACTACATACATATAATTATAACACTACATACATATTATATATACGCGGCCAAATGGAGTTGAAGCCGCCAATTCCAGAAAATTCTGCTTCAATTTCACGCTTTCGTCCAAAATATATTTGTAAAGTCAACCTACCCAATTATTATATAAAATAAGTCATTATTTATCGTCGTTATTTATCGAAATTACTTATTTTTTGTGCTTAATTTTTGTTAGCTAATAACTTTTAGACTATTACTTAAATTTTCTTGAAAAATTAAATATTGGAAAAAATATTTAGGTATCGGTAAACCAGCTGATTTGCTTTTTCCTTTCGCCGTGTACATTCGGCTGCTGAAATGAAATTAAAATCTGTTCCATTCGCACCATCGATGTATGCTTCTAGCTACAGCTTCAATGTCGGCTTTCGTTTTTTCTTTTCTAATTTATTTTGTCTTGATATTTCCAATGTACAAAGCGTTGTTGTTAGTATAGTGCTACTGAATGAATGCATTTTAGAACACAATCCTTATTTTCTTTTAAAGATATGGGTATCATATTATTCCCTACTTATGTTAAAAGTGCCCTTTGTCATGGGTACTTTTACATTTGCCAAAATTACTTTACTCAACAAGCGTTAAGTTAAACTGAAAACACATTTCCTCTAATTTTTCAAAATTCGAGAAAGCGAAATTTATTTTTAAGATTGATCAATTATCTTTTGAAAAATATAGTTTGAAAAAGAAGATGTGAAATGTATCCCCTACACTGACCTCAAATATAGCAAGCCTTACACAACTATATATAGTACTTTAAAGTCGGGCAGATCGGCTGAATCTACGGGCGCTCAAATACTGGTAATTTACTTAATTGTGCTTCGAACGACTTGAAAATTATACACAGTATTGTCAGTGCATTGCGAAAAATGTAAATTTATTTTATGCTATATTCAAGGGGTACATGGTTTATGATAATTTTTGCCATGGCAGTAGCGCTTTAGGAGATCTGACAATGCCCGCTACCAAGGAGACGATTCCTATTAGAACATTTTTTTCTAATAATTAGATGTTTCATGAATTAATAAATAGATTGGCTAATTTTATTAAAGAGGAAGTTATAGTACTGAAATAATAAAGGGTTTATTAATAAGAGTTGTGATTTTGATATTCAAAGAAAAATGCTATTTTTTAATATAAATGATCGGATGTTTATTTCATTATAAAGAGGAAGGTATGCCGTTAATAGTGGAAAATAACATCAGTCAAATTGCCACCACGACCACGCTTACAGGACAATATCCTTTTCATGAAATTTTCCATAACCGAATTGCAAAGTGGCTGCCCTATGGCCTCGATAGCCTCACGAATTCAATCTTTGAGGTCTTGAATCGACCCTGGGCTGTTGGCGTAGACCTTCTCGTTCACGTGGTCCCAAAGAAAAAAGTTACAAGCTAAATCATATGGTCTCGGTGGCCCCTTTGAGAGATAACACGGTCCGGAAACTTTTCCCGTTTCATTGCTTGTGTGGCACGGAGCGCCGTCTTGTTGAAAATAAACGTTGTCCAGATTAATACCATCCAATTCCGGCCATAAAAAATCGTTAATCATCTCTCGATAGCGCAATCCATTCACCAATAACACCTGTTATTGGAAAACCCTTTACCTCCACCGAACTGCGGTATACAATACTACGAATCTAGCAGACGCTAGGTTAGAGATACGTCGATTGCTGCAAGCCTTTTTCTGGGCGTCGATGCGGAAAAGAATTTAGCTGCGCCAGCAACAATGCGTTCTGGTGAAAAGTTTCGCTCAGTTGAGTCAGTAGCATAAAGACCCAACTTAGGTTAAAGCCTCCAGTAAAGTAAAATATATACATACATATATATAGTATATATATATTATATATTTTGCGTAAGATCCATACCTACATATAGAAATATGTCGTTCCTTTTCTTAATATTTCATATTTCAATAAACACTCTATATGTTTAATATCTTTTTAGGCGCTGCCATTATGGGCATTGGATCGCTGGTGTTCATGGTGCCCCATTTCACCGGTGAACCGAATCCCGGTGTCACGATTATGAATGAAACAAGTGACAATATATGTCGCAGTGCTCTGGTACGCGACCAAGATATGGACTTAGGAAGGCTATCGAGTGGTCTATCGAATCCACCGTTGGCTTCGCACACGTTGCGCGAAGATAACTGCCTCGAGGGCAAGCTGTCTACCTTCGGACCGGTGTTGCTTTTTGTCATTGCACAATTGCTGCTAGGTTGCGGTGGTAGTCCTCTGTTCACGCTCGGCACTACCTATGTGGACGATCACGTTAAGACGGAAAGTTCATCAATGTACATAGGTTGTATGTACAGTATGGCAGCGTTTGGTCCGGTGCTGGGATTTCTGCTCGGTGCCTACTTATTATCATTTCACATGGACTCACTTTCGTCCACTATCATCTCGATAAGTATGATTGAACCAGGAAGACTCTTAAGAAAAAGTACTAAGGGTTTTTTTGTTTTACTAATTTTTTCAGATCCAGGAGATCGTCGCTGGGTTGGCATGTGGTGGGGTGGTTTCCTCTTATGTGGCATTTTACTGCTGATTGTTGCAGTGCCATTCTTCTCCTTTCCAAAGGTATAAGCAGTAATTTGCTTGGCTTATCAGCAGATAGTGTTATATTTTATGTTTTTTTTACCCAAGGTTCTTACCAGCGAAAAGAAGAAGATACGTAAAAGCTCCGTTATGCAACCTGCAGTGCCTAACAACTCAAATAGTCTTCCACGCGGCACCGATCCCGCTGGCAAAGTTAAAAAGGAAATAGTGGCTGTGACTGCTAAAGAAGACGATGAGCCGCGCGTGGATACGGGCTATGGAAAGGATATAAAAGGTGAGTAAAAGACGAAATCAATATTCATAACAGCAAAGTAAAGTTTGGCACCATTCGTCTTACCTGCGTATTTTTCTTCCAGATATACCCCAATCTATGCTGCGACTCGTGACGAATCCCGTTTATATAGTTACTTGCTTGGGTGCGTGCATGGAATTGTGGATTGTATCCGGGTTTGTGGTGTTCTTACCGAAATATTTGGAAACTCAATTTAGTTTGGGCAAAAGTCAAGCAAGTGTCTTCACCGGTTCCATTGCCGTGCCGGGTGCGTGTATTGGCATCTTTATAGGCGGCTGTATATTGAAACGGTTCCAGCTGAAACCCAAGGGTGCTGTGCAGTTTGTTATAATTTCGAATGCCATCTGCCTCGGGCTATACGCAATGTTATTTTTTCTTGGCTGCGATAACCTCAAAATGGCTGGCACTACAATACCGTATTATCGTAGCGCTAAACACGGTGTCATCGAACCATTCCAAGTAAATCTTACGGCTGCCTGTAATTTCGGCTGTGAATGTCTCACCAGTGATGTGGAACCGGTGTGTGGTAACAATGGTTTGACATACTTCAGTCCTTGTCATGCGGGCTGTACAGCCTTTTCATCCACGTCGAACTACACCAATTGTGCTTGTTAGTATTGTTGCTGTTTTTTATCTCGAATTTAATTTACTGAATTTAATATATTTCCTTCTGTCAATTTCCATAGGTGTTCACTCGAATATATCGAGCAGCATTTATATGGGTGCTGGCGGCAGTCAAGCTCAAGCATTAAATGCCAATGAAGATTTTGCCGAAGTAACCGTTGTTCCTGTTGCAACTGCCGGTCCATGTGCCACACCATGCCGTACCATATATCCATTCCTCATATTGCTTTTCTTCATGACCTTCATTGTGGCCTCTACACAAATGCCATTACTGATGATTGTTTTGCGTTCAGTGTCGGAAGAAGAGCGTTCCTTTGCCCTGGGTATGCAATTCGTTATCTTCCGTTTATTCGGCTATATACCGGCGCCCATACTCTTTGGGAATCTCATCGATTCGACATGTTTACTTTGGAAATCCACGTGTGGTGAAAAGGGTGGCCGTTGTTTGATCTATGACATTGAGAAATTCAGATACAAGTAAGTACGAATATATTAAGGGAGTCTGGGTGGGCAAGCTATCAAGAACTCCAGTAAAAGCTATAAGGCAATGTTGTAATCACACAGTCTGGCAACCCCAGTTGCAACTCAGGCGATAAAAATTCCCAAACTTATACACATTTATCCCTCAATCAAAGCGACGTTTGTTGTTTACGATTGTGCGATCGATGGTTCCATCTTCTCATCTCCTTTATTCAAGCATGCTCTGGGCCACGGGTGATAGATTTCCCAGGCTTGGGCAATAACTATGAGGAATAACAAAATTGTGAGGAAACCACGTCACGGGGTGTTCGTCAGCCAAATTCTGCACGACGATTTCACACATATTCACACACTCGTTCAATAAGTTGTTGTTCAGACGGCAACCAAGTGACAGTGTGTTAATTTTTTCGTATATCACTAACACTTTCTTTTTTTTTCGTAAACAAACCGATTTTACCCCGGCTACGTCAGCCAATCAGCTGATTCTGTCAAATTCGCTAAGAGCGGGCTAACGGTCTAATATTGGCTAGACCTTTAAAATCTTTTCACCATGGCTCTCTGAGCATCAGTCACAAGGCTACCATTTTTATTCTTATAGGAAATCGTCACGGCCTTAAAATCTTTTTTAAGCCGCTGAAATTTAATTTTTAGGTATTTGCCATGTTAACCGATAACAAAATTCAGTTGCATATATTGACATAAATAAATGCTTCTTCTACTAAATTTTATAATTCCTAATGAATCGTATACCCCTTCGTTCGTCCGTCCTCTAGCTCGACTAAAAATACATATATATAACATGAAGAAAACTCAACCACCTTTTTTTTGTGGGGACAAACTAGCAAGTACAGCCCTCAGACACAATTAAGTCCGTTGTACTGCTCTCAGGTTCCTTTTTTAATATTTTTTAAATCTACCCGACCTCCGAAGAAATCTGAGTAGATCTTGTGGTGCTAAGAAGCCAAGGTGGTCGCTTCTTAATACATCAGAGCCAAAGACTTCAAACCTGGTTTGAGCGAAGGCCGGGCAGACGCACAGAAAGTGGTGCGCCGTTTCATCCTCTTTTCCACATTCTGGGCAGATTGCACTATCTGAGATGCTTACCTTTTCCATGTGCTTCGCTCTTCTGTTTAAGGACAGAAGAATCTGCGACAATCGGCCGGACATGATCAGTTTTGTCCATGCTAAAACCACCTAAAAACTGTTGATTACTCTTCTGACAACGAACAATCCCCACTCAGGAATATTTATAAGGTGAAAACACTTTGTACAGAATTTCCAAAGCAACAATCTGAAACTTAAGTCAAGTTTTGAAAACGCAAAGAATCAAGGTAAATCGGTTCATTTTTTTTTCTTTCGCTGTGTCCATGGGGCTGTCAGCTCAGAATGAAACAAGGCAAATTTAGTATTTGTTTTCTACGTTGCCAATACAGTAGGTTCTGTTTTTATGCGGCTTTTTTTTATGCGGTTTTGAAATAGTGCGGTTTTTTTTTAAATTACAAAATGCATGTCGACCTATGGGGAATTGTACATATAAACAAGATTCTAAACCAGCTAAGCAAAAACTCATCACAGATTGCATCAGAAATGCTAACCCTACAAGTATGGAAGATATATAAAGATATAATTTTCAAAGATACAATATTTTGTTTATGCGATTTTATTTAATTATTTCAGATTCATGCGGTCTATGGAACGTATCTATAGTAATAATATGGGACTAGTGCCCTTTTTTATGCGATTATTTCAGATTTATGCGGTTTTAGCATTTGAAACGTATCTATAGTTTTACTATAGAACTAGTAGCTTTTTTTATGCTGTTTTTTCTTTATGCTGTTTCTTGCGGAACGTATCTACCGCATAAAAACAGAACCTACTGTACTTTGCTTTTACAATGAAACGTACAAAATATTGTTGTTCGTCTAGTGCCACCACCTTTAACGAATGCACCTTTTTTCAATCATTTGAAATTGGTGTGGATTGTTGTTAGGGGAATATTTTAATTAAGAACTCAATCATTTTCATGACAAATAACTAACTGTATTACGAAGCCTCGCGTATGAGTCGGAGCAGACAAGACGGAGCTTCCAAAATGGGATCTCAATACCGAACCACTGGTTTTGAAGCGGAATTACGCGAGTGACGGCGTAGTGGCAACGCCTTTTCGGGCTTCGAGTATGAGGTAGTGGTTGTATTTTCTCTTTTCTCTTGAACCTTTGCCAAGAACGCGATCTCGTATCATATTTGGCGGTGGATTATAGTCCTTCACATTAAACGCTCAATAGAATCTTATATGCAATGTTGGCTCAGATCAATCTTCTTGGGATTTGGGTAGACTGAAATTAAATTCGAATTGGCAGATATGTATTCGCCCCACCGTATTCTGCGTGGGCCAGTTCCCTCAAGACTTTAAGCATTTATTGGGCACGAATAAAGAGGTTGCCGCCTTCATTCTACATATTTGTAATGAAGCTTTTTATCAAAATTTTCGAGCGTTCCCTGCTGACTAGCATTTCATGCCTGAGCCTAGGAATTAACACTACGTCCGTTAGTATGACCGGTTGTGAGACTCATAATTGAGGCCTTTTTCAAATAGGAGAACAGCTCCTATTCTCCAGACTTGTCTCGCTCGGATCGTTGAAACTACTATTTGTTCGTCAATTTTCAGAAATGGCTGGGCGAAAACGATTTTATTTGAAACGAGGAGGTAATTGCAGAAACCAATGGCTATTTTTCAGATTTAGACAAATCCTATTATTCGGAGGAGATCAACAAACTAGAACAGCGTTAAGCGAAATTTATAAGCCTAAAAGGAGACTATGTCGAAAAATAAAAAAGGTTTACCTTAAACAACTAAGTAGTTTTTATTTTTGCGGAGTAGTTGGCCCATTGCAGTAAAGGCCTAGATAAAAAGAGTATTAAATAAAAAGTAGTGAAAGGCAGGTTCGGTGGAAACTGATTGCCTCTCTGCATACTTCCTAGACCTTTTCATGCCCTTACCTTATTTAGAAACCTGTCGGTCAGTGGACTGGTAAGACTTATCGTTAAGACTCAGAATTTATCCGACTTAGAGTTAGATTTTCAGTCGGTCTTACGACTTATCGGTATGCCTCAGAATTTATCAGACTTAGAGTTGTATTTTCAGTCACCTAACTTTTTTTAGATCGGTGTATCCTTTTATAACCGTTAAGTTATTAATGGGTATCGCGTTGCCTATTTATGCTGCTGTGTTTTTCCTGTTATTATCCATTTTTATTTATTCCAATTCTAGATATGTGGGCCTATGCGCAACTGTAAAAATCGTGGCTCTTGCAATATTTATCGCCGATTGGTGGTTAGTGCGGCGAAGAAAGCAGTTGGAGAAGTTAAAGCCTATCAATGCAAACGATCCTATAATCGGGTCCATTATCAGTTTGGATAAATGTTCGTAGCTCACCGAAATTTGTGAATTTTCATATTATAACTTTTGTTATTGTTTTTCACTGCAGTGTTCGAGGAAAAATTAACGACGAATGAAGCGAATCCGATATACGGCAGCAATGGCGAAATCATACTCACATCAGACGTGGTGAGGCACTCGAGAAATGACTCGCGCACCATACAACTAGAATATGGGTATGTATTGAATGGATTACTAGTTTTAAAACCTTAAAAATTATAGAAAATAACTATTTATTTACTAATCATATTTTCATTATTTTCTTCCATATTTCCCTGCAGCTATGACAAATGCAATAATGCAATCAATTCCTCGGGCTTATTAACGCCACAAACTAAATCCAAGAAACATTTCCGCAGTGCTTCATGTGATGTCAAAATGATACGTAGCTTCTCCAAGGACCAAAACATCGCACCTGGCTCTGCTACAACGGACGGTGGCTTGCATGAGCCTATAAAGATCAAGAGCTTAAAACGGTTTCAGACACATTCCCGCAACAATTCCAGTGATTTGAATAGTGATTTCCGTCACAAACTCACGCATTCGCGCACAAACTCACGCGACGATGCTGGCGCTGGTGCCCTCAATATACGTTACATACAAAATCAGCTCAAACCGCAAGAGGATGAGGAGGACGATGACGAGCTGACGACCGGTTGTGGTCACTTCGTGAAGAAACATGCACGCAATCATTCCTATGATCAAATTTATATGCCCAATAATATACGTTTTGATGCTGATTTCTTCCGGAATCATCACAATAACAAAAACAAGAATGTGAACGTGTTAAAGAATGTGAATAGAGAGGAAACTCGTGTAAAGAATTCGAATGAGATGGAAGCGGCAGCAGCTGCAGCAGCAGCAGCAGGAACAGCAACGGCAACAACAGTCGGATCACGCGGCCACTCACGCAATAATTCAAAGGATTTAAATATACGCACAACTACAGCAACGAGCAATAATATAAATCCAATAGCGCCGTCTTCGGGCACCGCCACTCTGGGTGGTAGTGGTGGTGGTGTAGTCGGAGCAGCTCACAATGTGGCTGAAGCGGCATTGAATATCCTACGCCATCGGCGCACTAATTCCAAAGACTTAAATTACACGCTCTGCACGAGCAATGAACGCAACGATTTGGGTGGCGGTAGTACTGCTTGCAGCAGTAATGCATCGACGCCAGCGCATGGCAGTGGCGGCAGTGCGGCATCCGCCTTGCACTTGAAACACGCACATGCGCGCAAAGTCTCTCACCACAAAATTCAAATCGACGATGAACGCAACGAGCTCATTGGGTCAACAGGCGACGACGACGATGACACTTCCGCCGCACATAATGAGCGCAATCAAGCCTCGAGTGCGTCGTCACCGGCTGCTAGCCGCAAAGATGTGGAAGCTTTGCGTTAAATAATGTTAAACTATCTTAGGAAACTTATTTAGAATTATTTAAAACATATTCGCAAGCACACATACATACATACATACATGCATTTGTATGTACACAATTTTAGTTGGTAAAATGAAGATCACATTCGAAAAGGAGCCAAATATGTAACTAACAATGCAAAGAAACAAAGCAAACAGAAACAATTCAGTACCAGCTATGCTAGAATCTGTCCGCGGAATTTTGATTGATTTTTAGGCATTCCAAAAACTAAAAAAAAAATTTGTTCTTCCTTGGTTAAAGCTCTTAAGTGGAAATATCAAAATCGAAAGTGTACTTAAGTGGTTTTATTCTTTGCTTATATTAAAAGCTTCGTCTGGTTTTAGTTCTTCAATGTGACAAGGCATTGCGAAACGAGTTTTATAGCATTTTTCTAAAATTTTTATTTACTCAAATGCTTAGAAAAATAAATTCGTACGCAGCAATTTTTTTTGTACACAAATACATAGATAGTACTACAGAATAAACGTTTTCGTAGATTATTTGATACCCGCGTACATACATAAGTATCAGACAGAAATATATATATATATATATATATATATATATATATATATATACCCTAAATGTGTAAGAATTTTAATGTTAATATTTTAAAAATATAAATTTTGTTCTATTCATTTGTGATAACAAATCGAAAGATTCTAATTCAAATTGTTTATATGTACACGTAGCCAGAGGTTCATGATAGCGAGTTTCTTAAAATTTATTAGTCTATATGCGCCAGTTAACAGAGCGTGGAAACTTTAAATTAGAAAATAGAGAATTTGAATTATCGAATTTGTTTCATGTGCTTTCCATAAAATGAATCATTTAGGACCATTTTCCCCACTAGCCACTAACTTTACAGACCACTTTGTAGTGGCGGTAGATACATTTTCGTTCTTTCAGGCGCTTATTAAATTCTTGGGCCGATATGTTGTAAGGCAAGTTGATATTCAAGTAAAAATTTCGTAGCTAATTTCAAAGTGTTTGAGCTCAAATAGTATTATATTTTCAAATAATTTTAAAGTTTGCCCTAGTTTCGTAATGGACAAATTTTTGTTTGACGGTTTGCTTCGAAAATGAAAAAAATTAAAGTGCACTTTAAAGTGAAGAACCACTAATTGCCTCGGCTAGTAAATCACATTCTATTGACAAGCTGAGAAAACCGCACTCAGATTTTCAAACTTTACACGATATGAGCGAAGCAGTAGTGGGGTAGCTCATAGGATGGCTCATGGAATAAATACATTTTTTGAATTTATATATAACGAAGAAAGATTTCTTATCCCGCTCTTTGTCAGCATTTTATTTCGGATCATTTAAATTAATAAATAAATAATTGGCGCATTCACTTCTGTTAGGGGTTTGACCGAGCTCCTCCTTCTATTTGTGGCCTGCATCTTGATGTTGTTCCATAAATGGAGGGACCTACAATTTTAAGACGACGCGCTCGAACCAGATATTTTTTATGAGGAGCCTTTTCATGGCGGAAATACGTACACTCCGAGGTTTGCCATTGCTTGCCGAGGGGCGATGGCTATTAGAAAAAAATGTTTATATTATTTGATGTTAATACACGAAGAATCGAATACACACTCCCAAATAGTAGTAACGCACCAACCCATTTGGTTACGGCGGCCGATTATTTACCTCATATCGAGTGTTTTTTTTTAGCTGTATGAGAACTATCCATATCGATATATCGATAACTGCGGTTTGTCAGCTGAGAATGGTAAGCTGTGTTGACATTTGTGTTCAGTAAAGGTTGGCAAGCCATCATTAATCACTGTACGCCAGGATAACGTTTCTAAATTGTGGAAACTTTCTTTGAAAAAAAAAAAAGAAACAAAATGGATCGCGAAGATCAGAGAGCAATTCATTCATCTCAAGTGCGGTTTGCACGCCGGCAGCATCATCGGTCCTTATATTTTTCGAAATGAGAAAGGAGCTGGCGTTGCGGTGCATGGCGAACGCTATTGAACCATGCTGATTTTTGTTTTCAAAAATTAATCAGCTAAAAATCCAAGACAATTGATTGCAACACGACGGCGAAACTTGGCATACAGCGCGCTTAAGAATCGATTTATTGCAATATTCAAGCCACCATTGACGGTATACGACCTGATTTATTGGAAGAAGTTGTTAAAAATTGGACTGATCGAACGGACCATGATGCACATGCCGGGTATCATATTCAAATAATAAATACGATGAAATTATATACCAGATTATAATAAAAAGAAATTCATTCCATAAATATTTCTGTTTCATATTATCATTTTAATTTCTCAAGCTCTTAAAAAAACAGCCGATATATCTTAGCGACTGTGGCGAACTCAAAATCAAGGATCACACATTTTAGATTTATTAAAACGTTTATTCATTTTATTGCTTTTATTTTCATTTCAAGTCCAACTCACCATTGGGAGATTAAAATTCATTTAATTCACTGAATTAAAGTTAACTTCTGGTTAACTGCCTACAGAAAAAGCGGGCCTAAGGCTGAGATGTAGCTCTCAAGAAAATGCAAAAGCAAAAATTATCATTAATTCTTGTGTGTATGAGAAAAGGTATGGAAGAAAGTGTGGCTAACGATTTGGGGTTGTAAGAAAAAGAAGTCACTCAAACTGTTTTTTTTCTCCCTAATCTACGCACAGGTAACACAATGAGCCTTAGAAGCCTAAATGAGATCTTTTTTACAGACCAGCCAGTACTATCTACCTAAATCTAAGCACAGGCTATGTGCACAGCGTGTCAATTGCGATGCAAATAATTGTTGGTACTCCAGATCACTTGCCAACTCGTGTAAAAAGTTCCTCTGTACCGCTATTGATGGTTTCTGGCGCTATCGCCCTAATGGGTTGGACAATAGTAATCTTAAGTATCTGGATCGATTCTGTAATGCCCCTTAATATCAATTTTTAATCAACTCGCAGCTGCGTGGTGACCAGCTAAAAGTACTGCGAAAGTAAGTACGCAAAAGGTCGATTGCTTCTTGGCATATGTGATAACAAATTCAGGATTGGCCATAGAGCACTAAATAATTAATGCAATAAACGGATAGTTAAAGTACTGGAAAACTGAAGGTTTAGTGATAATGAAACCCTTAGTTAGTCAAACCACTAAAAAATTAAAAAAATTAGTAGCAGTGCGAGATGCCCAACCCTGAACAAATTGAAGTAGAAGCTTAGCCTAAATACTTTTCAAGTATGTTTGCATTGCTGCCAGGTTAATGGGTGATATGAAGTGTTACCTATTCAAAACACCATAACTTTTTTGTGTGAAAGTAGTTTTTATTGATTTCAAAGATAAAATTGTTCAAAAATGATTACAATTTTAACATATATTCACTTTAGCTCGATATGACCACCCTTTGCCTTGACTATAGCCTTCAAACGGTCAAAAAATGAGTTGCATGCTGCACGAATGTGATCTTGAGGTATTTTGGCCTATTCTCGTATAATCGCTTTTTTCAGCGCATCCATACTGGCATATTTTTTAGTCCTCACCTTGCTCTCCAAAATGGACCAGATGGAATAGTCCATCGGATTTGCGTCTGGCGAATTCGAAAGCCATTGTGTGGACGAAATGAAGTGTGGAACATGATTTTTTAACCATTCTTGGTTCACATGAGCTTTGTGAGATGGTGCCTGTTGGAACGTCCATGGTCTACGACCGTAATGTTTGCGTGTCCACGGCTCTAAATCAGTTTCTAAAACATTTTCCCGATAATAAGTCGCATTCACTTTGACACCAGGCTCGATAAGAACGATTGGAGAGCGTCCATCAGCGGTCACTGCGGCCCAAGCGCAACAACTCCTTTGCTCTTTCGCACCGACCTTTTTTTTGCTGGGGTGAAAGATCGTGTGCTTTTTGGAACTTGTAAGCCTTGACCTTGAGCTCATTTGTCAATGTGCGCCGAATGCTGTCTTGCGATATTTTCAGTTCTTTGGTAATTTTTCTTCCACTTCGACGTGAATTTCGTTCAAGTCGAGCCTTCACTTTCTGAACCATTTCTAGCGTTGTTGCGGTTTTTTTTGGTCGACCTCCATAGCGTTTTCCAATGCTACCAGTACACATGCTACCGATACATAAACATTTTATTCACTTTGAGGTGACTGAGCTCACGAACAATGGCTGGTTATGATTTTCCAACCAAATTTAACGCAATCACACTATTACGTTTGAATTCCATCACAGAAAAAAGAATTCAACAAAACTGAGACGCAAATGCTTTTGATGGCTTATAAACAATATATTGAACTGTCATTAGCATAATTTTGACGTTGATGTCATGAGCTGTTTTACAGATACAAGCAGTGTGAAGTTGGAAAGATTAAAATCATTTTTTTTTTGTCGAATGCTGTGTCTATTTAGGCATAGACTCGTTTCTGAACCTTTCAAACCCCCTAAAAATTAAGAGAAAGAATATGATTCTTCCACACATACAGTTGGCATTCGACGTAACCCAATGGGTTGATGTATGACTAACATTCGGTGGTGCTCACGCTCGAAATCTCAGGCTTGAAGCACCAAATAATAGAAAAAGGATTTTCTATTAGCGATCACTACTCAGCAGGCCATGGCAAACATCTAAGTGTATGTCTGTCATGAAAAAGCTTCTCATAAAAAACCTTAAAAAAATAACCGCCTGCCACTATAGGTCACTCCATTTGTGGAAAATATCAAGCCGCACACCACGAATAGTAGGAAGAGCTCGGAAACAACTAAGAAATGGTGTAAGCGCCAATTATATATGTACTTATACATATGTATATTAGGGTTGATAAATTTGTATGGAACAATTTTACTTGACACCGTTCCTAGGAAATTTGGATACTACATAAATTTTGAAGAAAAAAGTCAATTACAGCATAGCTCTAACCTAAATTTTAAAACAAGCTTTTTCTTTAATTAATACGCAAAATTAAGAGGGAGTTGGGCAATGAAGATAGAAAGTAGGAAAAATACACCTCCTGTTGAAAGTGAAAAGGTGCTAAAACGAAAATAATTCGAAATAAGTTGTTAATTGTAAGCAAATAAAAAAATTCCTGTTTGGAAAAAAATGATAAACACTAAATTTTTGAATATTTTTGAAATATAATAAAATGTTATTGGTTTTTGGTTTTTGTGCAAATTTTGGTCAGATGCAGTCACACAAAATTACAGAATTACATATAATTTGCTTTCTAGCACCATTGTGGGGTTCCTTAAAAAAAAAAAAAAGTTGTCAAAAATAAGTTCGTAATACTTTGACACTATTAATCACTAAATTTATAATAACTATTTCACGCCCTTTGGCACACAATGCCTAACCTTCGAGTGTATTTCTGCCATGAAAAAGCTGCTCATGAAAGCCCATTTACCGTTCAGGGACGGCGTAAAACTATAGGTCCCTCCATTTGAGGAACAAACAGGAGTATACGCGCCAATTTTTTTATTTTATTTTTATTTTTTTTATTTCGCTATAAATATACTAATCAAAGATATGTAGCTTCTTCTAAAATTTGGGTGCTCGTAATTAATTTTACAGATATTCGCTGATGGACTTTTTTTCTTAGAATGTTATGTAGAATCCGAATATGCTAGGAACGATATTGAAAAATAAATTGGCCCGCTCTAATATATGCATATATATATAAATATATATATACATCTTTAAATTAAAAATAGCAGAACACTTAAATGGACAAAAATGCTTTACAACAACTCGCTTATTTCAGATAAAAACTTGTAACCTCGTTTTGAAAATTAGTAAAATAATCTTCTATAATCAAATTTTTTTTTATATTTTATAGCATTTATCAACAGTTATATGCAAATTATGAAAATATAGATTTAGATGTGATACAGGAACATAGTTTGATACAAATGTGCGTATTAATGTGTACAGAGACAGTTGGAAACACATTCGATTTAATTGATTTAATTTCTAATTATTATTTACATAACGAGAAATATTCATTTTCACCACTTCTCAGTATTAGTTGTTTGGATTAGAGAATTTATGAGGAGGTGGGAGTGATTGAAGTGGTGAACGATTAACATATGTATGTATTTGCACATATACGAGTATATGTATATTATTAGTTAGCAAGGCATAATAATAAATGTGTGCACTACAAGTGAACATACATACACACATATATACATAGAAATGTAAAGTTTCAATTTGCTGAATAAAATGAATTTAAAGAATTAAAGAATATTATAAAAAATTATAAGAAAACTAAATTTTAAATAAATGTTTGTACATTTACACACTTATGATCATTTGTACACATACATATACATACATACATACATATATGAATTAAGTGAAGTAAAAGATGTTATGATTTGTCAATAGATTACGTTCTTATACATTAAGAAACATACAATGCAAATTAGCGGCAGCCGTAGTTGAAGGATAACTGTAGATTGGAATACAAAATTAAATGATAAAGGATGGTAAGTAAAGTAAAAAAAAAATAAAGTAAAAATAGATAAAATGAACTGAAACAAAAATGAAGTTGAATTCAATAAAATAAAAAAAAAATAATATAATACAAAAAAGCACAACACAAAATAAAACAAAGTAAAAAAATAAATTAAAATTAAAATAAATTTAAATTACATTAAATTTAGTAAAAATAAAACAAAATTAAATTAAATTATATAACAAAATATACATATATATAAAATAAAATAAACCTAACTTAACAAAACATAAGATTAAATAAAATACATAAACCATATGTGCCCATAATTATGAAAGTGGTCTAATTCATATCTTTCTTGCTTCGAGATATTTATTGAATTGCATTTTAATGAGTTAAAAAATATTTTTATATTATGAGACATTTTAATTTATAATTATCTTAGTAGTGATTAATGAAAATTTATTATTAATGATTATTTGGTATTATTATTTAGTACAATAAAGAACTATGAGTTTTATTTGAAACAGTAACTTTAATGAAATAATTCACGAACATTTATTAACTATTTTTAAAAAGTAATCCATTTTTATTATTTTTTTAGCTGTAAAGATTTTTAAAATCTTCATGATAAACTGGGGGCAGGTATGGTAGTAAACACATGATATCTTTATTTATTTCTTCCGTTACTGGTCTAGGGTTATACACCATGGAAGTAGTTTAATATCTTCGTATATTTTTGGTTTTCCTCTTTTAGGTGAAACCTCCAAAACGTGAAATTTAGAATCATCTAAAGAAGTTTTTTAGAAAATTTTACAAGGTTCATTTTTCAAAAAAGCATCCATTGAATTTTCAGCTAAGACACAGATTCACCCGCTGTATTATTTACTCTTTTTGTTATTGATTCTTCTAGTGACTTTGTCGAAATAAAATCCGGCTGGAACATTTGTTTTACCTTAAATGACTTTTTCTTTCTATACTTTTCTATCAATTCATAATAATGCTCAGGGTTGTATAAGTAATTTGATTTTTTATTTTAATTTCTATCAAACCGAAGTCACGGTCATTCGGTAGAAAGGAATGTTCCGATACTAAAAATTTGTGGTCTACCGTTTCAATGTTATTATTATTTGAGTGAGCAATTTTCATCCATGTTAATGCTACTTTAATGTTACGATTTTGGCCCGAACAGCATCACTGTAAGCTATTGCGTATTTCTGAGTAGTTATAATATCCTTCAGATGCGCTAAAAGGCGTGATGTTACTTCCTGTGCACCTCTTAATGCTGTAGTTTCGTCCCATACGTACGTACATCTTGACATTGTCATTATGGAAATTATGGAAGCCCAAGTCATAAACGTACATATTTCGCTTATAATAAGCTAACGAAACAGAAAGTTTAGGGCACGGAAGTGCTTTTTGTAAATCAAACGAGAATCCATAGTAATCGCTGGAATTTTCTTTGGTTTTTTTCTGGTCCTCTGCAAGACAGTTCCTAGCTCTTTCGGCATTTTGTAAATGTACATCATGACTTTCTCTAAGAAAGGTCACACGCTATTTTCAACTTATGTTTGTATGCAATTTCTTCAATTTTTTCACGTGATAACGTCTTATAATTCGATTTAGCCGGCTGCACGCACGAAAAAATGTGTCGTTACCTTGCTCAATCGCCGTTACCTTGCTCATGGTCGTTACCTTGTATGAACTGCAAGCGAAAGCGCGAAACGAACAACAAAGCAAACGTAACGGCAACGTTCGACATCTTGCTCTCTCCTACTTAACTGAGCGTATATATGTATGTATATGCGCATATGTACATATATAAATTCACATATTTGTATTTGCATATGCCTTCTTCCTGTGTGCATGGTAATGAACCATTTCTCTGTTGAGAATAGGACGATGATAGAAAAAGTAGGAAATGAAAGGGAGTGTTTCGAGTGTAAAGTGTCTTGAAAAAGGCAAATCGATGATGGTGCCTCTTAGTGTTGTTGACTTATTAACGTCTGATGCACAATCGAAATTGAACATATCTTTCATGAATTTGATAAATGTTTCGTCATTTTTCACGTTTGTGTAAATGTAACTTGACCTATTCCATTGCGATTCCATTTACCTCCTCCTCTATATCCATACAAAATTTCAATCAAACAAATAAAATTAAAATTTTGTTTTGAAAATTGCAACCATTACATCAGTATTTTCTTATGACGTTGTCACGTTAAACTATCGTCAGTAAACCGACTTTACAGACAACCTCTTTTTTACTTAGACTACTTTCCTAATTAACACTAAATGAATTCCGTATAACGTTAAAATTACATCCAGTATCCTAAAGTTCATTTTTGACGATACCGTGAAAATTACATTAAATGCATATAGTTTAAGATAATGTTCATGTGAAAAAAAGTAATATAGTAAACTAATTTTTTTGAAAATTTGACTTAGACCACTTTCATAATTATGGGCACATGTGAAATAAACTAAAATAAAATGAAAGAAATTCAATCAAGCAAAAGGAAATAAAATAAAATGAAGTTCAATAACGTAATATTAAGGGAGGCAGCTCCTCCAGACAACGAGCTTTTCAATCATTTTTTGCGAAAAATTGAGGGTATTTATTACCTTAAAATAAATTACTATGTAATATTCATGCTTAAATGAATATACAAAATTTTTTTTTTTCAAAAAAAAAAACAAAAAACGTGGCTCCTTTAACTTGCGCCGTGGAATGAACAGCCTCTTGTAATCAACTAAAATTAAACAGACAAAAATCTTTCATTAAAATAAGTTATTCCGCTTTGCACTTACCTATTTTTAACAAAAAACAAAAACACAATGAAAATTTTAAGTGAAAAGAAAAAAAAATACACTTTTTATAAACAAATTGATCAAAACAATATTATGTTTGAGAATATCCCTGTAAAATTTTAAGTTGATATCTTGATTTCCTTTTGAGTTACATTCGACAGCGTGGAGAAAAACGTATTTCGAGAAAAGTTTTCGTTGTTACTCATCTTTCGTTCGATGCTCATCCCTTCACTGACTTTATAGGGACTTTTCAGACTTTCTAATAAGCTTAAAACATTGAAAAGTTATTCTTTAGATTGGACTGAATTTTTAAAGCAAAAAACTAAAAATAAAAAGAATAAAATAAAGTAAAATACAAAGAAAAAATAAAGTAAAGTAAAAAAAAATAATATAAAATAAAATAAAATAAAATAAAATAAAATAAAATAAAATAAAATAAAATGAAATGAAATAAAAAAATAAATAAAATAAAATATAAAATAAAATAAAATAAAATAACTTAAAATAAAGTAAAATAAAAAAAAGTAAAGTAAAACAAAATAAAGTAAAATATAAATAAAATTAGTGTTGGATAGAATCAACACTCAAAGTGATAAACACTTGATTCTCAAAGAAATCGTCAGTACTCGATTTATGAAAGCATCAATATTGAGGACTAAAAAGTACCCAAAAGTGCTCAGTACTAGACATTACATTGAAAATTGTACTCAGTACAAATTCACAACACTCGATTCCAAGTGCCGAATAAACAGTCTACTGATGCTTAGCGCTGACTTAGGGTCTTCGCACACGGCTCGTATCGTCATCGGCATGACGTCTTTTTAATGCAGCTACAATGACGATACGCTTACATATCCGTATACAATGCGACTATCTATCGTCAAAGTACGAGTTGTCAATATATTGAGCGATGAACTGGAACTTATTTTATTATAGGCCTCTTCTATTCGCCATTTCCCCACTCACTATCTCTATGCTCGATTAACTTGACGAAAAATTTGCATGCGAAAGCAACAACAAAGTTAGGCCGCACTGCCTTACCAGCACATGTAATTTAAAGCAGCTCTCTTCGCGCGCTGTGGGAATACTTATGTTCATTTGTACCAGTTGCTTCACTTGCTAACTCTTGGCGAAAAGAAGAGGCCTTATATTATCGTCTCCATCGGAGGAGAAATAAAAGAAAAAGGAGGCCTTGAGTGCATCCTTTCATTAGTAATAACTCAAATTTATTGCCACGAGGGAGTTATAAGAGGATGATTACAAATTTCAAACATTTCACAGGATGTCTAAAAGAGCTTGTAGAAATTGTGAAGCCGGCTATTCAATATTAAAATGCGCGAATGCATTAGCCCGAAGGAAACGATTATGATTACGCTGAGGCAAGTAGCATTCTTTTTGTGATTTGCTGTGCTGCATAGAGTACAAGAAGGTGTGGACTTTCAACCCCGCTGCGTATGAAAAGCAGTGTCTTCACGTAACAAAAGTTATCCTTCACCCATTTAAGTCCTCTATAGAACACTAGGGATACTTTTTTTAAAAACACAAGTGTGTGACAAATAGGCGTATATCTCGCGTACATTTTCTTGCATACGCTTCGATCACTTTACGAAGCTTGCACTGTAAGTCCCAGTACTCAATAAAAATCAGTATTACGTGAGTACATATTAAAGCGAGATGGGCATGTTTACTTTGCTATTCGATTTTGAAGTCAGTAACGCCCAATTTACTACTTATTGAGTGGCATTATTTTCAAGTTGAAAATCTTGAAGCAACAATTTTAAAAAAACTAAGTATTGCCAAACTGGAAATAAAATACTTGATGCTTTTAAATAAAATAAAACGAAATGAAATAAATTAAATTTAACTAAACTGAATTGAATCAAATACAATAAATAAATAAAAAATAATAATAATTAAATACGGTAAACAAAAAAAAGTTAAATTAAAATTAAACAAAATGAGATAAAATAAATAAAAATAAATTTAAATTAAATTAAATTAAACTAAACCGACCTGAATAAAATAAAACAAATAAATTAAGAAAAAAACATCATTAACTAAAAAAACTATAATTAAATTAAAATAAAATAGAGCAGGATGAAATAAAATAATGAAAAACAAATTTAAATTATTATAAATTAAACTAAACTGAACTGAATCAAATAAAATAAATAAAAGTAAGAAAATTAATACATTAAATTAAGTTCAAGAAAAAGAAAATCAACTGAACTAAAATAAATTAAAACATAATGAAATAAAATAAAACAAATAAAAATAAATTAGAGTTAAATTAAATTAAACTAAATTCAACTGAATCAAGTAAACTAAATAAGAGTACAACAAAAATTTTATTAAACTAAGTTAAAGAAACGAAAAAAATTTAATTAAATTAAAATGAAATAAAATTAAATTGATTTAATTTAAACTAAATTAACTAAATCAACTAAACTAAATAAAAGTAAAAAGAATAAATTAAGCAAATGAAGGTTAAAAAATTTAACTAAATAAATTCAAATAAAATAAAATATATTAAAATAAAATAGAGTGGAATGAAATAATACAATAAAAAAAACGAATAAAAATAACCCAACTGGAATTTGTTTTCTACCGAATGTAAAATTTACTGACTTGTCGATACTACGTAGTATTCGTGACAAATAGATCGACATAAATATCCCGTACGTAATTTCTCTTCACATGCCCAGTCAATGGTTATGTATGTTGTGACGTCTACGACCCTTATTCCTTTTTATTTTAAAGAAATGTAGGCAGTACAGTTATGGATTGGTGTGTGACTATCAATCGCTTAACTCCGAGTTCGACTGAGAATATGAAATCATCAATTGACTTCAGGGATTGTTAATCAGCCAGCAATAACAAACCTCCTAGTGGATACTCCTGTCATGTGTGTTAATAGTAGGCCTCTTCTTTTCGCCTAGCGTTAGCAATAGGCGATAGATACTGACATAAATAAGCATATCTTGGCAGCGCTGGAAGAGAGGTGCCTTAAATTACATGTGCTGGTAGGGCAGTGCGTCCATACTCGCTAGCAGCGAATCTTGCTCGATAACTTTGCTGTTGCTTTCACACGCAAATTTTCTGTCAAATGAGCTCAGCAGAGAGATAGCGAACGGAGAAGTGACGAATAGAAGAGGCCTAGTGTTTTATACTCGTACAACCAATTGGAGGGCTCTCATTTTGTAGCACAGCATACAGAAGCACACTGGAAATTGGAGGTCAGGCAAAGCCAAACATCTTACGTAAGATAAATGCGCTAAAAATATATAAAGTACATAAGCGCTTCAAGACATCACAATGGATGCTACCAGAAGCATCACTTTAGAAAATTAACGACCTTTTGATTTGTTAAAAATTTAGTTAGTGTCCTGAGCTTTACTGAGATGAAGTGAAGACTTTTTGGATAGCTGACATCAATACGATTGATTTGTTAAAGAGCCTTGACGGTTAGTTTTTTCAACTATTATGACAGGTCTAAGGCAACTGTGGAGATGTAGGCTGGAATAAACTCGTTTTATTTCGAGATTTTAACAAAAATATATGTATGTGCACTAAAATTTATAAAAATATATGTAGTTACAGAAATCAATTAAAATTCAACAAGAACTTGGAATGCAAGCATACTTTGTCAATGAAAATTTGTGCTGTGAAATATGGATCTGCGAGTAAATTACATTTAACAGATTTAATTTTATGAATTGAACATATAATATTATATTATATATACATACATACATACATATAAAAAAATGGTAGAATGTAATGGTCCACACACTGTTTTGTGGCAAGTGGAATAATATAAAAAGTGGTGGGAAAACATTTAGTAAGCAAATCGTGTTATATGTACAGAAGTGTTGTTTTTATTACATGGCATTGCATCTAAGGAATTTTAAATTGAAGTACATACATACATACATACAAATTAAAAAGTTTTAGTCTATTAGAAGAAGGTACAAAAACACACAAGTCAATGGTTAAACCCCACAATATTTTCTGTGAAAAAGAATATTATTCGTTAAAGGCAAAATATAAAGCGAAAAAATCGAGATGAAATTGAAACCATAGCCAGCAATGGTAGTTATGCAATTGGGAAAATTGTTAAGAAAAAAGTATAACTGAAGTAGACTCACTAGCGAATTATATAGAGTATCATATCAAGTAATGAAGTATATACACAATTTTATCGACATACATACATACATATACATGCGTAGGTATATAAAGTGTGAAAATATATGTAGTAAAAAATTAATAATATTTCGGTTGATGCTTAATGAGACTTAAAATTTTAAATATTTGACACATTTTCTTTAAAAATTCTATATAAATTTTTTTTGTGACTTTACTTTTCGAGTGATTTTTTAGTTATTCCTCCTCTACTTCTGAAAAAATAGAAAAATAAATTATTTAACTTTTCAAGTGATCCTGTTTTGGTAGGTCTGGTCGAGTACATCATGAAACTGTATTCAAAGGTTTTTTACACTTGCAAGCACATAAAAACCTTTTCACGTGAATCCACGTACTAGTTACTTTTTAGCGCAATTATGTTGTAAACAATATAAAGTTTTTCTGTGCTTTTTGGCATCGAATACGAAGATATGGAAGCTGACCCTAAGAAGCTAAACGTGAGGCATTGGAAGCATTTCACTTTGAATTGGGAGAGATGGCAGGTGGTTGTGAATGAATCTTTGGTTCATCAAGAACTCTGAAGCTAAGGACAATGTTAATCATTTGAAAAGGGCTTTCCAAGCATCAGAAAATATGAATCAACAGCCAAATACGCGAACTTCCAATTGACGTAAAAAAGATTGTTTTAATGTATGGCATTCAATTTTAAGCCACGTTTTGTTTATCTTAATAGCCTCATAACAGATCAGAGAGAGAAAGAGATAATAATAATATTTATAAAGCGAACGATTGCCTTCCTTCCACCCAAGCGACACGCGGAGCGCAGTTCACATGACGTACAGAGCACTTTCGTTTTGGCGCTGGGCCAAGAAAAACAGGAGTTTATTAAGCGTCGATATCGAAATCTGTTCTGCTGAATTCTCAGAATGAAAGCTAAAATCTTGGCTTAACAGTCGTAATGATTCATTAAGGTGTAATTTACATTTTGCGTGATTTTAAAAGCGAGCATTTTAACTAACTGTGAGCATTTTAACTAGAAATATTATTATTCACCATTTTCTACGACTAACAAGTGTGGGAAGAAGTGTGATAAGCCTTAGACGGTTATTATCTGGGGGAAGATCAAGCGAGTTCCATGGAAAACCTCTTAAGGCAAAAAGTAAAAACGATTTTCGAATGAATGTTAGCTTATCTTCGCAAATTTGGAATTACCAGTACCAGGCAACCGGTCCATATCTGAGAATCAAGCATACTAAAGTGATAAAAAATTTATATAATTAGAATAATTTTGTTTTCAATAAATTGATAATATCCGTGTGCTGACAATTTTTCTTAAACTGTTTCTTAAGGGGTTAGAGGTAGTCAGAGGCCCGAAGAAAAATTACAAAAATAAAAACATAGCATTAACACTAAACCTATCGATATTTTACGAATTCCTCTTCCTACCAAAGTGGGTCAAATGACCCGTCTTAAAAATATTATATACATTATTAAGATCACATACATTTCTCGGTAAAACAATTAGCAAGAGAAGAATAAATCTTGAAAAATACATTCGATGTATTTTTTAATAACAGTCGTGAAGGCAAACGACGATTTAATAATGTTATTTCTAAGAACTTCTGACAAAAAGTTTAAAATGGGTCATTTGACCCGTCCATGGTAGGTTTAGTGTTAATACATTATACCTTGACTTGACTTAAGCAAAATTGCAAAAAAACAAAAATTAATAATTGTAAAAGTAATCGCTGTTGTGTGGAGCCCGTTTCTCTAGCATTCCCTTTCGGTGATCATCTCAAGTCCTTGGAGATTCATCTAAAATCAATCGGACAAGAGAAATTAGTTTTATTAATAGATAATCTTGTGCCTGATCGAATTTTTTAAATTAACAATATGGCGGCCTCAGGAAATATTTTTCAGATTCTCAAGAAAAAAGCCGACAATTAATTGTTAAAAAAAAATCGAAATTTGTGAAAAATAATCCTTCGTTCAGGCACGAGTTTTTTATGTTTTTCAAAAGCAGTATAAATTTTATTGAAATCTACCAAGCGGTTTTTAAGTTACAGGGATCATCAGTTCACAAAACATAGTTTTGAGAAAAATGCATTTAAGAGGGCAGATACCTGTAAACGGCCATATTTTCCCTGATTTTCATTAAAATTATTTAAAATGATCTTAAAAATTATTTTAAATGATGGTGAATATATTTTTTTCAAAATTGGCATACAGTTTATTTATACATTAAAATAATATAATTTTTTTTTTATTTTAATCATTTAAAATAGCGGATGTACACTCAATTCTTCCAGGAAGGTCGCAGCGGGGCTTCTCAATCAGTGGGCATTGTAGCATCGGCGTCAGTGACCTGAATACTAAATTCTAACTACCCCTAACCCCTTAACACGGATGGCAGGTTTACAAGGTTTGCTCTTGAACTATGGTGAAAAAGAAAATTGTGAGGGCAACTTCAGCTGCCACGTCAGTTGGATATTCGGCAGCCGAATTCTGTACAATCATTTCATATGTATTCACACACTCGTCCAATCAGTCGTTCTTCGGTGGGCAACGAATTGTCATTGGTTGCTTTTTCTAGTATATCACCAACATATTTTTTTAGACACATCTCAAGTGAAGCCAGCCCTTCAGCTGGTTCTGTCAAATTCGCTCAGAGCTGAATAACAGATTTAAAAATCGTTTCACCAAGGTTTCTTAAGGGGTTAGGGGTAGTCAGAGGCCCGAAAAAATGATGATTTTCACGAATTTTTTTTTGCTACTTAATTTATTTATTTAACAAAAATAAAAACATAGCATAAAAACATCATGTTTTAACTTGACTTCACCAAAATTTAAAAAAAAAAATTAATAATTGCAAAAGTTATCGCTGTTTGTGTGAAGCCCGTTTCTCCAGAAGTCCCTTGCGGTGAACATCACAAGTCCTTGCAGATTCATCTAAAACCAATCGGACAAGAAAAATTAGTTTTATTAATAGATAATCTTGTGCCTGATCGAAGCTTTTTTTTCAAAATGAACAAAATGGCGGCCTCAGAAAATTTTTTCCAGATTTTAGAAACAACAGTTAATTGTTAAAAAAAAATCGAAATTTTTGAATAAAAAAAAATCCTTCGATCAGGCACAAATTTTTTATGTTTTTCAAAAGCTGTATAAATGTTATTGAAATCTACGTAGCGGTTTTTAAGTTACAGTGTTATCCAGTTTGAAAAACATAGTTTTGAGAAAAACGCATTTAAAGTTTTGCTATCGGCTCCGGAGCGGCCGAGCGCCCTTTGTTAATTGTTGAATAACTTGAAAAGTATTTGTCGGATTCACTTCAAATTTTTACACAATATTTTTAAAACATTATACTTTAAGAAAATGCAAAAAAAAATCGATTTTTTGAAAATTCTGACTGCCCCTAACCCCTTAACGTATTCGAACAGACCTACGTCCTTTACTGGTTCACTTTAAAGGATCACAACCAATATGTCGTCGTCTCTTTTCCCCAAATCAATATGAAATAATAAGCGGGCAAATACGCCCAAAACATACATAGATGGTCTAATTATGTAATTTGCAGATATAAATAAAAAAAATGTGTTTTTAGTAGTTTAGTTTTAGTATTTAATAAATAGTAAATAGTGAAAATAAAAACTGTTTTTGGAAAAGTCACTTCAATACAAAATGTATGGATTGAGTAGTTTAAGGAAATATATAAAAATATATAATGCATATAAAGGATATATATTAGTATATACACATATGCAAGTATATATGTATATACCTCATGTGCAGCGATATACATCTGAATACATATGTGTATGTCTGAGTATATGTATATAGGGTATATATAAATTATATGGATATAAATAAAAATACATTGCCTTAAAAATACAGACACAAGTAAAAAACCAAAACAAAAAAATTACTATTTTATAGAAGAAGAAACAATATGGAAAATACGCAAATAAATATACATACATACATACACATAGGCTATAATAATAACTAAGCTATGCTAAACACATTGATGAAAATCTGATCTAATGATCTGATACTTCATAAAATTGAGTCCAATGCAGAATGCAAAATATTACGACTAAACCAAAATGGGAACTGCAGAAGTCGTCGATATAAGAGTAGTTTTATTAAATGTGATTTTAAAGATACAAAAAAAAAATATATAATTATATGAGCGAAATGCATACATGCGTACATATTAAACAGCTGATGAACTGTTTGTAAACTGATGTGCACTTTTGTATTGGCGTTTATAAAACATAAACAAAAATAAAAACAGAAACAGAAAGCAACCCAAACTGTTCTCTCGTCGGCAGCTAAGAGACGAGCTTTAGTTTACACTTACGAGTAAGTTTAGCCGATCGTAGATATCGCAAATGCAATGCAATAAATCTTAATAAAATGCAATAAATGAATGAAAACAAAATGTGTTTTTTCTTTTCGAAATAGGATGTTTCCTTAGGCCATTAGTGAGTTGCGCTCATTCAAATTTAATAAAGGGTGATCAATTTAGAGGTATCAGATTTTAAATTGAATTAAAAAACCGAAGATTAAAATTGATTGGGCTTATTAGTTTTGTGTACAGGGTCCGGCACTCGAAGTCTGACCAACTTCAGACCGCGCGCGCAGCACGAGCACGGGAATCAACTGTCTGTTAGTTGGCTGAATGACAATCCAGGTATGGTTTACAAGCGCACGGAAGTATTTTGCCGTGAGCAAACGAGAAAGAAGAAAATCAGTAACGGATTTCCAACGTAATAGTGTGATTGCATTATATTTGGGCGAAATCCCCGACGAAATGCCAAATAAATGGCGAAAGAACTGAAAATATTTGACCGTGGCATCCGCCGCGTATTGCAAAATGTTCTCAAAGTCAAGCCTCACACCAAAGCAGCAACAAGTCAGACTTAAGAGAGCGAACGCGTTGCTTTGCTTGGACGAAAGCAACCAATTTCCGAACATTGTGTTTTCTGACGAGCAACCTTTTCAAATTGAGCAATTCGTAAACTCCCAAAACGATAGTGTTTATTGAACCGACCATTCATACGAGAATTTGAGTCATCGATTGGCCACCAGGAGGCAGTACTCACCACAGGTAATGGTTTAGGCCGCTGTTACCGCAGATGGGCGCTCTCCAATCGTTTTCATCGATTACCTGGCGTCAAGGTAAATGCGAAAATTTATCGCTAAAGTATTCTGGAGGTTGCTTTAAAGCCGTGGGCAGACAAACATTTCGGTGGCAGACCATGCCGTCGGCACCGTCTCACAAAGCTCGAGTGAACCAAGAATGACTAACAAACAACGTTCCGAACTTCATAACGTCCGCACAATGGCTCTCAAATTCACCAGACGTGAATCTGACGTATTATTCTCTTTGGGCCATTTTGGAGAGCAAGGCCCGAACTAATAGATTCGCCAGTCTCGAGGCGCTGAAAAAAGCCATTGTCCGCGAGTGGGCCAAAATACCTGCAAGCCACATTAGGGCAGCTTGCGATTCATTTCTGGACTGTCTCAAGGCCATAGTAAAGGCAAAAGGTGGTCATATCGAGCAAAAGTAAAGTAATTCTTAATTTTCACACATTTTTTTACTTTAAATTGAATAAAAGTAATTTTCGAAACTAAATCTATGGTCTTTTTAATTGGTTACACTTCGAGTGCCGGACCATGTAGAACCATTCATTGCATTTATCCATTTCAAATGTTAGTCGCAACTCCGCCGTAACGTGGCCATCCGTAAACACCAATTTTGAATGACTGTTGGGTTCGAATGCCTCAATCGAGGCGAGTAGCGTCGTCTTGTTGGAATCGAATATTGTAGAGATCACGGACTTCAGTTTCGGGTATCAAAAAGTCATTTGTCATGACGCGATAGCGTTCGGCATTCACTGTTATATTGACGCTATCCTCGTCTTTGAAGAAATATGGGCCGACGATTCCACTAGCACGACGATTCCGCACCAAATGGTTGTTTTCAATGTATGTGTGTAATGTCTATTCTTGAATGGCTTGGGGTTGCTCTTCAGTCCAAATACGGTAATTTTGCTTATTATCGTGACCATTAAGCCAAAAATGGACCTCTTCGTTGTATACTATGAGTTGGCCTGTAATACGGGTACATTTATTTTCGTGGATTTATTGCTAATCCCTGCATATGTAAACGTACTCAATGGTCTGACGGGTTGTGCGCGTTTAAATTTAATATGAGGTGCCTTCGATTCGCACAGCGTTAGCAGCAAATGGAAATATTACATTTGTTTGGAAGCACTTAATGAGCATTAGTAAGACCGCGTTCATACAGGTAAGCATATGTTCCTCGTGCTTTGTGAACACCCTTTGTGTTTTCCTTCTTCTCAGTGTTGTTATTGAAACCAATAGAAGACTAGAAATTAATAATTGCAAGATATATGGGCACGACTAGCAACACCGAATGTAAAAACAATAAACAGCTTCCTGTATGGACGTGGTCCAATGAAGTCCTCTTGAAATGGAGTAGGCAGCATTGAAACTCGTGAGTTATTGCAGTTTTATGAGGTATACCCCCTACCTAGCGCGAATCTTGCTCAATAGCTTTGTAGTTGCTTTCACAATCAATTTTTTTGTCCAGCAAGCAGAGACGTTTGGGCTCTGCTGGCTGGTTCGAATCTCGGTGAAATGCCAAAATGGCAAGCAATAGCAAACCTCCAAGAGAATTTCTGCCATCAAAAAGCTCCTCATAAAAAATATCTGCCGGTCGGAGTCGGCTTGAAACTGTAGATCCCTCCTAATATCCTGGACGACTTTGCCATAAAAACACTTACCAAAAGCTAACAGCTGAAACACCAAACCATTCATCTTTTTACCCTCAAAATGGCATTTCAAGCGGTTTGCTGGCCTTTCGATATACGAGTACCTATCTTGGTTTCAGCGCATACAGAACTAAATGTTCCATTTTCTAGAATGTAAATAATATAAGGTTGGCCAAAAAGTCTCGCGGTATTTCCGCAAGCTTGTCTTTGCAAGCGCGTAGTTCTAGTTGTATTCGTCGCATCGGTTCATGCTAGAGCTTTTTGGAAAGCTCTTTTCACGTGCTAACACGTGTTTGATTAATTGTTGTTTGCTTTTAGTCGTTCGTGAGTTATAGCGTCGCAAACATGGAGCAAAATAAAGAGAAAATACGGCATATTTTACAGTACTACTACGATAAAGGCAAAAATGCATCTCATGCGGCCAATAAAATTTGCGCAGTTTATGGACCCGATACAGTTTCCATTTCCACCGCACAACGATGGTTTCAACGTTTTCGTTCTGGTGCAAAGGTGATCGAAGATGCGCCACGGTCCGGAAGGCCTGTCGTCGAAAATTGCGATAAAATCGCTGAATTGATCGAAAGAGACCGGCATAGTAGCAGCCGTAGCATCGGCCAAGAGCTGGGCATGAGTCATCAAACCGTTATAAACCATTTGAAGAAGCTTGGATTCAAAAAGAAGCTCAATGTATGGGTGCCACACGACTTGACGCAAAAAAAACATTTTTGCCCGTATGGATGCATGCGAATCGCTTCTGAATCGCAACAAAATCGACCCGTTTTTGAAGCGGATGGTGACTGGCGATGAAAAGTGGGTCACTTACGACAACGTGAAGCGCAAACGGTCGTGGTCGAAAAGCGGTGAAGCTGCCCAGACTTTGGCCAAGCCTGGATTGATGGCCGGGAAGGTTCTTCTGTGTTTGGTGGGATTGGCAGGGAATCATCCACTATGAGCTGCTCCCCTATGGCCAAACGCTCAATTCGGACCTGTACTGCCAACAACTGGACCGCTTAAATGCAGCACTCATGCAGAAGAGGCCATCTTTGATCAACAGAGGCCGAATTGTCTTCCATCAGGACAACGCCAGGCCACACACATCTTTGGTGACGCGCCAGAAGCTCCGAGAGCTCGGATGGGAGGTTCTTTTGCATCCAACGCACCAAGTGATTACCACCTATTTTTGTCCATGGCGAACGAGCTTGGTAGTCGGAAGTTGTCCACAAGAGAGTCCTGTGAAAATTGGCTTTCCGAGTTTTTTGACAATAGGGAAGCGAGCTTCTATAAGAGGGGCATTATGAAGTTGGCATCTCGTTGGGAATTCGTCATCGAACAAAACGGCGAATATTTGACTTAAATCGCATTATTATAACCAATTTTATGAACAATTGAAAATTCAATAAAAATACCGCAAGACTTTTTTGACAACCTTATATCATGTCCTCTGCCTTGGGCTCTGCTGGCCCAAACATCTCTGCTTGCTATGTGGCGAATCGACGGCGCCCATATTTTCGATACAGTGCGATACTGGAATGAATAAAGGTTGCTCGCTCTCAAAATGCAAATAATGAAAACTGCATACTTTTCCTAAACCGTTTTTTAAGGACTTCTTAAATTTTGAAGTGCGTCTGGGTAAAAAATTTATCTGGATAATTGGCGCGTACACTTTTGTTAGGGGCTTGGCCAAGCTCCCCTCCTATTTGAGGCGTGCGTCTTGATGTTGTTCCATAAATGAAACCAAAAAGATCCGAACCAAATACATATACATAAATTCTGTACTTTCTTATAAAGAGTGGGTATATTTTGAAAAATGCTATAAGATTACACCATTCAAAATTCTTCAATGATTTTTACTTGCTTAGAGAGAGTGGCCTTTTCAATCAGTTATGGAATATACTTTCTTATATGGCCTGATCAACGATCACAAGGACAGGATTAAAGCCGACTGCAACAAGTCTTTCCAAGCGTATCTGCTTTGCACGCGCCTTCTCCAATTTGCCACACCAAGCTATGATAGGGTTCCCTCGATTTGGTCCTTCCATTGGATGCATAGTCTTCCTCTACGTCGTAGTCTTCTAATTTACCATCCGAACACCTTCTTTGCTGAAGCTTCTGCACCCATACGCTTGACGTGGCCCAGTCAGCGCAAGAGCTGAATATTGATGCGCTTCACTATACTCACATTGTCGTAGAGCTCATACAGCTCGTGGTTCATTCGGCGGTAGTAGTTATCGCCAACACGAAGAGGATAGAAGATTTTCCGACGTATCTTTGTCTCGAGTACGTCAAGAGCGGCTGCATCACTCTGCGACACAACCCATGTTTCAGCGCCATATAGTAGCGCAGGCAAGATGAGCGTCTTGTACAGTGTTAGTTTTGTCGGGCGAGAGAGGTCTCTGCTACGCATTTGCTTACTGAGACCATAGTAACACCTGCTAGCAAGCGTGATTCGTCGGTTTATCTCCGGGCTGACATCGTTCGTTGTTGCGCCGGCAATACGAAGATATATAAATTCCTTGACAAATTTCACTGAAATGCTGGATCCAAAATGCCACGTATCTTTCCTAGTGGAGAGCATATACTTCGTCTTGCCCTCGGTAACAGCCAAACCCAGTTGTGGAATTTAACTTCATTCAAATCGCTGCCTCGGCTCTTACACTGTTCCCAATCTGTCAACTCATTTTCGGCGCGCATTTTCTTTAGGACAGATCTTCTGAGCA
Organism: Anastrepha obliqua; assembly: GCF_027943255.1. Classification (NCBI taxonomy): domain Eukaryota; kingdom Metazoa; phylum Arthropoda; class Insecta; order Diptera; family Tephritidae; genus Anastrepha; species Anastrepha obliqua. The sequence continues at coordinate 50,062,504 of NC_072896.1, forward strand.
TAGCATCATTTTAAACGGCATACCACAAATTCAAATTTGTTACCTCACTTGCTACCAGGAAACCCAAGTAATGGCATCACAAAAAATTATTGTTTATTCGCCACATATTAAACTTTACTCAAATGGGGGTAGGATATTTAAACTCCTTTGGTTTATTTTTGTTTTATTTTTTAAATGAATGCATAATACCATAATATGCAATTCGATCGTAATCACTGGAGCTTAAAGGGTTAGCCCCATTTTATTCAAAGCCGTTTATTTGTTATTATTATTATTTTTGTTTTTTTTGGAACTTACAGTGACTTAATGGACACGTTTGGATACCGGAATCGTATGCAGTGCGCTATAGTACTTTTGCGGAATCCAGTATCTTATAAAAAAACCAAAAATAATGTGTGTTATTTGTTATTGGACGACTTGTGTCTTGCTTTTATATTACTAGGTTCTAGCTGCATTGCGATTTTGCGCAACGATGATATCAACGCTCCGTAGGTGAGCAAAAGAGAATGCCCATGAGTCAGTTAGCCGTAGCATACATCAATCAATCGTTCCATGTTTTGCGGTTTTCTAAGACCGAAGTGGAGCGGTAAGCTGCAAGAGAAATGTTTGATTAAGTTGCGCGGTCTGTTAGCAGCCGTCGCTGAAGAAAACATTAAAATTTTAATTTAATAGAGTTGATTATCTTCAGAAGACATTGAAAAAATAATAAGAAAACGCATATGAAAATCATTGAGGATTTTTTCTATAACTGCGTACAGTATTTTGTTTGTCTTCCTAAGCTCAGTTCAATATGTGTGCCACCCAAGCTGATCTACAATAAAAAAATTGATCGATGAGTCAAAAGTTGTGAGTGAGTTTCAGAGAAAAATACAAGTTTAGGAAAGTTTTTCAAAAAAACACACGTAAAATTCAGAAAAATGAATGCAATTTTTATTTAAATCGATAGTACAGTCCATATAATTTAATGTTTGAAGATTATTTCATGGAAATGTTGACCGCGACTGAGCTTCAAATGGTCCATCCCCTTAGTCCAATTTTGGCATACTCTTTCCAATGTTTCGGCCGGTATCTCACATATAAATGCTTTAATGTTGTCTTCCAATGCGTTCATTGAAGCAGGCTTGTCTGAATAGACATGAGCTTTAACATAGCCCCACAAAAAATAATCTAAAGGCGTTATATCGCACGATCTGGGTGGCCAATTGACAGGTCCCGAACGTGAAATGAAATGTTCACTGAACTCGCCTCTCAACAAGTCCATTGTTACGCGTGCTGTGTAGCATGTGACACCGTCTTGATGAAACCACATGTCATGCAAGTCTAGCTCTGGCATTTTGGGCAAAAAAAAGTTGGATAGCATTTCACGGTAGCGCTCACCATTCACAGTTACGTTACGTTTCGCAGCATCTTTGAAGAAGTACGGTCCAATGATACCTCCAGTCCATAAACCGCACCAATCTGTGACCTTTTCTGGATACATTGGTAGCTCTTGCAATTCTTCTGGCTGATCTTCACTCCAAAATCGACAATTCTGCTTATTTACGTACCCATTGATCCAAAAATGAGCTTCGTCGCTGAACACAATTTTTCGATAAAAAAGCTAACTTCCAAGAGCCCATTCACCAAAAATTCTGCGCTGCGGTAGGTCGTTCGGCTTCAATCCTTGTACCAGCTGTATTTTAAAAGCCTTCAGACCTACATAAATCTTTTCGCAAAATTTTCCACGTTGTTGAGTAACACAAGCCCAATTGCTGCGAACGGCGACGAATCGATAATTGATGGTCATCATTAACACTAGCCGATAGAGCTGCGATATTTTCTTCAGTTCGAACTTTACGTAAGCGTGTTGGTGATTTGATGTCCAATAATGTAAATTTGGTTCTAAAATTAGTCACAATAGCTCGAATAGCCGTTTCAGTGGGTCGATTAAACTGACCATAAAAAGGAAGAAGCGCGCGATAAACTTTCTTAACAGAGCACGCATTTTTATAATAAAATTCAATGATTTGCAAGAGTTGTTCGTTTGTAAGACGATTCATGGTTAAATTATAGACCAAACTGAAGATGTTTGTCAGTGAAACAAAACACGGAACGTGCGTCAGCTGTTTAAACCAATTGTTTAAAAAGATAATAGCTAAAAAATCACCCGTTATTAGCAATTCCCGATTTTTCGTTTAACGATGTAAGCAAATCTTCTTGCATCGATTGAACAGAGCGTGTAGATCTTAAGAAACTCCAGCGAGTATGAGAATAAAATAGTAAAAAAATGAAAAGAATTTTTCCCAAACCACCAGCTAGTAAAGCAAAATACTCAATATGGGCAAAAAATTACCCATAATCGTGCTTATCAGCTTGAAATTAGCCCAATCGATAAGCGATATTTCTCGCTGCCGTTGGTACGAGTTGGTATGCACCTCTACAGTTTACAAAACTAAATGAGACGGCTATTAAGCATAACAGTTTTTATTTGTGTTTATCTGCGTGAAAAGTGAAAATATATTTCGATTTGTAAAATTCATAAATTATAAAAATAGCTCAATTATAACACTGGAAACTCAATTCACAAACATTTTGGAAATGGCAGAGCAGCAGCGGAGAACTACCAGCGAGCATATTTTGCGAACACAATTGGACACTTGTGAGTTACTAATTGTTTATTTATTGCGCGAATATGTGTATGTGTGTGTGTAAAAGATAAAATTAGTTAACTGAAGTGCGAATCACCACAGTGAGTTCTTGATTAGTGTAACAATATACTACTGATCTTAAACGCTCAAATTCTTAGTTCTATCTGATCTCTGGTCTGTCCACCAAATCCATGACGCTGATTTTAAAAAATATGGTATTATATGGAATATCTTCTTCATTCTTTTAATATTTCGACAAAGTATTTTGAGGACCCCCGGATGCAATTTATTTGTTCTAAAAAGTGGAAAGTTTGAAGTTTATAAATCTTTGTCTCCTGGGCGATAGTACAAATACTAACAAGTTTTATCGACATTTTCTTTAACATCAAAAATGCCTGAACGAAATCGATGAAACCAAAATTGCACGCAATTAGCTGTTACAGTATCGGCACCATAACCGCCCTTCACCATTTCACTTGCCCGGCTTGTATTTTCTCTTTTATCAAAGAAAAACTGTAAACTGTACCGAATTTTCTCTTTGTTGACTTCCACTGTTAACACCCAATAACTCACAACTAAATGGAACAATCAAAACACAGCAAAATAATTTTTTCAGTGTGAAATGTCACCTTGACAAAGAGCATAAAATTGGAATTGTTTGATTATTTTACTACTTTACGAGATATCGATCAGTACAGCCATCTACCGAAAAAATAGCATTCTTCCCACTCCCCAACCTAATATTATACATATTTGGTTTAATATAGTGCATTAGACCTTAGTCAATGTTTTTTAAAAAAAGGATAAGGGACCAAATTTACCCTCAGTTAAAGGCATTCCAGTGTGCTCAGAAATTATTAATTCATGTCCGTGGTGACTGATCAATACGCAACCCCACCTGATCAATTCACATTCTCTTAAGGGGTTAGGGGTAGTCAGAGGCCCGAAAAAATGATGATTTTCACGAATTTTTTTTTGCTACTTAATTAATTTATTTAACAAAAATAAAAACATAGCATAAAAACATCATGTTTTAACTTGACTTCACCAAAATTTCAAAAAAAAAATTAATAATTGCAAAAGTTATCGCTGTTTGTGTAAAGCCCGTTTCTCCAGAAGTCCCTTGCGGTGAACATCACAAGTCCTTGCAGATTCATCTAAAACCAATCGGATGAGAAAAATTATTTTTATTGATAGATAATCTCGAGCCGGATCGAAGCTTTTTTTTTCAAAATGAACAAAATGGCGGCCTCAGGAAATATTTTTCAGATTTTCGGGAAAAAACCAACAGTTAATTGTTAAAAAAAAATCGAAATTTTTGAAAAAAAAAAAAATCCTTCGATCAGGCACAAGTTTTTTATGTTTTTCAAAAGCTGTATAAATTTTATTGAAATCTACGTAGCGGTTTTTAAGTTACAGTGTTCACCAGTTTGAAAAACATAGTTTTGAGAAAAACGCATTTAAAGTTTTGCTATCGGCTCCGGAGCGGCCGAGCGCCCTTTGTTAATTGTTGAATAACTCGAAAAGTATTTGTTCACTTCAAATTTTTACACAATATTTTTAAAATATTATATATTACTTTAAGAAAATGCAAAAAAAAAAAAAAATCGATTTTTTGAAAATTCTGACTACCCCTAACCCCTTAAGGGAAGAGTGACCGGACTACATCATTTGAGCGTGGTGATCCTATTCACCGAGGCCTCAAAGTTGAATTCAATGGTTGATGGCAGAATATTTTACCAGGAACTCTCATCAAATCCATATTCGGGCTACCGGACCACTGCAGTGTGTGTTCCAAATAGTGGTAGCCACTACAAAAGAAGTAACTGAGTGAAAGAAGTAACTCGTGTAACAACTGTCAGGAAAGTGAACTCCGACACCCAAATATCAATTAGGGTCCCGCGCTCGAAGGCGGTGCACTCTAAATTGGTCGAGGACTAACTGGCTTCCCCTCAGACTATATCCAAATTCTTTAAAATCATGCTCATTTAGGTACTTGATCACAGAGACATTGCGGAAAACTGCTGAGCGGATAAGCTAGCTAGGTAGGAGGCCAGTCAGGTGGTTGTTCGCTTTCCTGCGAAACGAGAAAATTGGAATACTCTTGACTACCTGTGGTCTGCTTCTGGAAAACAGCTTGCGAGGCTACGAAACCTTTCTAGCCACGTGTGGGTCGAATATGCAAGAAATCCATGCCAGCTTTAATGTCATGCTCCAAATTTTCGAACAAAATGAAGATTAGTTGTCTAGGGTAATTCTATGATATGGACAACATTGACGCCTGCCTGTCGAAGTTCCTCCAGTTAAACTGTTTGGTATTTCGCAGTCCACTATAAAAAACTGGCAAACATTAAAAAAGAGCGTTCAAAAAGTTTTCAATTTCAATTAGATTAGGTGAGATTCGGTTTAAACAGTGGCCCACTAAGGGGCACTTAGGCTAATAGCCCATTATGGTGCCTCTTAAAACCAATATGAACCGTTCAGAAACTTTAAAAGAATTGTCTACCTAAAATAGTAAATCTACACCTGGACGGTAAATATACGTAGAAGGCGTAAACTCGTATCTTCCTTATTTAGACAGCTTCGGTAGAAGTCATGTGTCTCCCTATTTGGCAGTGCCCGCTATAATGAAAATCAGTGTGCTCAAACTAATTTTGGTTTAGCAGACAAACAATTGCTCGTAACGCCATTTTTCGTTCGCTGTCCTTACAATTTTCTCAAAAATAAGTAGCTAACATGTCTTTAAGTGTATGTGTGCGTCATTTGCTATGTACTCATCAGTCAGCTCGCTGCCAAGTCTCGCTAGGTCATCAGCCACGCAGTTCTCATCAATGTTGCAATGGCCAGAAACTCATGTTACTTCTAAGTAAAATGACTCAGTCAACTTGTTAAAAGATGTGCAGCATTTCATGGCTACCTTAGAGGCTATCGACTGCTTTGTGAGGGATTTTATAGCCACCATACCCTGGAGCTTTAAACCATTTGGACATACATGGGTGGCCCCGCCCTGACTTACATCGCCCCGTACCCACTCTTCCCTTGCGAATAGGAAAATCGTGAAGGTTGTGATGGTAGTTATAGGTGGGAGGCATAGTTCACTAGTCCAAGATGCTCCGAAATACCAGTTAGAATCATAGCCGTAGCCCCTGTTTGACTACTTGTTTAAGGTGTTCAATCTTATTGCTGCACTGTTAGCGATATATTTTGACTGCAGATCTATCGGTGCGCTATGTCTATGTTGGCAGCCGCCGTAGTCGAATGGGTTGGTGCGTGACTACTATTCGGAATTCAGAGAGAACGTTGGTTCGAATCTCGGGGGAAGATCAAAATAAAGAAAAAGTTTTTTTCTAATAGCGAGCGCCCCTCGGCAAGCAATGGCAAACCTCCGAGTGTATTTCTGCAATGAAAAAGCTCCTTATATATTAAAAAATATCGGCCATTCGGAGTCGGCTTGAAACCATAGGTCCCTCTATTTGTGGAATAACATCAAGACACACACCACAAATAGGAGGAGGAGCTCGGCCAAGCAGACAAAATGGGTGTATGCGCCAATTATATATACATGTGCCTATGTCGTTGTAAAGCTCATACAGCTCATCGTTCCATCGCTTGCGATATTTGCTGTCGCCAACGTGCAAAGGTCCAAAAATCTTCTGGAGACTCTTCCTCTCAAATACTCCAAGCGAGGCCTCATCGGATGTTGTCATCGTCCACGCTTCTGCGCCATACGTTGGGACGGGCATGATGAGAGCCTTGTAGAGTGTTAGTTGTGTTCGTCGAGAGAGGACGTCACGATTTGTCGTTCGGAGTCGGCTTAAAACTGTAGGTCCCTCCATTTGTAGAACCACATCAAGACGCACGCCACAAATAGGAGGAGGAGCTCGGCCAAACACTTAACAGAAGTGTACGCGCCAATTATTATTTTTTTTTAATCTAGCACAAAGCCTAGATATTTTGCCCTGCCCTTTACTCTAAGGGTATTCCCGGCAACGGATATTTCTTTAAGGGGTTACATGGGTTTCGTCGGGTAAAAAAATACCTATTTTCAGTATTTTTTTTTCTATGTAAAAAATTATTTATTTAATTCAAACTTTTTTCTGTCTTCTTTAAAGAATAATTTCTGAGATTTTCAAAAAAAAAAAAAATAAATCTCCTCCATTGTGACGTCATTTCCGGTGACCCCTCGAAAAAAAGGTGCGTCCGCGTTGTCAGCATAACTCCTAACAGACTCATCAAAAATGGAAAAACAAAAATAAGTGCTTTAGTTAAGACCATAAACTCGTGCTTTAACGAAGGAAAGAAAAAAAGTAAAAATTGGAATTTTGGCAGACATTTTTCCAAAAAACAGAAAATTTCGGTCAAATTTGCTTGACATTTTGTTTTTTTTAAATACTTGTAATTGAAAAAAAAAAACAAAATCCTTCGTTCAAGCACGGGTAAATTGTATTTCGAACACCAGTGTAAAATTTCATCAAGATCGGTTGAGTAGTTTTCGAGAACATTTGACAACCGACTTTGAAAACACAGTTTCGAGAAAAACGAGTTTTGAGTAACAATAAAAATGGCTTGGAGCGCACACCTTCCAAAGGCTGTATCTCCGAATTTATTATTCGGATCGACTTGAAAATTTAGGATAATATTCCTGAGATGTTGTAGAAATTAATAAGCAAAAAAAAAATAAATCGATTTTTTTAACCAACGAAACCCATGTAACCCCTTAAGTAAGGGTGTGTTTTGTTACCTGAAAAAGGGATCAGATCCGTTTCCTCCGGACTTACTCCTAGTCAGTGAATATTACACAAAGGCGAGAACATGATAGGTACATTGATCTCCGCATGGATGATTTTATGGACATCTATTCCGTCGATATTTGTATGGGTAGCCAGCCAATTCCCAATAGGAACTTCTCTCTTCGTTCGTGAGCCCCCATGGCGGAAGGGTTAAGCCACCAGTTAAGCTTCAACTCCATGAAATAGTAAGTTTCTTGAGTAACACTGTGTAGCAAATTATATTAATCCACTCCTGCTGCATATTGCTGCTGTTATTTAAGTTGTACCGTTTTTCGCGGAAATCAACATACATACATACATCATTGTTTTATTCATTAACATTCACTTGTGTCACTCAATATTTAATATCATTACAGTAACTGCACAAAATACACGTCTACAAGAGGAGAATAATTTGCTCCGCCAAAAGCTAACACACCTTACAGGCGATCATCGGTCTGCAGCAGCAATTAATGTCGAAGCAAAAATTGCAGCACTCAGACTGGAGGATGAACGCGATCAGATGTATGAGAATCTCGAACGATTGAAAAAGAAGTACAACAAATTGCATGCAGCATATCTGGAGAAGGTGCAACGTTGCAAAGCATTGGAAGATACCTTCAAGCGACAAAAGACGCTGTCTGGCTTAGTGTCGAAATCAGCTATCAATCAACGAGCGCAAGGTAAGTAAATACAATAATTGATTCCAAACGCGTATGTAATATGTATGCACATATATATATACATATATGTGTGTTTGTATGTACATGTGGACAACACATATGCTATGGACGAAAGTGGACTATAAAAATATATTCCATGCAGAGTTGGCTGCGAAGACTGAGACGGAAAATCTGGAAAAACAGGTGGCGAAATTGCAAACGTTGCTAGATGAATCGTATGATATAATTGATGAACTTGAATTTGAACTAGAAAGTGTAAGCACTTTTTTAACTTTTTTCTCATTTGAGTTTCATAAGCTGTCTTTTTACATATTTACATATACCATATATAGATTGATTATCTGGAGCAGGAAAATCAATACATGCGCAAAGAGTTATTCGCTATAAAGTCAAAAAAACAAGCTGCCTCTCACCCGGCTGGGAAGTCGTCCACCAATCCAAGTTCATTACCGTCAGCAGCGTACGATGAGCCACCACCAAGTTATGAGGAAGATGTTGCAGACGGTGCCAGTGCCAATGCTAGTGCCGATATGACAGCAAAAGCGGTGGGCGATGTAAGTAAAATGCTTAGCTTATCGGTCGCATCCTCTTCTACTGAGTCCCTGCTTAATGATGATGCGGATAGTGAAACGCTAGAAAGAGCGGCCATGACACACACAGTAAGTGTAATGTTATTACAGTTTTAATGGTATACTCTTCACTAAATATGAATGCTTTACATTGCAGTTGATCGAGAATGCCGCGGTCGAAAGCAATCAATTGCGTCGAGAACTGTTAAAATGTCGGCTGAATAATACGTTCAGGCCCAAGTGAACAAGAATTCTACCGGCTTTACATTTCAATTATTTTTTATGAATAATGAAAAGTTTCTACTGTACGTATTATGAAATAAATAATAATACCTAAGAAGTAATTGCATAAGTATTATTGATCTTATAAAAAGGATTGTGACGGGTGAGCAGATAGCAATGACCGTTGTTTCAATTGTTTTGTTTTAGCAACTGTCGAATTTACCAATCAAATCCAGTTGTAAAAATATTCAGTAAAGTTGCCTTTTCATTGTGCAACGTTTCATGCTTACCGAACGTGCAGAAATGATTGAAAAATAGTATCAAAATTCAGGCTCAGTTGTAGTTAAAAACTCAAATATGTACGCAAATACGTTGCAAAATGATCATCTCGGGAGCATATTTTTAGCTCAATGCGCGCCAATGCCAACAAGCAAAATTTCTTTCGGAATGAGCTATGCTAACCAATTGCTTCAAAACATGAATATATCCAAGCTGTGGTTCTAACAAGATGCCATACAAGCGACGCAGAGCTTGAAGTTGTGAAGGAGAAATTGAGCGATAAATTCATCTCGTGGCAAGGGTTCTTCAATTGGCCGTCGCAATAATGCGGCTTGACACCTCTCGATAATTTTCTCTGGGATTAAGTCAAGGATAAGTCAACCTTAATCTGCACTAGGTTAGGTATCTACTCAAACAGCTAGGCGTCAATTAGGGTTTCGCACGCTTTTTGTATGTGCGTTGAAAATTTGTCGGAGAGTGCCTGACCTCTCTCACGATTATAATCGAATACGCCGATATTAGACTCATTTGGGTCCCCGCTCACAGTGGCATAGCGGGAAACTGCCGGGCTAATAAGCCGGTTAGGTAGGGCACCCTCGAGACGGTTCCACCGCAGGAAGATTGGGATTCCCTTGATAATCAGTGGTCTGCTCTTGGAAAGATGGACCTCGTGTTAACTCAGTGTGCACTGGGTTACTGTACTGCTCTCGTCGGGCTAAGATTCAGATATCTAGGGTATCTAAAGTTTTTTTACACCTGCGGATATAGCAGGTTTAAATATTATGAATTTCATTAGCAGATTGAAAGGGTTAACGTAATTAGTCACCGTTTGGTCACCATCCTCCTTCTTCTTTCTTTTTCCCTTTGGTTTTGTTATGTTTTTTCCTCTCTTTTTTCCCTCTGCATAGCCCTCGTTTGGACAGAAATTTATCCTTACTTAGTCTACGCTAACAAGCCAATTACTTTGGGGGAGCTTGACGCCAACATTCGAGACACTATTGCTGGAATAGCGCAAACGTATTGGACTAAGTCATCAAAAATTGGACTGCAACTTGAAACACTGTCACGAAAGCCAATGTGGTAATTTGAACGATGAGCTATTCCATGCATGATGTCATCACTTATGTATATCTTCATCAATTTTATATCTCACACCGTTGTTACTTTATTCAAATTTTCTTCAAAATCGTTCTTATCTGACACAACCTTTTTATTCAAGAAATATTTTAAGAGCTGTAGAAGTATTTCTGTCTACTTAGACAACACAATCAAGATAGCCGTGCTGCTGTCACTGGTTGATAGGACAAATATTTTATTAACACCCGCCTCCGTATCCGGCTCTTAAGTTTCCCAGGGCATAGGGGTATGCCTGGAAATGAAGTAGCAGAGGTATTGGCTAGATAGACTGCGGCATTATTATTAATAAGACCTAAGCCCTTCCTTGCCCCTTCCATCAATGAGGAGCTTAGAAGCGAGGAGCTAAGGTTACGAGATATAAGCTAGCCCCAAACTATGGAGCTGTATCAGGCGAAGCTCTTACCGGGAAGTATAATAAAACTCGGTTCAACTCATAACCCTCTGGAGGAAAAACTGTCAAAAGTCACTGCATATTGGGATATGGTCCACTAGCTCCCGTCATTTCTGTCACCAGTCTCTGGAAACTCCAAAAACCTTCTTTTCGAAAGCGATGCTATAGCGAGAAGAAGCATTAGATATCTAGGCCGCATACGCTTGCCTTACGTACGCTCAGTCCAACCCAACAACATCTTAAGATTACTGAGAGAGCGGAGTTTGGATGAGGGGATGTGATGAGTAGAGGACACAAAAGACCGTGGGACCGAAGTGAATATCTCACTTTTATTCCTTCATGCAATATCCTGTGGCCGAAATTTGTTCGCTAGTATGATTTGCATAAAAAACTCGAGTTTAAGATTTTGTGTTCAAGAACTAATATCAAGCACTCACATTGGAGTGTTTAAGGAACTCAGTATTGAATTTGCCACTTGTTTGTTTTCTCTTTTCCTTTACATATACGGTCTTTAATGCTTACATGTCAATAGTGAATAATTCCTAGACGGTACCTTTTTTATGCCATATTTGATATTTGTCGAGTAGACAGATGTACAATTTTACACGATATGAAAGCGTTAAAATTACTGAAATTAATTATGAAAATAGTCGATCTTTAAGAACAACATATCACAAAATTCGTGATTTTTTTTATGAAAAAACATCGTCGACAATTCAAAGGTTGCTTAAAAAATTTCAAGACACCTGATTTTGTTGAGGGTAGAAAAAGGATTGGTGGACCAAAAACTGGCCGTACGAGTACGAGAATAGCCCAAAGTGTTGCTGAACCATCTTCATTATCGATATCTCGACGTTCACAAGAATTAGGCATTCATGAATCGACTGTTCGGCGTATTTTACCTCTAGGCCTCCTCATGGTGGACATTTAAATGATGCCATTTTTCTCATAAACTTATACTTAAGAGCCGTATTTGGAATAAAATAAAAGAAACAACATTTGGGCGAGAACTTTTAAAATAGTCAACATTGAGGCCGAAACAGGCAAAGTCGTCAGATTTGTGGCCATATTTACAGCCGGACTGCAAACCTCTTAATTATTGTGTGTGAGACGTAGTTGAAGCAAAGGTTAGCGCAAAGTCTCAGAACACTGATGATGCTCTAAAGACCATCTTTGTGGAAGAGATGTCCACAATGGACAAAGAAGCTCGTAAGCACTTCAGGTACCGGCTGGAGAAAGTTATTGCAGCTGATGGATGTTGGAATGAATAATTCAGGTTTTGCCCATACCCATTCTTTTTATTTTTCCTAAATTCCTCTTCCTTTTGGTAAACGTCACATGAAACTCGGCAGAGAATTAATCATAATTTGAAATCATAAATTACCCAACATTGAAATCGTAAGGTATATATTGGGTTTGGGAACAAGTTCATAGCGTTTTTATATTTTCTTTTATTTTACAACGATTTGTTGTCTGTTTGGCAAAGGTTTAAGTTTAGCAAAGCAAATTCATTCGATAGAACTCTTTCTAACAAAACTGTGTTAATTGTATTTTTGAGTTATTTAATTTTTTATTAGTTTTGATGCTTAGAAATTTAATACCCCAAAGGCAAAAATTAACATTTTCGACACCCGCTCTTCTTTGCTTTTCAACGAGATCAAAAAGCTAACGAAGCAGCCCGAGAAATTTGCGACGTATATGGAGAAGGTGTCATAGGCGAGTCTACAGCACGGAAATGGTTTTCAAAGATCAAAAATGACTTTCTGAATTCGATGAAGAATGTCTCAAATCACTTTTGAAGGAGAACGGTCGCCAAACCAGTCGTAAATTGGCGAAAAAAATGAGCTGCAATCATAAAACGATTCTCAATTACCTTCATTTAATGGAATTTACCGAAAAATTGGCAGCCTGAGTGTCTCATGAGCTCAACAAAAAAACAAAGAGAGTAGCCTTCAAATTGCTTCTCAGCATATCGGTCACCATCGAGCAACACGCGGTCATAAACTGTGCTTTTTGTACCGAATTGTCAGGGGAGATGAGAAATGATGTCAATGTGTGTATCAATACTAAGCACAAAAAGCCGAGAGTCAAGTCGGATCTTCATCTTGGTAGGACTGGGAGGGCATGGTGCACTGGGAAACGCTCGAAAAGAGGCCACGGTCAACAAGGAAGAAGAGAAAAGATCGGATCGACAACGCCAGGCCCCATCCTGCACAAGTCGTCAAAGCCGCACTGCGAGAGCTCGAATGAAAGGTCCTTCTGTATCCGCCGTATTCTCCGAACCTTGCATAGGCCAATTACTATCTTTTCCGTTCTCTGTCAAACCATATGACATAACAAGATAGCAAAGAGGTTCTTAAAAACTAGCTCAACAACTTCTTTGACACCACACCAGGCGATTTTTGGCGGAACGGAATCAAAAAATTGGTCGAGAGGTGGAAAGAGAGATATAATTATTGCTTTTTGTTTAAATAAAAGTCTGCGTAAAAACGCTGCGAACTTATTCTCCAACCTGATATATGTATATGGCTCAGATGGTTAATAAGGGCTATTATTTGGGTGTTAAGAAACTTTTACGAGAACGAATTCGTCAAAAAAGAAAGGATTTTTGGGAAAACAACTTGTAGCTTTTGCACCATAATAATGCACCGTCGTAAAGTGCCATCATTATTCGTGAATTTTTGACTAAGAACGAAATGAATACCACCAACAGCCATCGAATTTGATTTGATTTTGATTTGGCTTCATGCGATTTTTTCTATTTGATCGACTCGAAGAACCACTCCAGGAAATGCGTTTTAAGAGCCGAAAGGAAGTAATGAAAAAATCGAAGGCTCTGATGGATATACCAAATATATTCCGGGGAGTTTTTTATCAATTTGGTACATAGAATAGTTATTTATACAAAATATGTTGGCAAAATCCCCGCACTGGTGCAAGGTTATGACAACTAAAATGAATTTCAGCGAAGTTGATTTATTTCATTTGAAATGGTTCCCTTTGACTTTGTAGTCACATTAGACGAAATAACTCAAATTAGGGTCAAACGATGATGATGATCACTCTTCAAAATTTGCAACCTAATAAAATTAAAAAATATGTAATTTCGTTTATTTTTATTTGTGCCTCTGAAAAAACGTTGTTTACTATACACAATTAAAAATATATAATTTAGAATTTTTTTTCTCGTAGACATCTACTCTATAAGCAATGATTAATGGATATGTATGTGTGTTCATATGTATGTATATGTTTGTATGTCTCCCCATATTTATGAATATGTGCTATTTCTAAGCCTCCATGCTACCATAAAGTGTAACTTTTTCTTCTTCTTGCTTCAAACGCATTGGTGACCCAATTCCGAACGAGTTATCAACCACGAGAACGAGATACTCCACTTAAATATTGCACGACTATGGTTAACACGCGAAATAAAATAATTTGAATGATTAAATTTTGCAAAGCAGTTCAAATAATTGCGAGTAGAAATTAATAAACGCACAAAAAAAGCCAATAAAGTTAAAGAAAAATGAAGTGATAACACGAAACTGCTGCCATGAGCTACTGTCAATGCCTGCGCACCCAGGGGCAGGAGTGGGAATTGCATGCGGTGTTACCTCCATATGTATTTATGCACCTAAGTATACGCACGTGTTGGCTAACAAGAGTCGCTTGGTTTATTTTTGTGTCATTTACACTGCTGTGCTGTGTGGGCTGCAAGTTAGTCTACTCCACTAAGATAAAGAGTGAGTACTGGATGTCTGCGAGCTTCTGAACTCTCCCGCGGACAACATAAATACCACATTATTCCAAGTACTCGGGCCTGCCCACATAAATATATTTGCTTTGCAGTCTTAATTGCTTCATCTGGTCTCGGCGACCAATTTGACAGTTGATTTGAATTTCGTACAAAAATTTGTCTGAGCCAAATTAACAAATATCTTTAAGTAAATTACCAAATGCGTATACTTAATAAGTAAACTAGGCTAATGATATGTAAATATCCCATAAAAATTTTTCTATGTATGTATATAAATGCAAAGTAGGTATTTGGTTAATGGGTAAGTGCAAGGAGGCACAAAATTAATCATCCAATTTTGATTTCCAATAACTTTTTTTTTACTAAATAAAAAAGAAAATGTTTTTATGCAAATTTTACGGGAATGTTTTATGTGAATTTTACGGGAATGCATTAGCTGCAGCTAGCAAAACTTTCTGAAGATGAAGGGGTTAGGGGTAGTCAGAGGCCCGAAAAAATTATGATTTTCAATAAATAAAAACATAGCATTAATACATCATATTTCGACTTGACTTTAGCAAAGATAAAAAAAAATAATAATTGTAAAAGTTATCGTTGATTGTGTGGAGCCCGTTTATCCAGAAGTCTCGTGCGGTGATCATCACTAGTCTTGGAGACTCATCTAAAATCAATCGGACAAGAAAAATTAGTTTTATTAATAGATATTCTTGAGCCTCATCGAAGCTTTTTTTCAAAACTATCAATATGGCGGCCTCAGGAAATATTTTTCAGATTCTCGAGAAAAAGACCGACAATTAATTGTTTAAAAAAAATCGAAATTTTTGAAAAAAAAAAATCCTTCGATCAAGCACGAGTTTTTTATGTTTTTCCAATCTCTCTTTCTCATGCCAGCCCCGTGACAATTAGAAACCTAAATAAAGCCAAGATCTTATGCAATTTGCTTCGAATACTTTCGGAACTTGACCGTTTATATCAATTAGTACGACATAATCTAGCCAGCGGAGCCATAGAATATTGGCTTCTTTATGTATATATCCCTATAAAACTCATTTTTCTATTGTCTGTGATATTCGCCGCCGCTACCGCCGCTTCCGTGTAATCTTTATTTTGAATCTTAGTCGGAGAGACTCACTGGCCACCTTATACTATTTCAACCATAAAATTTTCATCAGTTACGTAGGTACCAGGATTCGAGTGCGCTGAGATTTTGGCAATCCGCAATTTCATCTGCTTCCTCCTCTTTCGTGCAGTAACGAGGACCGCTGCCGTTTTCTGTGGTACCAACTTAAGTCTCGCATTTCATAACCAATGTTGTACTCTTGCGGCTGCGTCATTACTTTTCTCCTACATATTATCTAACCGCTTATCCCTCACTACTAGCGCAATGTCATCGGCATAGCGTACCAATGTTGCTTTGTCTGGCAATTGTATCCTTAGCAATCCATCGTTCATAGCATTCCACAGTGTAGGTCCTCGGACAGATCCTTGTGGAGCGCCACCGGAAATTTTGGATGTTTTTACCCATCGTCTGCATCCTACTGCAGGACTCTGTCGCTAAAGTAGCTACCAATCATGCGCATCATGTATCCAGGAACCTGAAGTTTTGTAAGGGACTGCAGTATGTTGGGTCATCTCGCCGAGTTGAACGCATTTTTGACGTCTCGTGTGATGACTTATGGCTTCGCGTGCAATGTGTACATACTATGTACATATGTATAGAAATTTTAGAAAACTGAAATATTTTTTCATCGGCTCTATGTAGTCTCTAGCGGTTGTTGAATTCTTCTTGCTCTAAATTGAAGGAATAAAATCCTTCCTCAAATATAATCGTGGATCATTTATGATATCGAAGTAACTCTCAATTTCTTCAAATTAGTGCATATTTATGCTTTTTTTCAATCAAAAAATTGAAGTTTCCGCCAATTTGCCAGATTTAATAGCAGCTTAAGTGACAGTTTTTTGTCACTGTACTTTTAAAGCTCTCTCTCTCTAAGCAAAAAAACTCGGCTCTAACTCGGCTTTGACTAGAACAAAGTACACTTTTAAATAACGTATGCTCCAATTTATTCTGATGATAAATAAATAAACATATAGAAGTATTATTGCCACGCAAAGTTCTGCACAATGACAATAAACTTTTAGTACCTCAATGCTTTGGTATCAGTTGACTTTTCTTATTCTGTATAATTGTGTGGTATGTAGGTGTGTCGGTATGCACTTGTATACCCAACGGATGTGCTTTCCAAAATATTAATATTAATAATTTGTAGGCACATATTTATTTGTGCATTCAAATATGAAAAGACGTTCGTTAGTAAAATCAACATTTGTTTATTGACCACCTTGAATTTCTTTGCTAAAAAAAGATATATTATATTTAAATTTTTTTTAAATACCAAAAAAATAAGCGTTTACTTTTGATTAAGTGCAGCTTTTAATATGTAACTTACGCATATGTAAATATTTTTGATTATTAAGTTAAATTACAAGGTCAACTGCAACAATATTGGCGGACGCAGCACTCAGGATTAACAACTCGCTGTCAAAACCGGCTAGCGCTAAGCCTTAATGGATTTGATCCCTAATCATTCAATAGCTATGTATGTATGTATGTTTGTCTACAAGCATGCATGTATGTATATGCATGTGTGCGTATGCATGTAACTATGTACGTGCAATGATTGAGAATACTTGTCAAGTGGCTTTAATTGGTTGATCTCCATTTGTAAACTTTGATGTATAATATTTGTTCGGCGGCATCCGCGACAGCTGCCAAGGCTTGATCTGCTTTTGAAATGTTTCAAAGTATATTACTAATTAATAAATATAAAATAAAAATAAAAAAAAGAACTTCGTCACTTCTATCATACATACGTTGTGGGGCGTTGTTGGGTTGCTCTGCGTACGCGGCACGGCATCGGTGCCAGATGCTATCAATCTTGTTCGGCAATAGTCGCGCCGCATCGCAATACCCGCACTCTGCGCGCATGCAATTTGTAATGCATATGTATGTATATGTAAGTATGGCGCAGATATGTTGCTACTTGACGACGCATTTGCATAATGCGTGTGCGCAAGCGCACCACTCTAAGCTCCCAGCGGCATATTTGTGCAAACGTCTCAGCCTTGTTGACATTATTCGGTGTGCGTCGCTGCAGAATCTTACTAAGTCAATCATTTAATTTGTTTTGGTGTTTGCAGTGATAATTTTGGTTGCAACACATAATGCCGCGCAGTAAAGTAGATCACACATTTTGGGCGTACATTTGCAAGTAATTAAGGTACTCAATCGAAAATTGATTTCTCAACAGCTTAACTGGATGTGTCGAAACAGTCATTCAATAAAAACACGCACACACAAAAATTGGTGGAGAAGAAGCTGTTGCGAAATGTGAGATACGCAGGCATAAACAGCTGAAGCTAAGCTTATTGGCATCCGCGCAGATGATGTATAAATATACGCCCAGGATTCCAACACACAATTAATCTTTGCTCGCATTGTACAGCGTTAACTTCACGGACTACCCTTTGTGCCAAGTTTGTACCATATTTAGACAATTGAGACAATGTTTTCCAAGGTAAGTTAGAAATGTCATCCGCTAATTGCTGTTCAAATGCTGATCTTCCATCCTTTAGTTGCTTATTCTCGCCATAGCTGTACTGCATGTGCATGCCTTAGTTGAACTTAGGGATCTGCACGAAGAGCATGGCCCTGTCGCCTATGAGTTCCAGTATGCCGTACATGACCCGCACACAGGCGACATTAAATCGCAGAAGGAAGCGCGTAAAGACGATCGTGTTGAAGGCGTTTATGAACTTATCGATTCCGATGGTCATCGTCGCGTGGTGCATTACAAAGCGGATGATCATAACGGCTTCGAGGCAGTTGTGTCTCGTGAACCCACCAATATTAAAATTCCCATTCCTGAGGTGCATCATAAATTAATTGCCACCAAAATCGTGACCCCAACATTGCTGCATCATTAGAACGTTGGAGAGAGACAAAAAATCCACCATAGAAGTACCCGATATGACAGACAGTCATATGGGAAAGTGTAGAATCTCGGTCAGTCATGGAAAATCGTGTAACTCGTTGCATTTACAGCTATTTACCACATATGCACATATTTTCTTAAGCCATTCATTTGTTAGAAGTTAAGTTGCATCTGTACAGTTAGTTTTTAATATACTTTTAAACTGTGAATGAATTCCATTTGTGCCATTCAACTGTAATGATATAAATATTTCGCCTATCACCGGTAAATATTCATAAAGTGCAGACATATAAATATATATAAAGTATAAATATTTACTTGTAAACAGAAAATAACAGCAGAAAGTTTTGCCTCTAGGGATAGAATATATGGAGATATTTACTTATGCATACAGGGGTAGCGGGTAAGTCGTGTGAAGTACCTAAGAGCATTATTATTTACACAGGTAATATCTGATTAACTGAATAGCTAAAACGACATTGTAGTTTATAAAATAGTTTACTGAATAGTGTCCATTCAATTGTTTTTATGATAGGAAGCAGGAAGCACTCTGTCAAAAATCGTGAATTCAAAACTTTATCAAGTAAACATTCCAGGGACTTAATCTAAAACAAAAGCAAGTCGTAACCTTGAACTAACATTAAAAAGGTGGGCGTACAAGCAAACGAAATTGTTTTTAAAATAATGTGGAAAATCGTATTTTCCGGTAACCCATAAAGACATATATCTATTTTCAACTTGGCACAAATTGACACAATAAAGACCACCAACGCAAACCATGGATCTCTGACACCACTTGGGCATCATTCAGCGCAGAAACGAATTTAAAAGGCAACTTATCAGCGATGGCTCCCTTCGGCCAGCCTACAGAGAGTTGGCGAAGCAAATAAAGAAATCGGCCAGAAACGATAGGAGAAAGTTCGTTGAAGATCTTGCTAACGATGCCGAAGCGGCAGCAGGAGTAAACAACAGCTGTAACGCATAGTTGGCCGCCTAACCAACCAGCAGAGAACAGCAACCAGCCGATCCAAGATCTGAATGGTGCTTTGCTGATATACCCAGTTTTGAAGTGGGCAGCACAACAACCAGCGATAAAATAACAACATCCTGCCCCAGCCTAGTGGAGATTAAGGATGCAATTAAGAAGCTGGAGCTCAACAAAGCTGGGGTCGAAGATGAACTAATGATTGAGTTTCACCAGACATCTTGAGGACTTGGACTTCGCCGATGACATCTGCCTTCTCTCTCACAAACTCTCCGACATGCAAGCGAAGGCGAACAAACTAGTCGCGCTGACACGCACTGTCGGACTGGAGTTCAACATCGCCAAGACTATGACTCTGAGAGTTTACCACAATAAAGCAAGACAGATATTGGTTGACGGATTCCCGATAGAATTTTTCAAAAACTTTACTACTTCGACTGCACTATCACGGCAGGCGACGCAACAGATGAAGATGTCAACTGCAGGTTAAAGAAAGCGAGAGCAGTGTTCGGGCGAATGCATGTAGTACGGGCGAGTTCGCAAATCTCCCGGCGCTCTAATTTGCGAATATTCAACTCATGTGTGAAGTCCGTATTGTTGTAGGGAAGTGAAACATTGCAGGTCTCTAACACCATCACTAATAGGCCACAATCTTTCGTCAACAAATGCCTCCGCATCATCTGTAGAATATTCTGGCCGAACGCCATCAGCAGCGACGCGTTATGGAAATTAACGAAAGAGGAACCCATCCTATGGCAAATCAAACGCAGAAAGTAGTGATGGATAGGTCACAGATTGAGAAAACCACCAGACAGCGTCGCGAGAATGGCACTGGACTGGAACCCGCAAGGGAACAGAGGTCGCGTTCGACCAAAAAATACTTGGGGAAGATCGATGCTGTGCGAACTAGCAGATGCCGACATCTCATGGGATGGATGTTTAAAAAAGAATGTAATAAAAGAAATGGGGAATATTTATGAAGATAATAGCATGGACAAAAAGAAGCAAAAAAGTCTTAATAGACATGAGATCGCACATTCGCAATATCGCATGTTCCAAGCTGAAAATATGTATAAATGCAAATGAAAGAGTCTACTTGTATATTGTATACATATATGAGGGTTGTTTGAAAACTGTTAGCAAAAAAAAACTACCTTATCGTCGGCGGCCACCGTAGCCGAATGGTTAGTGCATGATTACCATTCGGAATACGTAGGATCGCATCTCCGTGAAACACAAAAATGAAGATAAAGTTTTTTCTAACAGCGGTCGCCTCTCGACAGCAATAGCAAACCTCCGAGTGTATTTCTGCCATAAAAAACGCCTCATAAAAAACCGCTGCCGTTCGGAGTCGGCTTAAAACTGTAGATCCATCCATTTGTTGAACAACATCAAGACGCACACAACAAATAGGAGGAGGAAATCGGCCCAACGCCCAAAAAAGGTGTAAGCGCCAATTATATATATATATAATACTTATATATAGGGTAACCATTTTTATTTTTCGGCAAAGTATTATTTTAAGCTTATACCCTTCGTCCAACGCTGTTCTAGCTTTTCATCCCTTCCTTACCTTTCCATGTCCTCATTTGAATAAAATATTTTTCTCGCCAGCCATTTCTTCAAATTGGAAAACAAATTCTAGTCCGAACGACCCGAGGGGGCCAAGTCCAGAGAGTAGGGGGGATGTGAAACAAGTTGAAACCCTATTTTCTTTAATTTAGCGACCACACCTGCTGAGACGTGAGCTGGTGCGTTGTCGTGATGGAAAATGGAAATCACTCGACTTCGTCGATTCAAACAAATAACAAACTCAAAAAAATAGACCGATCTTTCTAAAGTCAAGCCTTGTATGTCAAGCAAAGCTGCACTTAAGGCATTGACTGTCTAGATACTTTAAAGCTTATCCTGGAATGCAGGTCGTGACTAATGGCTCAGAAAGAAGGGGATTCATAAGACATTGAATGGAAAACCAGGACAGAGACATGCAAAACAATTGATCCTTCCTTCTACAAGAGCATCAAGTAGCCTCCTAAACCCGGATGGAGAAAACTTACAAACTCCTGCTGGACGTTGTGAAAGAAGCGTTTTTCGTTATTACGAGCTGGGCGATGAAACACCAGACCACATCCGCTGTAAATCCCCACTTGCAAGACGAAGATTCGCTCGCTTTAATTCCATTACGGATATAGAACAAAAAGCCTGAGAAAATGCTCTAATTCCTTAGAAACATCCAATTAGAGACTCGCGGTCAAGCGTAACAGATCATATAAAAAGTCGCAATGCCCAATAAAAACTAATCAACCAAGTCATGGTTTAACTATGCTTATAAACATAACCAATTTGTGTTACTGTGTGTACCAGACCACAAAGGAGTACCTGCAAGTGAACTAGGTGACCATTTGGCACAATTGAGGTCTACCTTCACTTTTCTTGGCCCGCTGCCATTTACAGCACTTCGTTCTAGTCAGCATATCCAAACTTATAGTGCATCCAATCTTGCAATGTCTAGCTAGGAATCCGCTCCTGAGTTTTTGTGTTTTATAGTTCAAATACTTGAATGTATGCGCCATATATAAGTATTCCAATACACTTTTTTCTGTCTGCATGCAAGAATATAAGGCAACGGAAAAACGTATATGTGTATGTCCTGCCTTGGAGATTGGGTTTGAGGCATTTAAAACGAATACCTGAATTTTCCAACAATCCATAGTCCGATTGTTTGCAATTCGGGTAGGTTTGAAAGGCAACTTTAATGGCATCAGCGAAGTGATTATTGTAAAGATCGCCTAAATTGTCTCATTTTCGTTTAGACTTCAAATTGAAGAGCATGCGTTAATCTAATAGAAAATCCCCTTGACTGATGATCTTCGACACTAAATAATTAATGCAATAAGGGGGTAGTTAAAATACTGAAAAACTGAAGATTTCGTGATAATGAAACCCTCATTTTAACTACCACTAAAGCATTAGCGCAAAATGCGCAACCCTTGTATTGAATACCGACAAAATTTGTGAAATCTTAGAGACAGCGATGAAAATGGGAGAACTAACCATCATTTATCTCGTCAAGGGTAAACGGAAAAAGGAAAACGCAAGTATTGCTTAACGCAAATCCTGTTATTGCTGATCACAGGTCGGATCCTAAATGAAGCTAAAGGCTGATTGGTGGACGGGATCCCCATAGTACCGATATATATTCTGCTTGTCACCATCCATCTTGAAGTGACATGAGTTTTAAAGAAAAGGATCTGCTAAGGAAACAATCTCAAAGAAAGTGATGCTAAGGAAATTTCCTTAACCTAGGACAAACTCTATGTAACGAATCCTTAATTCCGCCACTCAAACTGAAAAATCATCCGATGAAGCGACGCTTGGAGTGTTCGAGAGAAAGATTCTGCGTAAGATTTTTGGACCTTTGCACGTTGGCAATGGCGAATATCGCAGGCGATGGAACGATGAGCTGTATGAGCTTTACGACGACATAGACATAGCGCAGCGAATAAAGATCCAGCGGCTTCGTTGGCTGGGTCATGTCGTCCGAATGGATACAAACGCTCCGGCTTTAAAAGTATTCGATGCGGTACCAGCTGGTGGTAGCAGAGAAAGAGGAAGGCCTCCTCTGCGTTGGAAAGATGAGGTGGAGAAGGACTTGGCTTCACTTGGTGTGTCCAACTGGCGCCGGTTAGCACGAGAAAGAAACGACTGGCGCGCTTTGTTAAACTCGGCCAAAATCGCGTAAGCGGTTATCGCGCCAATTAAGAAGAAGAAGAAGAAACTGAAAAATGTAGAAGACACTTTTAATCAAAGCTTCATTTGAATTGTGCATTTTGACTGCACACGCCCATCAATTTGGTTGAAATGAAAGAAAATTACAAGTACTGAACTAAGAAAAGACTTATTATATTTTACAAATATTTATATTACGATTATTTTACAATACAATCTAGAATATTAAGCATTGTAAGGAAATTCCTCAACATCAATCCTACATTTCATAAGGCAGCGGGTTAGGTACATAATTTTCCGACATTGTTATGTCATAGTAATAGCCGTAAGCCATCGAGTTCGTGTAATCTTCGTTTGAGTTGTAATATGTCGCATGATTATTCAAAGATGGCGAGTTTTTTTGGTCGTTATTTGAATTAGGAGGTAGAGGTTTTGCGGATTCGTGCTGATGTGGATGACTTGAGGAGCCCTTATTAATGTAGTTCGCATACTGCGGGCCCGAGGATGACAATGGCATTGATGAAGGCGCACTGCGCCCTGGTGTTAAGATAGGTGCTTTGGAGCGATATGAATTGTCTTCATTTCTTGGTTCTGTAGTTGGCGCTGAGTCAGAGTAGCTAGATGCTGGAGGAGGTGATGGATAAAATGGAGCTGATCCGTACGCTGCATGTACATTTGGTTGATACAAGGTGTTGCTGCCCTCCTTCTCACTTTCTATTTGCAAAAGACGAGACAAGTCATCCACTGAATAGCTTGAGTCTAGTAGCGCTTCTGAATGGCTGTCACCGAGTTTGGAATCTTCATAAGTAAAAGGCGTATGTCCTGTTTGCGAATACAGTCTAGGTTGGTTTTGTACTGATGGCTGAACTTTGTAGGCCAATTTAGGGTATCTATACGAATTTTCTTGGACATTAGGGTGAGCTCCTGCTGAGTCCGTGGACTTCGTAGATGGTGGTTCATAAGTATCGGGCACAAATCTATGTTGATGTACGTGCTCCGTATTGAGATGTCCGTTTGGAACGCGACGCGAAGTTTTTGTAATATGTGTTATCTGCTTTTGAGTTGTACCATTTACTGTTAGTTTGCGGCAAAACTGCTTGCAGCCAACTTTGCATTCACAATAACAGCTTTGGTAGGAGCTAGAAGTTGTGGATTGGACACTAGGAACGGTAGTTCTGCTGTATGTCACTGGTGCTTGGGTTGGTGTTCTTTTAGTATATGGACGCTCTGTTGTATATGGCATCTGCGTTGTGGGAGCATAAGTTGGCAATTTCGGACTTTCTGTGGTCGTTGTAGTCGTGGATCTTCGTCTAGAAATTTGATCACACGGCACTTCTTCCCAGACTTCCTCCTCACATTGAGGGCAAAAGTGGCGCCGACAATTAGATGACATAGCGACTGGCATCATTATTGCACAGATCAGCAATAAAAAAGTTAACTCTTCGTACTGGAATTTCAAGAGAAAGCAAAGAATGAAATAAATAAAGTAAAAGAATCCATGATTTCATATGTAATCAACCGCAAATTGGGCCACGATATGTGGGTTACTGCGGTGACAGCAACGTCGGCAAAGCCGTTATGTTAAATAATCGGCACTACCACATTTGTCCATTTGGCAAGTATGCGCTGATGGAGACGTATGGATATTGTGGTATCGACCTAGTCAGTGTCAATTTACCTTTAACAGCATTTTCTGCTTCCTCTTGCTACCGGCGTTTCACTTGCTGTATTGTACGAGTAATCGTCAGTGATTTTCAATTTGTATTTAAAAACTTGTTTTTGTTGCGTTAGGCTTTATAAGCGAGACTTCATTAGTGCAATTGAACGTGCATGAGTAGAATTATTTTTATTTACATTTTGCGACGTTCTAGTACGCGCATTTGGAAGATCACTAATACATTTCGAAGGTTATGCCAAACTAATATTTTGATTGGTGGCACGTTGATTGAATAAAAGCCGTAAATACTGTCGAATTATTTTTGAATTATTATTTATAAATATAAGAAAGTATTTTCCTCAAACTAATGGTTGTTATGTATGCAGACACATTAGGGAAGTCCTGTTTTGTATGAATTTTTTAATTAAAATTTTCGGATATGAAAACAAAGGTGTTAACTTAAACTCAGATGTTTGAATGAAGCAATGATTGAATGAATTTCCATTTTGAAATAATGAGTTAACTTTCAAATAAAAAAAGAATCAATAAATTTATTTTTTTTTTAGTAAATCTGAAAAGTGTAATCCTTGACTGTGAGTTCACCAAAGGCACTAATATATTATATATCGGGTGGTTTTTTAAGAGCTTCAGAGCTTAGAATGATAATACAAAACCGAAATATTGTTGGAATTTTTTTTTTATAATCTGGTTGATAATTTCATGGCATTTATTTTTTTAATATGATATCCGGCATATGTTCGCCGCAACTATGATCTGTCAATCATTTCAATTTTCGACAACCTTTCCCAATAAATCTGGCAGTATGGCGTCAATGGTGGCTTAAATATTGCTATATTGCAAGTTACGCCGTCTTGTTGGAACCAAATGTCGTCGATGTTTAGCTAATTAATTTTTGAAAACAAATATTCAGTCAGCATGGCTCGATAGCACGCGCCATTCACCGTAAAGCCGTGTGTCCACTAGCAAGTTTTCTTGCGGAAGTTGCTTCCAGAAGTGACTCCCAGAGGTTTTTGTCGAGTAAACACGTATTAGAAGTCGGCTTCCAGAAGTTACTTGCAGCAATTATGTGGAAGCACGTGTTTGTTGCTTGCTGGAAATAACTTGAACCACTTGCTGTCAACTACAAGTGTTTTGAAGACTGGCAGAAGTAGTCGGGTATACGTGAGTAAACGGTTTGTGGTATTCTCTTCTGTTTTCGGTTTTGTTTCGTTTTTTTTTTTTTTTTGAGTTCTTTTCAAAATTTATAAAAATGGACAAAAATAAATTCGTTTGGAGTAGTGAAAAAACACATTTGTTAATTGAAAAACAAGAAATTATGGGGCACGTACTCAAAAAACTATAAGAATAAAATAAAAAAAAATGCTTTAAAAGCAATAGCCAATGACATAGACGCACCCGAGGAAGAGGCCAAAAGGAACGCAGTTTGGTCAAGAAGTAAACAAAGAAAAGAAAAAAAAAGTGGCCAAAGGGCTAATGATATATGTATATGTTAACAAGTGGGACATGAAATACATGTATCCACTCATGTACCCAAAGAAGCTGAGATTAAATTTGGTAAGAATAAGAAAATACACATATATAATCGTTTCACTTTTTATTTCATTATATATTCCATTATACTTACATACACATACTTATTATACATAGTATATATATGTATGCCTATATTACCACTCCACTTCTCCTTCTGGTGAAATAAAGTATTCAGCAAATTCGTTACGAACATTTTTCGGTTCTTGTGTATTCCTTCTGTAGGGCACTCTCCTTGATTATCGCATGCAGGAGAATTAAATGTCATAGACGACGCATATTGAGAATTGCGACTTAACAGACAGTTATGCGAGCGCAAATGGCCTTAACAAATTTTCTTGTTTTTTGGGGACTTAAAAGAATGGACTTACGTAAAATTCGAAAACGAGCTGCAATTTGTCCCAAAAAATTTTCAACCACATTTCGGGGCCTAGAAAGCCGATAATTGAAAACACGATTTTGCACTGGTCGGCTCTTTAAAGGGAATGGCTTTATAATATACTTCTTATGAGCCCTGCAACAATAACGTATGGAATTGGAATTGTTCTACCAGGAAGTGATCGTGGAGATGGAAAATACAATGTATTTTGTTCAAGGCATTTCGATAATTCGCAATTGTTAATTATATATTCCTCCGTCCAAAATTCTACCATTACACCCCATATCAATGTAAATTATCTCATAATTAGGTCCAATCAACACCAACAGTACAATCCTATGTGTGCCTTTATAATTGAAGTAAACACTGCCTTCTTTCTTTGGTGCCTGTATCACCACAGGTTTCCCGTCCATAGCAGCTAGGCAATTAGGAAGATTCCATTTGTTGTCAAATCCGTTGGAATACTGAATCCAATCTTCTTCCGTTGATGGAACCTAAGAAAAAACAGTTGAATTCCTAATAAATTCTTTTTGTTCTTAATTTCTTAAAGGATCTTTCAATTACATTAGACAACGATGAAAACATCACCGATCAGTCCGAAAAAGTCCAATCAGTACCAGGGAACTTACAAACAAAACCAATTCAGAAAAAGACGAACATGACGTCGTATTGGAAAATGCCCTGCAAATAATCCAAAAACCGTCTGATGAATACCAAATATTAATATATATTTGGTGACTTTGTCGCCTCAGAACTTCGAAGTCTGAGAAATTCTGGGAGCAAGAAAAAACTTAAAAAATTAATTCAGCAGGCTATTCTAAAAGTGACGAAAGAAGACGATGAAGTTGCGGGTCCAAACTACTTAGTTCAGATACAACTGGGCTTGAAAGCTCCAGGCAATCATAAATAATGCTGCCTTGCAATACATCAACCCAATTTTATATATGTTCGGAGAACGCACAAGGCATTTTTGGAAAATGTTTTATATAAATTACATATTTTAATATTTACCTTCAAATATTTTGATTGCAGACATTGGTACAGGGGCTTCCAACATTCAAACACAATCCTTGCAATCGTACATACAGGGACTCGAAACAAATACAAAAGCGAATGAAAAGAATCGCCTACAAAATAAATATACTCATAATTTACATTTAATTTGAAATACTTACTGCTTTTGAATATTTATTTGAATTAACGGTAAAATGTATTCAAAATCATCACTAGACGTTATCAGGAAATTTTTCAGCTGCTTGGAGTCTTCGGTCCGCAATTCTTCAAGTAATGTATTTTGGAAACTTAAATCTACGCGCCGCAGGACCCAATTTCTCACCCAAATACTTCTTTTTGTTTTTGTTTTAATTTGTTTCTTTTTAATCAAATATGCTGCGATGGCAGCTGCCAATTTTATTTTACCACAGGACATTTTTACACTGTCATTCATAAAAAAAGCAAACTACTTCAAGCTGTACTCACATTGTGTGGAAACACGTCTGCAATTTCTTGCAGCAAATATTTGCAGAAGTTCTTCCTTCTGTGGGGCACACGGCTTAACGTAGCTCCTTCCTCATTTCGAAAGAAATTAGAACCGTTCATGCCGCCAGTTCTCTATGAACTTCGCGAACAGATTTTTATTTCTTTTTTAAAGTAAATTTCCACATGGATGGCCCGGTGTGCAGAAGTCCACCCAAGTGGCAAAAGTCATTCACTTGGGAGTGGCCAGAACGATTCTTCTGCATACGGTCCAAGCAGCTCTCAGCTTCCGGGCTGCGCACAAGTGTCCTCTGGGTAGCTCCCGAACATTCATTTGAGAGCGAGCTAATGTGGGAAGGCGAAGTGTCCCAAGATATCTGGTTGCGTGCTGGGTTTGAGACCCGCCACATAAAAATTTCCTCCAATGAAAAACAATCCAAAGCCTCGGATGAGAACTGTTTACTCCGATAACGACCCCTGTAAACGAGCTAAGGATTATGATTTGAGGACATGCACCTGAAATGTCTAGTCCCTTGATGGGGAAGGTGCCTGTGCCCGGGTGGTTGCTGTTTTCATAAGAGCAAAGGCTGACATCGCTGCTGATCAAGAAGATCATTAGACCTTGCGACGTCAACTATGGCTGCCATGAAAAGGTATTTAATTTATTGTGGGAGAGAGACTTCGTCGCCTAGTACTGTCGTTAACTTCAATGGGCGAGCGTCTTGCATCAAAGCGAGATATTTTAACATCTTCCTCATTTCCGCCCTCACCCCGGGCGAAGGAAAAGGACGATGCAACCAAAGATTCTTTCTATAAGCGCATGAAAAGTGCTGTCCCCGCCACGACATAAAAATCCTGCTTGTCGACTTCAATGCCAGGGTGAGCAGGGCATTGGTCTCACAGTCGGAGAATTCAGCTTATACAACGAAACACCCGGTAGCTAACAGAGGCTAATTGACTTCACCGGTGCTCGAAACATGCTCCAGCATAAAAAATACACCAAGCTAAGTGGCTGTTTCCTGATCGAAAAACGTGATTTCTATGATTCAACGATGATTTCGAGGTTGTAAGAGATTTCGTTTATTTAAGAACCAGCATTAACACCGATAACAATGACAGCCTTGAAATCCAACGTCTCTCTTGCCAACAAGTGTTACTTTGGACTAAATAGGCAATTGAGTAGTAAAGTCTTCTCTCGACGAACAAAACTAACACTCTACAAGAAAATGACAATCGGATATTGAAGCGGCGCTTGGAGTGTTTGAGAGAAAGATTCTGTATTCTTCAGATTTTTAGACCTTTGCATGTTGGCGACGGCGAATATCGCAAGTGATTGGCTTCGTTGGTTGGATCATGTCATCCGAATGCATACAAACGGTCCGGCTCTGAAAGCATTCAGCTGGTGTTAGCAGAGGCTTCACTTGATGTTTCCAACTGGCGCCGGTTAGCACAAGAAAGAAACGAATGGCGAACTTCGTTAAACTCATCCAAAATAGCTTAGGCGATTATCGCGCCAATCAAGAAGAACATGAAATTTCCACAAAGCACTGTTCTGGCTTTAAGTTCAGTGATTCACGATGACTTGCCAAACCTTACTGAACAGAAATCTCAACACAGTTTGCCATTCTGAGTTGTCAACCCCTAGTTATCGGTATCGATAGTTCTCATGCAACTAAAAAAACACCCGATATAAACAAAGAGGTAAGTAATCGGCCGCCAGAAATACTCGGAGGTTTGCCATGGTTTGCCGAGGGTGCGGCCGCTATTATGATACAAAAACCTTTTTCTATCATTTCATGCACAGAGATTCTAATGAACAAATATTATTGTTTCTTTTTTATATTAACTTTTTATTTAAAAATAATGAAAAGGCATTCAAAAATTAAACGATAGTTTAATTATGCTAAAATAGGTTAAAAAATTAAAATTTACAAAAAACATTTCTTTCTAGTTTAAATTATGTGGTATTCATATACCACAATTTACTAAAAAAATCCCCTTCTTCTTCGTTTATAATCGTTTAATAGGAAATAATTTGTTTTTGATTTTAAGCTCTTTTTACGTGAGATCGATCTGAACTATTTCATATGCAATGCCTCACGATACAAATACTCAAAGTCTCTGATATGTGGTGGGTCTGCATAATATGGGTTATTCGCGCTCGCCTCTGCTGCATAAAGCGCCTCAAGATCGCTGTGTGGAGGTAGTGAAGTCATACCTGAGGATTGAGTTTTATATGGAAGGAACATTGGCTGCGACTGTAGTGCTGGTTGTTGAATCTTACTTATAGCTTGATTTTTTGGATTTCCGGGAATGGTAGATTGTGTAGTGCGATCATACACAGCTTCCTGCATCATTGGTAAGGATTTTTCTGTAGTGTAGGATGGTAGTGAATAAGTTGATTGTGGTACGCCATATTTTTCAGACACCTTGAAATATTTGGTCTTTTTACTTTTAATTTGCCTATCATTATCACGTATTTCAGCTGATGTTGCGTATTTTTGCTGCTTGGTTTTTGACACATCAAGAAAAATTTTAGGGGCCTTACCCTTTTTCTTAGAATTCAAAATAATAAATTTAATCTTCTTATCTTTTAACGACGCCTGGCTCTCTTGCTTTTCCGTTACTTGCTGATCCCTGAATGATTTTTCTGCGGAAGATTTAGTCAAATCGCTTTTCTGCCTCTTCATGGCCTTCTCATATCGTTGAAGACTCTCATAGTAGCCGGGTTGATCAGAAGTGATGATTTCGGGTGGCTCATCAGGATTTAAAATTTGATATTGCGGCGTGCCAAGTTCGAAAGTGACTGCGTCACCCTGCTGCACCTCGTTCCTTAAGTCCTTCAATCTCATCAATGAGCTATCGTTCAATTGCTCATGATCGACATATACGAATTTCGTTTCGTTGGCTGCGCTTCCGTTTGTGCAGCTGATTAGAAGCACGGACACAACAAACAGTGCTAATACGTCTGAGATCATCTTTAAACTGATGTGACTTTTCGCAAAAATTTTAAAATTGAAGACAAAACAAATACGCGCGTTTATGCTTGCGTGCAGAAACGTGCAAAATGCCCGAAACTGCATAAGTAAAACGAAACCAAATATTATCTACAATCACGCAAATACGAATCCATAATACTCGTTTCCGCCAGTCTGCCGGAATTAAAAAAAAATCTGCTTTAAACATTTTTATCTACCTGATACACTATGCCGATTTTGTAATACAGTATTTCCCGGATATGAGATCCGCTGAATATTAGAGGGAGGTGTTTGTTTGAAAATCTCGCTTGACAGCACTGACTGAGCATATATAAGTATACAAATCCGCTGTTATAAGCATTACCGGTGCATCTAATTGAATGAATTGAAAAAATTGAGATTCCATTTATTTATATACGCGCAACAAATTTAAAATCAACAGAGATCAATAAACAATTGTACAAAATTTTGGTTCATTCATTGAGCTCTACATATGTATGTATTTAGATAAGGTGGCGCAAAATTCATCATCAAATTGGTTGAATAACTTTTTTACTAAAAAAAATGATGGATATCTTTATTTTGACCTTTATACTCCATACAAGCAGAGTATACTGCAGCTGTGTAGTAAAGGGCTTTCCAATAAGAGGTGTTATACTCGTATTGATATTCAAAGATAAATGCCATTTTTTAATATGAATGATCGGATGTTTATTTCATTATAAAGAGGAAGGTATGCCGTTAATATTGGAAAATAACATCAGGCGAATGATCACTACGACCACGCTTACAGGACAATATCCTTTTCATGAAAGATATCAAACAAAAGTTTTTCATTTAATGTTTTAACAATTTTAATACTACTTATACTCGTACATACGACCCGAAAGTACGCGTGAAAAAGAAATAGATACAGCACTTTCATTTTAATCGTTTAATCAATATTCCCTTCCATCTAAAACAACTCTTAAAAACATTTTAATTTTAAATCGAAATGAAACATCGAAATTAGATCTTGTCTACCACAACCCTACTTGACCAAACAAACCATTCAGCTGAAAATATTGAGGGATTGCTGTCTGAAAAATTCGAAGAGTGGGGCTTGAGGGAAAAAGTCATTTGTACATATTGTCACCTATGTATAATGCATCTTCAATGCTGAAGGCTTGTGAGTTTCTGAAAAAGCGGCATGTGCCATGTGTTACATATTCAGTCAACTTTGTTGTGCAATATATAGTCTTATATATAGGACCCTCTAACTCCTAGTTGAAGCATAGGAAGTCGATAACTCCTCTTAGCCATCAAACACGGTTATGTGGAAGGGCTCTAAGTTCATTCCAAGAACTAGTTGGATTGTTCAAAAGTACACAAAGTCTCTTTACTGTAAAAATATATAAAGATATTACAAGATATTTTAAATCTAGCATCACTTCTACTGCAAAACTTTCCGCAGAACAATCCACTGACAAACCTTTAAAAGTGCAATAATCAAAAGATCAATGAAAAATGCACCGTAGCTTCTTAGAAGTGACGATATTGAGGTTTTGAAAGAACTCGAAATTATTTTGAAGCTTTTTGATGGCATACGTAACTCAACAGTTATCTAGTTCAAAGAAAGTGAAATAAAGGAAACACATTTTATGCACGTAGTATTTTAAAAGCAGTATTAAAACGAAGGCGGAAGTGAAGAAAATTCTGAACAAGCATCGAAGGCGTTGGAATCCGAAAAGTTAATACATATCTGCTTTTTTTAAACCAGCAAATAATGAAAATATCCAAAACAAAGAAATACATAGAGCTTTCTACGGCAACAAGCATCAACAGGGCAGCAATTGTCACAAAAAAAAATATTTGGTGCAGCTCAACTGCAATTACAATTCTGATCCATTAACAGATCCCGAACAGATTATTAAATATCTTCTCTTAAAGGTTAGTAATGATTTGCTGCTTGAACCGTATTGTGCCAATATGTATCTTTGCGTTCCAGCTTTATCTGTCGAAGCAGAGACCGGGTTAATTGTCAATGATACTCGTATAAAATGAGTATAAGGCATTAAAATCCTTAATATGTATGTCGGTTTAAATGGTATCAATATATCGATGGAGGATGCGAATATATATATATTCTTACACCCTTTTTGGGTATTTAGCCGAGTTCCTCCTCCTACATGTGGCACACGTCTTGATGTTGCTCCACAATGGAGGAGGCGAGTACTATCGGCAAATGTCGATAGTCAATACTATCGATAGTTTTGTCTATCTGCAGAAATTGTACAGAAGGTTCAAGGGTTCGTGAACTGCTGCTTTTGACGAATTCTACGTGTCTGGTGGCCAGACAACTGGATATCTAACACCGAATTGCATCGACGATGCCATCAAAAACCAATCGCAACTGAAATAAGAGAACGTAAATGGAGATAGATTGGCCATACCCTACGGAAAGGTGGCATAGAAATCAGCAAGCAAGCGCTGCACGGGAACTGCCAAGGACAGCGCAGAAGAGGGAGACCTAGGGGCTCTTGGCGATGCTGCATCGAAGAGGAATACAAAGCCGTGGACAAAAAAATAGCCTGGCAGCAAGTGAAAAATATATCCGAGAATAGCACAAAATGGATACGAAGGAATGATGATAATCATCGATAGTTTTCCACCTCTACTGT
Source organism: Anastrepha obliqua (assembly GCF_027943255.1). Lineage (NCBI taxonomy): Eukaryota > Metazoa > Arthropoda > Insecta > Diptera > Tephritidae > Anastrepha > Anastrepha obliqua. The sequence goes on from NC_072896.1 coordinate 50,096,351, forward strand.
CTAGTTTACAAGTGTCAAATATGATTGTCGTTCAACTTCATTTGCAAAAATTATAAATCTTCCTATAGAGTAAATAATTTTGTGCCACCTTGTGACCTTGTACTTTCGTTAGTTAATAGTTTTAAAAAATCCTGTAATTTTCGACTGAATACTCGTTGTAGCAACGCTCAATGGTGGTACTGCTCAATATTATCAATTAAATCAATATATAAATTAATTTATTTACAGAATTTTTGACAACCTTCTATATAAAATTATTGATAACTCACGAGTTAAGTGAAAATGGTTTGCTAGTTTGTACGCGGTTTCATTGCCTGCGATGTTAATATGGGCTAGTGTACATAAAACTTTTTATATTTTTACTCGGATAAGAGTCTCTTTATTTCAATGTATGAGGTGGTCGTCTATTTAGGCAGATTTCAGTGCGTGAGTTGAAGGAAGACTATATGAAGGCTAAATATGAGCAGGTTGCGATTTATCGGTTTGAGCTTCGCGAGCTCGATAGCTGTTATTTCAGAGGTGGAAATAGGTAGTAGTATATTTTTAATTAGTTTACCGCATTTTGAACTAAGAAAAAACGCGAAAGAATTTGCATATTTTTTAGAACCATCACAGTATCATAAAACAGCGAGGGAATTTCGTATTTTCTTGATATCCTCCCAAAACCAGTGAGCGAGCACAGAGCCTAAGAAAGGAGATTGAACATAATGATTCGAAATTATAGAATCGGCAGGCAGATTTGTTCTCGTTGGATACCGCAATTTGACAATTGCGCAAATGCCCAAAAAGGGACTCGTATCGACTGGTGTAAAGAAATATGAAGAAATTCAGTCACGGTGGTTCGAGCACGTCTATGCCATAGTAACAGGTGTCGAATCTTGGATGTGTGCATGTGAGACGGAAACAAAACAGCAAGAGTTATTCGTGGAAAAAGCATCTCAATGGACATGATAGCCTGTTTTTTTTTCAGAAAATCTGGTCATTTCGCAACCACATACCACTAAAGTAACTTAAAACAGCCAATCCAGAGTGGTGCACCCAGGCGATGCGAACTCTTAGGTGTCGACTCACGCAAGAGAGTTTTTGAGCACTCAAAAAATCGAATTAATGGGTCATCCACCTTAGAGCCCTGTTTTGGCACCTAATGACTTTCGATTTCTTTCTGTAAAATGCAAGGTCAACGCTTGAAGAAGCTGTTGGAGCCTTTCGGAGCTATCGGCTTCTGAGTGGCAAAAATGTTTTGAAAATTAGTTGAAGCAAATGCCGAAGTGTATTGACTTCAAAAAGAGAATACTTTGAAAAACAATAAAACCATTTTCATTATTATTTTGCTGCGGTCGTCATTATAGGGCAAACGGCAACCCTCTTTTACTTTTGCAACAGAATATATATTATAAATAATATAATACTTTATGCGGACTATTTTTATGCGATTTTGAAGTTATGCGGTTTGTATTTCACACAAAAATTATCCATATAGGCTAGTTTCGGAAGCCGGCATATAGACAGCCTCCAAAAATCGTGGAGCTCACACCATTTGTTCCACTGACATATAACGTTTATGAAAATAAAGGACAGCTAGATCTACATCATGCGTCCAGATGTCAGTGATTTTCTTGTACATATAACGTTTGCTTTTTGAACCACCTATTTTTTTGAGAATGGTAACACAAATGACATGTCAAATGTGTTCATAATTTACTTAAAGGTTTGGCATTTACGAAATGGGACGTTATACGCTTGAACAAAATTGGGAAATATTGAAAACCTATTTCCAAAGTGGTGAGTCTTCTTCCGCGGTTACAGTAAATGGCGAGCGTTACCGTGACATGCCCAACGAGTTTTTGTTTCCAAAGACAGGATGACATGGACGACATTTGGTTTCAACAGGACGGTGCAACTTGTCACACTGCCAAAGTTACACTCGAACTTTTGGCTACCGTTTTTGAATTCCGATATCAATTGGCCGCCTCGGAGCTGTGATTTAAGCCCGTTGAATCTTTTTTTTTTTGTGGGGAGCCGTTAAGGACAAATGCTATGCGAACCATCCAGAGACGATGGATGCTTTAAAACACGAAATCGAAGTTGCCATTCATGAAATTGGAGCCCAAACAATCGAAAATGTGCTTAAAAATTGGGTTGATCGAATGGCCTACTGTAAAGCCAGTCGTGGCAGTCATTTGAACGATATTATTTTTTATTCATAAATGACAATGTTCAATCTTCAAAATAAAAAAAAATATTGATAAGTTTTTTTTTATAGCCGATTCAAAAAGCAAATCTTACATGGCCCACCCTATACATGATACTTACCACAGACAAGTCGCTATTACATCATTCTGAGTTTAATTAACTCGTTTTTTGGTTTTATGCGATTTTGGAAAATTACGGAACGTATCCCTACTTTTTCAAGGCAAGTAACGTCTTTCTAATGCGAATTTTTTATATGCACTTTTCTGTAGAACGTATCCACCGCATAAAACGAGGCCTTATAGTATTAAGCGAAGTAAATAGTATTAAGTGACGTATCTGCATATGTAGAAGGCTCTTTGAAGCGGGCAGCACATTTTGTAATGGTTTAATATTTTTTGCTCAATTAAGGTGTTGGTGTCAATATTAAAGTATCGTAAACAAAAATCTTAAATTTACATTTTATGTTGAAATGTTATCTTGATGTGTATCCTTATCAATGCATCATTTCATAACCTCTACAGAATGCACACTTAAATATCTGTACAAATGCGTATAAGAGCACCCAGTGGGAAAACCCTAACATGAGGGAACAAATTTTCGGTTGCAAATCTAATACTATTTGGCAGATTTCACGCAATTAAACAAACAGAGAAGAAAGCAAAGTTAATAATTCATTGAAAATTTGGTAAATATATGCATATATCATATTAAATCAAAATAAATTGTGTAAGGCTTAAATAAAATTATTTTAACATAATTTTATGACATAAAATGATAAGTGAATCCTAGCCAGATATCTACTTACTGAGCTAAGTACAAGAGGAGCCTATGTGCTTGTTGTTATCCCTGTCTGCTTTAAACGCCCACAGTAAGGTAGCTGCCCTCCGAATAAAAAGGTTGCCTTCTTTCTGAGTCCTAAAAGAGAATTGTTCTTTATTTTGGAGCAGTAATCGATAAAATTTCTGCGTAATCTAACTCTCAAGAATACTATTGAAGGATATGCTACATTCGCAATTGCCAGCCGCCTTTTATTTGTACTCGATTATGACCCACTAGGTAACCAAAGAAGACCCACTAGGTAACCGCTACTTAACCGAACATCAATTTTTAAGACCGAACCAAATATTTTTAAGAACCCAAGTAATCCAAAAATTGTGATCTTTTAAAAAACCCATATTTCTATTAATAAAACAGCAATAAAAAAGATACATAATTTCAATTGTATTAATTTCAGCTCATACTTTTATTTACATATTTCGTAAAACAAACAAAAAACAGATTTTTACATCTGTTATATACCAATTATTTAATGCTGTTAGTTGAATAAATTTATATTTTAATACAAAAACATTAGCTTATCGGAACTTCCACCTTTCGAGCGGCATACTCTACCAACATAGAGCTGACTTGCGCCACTCAAGAATTACTCACTAGCCACACTCGATGCAGGAGCTTACTACGAGTATATGCAGATATTTGAAAGCAACTTTTCTCAACAGAAAATGTGAGCTTTGATACCAGTACCCTTCTCGAAATAAAAAATCACATCTCTCAACATTTTTATTGTTAGCTTACCGGATAAAGAAGGATCTGTCTAAGTGCTTATTCACTTACTACCTGCACCAGCATCCCGTTTGAAAAAGGTTCTCTTTCTCACCAAATTATTGGCCGTTTAATGAAACATTTTACACAGTAAATCGAAAAAGTGTCTTAATTGAAAAAGGTCGTTATACCGTATATAAATCGCGTATAAAGAGCGGACAGTGTGGATGTATTAAAAAATTTTCCAATTTCTTGACAGCACATATTCATTAAGAGCCGAAGCCGAGCCGAATCCGAAATGAATCCGAAATGAACTTTTATGGCCGAACATGGTCGAATGCAAAGCTGAAGCTTTCTTTCCCAGTACTTGCTTTGCTCTGAGCTTTGCATATAATAATGTAAATATTATACGTAAAAGTTCCGGGTTCATAAAGATATTTACCGATTACCTTTTTACCAGCTCGTCGACGCCCTCATTATCGTCAACCCGTAGTGGTAACTGTGTTTTTGCTGCGAGAAGCTATAGAGTGTTTTACGATGCCTTAGCAAGCTTGGATATAAACAAGGTGAATCCTTAGACCAGCTGATTTGTTTGTAGCTGAGTACATTCGAATGTCAGTACAAAATGAAATGACAAAAAGCCGTTCTCAACGCACATCCAAGGATGATAGATTGACCAGGGTTTCTATGGGGAAAAAAATAATTGTGAGGGAACTTTGACTGCCACTTCACTCGTGAGACTGAGCCAATCATTTCACACACACACTCGACCAATCGCCCGTTGCTCAGGCAGCAACGAAGTATCATTGGTAGATTTGTCTCGGATATCACCAACACAATCTCAGTTTTTCTTGCAAGCACATCCCAATTGACGTCAGCCTATCAGCTGATTCTGTCAAATTCGCTCAGACCCGAATACCGGTCTGCTAAAGAACACACCTCTAAAAATTGAAATCCAACGGAGAGTATCTCTTGCTAAAAAGTGCTACTTTGGACTAAGTAGGCCTACTCAATTGCCAAAGTCCTTTCTCGCCGAACAAAACTAACACTCTATAAGCGCACCAAATAAAGATCCAGCAGCTACGTTGGCTGGGTCATGTCGTCCGAATGAAATCAAACGCTCCGGCTCCGAAAGTATTCGATGCAGTACCAGCTGCTGGTAACAGAGGAAGAGGAAGGCCTCCTCTGCGTTGTAAAGATCCGGTGGAGAAAAAGTTGGCTACACTTGAAGTCTCCAACTGTCGCCGGTTAGCACGAGAAAGAAACGACTGGCGCGCTTTGTTAAACTCGGCCAAAAGAAGAACATCTGTTGGGTACCGCCTTGCTGACGCTTGGTTATAGTAGACTTCCCTGCAGGGTACTTGTGAACAAGTTTCATTAGCATTTAAAAAACCATAATGACAAACGCAGAATTTACGATTCCAAACAAGCGTTTCAAGAAAAAATTGGGGCAAGTAGGATTAACAGTTCCAGCGCATAGGCAGCAACAACATTATTCGCACCAATAAATAAAGAAAAAGAAGAAAACCAACGAGGCAGACAGTTGCAGAGACACGCGCCAAACTCTAAGAAAAAATAGCAAAAAATTCAGGTACCTAGACGAGAGATAAATAAATGGGCATGCGAATCGATAAACAAAACTAGCTTTATGCTAGATCAATGCACACACAAAGATTTTTACCTATATGTACGCAATAGCGTCCCAAAAAAATAAAAAATTAAAAATGTCGATATAAAAACATCAACAAAATTACAAGTGGGCATAAGAAAAAAATTTAATATGTATGCAATGAAAAGAAATTAAAAAATAACTGAGCTTGGTCATATGTATATACATACATACGTATGTATGTGTATATGATATTGAAAATGAGAGAAAAAGTTTTTGTTTGTGGGTTAGAGCGCTGAAAATGCAACTACCGATTTTGGAGCAATATTTGGGAGGTGAGGTTGTGGTTGATTTGAATACGAATTTACAAATAAACGCTAGAAATTGTTGTTGCAAAGATCAAATATTAGCGCTTGTTGTACTCAAATCGATCGCAGCCAGATGAAAATTTCCCAACCACCAGACATGATCGGTCACACATATAAAAGTTGGCAATTAATTGGTCAGAATCATAGTGCAGCTCTAGAGTTTCGCGAGTACAAACAAAATTCGTTGGTACAGTTGTTAGAAAGAAGCACTGCGTATTCGAAGTCACTCAGAAAAGTCCTTTACAAACACATACAAAATGTTCAGCGTGAGTTTGTTTGGCAAACGAATTACTTACTGATAATTTTTAAGCATTAGCTCATTACTTCATATCCTTTTTCCAGTTATTCAGTCTATTTATTTTCGGTTTGGGCGCCGCTACCGCAATCGAATTGGGTCATGCGCCTTTGTTGCTCAAGCCGGCTCTGGTCAAGACCGTCGAAGTTGAGGCGCCCGCCCATTACGAGTTCTCCTATTCGGTGCGTGACGATCACACTGGCGATATTAAGAGTCAAACGGAATCGCGCAAAGGCGACATTGTACAGGGTCAATATTCATTGATCGATGCTGATGGTTACTTGCGCACCGTTGACTATTCATCAGATGCACACAATGGTTTTAATGCGGTGGTACGTCGCGATCCGCTCGGTCATAAGGTCGTCAAGGCTATTGCACCAATCGCCAAAGTACTCGCTCCTGTAGCCTTAGCACCAAAGTTGCCATTACTCGCTGGATATCACTAAAATAAGCTGGATCAATGAGGATCATGAACCAAGCGCTACACAAAAGATACAAAGCGGCAGTGGGCTGGTGGATGCAATCAAAGACCAGCGCATTGTCACATAACCAAATCATCGATAAATCATTAAGCCATGCATATTTTTTTTAAATCAGTCGATTTTACGTGTAGTTGAACATACATTTATATTTAGAGTTTTTGTTTTTAAGATGAAAATATTTTAATTTTCACTCAACAGCCACAAATCATACAATCACAACCGTATTTGATCACACGAAAATGGAAAATCCACAAATGACTATAACTGACATTACAAATACTGCATGCCACCAAACATGAGACTATTATGGCCACCACCTCGTACCTAACTCAACACATTCTATACCAGTAATATTCCATACACATGCACACTGCACAGACTCAAATACTCTATTCTCCGTTCGTTAGAATCTATTCTTTTTCCCCCTCTTTCCGTGAACTTCTGCGATACTAAAGTACAGTTCACTGGATCATCTCGTTTTGATTTTTTGCCATTCTGACACTCATCTAACATAACATTGTCATTCGTACATCTCCTTTAACGGTAAAACTTTTATGCTTGTAACTTTTATTTTATGTAAATGTTTATGTTAACGTTAACAATCGTAATTTGTTGTATAGAAAGCACTTAAAGCATTTTGTAATAAATCAGAAATGCAGTTATAAAACTAAACTCGTTTGAGTGATATACTCCTGAAAATGGTACTCATGGTGGGCATCGAAAAAAATATTTGTAACGATTATTTATGCTTGGTACGATGAGGAATGTCATGCTGCCACAGAAAGAAAATATACTGCCTACAGCTAAGAAAAGAAGAGAGGCGTATTATCCGAAAGAAGAAACGAGAAGGTGAGTGCGAAGAGCTTGAGATGCTGGCCAATAGGAACAACGCCCGAAAATTATAGCAGAAAGTTCGGCAGCTTACAAAAGGTTTTAAGACCGGGGCGTTTTCCTGTAAAAACAAAAACGGCGATCTGGTGACTGACATCCAGAGCATACTTAAATTATGGAGAAAACACTTCTCGAATCTGCTGCGCATTTCAGAAAATGGGAAGATCCCGATACCCCAATCGTTGACAACGGAACTGTCGTTCCGCTACCCGATCATGATGAGAGGAGAATAGCGATAACGGGACCAAAAAATAACAAAGCCGCAAACGGACTGCCGGTGAGGAGCTGGTAAGGTGCATGCATCAGCTTCTATGCACAATATGGTCGGATAAAAGCATGCCTGCCGACAGGAATTTAAGTGTGCTCTGCCCAATCTATAAGAAGGGAGATCCTGCAAGACCCATGAAAGGATAATCGACATACACCATCTTTTTGTCGATTTTAAAGCTGCATTTAAAGTACGAAAAGGTGTTACCTATATGCCGCGATGTCTGAATTTGGTATCCCCGCAAAACTAATACGGCTATGCAAGATGACGTTGCTCAATACCACACGAGTCCACTCCCTGTCGTGTGACTTCTTCAACCTGATGCTGGAAAAGATCGTGCGCTGCCGCAGAACTTAATCGCTCCGGCACAGCTTGCTATAAGAGCGTACAATTGCTGGCGTATGCCGATGATATTGACTTATCGGCCTTAACAACCGCGCTGTTAGTTCTGCCTTCTCCAAACTGAATAAAGAGGCAAAGCGAATGGGTTTGGTGGTAAACGAGGACAAAGCGAAGTACCCCCTGTCATCAAACAAATAGTCGGCGCACTCCCGTATCGGCACCCACGTCACTGTTGACAATCATGATTTCGAGGTTGTAAGAGGTTTCGTTTACTTAGGAACCAGCTTTAACACTGATAACAATGTCAGCCTGGATAGCCAACGTAGAGTCTCTCTTGCCAACAAGTGCTATTTTGGACTAAGTAAGCAATTGAGCGGAAAAGTCCTCTCTCGACGAACAAAGCTAATACTCTACCAGACTCTCCTCATGCCCGTCCTAACGTATGGCGGAGAAGCGTGAACGATGAAGCGATGCTTGGAGTGTTTAAGACAAAGATTCTGCGCAAGATTTTGGCCCTTTGCACGTTGGCAACGACGAGTATCGTAGGCGATGGAACAATGACCTGTATGAGTTTTACGATGCCATAGATATAGCGCAACGAATAAAGATCCAGTGGATACGCTGGCTGGGTAATGTCATCCGATTGTTTACAAACCCTCCGGCTCTGAAAATATACGATGCGGTGCCAGCTTGTGGTAGCAGAGAAAGTGGAAGGCCTCCTCTGCGTTTGAAAGATCAGGTGGAGAAGGCATTGGCTTCACTTGGTGTATCCAACTGGCACCGGTTAACACGAGAAATAAACGACTGGCGCGCTTTGTTAAACTCGGCAAAAAACGTATAAGCGGTTATCGCGCCAATAAAGAAGAAGAAGATTTATGCTTCATACTTATTAATTTCCGCCAAGACTTTTAGAACATAAATAGGCTTTTGATAGTTTCCCATGTACTCTAGACAACGTTTAGAGATCTTATGAAATCTACAGGCTCATTTGACAGATAGTTTGAATTTGCCTTGTGTGACAGAGCATAAAAATTGCCACTAAGAACTCAAAAGATCTTGCATACTCGTACAATAATTATGAGCCTATTTTCGTTAGATTTTGTTTTTAATTAGCAGGTTCCAAACTTAACGTAAAATCTACTGCGAGCATGTAAGACTTTGAAAGAAAAAGTGATCCCAGGTCGGTATACGGCAAAAAAGAGAACAACCAAGGAAAGCTCGACATCAAAAACCCGCAAACGCAACGGGCAGCTAGCAGATTCGTCGCTCAACACTCGTGTCTGAACAGCACAAGTACTTCTGGTGAAAATAATTCAGAAGGTGTGGCCAACATAAGACCGTAAGCCGGCTCTCAGCGAATTTGAAGTAATCAGTTGATTTGTTGATCACACCACATGGAAAGTGCCGGTGGTGTGCTTACGTAAAAACTAAGATTATGTTGGTCAAATACGAAGAAAAATCAAAACAGCCTCTATTACGAAAGCGAAAGTATACCTGTGAAAAATCCGACAGAAATCTGCTGACGAGTTCCAGATGGCATGGCAGCCGAAGTTACTCTCATAATTTTACTTCAGATAACCAAACCTTGTAATCTATCATCCTTGGGAGGACTACTCCACAAAACTAGGCGCTAGCAATGGGATCAGCTTTCTCGCCACTTCTGCACCACAACCGGGAAAGAAATTGAATTGTGATGTGACGATCGCGAAAAAAGTAAATGGTATAATGAGAGCGTCACAGTACCTTAGAAAGAAACGGCGCTGCCTTCAGGCCAAATGGCGATCTCGCACAACATTAGCTGCAAGAGAGCGCCACCGGTAGTTGAAATGGGAAGGGAACATATTAATCGATGAAGGAAGGAAGAAGCTGAACTCAGCTATTGTAGACAACTTAAGATGCAGGCCGTTAACAAATAATTTCGACAGAAATTCCAGCAACAAGTTCGACGGCCCAGAGAATATTTGAAAACCGGGAATAAGGCTCATAAGTATAAGGAACCGGCAGCTAATGACCAGGGTGTATTTCAATTATGGATCAACATATTATATCTCTAATCTGCTATATTAGTGAATAACATAAGGAAGAAGAACTCTTCGACTCCCTAATCTTTTATTAGTGGATAACATAAGGAAGAAGAACTCTTCGACTCCCTAATCGTTTACGACGCAACTTTACCCAAAAATGAAATTACGCCAACAGCACGCTCAAGGAACAATAAAGCCGCGGAAGCTGACAGTCTACCTGCTGAGGTATTCAAGCAATAATAACCCAAACTGCTGGTAAGATAGTTGCATCAAATCCTATGCTGAATATGGTCGATTACATGTATGCTTGCCGGTTGGATTTGAAGCTTGCTCCGATCAATTCACCTGAAGGGTGGAAGGATGCAATCTGCTCAAATATCAATGATATAGACTTATAAATATTGTAAATAAAGCTCTATGAATAGAATATTGCGTGAAGAATTCAAGACCAATGCCTAAGGACTGATCAGAGTTATACAATACGTTAAATGTTATAAAATATCTGACAACGACAGGCCACAGTCCCTATCACTTCATTTCTGTAATCTAATGCTGGATAAAGTTATTCGAAATAATATCATCGGTCTTACCAACCATCTATCACCTAATAAATAGTTGGCACCCCCTTCACCGTTTATAGTTATAATTTTAGAGTAATAGAGGGATCCGTTTACTCGAAAGCCAGCATTAACATTGATAATAATGTTGGCCTTGAAATTCAACGGAGAATTGCTTAGTTATAGTGTTTGGACTGAGTTTAGCAATTGAGAAGTATATTAGGTACAGTCACAGTGAAAAGAACTCAGAAGCTGGACATCCGAAGTAAATTTCTGAGAATAATTTCGGCAGCTACGTCCCTGGGGACTCGAGAGCAGAATTTTGCCCGCTCATTTCACACATATATCACACACTCGTCCAATTAGCCGTTGTTCAGATGATAACGAAGTACCGACAAAAGCCGCTTTCATTTTTTCCTATACCACCAATACAATCTCAGTTTTTTCGTCAAAAAATCGCTGTCATGACCCCGATTAGGCCAGCCAATCAGCTGATTCCTTCAAAATCGCTGAGAGCCGGTTAACGGTCTGATGTTAGCCGCAGCTCTACATTCAGTACATCGTACGATAGAATGGTGAACTACATAAACTATACAGAATTATAAACAAGACATTCACTGGTAAAAAAGAGGAAAAGAAAGACCTCGCCTTAGAAAGATCGCGCGAGCAAGGACTTGATTTTACTTGGCGTTTCTCCGAGAAGAAATAAACGATTGACACGCTTTATTAATTTTTTTCAACGCATTTACTTAATTTGGCTTAATTTAATGCTTCCATGCTACATTAGCTAAGCATCTGTGGAAGAGTAGTATTAAAACTACTATTAAACTATTTAATCATATTGTCTTCACTTACAAAATTTATTGTTTCATAATAAAGGTTTATAAGCAAATCGCTCGAAAATGTGTGGCTTCGACTAAAGTCTAACCATACAAAGGCATGCCAATTAAGACATATAAGGTGTATATTTAGAGTGTCCCCTATTTTCAAATTAGAAGAAGAATGCAGTGATTATTTAAAAAAGCCTGATGCTTGTATTGTAACAAAGAGCCTAGACAAACTTGCATACTATATGTTCCGTAACGAGTACAAACTCAACGATTCAACGCCTCGCGGCATTAGACTTTTTAACCAAATTTTCAATTTGCCAAAGCCAAAAATTCGTTGGTATCAATTCTTTTGATCTTGGTGACCACATTATATCGCTGCCACATAAATACGAGAAGAGATCCAAAAAATTTGCCGGATGGAAGAGTTGGAAAGGGGCCGGGTTTTTTGTTTCAAGTTAAGGTTAAAAATAATTGTTACATTAACCTTTGAGATCATCTAAGGGGATAGCTAAGTTTTCTGCTTTGGCTAGAAAGACTCTTGTCCAAGAAAAAGTATGTATAAGTGGCATAGTATAACGATAACGCTCAGCCCATCCGAAAGAGTTGACGCTCCCAGACATTGTTAAGGGGGGGGTAGGGTCACAAAATCGAAATTTTTTTTCTTCACTCATCTTATAGTAAATAATTTCAAGAATGTTGTGTCAAAATTTTAAGTGGATCGGAGCAGAACTCTCAAAGTTATAGCCTTTGTAGGCACTCTACCTCGAATGCGGAGCATCGATAATTTCTCAGAGTCATTTTTTCAAACGCGTTTTTCCCGAAACGACTTCTTAAAAGTCGGTGCCAATCACAACTCCGAAACTATTCAACCGATTCTTTTCAAATTTGGCACACGTTTTCTAAATCAAAAATACCTCCCCCCTACACTGTTTTTTTTTTATTTTTTGTTTTTTAAGGTTGTTTTTCACTTACAAATATGGCGAAATTTTTCGCCAAAAATGATCGTTTTACGTTTTTTTGCCACCAAAACTACAAAAATGAAAAAAAAAAATTTTATTAATGTAGGGGGGAGCATTACGTCATACTTTAACTGAAAAATTCGACTTTTTTAGTTTCAGATGATTCTACGACGAATGCCGATTGGCACCGCAGAGCACCTCTCGAAAAACATATCTCCAAAAAAACTCTGTCATGGGCTTATTTGTCAATATTTCATTATTAATATTTTTTAAAAACTTATTGAAAAGATGTACAATAACATGTAACTGATTTTATTAAAGTATCTTAAGCCATATTTCTGTAAAAAATTCACAAAAAAAGTGTTTTTTTTTTAGCGCTAAACCCTACCTCCCCCTTAAAGGATCGAACAACTTGTTCTGAAAATGAACGAGTGAAAAATAAACAAATCGCAAAAAAAAGTAGAGCAGAGGTGCTAGGCTTACAATGAAAAAAGAGGAGAGGAAATTACATTGTGTTGCTTTTTTTGTATATCATTAACACAATCTAAGTTTTTTCGTAAAAAAACCGCTTCAGCCTGTCAACTTATCCTGTCAAAATCGTTGAGAGCCGTAACGGCCTTTCTGAATTATTTTTGCCATGGAAGTAGGAGCAAGATGATTGTAAGGTCATTTCACATGTATTCACACACTAGTCCAATCAGTCGTTATCCCTCGAGGTAAATTGAGTATCTAAAGTGGCGCCATTAAAACAGTTACTTTATTTTTCGCGATTTTAACAAGTCAGCTCCCTTCGCAATACAAAAAAATTAAAATGAAAATTCAGTGAATGGCTTGATAGTATTGTGATTTGTGAGATTTAAACTTATCAAACTTATGAAAACGAAGTGCCTTTTATTCTTGTAAGGAACATATGGTCTCATAAAATTATTTTCATTGGTCCCGATTTGGCGCCAGTATTTTCACTTCACTCCATGCTTCGTCTTTTCCTTTTCCACCTCAATAATCCTTCTCCATGTGTTAGATGGTCTTCCTTCCATTCAACTGCATTTCTGGTAACGTCGTTATTAGGTCGGCGTAGTGTGTGGCTAAGACAGTTCCATTTGCATTTGGTAAGAAACATATTGTAATTCTGCTTTGCGGCTTGCCAAAGCAAAGTGTTTTGAATGGTATTCGGCCAAAATGTGCGCATGATTTTACGCTGACAACGGTGAACAAAAGTATGAAGTGCTTGCGCATCTTTTTGCGACAGATTCCACGTTTCACAGGACTAAAGGAGAAAATATTACAGATTTTATGCTGAAATCGGGTGACAACTGGAAGCGAATCTGCGTGCATGCAAAACATATTCACAATTATTTAAGACGCGCGGAGCTTAGTAGACGTAATAAATAGCGGCCTATGAGCTAACCAGGCCCGTGAGATAATACGTTTTTGGCAGTTCCGCAGTGAGGGGGGTAGATTGTGGAGAGGTGTTTGGTACGTAGGTGCAGCTGTGAGGCTACAAATCGTGCATATTGTTATGCCGGTATAGCAGTACTCACAAGAGTTTCCTCTTCACGGGCGTCATCCCGAAAATAAAACATGCGTAAAGGAGAACCCATTACGTTTGACTCAAATATCAGTGTTTGATATTTCTAGATATCTGTTGCGAGCGTCATATGGAGCTAAATTTGCTGAATGCTGTTTGTATTTTTTTATTTGCTCTTTAAGATCTGCACTGGATCCTCCATTCGCCACGATAACACAACCAAGGTAACTAAAAGAGGTTACTTCCTTGATTTGAGATCCGTGTATGGTGAAGTTGGCCATTTTATGCGCCATAACTTGTATGGCCTTGGTTTCTGCGATATTAATAAAAAATAATAATTTGTGGTGTGACTTGATATCATAACTAATTTCATACGTCTTCCTCTCTATTTGGCTTCTCCTGCATACGACATTTTTGAACCAATAACCAGCGCGCAAATGGATTTTCACAATTCCTATGCTGTCATAGAGAAATGCTTGATGCTCGAAACAAAATCCATTTATGGGTTTCTGAAAGCGTTTAATTTGCAAAACTATATTTATTTATTTATCAGTGTTTGTGAATTCGTAAGCAAAGCCGTAAAATTAAATTTCGTGAACAAAGTTTTTGAATGTAGGTAGGTATTTATTTAACTGTATGAGTAAAACGTCGTCCACATTACATTTTCAGACTGTTGCAATTGCGATCCTGGCATTTCAGAAATTTGATTTCTCTTACACACATAAATAATATTCGCAAGGATACATAAGTATCATACGTACGGATCTGACTACGAAATTTGTAATAAATAGTTAAGAATATACAGTTTCAGCTATGAAGATGAATAGAGTTAAGACTTTGTACAGAGTATTTTTTTTCTTTCAACACAACAACTAAATATACGGGCTTCTATAATTTTCCTTTCCTCGCAGGTGAAGTTATTTCGTATGTGGACAACTGTGTATAATTTTTCTATATGGATTATATGTAAGTATGTAGGTATGTATATGTCGTATGTAGGCAGATGTGGATGTATACAATATGCTTTTGAACAGATCTTATAATATGAATGTATGCACATACATACATATGTAAATAAATGTACCAGTATGTGTGTTTTGCTTAATTTTCCTGCGTTGCCAAATTTAACGGTGATGTACTGGTATTGGCAATTGACGTATTACCGGCACTTCCCGATGCACTTGAGCGGTGAAACCCAACAAGGGATCCGAGTTATATTCCACCACACGACGCTGACCATCGGGCTCGATAAGCGAATAACGCCCAGTCACATAGTCGCCATGGCGATGCTCAAATTGATCCTTTACATCACCAGTGTGACTATCGTGCACGGAATAGTGGAACTCATACTGAGGTGGACTATGCTCCTCCAATTCAATGGGCACAGGTACTCCATGTCCGATGAGACCAGCACTGATGCAGGCAAAAGAGCTGACGGCGGCGAGCAAGGTGAGCACATACTGTAAATTAGATGAAAATTCAAAATCGATTTTCAAAAAATATTTTTTTTATAAATGTCAAATGAGGTATGCACTAACTATAGCTTTCATAATGATTGATTACTGCAATTGCGTTTTCTTTTTAAATCGCTCTTGTTTGCGGAGGATTAGTGGCTGTTGTGACTGATTCAATTGTTTCACTGCGTCTAATGTGGTCTGGCCAATCTAAACGTACTTTTATACCTACTTGTTGCATATGGTCTGCATATGAATATGATACGCATGCGCGCATGTTGGATACATCTTCCGCTCAAAGTATGCAGCATTACAGCCGTTGACTGCCCTTTGGTGCTCGCGCTCGTGTTGTTGGCGTTGTCGGGCTGTCCTATTGAGCTGCATTCAACGCGCTGGCGCGCCATTGTCACCGGATCCAACTGCCGGTCTGTTCTCCTGCGTTGTTTTTTGTTTTTTGATTTGTATTTGGTAAGTATGCGAAAAATGGAAAAACAAGAAAATTTTACGTAAAAACAAATAAAAAGGGAAATAAAAACAAAAATTTGATTGGTGGCTTTTTGGTATGCACATATAGACATATGCATGCTTACTTACATAAATTATGCAATTATATGAAATATATACATACATGTGTATGTGCGTATTTGGATAGCATTTTTTCTATTGCGCCGCCAGCCATTCATAAAAGCGCAAGTAAGTCGAAACAATAACACACGCACACCTTCATATTACATATTTGCATGAAAAATAATCATAAAAAAGGAAATGTTGCACAGTAGTCTCAGCGAGGGATATCAAATTCATAGACAATCCGAAAGTCAGTCAGCTGGTAACTGTCAAGAGTTCGCAGTGGCGGGTGTTGGTCAGATGGTAATCAGCTGGTTTTACGAGTACTGCAACTACCGTTGAATTTATTTTTAAAAGTCAAAGTAAAATAGTTGAATTGGTTTAAAGATATCACATTTCTTCGCATAACTATGTACGCGAAGTGTGTGAAGTGATAAAAATGAGAATTAGGAAATTATATTAGTACTTAAGCCTTCTCTACGTACGCATATGACTCGACGCTCTACTTTCAAGTCTACTTATCAAATATAAGAGTTACATATTTTGTTAGTTCGTAATTTTATTTTTATTTTTATTGTTTTTTACTGCTTCATACGTTTCGAAATTAAATTAAGTACACATTTACAAATACCTACAATACATTTATTTTGTTGTTTACCTACTTAAAGTCATTTGCATTAACATTTAACGAATATTTCATTTGCAGTTGTGTCTGTAGTTCTGTACAAATTTAATACAAAGTAGGTGCATATTTCGGTTTTAAAATATAATGTTTTGCACCACACATATGTAGATGTACACTAATAAAGGGTGGTCCAAATACAAGTTTCATTCTTAAAAAACAAAAATAACCGCTTGAACAAAAATGCAGCGGACAGCGGGTAACAGGTTGACGGGCACCCGCTGTCAAAATTAGAACACATTTCATACATGAAATTGCGCAGAATTGCAGCGTGGACGGATTTATTTCCGTCGGTTATTTTTACGGCAGCAAAATAATTACTTAAGGGGTCCCGGTAGTCTAGAGCTCGAAAAAAAAAATGAAAAACGATATTTCAATTTTTAAGCTTTTTCTTTAACTTCTTTTAAATAAAAAAAATTTTTTTTTTAATTTGAATAATTTAAAAAAAGGCGCTAAAGTTGACCCTCCCGAAAAATTCAGTATGACTGTAGCTATGTCCCGCACTAGAATAAAAAAAAGGAAAATTTGACAAAATGGCGCGATTTTAAATTAGACACTCTAAACATCGGGTTTTTCTTAATTTTTTACGGTAATTCTATAATAGTACGGGCGATAGCCATTGATGTTGTGAACAACATATTAAAATTTCAGACGATTCGGTTAAATAGTTTTTGTTTTTTTGACAACACCAGGCCGAAAAAAGTCGTTTCGAGGTAAATGAATTTAAAGTTTTGAAAGTGTCCGCATGACGAATCTGACTCTTCCTGCTAAAACGCTGTAGAATCGAAAACACTGGCAATATGATGAGCAAAAATTTAACGGTATATTCTTAAAAACCTATACTTTCGAAATATCAAATCGATTTTTTGAAAATTCTAAACGACCGGGACCCCTTAAGTAGATTCATTTCAATGTTCCCCGACGGGTTGAAGACTCAGGATTGCTTTTCTGATTACTTGCTGACAATTTATGTGTTTGGAAGCAACAACAGGCAAATAACAAGCAAAAAATATTCGATTTGACGCAAGAAACAATGCAAATTATCAATAAATTAGAAAAAAGTTGTTCGAATTAGCAAACGAAAATATTTCACCACAAAATTAATTTTATTGTACCCACAAAATGTCAGCTGAAGCCGGCCCGTCGCAATAGTGTTTAACCTACCGAATTTTTCGACGGAATTATATCAGCTACTCAGCACCCGTCAACTTGTTAAACGCTGTCCCGCTACAATTCTGTTCTGGGCCTAAATGAACAACTTCAATTTTCTCAATTTCATAATTACTATGGTCCTACTAGAAAAAGCAAGCAATAATGAATAATTTGTGATACACGCCCCAAATCATAACTCTGACACAACTGTATACGCTATAGCGCATCTTTTCGATCGAATTTTTAAGATTTCCTTGACTAAAACGAAATGATTTGAGCGCACATTAATTTATGAATGGCCCAGAAAACATCGATATTGCAGAGCATTACACAAAAACATTTAGCATGGTGATATCGCATACCTTAGGCGGGTAATTTTCTAAACTCATGTTTATAATTTTAACTTACGAAAAGTCATGCTGTGGTGCTCACCATTGGCCGAAATGGCGTTTCCGAAAGCATATTCGAGAGCATGGGTTATCGCCACTCGAAAAATCCGTATCAGCTTTTGTAAATGTCCATTCTTTGATGTTAAATTTTCTTTTTTCTGCTGGGAATGCGCAAGGTGGTGTCCCTTTCGCCCTTACTTTGGCTAGTTGCT
The DNA here is from genome assembly GCF_027943255.1 of Anastrepha obliqua. Classification (NCBI taxonomy): domain Eukaryota; kingdom Metazoa; phylum Arthropoda; class Insecta; order Diptera; family Tephritidae; genus Anastrepha; species Anastrepha obliqua. Next base: position 50,114,695 of record NC_072896.1, read on the forward strand.
ATTGGTGAATTTCTGATAATGCATATGCCGATGACTTGGTCCTAATGGTATCGGATCCGTTTCCCCCAGTCATGGCTGAGATTTTGGAAAGGTCACTGGCTGTACTTAGTCACTGGGCTGCCACTTGCAGCCTCCGAGTCAACTCTGACAAAACGGAGCTGGTGCTATTTACCAGAAAATATAAACCTTCACCCTTTCAACTTCCCAAACTAAGCAACCAAGTTCTCCCGCTCTCATCCGAAGTTAGGTATCTTGGAGTTATAACAGGTGGCGCTAAAGTAATCCTCCTATCAGAAAATGCTATAAATTTTGCGATTGGCCCAGATTGACCAGACGACGTGCCACGCAAATGGGTATCAGTCAACGGTCTTTACAGCGAATTTTGGTACAAGATTTGAAGATGTTTCCGTACAAAGTCCAGACGGTGCATCAGTTGTTAGCTGCTGCCCGCCAATCGCGTCTAACATACGCTCAAGCCATCCTTAATCACCAAGAGGAAGATTATTTTTCATCAAAAATAATCATGAGTGATGAGGCCCATTTCCATCTTAGCGGGTACGTAAATAAGCAAAATTTACGCTTCTGGGGCACTGAAAATCCGCGTGTAACCCACGTAGAGCCATTACACCCGCTCAAAGTCACTGTATGGTGTGCTGTTTTCGCTGGAGGAGTCATCGGACCTTTTTTCTTCGAAGACGTCGCGGGCCAAACGGTTACTGTGAATGAGTTCTTTTTACCGCAACTTGATGAATTGGGATTGGAAAACATGTGGTTCCAACAGGACGGTGCAACGGCACACACTGCACGTGCCACAACCGATATGCTGAAGGATGCATTTCCCGTGCGCCTAATCTCCCGTTTTGGCGATTTGCACTGGCCAGCAAGATCGCCTGATTTGACCGCTCCAGACTTCTTTTTGTGGGGCTTTTTGAAGTCGCGGGCTTATGTCAACAAGCCTCAGACTCTTGCAGCTCTTAAAGGCAATATCCGTCAAGAATGTGAGGACCTATCGCCGGAAGTTTTGGCCAAAGTGATGGAAAATGCCATAAAAAGGGCTCAAATGGCAATCAACTGTGGCGGCGGCCATTTACATGACATCATATTCTCGACTGATGTAAAAAAAGTTAAAAGACCAAATAAAAATAATCCACAAGAAGAATCAAAGTTTTTCATTTTTTTTTTTTAATTACAGCCAAAAAACATCGCAAGGTTACTTTTGCGCCACCTTGTACTTGACTCCAAACTTCATTGGAAGCTACATATTGAAAATCGGGTAAAGAAGGCCAATATAGCCTTCTGCTCCTGCAAATCTATGTTCAGTAAAAAATGGGGACTCAAGCCACAGGTCGTGCAGTGGATGTACAACGCAGTGGTTTTGCCAATTTTAACGTATGGATGCCTAATTTGGTGGGAAGCTCTTCAGAAGGGCTATACTAAAACTAAACTAGGGAGGGTGCAGTCCGCATGTATTGGCATCACCGGAGCACATAAAACTTGCCCCAGTACTGCTCTGAATGTCCTTTTGCACTTACTTCCCATCGACTTTTCCGTTATTTCCATCGCAGCTCAAAGTGCAAACAGGTTAAAGGATATTGGCCTGTGTAGGCAATCTTTAAAGGGACATGGTAGCATTTCCAGCCAGTTAACACCGTATTTCTCCGAACTTCGAACAGATCTCTCTATCCGCAAACTAGAGTTTGAGGATCGTGCTAGAGCAATCTTTAGAAATAGGCAGGAATGGATCGAGGGGAAATCTGCACCGAAGATTGTACCTCTGTCTTCTCCAAGATGGAATCGGGAATCGGAGCAGAGTTTATTATCTAAATCAGCCAATTTATCTATCTCCTTTAAACTGCCGAATACTGCTAGTGTTTCTCAAGCAAAAGTCTTTGCGATCCTGCAGGCATGCAAAATGCTTAGGGAACGTGGGAGCGAGGGAGATGTTAACATTTTCTCCGAAAGTCAAGCCGCTATCAAGGCTCTGACAACGCCATGCTGCAGAAAAGAACTAGCAAACTCCTGTTAGGAGGATATCAAATCTGTTGGGTGTGCAGGTAACATTTCTCTGATCTGGGTTCCAGGACACAGGAACATAAAGAGAAATGATGAGCTTGTTAGAAAGGGGACTGAGTTGGCCTCAGAAACCTAGCATGGCCGGATATCGGCATCCCTCAAACAGTTGTTAAAGGAGAACTGCACAAATTATTTCTCAGGAAAGCGCATAAAAGATGGATCTCCATTTATTCATATGCTATTTCGAAAACCCTTTGGCCCCAATACGATATACGAAGGGCTCAGAAAGTCCTTTCGACTCCTCGCCATTAAATTTCCAAGCTCGTAGCTGTGTTTACCGGTCACTGGTCGATCGGCACACACTTGGAAAAGCTAGGGTTACCATTTAAACCCCATTGCAGAAGCTGTAGGGACCTTTCAGAGAAGGAGACTGTTCTTATTTATTTATTCCCATAATATTTAAGTAGAGTATCCCAATACTACATAATTTGTTTTATACAAACTCACAAATTGCTCGTTAATTTTCGTAATAAAAAAAAAACAATTAGACCAGTCTTATGATACGAAGCTGAATCGTGGGCGCTGCTAGAAATAAATAACAAAAATGGAAACTTTCGAACGAAAAGTACTCAGAAAATTTTTTGGAGCAGTCAAAGATCAAGGCGAGTGGCGAATAAGTTGAAACGACGAACTAGGCCGGAATATAAATGGCGAAATATTAAGATGCCTGGATCATATACAAAGAATAAGCGGTCCGAGGGCGCAGAAGAAAAGAGTAGAAATAACACTAAAGCAAGAGGAAGACGGAGAACAAAATGGGTAGACGAACTAGAGGAAGACATCAAAAAACTTGGGATAAAGAAGAGGAAAAAAGTCGCAAACGACCGATTTGCTTAAAAGTTTTGTATGCCACAGCCCAAAGCTCACAAAGAGCTGTATTGCTGAAAGCCGAAGCTGATAGTTATAGAGTTATCATAGGTATAGATATAGCAAATACTGGAAAGAAATATCAATACCAAGCACAAACTTGAAGAAATCATTAAGTAAAAAAATTGCATGCTTCGGGAAAAGACTGTCGAGTAATTACTTGTAAGTAAAAGTATCTGATTAATGCACGGTTCCATCAATCAATTTTTAAGTTTATTTAAAAAAAAGTGGCGTATTTGAGGCGTGTGTTTCGATATCATTCCACAAATGGAGGGACCTACAGTTTTAAGCCGACTTCAAATGGCAAATGGTTTTTTATGAAGTGCCAATTCATGGCAGAAATACAATCGGAGGATTGCCATTGCCTGCCAAGGGCCAAACAACATTTTTTCTATTATTTGATTTTCATGCACGGAGCTTCGACCCGTATTAGAAGCAGTATTATAATAGTTCTCAAATTGCACAATTGCGGCTTTAGTCGCACAATCGTAACACTCTTCATAATTACTATGGTGGAATGAAAGATGAATTATTCAGGTCCCATGTTCGTGGATTGAATTTACACGCCTCCGGAGACGGCAGCAACATTTTCCTTGGTACGTATCGCATGACTAGCAAGAGAGTCCTATGAGCGTTGACCACTAACAAAATTTTCTCATAGACTTCTTTTCACAAATTTGCGTACAGGAAGCGCGGTAGCTCAGTTAAAATACATTTTCAATAAACGGACACTTTGACCAGTTCATGGATCGATCGCTTTAGAAATATGTACACAGGCTTTCAAAGCTTTTCGCTCATTCCGTACATTTATGTTGTTTATTAAAATCCAAGATCCCGAGCGGGAAAAAAGTGCAGTGTCGAAACAGCCTTTGCTGCACAAAAGATCTTATACTTGTATTTGGACCACCCTGTTTATATGAACATGTGTCTAATTTAGTGTTGATTCCTTAGTAGGGTTTGGTTCTTAAGTATTTATTATTATTATATTTTTAGAATTCTTATTGGGTTTATCACAGCACAAACTTTTGTATGAAAATTTACTTCACACATCTTTCCATCAATTTAATACATTCCGTTATCTTATATCTTTATATCTTGATTTGTTGTTGTTGTTGTTCTAATAATTAAGGTACGTTGTATTCCATTCGGGATAGTTTTTGTCATTGAGTCCATTTAGAATTTTCTTCTCAAGCAAAGAACCTATAAGATATAGAGAACAAAAAAAAATCATTTCGATTAGGATTTCTTGTTTTTTTAGTTACATGGTTTTATTAGAAGTAAAGTTATGCCTAATAGTAAGTTTTTGAATCTTAATCTAATTTAACTGCAAGCTATCCCGTTGAATAGGCTCCCTTTTGCCTACCTATCACCAACCAACGCGGGGCGATCTTTTCATTGTGGACGTGAGATGCCGATTGTGTGTGCGAGAGCTGCAGCAGAGGATTCGGGAGGTTCAACCACTTTTTAAAATATTTTGCTCTCAATTAGTATTAACCAACGAAAATAAATTAAATACATTTCATAGCATGAAACGTGAAACTTTGTAATGCGATCTAACTACGTTAGGTTAGGTTAGGTTGTAGCGACTGTCTACTATATATGAGACACACTCAGGCCCATAACCCATTGCCACACCGCATGAGGAACTTGTGCTGATCTCCATAAAGCCAATGTGAAATTTTCAAAAATGTTATTATATAATTTTTATTTTTTTTATTTTGGAAGATCCCTGATTTCCATAGTACTAAGATCTTCCAACTCATTAAAAATTATCTACCTAATATAAAGTGGTGAATCTACATCTGGAAAGAGCAGGACAGTGGCACAGAAGGTGCGAGATCGTCTTGTCTACTACTTCGTTCAGACAGCTTCTGCAGAAATCATTTGTGCGCACGCCTAACCTCTGAGCGTGTCTGCCTATAAGACTGTGCCCAGGTCCTAAGTCTATACATATTTTGGGTTAGCAGTGTTACGTTTAGCATTGACGCACGCCCACATTTGTCGGGCGATTCTGTACGGGGGTTGGTTACCTCAACATGCATTAGCAGCTCTTGACAACTTCTCTGATATTATTCTTACAAGATTGCATCTTTTTAACATCCTTTTAGAAAGAAACTAAAATATCACAATATGAAATATAGATTAATGATATTTTAAACAGATTTATATTAGTAAAAAATATTATTGATCAGTACAAATCGATAAAAAATTTATAAATAAATTAAATACATAATAATATATACATAAATAAAAGGTGCCATAAAATTAATAATCCATTTTGTTTTAGAATAACTTTTTTACTAAATAAAAAAATAATATTGAGTTGGCTGTTACAGTATACAAACAGGCAAGCACAGCAGCGCGTGAAGTTCAAAATGAATATTTCCATCACTTAAAATCATTTTATTTTTATCTTTATTTAGTTAAAAACTGATTCAAAAACATAATAATACATAATTGAATAATTTTGCGCCACCTTGTATAATAATCTAACATTAAAATCGACTGGTACGGCAATTAATATTTAACATAATAAGTGGGCGATGAAAAAATTGTCGGCCTGGTGGATGCCGCAATTGCTCACAAGCAACAACAAGCAAAAGCGGCAGTTAACTTCGAAACAGTGTTTGGAGTAATTTAAGCGAGATCCGAAGGGGTTTTCGCGTCGAGTTGTCACCGTTGATGAAATTTGGATTCAACATTGCACACCAGAAGCTAAGCAACAATCAAAACATTGGATTTCTCTCGGTGAATCTGCTCCAAAGAAGGCGAAGATAGTCCCAGCGGCCGGAAAGATCTTGGCGACGATTTTTTGGGATGAGAAAGGCATCATCCTAATGGATTTTTTAGAAAAGGAAAGAATGATCACTAGGAGTTACTGGAACACTTTCACAAAAATTGAAGCAGACACGGCTGAATTTGGCGAAAAAGGTGCTGTTTCACCACGATAATGCAGCAGGACATTCATCGGAGTTGTCGCCGTCAAACTTCATGAATTGCGTTATGAATTGCTGCCGCACTCCCCGTATTCACCCGATCTGACTCCTTGCGACCTGCTCTTGTTCTTTAACATGAAGAAATGGCTCGCGGGAAAAAACATTAGAGGAAGTCATCGCCGAAACAGAGGCGTATTTTGGAGAGTTCGACAAATACTACTTTTTGAAGAGGTCAAAAAAATGGCCGGAGCGTTGGGAGAAGTGTATCTTTGTAAAAGGGGACTATGTTGAAAAAAATTTTTGTTTTTGAAAAAATGGTGTCTTCATTTCTAACACGAGTACTTACTGAACCCCCCTCGTAATGATAACAATAATAATAATTAAAATAATTAATAAATATTTTTACCTAAATCGAAGGACACTTCAGAAGGAAGGTTGATGTTTTTGAAGGACATTTTCATGGCACTTGAAAATTTAAATCCTGTTAGGAAATTTAACTTTACTCTTTTTTGTTGTTGTATATCAAAAGCAGAATGCGGACTTATGTCCATGATACTAAGAGCCTGCATATGTACATGTACAAGAACTACTAAAAATTGCATATTTCAATATGTTTTACAATTTAAGTCCCAGTACCCCTCTAAAGAAAATGTCAAAAATGTTTAGTAAATGAAATAAAAAACAAACCTTGTTACGCTATAATTAAAAGCAATTACTGCATTAGAACTCACTATTTCAAGACCTACCATTCTCAGCGACCATCCATGCTGTTAGCTTTTCATCTTCAGTTTTATTGGTGCCGTCCCACGGTTGGAATTTAGATTTATTCATATCAACAGACTGGGGATCAACTCTGAAAAAATAATTTTCAGTGTGTTTACTAATTTGTTCTGCTAATTGCAAATCGCTTATAGAAAAATATTATTTATTAATTAATTAAGAAATAGAAATGCTTGTGCGAAATGGAAAATTGCACTGATATAGGAACAAACTACATGCCATCACAGGAGTACTACATACAAATATTACATACTTGAAGATTGCGCTTAAGAGACACGGTGCTACAAAACTAGCTACGCATAGCTACAAAAACAAAACATATACAAACACACAAACATATATGCATTTAATGTCACAACAAAAATCTATCTACATGAGCCAATTTCACTAAAATGTATAATACAACAACATTTTCGCACTTTACCCCTCATTTCCAAATCGAGTGTGGATTTTGATTGTATGTATGAATAGTTGATTTGATATGTGCGTATGCAGTACTCGTAACGAAATATCAGAAACCAGTGGGATAGCTGAAATTCAATCAATTTCGATATGTACGAGAATTACCGTCCGTCCAGATAGGTGCATAGATTGTGTTATTATAATTTAACCCCATTCTATTGTTTACCGTCCACTACCTACTAAATAAATACTTTTAACTAAAAGTACATATCTACATATGTATGTTTACTTGGATTTTATTTTCATTAAAACATGGTCTGTATGTTTACCTAATGGGCCAAAATTGGCACTCATCATCTGTGGGCGGGTCAAGTGAATCCTTAGATATACTAGAACTGATGCACAAAATACACGTTTAATTTTGAAAAAATGTTATAATATTAATATTGATAAGCGTAAGACAAATGACGAACAGAGAGGAACACAAATGTAATATAAATATAAGTACATGTATATATGTATGTATTAAAAATAAGGCTTACAGGAGACAAAAAAAAACACAATAAAAATTAAATTTAACACATAACGTACGTACATCCAACTCTTTTTTACACGGTTTTTTTCCACGATTTTGAAATAACGCGGTTCGCTAATAAGAATTAATACATATTTTTACGCGAATTTTTTCGTCTAGCACGAACCCCTAAAAAGTTTTTTTAATTCTAATTTTGACAGTGTCTTGTAAAAACGTAGCTATACAGCAACAAAATACAATTGGAGGATTTCCGTAACCCCCGGTATCCATAAGTAAACAAACCGTCAATCGGTTTATTTATGTCCATATAATGCCGACGAAACGGGATTGTTCTGGAAAACATGGCTAAAAGACCGTACAAAATCTGAAAAATCAGCTGGTGGTTTTAAAGCGCTCAAAGATCGAGTGACGTTTTTGTTTTGCAGTAACGCATCGGGTGATAAAATGTTAAAGCGTCTCTTAATAAAAAAATCATTTATGCCACGAGCTTTAAGAGGTAAGAACATTAAACACCTTCCAGTTCATTTGATGGTGAATAAAAAGACATGGATGACGACTGATCTGTTTACAAATTGGTTCAGCAACTGCTTTATTCTTGAAGTCCAGGAATATATGGAACAAAAAGATTTGGAATTCAAAATACTTGTGCTCGTTGATAACGCGCGCAGCCACCCAGTGCGGGATCATTCAAATATTCAATTGCTGTTTTTGCCGCCCAACACCACCTCGCTGATTCAGCCACTCGATCAGGGTATTATGGCAGCATTTAAAATGTACTACATCAAGCAAACGTTTAAATATGTACATATATGATATTTTAGATTCAGTAGAAGAAAGAAATTTGAATGTTAAAGAAGCATGGAGAAATTTTATGATTATGGATTGTATTGTCTATATATATATATAATTGGCGCGTACACCCATTTTGGGTGTTTGGCCGAGCTCCTCCTCCTATTTGCGGTGTGCTACTTGATGTTGTTCCACAAATGGAGGGTCCTACAGCTTCAAGCCGACTCCGAACAGCAGATATTTTTATGAGGAGCTTTTTCATGGCAGAAATACACTCGGAGGTTTGCCATTGCCTGCCGAGGGGCGACCGCTATTAGAAAAATGTTTTTCTTAATTTTGGTGTTTCACCGAGATTCGAACCAACGTTCTCTCTGCGAATTCCGAATGGTAATCACGCACCAACCCATTCGGCTACGGCGGCGGATTGTAATACACATGCTTCTTTTGCCATCAAACATTTGCGCAAATCGACCTTAAATGCTTTTGGAAAAAATTGTGTCCAGTAAGCGTCAAAAGTGGAAGTTTCGTAGTACAAAATTCAGCCGTGTGTTCTGAAATTATAAATCTATCGAATGCAATTGGTGGCGAAGGTTTCAACAACATACAAACGGCTGGCGTCGATGAATTAATGCGAGAAATCCCTTTGGATGAGGACGATTTGATTTGAATTTATGACAGTTTGTGATAGTAAAGAAGCCGATAATGATGGAACAACATTTTCTTACTCATGATCCTGACGTAATCTAAATTTTATGTAGTTGGATATCAAGAATTATATAAGCAACTTGAGAAACCAAAAATAATAGAATTTATAGCAACCAAAAAAGCAGCAGAGGTCGTTAATAATGAACGAAATTCTTCATTTGAATCAAACCCGACACTACCTACTGATGAGAGCAACATGACGGAACAGTCCCTAATAAAGATGTACGCTTGTTATCAAGTAGCGATGAACAGTTACAAAATTGATTTTTATTCCTAATTTTTATGTTTTATACTTATGGATTGAATTTTCACTGTACACTAATTTTAATTTTTATTGTAATAAAATGAATTGTTTTTGTTTTTTTTTGTAAAATGGATTTCATTATTACTTCTTTTGCACGGTTTTTGGGAGAATATTGCGAGTTTTTTCATCTTACGCGATTTTTTAAAGTTGTGGAACACATCCCCAAATTTACCATATGTCGCATGTATTTTCTAAGGAACGTATCTACCGTGTAAAAAAAGAGGGGTGTATTTATGTAAATATTTATTTGCTTATATTTATAATATATATAAAAAAATGAATGTTTTACTTTTTTACTCAGTATATACTAATAGTAATAGTAGTAGTTAGTAACTTTAATAAAAATACCCAAATATGCAAAATTAGTTTATCATTAACTAAAGCGAAGTGAAACGCTTGTTCTTTAATAGACATGAAGACACACATGTAAAGCTTGACAAATTAGCCGATTGGAAAAGTGACTGATGAAACACGGCCGCACATTGCTCCAAGAATGAAATGGTGACTTTTATGGCGTATTTGTTAGATGCAATTTTCTGAAGAAGGCTATGATGGAGACAGTAAAAATAACTGCCTTTATAAGATCCAATGAGACCCTTCAAACCAATTGTAAGTATATTCTCGCTCTAACCCCTATATTACATATTATTGTAGTATGGTGGAGAAAAGAGTGTGAACATCAAAAGAATTGACAAGGAGCGATGTCAACCACACAATGGAAAGCATTATAAGCGACATTAAAATTCCTTCCAGTAGATCTGCAGGCAAGATACGGGTATATCGCGCGCAGTGCAGCAATAAGGTTGAACACTTTAAGTGAGTGGTTAAACACGGACTACGGTCACGGTAAAATCTAGGCTAGCATTTTGGAGCTTTCCGGACTGGTAGACTGTGCACTACCGCCTACGCTTACCATTACAACATTCACGACCCTCCTACCCTCAACAGAAGCGTGGGAACGGGACGTTGTAAGACAGAGCGAATCCATCCATGTATACACAGATGACTCAAAACACGATGGCAGAGTGAGTGGAAGTGTATATTCCGAACATCTGGGGATTTCCTTCAGTTTTCAGCCCCCCGACTACGGTAGAATCTTTCAAGCTGAACTCAGGCGGCGATAAAATCCGACTATTCGACATCCACCGACATGTCTCTTAACGAGATGGCTGAGTCATTTCACCTAAAGTTAACATGGGCTCCTAGCCATTGCAACATTGAGAGTAACTGCTGAGCCGATGAACTAGCTAGACTCGGCACCAAATTGACCAGCAAATGCATGACAAGCAATAGACAATGGCATAGGAATACCCTTACAAACAAGTAAACTACTTATCCTTGAAGAAATCGTAAGAGCAGCGAATGAAAAACGGCTTAATGAAACTACCGACTCTCAATGCTAAATATAGAATCTCTGCTAAGATGAGATAAGTATAGTCTAAGCACAATGATTTCAGTTGTAACGGGACACTGTCTAGCAAGTAGGCACACCCAGAGGATAGGTGCGCAAGCACATGACTTCTGCAGAAGCTGTCTAAATGAGGAAGAGAAAGAAACGATCTCGCACCTTCTGTGCCATTGTCCTGCTCTATCCAGACGTAGGTTTACTATTCTACGTACACACTTTTTTGATAAACTGGATGATCTCAATTCTGCAGAAATCAGAGATATTCTAACATTTTTGAAAAGCACACACTGGTTTTAAGAGAGATAGAGGCTAGTTCCCCACGCGTCATCACAATGGGCTATGAGCCTGACTATGTCCCACAGGACAATCGCTTGAAGCTAATCTACCTCTATATTACTTCTCGTGGTAGACATGTCAGACAAAGTGGCTACTAACCAAGCCGTATGGCACTGGCATTGGATTTATATCTAACTCAGTTTGCGAGCACTCTGAAATGCGTATAAACATCGAATGCTTCACACGCAGACCGGCGGCTTTGATATTTCTTCATACAGAGATTCCTTCTAAAGAGGTTTAACAGTGATGTAACATTTCAAACAAAAAAAACCAGCGAACTTTTTAATTGGGGGAGATGCATTTTGAATCATTCAACAACCCTAAGTTTAAGCAGAGAGCTTTCTGTAGTATAAGGTAAGCAGAGTTTGTATTGCTGGTGACAAGCACTCGCTAATGTAGTTAAGTTTAGAGATATCAACAATTATCCTGAAAGGTTAGTGGCTAGGAATACCTTAGGTTCAATGGCAGTGAGTCCGTAGTCAGTGACCGAATACTTGTCTTCTCTACATGCCTAATGTACTCAAGGCGGTTTCACTGAACAAAGGAAATACAGGAGTTACATACTTTAACCAACTGCGAACTATCTTTGTGCTGGGCTATAAGCAACACAGCCAAAGTTGGATAGAGCTTTTAAGTTTAAGAAATCTGACACTCTCGATACTGATGGTATAGGAATTCATGCGCTTAGATGCAATATTACTTCAAGTTCTTACTGCATCATCAATTCTTTCACAACTAAATTGCTGCCGCAAGGGAGAAATTGTAATATTTATGCTCCCATTCCACTAACATTCCCGAGAATCCATCTGCGGAACTTTCTTGTTTCTGGTAAAGACAGTACAAATTTAGAAAATGCTGAAAAGTTAGAGCACCTCCTCCTGCAGAGTACTCCACACTCCCTAATCACATCAAAGTAACAATAGTAAAGCTGTGGCCAAATAACTGTTTACAAAACTTTTTCCAAGAGAGCAGTTAACAGCTAAGAAGCACAATTACATGTCTGTCAACAGAAATTTAATTATGATCGAACTACTGTAAGACAGATTCTGCGTCAACTACGTAGTGAGACAAGGAAAGATCTCGCGGGTCTTTATAATTCGCGCTTACACCCTTTAGGTGACTTGGTAAGTGTGCCTTTTGCAGTTTTTCCACAAATGGAAAACGGTTTTACGTCGTCTCTGAACGCCAGATGGTTTTTAAGGAGGAGCTTTTTCGTGGAAGAAATACACACTTGTTTGCCGAAGAGCGACATCCATTAGAAACAACGTTCTATCAATTCTATCTGAAGATAACATACTGACTACTGACTGGTAGCAAACGAGGTCAAGATACCACTTCGATTTCCACTTCTTTCCAGCACATTTATTTATTTTTCCTTTACATACCTTCATTGTCATTCCTTTTATTTATTTTCTTTCCTTTCCTTTAACTTCCTCTGCTGTCCCTTCTTCTAATTTCTTTTTATTTTATTTCCATGTCATTCCTTACTACATTTCACTCGCATTTCTAAACAATTATTTCTTTATGTTTCCTAGGCCTTTACTTTTTTCTTTGAAACAAACAAAAGTAACTACATTTTCCTATCTTTTCTTCTTTCTCATTCTTCTTTTCCTTCTTTTTTTTATTATTTCCTAGAATACATCAGCTTTTTAACCGAAGGCATTAGGATTTCAAATCTTTACCTCAAAACCGAAATTTCTAATTTTAAATCCTAAGCTTCGATATAATTAACTTTGGTTGGTTTTATTACTGGCTTACTTACGCATTTGTTGAAAGCGAGTCAGCATAACTACCGTTGTTCACTTCAATACTACTGGGGATTTTCACCTTACTCTTCTCTGTCAGCGAGTTCTCGTTCGAATAACCATTTGGCAAACTAGAGTTATGTTGCACGAAGGATTGTTGTTGGTATGTTGTGAAGGGAACTGTATTTGGGAGCTTCGCTGTGTCGCTATCCGAATCGAGCGAGAGGTGACCGAAGAGATCTTCAAGTAAAATATTTGCTTTTGAATTGCGTTGGCGTTGACGTTTAGCTGACGTTTTGATTTTAGAACTGAAAGAAATGTTATTTGAGTAATTTTATAATCATATTAGGTTAAATATCAGTCTACGAGGACTAAATGATGGAGAATAAAGGATGTTCAGGTTAACCAGCCGATAAAGAACCATCTCATATCGACCAGAATTGGTCTCTAGTGTTGTTATGAGATTGTATAGATATGTAGGCTTGGATCTGACTCCCTATGCTATATTTTGCAAATCTTAGTAAATTTCTGATCCTCTGATCCCGAATATTATCCAAAAAAAAATACGCATGCTGTACTTTTCACCAGTACTAATTGTGTCGCCTGAGATAATCCGTGAATACCCCAATTAGTTGCCTGCCTACGTCAGAGAATAATTAGTGAATTTTATGTTGTACGAGCGCAGAAAAATTCCGGCGGTCCTGCAGCAGGTTAATTATATGGCTTACTGCACATCTTGAGTTCTTGCTACGAAAATCTCGTAAATTTGCCACATCTGTCATACGGCGACAGTCATTAGAAATAAACGAAGCCAAACTCGTATTCTTTGGGTCTTTACATTATTAAAGGCATTCGAATAAAAACCAACGTAATTTAGAAGGCAAATCAAACGATTGTGATAAAAAAATTACCCTCCCACTTCTAACTAATTGATTATAGGGTGATTCAGACATGATGTACGAGTATTATAGATCTTTTTCAGCAATTATTAGTGATATTATATGTTAATTCTTTTCAGACAATTAGTACTGCAGGCTTTGGCAAACTTAGTCATAGAGCGATACTCAGTTGAACAACGAGTAAAAGTTCCCCAACGTTTTATGAAAATGGTTGTTGAAAGTCGGGCAAAAAATAAACTTCGTGCAAGATTATTAGGATTGTTTTCTAAACGGATATGTTAACAAGCAAAACTGAGGGTTTCGGGCTGATGGAGTCATCGGATGGTACTTCTTCGAAAATGATGCCGGTATAGCTGTTACGCTGAAGAGTGATCATTATCATATTTTGTTTCAACAGAACGGTGCCACTTTCCACACAGCATATAAAATAATGCCCCTATTGAGAACGAAGTTCTTATAATACATTATCTCACGAAATAACGAAGTCAAATGGCTGCCGAGAGCATCATATTTGACACCATTGGACTCCTTTCTCTGGAGCCACGTGTAAAGTATTATATAGACAAATAAATCCGATACAATTCCAGAGCTGGAGAACGAAATCATACGCGTTAGAAATGATATGCAGCCCGCACTTTACCAAAAAATAAAGGAAGATTTTGATATGATGCCGGAGGAGACGTGGTGGGCTTTAACGGATATTACATTTTATATATAAATACCATGACGACCAACGTAATGAAATAAAAAAAAAATACCAGTCTAACGGTTAGACGCGATAGAAGTGAAACCTTCCGTAAAACAAACTGAGAGAGAATGAGACGAAAGCAGCATTAGGGGCGGGATAATTATAGGTTCATTATAATATTGCTATAAAGTTCATATTTTGTTTTCTTCATTTTATTATTATTCATCCTCAATGTTTTCAATTTCAACAAATGATACGAGTGGCTTATGATAGCTAAAATATGATACAAATGCTTTGGTTTCGATGTTGTCAACATATCTTTGAAATACCGCGTCAAATGTTGTTTTTGATCGTGTTGTTGATTCAGTGCGATAGTTACACATTTTTAAATTGAATGTTGTATTGAGAAAGTCAATTGAAGGAACCGCTGTGTCCAATGCAAAATTTACGTTAAAATCGCCACTTAAAATCATTGGAACTTTATCGTAATCTTTTCTAAGTATCCGCGATACTTCTGTAGTGTAGAAGTATACACTTTATTAAATTTTCGTGAATGAATTCCGTGATGCTATTTATTAATTTTTTTTTCTGTCGATATTCACGACACTTTTCTGCATTATTTTTCGGCATAATTGCGGTAAATATTTAAAAATGAAAATATTTACGAATATAAAAATACACACGCGGTTGCTATTATGAGCGTCCCCAGCAAAACCTGCGTGACCGAAACTCTAACACAATTACATTTTTTTGAATGTTACAAACACATATGCACGCAGGTTTTGCTGGGGCGTGACCGAAACTCTAACACAATTACACATATCGCTCATTTGCTGCAACGTCGTCATAACTCAAAAATCGTAAAATTTTAGTTAACATCACTAATATATCGGAAATAATATGTTTGATCAACTGACAAAGTGTTATATCCGAAGTTTTAACATTTCACGCAGCATCGCGATAGATGCCTTTCGCTCTAATTACATATCCTATTGTGTCGTATTTGCAACAACGTATTATCTCAGTTGTGCGTCGGCTTTTGTGTGGTTAACATCGTGAAGTTCTCTAGAAAAGTGTCATATTTCGTTTTGTGACAATATTAATAAAAGGTAAGTTCACTTTTATATCTCTTTCTCTATCGTGTATATTGCATTATTTTAAGATATGACGTTGTGCATGTAACAATTTGAGTGAACTCCTGTAGTGTTTTTGAGTGTTATGACGTTTTTGCAGAAAATAATAATTTTTATTTCAGTACTATTTTGTCTTGAAACACTATTATAAATAAGATGTATTAGTGAAGCAATAGTGTATTAAAGAACTATTCACTGTTATGACATTCTTGCACTAAATATTTTTTAAGTATAAATTATTTGCTATGAATCATTTCCATTTATGTCAGTATTGTTGTCATTTTCAGACAAAAAATAATGGAAACTAATTCTCCATCCGCCAAAATGGTGGGAATGGCTTTAAAAAAACAAGATGGAAAGGGTAAAGAATGCCAGATAAAAAGTACATGAACAGTGAATTTTGTTGAAATGAAATCGGACTCATTAAGCTCGAGCTCATTTTCTGAGGATGATGACGATTCCGTACGTGATACCACATACATTCCACCCGATATTGTCAGTAAGAGTAACAGTCACTGCGAACCAAATTCAACATCAGACAGTTCTGAGGCTAACACAACCGGTGTCGAAACTCCGATGATTTTAACTAGTCCACGAAAACGAATTTAAGGTGGCAAATAATATCATTAAAAAGAAAAACATGAAGGATATTACAATGACAAGAGCATTTTATACAAAACCTCAGATAGCGGACCGCAAAAAAAGATCTGCTAGAATTGATACAGAAAAATCCCATTCCTAAGTATTATAGACCTTTTTATGAGCAATTGTAATCCTTATTCAATTCATTTTTTTACTTAAAATGAATATTATTTTTTACGTGAATTTATGTTTCTTTATTTTTGTACCTGAAGTAATATGTTAATTTTTATGTTACAATAAAATATGCAATGAATGCAATAAATTTTATTTAATATCCATATTTTTGTCTCTTATAATGTTTAGTAAGGTGCAAATATAATACAGTCACAAGTCAGAATTTGCAATAGATTTTCAGCTATAAAACTTTTTGTTATTTGCTGTAACGTCACAATTTTAATTATGTCAGACCATAAAACCTATTTTTGCAGCAACAACGTCATAAGAAAAACTCGGAGTACTTTTGAAGCTACAGAAAAAAGTCCATTATACATTTCAACCTTTAATTTACATATACGTCTTAACCAGATGCTATTTCAGCAAATTTAACCATAATTTTCTTTTCATATACAATTTTAATATATATTAAACAATTTAAAAACTGAAAAATGGGTCTCCTGTAAAATCACAATTTTTGAGTTATGACGACGTTGCAGCAAATGAGCGATATGCACTCGTATTTGTTTGAAAATCGACTTTTTTTTGGTTCTCCGTCACCTTTGGAAAATGTGTAAACAGTAAGCAAACTTTATTCAAATATTTTCCCTCATTTTTGCATCAGTAAAATTAAACAAACGCCGTAGCCGAATGGGTTGGTGCGTGACTACTATTCAGAATTCACAGAGAGAACGTCAGTTCGAATCTCGGTGAAAACACCAAAATTAAGGAAAACTATTTTTCTAATAGCGCTCACCCCTCAGCAGGCAATGGCAAAACACCGAGTGTATTTCTGCCATGAAAAAAAGCTCCTCATAAACATATCATAAAATAAAATAAAATAACTGTATAAAAAAAAATTTTTTCTTGTGATTCGAACCAAAGATTTTGGATCGGAAGCTCACAATGCTAGTCGCTCGGCTACCGCGCCATGCTGTCGGTGCTGGCCTAAAAGTTATTTAGTTCGTCGCTACGTTTATATCAACATATAATATAATGCTTCGTAGCCAAGAGGTCGCTTTTTCGTTTCACTTTTCCTCAAATCACTCCCAACGATTCTAAAGAAGTTTTCACTTCAAAAATAGTTTCGACAATTCATTGTGTTTTATTTATAGAAGTAAATCTGCCGCCTTATTGATCATAAAAGAATAAATTCATATTGAACTGAATTGATAAGAGCAAATTAAGGCAAAAGAGATGCGATTTCACTTCGGTTTTCAGTTCGAACCAATAACTATAACAAAATCCTTGAATATTTCAAGTTAAACGTTTTATCTATCATTTATATATCATCGGAGCGATTCGAACAGGTCCTCCTTTTTTGTGTATTGACCTTAAAGATGGTTGCTATGTGGGAAATCTAAAGGGATACTGTAGGATTTATAAGTGAGATAGATCGAGACAATTCCAAAAAAGGGTTGGAATTATGTTAGCGTTAGAATTATGTATGCTACGACGAAGTCTACCAAACCAGCCACATGAATGTAGATATGTCCCATTATGGGCAGTCCATTATTACGACAAACTCAATTAACCTCGGTGAGGACTGATTACTCATCCCTACGGTGTCATTCAATAAGAATTTTGCCTCTCGCTTTCCATCTCGGGAGTACGGGAGGTTTACTAAACACCTTTGACATAAAAGTATAGACAGATAGTTCATGAATGAATTGTGGTGTTGAACCAGGTATACTTATATATTCTCATAGACTTAGAATTAAAAAATCTGTGCATTATTTGATGCGCATTGTGCGAATCTAGGCAATCAGCTGACCGTTCTTGACATCAGAAGATGCATTGCATCATACATCGCAAAATCGAGATGTCATATGTATGTATGGACTTGTATGTGTATGTATGTATGAACTTCATAACTATTTTTATTTTAAGTAATTCCACACAATTCTTCATGCATCAATCAATGTCTTTTGTCGTCACTCAACAGAGAGATGATGCTTTTCTTTAATTTATCTTGTGTGCTTTGTGGTACGGCTCTTGATCCCCGATACTTCAAACTTACCCCAATATAAGATCGAGTTCATCGCCATTGTTCAACTCAGCATTCCGCGCAGGCGGTAAAGGCTTCTTGTCATCTGCAACACCTTGATATTGCTGTCTGACGGGTATTTGTTCATTAGGATCGCCTCTCTCCACAGGGGGTTCAAATCCGTTACGC
Organism: Anastrepha obliqua; assembly: GCF_027943255.1. Classification (NCBI taxonomy): domain Eukaryota; kingdom Metazoa; phylum Arthropoda; class Insecta; order Diptera; family Tephritidae; genus Anastrepha; species Anastrepha obliqua. The sequence continues at coordinate 50,133,266 of NC_072896.1, forward strand.
ATTATCAGGTTAGCCGAAGGTGCTTGTTTGGGCACTACCTTGGAGAACATATTATACACTTTCCCATCCTTGCCCACCGTATCGATATTTAGTAAACTGGGACGCGCCTGCAGGTAATAGCCATTAATTTTCGCAGAGTTTTTAGCATTCTTTGAAGCTGTCTCGAAAAGTGCGTAGTTCCGGTGGCCGTTCGCTAAGTAGATAACTCCAGCTTTGATATTTCCTGCTGTGGTATTGCTAGTGTTGAAGGAAACATTTGGAGGCTGCGGCGGTTGCAGCTGACCAGTGTTTCGGTTCAAATATATATCATTTATGGACTCTGTGAATGCCAGATTTTCTTGCGAACGTTTATGGAGCGCAGAATCCACACCGTTAAGGTATACGTGACTAGCTGGCGCGAGAATCGCATTATAGCGCACGGAGCCACTTTTCAAAGAGGTATTATCTTCCATTGGGTCACGCAGTTGCAGATTTGCGATGTTGTTCGAGTTATTGGTGAGCATCGCATTGTTTTTGAGCGAGTTTGAGTTTGTGGTGACTGTAGACATCTGGAGCGGCACCGTGGAGTGGTTCGTATCTCCACCATTTATTGCCAAAAAACTTATCTTTGGCATTTGTATTTGATTTGCATTGTGTGAAACTGGAATCGTTGTTCGTTTGGCATAAACATTGTTGGCTCCCCGATGGATATTAATTGTCGCATTTAATGCATTGTTGGCATTTACGGTATTGTTATTGTTGCTTTGTCTATTACCCTGCTGCAGCAGTTCAGTCACTGCTTGGAGTTTCTCTTGCACCGGAAGCACGTTATTCGATAAATTTTGCAGCTGTCCTGCGTTTCTAACAGCATTGACATTGGCATGGGCAGCAGCCGCTGCGGCATATTTGGCCGTAATTTTCACATTAGCATTGACAGCCGCAGTGGGTGAGATGCGTTTCAATGCATGAAAGTAGGCATATTTAAGACTTTGCTGCGCTGTGGGTCGCTTGTCCGGATCATAGTGCAACATGTCCTCCAACAAATCTAATCCGGCTTGACTGCAACGTGTCACAATGGTGTTGAGTGGTACTTTGATGCATTCCGGATAACGAAAGTGTATAGTGGCAGCGAGCCTATATCCCTCTGGCCAGTCGCTCTAAATTGTTGGTGGTCACATATTTTGAAATATTACAAATATGTACTTTTACATACCTTCTCCGGAGTTCCTAAAACAGAACAAACTTTAAATAGTTGATCCACCTCACTACTGCCTGGAAATAGTGGTCGAAATGTATACAGTTCCGCCATGATGCAGCCCATTGCCCAAAGATCTATGGAACTGCCATAATTTGTGGCATGCAGCAGCACCTCTGGCGCGCGATACCTGTTGGAAGATTTTACGTAAATGTCATAAACATTTGTATTAGAAAACATCAAAGTTACTCACCATCTCGTGGAAACATAGTCCGTAAACGGCGGTCGCGATCGTATCTCGCGCGCCAAGCCAAAATCTGCAATTTTTATAAGTTCCGGTCCTGAGCAAAGCAAATTCTCCGGTTTCAGATCGCGATGAAAAAATCCATGACGGTGCATGAACGCCAAGCCGGTGAGTACCTTTTCATGAAAAAAGCGATAGTTATAAAAATTATATTCGAATAGCCAGCAGATTATTAAAATTTTTTAAACTTCACTTTCGGCAGTAAAACTGTATGGCAAATGTTAAAAGTCAATGTGCGCTAGATTGTACCGAAAAAATTTCGCCGTAAGTCCTGAGTTTGTATTATTTTGCAAGGCGATTTCGAAAAAAACATTACTTTTATCCGAATATAGGAGTTTTCTAATCGTCCACAATCGTCAATGCCTGCAGACTCATGGCAGTGATAACTGGGTTCTCACTCATAGGAGAGCAGACAGCCAAACTGCGTATCCCCTAGAATATATACTTCCATAGTTGTGATCGACCGGAGAAAATGAAAACTATCCTCCACTTCCTCTGTCAATGCTCTGCACTATGAAAAACGAGGATGTTAACCTTTGGCAAACCGCATTTTGAAAACCTCGAAGAGCTGGCCGGTATACACGGCCTTATGAGATTTCTTAATCGCACAGGTTGAATCTAACCGTGAAGAAATAACCGTATATCTGGTTGGTAGCAAGGATGTGGCAATAAGCTGGACGGCAAAAAACTTGGATTACTGGTGGATCGCCACTTCAACCACTTTTACATTTTTCATCACATCTTCGACATTTACAGTCGGATCTTAAAGGAGAGCCCATTTTTTGTTACAAATTTCATTACCCTCAAGTACTCAAGAAATAATCTTTTTTGATGTTACTTTTATTTATTTTAATCCATGTTGTAGAAGTTGAGATGTTCTCGTAGATAAGAATGAGGTACTTGAGGTCAATGACCTTCAGAACAAACAAAAATCTATCAAATATTGAGAAACTTTTTCAGTAATGCTACTCTAAAGCCCATCGAGAATAACGAACGTAGTAGCAGGACGTCGACAACTGAAGAAAATATCAATAAAGTGAAACCAAAGTTGATTAATAACCGCAAGTTAACCATCAAAGAGCTGGCAGAGGACTTCAACATTGCTTATTGATCCGTTCCGGATATTATAGTTAATGATTTGGATTTGAGCCGTATTGCTGCAAAGTTGGTCGATCTGGATTTCATGCAAAAAGAGATCCACGTTGATACCGCCATAGACATGATTTCTCAAGACCGAATCCGACCCGATATTCACCAAAGGTATCATTACTGGAGACGAGACGTAGGCTTATGAGTACGACACGCAATCCCAACATCAGGTTATATACAGTTAATATAAACAATCATTTGAGCATTGTGAGACGTTTATGTGAAGCAATTCGCCAAACAAGAACGAATTTGTGGGAAAACAACTTGTGGATTTTGCACCATAATAACGCACCGTCGTACAGTCCCATCATTGTACCCTGAATTTTTGGCCAAGAACGGAACGAATACCACCTAACAGCCATCGAATTCACCAGATATGGCTCCCTGCGACTTTTTTCTGTTTGATCGTTTAACAGCCGTGAGGAAGTAATGGAATATTTAAAGATGGCTCTGTTGGTTATACCGAAAATATTGTTCCAGAAATGTCTCGAGATCTGGATTAGAAGTTGGCATAAGCTCGTTACAGTTGATGGGGAGTTTTTTGAAGGCGATAATATCACTTTTGGGGACAAAACTTGTATTTTAAATTTTCTCGAAAACTTTTTAATTAAGGTGGGTTGTTCGGCGAAATTTTTTTTCTGGCAAGGTGGTACCATCTAATGTGCACATATTTATACTGGTGGTTACATATGTATATACTGACATACATACATATGGACTTTGTTTTGTAAATAATTTATTTAAATTACTTTACCTGAAACAGTATGCTTTTCAGAGTCGGTTCGGGCAAATGTGTGTCTCGATCCTTTATCATTTGATACAAGTTCTCTTTCATGTATTCGAAAACAAAATATAAAGTATCATTTTCGCGTATGACTTCCTTCAGTTTAACAATGTTCGGATGGGAAAGCTTCTTGAGGGACTGCAAGCACACATTTTACATAATTAGATTGATCGGATTAGAATATAACAAAAAATAATAACAATAATAAAATAGAACTCACCTTGACTTCGCGCAAATTCATCGCCTCCTCCCAGGAGTAATATTTGCGCTTCATACGCTTAATAGCCACTTTTTCGCCAGTGTCCTTGCGTTGAGCCAACACCACGGTGCCGTATGTGCCATCACCCAATTGTGAAAGGGTAATGTAACGATTCATATTACTTTAGCGGGCAGTACCCGTAAATGAAAAACTGCCGCAATTAGTTTCACTCAGTCAAAATTTCAGGCAATAAGATACACGCATATGTATGCAATGAGCCGTTAAACAGCATTACTATGAAATTGATAGAAGAAGCAGAAAAATAATTATAATAGCCACATTATTTTTTATGTAGTGGAAATTGATGTTAATATTGAAAAAAAAATATTTCAAAAATTTCGCTATAAAACTGAATATTTTTCTTTTCTTTTTTGAATGTTTATTATTTTTTAACAAAAACCATATAAATCGAATTTCCTAAAAATTCCGAAAGTTCCAAAAAACTTTTCACCACACTTTTAATTAGAAATTCTACAAAAATTTTTTAAACTTTTGTATAATAAAGGGCACGTTGAAACTTGTTAAACATCTCCGCTAACACTTCAAATTTACACTTTATTATATCGGGTGTTTTTTTAGAAAACTGAGAAACTGTGCCGGCATTTCTGTTCAGTAAGGTTTGGCAAACTATCATGAATCCTTTAACGCCAGAATAATGCTTCCAAATTGTGAAAATTTGCTTTGAAAAATATAAATCTGTTCACAAAATTCATAGATTTTACTGTTTGATGCGGTTTACACGCTGGCGACATCATCAGTCCTTATTTCTTTGGAAGTGAAGGAGCTGCCGTTGCGGTGAATGGCGTGCGTTGTCGAGCCATGCTGACAGAATATTTGATTTCGAAAATGAATCAGCTAAACATCGACGACATTTGATTCCAACAAAGCGGCACAACTTGCCATACAGAGCGCTTAAGAATCGATTTATTGTAACTCGTAGTCGCGGCAGGCGCCTGTACAACTAAATACATCATTTTTTTCAGTACTTCTTGACATTTCATCATACAATAGAAAGACTTATTACGCCTCAATAACGTTTACAAATCGTACAATTGTATTACGAAAATCGACGTTCTGTTAGAAATATTCATCGCGCGCTCAGGCCAAATATTGGTGTTCAGCGATGAGACCCATTTTCATATCTTTAATGACTACGTCAATAAGCAAAATTGTCCTATTTGGGCTGAAGAGCAAACCAAGACCATTCAAGATCAGTCATTTCAATCATTTGGTGCAGCCTATGGGCTGGAGGAATCATGGGCCCATATTTCTTCAAAGACGAAGAATGTAATGTGCACGTCAATCATATTTGAGACTTATGAACAAGGTAGGTGGGAAAGTAAATGAAATGGTTAATGGTCATAGTGGTATCAAAACCACTATGAGACCTCCAACGGACAGATATCTACAGCCAACCAGAGCTGTTGATGTAATAGAGAAGATTGATGGGATTTAGATTGGCGCACTGCTCTAGACTGTCGAAGAAAGGAGCACCCAGTGACCTTAATCGTCTAGCTGCCAAACTCGGACACTTACAGAGAAAGTGCTCAACACTCTCCTTCTCGGAAAGGTCCCCACAGCATCTGCAATGAGGATTAAATGGTAAGCTTAGCTTTTCCGCGTGTGTGCCAATTTTAAGGAAATAGATAAATTGACTAATTTGGAGAAAATCCCTGCTCCGACTCCTAATTCCATCTAGCAGCCGTCAGTGGAGACAGAGGCCCCACCTTCGGTGCAGATTTTTCTCTAGTTCCAATCCTGCCTACTTGAAAAGACTACTCTGGCACGACCCTCAAACTCCAGTTCGCGAAATAGAAATACGGTGTTAACTACCCAAAAGTTCTACCATATCACTTGAGAGATTGCCTCCAGAGGCCAACCTCTTTAACCTGATTGCACTTTGAGCAGCGATGGAAATAACGTAAACGTAGATTGGAAGTAAGTGCAAAACGACTTTCAGGGTAGCATTGGGGCAAGCTCTACATGCTCCGGTCATGCCAATACATGCAGTCTTTGCATCCTCCCCAGTTTAGCTTTCTAGCTTTCGAATAGCTTCCTACCAAACCAGTTAAATCCATCCATATGTCAAATTTGGCAGAAACACTAATAGTACCCATTTTTTGCCGAACATAGATTTGCAGGAGTTTGAAGCTATACTTGCCTTCTTTACCCGATGTACTAGGCAACTGTAGTGCCTTCGCTTATCTGTTTGGTACTACAGTTGCCTAGTCAAAATAATTGTTTTATTTATTAAATAATTTATTCAAAAGCAAACTTAGATGATTAATTTTACGCCACCTTTTGTATGTACATACACAAATAAAACTAAACCCCATTAGTAATTCAGACATATAATATATTGGTTGTTTGTTTGTGCGACTGAGGACTCGTTTTAAAAACTGAAGTTAAAAAAAAGAAGAAAATGTTCGCATGCGGAAAAAAGAAGAAATGTGTGTGCATTCAAACATTTTTACGACACGCGTTTGGTTTCTAAATGAGCTCTTGTCATTTCATTCTCGAATACAATAATTGCCACTAATGCCAAAGAAGGACGTCATTTACTATTAAAATTACAGCAATCAGTCGGCAAACTCGAAGAAACTATCGCCAAAAGTTTAAGTCCCCAAGTTCAATCTCTTAACAGTGGGAAGTCCACCAACAGACATATTTATGTAAGAGCTTTAAAGTGGAACTAGCTTTAAAAAAACTAGTTCATCATGATACCAATTTTCATATTCCCATTATTGCTTCTTCCTCTTGGAGCTTGACATTTTCTCATATCGTGTTTGTGTTCAGTATTGCAAAAGGTGTCGACTTAATAGCGCACAATAAATAATTTTATTATTGGCGTAGTTACTCTTCGAAAGCATGTCTCCTGTATTTCACAAAAAATAACAAATAATCCAACATACGTGCTATACCTAAGTGCATTTACTTACTAGGGTAAACCAAAAGTTATATAATTTTTTGTTTTGTTGCAAGAAAACGGTTCTTATTCATATTATATAGTTTTATCTAAACTTTTTTCACTCTTTTCTCAAATCTAAATAAATTAAAATTTGATTATCCAAATCAGTCTTTCCCTAAAAAATTAAAAAAAATAATAAATATCATATTTATTCACGATGTGTGTCGTCTATCCAAATGTAAGAGATAAGAGTTTATTAAGTAGAAAAACGTTACAATATTTATGTTATCGCACAATTTACAGAATATGATATAAATCTTAATTCTACATCATTATATTTATATATTTATCACAGGTTTGGTTTTTTAAACGATTTTTTCTTTTTTTCGAAGGAAAAAACTACTATGAAAAACCACCGCTTTACATCTTACAAGCTAGGGTTAATCTATACGCATTTAAGTACCACGGCCTAATTGAACATTAAGGAAGTTCAGTTATTAGCAGATTGTCCGAAAAACTGGAACGAATTTTGAATCTTTTAGTCAAATTTTGTATTTGATCTGACAAAATCTAAGTTTTTGATTCATTATGAAGCTTTCTGGTGGAGAAATGCCATGGGAGTCGTAGCATCATTTAGAGTACCTTATTTTGGCAGATTTGCAGTTTCTTAACATGTGACTTTGCGATATTACTCCAGGCTGGACAGGTATATAATATTATTGGCTGAAATATAGACTTATAAATTATTAATTTATTTTCATCACTTAAGCCTGAGCGTCTATTTATTAGGGGATATAACATTTTAATTGCCAAATTTACTTTATCCTGTATGTACTTTACATGATCGCAAAAAGATACTTTTTTATCAAAAATCACCCCCAGATATCGTACGGTATTGGCCCACGGGATATCATAACTACCTAATTTCAAACCTGTACTTGGTATAAAGCAATGACTTCTTTTTCTAGTGAAAAAGATAGCTTGCGTCTTACCAATGTTTAATTTTATTTTCAAGTACACAAGTAGTCTGCCATGTTTTGTAGTGCATCTTGAAGTTTGGTTACGATTTGGTTACCAAACGCATTCGAATAAAATATGCCAATGTCGTCTGCATACATAGCATATGAACAATTGGCTAATTTGGGAAAATCAGAGCAATAAATAATGTACAGTAAAGGACCAAGTACCGATCCCTGGGGAACTCCAGCGGGTAATTCGATCATGTCAGAGTATTCGTTATTCAGAGACACGCAAAAGTAACGATTTTTTAAAAGGCAATTTATGATTTTTACTAGTTGTAATTCAATTTTTTAACATAAGACTACCCAGTTGCCATCAGCAGCCCCTAAAGGGTGTAGTGGTTGGTCTGCAAAATTGGTTAGTTGAAAGGTGGATGTAATGGTTGATGAAGTAGCCTGGAGCTACGAGCTCGCCATTAAGTTCAAGTTTGGCATAAGGATTGCGACCGTGTTTTCTAAAGGGAGGTATCTACTATAAGCTCAGCATTTACTCTTCAGCTGACACTCACTTTTAAGTATGTCCGAGGAACTATCAGGCTTGGATTTTAGCCGCCTATAGAATTTTTTTATGAATAATTCATTTACCTCTCCCTCTTTGCCACGTTAGAGTCCAAGTAATTACACCTCTTTTGGAGGCAAACAAGGGCGTTTTTTCACTTTCAAGCTTGTATCGCGGTCAATATTTCCCAGCTCTAAGACAATTAAATCGAAGAGCCGTTTACCGAAATTATCGCGCTAAGAATCAATTATTTTTTGTGCGTCTGGGTGAAACTAAAGATGATTGAAGCACATACATTTAATACAAGCAAATTAAAAGTTGGGTCTGAAGAAGAGTTAACTCTGTGGCACTCACCGTTCACCGCCAACTGCAAACTGCTTTTTCGAAAAAAATGTCCAGCCAAAATTGCTCAAGTGGTTACTGTGTTCAAAAGATCCGAGTAAAGCGAGGGTAGACCAGTAAGCCCCTGAGAATTAAAATACGCAGCCTCTTTTCATCAAAAACGAATTTAATTTTTCAATATTATCTCTTTGCAGAATCGATGTTACTGATACCGCACGTCCGCATGGGCCCTCTTCCACTGTCAATCTCTTCTTTGTTCTTTGATCTGTGATAATGCAATCATGTTTCGTCTGCATTTTTAGAAACGGCACAAAAACCCGCTCGGATTGCTTGCTAGTTTTTCCTACACATGTTTACACAAAACTAAAATCATTGGTCGATGGAGTTCGAGATCCATGCAAGTGAGAGCTGCAGACTCAACAATTCCCTGTTCTTAGATGTCATTATTTTTCCTTTCCCAAAACCTTCTCTAGTAATATTCAACAGGGTACGCTTGCCTGGTTGCTGAATAACTATCCGAAGTGGCGTCAGCTCGAGCATCACCTCCATCGCAGTTTTGGGAAAGGTTTGCATCGCCTCCATGATATTCAAGCTGAAGCTTAGCTAGTGCTGCCCGTACTGTCGAGAGAAGGCTCTCGATGCCCAAGCAACCGCTCCATTTGTCATGATGTACATCCAGGGCAAGGAGAAGATACTTAACTTCGATGACCAACCCACTAGCAACCCCGTCCATGTTGATCTCCCTCATTCCTGGTAAGACTCTTTTCCCAGTGAAAGGAAAGATGGCTATTATATCCAGCCAACCGGTCTTGATGTTTTACACAAATGAAAAAACCTGCAGTTTTTCGCTACCTCCGAACAGAGAATGATTTTTATGAGGTTCTTGTTCATGGAAGAAATACACTCATTTTCTGCCAAGGAGCGACCGTCATTAGAAAAAACTTTCTATCAAATGGGTTTTGTACCTGGGATTTCAAGCGTGTGCACCTCTAAATGGTAGTCAACCGATTCGGCCGCGGCAGATGCACTTTACCCAGTTATTAACCCATTTTTACAAAATTTACAAAATTTCATTTAAAGCAATCGGATTCTTCTAACATCCCTTTTTTCAGAAATCCGGCACCCTAGAGTTTGCACGCTTTGCTACAATTTATTTTTCACATGATAAATATATTTTTATTACCATCATCACCTTCGATTATATTGCACACATACGTAGGCATAACGATATTATAAATCGATATATTGATGCGAGTAAATATACATCCATACATACCTACAGACATACTCGTATACAAGCATATGCTAGTTGATCCTCATTCTTAAACTTAATAGCTTTAATGCTCGCAGTAGTCAAGACACATTTTCCACAGTCAGCCAAGGTCAAAGCCGTCATACTTTGTACCAATCATACTAAACCTTGTTAGTTATATAAATATTGAATACACGTTTAATATTATATTTACATATTTACATTAAGGCAAGCTTGCACACATAAATACGTAGGTAAAAGAATTTCTTGAAAGCAACTCCTTCACTCCTTCACACAGTTGACCCAGAAATTTACAACCTGGCTTTACTAATAATTATCACCAATGTTTGTAGGTTTTATATAATTGCATGTTGATATGTATTTGTAAATACGTATTCATTATAAATGTATATATTCATTAGAAATGTCTATAAGCCAATTAAAGTCTACACACAAGTCTATGATTGTCATAAAATTGACCCAGTTCAAACAAAGCGTACAACAGACCTAACAATTGTGTCAGGGTGCCTCTTTAACAAACGTCGTAAGCCTTTAGAAATATGAATAAATAAAGTGCCCACTCCCGTTTAAGTGTACGTCCTAAATTTTATGCAATGTGAAGGAAACTATCTATTAATAGTTAAATAGGCAACCCAATTTCTTATTTTTTTTCCTTTCAAAGTGTCTACTGATGCTTAAAAATACGGTATGGAGCGTCCTCTTAAATCGAAAAAAACCAAGCGTTTAATATTTGGAAAGTTTTTCTACAGACATACATATATGTACTTAGATATACATACATATATAGAACACAATACCCGGTGAGTGGCCGATTGGCATTTTGACATAGTACCGGCATTCGATGGGTTCTCTTAACAACTTTTTGGCGTAGTATGTACTTTTATATTCTCAAACCCACTAATAACGCAACGAATATCGTCTTTTAGTAAGTTTGTTAATTTTTAATGGGGCTCTAAGTCACGATAGATCATGCTTGGTTGTTCGCCTATATTTGGAGGCTTCTAATAAATTTGAGTATTTCCTCATGCCCTTTCTTCCATATGGATCAATGGATTTTGAGACAACACCTAGGCGTGCAAATCTTCGCCTTGCGAGAGCTATATATTCTAAAAGATGGGCTCTGGTGTTTCATTGTCCCACCCGGAAAAATGGCAAGTGCGGATTCCTACTAATCCTAGTTCTCTGAAATGGTAATGAAGACTGTCCCGGTTCAACTGTCAGGTTCAACCTGAAATAGATAAGCTGACATTTCTAGAAACGTTTAGCGCAGGTACTCTTGAGTCATTCATTTACATGCAATATGGATGTAATTGCAATATGGACGTAAAGTCTAGAACAGAGGCAGGCCGGCAAAGCAACTCATCTTCCCTTCTCAAAAAGAGTCAAGTAGATCTGGATATAGAGGCCATAAAAACTCTCACTGGATACCAAACGGGCATTGTAGTTTTCGTTATCATTTCGGGAAACTACGATTAATAAAATCATTTGTAGTTTTCACGAGCTGGGCTATGAAACACCAGAGCAGATACTCTGAGAATGTGCAGCTTTTGTCAGAGGAAGACTCACTCACCTTTTCATTGGTTCTATGGAGCAAAAATCCCACTAAAGTGCTCAAATTTATTTGCAGCCTTCCTTTATAGGCTCGCGATCAAGCACCAGAGGCCGCATCATAAATCGCAGATCCTTTAGCCTAACAAAACTTAAACTGAAAACCAGTGCTCCTAGGGTAGCCCCCTTCTCTATCACGATAAGGAAGGGAGGTATTCCTATAAGTGCATGTCAGGCAGGTTCCCGTTGTCCCAGTTATGTCAACGCCCACAGACTTATGGAGCAAAACTCAACAAACGTTCGTGCCCCTTGAGATACCAAAAATAAAATGGGGCTGGATTTGGCCGAGTCTCCGTGAAGTATTTGCCGTTCGGATTCGGCTTAAAACTGTAGGTCTCTTCATTTGTGAAACAACATCAAGACGCACGCCACAAACAAGATGAGGAGCTCGGCCAAACACCCAAAATGGGTGTAACCGCCAATTATATATACATATATATAATTCGCCATGTTTTAGCAAAAAGGAAGTGTGCGGACGAGAGAGGGCATTTCAGGTGTGGGTTTTGTCAAGCACCACAGCAAGATGGTATCATGGATAGTTTCCTTCCTCATGTGAATGATATGAAGATAGTCTTTTTGGAGTTCAATGAAACAATTAGATATCCTTATATTATTTGCACACACTGTGAAGAAAGAAAGAAGTCGAATTCACATCGCTGCAGTATCAGATAGCGATATTTTCAAACTGTCTCACAGTCTTTCAAAGTAAGTATTAATCAAGGAACAAGTGACTATAATCAATCCGGAATTCATAACTATCTCCTGATATTAAATTAGATAATAGATTAGATAAAGATTAGTGATTCGATTAGGTTTATCAAGTCAATTAGCAGGAAATTGGAGTAGAAACACTAATAATCACAAGGACATGGTTTTTGAATATAATGTTTGATACAATAATGGTCTTATTTCCTAGCGGAGATCATTTTGCTTGTTGGCATCTTTGGCCAATAAGGTAGTGAAAGAGAGTGCAAAATATCGTAGCTACTAGTCCATTAAACAACTGGTATCTGTGGCAGTCTAAGTGGAAAGTAAGATGCGGCTCATGTCCTTTAAAATGATGTAGAGAACCCATATCAAATTAAGAAATATATTAAAGTTATTTAAAAAATGTATAAATTTTGTTTTTAATTAACCAATCGAAAAACTACTGCGACACTCTGCGTAGAGTAGTAATTGCGAATTTCACTCATAGATGGCTTCAGTTGAATTTTTAGGTTTGCAGTCGTAGTACAAATGAAAAACACGTTCTGTTATTTGATAGTTGGCAATTCAGCTGTCAATCAATAAAAAAAGTTTTTTGATCGGTTGCGTAGTTTTCGTTTGGCGTTGGTTAAAAAATGGAAAATCAAAGGGAACTTTTTCATCATATTTTAGTTTTTTATTTCCGAAATGGGAAAACCGCATCGCAAGCTCATAAAAAGTGCTGTTTATGGTGACGAAGCCTTAAAAGAACGGCAGTGTCAAAATTGGTTTGCCAAATTTCTTTCTGGTGATTTTTCACACAAGGATGAAAAACGCTCTGGTCGTCCAGTGTAAGTTGATGATGCCCTAATCAAGGCAATAATCGATTGGATCGTCACAGTACAACAGGGGAGATTGCAGAGTAGCTTCATGTGGGTTCCCCACGAATTGAAAGAAACGCATTTAACGCAACGCATTAACAGCTGCGATTTGCTAAAGAAACGAAATTAAAATTATCTATTTTTAAAACAACTTATAACTGGCGATAAAAAATGGGTTGTTTACAACAATATCAACCGGAAAAGATCGTGGAGCAGGCTAGGTGAACCTACTCGAACAGCATCAAAAGCTGATATTCATCAAAAGAAGGTGGGATTATAAAGGAATTGTCTACTTTGAACTCTTACCACCCAACCGAACGATCAATTCTGATGTCTACATTGAACAACTAACGAAATTAAACAATGCAGTTGAAGAAAAGCGACCCGAATTGACAAATCGAAAAAGTATTGTACTCGTATTCCATCATGACAATACAAGGCCACACATATCTTTGGCCACTCGGCAAAAATTATTGGAGCTGGGTTGAGATGTTTTGCCATATCCACCATATAGTCCTGACCTTGCACCATCTGATTATTAGTTGTTTCGATCTTTACAAAACTCCTTGAATGGTAAAAATTTCAATAATGATGATGATGTCAAATCGTACCTGATTCAGTTTTTTGCTAATAAAAACCAGAAGTTGTATGCTCGTGTGACTATGATGCTGTCTGAAAGATGGCAAAAGATCATTAATCAAAATGGGCTATACATTACAGAATAAAGTTACTTAGTTCCATGAAAAAATTGTCTCTGATTTTCTAAAAGAAATCCGCAATTACTTAGTTGCCAACCCAATATACAAGAAGATGTGTGACAATTTTTAGGTCAACCATTTAAAAACTGAGTTGGGCCGATAACACAGGCCTATTGTTTTAAAACATGTTACTACCAAAAGGGGGCAAAAGAAAATAAAAAATGCCCTTTGTGCTCGCCGTTATCTTGAGATGATCGTAATTTCTCAGTATTTATCTCTTATGTATTATCTAAATATAGTTATCGATTTTTTTTGAATTTCCATTTAATATAACCAATTGCAATGGTTCTTGATATAGAGCAATGTTATGTGGCCAGAGCTCGACAACATCGATGTTTCCGACTTGTGGTTACAACAAGAGGTTGTTATATGCAAAACAGGCGACGCAGCGCCGAAGTTGTGAAGGAAAATATTTACGCGACCAAAGCCAATAACTTGGACGCCCTTACTGCCAACATTCGGGAGGCTATTATCGCAATAATATCGCCCATTCTGAATCGATTTATCAAAAATTGAACGGCCCCATTATGAGTCCAATTACCGACAAGGTAGTAATGATACACGAAAATGATCTTCCATTTATCGGTTTATCTATATAGATATCAGAATAATGTATTAGAAAATAGCGTAAGTATACGTGTACGTGTAATTTGACAAGATAATTTGGACTGATCATGAGTCACGATCAGATGGTTATGAAAAAATTAGAGCCGCACATCAAGAAAGGCTCGCTGATTTTATGTTATCTGGTGAACGTTTGAAGTGCTTTTTGATTTATGAATTCAGAAAACAGTTTAAAAGCAAACTTTTAATGGATTTTAAAGTATTGTATTTATACTTAGGTTTGATGAAACAAAAACGATATCAACTATGTGAAAACAACTTTGGAGCTCGAAAGGTAGAACTACTCAACCCTGGAATAAATATATGGGTGTTGAAAATCGGATGGAAAATAGCCAAGTTATGATAAAAAACATTTCGACGGTTCTGAGAAGGCAACAAATTGAGAGGAGGAAGCAACTAATTGAAATTTGTTTTTGTTAATAAAACATAAAATAATAAAAATAAAATATTTTTTAATACATTTTTCAGGTATTTTTTTTTTGGTTTTTTTTAATTTTTTTCTTAATTATCTATATATAATATATAAATATAAGTAAAAATAAATATATTTTTAGTGAGCCTTTTCAGTGCTTGGCTTCACAGTGCGGTCGCTTGGAGCACTACTAACCTTTATTTGGTCTATTAGTATAGTGTAGCCATACGTACTTTTCGGCATTTCAAAAATTAAGAATCATTATATGATTGGGGAGGGTGCTTAAAAAAACCACAAAATATTTTTTAAATTTATTTTTTAAAACGTTTTAAGTCGCTATCAAACGTGCAGGAAAAGACATTGAGTGTGCATTGTAACTATAAGTTCGTCGTATTGGCAATGGTAGGCTTTTATTTGCATACATCAAATTGAAATTGCGTTCAAATAGTCTAATCCAATACTTACTTTGATAAGTGCTAGTTGCAAGCGTACTGAGTTTAATGTTTCTAGAAATCGAAATCGTCGAAATCATATAAAAAACCGGACATCAGCAGCAGAGTCTCTTAAAAGCGAATTCAAAACGGATTTGCTATCAATAACTCATTGGCGTGACAAATTAACTCTGGATATGTGGTAAGTGGCCAGTTTTGATATTTGAGCTTGATATTGATTAGCTTCCAGCGGTTCCCGAACTGAAGCATGGAACAGTCAAAGTAAATGCTTAAGCTGTGTAAGAATTCATGGCATTGTATGAAGTTACAAAGCCTACAATAGCCAACGTCTCCGGAAAAAAGTAGGAGGCAATTTTGCTACTTGTCGAACTAACCCCTACGATCTCAATATCAAGTGACATGATGCTACCGATGTTCAGTTTTGTCAAACGCTTCAAGACTGAAGGGGACAATAAAAATACCAAAACCAAGCAAGATAAACCGGAACAAAATAACATGGCATGCGAGATGCAAGGATAGGGGTCAAAGGATCGGGGAAAAATACTCGCAAACGCTAAGAAGGAACTCAAATAAAGGGTTTTCCAATAAGAGGTGTTATTTTAATATTCAAAGAAAAATGCAATTTTTTAATATAAATGATCGGATGTTTCTTTCAGTTATAATAGTGGAAAATAACATCAGACAAATGACCACTACGACCACGCTTGCAGGACAATATCCTTTTCATGAAATTCTCCATAACCGAATTGCAAAGTGGCTGCCCTATGTCCTCGATAGCCTCACGAATTCCATCTTTGAGTTCTTGAATCGACCCTGGGTTGTTGGCGTAGACCTTCTATTTCACGTGGCCCCAAAGAAAAAAGTCACAAGGCGTTAAATCACAAGATATCGGTGGCCAATTGTGATCACCTCTTCGAGAGATAACACGGTCCGGAAACTTTTCCCGTAAAATATCAATGGTTTCGTTGCTTGTGTGGCACGTAGCGCCGTGTTGTTTAAAATAAACGTTGTCCACATCAATACCATCCAATTCCAGCCATAAAAAATCGTTAATCATCTCTCCTGTTTAACACCTAACACCTGTTATTGGAAAACTCTTTATATTTAAAGCGGAAGTCTACGCTGTTATTGGTGTCAAACAAGTTGTTGAGCCAGTTTTCAAAAGCCTCTTTGTTATCGAAGGTAATGCCCTCCATACGGTTTGACAGGGAGCGGAAAAGATGGTAATCGGTCGGTGCAAGGTCCGTAGAATACGGCGAATGCTGAAGGACCTCTCATTCGAGCTCTTGGAGTGCGGCTTTGACGACTTGTGTAACATGGGGCTTGGCGTTGTCATGAAGGAGTATGATTTGACCACGTCGATCAGGTATTTTTAGTCGAATAGCCTCATTCCCGCGTTGTAGCTGGGCAATGTAGAGCTCCTTATTGACCGTGGCATTCTTTTTGAGCATTCCCCAGTGCACCATGCCCTCCCAGTCCCACCAAATACATATCACGATCTTCTTCGGATGAAAATCCAGCTTTACTACCGGCTTTGGCGTATCTCCTGGAGCCACCCAACCCTTTCTTTACTTCATATTGATGTATAGGCGCCATTTCTCATCTCCCGTGACGATTCGGTACAAAAAGCATTGTTTATGACCGCGTGTTGCTCAATGGCGGGGAAGATGCTGAGAAGCAATTTGAAGGTGACTTTCTTTGTTCTTTTCGTTGAGCTCGTGAAACACACAGGCTCCCAATTTTTCGGTAAATCCCATTGAATGAATTACCTTCATCGTTTTATGATCGCATTTCATTTTTTCCGCCAATTTAAGACTGGTTTGGCGACCGTTCTTCTTCAAAAGTGATTTGAGACATTCTTAATCGAGTTTAGAAGGCCTTCCGCTGCGGGACGTATCATCAAAGTCGTCATTTTTAAACTTTGCAAACCATAGCTGTAGACTCGCCTCGTGATACCTTCTCCATACACGTAGCAAATGTCGATGAAAAGGAAATCAAAATATAAAACGCTATGGACCTATTCCCCAACACAATAGAGTAAGCAATTACCTAACTAGCTTGGGAATATACTCGAATAGAATTTGTAGGTTCTGTAGGAAGGAAAATGAAGCATAACTGTCATTGTGTCCAGCACTGAAGTATAAGCGGCAAAAAACACCTGGGTAAACCTACATATGTTACCAGAGGAGGAAATTAAACTCAATAAAATAGGACAAATACTAAAATTGATTGAGAAAGTTGAGCCATGAAGTAGGCACGATGGATCTTTCGGGTCGCAGTGCTGAATCCACTAAAAATAATAATAAAAATAAAATAATAAATAAATAATTGGCGCGTATACTTCTGTTATTTCTCAGGAAAGCGCAGAAAAGATGGAGCTCCACTTCTTCATGTGTTATTTCGAAAACCCTTTGGCCCCAATACGATATATGAAGGACTCAGAAAGTTCTTTGGACTCCTCGCCATTCAATTTCCAAACTCGTAGCTGTGTTTACCGGTCACTGGACGATCGGCACATACGTGGAAAAGCTAGGGTTACCATTTAACCCCAATTGCAGAAGCTGTGGTACCTTACAGAGAAGGAGACTGTCGAGCATTTTCTCTGTAAATGTCCGGGTTTGGCAGCTAGAAGACTAAGGTCACTGGGAGCTCCTTTCTTTGACAGCCTCGGGCAGTGCGCCAACCTAAGTCCAATGAATCTTCTCCATCATATCATATATGGCTGTGGATATCTGTCTGTTGAAAGTATCATAATGGTATCGAAACGGCGCTTTAGTGCTACTTGAGGAGTGCCAGGTGCACTTCAACCATTTCACCTACCTACCTACTTCTGTTAGCTGTTTAGCCGAGCTTCTCCTCCTATTTGTGGTGTGTGCCTTGGTGTTGTTCCACAAATGTAAGGACCTACAGTTTTAAACCGACTCCGAACGGCAGATATTTTTTTTATGAGGAGCTTTTTCATAGCAGAAATACACTCGGAGGTTTGCCATTGCCTGCCGAGGGGCGACCGCTATTAGAAACAACTTTTTTTTCACTTTAGGTGTTTCACGGAGATTCAAACTACCGGCAGTAATGGGCAATGACAAACCTCCGTTTTTGATCAAAAATATTGAAACTTGGAAGGATGACCGTGCTTTTACGGCTGCAAAGAAAATCGTCCATTCCAAACGTGCAGTGAGCGTTGTTGCTGGACGTGGTGTTGCGTAAGTGGAGAAATATACAGTCTGTGTCAGAAGAAAAGAACTGGGTTTTTTTCTTTTAACTTCATGATATATTTCGTCTTGCTTTTTCCAGCATAATATTCCCACTCAAGGGATACGACGCCAGTGCAAACTCAGGTTAGTGTCATCCGAAACTTTCCCGTACACGCAACCAAACAAAAATGAGTGAGAAGTACGCGAAGCGTTTTGAGACGGTATTTTTATGCACGCATTCGAAAGGGCCGAAATTATCTTACGCCGTGGCTGCAAAAGTGATTAAAAAATCAAAAAAGATTGCTGTGATGAATAATCAGCGGTATAAGGTGTCCAAAATTGTTGATGACTTTTCAGAGCGCGGCTTGAAGTGAGTTACGACAAAAAAGCAGGATCAAGTGATCGTCAACTTTTAAGCGTAACCCTTCTTTGGTGCTACGCCATGCACGATCAGTTCTTGCTAAAAAGGGAATAGATGTGAGTAGCAACACCATCGAATAACGACTGAAGGAGGCGAACATATCCTAGCATCCCACATCATCAAAACCACTGCTCTCAGAAAAACACATTGAGAAACAACAAAACAAGAAAATGGCGTCACTGTATTAGACTGACCTTCCCAGTCCCCAGACGTCAACCCCATTGAAAATGTGTGGGGAACTATGAAAACGCATCTTGCCGGAAGGCCAGTCCATAATTTAAAGCAACTCATGCGTCAAGTTCGCAAAATCTAGTCCTGTTTGTCGACGGGCTGCGCAGAAAAACTGGTTCAAAGCATGAAGAAGATGTCAGGCTATACTCGACCACGATGAAGGCTACACGGCTTATTGAGTAATTGCGACTCGTAAGTTTATACATACTTTCATGTAAAAAAATTTTTAAATATATAATTTTTATACTTCATGAATAATCGCTGATCCTTTTCTCTGACACAAACTGCAAGTAGTTAATAAAAACTTGTAAAAAGCAAAAGCAATAGTTGCCTTTGTGGTTAAAAGAGTACAGGAAAAAATATCCTGATCCAAAAAAAATTAACGCCTGTATCCTGATTGTAAGTGATTTAAATATTAATGGTAGTTTTATTTGTAATTTAAATATTCATTTACATTGTATACATTTTATAACAGTAAATGTAGATTTGTGCTCAATACAGTGTTCTATTCTATAGCGAAGCTAGATATTATGTAAAAAAATTAATTTAATGATTACAAAAGCTTCGTATGAAAAAGATCGTATAAAAAGGTGTCCGACTAAATTAAAAAAAAACACAAAACACAAAAAGACAAAAAAAATTGTATATGATTTATTTGCATTTCTTAAAAACAAAGACTGAATTTTTCATATCCAAATTGGTTGTACCTATTTTATAGATCACCGGTGTACATATACATGCATATATAATATATTATATGTACTTATAACTATATGCATGTAAATACACAGTATGTGTGAAAGTAAATGTGCTCGAACCTGGATATTTAATTTTACCTTCACTCCTCGTAGGTTTTAGTTGTTCTATGATAATTAACTTTCACTACTTTGCTTTGTTATTTGCTTTACCTTATACACATAAATTCATAAATTTTTAAACAAATTCTTTTGCAATTGTCACACTATCGTTGCAATTAGTGAGCGCTCCTTGTTTATCGATTAACTGCAATTTCAAGAATTTCCATTTGCATTTTACGAGTAACAGTGTATAATTTTTTTCTTTTTTTTTTAATTTTCATACATTTATTTATTACGTAATGTATGTCGAAGCATTGAGTAATTTTTACACATTTTTATAATCTTACACTTCAGCCCTGAATTGCATTAAAAAGTTTAATTTTCGATGAAATAGGGCAACTGCTTTTGCCTCGACTCCGCTCAACATTTTCTCTCAGATTTATTATTTATCAGTATTTATTTTTCAATTGAACTCAAGGCACTTGATTTCACTTTATTTTTGAATTCTCTGCAGCTTTGTATATTTTTGTGTGAAAAAATAACTTATTTTCCGAGTATCTAATATACAACAATCACAACCGTAACTAGCGCTGACGTTGTTAACGTTAAAGGTTCTAAGGTTAGCCACGAATAACCGACGTAAGCAGCCGCTAGTCAAGCAGACTCAATTCATTCAGTACACCGAAAATAATAAGTAAAAAAAACGCCTGTCAACCAAGCAACACACAACAATAAATTGCCGAAAATAACGAACGAACACCTTTAAGGAAGTCCGCAAGCAGCCAGTCACTGAATCAGTCACCACATCGAAGAGGAAGAAACTTTTTGCACCTGTTCGAAGCTTGTGGTAAAACCAGTGGGAACTACTAGTGGTTGGTATACAAATCAAATATCCATTAGAAAAAAAAGCAATAGAATGCTTTTAAACCTAAACACGAACTACCAGTGAGTGTACAAGAAAATGAACGAACACAACTCACAATCAGTCAAAGGTGAATGGCAAAAGCGTAAAGATGGCAACGGCGTCAAAGCCCTCGGGACCGACCGGCACTACTCGGAAATCATACGATTGTGTCGCGCTCCTTGTTCGCCTTAGTGGTTGATAGGCCTAGTAACACCGAAGCCTTGGTCGCGTTGACGACCTCCAACCAAAACAATAAACAAAATACAAATGGTTGTAAATTAAAATACAATAGTAAAATAAAGCAAATGGCTGGTAAAGTACGACATTTGTATTCAGTTAAGTGATTCATTTGGGGTTAGATGCGCGAACACACAAAACTTCTAGCTCTAGTTAATGTAAGCGTGAGAGAAGTGGTGTTTAGAAAGCTTTCGCTTTCTTTTTTGATTTTAAAAAATCCACTCCTGACATCGCAAAAGTTGACGTGTAGTTAAACATAAAAAAAAAAAACAAAAAAATAAAAATAGAAATAGAAATAAAGTAAACAAAATAAATTATATGAGATTTGAGAAACATATACTTATATACTTTATATATTATATTTACGAGTACGCACTTTATTGTCTTTCAGCACAACTTAGTCTTCCATCTCTAGCCTTTTGAAAGCCGCATTTTTCTCATTGGTTTTTCACAATGACTGAGTCTAAGAAAACTGAAAACGTAAAACCTTTGGATGAAATAATTTATCCAGAAATCGAGCCTGGCATAATTAGCAAGCAAATGATTGACAAAGCTTATCTGGAGGATGGCAAACAAGGCGAAGAAGCACGCCTTCATCAAATGGAACCCGTGGTATATGAACGCATTTCCGTCTTAAGGTTGGAGTTTAAAAGTAAGTATTTTTTTTTTTAATTCTTTTTAAAACCCGTATAAAAGTGCATAGATACGAGAGCAATTAATTGATAGCACTGTTGTCAGAGGATTTGACAAAGTGTTGCAATATTTCAATTTAAGTGTCACTGCAAGCAGTCAACGTGGAGAGTAGAAATCGTAATACCACAGAGAGAAAGTTAGTAGAAATTGCATCCCAATCACAGACTGATCATTCTTTCATTAATAACGCCAAATAATCTCTAAAGGGAAGTACTACCGCTAGTGACCGTGTCAAAGTCGCTTCAGAGATTCCAGACCGAGCACTTTTCTACGGAGGGTGAGTCTGGTGAATATCGTCCAAAAACTGCGACTGATAACGTAAATGTCGCTGTGGTGAAAAATTCGTGAAAAAGTCGAGAAAATTGATAAAAGCTCAAGATTTTGCAGTGAAGGACTGCTGAGGAACTGTGCTTAAATATCACGAATGTATCTGAAATATTTAAGTGTCATCTTAGATATACTCAGGATCATTTCTTCAGATTTTACTCTATGCTCAAAAAGAGACGCTCGATCGATTTGCTGGACGATATAGAGGTTACAGAAGGTTGCGCCTTCCAAAAGCCACTACTTTGTTATTGATCAATTTTATAATAGAGTAAAGAAAATATTATTTACTAAGTAGGCAATTGAGCAGTCAAGTCCTCTCTCGATGAACAAAAACCTCACTCCCATCATGACCGTCCAATTGCATGGCGCAGAAGCTTGGACAATGTTCGAAAGAAAAATTCTACGGATGATTTGTGGACTATTTCACGTTGGCGGCGGCGAATATCGCAGACGATAGAGAAATGAGCTGTTTGAGCTTTACGACGGCATAGAGATAATGCACTGAGTAAAGATCCAGCGGCTCCGCTGGCTAGGTCATGTCGTCCAAGTGGATGTAAGCACTTCAGCTCCAAAATTATTCGGCGCGTCTGCTGGTGATAGCTGTAGGCTATTTACGTTGGAAATAACTGGAGATGATGGACTTGGCTTCACTTGCTGTGCCCGGTTTGCGCCAGTTAATACGAGGAGGAAACGATGACAGAGCATTTGGAGCGATACAAACCTACTGAAATGGCCGAAATTTTGGATTGCCAATTTTGATGTCGTGCGATCTATAGCGGCAAAACAAAGCAGCCATTAAAACTATAATTTCACTTTTATAATTACGTCTATAAAGAAAATAGAAGCTCTGATCTGCTATCCGGTAAATCACTCACTTATTATATGTGTTCTAATTGGAAAATGTGTATTTTTGTATAAAAATTAATTTGACTATATGTTTTCTGGTATTTAAAATCATATAATTCTTTTCAGATATCTTACGAATAGACCATCTCTGGATAATGCCAAATTTAACGAAACTCTCTCTAAATAGTAATAAAATCGAGGTTATTGAACACATCGATATGTTGACTTCCCTAAAAGAACTCGATTTGAGTTTTAATTACATCGAACGTATTGAAAATATTAAAAAACTCGTAAACCTCGAAGTATTAACACTTTTTAGAAATATGATTACGAAAATTGAAAACTTGGATACTTTGGAGAAATTGGTCATACTAAGTTTGGGCGACAACAAAATCCACTCCACTGAAGGGGTAAGCGGAAAAGATTAATATATGAGTAGAAAGAGCTTATTAACTGGAACCATTTTTGATTCACTCAAAGATCGAAAGATTTCGCTTCTTGAAAGACCTCCGCGTACTGAATCTGGAAGGTAATCCTGTCGGAAAGAAACCCGATTTCCAAATGAATCTTTACGTTGCGGCCGTGCTGCCAAGTGTAAAATTTTACGAATATAAAACAATCACAGAAGAGTTGCGTCAAAAGGGCAAGGAAAAATATTAGTAAGTATAACAACTCAGATAGGGGAGGGGTGTATCTTATGTGTATATTTATCTTGGCCACCGCAGTCTGGTGGCTTTGATAGAATGAAAAAACAGTGGTAATGAGAGAAAAATCTTGTTGCAATAGCGGTCACTTCTCAGCTGACAATGGCCAAACTTCGAGTGTATTTCTGCCATTAAAGAGTTTCTCAAACAACCGTCAGCCGTAGGAAGTGGCATAAAACTATTAGTCCCTGGATTTGGCAAGACCAAGATACAGAGGACATTGCTACTAGCGTGCATATTCTTTTTTTACAAGCCATTTAATATCGATTGAAAAAATTAAGTACCGTACAGTGATTGAATTTTTATTATTGGAAGATTTATAGGCACAGGAAATTTAGGAACGAGTGTTGATAAAGAATTTTCACCATCAATTAGTACAGTAGAAAGATGGGTTGCTGAATTTAAACGTAGTCGTACAAGCTTTGAAGGCGTTCCTCGTCAAGGACGTCCAAAAACAGCAACAACTCCAGAAATCGTAGAAAAAATACAGAATATCGTATTGAAAAATCGTGGAGTGACTAAAAGAGATTTAGGCATCTCATTGGACGGTGTAAGTAATATTTTGACTGAAGTGTTGGGTTTCAGAAAGCTGTGTGCACAATGGGTGTCGCATTCGCTAACAATGGAACAAAAATACATTCGAAATCAACTTTCTCAGCAGCATATTTACAGTGTTTTCGAAATGATAAAGTAGATTTTGTGCGTCGATTCATCACTATGGAGGTCTATCACCATGATCCTACATCAAAACAAGAGGCTAAAGAATGGTGTGAAAATTGTTCTTCGGCTCCGAAACGAATTCGTGTCCAGAAATCAGCCAAGAAGGTGTTAGCATCAGTTTTTTGCGTAGCGCAAGGATTTTTGTTTGTTTATTACTTGAAAACTATTATAACAATAAATTCTGTAAACCCTTATAATTCATTGTAACCTTCTAGACCAGCTGAAGGAAAAAATTCGTGAAAAAAACACAGTTTTCAAAAAACAAAATTATTTTCCATCAAGACAATGTACCCTGTCACAGGAGCATTTTGAAAATGGCTAAAATCCCTAAAATAAAATTCGATTTGTTGGAGCATCCACCGTATTAGCCGGATTTGGCCTCTAGCAACTTCCATCTGTTTCCAGAGCTAAAAACCCATGCGTGGAAAGCGTTTTTCATCAAATGATGAGGTCATATCAGCTGTGGAAACGTATTTTGTAGCTCCTCTAGATTCTAACTTCAAGGATGGAGTTCATAAATTGGAATCTCGTTGGAACAAGTGGAATGATGTTCAGGGAGACTGTACTGAATAATAAAGAGTATTTCAAACCATAAAATTGTGTTTCCCTTATTTTTACAACTACTTAAGAAAACGGCCCTTAGACAAATAATATTGGGATGTTACTACCTTCCTAGAATCCCGAGTCCCGAATGCCGCCATCGGAGTATTTTTACAACTACTTGAGAAAACGGCCCTTAGACAAATAATATTGGGCTGCTACCACCTTCCTAAACTCCCGAACCCCGAACGCCGTCACCGGAGTCCACCCACAACCAATCGCAGACGAAGAGCTTCATTAGCCTCGTGAGACCCGCGTATCTTTGGCTCAACTACGTTATAAATATTGTAGCGGGTTAAACTCCTGCCTATCCAGAATCGACCCCAACATACTCATTATATATCCGGCACGTGAAGGTATCTCGCACGATACTAACCCCCTATTCACATGCCCCCTTAAACTCACTCTCCTAACAGCCTTCTCCCTTTGGGATCAACCCGTCAAAAGAGCATATTACCATACATCCCTTCCAATGTCTCCTATAACCAACTCATTATATTCCAGACCCCTCTTAGCCCAGCCCCATGGAAATGGAACATTTAGAGCCCCTCTATGACCAGAATTAAACGATTTATGCAGTAACCCTGCTACAACATATATAAATATATAATTGGCGCTTACACCCTTTGCTGAGTGTTTGGCTGAGCTCCTTCTCCTATTTGTCGTCTGTGGATTGGTGTTTTTCCTCGAGTTTTATACCGCTTTTGTCTGGCAGATGGTTTTTTACGAGGAAATTTTTCATGGCAGATACACAACAATAATAAATTTTACATCAATCCATTTATGTGATTTACCGCTCTGATAATATTTTTTATTTAAGCCGCGAACTGCGGGAAATCGAAGCTAATGAAGAGAAGGAGATACTAGCGCGCGCTGCTAAGGCTAAGGAGGAATATGATGAGCAACGCTTGGCTTCCAGCTTTGTAGAATACCTCAACGAGCATCAACTGTATGAATCTTTGTGGAAAGGAGACGAAGATGGACATGCATTGCTACAGATTGGTCAGGCAGCTACTGATCTGGCCGACGAATATGACAACGATATCTATGATGTGACTCAAGAGATATATAAATATGGTTTGGAACGCTATGAGGAACGTGAATTAGAAATAAATGAGTTTAAAGAAAATTTGGAAGAAGGTCAGAAGTTGATACAACAAATGGGCCAAGATGTTATCGAGGGCTTTCTACACCATAAAGATCGAGTTTTTGATCGGGCATCAGCTATACTAAAAGCACTAGAACTACGAACCGTTCGTGGAGAGGACGAAGAATCCCCCGAGAGTTTAGAATTATTGGAACAATTCGATAAAATTACAATGCAATTCGATGATACCATCAATGAAATATGGCAGCAGTTAATGAGTCAAGAACTGCACTTACATGAAAGCATTGAGGTTTGTATATGATCAGCATTTGTAAAAGTCCCTTTTTACTTAAGGCTTTAATTCATGTTTGGCTTTACACAATACAATTTTCACTTCAGGAGTCTACAGTGAATTTTCAACGTCGCATACAAGAAATGATGGCAAAATTTGTGGAGCAGGTGCAAACATATTTCGGGCAACTACGTGATATTGCCATTCATTTTTCTGAAAATATGGCCGAGGTAGCCACTCACTACGTCAACACCAAATTAGCGCTGCAAGATTTTGATGATGTGCCACCAGAATTATTGCATTGCATGGAAGATCGTGAGGCTGTACTAAATTTAATAGCTGGCATGAAAGATTCACACATACAACGTATTGATGAGCGAGAGGATCGACTGATGGTACGAAGCAGAGACTTCATAGAAAACATGATCGATGAACTGAACAAGTAAGTAGCTATATAGTACAAACTGTTGATTGGTTGATTATATGCAGAGGAAATCCGAAGTAGTAAACTGAGGAATGGTAGTGTTTCTCTAAGGTCCATCTAAAGGATAATAGAAGAGTTATGAAAAAGTTAGAGTAGATTTTTGAATGTTAAAGAGCTGCGATGTTTGCCCCTCTGCACAAAAAATTGTTTACTATCCCATCTTCAGGGCACGCAGCAAATGCTGTCACGTATACCGACTACAAATAGAGGTTTGAACAATTCTTCCAGCAATACGTCAAGTTGCCTGCAGCCTCATCTGTTCAGTGAGAGTAAATATCAAGAATGCTAGATTTAGCCTTCCAAAGCAAAATTATGAGAGTAGCTTTGGCTGCCACATCATAATAGATTATGCAAAAGAATTATGCTTGCTCATTTCATATGTATTCTCATGCTCGTTCAATCAGTCGGTGTTCAGACGGCGTCGAAATAACTGAGCAATGGCTGCGTTAATTTTTTTCTTATATCACCAAAACAATCTCAGTTTTATCGTAAACAAACCGTTGTCACATCTCCGGTTACGTCAGCAACTCAGTTGATTCCTTCAAGATCTCTGGAGCCGATTAACAGTTTAATGTTGGCCATACCTGCCGAATTTTCTCCACAGTAAGCAAATACCAAGCAAGAAATTTTCAGTTTCAAGACACTAGGTGGCCAAATGCTGCCGGGTGACCTTCTAACAAACACAGTGAAGTTAACGTAAGTCACAACTGAACTACATAGTTTTGAAATATATAGTTAAAAAAATTACCAATTATTTACCTGCAGGCACATAAACCTCTGTTCCATACCCCACTCTGCTCGAAATATTCAATCTCCTTCAAGATTGGACATACCTTTGCCTGGAAAACCAAGGCGTAGTTCTTCAAAATAATTGAAGCCTATCAGCATTTCCTTTGTACCAAACAGAAGTAATTTATTGGAATGACCGCCTTTGATTGAAAAAAACTCGCGTCATTCCAGAACGTAGAACCAGATAATTTGAATATTGTTGCTGATTTAACTCCTACTAATCCAGAATTGACTCAGTCACATTAACCAGCTCTTGTCATGTTCTTTTAAACCCACTCATCTAACATCACTTTCGCTCTGGGCCCACCTTGCCTGTTTACTGGATTCCCCCATAAATATATGGGGAATGCTGCTGAAGTGACAGTCCTTGGCCGAATATAAATCCGGGTCGTTCCGGTAACGTAGAACCGACTGTCGTGGGAACGATGGATGTTGTCATCGTTCATGCTTCTGCACCATACGATAGGTCGGGCATGATGAGAGCCTTGTAGAGTGTTAGTTTTGTTCGTGGAGAGAGGACTTGAGGCAGAGAGACTGCTCAGTTGCCTACTTAGTCCAAAGTAGCACTTGTTGGCAAGAGAGATTCTACGTTGGATTTCAAGGCAGACATTGTTAATTCGGTGTTAATGCTGGTTCCTAAATATACGAAGTCTTTTACAACGTCGATATCATAACTGTCAACAGTGACGTGGGTGCCGATATGCGAGTGCGCCGACTGTTTGTTTGATGACAGGAAGTACTTTGTTTTTCGTCGTTCACCACCAGACCCATTCGCGTTGCTTCTTTATCCAGTTTGGAAATGGCAGAACTTATAGCCCCGGAATAGATTCTTGGCGATTCAATATTTTGGATGCAATGTTTTTTTTAGTTCGAAAAAAATATTGGTTTTATGTTTTTTCTCACAATTTTTTTAATTAATTGGTTTGTTCAGGTTTTTTTTTATAAATATATTTTTATGCTCAAGAATAATAAAGACTTTTTTGATTTCTATTTTGTTCCAAATTAATATTTAATTTAAATTGTTTTTACGCTAAAATTTTTTTATGCAAAAAAATGATAATTAAATTTTTTTTGAAGAATCTTAATTTTGTATTATTTTCCTAATAAGAACAACAAGAAAGATATTGATTATGTTGATGGTGTTAGTTTTTTGATAGATAAAAAAATCCCTTACAATAAAAGGCTGCATAGGGAACCAGAAATTTATCAAATTTAACAGAAGTTATGAACAGTCAAGAAAATTAAGCATTATAGATCCAATCGAAAAAAGATCGATATCTTCGGAAATGCATACCTTAAATCCTGATTCTAAAGCAACAGCGCGTCAATTCGTTATTTTCGGGCAGGATTAATGAAACCAAAAACAATCATATACATTAGGGCGGGTCGATTTAAAAATCGCTCATTGCTCTGTGAAAATCGTATTCTAGGGATCAAAATAAGAAACTTTGCCGAAGGAACCATACCTCTAAAACGAATTCTGATGTCCCCCAATTTGGGTCGAACGAAAAATCCCTCTCTGACCCATTTAGAGTGCTCCAATCGAGTCCAAATGTATGACCGACCCCCACTAACTTTGGACGGCCGATCCACCCATGCCAGTGGCACACCCCCTGGAACTCCCCTGGGGGGTTCCCCATACAATCATTTCAAAATATCACCATTTTTCGCCTTTACATGAGAAAAGAAACTAAAAAGTTCGACCCAAATTGGGGGACATCAGAATTCGTTTTAGAGGTATGGTTCCTTCGGCAAAGTTTCTTATTTTGATCCCTAGAATATGATTTTCACAGAGCAATGGGCGATTTTTTTGCCTCCCCACAAATCGACCCGGCCTAATATACATATACGAGTATACACTGCTTAAAAATATAATAGAAACAAGCAGTTAATGCAAATTACGAAAATAAAAAGCCTTTTCTATTATTTTTCCCCAAGCACAAATTTCATTTCTTTACTCAAGGGTGTTCAAAATAAGCATGGGGCAAAATAGAAAATGAAATTTGTTACAGAAAAAACCCGTTAATTGCTGATCACATATTTTAAACAATCTTAACAACAACAATGTGCATGTGCTAAGTATTAAAGTAAAATTGAGGTGCACTGTTTCTATTATATTATATTTTCCAAAAGTGTAAAAATAAGTATGAGAATATAAATACTAAGTTCAAACCCCTCAAATGTACTTTCAGTGATGAATTGGAGCGCAATAGAGCTAAAATTCTCGAAATTAACTCTTTTCTCGAACTGATGGCTGAATCTTTGGCATCATTGCAGAGTGAGATCCGTGATGAAGTAATGAATGAAGAAGCGTAAAATACAAGGGAGTATATCAGTTTTATTAGTTAAAAATCCATTATACAAAACTATAATAAAAAAAATTATCAAAATTTAAAAACATACAAATATAGTTCAAAAATAAATGGGTCCTTTTACACATATGTGCATATATTATGATACATACAAATCAAGCCACTTTTAGCTTAAAATTTAAAAAAAAGGCGCAGTGTAGAGCTCATCACGTAATATTTGGGTAACACTATTTCGATTTCTTCTTCAAACTTTCCAAATACAATCCCAGCCCTTTTTGCGTAGCCGGCTGAGTGATAATGGCGATAAATGCCTGCAAGTCTTGTTCACGTTGTTCTTCGAGCTCCTGCAATTCTTTGACTCGAAACTGTTGTTTGGTCAAGGCACGGGCATATGGATTAACTTGCTTGAACGAAGCGATAAACTCTTCACATTTAGCCAGAGCTTCTTCCTTTGTATTGGCAACATCATCAATTAGGCCTGCCTCTTGAGCCTCAACAGTAGTGAACATTTTACCTTGTGTCAGCGCCAATTCGGCGACACGGCGCGGAAGTACATTAAGAAACGAAGCCATAAACCATTTAGGTGCCATTATGCCCAGACGAGTTTCGTTCAAACCGATCGTGAATTTGGGCAACATAACACGATATTCGCAAGATGTTGCCAGCAGACATCCTCCTGCCGGTGAATGACCCTGCCGAAAAAGAAATATTATTAATGTATTTTCATTTTTTACTATTTCCAACTCTTATATTTGGTGCATACAATTATTTTATGAATACTAATCAGATCGCAGAACGTATACTACCTGGATTTATACCGGATCAGGGTCACTTTGGTAGCATTCTCCGAAATATAGAAATGGTTCATATTTCAGAAGTGTTGGAAATTCAATAAAAGCAATATAGTTTGGTTTCAATCGTAGAATATTATGCAAAAATATTTGTTTCAATAGGTTTGCGGATTATTAAATCAAATACTTAAATTTTAAATATTTTTCTAAAAGTGGATATAAAATATTCCCGCCTGTTCCAAAGGTTTTTTAGATAAAACGCTCCGAACTGATCCTACAAGCAATGACACTCATATTTAGTTACAAAAAACTAAAGTTTTTTTTTGCCGGAAAACAAAAAAATTGGAAATGGATTGCGATTAGTAGGTTAAAGTGGGCCCACTTAGACGAAGAATTCAAATTCATCCTTTGTGATACCATTACAAGGGAAACGAGGCGAAGAAACCGATAGGACGAAAATAGAGAGAGGAGAGGGTGGGAGGAAGTGTTGAGTATTTGTGGATTAAGAACGGTGACTGATTTGCGGTTATGTCAGCCGCTCTATGCTGCTGATGAAATTCATTGCGGTAAGTAAGACTGTTGGATATTTCGTAAAAGTGCAGTTATGGTCTGATTTCGCTCCTCTTTAGAATATGCACAATAAATGCAGGGAAAAATTCAACTAACTAATAACTTAAAGGGTTACAAAATATTTTAATAAGATCCTTCTGAATTTTAGAGAATTTGGGAAGGTTCAAAAAGTGATATTTCTAAGAGTACAGAAATTACAAAGAAATACTACATATACGAGGTGTGTTCAAAAAATAAGGTGAATTTTCAAATTTCGCGGGCTACATACATTCGATTATTAGGTTGAGTTTGTTTATGAGAGGCATAAATAAGCCAAGTGTTTTGCGTGTTCAAAGAAGTTGCATCAAATTTTGTGTAAAAAATGGAATAAAGTGCACAAAAACACTTAAAATGTTGTCAGTGGCATACAGTGAGAGTACTACATATGAGTCAAAAAAATGTTTACAAGTGGTACAAGCTTTTCACAGAAGGTCGAGAAGATGTGAATGACGCCGCTCGCTTTGGCGCCCTAGCACATCAACAACCGATGAAAATGTTGAGACAGTGAAGAAAATTGTTATGGAGAATCGTAGAATCACAATTAGAGAAGTTGCTGAGAATGTCGGCATATCGGTTGGCTCATGCCATGCAATCTTTTCAGAAATTTTGGGCATGAAGCGTGTGACAGCGAAGTTCGTTCCAAAATTGCTGAATTTGACCAAAAACACGTCACATGAGTATCGCTTAAGTATTGTTGAATGCCGTCAACGATGATCCAGATTTGCTTAAAAAGGATCTTAACTGGTGACGAATCCTTCAGATATGGTTATGACACGGCCCAATCGTCCCAATGGAAGAATCTAGGACAGCCAAGAACAAAATGAGCACACCAAATTCGATCAAATGTCAAGGTTGTGCTCACCGTTTTCTTCGATTACCATGGCGTAGTGCATCAGGACTTTTTTTCACAAGGTCGTAGTGTAGAAGTGTAGTGAAGCTATGCACCGTTTGCGAGAAGCAATACGAAAAAAAAATGTCCGGAATTGTGGCAAAAAATGCATGGCTTTTGCATCATGATAATGCACCTGCTAACTCATCTTTGCTTGTGAGAGCATGCAAAGACATACCAAAAAGTGTTTATCAGAACTGCTTCGAGGATTGGAAAAAACGCTGGCAAAAGTTTATTATATCTGAAGGGGACTACTTTGAAGGAGATAAAATAGAAATTGATGAATAAAAAAATATTTTTTTAGATAAATGGAAATTTACCTTATTTTTTGAACACACCTCGTATATGTACCTATGTGCATACCACGCAAGGATTTTAATAATCTGCTTTTGCGAAATCAAAAATTCCTGGGACAAAAAAATCACAACATATTTCAAATACGATCGCAAATGCAAAATCGCATGTACATGCTCAAAAAAGTCAGATTTGACTAACATTTATTATAAAACAAAAACTTTTACAACCAGCTTAATTCTATTCTTATTCTAATGCATGAGCGTGACGTAAATGTAAGCATTATGCAGCTGCGGGAAGACCATTTGTGTTATTTGCCACAATTAAATTTATGAAATGCGATATGTCGTAAATTTGAATATATGTAAGTATGTATGCAGGTAGGCTTGAACACTTGTGCTCACTTAACTAAGTCATTTTACTATTTTAATTTTATTCGAAATATTTCCTATAGCAAATTTTTAGCGTAAAAATTTTATAAAAATATAGTTCATTGTATAACAAAAACCCTATACATCAAAATTTCCAAATTAAATATTACAAAAAGCAAAATTAACAAATTTCAGGCAAATGTTCATCGAGAATTTTCGAATTAACAAAAACTTAACCTAACCTTTTATTAAACTATAATTAAATAAGCGTTAGAATTCAATAAGATTCTGATTACATTTTGTAAAATGCTTGGAGCCTTAATTTATAAGGGTTTTGTTATACAATGAAACATAATTTGGGGAATGTTCGGTTAATTACCCACTAATTTCGAGCTGGTGGGTGGAGGTGAAGTGAGCGTGGCATCTAAAGCCCCAGCCATTAGAAACAGAACAGTTCAAACTTTGAGAAAAGTCCATCAACTCCACACTGACTTATATTCAGACCTCTAAGGAAGCCTTTGAAAATGGTGTAAAATCACGGTTTTAGCAGAGAAAATTAAAAGTTACTTAGAAAAACCCACCAAAAAAAACCCAGCAAACAAAAGCCATTACATTTCTTTGTAACTGTTATGTATTTATATTGTAAATTTTTAAATTATTTTAAAACTATAACAAGTAATTACGAAGTATTATATATTAGTAGGTATAAGAAGTTAAAGTGAACTTAAAAAATAATTGATGAAAGAATTGATTGTTACTTTAAGGCGGAATAAAAGTGGTTAATGTATGCTTATTTCCCAAATTTACAAAAAATGCATATTTCAGACGGAGTTTTTTAATAAATGAGGGTATAAAAGTTTTAAAATTTGGTCTAAAATTAAAGTCTGGACTTTCAACTATAAGCGTTTTTGGATGGGGTCACCCATTTGGACACAATAGCCCGGAATCAAAGGGTAATTAACTAAACCGTACCCAATATTGTAGAAATTCCTTAATTATATGAACTCAATTAATTATGTGAACATTGTAGTTACTTAGGCATTCATAAACAAGTAAAACCATCTTGTATAACTTACATTGATTGCAGCAGCAGTTGGTATTTTTGAGCCATATAACGTCATCCATGTGCTTTGCAGCGCTGTCCAGAAACTTTTCAGACGCTCTTCTTTAGGCTGGTACATTTCCATGATATCCAGTCCGGCACAAAATACACTATTTGATGACTGAACGAAAAATTAAACCAATTTATATCAATTTTGTTGTTGTTGTAGCAGCATTAACATTCCCCATACATATCTACTAACTCTACTTACTACTAATTTCTACTAACTTACTTACAGATGTCAGTATGAGGCCCTTGCATTTATTGTTTTCGGCATCTAGTATAGCGTTGCGTATGTCTGTCAGCATTTCCAAATTTAGGCTGTTCACCGGCGGCCGGTTCAAAGTCAATGTAGCAATGCCAGTTTTCTCGTTTACTTCCAGTTTGGTGTACTGGGCATCAACTGAGGACATAGATCGTAAAAACGCCCAAGATTGTCTTGGAGCTGATGTGGAAGCAAAAAATCGCGCTGTACGGAGGATATACATGATTTTGCAGTGTTATCAAAGATTATCTTTGGTATTAAGCGAAAAAACACTTTAAAGATGTGTATTATCGAAGTATCAAAAACTTAAAGCTATCGATTTAAAAGAAATCGAATGTTTTAAGGTGCTATTCCAATACAGATTTGCTTTGTTTGCCTTTCTTTTGATTTGCATTACCTTAAAAACATCTATGGTCAAACGTTAGCTTTCAACGTTGTCAGAATATTAGAAAAAATCGAATTGATGCAAATGTCTAAGGCCGACAAAGCGCTTAGAACAAAAATAAAATTGAGCTATTCGAAATTTTAGAGATTTTCAAGCGAATAAAGCAAAGCTGGCTTCTGGTCAACTTTCACACTTAATTATACATTTTTATGAACGAATAACACCCGATCACGTATGACGAAGCAAATGAGGAAAATAAAATTTTTCACCGGATTTCATCTTATTTTGTTGACGAACGAGCAAAAAGTAAAAAAGCGGACCAATTTGATTTTCAAAACACGTGTTTTGTAGAGTAGTCCAAGAAATATAAATATTATAAAGCTTGTCATTCTAGATTAAACTTGCGTTAGCTGAACTTGTAAAATAGTAGAGTCGTCGTAAAATAACTTTTATCTGGTTGATGTGAAGCTACAGCATGCGTATATATTGAAAAACTTCTTCTTCTTCTTAATTGGCGCTATAACCGCTTACGCGATTTTGGCCGAGATTAACAAAGCGCGCCAGTCGTTTCTTTCTCGTGCTAACCGGCGCCACCAGCTGGTACCGCATCGAATACTTTCAAAGCTGGAGCGTTTGTATCTATTCGGACGACATGACCCAGCCAACGAAGCCGTTGGATCTTTATTCGCTGCGCTATGTCTATGTCGTCGTAAAGCTCATACAGCTCATCGTTCCATCGTCTACGATATTCGCTGTTGCCAACGTGCAAAGGTCCAAAAATCTTACGCAGAATCTTTCTCTCGAACACTCCAAGCGTCGCTTCATCGGATGTTGTCATCGTCCAAGCTTCTGCGCCATACGTTAGGACGGGCATGATGAGAGTCTTGTAGAGTGTTAGTTTTGTTCGACGAGAGAGGACTTTACTGCTCAATTGCCTACTTAGTCCAAAGTAGCACTTGTTGGCAAGAGAGATTCTACGTTGGATTTCAAGGCTGACATTGTTATCGGTGTTAATGCTGGTTCCCAAATACACGAAGTCTTTTACAACCTCAAAATTATAACTGTCAACAGTGACGTGGGTGCCGATACGCGAGTGCGCCGACTGTTTGTTTGAAGACAGGAGGTACTCCGTTTTGTCCTCGTTCACCACCAAACCCATTCGCTTTGCCTCTTTATCCAGTTTGGAGAAGGCAGAACTAACAGCGCGGTTGCTAAGGCCGATTATGTCAATATCATCGGCATACGCCAGCAATTGTACGCTCTTATAAAAAATTGTGCCTGAGCGATTAAGTTCTGCGGCTCGTACGATGCTCTCCAACCTCAGGTTAAAGAAGTCACACGACAGCGAGTCACCCTGTCTGAAACCTCGTTTGGTATCAAACGGCTCGGAGAGGTCCTTCCCAATTCTGACGGCGCTGCTGGTGTTGAGCAACGTCATCTTACATAGCCGTATTAGTTTTGCGGGGATACCAAATTCAGACATAGCGGCATACAGGTAACTCCTTTCCGTACTGTCGAATGCAGCTTTGAAGTCGACGAAAAGATGGTGTTTGTCGATTCTCCTTTCATGGGTCTTTTCCAAGATTTGGCGTATTGTGAATATTTGGTCGATGGTAGACTTTCCAGGTCTGAAGCCACACTGATAAGGTCCAATCAGTTGGTTGACGGTGGGCTTCAGCCTTTCACACAATACGCTCGCTAGAACCTTATAGGCGATATTTAGAAGACTAATCCCGCGGTAATTGGCACAAATTGCAGGATCGCCCTTCTTATGGATTGGGCAGAGCACACTTAAATTCCAATCGGCAGGCATGCTTTCATTCGACTATATTTTGCATAGGAGCTCATGCATGCACCTTACCAGCTCCTCGCCGCCATGTTTGAATAGCTCAGCCGGCAGTCCGTCGGCGCCCGCGGCTTTGTTGTTCTTTAGCCGTGATATTGCTATTCTCACCTCGTCATGGTCGGGTAACGGAATGACAATTCCGTCGTCAACGATTGGGGTATCAGGATCTTCACATTCTCTATGACATGCGCAGCTGTCACCGTTTAACAGGTGACATTTCACAAAATTCAGTTTTGCATCTCGTCACGACACACTTCATTTTATTATAATTTTGACTTCAAATTAAAAAAAAATCTAGACGAAACTAAAAATATACCGCTTTGTATAAAAGTAATAAATCGAAAAATGTAAACAAAGAACCCGCTTTCGGGCTATTTTTTTTTTTTCAAAACCAACTGCATGGCCAAGGAGACAAAATTCATGAAATTCTCTGTATTTGGGTCATGGTATATCAAGCTACTTTATTCTTGACGAACTTGGCAATTGGGTACAGAATGTATACGAACCTTTGTAAGAAAATGAATGTACGTGAAAATGTACGTGTGCACTATTTATTTTATTATTCTTGGCTTTCCACTTACTTCCAATTGCTCTTCCTCTTCTTTTTTTCAAGTTTATTTTCTATATTGATATCACTGCTCTTGGGAGGCACAATCTTGCACTCTTTTATTCTGGATGGTACATTCATATTCTTTTTTTTACAGTTATCAAGCATGCATTGGGCCAGTACCTTTAAGTACCGATTAGCAACAGTGGCGAACGAGATGCCAAGGCAAAAACATGAGTTGGCCTTGATGGCAACAGCAGACAACAAGGCAAAGCACGCATTCTGGGTCTACCATTGGATTAGTTATATAAAATACGTTCACATAAAAGTAGATTATCTACTTTTTTGTGCTCAACTCTCAATCCGTAATTAAAAAGCGAAAAAAAGAAAAGAAAGGTTTGTAGACATAATTCTAATAAAATGTTTGTTA
Organism: Anastrepha obliqua; assembly: GCF_027943255.1. NCBI lineage: Eukaryota > Metazoa > Arthropoda > Insecta > Diptera > Tephritidae > Anastrepha > Anastrepha obliqua. The sequence continues at coordinate 50,170,563 of NC_072896.1, forward strand.
GGTATTATTGATTATGCATTCATATTACAGAATAAAGTGTGTGTCCATAAACGTACTGTGCTTATTACTAGCAGCCAATTGCGCAATTAAATTAACTATTCCTTCTACTTGTCTGTTCTTCATAAAAAATAAACAAATTAAAAACTCCAAAATATGCCACTAAAGTAATTTCAATGAAGAAAGACCTTTCAAAGCAGTATTGACAGCTGATTGTCAATTTTGCATGTACTTTTAGACAAAGACGACAGTTGCCTACATTGCTGCTAAAACAGCTGATTTATTTGAATTTTAGCGTTTTTTAGTTTTTGCCACAATTTCAATCATATAAACTTGTAAATATTTTTACACCATTTTGTTGACATATATGAAATTGGACTTTGATCAAGATAAAATGACACAAGGTGAAACATTTATAAGAATAGTTAGCAAGTTATTTGATCAGAAAAGGCTGTCGGTGCACGGGGTGGGGCACACTACAGGCTAATTCTGTTTTCGCAGGGTCGTATTCGTACTAACTGTATATTAAAGGTTTGCATACGTTTGTGGCAAAAATTTTGCCCATAAATTCATTTACTGTAATCAATGAAAAAGAAACGAAAGAATTCAATAATAAAGCTACCAAGGCAAGGAACTTGGTGAATTTTCAAAACAACTTTTAATTTTCTCAAATACCTAGATATCAGTGCGTTTTAACTGTTCAGACGGTGTGAAGAAACTTTATATGTTGTTATTTGCAATTAGATTACATTTACTGAGTTATTTAGTACCGCAGTGAGTACCTTGTGTATGCGGTTTAAAGTTTCACGCATAGATGTCGCAACATCGGCGAGTTGTCAAAATAACGTTGTAGCTTACACGTCACAAAGTGGTTCGTCGTCGCTTCGTTTATCCCACTACTTTCACCTCTTCCAATTGGCGATAGTTGACTATTTGCTTCACAATTTTGTGTACGATCAATTAATTTAAAAACAAGCGTGCTCCAATAACAAGAAAATGGGATCAGGAAAGCAACAGAAAGTGCAATCGTCTGGATTCACCAAGGAAGAAGAGTTGCTACTGCAAGATTTCAGCCGTAATGTAAGCACAAAATCTTCCGCAATATTCTATGGCAATGCTTTCATCGTATCGGCGATACCTACTTGTGAGTATGGTGACACGTAGCCGGTTGCTTATGATTGCAGCAGGCGTTGATTCAAGAAAGCATTTACTTTTATTTATATCTAATATTTAGGGCTCTTCTGGCGTGTGCACAATATGGATTTGCTGTCAAGTGCATTTTTCTTTCTGCTACTAACCGGCGCTAGCACTTACCTAATGGCAATGGCCTATCGCAACATCAAATTCCAATTGAAACATAAAATCGCTAGTCGTCGCGAAGACGCAGTAACACGCGAAATCAACCGTCAAATTGGTGATGATAAAAAAATCACACGCAAGGAGAAAGATGAGCGCATCTTATGGAAGAAAAATGAAGTTGCAGACTATGAAGCCACTACATTCTCAATCTTCTATAATAATGCGCTTTTCTTGGCCATCATCATCTTCATTAGCTTTTTCCTGCTGAAAAACTCAACGCCTCTGGTTAATTACATTTTCTCAATTGGCTTAGCCAGTGGCGCTTTAGCGCTATTCTCCACTAGCACTCAAACAAATTAAACTGAAGCTGCTAATATGTGCTACAGGTACAACGGTAGCAGCAAAAACGGTCGAAGTTGTATGTTTCGCAGTTATGAGATTTACTATTTAATTTCTATTTTTTTATTAAACACAAAAATGTTTAACATAACATAAATATGTGAACCATAATATGACATACATACGTATGGTGTGAACGTGAAGCCATTGGAAGTATTTTTACTTCCAACTCAAATCAAGGAATGTTGTGCAAAAGAATTAATATTAACTAAGGAAAAAAAACAAACAAATAAAACACGCGATTAGAATACATGTTTCTAACATTTTTTTGTTTTATGTCTCATTAATATATAATTATAAGTAATATAATATACATATACAAAGTACACTATTTATACCAGGAAGCTGCAACATTGCCAGAGAACTATTTCATTCTCATTCATTTCACAGAAATATTTTCATTCACAGTTCATCATTAATCTCCTATAAAAAATAATTTCACCAGTTTAAATTCGCTCTCCGCTAGGTAATTCAATGTACACTAATCATTACCAGGAAGCTGCAACATTGCCAGAGAATTATTTGAGTCAAGTTCATAATTAATCTCCTATAAAAAATATTTTCACCAGTTTCAAAATGCTCTCCGCTGCGTACATTTCGAAGCATTTCTGCAATGGATGTTTACTGCTCTTCAAGCTTGTTTTTTGTGCATCGTAATTCTTAACAAAACCAAGACTTCTTGAATATTTATTTAATATTTCATTTGTCCAAATTTCGTTTTGTTCATCGTTTGCTTCTATTGCTGGAGGTGGTGGCGTTTCCTTTACTCGCTCATATATTTGCAATTTACGTAAGTAAAATAGCCCGAAGTCGATAACTTCTCTGATTAGTATAAAGGGATACTGGTAAAAGCTGCTGTCTGGATATGTAGTTGTGATGTATTTGACAAAACATTTGCCAAGGAGCATTTCGGGTATATAGTAGTTGTAAATGCGAAACAATTCGGAAACACTATTGCGCAGCATTGAAAGCCAATATTTAGCAAAACTAATAACATCCTGAAACAGCAGTGCGACGGTTTGTCTGTTGAGAAAAATATTAAAGTACAATTTTCTAATGAACAAACTTAAAAAAAATGCATCAGTAAGCTTACATTTGTAGCAGTTGCAGCTCGTGATCACCTGATAAGTGACTTTGAAAGGCGACTGAGATTTCCTTAACGCCTACCAGCACATGACGCAGCCCAATGAGCAATGTAAGACGCGTGTTTTCGACGAAGGAGCTGTGTTAAGAAGTTAATTTCAATTTTATTTTCTAAACTTTTTTTATATATTATATTATCGAATTATTTTTCGTATCCACATTATTTAATGCAAGGCTTAGAAGTCATATTTAGTTACTCACACATCCTCAGTTGTAGATTGCAAGGATCTGCTACCTTCTGTATCAATTTCAGGTAATATATGTACCAGTATATCGGCGATAACTTCAACGTTTTGAAAAAACCACTGAGCATCGTTGCGAAGTGTTTTATAGTCTTCAGTTATGCTATGAAAATCCGATAATATAATTTTTTTGATCTATGACAGTTAAAATCAAAAATACCTCAAACTTGTATTTTGTTGTTTTTGACTTGTCTCGCTTGCAGCGGTTAGGATTAGCGACACTTGAGAAAAAGATATTAGTAAAAATAGAACTGTAAGAATGTGCGCCGCCATAGTAGTTATTTCGAAGGGCCTCCAATGACTAACTAACTAATACTGAATTCAGACAGTCAAGACAAGCAAAAGACATACCTGGCCTGGCTGATGAATAAATGAAAATTCCTAAACATCCTTTACCTGTGTTTTGTTGCTTTAAATCATAGGATAGCGTTTTGAGTATTTTTAGTAGCGCAAGCTGTAGAACTGCAAAGTATTGTACATATACATATATGAGGCAATGCATACCTATTTACACACGCACATATGTATATACTTCAATGTACTTCTTCCGTCACACCACTCCGCAACTATGCAAAAAGAAAACATTTTAGAAAACCAATTTATTGTGTGCAAAAGAAATTATTTGTTGTTAAATACATACAAATGTATGCACATATGTATGTATTGGTGTATGTATAAAAATCGTTACTGTATTGGTTGAGTAAGCAAATATTGCGCGTTGATACCACCGGGAGGTATAGTTAGGATCAGGCAAGCGAAGACCTTGATTTTAGTACTAATGCCAATGTAAAGAAAACTGCATTGAGAAGACATAACGATCGTTTCAACAGTAAATTACCACACAACTTTTTAATTACATTCTTTAACCATTAATCCAACTATCTGGCAATAGTTTTGGCACCTGCGACGAAACTTTGTAGACAATTCTCCACCAGAAAAGGGCAGGTGGCTTAGACGCCTAAGCTTCTGAGCTAATATTCAGAGGACAGTTTTAATGCGTTATCTCTCAATCGCGCTGCAACGATAGATTGCCTACCTGAAGCTGGTATTGGGTGTATAAATGTGTTTCCGTGGAATTTTTTCAGGCACTGAGCGTGTTCAATTACTTTTTTCCAGTTTTTTTTCTACGCAACCGGAACGACACGAATTTACCATATATCCGTACATGCATGGCGAGTGTTTATGCTGCTACAACAACAACAACATCAACAACTGTTTTCCATTCAGTTACGGAGTGTATTATTATCGCCAAAACCTTAAGCTAACAGGCTCAGCCTCGTTACATACCGGCACTCTAAAATATTCCTTGACGAATCACACTGCATAACCAAGTTTCTGGTATGCTTGGACAAATGTGATTTAGATCGGTCCAGGCTTATATCCGGTCAAGGACTGTCAATAGGTTTATGAACGTATTTTGCAATTAACACTACACAAGGGGAACATTACTAAATGATGCAAGGGGGGGAAATATATCTTTGCCTATTCTATGTCGCTCTCTATTAGCCACTTCTCTGCTCGACTCACATTACGAACAATTTTCGAGTGAGCAACAAAGTTATCGACTAAGATTCGCGACATTCATCTGGAGACCATCACCACCTTCTTAAGCTCCCGACCACCGAATGCCGTAATCGGAGTTTAACCATCACCTACAGCAGATGAAGAGCTCCAGAATTGACCTCGACATACCAAACATATGTCCTGCATGTGAAGGCACCCTGCACGACACGAACCACCTTTTCCCATGCCCCTTAAAACCCACTCATCTATGGTAACACCCCTCTCCCTCTGGACCCAACCAATTGAAACAGTATGTTTCCTGGGCCTACCTTTAGATGTGTTAGGCGAAACACTGACAGGGCTTGTATTTATTACTGTTACAACAACAACAACAACCAATATTCGCTGCTAGCGAGTATGGTTATACCTCATAAAACTGGTTTAACTCACTATTTTACAGACACAAGCAATTTAAGGAAGTTCTCAGTTCATTTATACCAGTTGCCTCATCTATTCGCCACTTGCTAACGCTTGGCGAATCGAGGGTGCCTATTACTAGTATCGCCCGTAGTCTAAAATTCGGCTAATAATAATTCTCATTGTAATTATTGTAGTTGTTGTTTTGTTTTTCTTTTTTAATTTCAATTTTATCTCAATCTTTGTTCGTTTATCTTTATATCCATCTCTTTTCATCCCTATTTCTATCTCGGTTTTTATCTTTATCTTACCTGATATTTATTTTTATCTCCACCTTTATCTTCATCTTCATCTTATTTATCTCTTTATATTTACATATCTTTATCTTTATTTAAATCTTATGCTTAAAATGCTGCTTAACAAAAGAGGTAAAAAAATATCCTGTTTTATCGACTATATATATAAGAGCACCTGGAACTGGGCTACGCAAGTGAAAAAGTGAAGCTTAATGAATTGAAGCAGTTAAAAGAAGGGGCGAAAAGTTTTTGATCGACGCCGTAGCTGAATGGATTGGTGGGTGACTACCATTTGGTAGTGCCCGAGTTCGAAACCCTGGGCATGAAACACCAAATGGCAGGAAAAGTATTTTTTTATAGTAGTTCCGAGTGCATATCCAGCATGAAAAGCTTCTCATAAACCCATTTCTCGTTGGGAGGCATCATAAATCTGGCATAAATCAAGAGGCACATCACAAATAGGAGGTGGAGCTCGGTAAAACCCCAACAAAGGGTATGAGCGCCAATTATAGCATTTCGATGGCAGCCGGTTCTACGTTACTGGAATGACTCCCGACAAAGGGCTGCCACCCCAGTAAACTAGCCCTGTTTGTACGATACTAACTAACTATTTATATATATAACTAACCAACCTGCCTAAACAGCATGTCTTCTGGACCTACCTTAGATGAGATAGATAGTCACGACCGGTGACTGCACCGCACTGACAGGGTTTATTAAACTGCTACAACAATAACAACAACAAGCGCCAATATTATATATACAGTCGGTCTAATAGAAACGTGGCCGCCAAAATTCAAACTTAGAGTTCCGTTATGAAGAAATTTTAATGCGTTTCACAAGTTGCAATTTATTAGTTTTGTGAGAAATTTAGAAAGCGTACGATGTTTTTACGAAATAAGCTCCGCATATGAGAAACAATTTGAAACAGTGTTAAAATGTACACTACCTAAAGGTCCAAAATGTCACGTGCAGCTGGCAGCAAAATCTTAGAGTCGAAGACCTTCATAAATAAATGGATGCAATGGTATACCAGTGCTGCACTTGCTAGTTGTCCCGACAGAAACAAAAAAAAAAAATACCGAAGTTAAAAACGTTGACGACTTCCTCGGACGAGGCAAAAAAATACCTCTTCGAACCCGAAAGTATGTAGAGTGGCATCAAGTAAGTATCACATCTGCGCGGAACAAAATTAAGGGATTACATACTTACATAGTTAGGGAATACCTTACATAGTCCAACAGCGTAAAAATGCGCTAAAAGAAAAACTGTTTTTAGAAGGCATAACAATAGGAATAAATATAAAAAATCTTTATACATTGTTTATTAGTACTTAAACTTTATAAAAAAATGTATTTTAATTTTTCTTTACAAAAATTAGTATATAAAAAATCGCGTGACCCAAAGTACAATGAACAAAAGTTACTCCACGGTCTGCATCTTTCTCCTTGAAATGTTGATGGACCTGTAAAAGGTAAAAAACTTCTTATAAAATAAAGTTGTAGTTAGAGTCTGTCGAGCCGGATTTTTGAATTTCGAAAATTTCATAAATCTTACTCTTTAATTATGTTTATAAAATTTGTTTAGTAAAAATATCAAAAATCAAATCTAGTAAGTAGTAATTTTTTATTTATTTATAAATATTGCATCTTACATTTCAATCCATACTACATATAAAGGGGAATGTATGTACGTTGTCCACGTAAAAGTTTTTATACATTTATATTTTCACCCAATGAAGGTTATAGGCATGTTTTTATGATGGAACTCCCTTCCCACAGCCCCCAGGCCGCGCCACCACTCTCATTCGTCACTAATAATCGAATATTTGCTTAAATTTAATCTAAAAAATCTTAGTTTTTCCTATTCCCCACTATTTATAGCACACTCTAGACTTCATAATCCGCATAAGCTGTTCAACTATGACCCAAATGCAAAGTTCAAAAACGGTTTGAGATAAAAAATTAATAAAAATAATTTTGCTTGATATTTTTCTGATTGGTTGTTTTGATTTTATTCAACGAGGCATAGCAACGGATGCCGGGTATTGTAATATTATGGTTATTAATAAAAAAATATTTTCTATGAAATTATTGTTTGTAATTCTTTTATATACATACATATCCTAAATCCCTCAAAACTACTCCTACGCCAGCGGGGCCGCGGGTTAAAGCTATTAATTTATACAATAATACATTTAAATATATAAATAGCAGGGGAAGAGAAAAACCCTCCTCTACGTTGGGAAGATCAAGTGGAGAAGGACTTGGCTTCACTTTTTGTGTCCAACTGGCGCCGATTACCACGAGAAAGAAACGACTGGCGCGCTTTGTTAAACTCGGTCAAAATCGCGTAAGCGGCTGTCGGGTCAATTAAGAAGAAGATATAAATATATAAAGAAAGAAATAATAAATTTGTGGCAATAACAATGTTCTCTGTTACAGCTAAAAAATAAACCAAAAATTAAACTCTGCAATAAGAAATTCTCTATAGCGTAAGGCTGAGTATATGAAGCAAGTTAGTCTTTTCCAATTGTGGCCATTAAGTATATTTCCATACGTGGCTGCATTTAGCTTTAGTAAACTACATCTTGCTTTGAAAATTGTTGTAATGTCAGCTAGTCGCATATCTCCTTTAATATATGATTCCCCTTTTGAGTAGTCTAAATGTTTATAAATTCGCATCGCGCTGAACTGGGCTTTTTGCCTTGCCATGTTGAGATCTTTTATTTTCATTTTGGTAAGAAGTTGCACACAGCGATCTTGCCAATCTATAGCGGTGATGTTTTTTTCAAACTTCAGACCGAACTCTCATGTCGTTCTGATGCTTAAGCCAAAACAAATTTTTACTTAAGATGCCTTGTGTTAGTTTGTGTGGGAATCTGTTGCAATTGTATTTATAAATGGTTTTCCAGATATACTTCATGTGTAGTTCTAAAGAATAAATGTGGCTATATTCTAAATTAGTTTCTAGTGTTATTGCATAATTCGGAGTGAGCACGGGTAGTTTGACGGTTCTTTTAATGAAGTAACTTTGAAGTTTATATGGCATACCCCCAAACTTGCGCTGCGTAGGTTTCTATCGCTCTGCATACCGCTTGGAACAGCTTTCATTTTCATTTTAAAGAAATGAATGGATTCGCTAAAAAATCGTTCCATGTGCAATTAATACTAACTTTTGCTGAAGTATTTCCGCCTTCTAAGTGCTTGCCGAATGCCATTTTGGGTGTGAGAATGACACCAAGATATTTATATTCGGCCACCAATTAAATTTCTTCACCTTGGTACCACCATTTTTCTGCCTGGGAAAGTCATCCACCTCTTATAAAGACCATCATCTCCGATTTATTTGGGTTTATTTCCATATTCCATTCAGCGCAGTATTTCTCCAGGTTATTAATCATGGATTGCATACTTTAGGGTTATCCGCCAGGAGAACAATATCATCGGCAAAAAGGAGAAGTCGTATATTCGTGCTCTCAACCAATAGTCCACCTTCCAAATAGACGTGCAAATCATTTAGGTATAAAGTGAACAATAATAGCGACAACAGACATCCTTGTTTCACACCAGTGGAGGTTTCAAAATAGTCGGATACTTCTTTTCTCGTCCAAACCGCAGATCTAGTATTCTCGTAGATATTTTCTATCAGGTTCGTTATTTTACTAGATATTCCCATCTGTCGAAGTTTATAAATCAACGGTCTCCTCGGCACCCTGTCAAAGGCCGCCTTGAAATCAGCAAAATATGCGTAAGATTATAAATGTTATCTACAGTTGAATAGTTTCTTCTAAAGGCGGCTTCGAATTCTGTGAGCACGTTGTTTTTTTTTTATTTATAGAGAAAACACTTTCGAATATTAAAAAAAAACCGCATCAAAAAATATTAAAAACTGTATGAGTTATCATGCAGACCGTGCCAGAAAAAGTAGTTTCGAGAAAAACGAGTGTAAAGTTTGAGGTACAGGAGCGCGCGGATTGCTCTCTACCTAGTTAATGAAAATTTCGCAGTATATTCTTAAGATTCTATACTTTCGAAATATCGAAAAAACAAAAAATCGTTTTAGGCTTTAACAGCATTGGAGAAAATTGCTGACATATTTCCAAAATCAATGTTCTATAGTAAAAATCAGAATCATCTTTTCTGGTGAAGCTATGTTAAAAAGCAAAATTGTTGCTTATGGAGGTCGGGAAACCATCACGTGATCGTCGAGAAGCCAATTCATCCTCAGAGAGTAACAGTTTGAAGCGGTGTCATCATTGGCCCATTTTTCACTAAAAATGCTGCTCGAGCGCAATTTCGCTCAACGGTGAGCTCTACAAGTTTTTTGTTATCGGAATTTGGAACCATGAGCTTGGACGATCTTCGGTTACAGCAGGATGATCGGTTTTTTGGGCGCTTAATTCGGTAATCGTGGTATCAGATTCTTAAGGCGAATATCGACCATAACATTCGTGAACCGGAAACCGTGACCTTGGAAATCTGAGTTAACAAGAAGCCAGCCGAAACAATTTTTTTTTCATTTTTTTTGTTCAGTTTTTTGGACGTTTATATGTACATCCATTTCTGTTTACTACATAGAATACTTTATTCACGTTTTCACTTACACATTTCACGCCATACCGCAGTTAATAACCCTTAGTTGTTTACTGAACTTGCCACAGTTTTTTTTATCGCTCCAAATATTTACTGTTTTAATCTGTTTAAAATTAAAACTGGTATTAAGCGTTTATATTTATTTTTCACAAGAAAAAAGTGGTTTATTTTCATCCTTTACAGATTTATGCCCAATTTGTCGGTGCGTATCATACTTTTAGCGCTATGGCGTACAGTGCTGAGGGCAGTTAGAGTATAAAAACATGGTATGCCAAAAATAAAATTAAATGCGTTAAGTAGAATGCGAAGTAGATGTGACGCAATGAGAAAATAAAAACAAATTCATGTTGATTTTTGGCTGGGTGATTAGTTTCTTTTATTGTGCACATCTGAGAAATCTTAAGTGAAGTATACTTGGTCTTGCCATAAATTCTGTGACAAATTTTACAATGCATACAGCGAAACCAAGTTCGCAGAAAAAAGTTCCGCTATTTTTGCTTTTGTTTGTATGTATTGTCTACTAATAAATTATAGTCAGTTTATTGGCAAATTTTGCTTCTTGACGAAGGAGTGGGGAGCTAAGGAAAATCGCATTGCAGTGATTGCATTACAAAGTGCGGTAAAAGTACAAGCGAAATTTACGAATTGTTGAAAAAATTTAATATTTTGAGAATGTTTTTACCAAACGTCTGAAGTAAGAGACAGAAAAAGGAGTGGTCGACCTCGCGTGGTTCGAACCGGTGCTGCTATAAAAGCCGTTCGAGAAAGAATTCGCAGAAATCCCCTTAGACAGCAGAAAACCACGTCGAGGGAAATGAATCTATCGACCAAAGCCATACCAAGACTAGTTAGAGATGATCTCCACATGAAAGCCTTCCGTCGCTCAGCTGATCATCTTTAGACTTGATAAATGCAAACAGCTTCTTCGGTGGCATGCGGTCAAAGGCCATGGAAATATTCTTTTCACAGATGAGAATATTATTTTCGTTGTTGAAGAATTTATTATTAAGCAAATCGACAAAATCTACGTTAAAACTTCTAAAGACGAAAAGAATGGTGTACCAAGAAAAGTCCCGATCTGAAACCATTGAACTACAGTTTGTGGTCAGAATTGGAAAACATGGCCTGTCGAAGATCTCATAGACCACATTTGTTTCTACAAAATGAATTCTGCGCATATGCAAACTATTTGAAGCAGTGTTCCTATGTACACACACTGAAGGATCGAAAATGCCATGTGACATGGAATTGAAGGAATTTTTTTTTTTACGTGATAACGTCTTATAATTCGATATAGCCGGCTGCACGCACCAAAAAATACGTCGTTATCTAGCTCATGCGTCGTTACCTTGCTTCAACTGCAAGCGAGAGCGGCGGAACGAACGACAAAGAGTCACAATCGGCCTCCGCGTTCGGCAACGTGCGACATCTGGCTTTCCTACTTGAGTGAGCATACTCATATAAAATTCACATATTTGTATTTGCATATGCCTTCTTCCTGTGTGTATGGTAATGAACCATTTCTCTGTTGAGAATAGGACGATGATAGGAAAAGTAGGAAATGAAAGGGAGTGTTTCGAGTGTAATGTGTCTTGAAAAAGTCAAACCGATGACGGTGCCTCTTAGTGTTGTTGACTTATTAACTTCTGATGCACATTCAAAATTGAACATATCGTTCATGCATTTGATAAATGTTTCGTCATTTTTCACGTTTGTGTAAATGTAACTTGATCAATTCCATTGCGATTCCATTTACCTCCTTCTCTATGTCCATACAAAATATCTATCAAACAAATAAAATTAAAATTTTCTTTTGAAAGATGCAACCATTTCATCAGTATTTTCTTATGACTTTGTCACGTTAAACTATCGTCAGTAAACCGACTTTACAGGCAACCTCTTTTTTTTGAAACAGGGGAAATAGGTAAATTTGGAAAAGTGCGAGGACCGTACTTTACGTGGGATTCGAACCCAGGATAGTGCACTTACGCTAGACTACCGAGGCTAGGGGTGCAATGATATACCGAAGTTAAAAACGTTGACAAGTGGGTTTTAAGGGGAATTTGAAAAGGTGATTAGTGTCGTGCCTTCACATGCAGGACATATGTTTGGTATGTCGAGGTCAATTCTGGATTAATAGGAGTTTAACTTGCTATAATATCCATAACGTAATTGTGCCAGTGTTACGCGGGTCTCACGGGTAAGCTGGAGCTCTTCATCTGCTGTAGGTGGTGGTTGGACTCCGATTACAGCATTCGGTGGTGTGGAGCTTAAGAAGGTGGTGATGGTCTCCCGATGAATGTCGTTCATTGTTTGTCTAAACACTGTTTGGTCCAGTAGATGTATGTTCGTTTTGCACTGGATCTCGTCGGCGTAATTGAGGTGGTGTCTCCTGACGTGCCTGGGAGGCGACTCTGGTTCAGAAAATTAGAAAAAATTCATAAGGTATCTTCTAAGCTCTAACTAAACATATCCGTAGAGATTTTTTTAAAATTGTGTATTTTAATAATATTTTATCATAAACAAATTGTATGAAACATGCACCGTGCAGTAGTTTCATAAAAAACATTTCGTAAGTACGGGTTGGCCATATTAAACTGACCCATTGAGTAACCCTGTAACTTTTTACTGTAATTTCAGATCAGCTAATGACATACCGCGTTGGAAGCGTCAGTCGAAGGAGATTTATACCATGAAACAGTACACCCCAATAGAACGCGCTGAAATTGTTCAGCTGTACATTCAAAATTCCTTCTCGATTGTAAAAACGCAACGTGCGTGGAGAAAAAAAAATAAAGTGAAAAGTGCGCCGTCAAAGAACGCAATCAAGCAAATGCACAAACGATTTTTGTCTTCCGGCACTGTGGCTAATACCCGACGTCCAAATAAAAAGCGGCCAAGACGATCTCTGCCAATTTTGTCGTCCGAATGGCCCAAACTGATGAGGATTTTTGGCATCAAATCATTATGAGTGATGAGGCCCATTTCTCCTTGAACGGAACCGTAAATAAGCAAAATTGCCGTTTCTACGCCACTGAAAACCCTCAAATTATTGAAGAGGTACCTCTCCACGACCAAAAAGTTACAGTCTGGTGTGGCATTTGCGCTGATATGGTCATTGGGCCGTTCTTCTTTGAAAATGGTCAACACCAACCATTGACCGTCAATCAAGAGCGTTATCGGGCCATGATAACCGATTTTGTGATGCCGATTGTTCGTGAAAATGGTATGGAGCACTTCTGGTTTCAGCAAGATGGCGCACCACCACACACAGCACGAGCCACCGTCAACTTATTGAAGACTTTGTTCCCTGGCCGTTTGATATCAAAAAGCGGCGATTTTGACTGGCCGCCACGATCACCGGATTTGACGCCACCGGACTTTTTTCTTTGGGGCTATTTGAAATCTAAGGTTTACGTCAACAAGCCAAAGACACTAGGCGCACTTAAGGCCAATATCCGACGGGAAATAGCCGCCATATCGGCCGAGACGCTGGCCAAAACTATGGAAAACGCCGAAAAACGGGTACATTACGCTATACGAGCTAAGGGCGACCACTTGCGCGATATCATATTCAAAAAGTGATGTAAACGAATCTCCTTGAACTAAATTAAATTTTTTTCACAATGAAACACAAAAAAATGTTTCTTTTTCCATATTTTTTTAATAATCACATGGGTCAGTTTAAGATGGCCAACCCTGTACATATCCAAATACGTGCTAAGGGCGACCACTTGCGCGATATCATATTCAAAAAGTGATATAAACGAATCTCCTTGAACTAAATTAAATGTTTTTCACAATGAAACACAAAAAAATGTTTCTTTTTCCATATTTTTTTAATAATCACATGGGTCAGTTTAATATGGCCAACCCTGTATGTATGTAAGTAACTGCTCACTCACATTTTTTATATTTTGTTGATCTATGAGGAGTTCACTTCCGTTCAATAGAGGTTTTTGTTTGATTTGTTAAAAACAAATCTTAATGTCTTTTGATTAAAGGTTTGCGTGCGCTCAATAGAGGTTTTTGTGTAAATTTGGCGTCTGGCCAAGAGAGTACCTGCTTAAGAGAGTAATTTGATCCGAAATTTATACTTAAAATTTGGCATAGGAAAAAATGTCCGCTCAAGGGAAATGTCTGTCTAATAGAGGTGTTCATTAGGAGATGTTTCAATGTACTAAGTTCGCGTTTCACGTGAATTGGCTGTCAAAATCCATACAAATTGCCTTACCGTGAAATATGCGTGAATATGTATTCCACTGCAAAGTTCACCGCGCAACATGATGCCAGCAACATTTTTTCACGTTAATATAAAATGCACATGTCATTTAACGGACGCAACGAAAATTGACAGTTCATTAAAATTTACAAACTGTCTAGAACTTAAAAATTTCACAAATCGTTGGAGCAAGTAAGTTTACTTAAAACTATCAACTTTTAAAACTTAAATCCGCCCGCTTCGACTTTTTTGTAACATAAATAACTTAATGCACGGTTTTTCTATTCTATTTCCAGACGTCGACTAGGTGTACATCCGCAACAATTCTAATGCGGCTCTGCAATCTTCAGCAGAGAAAATTGTGGAGCAAATGAATAGCATTGTGGAATTAAGAAAAGCCGAAATGGATCAGAATTTCAGGTTTAAGCCTGTTTCGCAGCACTTGGAGTCACTTCTGGAGCAATTGCCGAAAGCACAGGGAATATGTGTGGTGCTACATTCACGCAAATGGCCTACGAGGAGATTGAAAAGCACCAAAGAAATAAATAGTAAGGAATTTTACTTCTTTCTTCATTTTTTATATTCTGTTTTAATTGATTGTAACTGAATTTAATTTATAATTATTTACTTTATATCATTTAATTGAATTTAATTTATTTTCTGCCTGTTGTGCATTTTATATATTAAACATAAGCGAAATAAGAGAAAACATTATTGATTTTATATTTTGCCTTAAATATAAAAAAACAATGTGTGTTAAAATAAAACTTCCAGAATTTCGTGAACATTTAATGACAACATGCCTGCCATTGAGGGCACCTTCACAGTTGGGAAAATTCCACTTGTTGAATGCGGATGCATCCGTTCTTTTTCTGCGGGTGTGCGTGGTGGAATTTCCTTGGATAATGCAGAAATAATGGCGTCACAAACTGCGCCTAAAATGATTCACAAGTGCTGTTTGCTTGTAAGGTAAACAGGCGCAACATGCCGTTGAAGTATTCCACAAGCAAAGAATCATTTGGGTACCTGCTAACAAGTCGCTTCTTCTAACGTTGTTGGCTCCATGCTGGCGGTTGTGACGGAAGCTCCCAAAAGTATCAAAGTGCTGATAAATGTAGTAAAACCTGTTAAAAAGAACACAATTAGTTTTATTATTATTGGTACAAAAAACTTTTATTATAACAATTTTCCAATTGTTTCCGGTGTAATGCTCATAAATTTGTTTGTTTTTCATTATGTGGTACAATTATCTGTTTGGCATTTCTTCACAGTTGGCAAACAATGTTGCTAGCAACATTTCACGGCTACCCAAATACATGTTGCTGGCGAAATTTCACGGCTGTGCAGTACTACCCTCTAATACTAACTGTGATGTTAATAAACAAAATGGCAGGCAGCTCTTCTTCTTTCATGATTACTTACTTAAAAATTACTTACCGTTTGACTACTTTCATGACTACTTCTTCTTTTGCCTTTTGCCGCTGCAGAGTGTAATTAATATCAAATAATTTTAAATCAAGCTTAACACACGTCATCACTAGTTTGATAAATATCTCGACAAAATTCTATGGGAATCACACCCGCAGAGTATACCGTTATTTGTTTAGAAAATATCAATTGCCGAAAGCAAAATACATATTTTTCCAGATAATATTTTGTAGGAAGAATTGGAATGTTTACTTCTACTCCATTTAAATATTTAATTTTTGTCACATACGAAGTAAGTTGCGAAAAATTTCGTATAAAAACATTGCTTCTCTGTACGTATGCATGTTTGCACTCACATTTGAGTAAATTATGGGTAGTAACAAATGTTCACTTTATTTATCTACAAAACTACCACAACTTAGATAGAAGTGCTTTTACAAATGTTAAAACATAAGTAGTTTAAAACTTTCGTAGAAATTAGCGACACCAACTGTTGATCTGCTGATTAAATTATCAGTCAATCTAATGGCCAACCGTGGTAAACTTTTAGTGCATATATACATATGTATTTATGTCTCTAAATATTTACATAATATATCAATTCTTGCTAAGATAAGAAATAACGTGAAAAGCGGTAAGCTTCCAGTCTGTGTACCATATGAGCAAACAGTGCTAGTAAATTCTTAGGCTCACAGTTCACCATTTGACTGCCTGTCGCGCCATATGCTTATGGACATACATATATTATGCCAAGCTGCCGCAGCGAGCATCTAATAGATTATTAAACGTTGCAACGACAAGAACAGCAAGAGCAAATTCGCGCCCAAGTGCATCCTAGATTATTAGCAACCCAAAAAACAGTTCTATACTTCAGGTAGTGGTAACGTTGGTGAACTTGAGTTCCAGAAGCACATACAAAAATTCTTCGAGTGCTGTGAAAAAGAAAAATACATATCAAGAAATTGTTTAGTTCTAAAATGTTACGTCCACAACACAAAGCAAGAGTGTATCTATTTACACTGGGAATAATCCTTATTTACTTTAGTGGCACATGCAGCTCATCTCAGCCGCCGTATCAAGTGTCACTTTTTGTCTCACTGCATCCTCGCGCACCGCCAATACATTATTGTAATGGAGTAATTGTGCATAGTCGTTTGGTCTTAACCACCGCCAGTTGTACCTACTATCAGTCGTCAGTGATTGAAGCGGATGGTATGCCTGCGTTGCGTATTCCAGTGGAAAAAATCAGTGTTGTGCCAGGCATAGCGGGAAGTTATAATGTTGTGAATACCTTCAATGTGTTAGATGTTAACATTGCGCAAGGTTTTAATAGCAGCACTTTGACGAATAACTTGGCGCTTCTCCATTTGGATACGTCCTTGCCGTTGGGCCGACGCGACGATATCCAATGGATTATATTAGATGGTTATGGGCACGAAGCGGAAGGATTATATATGGCGGCATTTCCGGTGAGTATTATTCACAGTGTGTATGTGTGTGCACGCGAGTATGCATATCGTGTGGAAAATTTTACTAATTTTAATTTGGTTATGTAATTTGCGAATCAGGCAGTAACCTCATTTTTGCTGATAATTTTTTTTCTACTTGTTGCGCAATTTGAATATTTTACTCGTATTTTACTCAACGGTAGCGGAGTTTTCATTCATTTATTTGTACAATTATAATACAATGTTTATGACAACAATAACAAAAAAAGAAATTGAAATAATAATGAGAATAAAACCAGTAATACCAAATAATACCATTCAGTAGGGCCCGGGCATGAAATACTTACTGATGGAAAAGCGTTTTTCTAATAGCGGTTGTCCAAATTAAATAGAACCTTTCGGAATGAGCGAATTGCCATTCTGAGCGACAGTCAGGCGGCACTCAAGACATTGCTAATCTTTGAGATTTAGTCCTCACTAGTTCTTGTGCGCATCGACAAACTGAATTTACTTGAAATGCACAATCGCATTCGGCTCAAATTAAGTGAAGTAGGTTCCAGGACCTGTGAGCGAAGTAGCGAATGTATTGGCTAGATAGACTGCGGCCTTGTTACTAATAGGAACCGATCACTTCTTAGAACCATAGAAGCGAAGAGCTAAGACTACAAGATGTGAACTGGCATCAAACTAAGAGGTTACGCCAGGCGAATTCCTTACTGGGGGGTATAATCAAAAGCGCTCATGCAACTCATAACCCGCCCTAAGGACAAACTGAGAAATCTCACGGGCATTCTCATACTACAGATGGCGCAGCTATCTGCATAGGCTTGGGTATATTCCACTGACTGCTGTCGTTCCAGCGACCAATCCTCAGAAACTCCTACAAACTTTATTCTCGCTGTAGCATCGTATTCGAGAAGAAGAAATAAATATCTTGGCCGGATGCGGCCAGAAGAAAAGAACATAATCTAAGCCCATACCAGCTCCATTCTAGATTTATTGAGAGAGCGGTGTTCGGATGAGATACTGTGATGAGTAGAGTGCACAGAAGATTGAGATTTCGAAGTGCATACCTAGTTTTTATTCAATCATTTATCCCAAATCGGTCAACCTGGGCGGATAACGGCAAACCATCGAGTATTTTTCTGCCAGGAATATTAGTGAGATATACACCGATGATCAAAATAATCGATACGCGATATTTTGGCCAGTTTTTTGGGCATGGATGTGCATCACCCTTCATACAAACAAAAAAAAAAACTTCGGTACTAATTTGCCATCGGAATTATAAAATGTATTATATTTTAAGCATTGTGCCAAATTACTTCGAATAAATATTGAGATTTACGCTAGCACTTCCAAAAATCGATTTTTTAATAAATAAAACTAATTTTTAAAAATATGTTCTTAAAAAAATGACCCCAGATCATAGTTTAAGCTTAAAAGATTTGCATACAAAAATTTAAAAACTTTTATCCACGGAATGAATATAATTAGACTTTCGGTTATAAGAAAATGTAATTAACTAAGCCAAATTTCGACCAATTTAGACTTTTAAGGCATCATTGAAAATCAAAGGTATTTTCTCATACGCCCAGTTTTTGTTTGTTTGTTTTTCTACAAACAAACAAGGTGGCACAAAACTAATCTATCATTATTTTTGCGAACATTTTTGGCGCAAATGGCTTAAAACTGTTTAATGGTCGATCTTTAGCTTATGGGCGATGCTACGACTACTAACATGCCGATCAACTTCGATTGTTTCTGTAATTTTATCGACATTATCGACATTTTTTTTAACATCAAAAATGCTTGAACGAAATATACGAAATTGACAGCAAAACAATTGTGTGAAAAGTCAAGCATAAACCTTAAATTGTCTGATCGAGATATCGATCACTACAGCCATCTACCGAGAAAATAATGGATTTCTTTTTCTCCAAGCTAATATCTGACACTTGTGATTCAGACAGCTGCAGATATAAGAACAAACAGAGCGCGTTAGGTCAAAATAACAAGGATTAACGCGATAATACAAAATAAAGAAAAGAAAAAAGTTATTCAAAACTAAAATTAAGGATTAATTTTGCGCCACCTTGTATACTCGTATGTATATCAGCAGTTTTCCTTTCCGCTAGTAAAATTTTAAAAAATTTGTATGCATACCATTTAAGCTTAAGCGTTTCTATCACTTGAGGAGATTTTTTGGAAGAAAATAATTAAAAACTATTTTTTATAGAAAACACTCATGTAAATACGATTATTCGCAATAGTTTTTGAGAGAGGTAACATCATAGTTGACGACAGACAATAAGGCCATCCAAAAGAAATGATGAAACTTTGGCAGTATATGGCGGTAATGTTGTTGACGTCACATCTGGCAAAATTAGAGATTTAAAAACCACAATCACTCAATTTGCCAGATGCGACGTCACCTTTATGGAATGAGGTATAATGGCATGCAAATACATCGTATTCAAAATTATTGTTTAGTTCAAGTCGCATTCCTTGCACGTTTCGGCGATGGCGGCGTTTATTGGTGAAAAAGCAAGTTGTCACTTTTGAAAAGATAAGATAATCTTATGTCTGAAATTTGTAAGCAGCACATCGACCTACAAAATTCTCTGTTTGTTGCAGGCTTTTGGCCGATGAGGTCATTGCCTCTCAGTTCTTGTCATCATAACAGCTCAAGCATAACAGCATGCAAACTGCTAGAAATAAAAGTTTCCAATTTTTTCAAATCCAGACAACAATTTTTACAATAGTGTCAACTAACAAGCCTCTTACGAGGATTGCCTTTCACATTTTGCATCCAATAATCAAAACACAGTAAGATAATATGAAAATGGCTTTATTGTTTTTCAAAATACTCTCCTTGGAAGTCAATGAACTTCTGCATTCGCTTGAACCAATTTTCAACGCACTTTTGTCACTCAGAACTGGATACCTCCAATATCAGCTGCTTAAAGGCGAAACTTTTCGAATTACAGCTCATCCCATGTAGTGTCGCAAAGGCGCAAAATATAAAAGGAAACCCTCGTAGGTGGGTTATTAAAAGAAGAAGTACTTACCACTAACCTGATATAAGTTCTCTAATGTGCAATTGATAAAATTGGCCGGCAGTAAGCCAAAATGTCACCGAAAATTTCACCTTGTCACAACACTGTTAAAGTTTTACCAGCTTAACAGATATATGTATATATGGAATGCATATATGTGTTGTGCAAACTATTCATAGTCGGTTCCACCCAGATCGCCTATTTTGAAATTTTAAAAATAAAAACGGAGTAACTTGCAGTTTTGTAACGCCTCTGATAAACTTTTTAATGGCAGAAATGCACTCTTTCCTTGTGTTTATTAAAAACCATTTTTTCTATCATTTGGTGCCTGATTTCCTTAGTGGATTTCGGGTTCGGAACCAAACGAATGAGGGTTCCACACAAACCCACTCGTCTATGGTGGTTTTTCTGAGTTGACCCATTCATTTATTAGTCCTTTTGATGAATATCATCTAAGGCGGCAGTACACGAGGTGTAATCTTGCTGCCCCGTTGTCGATTTCGTTAGCATCAATTCCGCAGAGGTGAGGTGACTACCACACCAATATTTTATTTTTTGTTGCCAGAAAATGAAGGGCATCGGAAAATCTTTAGCAAGCTTAAACGTAAATATCGGATTGGAAAGACAATAATACAAAGATACTCTACTATGAGTATTTAATGTGAATTCAATGTGAGATGACATAGGACACCAAAGTCATCATCATCATGTGTATACACGTAGGACTTGAAATTTAGAAATTGTAACTTCCTAAAAACTAGAACTTCACGCAAGGCTGAAACACTCAAACCCTGGATGCACTGAGTTGCCCAAAATGGGACTCCATACAATGCACTCCTCCATCTATATTAAAAACGTGTATTCTTAATAGGACAATAGAAGACATTGCGAAATTTGTCCGGTGACAAATGTGCTATTGAGTTGTTTGAGAAAATTCGTCTTTCAATCTTCCCTCGAGTTAAACAAAGTCTCTCAAGTACCTGCGGAATATCGCAGGGTTTGTTGTTTAATGATATGACCTAAGTACAGATTAATTTTCAAC
Source organism: Anastrepha obliqua (assembly GCF_027943255.1). Taxonomy (NCBI): domain Eukaryota; kingdom Metazoa; phylum Arthropoda; class Insecta; order Diptera; family Tephritidae; genus Anastrepha; species Anastrepha obliqua. Next base: position 50,191,653 of record NC_072896.1, read on the forward strand.
AAAGGCAGTAAAGTTTGGAGCCCGAATCCTGATACCTTATAAAAACTAGATGCTCTCTCTATAGCAAGGATCTGAACTTGGAATAAACTGCAATTATTTTGATTAAATTCATTCTAATATGCAGACTATTCTGATTGTTATAGCCGCCTAGAAGACAGACGAGCCGTTGAAAAAACCCCGTAGTACTTTTACACACCTTGCAGAAGTTAGGTATGTAGCTTGCTTCCTGTGTGACCATTACGAAATTCCTCCGAGAGAGGGACTGATTTCAGGACACTTAGTTTAAATGGACCCGGTGTCTATATTTAGTTGTAGAGAATAGTACAATAGATAAATACAGAATTTTAAAAATAACTTTTCGTAGTCCTTGTGCAGCCCTCGCCAGGTGTTGGGTATATATGTAAGTAGAATATATGGTAAATGTGTTGCTAGCAAATTGCAGAAAATGATATTGGTCCTTCCATAGTGATGATTTCTATATCGAAGATCGGCATACATAGGTGTTATAGATATTTGGACGTTTGTGTGCAGATCATCGTCCTTATTCCCACCAGAACTCAATCTAGCCTTTGCCACATTTTCTGTAGTCAAAATTTAAGGTGAAGGCTTAAAACGTCTTTTGTTTCGGCCAACATATACAGTTCTTCACAGTCACACATTTCGGTGTCTTTTTTTTTCAGAAAATATTCCTCTCGTCCTTTTTGAGCTTCCTATAACACTCCCACTTCGCTTGTTGAGCTGAAGTGGCAGTTGCATGCTTCTATTTGCCGCCTGTTACAATTGCAAAACGAGTTTCCCTTGTATCAATACTTGTCAACTGACTATTCATGAGCTTTGCCCACTTCGCAATAACAGAATAGTGTTTGACTGCTTCAAAACCAGGATCTGTCCAGCTAATTTGCACCATTCCCAATATCGTAGTGTTCTGCTCGTGAAAGTATACTCTTACTCCTTGAATAATATTCTACTTATCATCACAACGTCCCTTGAGAAGTAGCAGCTACTGAAAAACTTTAACAAGGTTGCTTTAACATTTTAGTTGACTTTTAAAGATCTCGTGGAAAACAAGTGATATTTACTTATTTGCCAATGATAAACTATTTTTATGATCTTTATGGCCTCTACAAAGTTCTCTAAAAACGTTGCAACTTATTAGGTCCGTGCTTGCCATTGTATCTTTTTTGTCAACAGGTCTGTATAAAAATAATGTAAACAAGGAAAATTTACAAGTTTGATGTCATATAAATTTATTTAACTGCAATTTCGCACATGTTTTCACTTATCTTATGCATCGCCGTAATTACTTTATAACTTTATTATTTATGTATGTACATATTTACGCTTTTTAGTCATTAAATGAGGATCCACATTACATGATGTTGGAGAATCTACGAATATTGCCTAATGAACAATGCGCACAAGCGGATGTTATAGCGCCAATTATTCGAAAGGAGGACATTTGTACACGTTACCCATATGCGAATTTAGTTGGACCAGATTGCGAGGTAAAATATGTTATACATTTATTAAAAATATGCACACATCATTCATTCCATTTCATTTATTAAGGGGTCCCGGTGGTCTGGAGCTCGAAAATTTAGGGTATTTTCAGGAATTTTTTTTACAATAAAAAAAAACATGAGAAACGATATTTAAATTTTATAATATATATATAATATTAATAAGGTTTTTTATTTAACTTCTTTTACATACAAAAATGAAAAAAAAAATTCTTTTTAATTTTAATTATTTTAAAAATGGCGCTGAAGTTGACCCTAACGAAAAATTGGACCTGGACGGTGTTGTCCATTTTAGCTGTTCTATTTATCTGAAACACAAAAATCAAAAAAAATATTAATGAGTATGATTGTAGGCCCGTACTATAAAAAAAAAAAATTGGACAAAATAGCGCGGTTTTGAATTTGACACTCTAAAAATCGTTTTTTTTCAGTTTTTTAATCAAAAAATGTGAAATAATTGAAATAATAATATGATTCTAGTACGGGCAATAGCCATTGATTTTGTGAGCAACATTAAAATTTCAGACGATTCGATTGAATAGTTTTTGTTTTTTTTTTTGTTTTGACAACACCAGGCTGAAATATTGGAAGTTTCCGCATAAAAATTTCACAATATATTCTTAAGGTACTATACTTTCGAAATATTGAAAAAACAAAAAATGGACTGGAGGTATAAAATAATTTAGAGATAAGATTTCAAAGTAATTTGACGAGATCGAGAGTTTTAAACATTCTATTAATTTCAGTAAGAGACCTAGAAATAGGTGGCAATTTAAATAATTTGACTAAAAAAATTTAACATGCAGGTGCAAGGGGAAAACGCAAAAACCTTTGGGGAATATTTTAACTTATCTAATTCATCAGATAAGACAAAGTCATAGCTAAACATCACTGAGTGTATTATTATACGCCTTGAGGAACGTGATTCTAAATTTATTAACATACAAGAACGACAAAAGACGGGCGTGGCTCGTTGAAATCAAGAGATTGCATAGCAAACCGGACAAAGCTGCGTTGAACTCCTTCGATCCTTTGATGAAATAGTATAAATTGTATTCTAAATTACTGAGGCATGTTCCAACTTAGAGCTCACAGATAATTTAAGAGTGCTTTTTATGCTAGTATAAGGATCCTTAAAGTCTCACGCTTTTCAGCTTCACAGTACAGTTTTACCGAAAAGGAGTTAGCAGCTTTTACCGCGGCGGCGACGATTTACTTTATTCCTTAGTCAACTGCGTGTTTAAATTTTTTGTTCGCTCGAGCATTCTCTCAACCAAATTTCAAACAGGCTGCTATTTTTCATAGAATAAAGAAGAAAGAAAAGTATTATTAATTTTTATTTTGAAATCTTAAAATCAAAATAAAAAAAAAAACTTGCAAGCCACTTCAAGTTATTTCAAATTAGCCGGACCTTTCATAAAGTCATTTTAATTTTTTAATTTTTAATTTAAACATTTTTTTTATTAAAACCAATGCATACGTACCTATTTCTGTATTTTCCATTCAATGCAAAGTGGCTCAAAATGAATCATCTAATTTTGTTTTTGAGTAACCTTTTGAACACCAAATCAATTATCAAATATGATTGACGTACGGCGCCATTTGAAAACTTCCGAAAGGGTGATCAATTTTTCTGCCCCTTTTTACTATTGAATTTTCAACAATAAAATTTACAAACCCCACGCTTGAGCAGACTTGAAAGGCGAATATATTCAAGGTCAGCGGCTCAGTAGAACAGCTTATTTGATTTTTTTTTTTTTTTGCTTGCAGATTACCGGAATGAGATATTTATTTACATTTTAATATGATAATTGTGTACAATTTTATTTGTATTTTGTTTAAATTTTTCAAACCAATCGTCAATAACGCCCCAAAAATTATTTATTTCTGCCATATTTATTTCTGCCTTATAGCCTAAACAGACGGCGGCGTTAATCGGGATTGCCGACTCAGTTAATTCTGATTAAAAATGCAGTGAGATAGACAGTTGTTGTTTATTGAACAGTTTTGTCTGTACAGTAAAAGATGGACCAGAGCCAAAAAATACGGGTGTTAACTGCACTGAAAAGAAAATGATTTATTTAAAAAAAATTCTAAATTGCTATTCCTCAAACTGCTCCGAAATATCAAAGCAGTTACCATATATACAGTTAGAAGCCGAAAAAAGCGAATTTTCCAGAATTTTTTCTGAGAAAACTTTTAAACTTATTGATCTAAAAATTTATACACATATTTTATCTTTTAACTGTATTTTAAGATTTAGTATTAGTAAAACATTTTTTTGAAAAGGAGCTGCAGCTGATCTCCGGAAGCTCCTCTCAAAAAAAAAAAGTTTTACGCTGACCAGTATATTTCTGAACTGGAGCCTCTGAAAAAAAAAACCAAACAGATTTCGTTAAAGTAATGTTAAATCTATTGATTACTGAAAGGAATAAGCAAAATAAATTTTTTTCACAAAATTTCTCAAAAAAAAAAATCATCGATTTTTGACCAAAAACATGAAAATATCGGTAAGAAAAAATCTTCGATTAATTACTAAAACATGTATTTAAGAAGCTCGTGTTAAAATTTGAGACTAATCGGTATAGCCGTTGCCGAGTAATGTTGGTCACCGACTTTGCACAATTTTGAAAATAAAGCGCTGCCGCTCCAGCCTTGTACTATAAAGCACTCTGAAATGCCTTTTCAAATTTTACGTGTAACTTCGAAAATATTCACCGGAACGATATTAAATTTGTGTACATTCTTAAACATACATTCTTAAATTTGTGTACATTAAGAAAATATGATTAAAAGAAATCGATTTTTTGACAATTTTAACTGTATATAACCCCTTAATGAAATTTCGAACATGTTAGTGCAAACTAGCATTACATCCATAACATCTCAATTCATTTGCCATTTGGTTATGAGCACCGGTTTATTCCTCTCAGTCGAGGTTGAACGTTTATTTCTGTTGTTGTGCTCATCATATTAGTATTCCAGAATTTTATTGCTATAATGATTGTTTTTAGTCTACTTGTTCTTCTCTCTAAAAGTTTCATTATTTTTTCATTTCATTTTCATTATTTAAATTTCACAACAGATATTAACTGCCATTTTTCGGCAATTTCGCCATCGAATATTCCCCTAGTCCCCTAAAAATGTAGATACATGCAAATTTTGTTTTTGTACTACTGCCTGTACCTTAAATAGACTCGCTTTGGTTTCAAGTAAACTATCAATGCAAAAAATATAAAAAAAACGAAAAACCTGTTATACGCCGTACACCCGTTTACAGTTAATTATTTAAATTTTTTATAAAAATAAAGTGCATTCTACAACAAATATTGTATAAATCAAGTTTTAAAACTTGTCAAGATGTATAAAAACTCGACAAAAATTAGCTATCACATCGAGTTCGTGATAAGGCTGACTTTGTACATATGTATGTATGTATGTGCTACTTGTCAATGTTCTCTATTGTGCACATTTCAGTTGCCCGCCGATTTCCCCGCATTCAACTCCGATTATGGCACAGGACTGATTATCCGCAGCCACTTGGTTGCCTTGTTTTCGCACGCCATTGCGAGTGCCAACAACCAAACTACCACCAACTGCCATGATCAGCAACACCTGAAGGCCATTTTCACTGATGTGGGACCACATTTGGATTGGATTTACGGTATTATCGCATATGCGGAAGCGTTAGCCTTAACCCAAAACGATTTCATGAACTCGGCGCCTTACCAGCAAATTGGCAATAGCGCCATTATGCATGTGTCCAAAGCAGCAGGTAAATGAAACAAATCTCAAATTCACATTTTCCAATACGAAGTTATAAATCTAAATCTCATTATGTATTACCTTTGCCGTAGAGTCAACATCGTTGGCAATAGGTTCAACAATAGCAACAACGCTGGAAACAACAGTCACGACTACTACTAAGACAGCTACAGCGATGTCAAGCACCACAGAAGTAAATTCGCCGCAGCCACTTAGCGTGAGCAGAGCACACAAGGCTACAAATTTAGAGTTTGCGACTTTGCTCAACAGTTTAATGCTTTTTTTGATTTTTGCATATTTCAAAAACTGAGTGTGTAATTCAAAATTGAAACGGATGATGATTTTCGAATACCGTATTCGTATTCTCTTCATAACATTTCGTTATGCTGCGAAATTCACATTTCATCAAGTTTTGTATGTTAGCTTAACATAAGAATATGGTTGTAAATATAGGTGTAGTTAGTGTACGATAAGACTGATAAGCAACGAGATATTGAAGCAATAAAAATTTCATATTATTTTCATTAAATTAGTGAATATGTATTTATATGATTTATTATACAATTTGACAACGAAGTAAATAGCTGATTTTTCACCAACTTTATTTACACTCAATCTTAATAACTTATATGTATGTGTTACAATTGTCAACTTATTCTATCAAAACGCTATACTACACATAAATTTATTACATTATATGTATATATATTATATAAAAGAGAACAGAGGTTTGAAATTGAAAATAAAAAAGTTAGCGCGCACCACTGCAAATAAATAGGCGCAGCGAGGTGCATTCAACTAAATGATGCGCTTGAATTGCGTTCGATATTATGTATAAAATGAAAAAAACTAAAAATAAATATGGATGTATATATGTACAATATTTTGTTTTTGTTTATTGTAATATAATTTCACGCGACTTGCTGCATATTTAGCGAATATTTCTGCAATAGAATATAGAAAATTCATAATCTCAATTTTTTTTTGTTTTTCTTTTTTGAGTTCATATTCGGGGACATAAACATGCATTTAGTCCAGCAGCCAGCGATTTATCTACATTTTTTCAATGCCTTCATATAAAAATTATGTTTGTATTTTAGAGTGTAATTAAGAAAATCAAGACAAAGTAAAATTGCAGATTTAAATAAAGCTGGTAATTTAAATGATAATAAATGCATTTAGGTATTCACACACGACACAATTCGAACTCTTTAAATCTTTAATTACCATACGTACGCAGCTACATGTATGTATGTGTAAATGAACGATTCATACTAATCGATAATTTAAAAATCCATTATATTACATTGATCTAATTACAACACCCTATTACGTTTTTTTACAATTGTTTAGCATTTTTATATGCGCTGAAAATATCTTACTTTTACTGTATAAAATAATGTAAAATAATTTTTAGGCAGCTATGCAATCAAGGTTATTTCAATGCGCTTTTTATTCTATTTAAATGCGCATAATTTGGCAGCACATCAGCTATCCACTCGGGGTTTATTTCAGTGACTTGTCGTAGAAAATTACGTTCGGTCAGCACAATCTCTGTAAATATTACATATTCTGGTTTGTATTTGCCATGGAAGACACTGGATGGGTGTATTCTGGCACGCTGGCGTCCTGCTATTGTAAGGTAGGTATTGTCTCGCTGCAGTTCAGCAATATTTTCGAAAAGTCCGATCAAGAGGCACTTACATACTTGATCTTGATTGTTGCCGCAGCTGTTTAATGGCAATTCCAAACGCTCAACAATTTCTTGTAATTGTTTTCGCACTTCACGCGCATACGTGAGATTTCTTGTGTTTAGAAAGTTGTCGTGGCACCACAGCTAAATATAAAAGATAATGAAATCAGGTAAATGGAATGCTGTCTAAAGCATTAATTGTTAATGTATTACCTTCACTTTTTCCGTCTTTAGAAATGCACTGAAGACATTGAGCAGTGTCAAGTGGTCACCATATTTGGAAGTAAATTTCGCATGCGCCAATGCAGCTAGCTCACGCTTTTCATTGCTAGAAACAAATACATTCTCGCCTGACAACACAGCGACCAAACTTAACATTTCTTCAAGGCAGCCAAAAGAAGATGCTGATAGTAACAATTTACTGTAGCGTGGATCAAGAGGGAATTGTGACATTTGTTGACCCAATGTAGTAAGTTCAGGTTTGATTTTATAGTTTCTTACTGCTCCCAGTGCTTCCAACTTACGATAAGCATCATCCACGGCCTCTGGCGAGGGACGATCAAGAAAATCAAATGTACGACAATCGATGCCCAACGCTAGCAACTGGAGCACAGTGGAGCATATATTGCTACGTAATATTTCCGGCTTAGGCATATTTTCAAAGGACTCGATTTCTGCTTGAGTATAGGTGCGGTAGCAAGTACCGGGCGCATCACGCCCAGCACGCCCGCACCGTTGCCATGCCTGAGCTTGTGAGATGCGCACAATTCGAAGGGCGTCCAAGCCACTGTTATGGTTATAGACACGACGTTTAACAAAGCCACAATCTATTACACACCTTACGCCGGGTATGGTGACTGAAGTCTCGGCGATGTTAGTGGCTAAAACTATTTTACGTGCATTCGTCGGAGCGGGCAGGAAACACTCAAGTTGTTTGTTTTGCGGTAACTGCGCATAAAGTGGATACACCCGTACTGGGCTCAATTCAGCGTCGTGAGTCTGTGCATAATAAAAAAATAAGTTAAAAGAAAGATATTAATACTTATCAGATTGCATTACCTTAGCAATTTGGCGTATTTGGTGGGCCATAGCTTCGATTTCTTCTTGTCCAGTTAAAAATATCAGCACATCATGGCTGTTAAAACGGAAAATATTTATATTACAAAAAACTATAATATTAAAACCAAAAATTTGTTTTCTTACTTTGTTGGATCTGTGCGGTGCAATTGAAATAACGTCACTAATGCAGCATGCAGATAATCTGGTTGCGACTCCTTTGCGTGCATGACTTTCACCGGGTACGTTTTACCTTCGAGATAGATGCCACGTACTCCAAAATATTTTCCAAAATGATCTACGTCCATGGTAGCTGACTGAACGATAATTTTAAGAGGTGCAAGTCCTCTCTGTCTCCGCTGTTTCTGCGCTTCTTTTACAATGCCGAAAAGCACATCAGTGTTTATGGTGCGTTCATGCGCTTCATCCAATATCAAAACAGAGTAGTGCCGCAACAGCCGATCAGCGATTGCTTCGCGCAGTAAACAACCATCTGTGAGGAACCGTATACGGGTTTGGGGTGAGGTGCAGTCCTCAAAGCGCACTGTATAGCCGACAGTCTCACCCAGACGACAGCCTTGCTCTTGCGCCACACGGCGTGCTACAGTTATGGCAGCTACACGACGGGGCTGTGTTATGCCAATCACACCTTTTTGCGCGAAACCACTTTCGAACAGGAACTGTGGTATTTGGGTTGTTTTACCCGATCCAGTCTCGCCCATCAATAGTAGAGTTTCTGCACGTCGCGCCTCCTGTATAAGCCTTTGGCGTACCTTGTATACAGGCAGTGCCTGCCGTTGTTGATCCAATTGCTGTTTCGATGGTGTGCCTTTGCCATTAAAATGCACAATATTGCCGTTAGAAGCAGGTATGGTAGTCGTTGATTTGCCATTTGAGGTAGATGTTGAGCTGCCGTTATTTAATTTATTAGTTTTTAATGCAACGCTTTCCACACCATTCACCGGGCTTTGCAATTTTCGCTTAATCGGAAAACTCGATATGTTTACACTATTTTTAGCGCTCGTTCCATGCGGTACTTTGCTTGTCAACAAATACTTGGACTCCATAACCGACAAAATTAGCCTAGTCTGGAGGTTGTAAATAGAGAATTTTCGGCACTATATTCAGCACTTTTAATAGATGGGGTTTATTTACGAAGCATTACCACACCGCAAAGATTTACATTACGAGGAAATAAATTTATTAATATTAGCGTAATTTTACTAAAAATAAAAAAATAATACCGATACTATCCCCTTCTCACTGGGATCACGTTGACAGCAAGTGACAGTTCGCCGACATCCCTATTCCAACGCCATGTGAGCAGTATGGTAGATAAGCCTCAAAAATTGTGGTAGATTCCAAAACATGTGGTAGATTTACATTTAAGTAATAAAATGAGAAATTTTTAAGTTTAAGTTTTAATAGTTTATTAAAAGCTTTAATAGTTTATTTAAAGAACAGCACATTTAAATGTATTACTAATATAAAAGAAAAACACACTCATTTTTCATTATTCCTGAGGTATGTAAAAGCATTGATACTTCTTTCATAAGAAATATAAAAAACATGCATTTGTCTATACGGAAATTTTCATATGTAACAACTTTATTCAAAGCACTCTCAATGTTTTATTTTGAAACCACAGAAGATGATAATCTGCAATTTGGTCAACTTTGTTGGAAATATTAATGTTATAGTTTTGAACTTTATCATTTCTTATGATTTAGGCATAAAAGTTAAAAAATTAAAATAAAAATATTAACTTCCGTTAATATTTATTAAAAATATTGGATATAGTAAAATGTGGTGGATTTGAAGCTTATGGTGGTAGATGTGGTAGAAATGAAATTTAGCTAAACAATGGTAAGTCTACCACAAAAGTGGTTTAGCCAGCACCTGCATGCGGATTCTCTGTTATTCAGCCGATTGTAGGGCTGCCAACCCTAATGAATTGTAAGAGTTTAGTTATTGGTGAATCTTAAATTCTAAAATGGGATATGTGAATAATAGAAAATAAATAAAATAATGTATACTATAATAAAGTAAATAAAATAAAATAAAAATATATTACATTAAATTTAGGAATTTGGCGAGTAAAATTTCATACTTGTTTATTTATAAATCAAGTAGATTCGCTAGAAGTTTTTGAGAGAAAGATTCTGCGGAAGATTTTTGAACCTTTGCACGTTGGTGACGACGAATATTGCAGGCGATGGAACGATGAGCTGTATGAGCTTTACGACGACATAGACATAGCGCAGCGAATAAAGATCCAGCGGCTACGTTGGCTTGGTGACGTCGTCCGAATAGATACAAACGCTCCGGCTCTGAAAGTATTCGATGCGGTACCAGCTGGAGGTAGCAGAGGAAGAGGAAAGCCTCTCTGCGGTGGAAAGATCAGGTGCAGAAGGACTTGGCTTCACTTGGTGTGTCCGACTGGCGCCGGTTAGCACGTGAAAGAAACAACTGGCGCGCATTGTTAAACTCGGCCAAAATCGCGTAAGCAGTTATCGCCCCAATTAAGAAGATTTAAATAAATAATAATTTAAATTTATTTAAATTTAAAGCAAAACAATTGCTTGATTGTTACCTCTGGGGAGTCAACCTGGAGTCTGGAGTTGGTCAAAGTATCTTCATGTTTAAAGCTGATGTAAGCTGTCCTACGGCTACGTAAGGAAAAGCTCGATGGAACCGTCGATGGATTAGTTTTCACAATCCATTGGTCACTAGTTTTACTGTAACGACAACAACGATTTTATTTTCTCATAAGTGAGACTCCATAGATATCGATTGTGAGACTATCTTGAATTTTCAGAAAAAGGCCTATTGCAACTGTTGGCGCGTACAACTTCGAAGTTTTGGAGGACTTTGTCTATAATAATTAGAGCCTTCTCTAGACGAATAATCTTTTTAATGATGATGTGTTGGCGACTGTATTGGCTTAGCCATATTGTAAGGATGAGGATACTCTCCGTAGAACACAAAAGAAAGATGCAAGTGTTTTTTCAATGCTGTCATAGATGATTTCATGTACCAATAGGTATATCCAGAGTCATTCAAGGGAATATAAGAAGGAATCTCAGGAACACTGACTGAGATAAGCTAAGAAGTCTGTTAGATGTGAATCTACCTAGGAAAGGTAGCCTTCTTTCCTGGACTATATGGAGTTAAAAGAAACAATTTCAGCAGTTCTAGTACTGAGACCAAATTAAAAGGCAAAAATAGCACACCAAAAGAAAATCATCTCAACCCCAGTTGCAGCGAGGCTCCACACAGCTATTGCTTGGGAGAGAGTTGATATTGAACTAGGTATGAATGAGGGGGCTACAGCCTTACTGCCTGCACTTCCAAGTACTTCAGACAGATTAGTCTTCAATACGAAGGAGTGAAAACAATTAGGAGGATTATTGGCGATGCGCACCTGCCCCGCAGTTGCGTTGGAAGTGGTTCTCGAGGTAGCACCACATCTTCTTTTTATGCAACAGTCAGCCAAGCGTTTCCTATTTAGCATGACTAGTGAAAGTTTTGACAAACGAAAAGTGATCTTATCTAAAAACATGAAATCGTTGAGTCTGTGGCTCTCTCCTACCTAACTCCCCAGAGATGATATCCCTAATGTTATAGTTTTTGAGAAGAGGTTCGAAATTGAGCTGGATATTAAAGCAATTTGGAAAACCCCTATATTTGAAAGGAAACTCCTGGAGTGTATCCTGTACTGGTATACAGGTAGCTCGAAAATATACGAAGGACAGTCGTTGTAGTCGAATGGATTGGTGCGTGACTACCATTCGGAGTAAGTAGGTTTGAATCTCCGTGCATGAAATACCAAAATTTAGAAAAAGTTTTCTCTAATAGTGGTCGTTCCTCGGAAGGCAATAGCAAACCTCCGAGCGTATTTCTGTCATGAAAAAGCTCCTCATAAAAAATATCTGCCGTTCGGTGTCGGCTTAAAACTGTAGATCCCTACATTTGTGGAACAACATCAAAACGCAGGCCACAAATAGGAGGGGCTCGGCCAAACACCTAACAGCGCCAATTATTTACACATTTGTTTATTTATTTAAAACCGCTATGATTTATGGTCCCGAAGTAAAGCTGTCTGTACTGATGGATAGTTTTCCCAGCATTTTCCAAGCGGAGGGTTATAACATTTCGACAGAAAATTTCGGAATAAGCTAATGCTATTGTGAGCGACGTCCAGGTTGAACTGAAAATATTATCAAAGACTGAGCTTATTAAGAGAACTGGGTTTGAATTACGCAACACTCATCAAATGCGAGAATACAAAAGATCTTTCGGTCCAAGAGCAAATCTCTCATTATTCTAAATCTAATAGAGAAACTTAAGATTTGGACATGATAGTATATTAGGCTATACTACTCCTCTTGTCCGTTTTAATAACACATTTTCTACAAAAAATAGTAGCAACGCACTTATAACAACATTTGATTCAGCTCTCGAAACATTTCTGGAATTCTATTTTCGGTATAGCCATCAGAGCCGTATTCGATTTTTCCATTACTTCCTTTCGGCTGTTAAAACGCCTTCTCGCGGAGGAATAGAAATAATCGCAGGGAGCCATATCACGTGAATTCGATGGCTGTTGGATGGTATTCGCTTCGTTTTTCGTCAAAAATTTACAATTCAATGACATCACTGTGCGACAGTGCATTTTCATGGTGCAAAATCCACTAGTTGTTTCCCCACAAATCCTTTCCTTTTGGCGAGTTTATTATATTTACGTAAACGTTACATAACGCCAATATAATAGTCCTTTTTAAATGTCTAACCTTCTGGCGAAAATTCTTGGTGTATAATACCGTTATAATCCATAAAAACCGTTGCGCTTTCTTTTTTGAAGGAAAAGGGCATGGTTTTTTGGTATTGGTTTATTCGGAGCTATCCACTCTCGCGCCTGATGTCTGAATTGTGTGTCGTACTCATAAACTCACGCCGGTGAATGTTGGGTACGATTCAGCCTTGGAAATCATGTCTTAGACGATATCAACGTGAACCCTTTTTTTGCATGAAATTCAGGTCTTTTGGAGCCTGGATCAACTGTGCAGCAACACGGCCCCCAAGACGGTATAATATCCACCCTTATGAGAGAGTGCACACTTTGTGATCTCTCCCGATAATATTTAATATTTCAGATTCGTTTAACTGGAAATCCTGCAAGTCACACTTTGATTTCATCTTTCACTTGATTGTTTTTATGTACATTTTTATGTCGCAGTTTGCAAGTTGTGATCGTTTAGGAAAATCTACTTGCTTTTTCCTATATGTTTCTATGACTCAATGAGATGGAGCCTGCTTCTTTTAGCCACCTTGCGAAGAAATAGGTAAAATAATTAAATTTGAATAAATTAATATATGTATGTACCTCTTCCAAGCGAATTGAGCCCCTGTTATTCGATAGCAGTTGTTGTGGCTATTTTTGTGGTATGCTGCTACTTGATGGTCCTTAGCAGATTATACATTCCATTCTTTCTGATAACATAGACCCAAATATCATGGGTACGTTGCTATATAGACTCTTTGATGGCTAAAGCTTGAGGATAAAAGACGCAACGACGCGTGGGGTTAATTAGAAGGCTTCACTATAAGTCATCTGTGTTATTCTGCCAACAAGTTTTGAGCTGTTATCAATGTAATTGAGACCAGAAGTATCTCGCGTTTTTACACGTTGGTATGCTAGCCCAGCGCTCAATGAGCTGATGCGAATCCCACATTTCAGTAGACCGCAGGCTTTAAAGGGAATCCTAGTCCTCTAATTTCGCGTTAAACCATTTCACGGATGTGCTGTCTAGCAGTTTCCTGCAATGCCCCATGTGACCAGCTGTTCAAATTAGCCTAATATCGAAGTCTTCGGATGCGGTCGAAAGGGAAGTCAGAAATTCCGCGACTAGTTTCCAGCGCTTGATTGTCGGAGTAAATGTAAAAATTAAAAGAAGGGACTCTTGGTAATTGTTTCGTTTGTTTACTTGTAAGTACATTCTGATTGAACTTTTGGCATTCAAATCACCAAATTAAAAAAAAAAATCCATGTAAATTCTGTTTTTATTCTGCTGCTGTCACCTCGTATGAATTCGTCTTGATTTAGGTGATCAAAATCAATCGTTATTAAGAAAAGCTTACCTGTCATGAAAAAGCGTAAATTAAATAAAAAAAAACTATTTACATACTGTTGAGTGGTAAATGTATTACACATTAGACTTAAATAAAAAACAAAACTGCACACCAGACATAGTCAAAGAAAAATCTATGGCTAAAGAATTTGAGAGAATACTCATTCAAGAAGCATTAGAAGTAAAGAGAGTTGGCGCATATTCTGTGTACAAAATATCACACTTACGGAGGGTTCTGATTGCAATATGGAATTAAATGCGCTCTTCTGGTTACTCCTTTGAGGAGCATAGGGCCTCTATTTTGCAAGGCTTCTCCAATGTATGTATGTCTATTGTCTATTGTCTTAGCGTTGTCCCAGCTTTTGTTTATAGACGATAAGTAATGCAGGATGGATCTTTTCTAGGTGTTCTTTGGCCGGCCGCGGCTTCTGCTTCCCTGAGGATTCCAATCTAAAGTCATTCTTGTGATGCTGTGGGTCGGTTTTCAATTCCACCCTTAATAATGTCAAAAATAAATGTGGGTGAAATAATACTTTTTTGCTTTGCAGATATTTTAAGCTAATTCGTGCACATCTAGCTTGTATGAGGGAATTGGAAGGGATAAAAGATGAAAGAGGCATATTTTAGCTTGAAGCGTACGAGCGACGTAAATAATAGCTTAAAAGTATCTGTGAAAGAGAGACAAGGTTGGGTTAGGTTGAAGAGGTTGTCCACTGTGGGACACACTCAGGCTCATGGCCCATTATGATGAAGATCCTTAATTCCTACAGAGCCGAGATCTTCAAATCATTAAAGAATTGTCTACCCAAAATGACTAGTCTACGTCTTGATAGAGCAGGTCAGGGACACAGAAGGTGCGGGATCGTCTCTTCCAAAAGTTTTATAAATTACTTATTACTCGATGACATTACGCAGTGGCCACAATATTGGCGAATGGGACTAAATCGATTCAAGTAACATTCACAACCCGACGTGAACACTGTCCATTGCTTAATGGTCCTACAATCAAACGAAACTAAGTAATTAGGCATTCATATGGACTCAAAACTCACTTGGAAAACTCAAATCTTCACCTCATCTTCAAGAAAATCTTTGGATTTAAAACTTACTTCCATCTACTGATTGCTAAACAAAAAATTCCAATTGTCGCTATATAACAAAAATCTCTTGTAAAGGGTGGTTAAATTTCAAGGGCCGATGTTGAACTACACCTAAACGTCAACGACACCGTTGGACTTCTTTCTTTGGGGTTATTTGAAAGAAAAGGTGTACGTCGATAAGCCAGCAACAATTCAAGAGCTAAAGGATGAGATAATTCGGCACATTAACGGAACCTCAATTATGCCTCAACGTCATCGAAAGTTTGGACCATCGGATGAAGGTGTGCCGCCGAGGCCGCTGCAGCCATTTGGCCGATATTTTGTTCCATACGTAATTGAGCCTGACCAATATTATCATAATAAAGAGAAATGACAATAATTTCATAAAAAATTATTATTCAAAATCAACACCGGCCCTTACAACTTAACCACCCTTCATAAGACCATTCTCAAACTGATTTGGAATATGGTATCCAGCTATGGAGTTGTGTAGCCAACATAAATATCGAAATACTACAGAGATTTCAATCTAAACAACTCAGGATGATAATAAATTACTTCAATGCCCAAATCCATAGGGATCTCAAAATACAGACGGTGAAAGATTAAAAAAGAAAAAAGGAGCTCGCGACATAAAGAGATTATTCTTCCACCCAAATATGTTGGCATCATGTTTAATAAAAGAAGACAGTCGTCATACCAGGCGTAAAAAAACCCCCACGCGAATTTATCTATTGACCTTACATTTTTGATAGCGGTCGCATTACTAGATGCAAGGAATTTAGATCATAAGGAATTCAGTTGTATATATACGAGTATACATCTTCGATGCGGTACCAGCTGGTGGTAGCAGGGGAAGAGAAAAACCCTCCTCTATGTTGGGAAGATCAGGTGGAGAAGGGCTTGGCTTCACTTGGTGTGTCCAACTGGCGTCGGTTAGCACGGGAAAGAAACGACTGGTGCGCTTTATTAAACTCGGTCAAAATCGCGTAAGCGGTTATCGGTTCAATCAAGAAGAAGAAGATGTATACAGCCTGTGTCAGAAGAAAAGAACCCACTCACGGGCTTAGTCGCCAGTGTTAACTCAGGAGCTACGCAGAAAAGCTTCAAAGCATGCCGAGAAGATGTCAGGCTATACTCGACAACGATGGAGACTACACAGCTTATTGAGTAATTGCGACTCGTAGTTTTGTACATACTTTTATGTAAAAAAAAATTTAAACGTATATCTTTTATACTTCATGAATAATCTCGGTTCTTTTTTTCTGACACAGACTGTATATGTGTATATATTTTTTAAATGTGTTACGATTGAAATAATATTGTTTTAAATCATTTTCAAATATTGTAAATGCTAATTGATAGAATCAATAAATAATGAAGTCAATAAAAAGATATTAAAAAAAATGTATTTTTATTGGGAGTTTACAGTAACATTCCGCTCATGTTGTTAGCAGTTGGGGTCACGCTGCTTACCTACTGAAGTGGGTAGTGAACACTAAACTATTTGCTCCCTCACGTTTACGATGCGACGCTAGTCACTCTGCTACCTACTCAGCAATATTCTTCACTGGCCATACAACCATTGCGTCATTGCCATAAGACACACTTCGGTCTATTCAAGCGTGCAGTCAACAAGTCAGTCAGTTAATTGAGATTCGCGACCGTGAATGGATGTGTCCGTATCTACCTATGAGATACAGTAACGGTAGAGCAGCAAAATACAAAAAGCGCCACCAAGTTTTTCCGGCCGTTGTTTTAAATGTTCAAATCGTCGCGTGTGTAGTTGTGGCTGTTGTTGATTTTGGTCTATCGACAAAGCACATAAAGAAGGCATAGGAAAGAAGAAAGAAATTGCATATTTTGTATTTGTTTACAATTGACAACTTAAAAATTATTGATTAGATAAACGATCGCGAATGAGCATTGCCCTAACGCGGTTGTGCTGTGTTGAGAAGTTTTGATTGTTCACTACAGAATGGTGACTGTTATGGCACAACACAGTTTTAAAAACGATTGATCTTCAATTTATCGGTTATTTTATTCTTACAAAATCTAGCGTGTCTCATACGTAATAGCCGGTTTTGCAAAATTTTTAAAAGTTTCCATCGAAGAAAATATGTTTAAAGTGTAATTTCCAAATACGAAACCCTTAAGATAACTCATTTTTACTGAGATCCACACCCGCTCCTCACTCCGTTACAGTCCATTCTTGCTTGATGTCTTTGTCTTTGGTGTTATTGCTATGCGTCGCTGGTAGTCACATCACGGGCGTGCTAGGCGAGGATGAGGCACGCGTATCAGCCGTGCGTCGATTGGTCAGTGCGCCAATATGCTGTCCTTTAGGCTGGTCCCTTGTCAAAATCAATATGGGCTTTTTTCGACCCGAACTCTACGAATGTCGTAATGTGTTTCACAGTGGAGATGACAATGAGAACAGTAAAAACCCAAATGATCTAGAAAACGCCATCGAAATTTTCGAACGTACCGCTCCAGTTTATGGTTACCGTATTCAACCCGCCGAGTTAGATAAAGGCGGCAATTTCACCGGACAAATCCCACAGTGCAATCGGCATAGATTTCTCTTCCTCATTGGCGACAAAGAGGTGGAGTTGCCGCCCAACACTTGCCTTACAAGCGTTGATCAACGACTTGCCGCCATCTCCTGCACGCCGACGAGAGGTAAAGCGCCACAATCACTGAGTGTCGTACACAAGTGTTGTCCGCTCCGTTACGTATACGACGCAGGGTATCAAAAATGTGTACCACATGACGGCGAGCAGAACTTCCAACGCTATGGCAGTGTGCTGCAACAGTGGACGATCTTCGTGGATGGCATGGTAGAATGTTCGCGTGATATGGTCCTAGTGGAGTACCACCTAAGTGAAAGCCAGTTGAAATTCATCGATGGTAAAGTGGCCATTACCATAGGCAATGAGTGGAAAAAGTTCAAGTTGCAGGAATACTGCATGGAAGCAATTGAAGAAACGGCAGATGAGAATTATGTAAACAAGCCAGTTTTTTTAGTGCGTACTTGTCAACCGAGACGTGTGTGTCAGATCATGGCTTGCATTCGGCGCTGCTGTACGGATGGTGAAATTGTCACAAAGGGCAATGCGACGTCTTATTGTAAACGTGACGAGGCGGATGTGGGCTTCCACAGTTTCGAGAGCCTCCAGATAAGTGGAAACTTCACAAAACCTTCAGGTAAATACTTTGATATTTACGCTCTCAAAGCATTGAGTTTTTGTCTGGGGAAGTTGAGAATTCATGATGAATGGGGGAGAGGAATAATGTGCGTATTGACTCACAATGTACGAACGTATGTATGTAAGTATACTGTCTGTGATCGTTTGTGTTATCGATCGCTTGTTTGCAGTTACCGGATGACAGTAAACACTTTGTATAAGAAAACTAAAATTTTTAACAATTTCGAAAGAAAGAGGTGTCGTTAGTAAGGATGAAACCGAAGTTTATACAGCGTCCGGCACTCGAAGTGTAACTAATTAAAAAGGCCATAAATTTAGTATGGAAAATTACTTTTACAATAAAAAGCAAAAAATATGTGGAAATAATAGAATATTTGGAACTAATTTACTTTTGCTAGATATGATCACCTTTTGCCTTGACTATGGCCTTGAGCTGGTTCAGAAACGAATCGCAAGCTGCCCGAATGTGACTTGCAGGTATTTTGGCTCACTCGTGGACAATGGCTTTTTTCAGCGCCACGAGACTGCTGCATCTTTGAGTCCGGAACTTGCTCTCCAAAATGGTCTAAAGATAATAATCCATCAGATTCGCGTTTGGTGAATTTGAGAGCCCTTGTGTGGACGTTATGAAATTCGGAACGTTGTTTGTTGGTCATTCTTGGTTCACTCGAGCTTTGTGAGACGGTGTCGAATCCTGTTGAAACGTCCATGGTTTGCCACCGAAATGATTGTCTGCCCACGGCTTCAAAACAACCTCCAGAATACTTTCGCGATAAATTTTCGCATTTACCTTGACGCCAGGCTCGATGAAAACGATTGGAGAGCGTCCATCTGTGGTAACAGCGGCCTAAACCATTACCTGTGGGGAGTGCTGTCTCCTGGTGGCCAATCGATGACTCAAATTCTCGTATGAACGGTCGGTTTAATAAACCCTATCGTTTTGGGAGTTTACGAATTGCTCAATTTGAAAAATTTTCTCGTCAGAAAACCCAATGTTTAGAAATTGCCCGCTTTCGGCCAAGCGAAGCAACACCTACGCTCTCTCAAGTCTGACTTGTCACTGCTTTGGTGTGAGATCATGCGCGTTTTGGATCTTGTAAAGCTTGACTTTGAGATTATTTTTCAGTATAAGGCGGATGCTACGGTCAGATATTTTCAGTTCTTTCGCCATTTGATTGACACTTCGTCGGGGATTTCGCTCAAGGAACCATTTCACGTGACGTTGTAGTCTTTTGATGACCATCTCCATGATATTTCGCGATGCTACCAGTATCTTTGTAACGAGTAATGAAGCGATAAACAAACACTTTATTTATATTACTTTAAGGAGCTCGAGCTCTCAAACAATCGCTGGTTGTGATTTTCCAACCAAATATAATGCAATCACACTTTTACGTTTGAAATCCATTACTGATTTTCTTTTTTCGCGTTCACTCTCGACAAAATGCTTCCGGGGGCTTGTAAACATTAATCTGGACTGTCATTGAGCAAACTAACAGACAGCGCGAGCGGTCTGAAGTTGGTTACACTTCGAGGGCGGACCCTGTATATGTCCCGCTTGCTTATTTTCGGCTAACAATATTTGTTAGAATTGGTAGAATCTCTCTTGCCAACAAGTGCTACTTTGGGCTAAGTAGGCAATTGAGTAGTAAAGTCCTCTCTCGACGAACAAAACGAACACTCTACAAGACTCTCATCATGCCCGACCTATCGTATGGTGCAGAAGCATAGACGATGACAACATCCAATGAAGCGTCCCTTGGAATGTTTGAAAGAAAGATTCTGCGCAAGATTTTTGGACCTTTGCACGTTGGCAACGGCGAATATCGCAGGGGATGGAACGAAGAGCGAAGAGAAGAGAGTTTAAATATATAGCACTTGAGATTTCGCTGATTGATGATAATTTTAGATGTTCGATTTGTTCTCAGAATTAAGAATCCAATCTTTTCGTTACTAATCTAATATGAAATATGAGGTTTATGCTTTCTTTTTTTTTTGCGAAAAGTTATTTAGGAGTTAACCGGTGTAGCAGCCATGCGATTTTAGCCTTTTCGAAAGTTGTTATTTAATAAAAATATGATCCGGACTGTTTGCATAATCTGTGTGAAATATTAGTCGTACTGAACTAATATAAATATGTATGTACGTATCGATGATCTGCGAATTTTCGCTGAAGTGTTTCCATATGTGCGTCTGCCTACGTTCATACATACATACATACGCAAACAAGCCGTCAAGAATATTTGGTACTTCCAAAGGGTGCTCCCATTTCGTTTTTAGAAAATGAAATACATTTCAAAATATTGAAAATTGAGCAAGTGAGAGGGAATCTCCGGAGGTGCCTTGAATAAAGTGGTTTTGCGGTCAAAAAAAAAAACAAGAAGAAAATTAAAATGCATTTGTTAAGGGTGATGGGGGAGAATTCCTTTTTTCGAGTTCTCGATTTTTCGGAACAGTTGGAAGGCAAAAGCAATTTTACCAAAAAAAAGAAATCGGTAAACGGAAAATTCGTTATTGTAAGTTTAATAATTATTATAAAAAAAGAGCACCCAGGGATATCTGGTAAGTTATGTGAAGAAGTACTGTGCAAAATTTCAAAACACGGTCTTCAGACATAACCGGTTTCAGAAAAAGACTTAAAGACTAGCAAATATAGAAACCTAGCCTGAAGCAGTGGACGCTTCGATCGACTTGAAATGTTAACAAAATATTCTTGAGCGGTCGACCTTCGGCAGGTAATAGCAAGCCTCCGAGTGAATTTCTGTCACGAAAAAGCTCCTCATAAAAACCATCTATAGTTCAGAGTCGGTAGATCCCTCCATTTGTGGAAAAACATCAAGACACATACAACAAATAGGAGAAGAAGCTCGGTCAAGCACCCAATTAAGGACCTAAGCGCCAATTATATATATATAATTATATATATACATATGTATATATGTATTAGGCCGGGTCGATTTGTGGGGAGGCAAAAAAATCGCCCATTGCTCTGTGAAAATCATATTCTAGGGATCAAAATAAGAAACTTTGCCGAAGGAACCATACCTCTAAAACGAATTCTGATGTCCCCCAATTTGGGTCGACCTTTTTAGTTTCTTTTCTATAACTCACTTAAATTATTTTTTTCATTTACATACATATGTTCTGACTAAATAAATTTCTTAAGAGAAATAAATATTATTATAAATAAATAAAAATAAAGAAAAAACATAGCTATTTAGCTGATTTTTTCATGTAAAGGCCAAAAATGGTGAAATTTTGAAATTGGGGGACATCAGAATTCGTTTTAGAGGCATGGTTCCTACGGCAAAGTTTCTTATTTTGATCCCTAGAATACGATTTTCACAGAGCAATGAGCGATTTTTAAATCGAGCCGCCCTAATATGTATATATTCTTGAGATATAATGTATTCATAAAAAAAAATGAAATAAAAAAAGTTTAAGTATCATACCCCCAACCTCCCCCATGGGAAAGACACTGGCGAGTTTATTTTCCGCTTCAGTTTTGCCGCTAATTTGACGGATGCTGACATAATTTCCCAAAAAGGAAATAAATACAATTTGTAATCCACTTTGACCACAATTATTTGCAAATTTTCACATCATAGATGCAATCAATCATAGCATTTGTATCTGAAAAATAATAATAATTGCAATGTTTTAAGATTCCAAATCGTTGAATACTCCGTAGTTGCCTGCCACTAAGGCCTCAGTTCACATATGTATGCTCATACATATGTATGTATGTATTGTATTTTCTTCGAATCGAAACACCCTTCGCAGCCACGACAGCCGTATGGTGTCTATCCGCTTTCTTGGTATGTAGGCATGATCGGGGTTTGGTGGGGCTTTTGTTTCAATATTGATACACTTTTTTGAATTTAACACTTTTCTCTCTTTCTTTGTTTACATCAATTATATGTTTTCACATGATTTTTTTTAAATTCCGCAACAGCCCACAAATATGTACGATTTTTGAAGTGTGTGCAGGCGTGCAAGATCATCGAGTAAACAATCAAAGCAATTTGAATAATAAACGATCGAAGTGTTGTTGATTGTAATCTGTTGCTGCTTTTATAGTATTGTGTCTTCATAAACATATACACATGCAAACACACATATGTACATACGTGCATTTGTTAGTTCTTGTATCTATGTATGTATGTATGTATATTTTCGAAGCAAACAAATATTGTTGCTAAACTAATTGCAATATCAGAAGAAGTAACAAGTGATGGCATTTATACAGATTTCCCTAAATAAATTTAAGATGTAATATAGTACTTGGTTAATTGTAAATAGTTATTCAATCGTATTTGTATTTGGTTTTTACGAGCAGTGTTTTCATGGCAAAATGTGCTTATTGTATTTGTATTTGTCACCGTTTGTCGAGAGGCGAGCGCAATTAGGAATATTTGTTTTGATTGCGAAAGTCGAAAGTTTTTTAATTGAAAATGGCGAAAGGAAGATTATGTGACAATTATTCCAAAAAAAAAATATGCCAGCCATGCTCAGGAAAAAAGTGCTGAATGCCTTGAAACGATAATGGAAATTTTAACTGAACAACCAATGTAAAGAGTCTTTCAAAAGTGACGCTTAGATGTTAGTAGTCAATAATTCCTAAACGGTATCGGTAGTCCAGCGTAAGTGCACTAGTCTTCCATCCCAGAGGTTGTGGGTTCGAATCCCACGTAAATCACGGTCCTCGCACTTTTCCAAACTTACCTACTTTTCTAGTTTCTAAAAAAAAAACCAAAAAAAAAAACTCATTCCTCAACCCCAACAACCTTATTATCCTTCCAATCCTTACTCCCGCATAAAAGTCAGCGCATCACTTGCATTGTGGCTGCTAAAACAAGCAAAACACAATATTTTTTTATGCCATCTTTGACATTCGTCAAATAGACAGACGACACACAATAGAATAACGTATTAAAATTATTGAAATTAATTATGAAAATGGTCGATCTTTAAGAACAACTAATGGCAAAATTCCTGATTTTTTTGTTCAAAATAATCGTCCGAACTTTTTTTTACTTGATGATAGGAGAAAGTTCGTTGAAGACTTTGCTAGCAATGCCAAAGTGGCAGCAGGAGTAAACAACATGAGACAGCTATACAGCATAGTTGGCCGCCTAACCAACCAGCAGAGTAACAGCAACCAGCCGATCAGAGATCTGAATGGTGCTTTGCTAACTTCCAATGATGACCAAATCCGCAGATGGAAGGAACACTTTGAAGCAACTAGCAACATTGCTCTTAGCAGTATACCTAGCTTTTAAGTGGGCAGCACAGCAACAACCACCAATAAAATAAAAACATCCTAACCCAGCCTAGCGGAGATTAATAATGCAATTAAGAAGCTGAAGCTAAACAAAGCGGGAGGGCGCAAATATCGGTGGAAATTCTTCATTCTCACATCACCGCCGTCTGGAGCAATGAAAAGCTGCCCAAGAAAGGCGACCTGGGTGACTGCGGCAACTGGTGAGGAATAACCCTACTTAACACCATCTACAAAATTGTAGCCGCAATCACACAAAGCAGGCTCAAAGATATCGAACGCTCCTTAAGAGACGAGCAAGCTGGTTTTCGCCCTCACCGAAGCTGTGTTGACCAAGCGAAGCTCAGTTGAGGGCGCTCTCCGCTCTACATGCTGTTCGTAGGCTTTAAAAAGCCGTTCGACACTATCAAACCATACGCAATATGGCTGGCAAGATTGACCCCTGTCGGAGAAGATCGATGCTGCGCGTACTAGCAGATGCCGGCATCTCATGGGACGGTGCAAAATAACAGTACAGAACCGAGTACGATGGAAGAATCTTGTTGAGGCTCTATACAAGGAAAAAAGAATCGACAGAATGAGTCAACAATTCAAAAGTTGGCAAACAAATTGCAAGAAACTGGTTCTCTCGAGGATAGGAAAATGAATGGCAAACCAAAAACTAGACGTTCTGTCGAAAATATTGCGGCTGTAGCGGGAAATGTTGCTGAACAAATTTAAACATCGATATCCCAACATTGTTCTCAACAAATATGCATTCATGAATCGACTGTTAGGCGGATTTTATCTTTAGACGTGTTCATGGTGGACATTATGATGACATTTTTCACACATAATTGTTAAGAGTCGTATTTTGAATAAAAAATAGTAATACTTGAAAGCATCTAAATTTTTACATGTTTTATTTAAAAACAACATCCAAGCGTTTTCTGAACGACCCTTTATAAAAAGTGATGCGGGCAAAGCATGACTTCAGAACGAAAAGATTATTCAATAGTTCGCCAGGCCTTGAAGGGCGCATTAGCAATTTCTTGCCAAATAAGAGCTCATGTTCAGTAGAAATAAGTTTCAGTCGCTAACAGAAGAAAAAGGCTAGAATATTTAAATAGATTTTGGTATCCAAAGTGCACTGGGAAGACAGTAAAATTCGGGAGAGGCAGTTTCTTGCTTAGCTCCCATGGTATTGGCTATATTGCCCGAATAAAATTTATATTAGGTGCTCCAGCTTATCGCAAAATGTATTGAGATAGTCCGCTATAGAAATAGGAAAATATACAATAATTTTTCAGCAGGATAACGCGCCTTGTCACAAGTCCAAATCTGCGATACAATGGCTTGAGAATAACAAATCCATTTAATAGGATGGCCTCATCAAAACACAGATTTGAACACGATTATAAGCATCACATGCAGTAATCAAGAGACGTGATATTTAATGAGAGGAAGTAAGTAAAATACCCGAAGGAACTTGGCTTCAATTTTCACAAAAAACTATTTAAATAAATGTTATGCAACTCCCATAAGCTTTTTTTTAACGATTTTCTTATTGTTAAAAATTTTTACTAATGTTTTTCTTACAGATGGGTGCGAACGAATTCCTCCAATAATGTCAGAGTCCGCTTCTTCCATATTTTTTTCTTCCCCAGTGTTTTCTCCAAAACTTGAATGTTCAATAAATTTTGCGGTTCTATAAGAAAAACACGATTTTATGATTTGAAATATACTTTATTATTCAGTATAGTCTCCCTGACCATCAAAACACTTGTTCCAACGAGATTCCAATTTATGAATTCCATCCCTGAAGTGAGAATCTGGAAGAGCTGCAAAGTGCGTTTCCACAGCTGTTAGGACCTCATCATTTGATGAAAAACGTTTTCCACGCATGAATTTCTTTAGGTCTAGATACCTATGGAACAAGCTTGAGCTAAGTCTTGTGAATATGGTGGATGCTTCTACAATTCGAACTTTAATTCATGGATTTTAGCCATTATTAAAATGCTCATGAGACACGGTGCATTGTCCTGACGAAAAATAATTTTTTTCTTTTGCAAACTGGGCCTTTTTGCATGAATTCTTTCCTTCAGCTAGTCTAAAAGGTTACAATAATATTCAGAATTTTTTTTTACCAGTATGCAAGTAAACCACAAACAAAACTCCTTTCGCATCTCAAAAAACTGATGCTAACACCTTCTTGGCCTTCGTTTCGAAGCCGAAGAACCAGGTTCACTGTGCTCTTTAAGGGAACAGATACCTGTAAACGTTCCCTGATTTTCATTAATATTATTTAAAATGAAGAAGTCAAAATATTTTTTTCAAAATTGGCGTACAGTTTATTTATACATTAAAATAATATACAATTCTTTTTTATTTTAATCATCGAAAATGGCGGATGTACACTCAATTCTTCCAAAAAGGTCGCAGCGGGACTTCTCAATCGGCGGGCATTGTAGCATTGGCGTCAGTGACCTGAAACAAAAAACCAGAATTTTTTTTTTTTATTAATGTCTATATGAATTTAAAAAAATGAAAAAAAAATCGCGGAATAAACTGCTTAAAAAAATGAATTTTGGGGCGAATTTTCCTACTACTTTTGTTTTTAAAAAATTATTTTTTTGAAAAATTTTCGAAAACTTGAAGCACATAGAAAGTAATATCATAAAAAAAATGTGTGAAAAATTTCAGGGAGATCGGTCAATAACTTAAAAGAATAGAGTCGTCACGGTTGACGATCTATAATATAAGAAATACTTAAATTTACATTCTAAAAATTGTTTGACATATTCTTAAAGGATTATATTAACATTTTATGAAAAAAAAAAATTCGGAATTTTACAGGTATCTGTCCCCTTAACCGCTTGTTTTGATTTAGGAATATGGTGATAGATCCAAGTCTCATTCATAGTGATCAATCGACGCACAAAATCTACTTTATCGCATTCCAATGTGTTTTTGTTGACAAAACAAAGAAGAAGAATTTTCAACATATTTTACATGTTTTTCTTAATAGCAAAACATCAAGTTGCTAAGTTATTAGGAGTATGCTAATTAGAGTGCTAGGGTTGTGTGTGAGGCTTTGGATGAATACAGGGTGCGGCACTCGAAGTGTAACCAACTTCAGACAGCTCGCGCACCATAGAGTTGGTCATCAAAAGCAGAAATGGTTCAAAAAGTGAAGAAGCTACTTGAGCGAGATCTCCGACGAATTGCCAATCAAATGGCGAAAGAACTGAAAATATCTGACCGTAGCATTCGCCGCATACTGAAAAATTATCTCAATGTCAAGTCTTACAAGATATGTACAAACGGCGCATGATCTCACACCAAAGCAGCAACAAGCCAGACTTGAGAGAGCGAAGGAGTTGCTTCGCTTGGCCGAAAACGATCAATTTCCGAACATTGTATTTTCTGACGAGAAAATTTTTCAAATTTAACAATTCGTAAAATCCCAAAACGTGAATATTTATTTGAAAAAAAGCCATTGTCCGTGATCGGGCAGCGTGCGATTTGTTTCTGGACAGTCTCAAGGCAATAGTCAAGGCAAAAGGTGGTCATATCAAAAGTAAATTGATTCTTAATTTTGTATTATTTTCACACATTTTTTACTTTAATAGATTTTTTTTTAATTGGTTACACTTCGAGTACCGGACCCTGTCCAATCATTTAGATTCAATCGAGCATAAATATCACTTACATCGAATAAAATCTGCAGCCACTTTTTATATGTTAAGCCTAAATTTCCTTGAGCCCGTCTTATTTTAGCAGCGACTACTCCTACTGTCTACTGTATTGTTGTTATTACAAACATTAGAAGCCAGCCCGAATTAAATTTTATTAAATTGTGCGCGGTAAAGTTCGGTTTGGGCCGAATTTAGTACTTTCTTATTTGCTTTAATTTGTTTCTTTAATGTTGTCTCAAGGAAGAACAAGAGTGAGGAAAAACTGAAAAGTGACGTACAAACAACTTTGTTTATTTCTGAAATTTTAAAAGAAAGTAGACATCAAGGAGAATTTGTTAAAGGCAAAGTGGAAATTATCGGAAAAGCTACAAGGTGATTGGGAAGTGGGAATAAAAGAGAGTAAGGAACGTAAGTGAGAATATATTCCCTCTATGTAGACTTATGTATATAGATACAAACAAACTCCATGAAAAGCTGTCAAAAAAAAAAATCAAAGAACGTAAGGGCTCAGAACAAATCTTTATTTCTCTGGTTTAGCGGTCGCAGACGTTTGAAAAAACAACGAATTTTAGAGCGCGAATCGAAGGCGTCGGATACTTCAGCAATTTTCATACTATTGTATATATGTATTTTTAATACGTTTATGTTATCACCTATGTATAATAAATAATTACTATTATCTCGACACCTGAACACGTTCAAACTAACTTGAAGATCTAATTTTTGTTATTTAATTGCGCTTTTATAAAAATACACGCATATTATGTTTTTATTATACGATTTTTACTTGTGATTCACCGGTACTTTCAAATTCAATGACGCAGATTAGCGTATGCAAATTACCAATTGGATATTGCGAATTTATTAGAAGCAATGGATATACAATATTTTGTTTTCAATAGAAATAGGAATAACCTACTAATTAGCAATACACAAAAAAAATGTTGAAAGTAAAAACACAGCCTACATATAGTATTTGCACATACACAGTTCTTGTCTATTCAACTGCCAGATTAAAACGGCTTCGAGCGCACCAAGGCACAATTTTCAGATAATAAAAAAGGAGAACTTTTAATATTTTGCATTTAATAATTAAGGCAAAAGCCAGTTTTCTGCATCACAAACAGCCGTAATAAGTGAAGAACCACCAGTTTAATGAGATTTGTACATTTTTCAATCGGCTATCAAACCACGTACATAAATGATTTTGTAAAGGTATTGCATATATTCTACTATGCATGAACATTTGGTGCATATTCTGAAAATCCACATGCAAAGACATCAGATCATTATTGTAAATAACTGTCAAAACGATCAGCAACCAAATTCATTGTATTTCTGATAAGCTTACTGGACAATTTAAGCTCTCTCAGAAACACTTCTTTATCAATAAGAAATACACGAATGATACCTGCCGTATTCCATAAACATAATTGCCACAGGCAGAGAAATTGAACAGATGACGATTGTTGTATAATACAGAGATTCTTTAATGAGCTTGGGTATGCTTTTAGGGCCCATATATGTACTAGCAGCCAGCGCAGCCTTTATTAGGTGTTTGGCCGAGCTCCTCCTCCACCATAAATGTGCGTCTAGATGTTGATGGTGTTTACGACGCCTCGAAGCGGCTGATGAATTTTTGTGAGCTGTGAGCATGCACATAAATCTGCAGCGCAAGGTGTGACTACCATTTATTCCAAAAGTTAAGACGTGTGACTTGAGGAAGAGTCATACTCGGCTGTGAAATAACAAGCACACCTCAGAAGAACGTCTAAAATGGAAAAAGTGGAACTAAAGTATAAACTAAAAGCTTGTAAAATTTTCTCAAATAAGAATCATTGTCTCAATTTTTTTTTTTTTTGTGTGGTGAATGTCCACCCATCTCGATTTTTAACATATACATATGTTGGATCTTTTCTGTTTTAGATGCTCCCTGCAACCGATTTCATTATTTTTCGACAGGAAATAATCGATGAGGCCACCACCGTAGGAGAATGGTTAGGTGTGGGACTACCATTCTGTAGTAGATAGAATGATAGAAAGAGTGTTTATCTAACAGAAACCATGGCAAACCTCCGAGCGAACTTCTGATCTGAAAAAAAGCTTCTTATAAGAAACCATCTGAATTCGTAGTCGGCTTCAAACTGTAGATCCCTCCATTTGGGGAACAACGTCAAGACGTACGTCACATATAGGAGGAAGAGCTCGGCCAAACACCTAACGGAAGTGTATGAACCAATTATTTATTTATTATATATATATAATATACTAGCAAACCCCGCCCCCTTCGCTGGGCACACTAAAATAGAATAGATATGGTTTAGAACAGAAAATATATGGTTTTCATATTATTTATTTCTTTATTCTTTATTCAATCGCTTTGGCATAAACAATATTTTTTGTTTTTCTATTTGTTTTTGAGTAAATATAAAATACAAATTGAAAATCAGGAAAAAAGAAGATTGTTTTTAAATTTCAAATCAACGCAAATGAATAACTAAGAAACAATCGTCTTTTTCCTGATCATCCATGAATTTTTCGTTTCAATTTATATGTTTTATTAAGCATTGGAGCTTTTTTAACCATTATCCATTTATATTT
Source organism: Anastrepha obliqua (assembly GCF_027943255.1). Taxonomy (NCBI): domain Eukaryota; kingdom Metazoa; phylum Arthropoda; class Insecta; order Diptera; family Tephritidae; genus Anastrepha; species Anastrepha obliqua. Next base: position 50,221,686 of record NC_072896.1, read on the forward strand.
TTCAAAAAAAAAAAAAACGAAAAAAATTGTTTTTTCCACGAACACATAATTTCATTCGGATTTCACATTAAATTCTCAAATTTCGTAAGAAATTATTCACTGTTCCAAAATCCACTCCAAAAAAATTCACAAACAATTTTTACATGTTGCACTTACGCTTTTTCCTTATGGCATCCAAATCAGAAAGAAATATTGACACATTGTAACTCACACTGTCAATTTGACAGTTCAGTTCCGCCCCAAGCGTTAAAAAAGTAAGCGACATTATGGCTGGCTCAAAAGAACGCTGTACCCGTTGCCAGTGCTCCGAATTACAACCAAACTTTACGAAACCCATTTTCAATACTTACTTAACAATGTGCGTAAGTTTGGTTTAATTCGATGCAAAGACACGGCGGGTCCACGTTTTGGCATATATTTCGAGACCCTAGTCATCAATAGGTATGAAAATTACCCCGTATTAAAGCACTTATCAACAGCTTTCATTTGATATCCATATTGTACAAACACATTCTAGGGTCCACGTTTTGGTCTCTATCTCGAGACCCTAGTCACGGAGCGGATGGAAATACTCTGAACTAAAGCATTCACCAACAGCTTCCATTTGATACCCATATTGTACATACACATCCGGAGGTTACCCGGGTCCACGTTTTGACCTATATCTCGAGACCCTATCTACCAATAGGTATCCATACTATACGGAAACCATCTTCAATACCTCCTTAACAATGTGTGTAAGTTTGGTTTAATTCGGTGCAAAGACACGGCGGGTCCACGTTTTGGCATATATTTCCAGACCCTAGTCATCAATAGGTATGAAAATTACCCCGTATTAAAGCACTTATCAACAGCTTTCATTTGATACCCATATTGTACATACACATCCGAAGGTTACCCGGGTCCACGTTTTGACCTATATCTCGAGACCCTATCTACCAATAGGTATCCATACTATACGGAAACCATCTTCAATACCTACTTAACAATGTGTGTAAGTTTGGTTTAATTCGGTGCAAAGTCACGGCGGGTCCACGTTTTGGCATATATTTCGAGACCCTAGTCATCAATAGGTATGAAAATTATCCCGTATTAAAGCACTTATCAACAGCTTTCATTTGATATCCATATTGTACAAACACATTCTAGGCTCCACGTTTTGGTCTCTATCTCGAGACCCTAGTCACGGAGCGGATGGAAATACTCTGAACTAAAGCATTCACCAACAGCTTCCATTTGATACCCATATTGTACATACACATCCGAAGGTTACCCGGGTCCACGTTTTGACCTATATCGCGAGACCCTATCTACCAATAGGTATCCATACTATACGGAAACCATCTTCAATACCTCCTTAACAATGTGTGTAAGTTTGGTTTAATTCGGTTCAAAGACACGGCGGGTCCACGTTTTGGCATATATTTCCAGACCCTAGTCATCAATAGGTATGAAAATTACCCCGAATTAAAGCACTTATCAACAGCTTTCATTTGATACCCATATTGTACATACACAACCAAAGGTTACCCGGGTCCACGTTTTGACCTATATCTCGAGACCCCAGTCACGGAGCGGCATGAAAAATACTCTGAACTAAAGCATTCACCAACAGCTTCAATTTGATATCCATATTGTACAAACACATTCTAGGGTCCACGTTTTGGTCTCTATCTCGAGACCCTAGTCACGGAGCGGCATGAAAGATACTCTGGACTAAAGCATTCACCAACAGCTTCCATTTGATACCCATATTGTACATACACATCCGAAGGTTACCCGGGTCCACGTTTTGACCTATATCTCGAGCCCTATTTCCAAAATAAAATATGATCCATGTTACTCGTGGATGATGTAGCTTTCGAATGGTGAAAGAATTTTTAAAATCGGTCCAGTAGTTTTTGAGCCTATTCGTAACAAACAAACAAACAAAGTTTTCCTCTTTATAATATTAGTATAGATTTAATAATCTAAATTTTTTAATGTTAAAGACCATTTTGACTTTATTAAAAAAATCAAAAATTTTATTTTATCGATGAATTTCATGAAAATTTTAAAGAAAGTTCATTAGTTGATGGCGGTGTTACCACTATCGTAAGAATTGTTAAACTTGCAACAAAATTTTCGTTCTCGTAAGGCAAATTTTGTACATTTTCCCCCCAAATTTTCACTGGCAAAGCTTGCCTTAAGCCCATTCCATGTATCAACATGACAGTCCATCGAATCCTGACACAACCCTGTTATTATTGCTGTACGATCTGCTCGAAGGAAGAAATCACAACGTTCACACAAAAATTTGCTTCGTGTAACCTTAATTGTCTACAAAAGTTTATTTTATTGTAAGATATTTTATCTGCCATCATATCGATTTTTATTCTTCAGGGTAGAGTCCAGCTTGCAAACTATCTAACACATCCATCAAAATGCCAGAAATATAAAGTGAGCCATTGGTCATCCATCTTTGTCATCACCATGCTGGTAGCTTGATTCAGCAAGAATCACCAACACTCAAGCCAATCAACAAAGCTGAGTTCATCGACGATACCTAGCAAAGTTCTGGCTCCCTTCTTTCAGGACGAGAACTTCATATTCACAAATCTTTGCTTAAGTAAACATTTCTTAAAAATCGGTTTTTAAGAACTAATTAAATTATTTTGTAAAGCTACCCCTTATTCACGCTATTTGGGGAGGACTACGTGCAAATTTTCGGCTTGATGGCAGAAGCGCTCGTAGGAATTTCGCCGGCTGACAATATATTTACAAGAAAAATGGTTTTTTGCGTTCCATCACTTTTTCCGATTGCTCTCCGTTACTCTCTTTTGTGGCAGTTATTTGCTATTTGGCAGTTCTACAGATTTTGATTCGAAAATCGCTGGAACGCATTTGCGTTGGGATTCGCAAATTTTTACAATGGTTACAATGCCAGGGCTGAACAATAAATAAAGAAAAAATTTACATTATTTATTATTATACATTTTTATTTAAGACTAGCAAACCCGGCCCCCTTCGCAGGGCACACTAAAATAGAATAGATATGGTTTAGAACAGAAAAAATATGGTATTCATATTATTTATTTCTTTATTCTTTATTCAAGCGCTTTGGCATAAACAATATTTTTTGTTTTTCTATTTGTTTTTGAGTAAATATAAAATATAAATTGAAAATCAGGAAAAAAGAAGATTGTTTTTAAATTTCAAATCAACGCATATGAATAAACAATCGTCTTTTTTCCTGATCATCCATGAATTTTTCGTTTCAATTTATATGTTTTATTAAGCATTGGAGCTTTTTAACCATTATCCATTTATATTTTTCAAAAAAAAAAAAAACGAAAAAAATTGTTTTTTCCACGAACACATAATTTCATTCGGATTTCACATTAAATTCTCAAATTTCGTAAGAAATTATTCACTGTTCCAAAATCCACTCCAAAAAAATTCACAAACAATGTTTACATGTTGCACTTACGTTTTTTCCTTATGGCATCCAAATCAGAAAGAAATATTGACACATTGTAACTCACACTGTCAATTTGACAGTTCAGTTCCGCCTCAAGCGTTAAAAAAGTAAGCGACATTATGGCTGGCTCAAAAGAACGCTGTACCCATTGCCACTGCTCCGAATTACAACCAAACTTTACGAAACCCATTTTCAATACTTACTTAACAATGTGCGTAAGTTTGGTTTAATTCGGTGCAAAGACACGGCGGGTCCACGTTTTGGCATATATTTCGAGACCCTAGTCATCAATAGGTATGAAAATTACCCCGTATTAAAGCACTTATCAACAGCTTTCATTTGATACCCATATTGTACATACACAACCAAAGGTTACCCGGGTCCACGTTCTGACCTATATCTCGAGACCCCAGTCACGGAGCGGCATGAAAAATACTCTGTACTAAGGCATTCACCAACAGCTTCAATTTGATATCCATATTGTACAAACACATTCTAGGCTCCACGTTTTGGTCTCTATCTCGAGACCCTAGTCACGGAGCGGATGGAAATACTCTGAACTAAAGCATTCACCAACAGCTTCCATTTGATACCCATATTGTACATACACATCCGAAGGTTACTCGGGTCCACGTTTTGACCTATATCTCGAGACGCTATCTACCAATAGGTATCCAAACTATACGGAAACCATCCTCAATACCTCCTTAACAATGTGTGTAAGTTTGGTTTAATTCGGTGCAAAGACACGGCGGGTCCACGTTTTGGCATATATTTCCAGACCCTAGTCATCAATAGGTATGAAAATTACCCCGTATTAAAGCACTTATCAACAGCTTTCATTTGATACCCATATTGTACATACACAACCAAAGGTTACCCGGGTCCACGTTTTGACCTATATCTCGTGACCCCAGTCACGGAGCGGCATGAAAAATACTCTGTACTAAAGCATTCACCAACAGCTTCAATTTGATATCCATATTGTACAAACACATTCTAGGGTCCACGTTTTGGTCTCTATCTCGAGACCCTAGTCACGGAGCGGCATGAAAAATACTCTGAACTGAAGCATTCACCAACAGCTTCCATTTGATACCCATATTGTACATACACATCCGAAGGTTACCCGGGTCCACGTTTTGACCTATATCTCGAGCCCTATCCACCAATAGGTATCCAAACTATACGGAAACCATCTTCAATACCTTCTTAGCAATTTGTGTAAGTTTGGTTTAATTCGGTGCAGACACGGCCGGTTAGCGAACACACACAAAAAGTTGACTTTATTTTATATATAAGATTTTTTTCAGTTTGTGTCCGAAAAATCCAAATATCTTACGAAACCCTATTTTCTTCCAAAATAAAATGTAATCCATGTTACTCTTGGATAATGTAGTTTTCAAATGGTGAAAGAATTTTTAAAATCGGTCCAGTAGTTTTTGAGCCTATTCGTTACAAACAAACAAACAAACAAACAAAGTTTTCCTCTTTATAATATTAGTATAGATAACTGCCGAATATAAAAAAGGATTACGAAAAGGTCTGCACGACCGATGAAGATAGGTTAAGTTACCATTTCACGAAAACAAAGTATTCGGGTGCAAATACTGAGCAACGAGTTTAAGTTGAGTACACCTTTTGTTTTGTACGTGATAAAGATATTGAAAATATATTTACTATGTACATATGTACGTATACATATAAGTTGATATCATTTCTGATTGTGTGGTTGCTACTCAATTCATGCACTTACACTCATACTTACTTGCGCATATAAGTATATGACCATATTTGTATGTAGGGGTGTAAGAATATATTTTATTTACAATTGGATGCTTGTGAATGAGCATTTCCACTTGTGCGTGGTTTGGCTAATTGCAAACGATAAATTTTGAAAATTTCAAGCTTATTATTGCTAATGTCGAAAATACCTCTGACCGGATTTTGTCGCGAAATCGCAATGTGTGAAAAGTTGCTGCTGTCAAATTTTAATTAGCGCACGAAAATTTAATTACTTCCCTTTAGAGCTAACAAATTCACAGAAATGTTTATGGATATGCCAACTTATTACAACATTCAACACTTTTATGGATAGTACCATATATACGTACATACAAATATGTATTATCTGGAACTAAATTTTTGAAGGGTTATTTATAATTTTTGATTTAATATCCACTACAGAAGTTTTTACGCATTTTCTAATACATGTATGCATATATGTGTGTATGTAATGTAAATAAATTGAGTATCTGTAGAACTTTTACTTATCTGTTTGTATTATAATTTTTTCAATAGTTTCGGTAGGCAATACAATTTGCTTTGGCTAACAAGGTAAATTGAAATAATAAAATGTAGGTAAATATATAGGGCGGCTTAAGAGTGATGTACAAGGTGAAGTCAAAAATAAACAAAACTGAGCTAAAATAGAAACGACAGAAGCTTTGTTTTGATAACTTTGAGTTTATTTATTGAAAATTGTCACCTCTGGCCTCGATATACATACTATTTTGAGCGATCGAAAAGAGTCTTTCAGGTTATTTACCGGAATGTCCTTCAGAATGTCGTTGCAAGCCTTTTGGTAGCCTCTACGAACGCAAAACGTTTTCCTTTCATGGCCAAAGGCAATTTTCCGAATAGGTAGAATTCACAGGCAGCCATAACATACGAATACGGTGAGTGATTGATGGTTAAACGGTGATTTCTAGTCAAAAAATCAGTCACAAGAGTGGATCGCGGTATTCAGGGCGAATTCGACGATTTTCGACTTCTCCAAACGCGCTTTTTTGGGTGGTGGGCCATATGGGGCCCACTTTGACGCTTAGTTTCAGGTTCATGTTTGAAACATCACGTTTCATCATCAGTTACAATGTTGTTCTCGCCTCTTCAATGAGGTCTTTCGAATGTTGAATTCTGAGCAATTTTAGGTCCTCCGTTAACTTGTGCGGAATGAAACCTGCACAGACCTTTCGTTAACCCAAATCATCAGTCAATGCGATAAATCGATGTTTTGGAGATATTCAACTCCGATTCCATGAATTTCAATGATGATTTCGGTTCAGTTTTGTTAAATTTACGAACAATTTCGATGGAGTTTTCGGTGGTTACTGATTTTGGGCGTCCCGTAAGTTCATTGCCATTTATGTTCTCACAATCATCTCTGAAACGTGTAAGCCAGTCATCAATTCTGGCACGAGATAGACAATCATCGTCATAAACCTTTTTCATCAATTCAAATGTTTCGGTAAACGTTTTACCGATTTTAAAACAAAATTTGATATCACTTCTTTGTTCGAAACTCGTTTTTGTTCCGATGACACAAACATACTGGCACTTTAGACGCAATAACTTCGCTTCCACTGAACCGAATGTCACCAAGCTTTCAGTGGAAGTCAACTAGAGATATAACTTCCAATGCACTAACTCATTAAAAAGATGGCGCCTTCAAAAACATTTCTGTGACGAAATATTTCTGGAACTCTATTTTCGGTGTAGCCATCAGAGCCACCTTCGATTGTTCCATACCTCCTTTCGGCTATTTCGGCTGTTAAATCGCGTTCCACGTACACCTTTTGACTCGATCAAAAGAAATCGCAGGGAGCTATATAAAGTGAATTCGATGGCTGTGGAATGGTATTCGAATTGTGCGACGGTGCGTTATTATGGTGCAAAATCCAAGAATTATTTTCCCACAAATCCTTTCTTTCTTGGCAAATTGCCGCACGCAAACGTCCCATACCGCCTAATAATAGTCTTTATTAATTATCCACAACTGGCCAAAACTCATGGTGTTGTCATCCATAAAAACCGTGAGCAACGACGTGGTTTTTTGGTATTGGTTCAATCGCAGCACTCCACTCACTCGTCTGATGTCCAGATTACGTGGATGCACGTCTTGGCTCCAGTAATGATACGAATGATGAATTTTTAGTCAGACTCAGCCTTGGAGTCATGTCTTTGACTATAGCAATGCGTACACAACAAAATGTGTTTTCAGACCCTTAGGGACCAACTATGCAGCAAAACGGGTAAAACCCATATTCTGTACGGATCCATAAGCAATGTTCAAATCTTCTGTCAGTTCTCTGCTGAGTAATTTCGCCAGTTTTCGATGTCGACGGCCTGCCACTTCTTTTGTCATCCTCGATGGACTCATGATTGATCTTTTGGAGCTTTTCTTTCTTTTGGAGGATTGGTCCCATCCGCATGTTTCTTCGTGTCTCCATGACATCTCTATTGGCCTCTTGGATAATGTTGTTTTTGATTATTAGTTTACTCGTGGTCATGGTTAGGTATGCCAATGGTATTTTTGTCACTGAGCAGATGAAGAGCGGTACCTTTCCTGGCCAGCTCATCGGCTGTACAGTTTCCCCGGAACCCAAATAAGGCTGACCTTGAATACGACGATAATATCATTTAGGACTGCGCGGCATTACTGTGCAACCTTTGATCTTAGTATAGCCGCATTCATTGATTTAATGGTCGTCCGGTTATCCGAGAAAATATTTATAGTAGTTTTTGTTACTGCATACGTATTTAGATATATAGCCACTTCTTTTAAATTGTAGCTATAGCTTTGGCCTGATAGATGGTGGTACGGATAGTTCCAGTTCTAATTTTTTCGAAAATACTCCATAGTCCACCTTATCGTCTAGCTTGGCACCATCTGTATAGAAATGTAATTCCCCCTTCTTGACGGTATGCTCGTCTTGAAGAGTCTGTCGAAGGTGAGTCTAGCAATAGAATAGTCTCTTTCTTGTTTGTGACTATTCAGAGTGTGCAAAATAGAGGTGTGGCCTACATAAATATAATTATTACTTAAATGCATGGTAATAATTTTAATTTCACCACTTTCTTCAGCCATCTACTTTTAATGAATTCAAACTTTTTCAAATGTAAGGAATGCAAAATAAGAAATTTTGCGTCATCGCTACTTCGGATTGAATAAAATGGTTATAACCAAGTGTGATATTATTATTTACAATTTAAGATATGATAATTTATGATTAGGTTAATCGAAGTGTAAACTATGAATCTAGATGAAATCTCAAAAATTGTGTATAGCGACAATGAACAGCCTATTGTTAAACTGTTTGCACAGTTTTTGGATGGTATTACGCTACGAATTAAATTAATGATAGTCAATGATATTTTTCTATGTTTCGTAGACTACGAAAAAGCATTTGACAATGTGCAGCATGACAAATTATTCAATATTTTAAGATCTCTGAATATCGATGAAAAGGAAATCCAAGCAATTGAAAATTTATATTACCAACAGCAGATTGTAATTGATGATGACCACACTGAAGACATACCTCTGCTCTTTAATATTTACTCCGAAAGAATATTTCAGGAAACAAAATATGAAAACATTGAGGATGGTAAATGGCGTCATTATAAATAACATCAGGTATGCCGAGGATACAACTCTACTATGTGACCTTGAAAAACTGGTCGACAAAGCTGCAATGCACTATACGGACTCAAAATCAACATCAGCAAAACTAAATACATGGTTGTTAGCAGAAGAAATACATGCAACAACGCTTATTTAACAATCAACAATGCTCCTGTAGACGCCTCAACAGAAATAATGGCCCTTATTATGAGCAACATTCGATCTTCGACTGTAGTCGAAAGTGCTGATCGAACGAATTTTCATTTGGTATTATGGGTCTCATTCGTTGAAGAATAGGACTATTGTGAATTTCGATCGCTCGACGCATTTACAATAGATAATTTTTTCTCAGCTGATACAGCAAATCAAAATAAAAGAACTGTTTTATTTTTGTTATAAATTTTCTTTATTCAATTATTCGTCATTCGAAAAAAATATGTATTTTAGTTCCTCTACGTATTTAGCCCATACCTGCCAAGGGAAAATAAAAATGTATTTCTATAAACATCACAAAAAAAAACTATTATTAACCTTAATCCATTTTGTTGCCGTTCTAACTGGTGGTCCCAAGCAATTCAGCTCCGTTGTAAATTCCTCCCATTTTTTTGCTGCTTGTACTTTGGTGGAAATCCCTTTTGCCTAGCCTTTCTAATTGCTGTTTGGTACTCACGACTTTCGACCTACATAAAATTAACAAAATTAGTATATATTTATTATTTGGTTACTATAAAACCATAAATAATCGCAAACAACTTACATTTTAACAAGTTTTCCCACAATACGCTACACAATCGAAAGCAAAATTGCATTCGACTCTAAATTCGGTATTCAACGAAAATTTGGACAGGATTGAACCGCTCATAATACCAAATTGACATTCGATTTTCGATCTTCGACAACCAACAAATATCGAAGATCGAATCTAACTCATAATATGGGCCAATGTGTCGCATCGAAAAGACACGATCCGCATTTCTTAAATATGGCAAAATCCTAAAATGTCGCAACTTCAACTAAAAATGTGCTTCATAAAATGCTAGTTATGGTCAGTTTTGCTATATGGCTGACCACGTTTCTAATGAAGAAGTGCTGCGAAGAGTGCACCGCGACAGACAACTAATAAAGCGCATCAAACGACGAAAAACTTCATATTTGGGGTATATTCCGAAATATGAACTGTTGCAACTCATATTGCAGGGCAAGATTGAAGGAAGAAGAGGTATCGGGCGTAAGCAGTTTTTTTGGTTGAGGAACATAAGGTAGTGAACCGGTATACAACTGAAGAAGAGAAGAATAATTAATTAACTAATTTAATTATATAAAAGGGTTTCCGCCTTTTTTAGAAAGTGAAAACAAAAAAAACCGTTTAATAAAATGAAATATATTATAAAATAGGTAACAAAATGGTTTACTTTACAAATATCGCGAAATCTCGGCATTCATTCATTCCTTCATTTTTCATGTTCCAAAAATCCCGGAATTGGCTTTTCGTCGTTTTCGCGCATGCAAATGATGCGTTAAACAGAAATGAGTTAGCAACAACAAAATGACAGCTGATGTTAAGGCAGCGATTGTAAACAGTTTCCAGTGCTTGAACAGTGAAATTCGCGGTATCTACCTGACATTTCCGTTTCAACAGATGTTTTTTAACATAATCCAGACATAATCTATAGAAGGTGGATATGTGGGGTAGCGGATTGCCTGCAGAGTGGCTATTTCTCGCTAAATCATAACGGGTTTTAATTACAAGTAAGACCATTTGGAGGCGCCTAAAAATATGCATATATATTGGTGTAAAGATATTCATGTGTATGAATACATCATTCACTCGAATTAATATGGACATAAATATGCATATTCCATGAAAAAATACATACATTCACATTAAAAATTATTACCGTTTATTTTAATCGCGACGTCATATACCCAAATGGCGCCTCAAAAAGAAATAAAATCCATTTAGTGTTTGAGCGCTGCATTTTATAGGTTGTATAATAATAAGTAAAAATAAAAATGAAAATAAAAATATATATACATACATATAATATATTTAATGTGATAATTACATTACACTTTATTTGTAATTCTTTGTTTAACTGCAATATTTATCGTATTTTATTATTATAGCATAGCTATTTTTGTATTGCATTTCTGCACTTATATTTTATATTTCGCTTTCTGTTGACATTTACGGTGTCTAAATTTTACTTATGTGTGTAGTTGTGTACGAGAGCTGTATTTTATATATTGCGCCCAAGAATGACAACACAGTAAAACAATAATGAAAATGATTTATTATTTTTCAAAATATTCTCCTTAAAAGTCAGTATATTTCTAAAGGGTTTTTAATAAGAGGTGTTATTTTGATATTCAAAGAAAAATGCTATTTTTTAATATAAATGATCGGATGTTTATTTCATTATAAAGAGGAAGGTATGCCGTTAATAGTGGAAAATAACATCAGGCAAATGACCACCACTACCACGCTTACAGGACAATATTTCATGAAATTTTTCATAAACGAATTGCAAATTGGCTGCCCTATCTTGTCGATAGCCTCACGAATTCCATCTTTGAGGTCTTGAATCGACCCTGGGCTTTTGGCGTAGACCTTTTCTTTCACGTGGCCGCAAAGAAAAAAGTCACAAGGTGTTAAATCACAAGATCTCGGTGGCCAATTGTGATTACCTCTTCGAGAGATAACACGGTCCGGAAACTTTTTCCGTAAAAGATCAATGGTTTCGTTGCTTGTGTGGCACGTAGCGCCGTCGTGTTGAAAATAAACGTTGTCCAAATCAATACCTTCCAATTCCGGCCATAAAAAATCGTTAATCATCTCTCGATAGCGCAATCCATTCACCTGTAACACCTGTTATTGGAAATCCCTTTACATTCACTTCAACCAATTTTAAATTTTTGCCAATCAGAAATGGATACCTCCAAAATGAGCTGTTTAAAGGCTGAAAACGATGAAAACCGTTGGCTTCGCATTTTATTTTTGATGTTCGGGAACAAAAAGAAATCATTAGGTGCAAGATCAGGGCTGTAAGGCAGATGATCCCTTAATTCGATCTTTTAAGTGCTCAAAAACTATAATAATACATGGGAGCTCGCATAGTTTTGGAAAAGGATGATTCGTCTTCGGAGGTTGGTTTTTCTTAGCTTTGGGTAGACGTGCCTTTTTTTGACGTTAACGACACTGGTGTAAATTTCATCTCAATTTATTAATTAAATATTATAACCACATGCTTATGTAAAACGACTCTGATGTGGCCCTGGAACTTGTGATTTTTTTTCAGTTAATGCAAGCACTTAAAAACTGCGTACGATTTGTTTCACGCCAACCGTTTAATGCTTTTACAACTCCACGGTAGGTGGGTAGGTGGAAGTGGCAGTCGGTCTTTAAACCAAATTTCTTGGTCTTTAAACTAAATCTCTTGGATCGTTACCGATAGCAGTAGCAGTTTTCCTGCTACTCTTCGTTAAAAAAATTTGTTTTAAGTGCAAACCCATTTATCTGGTTGTCTGGCTTATATCCCTAAGGTCATCAATATAATTCAAGAACGATGAGCCAAAGTATCTAAATCTAATGGCATGCCACGCGGGACAGTAACACAGAAAATATCTGACAAATTTTTCCTATTGCTCATTCTTGCAGCATCTAAAATAGTCGAAATGAGGTGCGTTCAATCTTTGAGCATGTCGACCTACGTTTTTCCTTGACCGATTAACTAGCGCCTGACGTTCCATTTTGACCAAGTTATTTCTGTAGCATTACATGTCAGACTACACTTCTCATGTGGGCTGAAGAGACAATGCTACCTGTACGACGCTGTTTGTAGGTTGATAGGAGTATACTTACAATCTCCATACGAAGAGGGAGGCGAATGGTAGTGCACTCTCTCGCTAACTTGTCTGCCGTACTATTCCCTAGCATGTCACTATGCCCTGACATGCCATTATGCCCTGGCACCTATAACAAATGGATGCGGAAATATTCTCCCATCTCGTTAAGATATGCGCGGCATTTGCGAGCAGTGATGAAATTTAAGATTTAATCGCCGCTCGGCTATCAGAATAAATATAGATTTCTCTAAAGGTAGTCATATTTTTGCCTAACCAATCAGCTACCTTATTAATGGCTAGAATTTCAGCCTGAAATATGTTACAGTGATTAGGAAGACGAGCCGAAACGCATTCCCGCGAGAGTACGTTACCGGAACGACCCGGATTTATATCCGGCCAAGGACTGTCACTTTAGCAGCACTCCTCGTACACATATGGGGAATGTTTACTCGTATGCTGTCACAACAACAACAAACAACCGAAACGCTTACTTTTGCCGTCTTACAGTAGACACCAAAGCCAACTTCAACGTCAATCTGTGAGCCATCAGTAAAGAACCGTGAGCAGTTTTTCCGACCAGGTATATTGTCAACCCACTCACGTCTAGCTGGGATTCTATCATAGTATTAAATAATCTATTAAACTGTGGTTCATCCAAACAGTAAAACTGATGGAAGAGCCGAATTTTCGAGATACCAAATTATTCCAAAAACTTCGGAAACGGAATCGATGCTTTTGCACCCTTATCGAAATTCGTAAAACTTATATATTTTTACAGCTAAAGTTGTGCATGGAATTATGTAAATATGAATGAATTGGGAAAATAATTTACGAAAACAAAAAAAAAATACCAGTCTAACGGTTAGACGGGATAGAAGTGAAACCTTCCGTAAGACAAACTGAGAGAGAATGAGACGAAAGCAGCATTAGGGGCGGGATAATTATAGGTTCATTATAATATTGCTATAAAGTTCATATTTTATTTTCTTCATTTTATTATTATTCATCCTCAATGTTTTCAATTTCAACAAATGATACGAGTGGCTTATGATAGCTAAAATATGATACAAATGCTTTGGTTTCGATGTTGTCAACATATCTTTGAAATACCGCGTCAATTGTTGTTTTTGATCGTGTTGTCGGTTCAGTGCGATTGTTACACATTTCTAAATTGAATGTTGTATTGAGAAAGTCAATTGAAGGAACCGCTGTGTCTAATGCAAAATTTACATTAAAATCGCCACTTAAAATCATTGGAACTTTATCGTAATCTTTTCTAAGTATCCGCGATACTTCTGGTGTATACTTTATTAAATTTTCGTGAATGAATTCCGTGATGCTATTTATTGATTTTTTTTTCTGTCGATATTCACGACACTTTTCTGCATTGTTTTTCGGCATAATTGCGGTAAATATTTAAAAATGAAAATATTTACGAATATAAAAATACACACGCGGTTGCTATTATGAGCGTCCCCAGCAAAACCTGCGTGACCGAAACTCTAACACAATTACATTTTTTTGAATGTTACAAACACATATGCACGCAGGTTTTGCTGGGGCGTGACCGAAACTCTAACACAATTACACATATGCACTCGTATTTGTTTGAAAATCGACTTTTTTTTTGGTTCTCCGTCACCTTTGGAAAATGTGTAAACAGTAAGCAAACTTTATTCAAATATTTTCCCTCATTTTTGCATCAGTAAAATTAAACAAACGCCGTAGCCGAATGGGTTGGTGCGTGACTACTATTCAGAATTCACAGAGAGAACGTCAGTTCGAATCTCGGTGAAAACACCAAAATTAAGGAAAACTATTTTTCTAATAGCGCTCACCCCTCAGCAGGCAATGGCAAAACACCGAGTGTATTTCTGCCATGAAAAAAAGCTCCTCATAAACATATCATAAAATAAAATAAAATAACTGTATAAAAAAAATTTTTTTCTTGTGATTCGAACCAAGGATTTTGGATCGGAAGTTCACATTGCTAGCCGCTCGGCTATTGCGCCATGCTGTCGGCGCTGGCCTAAAAGTTATTTAGTTCGCCGCTACGTTTATATCAACATATAATATAACGCTTCGTAACTAAATAACTTTTAAGCCAGCACCTACAGCATGACGGGTTAGCCGAGCGACTAGCAATGTGAGCTTCCGATCCAAAATCCTTGGTTCGAATCACAAGAAAAAATAAAAGTTATTTTAATTTAGTTCGTCGCTACGTTTATATCAACATATAATATAACGCTTCGTAGCCAAGTTGGTCGCTTTTTCCGTTTCACTTTTTCCCAAATCACTCCCAACGATTCTAAAGAAGTTTTCACTTCAAAAATTCAGGTATCAACACCTTTTTAATTTGTTTTTGGTAGGCTAAAAGACGGGATTCCATCAAAATGATAGCAAACGTTTTTTTTTAATAGCGGTCGCCCCTCGGCAGGCAATAGCAAACCTCCGAGTGTATTTCTGCCATGAAAAAGCTTCCTATAAAAACCATTTGCCGTTCGGAGTCAGCTTAAAATTGTAGGTCCCTCCATTTATGGAACAACATCTTGACGCACGCCACAAGCAGGAGGAGGAGCTCAGCCAAATACCTAATAGAAGTGTACGCGTCAGTTTCTATTTTATTTTTATTTTAAAATACGGGTTCTCTATTAGTTCCATTTTACAACTATATAATATGACCTCGATTATTAATATGAGACTCGATAGTTTTAACACTATCTGGTGCAAGTGATTTCGAATTAAAATTATTCAGTTAACCTAAGGAAGGCCGCATTGTTTACCAATTTTCATTTTTTTTTTTTTGCTACCTTTTCTCAGAATAACTACCGACTTTTTCCCGAAATAAATGGACCCTTTCTACTATATACATGTAAGAGCTTTTCTTCAATGTATATACAATACATTCATACATATATGCACATGCATATACATATACCTACACATATCTAATATATATAACATTTGTGCATAGCGTAAGTTAACAGTCGCATTAAATTTTCAGGAATTAGGAATTTATTTAGCCAGGTGTGTTTGCTTTCAATATTTCAAAGCTAACTGGAGGGTGCCTTGGGGAATTCATACAATGTTAATGCACACACATGTAGATAATGTTATCAAGGTCTGCAGCAATTACATCATTATTAAATTTAAAAAGTTTGAATTGACCTTCTTCTCATCTCTCACGACTCGCTCCTCCGCGAATTCCATGGTATTCTTTGAAAAAATGTCAACTTTATTTATGACGTTGCCTAGATCAAGTTTTGTGATCGGGTTCAAATGTTCTGTAGCGCTATAATGCTTTTACGAGCAAATTTTCAATTGACATCTGCTGTGACCCGAATATAAAAGACAGGGCGAGTACTTGAAGCAATTTTGAGAAGGTGCCACGTTCAAGGAATCAAACTTCGATGCACTGATTTTCAACAGGGTTCGGTTTCGAAGATATTATATAATAAAAACCTTCTAAGATATGTAATCTCACCCTAGATCAATTCTGCAGAAAACTTTTTTTTTTGCAATAAAATAATAGGGATTAAATCTTGTTACCTTTCGGCATAAGAGAAGAAAACAAAAATAAGTAAAAAATAAATAAATAAATTGGATTTATTTGAGCCTTTTATTGTAAAAATTTCAAAATTTTCAAGGGCGTAAAAGGATAAAAGCTTGTTTGTTGTCCGTTATTTATTGCAATTGATACTACTCGTCGTGGCATCGAATTTGCGAATGGCTAAGGACACGAAGATCGATTTTTGCTCATTCCTCTTGAATAGCGCTTTTAAGGTGTAATAGGCCATTAAACTGGCGTCCGCTTTTATAAACTTGCTTGCTAAGAATGCTCCAGAAGTTCTCCATTGGATTTAGATCTGGACTAAATGCGGGCCACTTCAGCAGCGAAATATTTTTCGAGCGAAAAACTTCTTTGTACGCTTAGCGCTGTGGATTGGAGCATTGTCCTGTCGATAAGTCCAAGATTCACCGTGAAATTATTCGGGGAAGTTCAGTAAAACATTATGCAGGATCTTTATGCAATTTTCTGCATTCATCTTGTGCCAAAAAAATGTATTAGGATCTTGGTACGGTAGCTAAAAGCATTCCTGGTCATAAGAGCGCTACTGCAGAAGTTTAGGGTGCGTTTGTTGTCGCTCGCGAATATCTCTCCAATACTTCTGACAACCATCAATTAAAAATTGAATCAAATTAAAATTAAAATTAAATTTAATATTAATTAAATTTTAATTTAATCGCTAAAAATGATAAAATACCATTCACCATCCCAGTACTTATGATTATTGGCGAATTCGAGTCTAGCTGCCTTGCGCCGTGGTGTAGCCACTCTATATTCCGAAAAATTCGAGTTCTTTTGACTTGATCCATTCATTGAGCCAGTTTGCCATGCTCTCGTAAGAAGGGAGGGCTGACTGCAGTGATCGATTTAGCAACGTGTGGCTTGGCGATGTCATGCAGCAAAATCAATTTGCCATGTCTACCGTCCCATTCCGGACGCTTTTCTTTGAGAGCTCGATTCGTACGCCTTAACTGCAGTCGGTAACAATCGCCAGTGATGACTTCAGATGGTTTACGGAGTTCATAATAGATGGCACCCTTCTGATCCCACCAGATGCACAACGTAACCTTTGAAGAATATATTTTTTTTCGTTGTGGATGGACCTGGTTCGTCTGGCAAGGTCCAACATTTTCGACGCTTAGGGTTATCATAATGGATCCATTTTTCACCGCCATTGACGATGAGTTGCAGAAAACCTATTGAAGTGAAAGCTTCTTTAGAATCGTTGGGAGTGATTTGAGACTCGATGAAACGAAAAAGCGACACTAAAAAGAGACATACATATAGATCTTATAGTATATAGCTTGCGAGAGAATGAGATAGAACACAGTTATACAGCGTTCCCTATTCTCCGTCTCCTCTTTGTGCGGTGCTTCGTAGCCTCCCCATCTTGGCTACGAAGCGTTATATGTTGATATACGTATATGTGTGTGGCTGCGTACTGCTGAGCCACGCTAGTATAGTGAGTATTGTAGTATGTATACTACACTGCCTATTACTTGCTTTGGTGTTTAGTTCAAGCGTCATACGTATGTATGTTTGTATGTATGCTAGTACGTATGTGTGTGCGCCTGCGTATTACGGAGCCACGGTGAGCGAGAAGGCATTATGTATACCTATACTACACTACCTAATACTTGCTTAGACCAAGCGTCCTACGAATGTTCCTACTTAGAAAAGATTACGATAAAGTTCCAATGATTTTAAGTAAAATTTACATTGGACACAGCGGTTCCTTTAATTGACATGCTCAATACAACATTCAATTTAAAAATGTGTAACAATCGCACTGAATCGACAACACGATCAAAAACAACAATTGACGCGGTATTTCAAAGATATGTTGACAACATCGAAACCAAAGCATTTGTATCATATTTTAGCTATCATAAGCCACTCGTATCATTTGTCGAAATTGAAAACATTTAGGATGAATAACAATAAAATGAAGAAAATAAAATATGAACTTTATAGCAATATTATAATGAACCTATAATTATCCCGCCCCTAATGCTGCTTTCGTCTCATTCTCTCTCAGTTTGTTTTACGGAAGGTTTCACTTCTTCGCGTCTAACCGTTAGACTGGTATTTTTTTTTTTTTTGCCAATCAAGAAGCATCTCACACCTCACCAAACGTCTCTCGATATCCCTCTCTTTCAATTGATTTGGCACCCAGTTACCTGATTTCTGGACCGTTCCCATCGCGTGCAAACGCTTACCGACGGTTGATCTGTCAACATCCAACTCTTTAGAGATATCATCAAGGATTCGACATACGTCTTCATCTAATACTTGTTGTAGAGTATCTTCGAATTTTTACGGTGCCCCTTTGCGATTTTGATCACTCACGTCTAAATTGCCAGTCTTTACAAGTTGTATTTGATGGAGCGTGATTATCGTAAATATTGATCAGTACACGACACGTTTCAGCTGCACTTTTCTTTAAAAGCCAATAATGAAGATTGAGGCAAGAGACCTCACATATACACCTTCAAATCAGCAGTATATTACTAGAGCGAACACAAAAATAGTAACAGCAGCGGCACCTCTTTTACGAGGGCGGAAACTTATTCCCATACCAATAATATATACTCGCACATACATACATACAATGGAGCTCTCTTTTGCACGGTAACTTATGCGGAAAATTCAATACACACTAACGAAAATAGTCCTTAAGGGGGGAAGCTGGTCTAGAATTTTGAAAAAATCGAAAAATTTTTTTTTGTCTTAAAAGGTGCTTTAGGGTCTTAGAAATAATATACCAAATGAGGGATGCCAGCAAAAATGTCTATATGCCCAAATTTTTCATTCGACGGCAGTTTCTCGCAGGTATTCCCCTAACGCTATTTACAACTTTAAACGCGTTTTTCTCGAAATTACTTTTTTTAAACTGGCCGAAGACATAACTCGAACAAATCTTTACCGATTCTTGCGAAATTTTGACAATACATTCGAAATACCTTTCTCCGGAGACGTACGTAGGATTTTTTATTTATATTACATAGTTTTTTTTTTAATTCCTTTGTTGAGTCAAAATAAATTCATAAAATATGCCCATTTTTTGCGCTCTAGACCAGCTTCCCCCCTTAAGAAGTTTTTCGGTTTGTCTTATTTCTACCATTTCAGTTAAGTTTGAGCTTTGGTGTATTGAGTGGCCTGAAGCAGAATTTTATGTTTCCTACATTTTTTCTTTCTTTAAGCTTTGAGTTTCTTTTTTATAAGCAAATTAAGCATTTGTTTCATTATCTTATTATTGGCATATTTCATAGGGGAGGATTTATAAATTAAATTTAGAAAAATTTTAAAAGTTATTATATATTTTGCACAGAAATAATAAAAGCTATTTTTTATTTACCATCCTATTTAAAGTGTTTGGTATTTTACGTGGTTTGAATTGCCAAAAATTCCTGCTGAACCCCGACATATACAACGTAGATGCGCACACTATTAACTCCAACGATGGATCGCTTTATATCCCCGCCGGCATGAAAAATTACACCAATAGCCAGTATTGCGTAGAGAAGATACGCAACTCATCGTTTGGCGAACAGAAGGTTGGTATGTAGTACCCTTAAACATAACGAATTAGACTACGACCAAATCTCTCTTTCATTATATGCATTTCTCCATATCAGCTCTATTCATTTCTTTGCTTCGACTCGAAAGTGGTTAGCAATGAGAAGATTCGTTTCAAAATGTATCCAATTGGACTGTTGATTTCATGCTCCTTCTATGCACTAACACTGGGCGTGTATTTATCCATTTCACGTCTACGTAATTTGCCCGGAAAAATTTTAATCTGCTTAGTAAGTAATTTATTTGCAGCTTATTTGGGCATTGCATTGGGCCAACTCATACCAACGAACAACGACAATATATGCTTTGTATCAGGTGAGTGGAATACCCTCATGTAATAAAATGCACTTTTTATGGTGGATATTAATTAAAATGCAATTTACTACTATCTTTTTAGGATACTTCATATACTTTTGCCTCATGGCCGCATTCGCATGGATGAATGTAATGTGCTTCGATATATGGCAGACATTTGGGTGAGTGTATGATGCAATTGAATACTTTTGATACTTGTGCTCAGTTCAGAGTAATGTACAAATACAGTACATGAGATCAAATACACATGTATGTATATGTATACGTATATGATGGCACATAAGTGTTTAAAAGAGGGAAATTTGTTAGTTGGGGAGATTCGGCTGTTTTAATATAATCTTATCTCCGTTTCTAACGTATTCCCTCATTGTAACGGCTGAAAAAATAATTAAAAACAATGGCGTGTGGTACCCAGATATCAACAATTGTTGCTGTTCATTTTACATATATGTATGTATACATATAGGTCGATAGAACCATGTGACCTGATCAGAGTTTAAAAATTTATAATTAAATAAAAAAATAATAAATTTGGTAAAAATAAACATAAAGTAAATAAAGTAAACATAAAGTCTTAGAAGCGTAACAGAAAAACTTTAATTTTTGAGATTATCGGAGTATATCCACTTTTCGTCTCCAATCGTAATCCTGTGTAAAAACACTTATACGATTCGGGTATTTAAGCAGAATTTCACACGTTGTTGTTCTACAACTGATATAAATCTTTAAGCTCTTCTTCCACTAGATAAAGATCCACTTCAAACTTTTTCGGTTGCTTCGGGATCTTTTTTGTCTCTCAAATGTAAATAAAAAAAAAATACATACATACATATCTACATCCTTCTCCTCCAATATGTGGCGTGTATCTTAATGTTGCGCCACCATTTTCTTATCATAATATGCCCTCAGCGGATTTTAAATCAAAGGCCCAATGTCATATATACCGTACAAAAGCACTCCGTTACTCCCACCTGATGGGGATAAAAAGCGCCTAACACGCACACAACAGCCGGTATCGGTCGAATGTTGCTCGCCTGCATAAAGTTGGCATAAACAAATACATCCACATGTATTTATTCTATGATGAGCACATTCGCATGCAGACCGTTAACCGCACCAGTATCGACCGTTGACGTCCGACAGTGATGACAAATTAGCGTATTGTTTGAATTTCTCCGCCTTTATCGTTTGATGTGCAGTAATACCAGTATGAATTGAGGAAAATTAATTAATTGCGTGCAAAATGGGAATTTTACCTAACAAAATTTAAATCAATATCTTAATATAGCTAAGTATTTTTGTACGTATGTATATACATATGTACCTATGTATGTATGTTTGTATGCCACCTATATAAGTCGACTCGGAAGAACTTGTTTTCTGGTAAGTAAACTATATATATATACATATGTATGTATGTTTTTACAATAGAGGTATTTAAGGCTATTAAGATTTGATTTCGGCAACTCAACCAGTTTTGAAAAAAAACTGTTTTTAAATGGAATTTTTAGGAAGATTTTTGGTAAGCAGTTGTATAGCTTATTAAATTGTCGTACATATAATGGTGGAAGCTAGAAGTTGAAAAATTCAATTGATCCCTTATATTTTTTTCTCCTGACGGTGTTGCACATTTTCTCCAAATAAAAAAATCCCGTGCATTTGTTAATATATATATTTTGTATATATGAACAAGTGTGCATATGCATTAGGATGACCCACAGTGGACCCTCTGAACTAATTCTATATAATAAAAATATATTATTTAATAGTTACCGTCAGCACATTGAAAATTGCCATTGTATTCCCTTTTCTCTAAAGATCGATTTTATTTAATCTCCTTTTTAATGTCTCTTCACAATTTCCGAAAAATTATTATAAAAATAAAAAGAAACGAGATTAATAAGATTTTACTAATTTTTTTTTTATTTTAATTTCGGTTAATTTTCAGCATCACTGTAAAAATTAATTTTTTTTAAGCAGAGAGGGCCATTGTTTGGAAATGAAAAGAGCAGATTAAGTAATATCGATCTGTAAGATCGGATCATTGGAAACCCAAATAAAAATGTCCATCACTCAAAATCATTTGCTTTTTATTTAAAATCAAGCTCCTTCAAGCTGTGGTGTGCCTCTGGACGTAATTCCGTAAATTAAGGGGCCTGCAGTCTTATGCTGCCTTCGAACGGCAGATGGTTTTTATAAGGAGATTTTTCATGGCAGAAATACAATCGAAAGCTCTCCGTTGCCTGCCGAGGGGCGACCGCTGTTAGACGAAAACTTTTCCATCAGAGTATATAACGAGTATATAAACTTCTGTACAAAACAAACAAAAAAAGATCCTAATGAAAAATTGAAGATCGAAAATAAAATAAATTTTTACATGTTAGCGCGAATTCTTTCCAAATTGTTATTCTTGCAGTTAAGAAATGTGTATCAATTCTCTTATCACAGCATCAATCACTTGAAAACCTCCCCAGGCAATTAAGGGGCATTAGTCACTAATAAACGATTGAGCAATTATTGCCTGAAAGAAATATTGGTGCAAAGTATCCTGTAGTTAAGTAGCTGTATATGTATGTGTATACGTATGTATGTATGCAGCTAAGTATGAATAAAACAGTGCTGCAAGCAGCAAATATTGACTAACCATAACTCATAAAAGCAGAAAGGAAAAATGTAGGTATGTACATATATCGAAATACAGCAGTTGATTTTATATATGTATGTATGTACGTACATCAGTATTTTTGTGATAAAATTTTTACAACGCGTAAGTGAGTAAGTCGGCAATGCGAAGTCCGAAAGGAAGAGTAATGTATTTTTAACTGCGTCAACGTTGACGAAAGTTTATTGTCTGGATAATAAGCCAATATTTATTGCCAGAATGTTTCAAGGGGCGAAACAGTTTCCATCGTACTTAGCTACGAAACACAATGTAACGTGCCCATGTGGTCAATAATAGTAAGCGCAGTCTAATTTCTCTGAAATTTGATATTGGCATGCTTTACTTTTACCAAGGAAAGAAGAAACATTAAATATGTTAAAAATTGGCTTAATGTCATACCTGAAATATGGTGAAGGTTTGCGTCTCTTACACAAAATAAAGTCACAATATTAAATATGGTCTGATTTTTCATTAATTTTGCTGTAAACCTTTATTTTACGAAGAGAAATATTAGTGCGGAAAAGGTAAATACAGTGCACTCGCGGTAACTCGAATAGCCGCTAAGTCGAACAACGTGCTAACTCGAACACATTTTTTTCCCTATTGACTAGTTTGTAACTCGAACAATATTAAAGCGCTATAACTCGAACAAAAAAACAAATTTATTTGTACACACATTCTTTTCAAACATGTACATTTTGTACATACATACATATGTAATAGTATATGTATATAAATTATATGTATACTAGTGTATTGTCCATATGAATATTTCGACGTTAATATCCCGTTAGTTTTCTGGGAACAACATCTTGCATTGACCAAATTGCTTTAAATTTGTCATTTGTAGTGTATCAGTGCACGTGAGTAATGGATCGTAAAAGGTTGAAGTGTTTAACATTAAAAGAGAGGGCTGAAGTCCTTAACAAAATTAAACGTGGATGTAGTGTTACTTCTCTAGCGAAGGAATATGGGGTAGCCAAGTCCACCATAAGTCTTATAAAAAAGAAAGACAAGGCAATTTTAAAAGCAGTAAACAACACGTTTTTGGGTCCTGGGAAGAGGAGAACTTTAAAAGCTTCTGAGTTTCCTAAAATGAAAGCCGCTTTATACAAATGGTTTCTGTCCCAAAAAAAAAAGAATTACCCAATAAGTGGACTCATCTTGAAAGAACATAACATGAAAAACATAATTTACAGGTCGAATTTACGCTTTATGATGTTAACAAATGGAATGATGGTGCCGAATTTACCGACACAGAAGTAATAATTGAAACTAGTGATTCTGAGTCTGAGTTTAACAACACAACTGAGACATGTGAGCGGATATCATCTGAGGGGGCAGTTAGCTCTATCAATAACTGAACAAGTAAGCCCCGCAAAGGTTAACACTATTCAACATTGCTGCAGGCAAGAAAAGACAAACACACATTACAACTTTCTTTTCGGCCTAACTTTTCTGTTAAAGCTGACTTTTTTTGTGTAACTGACACAAAGACTGCCAAATATTTGATGAAAAATATTGAAACGAATTAATTATTTTAAACATATTCATGTTCATATCCATAAGTAAATAAATAAATAAATTTAATTGAAAAAAATCGATATCGATGACTGTTTTTTTAACATAGCACACTCAATTGATAAGTCGAACAAATTCGATAAATCGAACAGCGCCTGTTTTAATTAGTTCGAGTTATCGCGAGTGCACTGTATTCATATTCCGCCACATCTACCCACCTTAGATTTTATTCGTATTCGTTAAATGAGAAAAAATATTTGCAAAAAAAAAACTAGCGCTGCGATCAAAATATTTCGAAAAGTCGTATTTATGCTACCAAAATAAAACGTATGATTTTTTTATCGTTTACTTGCTATTCGCCATAATCTTCAACGAAACTCGAGTGCGATTAGTTTACAGACATACATACGTACAATGGCGTAGAAAAATCGAATTTCAAGGTCGTTGTTATTAAAATCACGCAAATTTGAGCCCACGAAAAACGAAGACCTGTCCAAGTCAGTTCTAGAGATTTTACACTCTCTTACGGTTTTCGACTTAAGCTAATTAATGTAGACTCTCTTTAGAGGAGAAGGACAGTCATTTTACTTTCTTATACTTTCAATGCAATTAAAGGCATCATGGATTGTCCAGTGTTACTTGAGCGGATAAGCTTTAATGTTCCCCTTTTTATGGGGAAAACTTTAAGACTATATTTGCTAATACACACCTATTGCTCGTGCTCTTCGGAAACGTAATTAGTTATTTAATTCTGATATTGGCTTCGCTTTATCTTGATCAAACTTCGTAAAGATCTTTAACTTAATTGTTTAATATTGTATTTTAACTATCCAAGCAGTCCTGTTTGCTTTATTGTGCAAGGTACTTCGTATTGTGGATTAATATAAATAAATAAATAAATTATTATTTTTTATTCGTCTATTAAATAAATAATTATTATTTTTTATTTATTCACTTAATAATTTAAAAATTCAGTATTTCTTACAGAAAAATAGATTAATGCTAAATAATTCAATCAAAAGTAAATTTAATATAATTTATAATTTAAAACTGAAAGAAGTACCGAGAGATTTGGTAACTCCTAAAACACTCAGGCTAAAAAGTCCATTGTACTTAAAGTTCTGGAAAGTGAAAGAGTAGATAGTCAAGGAGGAAAGGAGAGAAGTAACAAAAGGAAAAAGATAGGATAGAATAGAGGAATAGAGGTAGTGAGACCTGTGAGTCATTTTCAGATACTTTGATGAATCTGAAAATATCCTCCGCAGCGTTCCAAACCGGAACATTCTG
Organism: Anastrepha obliqua; assembly: GCF_027943255.1. NCBI lineage: Eukaryota > Metazoa > Arthropoda > Insecta > Diptera > Tephritidae > Anastrepha > Anastrepha obliqua. Next base: position 50,247,328 of record NC_072896.1, read on the forward strand.
GATTCCTGCAAAACTGGTTCCGATTTCAATTTGAAAAATTATTTGCATTATTTGAACTATTCTTAGTCTATGATTTTTGTTATGAATCAAATCACCGAATACTTTTTGTATGTTTTGCTCAGATTTAACAAAAACTTTTGCCAAAATACTTCTTTGATCACCTTTGCTCAGTAATACATAACTGAAAAAAGTTTTATGCAATTTTAACAAATAAAAATTTAAGTGCAAAGTTAATCGTCCTGTCGGAATATTTATAATTTTTGGAATGGCGGAGTACGTCAATCATATTTGAGGCTTGTAAATTAGACAGCTGCAATATACAAACAGGAAATGGCGCGCGTAAATGTCAAAATAAAGATTTCCATCACTCAAAACCACTTTTATATCTAGTAAAAAATGTTACTCAAAACCAAAATTTTGCGCCACCTGTTTTTTGAACATTTCATATTGCATTATATATATTTTTTAATTTCTTCTTTATTTGTTTATTTATTTATTTAAAGTTTATTTATTTATTTATTCACTTATTCATGTACAAATAAAACATTCTCATCTTCATTTCTAGCTCAGCAAAGAAAAGACGTGGTTTTCAGACAAACGAAACGGGTCGTTTCTTACTCTACTCCCTCTATGGCTGGGGCTTGCCGACTCTAATGACTATCATTACAGTGTCACTGGCTAAATCTGATTTGCTGAGTGAGAATTTGCGTCCGAACTTCAAGCAGGGTCGTTGCTGGTTCACATGTAAGTATTGCAGTAATTTCTCCTTATTCATCCCCTCTTTATCTAAACCAACTCTTCTTTATCCATTACAGATGGCACATTTGCCTCAGCAAATTTACTTTTCTTCTCCGGACCTATTGGTGTGCTCTCACTTATTAACTTTGTACTGTTTCTACTAACACTACGCTACTGCAATCGCGTGAAACGAGAGATTTTCCGCATGCAAAGTTCAAATGCCGAGAAGCCAGTATTGCGACGACGTTTCTTTGTAGACAAAGCTCGTTTTGCGATGAATACCAAACTTTTCATTGTGATGGGTATTACTTGGTTCATGGAAATATTGAGTATTATTTTATACGATCGCAAACAAATGTTCTTTTGGGTGATCAGCGATTCATTCAATGTGCTACTGGGTGTTTTCGTATTCTTCATATTTGTTTTCAAGAAACGCATTTGGCATTCAATACTAACAAAGCTTGGTTGGTTTAAATCTTATTTGTATTATTTGGCTATAACTAAAAATGTAATCTTATTTAATAATTATTTTGCAGGTTTCCGTTCCAATGAGCGGTCGAAAACGCTACCTCATGCCACCTGCGCTACACAGTCCACTTATGCGCCACAAAACCTATCTATGGTGCGCCTAAATGCCATCGAAGGCAATTTGTCATTGCTTTGTAATGCGGCAAAGAATTAGCTTAGACATTGTTGTTCTCCCACTCATATGTGTGTATGTACATGTGTGCATTGTGATTTCGTAATATTTGTATATAATTTATATTCTTTCTAGGTGTGTTAAATTGCTGCTGGTCACGAAAATCTACGAATTGACAATTTTGTACACATTTGGATGTTATTTTATTAGCATTACGCTTGCTTGTAGGATATTTATTTACCATTAAATGCCATATTTAAATTCATAGCTTAATATGTATGTAATTTACATTCAGATTAAAAATACATAGAAAATATGAAAAACGAATATTTCTTTCAAGACGAGCCATTGAGCCATTGGCAGGACTCAAACTATACTTTGATAGCCGATTCGTCTGGTTGCGGATGCCAATGAGTAGGCGAATACCATTGCAAATAGAGGAAACAAAGCCAGCACCGAAAGCATTACACCAATACTGGTGAGGTTAGTGTTAATTAAACGTACCAGTTTCGGTATGCAACCCTGAAATGGATGTAAGGAAATTTAAGTAAATATTTGTGATTTGGGTGAGGAAGTCATACTAATGCAGGAACTCTAAATACATAGAATCACTACTCACTATTTCTTACTATGAGACAATCCCGCGACTAATGGTTGCCGCCTGAATCTCTGTAAATTCTCTACAAGGCAATGTTGAGCACCTTCGGCAAAAATTAAAACATATTTACAATTATTTGATTACCCTCCAATACATAAGCATTATGATGATACCATATACAACATTTTGCAATGTAGCAGTCAAATATTTGAGTATCAGCTGAGTATCATATAAGAGCTTATATCATCATTATCACTAGTTATAAAAGTGCTCAGTGAAATACTCATTTTTATTCTAGCCATAGGAGAAAACTGAGCTATTCTCCATTGACGGTGTGATATTCCATTTATCTTTTACCAATAGCAATTTCATATAGGTGAAAAATATTATTTTGGGGAAAAAGGAATACATTATTTTCTCCGTAGATGGCTGTAGTGATCGATATCTCGTAAAGTATCGATCAGACAATTTAAAGTTTATGCTCGTTGTCAAGGTGACATTTCACACTAAACAAATTCTTTTGCAGTTTTTTGCTTGTTCCGGTTGAGAGTTACAGAGACAGCATAAAGCTCTGCGTTTTATCTTTTACCGAACGATACTGCTCTTTTTCCATCTTAGCGCAAATCAGGAAACACATCTTACACGAATAGCTGCCAAATTCAAACTTACCTATAAATCAGTTTGAAATTTGTTTTGCCGTCGTTTGATAGATTGCAGCAGACGATGCTAATACCAACTTGTCTCAGAAGCCCTCTGCCATTAAACAAGGATACTTATTGAACCGCCCTCGTAAATGCAATTTTGGTTTCGTCGGTTGCGATTAGATATTTTTGATATTAAAAAAATGTCGATAATGTTGATGAATTCACAGAAATAGTCGAAGTTGACCGGCGTGCTAGTAGTCGTAGCATCATCCAGGAGCTAAAGATCGATCATTAAACAGTTTTAAACCATTTGCGCAAAAATGTTACGCCGAAATAATGAATTTGATTTTCCCCAAAGCAGCTAATCATTTTTATGCTTATGTATAATATAATTACTGCTGATAACTAAACTGCTCTTTATTGTTATCACAAATTCCACAGCACTAACACTCAAACTACTTATTTTTGCAGGCTTCTTTTATATTTTACTTAGACTCGTACATACATAAATATTGGCGAAAAGGATTGCTAATTCTTTTTTTATTGAAAATAATTATCATTTGCGGTAATTTTCATTTGAGTATAATTCCCAAATATTTATGGCTCAAACATACCCAGGTATTCATTCTGAGATTCAAGCAGCACTTAGTCGATGCTGATTACAGTAGTGATTAATCCTCCGGCCGATGTTTCGGAAGCCACGTTCGCCACTAATGTATCGGGCTAGACTCGCATACCATTTTCCAAGTAAAATACTGATAACATTTTAGGAAGATTCTTGAAACTACATTATTTCCAAGTTAAGTCTAAAAAGACTTGGCTGAGTGCTTTGCTAATAGTGAGTAGTGACTGCAATCAGAGTCCTAACATAAGAGTCCCAACATAAAACAACTCACCACTTCATGCATAAGACCCGTTTGATTTGCTGAACAGTAATTTCCAGTTGCACCCGCATTCCAGCAACACGAATTGGGTAGAGAATTTTTCGCCCAGTCAAGATGACTCTGACCACCGCAACATTCCAGCTAAGAGATTGTAAAAATTACATTAGTCAAAGTTAGCTAGACGTGGGTAATTGAGGGTATTTAGAAAACTTCCAGTTACACTTATTTTTTAATGAATATATAATATATAGTAAATGTACAAATCTGTGAGCATTATTTGAAGTAGGGAAGCGGCTCTGAATTATAGGAGAACATTTGCCAACACTTGGCAAAAAAGCTAAAAGATTGAAGATTGCCATTCTCGACTTCGCACAAACTTTGATAAATAAAAGGTGTTTCAAAATACCCCCCTAGATTTTTTTTTTTTTTGTATAAAGCATGTCAAAATTTAGGCTCTCTCTGGCTTCACAATTTTTATTCAAAATACGGCTTTTAACAATTATACTTGAAAATTACATCATTTAAATGACCATGAGCATGACTATGTCTCGGTCTCGGAGGATCTTGATTATGCTGACGATATATGTCTAATGTCATCGAAGCATTCGGGCATGCCCAATGAGATCGACGACTTGGTTCGGGAATCGAGATCACTAAGAGTGAATGTGGCGGATCGTGTCAACAGCTTTAACGCGACGAATACCAATATTGAAAATGTCAACTCCACTTAAAAGATTATTACTTTACTTTTTAAAACGAAAAATTCCGTAATTAATACTTCAGATTAGAATCACAAAAGCCCGTGGCCTGTTTGCGCAACTTAACAAAGTTTGAAACTCGTCAACGATTTTCACTATTACCAACGCATTTTTAATTGCAACATCAAACTGGTTCTTCTGTATGGACGCGAAACATGGTTGATGATGGACTTGGTCGCCAATAAACTACAAGTTTTCATCAACTACGGCGGATCCTGCGCATCAGATGGCCCAGTACAATCGAAAATACAGATCTTTTAGATCAACTCAAGCAACTACCTATCAAGTCTGAGATGAGACCTAGAAAGTGGAAATGGTATACCCGACACCTTATGAAAGGATCCAACTGAATTCTACAGACAGGTGTTAGAAAGGCACCCGCAAGGTATGACACATAGCAGACGGCAAAGTCGGCCTAGGGGAAGAGATCGCTTGAAAATGATAGTCGTACCGGAAAGTCATTTAATGAAATTAAAGCCGTTGCGAAGGATCTTACGCGATGGAAACGTTTTGTGGAGGCCCTATCTCCATTTGGGGCAAAAGGAATTCATTATGATGATTATGAGCACAGCTATAGGTAAAATCCAGTCCAGTTATTGGTCTGCCAGTCCTTTTTCTTTCTTCCAAAACAAAACCAGTTTCCTGAAATTGTTTAACCAAACTTTGAATAGCCGACTCATTCGGACGATTATTTCGACCCAAAAAAATCACGAATTTTGCGATATTTTAAAATAAGTTTCAATATAAGTTTTTAATTTCCATCTCTGGAACAACATCAAGACGCGCGCTACAAATAGAAGGAGAAGCTTGGCCAAACGCCTAACAGAAGTGTACGCTCCAATTATTTATTTTGTTTGTTTTTAATTTTAAGGCGTTGTTCTATCGTGTAAAAATAAAAAGGATTATTTGTTGTTGTAACAGCAAAACATTTCCCATAATTTGTTGGGTGATAATCCTTTTCCGGATTTTCAGGTCGTTCTAATAACGGAGAACTGACTCTCGGGTGACCGAATATAAAGCGGGTGAAGTACTACACTTCTTCGGTAACCAATTAAGAAACAGGACCGATGCACTCGAAATTCAGCTGGGTATTTGTACTCTTAAGCCAACTGCTCTAATATTCATTTCTCTTTGGATAGATTGCATCGAAATAGCTCGGTTGCTGACATTAACTGACCATTGTGGGGTTTTGATAATTTACTACAACTCACAAGTATTATTCAAGGTAGCACAAAATTAATCATTCAATTTCTTTTTGAGTAATTTTGATTGGTTTACTGGTAACAACGCCGTTTCCAATACCGGCAACGATGCTTACAAATCACATTATTTTAAAGTGATTGTTAGAGGTAAAATCTACCTCGCAACGACCACAGATATGTCAGATAAAGTTGCTTATTCTTGTATACTAAAGGTTTTTGTCTTCGTTGGAGTTAGCTCGGTGCTAGTTGGAGTCCGTTAGAAGTTACACCCGTTTGTTACCTCCCACTGTCTAGTGGGAAATGTTAAGTACCACCTCAAAGAGGCCTGTTCTGACCCTACTGCCGCATTTAAATTATATTTTGGTCAAAAGTGCATGCACGTTTCGGGAACATAACATACATACATATGTACTGATACATATATGTAACTTGTTAAACCTGAAAAGGGAGCGTTTTTTAAGCATTCATTGTGTTTGATCGAAAACTTTTTAATTCTAATAAAATCGGAAAGCAGAAAGGGAAATGGGAAAGCGAAAAATGACAAATCGTTATTTTGACCTCAGAGGGACTTTCAAATCGCCAAATTGCCAAAGAGATTGGTCAAAGTCCAAATGATGTGTATCTTTATGTGAAACAAGGTGCCTCCTATGGTAAGAACTACGAAGGCAGAAGTTTAATGCCTTTAACACCGAAGGAAGTCCGCAAAATTCTTAGGATCGCATCAAAAATTAAAGAAATGGCAAATGTTGCAGCCAGCAAATCCACCGTTCGAAAGGCTATTCTAAAAGCGCCACATTTGAAGCATAAAAAAATTATAAAAAAACACCTTTGAATAAATCCCGCAAAGAAGTACGGACTACGTGGCTTGGAGCTCTGTTACAGATAACGATCGCGGTGAATGGAAAAAAGTATTATTTAGTGAAGAAAAGAAGTTCAACCTGGATAGACTGTATGGATGCAATTACGATTTCTACTATTTCCCTGATTTAAGAAAGGAGGAAAGCCACTTGAGTTCATCCATGAAGGTGGTGCTATGGTATGGGGAGCAATATTGTACTATGGCGCGTTCAAATTGGAAATTGTAGACTACAAAATGACGGGAAACAGTTGTAAAGCTCCAAGATTTGTGAAAAATTTCGACCTATTAATTGGATTTTTCAACAGGATGATGCGCCTATAAACACTTCAAGTGTGGCCAAAACATGGATTGCGTCCCAAAACGTTGAAACATTAGCATGACCACCATACTCCCAAGATCTGAGCATTATTGAAAATTTATGTGGATGGCTTGCTAGTAAGGTTTATGAGAATGCGCAAAAATTTGAAGACAAAAAAGCTTTAATTCGAATCACAGAACAGTCTTCACTTGAATTATCGGAAAACCTTGGATTACTAGATCAACTACGGTTGTTTTAATAACTATTTTGTTCCATAAATATGATTGCCTCTAATCAAGTGAACCAAAAACAATAATTGGCGCTTACACCCTTTCTGGGTGTCTGACCGAGCTCCCCTCCTCCTATTTGTGGCGTGCGCCTTGATGTTGTTCCACAAATGAAGGGACCTACAGTTCCAAGCCAATTCCGAACGCCAAATAGGCTTTTTTGTTTTTAATGAGGAGCTTTTTCATGACACAAATACACTCGCAGGTTTGCCATTGCCTGCCGAGGGGCGACCACCGTTGGAAAAAAACTTCTTCTACCATTTGGTGTTTTTTGCACGGAGATTCGAATCTACGCACTTCCGAATGGTAATCATGCACCAACCCATTCGTCTACGATAACCGCCGTACATAGGTATATACAATTTAAAAATATTTTGTCGTAAAAGTCTTTAAGGAACAAGCGCACTTACACTGTTTTGAATAAAATCAATTAGAGTTGCGTTGATTCCACGTGAATCACTCTTCTGATAAGAATTGTAGTTCTTCACCTCCGTCTCAATACCGTCCGGCAACCCGGCGATCACATTATCCTTATAAGCATAAATATAGATGGACAATAGTATTAAAGTGAACATCGCAGCAATGAGAAAACCGCCATACTGTGAAATGATCAATGATTTATAAACAAGATTTGCTATTGTGAGGGATTTACGAGTATCTTACTATGACTAACATGGTGGGATCGATTTTCACTATGCATGAACAAGCTAACGAAGCAACGAACACCAGGACACCACCAACAACGAGCAAAATGTAGGGCACATAAATCGAATATCCTTCACTGATTCTTAAATAGTTTTGAAAATCGGTATGCAGCCAGATGCCGGTTAAAATGATTAAAAGACCGACGAGCTAAAGTTTGAGGAATTAAAAAATTTATTTATTTAATATATAGATCGATTTTAAATGCATACGAATTTTTTGATCGCCAGCGTGTACTCACCCATAACAATAAATTGAACAATAACAACATTCCTCTTATGAAGTAAAATGAAAACATGACGCTTGGCTGCAGTTCTTCTTCGCCCATTCCATACCAGTTAAACACCAAATTTGTACTAAAGCATTGATATTAAGACGCGAAAAGATGCTTCGCATGCCAAATATGTACAAGTAGGTGCATCGGGAATTCAAAACTGTATTGTGAAGCAAATAAGACGTATAAAATGTATGTGTGCATGTATGTTTGTGTACTTATAGGAGAGAAATGGATTTTTGTTTCAATGCATGTATAAGTTCATGTGTAAATATGTAAATTTACATATAAAAGTGCATACATACGTGCACAAGGGAAATAATGCGGCTCACAAAGAATCAATTGATTTGTGATTCTTATTTTTTCTCAACTGACCGCGAGTAGCCGCTGGAAGTGATAAGCGCACAAGTCTTTGACATCATCAGCGAAGAGTAAACAAGTAAGCCGAGAAGACATCGAAGGCTACAAAAATAAAGCATTGCATTTCATTGCAGGTAGTTTAGTGTAACGGAATCTACAAATCTATCACAACACTGTAGTAAAAAATAGCCAACATCTCTCTACTATAAACATTTCGGGACTATCTCCGAACTGCTAACTGCTGTAGTTAGTGGTCTGGTATAAGCTTACAGTGGCTTCTGATTAAGCAATTTGGTGCTTTAAAACGAGATGAAGGGAGAGGTGAGGTTTTTCGAATTCGATTATGCAGGATGGCACATTTAGTGCTTTCTTAAAAAAAAAAATGATATTAAATTTAAAACTAGAAACTAAAAAAAAAACCAAAAAAAAATTTTTGTTTTTTCGATATATTATTGATTTATTCGCAAAATCAAGCATTTCCATTATTTATGGAAAGCGATCTCATTCAAATGTCCTGTTAGCCCAAGACAGTCAATGGCTCTACCTCACAATGGCGTGCTCGATATTCGTCTTAAGGGCGTTGAACGTTAATGTATTGTTCACATAGCTACGGTCCTTCCTTGATCTTCATCCTCCGATCTAAAGTCCCGTCTTCCTAGTCCTAAAAATTTAGTTAGATTTACAAAAGTCACATATTTCTTTGATAAAATTTCATGTGATGAGCTGTCAAAATGGAGCCGTTTCAAAACGCATACTTAATCTCTGTCACAGAGTACCAATTGCGTCACCCTTTCAACGTATTCAGTTGAAAATGAAGAAACCTCTAAGCGAGCTCTAAACTATTTACTGTTAGGTGTATATGCATGTAAGTATGTATGCGCAAAGATTTATATGGATGCCTATGCAGATGTGTATGTATCCGTTCACTGCCCATTCAATGCACTAAAATTAATCTGATCCATTGTAGTGCAAATGTTGATATGCGTACAATTTGTTAAGAAAGTGTTTTAGGAGAGAAAAAATATTACATTTTTTAACTTATCCGTATTCATTTATGATATTTAGAATTAGATGTAGTAAGCAAAACTTATCCTAAATTGCAAAAATTGAAAGAAGAAAAGCTGTAAAAAATTGCATCACACTTTTCATCTAAATTGTTGAAAAACTTATATAAAGCCACATTAGCATTAATATTGTCTTTATAAGTCTATAATAAATTTTAATGGCGCATGTTTTTGTTGACTATTTTAATCCAATATTCACTGCCTCTGATGAGTCTCATCAGTTATTTTAAGCCTTTCTCTTCATCTACAGCATCTCTCTATGGGAAAGCAGGTCCAACTTTTTACATTTTTGCTTTCGTTTCTGGTCTGTTTCACAGTTTCTTAGCTTATATTTTTGCCCGGAAAACACAGCAGTGTTGATGGCAACACTACCACTCCCTCCTCCTCCACTTCTCATTCCACTTGCTCTCGATAAAAGAAGTCAGAACATAGCGATCTGAGCTGCTCCGAAAGTAGCTGAACATATGCACTCGTATGTTCGAGAGTTCTTATGGCTTTATGACTCTGCCGATCTGTTACTTCTAGCATGGAACTCAGACCTCATATCTTGTCTATAGCTATTTTGCATGTATAGAGGGACTATATGTACCCTCTCGTTCAGCTCAGTTCAGCTTTTCATCCAAAAAACGCCTCGCCTAACAATTACTTTTTTGCTTTGAAAGAGTAGTTCATCATTTCGTTGCAATGAGCACATGCGACATTACATTTAAAAGTATTCGTGATTTGCCGTGTATATTTTTCCACGCATGCTAAAACTCTAACAACTGTTTTAAGGAATCCCCTGACAATTTCTTTAGATTAATTCAACTTTATGAAATGGGAATTTGTACGCATTCTTCTTCTTCTTAATTGGCACGATAACCGCTTACGCGGTTTTGGCCGAGTTTAATAAAGCGGGAGGTCTTCCTTTTCCTCTGCTACCACCAGTCGGTACCGCATCGAATACTTTCAGAGCTGAAGCGTTTGTACCCATTCGGACGACATGGCCCATCCAACGTAGCCGCTGGATCTTTATTCGCTGCGCTATGCCTATGTCGTTGTAAAGCTCATACAGCTCATCGTTCAAACCTGCGATATTCGCCGTTGCCAACGTGCAAAGGTCCAGAAATCTTACGCAGAATCATTCTTTCAAGCACTCCAAGCATCGCTTCATCGGATATTGTCATCGGCCACACTTCTGCGCCATACGTAGGCATTCAAGGAGGAAAAATATTTGCAATGAAATTTAAAAATATATTCCGTTATACTCGTATATCCAAATGGGTAACTGAACCTTGCATAGTTGTAAATTTAGAAGCACTAAGCACCTTTACTTTACTAAGTAAATAAAGATCCTAGAAGACTTTTTGATAAGCATATCTCTTATCAATCTTTTTGCTAGGCATCTAAAGTGCCGAAGAGGTGTCATCTGTTTAAGAGACTCTCGCTTTAAGTCAGATAATAGAGTCAATTGCAGACGGTCTAGGTACAGGGTGACCGATTGGTATTTTGTTCTCAGATATTGAAGGAAACTTTTTCTAGAAGACGCACTTTTAAGAAAGAAACAAATCGCAGGAATGGATGGATTACTATTTTCAACCCTTAGAACATTCTCGGCGATCAACTTGTTTTGTCAGCGCAATTTGGAGCAAAAGTTAGCGCAAGATGGCTAGAGAGAGATGGCCGCTTCAGAGTAATACTACGTCAAGGGTTCACAAGATTTCTGAATTGAAATAAATCTACAAACCGGATACTGAGGACGAAATTTGGGTTAATCACTATGGGCCTGAGTTGAAGCAGGAGACTATGTATTTTTTTTTTAACCAATGTCTGCAAAACAAAATCCTGCGGAACATAGTAAACCCGCTATACTATGGAATGAATGGTCTTGGCATACCAACTATAACTGAAGTAATGAGCTATGGCAATCACAAGCAGCGAATAAAAAATCATGTCAGCAATGCAGCATCCAGCTTACTTCGGCTGAATGTTTCTCTAATACGATTAAAACTCACAACGGTAGCAGACCTTATCGAGAGCGAGTAGCGATATAATGTAAAATGTTTTCTTAAAACAAGTTGGTGTCAAATAAAAATTGTTTCTAAACATTGTCTTTGGTAATAAGAAAACAAAATCCCCTGTTACGTCAGCAAATTAGCCGATTCCTTCAAAATCGCCAAGAGTCTAATAACGATCCGATCTTGGCCACACTTCTTGGATTCTCTCCGCCGTGCTTTTCGGCTTTTAAAAATCGGGTGCTTCAAATCATTTCAGAATCGATACTTAAAGTAGTAGGTAATTTCTATCTTTCAACTCCCACACCAAACTCATCTTCAGCACTATTTCTCTTTTCTTTACCCCACCTCTATATCTTCTACTAACTTTATCTTAACTCGATCAAATTTCTGTTGTGAATTTGTCTTGTTTTCTCATGTGGGCATCTCTGTCTTAAGATTTAATTTTCGCAATGGAATCAAGCGAATCGGATAGTTGTATTCGCACATGTACTCGTAAATGGCGCTGTCTCAAACTATGAAATGACAGCTCATATTAAGGCAGTGATGGCAAGAATATCGGTAAGACAGATATGTTTTAACAGTGAAATTCGCGGTCTCCACCTGCCATTTTTAACAGAGACTTTTTAACATAATCGATGATCGGTGACAAACGTGGATAGCCCCAACAAAGTACAGGCGTCATCACATAAATAAATGTGATTCATTAATGCGGGTAATCACATCTGTTGCCCAGTTATAGCCTAGACAGATGGTAGCGTTAATCGGAATTAACGACTCAATTCAGAATTATCTCAGGAATTAAATGCAACTAATGCGGATTGACAGCTAGACTTAATTCTCATAATTTAAACGGATTAGGAGAATTTTCGATGGCAACATTGCCAAAAATGACAGTTAATATCTATTGTAAATGAAAAATAATGAAATGTTTAAAGAGAAGAACAATGCTGGGTTGCACTAACAAGCTCAAAATTGCGTTAATTTTTATGATATTTCGGTGAAATAGTAATTTAAGATTTTTTAAAATAAATAATTATTTTTTGGTATCAGGGCAGCTAATACCCGTATTTGTTGCCTGTGGTCCATCTTTTACTGACAAAACTACCCAATAAACAAATCAGCTGTTCGCTAATCCGCATAACAATTGTCTATCTCACTGCAATTTTAATCAGATTTAATTGAGTCGGTAATCCTGATTAACGCCGCCGTCTCCCAATGCTTAAGGTGAAGCTATTAGAGCAGCTAATTTATTTTTCTTTCTTGCGCTTTGGTGGTTTGAATGTCAAACAGTATCAAATTTTGTATTGTGGTTTATTTACTTTGCGACAGAAATGTTGCCACTCGCCAAGCGCCAAATTACACAACCAAAATGCATGCAGTGAATCCATTTTTCAGACACGACAAACAACGACATATAAGTCTCGTTTCAACGCTCCCTTGGGTTTTACCAACCAAAAGAAAGGAAGTTTCTCCCAAGGCGAATTGAATACTGAAGGTAGCGTCTTCCCAGAGCAGTTACTTTATTTTTCGCGGTTTTGACCGGTCTAACGTCAGGTCCCTTTCCAGTACAAAACAAACAAAAAGAAGGGAAATTACATGTGAAAATTCGGTGGATGGCTTTTAAAATTGTAATTTGTGAAATGTATACTAATCAAACTAATGAAAACGAAGTGTCGCGTGTTAAATTATGAATGCATAAATGAATATAAAGCCTCCAAATGCAGTTTTTTTTTCTTTTATACGGATGACGTCATGGCAAGAATGTGTTTGTGTGTGTGTGAATGACTTTCTGTGTTTGGTAGTCTCTATTGCTTTCGCCTTCTCTTCCTCCTCACAAAGAAGTAATTCGCCTTTAAGGGGTTAGGGGTGGTCAAAGTCCCAAAAAAATTATGATTTTCAATAATTTGTTTTTGCTAGAAAATAAAAACATAGATTTAATACATTATGTTTCGACTTGACTTTAGCAAAATTAAAAAAATAAAATGTATAATTGTAAAAGTTATCGCTATTACTATTTTCACACAATATTTTTAAGATATTATACCTTAAGAAAATAAAAAAAAAATCCAATTTTTTGAAAATACTGAAATAATCCCTAAGACCTTAATTTATTCGTTTATTCATGTAGCCTGACGACACAGCAAATTGGGAAGGCGCAACCTTGTATTTTATTGTCATTGGTTTCCCCGGAGCCCGTGTTAAAAAAACTCTCTGCTCGAAGTTGTTTTAATTTTTTTTATTTACTCTTTATTTACCATATTTTTATCGTATTGTGAATTGAAGTGAACTATGTTTGTATGTTTGTATGCTTACATAACATTAATGCAGGTTGCAGTACAGATGCCAGTAATTGTATTTCTTTTTCAGTTTAAATGTTCCTTAGTTTATTAACTTTTATTTGTTTCAACTGCTTTATTTTAGTATTTCAGAAATTCCCTTTAAGTTTCAGTAACAAGAAGATATTAAAGATATGTATGTAGCTTATATTTTCAGTTTAGATACATAACTGTTATGATTATTGTTTTACAATCGAATGAATGTGTTAGCATTGTGGAAAGTTGTCAAAATGATTTAAATACTTTTTCTACCGTTATGTATCCATTGTTTTATTGTATGTATTTAGCTGTATAGGTGTTATTGTGGAATGTATGGATTTCTATGTTTTGGTGTCTGCGTAATTTTTATTAAATTCAAATATCAACTTTGAACCACGAACGAACTTTTTCGATTTTTCAAATATTATTTTCAATATTTTCTAATAAATACAATTTGGAAAGTAAATTTTTCATTAATTATGTATATAAGCATGTTTGTTAGTATGTGTGTATGTAACTATATAATTAAATATAACTTTTATTAAATTATTTTTTGCCTTCACTGTAGTTTTTTTCCGCTATGTACTTCCAAGACCGAAATAGGAGTATATATTATAATATGAAATTATGTTTGTATGTATGGCTTTAGTTGTGTTTGTATAGAGTGGGGTTTTTATACCGTTGTGCAAGATGCTCGTTTGCACCACTGCAAAGAAAAATCGGTAAATAAATTTTAACTGAAAATTGAGAAGCATGCTTATACTAGGTTGTTCAATAAGTTTTGCGGTTCAATGAGATATTGGTACAATCTTCATATGAACGTTTCATTTCAACCTGTCAATTCATTTTTCGTTTTCAAGCCGTTTAGTATCGACGTGTCATAGTATTTTCTACAATGGAACAAATCAACTATCGTGCAGTGTTGAATTTTTATTTTTGGAAGGATTAAAAGCAAAGGAAGTTTAGGAAAAAATGTTGAAGGTGTAAAAGCACTTTTCGCCATCAATACAGTAGAAAGATGGGTTGCTGAATTTAAACGTGGTCGTACAAGCCTTGAAGATGACCCACGTCAAGAACGTCCAAAAACAGAAATCGTAGAAAAAATATAGGATATCGTGTTGAAAAATCGTCGAGTGACTGAAAGCGATTTAGTAGAAGCCATAGGCGTCTCACTGGGCAATGTAAGCAGTACTTTGACCTAAGTATTGGGTTTCAGAAAGCTGTGTGCACAATGAGGGCCGCATTCGCTAACAATGGAACAAAAACACATTCGAATACGACTTTCTCAGCAACATTTACAGTGTTTTCGCAATGCTAAAGTAGATTTTGTAAGTCGATTCACCACTATGGATGAGACTTGGGTCTATCACCATGTTTCTAAATCAAAACTAGAGGCTGAAGAGTTGTGTGAACCTGGTACTTCGTCTCCGAAAGGAGTTCGTGTCCAGAAATCGGTCAAGAAGGTGTTTGTATCAGTTTTTGGGGTGCGAAACAAATTTTTTTTGTAGATTACTTGCAAAACACAGTAAAATAACAATGTCTGCATATCATCTGAAGGAAAAAATTCGCGAAAAAAAGACCCAATTTGCAGAAGAAAAACTTATTTTTCATCAGAGAAAGAGCATTATCACAAGAGCATCATCACATTTCATCTCAAGAGCATTTTGACAATGGCTAAATTCCATTAATTAAAGTTCGAATTGTTGGGGCATCCATCGTATTCACCAGATTTGGCCTCTAGCAACTCCCATCTGTTTCCACACCTAAAAAAAATCATCCGTGGAAAGTGTTTTCCGTCAAATGATGAGGTCATAACAGCTGTGTAAGCTTATTTTGCAGTTTTTCCAGATTTTAGCTTCATGGATGGAATTCATAAATTGGAATCGCGTTGGAATAAGTGTTTAATGTTCAGAGATACTATACTGAATAATAAAATGTGTTTAAAACCATAAAATTGTTGTTTTCTTGTCGAGCCGCAAAACTTATTGAGCAACCTAGTACATACCTATGTGTATAACTTACATATATCTCGTAAGCTCTTCAATATCAACCAACATCGAGTCTTGCGACACATGAAGATCATCTCTTTCCAACAAATTATGCACTAATGACTCATTCAACTCTTCAATATGCGTATGCAGACTATTGACGAGCACTTGTAACTGCGCTATATTCATATCGGTAAGCATTTGCCGTGAGACCCGACGCTTATCGGCGGTCATTTGCACGCCCACTTTTCGCAACGACACCCGTATGATATCGGTAATTGGTGACACTCGACGATTTTGGCGCTCAATCTGCAAGAGTCATTGCATGAGTTATTAATAATTAATATATACTATACACTATATACATATATGTACATATGTATTTGTATACATACAAAAAAAAATGCCTTATCTTACCTCCATTTGCATGTGAGCCATCTCTTTGGCTTGCGCCAATGCCATACGTGCTTCAATCTGTAATTTGGCTTGCTTGGTAAAGAAATCACATTCCATATCTTCGCTGCTGATCGCCGACAGCGTCTTTTGCAAATTCTGTTTTTTGCCTTGTTGCAGTTTTAAGTTTTGTTGTGTTGGATACTTGCTCGCAGCTGTGGCGCCATGGGACGAAATCGAGGCACGTCCATTACCACTATATGGATAGGTGGGCTTATCCGCCAACGAAATACTAAGGACACTCCCATTATCCACACATTTGGTTTTGGAAAGCTTCGGGCACGTCTCTGAGTCCGAGCTGTGGCTTTCCGTGTCAGAAGAGGGATCATTTAGGCGACCCAATTGTGTACCTAAATATGTAAAAGTAAAAAGTGCCATTATTAACATTAAGAACAATTTTCACATTAGATGCGATCTTTTACTTGCTAGTCTTGACTGTATACCAGTCTTCCAAGAACTTCGCTCTTTCGATTCCTGACTGGTTTCCTCCGCGCCCATAGCCAAACGGCGGCGTATTTCCTCACGATCACTACGACGCTGAAAGAGAAACGAAATAATTATGTGAGAGACGAATAAAATAAAATGCCTGAATTGTTGAGAAGAGTTCCTTAATGGCTTTTGAAAATATTTAAAAAAAATTTCAAAGTAATTGCACCACTTATTAAATCTCAATTTCTTTGTTGGATATTTGAGTAAACTCCTTCTCCAATTTGTGGCCAGCGTCTTGATATTTCCCCCACAAATGGAGGGGCATAGAGTTTTACGCCGCCTCCGAACGAGCTTTTTCATAGCAGAAATACAATCGGCGGCTTGCCCTTTCTTGCCAAGAAGCGACTGCTATTACAAAAAACTGCTTCTATCTAATTGAGCTTTTAAGCTTAGTTTAACTGGAAAGCAGAGTTAAACTGCAATATAAATTGACCCTTAATCAATAAATCTAATGATTTCGTGTAAAATTAATTGCAAATCCCATAACCTCCACCAGACTCAAGAGAAAGTCTAAAACAGACCTCATATCATAATAAATAAGTCTATACTATTATTTATCATAAAATTAGTAAATGGTTGCATCACTGGGTACATTCCATGTCTCCTAAATTATTTAAATAATATAGCTTTAAGTAAAAATATTGCTTAATGTTTAAAAAATAGATTGCAATAAAGAAATAGAAAAAACTTTTGGATTTAGTAAAATAACTTTCATCGACCGCCGACAGGCCCGACGAGAGCGGGGGGTCGGGTACTTTTTTTCCCCGGGCCCGGAGTTTTCAGAGGGGCCCGGACTCGAGAGTAATTCGAATTATATGAATTAGACATACTTTGAAGGGGCCCGCATCTCAAGTTTCCCCCGGGGCCCGAATACTCTCTCCACGGTCCTGACCGCCGATGCCGTTTTTAATAATAAAGTATATTTAAGGAGAAAATGCTTCCATGAAAATTACCATGTCGAAAAACAAAAAAACCCAAGCAAAACTGTATCTGTGTATTATCAGCGCGCCATTTGTTTTACCTCGCTTGGGTCGTTTGGATGTCTCCGATGTACAAAATTCAGAGGTGGAGCCAACATCAGACCGGTAACCAGCTACCAACGATTTTGAAAGAATCAGCTGATTCGCTGGCGTAACCTGGATTATGACAGCGGTTTGTTAACAGAAAAATTAAGATTGTGTTGGTGATGCCCGAAAACAATCAACACAGCCTACGCTCGCGTTTCTTCGTTACCGTCTGAACAGCGAGTTATTGGACGAGTGCGTGAATATGTGTGAAATGAGCGGACATAATTATGCTGCCAAGCCCCATGTGATGTGGTAGCCTAAGTTGCTCTGACAATTTTGCTTCGGATGGCCAAACCTTCATCTAATCTATCACCTTGCTTCATATCATCATTAAACGGCAGGTTTTTGGAGCAAGGCAATTCTACGGCATTACATAAGAATCTCGTCGCAAAAAGATAAATTTTAGTGATTTTAAAATTTGCATTTCTAGAGTTTTTTATGACTTGGAATTACTGATCAATTCTCGTCAAAAATAAGAAAATATAGATCTGACTAGAGCCTATGAGAAAACGGTATTTCACCAAAAAACAGGCAAGCGCTTGAAATTTTGCTAAATAAATTGGAATATTCAAACAAATTTGGTTGATGATTATGTTTATGATTAGCTATGCTCATACACACGAGGTGTGTTCAAGAAGTATCGCGAATTTTGAATTTTCGCAGGTTACGTATATTCGAATTTCGATTTTTTTGTGGCGATATGTTGGTACTCATGTCTCTCACTCTTGCCGACGAGGTCGCCCATTTTGAATGTTTAGTTGCTGCTTTGCTTACACGTGTTGCGGCTTGTCTTCGATTTTGGATCAAAGAACCTGTATGTGCACTAATGCATTGCGAATGTTGACTTCGTCATACGGAAGCTACTTTGGACCAAAACAACGTTTATCGGTGGTACAAAATGTTCTCAGAAGGCCGAAGGCCGACGAAAAGCGTGCCCAACGCCCGAGCACTTCAACAAAAGTCGAAAAAATTTATGAAGTGAAGAAAATGGTATTGGCCAATCGTCGAATCACCGTTAGATAAGTTGCTGAGGACCTAGACATATCGATTGGCTCGTGCCATTTGATTTTTTTTTTTTTTTTTCAATAATTTGGGCATGAGACGAGTCGCCGCAAAATTCGTACCAAAACTGCTCAATTTCAACCAAAAGCAGCATCGCATGAGCATTGCTGCGACGACCCAAATTAGCTCCAGAGGGTCATAACTGGTGACGAATCGTGAATTTATGGTTATGACGTGAAAACCAAAGCTCAATCATCTCAATGGAAGCTGCCGCACGAAGCAAGACCGAAAAAAGCGCGGCCAAGTTCAGTCGAATGTAAAAGTTTTGCTTGCCGTTTCTTCGATTACAGGGGCGTTGTGCACCATGAGTTCTTGCCACAGGGTAAAACGGTCAATAAGGAATATTATCTTATGCGCAATTTGCGCGAAGCAATCCACCAGAAACGCCCGGATTTGTGGAAGAACAAAAATTGGCTCTTGCATTACGATAACGCCCCTGCTCACACATCGTTGCTTGTGCGCGACTTTTTGGCCAAAAACAACACACTAATGATGCCACAGCCACCGTATTCCCCAAATCTGGACCCCTGTGACTTTTTCTTGTTCCCGAAACTGAAGAGGCCCATGAAAGGACGACGCTACTCTACGATTGGCGAGATAAAGACGACATCGAAGGAGGAGCTGAACAAGATAAAAAAATGATTTTTTGAAATGCTTCGAAGATTGGAAAAAACGTTGGCACAAGTGCATAATATCTCATGGGGATTACTTTGAAGGGGACAAAATAGATATTAATGAATAAATAAA
This sequence comes from Anastrepha obliqua, assembly GCF_027943255.1. Taxonomy (NCBI): domain Eukaryota; kingdom Metazoa; phylum Arthropoda; class Insecta; order Diptera; family Tephritidae; genus Anastrepha; species Anastrepha obliqua. The sequence continues at coordinate 50,266,754 of NC_072896.1, forward strand.
TAATTTTTGAAAAAACACAAAATTCGCGAAACTTTTTGAACACACCTCTACATCTATTTTAAACTTTTCAAGCTTCTGACATGCCGTGCGGAAGGCAGTTGGCGTTTGAAGTCTAATAATTCGTCAAATCATTGATCAGCACCGATTTTTGTCTAAAAGTTGCATTTTGCATAGCTGTGCAGTTTTTAACTTTTCGCAAAAAATGCATTTGAGGAAAATCTTGAAGTGGTATGATGTGTACATATGTATGTAGTTATATTGCAGCATCGCATTTGATAACTGCTTTGGTTGTCTGTACACATTTGTTTACAGTATGCCACATTCGTGCCGGAGGTCCTGCCGGAATGAACAAAAGACAGCCTTTTGCAGTACCTCAAGTCCCACACAACAACAATGTAGGCATTGTAATGAGTCCGGTTTTTCCGCATTTTGTCAGAACTTATAGGAAGCCTAAAAAATCCTGTACCTGGAAACACTTTGTAACTGAGGAATTATTCCTAGTCAGAGTTTTCAGGATTTTGTTCGAAGTTTTTCTTTTGACAAGTTCATGAAAAGTGTCAAAAAATCAGGTGTGTTGCATTTGTCGACAAAAAAGCGACAAATCCAAATAAATTTATACTTTCGTTAAAAAAATTAAAGTAAACAACGAAATGTTTGAAATTATAAGTAATTAATCTTAATTGAATACATTTTAATAATTGTTAATAGATTTTGGAGCCAAATAAAACAAAAAAAAGCCGTCTGACGTTTTCACTGAAAAAGTGTTTGCTGTATTCCCGTACAAATTTATAGTTGCTCTCCCGTTACTCTCTCTCTCTGAAGAGAGTAATATTATTGTTTGACAGTTCTACAGATTTTCGAAGTGTAAAGAAACAGATTAACAATACGGAACAGCTGATTTATTTGCATACGGCCAAGGCGAATCTATTAAAGGTGGTAGCAGTAAGATAGCTGATTTTTTTCTTTAGCCGTGTACATTCGTATGTCAGCACAAAATTGTTGCCGTTGGCTTTTAATGGATTCGCCTTGTATACGGCAGCACTTTCATTGTGGCATCCAAGACAAATCAATTACAGGTTGTGACACCCGACCAAAAACAATGTTTTGTACAACAAAATGTACAACAGAGCAAATATTTGTATTAGAGATCCTCACAGCAAGCTCGTTGCTTTGTTAGTTGGCAGTTTTACATATATTTGGTTTTTGTAAATCCAACGAAAGCCCCTAAGCGCAAAAACAATCAATTGTTTGTCAATTGACATTTGATTGTCACAGGGAATTTTAAGTATAAATTTCAAAAAGTGAAGAAAGTAAGTAATTTATTATTATGTTCATATTGATATTTCCAGCATATTTTTTTTCGTTTCAGTTCACATCAAAACATATTTGCCCAACTGCGAACAAAAGGCATTTTTTGTTCTTATTTTTAAAAAATTCTACTTATTTTGAAATGCATTTGTGTTTCACTTTTATTATGAGTTTAAAATTTTATTTGGTCTTTGAGCACTTTTGACTTTACTTTAGTCGAACTTCCCAATAATTCTAAATTGCCGTATTCGCAATTATATAAAATCGCGCCTCGCTTTTTCTCTAAATAATTAAAAAAAATGTTTTCTGTCTGTCAACGTACACTAAAACGCTTGCACTCCGCCACATTCGGATCAGTTACTCTCACAAACTTATCCAACACATTAAACAGATGTTCCGGCTCAATTTCTACGGTCGGTAGCGATAATTCAATGAATTTTGTTGTCGTTGTGGGTCTGTAAACGCGCGGAAGCATCCATTCTGGCCCATCTACTTCATCATTTTCGAATTGCGCGCACTTCTGGTAGTTTGTAGAACCTTTAAGTTTACATTTAAGATGAAAAATTATTTTATCTAACATTTAAAAACAATAAATCACTGAATTTTTAGAAACAAAAAAAAATTGCTTTAATTAAATTTAAGTGCCACTAAGGATCTCTCTAGTGCTCGCGCGCTCATTAGTTCAATTACTGATTTTCTCATACAGGCATACCGATGGTGCAGACCTCCTGCCAAAAAAGGTACACATTATGCTACATGTATACATAGATATACACATGCCGACGTTAATATGTATGCGTGTATGTAGATTTTCCACAATGCATCCATCCACATGTAAGTATTCAAGGAAAGGCAAATCTGGGTAAGACACTTCTCAAATCTACCCTGATCTTACTACATACATATGTACGTATGTATGTATGTTGTATGTTCAGAAATGTGCACGTGTTTATGTGTTCAGGTAGGTCGAATCTAGGGGTGTGTCTAGAACAGATGTCATCCTACCCTGCTTATTGTACGCGCAGCATTTCATCGAGATCGTGCAGCGGTTCATTTCTGCGTATTCAAACATAGTATGTACAAGGTGCCGCAAGATTAAGTATTTAATTCGGTTTGTAAATAACCTTTTTACTAAATAAAAAAACAGGATTTTGATTTGTCCAGTTCTCAAATGTCATATATGATTGTCGTACGACGCCATTTGTAAAAATTGTAAATCTTCCGATAGGGGTATTAATTGTACGCCACCTTGTGTACTATTTAATTGAGAGTTGTAGCAAATAAATTTTAATTGAAAATTGTAAGAGGAAGCACTCTAATACCTTACTAAATGTACTTAAGGCTTTACTTTTACTGGTACTCACAAATTTCGTTCGAAGACTTAGGGTTAGTTCATGCACAAAGATACATATGAACTTACATATACAGTCACTAACACTTTATTTGGTACGGACAAGATTTTTTTGTAAAATATTCTATATTTCGTAATGTTTTGCGAAAATGAAAAAACAAAGTATGGCAAAGATATTTTTTATTTTGTTTTACTTCATTTGTCAATATAAAATACAATATAGTGTCCACTCATTTCATTTTAATGCAACACAAAAATATTTATAAATATATAATTGGCGCGTAGACCCTTTCTGGGTGTTTGGTTTGTGGCATGTGTTTTAATATTATATTTTTTACGTGGAGCTTTATCATAGCATAAATACACTCGGAGGTTTGCCATTGCCTGTCGAGGTGCGACCGCTATTGGAAAAAACTTTTGCTTCATTTTGGTGACATTTAGCAACAAAAAAACATACAAGTTTCAGCAAACAAAATTGTATTCTTAGTATGCAGAGTGAGAGAGTTTGTACAGTGAAAAAAAAAAAATAGCTGAATTTGTATGTTTAAGTTCGTCAACAGTTCAGCACATTACTCAACAATTTATGCATGAAAATCGTGTAGTAAAGTAGGGACGACAGGTCTCAAACTGAAATGTCTACAAAGGATTTAGGTAAGATTTGCCATCCAGAAACTATTCTGTACTAAAGGAAGCAAATCTAAATGGTAGAATAATCCGTAATAAACCTTTCGTAAGTGCAAAGAATAAAAGTAAGAGATTTCAGTTAGCGCGTGACCATCTAAGGGCCTCCGCACACGGGTCGTATCGTCACCGGCTGGTCCACACACAATGCAACAAGCTATCGTACAAGTACGAGTTGTCAATATGTGTGACGAGCGATAAGGTGAATTTATTTTATTGTATTTTCTTCTCCATCAGAAAATAAAAGAAAAAGGGGTCGCAGGGTGCATCCCTACAATAGGAATAACTCAAACAGCAGATTCATTGCCACAAGGGAGTTACAAGAGGATGATTATAAATTTCAAACAAACATGTCTAAAAATGCTTTTAAGGAGCTTGTAGAAATTTTGAAGCCGACTATTCAAAAAAAAAATACTAACACTGAAAATCAAAAACAAACTTCAAGTCAAGGCACGTTCATTAAAGGTGGTGTCACTAGATCAACAACAATGTTTTGTACTTTTGATTGTCAAAGTAAAGTATTGGCAAAGAAGAAAACAAATAATGAACGAATTCGCACGGCGAAAAAAAAAAATACCAGTCTAACGGTTAGACGCGATAGAAATGAAACCTTCCGTAAAACTAACTGAGAGAGAATAAGACGAAAGCAGCATTAGGAGCGGGATAATTATAGGTTCATTATAATATTGCTATAAAGTTCATATTTTATTTTCTTCATTTTATTATTATTCATCCTCAATGTTTTCAATTTCAACAAATGATACGAGTGGCTTATGATAGATAAAATATGATACAAATGCTTTGGTTTCGATGTTGTCACCATGTCTTTGAAATACCGCGTCAATGGTTGTTTTTGATCGTGTTGTCGATTCAGTGCGATTGTTACACATTTTTAAATTGAATGTTGTATTGAGCAAGTCAATTAAAGGAACCGCTGTGACCAATGCAAAATTTACGTTAAAATCGTCACTTAAAATCATTGGAACTTTATTGTAATCTTTTCTAAGTATCCGCGATACTTCTGGTGTATACTTTATTAAATTTTCGTGAATGAATTCCGTGATGCTATTTATTGATTTTTTTTCTGTCGATACTCACGACACTTTTCTGTATTATTTTTCGGCATAATTGCGGTAAATATTTAAAAATGAAAATATTTACGAATATAAAAATACACACGCGGTTGCTATTATGAGCGTCCCCAGCAAAACCTGCGTGACCGAAACTCTAACACAATTACATTTTTTTGAATGTTACAAACACATATGCACGCAGGTTTTGCTGGGGCGTGACCGAAACTCTAACACAATTACACATATGCACTCGTATTTGTTTGAAAATCGACTTTTTTTTTTGGTTCTCCGTCACCTTTGGAAAATGTGTAAACAGTAAGCAAACTTTATTCATATATTTTTCCTCATTTTTGCATCAGTAAAATTAAACAAACGCCGTAGCCGCATGGGTTGGTGCGTGACTACTATTCAGAATTCACAGAGAGAACGTCAGTTCGAATCTCGGTGAAAACACCAAAATTAAGGAAAACTATTTTTCTAATAGCGCTCACCCCTCAGCAGGCAATGGCAAAACACCGAGTGTATTTCTGCCATGAAAAAAAGCTCCTCATAAACATATCATAAAATGAAATAAAATAACGGTATAAAAAAATTTTTTTCTTGTGATTCGAAACAAGAATTTTGGATCGGAACCTCACATTGCTAGCCGCTCGGCTATCGCGCCATGCTGTCGGCGCTGGCCTAAAAGTTATTTAGTTCGTCGCTACGTTTATATGTAATATTCGTAGCCAAGAGTGTCGCTTTTTTCGTTTCACTTTTTCTCAAATCACTCCCAACGATTCTAAAAAAGTTTTCACTTCAAAAACATATCAGCTGATTTACCGATACCACCTTTAATAGATCGCCTTGCTACAAGCGTACAGGATATTTGACAACTCTGCTGTACAATAAACGTCATGCTGCATGCTTGCTGTGACGAGTACGAGTAGATAACGACTCATGAGCGGTTCTACCATATTTGAACACAATTGTGCGACAACAAAGCGTATGCCTCGCGTAAATTTTGTCGATGTACGATGACGATACGACCCGTGTGCGGAGGCCCTAAATGGAACTCCAGCATTTTAGAGGACCCAACTTTTTGCAATCGACATGAAAATAAACTTGTATTTGGTCCAGATGGGAGACCTTTTATATAGCACGAGGCCAAAACGAAAAATTTGCTAGCTACTATATTATATAACACTACTATGATGTTGAAATAGATAGCCCATAGATAGGTCATTTTGAAAATGTTTTTTAAACAGTAAAAAGTATAATAAAACAGAAGGGCGATTCTATATTTCTGAAATTCAAATATACCTATGTAATTGTCATAAGGTCAAACAAGTATTAAATTATGTTATATTTTCACTTACTCCTTAAAGTCTTTAAATATTCAGCTCTCTCGAACGGCAATTAAGACAGCATCATTGCACAAACTAACTTTACAAAGGGGTAAGAAATAAATATAAACCAAGCAGAATGTACGAAAGGACTGCAATTAAATTTTCAAAGCTACGACAGATGTAAAATAAAAGTAAAACTCTTTTGATTACAGCAGTAACGGTTTCGATAACAAATTCTCGACATTAGAAAGACAACCTAACATAACCTAAAAAAAAAAAGAAAGTGTGTGGTAGTTCACGGAACCCGCACGATTGAAGTGAAACTTCTTTTATCAACAAATCAATAATTTAACTATTATTTCAATATAATGCATGCAGAAGTCATGGAAAGCATGGAATGGAATTTTATTAAACAGAATTATTTATTTATTTTAATATAAAAAGAAATGAATTTATTGTACTCAATTACATTTGGTTCTCGGCATTGTCATTATCATTATTGGATTCGTTTTCCAAAAATGAAACAAGGGCTTTATGGTAACTGAAATACGTAAAAAATGATCTACATTCTAATCTATCAAGGTATCGATGAAATACTGCATCAATGGTAGTTCCGCATCTTGTTGTTGGTACTACAAATTATCACTTATCGTACAACCGGAGGATTCACTGTCACGGTGTTCAACAGTAGCTCTTAATTTTTTACGCTCCAAATACTCACGTTGCCGTTCAGCACCTGTTTTCGGTTTCCGTTTTTGTTGATTTGATGCCATATTTAACAGAAATCAATCAACAAAACAAAATATGTTTGTAAGATTTGCTCAAAACTATACACACACTCTATGACGCGTCTCGCGTTACTAATAATATTGTGTTTGGGATAACTGTCAACTGTTTCCACCGAAATGCGTTCGCAAAGTGTATGGTCTTTGGTATGGTAAACAGATTTATGATACATTATTTTGCGGCGACAGCACAGCGCGATAGCCCAGCGGCTAGCAATGTGGGCTTCCGATCCGAAATCCTTGGTTCGAATCACAAGAAAATTTTTTTTTTTTTTTTTATACATTTATTTCATTTTGTTTTATGATATGTTTATGAGCACATTTTTTTCATGGCAGAAATACACTCGGAGGTTTGCCATTGCCTGCCGAGGGGCGACCGCTATTAGAAAAATGTTTTCATTAATTTTGCTTTCACCGAGATTCGAACCAACGACCTCTCTGTGAATTCCGAATGGTGATCACGCACCAACCCACTCGGCTACGGCGGCCGTCAATCAAATGTCATATTTACAAATTACATTCGATAAGAATGCAATAATAAACGACCGCATTACATTCACGACGACACGCCACGCCAGTCTTTTAACAGATGGCGCTGGCATAGCGGAATTTTACGTAGTTTAGCGTAGTTTTACTCCTCACAGCGTTTCATCCACGCCACGCTTTTAACAGATGGCGCTGGCGTAGCGTCACATATCGATGAAACGCTATGGTTTTACTCCTCACAGCGTTTCATCCTTCGAGACAAAAGAAGTTTCACTTCAAAAAAATTCTTTGAAACTCTTCTTCATTCAAAGAAGTTCTGTTCATATGTGAGCGCGCTTTGTGATCTGGTATAATTTTTTCGTGCATTATGGATCTTGGCGTAGGACATTAAATATCAGCAAGTTTTTTTTTCTATAAACACCATTTAACATATGTTGGGGTCAAGCGCCATCGCAGCATTGCATAAAGATAGGAAAATACGTGCTAAGGATATATCGCTCACTCTATAAGTACATTGCATTTCGTCTATCCGGAGACTGAAGACGCATGGAAATAAAAAAAAATAGGCTTTATACGAGACTCGTAAGAAAACCTGCAGTATAAACTTTTGTAACCCTGCTGCAAAAGCTGAGCTGATGATTTTCTGATGTTCGAAACTTATTTTCCATAAATAGGTAAATAAAAATAATGGAGCTCTCTATAAATATTTTCCTTCATAATTTCGATATTAACGGTAATTTACTATTGAAAATGTCAAAGAAAATTGAGAAAAAAATTAAGCAATCGCGCAAGCAAATTTTTTTTGATACCAATTTAAAGGACTTTGCGCGCATCCATGGCCTAATTTTTAACTGTTAAAGCGCTGTTCTTTTCCCAAAGTTGCCAGAATTTCACATCGAACGTGATAATTTAAAAAAATCGTGCAACATACCGATTGTGATTGCAACTCGAACAAGCGCATAATTTCACAAACAGGGAAATGAAGTGAGCCGCAAATACTGCGATTTGATTGTGCTTAGATGATCACACGTGCTTTGATGCACATTGTATTTTAAAATTTATGTTTACTTAGTGCATGAAGTAGCTGCCGAATAATTTGGGTTTGTGCGTCTTGATGTTGTTTTTCAAATGGAGGGACCTACAGTTTTAAGCCGACTCCGAACGGCAGATAATTTTATGAGGAGCTTTTTCATAGCAGAAATACACTCGGAGGTTTGTCATTGCCTGCCGCGGGGCGACTGCTATTAGAAAAAAAGTTCTATTACAATATTTTGGGGTGTAGGGGTATAAATAAAGAACTTTGTAAATTTCTGCAAAAATTCCTTGTATCAAATTTTAATTTTTGTAGCGTATTTTGAAAACTAGTATCACATTTTTTGTTATTCTTGCAAACATAAACAAATGTTATGAGCTAAAATTAATGTGATTAAAACTTATCTCCCTTATTTTGCTCTTTTATCAATAACAATGCTGGATTTTAAAAAAATCCTTTCTTGTTTGTTACTTGGACGCTTTAAAATGTTCGGTTCGGCTTCGGTTAGGCTCCGGCTTCGACTAAATTTGGCCGAAGTGCGATTCGGTTCTATTCGTTTCGACCTTAAAAATTGATACTCGGTCGTTCTATGGATTTTAGTAATAACTCGAGCGCCACCTGGGGGGATATATCTTTAAAACGAACCTTGTCCTTGTAACCAAAAATACAATAAAGAAAGAATGAGCCAAATCGGTTAATCCATGACTGACTTTTTATTTTTCTCGAAAAAAATTGAATTATTCATCAATGTTTACTTTGTCTCCTTCAAAGTGAACCCCACAGTGCTTTTTCCAACCCTTGAACTACCTCCAAGCAAAAAGCGCTTGATATGTCTTTGTGATGTAGACTTTATCTCCATAATTTTTCGTAAATCTCCGTCCTTTCATAGGTATTTACTGTTTTGAGAACAAGAAAAAGTCCCAAGGGGCCAAGTCCGGAGAGTACCATGGCTTATTGTTACGGTGTTATTTTTTGGCAAAAAAAAAAAACAATTTTTTATACATTTTTCAATAGCGGAAAATGGCCCACCTTATAAAATCAAATCTAATATTTGAATCTGTCAAAAATAAATTAAGGGGTCCCTGTGGTCTAGATTTCGTTTCTTTTTTTTTTGATATTTCAAAAGTATGGACTTTTAAGAATAGACTGCCAAATTTTTGGAAGAATATTCCCAGTATTTTCGATTCTACACCCGTTTCAGCAGGTAGAGTGAGATTCGTCATGCGGCCACTCTCAAAACTCTAAACTCATTTATCTCAAAACTACTTTTTTCGGCCTGGTGTTGTCACAAAAAAACTGTATTCAACCGAATCGTATGAAATTTTAATATGTTTTTCACAACGTCAATGGCTATCGCCCGTACTAGAATCATATTATCATTTAAATTATTCCGTATTTTTTTGATTAAAAAACTGAAAAATAAAAACCCGATTTCTAGAGTGTCGAATTTAAAACCGCGCCATTTTTTCAAATTTTTTTTTATTCAGATAAATATAATAAAAAAACGCCGTCCAGGTCCAATTTTTCGGGAGGGTCAACTTCAGCTCTATTTTTAAAATTATTAAAAAAATAAATCATTTTCATTTTTGTGTGTAAAAGAAGTTAAATAAAAATCCTAAAAGATTTAAATATCGTTTTTCATTTTTCTTATTGTAAAAAAAATCCTGAAAAAACCTAGACCACCGGGACCCTTTAAATATGCCATATGGTCGAAACTGTCATCTTACTTTGTCAAAAGTCATCTTACTTTTTGAACACACCTCGTACAGTAGCGATTTTTTAATTCCTTTATTTATACGCATTTTTAATTCGAAGGTATCGGGTTATAGCAAACTAAAGGGCAAGTACTTAATGACCTTGTGAGAAACTAACATTTGTATTTAATAAATTCTTAATTGCTGCAAATATATAGAGATTTGTTGCTGCTATTTTTTTTTCTTTTTTATTGTTCGTATCATATTTTGTTCGTGATACGGATACATGAAAGCTCAATACGGCTTTTCCTCATCACCTTGGTGAAATATACTTAATTGCAAACTGTTGTAAATATTTTCTTACACATGCACTTGCATACTCGTGCATATACAGTTACATACTTGTTTAGTTGGTAACGAAAAATTTGTTCAGCTTGACTTGTCAGCGCAATGCTGAATTAACCTAAAAACGAAATATTGCATGAAAGTTTCGTTATATTAACTCTTTTAACTCTCGTTTGCGCTTCACACAATTTTAAATGGAAAGTACATAAATGCGGGTTTCTTTCTTTTTTGCTACAAAAAAAGGAACAAAAAAAATATTTCTACCGCAATAAACATAGGAAATCAAAATCAACTGCGCTACGAAAATCACATACAAAAATAATGAAGTTGATGGTTCAATTGGCAAATCTTAAGCAAACTTTACGTTGTTGAACAATTAGTTAAATAGGAAATTTAGTGGTGAGGCTTAAAACACTTTTTCAGAATATTTTGAAAATATAGACTACTATTGACGAGGGTATACGAGGTTATACTCTATGATCAGAAAGTACCGGAGATGTTTAATTAAACGAACCGCGCACATGGGAACCGGTCCATATTTTTTTCTTATGTTGGTAGGACTGTAAGGCACACATGTTCCACTTTTTAGCGCCATCGGATCATTAGCGTCAGCCTGGCCGGCCGAAAATGTGGGCAAACTATTCTTGGATTTTGCATGATGATAACGCGCCACCGCACCGAGCCCAAATTGTGCTGGATTATTTGACCAAACAGCAAGTAAATACCATCGTCCAAGCACGGTATTCACCTGATATGGCCCCATGCGACTTCTTTTTGCTTCCCAAGTTGAGGTTATCACTTCGTGGAAGGAGATTTCAGTCGATAGAGGTGATCAAAGAGAGTGCGACGAAGGAGCCGAAGGCCCTCCCTTCGTCGGCCTACCAGGGGTGCATGGAGGAGTGGGTTAAACGTTGGCACATGTGTGTGGGCCATATTTTGAAGGAGATAAAATACATTTGCCTAAAATTTAACTCTTCTTTGTTTTATTTAAACATTCCCGGTACTTTCAGATCATAGGGTATATGTTATTAAAATGTTGAGTTCGCGAATGAATTCATAGTTTTATGTTTTCTTTTATTTTACAAGATTCGTTTGCGGTTTGACAAAGGGTAAATATTCATTCAATAGAACTCTTTCTGCTCTACAAAACTATGTTAATTGCATTTTCGAATTATTTATTTTTTTATTATTTTTGAGGCTTAGAAATGGAATACCCAGGAGGCAAAAATCAACATTTTCAACACTTGCTCTTCTCTGCTTTTCATCGCGGTAAAAAAGCTGCCGAAGCAACCCGGGACACATGCGACGTGTATGTATTATGTACAGGGTTGGCCATATTAAACTGACCCATTGAGTAACCCTATAACTTTTTACTGTAATTTGAAATCTAAGGTTTACGTCAACAAGCCAAAGACACTAGGCGCACTTAAGGCCAATATCCGACGGGAAATAGCCGCCATATCGGCCGAGACGCTGGCCAAAACTATGGAAAACGCCGAAAAACGGGCACATTACGCTATACGAGCTAAGGGCGACCACTTGCGCGATATCATATTCAAAAAGTGATGTAAACGAATCTCCTTGAACTAAATTAAATGTTTTTCACAATGAAACACAAAAAAATGTTTCTTTTTCCATATTTTTTTAATAATCACATGGGTCAGTTTAAGATGGCCAACCCTGTACGTATCCAAATACGTGCTAAGGGCGACCACTTGCGCGATATCATATTCAAAAAGTGATGTAAACGAATCTTCTTGAATTAAATTAAATGTTTTTCACAATGAAACACAAAAAAATGTTTCTTTTTCCATATTTTTTTAATAATCACATGGGTCAATTTAATATTGCCAACCCTGTATTATCACCTATGCATCAACACACTGTGGCAATCTGTTGCACCGGAGCTTTCCCGACTACTTCAGGCCCGTCATAAGACGTTCTGGTTAGTCTACCACCACATGATGTTTTCATTGAAGGAGAGGCCTTGAAGGCCATCTGCAGGCCGAAACACACTGGGAATTGGTACGACTCCTGTCCGGAATTGGACAACGGAAAAGGCATGGACCTCAATCCAATTATCCTCTAAATGCCCCTTGACTCCATGTCGTCAAGAGTCGTATTTGAAAAGAAATACAGTGTGGTGCTGCAGAGGCTCAATTGTGGTCAATGAAATGAAAATGAGCCCGACAAACACTGTTTTCGCATTTTCACGGATGCCTCTAGGACCGAGCACGGTTCCGGCTCTGGGGTCTACGTAGAAGCAAAGCTGCGCTCGTGGCCATAGACAGCCCTCCAACAAATTCAAGGGTAGTTGAGTCCTGTAAATCCAGGCTAAACTATGTCGGTAGACATAATATCCTGAGGCTAACATGGTTCACGGGATACATGAGTAACGCGGGTAACGAGATCTCTGACTATTTAGGTAGGATGGGCTCTGAGGCCAACTTCTTTGGCCCTACCCCGTTCTGCCACTCCCTTTTGCAGCCAACAAAGCCACGGTTAGCAAACGGGTTACTTTAACCCACAAGCGAGCTTGGCAGGCTGAGAGGCTGCATATGGACAAAACTGATGTTACCCAACATGTCCGACCAACTGTCGCAGATCCTCCAGTCATTAAGCAGAAGAGACTGTAGGCAGCTGGTTGGACTGATGGTGGACCACTTTCTTTGGGTGATGCACATGGAAAAGGTAGACATCTCAGATAGTGCACTCCGCCTCGCATGTGGAGAGAAGGATTCGACAACGGACCACTTTTTGTGCGTCTGCCGGGCTTCGCTCGAATCAGGCTTGAGGTCATTGGCACTGATGTGTTAAGAAGCAACCACTTTGACTCTTTGGCACCACAAGATCTACTCAGATTTCTTCAGAGGACGGGTAGATTTAAAGAAAACCAACAAAAAAGTCATAGCATGTCAGCCACCTAACGAGCAGCAATATTCTGTTCTACTAACTCCATCCCTAGCGCTAGACGTTTTTCTCGATTCAAGCACTTTTGGTTCTACACTGGTTAGCACTTCTCCTTGGAAGTTCAATCACATTAAACAAAGATGTTGTGTTGAAATGTGCATTGGCTCACCCTAATTTCTAAATTATTATTACTTTTTCATTATTTTTTAAAACATTTTTACTGCTTGAATATATTTAAAGCAGTTCGTGGTTTCTTTCGATTTTTTATTTTGTTTCGTTGAATTGCATTGCTTTTGCTCTTATAATTATTTAATTTTTGTTAACATGCACACTTATTCGTTGTGCCATTTTTTTTTTCTTTTTTTTTTCTTTTTTTTTTTGCACTTATACTCTGTTTTTGTATTTAATACCTTCTCAGACCAATTATCCGCTGCTGTGTTATTTACAATGGATGTGAATAATTCAACTGTGTCAACACTTTCATTTTCGTCATAACACAAAGTGTACAAATCGAATACAAATCGTGAATCCTTTTTGTAATGTCGCCGCTTTTGTGGCACTGGTAGTGAATTGAAAGCATTGTCGACTTCTACATCCATGCTTAAGTATGTAAAAGCAAGGGTTTCCACGATAAACAATCTTTTTTTTGAACTTTTATTGTTACTGTTATTTTTGTTTTTTTTTTTGTTTTTGCTTACTTGGCAAATGAATATTTAACTTTCGCTTATTTGCTGCACTTTTGCAATTTGTTTCAAACTTTTGAGTTAATGCTAAAATTTTTGTAGTTTAAAAAAAATTTTTTTTTTTTAATAGCAAGATAATAATTTCTTGAAGCACTACCACTGTTACCACGAGTATATTTAGTTATGATTCACGCGATCCTCATAGCCAAACTGTCTAACCATTACTTAGAGCATCCAAAGCGCGCACAAAACGACAGACCGACCGACTTGCGTGCTAAGTCAATATTTTGAACTCATAGTTAACAACGAGTTCAGGTTGCAAAAGTTGAGTTATGCCACAGCCATGTCAGGCCAGAGTCAACGACGGAGTTAGAGAGAGTAACTGTTTCAGCTGTAACTTTAACACAAGCAACAGAGCAATCGAAACAGCAACTGAAGTAGTCGTTCGAGCAATAATTTTAGCTTAATTTTATATTTTTGTATATTTTTATATTTGTGTGTTTGTCTGTTGTATTCAGTGGTGGCAGTGAATCGTTGCGAATGGTTTAGTTGATTGTTTACTTCCACTGACTGGTTGGGTGGTTGACTAACTGTCTGACTACTGGCTGAGTGCCAGTTTGTCTGATCTGCTGACTAGTCGACATATTGGCTTTGTGACGTTCAACCATGCAGCAGCCCACCGAATGAAAACAAATCATGTGCACAAGCCAATGGAAAAAATGAACAGGTAAGACAATATCAAAAAATTAAAATTATATGTGCATGCCTGTGTAAATGTATGTATGTAAATGCACTGGAAGAAATGAACGATGACTAACTAAATTTATTAAGAGCATAAGGTATAAGTTTTTATTCAACTATGTATCTAAGAGAGAGTGCAAAATACTATCTAAGATTTTTTTTTTTGAGCCTAAGTACTCGTTCACTTACGAGCAGTTTATGAAATTCCTGCAACTCCCGCTAGCTTTAAACTTGCTAAACTATATCGGCAACTAATTCTTCCTTTCATAAGCCACGCAACTATAGAACAAAAGATCCCAAGCCTTTCCCACGCCCTTAAACTCAGCAGAAGAGGAGTCTGAAAGAGATTGATGAATGGTGTTTACAGGGTTTTGCTGGGTTTGACAGCATTCGCCTTGTTCAAGCGGAAGAGGAATTTGCTGGGTCTCAACCTTCCAGTCCTTAGAGATGTAAACCTAGCTCTTTACACGGAAGTGAAATACCTGGCCTGTAGCTGGATGGGTAGGTACGTGACTACCATTTCCGAAAGGTAATCTCGCACCAACCCATTCGGCTACGGCGGCCGCGAATATCTGTAGGTTGAAGCTGAAGCGTAATACACATGTTAAGTTGAATGTGAATCGAACCTGTAAATTTTGGGATAGTGTTGGAGAACCTTTAATAAGATATAGTCAAAATTGTGGTTTCTGGGTCAAACGGGCTACAAAAGAGTGTAACAACAGGCATTACCGCTGCCATGAGCACAACTTCAGGATCAGCTATTAATACTTTCTTGGATTTTATATCTTTGGGCATAGCGATGCAAAAAGAGGCAATGAAAACGAGGTGTCGACTGCATTCTTATGAATCGTGGCACGACTCGGAATCCGAACACAGGAAGAGGTTTAATAGATTTTCAGAGCACCTAATCTCAAACGGATTCCAGGAGTCTATCTTGAACAAAAGTATGTCGTTTGCTTTCTACAAGGAATGGAGAGCTCTAGACACTCGTGAATCTCGGTAAGAACTTTTTACGTTGACCGCTCCAAGACTGAAAATGGTACTGGAGTGGGATGGCATCTGTATAGACAGTAACTTCAGATGCTTTGCTGCTTTAGATATGATGGCAACAGTCTTTCAATCGGAACTCTTTGCCATACATAAAGAAGCAGACTAGATAATTGGCGAAAGATGGCGATGATCTGTAGCCAGAATCAAGCTACTCTAAAGGATTTAGAAACCGCTCGCCTTTCTTCAAAAATAGTTTAAGGATGTAAGTTGAGGCTAAGCTCCGCTGGGAAGGAGAATGAGCTTGAACTTGTGGGAGTCCAAGACAATGAACTGGCTGATGAATTGGAGAACTGCGGTTCTTTGGGGCGTCCAATTCGATTGGGACCAATTTTCTGGTCAATCTTAGTAGAAACAGTTAGGTACATAAAGCTTTCAATAGTAAGACTCATGAGGACCATTGGTGTAGTGCTGATGCCTGCAAAACAACCAAGTGTTTCCTAAAAAGGCCTGACAGGGTGATAACGAATTCCTTCTTAGACAGAGGAGGGAGTTGCGAGCCATTATAGGACTCTGTTTAAGCAAAAAATATAAAGACTTGATTACTCCGAAGCTGTACAAGTAATGAATTTATTGAGCGTCTCATTTTGTAATAACTGTTTAAAGCTAACTGTGCATAGATGAATTCGAAGAAATAATACCAATAATGCTATAAATTAAGGTGATGCCAGACTGGACGAATTCTGAACATCTTAAGGTGGTGCCAGATTGGACAAATTCTGAACAGACTCATTACATATCATCATAGGTATCATCGACGATCCACTGTCTACATCTTGCTTGGAGGGTAAGAGTATTAACGAGCATTTTGCTAGCGACTGTCCGAGTTTCCCTATACTTAGACGGTCAATTTTAGTCGGTTGTATTGAAAATGGACGAGCTATATTCCTTTTCCTTCGACAAACTGCTAAGATTCTTATAAAAATCTGGGAATTTTACAGAATAGTAATGAAACACAACCCGCCACCCTCTATACTTTAAATCCTCCCCCTTTGGCCTTAAGTGTAATAAGTAATATTGCTTGAGTGCTTGGATAATCTCCATTCCATAGCACAACTTTAGAACTATGATATTTCCAAATTAAAATTTGTATTGTACAATAATCCTAATAGCTGAGGCCACTATGTAAGTATTCGTAAGATAAATTTAAATTTTTTAATTAAAAGTAGTCTTTTGGACAGAAATGGTACCTCCACGTGCTCTATGGTTGTAACTTGGACAGCACTGTAACCAACCAACCGACCTCTCTACCAACGAGATCGCGTTACCTTTCGGACTAGCGTGGTGGCTGATCTGAGCAAGATTTTCAATGTCTTTTCTGTAGCCACACCAATCCACATGTAACAGTCAAAAAAGTAATAGGAAATTCGTTTTCCCGGATAATACACACTAACGAGGTATGGGGAAGTAACCCAAATTACTTTGTCCATATTCGGTTCTGCATTCCCGTTCTCACTGTATCTTTGTAAAGTTTTTTCAAGGATTAATTGAGAAACATCCGTCTTCTTTACATAACTTTTAACACAGTGGTTGGATAACGTGAGTCTTTCAAAGTCTAAACTTCAGAATGTTTCGAGATTTATCGTTATCCATTTTTGGCTAACTTATAGACAACTTTGTTTCCGAGGATGTTTCAAGAAGTAAATCTACCGAGAGCTGATTGTTTTTCTAGCGCTTTTATTTGCTTCAGCGGCCGCCGTATCCGGATGGGTTGGTGCGTGACTACTATTCGGAATTCAGAGAGAACGTAGGTTCGAATCTCGTTGAAACACCAAAATTAAGAAAAAGTTTTTTCCAATAGCGGTCGCCCCTCGGCAGGCAATGGCAAACCTCCGAGTGTATTTCTGCCATGAAACAGCTCCTCATAAAAATATCTGCCGTTCGGAGTCGACTTTAACCTGTAGGTCCCTTCATTTGTGGAACAACATCAAGGCGCACGCCACAAATAGGAGGAGGAGTTCAGCCAGACACCCAAAAAGGGTATACGCGCCAATTATATACATATATCTAGAAAAGTGGCTCAACCAACTGAGAAAACTGCAATTACAGTCATCTTAAATGGTCTCTCCTTGTTAACGAACCTTTTCACTTTCGACTAAACCTTTGGGTTTATTTGGTATAAGCCGAATTTGTTAATGCCAGATACTGGTTGTATGAGTTGGCTATGTTTTCCTCCGACATACTTGGTCTTTCGATTGGAACAGGGCTGTGCTACCCCGTTCTGTGAATAATACTTGCAGATAACTATGTCAGAAACATCAAACCAAATTAATACGAGTTTGGGTGTATTCTCACAATCGAACTTTGTCAAATTGTCAAACAACCTTTCTCTTGGCATTTTTCATACAATTGATTCAATATTAAGAGATTTGCCTTAACGTACTCACCTTTTTCTCAATTTCCTTAGCCATTTTCAAATGTTTCTGCAACGTTTCCATATCGAAATCACCTCCAATTTTATAAGCATCGAACAAATCTGTCAAACAGAAAGTAATTCAGTACTTAATACACTCTACAAAAACAAAAGTGTTGATATTTCCTTTTACCCAAAGCACTTGGTGAAGCCAAATCGGTGCTCACATACTTGCCGCCATGATTTTTCACCGAATTCTTCAAATACTGCGCCCAAGCAGACATTTTCGCATAACGACTATTACTTAAGATTAGCTCCTTGTTGCTTATCAACTGTTGATATTGATGCATTTCAGCTTCTTCGCGTCGCCGATTGGCATTGCTCTCTGCCGATTTGTCGCCATTTCTCGAACCACAGCCGACATTGCTTCTTTTCGAATTGAAGAATCGATTGGTAAAACCGGATTTCGAGTGATTGCGTCCAATCTTGCTACCGCCTGCCGCCTTAGTTGCCTTTTCACATTTCTCATGAGTTTGTGCAGAAGATTTGCGTATGTTACGTGTGCTTTGTTGACAGCGCTTGTATTCAATTGCGACCGGTGGTAGCTGCCGCTCGTCATACGAAGCCTTATGGTACTTAGGTCGCATTTGCGCGCTACTCGTATTGCTAACGGTGCTTACGTCGGTTATATCGTCCAATTTGTTGTCATGCGCCTCTTTCACTTGGCCAGAATGTATTTCTTCAGAATCGCTGCCACGTCCATATGACCAATCAACAGCATTATTGTCCTCCATATAGTCCATTGATGAGATATGTTGAATCTCACCTTTGGCTCCGTTTTCTGCTTCCGTCTCAACTCTTGAAGACAGTTCTTCTTTCGTTTGTTGCAGTGCATTAATGTATTTATCGGAATCTATAAGATCCTTTGCACTCGACAACAGTGCATCCGATACCTGAAAGAGGGCGGATTTTATATTTTAGATACTATATGAAAATCTCGGGTGATATTGTGAATGTGATAAATGGACTAAACTCTAAACACCGCCACAAACAGAGAACGATTTTTACGAATTGGAAACTTCGGCTTCAGATCCAAACGTATGAATAGTAAAATAAAGCATATCTGCACCGTATAACTGCATGGGTACGAATAGCTTCTGTATAGCTTTGTTGAATAGAAGTTCAACCCAAGTGGTCCAAATGAGTGGACAAATGACATAATTTATATAAGGAGAGAATCCTTCACAACCATAGCCAATATCATTTTGAAGCATTTGAAGAGTCATCTATATTAAACAATTGGCTAACAGCCTCACAGACTAGATTTCCTGCAGTGATAATCAAACATAGAAGTTCTCTCAATTCGAAGCCGAGCATTTGATGCCTGCCATTTTCCATATTTTTCACCGATATCGCCTATGAGGGACTTTCGTGGTGAGTCTGACAAAAACGCATGATTTCACCACAGTGTTGTTCAGGTGTTGGCAGCAGAGGAAGACCTCCTCTGTGTTGGAAAGATCAGGTGGAGAAGGATTTGGCTTCACTTGGTGTTTCCAACTCACGCCAGCTGGCCTGAGAAAGAAACGACTAGTGTAATTTGTGAAACTCTGCTAAAATCGCTTAAGCGGTTATCCCGCCAGTCAAGAAGAAGGATTGACGCAAGATTTAAGCTGTTCGAACTATGGGCATCGATAGACTACGATCATCATCTGGCAAAATATCAGCTATGCCGAATAAAAGTAACGCACTGCATATTGATGTTCGAGCGAGTGGAGTAAAAATATCAAAGTTCTTAGACAGGCGGAAAAGACGCAGGAGAACAGAAATTTAATAAAGTATTTATGTGAGCTTGATAGCTTGGGTGAGCACTTTCTATCTGGGAAGATGATTACCTGTATGCCCCTAGATTACTACCTGCACCTCAGATCTATTTCTTTCACAAGTCTGATGATATTTGGGCAATGAGCATAGACTAATGAAAAGATAGGGCATGTTGTGATTAATTACCTCTTCATAAAAAGTGATTGAGCCTTAAGACTTAAAAAAAAAACTTCAAGGCGCATACTTCAAATTGATGGGAAAACACGAACTATTAATTACTAATTACCTCTCTAGTGCGTATGTATGCGTTTTATTACTTATAGTACTATACATCATGAAACTGTATTCGTAAAGTATACTCACATACCTTTTCAATTGGTTGCGGCTCGCCGATCTCATTCTCATCTTCGTTAGCTTCATCATTAGTTTCAACCAATCGCCTATAACCGCTGACAAGAAGGCCAAATTCTCGTTCTACCTCTTGCTCAAAGTCGCCAATTATATCGACAGGAGTTATACCAAAACCCACAGCATCATCCTTACAAATTTCACTGGAGCGCACCGGCGTTGTAGCATTGCAAATTTCTTCTTTAAAGACACGTATCTTCTCTTCTGAGGCTGTAGCTTGATTGTTAACGGCATCATTGCTATTAATCGTGTTTGCCTCATCTGCCGTTTCAACGCGTTTTCTCAGCGGCTGTGGACTCACACCACGCAGCAAATCCGGACGGTTCTCTTTTTTCGAATTTTGTTCCGGACGTAAATTACAGTTCTTCAACAAAATGTCGGGTGTAGTGCCATGCACCTGTGGTCCCTCGCCATACATTTGTGCGACTAATCGACATTTTTGATCATAACGAAAGGCAAAATTCTCTGAAGAGTTTATAATATAGGCATCCGAATAGTTATCTGGCACATTTAAGGTGAGTAGTTGACGTAAATTGTCGTGCAATTCATTTGCGATAAGAGTGCCCAATTTGTTATGCTGCTCCTGCTGATGCTGTTGTTGTTGTTGCAGTTGTTGTTGGTCTCCGCTGGTTACCTTATTGGTTGTAGAGTTATTACTATTAGCGTCCGTGTAGGCTATTCGATTTGATTGTTGTATTTGTTGTGCAGTAGTTGGTAAATCTCGGCTACCCGATGAGGACCTCTTGTGACTATTGTTGTTGTAGATATTCATCTTCACATTCATCTCCACCTGCTGCTCCTCGCTAGGCAATTCTTCGCAACTGTCGGCACTCAATTCCATTTCACACTCAGACATGTCACTGTCATACGAATCGGATGGTGTGCAGCCAATAAAGTGTTCGGAGAGTGTGTGCGCTAAATGTTGGAATCCAGGATAATTTGGATTGATAATACCTCGTGGAAAATACGAGCGCTGTGGGGTACCCAAAGAAACGCTTGACGATGTAGGTGATGTTAGATACTCATCTATAAAAATAAAAACAATGTGGTATAGCAAATTTTAATCTTCTAGAAAGCATTTGAATTCCAATGAGCGTTGATATTTATACCAAGAAAGCAGTAGGTTTGGAAGTTTTCAAATCACATCCATACTGAACAACGAAAATCACTTGAAACTAAGAAATATGCGCAGAGTAAAAACTATGCTAGGTCCAAAAAGGGCACCGATTGTATTCAGGCAAAAAGTTTAGATCTACTAACGACCCGTTTTTCTATACCCTCATTACTTCAAATATCTAACTATTTAAAAGAATTTAATTAGTTCTACCCCAATGCCTTGTTGGAAATTTTTAAAATCAAAAAAAGCGTGCCCTTCAATGCCATCAACAGTTTTCTTTAATAAAAAGTCTGCGCCCTTCCACAAGAATACTCCTAATTGATTTGCAAAATTTTTCGAGAACTTGTAATTTTTAATAAATTACTACAGTTTGGTGAATTTAAATCACCTTGATCAAAAAGTTCCCGGAACAACCGCCAGGTGAGGCTCTAAGTCAACTGATTTAAGTATTTTAACGCCATTGCTTGACTTTTGTCAAATCTACGCCGTCTTAAGTAAATCTACTTCTACACGTGTTTTCAATTGTTTACAGTTTTCAAAATGGAATTGCAACAACGAGTTTGTATTAAGTTTTGCTACGAAAATCTTATAAATGTATGGAAAATATTTCGGTATTGATACTCCAAAGAAAACAGCCAAGAAACGCCTACGAGTGGTATGAACGCTTCAGAAGAAATCATGAGTCCATCGATGATGACGAACCTAGTGGCAGACCTTTCCCCAGTAGTGAAGACTCTCGAAGCTCTTCTACTCCCACTCTACATGAAACACCTGACCCCAGCTTCACACCAGCATAGCTTCCGAAGAGTGCACAGTACCACCACAGCACTCACCATCACTCTCACTCATATAAGCCGCGGGCTCAACCAAAACCGCCCATGCGAGAGGACTGTCCTAGTAGCGTTGGACCTACAAAGGCTTTGGGCCCAGTCAGCCACGTCACGATAGTAGATGCTATTTTACAGTCGACACTCCCGCCTGGGCTGAAGAGGTGGACCGCGAACTACCTGAGTGGTCGTGATTCGTCGGTGCTATTTCGAGACCAAATGAACAGGAAAAATAAAGCAAGGAGTTTCGCAGGGTGGTGTTCTTTCACCCTTGCTTTTTAACTTCTATATCTCGAAACGCTCTCAGCCACCAGAGGGAGTATCCCTAGTCTTCTACGCCGATGACTGCACGATAATGGCGTTGGGCAATGGCATTGATGGCCTGTGCGCCAAGGTAAATAACTACCTCGCCTGCCTTTCTCGCTTTTTCATTGCGAGGAACCTACAACTTTCTCCCACGAAGTCCACGGCGTCGTCCTTCACCACCTGCACAAAGAAGGTGCAACTGCAACTTAAAGTAAAAGTCTATGACACAGCAATTCCGACTGTTAACACTACACTGACAGGGCAAAGTTACTGCTACAACAACAACAACAACGTGGTGGCAGGCCATAGACATCGAAAACTGATGAAAATATGAACAAAGTGAAAGAAATAATTAGTCAATAGAGAACTGGCAGACGACTTAAACGTTGCTTATGGATTCGTTCAGTTAACGATTTGGGCGTGCGCCGTGTTGCTCCAAAGTTGGTACCGAAAACCCTGAATTTCAAGCAAAACAATGGACCGTGTTGATATCGCCAATGACATGATTTTCAAGACTAATTCCGACCCAACATTCATCAAACGTATCATTACTGGAGAGATACGCAATCCAGATATCAGGCGAGGGAGTGGAAAGCTCCTAATGAACCAAGACACGTCATTTCGTTTTCAGTCAAAAAAGAAAAGCCATTATTTGGCCGCCATGAGGCGTTTACGGGAAGCATTTCACCAAAAAAGAAAAGATTTGTGGGAAAACAACTCGTGGAATTTGCACAATGATAACGCACCCTCGCACAGTGTGATCATCATCTGTGAATTTTTGACCAAGAACGAAACGAATACCATCCAACAGCCATCGAATTCACCTGATATGACTCCCTGCGAATATTTCTATTTGATCGAGTCAGAAAATTACGGAAAGGCGTTTTAACACTCGAAAGGAAGGAATGGGAATATCGAAGATGGTTATGGTATACCAAAAATAGAGTGCAGAAATGTTTCGAGAACTGGATGAAACGCTGTCAATAGTACGTTGCGGTTGGTTAAGAGTACTTTGAAGGCGATAATATGACTTTTGAGGAATAAACGTGTATTTTGAGTTTTCTTAATATATTCCGGGAACTTTTTAATCAAGGTGGTTTATTATATAAGTATATACGCCGAGAAATTGTCTTTTATAACTCTTACTCTATAAAACTTACTTGTGCGTGTAAACTTTTCGAATGTGTTGTCAAAGACAACTTTTTGTGAATATTGTATCTCAGCTTTTTCTGGTAGTGGCGCAAAATTAATCACTCCATCGAAAGATTTATAATGTTTCTTATCACTCTCAGGTGAATGTCAATTAAAAACTCTGGCAACTACGCTATTAACTACTGTTAATACTAAATGAATAAGTAATGCAATGAAATATCACCTCACCTAATTCATCGTTGTGCTGCTCTACGTCCGATTTATGGTAACGATCATTGCACAAATCCAGCATAGGCTGATCATTTTGGTCTTTTTCTGGATCGTTTACATCCTCTACATATTCCTCTGCGGTGGCATTAGTCTTTGATTGCTGTTGATGATTTGAGTTTTCTTCATAAACGGTGCTGCTTACATCTTTTTTCATATCGTTGTTATAGTCGTAATGGCGATCAGTTGGTCTCACACCGATTGAGGCACGAAGGTTATAATTATCGTATTGCTGCTTTCCAGATTTTGTATCTGCCTCACATCTACTCAATTTTTTCGACCGCTGAAAATAATAAGAAAGTAATAAGTAAATAATATGTATCATTGTATGTGGTTTATATGTATTGCATGCAGATAACCAACATTTGTTTCTTCGAAATCGTCCAAAGCGATGGCGGCGCGATTGACGTATACCTCCTGAAATCCCTTATAGGCACTATTGCTATTGCTACCGAAGTTCTCTAGGCGACTTTGTCTTTGTAAATTTCGTCGGAAATACTCTTCAAAGCTTTGAGCGGCTAATGTCGAGTTCGTATATTCGCATGGTACTGCCAGGGAGGAACTTAGTGCCCTTTGAACGAATTCATCAGCCGAAGAGGTGTAAGCAGAGGTGTTGGTGAATTGGGTACTTGGTAGAAAATCAAAGGGGCCAGTAGCTGTAGCGGTATTTAGTTGATCCACTGCCCAATTTTCGTTCTTATTAACTTCGTTCTGATCCAATTGCAATGAGCTGGACGACTCTCCTGTTGCTGTAGGTGTTGCTATTTGTTGTTGGTCAGACTCGCTAAATTTGTTGACGATATGCCTTGGTTGCGCAGCATTTCCAGCTGTTAATGTAATGTCGGGAACTCGCATAACGGTTGCAATCTGTCGAGAAAATAAAAACATTTATTTTGGTGAGTGTACTAAATTTAAATGTACTTATAACTTGTTACATTTCGAGTTATGTTATGTTAGACAGGCTGCTCTTAAAAAGTTTACTTGATGTTCACAAAAATCTATTGTGAATTTCACCAATCCTATTCGCACAAATCCTTAAGTCATACCGATAATTTGGCGAACCCCGTCAGCACTTCCAACAAGATGTGCCTAAACTTTCTAGGTCTACGATAAATTTTTGCAAATACATTTCCGTCCCATAAATATATAGAAATGTATTCTGACTCTGCCTTATCCCTGCATCTCCTACACGAATCGTTATGCGGTCCTCCGAAACTAGCGGTAATGTGACCAATACAAAAACTCAGTGGAATTTAATTGATTGTCCTCTCGTTTTCGACTCATGTCTCAATTTTCTTCCCCATGTGCTGGTGTTAGTCCTCTTATCGCATGGCATAACACAGATCTACGTTACATTGCCGCAGAGATTGTAGATTTCCAACAGTCTTGGATGTATTTAGAGTAAGTCGTTGCCTATAAAAGTACCTTGAACGCAGCCTAACTACGTACTATGAAAGCGACTTTTTAAGTTTGATACATTGTGAGCACCAGCAGTCAGTCGTAGAGATCTCTAAAAGTCTGTCAGACAATCTGTGAGATGATCAGTGAAAGTTGCAGGAAGAAAACGTCAGATCTTGGTCTAATGCCCATTTTCGATTTGCATCAATTGAAGTACGAAACACGCCCTTAAGTCTTAAAGCCTTTTTAGCTGCAGAATTTATGTCTATAGGCAGAATGTCCTCGGCTATCTCGGCTACTCGCGTTACATATAGACATACCCGATTTTGCACCTACTGTTGCAAATTTGGTTGAGTAGTTGCAATTTGGCTAATTGTTTAATTAATTGCTTCCAAAAGTACACTTTCTATGATAAAAAATTAAGGACATCAATTTTTAAATATTTCAATTATTCTTCATTTTATTTTCCATCTTATTTTTTCAAAAGTTAAAAAGTCTGGACAATCGTTAGCAAAAATAAATAGGGAATACTGAGTTAACTGGTCCAATGATTCAGCTACTTTACTGAATTATCAGTACAAAACACAGCTCAAAGGTGTCTGCAGATTTTGCAAGCAACCACAGGATATCACATTTTATAGGAAAGCATGTTCTCTTTGAGCATTGCAGCAAACTTATGGAAAGATATGGAAGTAAGTAAGGAAACTATGGAAAGACTTAAGGACTTTAGTATTCTTAAGAATTCAGTAAAAACCACTATATTATCAATATACGCCTGTTAATTGAATTATTCTGCATATTAATTATCCAAAGCACGCATCTAAAACCATGAGGGCACTCGTTCCGTCGGTCTCTCGAACGACATACCATCTCGAAAAAACACTTTGGCTTGTTATGGCCACAGCGAAAGTGTTACTACTCGCTACTGCCAAGCGTCCTTTGGGATTTCTTAAGAGAATAAATACTTTGATGAGGAAAAGTTGCAAAAGCTTACAGTGCAAGCAGATATCTAAATATCCATTCACGGTTTGAAGGATTGGCTAATAGCAAAGAAAATCAATTTTCTCAGCTAGCCGGTGCAATTTGCTATTGCATTGAAAATATTTAGATGAACAAAACTTTGGGCTCATACGAAGGAGTCAGAGAAAAAAATGCACGAAATAGTGCAATCAACGTGTTAATACATTTTTAAGTAAAAATAAGAAATGAGAGAAGCGAGTACATGCTGCGAAGCAACTCAGAAACTCAGTCTAATGAACGGGGCGGATATAGTCAAGTTCCATTGTGGACTAAACGCCGATAGCGGAGACAAAAAGGAGAAGACCGCACAAAAGATGGCTAAACTGCGTCGAAAATGATATGAAAACAATTGGAGTTAAAAACTGGCAGTCACTAGCAAATGATAGAGAAGCCTGGAAAAGTATAGTGGAGAAAGCCAAAACCCACCCCGGGTTGTAGCGCTGACTAATGATGATGATGATGAAGCTAACAAAGATCAAAGGAAAAAATATTTATTGTTTTCTGATTTTCTTTTATTATTATTTCAGTTTCTTGAAATTCAAAAAATTTTTGGTTTTTGTCCAATTGACATATAAACTGTTATTTTGTTGTTTTTTTAGGTGTGCTATCACTCTGTCCCTAACTGTGTGCGCATTTACACACATACACAAGTGTATGTAAGCTTCAAGTTTAGTCTTCGGTAATAACTTTTTTCAGCCAAATATTAAATTTGTACCTCATTTATATTAACTACAGGGTGTCCGGTGGCAGAATTAGGTTTTAAATTTAAAGTTTCTTCTTAACCGCTGAGCGTACGAGCGGGGAGGGGACCGCATTGGCCTCTTTATTCATGCGAGTTATTTAGTAACCATGTTGCAGTGGATGGGTGCAGAACGTGCGTTCGTAATCGAGTCGCCTTTCATGGCCAATGATTCGTGTGTAACTGCTCGTCGTAGATTTTGTTCACTTTACAATAACTGGCGTTTGCAAGATACCCCTAGTAAAGGATTAAATCGTTCATGGGTTCGAAGATTCCGGGCAACAAGTTTGGGACGCAACCGGATATCGAGAACAAATGAAAATATTGAGCTACAAGTTTTCACGATAATCCGCCTCAGACCGTGGGCAAGAAAGCGACTGCCCTGGAACTTCCAGAAGCTGTTGTAAATGAAATATTGAGGAAGGAGCTTAGACTTCACCCCCTGGGTGTGCATTATCAAGCAGTAAAATAAGTGGATCATATATAGTATTTTGAAAATCGTCGAGGGCAAGCAATTTCTGTCGTGTCTCCGGTGTCTCTTATCGTCCCATCCTTCTTTCAGTACACACACATAGATTCAGAAAAAAAAGAGCCACGCCACACTCGGTAAGAAAGACCATGGCGACACTGCGTTACTTATTATTTCTGTGGGGGTACCTCAAAAGTAAAGTCTATGAAGCAAACCTAACGGTCATCTCAGCAGCACGTTCTCACGACAGTTCTACGTAAGCAGATCGACCCGGATTTATATTCGGCCAAGGACTGTCACTTCAGCAGCATTCTCCATATATGTTTGAGGAATGTTTATTTTGTTATAACAACAACAACCATCTCAGCAGTAAAAGAAAATATTGCTCGCGAGAGTAATGGCATCCCAACGAGTTTCTCGAAGTACGGAGCCTAGACTCCGACGTAAAATTTAGAGGGCATAATTTTTCAAAACTAAAATCCGCACTTGCCTTCTTCGTAATAGTTATTGAATAACTACGTTTATCATTAGTAATTATCTTTTAATTAACTTCCAGTTTCTAATTCGGCCACCGGACACCCTGTATTTCAAAATAAGAGCGAATACAAAAAGTTCCCTGACAATCAGTCTACGTTATTTATATCTGGACCGCTTGTTATTGTTGTTGTTGAAGTGGTTGAGTATTTCTACTGAAATAATCCTAATTAGCGAGCAGCACCGTTTTACTACCACTGCCCTCGTGCGATAATGCCTTGTTTTTTTTTTTTTGTTTTACTTCTAAGTCAGATCCACCTCAGGACACCTCTCCCCGCCCTCTCCCTGCACCTCATCGGTCCTTCCCCTCTCCTCACCTCCTTGAAAATGGTATCACAAAGGACGAATCTCTCTTCGTCCAAGCGTGCAAACTCCCTGGGCAACCATACTAACCTAACCTAAGTCAGATCCATTTTGTGAGTACCAAGTATAGCAGCAAATTCTTTATCTCGATGTCTGAGATCTCATTAATTTGTTGTAAGAAAGCCTTTCCGAAAGAGCGAAGTCGTGCCCTAGCTAGCCCTGGACATTCACATAAGTAGTGGAAAAGACTTTCCTTCACCCCTTCCGCTTGACAGCTTCTGCAGATGGGATTGAAGGGGAGGATGAGTTTGGCTGCATGATCCAGTGGACCAGTAATGTCAGCTAGAACTCTATCGGCATCAGCTTTGGCCGATTCTTTGTATATTTTTTTTTATTAAGTTATTTTAATTATGATATGTAGCTAAAAAGGCTACTAGTTTTTAAGATAATCCCAACGCATTTTTTGTAATGATATGAAGTAGGAACCACTTAATGAAAAATCGAAAATTAAAAACTATCAAGCAGCCATTTTTAGCTGTCAGGGTTTGATGATTTTTATTAATAAAGTGGCATATCCTTTAACCTAGAACAGGAAAAAATCGTCGAACTAACATTTAGAAAAAAAAATATATATGGGGCATTCTTTCTCAATGGGAGACCCCTATCCATCCAAAAATGTTTTTGACCTAGAGAGTTCTAATAGGGCTTAAAATTTAGCTCTTTTTATCTACTTTTCAATACAGAGTGGCCAAAAACGAAATTCAAGATGGCTCATTTAATATGGCTAAAAATGTAATCAAAATTCATTAAATTCATTCTAATAACCTATGCCAAAAAAATTCATTTCAACGGAGAGAGTTGTACGAGGTCTCAAAATTTAGCTAATAAAGTTTACTTTTTTTTAGTTTTAGTTTAAAAATCCGTCCGCCATATTGGATCCGTCATTCTGAATTTTAAAAAACCAACACCAGATTTGTAATCAGCGACCCAAAAAACCCCCGAGTAATAAATTTTAAGTGGATTTGAGTAGTTTTAAAAAATTAGCCGCCATGTTGTGGCCGCCATCTTGGATTTTTAAATTTTTTATTTTGTATTTTAAAGTAAACTTTATTAGTTAAATTTTGAGACCTCGTACAACTCTTTCCGTTGAAATGAATTTTTTTGGCATAGGTTATTAGAATGAATTTAATGAATTTTGATTACATTTTTAGCCATATTAAATGAGCCATCTTGAATTTCGTTTTTGGCCACTCTGTATTGAAAAGTAGATAAAAAGAGCTAAATTTTAAGCCCTATTAGAACTCTCTAGGTCAAAAACATTTTTGGATGGATAGGGGTCTCCCGTTGAGAAAGAATGCCCCATATATATAAAAAAGAAAAAAAACAAATTTTTCACATAATCTTTAATTTCACATGCCTCTAAAGCGGTTAAATTTTGGACATCATGCTCATCCACGTAACCTAATTAATCAGAAATTGCCTACAAAATAATATCCTTAAGTATCTAAGATGACTTTCTCTGTAACGTTCACACAACAGTCGATTCTACCTTATCGGAACGACCGGCCAAGCACTGTCATTGCAGCAGCATTCCCCGTACATGTATGGGGAATGTTTATATTGCTACAACAACCCCAACAACCACTTTCCTTGTAACCCTGAATAGTGACTCACATCTTTGTGTTTGCTTAATAACTGAGTTCTTTGTTCGTATTACAATAATACTTAACATCATTATTTTGAAATTTACTGTTTATTAATAAATTTCGTAAGGTCAGCAGAAGCTACCTATTTTTCATACAAGTAGGAAATGTAATTTCGAATGAATTTTTCTTTGTAATTTCGAATGAACCTTTTTGTAATACAATGTCTAAGTAATATACTCTTATTTAACACAGATTTAAGTATGTACATTTGTTTATTTTACAATTACAATTTTATTTAGTTATTTGGTCATGTTTTTCTTTTGCTCATCAATAATAAATGAATTTATATTCAGGTATTTCTTAAGGAGTCCGCATCGTCAACGGCATAGGCCAAAATTTTAGAGCCGGTCAGACTCTACTGTCAGCATTAACCGAAAATGTATGATAAACAATTATGGTTTGAAGCTAAAAGATTCGAGTTCCATAACTTCTTCTTGTAAAGAATTCTTTGGCTTTGTTTGTAATTGCTTACGTAGTCAAACACCTACACCGCTTTTATTTTTTTAATATACAATATGAATGTACGTATGTACATTTGTATTATTAGCTCGTATATGCAAATCGATTTTGCAATCGCAACCCTAGCAGCGGTAACCAGCCCCATAGTCTAAAAAATAAAGTAGTATTAAAAAAGAAACAACTACTGGCACAATCACTTAAACTAGTCATAAGTATTCTTTACTCACATTATGTCTATGATATTTCGCAATAAAACATTTTTTGTCAAATCTTGCTTAATCAAATTCTGCTATAAGTAAAGTGATAATAATTATGGAATTTAAATCATAAATACTGGAACTCAAAAGCAACGAAAACATAAACTTCTTAACAGACAGTTTCAAATTGTTCGAAAACTTCGCTGGACGAGTAATTTTTAACTTTTATATGCCTCGAAATAAAGTTAAAAATATTTTCATCAAAAAATCAATAAACAAGCCTTTGCAGGATAATAGTTCCCTTTGACCCATCCTTAATTTAAGTTTCAATCGCCTCAATTACACATACCGTTTCTTTTTTTTACCAAGTAGCACTTTTATTAAATGCTTTTTTAACACTATTTATTTCAAGCAATCTTTGAGTCCATAATTTAAATATCACATGCTGGTTATTTAATTTTATGACTGAACTCAGATATTTTACAACTCACACCCGTCCCGAACAATTGATTTTTACTTTCGTTTTCCATCGGCGAGCAAAGTGGCAAACAGCCCGACTATCGCTAAGACTTTCGTGTATATTTTCAGGGATATTCGTTAAATGACACATTGGGACGGTAGGCGCTTGTTTGATTTTCAACCCCAAATTTTCCAAAGCGCATGTCCATAATAGTGACACATGTCAAATTTATATTGTACATCATCTTGGTCTTCAAGAAATTCGAAAGTTGAGTAGATTTCAAAATATTTATATTTATGTACTATCTTTATATGATACATATGCATACATATGTATGTATATATATGCATGAAATTTAACTAATACATATATGAGTCGATATATATATTAAAAATAATATAAAAGTGATCAATAATTTACATATATATGAATATATATATATTTATATTTAAATAAATAATTTTGGTAGACATTTCATAGGAAAATATTCTCTAACTATTCGTTGGAAAATATTCTCTTTCAAAAGCCAAAAAGTCTTCCTCTGTGAAGATTGATTTCACTGCTTTCCGTTTCTTTGGTGCCTTGATGGTCGCGCTTTTGTTATTTCTCTTTAAGATCTGAAATTAATTATATTTAGCAATGTAACATATTTTGTTATTGTCTTTCTCACCTTTTTTGCATCGTTTGTAGCAATCGTATTTTGTGATAATGCTAGCAAGCGTTTAAGGTTTAAATTTGTTTTATTTTGGTCAGGCAGAATCTCCTTGCGTATGTGTTCTATATTTCTTTTTTCCTTGTTATTGAATTTCAACGATAGATTTTTATGTTCCGTTGGCATCTTTCCACCGGGCTTGTTAATTCTCCCATCCTTGGCCAGAGATTTGGGCTTAACCGCAGCTGTAAAAAAGGTATAAGTAGTTCATAGTAAATAAAAGTATATATTTTGTTATGTTACATTTCTTGTCTGTTGTTGCATCCTCCTCCAATATATCCAAACTTCGCTTTAATAGTTTTAAAGACATTTCGTTCAATAATTTTGGTTGGAAATAGAAATATTTATTATAAATTACAGTTGTTTACATTTATCGGTTCGTGCACGTGTTTATATAAATATTACAATTCACCATAGATAATCAATTCACCATGACTGGAGATTTGTAATAGCACTGGCAGGGTTGCTTAGACCGCGTTTATACAAGGTAACTTATGGTGCTTCAGATTTTGCAGTTTAAAGTACGTTTACATGTGCATTAGTTACCAATAAATCCACATCATCTACCCGTTCACATATGACAGATTACCTGCAAAATTGACAAACAGCTGTCAATACTGTTGTGAAAGGTTTTTCTTCATAGATATTTTTTTGGTGGAATATTTAGGAGTTTTTGGTTTAATTAATTATTATTAACGATATAGAGAAAGGACAAGGAGAAGGAATAGCTAGTTTAATAGCGCAATTGGCTGCTAATAATGAACAGTTGAAAGAAATCCGTAACCGACGTTTACTGAGGTTTCAAAAAATTGTGGCAGCAACACGTAATTCAAATTTGATATTACATTTAATAATAAGTAAAAAGAGGACAAAGTATTTATGGACACACGCTTTCTTCAATTGTATGAATGCATGACTAATAATACCTAACAAACATTTTATTAGAATTATGTCTACAAACCTGTTTCCTTTACCGGCAATATTTTATTTAGTGTTTATTTTAATGTTTCTCCTTACATTCCGTAATAATAATTATCGATAACACAGAAAACACAGGGTTGTGTGTCAAAAAGTATCGTTATTATCTAGGATTATTTTATAATCTCAGATTTTGGGAGAGAAATTTTGTATGGGAAATCGTGCTTTTTAATTACGGATTTTGAGTTAAGTGCGAAAAAGTAGATCATCTCCTTATTATAACGTATTATAACTTATGGCGCTTCAGGTTTTGCAATTTATTTTTGCTTTTTGTGCCAAAAACGCCATAGAGAGAAAGTGTGTGTGCGTGGAATTTCTTATGCTTGGCAGTTGCACTAGCTTTCGCTCTCCTGTTCTCTTCATTTTGCTTGTTTACTCAAAGCATTCACGCCACCGCAAATTAGCTGTGGCTGTGGCAATTTAGCTAACTTAGCAGAACATACTTAGGGAACAATTTTGTATAATATAACATACTTAAAAAAAAAGGTTGTAAGGGGTGGATTGAGGGGTGTATCCAACTCTCAAAACTGAAAACCGCACCCTCCGGAGGCCTATAGTTTTTAAGTAATTTATTGTTAAAGTTTTATAATTTAGCGAAAAGTTGGTGCTGCCAGACACCTGAAATCAGAACGAAGCTCGTATGCAGAGACGTTCAGTGGAAGATTGTTTGTAAATATGCAGTCGTTTTGCTCTAGTTTAGAATTAAGCAACATTTTCGAAAATATAAACATATACAAAAGCGTCGAGTAGAAGTTTTTGCAAATTTCAATCTAACTCTGGCTACGCCATCCACAGTATTTTGTATAGAATTCCTTTCCGGGTGGGCAGCCTTCGGCCGCGCTTCCAAAAAACAAACCCTACTCAGTCCAACTCCGGCTACGCAATCCACAGTATTTTTGCGTAGAACTCCTTTTCACGTTAAAACCATTAAAACGTCTTATGCGTGTGTGTGTAAAGGAGGCACAGTAACCCCCATCCCCATCATCAACACTGAACTGAAGTACTTAATTTTTCTTCATGTTTTTATTTTCATTTGCAGGCATCCGGCAACACTAACTGTTGTCAATTCCAATTAATTCTTATTCGCGTTTAAAACTGGAAAGTGATGATATGGGCAAATGCATTTGTATTTTATTTTCATTGAAATATATTATTTCGAATGCAAGTATAAAAATAAGTATAAACACGCGTGTGAGTGTATATTTAATGAATTTAGTGAAGTGTAGAAAAATATGTATTATATTGTCCCAAACTATAGTGAAGTTGCCGAGGGCACTTTGAAAGCAAATAATTACCAAACTATTATTTTCCGAATAATTGGGAGTTATGAAGGTTGTTCCTTAACTACTCTCTAACATCTCCACCAAGTTTCATTAAATAAATCATTATAGTTTGCCTAAAACTGCCCTTGTTACATTATAGCAAGTCCGAGCCGAAATTGATTTTGGTATTTTCGGACTACCAATGCTTTACAATATTTTTTTGACCAGTGGCAGCACCGCAAAATTTGACAGTTCAATAAGGCATCAAATTTGCTTTGAACGTTTGAAAAAAGAATGAAATGTCTGAGACAGCGGGGGGAAAAATTGTGATTTGTTTAATTTCCTATAAACTTGAGTTGGTTTCCAGTAAATATGCACCAATATTAAAGCGGTATTAAAATAGTATATCAAATTAGATTTATTTAATTCAGTCTTACATATTAAATTAAAAAATTCTACAGATTAGATTGCACACTAAACAGTAAGATAAATTAATTAATAATTATATTTAATTAATTAATATTATTATATAAAAATCGAATGGTAGTCACGCACCAACCCATTCGGCTACGACGAGTTAATTAATTAATAATAATAATATCTAATATCTTTGAAATATTAAACTCTTTAAGAGATCTGAAGATTGGAGCCAAGGGCAAGTAGTTTGTTTTTACAACATTAACATAAAACGGGTACGCTTTGCTCTGTGAGGAGCATATGAAAGATAAATAGTGTATGAAAATGGAGAGGAATATTATAATTGGTTATGCTTTTTAAATAGGTAAATAAACAAGATTTTTTTAAATTTTAGCCTCTAAACACCAACTGGAAGCAGCCGCTAACCGCACGTACGCTTAAACAGTTGGAATGCTTGTTACTTTCTATTTCGTACGTAACAAAATTTATCAAGCAAACGTGAACTTAGAATTCGAAATAGAAAAGAGATTTACTGAAAGGTGAAGTTCGGTACCATGGTAAATTTGGTTACCACTCTAGAGTATACCCGTTTGTATCTACATACAAAATGTACACT
The DNA here is from genome assembly GCF_027943255.1 of Anastrepha obliqua. Classification (NCBI taxonomy): domain Eukaryota; kingdom Metazoa; phylum Arthropoda; class Insecta; order Diptera; family Tephritidae; genus Anastrepha; species Anastrepha obliqua. Next base: position 50,301,740 of record NC_072896.1, read on the forward strand.
TCATTCATATGCAACAAATCAACAAAAAAACGACTTCAAATATTGTAATGTTGGTAATTGAAATGTTAGTAAATATTATTTGTTTGAAAAAAAATATATAAAAGTATTAATTTATACGTTTTGCGTAATAAATAAATGCTCAACATGAATCTTTTCCTAAATTGGTTCTATATTTTGAAGCTCTTTCCCGAAATTCAAAGTTTCGTATCTATTTATTGAGACTTGGCAGCTCTAGTGGCGAAGAGATGAATCAAACAGATACCAACTGAACGAAAGAAAACTCGAAAATAAACGAAATACTTAACGTAATGAACTCGAGCAAACTGAACGAAGTGAACAAATACGCCGCCATTTTCTCTTGTGCATTTCTATGTCAATAGTTTACTAATATCAAAATTTGGTGGGGTTTTGTTGGGGTAAATTTCCCAATTTTCCCATAAAATTAAACAGTTATTATATAGAATAGTGCAAAAAGAGTAGTGTGATATCGAAAAAAGGTTTATATGTTATTTGAATTATGTAATGACGCATCGAAGGGGCCAATAAAGCCATTGAATAAGAGTCGTGTGCGTGAGCGAGCCGAGCTGTGGCCAACGGCAACAGCAGCAGCATCAACATTCGTCCAAATCACAACCTGAAATTGTACCAGCAACGTTATAAGCCATAAGGAGAATCAACGAAATATTATAGTAGCGACTTTATATTGGGGTCTCTACCTCATTGTGCAGCATACGCTGCCTAATTCAAAGGCATTGTGAGCCTCCGTAAGTTCTCAAGCTAGAACATACCCCGAATTGTTTAAAAGTTGTTTGTGTTTCTGTGTGCACGTTCAAAGACCGAGGAAGTCTCCTCGAACTTTACTCTTGCGAACTAAGTCGTTCATACCTGTTCAAAAGTAAAATAGGGGTGCCGAAGGGGCAAGTATAAAATTACTACGAAGACAATAGGAAAATAAACCAACAAAGGCAGGAGTTAAAATAGTGAATCTGAACTAAAACGTGAGTTGAGTGATTTTGTGTGAAAATTTTAAGGTGGTTGTCCCCAACAGTCCAATTAATGCTAGCAGTTCGATTGTTAATTTTTAATGAATAAAGGAGACGAAGTCTACACTTGTTGTAGGCCACGTATCCTTTAATGCCTACTAAAAGGTGTATTTTACACTTTTATTGTGTCGCCTTTTTTGGCATAAATACTAAATGTGTTGTGCGCTATTTAAATAAATTTGTTTCTTTTTATAAGGCAATTAAAAAATATATATCAACGTATGTACACATAAACAAACTAAATAAAGACTAATTATATTGGAACTAGTTGATACCACTATTTGGGACATGCTTTATGCTTATATATAGAGATGAAATATTTTTAACATTTAATTTTTTGCAGATATACTGGTAAAGGTTTGGCTTGCTGGTTTAGTCGAGATAAATCACTCATTGCGAAAAGGCAATATAATCTCCATCTTTCCCAATCCTCGCAATGGCAACCAGTGATGACGAGCCGATGCACCTTTATGAGGTATTCCAAAATTGTTTCAACAAAATCGCCAACAAACAACCGTCCACAGGTGGCGCCGAGCGAAATGGTGGCTACCAATCACCTTACGGTGGACTGGGAATGGAGAATGGAATGTACCCCAACGATGACTTTAATCCAATGCACGACACAGCAGGAAGTAGTAATCGCTTTGGAGATGGAGGACCTGTAGTAAATCAGTATTTCGACACTAATCTTGGAAATGGTGGAGGTGTCCCTCCAAGTGGATCTGGCGGATCTAGTGGTGGTTGGTATTCTTCTCCCGTAGGTGGTTACGTGAATCAAAATTCATATCAAAACAATGGTCCGCTTGAACCTCATCACCTAACGGCACAGCAGCACCACAATGCTGAAGCGCAACATCATGGTATTGGTGGGGGCGGTGGTATGGGTGGCGGTCTTCCCATTGATAATGTCGGTATGCACAGTCCTGTGCCTACGTCTCTACCGCCCATGAGTTCGTTTCGAAGCGGTACTAACAACTTACAACAAATAAGTGGTCCTGCGGCTCATTCCCCAGCGGCGCTCTATAATTCGCCACAGCACAATGCCCAACACAACGCACTGGCGACGGCCAACGCTCACGGTCATCACCCCCTCTCGCACACCCATCACAACCAGCAACACAGTCCGGCGGTACAGTCTGATGCCTTCGGTGTAGGTGTTGGTGTTGGGAGTCTTGGTCTTGGACCGAAAGGACCTTCTGCTGCTACTGGTAATGCGACTGCCTCTTTGCGACAACATATGTACATGACAGCAGCTGCAGCGGCTGCCGCCGATCAGAGTATTAGCAGCTTTAGTTCGAATCCGTCGACGCCGGTGAACTCCCCACCGCCATTGACACAAAGTGGTTTGACACAATCTCTACTTGATAAGTCGGTTGTGGGCAGTACAGGAGGGGGACCGCCATGGGGAGCGGTCTTAAACGGTACTGGAGGAAGTGTGAATTCAGTCGGGGGAGGAGGAATGGGAGTTGGTGTAGGAGGTAGTTATGCTAGTGACGTTGGACCATCGGGCTTGCACACAATGGCCGCCGTCTTCCAAGGTGCGCGCATGGAAGAACGTCTTGATGACGCGCTGAATGTGCTACGTAACCACTGCGAGCCTGAGCTGCTGGGCGGCGTAGGCGCAGCCCTTTCTGCCATGGACAATATGGATGGTTTGTCTAGCTTTGTGCCAACCTCTCCACCCTCACATATGGTCGGCGGTGTAGGCAGCACAAGTGGTGTCTCAGCTCTACACTCGCCACATGATGTTCTAGCTGGTGCGGGGCCCTCCGTTGATACGGTAGGCGGTGGTGGAATGAATTCCACTCAATCTGCAGTTACACAAATAAAAATGGAACGTACATCTACGGCCACATCTAGCGCACCTGGAACCACGACAAAATCGTCAAAGAAACGAAAAGAAGCAGCGGCTGCTGCCGCCACATCCGCAATGTCGGCGGCATCAGCTAACTCCGGGGGAGGCGCATCGACGTCATCGATGAGTGGTGCCATGGGCGGAGTAGTTGACGGACCAGATACGAAACCAACCAGCTCAATGGAGGCTACGCAACATAACCAACAGGGAGCATCAGGTAAAGGCTCAAAACGACCTCGTCGATATTGCTCGTCTGCGGATGACGACGATGATGTAGAACCTGCAGTTAAAGCGATGCGAGAAAAAGAACGACGCCAAGCCAATAATGCGCGGGAACGAATACGCATACGAGACATTAACGAAGCGCTCAAAGAGCTCGGAAGAATGTGTATGACACACCTAAAGTCGGATAAACCGCAAACAAAACTGGGCATACTAAATATGGCAGTCGAGGTGATAATGACGCTGGAACAACAAGTCCGCGAACGTAATTTGAATCCGAAAGCGGCTTGTTTGAAGCGTCGAGAAGAAGAAAAAGCAGAAGATGGGCCAAAACTTGCGGCGCAACATCATATGTTGCCTCAACCACCAGGCGGTGGAGTTTACGGACAACCGCCGTTGCCACAGGTATCAGTACCACCTGGCGCAGGGCTACCAGTACCACCGCCACAAGGAAGTGGCGTACAATTGCCACCACATTTACAACAGCACAATCAACCACAACATCCACAGCAATAGCAGGCGGCAGCTATAGCAGCGGCAACAGCACTCATGACTGATCCTCCCACTTCCCAACTACCTTTCACCACACAGCAGCAGCAGCAGCAACAGGAGGCTATCAACATTAGCACCACCAACACAACCAACGCCATTGAACTGGAGCAACAACTATTAAACAACCTTTTCAGGCGAAGACATCCACCGCCACCACACTTACAACACAGCTCAAACAATACGCATGCGCATTTGCTGCACCAACATGCACAACACCAGCTGTAGGCAAACAGGCAAGCAGGCAAAGAGTGGCAATCAGACATCAGGCAGTTATGCAGACCTTTTTGCAAATTTCCACGGTGAAGAACAATAGTGATGGTTGGTTGTCTTGTGTTGGTAGTTGTTCGCTAGAGCGCACACATACGCATGTCCCACACACGCACACACACGAACACACATAGGCACGCCCATGGAAGCGTCACAATTGTATATAATTGATAATTGAGTAAGAAAAATGACTCCATAAATTCATATGCATATGTATGTATGTCGTACCTTTCATTTTCACTGCGGCTACTTTCGTGGCATACACGGGAGTCGCATTTTTAACGTCTTATATTTGTTTTTATTAGTGCTCACTTCTTTTATTGCTTTACGATTCAGTACTGTGCTGATTTGTCCAGGTTTTATCAGAAAGCTATTTTATAACAATTTTTATTTCATTCTCTACTTGTCGTACAAACATAAATCATGTACAATACATACGACAGCCATATTTTTCTAAACCTTTATAAATTAAGTAGTATAATAATGATAAGTAGATTTTGTATCGCTTCGTTTGTCGTTTGTTGACCGTAGTTGTGCATATTTTTTCGTACATTACAAATCATTGTCATAATTTTTTTATATGTTTAGAATGTTTAGATTTTTTAGATAATACAATCCAATATTAGATGAGCAAATGAAAAGAGACACGGTTGAATTCCCACACTCCACACCTTACATTTTATTTTATAAGCAGTAAAGTTAGTAATTGAAATAAAGTGTTAAAAAGCTAATCGCTCGGTGAATTTGTCACAACAGGCAGCAGCAGAAGGAACATAGTTTTTTGAATGAAATAATTGGCTTTAAAACATTAATAATTCTATTGCGAATACAACTTAAAAAGGTCTGGGCCGATTTTTCATAGCGCATGTTATTCAAGAAAAAGAAACATTGCTAATGTTGAACAGTGCAACTAATTAACAATGCCGGCAAGCTAATCACAAACAGACCATTTTTTACGTTTGTGTTCAAACGTTTGCAATTTTACCTCTAAATGAAAGTCTTATGAGTTACTGTGGACCAAAAAGAATGTGCATTGAAGCTACTCATCTACAAAGCTGAACATCTTTGTTGTTAGTTAAGCTATTTAGGTAAAACCAAAATTAATTAAAATACCTTTACTTAAGTTTCTTGCCGTAATAAAGATTTTTTTAAATAACTACTTTCAGCACTGCAACTTAAACAATATTATGCTACTACTTTTTTGAAGCCGAACAAGCCTTGTACACTAAATTCAAAATGATTAAGCTTTTAGTCTGCTAATAATTTAACCTGTTGATAATTTGAAACGAATTAGTATTTAGTGTGGCAACCTTCGGCATCTAGCTCTGCTGTAAGCTTTTTATTCATAGAGTGAACTGAGTTCAGGCCAAAATCGCGTAAGCGGTTATCGCGCCAATTAAGAAGATGAACTGAGTTCCGGGTAATATTTTGGGGCATATTCTCTCTCATATATCTTTAAGCGTACTTTAAAGCTCGCTCTTGTTCCTAATTTTACGCTTGTGCAGTTTTGTTTCCATGTAAGTCTCACGTCTAAGCTCTATTGGGTTGAGGTCAGGGCTGTGGGGAGGATGTGGAAGCACCTGTTTTACATTGTACAAGAGCCATTACCTCACTATTGCGATGAATGTTTTGTATGATTGTTCTGTACTAGGCAAAAATTTTATTAAATTTACAATAATTTGACAATTAACTGTGTCTGGTTATCGTTTGAAATTTTCAAGTAGTCTATTTTGTTCATGATGTCTTCTATAAAAACTGAATTTTCGAGGCCGTTTCTGCCCATCGGTCCGCATACCATGACACTGCCGCGGCCATGCTTTACCGTTTTCTTGTTTTTTTTTTTCAACCCTTTTGCATCATTCGACGGAGGAATCCGTGAGCACAAACTCTCTCTTATCACCAAGAGTGGTATAATCCGCAATAAATTATTTTTTTGTTAAAGTTTAAGGATAATAAATAATTTTTGTAATCCTGTAACATCTTTTTCATTGGAATAAACAGTAAGTCTTACCGACGTAAGGTATTTTGAGTACATCGCGCATTTCGAGCGGTGATGCAAAGGGGTTAATGTATAACTGCTTTATACCAAACAGACGTGAGGCACCCCATTCATTCCCATGGCAGCCGATTCTACGTTACCGGAATGACTCGGGTTTTTCCCGACCCAGGGCTGCCGCCCCAGTAAACTAGCCCTGTCTAGTGTATCGTGTCCCACGTGAAGTAATACCTTTTTGGCAGTTCCGCGGTGAGAGTGGTAGATTGTGGAGGGGTGTTTAGTACATAGGTTTATCTGTGAGGGTACAAGGTCGGCATACTGCTATGTCGGTATGGCAGTACACATGAGAGTTTCCTCTTCACGGACGTCATCGCTGATAAAAGGCCGTCGGTTTACGTTATTCGAACGACCCGGATTTGTATTCGGCCAAGGACTGTCACTCCAGTAGCACTCTAAAAACGGTATGGGTAGTGTTTATGCTACAGCAACAACAACAACCACATACACAGATTAAATTTGGAGTCATCCGTAAAAATAATAGGGTCTCTGAAGTTAGTAAATTGGTTTCCATTCTCCTTCGTGTATTGCAAGCGCTTTAAGAATTTTGTTTTTTGTTTTTTTTTTTATAAGTGGAGCTTGCATTTTTAAAATATTGTGAACTCCTCGCAATGACATGACGTCATCTTTGTTTCCATAGAAAACAGTATCCCTTTCCACTCATCGTTGGTGTTCATTGTTTTCTGGCCGTGCCGAACCATTTCTTTCGTTTCGTTCAGAGAGCAATGCCTTCGTGCTGGAAACTTTCAAAAAGTCTTGCTGCGCGTGAACGGTTTTTTATGCTTCTTGCAGTCGGTGCATTTCGTTTTCGTCCGTAGCCTTGGGCGGTTTCGTTTCGATTCGCACCCAACCAGTTCACCCGTACAGTTCTGCACAGTTCTTTGAGCTTTTTTCCTTCATTTGAGCTTGTTTTTGGGTTTTGTTTTAGTTGTAATAACGAACAACCTTAACACGCCATCCTTTTTGAATTTTTTTAGAGAATTTGCGATATCTTAGTATGCCGGCGCATCGTGGTAATACTACGGGGTCGAGTGCCTTCAATGCAGCATTCCTTCTTGCCCACTATTTGTATAGTTTTTTGTTATTAACACGTTCCCGCCGGCGCTGTTATTCATGGTCTTCGCCCACAGACGGCAACGTTTACATCTTTTCGCTCTATCGGAAGCGATTGCAGGTTATATAAAACGAAATTTTTTCATAAGGGTAGTCGTTTATGGCTTCTCATCTCATAGGTACCGTCTAATAAAGTTGGTTGTACACGCCGTCCCATGAAGCAATCTTGTGCGAGCCACCGGTGGTACGTGTTGAATATAAATAGCATCGACTAATTAATCCACAAGTTTCCTTTAAGGAATGCGTACGCTTTGCTAATTATACGCACCTCGCTTTTATAGACATTTTCATGCAAATTGCAATTGTCTCTCAGTAATGCAGAAAGATACAAATACACCCATGGGGGCCGGTCATTGTTATATAGTTGAAGGCGTGTATGTATTTGTTTAGTCGTTATCACAGCTTCGGCAATCCGTTCGTGTGCAACCATTAATTTCGTTATTATGTACGCATTTTACGTGTGCTAATTTCAAAAACTACATCTGAACTTTACAACTTTGGCTAGATAAATGGAATTGACATACACATGCATTTTGCTGGTCATGCCCCTTTTTCTTCTTCACATACACCATGTTTGTGACTTTTACCAAAATGCGAAGAGGGGAAAACGATTCTTAATCGCTGCGCACCGAAGGAAGGTTTGTTGTTAAAAGGCAATCGAGTCGTATGCATATCTCACCTACACCTACACGACTGCCAAAAATACAATACGGTGCGAATGTCTTAAAGTGCTGTAGTATAATCGTGATTTACGTTTCAAGCAAAACTCATGAGGGTCTGGTACTCAAATTTTTTTCATTCTGGTAAATACTCACAATTGAAGAACAGTTTTTCGTTCCACGTATGTAGGAGTTGATCAAAAAGTTGTGGATTCACTTTTCCCACAAAAAACGTATGCCGCATGAATTGAAGCTTAGGAAGCTCACCTTATCCGCGTGACACGCTAATATTATTATTAATGTTTTTTGTTGTATTAATCGGGTTATTTGTAATTATTTCAAGTTAAATCTGATTTTTGGCAACTGTAAAATTTTAAAAGAGCTATTTAGATTGCAAAATTTATATGTAAATAGATTTGTAGTATAGTATTACAACAAAAATAGTTTTCACATTCACATAAGTATTGCGAAAATCTTCAACTGCCTTGATTTGATGATCGCCGAGCAATGAGTTTCGTTATAGAAAAAAGTACTAGAACTGTTTTGTAATATAAAAAATATAAAATGGCGCGAATGAAGCGAATAAGGCATGGATATGGGCTTAAACAAAACAAACACACAAAAAATGAAGTTACATATATTCATAGATTAAAATACTTAATTATTAGCTGCATATATACATAGGTACATAAATACATATGTTATAATAATTACGATTATATATATAATAAATACATATAAAATGGTTTAAATTTAATGAGAATAGCCTGTAAGCCCGTAAAACAAATGATACAAGTTGAACGTTTAACGAAAAGTGTAACGACGATAGAACAGAACTTGAAGTGTAACTAAGAATTGTATGGAAATTGTTGTTGTAAGTATCAAGAGCAGCATAGCAAGACTATAAACATTTAAAAATACAAATTTTGTAGTAAGCAAGTATTCTTTGATATGGAAAAGCGAAAAGTGCTCGTCTCGACGAAATGTTGCATGTAACATCTATGCACTTACTTTGATGGGAGGCAAGTGCTATTTATACAGATACTCATATAACTTACTCAAAAGCGGTCGCAATGGCATGTGACCACACACATAGAATATAATAGTATAAAGGAGGTTAACCTTAACATCTTTTGCGCTCTCTACTCATCACAATACCTCATCCAAATCCAGTTCGCTCAGTAAACCTTCAATAGAGCTGGGCTGAGCTGAGCTGAGTGTGCGTGCGTTTGTTCTGGCCGTACCAGGTCGAGATGTTTACTACATCTGCTCTCTATGCATCTCATTCGAGAAGCAAGAGTAGTGGAGAAGCAGCGATAAGTTGCAAAAACAAGCAAGCAATGGGTGGACCATTTCTCGATACTTTGGCACAATTAGTTTAGCTAGTTTTATTGAGCCATAGTGCACTGCGGCCTCTGATGTGGTCTATTGTGATTGAGGGCTTCCGTACGTACCGGATTTTGTAGCAGGCTAGACTTCTAACTATCCAGATTCCATCCCGATATACTCAACATTTGTCTAGCATATAAAGGTACCCCGCCCGACGCTAACCACCTATTCACACGTGGCCTAAAACCCACCGCCCGCCCCCTTAAACCCTGTCCCTTTGGACCCCCTCCGGAAATGTCTTCAACTACTGATCCAGTTTAGAGTTTTAAAAATTCAGTAGTCGCAGTTTTGATGTCAATCACATCGCAAGGTGTGATGATTTATCCTGAAGACGCTATAGATATTCTGCAAGGTGGTAATTAGGTGGTAACTCGTCTCACTTATTAAGTAACATAAAAAGCCATTAGCTTCCATTCCAGCCACGTCTTCTTTCTTTAGTCCCATAATAATCGATGCTTTCAAAAAAAATCTTCGAATTGGGTTTATCTGGCAAATAAATGACCATTTCTGGTTTGCCTGAATCTACACCAAAAACATCAGGTGATATTCATGGTGTGTAGTCAGTAGGGGTTTTAATTTAAGCTTGATTGGTGCACGAGTTGCTATGGAATATAAAGTTGTAGCTTTCATTATAAAAATCGAGAATGTGTATAATTTTATTATAGAAGTTTTTACTAGGTGGTGTAAGTGTTGATATGAGTATTTTATATGAATATATCGGGTGTTTTTTTAGTTGCATTAGAACTATTGATAAAGATAACGATGGTTGGCCAGCTGATGAGAATGGCAAACTGCCAAGCCATCATGAGTCGTTCATTTTGAAAAAAAAAAGAGATTCTTTGCGCGCACTTCGTCCATTTTGCGTGCGGTTTACACCCTGGCAGCATCATCGGTCCTTATTTCTTTTGAAATACCATAAGGAATGGCGTACGCTATCGAGCTATGCTGACCGATTTTTTTTGTTTTTTTTTTTAATTAATCAGCTAAACATGGACGACAAGACGGCGCAACTTGCCATACAGTGCGCTTAAAAATCGATTTATTGGATTGATCGAATGGACCATGTAACTCGTAGCCACGCAGATATATGCCAGATATCATATTCAAAAAATAAATACCCTGAAATTATCTACCAGACTATAATAAAACTTAGCAGACTACAAAAAAGTTCATTCCAACAATATTTCTGTGTTGTATTATCATTTTAAGTTCTCAGACTCTTAAAAAACCACCCGATAATACTTTCGCTTCCATCTTAAAAGTTTTATGTATACAATTGCTGTAACTTCTTCGAAACGATACACTTACGCATAACACGAAAAGGCGTTTCAAATTATTTCATTGTATATTTTTGTGACTAATAACTTTCTGCGTGCACTCGCTGTACAAATTTGAAAAATAATAATTGTTCAAAAGTTGCTATGTTGCAACGTTCTTATGCCAGTGTTAGCCACAGAAATGTTGCAATTTATAATTTTGACTGCCGTTTAACTGCAAAATATCGGTAAACCATTGCAAGCTATGATTGCAGCTCAAAACAAGTTGGCCAAATTTAAATGTAAAAAAATAAAAATGTTTATTCATAAGCAATTGTTAACGCTTACAACTACTGGCCCTTTATTGTCATAGCTCTATTTTATTTAAATTTTAGTTAATTTTAAATTTAGTTAAAATAAACCGCAAAACAATAAACTGCACTAATTCTAGGTAGAACTCATGCCAAGTGTTAGTTTATCATTTTCTGGTTAAGATAATTTTTTTGTAGTTTTTCGAAGTTTATCTTTATTTTAGAGGAGCTACTTTCATTGCCAAAATTACTTGTGTAATATTGTTTGTTTCCTTTTTTCTAAACAATGCCTTCTTGTCCTTAAGCGCCATCACATGACATTATACATTTTGATATTATGTTGTTTTTGTAACAGCATAAAGCATTTCCCTCAAATTGTGGGGAATGTTGCACGAGTGATGGGATATGGTATGGCCAGCGCGTTCCAGTAACGTAGACCCAATTGTCGTGGGAAAGTGGTGAAAAAACATTCAGTTATATAGAAAAAAAAAAAATTAAAAAATACAAAATTGAAAATAAGATTCATAGTTACAATCGTCTGTAAGTTAATTAATATTCTATATATACATAGTTAATTTTTGTTATTTTAATTATGATTTTTTTAAATATTTTTTTGTATGGTACTTTTTTAAAATAATGACAACAAATGTCATGAAGAAGTATTTACTTAAACAAATAAATTAATCTAAGGTTTTATATAAAACTAAATAATTTCGAAACCCTATAAAAAAACCTACAAATACATATATAGATCGAGTATTTTAATCAAGTACATCCAGTTGTTTACCTACATCATGATTATATGCGTAAAGTTTGTATCTATGATAAATTTTATTTTTATATATATGTTTACATTGATTTATATTATATGTTTGTGGAAGTCTTAAAGGGCCACGCGTTAATGCGGTATAACGCAAGTGAGAAAGTGAGAGATATATGTATATGTATAGCAAACGAAATTGGATGAAGAACTAAGGAAATTCTATGTATTAATACTATTAAAATGGTAAAATATATCACATGTGTATATTATATGTACTTAATTTTTCAATGTTGTTGTTGGATTTATTTTTTCTTGCACTAAAGAAATGGGTTTTTGTTTGCTTGCTCATTTCTTCTTACTGGCTTCTAGCAATAAGTGAACTTCGTACGGTTGCGATAGTTCACAGAGTTCCTCACAGTACGAGCGTCTCTTCGGAAATGCATCTGGATTTGCAGTAATGCGCACACAAAGGTTAAATTAGACGTGCCAAACCCTAACGCCATAACCTTAGCCGTAGTCTTAACTATAATGATATGTATGGCCTTTTATTATTGGTGCTGTAGCCAAAAGCAGCTGGTACGTAGTCATGGTGAAAAGAATCTTAGAGGTGTACTACCTAGCATACCGTTATTCAGCTCTGAGCGAATTTGACAGATATGCCGACCTTATTCGTTTTGTGTTTCACTGAGCTAAGGCTAAATTTTGTGAAACACAAAACGAATGACGTAGAATCCAAAGTTCCGCTCAAAAATTTTTTTTCCACCATACCTAACGAGCAAACATTCCCATGGCAGCCGGTTCTACGTTACCGGAATGACTCGGGTTTTTCCCGACCAAGGGCTGCCGCCCCAGTAAACTAGCCCTGTCTAGTGAACCACTTATCATCATCAGCAAACCTGGTATCTATCATTCTTGGTACGTAGTTGTAGTTCGTTAGTTTGCATTTTATTTGGCTTATTTTTTTGTTTTTGTTTAATACGAGGTAGCTCAAGTGAAACAATTTTCAATTTTTGTGATTTTTCCTGCCAAAAATTCAATCAGCTGTTCGTAAAACTTGCAAATTGTTACTGGTTTTGAGGTCACATGTACTGTTTTTTATATTTTTCGCTTTGAGAGAGAACTCTAGGAAATTAAGTGCCTGGATAATTTTTACATGAACAGGCCTATTGTTATTTATTGTTCATTTCGAAAGTGCAGAAACTAAAGAAAAGATAACAATATGAGCAGTGACGTGGAAATTCACAATGCAGCAAAACAGCAATCGGCAAAACAGCTTGCCTGTGCCAAGGATGATAGAATACCAGATTGCGCCTTCCGTCTTTGCATTGTCGTCAGAGCCCAAGAATAAACAAAAAAAAGTTGAGGAGGACTAGGCGTAAGCAATAGAAACCAGTGAACACAAGAAACTATACACATATATACACACACACATCACACTTCCTTGCCACAGCGCCTTCCGCATAAAAACGAAAAAAAAGAGTTTGAAGGCTTTATATTTATTGGTGCTTTCCCAAATTTAACACGCGGTACTTCGTTTTCATTAGTTGGTTTAATTTAAGTCGCACAAATCACAATATTTCCAAGTCATTCACTGAATTTTCACAAACATGTAATTAATCCTACTTTTTGTTTGTTTTGAATTGGCAAGGGATCTGATGTCAGACTGGTGAAAATCGCGAAATCTGAAGTAATTGTTTTGGGAAGACGCCACCTCCAGTACTCAATTCGCCTTGGGTATGCACGGTTACGCTTATGATTACGGCATTATGGCAGATTTATGTGGTTGTGGGACCTCTAACGGGACCGCCTACTATGATACACATTTTTCATGTGATACTTATGTATATTTTGGTTGCATTTTAGATCGCGTTCTTTATTGCAGTAAGTAAAATGCAGGATGAGATGGAGGTGTGCTCTTTAGCAAACCGTTATTCGGCTCTGAGCGAATTTGACAGAATCAGCTGGTGGACTGACGTCACTTGGGATGTGTGTACAAAAAAAATAAGATTGCGTTGGTAAAATACGAAAAAAAAATCGGCCAATGACACTTCGTTGCCGTCTGAACAATAACTGATCGCACGAGTGTGTAAATATGTGTGAAATGATTGTGCAGAATTCGGCTGGCAAAGCCTCTGTCACGTGGCAGCCGAAGTTCCCCTCACAAACCTGGTAAATCTATCATCCTTGGGTAAAATGGAAGTCGTGAATTTAAAAGTTAACGCTATATACAGCTATGAACAGAGAAATAGCGCACTTCGCCACAATAACATACAATGACGATTATTTTTGCTGGATCACCTAGTAAAGAGTTATTTTTGCACAAATTTATTATTTTATTTCAGTATTATGAAAAAAAAAAAACGCTGAATACATAACAATTCAATATCTTCAATTATAAAGAGTTCGAACAATCGGAATTCAACACTTTTTTAATTGGACACTGAAAATCCGCACTTTCATTAATCTGCAACAAAAAAAGGTTAAAACTGTTTATAGCTGTTTATTTAATTACTTAAAAAACAAAAAAAAAAAATAAATAAATAATTGGCGCGTACACTTATGTTGGATGTTTGGCCGAGCTCCTCTTCCTATTTGTGGCGTGCGCACATGGTTTTTTATCAGCATCTTTCTTTTTCATGGCAGAAAAACACTCTGAGATTTTCCATTGCCTGCCGAGGGGCGACCGTTATTAGAAAAAACCGTTTCTATTATTTGTATTTCATACTGGGGGATTCGGGCCCGTGCACTATCCTATGGTAGTCACGCACCAACCCGTTCGGCTACGGCGGCCGTCTCATGGATATAATAGTTGTTAAAATTTGAGTAACCTCGAAGGATTTGAAAATGATTGGTTGGGATTGTTTTCATTATTTCTATTATATATTTTCAATAACTTCGATATCCAAAATATAAGTACATATTTGCGAAAAAATAAAGTCTGATCTATTAGAAGACAAAAAATTAATACAAAATAAACTGGTGGTAGAATTTTTGCTGTTCTCTTCAATCCCTAAGGACCTGTGTTATTTTGGCGAAGAATTTTTTCTTCTCTGGAAACTCGTTGGTCAATATCTGTACTACGTCTAGGAGGTTGTCATTTATTTCCATTTGCTTTTGCACCAGCTGACCTATTGTCGTTTCGGAACGCATTTTCGGTACGCTAGAACCTACTCCTAGTCGCCGATATGATTTTGCACGATTTTGTTTGCGTACAATGCGATCTAAATTGAAATGTTTCAACAGCATGCTCTCATCAATCTTCTGACGAAATTCTTCATCTTTTGTTTTCTCACGTTCAATGTCGTTGTATAAACGACTTAGTTCGCCACGAATTCGTTCATTTTCGCGAGTTACTTTCATGAGCTGCTCGTCACTAATGGTGTTGATCTCATTTTGCATCTTTTTCAATCGATTACGTAGATCGATAACTTTTTGCTCGGAGGAAATACCGGTTTTCAAACGTTGCGCTTTGACTTCGGCGAGCTTCTTTGCCGAAGCGGCGACATAGATGTGCTCACGATGTGCCACACCATGCTGCAAATCTTGAGCAAGCTTCTCTTGAGCGCGTGACAACTGTTGGAAACGTATCTTCATGCGATGTATCTCTGACTTCATATTACCAATTTCACTCGAATCACTTGTTTCATCCTTGTGCCAACGCAAGGCCTCTTCGATGAGTTTATACTTGGTCTCCCACGAAAGCGATTCACGATGTTTATCTAAGACCAGATCTTTGTAATGCTCGATTTCGTCCTGTAGTTCATCGATTTCGGATTCCATATTCAAAACGTTCATTTCATGATCCTAACAACGTAGGATCAAATGTAGTTCAAGGCGAGCAATTTTTGAATTCTAATTACTTACCTTTAGTTTTAGCACCAGCTCAGTATGCTCCAATTGGCATTCATTTTCTTTAGTGTCATGCTGTAGACGTGCTTTACTTATCTTTTTATTCAATAGCTCCAATTTGGTTAGGAACATTTGTATGTCACGCTCCAGTTCTTTTGTGGCTTCTTCTTGCTTTTCTAGATCTACGTCGATCTTCAGGGACTTTTGCTTTACTATACCGTATTCTGAAAATTCAAGGCAAGTAATATTAATAGTGTGCAAAAAAAATAGTGTCAACATTTAGACTTAAAAAGAGTGAGATGAAATTAGGATGAAATTTAGCTTACGGGCGCAACCGCACTCTCTTCTACATCCAATTTTCAAATATTCGGGGGAAATCTTATATACTACGGTGCATTTGTTTGATTGCCCGATCTCTTCGAGTCACCACGGAAGAGGTGGCTGAGACCTGCATGTGCAGCCCTCGGTCAAACATGAGGCAGATATTTGAAGGATATCAAGCCAAGAAGAGGAGCTAGTGACGTCTTTTAAAATGAAGAGAAGAGAGTAAGAAAAATTTGAGTGGCTTGAAAGCAGAAGATTTTAAGTCCGGGAACGGTTCACAAAAAGGCAAACGCAGACATCTGGTAACAAATATACAGAGTAATCCTTGACATATGGAGGCAATATATCTCAACACTTTCGAATGGCGACACCAGTGACGATTTGGTAGGAGATCGCTTACTAATATTATATTTAGAAACGAAGCTTACATCAATAATATGACAAAAACAACAAAGTTTCTGGTGTCAATGGCATACCGATTAAGCTGCTCAATGTTAGAGGTGAAGAGTTAATACGATGCATCAACCAGTAACTAAGTGCGGTTTGGTCGAATGTCCGATGCTTGGAAGCCTAATAACAGAATCGCTCGGCAACTGCGACCGAATTTTAATGCGACACGCAAGGAATCCCTTCTGAGCCAAAATATACATAGTCTTAGCACACAAATTTCTGTTATAACAGGGCACTGTAAAAAAGGTAGGCACACAAGCGGGGAGACCCATAAATTCTGCAGAAGCTGATAAGATGACGAAGAGGACGAGTCGATTCTGCACCTTCTGTGCCACTTTTCTGGTCTATCGAAACGAAGATTTGCCGTTTTAGATACACAGTTCTTCAAGGAGCTGGAAGACCATAGCACTGTGGAAAGAAGGGATATTCTAAAGCTTTTGTTTGTTATATAGCTTTGCACCCTGCTCCTCGCGCGTTGCCTCTTTCAATTTGAGTTGATATTTGATTTCGGCGATCTCATTCTTTAGTTGCTCCTTTGTACGCAACAGATATTCTTTCAAGTTTGATTGGAACTTTGCCAAGAGAGGATGATCGGGTGGCAAAAGTGCTAGTCGAATGGGCTCAGATTCTGGCGATCCAGGAGCCTCTGGTATGTGCGAAAAATCACATTCGGAAGGGCCATCATTCTCATGATCCTGCTTTGATTCTGGTATGTGCTCTGGTCCGGAATCAGTCGGAGATGTCTGTTTAGCCTCGCGTGGAGCACTTTCTGGCGTTACTTCATTATTCATTATGAAAATAATTCAGTTTTTGGTTTAAATATTCCGCTAACAACCATTCACTCGAAATGAAAAAGATTGAAAAATGTTTGTTTCTGTTTGTTTTCAAAAGTTGACTAAAAATTCAGATTGTTGCTTTGGAGATTTTATACAAAGTGTTTTTGCCTTATAAATATTGCCGAGTGAGAGTTGCTCGTTGCCATGAGAGCATTCAACAGCCTTTGGGTGGTAGAGCATGATTCATGCGATACGATTTGTTTAGAAAATTTTCAATTATATTTGCTTACATAAGTACATTATTCGCCACTTAAGACTAAGCCCATAGCGGCACCAAAAGAAAACTCGTATTGCTATGTATTTAAATATTTGCTCTCTAAAGAGGGAAATCACTAAAAGTTCCAAAATGTTACATCGAACTAAAATCTAAACAGTCCAGTCGATACAGTCAACCCATATTTATTAATGAACCTCCCGAAAAGTTGAGGTCGAGGTGCATGGGGTGCGTGGGTGGTTCCGTAAGCTTTGAATCGCCTAAAATTGGCTCCTGGTCCAAACTGAAGTTTGATTAATTTCGATATTCTTTCAAGTTTGATTGGAACTTTGCCAAGAGAGGATGATCGGGTGGCAAAAGTGCTAGTCGAATGGGCTCAGATTCTGGTGTTCCAGGAGCCTCTGGTATGCGCGCAAAATCACATTCGGAAGGGCCATCATTCTCATGATCCTGCTTTGTTTCTGGTATGTGCTCTGGTCCGGAATCAGTCGGAGATGTCTGTTTAGCCTTGTGTGGAGCACTTTCTGGCGTTACTTCGTTATTCATTATGAAAATAATTCAGTTTTTGGTTTAAATATTCCGCTAACAACCATTCACTCGAAACGAAAAAGATTGAAAAATGTTTGTTTCTGTTTGTTTTCAAATGTTGACTAAAAATTCAGATTGTTGCTTTGGAGATTTTATACAAAGTGTTTTTGCCTTATAAATATTGCCGAGTGAGAGTTGCTCGTTGCCATGAGAGCATTCAACAGCCTTTGGGTGGTAGAGCATGATTCATTCGATACGATTTGTTTAGAAAGTTTTCAATTATATTTGCTTACATACATAAGTACATTATTCGCCACTTAAGACTAAGCCCATAGCGGCACAAAAAAAAAAAACACGAATTTCTATGAATTTAAATATTTGCTCTCTAAAGAGGGAAATCACTAAAAGTTCCAAAATGTTACATCGAACTAAAATCTAAACAGTCCAGTCGATACAGTCAAGCCATATTTATTAATGAACCTCCCGAAAAGTTGAGGTGGTGGTGCATGGGGTGCGTGGGTGGTTCCGTAAGCTTTGAATCGCCTAAAATTGGTTCCTGGTCCAAACTGAAGTTTGATTAATTTCGAAAACGTAACACATCAAAGTGATTTCCTTTAGTTGTATGACCATTTCCATTCATTGTGCTTTGAAATAAGAGTTTGGTGCTCTGCAAGGATGATTTTACGACTTCAGACTTTATTTAGAAACATTAGCGAATCATGCCCACGACTTGTAGCACAAAAAAAAAACATTATTGCTTGCGAACTTTTGACGTGATAACGTCTTATAATTCGATTTAACAGGCTGCACGCACGAAAAAATGTGTCGTTACCTTGCTCATTACTGTTCATATGTAGTTACCTTGCTCATTACTGTTCATATGTAGTTACCTTGCTCATTGCCGTTACCAAAATGTGTCGTTACCTTGCTCATATGTAGTTACCTTGCTCATATGTAGTTACCTTGCTCATATTAGTGTTACCCTGCTCATATGTAGTTACCTTGCTCATATTAGTGTTACCTTGCTCATATGTAGTTACCTTGCTCATTAGTGTTACCTTGTTCATATTAGTGTTACCTTGCTCATATGTAGTTACCTTGCTCATTGCATTGAATGAACTGCAAGCGAAAGCGCGGAAGGAACGACAAAGCAAACAAAGCAAACGAACGGCAACGTTCGACATCTTGCTCTCCCCTACTTATGTGAGCATATATATGTATGTATATGCGCATATGTACATATATAAATTCACGTATTTGTATTTGCATATGCCTTCTTATTGATTATTATTAATTTGATTTACTTGAAGAATTTAAAATAAAACCAAGTTTGTTAATAATACCTGTTATTTTAATGTTATTATTATTATTTTTTTATTATATCTGAAGGAAAAAATGTATGGTAATATTCACCATATCTATACTAATATTATAAAGAGGAAAACTTTGTTTGTTTGGTTGTAATGAATAGGCTCAAAAACTACTGGACCGATTTTAAAAATTCTTTCACCATTCGAAAGCTACATCACGAGTAACATGGATTATATTTTATTTTGGAAATAGGGCTCGAGATATAGGTCAAAACGTGGACCCGGGTAACCTTCGGATGTGTATGTACAATATGGGTATCAAAGGAAAGCTGTTGATAAGTGCTTTAATACGGGGTAATTTTCATACCTATTGATGACTAGGGTCTGGAAATATATGCCAAAACGTGGACCCGCCGTGTCTTTGCACCGAATTAAACCAAACTTACACACATTGTTAAGTAGGTATTGAAGATGATTTCCGTATAGTTTGAATACCTATTGGTAGATAGGGTCTCGAGATATAGGTTAAAACGTTGACCCGGGTAACCTTCGGATGTGTATGTACAATATGGGTATCAAATGGAAGCTGTTGGTGAATGCTTTAGTTCAGAGTATTTCCATCCGCTCCGTGACTAGGGTCTCGAGATAGAGACCAAAACGTGGACCCTAGAATGTGTTTGTACAATATGGATATCAAATGAAAGCTGTTGATAAGTGCTTTAATACGGGGTAATTTTCATACCTATTGATGACTAGGGTCTCGAAATATATGCCAAAACGTGGACCCGGGTAACCTTCGGACGTGTATGTACAATATGGGTATCAAATGAAAGCTGTTGGTGAATGCTTTAGTACAGAGTATTTTTCATGCCGCTCCGTGACTGGGGTCTCGAGATATAGGTCAAAACGTGGACCCGGGTAACCTTTGGTTGTGTATGTACAATATGGGTATAATATGAGAGCTGTTGATAAGTGCTTTAATACGGGGTAGTTTGTTATGTTATGTTATGTTATGTTATGTTATGTTATGTTATGTTATGTTATGTTATGTTATGTTATGTTATGTTATGTTATGTTATGTTATGTTATGTTATGTTATGTTATGTTATGTTATGTTATGTTATGTTATGTTATGTTATGTTATGTTATGTTATGTTATGTTATGTTATGTTATGTTATGTTATGTTATGTTATGTTATGTTATGTTATGTTATGTTATGTTATGTTATGTTATGTTATGTTATGTTATGTTATGTTATGTTATTTTATGTTATGTTATGTTATGTTATGTTATGTTATGTTATGTTATGTTATGTTATGTTATGTTATGTTATGTTATGTTATGTTATGTTATGTTATGTTATGTTATGTTGTGTTGTGTTGTGTTGTGTTGTGTTGTGTTATGCTGTGTTATGTTATGTTATGTTATGTTATGTTAAAGTATATTATGTTATGTTAATGTTAACTCATTCTCTATATCCATACAAAATATCTATCAAACAAATAAAATTAAAATTTTCTTTTGAAAAATGCAACCATTCAATCAGTATTTTCTTATGACGTTATCACGTTAAACTATCGTCAGTAAACCGACTTTGCAGACAACCTCTTTTTTAGCAAAAGTTTTAATTTCTATGATTTTGAGCAATTTTTCTTTAGTCATTGCTTTGAAATAAAAAGTACGAGTACCTTTTCCCAGCGGTCATCACGGATTTCTTAAGTGGCTCAAAATGGCTGATACAGAGTGAAAATTAGATATTACATCACCTTTAATTATTGCTTTATCTGGGCAAACAGAAGAATATTGAGATGTTCGTATTGACAATCATTTCCACTGTCGTTTGGTATTATTGTTTTCGGAACACGATGGAGAGATGGGAGCGATCGAGGCAAGTTTCCCATGAGCCTGAGTGTATCTCATAGTTTACAAACGTTACAAACTAACGTAACGGGACATTTTATGACACGAAAAAAGCTCTGCTTGGTATCTCTATGAAACTAAATGGCTATATAGAACGACGCTCAACAGGATCCTCAGCTCCGTCTGTAGGACTTCTCCGAGCCGTTCGGAATTAAATAACATTAGAAAGACAGATGTGTGACATAATCGATTACTCCATCAGGGTCATCTGCATGAAAAAGGGCCTACAGCTTAAAGAAGTGGACAAAAGAGGTTGATTCTAGTAGCGAAAGAGGACAAAACAAACACTATTGAGAATTATAACTCCTGTCATGGACTTGGTAGGCTTAACGAACAATAACCTCACTTCACAAGTCTGTCTTATACCCATCATAGCGCAGTAACGTGGAAGATATTGAATTAAGATAAAAAGGCATTCAAAGGAGTTGCAAGTTTGATTGGAACTTTGCCAAGAGAGGATGATCGGGTGGCAAAAGTGCTAGTCGAATGGGCTCAGATTCTGGTGTTCCAGGAGCCTCTGGTATGCGCGCAAAATCACATTCGGAAGGGCCATCATTCTCATGATCCTGCTTTGATTCTGGTATGTGCTCTAGTCCGAAATCACCATCTGTTTAGCCTCGCGTGGAGCAGTTTCTGGCGTTATTTCGTTATTCATTATGAAAATAATTCAGTTTTTGGTTTAAATATTCCGCTAACAACCATTCACTCGAAATGAAAAAGATTGAAAAATGTTTGTTTCTGTTTGTTTCCAAAAGTTGACTAAAAATTCAGATTGTTGCTTTTGAGATTTTATACAAAGTGTTTTTGCCTTATAAATATTGCCGAGTGAGAGTTGCTCGTTGCCATAAGAAAAATATTGAGATGTTCGTATTGACAATCATTTTCACCGTCGTTTGGTATTATTGTTTTCGGAAAACGATGGAGAGATGGGAGCGATCGAGGCAAGTTTCCCATGAGCCTGAGTGTATCTCATAGTTTACAAACAATACAAACTAACGTAACGGGACATTTCATGACACGAAAAAAGCTCTGTTTGGTATCTCTATGAAACTGAATGGAACTGAATAGAACGACGTTCAACAGGATCCTGAGCCCCGTCTGTGGGACTTCTCCGAGCCGTTCGGAATTAAATATTAGAAAGACAGATGCGTAACATAATCGATTACTCCATCAGGGTCATCCGCATGAAAAAGGGCCTACAGTTTAAAGAAGGGGACAAAAGAGGTTGATTCTAGTAGCGAAAGAGGACAAAACAAACACTATTGAGAATTATAACTCTTGTCAAGGACGTGGTAGGCAACGAACAATAACCTCACTTCACAAGTCTCTCTTATGCCCATCATAGCGCAGTAACGTGGAAGATATTGAATTAAGATAAAAAGGCATTCAAAGGAGTTGCATTAAATAGGCAAGCCTTTCTAGCTTTATGACATGTGACACTCTAACATGCATCAAAAAGCGACTACGGTACCTTGGCCAACGAAGACGCTCCGGTGAAAATATACTTCGATTCAGTCTCTTCCACTACTTTCAATGAAGCCACCTTCATTCAACCCTTGCAGTATTACATGGTCTAAACCCATCTCTTCAAGCCTATTCATTTCTTTGTTTAGAAAAACCACTTCGAGGGTGTCCTATCAGTTAGAAGGGCCATGCAATTCCCTACAATATTGCTGAGCTGGCACTCATATCAGTTCACAAAATTTTTTCAGAAGCGATCAAAAGAAAAGTCAAGAAAAAATAATTCCATGACGAATTTCGAGTGCCGTTCGTGAATCCAAGGAAATTAATGCTGCTTCGTTATCAGATAAATATTGCTCTCTTGAAAGGATGTTACATTAATTAGCATACACATTACACATACAGAGCCATTCGATTGTTTCTTTAATGTAGTGATCCGGAACCCAAAAGGCAAAGAAACTCCAAGGCAAGATGGCATTACGCCGCGACCAGAGAAACCGTGACGAAACAGCGTGATTTCTTTCCCTAACAAACTGATTGGCTGTTTTGGTGACATATCTTGGCCTCCCAGGTTGCCCGATCTTACCCCTGGGGTTTTTTCTGTGAGGACACCTCAGAAGCAAAGATTATGAAACAAACTCAGGGGCCAACTCAGCACTAAAAGAAAATATCATTCGCGAGGATAATGGCATCCCGACATCATTCTCCAGCGAGTGCCGCGGAGTACGGAGGCCATACCAAGAGCGTATCCGACGTAACGACATTTAGACGAAATAATTAAAAAAAAAAAAAAATCCGCACTTGTCTTCTTTGTAATAGTTATTGAATAACTACTTTTATCATTAGTCGACAACTCATTAGATCGAAGTTTTTAGCATTTCCTTTGAAATTCGAGTTATCGTGATTTCACTGTAGCAGTTTTTAAAATCGAAATCTGCAAAAGTACCTGTCAAGACCTCGATTATCACAATTTATTCATAAAAACCCAATTTATTTGCTGTTTTTCAATTGGTCTTCAAACGGGCCCCCAATACCAACAGTGCAATATAAGAAATAACGATACCAGGTAAGGATTAAAATTTGGGTTTGAAAATAAACACTTACGTTTTTGTGTCACCTGTATTTCGTTAAGTTGATTATTGCGTTTTTCCGTGAGATTAACGTAGTGGTTTTGCATCATTAGCCAAAATTGTTGTAATTCACGTATTTGCTGCTCCATGGATGATATAGCCTTTTCTAGCATTTTTATCTACAGTTCAGAAAATTATCTTCACTTTTCTAATTGTTTCTAAGAATATACTTTTACAAATATGTATACCTTCTTGCTTGCTGCGTCTAATCCCTCTCCTTCGCCCAATTCGGCCAGATAAGCGATACGACTTGACAAGCGGTCAACTTTTTTCAATTTTATATCGATTTGTGTTTCGATTGTACGTGTCTCGGCAGAAATGAGATCTGATTTGCGCTCAGCATTGCCTAATTTCCCTCGTAGCTCCTCTTGTTCCTGATTCATCCTAATCAATATGCCTCTGTAGTGCTCTACTTCGAGAAGTATGTCGGAGAGTTGGTTTTGCACTATGGCCAAGTTTAATTCAGTTCTTCTGCGGGTCTCTTGTGCTTCGCGTAACAGTTTCAAACGATATTGGCTCGCTTTATCTGTAATCAAATCTTCTTGCGCCAATTTCAACATGTTCTCCTCCATTTCGTATTTCTTGGCATTAAGTTTATCGATTTTCCATTGCAATCTTCGCAATTCAGTTCCCAAATTGTTGCCTTCACGATTAGCTTCGGTCAAATCCTTTTCGTTTTGCTCTAACCAAAGCGGAAGCTCTTCGAGCTTGGTTTGCAGAGAAAGCAGCGTATCGGATTGCTTTTGACCTGTAGGTGGATTTTCAGATATGTTTTAATTTTTTTTGGTTTTTATAGAAACCTTTATTGAACTCACATTCGCGTTTGAGATTTCCACAGTCGGTTAAAAGTCTTGTTTTAAAGACTTCTAATTTTTCATTTATTTTCGTTTCATTCGCAATTTGCTTTTTGATAGCCTCAATGCTCCTGGTGTTTAATTTAATGGACTCTTGTGCCTTGCTGGAAGCAAAAAAAAAAAAAAAACAGAAAACATTGTTTCGGTGTGCAGACTAAACATTATTTAGCTCTCAATGATATAAAGTACTTTATTTAGGTGGCGCAAAATTAATCATTTAATTTTGTTTTTGAATAAATTTTTTACTAAATTAAAAAATGATTTTGAGTGATGGAAATATATGTTTTAGCCTTTACATTGTTTGTTTGTTTTTATACTGCACTAGTGCCAAATATGACTGACGTGCAACGTCATTTGCAAAAGGAATAAATCTTCCAATCAGGTGATCAATTTTGCGCCACCTTGCGCAATATTGATACCCCGCTTCGAATGGCAGATGAACTACCCATTTTATGGCAGATATGCGCTCTGAGGTTTGTTGATTCCTGTTCCTAGAAAGGACCCTCAAAGGACTTTCAAACCCGTTGAGCAATGCTTCACTATCCTCAATACCCTGGAAGCAAGGAATACCACCATGCTGAGTTGGTTGCCAGTATATGAAGACCACGACTGCAATGAGCAGGCGAAATGACTAGCGAAATTATGCACTGAATCAAAATTCCACAGACTAGAACTCTTTTGACGTCTTACCAAAGTCCACATAAAAGAAGTTGTAAAGGTCTGGGAAGACACGGAATTCACGACACTGGATTGAAAGTCCAGACAGGAGGCAGGCAAAACAGTTTATTCTTTCTCTAAGAAGAGCTCAAGTATACTCCTAAACCTAGCTAGCTTTTGCTTCTACATATGTATCATAACTAATCACAATCAACTTGACACTCTCATTGTGATATACAGAAAGGTGGAAGTAAGTGTCATTATAGTACTGACCAGCCCTCCAACTATTTCAAAACAATATCCCTAATGCAGGCCAAGGCTTATCTACTTATATTATAATAAAAATATACCTTTATAATTAAATTTATTTGGGATGTATGGGCCCTGGGAGATACCTGCAAATGAAGCATGTGGCCAAGGTGACCTGGCAGGGCCTTTATTGGCTCGTTATTAATTACTACACTATATCTTACATCACTATCTGCCACACTCCATATCATTACACCATTCATATGCGATTTATCACTTACCTCATTGCCTTATGCGTTTGATAGACAATTTTGTCGCGGTGTTGTATGGCCACTATCACTTCGCTCCATGCCTGAGTCAGACGTTTATGCTCATTTTGTAGGACTTCCAAGTCGGTGCTCGCGTCACTAATGCTCATCTTCAGCGTATCGGTTACACCGCGCATTTCTTGCACTTCATTGCGCATTATCTCGACTTGATATTCCTGCTTCTTAACTTCCATGTCCAAGTGGTAAAAGAGCATATCGGATTTCTTTTTCTCTTCAGATAGTTTCTTCTGCAGTTGTGTATCTCGACTAACGATACGCTTGGCATTCTTCACTTCATCTTCCACCTCATCGGCCCAATTGCGTATATGCCCCTCCAAGGTGTTCATGCTCTCCAATTCGACCATACGTTTGTTATAATTTTGTTTTTGTTCTTTCTTAAGCTGCAACCGCTGTTCGTACTCCTCCTTGAGTTGTGCAACAGCGCCCTCCATTTCCATACGTTTCTGCATATTTGTTTGTATTTCTTGCCCATAATCTTCCAGCTGCTCGTTTTGGCGATTAATACCTTGTTGCAAGTCATATAGCTTTGCACCCTGCTCCTCGCGTGTTGCCTCTTTCAATTTGAGTTGATATTTGATTTCGGCGATCTCATTCTTTAGTTGCTCCTTTGTACGCAACAGATATTCTTTCAAGTTTGATTGAAACTTTGCCAAGAGAGGATGATCGGGTGGCAAAAGTGCTAGTCGAATGGACTCAGATTCTGGTGTTCCAGGAGCCTCTGGTATGCGCGCAAAATCACATTCGGAAGGGCCATCATTCTCATGATCCTGCTTTGTTTCTGGTATGTGCTCTGGTCCGGAATCAGTCGGAGATGTCTGTTTAGCCTCGCGTGGAGCATTTTCTGGCGTTATTTCGTTATTCATTATGAAAATAATTCAGCTTTTGGTTTAAATATTCCGCTAACAACCATTCACTCGAAATGAAAAAGATTGAAAAATGTTTGTTTCTGTTTGTTTCCAAAAGTTGACTAAAAATTCAGATAGTTGCTTTGGAGATTTTATACAAAGTGTTTTTGCCTTATAAATATTGCCGAGTGAGAGTTGCTCGTTGCTATGAGAGCATTCAACAGCCTTTGGGTGGTAGAGCATGATTCATTCGATACAATTTGTTTAGAAAATTTTCAATTATATTTGCTTATATAAGTACATTATTCGCCACTTAAGACTAAGCCCATAGCGGCACCAAAATAACACTCGTATTGCTATGTATTTAAATATTTGCTCTCTAAAGAGGGAAATCACTAAAAGTTCCAAAATGTTACATCGAACTAAAATCTAAACAGTCCAGTCGATACAGTCAACCCATATTTATTAACGAACCTCCCGAAAAGTTGAGGTGGAGGAGCATGGGGTGCGTGGGTGGTTCCGTAAGTTTGAAAAGCCTAAAATTGGGTCCTGGTCCAAACTGAAGTTTGATTAATTTCGATATTCTTTCAAGTTTGATTGAAACTTTGCCAAGAGAGGATGATCGGGTGGCAAAAGTGCTAGTTGAATGGGCTCAGATTCTGGTGTTCCAGGAGCCTCTGGTATACGCGCAAAATCACATTCGGAAGGGCCATCATTCTCATGATCCTGCTTTGATTCTGGTATGTGCTCTGGTCCGAAATCAGTCGGAGATGTCTGTTTAGCCTCGCGTGGAGCATTTTCTGGCGTTATTTCGTTATTCATTATGAAAATAATTCAGTTTTTGGTTTAAATATTCCGCTAACAACCATTCACTCGAAATGAAAAAGATTGAAAAATGTTTGTTTCTGTTTGTTTCGAAAAGTTGACTAAAAATTCAGATAGTTGCTTTGGAGATTTTATACAAAGTGTTTTTGCCTTATAAATATTGCCGAGTGAGAGTTGCTCGTTGCTATGAGAGCATTCAACAGCCTTTGGGTGGTAGAGCATGATTCATTCGATACAATTTGTTTAGAAAATTTTCAATTATTTTTGCTTATATAAGTACATTATTCGCCACTTAAGACTAAGCCCATAGCGGCACCAAAATAACACTCGTATTGCTATGTATTTAAATATTTGCTCTCTAAAGAGGGAAATCACTAAAAGTTCCAAAATATTACATCGAACTAAAATCTAAACAGTCCAGTCAATACAGTCAAGCCATATTTATTAATGAACCTCCCGAAAAGTTGAGGTGGTGGTGCATGGGGTGCGTGGGTGGTTCCGTAAGCTTTGAATCGCCTAAAATTGGTTCCTGGTCCAAACTGAAGTTTGATTAATTTCGAAAACGTAACACATCAAAGTGATTTCCTTTAGTTGTATGACCATTTCCATTCATTGTGCTTTGAAATAAGAGTTTGGTGCTCTGCAAGGATGATTTTACGACTTCAGACTTTATTTAGAAACATTAGCGAATCATGCCCACGACTTGTAGCACAAAAAAAAAACATTATTGCTTGCGAACTTTTTTAGCAAAAGTTTTAATTTCTATGATTTTGAGCACTTTTTCTTTAGTCATTGCTTTGAAATAAAAAGTACGAGTACCTTTTCCCAGCGGTCATCACGGATTTCTTAAGTGGCTCAAAATGGCTGATACAGAGTGAAAATTAGATATTACATCACCTTTAATTATTGCTTTATCTGGGCAAACAGAAAAATATTGAGATGTTCGTATTGACAATCATTTCCACTGTCGTTTGGTATTATTGTTTTCGGAACACGATGGAGAGATGGGAGCGATCGAGGCAAGTTTCCCATGAGCCTGAGTGTATCTCATAGTTTACAAACGTTACAAACTAACGTAACGGGACATTTTATGACACGAAAAAAGCTCTGTTTGGTATCTCTATGAAACTAAATGGCTATATAGAACGAGGTTCAACAGGATCCTCAGCTCCGTCTGTGGGACTTCTCCGAGCCGTTCGGAATTAAATAACATTAGAAAGACAGATGTGTGACATAATCGATTACTCCATCAGGGTCATCTGCATGAAAAAGGGCCTACAGCTTAAAGAAGTGGACAAAAGAGGTTGATTCTAGTAGCGAAAGAGGACAAAACACTATTGAGAATTATAACTCTTGTCAAGGACGTGGTAGGCAACGAACAATAACCTCACTTCACAAGTCTGTCTTATACCCATCATAGCGCAGTAACGTGGAAGATATTGAATTAAGATAAAAAGGCATTCAAAGGAGTTGCAAGTTTGATTGGAACTTTGCCAAGAGAGGATGATCGGGTGGCAAAAGTGCTAGTCGAATGGGCTCAGATTCTGGTGTTCCAGGAGCCTCTGGTATGCGCGCAAAATCACATTCGGAAGGGCCATCATTCTCATGATCCTGCTTTGATTCTGGTATGTGCTCTAGTCCGAAATCATCATCTGTTTAGCCTCGCGTGGAGCAGTTTCTGGCGTTACTTCGTTATTCATTATGAAAATAATTCAGTTTTTGGTTTAAATATTCCGCTAACAACCATTCACTCGAAATGAAAAAGATTGAAAAATGTTTGTTTCTGTTTGTTTCCAAAAGTTGACTAAAAATTCAGATTGTTGCTTTGTAGATTTTATACAAAGTGTTTTTGCCTTATAAATATTGCTGAGTGAGAGTTGCTCGTTGCCATAAGAAAAATATTGAGATGTTCGTATTGACAATCATTTTCACCGTCGTTTGGTATTATTGTTTTCGGAACACGATGGAGAGATGGGAGCGATCGAGGCAAGTTTCCCATGAGCCTGAGTGTATCTCATAGTTTACAAACAATACAAACTAACGTAACGGGACATTTCATGACACGAAAAAAGCTCTGTTTGGTATCTCTATGAAACTGAATGGAACTGAATAGAACGACGTTCAACAGGATCCTGAGCCCCGTCTGTGGGACTTCTCCGAGCCGTTCGGAATTAAATATTAGAAAGACAGATGCGTAACATAATCGATTACTCCATCAGGGTCATCCGCATGAAAAAGGGCCTACAGCTTAAAGAAGGGGACAAAAGAGGTTGATTCTAGTAGCGAAAGAGGACAAAACAAACACTATTGAGAATTATAACTCTTGTCAAGGACGTGGTAGGCAACGAACAATAACCTCACTTCACAAGTCTCTCTTATGCCCATCATAGCGCAGTAACGTGGAAGATATTGAATTAAGATAAAAAGGCATTCAAAGGAGTTGCATTAAATAGGCACGCCTTTCTAGCTTTATGGCATGCGACACTCTGACACGCATCAAAAAGCGACTACGGTACCTTGGCCAACGAAGATGCTCCGATGAAAATATACTTCGATTCAGTCTCTTCCACTACTTTCAATGAAGCCACCTTCATTCAACCCTTGCAGTATTACATGGTCTAAACCCATCTCTTCAAGCCTATTCATTTATTTGTTTAGAAAAACCACTTCGAGGGTGTCCTATCAGTTAGAAGGGCCATGCAATTCCCTACAATATTGCTGAGCTGGCACTCATATCAGTTCACAAAAATTTTTCAGAAGCGATCAAAAGAAAAGTCAAGAAAAAATAATTCCATGACGAATTTCGAGTGCCGTTCGTGAATCCAAGGAAATTAATGCTGCTTCGTTATCAGATAAATATTGCTCTCTTGAAAGGATGTTACATTAATTAGCATACACATTACACATACAGAGCCATTCGATTGTTTCTTTAATGTAGTGATCCGGAACCCAAAAGGCAAAGAAACTCCAAGGCAAGATGGCATTACGCCGCGACCAGAGAAACCGTGACGAAACAGCGTGATTTCTTTCCCTAACAAACTGATTGGCTGTTTTGGTGACATATCGTGGCCTCCCAGGTTGCCCGATCTTACCCCTATGGGCTTTTTTCTGTGAGGACACCTGAGAAGCAAAGATTATGAAACAAACTCAGGGGCCAACTCAGCACTAAAAGAAAATATCATTCGCGAGGATAATGGCATCCCGACATCATTCTCCAGCGAGCGGCGCTGAGTACGGAGGCCATACCAAGAGCGTATCCGACGTAACGACATTTAGACGAAATAATTAAAAAAAAAAAAAAAATCCGCACTTGTCTTCTTTGTAATAGTTATTGAATAACTACTTTTATCATTAGTCGACAACTCATTAGATCGAATTTTTTAGCATTTCCTTTGAAATTCGAGTTATCGTGATTTCACTGTAGCAGTTTTTAAAATCGAAATCTGCAAAAGTACCTGTCAAGACCTCGATTATCACAATTTATTCATAAAAACCCAATTTATTTGCTGTTTTTCAATTGGTCTTCAAACGGGCCCCCAATACCAACAGTGCAATATAAGAAATAACGATACCAGGTAAGGATTAAAATTTGGGTTTGAAAATAAACACTTACGTTTTTGTGTCACCTGTATTTCGTTAAGTTGATTATTGCGCTTTTCCGTTAGATTAACGTAGTGGTTTTGCATCATTAGCCAAAATTGTTGTAATTCACGTATTTGCTGCTCCATGGATGATATAGCCTTTTCCAGCATTTTTATCTATAGTTCAGAAAATTATCTTCACTTTTCTAATTGTTTCTGAGAATATACTTTTACAAATATGTATGTATACCTTCTTGCTTGCTGCGTCTAATCCCTCTCCTTCGCCCAATTCGGCCAGATAAGCGATACGACTTGACAAGCGGTCAACTTTTTTCAATTTTATATCGATTTGTGTTTCGATTGTACGTGTCTCGGCAGAAATGAGATCTGCGTTGCGCTCAGCATTGCCTAATTTCCCTCGTAGCTCCTCTTGTTCCTGATTCATCCTAATCAATATGCCTCTGTAGTGCTCTACTTCGAGAAGTATGTCGGAGAGTTGGTTTTGCACTATGGCCAAGTTTAATTCAGTTCTTCTGCGGGTCTCTTGTGCTTCGCGTAACAGTTTCAAACGATATTGGCTCGCTTTATCTGTAATCAAATCTTCTTGCGCCAATTTCAACATGTTCTCCTCCATTTCGTATTTCTTGGCATTAAGTTTATCGATTTTCCATTGCAATCTTCGCAATTCGGTTCCCAAATTGTTGCCTTCACGATTAGCTTCGGTCAAATCCTTTTCGTTTTGCTCTAACCAAAGCGGAAGCTCTTCGAGTTTGGTTTGCAGAGAAAGCAGCGTGTCGGATTGCTTTTGACCTGTAGGTGGATTTTCAGATATGTTATATTTTTTTTTGGTTTTTATAGAAACCTTTATTGAACTCACATTCGCGTTTGAGATTTCCACAGTCGGTTAAAAGTCTTGTTTTAAAGACTTCTAATTTTTCATTTATTTTCGTTTCATTCGCAATTTGCTTTTTGATAGCCTCAATGCTCCTGGTGTTTAATTTAATGGACTCTTGTGCCTTGCTGGAAGCAAAAAAAAAAAAAACAGAAAACATTGTTTCGGTGTTCAGACTAAACATTACTTAGCTCTCAATGATATAAAGTACTTTATTTAGGTGGCGCAAAATTAATCATTTAATTTTGTTTTTGAATAAATTTTTTACTAAATTAAAAAATGATTTTGAGTGATGGAAATATATGTTTTGGCCTTTACATTGTTTGTTTGTTTTTATACTGCACTAGTGCCAAATATGACTGACGTGCAACGTCATTTGCAAAAAGAATAAATCTTCCAATCAGGTGATCAATTTTGCGCCACCTTGCGCAATATTGATACCCCGCTTCGAATGGCAGATGAACTACCCATTTTATGGCAGATATGCGCTCTGAGGTTTGTTGATTCCTGTTCCTAGAAAGGACCTTCAAAGGACTTTCAAACCCGTTGAGCAATGCTTCACTATCCTCAATACCCTGGAAGCAAGGAATACCACCATGCTGAGTTGGTTGCCAGTATATGAAGACCACGACTGCAATGAGCAGGCGAAATGACTAGCGAAATTATGCACTGAATCAAAATTCCACAGACTAGAACTCTTTTGACGTCTTACCAAAGTCCACATAAAAGAAGTTGTAAAGGTCTGGGAAGACACGGAATTCACGACACTGGATTGAAAGTCCAGACAGGAGGCAGGCAAAACAGTTTATTCTTTCTCTAGGAAGAGCTCAAGTATACTCCTAAACCTAGCTAGCTTTTGCTTCTATGTATCATAACTAATCACAATCAACTTGACACTCTCATTGTGATATACAGAAAGGTGGAAGTAAGTGTCATTATAGTACTGACCAGCCCTCCAACTATTTCAAAACAATATCCCTAATGCAGGCCAAGGCTTATCTACTTATATTATAATAAAAATATACCTTTATAATTAAATTTATTTGGGATGTATGGGCCCTGGGAGATACCTGCAAATGAAGCATGTGGCCAAGGTGACCTTGCAGGGCCTTTATTGGCTCGTTATTAATTACTACACTATCTCTAACATCACTATCTGCCACACTCCATATCATTACACCATTCATATGCGATTTATCACTTACCTCATTGCCTTATGCGTTTGATAGACAATTTTGTCGCGGTGTTGTATGGCCACTATCACCTCGCTCCATGCCTGAGTCAGACGTTTATGCTCATTTTGTAGGACTTCCAAGTCGGTGCTCGCGTCACTAATGCTCATCTTCAGCGTATCGGTTACGCCGCGCATTTCTTGCACTTCATTGCGCATTATCTCGACTTGATATTCCTGCTTCTTAACTTCCATGTCCAAGTGGTAAAAGAGCATATCGGATTTCTTTTTCTCTTCGGATAGTTGCTTCTGCAGTTGTGTATCTCGACTTACGATACGCTTGGCATTCTTCACTTCATCTTCCACCTCATCGGCCCAATTGCGTATATGCCCCTCCAAGGTGTTCATGCTCTCCAATTCGACCATACGTTTGTTATAATTTTGTTTTTGTTCTTTCTTAAGCTGCAAACGCTGTTCGTACTCCTCCTTGAGTTGTGCAACAGCGCCCTCCATTTCCATACGTTTCTGCATATTTGTTTGTATTTCTTGCCCATAATCTTCCAGCTGCTCGTTTTGGCGATTAATACCTTGTTGCAAGTCATATAGCTTTGCACCCTGCTCCTCGCGTGTTGCCTCTTTCAATTTGAGTTGATATTTGATTTCGGCGATCTCATTCTTTAGTTGCTCCTTTGTACGCAACAGATATTCTTTCAAGTTTGATTGAAACTTTGCCAAGAGAGGATGATCGGGTGGCAAAAGTGCTAGTCGAATGGGCTCAGATTCTGGTGTTCCAGGAGCCTCTGGTATGCGCGCAAAATCACATTCGGAAGGGCCATCATTCTCATGATCCTGCTTTGATTCTGGTATGTGCTCTGGTCCGGAATCAGTCGGAGATATTTGTTTAGCCTCGCGTGGAGCACTTTCTGGCGTTACTTCGTTATTCATTATGAAAATAATTCAGTTTTTGGTTTAAATATTCCGCTAACAACCATTCACTCGAAACGAAAAAGATTGAAAAATGTTTGTTTCTGTTTGTTTTCAAAAGTTGACTAAAAATTCAGATTGTTGCTTTGGAGATTTTATACAAAGTGTTTTTGCCTTATAAATATTGCCGAGTGAGAGTTGCTCGTTGCCATGAGAGCATTCAACAGCCTTTGGGTGGTAGAGCATGATTCATTCGATACGATTTGTTTAGAAAATTTTCAATTATATTTGCTTACATAAGTACATTATTCGCCACTTAAGACTAAGCTCATAGCGGCACCAAAAGAAAATCGTATTGCTATGTATTTAAATATTTGCTCTCTAAAGAGGGAAATCACTAAAAGTTCCAAAATGTTACATCGAACTAAATTCTAAACAATCCAGTCGATACAGTCAACCCATATTTATTAATGAACCTCCCGAAAAGTTGGGTGGTGCAATCAGAAGGTGATGCATTGATGATTTTTGAAAATCCGAGCCCCATGCATTTCAAATATAGGTTACGGAAGTTCTTACTAGGTACGGATGCTTTAAAAATACGTAAGTTATGAACAAAAGTACACTAGTACATACAGTCCGCAACACTGTAAGTTTTGCTGCTCGTGGTAAAGTGGAAGCTGATGAAACCGAGTGGTTTCGCCCAAGTGATACATCAGTGGAGAGTCTAAAAGTTTTTTTTTCTGATTGAAGTGATATTGGAAGAATTCACATTTTGCAACGAGCTGCAACAGTGAGAAGAGTTGGATAGTCTAGACGAGGATGTGATTGAATATGTTTCAGGCTTCATTATAAGAAAGTTGGGATTGACAGAATACGTTTCTATTGAGCCTACCTTTACTTGGGTGGATGAAGTGTCCAGAGGAGGCATAATAAAGCCCACTGATTGTGTGCTCGGAGCACGTAAATGTCAGCGTCGGTGTCAAGAACCTTTTTGTAAAACCAGAATGTATCAGTTAAATATAAATTTAAGCACATCATTGCGAAATAAAGGACATTTTTAAAACCTCCCTTTAAACGCAATAATAATAATTAATTTAAATAAGCACAGTTAGTTTTTCAAGTATATTAGTAATGTAAGAGAAATTGTGACCAGGGGATCAAAGCTCCAAACGTAGATGGGCAAAGTATGGTAAGGCAATTTAAAAGTTTGTGTTAGTAAATTAAATTTATGATGAATCCGGTTTTTTATGTAAAAATTCGATTAAACAAAAAAGTACTTTTTTGCTACCATTGCCATTAAAATGGATTTAGTAATTGAATCATGGACTTAAGATAACTTTCACAAACCACATATATATTTTGAATTAGCTGCGCGTCCAAAAAATAAGTAGATTATTGTAATGTTTTCAGTCTTTCTGCAAAATATTTTTTTTGTTCCTGTTTAGAAAATAGGTATTTATATGAATACAAAAAAAAAATAACAGAATAAAAAAACAAATATTGCGTGCACCACACTCTGCGATGTTTACAGGTATAGCGCGAAAATACTTTGTACAAAATTTCCAAAGCAGCAAGCCTTGCAACAAACTGAGATTTCAATGTAAATTTCAGTGAACTTATGAAAAAAAAATAAGCAAAAATTTTCAATTTTTTACATTTGATTGAATCATTGTTAGGGGAATCATTTTCATTTGCGTTACGAAGCGTCGAGCAAGAGACGGGAACGCAATATCGGCTGCACATTGCCGACCACAAACCATCATAAACCATGTTATAACAGGATTTTCCATCGAATTTCCGCTTTCGCATGTCAAATTCAATTAGTAGTCCAGTGAGAAGCAACAATTTAAAATATTTTCCTAGAAGTTAGAAGGCTCAGATCTTCTTCTTTGAAGGTATAAACATTCTTCAATCCTACCGAAGCTAGAGCAGTCGCACGTAATATTTTTCACCTTTTTATCTCTTCGTAAATCGTATTCTGCAAAGAAGAAAAGATCTTGAAGACACCGTAGGTCGAGTCTACGTGCAGTCACTTGGTCAGTAGTGGGAATACTGGGTTGCCACTTTCATTTCATGTGCGACCCTATGAAACTAATATCGATTTGTATTCACGAAAATTGTTCAGAAAATATTCCGCTAACAACCATTCAAACCGAACGAAAAATATTGGAAATTTTAGGTGCTGAAGGAAACAATTTGCAGAGGGGTGTTGGTGAGTTTTTCCTCTATGTATTTTTTGATTTTTTTGCATTCTACTGCGCGTTGCTGTTTCATACCTTCTACGATTTCATCTTCGCCTAAGTCTTTTAATACTCCAGAGTATATTACACCTTTTGAGATATTGAGCGTTGGGTGAAGAGAGACAGATATATTGCAAATATTTCAAAATTGTGTTGCTTTAAGGTATTTATTCGCCTGTTGTTGAATAAGTAAGTCTCCTTCTTTAGTGAATGGTATTTCTAGAGGTTTTTCTGTTGTTATCGATTCTAGTGCTTTGCTGACTGTGAAAATCTTGTAGGTTTTAATTGCTCGGTGTTATAAAGAGAGTTTGAATTAATAATTGGTGGCACCTTGGCACGTAAAAAATACACTTGTTCGAGTGTTATTTGAGATTGACACAAAATACTGCACAAGCGACTGTTCTAACGTGACTGCACTGTTTTTTTTTTAATTTAATTTTTATTCAATTTTCAATATTTGAAAAACAAATTAGATTAATAAATAGAGAATGCTCTCTCTATGCCAAGTACAGCTTGTTATTTATTAAGTTGACTGAAATTTTCATTGAAATTTCAATTTGTTGCAAGGCTTGCTACTTCGGAAATTTTGTACAAAGTGTTTTCGCGTTATAAAAATTGTCACGTATGGCTTGCTAATTACCATAAAATCTAGCTGTAGGGTGGTTGGTATTTTTCATGCAAAATTTTTTGATTGAGCACCGAGGTATTGCCAGATTTTTTGGGATTTTGGGCGGTCCATATTTCTATTATGGCTAACGACTTGAGCTTCCAGGTAGCTTGCTAAAATTCTTAATTTTCTCTCGATTTATGTATATAACTCGAACAGGATTCTCATTAAAAGAAGCTTGAAAAAAAATTGATAACAATGAAATTTATGGTAAAATATGATATGATATTTATTTATGGATTCGTCAGAGGCCAAGCAAAACATGTACTTATATAGGAGATTTTTGAGTGCTGTTGACATATTGGATTCTTGCATACAATACAATAACATAAAGGGTTTTCCAATAAGAGGTGTTATTTTGATATTCAAAGAAAGTTCTATTTTTTAATATAAATGACCGGATGTTTATTTCATTATAAAGAGGAAGGTATGCCGTTAATAGTGGAAAATAACATCAGGCAAATTACCACCACGACCACGCTTACAGGACAATATCAGTTTCATGAAATTTTCCATAACCGAATTGAAAAGTGGCTGCCCTATGTTTTCAATAGCCTCACGAATTCCATCTTTGAGGTCTTGAAACGAC
Source organism: Anastrepha obliqua (assembly GCF_027943255.1). Taxonomy (NCBI): domain Eukaryota; kingdom Metazoa; phylum Arthropoda; class Insecta; order Diptera; family Tephritidae; genus Anastrepha; species Anastrepha obliqua. The sequence continues at coordinate 50,339,069 of NC_072896.1, forward strand.
CCTGGGCTATTGGCGTAGACCTTCTCTTTCACGTGGCCCCGAAGAAAAAAGTTACAAGGTATTAAATCACAAGATCTCGGTGGCCAAGTGGGATCACCTCTTCAAAAAATAACACTGTTCAGAAACTTATCCCGTAAAAGATCAGTGGTTTCGTTGCTTGTGTGTCACGTAGCACCGTCTTGTTGAAAATAAACGTTGTCCAGATCAATAACATCCAATTCCGTCCATAAAAAATCGTTAATAATCTCTCGAAATAGCACCTGTTATTCAAAATAACACCTGTTATTGGATAACCCTTTATAAACGAATTTTTCGACAAAAGCTTTTCGCCTCTTTGTAGGCAAAGACGACAATCTCTCTTCGCTTTGAGTGTATCGGCTCCGGTTGATTGGTTTACTACAATATTCTCAGGGATAGTAATTGGCTTGTTGCATCTAACAACACAAGACCACGCAAAACTATGTGACATTACTTGTGTATGTGTTCTAAGTTAGTTCATAGTTGTATAACCAATATTAATAGTTGTCGGGATCAGTGAGTCCCTAAAGGAGTGTTTTAATTATATTTAAAAAAAATGTGCGAGTATATTTTTACGCCTGTGCAAATGTATAATAAATTTCGTTCCTTGAGAGTTATTAAGAGGCAATTTACGCATCTATAAAAATCATAACTCCGAAATAATAAAGGATATTAAATAAATAATTTTATAAAACTTACTTGTACGGGGCAAGCAAGGGAATAACTTGCCGAGCCATTGAGAAGTATCTAATACAGATCTAAAAACAGTTCTATGTTTAAGTAATAAATTCAAAAAATGCTGGCTTCCATGATGTGGGTATTTGTACGAGTATGCTATACATATCGCCAGATGATTCGCCAAAAGCCCACTGCAGTGGGCTTGGGCTGTCGAACATACCACTTTTCGCTCGCATCGCTCCAAAAAAGTGCTCTCAATGATGTCTTGATTTAATCGGTATGTCAAGTTGTATTCCATGCTATACCTTTCCTGAGCATACCGATGTAAGCCTTTGAACGAATTATTCCTCACCAGAATGCCCTTTTGAAACGGTAACAGCGATTGCCGTCCAAAAGTTTTTGTAGTTTCCATATGCCAATTCTGTCTATAAATTCGTTTCGATTTAACAAATCCATGCCAAAACGGTTTCTTCGTTGGCACTGATTGGATGTTCAACATTTTGTATTAAAAATGTCGAACCAGCTGTTAATAATTTCAGCAAACTCCGCTGTTTCTATAGCATTGTAAATCTCATGGCCCAGGGCATAAACCCGCCATATTGCGCTTGAATTGCTGTGTGAGAACAATTGAGCAGCCAACTTCACCTTTTGATGCCCAGCATGATGCGCCGTGAGATGCTCTTCGTTAAGTTTGTATGTAATGGAAGCGTCCGACACCGACGTAAAGTGAGCAACTGAGCAATCGTTCTCGATGTCAGCATTTTGCCTTTATACATGCGAGGATATCCAGTGTCGAGGAAGTGATTGCCAAGCAGTTTAAGTAAATGCGGAACGTCTGCAAACACAAATATTTTGCCTTTTATTGCTGGATTGGAAAACCAGGTTTGCTCTAAGAAAAAAAAATTGTTATAAAATGATATGGCAATCTTTCAAAATAGGTTTGGTATACAAAATAGGAGTGCCATACTCGATACTTTCAACTCTTTCCACAAGGACTGATTTCCTGCTCCCATATCTGATACAATAACCACCACTGTAAACCCGGATTCCTGAATCTTAATGTTGAGGTTGACCGAAATTTCCTTCGTAGTTGCAAGGATTGCGAATAGTGTCGGGTGACTGGTCGTATTCATAAATGAATTGCACTTTCATTTCGTCGTAGCACATTATGCAGAGTATATCTTTAACGAGTACGCAAGAGTAGCAAGGGAACGGAAAAGCACTTTTATATAAATGGCCAATGCGTTGGCCCAGCTGCGTGAACAGCAATGACAGAGGAAATGTCTTGCCATGCCCAGTGGATGTTTTTTGGCTGATTTGTCCCTACGCAAAAATTGTTGTTATATGTGATTTGAGTTTTTCTAACTCCTTAACTCGCGTTCTCTATTCATCAATTTTGGTTTCAACATCTGCCACATGACAATCTTCATACGACCTAAGGCAAAAGATTAGCCACAAGAGGTTTTTATTATCTCATTAATATATATTTACTCGGTTTGGGTTGAGGTATCGTAAATTTTGGAAGGAGCTGCATGAGTTTCAGCCCATTCAGATGGAGTTTCAGCTATCGGCAACGCATCTTCACATAACCTCCCCTTTTAGATCCATATAGAATGTAGAAGTATGTATTTCGGCTACCAAAATGGGGTGAGAATGAAAATTTTTTGAAGAAAGGTTTTAAATCGACGCCGCACGACTAAGACCATATTTTGTCTTTTATTACATTCATTGGGTCTATGTTTTGTGACACAAAGCGCAACTTGCTTGTTGAACCAAGGATTATTTTCCAAGGGAGCACAAAATTTAGGTAGTGGGGGTGTACAAATGTTGACCAGAGAAACTAAAACCCTGTAGGAAGGAAACCAAAATCCTGCTGTAAGTAAGGAAACCAAAATCTTGTTGTTTGAGACGATATGACGACAAAACCGAAATCCAAATGCTTGAGACGAAACGACGACGCGAAATATTTCTTGATTTTTACAGCTTTTTAAATTACGTATTTCAATATATTTTCAAAAATGTTCCCTTTCATACATGATTCAATAATTAATGGTTTGCTCAGTAAACAGCTTTCTCGTTCTCTCTTGACAAATCGGCTCCCTTAGCAAGAAACTGTGTTGCTAACTCAAGAGATTGTAAGTAAAAGTGGAGCAAAAGTAAAATTTGTAGAACAAACATAATCGTTGGCATCATTGCTATTTGATTTCTACGAATTCGCTGACATTTGAATTTCTGAATTCGTGAATTTGAGTAAGTTTTTAGTAAATACATATTATTCAATAAATAAATTATAATTTTACATTCATTAGGTTATTTCCGTGCTAATTTGAGCCTTTTACTGTGCATGCTTGCGACTGAAGCTGTTTTTAATCGTTTTCCTGCGTCATACAAACACAAACACGTAAGTTCAAACTAATGGCCAATAGACTTTGAAATTATATAAAGAGTGAACCTTTTCGTTTACAGGTTTCCAACTGCCCATCTACAGAGCCACTCGTTCTTAAAGCCCATATCCTAATTGGTATGTACATATGTATATAAATTTTGTGTTACTTTTTTATATTATTATTATTTATTATATATAGTATGTTGTCTGTTTTCTTTAGCGTAAAAGTTATATAGTTTTATTTTATATATAATATTTAATATTTAAATAATGATAAAATTAGCTTTAGTAAATTGATGATAATTTAAGTTACAAGTTAATCAATAAAGCAAACAGAAAACAATAACCGATGTTCTTTTAAATTTTATTGTACATGCCAAAAAATAAAACAACCGGGGCATATTATTTGTCTGCGCTGGATTATTTAAGTTTACGTATGGAGTTTACTTTAGTTTCAATGTTTTATGGTGAACACAAACTTTGCTCCGGTTGTTGTGTAATTTGAGTGCAATGATTATACATACATGAGTACTTGGTAGTTAGAAAAGTAAAGAAGCTGATTAAGTTTTGTTACTTATTTAGTAAATCAAATATGCCAAAAGCCAGTTGCAAATTGTGCCATACATGGGCAAAAGAAAATATCAGTATGTTCCATGTTCCGCAAGACGCAATAAAAAGAAAAAAATGGTCCGAGTCCTGCGGTGTCGAATTGCAGCCTGGTTCAAAACTTTGCTCGTTACATTTTACTGCGGAGGATTTTGTATCTGGGGCGAATCGGAAACGGTTGAAGTTATCTGAAGATGCTTTACCCATTGCTGTTGAAAGTATTTGCAATTGGAATAAATTAAATAATAATTCTTCCAAATTCGTGGATGTTTCAACCCAAACCGAGTAAATATTAATATAATTTAATTTCACAGCATGCTTTTTTTAATAAATGAAGTTTGTACTCTAGATCATATGAAGATTGTCGAGTGAAGTGTCTTGAAGCAGAAGTAGAGAAACTTCAAAACAAACTCGTTCAATATCAGAAGCTCAATATCGAAACAGCTGAGTTTATATCGATTGTGAACGACTGGTTCGACATATTCAACCGGAAATTCACAAATTTTCAATCCATGCCAACAAAAAAGCCTTTCGGAATGGATTTGCTGCACCAACTACCATTTTTGGAAAGAATGGATTCGTGTATGCACAACACAAGGGCATTTGGACGCAAAACGATGCTAGCCTTTCAAAAGGGTGTGCTAATGAGCAACAACTCACTCAGAGATTTGTACAGATATGTCCATGACCACTATGACATTCAATATATCCTGACCTATCGACTAAACCAGGATATCATAGAGCATTTTTTTGGGTCAATGCACGCGAAAGGTGGGCTTTTTGACAATCCGAGCCCCATACATTTCAAATATAGGTTGCGGAAGCACTTCTAGGTAAGGGTGCTTTAAAAATACATAAGTTATGAACAAAAGTGCATTTATCATTATGTAATTAATTACAGCCCGCAACACTGTAAGTTTTGCTGCTCGTGGTAACGTCGAATCAGATGAAACCGAATGGCTTCGTCTGAGTGATACATCAGTCGAGAGCCTGAAAAGATTTCTTTCTGATGATGAGATGTTATTGGAGGAATCCTCGTTTTGCAGCGAGGTAGCATTTCCCAACGAGTTTCAACAGGGAGAAAAGTTGGATAGTCTCCACGAGGACGCAATTGAATATGTTGCAGGCTTCATCATAAGAAAGCTGGGACTGACAGAGCACATTTCCAATGAGCCTACCTTCACTTGGGTTGATGAAGTGTCCAGAGGAGGCTTAACCAAGCCTTGCACCAGTTTTTTAAACACAACAAAACAATTGGAGCTTGTATTCCAGAATTTTAACGGGAGAACTGTTCGGCACTGCGACAGCTATTTGGAAAAATTGATCGCGTGTTCGGAACACGTAAATGTCAGCGTCGACGTCAAAAAGCTTTTCTTTAAAACTAGAATGTACCAACGAATTAAACATTTAAACAAATCGTTGCGTAATAAAAGCCATTTTTAAAAAATCCTTTAAATACAGTACAGTCTGTTTTCAAGTAGATAGTAACATACGAAAAGTTTTTACTTGGGTATCAAAACTATAAATTTACGTAGGTAAAACGTAGTCTAGTATGGCGTAAGTATGTTAAAGTGTGTTTTTAGTCAAGTAAATTTATGATGAATCTGCTTCTTCTATGAAATAATTTATTATGACCCTATTTGCCTATCGCACCGCAGTCGGTACTTCGTTACCGGACCAACGCCGAGTTATGTCCCAACATGTATGGGTAATTTTAATGCTCTCGTAATCACAACAACAAAATTCAATTCAAAATTGAATTGAATTATTGGACTTATTTTAACTATTTTGTGTTTTAGTTCTCATTAGACAAATTCTGCTAAAAACTCCTATTTGCACCATATATTTGCTTATACACTACATATGTACATATGTATGGTATATGAAATTAAATTTACTTTGTGCATGAACAATGAATTTTAAAATAACTTATTTACGTTCAAATATTAATTTTAAATTATGTTTTAAACCGTTTGCAGCTTATTTCCATTTAAATAAAAAAGTACGTTTTGCTACTATTATCATCAAGAGGGATTTAATTTTTCCCCCTTTCTCACCCTTTTTAAATGCAACCTTTTGTAAGGGAGTGTCAAAATTCTAATGTCACAAGTGAGCAAACCTTTAATAATTGAACCATGTCATCAACTATACAAAACTTTATATTTTTTATATTTTCATATACAAAAAATATTTCAATCAAAGCCTACTTATGTTTAAACCTTAAAGTGTATAACTCACAAATGTCATATACTGTTTCAGTTTACATAATGAGTGAATATTTGAGTATTTTAATATTCGTTGCGAATGCCATTAGGGTGATCCAAAATTGCTTTTGGCATAATAACCTTCTTTAAATATTTCAATCAAGAGTTAAAATTGTTGTAAGCGAAATATATTTTTAATTAAATTTGTTTTCACGCGAATTATCGAAAAAATTCTTATAATGCGTATCGATTTTTTTATTTCATTTCATGTTTTATTAATGTTTTTATACTCACCTCAAAATCTTAGAGCTTATTTATTATGCATATATTATTGTTCTCGAGAACCAAAAGCCTTAGAAGTAGTGAATTTACAAATCCAAAATTACAGCTGAGGTGTTTTTGTATATATAAAGTGTGTGCACTTATTCGTACAGGTGTGCAGGTGTTGAAATGCTGTACTTGAGCCTTTACGAACCCTGCAAATAAAAGCTTTTAAAAACGATTTGTTTACAAATTTCCCATCAGAACTTACTAATTGGAGTATATGTCTGGTAGCCGGAATTGTATGATACTTGGAAAAATAAAAACCAAATATAAGAATGTTTACAAATGCCTGATTGGGACTTTCATGTATGAAAATTCACCAAACGATGGCTTTCTGCAGTAAAAAAAACAGCTTTACATAAAAATTGTCACTTTATTGCCATTAGAAATGAAATTCGATGAACCTAAATAATGAAAACCGTTATTAATTTGCAGAACAATTCGTTTTTATAATGACACTTGTTCGAATTCTTACAATTAGATAAATTATTTAAACGAATAATAACAACATAAAGCCTCAAAATCATTCCTTCAATCGCATTTGCGTTACGAAGCGTCGAGCAAGAGACGCAACCGGGAATGCAATATCTGTCATCGGCTGTACGGGTACATTGCTGACCACAAACCCCCACAAACCATGTTATAGCAGGATTTTCCATAGTGTTTTCGCTTCCGCATGTCAAAGTCAATTAGCAGTTCAGTGAAATATTTTGCTAGGGGTTAGAAGGCTCAGGTCTTCTTTTATTCTTCACAAATCACAAGCCCAATCCTACCGAAGCTAGATCAGTCGCACATAATATTTTTCACCCTTTTTTTTTTCTTCGTCAATCGTACTCTGCAACGAAGAAACATCTGGTCAGACCTTGAAGACGCCGTATGTTGAGTCAGCTTGCAGTCAGTGGGTCAGTCGTCGATATACTGCGTTGTCGCTTTCATTTCATGTGTGACCATTCGAAAAAAATATCCATTTTTATTCACGAGAATTATTCAGAAAATATCCGCTTACAACTCTTCGAACCGAACGTAAAAGATTGAAAATGTTTTCTTTATTTTTGATTTCATAAGTTGATTGAAATTTACATGAAAATTTCAGTTTGTTGCAAAGCTTGCTGCTTTGAAAATTTTGTACAAAGTATTTTCGCTATAAACATTGTCAAGTGTGGCTTGCTATATACCACAAAATCAAGTTTCAGGATGGTTGAGTATTCTTCATGCAATAATTTTTCAATAGTTTATTAAAATCATAAGCAAGCGGCATGATTCGATTATTATTTAGAGTTCTGGCATTATTTCGAAACCAAAAGAAAATTAGCACAAATACTTTTTTCATGTACGTAATATGGCTTTAGTAGAAACAGAAAACAGTCTCATTATCAATGGAATGAAATTTCTACCAGCAGCTGCTTTAGCTGACTTCATAGAAGGGCAAATCGAATCTCTAATAAGACACTTGGTAACTCGAGTTATGGCTTAGTTGCTTTGGTAAACATAACGCACGTATTCCATTACGGATCTATGATCACCTCAAGCATCTGATTATTTTGGCAGAGCAAGTTCTGTACGGGCTTCCATGGGCCTTCAATCATATATGACGCTATGTACAGAGGCCGTCAAAGTCAATGTGGCAAAATTCTTTGCTTTAATTCTCCAAGCAAATGCTCTAGCTTCTTTGTGGCTAGTATGAACTGGTATTTTGCTGATACGTGGCTGGACAAGTGAAATTTCCTTGGACGTCCCCGTACTAAAAATACCAAAACAAAAAAATAAAACACGAACTTATTTTAAAATTTTTCCTACAGGGTATTCACCATGCACTTGCTCATAAGTACACACATATTCGTCCATAGATGATATATATACATATACTCGTACATACTCATATACAGATCTTGTTTCTTTCTCCACGGTTGAAGCTAAGCTGTTAACTTGCCAACAGAGATGCCACTAACGACAAAAATATCAGAATATCAAACAAATGCAAAAAATATCCCATATTTAGAAAAACCGAGTTTTTATAAATAAAGGCATTCGAATAGTTGTTTTATTTAATAACAGTATATGAAATTATTATCGGCTACCGTAGCCGAATAGGATGGTGGGTGACTACCATTCGGAAAAACGGAGAACGTAGGTTCGAGTGTCCGTGAAACACCAAAATTAAGAAAAAGTTTTTTCTAATAGCGGTTGCCCCTCGGGAGGCAATGGCAAACCTACGAGTGTATTTCTGCCTTGAAAAAGCTGCTCATAAAAAAATATCTGCCATCCGGAGTCGGCTGTAGGTCCCTCCATTTGTGAATCAACATCAAGACGCACACCACAAATAGGAGGAGTAGCGCCATATATATAATATATATGTATATATAATATATATGTATTATATATATATGTTATATATACCTATAGATGAAATTTACATAAAAAGTAAACCGTGTTTTATATGCAACTTTAATAAGCTTAGACCGAGCTACAAATACGATTCGCCTTCCAAATGCCCGATCCGAAAGCAGAGAATAGGAGTAACCGTAAATTAGACAGGATACCATCTTGGTCAAAAAGTTCGCGAAATATATTCAGAAAATTCATAATACAAGCTTATTCCGCAAAAGTGATATTATGACCTTCACAGTACTCCTCCTCTCGAAACATTTCTGGAACTTTATTTTCGGTATAGCCATTAGAGCCGTCTTCCATTACTTCTTTTGGTTGTTAAAACGTGATCCCCGTTGTGGTGTTTTAAATCGATTAAATAAACAAAATTTATCTTAGGGAGCCATATCAGGTGAATTGGATGGCTGTTAAATGGCATTCGTTTCGTTCTTGGTCAAAAAAATTCACAGATAATGTTGGCACTATGCGACGGTGCGTTATGATTGCGCAAAGTCCACGAGTGGTTATTCCCAAATCTTTTCTTTCTTGACGAATTGCTTCACGTTAACGTCCCATAATGCCCAAATAATAGTCATTGTTAACAGAATGACCTTCTGGCAAAAATTCGTGGCGTATAATACCGTTGAAATCCATAAAAGCCGTGAATACCGCTGTTTTGTTTTTGTTCTTTGCTTGTGAACGACGTGGTTTGTTTTTGGTTCATTTGGAGCTCTTCACTAATACGCCAGATATCTGGATTGCACGTCAAACTCATAAACCCACGTCTCTTCTCCATTAATAATGTGTTTGATGATTGTTGGGTTGGACTCAGCCTTGGATATAATTTCTTTGGCGATATCAACGCGATCCCTTTTTTGCATTCAATTCAGGTTATTTGGAATCTTTTGGGACTTTGCAGGAACACGACCCAAGCCCAAATCGTTAACTACAATGTCCTGAACGGGTCCATAAGGACCGTTCAATTCCTCTGTCAGATCTCTGATTGTAAATTTCCGGTTATTGATTGACTTTTATTTCACTTTATTTATGTTTTCATCAGTTTTCGATGTTGACGGCCTGCCACTAGTTTCGTCATCCTTGATGGAGTCATGATCTTTTCTGAAGCGTTCATGCCACTCATAAGCGTCTGTCGGCTGTTTTATTTGGAGTATCATTACCATGACAGTTTCCCTACATCTAAGTTTCCGCAGCATTGAATCTATTTTTGGTGGAAAATTTAATACAAACTCGTCAAGTCCATTTTTAAAACTGTAAACAGTCGAAAACACGTGCAGAGGGAGATTTACTCAAGACGGCGTGTCTTTTACAAAAGTCAAGCAATGGCGACTCAAATCAGTTGACTTAAAGCCTCACCTGGCGGTTGTTCCGGGAACTTTTGATCAAGGCGGTATATCGGACTCGCTTTTCATCGCTAAAAAAACGATAGCATCCTCTCGCTCAATAAATGATGGACGACGGTATTTCTCTAAATTCTTATTTAGCTGATCAATTTTTTCTGCAGCTTGATAGGTGGAAATGAACCAAACGTCATACGGGCAGCATACCTCGGATCGTTTTGGCAGAGTAAGGTTAATCTTAGGGTGTTTTTTATTAATATAAAGTTGATTTTATAAATGGGGAGGCGCACCTATGCCGAGCATATGTAAATGCAGTTAGTTTCTGCCAGTTAAATTTCCATTTGCACCCCAATGACATGCATATTACTGATGATCGTTTGACGCAATCTAAAATCCAAATGAAAAAAATTAAATCTAAAATCTACAGCAATAAAAATGTATCTTTGTATAAACCTAAAATGTGGTAACACAAGATATTTAAAGGTGTTAATTTGCTGACCACTGCTGAATTAAACGGTTAGTCGTGAGAGAGCATTTGATCGAGCTGCTCATACATTCTTAGCAGTTTTTCCTCCGTTGTTGATTCTTCGATTCTTCGAAAATTGAACTAAAATGCATGTTTTATTTTGGAGTTTAAAGTTTTTGCTACTTTGCATTTTGGTCAATCAATCAATGCAGCAATACCAACCAAAACAGTGTAACAACTCCACAGACGGCCTAGAAATGGGTTTTGTTCAAAGTGTATTTACCGTCGACCCTCAATGTGGCCCTGGCTATGTTTTGATAAACCATCGTTGTCACAAGAGCGCATAGCTACTTATAATTGGAAAATATGTGAATCTTTGTTTATAGTTAATATGCGTTTTCCGATTTTGTTTATAATATTTTTGTTTTACGTGTGTATTAATAATTTTCTTGCCTATTTTAACCCAATCAGCACTTGGAAGATAATTAAAACTTATTTCTCAAAACGTTTAACCCGACAAAACAACGAAGCAGCGGAATGCAAGTTAAAATAGGCGTTAAGATACATTTGTTGAAATAATTAAGAGCTTAAATTATAAAATATATATGTACAAACCTGTTATATAATAAACCAAACTATGATTTAACATTTTTAATAATATAGTTTTTTCTTCGTACAAAGAGTTTGAAAAATAAATCAGAAAAAGATTGAATAAAATTCCTTGGTCGTTTATACCTTCTACTGTAGACTTGTTTATACGAGTAATTTTTATGCACGCATGCAACAGCATAAAGGGATCTAAAGCACCTGAGATATATAATGGCAAAAAAGTCTTGCGGTATTTTTATTGAATTTTCAATTGTTCATAAAATTAGTTATAATAATGCGATTTAAGTCAAATATGCACCGTTTTGTTCGATGACGAGTTCCCAACGAGATGCCAACTTCATAATGCCCCTCTTATAGAAGCTCGCTTCCCTATTGTAAAAAAACTCGGAGAGCCAATTTTCACAGGACTCTCTTGTGGACAACTTCCGACTACCAAGCTCGTTCGCCATGGACAGAAATAGGTGGTAATCACTTGGTGCGAGATCCGACCTATACGGTGGATGCAAAAGAACCTCCCATCCGAGCTCCCGGATCTTCTGGCGCGTCACCAAAGATGTGTATGTCCTGGCGTAGTCCTGATGGAAGACAATTCGGCCTCTGTTGATCAAAGATGGCCTCTTCTGCATGAGTGCTGCATTAAAGCGGTCCAGTTGTTGGCAGTACAGGTCCGAATTGAGCGTTTGGCCATAGGGGAGCAGCTCATAGTGGATGATTCCCTGCCAATCCCACCAAACACAGAAGAACCTTCCTGGCCGTCAATCCAGGCTTGGCCACCGTCTGGACAGCTTCACCGTTTTTCGACCACGACCGTTTGCGCTTCACGTTGTCGTAAGTGACCCACTTTTCATCGCCAGTCACCATCCGCTTCAAAAACGGGTCGAATTTGTTTGCGATTCAGAAGCGATTCGCATGCATCCATACGGGAAAAAATGTTGTTTTGCGTCAAGTCGTGTGGCACCCATACATCGAGCTTCTTTTTGAATCCAAGCTTCTTCAAATGGTTTATAACGGTTTGATGACTCATGCCCAGCTCTTGGCCGATGCTAGGGCTGCTACTATGCCGGTCTCTTTCGATCAATTCAGCGATTTTATCGCAATTTTTGATGTAGGCCTTCCGGACCGTGCCGCATCACTCTGCACCAGAACGAAAACGTTGAAACCATCGTTGTGCGGTGGAAATGGAAACTGTATCGGGTCCATAAACTGCACAAATTTTATTGGCAGCATGAGATGCATTTTTGCCTTTATCGTAGTAGTACTGTAAAATATGCCGTATTTTCTCTTTATTTTGCTCCATGTTTGCGACGCTATAACTCACGAACGACTAAAAGCAAACAACAATTAATCAAACATGTGAAAAGAGCTTTCCAAAAAGCTCTAGCGTGAACCAATGCGACGAATACAACTAGAACTACGCGCTTTCAAAGACAAGCTTGCGAAAATACCGCAAGACTTTTTTGCCAACCTTTATATCGACCCATATGTGCAAAAGACTCATAATGATGAGAGAAGTCAATTTAACACTAGAAAGTCTGAAACTTAGTACCATATATGTTCCATATACCCATAATTCAATGATAAAAGGTTTGCTCAGTAAGCAGCTTTCTCCTTCTCTCTTGACAAATCGGCTCCCTTAGCAAGGCACTGGGTTGCTAGCTTCAGAAATTTTGAGTAAAAGTGGAGGAAAAGTTCATTTCATTTCATTTTCAAAATGGTCTACTTACGACCAACAACTCGCTAAAGAGTTTTCATCGGTAGAATATGTACTATTTGAGAATGCCGCAGTTGATCTTTATGGGTCTTCATTATTCTGATGAATTTTTTTGTAGCTCTGCAATCGGTGGAAGGGTTCTGCTAATTGAAACAAGAACTGTTTTCGTTGTATTTGTATTCCTGTCCCTTCTTTGTAAAGGATACAAGCATTTAAAGCAGCCAAATCTTAAATATTGAAATATATTTGGAGGGGGCATCTACGAGAGCTACAAGGTGAATTCCGAAATAAACAAGACTGAGCTAAAAATGGGTGCTTTGTTCTGTTAACTTCAAGTTTATTTATTCAAAATAGTTCCCTCTGGCCTCGATACACTATTTTGCGTGATCTAAAAGGTTTTTGAAAAAGTGTTTCAGGCCATATACCGGAATGTCCTTCAGGATGTCCGCACAAGCCTTTTGGATGGCCTGATGCAAAACGTTTTCTTTTCATATCCAAAATGCAATTTTCCGAATGGGTAAAGGTCACAGGGAGCCATATGAAGCGAATACAGTGAGTGATTGATGGTTAAAATGCGATTTCTTGTCAAAAAATCAGTCACAAGAGTGGATCGATGAGATGGTGAATTATCATGCAACAAACGCTTCAAAACGCCAAGATAGAAAATTGTATTGAAGGTTTTGCCCATTGGTACGAACTCCTTGTGGGCAACTCTCTTGGAATCGTAAAAACATCGACTTGATTTTTATATCTGCAGCGCGCGAAATAAGAGAATAAACGATAAGGTTATGCCAAGATCGCTGGATTAACGAAAACCGCGGCAGATGGACGACTACGCTAATAAAAGACGACACTACATCGTACAGTAGGAACTTCGGTGAAGTCAATTTGTATACGAACCAAATGCTTTCGGGACATGGGTATTTCCACAAATACATCTTCAAAATAAAAAAGCGAACACCCCACATACATATACGGGGATGCTCCCGAAGATGACGCTGAATAAGAACACACATTCTTCCCATGCATGCGTTGAGAACATGAACGTCGAAGGCTGGATAATGCAGTCGGCCACATAACCACCGAAAATGTAATCGACAAGATGCTAAGCAGCGAGGAAAAGTGGGAGATCATCAGTGGCTCCGCGAAAAAAATTTTGTCGCCTTCAAAATAGGCTCCATTCGAAGCAATACACCAACGTCAAATGCCAACGATTAGTCCAGTCATCAAAGCGCCTTTTAAACGCGTTTCAAGAGATCTTCTGGGGGTTAAATCCGGTGAATACGGTGGTTGTTTGATGATATTTGCCGAGTTTTTGGTCAAAAAAGTATTCACAATATGAGCCTTGTGAGACGGCATAACTTCCAAAGAATATTCCGTATTCATTCCAGAACACCATGATAATCAAACAAAACGAGTTGCATGACTTTTACTTTTGACCGATTTGACGTAGGTTTTTGGGTTTCGGCTCATGTGGATAGCACCGTTCAGCCGCCTGTTGACTGGTTGACTGGTTTGCATGTCGAGCTCATATAACCACGTCTCATCACCTCTTATGATGCGCTGGATAAACGTTGGGTCCGAATTCACTTGCTCAAGAATGTGTTCAGCCACCTTCTTCCGATGAATTTTTTTAAAGAAATTCAACTCTCTTGAAACGAGTCGAGCCGCCACACGTCTCCTGTGAGACACGTTTCTGATAAAGAATACTCGCCATAGGCTTTCTGCAACATTTTAAACGATTCGGCACATGAAATCCCGTTCAAAACACAAAGTTCAAGAGAAGTTTTTTGTTACATATTTTTATCCATAGTGAAAATCGCAGAGCATACCTACCAAAAAACCAAAATTTCGTATTCATAATAAATTTCAGTTAATCGAAATAAAAAATAATAAAAATATTTTATAATTTATGCAAATGCAATTCATTTAATATCTCGAAACAAGAAATATATGACTTAGACCACTTTCATAATTTGAAATTGAGACCACTTTCATATAAAATTTTATTCTGTATGAATTTAGAGAAATTTTACTTGCTTAAATAGTACCGTTATGTGGGAGGTTGGCATGGTTATTGATCGATTTTGCCAATTTTTAGTAGAAACTTACCTTTCATCAAGGGTTACATCCTAACTGAGCTTCGTAAAATTATACCTAATTACATATATAGGCACATTTTTTCTGGAGTTACATACTGTAGCAGCAGGCGGAGGGGCGAAAGTTTAGACTTAATATATAAATAGTGGATGCGGTTTTTGTCTGATCTCAGTAATATTTCTATCGGATATAAATGAGCTGGGGTGCATTAGTGCTGAGTTTGGGCGGGTTTTATTAAGTTGTTACCGAAATACACTCTCTGCCAATGTATCCCGAATTGGTGTGTTGGAGTACATTTGCAAATATTTTTTGTGAATATTCGTTTAAGAATTATACTTTCCTTACAAATCGTGCTCAAGTCCTTGTACAAGGCGACGTAAGATTAATCGGGAAATTTATAGTTTTTGCAAATGGCGTCGTACGTCAATTATATTTGACATTTGAGAATTAGACAGCTGCAGTACACAAACAAAGGAGTTCCATTACTAAAAATAGTTTTCTTTTATTTGAAACAATTATAAATCTTACGATAGGGGGACTAATTTTGCGCCACTTTCCATATGAATATGTGTGTGTATGCAGGTATGTGCCAACCAACTCAACTGAAGACGCCTGTCTATTAAATTGTTAAGTTAAACATACATACACACATATCTAAAGAGCTCTCTGCTCGTAAAACTATGAATATTAATCTGCAAATACCTAAGGCTAATCAATAAAGACAATGAGAAGCTAATTAGTCGATGTCTGCCCTATGGGGCCAGAGATGAGGGAACCACCGCAATAGCTTTGTGTTGAATACATTGTGGGTGGAAGTGGCAAATGAATTAAAAACCACACGTATGCAAATTTTATAATATTTAAATTTAATATTTATTTTCATGTATAAAACTGGTGGGCAAAATCATTCACTTCTTTTTACATTTAAAATACTGAATTTATTTACATACATGCAAATTAAAATTTCTCAATAATAAAGCGGCGAAAAATATATGAAATATCTTTCTAAATTATAAATTCCGCTTGAATAGAACAGCAATATTTCTACCTTAGAGTTGGGCATTTCCCCCCATTTGCTCCACCTTCAAAATAAAATAGCACATATTCGACTTTTTTATCGCAACTTTGCGGTTATAGCTCAAGATAGTAGACTTCCAGGTTTGGCCAAGGATGATAAAATACATGGTTGCGCCCTCTGAATTCGCTGTGTCTTCAGAGCCCTTGAATAATTAAGCAAAAGAAAGGACAATTACTTGTTTGTGAAGTGGTAGAGTAGGCGAAAGCAAGAGAAACCACCAAACACAAGAAATTATACACACACACATACACATACTTTCTTGCTACAGCGTCTTACGCATAAAAACGCAAAAAATAATTTCACGTGGAGGCTTTATATTCATTTATGCTTTCAAAATTTAACAGTTAAGTTTAAATCTCACAAATATTACCAAGCCATTTACTGAATTTTCACTATCATGTCACTCCTCCTCTTTCTGTTTATTTTGTTCGTTTGTTTTCTATTGACAACCGACCTGATGTCAGACTTATCAAAATCGCGAAAAAGAAAGTAACTGTTTTGGGAGAGCGCCACCATCAGTACTCAATTCGTCTTGGGTATGGACTATATTAATTTTTTTTCGTATATCACCAATACAATCTCAGTTTTTTCGTAAACTAACCGCAGGCATGACCCCGATTACGACAGCCAATCAGCAGATTCCTTCAAAACCGCTGAGAACGGGTTAACGGTCTGATCTTAGTCAAATCTCCGCATTCTGTACATCGTGAAATTTGCCATCATTTGCAAAAAAACAATATTCAATTATCACAAATCGACTTCAGATTCAAACTTTTCTCCGATAAAAACAATGATGAGCTTTAAATTCGCATCAAAATTGTTCATTAGAGGGTTATTATTATTACATCTAAGCTTCGCATAAATTAAGCTTGCAACCGAATGTAAATCACCGCACAAAAAAAAAAACATCCAATCAACTAAATGAGACAAAAGTTATTAACTATTCATCAGTGTATCGCAAAAAGTTTCTAAACAAGTAACAATTTAGCTTTTAATTGCGAAATCAACAAACAAAATTTCTAAATCAGCATGATTCAAGATATTTTTCAATACATAATTTTTAATTTTCTTAAATAACGTTTGTTGCCATCAAACCGACTTTATTATATTTTATTTTTGAGAGGATTTTTTTTTTAAGAATATATAATAAATAAAATTCATTATATATCTTTATTTTTTTGCTATTAATATTATGAATTATTTAAAATCCAATAACCGGACATGCATCACATCTTGGCTTTCTAGTCATGGCTAGCTAGTCTTGTTATAAGACGCAGATCAATCTCTATAACTGTAAGAAATAGTCCACAGTTGTTAAATCACGTGACCTCGGCATCCAGTTTCCAGGACTATATTCTTCCACCAAAACCTTTTCTCAATAGAGTGTGGCATGGGGCCCAAAAAAGTAATGAATCATCTGCCTGTAGCATTGGCCTTATCTTCAGTTTGAAAATAGAATGTTACGAAACAGAGTTCCCTTATCTCCCTTTCAGCTTTCAGAATTTCAGGAGTCTCACTCCATATACGGTAATTTTGACTCCTTTGAAGCAGGTAAGATATTTAAACTTTTTTTATATTTTTCTTTTTCTTTAATAAATGCGTAATATCTTAAGAATATTGAGTCAATCGTCATGAGAGTTTGACGAGAATTTGAGTTATCGATGAGCCACCAGGAAACAGCGCTCTCAAAGCCATTATTCGCGAGTGGGCCAAAATATCTACAAGTCACATTCGGACAGCTTGCGATTCGTTTCCCAATCATCTCAAGGCCATAGTCAAGGCAAAAGGTGGTCAAATCGAGCAAAATTAAATTGATTCTTAATTTTTTTATTATTTTCACACATTTTTTTACTTTGAATTGAATAAAAGTAATTTTTCAAACTAAATTTATGACCTTTTTAATTCGTTGCACTTCGAGTGTTGGACCCTGTATTACCTATCCTTGTATTACTTATGCAAATAATTAATTTAAAACAAATATAATATTTACTTTTTCAGATTTGGGCTTAAAAATGGAATTCTGAATCACCAGGTATTCTTACAGTGCTCTTAAGTTTGAATGAAAGATGGCGGAGAGCAAAATAATTCTTATAGGGTTAGTATTTTCTGAATATTACGCATCCACTCATGATTCACTTACATATGTACATTTGTATGGTATATGAAATTAGATTTACATTGTCCATGAATTTTAAAATAACTTATTTACATTCAAATATTAATTTTAAATTAGATTTTAAACCGTTTGCAGCTTGTTTCCATTTAAATAAAAAAGTACGTTTTGGCTACCATTATCATCAAGAGGGATTTAATTTTTTCCCCTTTCTCAAACTTTATATTTTTTATATTTTCAATTCGAGCCGCCTGCACAGTCGGAAGAAAACAAATTCTCGTTTCCTATGCACTTATTTGGGTGATGAACTCCGTAGGAAAATTGTTATAAAGAATCATATTAAAA
This sequence comes from Anastrepha obliqua, assembly GCF_027943255.1. Lineage (NCBI taxonomy): Eukaryota > Metazoa > Arthropoda > Insecta > Diptera > Tephritidae > Anastrepha > Anastrepha obliqua. The sequence continues at coordinate 50,357,432 of NC_072896.1, forward strand.
TTCTCCTACGATTATAACTAAATGGTCTCCATACGATAGAGAAACTCAGCCAGTTGTTAGGAATGAATAAATGAAAAGAAAAATTCCACAACTACTTATTGAACACACGGACAAAGAAAACTGACGGCTGGGAGGTGTTGTGACTGATATCGGAATGCGAACTTGGCAAACAACAAAAAAGCTGTGTTGGAATTCATCTCACCTGGGTCGGCGACGGCCGACGCTGTAATGTTTATAAATAAAATATATGACTTGTATTTAGTATTATTGTTATTAAAGTTGTATTCCTAAGTTCAAACCCTGTCAAATAACTTTGAGGTTATGTGTTAAAACCAAAAAACAAAAAATAAATAAATTATTGGTTTCTATGCCAATAGAGGTTTCGCTGGTGATACTATTTTTGTGTTCGCTCTAGTAATATACTGGTGATTTGAAGGTGTATATCTGAGGTCTCTTGCCTCATTCTTCATTATTGGCTTTTAAAGAAAAGTGCAGATGAAACGTGATACTGATCAATATTTTCGGTAATCACGCACCATCAAATACAACTTGTAAAGAGTGGCAATTTCGACGTTCCAAAGTGGCAATTTTCGACGTGAGTTATAAATATCGCGAACGGGCACCGAAAAAATTCGAAGATACTCAACTACAACAATTATTGAAAGCAGACGCATGCCGAACCCTTGATGATATGTCTCAAGAGTTGGGTGTTGACAGATCAACCGTCGGTAATGGTTTGTGAATGGTCCAGAAAGCAGGTAACTGGGTGTCACATCAATTGACGGAGAGGGTTATCGACAGACGTTTGATGGCGTGTGAGATGCTTTTTGAACGGAAGAAAAGAAAGGTTTTCTGTATCGTATCATCACTGGTGATGAAAAATGAATCTATTATGATAACTCTAAATGTCGAAAATGTTGGATCCTGTCAGGTGAACCAGGTCCATCGGCACCGAAAAATAATATTCGTGCTTCAAGGGTTATGTTGTGCATATTGTGGTATCAGAAGGGTGTCATCTATTATGAACTCCTTAAACCATCTGAAATCATCACTGGCGATCGTTACCGACTGTAGCTAATGCGTTTGAATCGAGCTCTCAAAGAAAAACGGCCGGAATGAGACGGTTAACATGACAAACTGATTTTGCTGCATGATAACGTCAAGCCACACGTTGCTAAATCGGTTCAAAATATTTAGAGAGACTGAATTGGGAAATCTTGCCCCACCCACCGTATTCCGATCAATGCAGTCAGCCCTTATTGGAGAGCGGTTCACTTTTTACGAGAGCATCGCACCCTGGCTCAATGAATGGATCAAGTCAAAAGAACTCGAATTTTTCGTCAGAGGAATCCGAATGCTGCCTGAAAGATAGAGTAAAGTTGTAGCTTCCAATGAACTGTTTAAATAATTCGTAACTTTGGCTAAGAAAGGACGGAAACTTATTTCCATACCCAATAATAAAAATTCAAAAAGAAAATCACCATTGCATAATCGCACTTTGGACCAAATAAGCTAACAATTTCTCTCGCACAACAAACCCAAATTATGCTCTAGAAATTATACAAACTTTCGAATCGTTGGCGGTGAGAGCTTTAGAACTTTTTGCATTTCCAAGTCATAACATTTTTTTCCGTTTTTCAACTCTATTGTTTTCTATTTATTTTCTCTTCGACATTTATAATATATTTATATATTTTTCAATCATATTTTTATTTGTAGTTTCTTATAGTTTTATGGGGAGCCTTATCGTAAATTTTTTTAGACAATGAAATAAAATTGTGCTTTTTACGCCAGTAAAGAGTTCGCTATTAATAAGTAAAAATGGGCACGAATCCATCGCTTTGTAAAATTTACCATCTCAAGGAGGTGAGTTTCTGCAAATGTCTCCAAAAGTTACACTTCAATAGGTGTATAAGCCGCTGGTCAAAGAAAGGTCATTGAGTTTTTGATATCAAAGAGGCAGAGCTATTGAAGAGGATTTTTTCATATAAATATATTTACATTCATACGTACATATGTATGTATATATATGAAAAATTCTTAATTATTGCAATTAGAGTATGTGAAAATAATAATAAATCAACTACTAAGTTCCGCACTGATTAAAACAGTATCACCACCAGTTCACATTTCTGCCAACTTTTATGCCAGTAAATGATGAACTTTATAGGGTTCAGTTTGGTCGTTCTTTATTGAGGGGACTACTACAATAAAAAAACAGATTATCAGTATCAGATACTATATTATGTCAGTTATCCATTTTTATATGCAGAAAATAAAACATAATGGCGCTTTGTCATAGCCCAACATAATAGCCAACTTTACGAGGGAGTTCAATAAGTACCCGTGTTAGAAATGAAGACACCACTGTTTTTAGTTTTTTTTATTCCACAACGTAGTCGCTTTTTAGAAAGATACATTTTTCCTAACTAGAACCTAGAAAGATAACCTTTCTCCATTTCTCCTTTCAACAAGAGAAAGTCGCAATGAGCCAGATCGGGTGAATATGGGTGGTGAGGCAGCAATTCATAATGTAATCATGCAGTTTAGTGGCGACAACTCCCGATGAATATGCTGATGTATTATCGTGGTGAAACAGCACCTTCTTTTTCGCCAAATGCGGCGGTGTCTCCTTCAATTTTTTGTGAAAGCGGTCCAGTAACTCACTGTAGTATTGTCCAGCGATGGTTCTTTCTTTTTCTAAAAAATCCACGATTATGACGCCGATCGCATGCCAAAAAATAGTCGCCATGACTTTTCCGGCCGATGGGACTACCTTCGCCGTCTTTGGAGCAGATTCACCGGAAGAAATCGATTGTTTTGATTAATGCTTAGTTTTTGGTGTGTAATGATGAATCCAGTTTTCATCAACGGATCTCGCTTAAATTGCTCCAAACACTGCTTCGAAGTTAACAGCTGCTTTCGCTTGTTGTTGCTTCTGAGCAATCGAGGCACCCATCGGGCCAACAATTTTTTCATCGTCAACTTATCATGTTAAATATTAATTGCCGTTCCGGTCGACACACTTATGGCCTCTGTTAAATAAATAATAAATAATTGGCGCGTACACTTCTGTTAGGTGTTTGGCCGAGCTCCTCCTCCTATTTGTGGTGTGCGTCTTGATGTTGTTCCACAAATGGAGGGACCTACAGTTTCAAGCCGACTCCGAACGGCAGATATTTTTATGAGGAGCTTTTTCATGGCAGAAATGCACTCGGAGGTTTGCCATTGCCTGCCGAGGGGCGACCGCTGTCAGAAAAATGTTTTTATTAATTTTGCTTTCACCGAGATTCGAACCTCTCTGTGAATTCCGAATGATAATCACGCACCAATCCATTCGGCTACGGCGGTCGCCTCTGTTACTTCGCGCATTTTCGTTCGTCGATCAGCGAGAAACATGTCGAGGACTTTTTGAAGGATTTTCCTCGGTCTTGATCGGATGTTCGCCCACGTTTAAGTTCGTTGAACCAATATCTAACTGTGATTATGGATGACGGAGCGTCCCCATAGACAGCATCCAACTTTGCTTTTATCTTTTACCGAACGATACTGCTCTTTTTCCATCTTAGCGAAAATCACGAAACACGTCTTACTCGAATAGCTACCAGATCCAAACTAACCTGTCAGTCTGAAATTTGTTTTGCCTTCGTTTGATAGATGGCAGCACACGATGCTAACCAACTTCCCTCAGGAACACCTTCTGTCATCAAACATGGGTACTTATTGCATTACCCTCGTAGTTAGCAAGAGCTTAAAAAAGTGACTTTAGTAGTAGTAAATACACTGGAGTGGCAACGCTGTGAAAACAACGATGTTTTTCTTAGAAGGAAAAGTGCGTAATTCAGCTGAGAGCATATTTTGCAAAAGATTTTGATCCAATAATAATAATCAATAATTTTTAAATATTTTTTTTACGTTAGTAATCATTATAAACACATTTTAACAACAAACCAATTTTTTTATTAAAGTCCATGCTTTTGTACTGAGAGAAACTCAACTACTGATTCTTAATATTTTACTTTAAATTGAATATCATTCCAAAGGGGCCCGTATCGGACACTAGCATTCATTAAACTTGATCCACATACCACACCAGCATGTTTATAACAGGTTGCGCAAAATTAATCACCTTATCGGAAAATTTATAATCTTTGCAAATAGCGTCGTACGTCAAATTCATTTGGCGCTAGCTCACAAGTGTCACAGTTGCATTATACAAGCCACAAACAATGGGGCGCGGAAAGTTCGGAATGAAAATTTCCATCGCTCAAAATAATTTTTTTATTTAATAATAAAAATCATTTATCCGTCATCAAATGTCAAAAGTTGTTAATTTTGCGCCGCTTCATAGTTTGTTTTTGCTAAATGTCCAAATCTATAAAGAAAATATTGACAGTTCAAAGTAACTTAAAGGAAATTTGCCAATGTAGAGACCAAATAAAAAGGAAAAAATCAAATCATATTCTCTAGTGATACTACCAGTTCAATGTGCTTTCTTCTGCCACATTTTGCAAAAAATATTCAATCTACTTATTGAATTTTTTTCCAATTTGAAGCTAATTAAATTCATATCGGATACATTTTAGAATTAAGTATTTAAATAAAACATTTAAACAAAACGAGTTACGTAAAATATTTATGCAAAATAAAAAAAATGCTCAAACTATTTTGTCATGCCCATTAATGTTTTATATGTATGTGTATGAAGATAAACTGTAATAATTCAGCAGTCTCTGTTCGGGTTCGGCAAAAAGAAGCCGAACATTCCTTTTTGTTTATTTAACATTTTTATTGCCATTAAAGCGATCGTCATAACTGAATGGCTTGGTGCGTCACTACAATTCGGAAGCGCGCGGGTTGCGAACTCACGGGTACGAAATACCAAATGATACAAAACGTTTTTTCTAATAGCGGTCGCTCCTCGACTGGTAATGGCAAACCTCTGAGAGTATTTCTAGCACGAGCCTCCTAAAATACTTTTATGGTAGCCATCTGCTCAAAACGCGAGTTACGCGGTCCAAAGAATAGTTTTTTTATGCATCTCTGGTGCTTTGAGGACTACCCCAAACAAAGCGCTGGAAGTGCTAATCAATTTGCCTGTACTAAATCTCGTAGGGAAACATGTGGCCGCCGCGTCGGTACTTAGACTCAAAAGTATGACGCTATCGAAAGAACGGTGATTTGGCCACGCCTGCATTTTGTACTCTCTGAACAGTCACAAACAAGACATAGACTATTCTATTCCTAGACTCACCTTCGACAAGCTCTTAAAGATGAGCATACCGTCAAGAATAGGGGTTAAATATCTACACAGATGGTTCCAGGCTACATGATAAGATTGGCTATGAAGTATTTTCGAAGGAATTAGGACTGGAACTATCCGTTCGACTACCAGACTACTGCAGCGTCTATCAGGCAGAGGTTCTAGCTATAAAAGAAGTGGCTACATATCTAAATACGCATGAGCACTTCCTTTGCAATTTTCCAGCCTTAGCTAAAATCAAAGCAGGTTGTCTAGGTAAATACTTTTTCAATTATCTTACAGAACCTTAGACCAATCCTGCGCTTCATAAGAGCCTCAAAATGGTTTTATGAAGATAAATAAACAAAGTTCCCGTGTCGCACATCGGTATCCCAACAGACCTGTAAGGTCTAAGTGAGTTGGTCGTACGGACCGACTACCACCATAACTTAACCTAACCTGAGCATCTCATAAACCATCTGCCATTTCTTGCGGGCATAAGGCTTTAGGTCCTTCCATTTATGGGAAAACACGCACGTCACAAATAGGAGGAGGAACTCGGCCAAACATTCAAAAAGGGTGTAAGCTCCAATTGTATTGTATACGCAGGTCAGCTCTCAGGTGAAAATACAGATAACCTATTATTTTTACACTGCAATATTAAATTATTCAACTATGATTATTAAATAATTTCTAGTACTACATACAAACATTTGAAAATAAGTTTTTATGTTACATTTACAAACACACATATGCACATTTGTATATGCTACGAGTTGAAATTAATGTGCTTAAAACTTGTTTACCTACTTTTGCTTTTTTATAAAAAATATGGGACTTTTAAAAAGTATTTGCCTGTTTATTACTTGAGCTCTTGAAAGTGTACCGTTCGGTTTCAGTTCGCCCTTAAAACTTTCTTGATTTAAAATCAAGAATGAATAGAAAGAAGCTTCAGATGTGCGTACAGCAAACTGGCTGCCTCACTTTATAAAGAGTATTTCAAAAGACGCGCTTAGATAGATGTTGTTTCAAAATAAAAATTTTAAAATTTAGATTATTTCATCTTTCACTAGTTTTATTCAAAATTCGGCTCTTAACTATCATATCTGTAAAATGACATAACTTAAATGCCCACCATGAGTACGTCTATAGGCTGTCATATGAGAATTAAAATTTTCAAGGACTCGCTAACACATTACCGCATTTAGTTCAACAATCTCGATCCAAATGTTCTGTTTCCACTCTGGAATCGTTGTTGACTTATTTACACATTTTCAAAAAACCTAATAAAAAGTGCTCTAGTGGAGTTAGATCGCATGGTCTAGGTGGCCAGTTTTAGTCACCATTAGGAGAAATTAATCGACCGAGAAACCCAGATTGCAATAATGCAATGTTTTCCTGTGTTGTGTGAGACTTGTGGCGCTATCCTGTTGAAAATAAAGATCGTCTGTGTCAGTTCCTTCAAGCTCAGGCAACAAAAATCTTCAGTCAGTTGTCTATGGCGATGTTTACTGATATGGCGATGTCATTTTCTTCTTCGAAAAAAAGGGCCAATTATTCACCAGCCTGAAAGCCGCACCAAACATTCCATTTTAGTGTATGTAATGATTTTTCTGGAATTACTCAAGGGGTTTCTTTTCCTTAGATGCGAAAATTTTGTCTGTTGACAAATTCATTCAAAGAGAAACCAGAATCATGTTCAAAGAACAAATTCACGAAATTTCTGCGTCGATAATGAATTGTTGGCTTCAATTCTTATCTTAATTGAATTTTGTAAGGATGCAAATGTAAGCCTTTATGTAAAATCCGCCAAACAGTCGATTCGTGAATGCCTAATTGTTGAGAAAGTCGAGATATCGAAGTGGTTGTTCAGCAACACTTTGCGCTACAGCAGCAATAATCTCAACAGAACGCCCAAATTTCTGACTGCAAGTCCTTTTTCTTTTTTCGACAGAACCATTTTCTCGAAATTTTTTCGCCAAAGTTTGAACTGTCTACTCATTTGGATGATTATTTCCACTAAAGAAATTCAGAAATATTGCGATGTGTTGTTCTGAAAGATCGAAATTTTTTTTAATAAGTTGCAATAATTTTAATGCTTTATTCTATCATGCCACATTGTGCATCTGTCTACTTGACAAACAAAAGGTACCGCCTAGAAATTATTCCCTACTGACATTTAGGCGTTACTTTTAAAATAACCTTTATTATTATATTTTTCAGCTTACTTACCCAACAATGTACAAAACTAACAATTTTATTTGATTTTGCTTTTGCATTTATACAAGTTTTTAGTTGATGCCAATGGCAGCAGCTTTTGGCATTTTCAAGCTTAGAACAGCCTTTTGCTCATGAGCTCTACTTTAATTATTAGTCTTCACTGTAGGTGAAATGTGTACATATATTTTTTTCTTTTTATTGCTTTCTTTACAACTGTCTTGAGATATTGTATGTACAATAGTGCACGCCATAAATGAAAGTATTTGTGAAAATGGAAAAAGCTTAAAACGTTAAATTAACATCCTTCAACATTATAAATTAAACATTTTTTAAGTTTCTTACCGACATACCCATATACATATTTTTGGGTATCGTACAGTCTAAATAAGGGTTCCGTACAAAAAAAATGTGTAAAAAATTTAATATTGTGATCTTGTTGTGATATTGGATGCCATTGCTTTATAATGTTGTGTTTATACAGGAGCCAGATACTTTTTAGAAAAATGTAGTTTCAGTTCAGAAATTTAATGTTTTCGGAGCAGAAGACAAAAGTTTGGCGAAGAAGAAAATTAAAAAAAATCTTATTCCTACAGTTAACCATGGAGGAGGAATGTAGTGGTTTAGGGGTGCATAGTTGCATCTGGAGTAGGAAAAATGGTTTTTATTGATGAAGAAATGGATAAACATCTGTATTTAAACATTTTGAAAAATAATTTGCATGATAGTGCTGTTAAACTTGGACTGGATGCTAGCGGGTTCTTGTTTCAACAAGACAATGACCCAAAACACTCATCTTATCTCGTGCAAGAATGGCTTATTTACCACAGTAAGCAACTTAAAACTCCACCTCAATCGCCGGATCTGAAGCCTCTTGAGTATGTTTGGCAGCTCTTAGAAAGGAGAATCAGAAAACCTTATTTCGTTATTGTCTTAAGTTCTCTAATTCCAAAAATGAATGTGGAAGTTTTTGTTCCTTAAATATTGAATAAAAATGTTATTTTTTACGAATATATCCAAATTTTTTTCTGTTGTATAAATCGTGCTAAGTAACAGGTGTAACTGTTTTTAACTGTGAGTGTACGAATAAATTGTGTGATCACTGTGACATAAGTTACAGTTATGATTCTATAGATTTTAAATACGAGTATAACAATTTCTGTCTGCACATTTCTGTACAACAATTTTTTAAAATTTTTTTTATCATTTTTACTCAATATCGAGACTATACTTTTTGAAGAATGGCTGTGGAACATGGAAAAAATTACAAAAACAACGTGCATTATGAGTATTTGTCCTTGAAATATGATTTTTCAGGCATCAACGAAGGGTCAATGAAAGAAGCAAAGCATTCCATCAGCAGTTTTACCTCAAAGTTAGAAGAAAATAAAAAAATAAAGAGTAATTTAAAAAAACTATACAACAAATTGAAGATGCGAGATTTAGTCTTCAATGAAGGCAGACATTAAACTTCAACCATCAGCATCCACAAACAAAATGACCGAGCGGCCGCGAAAGAAGTTCGATTTATTGAGTAAGAAAAGTAAAGAGTAGAGGGCTTGATTGCTTCACGGTGTATTTCAAAAATACTAATTGCTCAAATAACGGGTGATCAATCATGAGGTGCTTTTTTCAATAGTTAAAAAAAAAACAAAAATGTAAATTAATATATGTTCAAAAGCTTTATTTATCATTTGAAAGGACATTCTTTGACATTTACTTTTTGAATATGACTTCATTCAAATGCTGGCCGCAACTACGCTTAAAGCGGTCCATTCTGAAGGTCCAATTTTCAATCACTCGTTCGAGCATTTCGACTGGTATGTCGTGAATAACACGCGTAATGTTGGCTTCCAGAGCTTCAATCGTAGCTGGTTTATCAGCATAGACCTTGGACTTCACGAATCCCCAAAGAAAAAAGTCCAAAGGTGTGATATCACAAGATCTTGGTGGCCAACTTACAGGTCCTAAACGTGAAATCAGCTGCTCTCCGAAATGACTTCTCAATAAAGTCATTGTTTCACGAGCTGTATGGCAAGTGGCTCCGTCTTGTTGAAACCAAATGTCGTAGAGATCATTAGATTCAATTTCAGGTAGCAAAAAGTCCGATATCATGGTACGGTAGCGAGCACCATTCACAGTTACGTTGCGGCCATCATGATTTTTGAAAAAATATGGACCGATGATTCCACCAGCCCATAAACCACACCAGACCGTTGTTTTCTCTGGGTGTAAAGGTAGCTCTTGAACCTGTTCTGGTTGCTCTTCATCCCAAATACGGCAATTTTGCTTATTGACGTAACCATTGAGCCAGAAATGCGCCTCATCGCTGAACAAAATTTTGCTCGAAAACAGCGGATCTTCTTCAATCTTTTCAAGAGCCCAATCAGCAAAACGGTGACGTGCAGGAAGGTCATTTGGCTTTAGTTCTTGTACGAGCTGTATTTTGTATGCTTTTAAATGAAGATCCTTCCGTAAAATTGACCAAGTTGTTCCATACGACAGTTCAAGTTGGTGAGAACGGTGCCGAATCGATTCATCGCGGTTTTCACGTACACTCTCTGCTACTGCCGCTATATTCTCAATGCTTCTTGCTGGACGTGGTCTATTCGGTCGAGAATTATCCACCAATGAATATTCGGATTCAAATTTGTTGATGGTATGTCGAATAGTGTTTAAGGCAGGCCGATTATGTTGACCATAATGCGGTCTAAGCGCACGAAAAACATTTGTCACAGAACGCTGATTTTCATAATACAGTTGAACAATTTGTAGACGTTGATGCGGTGTGAGTCCATGATGAAATGCCAAACGCTGTTCAACAAATCCACGATGACAGTTTGCCACAACTCGCGCGCGATCTGTAAAAAAACGCAAATGAAAAAAACTCCTCTTAATTGATCACCCGTTATAAGCTCGAAAATCTAGTTAATGTTATCAGAAGCGCTGGTGATAGTCCGGAAAAGTATAAAGTAATGAATAATGTTAGTTCTAGTGGCAACTCTGAGCAGATATATTTGACAAAAAAGAGGGCTATCAGCCTGGGAAGCGGACCATGTTAGAAAAGCTAAATTAGAGTGATGGCTTCAGCACTTTTTCATCCATTCTAATCAGTAAGTCAGTTCCGGTCACAGAACATAGAGACAAAAATTTGTCAATATATATGATCCATTACATAGTTCACTGTTGAATTTTTGTTTGTATTTTCGTTTGTATCGTTTCAATTGCGTGATGAAAGCAACAGTATTGCTTGGCAAAAGTATCGTCCGCCTGCGACTATGCACTGTCGTCGAATTTATAGCAAATAAAGATTATCTTGGCTTTGGGTTGTCTACTCTTCACGCCTGGATTCGCTGTTTCTAATTATTGCTTCACGTTAGTTAAGAAGTGGCAAGCGCGAGGCGCAACTGATAAGGATATCATGAAGCAACATTTTGCTGGGATTTAGAAAAAGTTTACAACTGAAATGATTTTGATAGTAGTAGGAAATACGGAAATAGCGTTCGCCGCTTTTTATGCATTTTTAGATTACACAATCGGTTGTTTTGCCGATCGGACAACTTTCGGAGGAAGCGAAGGAAGCTCGAATTAAATATTGCAGACAACGGCGTACTACTACGAATAGAGGCTTGGAGAACGCAAAGTAAACCTCAAAGATTGTTCAAGAATATAAGAAGTTTAATTCTGTTGCAAGACAGAATAAGCTCATACTTATATGGGTTCCAGGATACTGCGGGGATCAAGGGAATGAAATTGCTGATGAATTGGCTAACTGTGGATCTGCGGTTCCCCCACAGGGACCAGCGCCAATAATCGGAATCAGTTCTTCAGGAATAAAGAAGTGGGCCAGCGGTTATGTGTGCAATTTACATAAAGAGCGAAGGTCCGGTCTGGAACGCTGCAAAGCTGCAAAGTATTTTGTGACAAGCTTGAACAGAAAACTGTCGGCTTGCCTTCTAAAAAAGCCAGGACAGGATCCATGGGGTCAACATATGACTACCATTGGATTCATTGAGGATCCGATATGCCTGCCTTGCTTAGAGGAGGCGGACGGCACTGAGCATTTTCTCTGTGAGAGTCCCGCATTTGCTAGAGCAAGGCTACGAATTTTAGGTGCCGATGTCATGAGAACAAGTAAAATTCGTTCTCTCAAATTGGAGGATATTTATTGACAAATTTTGGTAATATATTTATTTCATATTTAATTTGAATAATTTTTATGAAAAAATAGTAGCATCTGGAAAAAATTCGAATTTTGAATTTTGGTATAATAAAATACACGTTTTGAAGTGAGACAACTTTTGCAAATTTTCGCCATCTAGGGAGTACTGGACATTTCGAAATTTAAATTTAATTTTCAATTTAAAAATGGTGATTAAAAAGTTTGAAATTTTGATGAAAAGTTTTTTACCTTTTGTTTTTTTAATTTGCTACAAGTTTGAGGCACGAATTTAAAGAGTTTCAGTAGGGGAATGGGTTAAAAAATATTAACATTTTTAAGTTATTAAAATTAAATAAGCAAGAAAAAATTTGTCAAAACTTCTCAATAAGTCTCTGTGAAGTACTCGTAGTTATTTAACGCAGTGTATATGCCAACGTATTTTTAATAATAATTAATTAAATATATAATAAAATATATGTATATTTCGTGTTCTGTCGCTAGAAACTTTGCAAATTTTAGCTGCGAAAGGTTATCAACACAAACACCAAATAACATTTTTAGTAAAAAATTATAAAGAGAAATGCGCATATCAGTTTTATTATATGTACTTTTTAGAAACCTGCATATATTTGTGTAAATGTGTATAGAACAAGCAGCTTTTTATTGACTTATTAGCACACATCTATGTATGTATGTGTGTACACAAATTTTGATGTAAATTTTCGGCGCCACTAAATTCTGAATGGGAACTGCACAAATTATTTCTCAGGAAAGCGCAGAAAAGGTGGAGCTCCATTTCTTCATGTGCTATTTCGAAAATCCTGGCCCCAGTATGATATACGAAGGACTCAGAAAGTTCTTTGGACTCCTCGCCATTCAATTTCCAAACTCGTAGCTGTGTTTACCGGTCACTGGACGATCGGCACACACGCGGAAAAGCTAGGGTTACCATTTAGCCCCCATTGCAGAAGCTGTGGTGACCTTTCAGAGAAGGAGATTGCAGAGTATTTTCTCTGTAAATGCCCGGGTTTGGCAGCTAGACGACAAAGGTCACTGGGCGCTCCTTTCTTCGACAGCCTGGTGCAGTGCGCCAACCTAAACCAATCAATCTTCCCCATTATATCAACAGCTCTGGCTGGCTGTAGATATCTGCCTGTTGGAGGTCTCATAATGGTATCAAAACGGCGCTTTAGTGATACTTGAGGAGTGCCAGGTGCACTTCAACCATTTCACCTACCTACCTACCTAAATTCTGAGCGTTACATGCTTAGTAGTATAAGCATGGAAAGTATACTTTCTCAAATGTTTTCGCCACAAGTAAGCAAACAAATATTAATAGAAATTTTGGTTCTCTAAATTTTTTGAAATTTCCACTTGCGACATTGCACTGATCGTGGACTACACCATCAAACACTTGCCCACTTAATCCTACAATATTTTGTACTTTTCCACTATCAATTTGTGGAAAAACAACGGTCAGTGATACAATTGCTGACTGCGTACATACTTATATGGAAATATACACTGTGAAAAATGTAAGTTTTTTCTCTTTGCAACATAAACAAGTGGATGACACTTTTGCTTGAAAAAATTGCTCAAGCAAACTGTGTTTTTTTTTTCTTTGAATATGAAGCTAAGCGTAATCTTAACAGAATCTAACTGTTCTTGATACCTACCTCCATACAAGTGTGTGCGTACCACCACTTCCTTGATGCAGCCAGTTCAATTTATCAATCACATTGCACCATTATGCCGTAATCGCTAATGAACTATCACAAATTTTATACTTTTATAAATTTTGTATTATTACTATATATATTTCTAATGCACGACCCGTTGGCATAGAAAGTGAAAATTTTTAAATCAATATCCGTTGATAGGCAGTTCAAAACAAATTTCTGTGTACGCTTTCATATAACGGCATTACCAACTGATAACCTCAAAATTCGAACTGCTAATACGTATACGTAAGTATGTATGTATGTAGGTATACTTTGACTCCTGTAGCATAATGAATATCATAGTTGAACGCTAATTTCTATTTTTTGCGAGTTATTTCCTCTGGCTTTTTGGTTTTTTTCTTCTCGTGCTCCTAACTTCTTATCAGTTCAACGTCAAACTGAGAGCAAGTTTTGTTATTCTAAATGAATTGTGCGCATCTTCGATTACGTCTGCAGAGGTGGCGATTAGCGAGTGGGTTTAAGTCGAGTCTGAATATTGCTACCAGACGCTCACATTTTCGTTTAACGTACAAATTTATTTCTAAAATTAATCAGAAACAAATATATGCACATACATATAAGGCAAATACTGCGTGGCTCTGTGCCTCAGATTTCAAATTCGTTTAGCTCTCCCAAATGTGTTTGCTGTGATCTCAAAGAAAATTAAACTATCATAAAGGTTCCTAAATGAATTTAATAGCAAATTGAGCGTAAAAATTTGCTATCAGTTAAATGCGGAAAATAATTTTGTGATAATTTTGGAGGGTATTTTTTGCGTTTTTTTCAATTTCTGTACACATTTGAAACCCGGCTTTGACGAGGAAAGGTTTAAATTTTAGTGAGTTACTATGAAATTAATTGTTAACGCGCACATGGAAACTTTCAAGAGTACTGACACTGTGATAAAGTGGAGAATGTGCATATAAAATAAAATATAAAATAAAAATAAAGCGAAAAAATATGTTAATTAAATAATCAAATCAAATCAGTAACATTTAGAAAACTTCTAAGCAAAATTTATTACTTCAAATCGTTTATTAAGAACTGAAATTCTTGTGAAAATTCAAAGGTAAATCTAACTTTCCTGGATTTATAATTTACAAATTATTAAGAAAAAATTATTTATAATAATAAAACTCGGAGGTGCGTAGGTTCGAATCTACGTGCATCAAATACCAAAGGATAGAAAACAGTTCTTTCTAATAACGAACGCCACTCGGCAAGCAATGGCAAACCTCCGATTGCATTTCTGCCATGAAAAATCTCCTCAAAAAAATATCCGCCGTTCGGAGTCGGCTTAAAACTGTAGGTCCGTCCATTTTTGGAACATCAAAACCCTCACCACAAATAGGAAAAGGAGCAGTGCCAAACACCTAACAGAAGTGTACGCGACAAATTTTATTTTTTTGATAAATTATTTATTGAATGATAAAATATTATAATAGTCCTGTGAGAGCGCAAAGTTATGGTATTTGAGAAATATATATGCAAGTTTCAGTAACTCATTTTAAGTTCACACGCTGGTGATAATAAAACAAGATTTTTTAATAAATGTTTTCCGTTTTTGTACTGGTATAAAACCAACAAAGGATTTAAGCAGATTTTATATTTGGCTACAAATTTGGTTCATGCCATTAATATGGTGTTGTTGTTGCAACCGTGTAAATATTCCCTATAAATACTTTGGGAGTACTGCAGGAGTGAGTGTTGTTGGCCGGATATAAGTCCGAGTAGTTCCGGTAGCGTAGAACCGACTATCGTGTGAACGATCATCACGGAAATGCATTAGTGATGGAACATCTCTCCGACATATTCAATCTTCGCAAACGAGTACTATTGCGTTTAACTGCTTAAATTGTGGCTGGTTTGTCAGCGTAGATTTGTGGTTTGCTCTTGGCATACCCCTACAATACCCAGTTTCCTGGAATTGAACTCTACGAGTTCGCCTCTACTATTGATTGGGACCTGTTGTTTTCTGGTTTAGAAATCTCAAGTTGCTTTAGTATATTGTATTTAAGTCAAAGAGGCCTGCCATGAACAAGTTCCTCATAAAAAACAGAGTCAACAACATAAAGACGCACTCCCCAAATAGGAGGGCCAATCACCCAAAAAGGGTGTTAACGCCAAAGAGGCAATATGAAATAAATATTGGCATACTAAAAGTTTAAAGGACCTGGAAAAAAATTCGTTCGTAAATTCAAAAAAAAAAAAAAATTCCAAAAGATCTATTCATTTTGTGAAGTTTAAAGAATATACTAAAAAATATAACTAACTAGCCTAACTGAGTTTTTACATACTAACTACATTTTGAATTATGAAGCCAATATAAAAATAAGTCCAAATCTTTATGGAGCCTCATAAAACCTAAAGAAACAATTGCTTTAGCATTCCATCTGCCTTATTTTCCCATGATAAAAGTGTGAATTCTGCTAATGAAGTGGCTAACCTCTTCGCCAATTTCCAATTTTGTTCCTCAGTCTGTTAGTGATTTGAAGTTCGAGTATGATGCGGATTCGTCTGGTGGCTTTGGCTTTCTATGTATGTTGTAGCCTTCGTATGATGTTGCCAAAGGTATGACTATTGCTCTCGTATCTTAAGTATTCCTACAGGGCAATCTTCAAACCATGAAATCTGATTATTGAATCTGAGTGTCACAATGTCAAAGCTTGAAAATAGAAACCGATATCGAAATCAATAGGTTAGAACTAAAATCTTCTAGATGTTCTTCAAAACTCCATTGTGGCAACGCTATCAAAAATTCCCCACAGTCGTTTCTATGTTGCCAGAAGGATTGGGTTTTAAATCCCATCAAAGTCTGTCACTGCCATCTGTTCCTAGGTTTTATTTCTTTTCCTTCAACATTTTTTGCCTCTGGATGATACACAGTATGATTTCTTCGCTTTTATAGCCGCTTGGCTATCTACGTAAATGTTGCGTCTGTAAAATCTGCTGGTTTCTTTTCAGCAAATATCTCAGCTTAAAACGCAGTACAATAGTTAGGTAGTTTAAATGCCTTTTTGAAGCTTAATTCCGCACAATCACACTAATTTTTGAGATTTTTTTCGGACGCGGTCTTGTGCATTTTCTCCATTTAACGCCCACTCCACATTTTTTTATGTGGAAGAACAGCGTTAGCAGAAAAAATTGTCAAAAACCAACGCGATTTTTGAACCACTTGAAACCAAAATTCCATCATCTATTAAGCTGCATACCGGAAGTTTTTTTAAATATTCTGAGTAAAAATTTTACAATGTCCATGAAAATTTTCCGAATACAAGCTAGGAAGATGGGTTTAAAATGGCTTTGGGTTATGATATACTTACATATGGGGCAGATTTCGGCTGGTGTTTGCGTTATATTAGAAAGGAATCTAATTGACTAGCGAAAACTTTCTTGCCGGGGAATTGACCATCCAAGGAACTCAGCCAGCGGTTGTCTGTTCTATTTTTGGAACCGCAAACCTAGCAAATATATTAGTTAGCACAGAGCGCAACACTCTTATTTATTAAAATTTCTATGAAATAATCTTGATTTATAAATAATCAATTAGTTATGTAAAAAGACATACATATATGCATACATACATATATTATTGAAAACTTTGATCAGCGCTGGTCACGACTTTTTCGCATGTTTCTGGCATTTTACGTATGTTTTGTGGAAACGTGACTAATTTGTCGTTTAATGCTCAGGATGAAAGTTTGCCTTTAATGCATAACAGACTTCAAGTTACAATATCCGATCACATAATTTAAATAGAATACTTCGTAATTTTTAGTTTACTCCAATGAACATGGAAATGAATCCTTATAGACTAAGACCCTTTTGGTAGTAAATTAATGTTTATTTATGATTATTATAAGAAATTAGGAAAATGATTATATGAAAACTAGTTCAACAGATATATTATATATGTACGTTTGTGAATATGTGCATACATATCTTTATACCTACATGGTGGCGCAAAATTAATCATCCTTTTGGAAGATCTACAAACAGTAGCAATGGAGGGCGCAAAGTTTACCATCATTTAAAATCTTTTTTTATGTAAAAAAATACATTTAGTACGTATATTTCTGAAAGTATTCGATGCGGTACCAACTGGTGGTAGCAGAGCAAAAGGAATACCTCCTCTACGTTGGAAAGATCACTTGGTGTGTCCGACTGGTACCTAGAGAGAAACAACTCGGCCAAATCGCTTAAGCGGTTATAGCGTCAATCAAGAAAAAGAATAAGGAAGTTATTCAAAAACATAATTGGATGATCAATTCTGTGCCACCTTGTATTAGTACTAATTATATTCGCACACATAATTTATGTGTATAAATACCTAATCAACATTTGATTACTTAATTTCAGACCCCTCCAGAGGGTGTACACCTACAACCTATAGTTCCTGTGAATAGTACCCATATAGCGATGGCGTTCGATTTTGTTGCGGGTTGTCTTGGTGGTAAGTTCAAAAAAGCAAATTTTCAATTATTTTTACCATAAGTAATAAAATTAATATTGTGTTTCTATTAATCAAAATAATGTTTTCCATAACTCAGGCGTTGGAATTAGAAAAGAAAAAAGAAATTAATTAAATAAAAAAAAGTTAAAAATAAATAAAAAATAAAAAACTTATTTGCCATTGAAAATAATTAAATTATAAAATAAAATTATTATATTAATTATTTTTAATGTAATAAATAAATAAATAATAAAATTATTATTTTTAATTACTTTTAACAGATTATAAAAAAAATCGTCGATTATTTTATTTTTTTCTTCTTTGATTATTTGACACATTTTCTCAAATATTCTAAAAACAAAGTAATCGCACTATTTTTTATTTTGTTTATGTTTTGTTTATTTTGTTATGGTACAAATTTATATTTATTGTTATGTAATGAATTTTTTTTTTTTGAATATTTGAGACAAATTATAAAAAATCAGAAAAACCAGCGTTTATTATTGAACTAGCAATTAAGTTGTTTTCGGTTACTTGGTACATTTTTTCAAATAAAAATAATAATTATTATTATTTATTGAATTTTTTGTGCCAAATTATACAAAATCTGCAATTCATATTTTTTTTTTAAATAAAAACTTTCTCAAATAATTCAAAAAGCAAATATCGCATTATTTTTTATATATATTTTTTTTGTGTTTAGGTAAAAAATTATAACTATTATTAGTTATTGAACTATTATTACTCTTTTTATTATGTTTGTCATATTATACAAATCAGAAAAATCAGCGATTATCATTAATTAGTTATTAAATTAGCAGTTCCATTTTATTCGTTTTTGGTTTTGTGATACATTTTTTAATCATAACTATTATTATTTAAAGATTTTTTGGGACAAATTAAAAATAATCAACGATTCAGATTTTTTATTATATGATAAACTTTCTTTGATTATAAAAAAAAAATAAATAATTGGCGCGTACACTTCTGTTAGGTGTTTGGCCGAGCTCCTCCTCCTATTTGTGGTGTGCGTCTTGATGTTGTTCCACAAATGGAGGGAACTACAGCTTCAAGCCGACTCCGAACGGCAGATATTTTTATGAGGAGCTTTTTCATGGCAGAAATACACTCGGAGTTTTGCCATTGCCTGCCGAGGGGCGACCGCTATTAGAAAAATGTTTTTATTAATTTTGCTTTCACCGAGATTCGAACCAACGACCTCTCTGTGAATTCCGAATGGTAATCACACACCAACCCATTCGGCTACGGCGGTCTTTGATTACTTTCTTTTTAATTGTTTTTATTTTATTTAAGGGTAAAAATTATAATTATTTTTTTAATTACTGATGGCAAATTATAAAGAAATCAAATAATTCAGCGATTATTATTAGTTTAATATTAAATTATCAATTCAGTATTTTGGTATATTTAATAGGTAATGTAATAAATAATAATATTTATTTTTAAGAAAAAAACTAATTGAAGTTTTTGTGACAAATTATTATATAAAAAAATTTGCAATTCGGTTTTTTTATTTTTTTTATTATTCGATCAATTTTCTCAAATAATCCGAAGAAAATAATAGCATTATGAAAGTAACGCAGGATGAAAGTCTTAGACCCAAATAGTAAAACGTCAAAATCGTCTTGGATTCTTCAGTCAAATTTTTTTGATATGGCCATTTTAAATTTGTAATATTTTGCCTAAGTGTTTTTAGAATAAATGGGGGAAAGAGTTAAAATACTTGTCGTAGAGAAATATGTTGTTAGGGCGAATATATGTATGTAGTAAAATTTTATGAGGACTAATTTTGTAGAACAAGTTAACCCAATAGCTCTCTCACGAAATCGTGTTGGTAACGTTTTTAGAGAGGCCGAGTAAAATGGCATTGTTTAGGTCGCTAGAGGGGACCCCTAGTGAAATTTTCTGGCAAAGAATATTATAATCCTCTAGCGATATTCAAAATGCCATTTTACTTAAATTTTCTAAAAAAGAGGCCAAAACGACCCTTTTGTGAGATATCTAATCGACTAAAGCGATTTATAAAATTATAGCTCTAAAATTTTGCTATAGCACCTTAACAACACTTTTGTCTCCGACAATACTTTTTTACTTTAATACTTTTTTTCCTTTAATCTAAAAACACGTAGGCAAATTTTTCAATATTTACCATATTGTCTATAAATTTGGTATTTTTTAACAGCTACTTACAAATTCATCCAACAACTTTTTCTAAAATTTTTGCAGGCTGTGCGGGTGTATTGGTTGGTCATCCCTTCGATACGGTTAAAGTCCACCTACAAATGCAAGATGTTAAGAATCCCATTTACCGAGGTACGTTCCACTGCATCTCATCACTAATTCAAACTGATGGTACGCGTAGTCTGTATCGAGGCATGTCCAGCCCACTGATGGGGATCAGTGTTGTGAATGCCATAGTCTTCGGTGTTTATGGAAATGTACAACGGCAAATAGAGGACTCCAATTCCTTATTTTCGCATTTTATAGCCGGCTGTGCTTCGGGCCTTTCGCAAAGTATAGCGTGTTCGCCAATGGAATTAGCTAAGACGCGTATGCAGCTACAGCATCTGGATCCAAAAGCGCCTCAATTCAAAAGTCCATTCCAATGCATAAGGCATATAATTCAGAGAGACGGATTTAAAGGAGGGTTTCGTGGGTTGGGTATAACAGCCGCCAGAGATGTGCCAGGTACGTAAAGTTTAAAAAAATTACAACTGCATATCGACATTCACACTAAGTAATTACCATTTCACTTTAAAAAAAACGAATGTCGTTCAAGCAGTATACACATGCATATGTTTGGATAGCCTAGAAACGCTCATAAGAGTGTATCGGAATAAAAAACTAATAAATTAAAATAAAAAATCTTTACCTATCGTTTCCTAAGAACTGTTGAATGGCCCTCTCATGTGCAATGTGTTAGGTTTTTGGAAGTGTTAATAAATTTCATATATCTTTCGCAGCTTTCGCCGCCTACTTTGTTAGCTACGAGTGGCTTATGTCGTTAAGTGAAAAACCCAACGTGCTTCATGCCCTTGCTGCCGGTGGCATGGCCGGCATTGCCTCCTGGCTCGTATGCTATCCTACAGATGTAGTCAAAACATTATTGCAAGCAGACGGAATGAGTTCAGCACCAATATACGAGGACGCTTGGGATTGTGCGGTAAAGAATTATCACAAGCACGGCATACGCTTCTTTTCCCGGGGTCTCAACTCAACCATAATACGAGCATTCCCTGCGAACGCAGCCTGTTTCTATGTAGTTGCGTGGATTTTGGGTTTGGCCAAACACACAAATATGGATGTGGAATTACAAACAGCAGATCAGCTGGCTATCTCGAGTGTTCCCATAACTGTGGAGATGCCACTCTCGTATTTACATAGATATGAAAAGGAGCGCCGTGAAGTACGCGAAAAGCGGTGCACTATGGTAAAAATACTACAGACATTGGGTTCGTTCAATGAAGCAGTATGCCATTCAGATATTGAGGAGCTGGCACATGAATTCTATCCAGAAAACGATAATGATTTTAAATATTATGTTTTTGAGGATGAACGCTTGAACATAAAAGAAATTTTTAACGATTACGATTAATACTGCAATGCAGGTTTAGCGTTCTCGTGCATATGAGCATTTTGCATACACACATACATACATACTTATTTATGTACATAAATAGTGCTAAAGCATAAAATAGTCGTCTGTAGTTAGGAACTATGAAAATTATCAAAATATATTCTAAATAATACTTTAAAATTGTGTAAAAGAAGGCAGTTGTATTTTGAATTGATAAAGGGAAAATAAAAAATTCATTTTAAACTCTAAATTAGTGTATCCTATACGTACTTTGATTATAATTAATTTGTTTTATTCCAGAAAATAAAAACCTCTACATTCTAGACTTCCTAGACTAAATAACCAATTTCTCCCGCTTTCAGCGGAAGTTAAGTATTTATGATTGATACTTGACTCTAAACTCCATTGGAAGCTCCACATTAAAAATCAGGTTAAAAAGGTCTGCATAGCTCTCTACTCCTGCAAATCTATGTTCGACAAAAACTGGGGACTTAAGCCACAGGCCATTCTCTGCATTTTTTCCGATAGTCAAGTTTTGATCTAGGAGCTGAAGACATCAAGGTGCAGATTCAAACTGGTCTAATTCTGTAAAGAGGAGATCAAATATGTTGTGTATGCATTTCTCGTATTTGAGTTCCATGACATAGGAACATAGAGGGTCGACTGAATTGGTCGCAGAGGTCTTCCACCAGGTCATCGGCATCCCCTTGACTGTCGTTAAAGGGAAATTGCACAACTTATTTCTCAGGAAAGCGCAGATCAGATGGAGCTCCATTTCTTTGTGTGCTATTTTGAAAAATCTTTGACCCCAGCACATTAGACGCAGGACGCAGATAGTTCTGGGGACTCCACGTCATTCAATTTCCAAGCTTGTAGCTGTGCTTACCGGTCATGGGACAATCGGTACTCACGCAAGAAAAGCTAGGCCTGTCATTTAATACCCATTGCAGACGCTGGTACTGGGTGCTAATTTTTTTGACAGCCTGGGGCAGTGCTCCAACCTAAATTGCACCAATCTTGTGCGTTAGATCAACAGGTCTGGTTGGCTGTAGATTTCTGCCCGTTGGAGGTCTTATAATGGTATCAAAACGGCGAGTTAGTGCTACTTAGGGTGTGCCAGTTTGGTACTTCAACCATTTATATTTAAATACATATCACTTAAAGGAGGGGTCTAGGGTTTGAGCATTTTTTTTAATGAATTTTTGAGACTTTGCTTTAGAGATATGAATAGTGAAAATGTATTTAAACTTTTTGTACATTATAAAGCATCATTTCAACAATATTGTACTAAATTTTTGTAAGAAAATATCGGGAAATAAGCCGGTGAGGTAACTTTTCCGAAAACGCCTTTTCCAAAAGGTGATTTGCGGTGACTATCGTATCTAGTTGTAAAATCACCTGAAATAAAAAAACAGAATTATTTGGTTTAATTATCACCAAAACCTCCCCCCCACTGGCTCCGATTTTTTTTTTTTTCATTTTTACGTTGCCAGCGTGTTTTTGAAGCAAAAAGTGCGATTTTCACTGATTTTTTCGCTGTATAAGTGGAAACCGCCCTTAATGTAAAACAAAAAAGTGAAAAATCTCTCAGTGGGGGGAGGTATTTTATATATAGAAGTTGTATACCAAATTTGAAAAGGATCGGTTAAATATTGTTGAAGTTCTAATAGTCACGGACTTTGAAAAAGTGGTTTCGAGAAAAACGCGTTTGATGTTCTCGGCATTTTTGTAACGCTCCGCTCCAAACGCTCGCAGCTGTCGCAGAGGAGTGGGGACAAAAACGTCTATAACTCCAAAAGTTTTGCTCCGATTGAGCTGAAATTTTGGAACAATATTTTTGAGATTTACTATAAGAAAAAGCTATTTCCAAAAAATCGATTTTGTGAAAGTCAAACCCTAGACCCCTCCCTTAATCTATTGTCCAAAGCCCTTTGAAGCATCTGGGCTTGTGCTTTTTTGATTATCATTGCAAAGACTACTTCTACCCGGTATCGTTTTCTTATTTATTGAAATTTTTTTCTTGCGAATTCAGTCGGCTTTAACATTTTTAAAGGGCCTCTGATGTTAGGTCTCTGAATTTGCTTGTTGAGCAACTCGGTTCTCTGGACATTTTGAACTTCCGGTACAAAAGAAAATCATAACATTTCTTTAAACAACAATTTTTTACCCATTCTATTATTATAAACAATTAAACCCACTAAATAAACCAATTTGCAGCGCAACGTTTACCCGGTTGAATACCTCAAACTAACGATGAATCACTTGCCACTAATAAAATATGTGCATATTTGCACACTTGGCAATTTTTATAGCGCGAAAACACTCTGTATAAAATTTCCAAAGCAGCAAGCCTTGCAACAAATTGAAATTTCCATGAAAATTTCAGTCAACTTATGAAATCAAAAATAAAGAAAACATTTTCAATCTTTTACGTTCGGTTCGAAGAGTTGTTAGCGGAATATTTTCTGAATAATTTTCGTGAATACAAATCGATATTGGTTTCAAAGGGTCACTCATGAAATGAAAGTGACAACGCAGTCTTCAATTGTTTTGCAGTATTTAAAAAACTGGTGCTAAGCTTGGTTAAGCCTCCTCTGGACACCACATCAACCCAAGTGAAGGTAGGCTTATTAGAAACGCGTTCTGTCAGTCCCAGCTTTCTTACGATGAAGCCTGCAACGTATTCAATTGCGTCCTCGTGGAGACTATTCAACTTTTCTCCTTGTTGAAGCCCGTTGGGGAAATGCTAGCTCGCTGCAAAATAATTCCTCCAATATCATCTCATCATCAGAAAGAAAACTTTTTAGACTCTCGACTAATGTATCACTCAGGCGAAACCACCCTTACCTAGTAAGTACTATCGGAACCTAGGTATATTTGAAATGCATGGGGCTCGGATTGTCCCACCTTTCGCGTGCATTGACTCAAAAAAAATGCTCTATGCTATCCTGATTTAATCGGTAGGTCAGGATATATTGAATGTGATAGTGGTCATGGACATATCTATATAAATCTCTGAGCGAGTTGTTGCTCATAAGCACATCCTTTTGAAAGGGTAGCATTGCTTTTCGTCCAAAAGCCCTTGTGTTGTGCATACACGAGTCCATTCTTTCTAAAAATGGTAGTTGGTGCAGTAAATGCATTCCGAAAGGTTTGTTGGCATGGATTGAAAATTTGTGAATTTCCGGTTGAATATGTCGAACCAGTCGTTCACAATCGATGTGAACTCAGCTGTTTCGATCGCATTGTAAATATCATGCCCTAATGCATAACACCTTCTGATAGCACTTGCAGTGCTGTTCGAAAACAACTGAGCTGCCAACTTGACCTTCTGACGACCAGCGTGGTGCACTGTGAGATGTTCCTCCGATATTTTGTAGGCTATTAAAGCGTCTGAAACTGATGTTAATGTGAAAACCACGTTTGCTCTAAATAAGACATATAATTATAGAGCATTATAAGAAATATTGATGAACTCTAGCATACCACTTGACACATTCATCTAGTAATTGAATCATGTATTCCGACAACTGACCAAGTGACTCAACCTATGGCATCTACAAAGTCTGGCCAGATGTTTCTTCTTTGCAGAATACGATTGACGAAGAGATAAAAAGGTGAAAAATATTATGTGCGACTGATCTAGCTTCGGTAGGATTGGGCTCGTGATTTGTAAAGAATGTGTATACCTTAAAGAAGAAGATCTGAGCCTTCTAACTTCTGGGAAAATATTTCAAATTGTTGCTTTTTAATGGACTGCTAATTGAATTTGACATGCGAAAGCGAAAACTCGATGAAAAATCCTGCTATAACAAGGTTTATGGTGGTTGGTGGTCGGCAATGTACAGCCGATGACTGATATAGCGTTCCCGGTTAGGTCGCTTGTTCGACGTTTCGTAACGCAAATGAAAATGATTCCGCTAACAACCATTCAATTCAAATATAAAAGAAAAGAAAAGTTTTTGTTTATGTTTTTTTTTATAATTTGACTAAAATTTTCATTGAAATCTCAGTTTGTTGCAATGCTTGCTGCGTTGGAAATTTTGTTCAAAGTATTTTCGTGCTATAAACAAAAATGTTTTTCTAATGTAGGATTCACGTTCGGATAAAACATTTGAACAGAATAATTTATTTCATTAAAATAGGATTTTATGTAATTATTATAATAAAATATTGTTTTTTATCATAACTAAACTGTATTTGTACACAATAGAATAAATAGTTATTAATGAAAGAATAGTTTTAGATCGGATGTTTTTTTTAAGTTTGAGAACTTAAAATGATAATATAAATAATACAAAACATAAATGTTGATGGAATTGTTGGAATGTTTATTATATCGCACTTGTTACGTTAAAGCGTAACAACTCAAAATCTGAACATTTTCAGTAGAGACGAAAAACTGTTTCCGTAAATATTAATAATATAGGTATTACAAGGAAAAAAAGATGTAATTGCACAAAAATATCATTAAAAACAATATAACGGTTGTTTCATTCTTATTTTTTTAGTAGTTGCGCTAAAATAACAAATTTTTGAGTTGTTACTCTTTTCCTTTTCATTTTGAGTTGTTACACTTTAACGTAACAAGTGCGATATTATAATCTGGTGGATAACTTTATGGCATATATCTTTTGAATATGATATCCAGCATATGTATGCCTGTCGCGACTACTAATTACATTGTCCATTCGCTCAGTCCAATATTTGACTATTTTTTCGCATAAATATGGCCATATGGCGTCTATGATGGCTTGAATATTGCAATAAATCGATTGTTAAGCCCGCTTATGACAAATTTCGCGGTCTTGTTGGAACCAAATGTCGATGTTTTGTTGATTAATTTTTGGGAACAAAAATTCCGCCAGCACGGGTCGACAACGCTCTTCATTCATCGTAACAGTGGCTCCTTCCTCATTTCAAAAGAAATAAAGGTCGATGAAGCCGTCAGTGCTCTGAACTTCGCGAACAGATTAATTTTATTTTTTTTTTTCAAAGTAAATTTCCACAACTGAGAAGCGTTGTTCTGGCATTAAACGATCATGACTTGCCAAACCTTACTGAATAGAAACTAGCTGTAAATCCATAATTATCGAGTTCTCATGCAACTAAAAAACCACCCTATATATTTGAATGATCGTCCAGACTTTTTCCATCAAAATATCAGAAACATCTCAAAGGTACCGTCACACCACTAATACTATAACAATCCTCCAGGTTCCGCTTCTGCTGACTTATGGAGGCTATACTCCGTCGATGGTCCCAATTACTTCCACTGTATTCATAGGTGGTTCTAAAGTAAAACAGACATCGAAAAAGTTGCAATAGTATTATATTGTGTATATTAAGCTACTACCGTCTGTCATCTCCACTACGGCCCTCATCATGCCCGTCCTAACGTATGGCGCAGAAGCGTGGACGGTGACAACATCCGATGTAGCGACGCTTGGAGTGTTTGAGAGAAAGATTCTGCGCAAGGTTTTCGGATCTTTGGATAAAGATACAGCGGCTACGAATGGGTACAAACGCTCCGGCTCTGAAAGTATTCGATGCGGTACCAGCTGGTGGTAGCAGAGGAAGAGGGAGGCCTCCTCTACGTTGGAAAGATCAGGTAGAGAAGGTCTTGGCTTCACTTGGTGTGTCCAACTGGCGCCGGTTAGCACGAGAAAGACCCGACTGTCGCGCTTTATTAAACTCGGCCAAAATCGCGTAAGCGGTTATCGCGCCAATTAAGCAGAAGACTACCGTTTTGTCCTCTAGGCGATATTGTGAGTGCTTCATTCAAAAGTTTGTGGTTGCCGTCGGTTTGTCATAAGCCATTCTCCTGCACTGCTGCTGCTGGAATTGTTGCATAGGTCTCTTAGGTTGCGCACAACCGCTGCCATTTTGAATATTAATTACTGTAAAATTGGGTTTAAATTTAAGCCCTTTTCATGAGGGAAAAAAACTACCATAAAATAGACAAAACCATTTATATTTTTATTAATTTCTATTTTGAAACATTTTACGTATTTAAATATTTCAAACAAAAACTACTTCTAAATGCGGTTTTAACTTGCGTCCCTCCGTTTGACACTGAAATATGTATGATACCCTGCTGTTTCGTGGGTAGACTTGAGGCACATTCGGAGATGCCGTGGATTACTTCAGAACTTGGGTGAAAAAAGAAAATTAATTAATACACACGTAACATAAATATTACACATAACATAAAAAATCATGCATACTTATATTCTTATCTCTCACTTATGCTTTACACATACATATACAGTATACGAGTAACATCTTCTTTACTTGAACATAAGCAGCTATGCGCTCTTGTGGCAACGACTGTTTATTGAAACATAGCCAGGGCCACATTGCGGCTCGATGGTGAGCACACTTTCCATAATATACTTATTTGGATTCTCAGTGGAACTTTTACTCGTTTGTTGTGGCTGCACTGAAGTGACGAAAATGCAAAATAGTAAAAATTTTAAACTCCAAATTAAAGCGCGCATTTTAACTCGATTTTCGATATTTCACCAACGGATCAAGAGCTGCTACGATTAAATGAGTAGCTCGATCGAATACTGTTTTACGACTAATTGTCTATTAATACATCAGTGCTTGGCAAATTAACACAATCAAATATTTTGTGTTACCACATTTTTTTTTTATAAAAAGGTATATTTTTTACTAGTGGTTTAGAGTTTAGATTGTTTCGACAGAAATGGAAAAATTATCTGCGCGAATCTAATAGTACGCCTTTCATTAGCAGTTAAGCAGTGGTAGAAGCTCTGTCAGCCACTACTTAGACATACTTAACTTAAGTCCACTTACCATACCAGCAGCACATTTTTTCCACTAGCCAAAACTCAATTCAGCTTAGAAAACTTAGACAGCTATAGGTTTTCGCTACTTAAGTGTCACATATTCCCTATTTTGAATAAAATATCCGCAAATATGTCATACAAAATTGATTTTTGGTACGAATGCAAAACATATGGCAACGCGTCATTAGCGAGCTGTCGAAAATAAATACAAAGCAAACAAACAAAACAAAACATTGTAAACAGTTTACAATGGCGAATAATTAATGTGGCTGGTGCAATCGTGACGGCAATACCAATCTCTAAGTTTCTACGAAAACTAAGTTAAGTCTAAGTCTTAGTTAACAGAGCTCTGTGGGTTAGCTGCAATAGTCACTTAACGGTTTAAAATTATTCGTATTCGCATACGAGAAGTATAATTTTACCTACTGAGTTATTGGGGAGTCTCTGTGAGGAGCTCCCCATTAAGCTCAAATTCAGCACCACTGTAGTGTTTTCCAAGCGGAGGTAGCCGCAATTAAGGAAGCAGTGGACTGGTTGCTCTCTTCGGTAAATACCGTTAAGGATGTAAATATTTACTCCGTGATCCAAGCGGCAATTAGAGCCTTGGACTCGTTGTTTGTGCGTTCGAAATTAGTCGGGGAATGTCTGGCTTCTCTCTGGATTGCATTCGAATACTTATTTGGGTTGCCGGTCATAGCGGCATAGAGGGAAACTGCTGTGCTGATGAGCTGGCTAGACAGGGAACGTTGAAGACGGTTTCATAGCAAAATAAAAGGATTCGGGTTCCCTTGAGAACCTGTGGCCTGCTTCTGGAAAGATGGGCCACGCGTCAACTCAGCGAACACTGGGCTAGTGCATAAATGTGCAAAGTTGCGAGATCTTTCTGGCCACGGTGAGATCGGGGGCGCTCGAGGGAACTCCTAAGGCTAACAAAGCCGCAGCTCGAATTTGGTGGGTATTCTTACTGAACCCTGTCCGCTAGGTGTCCATGCGGTGAGACTTGGGATTGCCTCAAGTTCGTTCTGTAGAAGCTGACTGTAGGACGAGGTGGGATCATCTCAGCATCTTCTTCTCAGCTGTCCTGCTCTCCCTCTAGCAAAGATGTGGACATCTGGGGTCTCACTTTTTAGCTACACCTGCTGATATTGCGGGTTTAAATATCATGCATCTGGTGAAGTTCTTCAGTAGCTTGGTGCTTCGTAATTAGCCACCGTCGGCGTCTTGAATATTTGGTTTACTGGGCGCCATGCAAGGGCAACCATTTAACCTAACCTAACCTACTGAGTTATAAAACTATTTTATTTGAAGAACCATGAAATGACCGGCGTTTATTAAATAAAGATCGAAACATTTTTTTATTTCAATTGAGACGTATTTGAATTCAAACTGGCGTCATATTGCAATTATTTAAAGTAGTCAAATCCGTTTCCATTGAATTTCATGCACGATTATAATATGGTAGATAATTTCATGGAATTTCTTATTTAAGTATGATATTTTTCATATGTCTGCCGCGTCTTCGAGTTACACGGCCCATTCGACCAGTTCAATTTTTAGTTTGCCATTCTCAGCTGTCTCACCATAGTTATCAATATCGATAGTTCTCATGCAGCTAAAAACCACCCGATATGTGTATAGCTATATTTTATGTGAAATTTCTGCTAATTAGTGTAAATATAATTCCGCTTCGTTTTGACATTTTTAAATAGAACTGAAATTAGTAGGGGAAATCACAATGAAGTGCAAGTGACGTAACATCATGTCTTTTTCAAATTAAGAGGCAAAAATTTTGTACTTGAGATGACATAGACATTTGCCCATATATGAAAACAGATGTTTTGAATTGTGAGCTGCCCTAATGATTTCAACTAATGTACGTTTGTTTTGCCTTAACTATTTATAATAAAATTTCTTTTGTTCCAAATCGTTGCCTATTTTCGGTTCGATTTAGGCCGAGTATTGATAAAAATAGGCCAAAGTTGGGTTCGGTTAGGTTTGGACGTGAAAAGGTTATGGTTAGTCTTTCTCTACATATGCAAAGTAAGCTGACAGCCTCTGTAGTTATCGGTTTTAAGTAAAATAATAATTTATTATCATTTTTTGTGACACAAATAAATAAATTATTACATTCAAGTACTCGTATGACCTCAATTTCGTTTTATGTTTTGTTAGTAAAGAAAACAGGAAACTTATAAGAAATTTTGTTACATTTCTTATCAAACATTCGATTCAGACAAGCCGGCTCTTACGAGTAAAAGGCTATTACGAGCCACTTTGCTGATGAGATGGCTGTCCCAGTATAAAAGTAAAATATTATATAAGATTCGAGGGAAAGTCAAACAGTTTGAGCAATGGAGCGGAAGGGATGTGAAATTAAATATAAAAACATTACTCCTTATTTAACTAAGTTTAATTCGAAAAAAAATGTTTTTAAGTTTTTCTTTGTTTGCGATACAGATATTGCTAGCTTTTTCAATATTTTTGACAATATTTTTGTAAATTTTCATTGCAATATGTTCAACACCCGCTCAAAAACGCCGAGACACGTAAGCCTTATTTTGGAGCGTCGAACACGAATCTGTATCCATTTATCTGAAACAGAAAATTTTCTTAAAATATTTTGGTTTTAGGTTTGCATTGTCTCTCAAGTCTATTACCAATTATTTTGAGCGACCAAAACTGACTTTATGTTTGTGTATTTCTGTTGGCCGTTTTTATCCGTATGATAAAAAAGAAAATTGAAAGACTTTTCAACGCAGCCAATGCAAAACATTCTATTAATTCGCAAACAAAAAATACAAAATACTAAAAATTTAAAACAAAAAATTTAGTAGAAAACCGTAGGTTAAAAAGTGCCCAAAATTGGAAAAAACGAATTGCAATCCATTAAAAATTGACAACCTTTCTAGGTTAGGATTGAGTTTTGAAAAGGTCATAATTTCTAATGGGTTACGACTATTTTTATTCAAAAATAATCAATAAATCGCTTTACAGGCAATGCAAAAATGTAATATTTTGAGAAACGAACCAGATAAACGGAACACATTCCCTGTAACATTAAGATTAAGTTTTCTTAATTTTATACTTCAGGGATTATATACATTTAGAAGACCGAAAAAAAGGAATTTTCTTGAATTTTTTCTGAGAAAACTTTAATTGTATTTTAAGACTTAGTATTAGTAAAAATATGGAGCTACAGCTGATCTCCGGGAGCTCCTCTCAAAAAATACGTGTTGCGGTGATCACTATATCTCTAAACTGGATCCTCTGAAATTAAAAAACCAAACATATTTCGTTAAAGTAATTTTAAATCTAGTAATTAATCGATGGAATAAGCAAAATAAATTTTTTTGGCGAAATGGCGGTTTTTTAAAAAATAAACGATTTTTGCAAATTGTTTATAAAAACAGAAATATTTATTGGTGAGAAAAAATCTTCCATTGATTACTAAAAAATATATTTAAGAAGTTCGGGTTAAAATTTGAGACGTTTTCGAGAATGTTGGTCACCGACTTTGAAAACACCATTTTGAGAAAAATGCGTTTAAAGTTTGAAAAACACTTTCAAGCACTCTGAAACACCTTTTCAAAATTGCGAGTAACTTCGAAAATATTCACCGGAACTATATTAAATTTTCTGTGTGTATTCTTAAATTCGGCCGAATGAGTTTGTGCCTGACTACCATTCGGAATTCAGAGAGAGAACGTCGGTTCGAATCTCGGTGAAATATCAAAATTAAGAAAAAGTTTTTTCTAATGGCGGTCGCCCCTCGGCAGGCAATGGCAAACCTCCGAGTGTATTTCTGCCATGAAAAAGCTCATCATAAAAAATATATGCCGTTCGGAGTCGGCTTGAAACTGTAGGCCCCTCCATTTGTGGAACAACATCAAGACGCTCACCACAAATAAGAGGAGGAGCTTGGCCAAACACCCAAAGAGGGTGTACGCGCCAATTATATATTGTATAATATAGGCCGGGTCGATTTGGGGGGAGGCAAAAAAATCGCCCATTGCTCTGTGAAAATCATATTCTTGGGATCAAAATAAGAAACTTTGCCGAAGGAACCATACCTCTAAAACGTATTCTGATGTCCCCCATTTTTTTATTCAGTAAAAAAATTATTCAAAAACAAAATTGGATGGTTAATTATGCGCCAGTTTGTATATTATATCTAAAAGTGGTACTGGTTATTGGGTTCCCATCCGAAGTGACAAATGTGTGAAATTTAAATATGTCGAAATGAAAGCTTGATATTAGACGTTTACAAGATAAAATTTGAATTTGACATTTCACTTGCTTTCCATCATCCACACTGCTGATGAACTACATAAATTATACCAAACCTTTGAATGAACATTAGTTCATTTTTGTAGTGAATTACAAAATATTTTCATTGTGGATGTTGAGAGAGGACGTCGGTGAAAAGCGCAGACGCAGGAGGGAAAATGTGTTCCAAAGTCATGGAAATATGTTCCATAGCGAACGTGCCTGCAAACATACAAACAATAGTCCATTTACATCCCTACATATTATACATACATTCACAGCACGCATACATGCATACATAGCCGCATATTAAAATCAAATTTGTTGACAATACTAAATTTGAATATTAATATGTATTTTTATGCATGCAATGATTCTCTGTGTACAAACATATATGCATATGTATATATACTCGTTAAAATATTTGGCTTTCACTTGCATGCAAGTTCGATATATAAATAAATTATATGCATTTTTTTTGTCTCTAATAATTATAGTAGTTGTAAGATAGTAACTAATGTGTAGAAAAAAATTAACAAACAAACGAATTCAGCTCTTTAAAAAACAAAACACTTCACATGCACATACATACATATAAAAAGTATTGATTAATATTTTAGGTTTTTTCAATTTAATAGGCATACGAGTATAACTATTCAAATCCTATTCAAATTATTCAAACAGATTCGAGTTCCGACTCTGTTGAATAGAACTTTTTCGCATCAGATGCAATTAGTAAAATTTTTGCGAAAAGAAAAGCTTTAGTACTTGCACTACTGGATGAGCTTTAAGTGTTTGCAGCACCTTTTTTAAGCAAAGGCTGAGTTTGTATTTGATGGGAAGTTGTTTATTTAGAGTGCGAAAAAATAGCAGCCTAAAATTACCGACGCTCACAGCAGTTAATGCTTTAACTGGCAGTTCGCAAACTTCATATAACAGAAAGGTTATATTTATAGTTGATTATTATAGAAATTTGTTTTATTCAAATGGGGGTGATAAAGGTTAATACTTGAAAAAATCATTTCAATTTCTGTTGGGTTGGGGAATAAGTTCGTGGGGTTTTTACCAAAGACTTTTTATTAAACACAAAACAATATTTATATCAATAAGTTAATCAATTATATATTCGCCGTTGCTCTTTAAAACCTCACCTCCCGACCTATTTGTTAATGCAGTTCCGCCAAAGATCGTCTGGTCTGGTGTAAAAGTAGTTGTTGAGCCAGTTTTTAAGGATCTCTTTGTTATCGAAGGTAAGGCCCTTCATATGGTTTGACAGAGAGCGGAGAAGATGGCAATTGGTCGGTGCAAGGTCCGGAAAATAGGGCGGATGTTGAAGGACTTCCCATTCGAGCTCTTGTAGTACGGCTTGTGACGACTTGTGCAATATGGAGCCTGGCGTTGTCGTGAAGGAGTCGTCGAATAGCCTCATTCATGCAGTGTAGCTGGGCAATGTAGAGCACCTTGTTGACCGTGGCATTCTTTTCGAGCATTTCCCAGTGCACCATGCCGTCCCAGTCCTACCAAACACATATCATGATTTTCTTTGACTGAAGATCCGGCTTGACCTTCGGCTTTGGCGTATCTCCTGGAGCCGGAGAGGGTGGCTTTCTTGACTTATTATAATATTAATGTATAGGCACCATTTTGCATCGTGCCTGACGATTCGGTACAAAAAGCGCTGTTTATGATCGCGTGTTGCTCGATGGCGGGCGAGATGCTGAGAAGCAATTTGAAGCCGACTTTCTTTGTTGTTTTCGTTGAGCCCGTGAGGCACTCAGGCTCACAATTTTGCGGATGAATGAAGGTGACGGAGAATTGTTGTATGATCACAGTTCATTTTTTTCGCCAATTCACGATGGGTCTGGCAACCGTTCTCCTTCAAGAGTGATTTGAGACATTCTTCACCGAATTCAGAAGGCCTTCCGCTGCGGAACATGTCTTCGTCGTCAAAGTCACCATTTTTGAACTTTGCAAGCCATTTCCGTGCTATAGACTTGCCTATGACACTTTCTTCATAAACATCGCAAATGCCCCGGGCTGCTTCGGCAGTGTCAAAACTAATAAAAAATTAAATAACTCAATACACAATTAAAATAGTTTTGAAGAGCAGCCAACCCAATACTAACAACCCCGCCCACAAGTACCGAAGCAGAACCGTAGTTCACATCTGCTAGCTTTATAGTATATATAATATATGCAATAAATTTAGCTCAAAAGAATACCCCCAGTACTTTAGTTCCTTTAAGATCACCGTGTATTCAAATATATATATACATATATAATATATATATATATACATATATAGATTTAAGGTAGTCGGATATATATAATAATTAATATAATCTAATATAATCTTAAAAAACAATTACCTAATATATTTTAAATATAGCAAACGTAATTTTGGGTAAAGAACCTTAATTTATTCCTTGATATTCCTATTGTGCAGACAGACTTTTCAAATCGGTAGGTTAGGTTAGGTTGTAGCGATTGTTCACTCTAGGACACACTCAGGCTCATAGCCTATAGTGAATCCGCATGGGGAACTTGTCCTTATCTCACCTAAAATTAGTGTGAAGCATTCAGAAATTTCTGAAGATTCCTGACTCGCACCGCACCGAGGTCTTCCAACTCATTGAAAAATTGTCTATCGAAAATAATGAATCTGCGTCTGATTTGAGTAGGACGTGTGTCTGCACGCCCTTTCTCTCGTCGAATCTGTCTATTTCTATTATGCAGTGTCCCGTTATGATGGAAAT
The DNA here is from genome assembly GCF_027943255.1 of Anastrepha obliqua. NCBI lineage: Eukaryota > Metazoa > Arthropoda > Insecta > Diptera > Tephritidae > Anastrepha > Anastrepha obliqua. The sequence goes on from NC_072896.1 coordinate 50,392,662, forward strand.
CAGTGTGTTAAGACTATGCTTATTTTGGCTTAGCCGAGATTGTGGGCGCCGAGCATTGAGAGTCAACTTCAATTGTCAGACGATTCTGCAGATGGATTCATATCGTCAGATTTCGTTTTATTTCTTTAATTTTCTTGAACAAAAAGTTGTTAACATGTCTGCAGGAGTATGCCTATGTCATTGTATGTGCACTCAGCAGTCAGTTTGATGCCGAGTCTTGCCAGTTCATAAGTGGTACAGTTGATTTCCCAATGGCTAGGCACTCAGGTTCCAACTAAAAAATGGGTCCTAAGTTCTAACGAAATAAATACTTTCCACATAACTTACACTTTTAAGCGAGACTGCCATCAATTTTTAAAACTCAACCATGTTAAGTTATTCGTAGACATTAACAATTCCAGTAAGATGTGAAATATTTAGAAGTCTAATTCGCATTATTCAAAATTAATCATCTAATTTGGTTTTTGAATACCTTATTTACTGAACAAGAAAATGTGTTTGAGTGATGGAAATCTTTATTTTAACCTTTACGCGCTCCATTGCTGGTCCGTTTGTGTACTGCAATTGTCTAGTTCAGAAGTGTCAAACATGTTTGATGTACGACGCCATTACGCCAAATTGTAAATCTTCCGATAGGGTGATTCATTTTGAGCCACCTTATATGATTGACGAATATATCCTGTGTTGGATTCTTGATTCAGCTCCTCCTCCTATATGTGTTCTGCTTGTTGATGATTTTTCACAAATAGAGTACCGACGAATGACAGATGGGTTTTTATGAGAAGTTTTTTTCATAGCAGAAATGTTTGGAAGTTTGGCATTGCCTGTCGAAGCGCAATCGCTATTATGAAACCTTTTCAAAAATTTTGGTGTTTCATGCCCACAGTGCGGTTCGGAACTGCGGTTCTCATGATCCCACTCACTTTTACTTATCTGCAGGAAGATTGAAAATTAAATTTTATTTTATAAAAGTAAATTTCCGGCTGGGTATCTTCAGATCAATATATCGTCTTCTTGTGGAATTGTACATACTTGTGCGGTTGATGACTTACGCGGTCTAAAGTATTCAAAATAGTCAACAAGTATCGTCTTCACATTTCAAATACAGTATTGCAGCTATAAAAATTACCACTGCATACATTTTTCTAAAAAAGTATAAATGCTAAAAAAAGCTAGAGCTTTTGTGGTAAAGGTAATTGTACAAACACAAAAGCTATTATTTTTTACAGGACCATACTCGCTAGTTGAAGAGTTACAGGCTCTTCTGGCATCCTCCGTTCTAAGAAGCGTTTGTGATTTTACAATGGAAGCGCACGAAGAAGAAAAAAAAAAATATTCGCAAATTCTCTGCGATGCCAATGCACCCTAAAGCATTGAGGGTATAATCGTGTTATGAAATATCATTCTACACCGCAGAACAGGGAGCAAATTTGGATTCGTGTGTGCTGCAAATCTTCTTTTCTTCTGCGAACTTATGTGACGTCATCTGATTCATTGAAGTTTACCGTTGATTTAATCATATAAAAACGGCAGCTGAAGGGCTAGTAGCCAATGCTGCATTCAAATATATAAGAGTATAATAGGCGATTAGTATAATAAAATACTTTTTGTTATATTATATAAATTCTTATAAAAAAAACAGGTCTTCCCCAACCATTTTAAGATTAATTTCCATATCGTCAAGAAAAATTAGGCAATACGTATACAGAACAATATGATTTTTTGCATTTAAATATTTTCTTACTGTTCCTTCATCTCACACGCTTCCTGTTCATTCAAAATTCAATTGGAAGAAAGCCTAACCTACTCATATTTTTGTGTGATGGTTGTTTTTATATGATTAATACTGTAGAGATATATCAGTACTCGTATGCACATAAACATTAGAATGCGTACATTATTTGTCAGATTTATCAAAAAGTATAGTAAAAATTTATTAAGCTTAATTGCTGAAGTAAGCTACAAATGCCCACAGCCAAAGTTGTGTGCGTGTTATAACCCAGCTAACAAAATTGTCAGACGACCATCAGATATCCGTCAGACTCGGCGGCTAAAAAACTCCAAAATATTCAAGACTTATTACCGATATTGATCCCTGAAATGTATAGAGCGTTGACAGGAGAGCTGATTCCAGATTGCAAGGAAAGTATCTCATGAAAATCTGATTCCATTCACTTGACTTTTACTTCATATTTAATTAAAGTTAAAATTCAATTTAATATTCATTTAATATAAATTGTATAATTATTTGCTAACTTTCTTGCATCCTTTTCCCGGCCTTGTCAATCCACTCTTTCGACATTTTTAACAATTTTTAATTAACTCTTCGATATGGGAGGTATATTTTTCGACGCCAAGCCTGCTAAAATATATTTAAAATATACAAAATGTACAAGTAAGTATGTATAAACGAAATATCGGTTGTTTTTTTAAGAGATTGAGAACATAAAATGATAACATTACACAGAAATATGGTTGGAATGAAGCAATGAGAGCAATTCCACGTGAAGTGATCCTACTATTTTGGACATTGTCGTGAATTCTTTTAAAAAATTATTTATTTGTAGGCTTGAGTATAAAAATAAGTACCTAAACTGAACATGTGTACTTTGAGAAAAATAAAATTTGTAATGTTGATAGTTATTCAACATTGAAAATTTTTGTATAGTTTTTTAAAATGAAATATCTTCTGCTTTTTTTAACATTGGTATAATGTTTGTAAATGGGATAAAAATGCTTTTTAAACAAATTATTTTTAGGAAAATATTTGATTTTTTTGTTCAAAAAAATATTTTTTGCCCTCTGAAGAAAATATTTTTATTAAAGAAACAACAAAAAAATAAAAAAATCCCATATTTTTCAAAAAAAATTAAAAACTTTTTTTTTGCCAAAAATAAAAATACGTTTTATTCTAACGGTAAAAATTGTACTAACATTTGACTGAAGATTTTTCAAAAAACCGTACCACAATTTTCAACAATATATAAATGTCAAAGTTATTAATTTTTTCCCACCATTTTTTAAGAATATTAAATGCTGTATTTTTTATATTTTTAGGGTCAAATATACCTTTTTAATATTTGTTCGAGAAAAAAATTAATTTTTTTATTAAAAAACCCAAAAACAAAAACCCCAGCTACTAAAAAACTTAAATTTTTTTATTAAAATAAAATTTTTTTTATTAAAATTAAAATAGTTTTATTAAAATAAAATTTTTTTCTTCAAAAATTTTCGAAACGTTTTTTTGCATTTATAGAAAACACGATTATTAAAAAATTAGAAAAAACAAATCTTATGCTTTCTACAAAAAAAAATTTCAAAAATTGTTGAAAAAATAAACATAATTTTTTTCCAAACAAAAAAAAATAATTTTTTCCCCCAACTTTTTTTAAGCATGTTTTATTCTAAAACATTTAATTAATAAATGTAAAAATGCAAAAAGAACTGAAGATATTAAAAAACTTCATATCAAAACTTTCAACACAGAACAATTCTCAAAATTATTAAATACTTTTCCAAATTTGTCCATTGTGCTCAAGCCTACAAATAAACCCAGTTTTTGAAGAATTGACGACAGTGCCCAAAATACTTGGATTACTTAACATGGCAACACTCTACATACATTATTTTTCGCTAAATTCCTCCAAAATTGTGTTTTAGTGTGATCTTTCTTAAATATGAATAGCAAATTTTTGTATATGAACTCACATTGTATATAAAGGGTGTTTTTTTAGAGGTTAGGTTTTCAAGTTGGCACTACTTTTTTCGTAGATGGTCTTTTTGACAGCTGTCCCTTGATTTATGCTCAGTTTGGTTTGCCATTTCATAATGAATAGACTTACACCTGAACAACGTTTGCAAATCGTGCAAATTTATTACGAAAATAATGGTTCGGTTCGCGCGACGCATCGAAGAAAATTTTGTTCAGCGATGAAGCTCACTTTTGGTTGAATGGGTATGTCAATAAGCAAAATTGTCGCATTTGGAGTGAACATAATCCACAAGCCATTGCTGAGACGCCGTTACATCCTCAAAAAGTCACTGTTTGGTGTGCTCTATGGAAGAGGGAATCATTGGTCCATATTTCTTTAAAAATGAAGCCGGCCATAATGTTACAGTCAATGGAGAGCGCTATAGAGCCATGATTAACCCCTTAGCCTACACGATATCTACCAATTGCGCGAGCTATAATACGCAAGAAATTCGTTCGCGCGCCGTGCCATTCAACTGTTCAGCCGTGTACCCGAACTGGCGCAAAGTGTATACTTTTCGTAACATATATATTTCAATGCAACGAAAGGAATTGTGAAATAATAAACAATGTTTAGGTACAAATAGTAATTTTAAGATGTCTAGGAAGTAATCATAATCAATTGATCACAAAGTCTTTACCACGAGTCAGACTCGTTGTTTTCGCTTATGGCACAAATTCTTTACCACGAGTCAGACTCGTGGCTATAGGCTAAAGGGTTAATGACTTTTTCGTGCCTGAATTGGACGATGTTGATGTGGACGACCTTTGGTTCCAACAAGACGGCGCTACATGCCATACAGCCAACGCAACAATCGATTTATTGAAGGAAACTTTTGGTGAGCGCATTATCTCACGCCGTGGACCTGTGGCGTGGCCTCCAAGATCGTGCGATATAACACCGCTGGACTATTTCTTGTGGGGCTATGTGAAGTCGCTTGTCTACGCAGATAAGCCCGAGACGATTGACGTCTTGGAAAAGAATATTCGGCGCGTTATTGCTGACATACGGCCCCAATTGCTGCAAAAAGTGGTCGAAAACTGGGCCTCTCGGCTGGAATTTATTCGAGCCAGCCGCGGCGGCCACTTGCCCGAAATCATTTTTAAAACATAATGGCAAACCCTTATCTTTATAATAAAGCTAAATTCTTGGCCATAACATTAAATTATATACGTTTCATTTCATCTTGAAAACCTAACCTCTAAAAAAAACACCCTTTATCTCCTGCTTTTGCTTGTTGAATTTTTTGTTTTTATTTTTTAAAATATGAAACTTACCAAATCAAGTCTGTGTCAGATATTTATCCGATTTATCTGATATCAGAAAATGTCTGCCGCTTTTGCTAACTGGGCATCGTTTTGCAATGTGTGCGCACGCATACATAGGTATACCCAGATCTGGGCATGTTTGTATGTGCATACATATGTATAAAAAACTTTAAGTAAGCAAAACACAATTAGAAGTAAGCAGCAACGCACGACAAAATGTATCGCGTTCCAAATAGTTAAGTCAACGAACTCCTTCAGATGTCCGTACAATTGGTGCCTGCAAGTATCTTTGTATTATAGAAAGTAAGAAATTTGGTTGGCTGATTCGTTGGTTTCGAAAATAGTTCTTCGAAAAAATTTGTTTTCTGGTCTGGTACTTTATACAAGGTGGCGTAAAATTAATCATCCAATTTTGTTTTTGAATAACTTTTTTAACAAATAAAACCATCTTTTACATAATATGTACCTGGATTTCGATATGCTGCTACAAACAAAAGCTATACGAGCAAAGTACTAGTACACCTATGCATTAATAACATCAGCTATAAACAACACAAGATCACAAAAATCTGTTCAGTAAAACTTATTTTTCAGATTCCATCATCCTTGTGAGAGCCGGCATTGCCTTGTTGAAGTATAATTTGTCTACGGCGGTTGGTTTCCTTAATTCTTTGAAAACTTCTGGCAAACTAATGGTTGTGTACCACTCAGAATTGATTGTTTTAAGTTCCTCTAGAGGAATAGCGACATGACCAGATTTTCTGAAAAAAATATTTGCTTTGAAGTGCTTCTTCCACAAAAAACGTATGTCTCATCAAGCTCGTGTTAGAACACCCATACTATCGATTGTCGTTTGGTTTTTTGGTTTTTGGCTCATATGCATAGATGCAAGGTTCGTCAGCTGTTAAAATGTCATAGACGTGCTTTGAACCATCGCGGCTGATTTGCTTCAACATTTCTGTACACCAATCGGCGCGAGTAATTTTTTGGACAATTGTCAAATTTTGCGGTATCCAACGAGAGCAAATTTTCTCGACCATCAAATGTTCATACATTCAATAATGCTGGTCCCACCAATGCTCAAGAGTACCTCTATCTCGCGATAAGTCCTCAATAGACTCACAGCATCAATTATTTCTGGCACAACAACTGCTTTTGGATGTTCTTAACGAAATTCATACTGCAAAGATCGACGGCTAGAATTCGTTGTATTAGCGGTACACAGTGGCTAAGTGTGGTGCCGTAACGTAAAAGTCGAAGTAAGTTGGTCAATGCACTCCTGTCTTGATAATCCACGTTAAAAATCGAAAATGTTGTCAAATTAATTCCATCTTTTAGGGGAGAAGAACGTTCCAACTCACTGAAAAAAGAACAAATAAAGCTCGTAAGTGAAAATGGTATATGTAAGTTTATGATAAAAAAACCAAGGTTTTCGGTGAAAATATCGAATTAAAGCTGAGCGTCGTACGTAGTTTTGCTAAGGCGCAAAATATGCTGCTTTTATATTTTGCGCCTTAGCAAAACGACCTCGTATAGTATAATGAAAATAACTCATAAGTAAAGAAGTTCAAAGATAGGCCATCTTTCGGTATTTACCACATTTCAGTATTCTTCAGCTGGTAAAAATATATTCAATATCAGTCTAGTTCGTAGTAACGAACTAAGAAAGTATTTTCCTAATTCAGGTTTTCCCTGCAGGGAGTTCGGGTTGTGGCTTATTTAAAAATGTGCGAGCATACATGCATACATACCATATACACACATACATATGCTGCACTGATTTTAGCGTATCGAAAGAGCTTCTCCAATTTGTTTTCACTTGCGTTCTTCAATTGCCTATTGGTACTATGCACATATGTATGTACGTATGTACTTAACATATATATGATATAAATAAACTCATTCACATTTGGTTCACTTGTTCATCCATTTAAGTTCTACACATAGCATTGTTGTGGGTAGAAAAGAATTCAGTTTGTGCCGAGAGATTGCGCTGCCAAGTCAGTGTCAGCAGAATTTTCGTATTTACCATATTCAAACTCAAACAAGCCTACATAGGTATATATGTGTATTCGGTGCATATCGTGGCCAAAACATTTCGCTTTGCCAATTAACAAGTAGTTAAGCAATGATTAAGAAATTTGTAACAGTCGAAAAAGCCATTTAATTCTTTGCAAATTCAGTGAAATTATTCGTCAAATACTCTATTTTGACGTATAAACGTACACATACACACACAGGCGCACTCACGTAAGCGATGAACACGATGGGTATATCTACGGATCCCACATTGCTCGATGTGGAATTGCCTGCAACTCTCATTGAATCACCTTCAGTGTCGACATTTCTGCCAGAAGAGGAGGCTTCCATATGCCCACTATTGTCCACAACAAATGGCACTTCAACGCCGGTCACCTTTTCACATCCGCTGACACCTTGCATAGACAATGACAGCACAGCCTCAGCTAATTTGTGCAATGAAGATGCAGACGCCAAGGTCGAGACAAGTTCATCGTCGGGCAGTAGCTCCGGTATTGGAATGGATGCGCAAGATACAGCGGCCACAACGCTTTTTCACAAGCCTCTTGCCTATCAACATTTACAAGTCAACAATGGAGGTGCTCTGCAGGTCAGGCCGCAAAAAAACAAAAAAAATATACATACATATATAATATCTACACATGCATGTGTGTGAGGTGAAAGTGTAGGAAGAGGAAGAGCAAGCATGTGGTTATTAGTGGTGATATGTTTAGATGGGGTGGTATTATGCAAAAGTGATGTGGGCGATTGTGTGGAACTTCTTTTGACAGCACGTAGAGGCAAAACGTTCTGTATACAAACAGATGCTTGCCATGCAAACTTACATTCCATACAGTGCGTGAGAGTGTAAAATGAAGAGTGAAAAATGCTTGCTTAACGGTTGTTTAAGTAATATTTACATTTCGATTAATACGAATCATATAAACATGAGTGGTCCATGTATTTATGTGCGGCCGCCGTAGTCGAATGGTAGGTGCGTGACTACCATTCGAAAGTGCGTAGGTTCGAATCGCCGTGCATGAAACAGCAAAGTGATAGAAATGTTTTATCAATGGCAAACCTACGGGTGTATTTCCGTCCCATTTGTGGAACGACATCAAGGCACACGCCACAAATAGGAGGAGCTCAGCCAAACACCTAATAGGAGTGTACGCGCCAATTATTTCTTTATTTTTCATATGTGGTCGACATACGACGAGAATTTATTTAATAAGAAAACGGAAATTGCTCATTGCGTTTATCCATTAACACCTGCGGACTTAATGGCACCGCTAAAAGTGCAGTTCCAGTTAAACGCTGTTTACATGACGCGATTTTTGGTTAAGCTTTACGTGAATGTATATTAACAGTTTAATGGTGTAAACGGCCTTGCAAAAAATCGCTTTCCACAAAGTTGGTCGCCAGCCAGCTTTCATGTATTCATTTTTTTCTTTTTGAAGCAACCCTGAGTTTGTTTACATTTTGTACTATGTGTGTGCCAATTTTTAAAGTGAATCAGTGGCTTCGTTTACGAATGCGACATACAAAATACCTATGGAAAGTATTCAACGTCTTGGTGTATTCTGCACTACAGGGGCGAGGGGAACTACACCAACGGCAGTGATTGAAAGAATATTCAACCTGTTACCGATTGATATTACGGCAGAATGTCTAGCAAATAAATCTGCCGTAAAACTTAGCGCAACGATACATAGCTCAATAGGCATGAGTTATAGGGTCAATATGGATTATATGACTCCGAAATGCAATTGGGTGGGGAAATCCCGAACAGCGATAGAAGAAAACGTGTGGAAAAGAGGAATGAAATTTGGCCCCAATACGCTTAATAGATTTACTGACGGCTTGAAAATGTTGGACGAAGTAGGTGCAGGGATTTTTTGCGCAGAGCAAGGCATCAGGCAGCCACTCAAACTGTTCAAGGCTGCATTCGCAAAGACATCGAGCAACTCCAAAATAAATATATACGTTGACAGTCAAGCGGGGATAAAGGCAATAAACTCATATCCAATTTCATCTAAAAACGTTCTAAAAAGCGAGGAAGTCATAGGGAGACTGTTCGCAGGCTGTCGGCCGTACATCGATTGAGTACCCTGACATAAAGGCATTGCAGGAATCGGAATTGTAGATGAGATTACCAAGAGCGCAGGTTATATGGCATTTGAACAAGAAAACGACATACTAAAACCCTTAAAGACGATCTACAATGGCATCGTTATGGGCATGAATGGACTTATAGATAAGATATTGAACAATCTAGCCACTTGCGAAACCGCGAAAATCATGTGTACACAGAATGCCAGATTTGTACTAGCTCTGAGTAGAAAAGAAAGCAGAATTATCGTAGCTACAAGATTGCAGACTTACAAATGATCCCTAGTAAGGAACTATTTCGATTACTCGCAATATCAAAATTAAGCACATAAGGCCGCACAATAGATCAATCTGGTCGCAGTGCATAAAGTCCTTGCCTAACTCGTACAACCATTACCATCGTAGGTATACTGACAGGCCACAACTAGCTAGCGGACCACGCATACAAGACAGGAGTTACAAACAATGATAACTGCATATTTTTCAATGAACTAGAAAGGAAACTAGGGGGGAAACTTCAGAACAGCTTCTATGCTCGTGCTCTGCATTAGCTAGAACGCGAATGAAGTGCTTAGGAGCTTTACAAAATGAGAAGTTGGAATGTATCTACTACAGACAAACGTAAAGGTCAAGCTCCAGCTGGTATCACTATGGACCAATAAGTCTATGTGATGGCTTTCAGCCTGCCAGCTCAACCTTACCTAACCTAGCCTAACGAAAGTATGAATACAGAACTTTCTTGAAGTTGATCTTGACTTAAATGCTCTCAATTGAAGTAGGAATTGAGTTCCAGATACAGGTAACATTGACGAAAAACAGTCTTGTAGAGGTTAGAAAATTGCAAAAGGTGGCAACAAAATTCGTCACTAATTTTGTTTTTGAATAACTCTTTCATTAAATAAAAAATATTTTTGAGAGCTAGAGAAATCTTTACCTTCCTTGTCTGTTTGTATACTTCTCAAACGTCAAATATGATTGACGTACGACGCTATTTACAAAAATTATAATTCTTCGGATAGAGTGATTAATTTTGCGCCACCTTCTATATGGCTTATGTCTTAACAGTGTCAAGCCTCACTAAAGTAACAAAGAAAATAATAAAATAAATATTTTCTAAGAGCGGCTGCCAGTAGAGGCAAATCTTTGAATGTATTTCTGATGTGAAAAAGCTGCTCATAAAACTATCTGACATTCGAAGCCAGCATTTAACTGTAGAAGCTGCCATTTTGAGGGCATACCCGGGCATCAACTTATTTATGCTTAAACAAAAATTCGCAGTAGAAATATCCCAATGCCTTTATTACTTTTTATAAACTAAAGGAAAACTCTAACAAAAATGATTTTATTTTTATAATATGGGCTTTCACTTTTTCTTCTTGATTGACCGGTTTGGACCGAGATTAACAAAATCATTTCTTTTTCGAGCTAACCGGTGCCAGTTGGACGTACCAAGTGAAGCCAAGTTCTTCTCCACCTGATATTTCCAACGCAGTGGAGGCCTTCCTCTTCATCTGCTAACACCAGCTGGTACCGCAGTGAATACTTTCAGAGCCGGAACATTTGTTTCCATTCGGACAATATGACCCAGCCAATAAAGCCGTTGGATTTTTATTCGCTGCGCTTTGTATATGCCGTCGTAAAGCTCATACAGCTCATTGTTCCATCACCTACAATACTCGCAAAAATATCCAAAAATCTTCCGGGGAGTCTTTCTCTCCAACACTCCAAGCGTCGCGTCATCGGATGTTGTCATCGTCCACGTTTTTGCGCCATAAGTTAGGACGGGCATAATGAGAGTCTGGTAGAGTCTTAGTTTTGTTCGTCGAGAGAGGACTTTACTACTCAATTGTCTACTTAGTCCAAAGTAGCACTTGTTGGCAAGAGAGATTCTACGTTGGATTTCCAGGCTGACATTGTTATAGGTGTTAATGATGGTTCCTAAATAAACGAAGTATCTTACAACCTCGAAATCATAACTGTGAACAGTGACTTGGGTGCCCATACGCGAGTGCGCCCAAACAATTGGCGCCTTGTTGACAGGAGGTACTTCGTTTTGCCTCGTTCACCACCAGCCCCATTCGCTTTGCTTCTTTATCCACGTTGGAAAGGCCGATGATATTGATACGTCAACAAATGTACTGTTTTAATTTCTATTTTTCTGATTTTTTAGCTATTATCTTTTTAAACAGTTGGTTTAAACAGCTGACGAACGTTTCGTGTTTTGTTTCACTGTCAAACCTCTTCAGTTTGGTCTATAATTTAACCATGAATCGTTTTATAAACGAACAACGCTTGCAAATCATTGAATATTATTATAAAAATTCGTGTTCTGTCGATTGTCGAAATTGTGTTCAGCGACGAAGCTCATTTTTGGATCAATGGATACGTTAATAAGCAGAATTGTCCATTTCGGAGTGAAGATCAGCCAAAAGAATTGCAAGAGCTACCAATGTATCCAGAAAAGGTCACAGTTTGGTACGGCTTATGGGCTGGAGGTATCATTGGACCATACTTATTCAAAGATGCTACGAATCGTAACGTAACTGTGAATGGTGAGCGCTACCGTGATATGATATCCAATGGATAACAATGGACTTGTTGAGAGGCGAGTTCGGTGAGCATTTTATTTCACGTTCGGGACCTGTCAATTGGCCACCCAGATCGTGCGATATAACGCCTTTAGATTATTTTTTGTGGGGCTATGTTAAAGCTCATGTCTATTCAGACAAGCCTGCTTCAATTTACGCATTGGAAGACAAAATTAAAGCATTTATATGTGAGATACCGGCCGAAACATTGGAAAGAGTATGCCAAAATTAGTCTAAGCGGATGGACCATTTGAAGCGCAGTCGCGGTCAACATTTGCATGAAATAATCTTCAAACATTAAATTATATGGACTGTACTATCGATTTAAATAAAAATTTCATGCATTTTTCTGAATGTTACGTCTGTTTTTTTGAAAAACTTTCCTATAGCTCTTAAAAAATCACCCTTTACTTTTCCTAAATCCACAAAAATAACCAAGTTCCGGGAAGAGGATAGAGTTTTCAATGAAAATTAAATAAATGAAAGAACCCAAAAACCGCAGATTATCCAGTTTGATGAGTTTAGGTCAACTTTTCGGTTTTGAGCCGCCATCTTGCGTCTTCCATTTTGAATTTGGAATAACTGTCGTCAGATTTGTAATCAGCGACTCCAAAAATTTAAAGAGAATATAATTTACTCAATTTAATAATTGCAATTCTGGGCCTTTTTTATCCCCACTTTTCTCAAGCCTTGACGAAACGAACACTTTTGAGCCCAGAATCATATTCAGCGACTAAAATACTTCGCAAACCAGTGTCATATAAAACAAAGGAAATATTTGTACCAGTGATTAAAACATTCTGCCACCATTTGGAACTTATATATATAAACTTAACCCAAAGCAGTTCCCGAATTTATTTAAATTCACTATATGTTTTCATAATGTTCAATTATGGCCGGTTAGTAAGCGGAGAAATGCCGGGCTTGCGTTGCTAAACTCGGCCGAAAACGCATAAGCGAATATGGTTCCAATTAAGAAGAAAAGTTGGGTTTTATGCCACGTTGAGCAGTTCATAATTTTGCAAATCACAAAGAACTTAAATTGAACCCACTGCGAGCTGTGGTCAGCTGAATATTGCGGCAACCGAGCTCTTCCTTTACGATATTCAAATTTCTTTTTTCTGAAGCCGTTTACTTACCTTCAACTCTAATCCATGAGTGTTACCGTTATATTTGTTGCACAATCCGATCGACGGCTATTCGAAACAATATGTTTTTTATCATTTCGATGTTTCTTGTCTGAATGTTCAGTTCAGGATAATGAAAATATATATTTATTATATTTTATAATTTCACACTTCCTACCTTGAAAATTTCTATGGTGCACTATCGTGCACTATCGAATGGTAGTCGCGCATCAAACCATTTGGCTACAGTGGCCGCTCTTATAAAGCAAAACACCCTGTATGTAAGTGACACACAATAAACTTAGCGCAGATTGTCGATTGAGTTCATTTTGCAGTATCGAATATGTGATTGCCTGCATAAAGATTTATCAACAATAGAACTTCCATTGGTTTCCAAACTGGCTTCATCAGTTGATTCACCGTTTGCTAACCCATTAGATACATGCATTTTCCGGCTTCAATTACATTTTCGGTTTCACAACACAATAGTTAAATATCGTGAAAAGAAACAATATCCACAGTCAGGCAACTCGTGCATATCCACATACGTGACTCGACAATTATTATGGAAAACATAGTTATTGTGTGATAATAGTACTCACGTAACTTATGCTAAGAAATGTGTTACATACTTATGTATCTACATACTTGCTTACTAGGGGCGTCTGATACGTTCACGGTCTAAGGTACTTAATGGGATAAAAATTCAATTAAAATATTTGTGCTTTTTTCATTCATAATGTAGTCCCCTCGTGTTACTCTTGACTTCTTATAAAAGGTGGCACAAAATTAATCACTTATAATTTTTGTAAATGGTGTCATACGCCTGTCATATTTGACACTTGGGAACTAGACTGCTGCGGTATACAGACAAGCAAACAAGTTCAAATTTAAGATTTCCATCACTAAAAATAATTTTTTTTATTTACTACGAAACTTATTCAAAACCAAAATTGATAATTCATTTTTCTGAGCAATTGCGCACATGGGTTGAGGTAGACATAATCCGAACGTTTTGTTTGGTGCTTTCATTGGCAGTGGCTTCGACGTAAACTTATAGGTACATCTATTTCTTGCTAAAAGATGGAGAGTAGAGTGGGAGAATTTATTGAATACCTCCAAAGAATAATTAAATACTTCAAGTGCGGCCAGTTAAACGAGGAATAGTAGTTTCTTCATATTACAATCAATCTACAGGTTTTTTGAGGGCCATCAAATATAGGTTAAAAAATCAATACCAGACTAAATATACATGGTGTAGTCCAAAATAAAAAAGTATGAGCTAAAAAAAAAAACGACAGGAGCTTTGTTCTGAAAACTTCGAGTTTATTTATTCAAAAACTCCTCTCTGGCCTCGATACACTATTTTGCGCGCTCTAAAAGCTTTCCGAAAGAGTGTTTTAGTACATTGACCGGAATGTCCTTCAGGATGTCGGTACAAGCCTTTTGGATGATCTCTACGGACGCAAAACGTTTTCCTTTCATGGCCAAATGAAATTTTCCAAATAGGTAGAAGTCATAGGGGAACCATATCAGGTGAATACGGTGAGTGATTGATGGTTAAACGGTGATTTCTAGTCAAAAAATCAGTCACAAGAGTGGACCGATGAGATGGTGTACTATCATGCAACAAGCGCCAGCTTCCTCCTTCGCGGTATTCAAGGCGAATTCGACGAGTGCGATGCAACAAGGCTTCAAAACGCCAAGATAGAAAATTGCATTGACGGTTTGGCCCGTTGGCACGAAATCCTCTTCGACAATTCTCTTGGAATCGTAAAACCAAATGAGCATCGACTTGATTTTTCACTTCCCCAAACGCGATTTTTTAGGTGGTGGCTGGTCTGGGGCCTTCCATTTGGCACTTTGACGCTAAGTTTCAGGCCCATGTTGGAAACACCTCCTCCTCTCGCCTACTTAATGAGGTCTTTCGAATGTTGAATTCTGAGCAGTTTTTGGTCCTCAGTTAACTTGTGCGAAATGAAACGTGCACAGACCTTTCGTAAGCCTAAATGATCAGTTAAAATGCGATAAATCGATGTTTTGGAGATATTCAACTCCGATTTAATGAATTTCAATGATGATTTCGGTTCATTTTTTATACATGGACGAACAATTTCGATGGAGTTTTCGGTGATTACTGATTTTGGGCGGCCTGTATGTTCATTGTCATTTATGTCCTCACAACCATCTCTAAAACGTGTTAACCACTCATGAACTCTGTTACAAGATAGACAGCCATTGCCATAAACTTTTGTCATCAATTCAAATGATTCGGTAAATGTTTTACTGATTTTAAAACAAAATTTGATATTAGCTCTTTGTTCGAAACTCATTTTTGTACCGATGATACAAACATACTGACACTTTAGGCACAATAACTTTGCTTCCACTGAACCGAATGTCACCAGGCTTTTATTGGAAGTCAGCTAGGGATGTAACTTCCAACGCACTCACTCATTAAAAAGATGGCACCATCAAAAACATTTTTATGACGTCAGTCTTGTTTATTTTGGACTTCACCTTGTATATGTACAAAAAGAATTGTCTTTTTTTTAAACCAAATCTTATTGAAGCTACGTCCGAATGCTCGATGTATAGAAAAATTATTGATCGATTTTTAACGGTACTCTGCGAAGAGAATCCAAAGGTGACAAAACGTAGGTTAGTTAAGACCAACTAAAATCATCAAAATGGCTATTACACGATTATTTAACTGCTAGCTGTTGGGAGCTGTGAACAGAGCTGTTTTCTATAGCACGTAGCGCCATCTTTCTATCCAGATCGCACCCACAACCAATTCTTAAATGTAAGAAAAAATTGTTTAACCTCCCAGTAGCACACTAAGGATGCATTTACTCCACTATGACTAAGCGTGGGTTTTCGGAGATCAAATCCGACAGTCTTTGTTGCCCTTACGAAAATATGCTTTTCTTTTACATAGAAACGATATCGAAGCTGATTACTATTAACTTTAAATTTTTGAATTAGTGAAACATTACAAGCAAACAATTTGGGGAATTTTTGTGGATATTGTTAATCTTGCGTTACGGAGATCTGCGATACACTTTTGGCAGAAACTGGCCGCCCTGAGCTTGGTAAAATTTTTGACTTCAAATGCGTATGGCGGCTGTTTTTCCGTTTTAACTCCCTAAAAACTCGAGCTTGCACTTTCGATCACTCTGTCGTATTCTGTTTCACCTAGAACTATTTTTAATACTTTTTTTCGGAGACTAATATTAACGTGTGGAATAACATCAAACGCCCAAAAAGGGGTGTACGCGCCAATTATATATATTTACTATTAACGGCCGTGAACTTTACCAACGTCCCTCGTAAGTATGTATTCGTATATGTTTATCCGAATTCTCGCATACTTAAAGTTAGCTTAGATGATACGTGGAGTATTGAGTAGTCGTTGGGGGCGACACAAAAGCCAAAGTGAAATGTTTGCACTATTAATTGTTGGGTGAAATCGAATTGCGTTGATATTTCAAACAATTAAGTAACAAAAATGTAAATAATTGCCAAGAGTATGTGTGGGTATGTTAAGTATTTTTGCATAAATGCTTATTAAACGTAAACAAATTAGGAGGGCATTAAGCCATAAAAGAAATCGGAAGTTGGCTACGTGTAATCTCTCACGACGCGGCGTTAATACTTTGGTTTTATTGCGATTTATGAAAGGTTTGGTTATAATTAAAAGCTCATTTTGTGGACTTATATATGGTATTGGCATTTAAATAGGTGAAATACTTAGGTTAGGTTAGGTTAGATGGTTGTTTCTAAGTAAAAATGGACTCACTTGGGTAGAATTCCATTTTTGGCCATTGTGTGTGGGGGGGGGGGCAACCAGCAACCGGGTAATATTCAAGTCAATACTGCCAAATCTTAGTCTCGCGAAAGAAGGTTGCCGCGAAGTAGGCACTGAAATGATTCCACCTCATTTTCTCATCAAAGTTACCACGAAAGGAATGCCAAATCTCACTTCACGTCTTACGGACAATTCCTCATCAAGATACCCATCGCAATCTAAAATTAATTTTTTGTTAGTATTTCGAGTTCTCGGGTGCCTTCAAACCACGCGTGACCAGAAGAGCCTCGTAACCATACAAGTGCGCTCGATTAGTCAACGTGAAAGCCACCTTTTCAGGAGCACATGTAATACACCAGTCCTATTCATACACGGAGAAACACCTGGCTGATGTTCTGCCTAGCCTGCGCGTCAGCTAAGTAGTTTTTACTTAGCCAATGTTGTATTTTCTATCGAGTTCAACCAGCGAAAGCTCCATACAACAAAGTGGCCAAAATATTACTTGACATTTTGCGCCCTTACAACAAGACAACTCATGCCCGTCTTCGCACAATTGGGTTTCCATGTTAGCTTTCTGGCAGATACCTAAATGATAGTCTCCATATTGAAGGGAGCTGCGATCTGCGTATCCTATTTCTTCTCATAAATATAACAACGAAATTTAAGTATCCCTGTGTCAGCTCGTTAAGAGCACCCTGAAACTGTTCCCTATACGTGCTAAATCATCCGATTTGATGATCCTCTAACAACTGCTTCTTCCCATTCCTCCCCGTCTACTCAAAGTAGGGGTGGGAGAGAACCTCCTTGGGGCGTGCCCCGAATCACTTGCTGCTAAAGAGAGACACAGCTTCACTCAGCTACAATCCTCAGTCGCCTAGCAATAGATGGATATACCTGATAAGATCGATTTCAACCATTCCAGTTGCCTCCGTGACATTATTTAGAACCCTACTCGATGTCACGGTAGGCGCCCATTGCGAACTTCTTCTACAATAGAGGTATATACAGGGTTGGACATATTAAACTGACCCATGTGATTATTAAAAAAATATGGAAAAAGAAACATTTTTTTGTGTTTCATTGTGAAAAACATTTAATTTAGTTCAAGGAGATTCGTTTACATCACTTTTTGAATATGATATCGCGCAAGTGGTCGCCCTTAGCTCGTATAGCGTAATGTGCCCGTTTTTCGGCGTTTTCCATAGTTTTGGCCAGCGTCTCGGCCGATATGGCGGCTATTTCCCGTCGGATATTGGCCTTAAGTGCGCCTAGTGTCTTTGGCTTGTTGACGTAAACCTTAGATTTCAAATTACAGTAAAAAGTTATAGGGTTACTCAATGGGTCAGTTTAATATGGCCAACCCTGTATATTGTACCACACATCTTAAAAATTGTATGCAAGGAACATTGCACTAAAATATCTTTACAATAAGTATTTTAAGTGTGCAACAAACAACCCGCAGAAACTCGATTTTTATGTATGCAGGTTAATCAGTCTTTCAAGGGCTTTCAACAGATATGATGAACAATTGATTAGCATGAAAACTGTAGGGATGCATGTTCGCTTTCGTTCGCCTTGAGTATGAAGGTAACTCACACTGCCCTCCTTATCGTGAGCAAATAACTCCTACTTATGCAGTTTGCAAAATAAGGCCCAGCCAGGGGCTGACACTCCTACATACATATTCCTGGTACTGCCCAGATATAATGCCGTCGGTACGAGGCGGCTTTAAGGGTTTTATAGGGGTGAACGCCCTCAACAGGCTTCTCTTTTTTTTCAGTACGTACTGCTGCAGCTTGGGGTGCTGATAGTATTCGGGGACGAATTTGTCGAAAAATGGGCGCCGAGGGGTATCCTGAGCGACTTCTCGCTGCTCATGGGTAACTCCTCTGAGTCATTCGAACTTTTGAACTTTTTTTGGAGAATCTTTTCTACAGGTTTCAAATGTACTCCCGTTCCTACAAGAATGCCAATGAAATGGAGGCGGTTACGGCATCCAACTTACATAGGTGACAAAATACTACAACCTCCCTTGCTCTGAGATCCGAAATGCAAGATCAAAAGAAAATAATCATCATCGAAATCTAGGGTCACCGTTCATATTTAAAAATTCCATCAAGGATCAATAGCAGTTAGCATTACACATTGTGCCCTACATGCATGCGATCTGCTCCACTTCCCGCTAAAGCACTTACATATAATAATATATTATATTGGTTTATATTGTTATTAAAAGAAAGGCTGGTTAACATGTTTTTTATTTTCACAGGACTCCAATATCGCAAATGGCACTCTATCGAAGGATACACCGTCCTTTGTTTCCTGGAACTGGCCCTTGATACGCAAATGCACTTTCTTTGTCTTCATGTCCAGCTTATTGGGTATGTGCGCAGTCGTGGTGGCAATGATTATCATGTTGCCGAAGACCTGTAATCCAAAGTGAGATAGATTAGGTGTTGATATTCATTGGTTCCAATTCCTATTAAATTAATTATTTCTCGCCCCACAGAACGGCTTGGTATCACGGTAGTGTCTTTTACGAGATCTTTCCTGCCAGTTTTCAGGACTCCAACAACGATGGCATTGGGGATTTACGTGGCATTGCTCAGCGAGCGGACTACTTGGCCTCATTGGGTGTGAAAGCCATACGCTTAAACTCAATATTTCAGTCAACTCATTATCCCGATGATTTTGAGCATCCCACCTCTGTCTTCGAGGTAGCTAATGTTTTAGGCAATGCACAAGATGTTCAACAACTGGCAGAAGCACTACACGAACGTCAGATCTTCTTGCTGCTTGACCTACCGATCGGTGCATTTATTCAACAACTGGATGAGGCCACTACGACTGCACCAGTCTCATTGACTGAGGCCGTGACAAAGCAAGCAAATAACGAGTCTGACAGCACGGGCTCCACTATCACAACAGCAAAAAAAACGGTCACCTTATCCGCCGTCTCATCAGCTGGCAATGTATTCAGCGCTGCCATACTGAAATGGTTGCAACTAGGTGTGGATGGCTTTTATCTTAAAGGTTTGGAGAATTTCGTGGATGACGTTCGCTTGTTAGCAAATTTGCATGAGTGGAAGCAGCTTGTCGGCGCCAACCGCATTCTAATTGCTAACGAAGCTTTCATTCAAGAATTGAATCCTGCATTGCGTTCATTGGCACTGCATCATCTGGATCTGGTGGATATGCATTTGGATGTGCTAAATGGCACACGGCACTTGGAAAAGCACCTCAATAATATTTTTAGCGGGCCACTTGCGCCTACCGAACATGGCCCATGGCTACATTGGTCCATCGGCGGTGTGGATAAACAGCGTTTTACTCGCTATGGGCAGAGTAGAAATATAACTTTGGCTGCGACCATCATGCAGCTCATGCTGCCAGGTACACCAAATATCTTCTACGGTGACGAAATTGCATTGGAGGCTATCACCGATCGGCACAATGAACATAATGAAACTAAACACCTTCACCATCTGTCCACTATGGAATGGCTAAACACCACAAAACAGTTTACGAATCGTGAAACTTTACCTTGGCTGCCACATACGGCGCACTACAGCCTAGAAAACTTCAAAACGGTGATGAAAATGATCGAATTACGAAATCGTTCGCCGTCGTTGTATAAAAATGCCATCTGCAAGCCCGAGAAGACCCTGTCTAACACGGAAATACGTTGCAGCAACGACGACATCTTAGTGGTTGAGCGCGTGTACCCGCGTCGGAACTCGTTTGTTTCCGTGTCGAATTTCGGTCAGAAGCGTGTGTCCATGGACATGACTGCCATGTACTTCAGTGGAGTAAAAATGCTTGCCAATGATCAAAGCGAAAAAATTTACTTTTCAAACTTCGAGATTGGTCCATGGGAGACAATAGTTGTCAGACTAGATAAGTGAGCGGTTCTAAGTAGCTGTAAAATGAGCAATTCAAGACATGGAAAACATCTGCCAAAATCGGAGAATATATGAATTTTGTATGCTTTTTGGGCTTCTGGTTTTAATATGTACTTATTGTAAATAGCAATGTACCGTTTATATATTTTTATAGATGCATGTATGTACATATGTATGTATGTAGTGGATAGATACTTGCACATCAAACGTTGAATAAAAAATGTGACTTTTAAGATTTGAATAAGCGTTTTTCTCAACTAGCCGGCCGTAAGATCCTGGAGATGACTTGGAGACTGAAGTCGAAATATCGATCAAACCAAATAAATAACGGTGGCCGCCGTAGCCAAATGGGTTCGTGCGTGACCATTCGGAAATGCACAGGTTCGAGTCTCCTACATGAAACACCTACGAGAGTATTTATGCCACGAAAAAGCTTCTCATAAATAACCATCTCTGCCTTGTGCAGCAGTATTCGTTGCCAATAACAGGAAAAGGCAGATAAATCAGCCTACTACCTTTCAAATACCAAGTTGGCTTCCTTATCATATGCTTCTATTGGCTTGGATTCTTCGCTATCAGATATAATAGGAACTACATACTGTGAGGCTGTGGGTGGGGACAATGCTAATGCGTATTATTTATTATTCGATGACAAAAAGAATTATATAAATTGAACTATATATAACATATAGTTTTCAAGACTTCAGCTGTCTTAATCATTCAGAGTTCTAACGAAGCACTTCAATCCATCAGCAGCCAGAAGGGAGGCAAACACCACTTTAACAGTAAAGCGGGCAGTAGTCTGGTTATCAAGAAACGAGTAAATAACTGCTTTGAGACATTTTTGAGTATTTAATAATATTAGGATTCACTGCAAAATGCTAATAATCATAAGAATTGTGAGCTAGAGATGACACCCGTGATGAGGGTGTTATACCAGCATAGCACATTGCAGCTACACAGCTACATATAATACTAAGCAACTCTCCCCGCATAGCTGTCGAAAAGCTATTACCACACGGAGCTGGCTCCTAGTTACTCTTGACGCTTACGAGACTCCGAGCGTTTTAGATCATTAGGAATATGTTATTATACATGCAAATTACATGAATTATTTTCTAGTTATCTTAGCATAAAAACTACAATATTTTCTCTATTTAATATTTTAAAGGTTTTGGGAACATAGCGTGGGCATTGGAACGAGACGTGATCAGCATCCTCTTTCCTCTCCATTCAGATTGGCACCAAACTGCCCAACTGTTTTGAGCAAATCTGTTTTGGTCAATTCCCTGTGCCCTGAAAGGAATTGAGTCAGGAATCTTACCTCCGAGAAGCTCTCCTTCGACCGTAATAAGGCTACGAAAATACATTGCCTGTTGACGCCACTTCTAAACTTCACATCAAACTATTACTCTCTCGAATCTGTCCCTCCAAAGTATCAATGGGCGACATTAAAGAGGAGATACATTTTAACGCAGAGTCGAGAGAATTACCTTTACACTGCGATTATTATGCACGTGTATTCTCACGGACTTTTCTTCTGACGAATTCATTCGAAGAACAAATATCATACTTGCTTTTCAATGAAAGTGCTTACCTTGGATGCGAATTTAATGTCAGATTTTTTCATACATATGTGTGACGACTAGCTTCCAGTGTTTTAGTTTTTAGACTGGATTACAACAAGTGTTTTGCGAAGAGAATATTTTGAGGCAGTATACATACATTCATCATGAAAGTTGGGATAGTGGTTCACAACTGGAAATTTCACTGACAACGAGTATCCCTCTACTTGAAGGCTAAGCATCGTTGTTCTCAAATGTGATGCATTAATACATGTAATATCAATTACATATGTATGCTAAGTGGTTTTAAGTCGTATTTCTGTATCATACTTTTAATCAACTTTTGCGTACTTCAAAAACGCCACCAATCTTTGTTTCAGCTTCGGAAAATTAGAGTACTTTGTGATTTTTTTCCAATATATTCAGTTAGAGCTCCTGTTAACCGAATTACGCCCGAGTGCTCGTTTTAGAAATTTACTCATTCATTTTTAATATTTACTAGTTATCTCTGTACAAACCGTTGTAGAAGAGCCACATAATGTCCACACTAAAAATTATTTATTTCGTATTGAATGTAAATTTTCTTAAAAAAGGTGGAAGAGTGGCCTTACAGTGGTGCAAGCGATATCTTTATTGAAAAGAAAAGAATTAAGCTATTCTAAAATATCTTAAGTATTTAGTAAGAAGCTCGAAAATTGCAGTAGTGAAAATCGCAAAAATAAGTGAAAACTCGACAAATTTGTTTTCACTCGGTACAAACAGAAGAAGAAGTTGCAGAAATGACCCAGAGAGATGAGCGCCACAGTACGGCAAATCGTTTCGCGTCGCACAACTCCATTTTAAAATAAATATATTGCAAATGTACAACAAAAAAGCCCAAATTGACTCCTAAGATGTGCATGCGAAGACTATATTGGGCCCAGCTACAAAAAGCATACCATATGATTCCTGCAATTGGAGAGGTAAATTATCTTTTAAAATTATTAAAAAATATATAAATAATCGGCGCGTGAACTTGTGTTGGGTGTTTGGTCGAGCTCCCATTTGTGGCGTGCGTGTTGATGTTGTTCCACAAATGGAGGGACCTACAGTTTTTCTTTTATGAGGAGCTTTTTTCAAAAATGTTTAATTATTTAATCAATTATTTGCTATTTATCAATTTTTAGCTTCATTATGTTTTTTAGCGATGAATGTAGCCTTGAGGCATTCATTGTTAAATTTGCCCATAGAAGGATAGGTGACAGATACGCAAAAAGCTGCATAGGTCCTGCCAGTAAACATCTACCTTCAGTTGTGATTTGGAGCTGCATAAGCGCGGAAGAAGCACGCCGAATATATATAAAAAAAAAATTTTTAAATGTCACAGTATATTGAGATCCTAAAAAATGTTTTGATGCCCTATATTGATGGTCTTCAGCACAAAGATAACTACACCTGCACTTTGCCATACTCAGCTAATTTGAATGTATTGGCTTGACCTGGAAATTTTTCGGACATGAAAATTGCTGAGCATATTTAAAATCCAAAGTTTGCTGTCGAAAGAACCCAACAGTAACAATTTTAAAAAGCATACATTATATTATATTTAGGTGGAATTGGAGTAACGATCAGCGATTGAAGGATATGATAACAAATAGTATCATCGGGCAAACAAAGTATTTGACATCAGACACTGAATAAGGACCAGTTCTATAGTGATTTTCTTGATAAATAAAAGCACATATCTGATTTATTTAGATTTAAGGGGGTATTATAGTGTAGAGACATGAATTTGAGGTGTTTTTGCGGGTGCTATAAGTAAAAAACGAAAAATATTCTTACTATCCATTTTTACCAGACATTTATTAATCTTTTAACAATACATAAAAAAAGGCAATCAATTAAAAACTGAAAATTTTACAAGCTGTTGAAGTGGGGGTCCAAAGAAAAAAGCGCGCTAAACTTGTCATGATTGCCAGCTTTCTAATGATCTGAAACAAAAAAATGATAAAGATTATTAATTTAGATGATGCCACTATCGTACTAACTCAGAAAAAGTGGAATTTTTTTTTTGTGTTAGATTACGGCTGTGCAAAAAAATAATACATTTATTTCCTATTTTTTTGGACATTTCTGAATTTTTTAAAAATAGTAAAAAATCAATTTTGTTAAGATAATCGAGTGTACGATAGAGATATGTATTGAGAAGACTCATACCAAATTTCAACTGAATAGGTTCAGTAGAAGAAACGTTTTGAAAAATGTAGGTTCGAGAAAAACGCGTTCAAAGTTTTCAGACAATACGGATAGGAATCGATGCCATGTTACGAAAAAGGCTATAACTCATGAAATAATAGGAATTATAAAAAATACTCTTAAAGGAATATTCTTAAATGTCTAAACTTTGAAAATATGCAGAAAAAAGTATTTCGATTATTTCAAAATTCTACACTAGAATACCCCCTTAAAATTAAAATATAATTTCTTAAAATAATAAAGTAATATTTTATTTTTGTTTCAATTTGTTTGTTTCTTATAAAATTAATGTAAGTGTTTTTTAAATTTGTTTTTGCGTCGTAATTCGGTGAGCAAGTTCTGTATGTTCAAATGTAGTTGGGCGCAACCTGAAACACTTAAAAAACTTTTGAGGTTTCTCGAAGAATCTTAAAATAAGGTTTGAAACCCTGCCTTATCACCCCTTGTGGATAAAAGACATTCAAATCTACTGTTTTTCCACTTGTCAGCAATAATTTTATTAATGGATTTTCTAGAAAATAAAACTCAGCAATTTCGTCTATATTTGTTGCGAGATAGAAGCATTCGATTATCAGAAAATGTACACATCGTAACTACTTTGTTCAGACGAGCAGTTCGTCAGAATAAGGGGGCGTCCATAAATTACGTGAGGTTTTTTTTTTAATTTTCTGTACCCCCTCCCCCCCTAGTGAGATGTCGTGAGATTTTATTCAACCCCCTCCCCCATCCCCCAATCTCACGTGAGATTTTTCAAAATGTGGGTTTCTTATGTAAACGCGTTGGATTGTTATTGTAAAAAGAAAAAAATTTGCTTCGTGCTTTTATTTACGACTAGTTAAGACTAGTAATCAATATTGCTGACAGTTATAAGTGTAATAAAAAGTTAACAATAGAAGACTTAAATCGTAACTACTGCGATTAAAAAAAGAATATCTACTCTAATTCAGTCCATGGAGAATCATGCGCGGTTTCAAGAGAGACGATTGGGACCAACATGTCCATATGATTTTAAGTAAAATCATCTGCTCCTTCAACTTCGTTCTGATCTATCCACTCTAAGCCGTTGACGCTTGCGCACAGTAACTCATTAGCTCGTCTTGTGACAATCCGTGAGGGTCGCACTTTGCGGAACATACGCGCTTGCTTAGCTGGTGCAATGTGAGCTGCTCGCCTGTGCTCTGCAGCTCTGGTGATAGATGCGAAGTAAATACCGCATGTACTGCAGCATCTTTTCTCTACATCATCACGTATACTTGGGCAATAGAGATCATAAGGCGTGCTGATAAAGGCATTCAGCGGTTGAATCGGTAGGCCTATTAGAAATGGAGCAAATGACTTTCCGTCATGTTCTTTAAAGTCCGGAATTGTCAAACGTCCATCAACCTGAGTGATAGGGTATGGAGGTGGCAGAAAACGGTCGTGAAGAATCATATGCAGATCACTCCGGCGTGGGCTGCAGCACTTCTGGTCATCGCATTTCACAACCTAAAAAGAAATTAAAAACAATTTCCCTTTGTAACTCTTAATAAAAGTTTGTTGACATTCGCGCTCGTTAAAAAACTAGAAAAAAAAAATTAAATAGGCACGCATAAAAATTTGGACCAAAATAGTATAATTATTTTTTTTTGTTTCAATCAGAAAAAAAATTGCGTGATATTTGCCGAGACCCCCCCTCTCTCCAACGTAAGATTAGATGAGATTTGACTCGACCCCCTCCCCCCCTTAAACATCTCACGTAATTTATGGACGCCCCCTAAGGGTTCATAGTATTCGTAGCCTTAGATTATTTTCTGGGAATATCTATGTTTGTCGCTTGCTTACGCTGATAGATCAAAATTCAATTAATTCAAAATGAATGAGCAAAGAGCTCTAGGAAGTTAACATTTGACCTGTCATTGCAGAAATAAAGCCTATCTTACTGTGAACAGGGTGTGGAAATGGACCTCCAGATTACGCATTTATGCGCAAGTCGTGGCGGTCACGAGCTCCTAATCATAAATTCATGTTACAAAATTATATAAGTAAAATTAAACTAAAATCATGGATATTAACACCAGCTTTCTGAGTTTTCGTTTAATCTCTTCGCCTCTAACCCCTTACATAAATATGTAAATATGTATCTTTTTGTAGAGTAAGCCATTTAATAACTGATGCTCGAGGTCAAAGGGCGTTGAATTGTCAATACATCTTACACACATACATACATATGCAATGCCGTTAAAACCTACAATGCCACCTGGTCGAAGGCAGTGAGGTGCTGGTGCTCACGTAATAACTTTTACTATCATCTGAGCACACTTGGCTGACTTCTTAGTCGTTTAGTTGGTGAGCTGTTGCTTGCACCGAATTTGGGGCCGCTGTTATTGGCAGTGAAACTAAAGCGATTGATATGCCGTACAGTTAAGTGGCCCCTCCGTCGATAACTACAATTACAATAACCAAAAGTTGTGCAAACAAAAATACATACATTCGTATGTGCACAGAATGAAGGTGTGATTGTTTATAGCTGCTGATCGTTAGTATCAATTCGAAGCTTTCAGTTTTGCTTTTTCAATTTTCTCTGACTCACATTGCTACATTGCTGAGTACGTATGTGTGTGGGCAAGGCCAAAGCCACAGCCAAAGAAAGCAAAATATTGTGCTCTGAGCCATCAACCAAGTGTGCACATAGCAAGTACGCAAGCGCGTACGACTGCCAACCACTGGCGTTGATTTACAATATAGTGAGCGCAAAGAGTATTCGTCTTTATTACACAGAGTATGAGACATTTTTTTGCAGCCCTGAGGAATTTTAGTTTTCATTTTGAATATCATAAAATTGTCTGTAGAAGTGAATGAAAAAGTCATAATGTAAATTAGTATTTTTAAGGCGCGGGGTATGTGTGTTAAAGAAAGGTGTATTGTAAAGTTAAATGCCTAGATGATTTTTCAACTAATTGGGCAGTCAAAATTTTTTCTTGTGGGGCGCCCGAAAAGTGTTTTGACAAAGTTATTTAAAACAATTTTGAGCATTACTATCAGTTTGCTGGTTTTTACTTTGAATATGAATAAAATATTGAAAACATTATTAAAGATATAATTTTATATGGTTTGCACAATTTTTAGCAATTATTTACATATTGATACATTTTCATACCTCACTTTCTTACATGGTGATAACAAACTCAAAAATATTGCTAATAGCCGTCGACCCTCAGCAGGCAATGCCAAACCTCGAAGTATATTTCTGCCATGAGTTAAGTTGTAGTCATCTATGTCTTATCTGAAAAAGAGCAAAAAGAAAAATAACGGTTTCGGCAAGTTATAGCCACATAACACATGGGCTGAAAAGTCCCGGGCCTAACAAATAGATGGCACTAATTTTCACCGTAAAATATAAGATTTATTTTGCAGTCAGGTCAATCCAGCACAACATGGGTTTGTCTCTTGTCGCTATACAGCTGCCTACAGAACTCACTAAGGCATCTGAGATGTGCCAAAAGTTAATAGAAAGTTTATCTCGTAGGTGTGAAGCAGTTTTAAAAAATAATAGATACTCAACCAAATTCTCTTAACGTAATTAATTAAGAGGTTAGGGGTAGTCAGAGGCCCAAAAAAATGATGATTTTCAATAATTTTTTTTTGCTAGAAAATAAAAGCACTGCATTAATACATCATGATTTGACTTATATATAAAGGGTGGTTAAGTTTCAAGGGCCGGTGTTGATTTTGAATATTGTACAATACAATTTTTTTAATAAATTATTGTCATATCTCTTTATTATGATAATATTGGTCAGGCTCAATTACGTATAGAACAAAATATTGGCCAAATGGCCGCCGCGGCCTCGGCGGTACACCTCTATCCGATGGTCCAAATTTTCGATAACGCTGAGGCATAATTGGGGTTTTATGCCGTTAATGTGCCGAATTATCTCATCCTTTAGCTCTTGAATTGTTGCTGGCTTATCGACGTACACCTCTTCTTTCAAATAACCCCAAAGAAAGAAGTCCAGCGGTGTCAAATCACATGATCTTGGCGGCCAATTGACATCGCCGCGACGTGAGATTATTCGGCCACCAAATTTTTCGCGCAAAAGAGTCCAGTTGAGACCACATATTGTCAACATCCATATCTTCCAATTCCGGTCATAAAAAGTTCGTTATCATCTCACGAAAGCGAACACTATTCACAGTAACTGCCTGACCGCCCTCATTTTGGAAAAAATACGGCCCAATGATGCCGCCGGCCCATAAACCGCACCAAACAGTCACTCTTTGTGGGTGCATTGGTTTTTCGGCAATCACTCTTGGATTATCATTCGCCCAAATGCCGCAATTCTGCTTATTGACGAATCTACTGAGGTATGTGACTCATCACTGAAGATGATTTTCTTCAAAAATTTTCATAATAAGCCTGAATAACTTTAACGCTTTGCTCGATTGCGTATCTTTCCATGGTTCAAATTGAGTTAGTCTGAAATTGAAAAATGTTAAATGAAATGCAGAAAAAAGCTTAACGTCTAGGTGTGGTTCACATTCAATATCAGCCCTTGACATTTAACCACCCTTTATATGTATATAATTGGCGCGTACGCCGTTTTTTGATGTTTGGCCGAGCTCCTCCTCGTATTTGTGATGTGCGCCTTGATGTTGTTCCACAAATGGAGGGACCTACAGTTTCAAGACGACTCCGAACGGCAGATATTTTTATGAGGAGCTTTTTCATGGCAGAAATACACTCGGAGGTTTGCCATTGCCTGCCGAGGGGCGACCGCTATTAGAAAAATGTTTTTCTTAATTTTGGTGTTTCGCCGAGATTCGAGCCAACGTTCTCTCTGTGAAGCCGAATGGTAATCACGCACCAACCCATTCGGCTACGGCGGCCGCCATGATTTGACTTGACTTTAGCAAAATTTCAAAAAAAAAAAAAATTAATAATTGTGAAAGTTATCGCTGTTTGTGTGGAGCCCGTTTCTCCAGAAGTCCCTTGCGGTGATCATCACAAGTCCTTGGAAATTCATCTAAAATCAATCGGACAATAGAAATTTGTTTTATTAATAGATAATATTGTGCCTGATCGAAGCTTTTTTTTAAAATTAACAATATGGCGGCTTCCGGAAATATTTTTCAGATTTTCAAAAAAACAATTAATTGTTAAAAAAATTGAAATTTTTGAAAAAAAAACTTTCGATCAGGCACGAATTTTTTATGTTTTTCAAAAACATACATAGCTTTGAGCAAAACGCATTTAAAGTTTAGCTACTTGCTCTCGAACGCTCCGGAGCGCCCGAGCGCCCTTTGTTAATTATTGAATAACTCTCACACAATTTTTTTAAACACACAATATTTTTAAGATATTATACTTTAAGTAAATGCAAAAAAAATCCTTTTTTCTTAATTCTGACTACTCCTAAACCCTTAATAAAAAATGTAAACAATTCGTAATAACTAATTAATTTCTGTTTTTCTTGCCGATTAATACAAGTGTGCTATTTCAGCGTACAGTTTGTGTTTTTTTTTTTTTTGATAATACTAAAAAGAATAGGTTTGTACAAAAATAACTGTTTTGCTGGCCATCTAGAAAAATTAATGATCATTAAATGTGATTATGACGAGAAATGCGTCATTTCTTTGACCATAGCTGTATATGGCTCGTAGCGTTCTGAATTTTGTACCGGGTTGATGTATTCATTACATCCAAGATGAAGCGATAAAATATTGAGATTTTTTTTGTTGTGAATGTTTGCGCAAAACTTTTTGGGCAACCACAGAGATCTGACAGAAGAAGTCGTATTAACAATTGGGTTGTAAAATGTCACGGAAAACTCACTTTTCATGCTCCCGCTTCGAAGACTTTCTCAGGACCTAGCGAATATTTGCGATGAACATGGAGAAAGGTTCCATCAGGATATTTTCTGCATGAAAAAACGATACCAGAGCAAATGCAATCCTGATATGTTGGGCCATCTTCGTTGGACGCTTGCAAAGGGCCAAACTCAAGGCAGAAGAATATCACATTTTTTATTTAAAATAATGTTTTTAAGTTGTAGTTGACGTGACGTAGCAGATTTTTTTTAAATATAAAGTTCCTGCCACAAAAAAAAACAAAAAATGTGAGGGTCAAATTTTTTCCAAAACTGAGTGATTCCATGTTAATATCAGAGCAAAATACTGCTTTGGCGAAACGCTAGCATACGTTCTTGTGGTTCGACGCATACGTACTCGTATATTAGGCCGTTTGAAAATCGCTCGAAACGTCGTTACGTACATAGAAAGTTGTTGTTGTGTAAAGTTTGTAGTAGTTCGGTAGGTCCAGCCAGTGCGGTGTAGTCCCCCATTGTCATCTTTTAGCTCATATAACGGTAGGTCTAGGAAACGTGCTGTTTCGACAGGTTGGACCCAGAGGGAGTGATGTGTTAGATGAGGGGATTTAATAAAACATGTGAATAGGTCTTTAGTATCTTGCTATGTACTTTCATATCCGAGACAAACGAGTATATTGGGTATGTCGGTGTCGAATCTGAATAAGAAGAAGTTTAACCTGCTCCAATATCCAGACCGTAATTGAGCCAAAGTAATGCGGGTCTCAAGAGGCAGCTGAAGCTCTTCGTATGCAAAAGGATGTGGTTGTACTCCCATAACGGCATTTGGGGGCATATTCATGTCAGCCGATCCTACCTACCGGAATGACTAGGGCTTTTCCCGACCAAGGGCTATTGCACTGAATCTCACCTCTCGTTTGAATATAAATCGAAAAGTTATGGGAATAAAAAATGTTCACGAAAAATGTTTAAACGAAAATAAAATTAAAAAAAACTTAAAAGTATGTTTTATCTTAGGAATAAAGAAAAATTTATTGAAAAGCAGAACCGGATATACTTCATTTTAAAAAAACTAGGGAGGTTGAATTAGTTTTAAAGGTGACACACAGATGGCGCTATTTATCACTTTATCGCGTTGGCAATACTGAAAATATATTCATGACAAAGCCTCATCCCTAGGCTTTGTTTATCAGTATCTGTCATTTCGCTGAAGTATAAACAACGCAGTGTTTTCGTGCTCCGAGTATGTCAACTTTCGTGCCGTCGAAACGCAATTTGCGGGAAGCTTTGCTTTTCTGCTTCAATTTGAAAAAAAAATACAGCCCAAGCCCGTGAATTGCTGCAGGAGGCCTACCCAGACCATACTCCGTCGATTTCAACATTTGAGTACTGGTTTCGACGATTCAAAAGTGGTGATTTTCACACCGAAGACAAGGAGCGTCTTGGCCAGCCCAAAAAGTTCGAGGACGCGGAATTGGGGGAATTGGTAAACGAGGACTCGTGCCAAACCCAAGAAGAGCTTGCTGAATCATTGGGCGTTGATAAATCAACCGTTTGCAAGCGTCTAAAAGCGATGGGAATGATCCAAAAGCAAGGACATTGGGTCCCGTACGAGTTGAAGCTGCGCGACGTCGAACGGCGATTTTTTACGTGCGAATTGCTGATCGAGCGACAAAATCGGAAGGGTTTTTTGCATCGGGTGGTAACTGGCGACGAAAAATGGATCCACTACGATAACCCAAAACGCAAAAAATCATGGGGTTTGCCCGGCCACGCATCAACGTCGACGGCCAAGCAGAATATTTACGGCAAGAAAATCATGCTCTGCATTTGGTGGGATCAGGTCGGCGTCGTATATTTTGAGCTGCTCCAACCGGGCGAAACAATCACGGGGGATCGTTACCGACTGCAATTGATGCGTTTAAGCCGGGCATTGAAAGAAAAACGGCCGGAAACGGTAAAAAGGCACGACAAGGTTATTTTGCAACATGACAACGCTCGGCCGCATGTTGCTCAACCTGTCAAAAAATACCTTGGAACGCTTGGCTGGGAAGTGTTACCCCACCCGCCGTATAGTCCAGACATAGCTCCCTCCGATTATCATTTGTTCCGGCATATGAGCCTCGATTTGGCGGACCAGCGGTTCTCCTCGTACGAGGCTCCCAAAATATGGGTTGAGTCATGGATAGCCAAGCAGCGGCCAGAATTTTGGAGAAACGGCATCCGGAAATTGCCCGAAAGATGGGCGAAAGTTGTAGCTAGCGATGGCCAATACTTCGAATAAAATATTTTGTACCGTTTTTTCACAATAAAGCTCCAAATCTTCGAAAAAAACCTTTAAAACTAATTCAACCTCCCAATATATTAATAATCTGAACGTTGAATAAATCTCAAAATTATGATTTGTTTTCTTTTCAAAGCATTTTCAGTTTCTTATTATACTCAAGCGCACAACTATTTTCCACTTTGGGGAGTCAAAATAAATTTAAAAATATCATAATAGTGAATCTAACAAAGTTAATTTTTTTCGATCAGTGTAATACTTAAAAGGTTCAAAGAATTAGGGAGCATTAGTAAAGCTGCTATAACAACAACAAATAAATTAATGTTTTGTTTTTGCTGCCGCCCCAACAGGCAATGAGGAATAATGGGATTTTGCAAGCTTACATGGAACTTCGATGTGTGGCTATAATCGTACTAAATCTGAGAAGTTTTGGATGTTTGATTTACAGTAAAAATGAGATATTTGGAACTATTAACATATCATTACTCTAAATTTAGATATGTCGCATCAAATTTTCCTGTAAATTATGTTGCTCACCGATACATAGAACTATTGACGAATACATTTTGTGCGTACTGTATGTAAAATTGCCATCCGCCGCATCAGTTTCGTAAAAGAAAAATGTTAAAGTCGAATGTAAATGGAAGTGTGGAGAAATTTATGAACGACTCAGCGATAGCAGCAGAAGCCCCAACCGCTGCGCGCTGCTAAGGTGCAAAAAATAGTTAGTTTGTTATGCTATACCACTCCATGTAGACGCGACGCGCGTGCGCATGAACAATTCACGATTCAAATTATTTACGGTCTACTTTTGATAAATTCGTTACGTTGCTAAAGGAATTCTTACAAACTCGTAAACTTAAAACCGTACGAAGAAGTGTTGCATACGCAGAAAAGCAGACACTTCCACTTACCAACCGAAATCAATTAGCCAAGCCCGATTCTTTCGTTTTCACACACACACCGCCATACAATGGTTTCATTCTTGCAACACTTTATTAAGATTCTACTTACACTGAGTGTTGTTGGTGTGGCTTGGGGTCGCGCTGCTAATTCGAAAACGGCGCGTGCGCCACTGGAAGAGAACAGCAAACAATTATTTGTCTTTGGTAGCGGTAAAGAGACGAGTCCGCCAGACTTTGTGCGCTTGGTTGTGATGCGTCTCATTTACGGACTGGCGTCAACTATGGGGCTGGAAGACCGGCTAGAGGATGCATTCAATGGCGCCTTTGTGCCGCCGAATGCTGATGAGGGCCTTTTCAATTTCGGTGGCTCCGATTATGATGATGGAGATGATGGCGCGCTGGGTGCGCTCTTTGATGATATCTAGAAAGCAATGACACGACAAAGACAAGACAAAGGAGAATATATTCCGAATGAAATCTGAGTTAGTTACGAATGATGAAAAGGCCAAAGTGAAGATTATATAAAAAAAAAAAAGATAGAGTAACCAAAAATTTAAAATACGAGTAGAATAAATTATTTATTTTGATTAAGTGTAGTTGTAAATTTCATAATATAAATTAATTGTAATATTTATGCCAAGTTTACTGTGTATAAAGTGGGGATTCCTAGTTATGCAATGTAATGGAATAAAAACGAATAGAAATGTGTTAATCATGTGAAAAAATACAAATATTTAAATAAGAAACCAAACGTGTTATTCATTCTGCGAATTAAACTTTCTTTCTTTACTTACTCATCCTCATATACGAGTATAAGTGTGTCTATGTTTATATGTTTGTATGTATGCAGATTTTGTATGAATATATTTTGGTCTTCAACGAAATCGAAAATTAAATATTTGTCAATACCCAATTAGCGACGCTATTGTACGTGCAAGCGTACGTAATGGGTGTTTGCTTTTCGAATTTGGGGAAAGAAGAAATCCATTATTTTCTCCATAGATGGCTGTACTTTACGAGATATCAATCAAACATATCGCACTTGTTACGTTAAAGCGTAACAACTCAAAAAGAAAAGGAAAAGAGTAACCACTCAAAAATTTGTTACTTTAGCGCAACTACTAAACAAATAAGAATGAAATAACCGTTATATTGTTTTTAATGATATTTTCGTGCCATTACATATTTTTTCCCTTGTAATACCTATATTATTAATATTTACGGAAACAGTTTTTCGTCTCCACTGAAAATGTTCAGATTTTGAGTTAAGTGATTTTCATGGATCTTTTTATTTGAAGATCGGACAAATTATTATTTATTTAACATATATTCACACATACATACATACTGACACAAATTTTTATTAAAAAATATTAAAAATTACAATTGTTATAATATTAATATTAAGGCAATGACGTCATAAAAAACTGATGCACTCTGGTGGCCGCGATATATATATGGGGCATTCTTCGCCAACCGGACACCCCCATCTGCCCAGAACAGTTTTTATAAAAAAAATTTTTCCCTATGCCGAAATAAAAGCTTATGTCATGTACTTTAATTTGTCATGTGGCACTTTTTAAATACTAATATAAAAAGCCATTCCTTCCAAATCTCAAACAAAAAGGAAGTGATTATTAAAAGATTTTCCAATTCTCCAGAAGAAAAAAAAGTTTTACTGTGAATTCTCCTCAAACATGATGCTCGGGGGTTTCTGGGTTCGCTGCTGAATATAAATATTGAAGGAAATTGCTGAAATTGGAATTTTTTTTTCATAATACAGGATTTTTTTCACAGTAAAACTTTTTTTCTTCTGGAGAATTGGAAAATCTTTTAATAATCATTTCCTTTTTGTTTGAGATTTGGAAGGAATGGCTTTTTAGTATTTAAAAAGTGCCACATGACAAATTAAAGTACATGACATAAGCTTTTATTTCGGCATAGGGAAAAATTTTTTTTATAAAAACTGTTCTGGGCAGATGGGGGTGTCCGGTTGGCGAAGAATGCCTCATATGTATATACATAATTGGCGGTACACCATTTTTGGGTGTTTGGCCGAGTTCCTCCTCCTATTTGTGGTGTGCGTCTTGAGGTTGTTCCACAAGTAAGTCCCTCCAGTTTCAAGCCGACTCCGAACGGCAGATATTTTTATGAGGAGCTTTTTCATGGCAGAAATACACTCGGAGGTTTGCCATTGCCTGCCGAGGTGCGACCGCTTTAGAAAAATGTTTTTCTTAATTTTGGTGTTTCACCGATATTCGAACCTACGTTCTCTCTGTGAATTCCGAATGGTAGTCACGCACTAACCCATTCGGTATGCGGCCACGATACAGCGGTGAAAAATCATCTGAAAACAAAAAACCAAAAGAATTCTTGTCGTACGTGGCGGGGGTTTTTTTGTTTGTGAAAATAGTGCAGGTTTGAAAAATGAGTTTGCGTTTTTACTCTTTTTTGGTTTTCGAAACGCTTGAAAAAATATTATTGTAATTTTTGGAATTTTTAAAAACGGCTATGTATAGTACGACTGTAGATAATACATGTACAAAAATTAAAATCGGTTCATAAGTCTTCGAGAAATCGAGGCCACCGTGTTCAGAAAAATCGTTTTGAGAAAAATGCGTTTAAAGTTGTCATTGGCGGCGTTCAGTGAGAGCGCTCAGTATTAAGAAGCGATAATTGAAATGGTATGTAAAGTATAACTTCGTAAATTTTCAAGATTTTATATTAAGTAAAATTTTTGTTTACATATTTTTGAATATATCTACTTTAAGAAAATGCAAAAAAAAATCGATTTTTTTTTTTAATCATAGTGGTATTCCCCCTTAACAATGGAAGTCAACAAAGAGAAAATTTGGTTCATTTCACAGTTTTTCTTTGATAAAGGCGAAAATGTAAGCCAGGCCGCTGAAATTGTTAATGGTGTTTATGGTGCTGATACTGTAATAGCTAATTACGTGCAATTTTGGTTTCATCGATTCCGTTCAGACATTTTTGATGTTGAAGAAAGTGTTGACCGGCATGTTAGTAGTTGCATCGCGCAGGAGCTAAAGATCGTCCACAAAACAATTTTAAGCAGTTTTAAGCCGCAAAATTGTTCGATGTAGCCGGCTGCACGCACCAAAAAATGCGTCGTTATCTTGCTCATGCGTCGTTACCTTGCTTGAATTGCAAGCGAAAGCGCGGAACGAACGACAAAGAGGTACAATCGGCCCCCGCGTTCGGCAACATTCGACATCTGGCTCTCTCTTATTTGAGTTAGCATATATATGTATGTATATGCGCATATGTACATATATAAATTCACATATTTGTATTTGCATATGCCTTCTTCCTGTGTGCATGGTAATGAACCATTTCTCTGTTGAGAATAGGACGATGATAGGAAAAGTAGGAAATGAAAGGGAGTGTTTCGAGTGTAAAGAGCCTTGAAAAAGTCAAATCGATGATTGTGCCTCTTAGTGTTGTTGACTTATTAACGTCAGATGCAAAATCGAAGTTGAACATACATACATATCTTTCATGAATTTGATAAATGTTTCGTCATTTATCACGTTTGTGTAAATGTAACTTGACCTATTCCATTGCGATTCCATTTACCTCTATATCCATACAAAAATCTATCAAACAAATAAAAATAAAATTTTCTTTTGAAAAATGCAACATTCCATCAGTATTTTCTTATGACGTTGTCACGTTATTTTGTCATTTTGGACAATTATTTCAACAAAATATTAAGACTTACGTGATCAGTACCGGTTTGAAAGTACCTCAAAAAATTTATTTGTTTTTATATAATATTTAAATAAAATTAGCGTTTAAAATTTGTTATTTAGTTTTTTTTTTTCAAAAAATCACCTCAGATGATAGAGTTTAAGCTTAAAAGGTCGGCATAAAAATGTTAAAATTTTTGTTATACATACATAATCAGAATAGTGATATTTGCGACAAAAAAATTTGGGGCGCGAATGGATTAATTTGCCAAGATGTGAAAAGAGTGAAAAAATAATATTTTTCGATACTACAGGGTTCGGCACTGGAAGTGTAACCAATTAAAAAGGCCGTAAATTTAGTTTGGAAATAAGTTTGGAAAGATAATAAAAAATTAAGAATCAATTTACTTTCGTTCGATATGACCATATTTTGCCTTGACTATGGCCTTGAGACGGTTCATAAACGAATCGCAAGCTGCCCGAATGTGACTTGTAGATATTTTGGCCCACTCGTCAACAGTGGCTTTTTTCAGCACTTCGAGACTGGTAAATCGTTTAGTTCGGAACTTGCTCTCCAAAATGGCCCGTGCTGCCCACGGCTTCAAAGCAACCTCCAGAATACTTTCCCGATAATATTTCGAATTTTCCTTGACGCCTGGCTAGATGAAAACGATTGAAAAGCGCCCATCTGCAGTTACAGCGGCCCAGGCAATTACCTGTGGCAGGTGCTGCCTCCTGGTGACCAATCGATAACTCAAATTTTCGTGTGAACGGTCGGTCAAATAAACCCTGTCGTTTATTTATTGGGAGTTTACGAATTGCTCAATTTGAAAGATTTTCTCGTCGGAAAACAGAATGGTCGGAAATTGGTCGCTTTCGGCCACGCGGAGCAACTTCTTCGCTCTCGCAAGTCTAACTTGTTGCTGCTTTGGTGTGAGATCAAGTTTCTTTTGGATCTTGTGGGGCTGGACTTTAAAATAATTTTTCAGTATGCGGTGGATGCTACGGCCACATATTTTCAGTTCTTTCGCCATTTGATTGGCGCTTCGGTAGAAAAAAGAGAGATGTTAGGGAAATCAACTTAATCAAATCGATGCCTCGATGACTTCAGGAAGTTATAATCAAAGGAGTATCCAACAAAAATTACAAAGCTCCTATTAAATTAGTTGGCCTTATATATTTTTCGTGTGACGTATTGTTGGTTAGTTAAAGTGGTGATTGTTCCAGAATCCAACTAGCGCTTCCGCACCAATTTGTTGTCCCATCCCCGTTACCAACTTGTTTAATGGTTATTTACAGCATGACTATATCCAGTTTGTGCGGTTTAAGAACCTTATTTGGTTGTTGACGTCTAAGCCAGACAGCGGTTGACCCAGGGTTAACATTCTGCCTTTCCATAGGGCAGGGCATTTACAGAGGAAATGGAAGATTTTTTCCTTTTCCTCCGGTTGGTTACAACCGTCTCTCCAGGCGTCCCGTCGTTTCATGCTTATTAATGTCAACGATTGCTTGAGGTTGTAGGTCTGGTCTTTCCATCTAAAATCCGCGATCCGGAGGTATTTTTGGGAAATTATATTCTTGACTGCATGGTGTGAATGGCGATTCTGCAAGAGCATTATTCATGGTAGATCCCCCTCTTGCCAGTTCATCTGTTTTTTGTTACCTTTAATGTTCCGATGTCCCGGGACCCAAATTAAGGTAACTTTATCGTTTACACTCAAGGTGGTGAGGCTACTCCTGCGAGGTATTGTATTAGAATTAAATTTCTAAATTTTTGTAACTGGGATGTATTATAAAGGATTAAAAGTCAACCACATAACTGAGATATATAAATAAATAAAAAATCTCCTCATAATGTAAAAGGTTGTAATTGACTAAGCCACGTCGTAATAAATAAATAAAATAAATTAAAAAATATTTGATTTTTAAAATCTGAAATTTGTCATTTACTTTTCTTATTCTTTAGTTAGTTAATGAGCTTGTCTTTCTCATAGGTACGATAAATAGCAAATTTAATTGCCTTTTATTTGGTACAGCACTTGTTCTGATCAGTTAGTGGGTTCTCCAGGTATAGGAAATTCTAACAATCTAACTTTTTCTCTTTAATCCAACCACGTTTTTTATTAATATAAAAATAGAGATTTATAATGCATAGGTATGTATGTATATGCATAGGTATACTTATATACTTGTAACATAAAGCAGATTTCTCTCGAAGAAAAAAGGGATCCGTGTTCGATAATGCCGGCCCAACTGTTTTGTTTTTGTAAAAAAGTACAAATTTTATGTGTATCTTTTTTTTTTCTTAGAAGTCAATATAATATTTTCAACCGAAGTCATACATATTATTAATATAATCTTATCACTACTAGGAAGGCATGTACTTGCAATCGCAAGCATGCAAATGTAGATCTATTTTTAATTATGTACGAGTACTAGGTTGTTCAATAAATTTTGCGGTTCGATGAGAGAGGGCGTTGCTACTAGCCTCAATTTTTGTTTGCTATGTTCGTAAACACTTCGTATGAACGTTTGATTTCAATTTGTCAATTTATTCTTTGTTTACAAGCCATTTAGTATCGATGTGTCACAGTATTTTCTACAATGGAAAAAATCAAGTATCGTTCAGTGATTGAATTTTTATTTTGGGAAGGTTTAAAAGCAAAGGAAATTAATGAACGAATGTTGAAAGTATACTTTTTGCCATCTGTTAGTGCAGTGCAAAAATGGGTTGCTGAATTTAAACGTGGTCGAACAATTCAGAGCGTTTTCGAAAGACTAAAGAGGAGTTTTTACGTCGATTCATCACTATGGATGAGACTTGAGTCTATCACCATGATCATGAATTAAAATAAGAGGCTATAGAGTGTTGTGAACTGGATTCTTCATCTCGAAAACGAGTTCGTATCCAGAAATCGGCCAAGAAGACCGATGTTCACAGTTTTTGGGATGCGAAAGCAACTTTGTTTGCGGATTACTTGCAAACTGGTAAAAGAATAAATTCTGAATACTAATATATTGTAACCGTTTAGACCAGCTGAGGGAAAATATGCGTGAAAAAATACCCAGTTTGCAAAAGAAAAAAAATATTTTTCACCAGGACAACACACCGTGTCACAAGATCATTTTGATAATGGCTGAAATCAATGAATAAAAGTTCGAATTGCTGGAGCATCCATCGCAATCACCAGATTTGGTCCCTAGCTATTTCCATCTGTTTCCAGACCTGAAAAAATTCTTGCGTGGAAAGCGTTTTTGATCAAATGATGAGGTCATAACAGCTGTGGAAGCATATTCTGCAACCCTTCCAGATTCACACTTCAGGGATGGAATTCATAAATTGGAATGTCGTTGGAATAAGTGTATTGATGCTCAGGGAGACTTACTGAATAATGAAGTGTTTTTCAAACTATAAAATTGTGTTTTTCTTATCGATCCGCAACACTTATTGAGCAACCTAGTGCATATGCTCTATTTAAATACAATTACTACAGCAAAACATGAAATCAAATATATATTAGTAAAAATTTATATTTTATAAAGGTGAACCATATACATAGGTGCATAGGAATGTAATAATTAGCGAGCCAGGAATGTTTCACAGATGGAGTAAGATTTTCCATTCAGCTGGGAGTCGCTAGACATTACCCTTTGCATTCAATCCAAGTTATCTACAATTTCCGACTTCGACAAAGTATTCTCTATAACCAAGGTGCCGTTTGCTCCCTTTGCATGCAAGAGTGAGAAAGCGAACCCTGGAAAGTTCACTTTAGCGCAATCGGCGAAAGAAAATGGTACGTGTCCAACAACTGCTTCTATAACTGTACTAATGAGCGACAACATCGGTGCGACATTCAAATCAGGGTATGCAAAAAAAGATTATTAGGAGTCTCAGTAATTCAGTAACCGCGAGGAAAAATATACTAATTCAAAATTTTTAATATACATCTTCTTCTTAATTGGCGCGATAACCGCTTACGCGATTTTGGCCGAGATTAACAAAGCGCGCCAGTCGTTTCTTTCTCGTGCTAACCGGCGCCAATTGGACACACCAAGTGAAGCCAAGTCCTTCTCCACCTGATCTTTCCAACGCAGAGGAGGCCTTCCTCTTCCTCTGCTACCACCAGCTGGTACCGCATCGAATACTTTCAAAGCCGGAGCGTTTGTATCCATTCGGACGACATGACCCAGCCAACGAAGCCGCTGGATCTTTATTCGCTGCGCTATGCCTATGTCGTCGTAAAGCTCATACAGCTCATCGTTCCATCGTCTGCGATATTCGCCGTTGCCAACGTGCAAAGGTCCAAAAATCTTACGCAGAATCTTTCTCTCGAACACTCCAAGCGTCGTTTCATCGGATGTTGTCATCGTCCAAGCTTCTGCGCCATACGTTAGGACGGGCATGATGAGAGTCTTGTAGAGTGTTAATTTTGTTCGTCGAGAGAGGACTTTACTGCTCAATTGCCTACTTAGTCCAAAGTAGCACTTGTTGGCAAGAGAGATTCTACGTTGGATTTCAAGGCTGACATTGTTATCGGTGTTAATGCTGGTTCCTAAATAAACGAAGTCTTTTACAACCTCAAAATTATAACTGTCAACAGTGACGTGGGTGCCGATACGCGAGTGCGCCGACTGTTTGTTTGAAGACAGGAGGTACTTCGTTTTGTCCTCGTTCACCACCAAACCCATTCGCTTTGCCTCTTTATCCAGTTTGGAGAAGGCAGAACTAACAGCGCGGTTGTTAAGGCCGATGATGTCAATATCATCGGCATACGCCAGCAATTGTACGCTCTTATAAAAAATTGTGCCTGAGCGATTAAGTTCTGCGGCTCGTACGATGCTCTCCAACATCAGGTTAAAGAAGTCACACGACAGCGAGTCACCCTGTCTGAAACCTCGTTTGGTATCAAACGGCTCGGAGAGGTCCTTCCCAATTCTGACGGCGCTGCTGGTGTTGAGCAACGTCATCTTACATAGCCGTATTAGTTTTGCGGGGATACCAAATTCAGACATAGCGGCATACAGGTAACTCCTTTCCGTACTGTCGAATGCAGCTTTGAAGTCGACGAAAAGATGGTGTGTGTCGATTCTTCTTTCATGAGTCTTTTCCAAGATTTGGCGTATTGAGAATATTTGGTCGATGGTAGACTTTCCAGGTCTGAAGCCACACTGATAAGGTCCAATCAGTTGGTTGACGGTGGGTTTCAGCCTTTCACACAATACGCTCGCTAGAACCTTATAGGCGATAGGCTTTCATCCGACCATATTCTGCATAGGAGCTGATGCATGCACCTTACCAGCTCCTCGCCGCCATGTTTGAATAGCTCAGCCGGCAGTCCGTCGGCGCCCGCGGCTTTGTTGTTCTTTAGCCGTGATATTGCTATTCTCACCTCGTCATGGTCGGGTAACGGAACGACAATTCCGTCGTCAACGATTGGGGTATCGGGATCTTCACATTCTCTATGACATGCGCAGCTGTCACCGTTTAACAGGTTCGAGAAGTGTTCCCTCCATAATTTAAGATTGCTCTGTACGTCAGTCACCAGATCGCCGTCTTTGTTCTTACAGGACAACGCCCCGGTCTTAAAACCTTCTGTAAGCCGCCATTAATATACATACGAGGACTTAATATCGACTTCAATCAGTTTCTTCGAAAAACAAGCTTCTAACACTTCGAGGCGTAACTCAAGCCGTTCTGTAAAGCTACTGGAAGTTATAAAAAAAGAGAATAGTATTATTTGAAGCAAGAAGTAAATGAATAAATAAATAATCGGCGCATGTACTTGTGTTGGGGACTGCTGAAGCAAGAAGTTAGAGGCCGAAATATGTGACTGCGAAGAATTCGAGATGATGGCAAACAGGAACAGAGCCTGAAACGGCTACCAAGGGTATGGGGTGGAGAGTAGGCTTAAATTGTGGAAAGAAACCTAGTTCAATCTGCTGAATAGTCATAAAATTGCAAATCGCTGAAAAGATGAAGGTCGCAATATCCCAATTTCCGGACGTAGCTATGTTACTGGAATCACTTGGATTTAGCATCACTAGAACAACGTAGCTGGTGACGAGGAGCTGATAAGGTGTATACGAGTACATTAACACCCATGCAGAATAAGGCAGAACAAATGCATTTCTCCTGGCAACCAACTTCATGAAATCGGCTTATCCACCTTCAATGAACC
The DNA here is from genome assembly GCF_027943255.1 of Anastrepha obliqua. Taxonomy (NCBI): domain Eukaryota; kingdom Metazoa; phylum Arthropoda; class Insecta; order Diptera; family Tephritidae; genus Anastrepha; species Anastrepha obliqua. The sequence continues at coordinate 50,435,923 of NC_072896.1, forward strand.
CATTGAAAGTTATTGGAAAGTATCGCAGATGGGTTGATGCGCGACTAATATTCGGAAGTGCGCCGGCTCGAATCTCCGTACATGAAATACCAAATTATAGAAAATGTTTTTTCTAATCGTAAAAAATGGTGTAAGCGTCGTTTATGTTTTCTAATCCCAGAAAAGAGAATCAAAGCTTAATGTTCTTTAAGGAGCTAAATCGCAAAGGTACTGTCCAAGAGTAAAAGACTGTAATCATCATTTCGCAAGTTGGTTGATAAATCACTGTCGAAAATTATATGTTGATTACTTCATTTAACTGGTCAACCAAGCCCGATAATGTTGTGAGCATTGAAATAGAAAGTTCTCTCACGACAAACAAAAAACATGCATGATTATATGAGTAGTTCCGAAAGTATTTATGACGTGTGTATTGTGACCTTTAAAGTGACTAAAATAGACATATTGCAGCGAATTTAGTACAGCGATTGCCATTGCTCTACCTCTGAAAATATTAGTATACGGTATTTGTTGATGTCCGCAGAGGAAGAGAAAGGGTCGGTTTGCGTTGGGTCGACCAATCGCAGAAGCATTTCGCTTCACTCGGTAGTTGCTGTTTGCCGCTTATTGGCTGATGTGCTTTCTTATGTTCGGTTTAGATTGCTTAAGCCGTTCCTCTGCCACTTAAGGGAACTTCTTCAACTTTAATACTTTTCTCTTAGAAAGTAACTTTATCAAACATCTATCAAATTGTAAAATTTATTTGTAGCAACAGAGGCAATCGAATTGACAGGACTGCACAGGGATGCCTCAAGACTTTCTTGCAAACGGCAATTTCTCGGAGCCCCTCTAATATAAAATATAAATCAGCAATCAGTAATGAAAGCACACGTACATATAACTCGCAATCGATTGTCATATAAATGCAGCAATCTACCACTGTCCTCTCAGTTTAATTTGAAAATCCGCGGTGTTCTCAACCTTCATTTGCATCCAATCAGATTAGAGCCGTTGTTGATTCCTATTTGTACTTGCAATTACATGCATAAGCGCATTTAAGTGAGTTAATCACATTCCGGTAAACTCAATACATACGAATGTATATAAATATATATTTTTGATTTTAACACTAATCAAAATAACCAAAATTTATCGATTAGGCTAGTGAATTAATACAGTGAACACTCAATGTAACGATTTTCTGAAGTTTTTTGTAAAAATATTGTACACAGCTAAGACAAAGAAGTTTCGAATATGAAAGTCTATCTGGAAACTCAAGGGAAACAGCTAAATTTCTGCCATAAAAAAGTACCTCTGCATAGTGAAAGGTTACTAGGGGAACTAAAGTGTGATCAATTTAGAGGTATCGGATTTTAAATTGAAATAGAACAACGAAAATTCAAATTTATTGAACAATCTCTATTATTTTTGTGTAGGACCTTTCATGATGTTTGTTTCTTAAAGATAATCTCTTTCAAATGTTGGTCGCAACTGGGCCGTGATTCGGCTATCCGTAAGCACCCAGTTTGAATGACTCACTTGAGGACTTCGGTCGGTATCTCGTGAATAACTTTAGTAATGTTAGCTTCCAATGCCTCAAGCTGGATTTCTGGTTTATCCATAAAGCATTTAGACTTTACATACCCCCACAAATAAAAGTCCAAAGGTGTGATATCACACGATCGACGTGGCGAATTCACCTGTCCCTGACGAGAGATAAATTGCTCACTGAAACGTTTCACAGGCTGTGTGACAAGTACTAGAAGTAAACTAGCGCCGTGTTTTTGTGGACATCATGGACTTCAATTTCCGGCATCAAAAAGTCGTTCATAATGGCGCGTTAGAGTTCGCCATTCACTGTTATATTGACATCAGCCTCGTCTTTGAAGAAATATGTGTCGATGATTCCTCCAGCCCATGGGTCGCACCAAACGGTTGTTTTCAATGGATGTAATGGCTGTACTTGAATGGCTTCGGGTTGCTCTTCAGCTTATTGCTTTTGCTTATTGACGTAGCGAATGGGCCTCATCGCTGAACGGTTAAGTAGCCTATAAGTTGGCCTGAGCGCGCGGTGAACACTTTTCACAGAGCGCCGATTTTCATAATACAATTGTACGATTTGTAAACGTTGTTGACTTAAGTCTTTCCATGATGAAATGTCACTGAATACTGAATAAAATGATGTATTTAGTTCGACTGTAGTCATGCGTGATCTGTCAAAAAAACGCCATTGGAAAGGGTACTTCCAATCTGATGAGTCGCAATAAAAGATTTTATTTTGCATGAAATTAAAGAAGCTGATTTTATTTCTACAAAACACTAGATGATGCGATTCTAAGAAGGCGAAAAAATATGAATGGTGAAGAAGTAATGGTGGCTGAAGATATGTTGGATAAGGGTTTTAAAAAGTCACTATATCAATTTTTGCATTTAATTGCATTTAATGAGAATGAGGATTTTAAATCGCAAAATTTATTGCTCTCACGGGGATCACCACAGAACTTTAGAATATTAGTACTAACGCGCTTATATCATCGATCCAGATTAATAAAATTCAAAAATTTGCAGATATGATTGATTTATTGCCATATACCATACTTCCAATACATCAGGACTATTTTCGAAAATTTGATCATAATGAGGAAAGTTCAAATATATTAATAGTACGAGTATAAATAATTTTGGTTCAATGTTAATGTTGAAATAAAGCCTTTTTAGTTCTTCATTTTTACTTTAGTTCTTCCGGATTTTAATAGGAATTGCATAAAAATAAACTGAATTTAAATCCCGTAGTTAGTATTTTGTAAATGTAAGATTTTTACTTTTTGCTGACTTTGAAAGTGATATAGTCCTTGTGTAGGCAATAAAAGTATAAATTTTTGTTAAGGGGTTATATACAGTTAGAAGGCCGAAAAAAGCGAATTTTCTAGAATTTTTTCTGAGAAAACTTATAAATTTATTGAGCTAAAAATTTGTACGCATATTATGTTACCTTTTAACTGTATTTTAGGACTTAGTATTGGTAAAAATATTTATTTGGAAAGAAGCTACAGCTAATATCCGGGAGCTTCTTTCAAAAAAGACGTTTTGAGGTGACTACTATATCTCTGAACTGTATTCTCTGAAATTAAAAAACCAAACCGATTTCGTTAAAGTTATGTTATAAATGTTAAATCTAGTAACCAATCGAAGGAATAAGCAAAATAAATTTTTTAGACAAAATGGCGGTTTCTCAAAAAAAAAACCAAACGGATGTTTGACCAAAATTTCGGCCTTAAATTGTTTATAAAAAAATATTTATCGGTGAGAAAAAGTCTTCGTTTAGTTACTAAAAAATATATTTAAGAAGCTCGTGTTAAAGTTTGAGACTAATCGGTTAAGCCGTTTTCGAGTAATGTTGGTCACCGACTTTGAAAACACCATTTTGAGAAAAACGCGTTTAAAGTTTGAAACGTACTGCTCTGCCGCTCCGGCATTGTACCCTGAAACGCCTTTTCAAATTTGCATGTAACTTCGAAAATATTCATGGGAACGATATTAAATTTTCTGTGTATATTCTTAAATATATGTACCTATATTAAGAAAAAAAAATAAAAAAATCGACTTTTTGAAAATTTTAACTGTATATAAATTATGAATTTAAATCAATGTAATGTTTAAAAATCACTAAACTAGTGTAATAATATGCACCCTTTTTTCAAATTATTCAAGTACAAAACCTTAAATATCTCCACATTAAGTAAAATACACTTAACCCACTTTCAAAGAAAACGGCTCAAATAAAGATCATAAAAAATACAAATATTTAAAGACTTATTTACTCGCTTTCACATACAAAGCATTTTTCGGAGCCACTGTTTTTAGTATGCAATTTATTCTCTTATTTATAATTGTTGATAAGAATTGCAATGCCATGTACAATAATTTGTAAGAAAACCGAGTATTCGTTGCTTTCTTGAAAAAAACTACGAAACATCGTAATTTGTTGTTTAAAAACAGTTGTTTTTTATTATTATTTGTTTATTTACTATTTATTATTATTTATTTATTTGTTTATCAAACAGACAACTTAAAAGTCCCGGTCCTAACAAAGAAAACACGTTTTTTTGTTCAAAATTAGCTTTATTCATAACGTAATTTACATCAAGAACAACGCACTCAGTCCAGCGCCGCTCTAACATTTCAATATTATTGTGCTTTTGTAGAATGATTTATCTTTTGCCTCAAATTAGGTCTCCGCTCTTTGGTTTCGGCGATAACCTCTTCATCCAAGCAAAATTTCTTACTGACAAACGCGGCATCGAATTTGAACAGAGCTTTCTCATAGTGCAATGATCATGCAATATAAAGCGTGATATCTTTACGAGGTCAGCTAACTCACGCAATTTCACTTTTCGATCATTCAACACGACATTATGTTTTCTGGTGTTACCGTCTCATTTGGACGTTCACTGCGTTATGCATCATCGACGTCTCGGTGTCTCTACGAGCACATTTGAAGGCAGCAAACCACCGTTTTATTGTTGTGTCTGATGGAGCGAAATCCCCATAACACTTTTCAGGCCATTGCTTCGCTTCAACGATATTTTTTGTCCATCCAGAAGCAGTGAAAAATTATGACACGAAATACTTTTTGGTCCACTGTTTTGAAAAAAGGAAAAGTAGCGTCACTCTTAGCACAATAACTCACGAACTAATGAAAAGAATATCATGAAATTTTAACAGCTATCTTTTCAAGGTTAGTACTAACTGAAAAAGAGGCGAGTGCAAAAAAACTAGTGCCATCTATGTGTTATGCCCGGGACTTTTCAGTCCATGTGTTAGTCTGTAAGGGTCTTTAAATCATAGAATTAAATAAATAAACCTAAACGCCATGTTTACAAGAATACCTGGAAGCTCCAAAATATGACACGAATGGGAAATTGACACAAAGGACGTACAGGGCGCTCGCTGCCAAATTCGCTCATAACTACGACGAAATGCTACGGGAAGGGGACTTAAAAGCTTTAAAATCGATATTATACCAGGAGAAGTCAAAAACAAACAAGGCTAGTGTCATAAAAATGTTTTTGATGGCGCCATCTTTTTAAAGAGTTAGTGCGTTAGAATTTACATCCCTAGCTGAGACAGTTGTGAGGACATAAATGACAATGAATATACGGGCCGTCCAAAATCAGTAACCACCGAAAACTCCATCGAAATTGTTCGTCAATGTATCAAAAATGAACCGAAATCATTGTTGAAATTCATGGAACTGGAGTTAAATATCCAAGTCAAAAATCAAGTCGATGCTCATTTGGTTTTAAGACACCAAGGGAATTATCGAAGAGGCGTTCGTTCCAACGGGCCAACCTGTCAGTACAATTTTCTATCTTGGCGTTTTGAAGCGTTAGTTGCATCGCATTCGTCGAATTCGCGCTGAATACCGCTTATTGAATGATAATTCACCATCTCATCGATCCACTCTTGTGACTGATTTTTTGACTAGAAATCGCATTTAGCCATCAATCACTCACCGTATTTGCTTCTTGTGACTTCTACCTATTCGGAAAATTGCATTTGGCCATGAAAGGAAAATGTTTTGCGTCCGTATAGGCCATCCAAAATTCTTGAACCAACATCCTGAAAGACATTCCGGTCAATGACCTGAAACACTCTTTCGAAAAGCTTTGAGATCGCGCCAAACAGTGTATCGAGGCCTGAGAGGACTATTTTGAATAAATAAACTCGAAGTTATCAGAACAAAGCTCCTGTTATTTCCATTTTAGCTCAGCTTTGTTTATTTTGGACTTCGTCTTGTAGATATAAAAAATAAATAACATACCTATAATTGGCGAGTATACTTCTGCTAGGTGTTTGACCGAGCTCCTCCACCTATTTGTGACGTGCGTCTTGATGTCGTCCCAAAAATGGAGGGACCTACCGTTTTAAGCCGCCCCGGACTGGTAGATGGGTTTTTATGAGGAGCGTTTTCATGGCAGAAATACACTAAGAAAAAAAATTTCTATTATTTGACGCATGGATATTCGAACCTACGCACTCCCGAATGCTAGTCAAACATAAATATGTTTTGCCTAAAAAGTATCCATTTAAAAAATTTTCAATTAGAGCAAATTTTTTGTTATAACCGGCCATTTAAAAAAATCTTATCGCAAAATTAATTTCGTGGAAAAAGTTATTTTAAAATATAGTAGGTTTATTATAAATATGTATGTGAAAAATAACTGTATTTTTCCTTTTGTATTTTTTTTACTTGGTTCGAGATTTAGGAATATCCACTGTCCGATCGCAATGGCGCCTCAACTGACGATTATCGCTATATGTTTATTATCGTTTTGGATAAATGCAACTCAATCTGAAACAGATTTCCAAGGTCTATTAAATAAAATATTCAATGATGCTGATGGAAATCTATTAAGAAATGGAAAATTAGAACCACAAGGCAAGATATGTGGAATTGGCAAAGAATGTGTTCAACGTACGCTCTGTAAGGAGGATGGTACCGTTAAGAGGTTTGGTCAGGGTATAGTTGACCTAAAAATCGGCATTGAAAATCCTTGTAGTTATTTGGAAATATGTTGTAAAGTAGACGAAACGGTAAGCGATCCCCACAATGTTCTTTTTAAAATAATTGCACATACATACATACAAATAAATATATTACATTTACAGTTACAGCAGGCCACACCAGAGATAGTGCCACATGTACAAGAAAGTCATTGTGGCACCCGCAATGCGGAGGGCGTGTTCTTCAAAATTACTGGTGCTACAAATGGAGAGGCAGAATTCGCTGAATTTCCGTGGATGGTTGCCATTTCAACAATTGAGGAAACTTATCAATTTTACAAATGCGGCGGGGCAATTATCGCACCGAATGTAGTCCTTACAGCTGCACATTGTGTGTTGAACCAACGACCGGAAAAGTTGGTGGCACGTGCTGGTGAGTGGGATACACAGACCAATCTAGAACCGCAGCAACATCAAGATGCTCGTGTCAAGGAAATAATAAGTAATGAAGATTTCGATCCCAGCACAATAGCTGGAGATATCGCGCTTTTAATATTGGAAACACCTTACATTTGGGCTCCGAATGTGCAACCCATCTGCTTGCCAGATGCTAATAGAACTTTTGATAATTCTCGTTGCTTTGCCACCGGCTGGGGTAAAGACAAGTTTGGGAAAGCGGGTAATTATCAGGTTATACTGAAAAAGATTGAATTGCCTATTGTACCACATGCCACCTGTGAAGCCAATTTACGTAGAACACGTCTGAGTCGTTTCTTTCAATTGGACAAGAGTTTCATATGCGCTGGTGGAGAGGGTGGCTCTGACACTTGCAAGGGCGATGGCGGCTCACCGTTAGTTTGTCCAGATCCAAAGAATCCCAATCGCTACTATCAAGCTGGTATTGTATCTTGGGGTATCGGCTGTGGCGAGAAAAATATTCCAGGCGTGTATAGCAATGTGCCGTACCTGCGCAGCTGGATCAATGAGAAACTTGTTGCGAGAGGAATTGATTTTAAATATTTTACGCCGTAAAATTCTTCATGTAGAAACTATATTTGTAGTATACAATTTGTGGAAATCTTTTTGTACTTTACTGCTTTTGTTGCCGTAAATGGTATGAGTGCCGCCATATTTTACGTCCCAAAAGGGGTTTAATTTGAATATTAAATAAATGTTGATCTTTTTTCATTGGTACATCTAAGCTTTAAAATTATGAAATTGTACACAAACATAAAGGGTTCTCCAATAAGAGGTGTTATTGTTGAATAGATTACGCTATCGAGAGATGATACACGATTTTTTATGGCCGAAATTGGATTGTATTGATCTGGACAACGTTTATTTTCAACAAGACGACGCTACGTGCCACACAAGCAACGAGACCATTGATATTTTAACGGAAAAGTTTCCGGACCGTGTTATCTCTTGAAGAGGTGATCACAATTGGCCACCGAGATCTTGTGATTTAACACCTTGTGACTTTTTTCTTTGGGACAACGGGAAAAAGAAGGTCTACGCCAACAGCCCAGGGTCGATTCAAAGTCTCAAAGATGGGATTCGTGAGGGTATCGAGGACATAGGGCAGACACTTTGCAATTCGGTTATGAAAAATTTCATGAAAAGGATATTGTGCTGTAGGCGTGGTCGTGGTGGTCATTTGCCTGATGTTACTTTCCGCTATTAACGGCATACCTTCTTCTTTATAATGAAATAACCATCCGATCATTTACATATATTAAATATAGAATTTTTCTTTGAATATCAAAATAACATCTCTATTCGAAAACCCTATAGTTTTATTTGAAGAAAGGTTTCATTTCACTTATATTCACTAGGCATCAAATGAAAATATAAATGTCACATTAGTTGTTCCAGTGCCGATTTATTAAAACAAATGAATATTACTTCACACGATATTATCACATTATATAGGTGTATGAATAACAAAAACAAAAGAGTACGAGGGCGGTTTAATAACTACCCATGTTTGATGACAGAAGGTGTTCTTGAGGGAAGTTGGTGTCAGCATCGTGTGCTGTCATCTATCAAACGACGGCAAAAAAAATTTCAGACTGATGATAGGCTAGTTTGTAAATATTTGGCAGCTTCGTTCGATAATTAGCTTTTTGTTTCTGGATGGGGAAAAATACGAGGAGATAAAAGCAAAGCTGAATGCTGTCAATGGGGACGCTTCGCTATCTATGACTACAGTTACATATTGGTTCAAGGTATTTAAAGTGGGGAACATCCGTTTTTGATGATTAGCGACCAAGACTCACGTCAGACGTGGTTACCGAAGAAATCATCCAAAAAGTCCACGACATGATTCACGCTGATCGACGAACGAAAGTGCGCAAAGTAACAGAGGTCATAGGTGTGTCGACCGGAGCGGAAATTAATATTTTACATGTTAAGTTGGCGATGAAAAAATTGTTGGCCCGATGGGTGCCGCGATTGCTCATGGGGAACCACAAGCGTATGCGGCTATTAACTGCGAAGCAGTGTTTGGAGCAATTTAAGTGAGATCCGAACGAAAACTGGATTCATCATTACACACCAGAAACTAAGCAACAATCAAAAAAATGGATTCCTTCCGGTGAATCTGCTCCAAAATGGGCGGAGGTAGTCTCTTCGGGCGGAAAGGTCATGGCGACAATTTTTTGGGATGCGAACGGTCTTCCTCATAGATTTTTTAGAAAAAGAATTTCAATTTCATTTCATCACTATAGTGAGTTATTGGACCGCTTTCACAGAAAAATTGAAGGAGACACGGCCACATTTGGCGAAAAAGAAGATGCTGTTTCACCACGATAATGCAGCAGCACATTATTCGGGAGTTGTCGCTGAATTTTGCATGAATTGCGTTATGAATTGCTGCCGCACCCTCCACATTCAGCCGATCTGGCTCCATGCGACTTTTTCTTGTTCCCCAACATGAAGAAATGGTTCGCGGCAAAAAAATTAATTCAAACTAGGAAGTCATCGCCGAGACAGATGCGTATTTTGGAGAGTTCGACAAATCCTATTTTTTGGAGGGGTTAAAAAATGACCGAAGCGTTGGGAGAAGTGTATCTTACTAAAAGGCTATGTTGAAAAACAAAAATTAAAAAAAACAGGTGTCTCGGGTACTTACTGAATCCCCCTCATATATCCTTTTCAAAGGTCAAAATGAAAGTGTAAATTAAATTTAAAAAAATAATTGGCGCGTACACTTTTGTTAGGTGTTTGGCAGAGCTCCTCCTCCTATTTGTGGTGTGCCGCTTGTTGTTTTTGCACAAATGGAGGAACCTACAGTTTTAAGCTGACTCCGAACGGCAAATGGTTTTTATGTTTTTCCTACCGAGGGCGACCGCTATTAGAAAACGTTAGGAAAACCTTTTTCTTTACTTTTGCTGTTTCAGGCACGCAGATCCATAACAACGCACTCCCGAATAGTAGTCACACACCAACAGTGGCCGTAAATAAATTGGCAAAACTAAATTTGGTAGTTGGTAATCACATTTTTGCTCTGAATTACATGACGTTTTGGCATACTTTGAACCAAGTTTTCTAAAATTTCCGATGAAATATTAACCCACTCTAAGTTTTTGCGTCTGCTTTTTGGTACCTTGGAGTCCAAAATCGAGTACAAGTGCTGCATCGAAATACAAGTGCTTTGGCCAGATCAGCTTTTAGATGGCGTTTTCTTCAAAAAAGCTAGTAGCAAGGCGGGACATGGGTTTGGGATCGTTATCTTGTTGGAAGATAAACGACCCGACCATTTTTTTCGCGCTTGTTGCCAAATTTTCGCTAACGACGTCAACATAAGCTGCTGTAGTCATTCTTCCATCGATGTTTACCAAATTACCCACACCGAATTTTGAGAAACAGCCTCAAACCATAAGAGACCCGACACCATGCTTTACCGTTAAATATACGTACTTTAGTTTCAGGCGATCCGCAGGCTTACACCACACTCGTTTACGTTTGTTTGAGTTCATCAGCTCGAGTTTAGACTCATTCCACCAAATTACTTTGTCCTAAAATGCGGGGGGCATGTTTACATACTTTTTCGCAAGTTGTATGAGCTTTACGACGGACGACACAGGCAAAGCGAAGCGAATAAAGCGGTATCAGCTGGGGCTTCTGCTAGGGCCACTTCAGCGCTGGAAAAATCAGGTGGAGAAGGACTTGGCTTGGCTTGGTGTGCCCAACTGGCGCCGGTTAGCATGAGAAAGACACGACGGGCTTTGTTAAACTCGGACAAATAAGAAGAAGAACTTTGGCTACAAAGTACCCGGTGGCAACAGAAGTCTACCCGCTCATTTTACACGCACTCACACACTGGATGAGTGTTCTTCATACGGCAACGAAGCAACATGGGTGACGATCAAGGAGAAATAAAAGGGGTTGCCTTCCAAATTCGCTGTGTCGTCGAGCTCCATGAGTAAACAAAGAAGAGGAAGAGACGTTTTTTTTCATGTATCACCAGCCCAACTTCAGTTTTTTCGTAAGCATATCGTTGTCATAACCCCAGTTACGTAAGCAAATCAGCGGATTCCTTCAAAATCCCTGACCTTCAAAACGGTCTGATATTAACTACACCTCTGCATTCTGTACATCGTGACATGGCATTACACATACATACATACATATTTGATAGTTTAGATTACACTTACGCTTTGCTCTTTCAACAAACTTTCCATACTCAAAGACGTAGCGTCGAATAACATTTTGCAATTTCTTGCGCGCTGACAGAACTCTTCAAAATAATTTAAGCCATTCAATTTGAAAAAAATAATTTTTTGTAGGTAAATAAAACTCAATTTTTGAAGTTAAAACACCAATAAAGAACCCAAAAAGTCTAACTTTGCGCTATTGAACATTTCTCCGCAACCCAGATACTATTTGCCCGACATGCTTATTCATAGAAAGGGTGATCAATTTAGAGGTATCGGATTTTTAATTGAAATAAAACAACGAAAATTCAAATTGGTTGGGCAATTTTTATTATTTTTGTGTAAAACCATTCATGGCATGTCGTTTTTAAAGATAATCTCTTTCAAATGTTAGCCGGAACTGCGCCGTAATTCGACCATCCGTAAACACTAATTTTGAGTGACTCTCTGAAGGCCTTCGGTCGGTATCTCGTGAATAACTTTAGTAATATTGGATTCCAATGACTCAATCGAACATTTAGACTTTAAATGCACCTACAAATAAAAGTCCAAAGGTGTTATATTACACGACTTTGGTGGCCAATCCATTGGTTAGAAACGAGAGATAAATTACTCACCGAAACGACGACGCAATCCATTGGTTCACGGGCTGTTGCAAGTAGCGCTGTCTTGTTGGAACCAGCGCCGTGCTTTTGTGGAGATCATGGGCTTCACTTCGCGACAAGTCGTTCATCAGGGCGCGATAGCTTCCGCCATTCACTTTTACATTGACGCCAGGCTTGTCTTTGAAGAAATATGGGCCGATGATTCCTTCAGCCCATAGGCTGCACCAAAAGGTTGTTTGGGGCTTGGGGTTGCTCTTCAGCCCAAATACGGCAATTTTGCTTATTGACATAGCTATTAAGCCAAAAACGGGCCTCATCGCTGAACACCATAAGATGGCCTGAGCACGCGATGAACACTTTTCACAGAGTGTCGATTTTCGTAATACAATTGTACGATTTGTAAACGTTGTTAAGACTTAAGTCTTTCCATGATGAAATGTCAATGGATACTGAATAAAATGATGTATTTAGTTCGACAGTAGTCACGCGTGATCTGTCAAGAAAAAAGCGATTGGAAAAAGTACCTCCACACTGATCACCCTTTAAAATAAAAAATAAATTTAAAAACATATAAACTTAATTTAAAAAAATTAAATAAAATTGAAAACAGGTACTTTCGTATCAGCAGCCAATAAAAGCCGCATAAGCGCACAAGAATATGGCAGCCACCGTTCATACATATTACAAATGAAAAATATCTGGCGGAGGCGACGTGTTATACTACTTAAATTTGCTTTGGTTTGTTTGCGGTTTTACCAGTGCTTATGAAGGCCCACTTATACTCCTATATACTGATATATGCATAAACATATATACATACGATTATACGCATATTAACGTATGTATAAATGTGAACAGTCAACAATGGGAATATCCCAAGAGTAACAATAGTTTAATACGATATTTTTTGTTTCTTTGCGTGACTGCTTGAATTTGTTTGTATTTTTAACGAAACAATTAAATGATTAACATCAATCTGGTTCTATAAGTAGTTTGAAAAAAGGCAAAGATTAAAACTCGGCTGACTAGTACTGTTTTCAATGAGACCTAAACTGGTCCCTAGTAATGCTAGGAGATCTTATCGAGGCGGATGATTCAGATCCAACTTGTGACGTGTAGTTTCGTGAGGTTTAGTAAATTGATTATTCTGTGATTCGCAATGGCTCTTTAAGAGGGCGAGAATACCAACCCGAAACAGCTAAGTCACGATCTGCAAGATGCTAAGCATTGGCACAGAAGATGCTTCTATTCTAGTTTGGCCGCGTGAGATGTTGTAGAAAAATGTGCCGTTAGTACTCCAACTACTAGTCTACAATCTACACTCGCGAGCGTTAAAAGATAATTAATAGGCCTCTTCCCTTCGCCAAACATTAGCAAGTGGCGAATAGATGAAGCAACTGGTATAAATAGACATATCTTGGCAGAGCTGGAATTGAGTTACCTAAAATTATACTTCTTTGTAAAATAGTGAGTTATACCAGTTTTATGGGGTGGAACCCTACTCATTAGCGGCGAATCTTGCTCGACAACTTTGTTGTTATATTACTTTCACATGCAAATTTTTCGTCAGGTGAGCCGAGTAGAGAGATAGCGAGCAGAGAAGTGGCAGAGAACACCTAGAACATAGAACGCACAGCACACTATGAATATGCTGAGAAAGAATGCGAAAATTAGACAGCGCGGAATACATGCGAAATTATTGCGAGAAAAAAAAAACAAGTTGAGACATATACCTGTGGTCACATAATAAAGGTACTTCATTCTTTTACAATATTCGCAATTATTTTTATGCTAATTTTTCTTTCGTTAACTCTTTATCAAAATATATGTAGTTCATAAGGGGTTGGGGTAGTCGGAATTTTCAAAAAATTCTATTATTTTTTTGCATTTTCTTAAAGCACAAACAGCGATAACTTTCACAATTATTAATTTTTTTTTTTTTGAAATTTTCCTAAAGTCAAGTCGAAACATGATGCATTAATGCTATATTTTTATTTTTGTATAATAAAGAAATTAACTAGCAAAAAAAATGATTGAAAATCATTAGTTTTTCGGGTCTCTGACTACCCCTAACCCCATAATACAACAAAAGCCTTGTCAGTCAATGTTAGAAACTTTTTACAATATTCACAAACATTTAACAAAATTTAAAGATTACCCTCAATTGTTTAAATTTTATAATTTCATTTCTTTCTCGATCTAACTGAGGCCAGTTAAATGTATCAAGTGAGGTCGAATTCATCTCCACCTGATCTTTGCAACACAGAGGAGGTCTTCCTCTTCCTCTGCTACCACCAGTTGGTACCGCATCGATTACTTTCAGATCCAGAGCGTTGTATCCATTCGGACAACATGACCCAGCCAACGAAGCCGCTGGATCATTATTCGTTGCCCTATGTCTATGCCGTCCTAAAGCTCAAAAAGCTTACGATACTCGCCGTCACCAATGTGCAAGGGTTCAAAAATCATGCACAGAATCTTTCTCTGAAACACTCCAAGAGACGCCTTGTCATCGTCCAAGCTTCTGCGTCACACGTTAGGACGGGCATGATGAGAGCCTTGTAGAGTGTGAGTTTTGTTCGTCATGAGAGGACTTTACTACTCAATTGCCTACTTAGTGCAAAGCAGCACTTGTTGGCTAGAGAGATTACACGTTGGATTTCGAGGCTGACTTTGTTATCGGTGTTCGCAAATAAACGAATTCTTTTACGACCTCGAAATCATAACTGTCAACAGTGGTGTGGGTGCCGATACGCGAGTGCGTGTGCAAGTGTTTGATGACCGGAGGTACTTTGTTTTGTCCTCATACACCACCATACCCATTTGCTTTGCTTCTTTATCGAATTTGGATAAGGCAGAACTAACTAACGCGCAAAAACAAGATTAGATGATTACCATGGCGCCACCCTGTATATGCACATATGTTTGATTAAGAGCATATGCGAATGGGTAAAACAATCAAAATATTACTCATAAACAAAGTAAACATTATTTGGCACACAAGATGGGAATGGAGCCAAATACCAAATGCCGCTAAGTGTAATATATTTAAGATGATGAAAATGGCTTTATTTTTATTGATAATTTCAAAAATTATGTTGGTTTCTATAGTATTAGGACGGTTGATTAAGTGGGTAAGGTGATAATGAGGCAAAGTGATGAGCATGTAATTGATAAAGATGTTTGTAAAATTTATCATACAATAAATCGTTCGGGGTTTTCAACCAAATACTTTGTAGAGAGTGCAAGGCCCGGCACTCGAAGTGTAGCCACTTTAACCCAATCGTTTTCATCGAGCCTGGCGTCAAGATAAATGCGAAATACTATCGGGAAGGTATTCTAGAGGTTACCTTGAAGCCGTGGGCAGACAAACATTTCGGGGGCAGAACATGGCCATTTCAACAGGACTCGACACCGTCTCACAAAGCTCGAGTGAACCAAGAATGACTAAAAAACTACTTTCCGAACTTCATAACGTCCATACAATGGCTCTCAAATTCGCCAGACGCGAATCTTATGTATTATTCTCTTTGGGCCATTTTGGAGAGCAAGGCCCGAACTAATAGATTCGCCAGTCTCGAGGCGCTGCAAAAAGCCATTGTCCGCGAGTGGGCCAAAATACCTGCAAGCCACATTAGGGCAGCTTGCGATTCGTTTCTGGGCCGTCTCATGGCCATAGTCAAGGCAAAATATGGTCATATCGAGCAAAAGTAAATTGATCATAATTTTGTATTATCTTCACACATTTTTTACTTTGAATTGAATAAAAGTAATTTTCCAAACTAAATTTATGGACTTTTTAATTGGTTACACTTCTAGATGCCGGACCCTGTATATAAGATAAGAGGGCGCTGCCACCCCAAATTTAGCATTTAAGTTGTGAAGAAACGCCTTTAAAAAGAACGCACCCTAATATTGTGACTAAGCTGTGTCGCATTTGGTCACCAAAATCGTGATATTATCATAATAATCCGATGGCCCCATGGGAGAAGGAGAGGGCATCGGAGTAAATATTTGCTTCGAAGTTTTGAAACATTAGGCAGCTAAGCCATCTGCGAAATAACGCACTATTTTCCAAACATTTTCACTAAAATTATGGCGATATACGTCGATTCACTCGAAAATCCGTTTGATTTAAAACAGATAAAAAGGAACACAAATTCTATACAGTGGACCATGTAGAATGTGAATCCTGCTCTCTACACGTGTTATTTGTCCAATTCCAAATAAAAAAAGAGATTTTAGTAGTCAAATAGTACGATAAATTATTCTGTTTGCGACTATCTCCTGCTGACACACAATCTCTTCTAAGGAAATTCAATAAAATGCATTTGAAACTCCTTTGGATTAGTACGAAGGCGTATACTAGTGTCATTGCTGCGAATTCATCCAGTCAAGTTCATTCTCTCTCATTCTCATTCTTCTCTCATTCAAAACAGCGTCTTTCCTAGACCTGCCGTTAGATGAGATTGATTAGGACGAGTGATGGGTTCACCGCCGTAGGCAGCGAACTTTAAGGGATCCCGGTGATCTAAAGCTCGAAAATTTAGGGCATTTTCAGGATTTTTTTTACAATAAAAAAATGAGAAACGATATTCAAATTTTTTAGGATTTTTATTTAACTTAAAGTACAGTATTAGTAGGATGTCAGCAGTTTGTGTCGAACCAAGGTCAAAATAGATAAGCATGAAAAAAGTCCTAAACTATTGAGCTAGCAAGCTTCTCTACAGAGTTACATTTGTGTGTGTGCACACTCCTATATCAACAAATATATGTACATACATACATTTGTATATCCAAAAACTTGAATTTAAATCAAGTTCAAGAAAATATGTATGCATATTCTCGTACATTAGGGCGGGTGAATTTTTTTTCGGCATTATCTCTACCAGATTCGTATTCACATAGATTTATAAGAAAAAAAGTCCTAGAACATAGCTCAAAGTCTTTCGAGCCTCCCGTATTCTAGAAGAGGCTATCTTTATTTATTATTTTATTTTATATTAATTTATGAAGGTTAATATTTACTTAGGACTAGTATTATGTTATTTAATACATCAAGTATAAGACTTAAAGATTTTTTGATACAAATAATTTATTTTTAATTTATATTTTTTATTTAAAGAATTCAAAGATTGCGCTACTAAGTAAAATACTAGGGTTTTCAATGAGTTTTGCGGTTTGATAGGGGAGAGCGTTGGCACCTGTCTATTTTTTCTGTGTTGGTACACTATTTATGCGAACGTATGTGAAGTTTCAGTTCAATCTGTAAATTTATTCTTTGTTACCAAGCCTTTTAATATCGACGTGTCACAGTGTTTTCTACAATGGAAAAATCAAGTAACGTGCAGTGATTGAATTTTTATTTTGGGAAGGTTTAAAAGCAAAGGAAATTTATGAGCAAATGTTGAAAGTGCATACGAACTTTTCGCCATCAATTAATACAATAAAAAGATGGGTGATGGAGGGCTGAAGCCTTGAATACAGTCCGCTTCAAGGAAGGACGTCCAAAAATAGCAACAACACCAGAAATCGTAGAAAAAATACAGAATATCGCGTTGTAAAAACGTCGCGTGATTGAAAGCCATTTAGTAGAACCCAGGAAAAGCTAGGCATCTCATTGGGCGAGGTAAGCATTAGTTTGACAGAAGTATTGGGTTTCAGAAAGCTGTGTGGACAATGGGTGCCGCATTCGCAAACAATGGAGCAAAACCATATTCGAATGCGGCTATCTCAGCACCATTTAGAGCGCTTTTCAAAGGATTAAGTGGATTTTGTGCATCAATTCATCCCTATGAAGGAAAAATTGCGTAAAAAAGATCCAGTTTGGGAAAGAAAAAAATTATTTTTCATCAGGACAACGCACCGTGTCACAAGAGCATTTTGACAATGGCTAAAATCCAAGATTTAAGGTTCGAATTGTTGGAGCATCCACAGCATTCAACATATTGGCCTCTAGCGACTTCCAATTGTTTCCAGACCAAAAAAATCTTGCCTGGAAAGAGTTTTTGGTGTTCAGAGAGACTATACTGAATAATTAAGTGTATTTAAAACCAAAAAATTGCGTTTTTCCTATTGAACCGCAAAACTTATTGCACTACCTAATATATGTTGGTTTTTACTATTGTAATGGGGAAAGTTGCTGCATGTAAGTTTTTGATATGTAAGTCAAACTAAAGTTTGGAAAAAATAAATAAAAAAATTCTTCGAAAATTTATAATTTTTGCAAATGGTGTTGTGCGCCAATAATATTTGATCTTGATCCTTGTGAACTCGACAGCTACGGTATCGAAACAGGCAAGCATTGGAGCGCGTAACGGTCAAAATAAAGATTTCCATCACTCATCACATCATTTTGGTTTTTATTTAGTAAAAAAGTTATTCGAAAATGAAATTGAGTGATTCATTTTGCGCCACATTGTTTTTTAACATATTTTTCTAATCAAAAATAATTTTTATTTATAATTTTTTTATAATTTTTTTATAATTTTTTTTTTCTTTAATTAAAAACATTTACTATTAATTTGATTTTAAATAGTCTTAGGTTATGTTGGACTGATCCTGTAGATCGCAAATAGACTAGAAATTGATGCATAGTGATGATGCATAGTTTTAACTTTCAACACTTTCTAACTTCATTCTATTTTCATATTAATCTTTGTATAAATTTCAATTTTTCAGATTCAGGAGACCCGAAATTGGTCTTAGAGTTATGCTCTAATAAAATTTTTGTCTTATAATTTCATGTAGAGTTCGAATCTGCCAAGAAGGAACACGGAAAAAATAGTTTCATACAAATTGACCCGCCCTAATATATAAACATATACGAAAGTAAATTTATAAGTATTAATTCAGTGATAGTATATTTTAATTATTGAGTTACTTATAAAAACAGTTTTTTGAATTCAAATTTTTTAATGTTACTTTTTTAAATTTATTGGTAATCAATTCTGGTAAATCCTGTTCATTTTCCATACATTTACACATACATATATATGTACAATGTACATATAATATGTACCTACAATGCCGGTATAAGGTCGGTCGATCGCGTGTAATGAATATATGAAACAATTATCAGGCATGTTTGTGGGGTTTTATGCATATACTCATATATTATATACCTATATATATGTACATACAAACAAGCGAAATATGAATATTAATATTTTTCATTTTAAATGTGTGCGAATACAAACAAACAAACTGAAAAAACCAATGAAAGCTTTTCATCAGAAATGTGCGAGAGTGTATATACAAGTGTATGTATATATACATATACATATATATGCACATATGTATGCATCTCATCTTCACTATCATCGATTGGGTTCTCCGCTAGAAAACAGAGCGGGAATCACAGCTTAAGCTACAAAGTTTTTGGCAAATTTTCCTGTTTTGATGTGAAGATTCTACTCATTGGCAATCAGTTGCTTTTTGATCGTCATCGCGTTCGTGTCGTGTTTGGGCAATACACATAAATCAAAATCGATTGATTGAGAATATTTCTGTTGCTGCCGTTTTTTTTTACTGTCTAACTATTATAGACACACATATATACGAGAAACTGTGGGAAGTAAGTGAATGAGAGAAAAATTTACATATATGTACTAAGAAATAAGAAAGTAAGAGAAAAATGTTGCTCGTCAGCTGAGAAGATTTGTAGTGAGTAGTTCGTAGGGATGTTCACTGTGGGCATGAAACATCAAATGAGAAAAGAAGTTTTTCAAAAAACGCTTACCCTTTTTGCAGTCTATCTCAAATTTTCGGTTGTATTTCTGACTCAAATGAAATTTTCATGAAACCCTTCTGTCATTAGGAGGTGGGATAAAGCTTTGGTTCTGGTAAAACTGGTTCTATCGAGGATAGAGAAAGGGCTGGCTGACCAGACTGGGATGTTTTTGAAAAATAGAATATCTGTGAATAAGCCAACTATGACTCCAGAGCTGAAACACAACATCTGGATCAAGGTTGCTAAACTAAATGAGATAATGTGTGAGCGAGTCCTTGAAAATTTTAATTCTCGTGTGACAGCCTGTAGAAGTGATCGTGGCACTGATGTTATTTTTTATATATAAGCCGTATAAAAAATAAAGGTAGTGCAACCTGAAGGAATCTAAATTTTTATATTTTTCATTTTAAAACAAAATCTGGGCGCCTCTTGTTGGTAAGCAACATTTGTGTACAGCTTTTTACATTGGCGTCAAACTTTTGGTTTTACAGTGCGATAATACGCCTTTTCATTTGACCAAAAATTCGACCCATGCAGTCATATAAGCATGCCTTTGTCTGTTTTCGCTCCGTGAGACCTCAGTATACTCAATAAAAAAGAAAAACGGTCCTCGAATACTGCTTCGAGTTCATAGAAAAGATTATATGTGTGTATGTCACTGCGTAACATGAAGGCCTTTTCGAAAATCCGGTTTAAATTTTAAGTTCCTAGGGTTGGGAAAAATGTTTTTTTTTTGTTGAATTTTTCATTAAGCTTAGCTCTTGTTTGTCGTACGCTCTGTTGCAGTGATCAATCAATTACTAAATTTCTCATAGCACATTATGAATCTCATCGACTTTGTTGCTTTTTATTTAATAATAAGCAGTCATACATAGAAACTTGCGCGTAGTACATGGAAACTTGCACAAATGGCAGCAAGTTCGTTTTCGTAGTCTTTCGTTTAGTGTAAATGAATTGTAAAATAATGACGACCCACGACGTGGTTGAAATCGAGGAATCACTCCTAACGGATGTGTGAAGTAACTTGATTCTCAATTGTTTATTCGCACTTGTTTTTACTCTGTTACTACAAACAACGTATGCGTTTGCAGTCGCCATTCGGTGAGTGTTCGTAGTGGTCAAGAGAGAAAAGCTACATATTTTCCTACAATAATCGCCTACAAATGTATTAGTTCTCATAAGAACCAGCTGTCTTCCGACGGCGGAATAAAATTGTAGGTGCATTCATTTGGAAGACAACATCGAGATGCCGAATTACAAGCGGGAGCGGATGTGATTTACATTTACAGATTTTATGCTAATATACTTCTATTATATAAATATTCATATAAATATTTCAATTCGGATGCATCAAATTAATTAATAATGGTAAATAGATTTACCACAAAATGATAGTCAGCACAGAAACACAAAAAAACAAAAAACGAATAGAAGTGGAAGAATAATGGAAGCAAGTGTTCACGCAATTTAACAGGCGTCGCTTTATTTTTATGATTTTGTTTAATTTCAATACTCTTGCAATTCCCGTATTCACTGATTAATTCACAAACAATTCACTTTGCACACAAAGGTTTGTTTATTTTCGTTGCTGAAAGCAGCTGATTCTATTAAATTTGCCAAGATCAAAGTAGCGGTTAAATCTCTATTCACAAAAAAACAAGTTTTCATTTGCCTAAACTTGTAGCCTTTTGTTTATCTCCACATACATATGCACGTTGGTTGTAGCATCATTGCTGGTTAAACCAGTTTCCGCAATTGAGTATGAGAGTATTGAGAATAGTTTTGATGGGGATTTTATTTAACGAATTTCTTTTTTCGTTTTACTCTAAATATGATAACACCAAGGGCCGGTTTTTCAGCACTAGTTTAACTGTGGTGAATTTGTTAAACTGCAAAATTGACCGTTTTGACTTGATAAAAATGTTTCATTTATAAGACATTGAAAAAGATTTTGATACAATAAATTATTAAGAATTGGGTTCGATGAGAGGGCGAATATTGAACCATTTCAAACTGACATTATACCAAAATTCAATGGCTTGCAAATTTCTTAAACATTCTAATTAAAAAGTTTGAAGGTTATATGGAATTTTTCTTATTTTGTACAAAGTGTCATACTTTAAGGGGTCCCGGTGGTCTAGAGCTCGACAATTTAGAGTACTTTCAGATTTTTTTTAAATAAACAAATTAAAAAGGATATTTAAATTTTTTAGGATTTTTATTTAAATTCTTGTACATACAAAAATGATTTTTTTTATTTTAATTATTTTTAAAATCGTGCTGAAGTTGACCCTGCTGAAAAATTGGACCTGGACGGTGTTGTCCATTTTGGCTCTTCTATTTATCTGAAACACAAAAACCAATATAATATTAATGAGTATGACTGTAGCTATGCCCCGTACTAGAATAAAAAAACACAAAAATTGACAAAATGGCGCGGTTTTGAATTTGACGCTCTAAAAATCAGGTTTTACAGTTTTTTTTTATCAAAAAAAAAGAAATAATTGAAATAATAATATGATTCTAGTACGCGCGATAGCCATTGATGTTGTAAACAACATATTAAAATTTCAGACGATTCCGTTGAATATTTTTTTTTGACAACACCAGGCCGAAAAAAGTAGTATTGAGATAGTTGAGTTTAAAGTTTTGAGAGTGGGTATTTTCCATTGATTTCGTCGCGTGACGAATCTGACTCTACCTGATAAAACGGCTGCAGAATCGAAAATACTGTGAATTCTTAAAAGCGCGTACTTTTGAAATATCAAAATCAATTTTGTTGAAAATTACATACCACCGAAACTCCTTAAGGGGTATGGTTTTTTTGTGGTATCACCTATACCAGTACTTGTATGAACCATATTTTTTATAAATACAAAAAATTAAAAAACAATTTAATGTAAAGTACAGAATGGCGTAAAATTTGTCATCAATTTTGTTTTTGAATAATGTTTTTACTAAGTAAAAAATGATTTTGGGTGATGGAAATCTTTATTTGCAAATTAACGTGTTCCATTACTTCTTGTTTGTTGGTATACTGCGGCTGCATAATTAACAGGAAAGCAGAAATATTTGAATGTAAATTTAGAAACATTCATTTATCAGATAATAACTGAACTTTCTTAATGTTCAATTAGGCCGTGGTACTTAAATGCGTATAGATTAACCCTAGCTTATAAGATGTAAAGCGGAGGTTTTTCATAGTAGTTTTTTCCTTCGAAAAAAGAAAAAATCGTTTAAAAAACCGAAACCTGTGATAAATATATAAATATAATGATGTAGAATTAAGATTTATATCATATTCTGTAAATTGTGCGATAACATAAATATTGTAACATTTTTCTACTTAATAAACTCTTATTTTGTCATTTATCAGACGAGATTAGAATGTAACAGCTTTGTGTCAAATTGAATATGGTCGTAAAGAAAATTAAATCTAAAAAATAAGCCCAAATTCTATGTTCTTTTTTTTTCTTTCGCCAAACTTTTGTAATCTAATTAGGCGAATTTGTGGCATTTTCTGCCGTCCGCAAAAAGTGAGAACACAAATCAATCAGCATAGGAGTTTGAAAACTCTATTGAAAAATTTACCAATTCGTCCTGATTCATGATGCTTTCAATGGATTTGTATGTAATAAAATCATAAAATCGTTTATAATTTTCTTTTTATGGATGATTGCTGGTTTATTTCATTGACGTCGGAGTTTTTGGTGTCAAAATAGCATATTTGCAAAGCTGATTGATGATTGATTATGATTTTTATAATTTGTACCAATTTGCGGAATAACTTTTCGAATAAGTCGTTCAATGGATGGCACAATGGTGCAAAAGTTTAATGGAAATGAATAGGATTGCGTGGCAACATCAATCGGTACTTTTCCTTCACCAATTTTTAGTAGATGTTATGAAAATATTTGTCCCGACGCATCAGCTTTTTTTTTATTAATGTAGACGTTGCCCAAAGCATTGAAAACCGAAGTTTCGGACTTGCCCCCCACTAAAAACTCAGCCCTGCTTCGTTTCTCTTTGTGCGTGGAACTACCGTTAGGTAGTACTTCGCAGAGGGGTAGTGGCTTTTTTTCCTTCTGTGAAAATTTCCGCACAAGGCAACTTTGCGATGATTTTCTTTGCTACATTGCAAACACCGGACCAGTTTCTTTGTTTTTGACTCAAGCAAGGTGCGATGCTTTGAGGCAAGCATTAAGCTCATCAGCTGCCCTTGGATAAATATTGATGGATTATATTCTTTCGATCCTTCTGGCAGAAAAATGTAAAACACAAATAGCGCTCCAAACAGTATGATGGCATTGTTCCTAAGTTGAGGACTTGTAGTGGCAGGCTAATCACCTACCCTGTCAGAAATCAAATGGATTAACGTAACCAACGCAAGACAAATGTCTTGTCGAGGACCTATGCTCCCGAAAACAAGTTTTTGCAGTACTTACATACTTTTTGTTTGTTATGCTCCCTTTACCAATTCCCGATCACTTTTCGGCAATGTCAAGGTATTGATATTGAATGGTTTTGAAATCAAGCAATTTTAAAAATTGGTTTGTATGAGTGGTACAACGCCTTCTTTAACAAAACCGCCCACTTTTCATAGTTATTAGGGCGTTGAAATATTATGTATGCATGTGTGCCAAATCCCATCACTCGACCATAAATCGTTTCGAAACTATGCAATATTAAATAAATGGCCTGTATGGGAGGTGCCACACCTCATTTACAAATATCGTCTACTTATTGGCGTTATTTAGGCATTGATATTGTATACATCTCTGCGAAATCATAATACTCTACTATGATTGGTATGGAAACTATACAATGATAAGGAATTGGTTTATATGGGGACTGCTACGCCTCCTTTACCATTGCCGCCCACTTTTCTGATCTGTTAAAGTATTAATATTTTATGTCATTTTACCAGTTCTCAGTATTCAGGTAGGAATGGTTCTGAAAATATGTAATATTAAAAAAAAATGGTTTGTATGGGAGGTGCCACACCCCCTTATTTTAAATTATTTTTTATGCCTATATCCTTTCGGCAATTGCGAATAATAAGTTGACGAAGTTTTATTGCAATCGAATGATTGGTTTGGCTGCCTTTAAAACACGTACAAACAAATATTCATTTTTATATTTAATTACATTATTTTTTTTATTTATTTAATGTTAAATTCGTATAATAACTAGTTATACAAATATAAAGAAGCAGCAGCACTAGCATCATTGTCAGAGATGGAATGTTGCATTTTTCCGATTCTATTCTCTATATAATTCTTCTATATAATGAGGTGAAGTTTTTTTCGGGAAAATAAAGCACTATTAGTTTAACTCTGGAAGGTGGTTGCTACGCATTTACTAAAGCACTTGAAAACTGGGCCGATGTAACACAAGTTTTCAGCCAGAACTGCCAAATTGTTTTTTATGTAATTCGATCTAAAAACCATGAAAATCAAGAAAAAACAATTTGAATACTAATATCGTTTTTCTAGAATATTTTTTTTTTCAGTTTCTTAAGACGAGTTTGGCGAGTTGGATGACATATGTATATGTTTACAAATTCTTTTTTCGGATTAGAACGGAGATTTGGTGTGATGGGGTTTTATACGACCAGGTACTAACTTTGCCGAGGTTGTGCTGCAATTAAGGCAAAATATAATTTTCGTCCATTACAAACATATCGATCTCATATCTAGCTGTGTGCGTGTTTTTGTCAAGGGTAGACAGCTGCAAAGTATTCTCTCTTTTCTATCGCTGCTCTAGCGAAGTTATAGACAGAATTAACATGCCCAATGGTCGAATGGTGTTGACGAAATCCAACCTGGTGTGTGGGGATTAGTTTCATCTGTCCAATGATCGGCTTGAGTCTTTTTAAGAATAGTTTTTCGAAAGCTTGTGATAACGCGGCTAGTAGGCTTATTGACCGAAAGGAGGAAACCATATCTAGGGGTACTTTCCAGGGCGCAGGAAAATACTCAGTTCTTGAAATTGCATTGAAAATGTAAATATACTTGTACACACACAATTCTATCGGAACAGAAAAATTCTGCGTACACAGCTAGCAAAAGGTAACGAAATGGAAAGTAAAATCGTGATATCTGATATTTCTGTTTAGCTCAGGGAGAGTAGAGAGGACATGGATAGTGGGAGTGTTATCCAAGCTCATAGTTGTCAACTTAGTGCTTTAAGCTCTAGACTTAATAATTTTTGAAAACAAGACAAAGGTTTAGTGCTTAGTGCACTCATGAATGTTTTTTTCTGAACTCAAATGCTTTGTGAATGCATTTCTTATAGAGAGTTAGAGGCATGAAATAATGCGAAATACTGAAAGTTGGCGATTGTTCTTCAAATATGCGAACTCTCTTTGATGCCATCCGTTGCATCACATCAGGTCTTCCTTGGTTTTGATAAAATCAATTTTTTTTGAATTTTTGAAAATTACCGGCATATGGAAAATCCCATCTTGACTACTTTAGTGGCAAGCATTCCTGTCGGAAAGACTGAGTAAGCCGTGAGACAGCAGCAACTGTTTGCTGCCCTCGCACTGAGTGCAGGTAATATACGGTTTTGAGTTATGACACTCTTCCAGCAAGTGCGCGATTTGTGCATGCAAACCCTATTTACAAATGAGTACATAGAACGCAAACATACATATGCAAATACAATTTTTGTTGATTGGGTGGAAGGTCAATCTTTAATACGCCGATAAGAATATTTTTACACAAAGTACAAGTGATTACGAAAAATAGGTTTTTAAACAGCGCTGACGTTCTCATTTTCTTATCAATTTATATTTTTCTTTATTATTGATCTCCGAAATGGGAATGTATGGGTGTATGTATATATGTATATTTTGGTGTCATAGGTACCTAAATTTTTATACAAAGTAAAACTACCTCTAAACGAAATGAAATATTTTCGCACAACATGAGCTGGATTCTGTTGAATCCTAAATAAAGATATAACCCAAAAAATTGAGCTTTTCATAAAAAATACAATACTTTATATTTTATTAAAATTTTAATGGAAATTTGTTTATGTTAAAAAATCGTTAAATCGTAAGAAAGGGATTTTTTTAAGTTTTTTTTTCATTAAACATTCAAGAGTTTTATGAAAACGATTTAGTATCTAAAAGTGGGTAATTTGAGCTCTTAATGAAAATGAAAAGTTTGAAATGTGAAGAAAGTGGAAGTAGTTGGCAGATCAAAGCAACGTTTTCTGGAGAAATGTGTTTTGCGGTGGCCAACATTTTGCAAATCTGATTCGTCTGAAATGCAAAAATCAAATAGATTTCCTTTAAAAATCAAATAGAATTTCTTTAAAACTTTCTGTAAGTCGGGAAAATTATGGGATTAGATGATCGAATTTTAGAAACCAAACGAATGTAAAAAATTGTGAAAATTTTGTGTGCTACACTAGGCTAAACTTTTTACTAAAAATTTTTTTTAACATCAACATTTCCGATTTCAATAAAACTGTAATATATTTTAGCACAAATAAGACTATTTCAGGCTATTAAATTCTTTCTTAAAAATTTCAAAATATGCATTATAAAATTCTAATAAAGGTTTTCAAATTTCAGTTTGACTTTTAAGATATTACTTATACAAAATCGAGCAAAGAGTGATTATGAAAAAAAAAAATTAGTTTTTTTCGGGAGCAAAACTTTGCTTCTTATAGCAAGAGCTTATTTCGTTTCATTTATTTGAAGTCTAAAAAATAATTATAGTTTTTACAGATCATTGAGATCTAATATAAGCTTAAATTACTACAGATAGTTAAATAAATAAATAAAAAAATAGTTGAGAAATTTATAAAATTCCTTTTTTCACACCGAATAGTCAAGCGGAATAGAACTGGAGATCTCATTGGATTTTCTTAGCGTGCGGACAATAAACGCATTATTTCGTGTTTAGGGGCCCCGGTGGTCTAAAGCTCGAACATTAGGGTATTTTCAGGATTTTTATTTTACGATATTTAAATTTTTTAGGATTTTTATTTAAATTGTTTTACATACAAAAATGATTTTTTTTTTATTTTAATTATTTTTAAAATCGTGCTGAAGTTGACCCTGCTGAAAAATTGGACTTGAATGGTGTTGTCCATTTTGGCTCTTCTATTTATCTGAAACACAAAAACCAATATAATATTAATCAGTATGACAGTAGCTATGCCCCGTACTAGAATAAAAAAACACAAAAATTGACAAAATGGCGCAGTTTTGAATTTGACGCTCTAAAAATCGGTTTTTTCAGTTTTTTAATAAAAAAAAACGAAATAATTGAAATAATAATATGGTTCTAGTACGGGCGATAGCCATTGAAGTGAAGTGAACAACATATTATATTAAAATTTCAGACGATTCGGTGGGATTTTTTTTTGACAACAACAGACCGAAGAAAGTAGTTTTGAGATAAATGAGTTTAAAGTTTTGAGAGTGGATATTTTCCATTGATGCCGCCGCGTGACGAATCTGGCTCTACCTGCTAAAACGGCTATAGAATTAGTTTTGCACCCTTAAACAATTCAAAGATGAATAGGTGCAACGTCTAGATAGTACAGCGAGTGAGTTGAGACCTCCATTTTCAGTGTTCCCAAGCATGTCTCACTCCTTTTGCAATACGAGACCTAGCGTATCGTGTCAGCTGAGAGTTTTGTTGTTTTCACCTTGACAATCCGCGCTCGGCCCAAACGCATTAAACACATTCGATACCAATCTCCTCCGATGGTTTCACTCGGTTTAGATAGTTCATGGTATATTATACCGGACTGGTTCAACCAAATAAAAGTATAATCTTGGCGTTGTGAACACTCGGCTTTTCCATAAACGTGGAAGTGTGTTCATTGGACCAATTTTTTATCGTCAGTATCTATGTGATGTAGAAACCCTTTCCATCTTTATCTTTGCAAGTAAAAAGTTTTCACGGCCTCCACTCGTACTCTACCTATTGTTCTTGCTTCTGAAACATTCGCATGTATTTGAGACGCTTCGAAATGATTGTTGTATTGCCTCCAGTTTTATGGCTTTCATAATTTTCTGTTTCTATCGGATATGCCGGTCGTCAATATTGAAATCGCGACTATTGAAATATTTGTAGACGGGACACGTGGGTATCGCGGGTAACGATATCTCTGACTCTTTAGCTAGGTTGGGCTCCGAGCCAAAGAAGTTGTCACTCCCTTCTGCATCCATCTCCATCCATTCTCCATCAAAGCCACGGTTAGCAAACGGGTTACTCTAACCCACAACCGAGCCTGGCAGGCTGAGAGGGGCTACAGATGGACAAACCTGATGTTACTTGTCAGATCCGACTGACTGCCGCTGATCCTCATGTCATTAAGAAAAAAGGGACTGTAGGCACCTGGTTGAACTGATGAAAAAGTAGGCATCTCAGATAATGCTCTCTGCCCAGCATGTGGGAAGAAGGATGAGACGGTGCGTCTGCCCAGCCTTCGCTCGAACCAGGCTTGAGGTCTTTGGCACTAATGTGTTCAGAAGCAAACACCTTGGCTCGTTGGCACCACAAGCTCTACTCAGATTTCTTCGGAGGTCGGGTAGATTTAAAGAAAATCAAAAAGGGAACCCGAGTGCAGTAGAATGGGCTTAATGTTGTCTGAATGCTGTACTTGCACTTCTTGTCCTGAATAAAAAAAAACAACTCTCAAGACGTTCTTCCACTAATTACAGCCTTAGCCTTAGCATTTAAGAATATTCGATAAGCCGTACTTTTCTTCGAATGGAAGCAGAAAGCAAAACTTCCCATAAACGACGAGAAATTGGCAAGTACCATATTTTACTGAAAATAAATTGATGAAGTTATACAAATTTACTCAGGTTGTATCCACAGGTGTCCAAATTTAGTAGGTTTTGTTGTAGTTGTGTCAGTATAAAAAATTCCCTATCCAATTCTGGAGAATACTGTTGAAGTACTTGGTTGGATATAAATCCGCGCCGTGAGTGTCGGGGAAAGTGTAATAAATAATCGCTCCCAGCATAAGACCTTAGTCTAAAATAAACAAGTATAATAAATTTTCTGATGGTCTCCATTTTTTCTATCGTGGAAATGTGAATATAATTGGTTTGCCTTGCCTTCCTTTGCCAAACATTCACATTCATTACTCAAAGTTTGGGTAAACTGAAGTTGTAAACATTTCTATAGCTAGCCACTTCTTCTAAAGCAGACATATCTACATATGTGTGCTTGGTGAACTCGTTTATAATGCGGCATCAGTTTAAAAATCCATGCTTTTAATTTATAAAATGTCTGCTCTTTTCTTTCTTGCCGGTATTCAATAATTCAATTTTCTTATATCTTAATTTCAGCCGCATATCCAAAATGGCTTCTAACTTGGCGGTTTTTGCTGTGTGTATGCTATCTCTGTGGATAGTCACTTCCGACGGTCAATCAACGCCAAATCTAGATGATTTATTAAATAAAATCTTCACCACAGAACCACCACCGTTCCAACCAACACCTACCAAAACCACCGTTCTTCAGCCGGAACCTCAACCTCAACCGCAACCGGATCCTGGCAGTGGCAAAATTTGTGGAGTAAACAAAGAGTGCGTTGCGCGTTTCCTATGTAACGAAGATGGCGCAGTCAACACGGATGGTTCGACCCTGATTGACATTCGTTTTGATGGCGAAGAGCAGTGCACTTATTTGGAAGTGTGCTGTAATACACCAGACAAAGTATGCGCCTGCCATTTCAATGTGAAATCTATAGATATGAGAAAATATAACTATTATTTTCATTTCAGTTGGAGAAACCGAAGGTACCCATCAAGCCAGACGTGACACATGATGGTTGTGGCTATCGTAACCCAGATGGTGTCGGATTCAGAATTACAGGCGACAAAGAAGGCGAATCACAGTTTGGCGAGTTCCCTTGGATGGTAGCAATCTTGCGTGACGAAGTGATTGGCGGAGAAACTTTAAACATTTATGAATGCGGTGGCGCAGTAATCGCACCAAATGTAGTCTTGACAGCTACACATTGCGTGCTGAATCTGGACCCAAGTGTATTGGTGGCACGTGCTGGTGAATGGGACACACAAACCAAAACAGAAGTACTCCCACATCAAGATGCGCGCGTAAAAGAGATCATCCGTCATGAACAATACAATAAGGGTTCACTTTATAATGACGTAGCACTGCTCATCTTAGAAACGCCATACTATTGGGAAGAAAATGTGCGTCCTATATGTTTACCTGAACCGGATGCTAATTTCGATCACTCGCGTTGTTATGCCACTGGCTGGGGTAAGGACAAGTTCGGCAAAGATGGCACTTATCAACTGATTTTAAAGAAAATCGATTTACCTGCTGTACCACGAGATACTTGTGAAGCCAATCTACGCAAAACTCGTCTGGGTAAATTCTTCAATTTGGACAAGAGTTTCATGTGTGCTGGTGGTGAAAAAGGCAAAGACACTTGCAAGGGTGATGGTGGCTCACCGTTAGTTTGTCCAGATCCAATGAATCCCAATCGTTACTATCAAGCCGGTATTGTTGCTTGGGGTGTAGGTTGTGGCGTAGAGAATGTTCCCGGAGTTTACGCCAATGTGCCTTACCTGCGTAACTGGATCAACGAGAAACTTTCCGCACGAGGAATTGATTTCAAATATTTTACAGCTTAAAGATCTCTTAGTTTGGCAGTCACACAAACACGTATTGTTGCTACAATACTTCAAGTTATTAATAAAGTACGTTGATAATGATATTTGGAATGTTTTGAGATTAAAAAAATACAATTAAATTGAGTTGAATCCCTAATAAGACTTAAGAATATTGAATTTAAATGGTGGGACATGGGGTTGAAAATAAAAGAAAAGTATTTCGAATAATTTTAAGAACACATCAAATATACTTTCTTACAAAACTTGTCTGAAAAAAATATTTTTATAAAGTCCTGTTAGATTAGTGAAGCCTTGCACTTAATTTTAATTTTTGATTTTTAAGGAAAGAAAACCAGGTCGTAACTTTGTAATCATTTCACTGGTACACATTTATACTCGGTGTTGTAAGTTCCACGCCAATATGGGGTGAATCATTAAAATAATTTCTTCTCTCATATAGATGACCCGGCTGTAGGTGAAAATATTCTTACAAGCTCTTTCATGCATCGATTGCAACAAAAATAAATTCGAAAAATATCATTAGACGATATTACCGTAATCACTTTTAAGAGCTTTCGACAACCCCAGCTCGACTAGAATATAAAAAGAAATACACTTCTGTTAGGTCTTTGGCCGAGCTCCTGATGTTGTTCTACAAATGGAGGGACCTACAATTTTAAGCGGACTCCGAATGGCAGATGGTTTTTTATGAAGAACTTTTTCATGGAAGAAATACACTCGGAGGTTTGCCATTGCTTATCGAAGTGAGATCGCTATTAGAAAAAATATTTTCAATTGCTTTGCTGTTTCATGCTTGGAGTTTCGAATCTACGCACTCCCGAATGTACCAAACCCAAGTGTGTAATTGTCACTCATTATGCCCTCGTATTACAAGACGTGAACCCTTCTAATATAGTTGTACCATATTTCTTTAATGTTCAATAAAATGGTTGTACAGGATAAAATGCATAGACCCTTGCGTGTTATTTATTTATTTCCGGAACGAAGAATTCAGTTAAACAGCTATAGTAGCAAGCTAGAAGAGAAATAACGCGGCAAAATTGAGAGAAGCACTCTTTCTTGAATATACAATCAATTTGATCCTGCAGCCACGGCCTGTTTACCACCTCGCATTAAATTTTGTATTTCTGGGAATATTTAGATGATGAGCAGGCGTGGGATCCTTTCTAAACTACCTGTACAGACAACTTGGCATTTTGTTCGACTTAATCTGCATTATGGCTGGAACTGGAAAAATTAGAAAAATTTGCCTAAGAAATAAATTACGGCATTCGCTTCGATGGCGAAAAGCAGTGTATTTGCGTAAGAAATAACATTCCGACAGGGTTGGGCATTTTGCACTACCACTAAATGGCGCTATCACTAATTTTTTAGTGGTAGTTAAAATAGGGGTTTCATTATCACTAAATCTTCAATTCACTAAATCCGCTTATTTCACTCATTATTTAGTGCACTATGCCCAACCCAGTTTTCCGATCAGCTACCGCTGCATTTATATATAATTTACATAACTAACATCTTTTATAATTACACAATTTGAAAATGCCTACTGAAGCTATTTACTCTGTGAATACACTTTCGAAAATATAGCCTCTTCATAAAATAATTTCGCATAGGCTGAACAATTCTGTTTTGCGTTGGCACATTTTTTTCGTAATAGTTATTTGCAAATCTATGAACCACAATTTAAAGGTGATTAGGATGCCTAATTTTCAACCTGTGTCGGCCATCTTGAGCTTCTAGGTCTAGAATAAATCCGTCATATCCTCTACTACTACTTTTTATTTGAGAGCAAATTCCAAAGAAAAACCATAGAAATTAAAACTTTTGCTACAAAAGTTAACAGGCAATACTGTTTGCCCATTCTGCTTTGTTTACGTGAGGTCGACGACTTTGACAGTTCATATAAAGATACCCTTGAGTACATTGTCGGATGCATAATACGAAAATTGAAGTTGACCGATTGTTTGTGCAATGAGCCTACATTCCCAGTAAATAAGCCAAAAAAGAAAATACAGGGTCCGGCACTCGAAATGTAACCAACTTCAGAGCGCTCGCGCTGTTGCCCGTGCATCAGCTGTCTGTTAGTTGGCTAAATTACAGTCCAGAGTATTGATTACAAGCGCCCGGAAGCATTTTGGGGAGAGTAAACGCGAAAAAAGAAAATCAGCAATGGATTTTAAACGTAATAGTGTGATTGCATTATATTTGACTGGAAAATCGGAATCAGCCCCTTAACATAAATAAAGTCTTTGTTTATTGCACCTTTACTCATTCGGGCAGCTTGCGATTTGTTTCTGGACCATCTCAACGCCATAGTCAAGGCCTTAATTCTGTATTATTTTCACACATTTTTTGCTTTGAATTAAATAAAAGTAATATGTCAAACTAAATTTATAACCTTTTTAATTTGTTACACTTCGACTGCCGGACCCTGTAATGAACAGACGATAAGATAGTTGTAAGTCAACTATGTATTGCTCTCGGCGTCTCCTTACATATATTTTTGCGTATATCTACATTTATTTACCTTTTTCTAGCACGGATTTTAAACTTGGAACTTTGCAATTAATCTAATGAGGTTTTGTTTATTACTTCGGTGTAGGTTTAGAAATGGAATTAAATTTTTTAGCGAGCAAACGATGTCCTCAAAATTCGCAAACGGATGAACATGGGTATTTTGAGAATGGAAAAATATCTTTTTTTTTTGTGCGAAATTTATAGTTTTTAAGATATACCACGGGTTGTCAAACTACGGGCTTTTGGACTTGCGATATTACTCCTTCTAAAACCTGAAAAAAGTATAACAAATTAGGGAAACATTACTAAATATAGATGCCAATCACATGCATGTCAATATAAATTCTATCAAAAAAGTACCGGGAATCTATATATATAAATGTGAAAATCTGTCCCTATATTCGCTTAAAACTCGCGAACGGGCTCACCTGTTTGGACTATTCAGTAGATGGTTTGTGTTTTAAAATTTTAAGAATCGGATACCAGGGTCTCGAGAAATAGGCCAAAACGTGAACCCGGGTAACCCTAGGATGTGTTTGTACAATATGGATAGCAAATGGAAGCTGTTGATGATTCTATAGTATAGAGTATTTTTTATCCCGCTCAGTAACTAGGGTCTCGAGATATCGCCCAAAATGTGGACCCCGATAACTTAAGGATGTGTTCGTACAATATGGGTAGCAAATGGGAGCTGTTGATGATTTCTATAGTATAGAGTATTTTTCATACCGTTCCGTGACTAGGGTCTCGAGATATAATCCAAAACGTGGAACCGGGTAACCCTAGGATGTGTTTGTACAATATGGGTACCCAATGGAAGCTGCTGATGATTCTATAGTATAGAGTATTTTTGATGCCGCTCCGTGGCTAGGGTCTCGAGATATCGCCCAAAATGTGGACCCCGATAACTTAAGGATGTGTTCGTACAATATGGGTAGCAAATGGAAGCTGTTGATGATTTCTATAGTATAGAGTATTTTTCATACCGTTCCGTGACTAGGGTCTCGAGATATAATCCAAAACGTGGACCTGGATAACCCTAGGATGTGTTTGAACCGGTACCTTACCTGTATATAGGTGACCACCACAATCAAATTTTAAAAAAGTACAAAAAAGGCTATTGTGACATCTTTAGAAAGTATGTTGAATGAAAAAAATCAACTAATTCAACTGTTTAAACATTTTACGAGTTCTATAAAGAAAACTTAATATGAAAAATTACTTGCGATATAAAACAAACATTTTATGTATGGTGGTGCGAAGCCCACTGGGTGATGCTAGTTGTTTAATAAAACGCAAAATAATTGTTTAATCATCAAAATTTATTTTGTCGCCTTCAAAATAGGCTCCATTCGAAACAATAAACCAACGCCAAATGCCAACATTTAGTCCGTCAGCAAAGCACCTTTTCAGCGCCTTTGAAGAGATCTTCTTCAGCTCCTCCATCGAGTTCTTCTTAATGGCCTCTATCGACTCAAAGCGGCGTCCGCGGAGTGGCAATTCAAGTTTTGGGAAAAGGAAAAAGTCTCAGGGGGTTAAATCTGTTGAATACGGTGGTTGTTCCATGATGTTTGTCGAGTTTTTGGTCAAAAAAAGTGTTCAGTATATGCGCCTTGTGAGACGGGGCGTTATCATGGTGCAAGATCCACATTCTCTCTCTTAAACGTAGCATAACTTCCAAGTAATATTCTTTATTGGCCGCAGAACCATTTAAAACGTATTCCGAGTGTTGTGCCATGATAATCAAAGGAAACGAGTAATATGACTTTTGATCGACTTTGACGTGGTTTTTTGGTTTTAGGCTCATGTATAATCAATGTATACATGTGTGACAAATCCACGGAAATGGTTAAGTTAAAAATATATCATAATATCACAAAATGACATAAAATTATTCTATGGTTTACATCGATCTTTTTTAAATTTTTTACTACCTTTTCCGAAAGGGGATAAACTTTTGCTCTTTTCTCCTTACTTCCAAATTGCACCAATGGATTAAGTCGCATTTGAAATCAATTGACAAACTTTACACCATCCTTTAGTATTGAATCATGTTACAAATCGTTGCTGCCCATAAATTTAATGATATAAAAAAGCATGGTAAAAATAGACTAAAGCAAAAAGAGGTAGCAAATTTTTAAATTTTTTTAAAACTCTTTGCCCATTATTGTTACCTCACCAGGGTTGAATACTTCTAAGAAAACGAACGCTCTTTTTTGTTTTTAAGTTTTTTATTGATTTATACAGAAGACGTTTTGACGTTTGCTTAATTATCATGCGCATTTTTGTATTTTTTTTTATTGAATGTTTAAAAACTTTTTTATTGTTATTGGAGACAACAGTTACTTATTTTTATACTTAATTAATTGGTGTTATTTATGCTAATAATTCTAATTTACACAGGTTAAAACTAAAGCACTTACAATACGATTATATAAGTATTTAATTATGTATTTTTTTCTCAACGCTATTTAAGCATTCAATTTTGTATCTTAAAAAAAATATCTTAGAAATGAAAAATCGAATTTTAATATTTAGCAAAGAAAAAACATTTGAAAAAATTGTGATGTTTGACTAGCCTCTAGAATTTCAGAGCAATACTGCAATAAATAAAATAAAACGTCATTCAAAGTGAAGTCATTAGGTAGGTAATTAGATGTACTTCGTCTCTGCAATTTGAATGTCAAAATTAGCTGATTGCTGCCATGGAGATTTATTTGTGGAAATAAAATTAGACGCCTAATTCCACGGATTGCAATCAGATTGTAAACCAAACAAATGACTTTGATATTCAAAGTGCTAGCCTAATGGAGGCTGTCTCTACTGGCCTTGCTCACTTTTTTTTGTTTTGCTTTACTCTGAAAGCAATTATGGCCGAATGGTAGCTTAGAACGCTGTCAGAATAACCGGCAACAAACGAAGGGACGCGAGATTCGAAACATTGAACCGCTTCATGTGCGTGAAGCAAAGATGCCAACTTGGGCAACTTCCAAATATTATGGCAGTACATTTTTAATCTTTAATGACAGTTGTCGCAGCAAAGCAAGCTCGCAATGGGTCAAATCAGCTGTGATAGTAACACCAGTTTACGAGTAAATGAATTCGCCTTGACGTAACTGAACCTCGTTGCCATAGAAAAAAAAGCATCTATAATACATACTCGCATATATATTTAGACTCCTATCTACTCCACCAACCCCTATCTGGCGCAAAGGGCGTCCATTTAGCTCGCGCAAAATTAATCATCATACGCCGTCTTGTATTATAAATTCGACGATTTCATTTTGAATATCGCAACAAAGGTACACTAATTAAAGAGTGAACTACAACTCGGCGCGGAACTACAACATCAAAAACTATAAACAAACGAATTAAAAAGGCCAACATTTTTTTCAATTCGACATTGCAGTACTTTTCTTATGAGAGCACTGTCAAATCCAATCTTTTTAAATATCTTTCACTCGCAACACAATTTGTTTTAGAAATCGGTCAATATTTGGAAAAGGATAAATTTCTGTTTTAAAAATATGCATATTTTCTACTTTAATTTTCGAAAAAATATTACCATAGGATAAAAAAAAAATAATACATACATAACAAAACTTTATAAAAATTAAAAAAAAGGGAACCTATGAGTGTGTGTGTAGTTGAAAGTACAAGTTTTATTACTTTAATTTCTTAATTTTAGCACACTTTTTATTTTTGTAATTTTTTTAAATTACGATTAGGTACAGATTTATTGCTAAAGATTTTGATTCAATTGATATATTAGCATATGAAGTGAAATTATATATAAATATGTTATGTAAAAAAATTAAGGATAAAAATTATATGCACGTACATACTTTCGAGTATGTGCATATGTATGTATGTACTATGTATGTATGTACGTAAGTAACAAACTGGCTGGATAGCGTTGGTTTATCCATTGCAGCAGAGAAAACTGAAGCAGCCCTCATTAGTAACCGTGAGAAACCAGAGAGAGCCTCTTTCATCATAGGCAAACATGAATTTAAATCGTCTCGTCAGCTTAAATATCTGGGTGTTATAATTGACGACTGGCACAGTTTTCGGCCACATGCGGAATAAAAACTCATAAAGCATCAATAATCTTCGATGCGCTCTCTAAAATGCTCTCGAATGTGGGTGGGTACTAACTACATACTAACACCAGATGCACTCTGCTATATGCAGCTCCAGTATGGAAAAAGTCTTGGAGGTAAAAGCATATAGAAAACCATACGAGGCCTTGTACAGACTTTGCGCACTAAGCGCAGACAAAACCGCCTCGGATGAAGCAGGCACGATGCCCAGCAATATACTGGCGGAAAAACGAGCAAGAGTGTACGTGTTAAAAGAACAGTGTCGCGCTAACATATCAGAGACCATAAAAAAAGAGAAGAATACATCCTTATGCAAATAATAAACAAAAATTTGTGCATTCTACTACAACTAAGCGTAGGACTCATTACAAGAGTCAATCGCGGCACAAAGTAATGAAAGGTATTTAGCTGTACCACTTTAGTGTGCAGTAGCTAGCCTTACGAGCAGTCAAGCTTCAATAAATAAAGTCACAAATGAGCTCAGCCCGGAACTCAGATAACATTCAGGAAATTCTTGGTTCATCCAGCCTTTTTGAGGTAATCATGACCGAAACAGAATTGCCGCGGGCAGCGGCTAACAGTTTGACGAGTGATGAACAGCTGATCTACTGCTGTCGGAAAATTCGATTGGTTAAACTCAATTGCGACGCGACGGATTTCAGCTGGTTACATTTGTAATTTTGTAGTGAAATCTCGTCGTTAGTTTTTTTTTTTGTTTTTTGTTTTTGTGAAGTAACTCTTTGAGGCTCATTGTTACAAAGAACAACTTCTTTCTACATTATTGATATTTTGCGGGTTTTCTTGTGCAAATCGAAGATTATTTACTTGTTATTTACCTGCTGTTGCTTGAAAACAAACAAAGCGCTCAGAAAAACAACCCTGACTCTTCAATGCGGCGGGAAAAATAGAAATGAATCTAAATATTTTACCCCCGAAAAAAATAGCCGACGTAGTCGTGAGTTCCATGTGAGCACGAAAAAAGTGCTGCCAAACTCAAATGTCAAATTTTGATATTGTGACAACAGCTCACTTCAATGTAAACAAGACAATTTAGCAAATAATCTTTAAGTTTTTTGTCAAGTTTGCTGAATTTTCAAATTAAAATGTATTCGTTGACATGTGCGGTTGTGTTAATGGAGAAGGAACGTGAGAGAAGCAACCGGAGTCTCAGAATTGAGCGGAAAATATTGAGAGATGCTAGCAACCTTCTCGATATGGACGAACCAATGAAAGTGCTTGCCTTTGTTTTTTAAGAAAAAGTTGACTTACATACGGTTTAAAATAGGTTTATCAAAAATTACCGGTTAAATAAAGCTGCACTTACATTGAAACGAGGTCGTCCTCCAAACTCCAGTTCTCCGACTACCAGCACGGAGTTGGCAAAAATTTCCAGGTACCAATGGGCTAGTCGACATTTAGCTATGTAGGTATGTACTATATTAAAAGACGTATTGGCGTCACTATAAACACCATTATGTCCTCAGTGGGCAAATCTCCACATGAGTGGCAATGAAAAACGGCAAAGCAAAGTGGAATTTTTTCAAAAATTTAGATTTCCTGGCATCATTTTGTGAGTGGATGGGACGCAGAAAGATTTCGCCCACTAAAGAAAAATTCCTCTACTACAAGCGGAAGCCCTACTACAGTATCAATGCCATGACTGATTTTTCCTTTATTAGCTCCAACAAAAGGCATACTGCTGCCGTGTTGTTACAACTTTACACCCGTGGAGGTCACATAAAAGTGCATTTACTTCAAAAAAAATTTTTTATTTATAGTTTAGGTAATATAGGACTTATATTTTACAGCCTTTTTTTATTTCTCGTTCTAATCTCGTATTTTGTCCGTTAGTCTAACGTCGTCGTAAAAAAATTGTACGAAACTCTAAGAGTCACGAGTGTATGCGATGAATGCTACTCTATGAATTTCGAATGTACATTCGGAGGTATTCGAATTGTATCATTACAATTTCTTATTTTCTACGAAAGAGAGTCTACGATGAATTGCATGATAGGGCTGATTAATTCTCTGTTTTACATTTTTCTTGTTGAAACTAACGGTTTTACAGATTGAACGTAGGAGATAGGCCTTTATTACTTGGAATTAGCTCACCTATTGTCCACTGTGACAAAAAGTCTAAAAGCGTACATACACACATACACTCATATATACGTACATACATTCATACATACGTATGAGTGCCCATTGCAAATACACGCTTCTCATTTGTGTAATTACTGAAATAATATGAAAACAAAAATATGTACATAATAAAGAAGTGAATTATAAAAATGACAAAAAAACCATAATTATATTTACATTTACATATATTACGTTGTTAATAAAGCGTCAATTGATTTTTAGATCGACTAATAAGCGTTTTGCTGAGCTAAGCGCTCAATTATATTTCAAGATATTCTAACCTTTTAGTTTTTGTATGATAAGTTCATTTCATGCCTTGTTTATGGAGCATATTTTGAATTTTTTGTCTTCTTTTACTTTAATTTTTAGTTCTTCAAATTTCGTATTGCATGTACTAGTATATGTAGAACAGCGAATTACATACTTATACATACGAACAAATATACGAGTACTATATAATACATTGACGAATACGAATACGAATACACCAGTTCCAAATTTGGTTGATAATAATATTTTTCATATATGTATATACTAACTAGCAAGGCATTGTTTGATTGATTGATTGATATACATATACATATACATTAATATATAATTTATAATATTTATCTAAATAGCATTTTTTATATATTTTATATACAGATTTATTCAAAATTATTTTACATATAAATATATTTTTTCGAATGAATTTCAAATTATATATAGAATATATTATTAGTATAACAACACCAAAAATAGTATTTTGAGTTGTTTAACGATGACATTTCAAAACTGACCTCAAACTGAAACTGACCTGAAACTTAAAATATTTTTTTTTTGTTTTGTGTATTACAACAACCGCTCGTTGTATACTGCATAGCTTAACCTTAACTTGGAAATCTACGCTTTTTTGTAAATATTTAATTTGTTTAAAAAAACATAGTTTGGGGAAAAGGAAATCCACTTATTTTGCGTAAAATTTTTGCGCAAATGGCTTAAAACTGTTTTATTCTGCTTTATGCTGCGACAACTAAAACCGGTCAACTTCGATTATTTCTGTGATTTTATTGACATTTTCGACGTCATCGACATTTCCTTTAACATCAAAAATGCCTGCATGGAATCGATGAAATCAAAATTGCTGGTAATTATTAGTTGTTACAGAATCGGTACCAAAACACCATTTACAGTCTGTGTCAGAAGAGTAAGAACCGTTTTTTTCTTGTAATTTCAAGACATATTTCGTTCTGCTTTTTGCTGCAAAAGTAATCAAAAAATCAAAACAGTTTGTTGTGAAGTGGAATCAGCGGTATCAGGTGCACAAAAATGTTGATGACTTTTCCGAGGGCGGCTTGAAGCGAGTGACGACAAAAAAGCTGGATAAAGTGATCGTTCAACTTTTTAAGCAGGACCCTCCTTTGTGGCTACGCCAAGCCCGATCAGTTCTTGCTAAAACGTGAATAGATGTGAGTATTAACACCATCGAATGTCGACAGAAGGAGGCGAACATATCCCACCAGCCCACATTATCAAAACCACTGCTCTCAGAAAAACACATTGAGAAACAACAAAACAAGAAAATGGCATCACGGTATTGGACTGGCCTTCTCAGTCCCCAGATGCCAACCCATTGAAAATGTGTGGGAAATTATGAAAACGCATCTTGCAGAAAAGATAGTCTACGATTTAAAGCAACTCGTGTGTCAATTTCGCAAAATCTAGCACTGTTTGTCGACGAGGTACGCAGAAAAGCTGGTTCAAAGCATGAAGAAGATGTCAGGCTATACTCGACAACGA
Source organism: Anastrepha obliqua (assembly GCF_027943255.1). Taxonomy (NCBI): domain Eukaryota; kingdom Metazoa; phylum Arthropoda; class Insecta; order Diptera; family Tephritidae; genus Anastrepha; species Anastrepha obliqua. Next base: position 50,477,592 of record NC_072896.1, read on the forward strand.
TGAGACTACACGGTTTAGTGAGTAATTGCGACTCGTAGTTTTGTACATACTTTCATGTAAATAAAATTTTAAATATATATCTTTTATACTTCATGAATAATCGCGGTTCTTTTTTTCTGACACAGACTGTACAATTTCAGCGACCTGGCTTGTATTTCCGCCTTTATCAAAGAATAAATGTTAAATTCACCGTTTTTTTTGTTTGACTTCCATTGTTAACACCCTGTAACTCACAACGGAATGGAACAAACAAAAAAACAGCGGAATATTTTTTTTAGTGTGAAATGGCACCTTGACAACGAGCATAAAATTTAAATTGCTTGTTCGATACTTTACCAAATATCGATTACTACAGCCATCTACCGAGAAAATAATGGATTTTTTTCAGCAAACTAATATTTTAAACAATTAAAAGTCCATCAACAAATCAATAACGGATTTCTATTTCCCCAAACGATAATAAAAGATATGGGCATGTCTGCAGTATGATTTTTATAGCGCACCAATGAAAATCCACTCGTTTTATGCATCAATGTAAGTAGATTTATTTAATTACTTTGAAGCATTCTTATGTAAATGTTAATTAAAATTTTGACTAAAACAAAACTGATTTGCACAATATTATCATGTTTTTACTGTATAAATACAATTCTAGTTTAAATACAATTTTGAATTTTTTAATTATAATTTATTAAACGTGGTTGTTTTATATGTTAATTAAATTTTGCACCTCACAATTTTTCAATTTAGTATTTTCTATTTTATTTTTTTTTCTTTCATTTGTCTTATGTTGTTGAACCCTAAGCTCTAATTGCGATTTTCACAACCATTTGACTAGAATATTTATAATTACGCTACACGATAACGATTTTTTATGGTTCTATATATCATTAGAACATCTCAAAATCACAACAAATACATTTTACCTACACACAATATACATATTTGTGTACTTGCAATGTTTCCATTTTATTCACCAAAAAATTTCTAAACAAAGTGTTTATTTCAAGCCTTTAATTCAACGAAGTAAAACTGATTATAATTTTTCATTGTGTTAAAATTAGCGTTAACTAATTGAAGCCCAACGAATCAAACATTTGACTAATCAACTCAATTATTATCTGCCAGTGCTTTAAGGTAGCTTTAGATACGATTAGTTTATATGACAAACGTGCAAGGGGATCTGCTAAGAAGGGGTATTGCTAGGTTAGACGAGGTAAAATGGCTGTCTTACGGTGCACCTAGGCCATATAGAGGGGCTTTGTGATATCAGCGGAACTATCCCTTCCTTACTCCGCAACATCCACGATGCTGCTCGGAAAAACGATTCCGAATAAATTCAATATTTTTCTACATAGAGCCATGTACCCACATACATCCTGACAGATACACGCAAAGACTCAAAATATGGTGCCCCAATAATACTGGCATGCCTTCCTATAAGACAGTGTCCAGATAGGACACCTACTAATATTCTTAACTCTTTCCTATTACATTTAAGTAAAATGTTAGTGCGGCCCATATTCCATTCTGGCCATGTTTGTCTACTAATGCTACAAGTTGCAACTGTCTCCAGCGATTATTGGCAATACTTAAGGTGTATCTATCTATTTGCAACTTACATGTTGCCAAGGGCATAGGTGCATACATCCATATATCAACTTTGTCTTGAGTGATTTGGAGCTTGGTGCCCGGTCTAGCTAATTCATCCGACTTACAGTTACCCTCAATGTTCCTGTGGCCCGGTACCCAGAGTAGAGTTATAGAGAAAAACTGTGCGAGTATTCTTAATTGTTCATAACACACTACCACTGTTTTCGAAGAGTGTTCCTGCCTGACTATCGGAATATATGTAGATATTTCTGTCTGTAGATGCGTCTTTATTTAGCGCTAAAAGATCTTCTTTAATCGCCAAAACTTCAGCTGGGAATTCGCTGCAATCAGGTATGCGAAATTCTGCTGCCTATAGTATCCGGATCGACACCGCCATAACTTGATCCTTGAGCGTAGAACCGTCGGTATATGGTATATACCGACTCCACTTTTAATAAAATACTAAACCCTTTTCGTAGTGCTCTATAAATGGAAATTTGGTTGCATAAAGCCTGTCAATGGCTACTTAAAAGATGCTTCATTAAATGGATACACACCACAGTTATATTCTTATTCTATGACTAAAAATCCTATGTTCAAAAAAATTAGACTTCATCCATCATTCACCACTTAAGCAGAGTACTAAGTTCGCATTTCACGTGAAATATCTGTCAAATTCCATACAAACTGCATTGTCGTGAAATGTGCGGAAATTTCGTATGTATGTCGCGGCAAAGTACATAACACTCAATTCACGCCGGGAAAACTTTGCGCAACATTCCAGCAACATGATGCTAACAACATGTCAAATGCACATGTCATTTAAAATTGAGCGAAAAGTGCGAGTTATACGGTTGACTTCGAACAGAGCGTAAGTAAATCTTTTTTATATATTTTTTGTGTCAATATATGTATCTGTAGGTATATTAATTAGTTTAAAAACACTTTTCTTATCAAAATTTGCCAGTTTCAACTGGGGCGATGCGCCTAAATTCAACGTTTCTTTTCATTTCACAATCAATGTTGCTAACAACATTTCACGGCAAGCCAAATGCATGTTGCTAGTGAAATTTCATGGCTGTAAAGTTAGCACTAGCCTTTAATTATCATAGAAGGATAAACAAGAAAAACTTTACTTGTAAAACTCTAAACGATGCAAGCAAACGCTTTGATTGCAAAATATCCTTCGAAAATAAAGCTGAGCCACTGGAAATGACAAAAAAGTGATGGTGGCCATAGTTTTCTAACTAGTGCAGCCCCTCTCCTCCAACTCCATCTCCACCAACACCAAATGAGTAGAAAAAATTTAAGCTCACGTTTTAACCTATAAATGTGAAACCCTTATATGCAATGAACTGAAAATTCGCTCTTAGCTTAGTTTTTTCTTTCATTGTTGCCCTTATCAGTTTTGGCCAAATAATACTCTAAATGATCAAATTACCTTTCTTATGATTATTAGTATAACAAGTAGGTTCTTAAATAATATAAAATATAGAATGTAAAATATAAAATATGAAATACAAAATATGGAAATAAGTTTTTGCCCTCGTAAAAGAGGGGTCGCTGCTGAATAGTATCAGCTCTGGTAATGTAATATATTGGAGATTTGAAGGTATATACCTTCTACTCAAATATGAACGAGACGTTATCAATAAAACGGTCCGCGGATGACATATGGCAAAAATAAATTTTTTTTTTTGGTAGGACTGTTATAAGCTTACATGGCAAATTTCAGCGTGATATGTCACATAGTTTGTTTTCTGTGCTACTGTAAATAAGTCAAGCTGATCGGTTAACGCTGAATATTATTTAGACGTTTTAAAGCGTTTGCGCGAGAACATTCGTCTTAAAAGGAAGGAATTGTGGGACAACAAGTAATGGTTCTTGCATCACGATAATGCACCAGCTCACACATCACCTCTTGTTCGCGATTATTTGAACAAAAATAATGTTAATATCGTTCCGCAAGCACCGTATTCGCCTGATATGGCGGATCAGAAGGATGTCATCTATTATGAACTCTTTAAACCACCTGAAACCATCACTGGCGATCGTTACAGACTGTAGCTAATGCGTTTGAATCGAGCTCTGAAAGAAAAGCGGCTGGAATGGTAAGCTAAACATGACAAACTGATTTTGCTGCATGACAATGCCAGGTCACATGTTGCTAAATCGGTACAAAAATATTTAAAGGTACTGAATAGGGAAATGTTGTCCCACCCGCCGTATTCCCCAGACATTGCACATTCGGATTATCATATGTTCCGATCAATGCAGTCAGCCCTTATTGGAGAGCGGTTCACTTCTTACGAGAGCATTGCCAACTGGCCCAATGAATGAATCAAGTCAAAAGAACTCGATTTTTTTGTGAAAAGAATCCGTATGCTGCCTGAAAGATGGAGTAAAGTTGTAGCCTCTAATGCCAGATAACATTTAATAATTTAAATAATTCGTAACTTTGGCTAAGAAAGGACGGAAACTTATTGCCATACCCAATATAAAATATAAAATGTAAAATATGAAATATAACCTTTAAAGAGCGCTCTAACTCATTCCTTTTTTTCTCACAAAGCTACATTTCTTAGTTCAGACGACAGTTCTCAATTTTGTTCCCAAATTCTCGAACAGCCCGGGCGTATGAGCAACAAGTATCCGCACACCTGTCTGATGCTCTTTAGAAAATTTTCAAGCATGAGCTCGAGTTTTTCGAGTCATTTTAGCGATGCTAATTCAACCAAATACGTCAACACCTTCTTTTTAAGTTTTAAAAATTATTTATACACGGTGCTAACATCGTTCGAAAGCTAAAGAAATCTTGACCAATTATTGTCGACACGACAGGGGTAATATTTTATGAAAGCAAATAGAAACAAAAAAAATTGCAATATATGTAAGTGGATACCAACCGATGATCAGTTAACGTATTTTCTTGAGTAATCCAGCTCAGTATTCCGATCAGCTATCACGAGAACGATCCGGATCATTTGTATGGGCTTTGGCAACACTGATATAAAACTTTGGTTCTGGTAATATAAAGAAGAAGGAACTTAAACCATATGTTGCATTCTTCACGCATTCGGTATACTTAAACAAGATTCAGACCATTACTTAATCTCAAGGAAAATACAGACTTGGACTCAACCATTATAATAATTATATGTGGATGTGTTCTGCACAACATTTTCTGTTGGGAAGATGACAGTAATGAAGATTAATGGAAGATGAAGAACCTGCAAGTAATACAAATTTTCAAGACAACGATATTATTATCAGAGTAATATGATTTTTCAAGAGCTGATCTAATCAGATCTCTTTCAAGATCACGCGCAAAATTTTTTTCCGGGTGCTGGTCATAAGCCATTGGAGCACAACTACTTTTACTACATACAATAATTTGACAAATTTTCAACAGTCGATTTCTCAAATGGTTTGTATTAGCGAGTATCTATATGTACATACATATATATGCATACAAAAGTAATGGTAGTTATAAGTCAAGTTTAAAGTACTAAATTTTCATCAGCTGGCGATGGAGAAGTGGCGAGTGAGGATTTCAAAACCTTGCCGCACTTAAACTAGTATTAAACATTTAAGAATTTTCAATACTTAACAGAAAAAAACGTTTGGTTTGTTTATCGCAATTAGCTTCAGAAATCTCTTTAAATTTCATTTTTTAATTAAATTAATTTACAAATCATTTTCAAGTATAAAAAGTCTTTCTACTTGAAGCTCGTGACTTTTTAATGGAAGCAAGTAATATTACATATTTTGAAATTTCGGTCTAATTCTTAGGAAGACTTTGGAAATACATAATTTTATTCAACAATGAGTTTTTAAATTTTTAACAGACATCACTTTTTCGGAAGTTAATAATTTTTGGATAAATACGCAAATATACTCGTACACATTTATTAACTAAATTATTACTTACATATCTTAAACTATGAAAAGATATATCTACGTATGCATTTAAACAGCTATCAAATACTATTTTTAAATGTTAGAATGAATAAATGGCTTAAGAATAACAAGTTTAGGTACATATCTGTGTGCGTAGACACATTGCAGTTTTTTATTTTTATTTTATTTTCACAACCCCCCTTAATCATAGAATGATTAAAGAAAGCGTACCAATACTAATATGCGTAACAAGGGAAATGCAACCCTGCAACCAGTCGCACTTCCTACCTCCCAGGGCTGTTTTTAATTTTCGTTCGTCATCGAAAACGGTAAATATATGCAATAGCTTATTAAATTTTAATAATTAGAATAGTTAAGAATTTAAATTGTTTTAACAAAAATGTTGTTGTTTTTTTTTTTTCAAAATACTGTACCCAGAAAGTTTAGGTGGGAGCAAAGTACTCGAGGTTCGGTAATGGAAGGAATTTATTTTATAGTCAGTCGAATAGTGTAAAGCCATCGTCGAAACAAAGTGGAAGTGGAAGTAGAAGTAGAATAGAATAGAGTAGAATTAGAAAAGAAAAGAAAAATAAGGAATTTTCCAATAGAGATGTCCCATCTTTAAAATGCCATATCAGCCATACATACGCGGTTTTTAAATAGTGGTTTAACATAATTTTGCACAGCCTAATCCAAGCAGTTCTGATATTTCCAAAGATTAGGAGGCCTCATATTTTTTTTATTTTTGATTTAATTTGATCCGGTAAGGAGCCGTTCGATACCAACCGAGGTTTCAGACAAGGTAATTCTCTATCTTGTGGCTTTTCCCACCTCTTGCTCGAAAAAATCTCTCGCGCTGCCGAGCAAAACCGCACTGACACTTTCTTTCATAAGAATACCATACTACTAGCATATGCCGATGGCATCGATATTTTCGGCGAAACCAAACACGCCGTATACTCGACATACAAACAAAATACCTGCTGACAACACACAGGGATTCTTCGCGTATTGGAAAATATATTAGTGTTGACAACCAACAATTCGATGTTGTGAAGGACTTTGTCTACTTGGGACCAACAGAAATGACGTCAGCCTGGAGATCAAGCGGGGAATAACTATTGGCGTTACTTTATGTAACAACAGATGTTCATTTGAGCTCAATAGGCAACTGAGAAGTAGAGCTCTCTCTCTCGAAGGACCAAACTGGCACTCTACAAATCGCGCATCATTCCCGTCCTGCTATATGGGGCAGTAGTATGGACGATGTCAAGAGCAGATGAAAAAGTTTTGGGAGCCTTTGAGAGAAAAATTCTACATAAGATCTTTGGCCTCCTTCCGTGTTAGTGAGGGCTACGATGTACGGTGCAACAGTGTACGGTGTGTGAAAGAAGACGCTCCAGCAAGGAGAATTTACGACACGGTATTTCAAAGTGGAATATGTGGAAGAGAAAGACCACATCTCCGTTGGAAAGACCAAGTGCTGCAGGACCTGTCGTAACTCGAGATTTCCAACTGGCACCAACGAGCGCTACTTTGGATTCGACCAAACAAGACACACAATTGTACACCACATAAGAAGAAGAAAAAGAAAGAGATGCCGCATTCACGCCTGCGATATTTTTGTTGTGAATACTGACTTACTTTAATTTATCCACTATTGCACAAGTGACTACTCCGATTTGCCGATTATTGCCATCGACTTAAAGTGGCGATCGACGACTTAGAACCTCTTTAAAAGAATTTTAATAACGCTGCTCGTTCGTGATCTTCTTCTTATTCTTGCGTTCGTTCTTGCATCCTCTGCGATATTCGCAGCCGCTTATGCGTAAAATTTAATATTTTTTCTTTAGCATCTTTCAAGCTTTATAGCCCATCTCATCGGAATCTGTGCGGGATGTGCATGAGGTGTATACTTTTCTTCGCCGGGAGCAAACTCTCTACTTAGTCCACTAGCAAGGATGATAGATTTACAAGGTTTGCCCTTTAAATATGGTGAAAAAGAAAATTGTGAGGGAGCTTCGATTGTCACGTCACGATCCTGCAGCCGAAGTCTGCACCATCATTTCACAAGTATTCACACACTCGTCCAATTAGTCGTTGTTCAGACGGCACTCAGTGTCATACTTTTTCATATATCACCAACACTATCTCAGTTCTTTTGCAAACACATCCCAAGTCACGTCAGCCCATCAGCAGATTCTGTCAAATTCCATCAGAGCCGCATACCGGTCTGTTTTCAGCATCCAAATTAGTACTTGTTGATGCCACCTAGATATCGATACTTCTACTTGCTTTTGGCGTGGGAACAAAGTATCGTGTACTAAATAAATATCGGTACTTTGGTAGGTAGGTAGTGAAATGATTTAAGTACCAGACTGGTCATTTTGATACCCTTATGAGACCTCCAACGGGCAGATATCTATAGCCAACCAGAGCTGTTGATGTAACGGAGAAGGTTGGTAGGATTTGCCGACAAATCAGCAACATAGGAGATATTTGTATTATTACCGCCACAAATGAGATCACAAGTACAGGGTGGCTGATGAATTTTGCCACATTAAGAAACTCAAATAACTTTTTTTTTAGTGTATGGAATTCATTTATTTTTTTTTCAAGTTGAAGGTCATTAAATTTTATTTATTTTTATTTTATGTAGCTTAACTAGTTTTAAAAATAATTGAATTTAAATGCCCCCATGCTCGTTGACACAAGTGCGGCATCTTAGTAAAAAGTTGTTCATTGCTGCTTTGAGAGTTGCGACAGGAATAGCCGCAATTGTTGCCCGAATGGTTTGTTTTAGTTCATCCAAATTTGTTGGCTTTGTTTTATAAACTTCTTGTTTACATAAACCCCACAAGAAAAAGTCAGGTGCAGTAAGGTCAGGCGACCTGGAGGGCCAACGAAATTCGGAGTTTCTTCAAATCAGTTTATTGGGAAATTTTCGTCGCAACTCTGTCATAACAGTCTGGGCTATGTGAGACGTTGCCCCATCTTGTTGAAACCACACAGAGTTGAAAGGAATTCTCTTTCGGCGTAGTTCTGGATAGAAAAATTCTTTCAGCATTTTCAAATAACGGTCTCCAGTAACCGTAACGGTGTGACCATTTTCTTCAAAAAAATAAGGCCCGACAATACAGCGTGAAGAAACCGCACACCACACTGTCACGCGAAGAGGATGCAATTCCGGCTCGTGGAGTATCTGTGGGTTAGAAGTACTCCATATTCGACAATTTTGTTTGTTCACATTGCCGTTTAAATCGAAATGGGCCTCATCAGACATGAAAAGGCAGTTTAACATGTTTTGGTCTTCTTCCACCATTTGCAGGATCTTCTGGCAAAATTCCAAGTGAATCGGCAAGTCTGCTGCATTCAGTTTGTTAACCATTTGAATTTTGTAGGGAAATAAGTCTAAATCTTTGTACATTATTGTTTGCAAAGACTGTCGGCTGACACCAAGTTGAGCAGATAAGCTTCTTGTTGAAACCCTTGGATTGCTTTGTATAGCTGCAGCTACAGCAGCGATCGTTTCCTCCGTCCGAACTGGTGGGTTTCGATGATAAGGCCTTCTTGCGACTGTTCCTTGCTCAGCAAAATTATTCACCAGTCTCATTATGGTCCATCTGCTCGGGGGATCGCCGCCAAACATCCGCCTGTACTCTCTCTGTACCAAAACTACGGACTCCAGTGCGTGATAGCGGCGGACTATCCAAATTCTTGTTTGCGTATCCATTTTAATAAATTTTGAAGATCAATCTGCAAATTAAAACAAAAATGGAACAGATAACTTAAAAAGAAAAAAAGTTATTCAATTTTTTTTTGGTAGCGGCTTTCATCAGCCACCCTGTATTAGAAAAAATTAACAGATAAGAGGTTCATTGGACAAAGTTTTTCGAGAGAGTGCACGAAGTGCATATGGAAGGAATCGTATGCTCAATAACGTAATGGAAAAAATCCTATAACCAAATTTCAATCATAAAAGATTCCACGTTTTAAACTTCGTCTGTTTTGATTGCAGTTAATAAATAGGACACGCTCATTAAAAAACCCCTTACTCTCCTAACCAGGTCATAAAAATAGTAAATTGTGAATATTTTTTAAATCAAAATACAATCTATTTCTGTAGCCTATATTTGTTCTAAATATTTTAAAACCCACTAAGAAAAAAGCTTCGAGCAGCTATATAAAATTGCAATAGTTTTTTTTATCAACAAGGAGTTGGAAAAAATCACATCATATTAATAAACTTCATATTCACTTCAAATATTTATATATATGTAAACCAAATTTTTTTTAGTGAATTTCCTTTCTCTTATGTAACTCTATAAACCCAGCAAAAAATAAAATAATAATAATAGGTTAATTGGACCTTAATCTCAAAGACCCTCTAAGTGAATGATTTTTGTCTTATTCTACTTGCAACGCCTTTAAGTATTTGTATACAGTGTTTTTCGGTTACCAACCTTTGCGGCTTTAAAATTTTTTTTGCCCTCTGCACATCATTCCATTACAATTGAAACTGTAATTCACTGGTAATGGCAGTCACTTTAATTTTCCCAAGTATGTACGAATACTTTATATCATTAATAGACTATATTACAGTAGTCCAAGTGGTATATACGAATGGTCCACTTGGAAATTTAATTTTCAAAATATATTTAAATAAAATTAATAAAATACAAGAAAATATATTTTTATTTCTATAATTTTGGTTTTATTAGAAAGAGCATATCAGCCCCCGGAAATTCATTTGGCTGTCTCACTTGCCTTCCCAATAGCGCATTCCGCCAATCCTACTTGGCAAAACTTTATTTGGAGATTTTTGGCTTCTCTTACAAATGCCTCAGCCGATATTTGCCTCAAAGGAGGAATTGTTTCTGAAGCATTATCGATTTAAAAAATGAGCTTACGAAGCGAATACTAAAAACTCCGGACTGTTCCTCGACAAATTTTATTTGTTATTCAGCCGTCGAAATGAAAATACGATTCCATGCCAAAAAAGTTGCATAGTAAAATTAGCTTATTTTATTTAAAATAAATTATTTCCAATGCATTGAGTGGTCGTTTACCGCTATTTTGACTTAGAGAACTAGTATTTTGTACAACCTCTTATATTGCAAGCCAACACAGCGGCTAGCTAAACTTTAAATTTACTTTAAAAACTTAAGCAGCTTAAGCTTTAAAAACGTAAGGCCAGGTTACATAATTCCACAAGTTAAATTTGGCAAAAAGATAGTGTCATTATAAAGTAATATGGATGATAGAACGGTCTAGAATCCACATACCATTTCTACAATTTCCTTCAATTTCTTTACAGATGGGCCCAAAATGTGATGTCTTTTGTCCGCAATTTGATATCTAAAAGTCTTTCAGAATCCCTAATTACTGTAGTGTATTTCAAGCTAAAATCTATGCCAGCACAAAAGCAGCTGGGTTAGCTCTGAAATTAACTCCATTTAATATGGGACAAACCTTTTCATTTATCGCCAAGCGGCTATACAGCAATTATGGCTCCTTGCACTATGTGTTCAACAGTCCAAATCCAAAATGGATGAACTCTGCGGAAATGGGCAGGTCACTATTTATTGGATACCCCACAAAGGCAAGTACTCACTTGTCGTGATTGAGCACGTCAGACATATACCCATCACTCTCCTTTCTAAAAACGGAACTAAATGAGGAACTAGCTCTGAAAACGCAGTTGATATGGGGACACTCAATCTCGTACAAAACTGCCAAAATTATGCTAAGGACTTGGAATACGAAAACTGCAAACTTTATTTTATCACTGTCAAAGAAATACTGCAAAATATTGGTTGGAGTACTGGCGGGACACTGTCTCACCCCACATCACGCAGCCAAAATGCGATTAGTCCAGAGCGATGCGCGTAGCACATGGATCGAAGCGAATGTTAGGGGTACTTTAGAACACCCACTTTGCCTCTGCCCTGCTCTTTGTAGCACTCGGAAAATGTGCCTAAGATCAAAAAAGGTTCCATCCTTGAAGGGCATTGCTGATGGCATTAAAAATTACATAAAAGAATATCTTGGACTCCAAATATTTATCACTGGGAACCCAATGGGCCCTAGAAGTACAAGTGATGAATACAGGTCAGTCAGCACTACTTCTCCTAACCTACGTAGTCATTGCGAACTTCTTAAGATAATTCAAGTCATCTTTACACTAACTAAGTTTTTTGCAAGTAGTTAAGTCGAGTTCATTGTGGAAAATTCTCATCAGACAATTGCGTGAGAACTTCGATATGCCTGGATGGCGTTGCATAACTACTCTCAACATGGCGTTGCATAACATTCTCAACACCCCACGTAGAAAATAAGTTTGCAAATATAATAATAATTATTTTTAATGAAATATATGTGCATAAACATTTTTTCACCTTTCGCTGAACTGGAAGCCTTGAATTACATTCATTTCCATTTCATTCTTAACTTAGTCATGCAATCGTACTTGGCAATTTTGCCAGATTTTTTATAGAAGGTCTAAGAATGGAATAGTAATTTTTGTTTTACACTAATCCATTGCCGAGGATGGAGCCGAAGCACTAACAAAAATTTTTAGATATTACCTGTAGGCAGGCCGGTAACCGAAAACATTGTATATATATTACGTATATGTGTGTATGTTAGTATTTAAATTTAGTAAGAATGTAAGTATATAATCACATGCGAAAGTATTTATTTTTTGTTTTTAATTTTGTAAGTAATAACCTTTTATACAGAATGATATGTTAATGCAATTTGATACTACCGATGTATGTATGTATGTGTGTATTTGTTTTCATGTACGACTAAGTGTGCCTTGCAAAAGTAGTTTTTGGTTCCTGGGTTTGTAAGCAAATGATGACCGGATTTTCGAGAGATGTACTTAAATAATGCCGATTGGTAGTTTTTTGATAACTCTACTATGCTGAAGAGATCCTCCAATACTTATACACTTGTTTAGATATTCAGTATAGTGTGTGTGTGTGTGTTTGCACCCTGCAGAGAAACTCACCAGTTGTGGTAGGCAAAAATGCTATCAAATTACTGTTTATATTTAATCACGACAGATATTAGGACTCACAAAAGGAAACCTGCCAAGAGTTCCTTCTAAAAGGTCGAAGTTTCAAATAATATTCGAATAAAAATATTTTAGGATGTATTATATTATATTAAAATTTGGCTTTGCGAAAAAATGGGGCGGCAAAGACAAGTAGTGGTATAGCAATTGTGCAAGAAGAAAAGCTATAGCATATTCTACCACCTGCCATTCTGTCCTCATAAGCCACAATTTTTTTCTACAGTGCACTGCAGTTTTCCGCATTTGGGCTCAAGTTGAGTTAAATTATTTAAGAAAACGCGTATAAAACTACCTTCACCATTAATAAAATAGTACATCAATAGTACGTAACAAAATTTAATGGGTCATAATTTTGTGGAGCATTTAATCCAATATTTCTTATCCGCATGCGTAATTTTGACACTTATTTTTTATAATCTAAAAAATGTAAAGTTTGTAGGGCTCCCCGGGAAATTTCGGTAATGGTCTTCTCAAAGGTATGTAATAACGAACGAAAGCACACCATCAATTTGTTTGCAACACAATTAATCCTATTGTACTCACTATCTATCCTATATCCATTAAGACAGATTAAATTTGTTCTCTACTTTTTTTTCGACGACTAAAAATTCTATTAGCAATTCAGCACAAAAAAGACCATGGAGGAATAGCTCTTAAAATGCGACCAATTGACTGCAATTTTAGTTATTAATCTCCAATATTTTCTCTCTGCTAACGGACACCTCTCTTAAGCGGAGACACCTCCCATAGCGCACAAATTTTTCAGTCCCTTAGGTGTGTCCGCTTAAGAGAGAGTACACTGTATATATACATATATGGTATATATTTGGGATTTGTGTACGAGAAACTCATTTTTAGTTTTTATTTCGCTCAAAACTCTCCGCTATACAGTTTTGATAATGGATTCTGGTTGAGGGGAATAAAAAAAATATATGTATGAGTACCGGCGAATTGAGAGGTTAAGACTGACTTTTGTTTTAGGGAGGGTTCAAAAGAAACTATGCGAACTTTACATTTTAGATATATGTATATTGTTTTGAGCAGTTCCATGTTAAAAACAATGGGGAATGTTTTTGTGAAACATTTCAACTTGGTTAGGGTGCCAATAGTGCAGAGACCCGTTATAACACCTATGAGGACGCTGGCAAAACATTTTGTCCTTTAAGATTCTGTTCTGCGCACAAAGCACTTTGGAGATCCTGCAGTTAGTAGTCAGAGACCACTTTTTATTAGTTTCCGCGATTACGCTCAAGTCAATCCCAGTGTTACAAAGCGGTGTAATTGCGTTGTAATTAATAATTACTTTTGTTTGGTGCTTAAAAATGCATACTTGCGCTGCACTTCACGAGCTTGGTTCAAAGTAAAGCGAAAGAAGAAAGCTCGTTCTTTTACTTTGGAGCCATCGCCGCGTGCAGACGAGTGCGCTGAAGCACAAATATTTTCGCAGACGAAGCGCAAAATATTGAAACAGCCGATGTTTCAACACCCAGTGTACAGTTCGTTTGGAGGAACAGTGTACAGTTCGTTTCCTCCACTCCAGCGTGGCCGGGGACCCAACAACATTCTTCAACGCGTTATAATAATTGAAGCTTGTTACGCAAATGGTCTATCTTTAAGAACAACATATCACAAAATCGTAATTTTTTTTTGGTGGAAATAATCGTCCGAATGGGTCGACAATCCAAAGGTTGGTGAACAAGTTTCAAGAAACTGCTATCGAGAATAGAAAAAGTACTGGTAAACAAAAAACTGAACGTTCTGTTGAGAATATTGTCGTTGTAGCGTTAAGTGTTTCAGAACAACCTGCAACATCAAATCTCAACCATCTCGACAATTAGACATTCATGACTCGACTGTTTGGCGGATTTTACCAGTAGACGTACTCCTTATGGACACTTCTATGATGCAATTTTTTACATATAATTGTTAAGAGCCGTATTTTGAATAAAAATAGTAAAAGCTGAAAATATCTAATTTTTAACATGTCTTATTTTAAAACAACTTCTAGGCGCGCCTTTTGAAAGTCTCTTTGTAATGAAAAGTATTGTGAATTATAGTGAATAGAATTCCGCCTGGAGCATTTTTTAATATCAAATACTTTGATATTTTTTATATAATTTTTTTATTATTTTGGAATTGGATAATTGGAGTGAATAGTTTTTTTTAATTTATTTAGATGTGGGGAAAACCGACGCTCTTCCTTTTTAAGTAAGCCTTGCAACCTTACACTCTCTAGCAGGAGGTTTTCAGGAAAATTAACAACAAAAATTTAATTTCTTCTACCCAAAAATCACATCCATACATTTTCTCCCAAAAAATGATCAAAATAATTAAAAAAAAATTGATTGGGTGTTAATAACTGCAATTAAAATAAGAGCATTTTAGAGCTACTTTTTGTTCAGAATTGCCAGTAGAATATTTCAGTCGCCAAAAAACAGTCGGTTGTATACTCAAAGCACCAAATTGGCCCGCCCTAATTTGTATGTTTGTATTGTATATATATGTAACATACAAAAAATAAAAAAAAAACATTTTCCAACATTCCGCTTATATTTTATAAAGTCCAGTGAGGTTTGAAAAAATAAAAAATTAAGTTGCACTTGTTTTCTGTTTTTGGCGTTCTTAGTGGGTTTCTCTGCAGGGTTATTACACATGCGCTGTTTATTATGCGAATGATCGCGTGATTTCATCGATTCTCACTATATGGTATGCAATAAGTTTTGATTAATAATTGTAAGTTAACCTTCGGTGGATGTTTTGACACCCATTTGTCTATGTATATGTATACATATGTACGTGTGTATGCTTATATAAACGTTTTTGATTTTTTATGAGTAAAATCGTTAATTATTTACTAATAATTTAGCATTAAATATTTATTATGGCATAGCAGGCAAGTTAGTTAGTTTTGATTTTGTTTTGGTTTTCTTTTTTTTTTGTTTTTGAACAGGGACAGTTATCTTCATAAGCAAACGAAAAATAAAAACTAAAAGCAAATTCACTTAGTTAACTTAATATGTACAATACAATAACTTAATAATTATTAACAGAATATGTTGAAGGTCTAGTCTGGCAAAATAAATTTGAAATTAGTATTTTTCAAGTATTTTTCTATAATATTCACATTACTAGCGCGATTTTTATAATAAAATATGTAGGTGAAGTGCTTAAAGTTTCAGCTTGGCTATTTTGCTGTTGCGTAACCGTTGCTCGGTCCCAGGTAGAGTGTGGAGCTTCAGATGTCGAGACTTAAAGCCACATGACAGCTAGCTACGGATATTGATATGAAAATGAATTAAACATAAAATGTTCGATAATGCAAAAATAATTAAAAAATATTATTTAACATAATAATTATGCATTAAAATTAAAAAAAAATTCAGTAATTATTTACAATTTTAACTGTTATAACTATTTTTTAGCATATTTCCAAATGTTTGCTTTTCTGTGGGCACTCTGTGTTTGAGATCAACTGATCGCAGTTGTGGAAAGTTGTGACAATCCGCTAATAGATTTTCAGTTATGGATTTTTATGATCATTGTAGCGCTAGAATCTAGTGGAATAAAAGCTGATCCAGAAAATAGTAGATTTTTCTATGAAAAATTAACATTTTTGATACGAATGCAAAAAAACATTGATTTAGCTTTTTTTCTCAAAATCTAAGTATGCACTCCAACGCAGTTAGAGCAGATTGTTTTTATTCGATACGTTAATAGGTATGTCGATACGTTAATAGGTATGTCTGTATTTATGTAAAAACTTATTCATATTCCGTCCCTGCTTTGATTTAATGACTTAGATTTTTTTATCTGTTTTTTAAGATTAGTTCGTTAAAATTATACGTTGTCTCGTTGCAGTTTTTGTGCAAACTGTTCGTTCATATTTACATCTATGTACATAAGGGTGCATGCATATACATATTTATGTACGCTCATGCACATATTGTGTACCTACTGTTGCATGTATGTATGTATGCTTTCTTATTATTAAATTTTATTTAACTAACTAACTAAAATTGTACACTAATTATGACCTCTTTTGGCTACTGTTACTTAGTTGAGCAACCAAATTTTGAAAAAAATTAACAATTACTATAGTTCACACTTTCGGCTGTCATCTCCGCATCGTTACATATATACATATGTATGTGTATGCTGTATGCCCTGGCAGTTACATACTAAATGCTGCCTTTTACGCGTATATATCCTTACGTAAAGTGCAACTAGTTGGAAGCTAAATGCCGCTCGAATCGCAAATTTAATTTAACAATTTATTCTTATTTTTAGTTCTTTGTTTTTTTTTTGTTTTTTTTTTTGTTTGTTTTTAATTAATAATATTGTACAATATATGTAGTAATAGAACTGATTTTTCATATATGTATGTTTGATGTCTTCTGCTTGCCTTAGCTACTCATTGTTATTTTAGTCCTTTTACTTTCACTTTGATCTCATTCTTAATGCACTTGTGCTTAATTGTAATATTTATATTCTAATACTAATTATTTTTAAATCACTATGTCGCGCTTAATTGCTATAACATCTCAGTTTTGTTACTTTTTAAATCAGCCGCCGTCCGCTCTCTACTCAGCTGGCACTATTTTCTGATCCAGATCGGGTTTCGTATCATCCGGATCGAGACTTAAGCAATCAGCAAAGTAATGTTCCATCGATAGATAAACATGTTCGAGCACCCCGGACAGATCGTGACCCTCATCCGCGTACGTCTATAAAATAAATCAAAGAAATGATTTTCATATGTCTTTACCTATGCCCCATTGCTTAGGCTTTCGTTACTGTAAAAATTATATACAATAATATTAGTTTGGAGAATAGAAACGCTTCATTTTCTCGGTAGATGGGTATGTATAGTGATCGATATTTCGTAAAGTATCGAACAAGCAATTCAAAGTCTATGTTCGTTGTCAAGGCGACATTCCACAGTAAAAAAATTAATTCGCTGTTTTTTTGTTCGTTCCATTCATTTGTGAATTGCAGGGTGAACAGTTTTTCCCCCCGTTTGTTGCATTCAGTTGTGAGTTGCAGGGTATTAACAAGAGAAGCCAACAAAGAGAAAAATCGCTACATCTTACAATTTTTCTTTGATAAAGGCGAAAATGCCAGGCTGAATGCGCTGAAATTGTGAATGGTGTTTATGGTGCCGATACTGGAACAGTTAATTACGTGCATCTTTTGTTTCGTCGATTCCGTTCAGGCATTTTTAATGTTAAAGAAATAATCGAAGTCGGCCGGGATGTTGACGGTGGCCAAACGAGGACTAGCGACCAGGAAGGTTCTAAAGGGTATTTGGTGGGACTTGAAAAGAATCATTTATTATGAGTTACTTCAGAATAACCAAACACTAATTTCAGATCTCTACTGTCAACAACTGGACCATTTAAAGCTAGTGATTGACCAGAAATGGCCAGAATTAGCCAACAGAAGAGGTGTTGTGTTCCATCAGGCCATACACGTCTATAGTGATTCACCAAAATCTCCGGGAGCTTAGTCGGGAAGTTTCAATGCATTCAACGAATAGTACGAACCTCGCACCAAGCGTTTACCATCTTTTTCTCTCATTGCTAAACTTCCTGAGTGATAAGAAATTGGTATCGCGAGAAGGTAGTGAAAATCGCTTTACAGCTTTTCGCCAATAAATATTAAAAAAAAATTCTATGAAAGAGACGTAATGAGCCTACTTTTAAAATGGCAACAAGTTATGCAACAAAACGGTGCATATTTGACCCAAATCGGATAATCCTAAACATCTTAAATAAAATTTTGAAATCTACGCAAAAATAATGGATTTCTTTTTCCCCAAGAAAATATTTTAGATGTTACTCGCAACATCGCTCGCAAAGTGTTTTTCATCTACCTTAACACAAACAGAGCCAATACAATTTTTTCTAACTAAGATTGTCCATAAATCACAAACCAACATAACATAAATTACATCGTTCATCTCTGAGTCGGTGTAAACCTGTTTTCTTGCTAAATCTTTGTAGTAGAACATTTCAAATTGTATCTTAATATGCAAGCACGAATAAACAACAGTTCCTCGAGAGACGACGCATTACCTGCTGAGCTATTTAAACGAGGCGGCGAGACGCATGTAAGGTACAAGCATCGGCTTCTATGCAAACCGTCGATTCAAATTTAAATGTGCTCGGCCTCTTCCATGAAATAAGTGATCCTGCAACTCTGGCACCTGTGGCAACAGCCTTAGAATTAGTCTTCTACACATTGAGGCAATTGTGAGAAGGACTGAAATCCACCGTCAACCAACTGATTAGATCTTATAAGTGTGGCTGTCTGCGAAGATCTGACCAGACAATGCGCCAAGTCTTAGAAAATACTCGTGAAAGGAGAATCAACGCACAGCATCTTTTCGCTGATATTAAAGCCGCTCTCGACAGCACTCAAAGGGCTTGCCATACTTGCTAAAAATGTGCCGAGATGTCCGAATTTTGTATCCCCGCAAAACTCATTAGCGATGAGCAATACCAGCAACTCCGGCAAAATTGGAAAAGACCTTTTCGAGCCATTTGATACCAAACCAGGTTTCATACAGGCTTACTCTCTGTGGGGTGACCTCCCTAATCTGATGCTGGAAAAGATTGTGCGAGCCGCAGAACTTAATCATTCAGGCACCATTATTATACGAGTGTACAAATACTTGGACTATAACAACATCCTAGGAGACGTTGCTTAGAGTGTTCGAGAGTTAGAGTCTGCGGAAGATTTTTGGAATTTTGCTCATTGTCAACGGAGAGTATCACACACGATGAAACATAGAGCTTAACGGTGGCCTAAATATTGAGCAGCAAATAAAAGATACAAATAGTTCAGCTCTAAAAGGTTTCGAGGCAGTAACAGCTTCCTCATAAAAAACTATCTGCCGTTCGAAATCGGTTTAAATTTTTTTTTATTTGTAGGTCAATCCATTTTTGTAACAACATCACGCACTGCACTAATAGGCGGAGGAGCTCAGACCTAACAAAGGTGTAAGTGGCAAGTGGTAGCAAAGAAAGAGAAAGACCCCCTTTTCGGTTTTTTTTATTTATTTTTTTTTTTATTACAAACATAGATACAATATAAAATACATAACAATGTTTGTTGGCACTGCAACTAGTTACAGATAAACTAACGAGCAGTACAATTTTGGTAACATAAATAAAATTTTGTGAAGAGATTTTCATAGTCCCTTCCTTAAGTTAACAGCCATCATGCCAGATCATGTGGTTTAATTCGATGCAGTCGTCGAGTTAGGCCTGAGGTGTTGAGCAGATTGCTAGCTTCCTCGTTCACGTGCCTTTGAAGTCTATGGGAGTGGGCTTCTGCTTGTTTTTTAATTTCTTCAGCGACCGTAGGGATATTGAGGTCACGATGAATATCCTTATTGCGAACGAACCAAGGTGCGTTGAGAATATCTCGAAGGATTTTATTCTGGAGTCGTTGAAGTATATTTATATTACTTTGACTGGCGCAACCCCATAATTGCGCGCCATAGGACCACACTGGTTTTATAATTTGTTTATATATCGCTATTTTGTTATATATGGATAGCTTTGATCTTCGTCCAATTAGCCATTTAATTTGTATTACCTTCAGATGGATTGCATGCCGTTTAAGTTTTATATGCTCCTTCCATCGAAGCTTAGCATCAAGCGTCATGCCAAGGTATTTTGCAGTGTTTGCATGTGGTATTGCGGCACCTAGCAGCATAATTGGATAATGATTCACTTTTTTGTTGGTGAAGTTTACATGTATTGACTTGGTATTGTTCAATTTTATGCGCCAAGTCTTCGTCCATTCTTCAATAGCGTTTGTTGCAATTTGAAGTTTGGTTGCAGCTTCTTCAGCACTTTTTCCAATTGCAAGGATGGCAGTGTCGTCGGCGAAAGTGGCGATCAAGCTATTCGAGGGTATCGGCAAGTCTCTGGTGTATAAAAGGTATAAGAGCGGACCAAGAATGCTTCCTTGCGGCACACCAGCATTTATTTCTTCAAGGTCAGAGTATTCATTTCCTTGTTTAACGCGAAAGTAGCGTTCACTCAGATACGACTTTAGGAGGGCGCAAAAACCGCTTGGAAGGCAGGTATTTAGTTTGTTATTTAAACCGTCATGCCAAACCTTGTCGAAAGCTTGTGCGACGTCCAAGAATACTGCTGAACACACGTTATTCTGTTCAAAAGAGTTTTCAATTTCGGCTGTGATTCTATGCACCTGATCGATGGTTGAGTGCTTACACCGAAAGCCAAATTGATGCGAAGGTAACAAATCTTTAGAGTCGATAATTGGCGTCAACCGATTGAGGATGAGCTTTTCAAATAGCTTACCAATTTAAGGCAGCAACGAGATTGGTCTGTACGAGGAAACAAGATGTAGATCTTTTCCCGGTTTCGGAATCATTATCATTTCCGCAACTTTCCACAGGGTTGGAACATAGCGAAGCTGAATTGAATGATTAAATAACTTTACTAATTTAACCAAACTTATGTAGGGTAACTTTTTTAAAACCTCAGCTGTAATTAAATCGAATCCGGGCGCTTTTTTATCTTTTAGTTGTTTTATTTTCCTTTTGAGTTCTTTTATAGTAATGAATGGAATAGGAGTGTTTTCATCTACAGTATGAGTATACAAATTGTCAGATTGATTTTCGTTGGGTTGGAAAGTTTCTGTTAAGTGTTTTGCAAAAGCTACTGCCTTGTCTTTGTCACTTTTTGCCCATGTATTATTATCTCTTTTGATTGGAGGAACATGACAATTTGGTCTTTTCAAATATTTAGTACACTTCCAAAGTGAGTAGTCACCTTTTTTATCAGATCTCAAGCTTGAAAAGTATTGATTTATTGATTCATTTTTAATACAATTTATTTCATTATTTAATTCTTGTGATGCTTTGTTCAGCTTGGTTTTGTCACTAGGGGAACGAGTATGTTGCCATTTTCGCCGTAATTTTCTTTTGTTTGTGATGAGCTGCTTAATTTCTTTGGGGTAGTTAGTTCCATTTGTTACCCTTTTGAAATTGGGTGTACTCATCCAGGCAGCTTTCTAGATTTCTTGGACAAGCCTTTGAACTTCCTCTTCTAGTTGATCTTTGGTGGTTACTAAGAAGTCATTTTGTTGAATGTTTTGAAGAATTTTTGCAAAGGATTTCCAGTCAGTATTTTTATTATTGAGCGTCGGTTTACTTTCTTTCTCGATTATTGTTTCACTGATAGTTAAGAATATTGGTGAATGATCAGAATTGAGATCAGAACCTTCGGCTATTTGAATAAAATTCGTTGACAGTTTTTTTACAATGAAAAAGTCGATCAGGTCCGGAGTTTTATTGACATCAGTTGGCCAATATGTTGGTTTCGCCGTAGAAATGAAGTCACATCCAGTTTCTCGCGCTGCTTTGTACAACTCACGTCCTTTCACTGTGGTTAAACGTGATCCCCAATGAACATTTTTTGCGTTAAAATCTCCACCAATTACGAACTTAAATTTGTGCATGTTGATGAGTTTCTTGTATTCTTCTGAAGATATATTGTATCTTGGTGGACAATGTATGGCAGTGATTGAAAGTGGTTGGTTTTTTGTTTGGATTGTTACAGTTGTGACTTGGAATATTTCTGTACTTAAATTGAAATCTTCGTACTGCTCAATATTTTTCTTAATAATTACGGCACTACCACCCCTTGGACAGTTGCTTGGGTGTGTAGTGTGGTAGATATTATAATGCTTGAATTCAATGTGCGATTGTTTGGTAAAGTACGTTTCAGAAATAAGACAGACGTCAATATGTTCTAATTCTAATAAAATTTGTAATTCATTTTTGTGATTTTTTAAGCCGTTCGCATTCCATGCCATAATTCTCAGCATATCAGTCATTGTGTTTGTTACCTTTGGACAGTATTTGTTTTTCAAGATCATTTAACCGTTTATGGAGGCTTTTGTTGAAATCTTCTTGATTATTCAATTTGAGAAGTATTTGGGCAAGAATCTGGTCATTGTTTGTTATTTTGTTTGATATCGCAATCTTCTTATCTTCTTTGAGAATTTCAGCAAAAGATGGTTTTTTTGCTTTCACAGCATTTATTTTAGTAACTTTATTTATAGTATCGATAACTTTATTACTATGATTTGGCATTTGGCCCTTTTCGGTTGAAAGTTCATATAGAGAACGATTTTGCTTCATTTGGCGACTTGTCCAACTGGCGCTGGTTAGCATAAAAAAGAAACGGGTTGCGCGCTTTGGTAAACTCCACCAAAATCACTTATGTGGCTATCGCGTCAATTAAGAAGAAGAAGCACCATCCAGCTCTTCTAATAAGGACGACTCATCCCAAGAGTCCTCCGATCCGCAAACCCCAATAAATATACATAAAGGGGTTTAGCCGTACCACACTGGGAGCGCTGATTAACCTTTTGAGCTTTAAAGCTAGAATGAATAAACCCGCAAACGAATTCACCCAAAAGCTCAGTAGTGCTCCCTTAAATCTCAATTTCCCCACTCTCCCTAACTACAATCAAATATTTTACGTGCTACTACCGGTTACTGAATACGCAGTGTGCTTGGAATATCTGAAGTTTCACTCACCTGATATCTGTACAATATGTTGGCATCTGTTAGCGATTTGGCCAATTGTATGCCATGTATGTAGGGTGCCGTGGAGTCGGCTAAGCCGTGTATTAGGAAGAATGAATGTGATTTAATGAGTCGCGCCCGCTGCGTTGCATCGGCTTCGACGTAGCCTTTGTAGTTTTCCGCTGGCAAGCCTAATATGCGTTCTGTGAAAGCAGAATCTGTGGAAAATGAAAGAGGATGAAAGTATAAAATTTTAAAGAATAAAATACAAACTATGGGACAAGAAAAACCGCATTTTATGAACAAATAGATGTAAAATAATTACAGAACATTGTTGTTGTTATAACAGCTAAATATTATAATTGAGTACGGTTATAAATCAAAGTAATTTCGGTAAGCTTTATCTGACCGTTTTGGGCGCGTCTTTATGCACTCAAAAACGACGGCTTTATTTTTAGAGAGCCTAAATCCATCGGTGCTTGACTACTATTCGAGAGTGACCGAGTTCGAAACCCGCTATGGGTACGAAATACTGAAAGTAATATAGCCCTGTAGCATTTTATACGATTATAAAAAATCAAGTTTCTTAAAAGTTTATTCTGATACTTCTTATTTTTCATATTTATATCAGATGAGGTTCCCCAAATTATTGGAATATTTGTATATAACTAAAGTGAAGAATCTTCGGCTATTTATGCACAAAAGCTCCAAAATCATATCTCCCTCTTCCGCAT
Organism: Anastrepha obliqua; assembly: GCF_027943255.1. Taxonomy (NCBI): domain Eukaryota; kingdom Metazoa; phylum Arthropoda; class Insecta; order Diptera; family Tephritidae; genus Anastrepha; species Anastrepha obliqua. The sequence goes on from NC_072896.1 coordinate 50,501,473, forward strand.
CTTGCATACTTCTGAAGAATCATGTACCTGCACCCATAGTCAGTAAATATTTTTTCATACTGCGCAAGATTTTTGGACCTTTTCATGTTGGCAACGGCGAATATTGCAGGCGATGGAACGATGAGTTGTATGGGCTTTACGACAACATAGACATAGCGCAGCGAATAAAGATCCAGCGGCTACGATGGCTGGGTCATTTAGTCTGTGCAGACGATTTGAAACTTTTTCGCAGAAGCTCCTGTCTATCGGATACAATGTTATTACAGGAAGACTTGAATGAAAGGAATGCTCTGAATGATTGGGCTATGCACAACAAACTATGTCTTAATACTAGTAAATGTTTTCACATGACGTCCATCGTATTTAATGCTTTAGTCCATTCGAGGTTGAAGTACCCAGAAGTCCGTCATCTGAAATCCGGTGCAGTCCTTGAAGTACGTCTCCGTCATCAGAAATCCGTTGCAGTCCTCACATTCTCTTAGATGAATTAGCCAACTGCAGATCAACGGTTACTCGACAGGGACCAGAGCTAATAATCGGAATCAGTTTTACAGGAATCATGAATTTGATCAACGATTATGCATGCAATTTACATAAAGAGCGATGGTCCGGTCTAGAACGCTGCAGAACTGCAAAGTATTTTGTGACAAGCTCGAGCAAAAAACTGTCGAACTTTCTTCTAAAACTCGCCTAATACCGACCATTATTACAAAGCACAACCCATGGAATCAGCAAATGACCACCATTGGTATCATTGAGAACCAAATTTGCCTATCTTGCTTAGAGGAGGCGGATAGCACTGAGTATTGTCTCTGTGAAAGTCCTGCCATTGCTAGAGTAAAGCTACGAATTTTGAGTTACAATGTCATGAGAATGAGTAATATTCGTTCTCGAAAACTGGAGGATATTTTCAGATTTGTCAAATACTCTGGAAAATGCTCACAGCACTAGCTAAGTCTGTCTCTGTCTGTATTCTATCCTATATCTTTCCCTCTGTTACTTCTTTCCTTTCCAGAGCTTTGAATACGAGAGCAATGGTCTTTTTAGCCCTTAAATGTTTTAAGTATTACCAATTACTCAATGCTTCCCGGCTCGTCCTTCTTCAAATTTCATTTTCTCTTAGAATTGAATTCGCCCCTCTTACAAGAGGACTCGAAGAGTTTAACCGGCTTTCCAGAAGTCTTGATAGTAATTTTGCGATGCCAAGGTATCTCTTTAAGTCACTCATTGAGTCCTATTATGTATTAAATAAACTATCGAATTAATTTAGTTCATAAGTTATTGTTAAGTAGTCCTGTAAATCTAGTCAGTAAGGCTGTTACTATTGACTTAAATAAAGAACTACTAATTGTTAATATTAACCTCTTGGTTGATTTTATCTTTTATTTGAAACAAAAACTCAAGTTCCATCGTGATATAACTAAAGAGTGATCAGATTGGAGGTGTTTTTTCTAATGGGGTCCCTTTGACAGATCACGCGTGACTACTGTTAAACTAATTACATAATTTTTTCAGTATTCATTGACATTTCACCATTGAAAGACTTACAACGTTCATAAATCGTGCAATTGTATTACCAAAATCGGCGCTATGTGAAAAGTAATCATCACGCGCTCAGACCAACTTATGGTGTTCAGCAATCAGACTCATTTTTTGCTTAAGCAATATGTTAATAAGCAAAATAGTCATATTTCGGCTGAAGAGCAACCCAAAGTCATTCTAGAACGGCCATTACATCCATTGACAACAACCTGCGTCCTATGGGCTGGAGGAATCATCGACACATATTTCTTCAAAGACGAGGCTGGCGCGAATGTAACGGTGAATGGCGAACGCTATCGCGCCATGATAAACGACTTTTGGATACCGGAAATTAAAACCCGTGATTTTCACAACATTTGGTTCTAACAAGATGGCGCTATACGGACAGACCATACAGACAGACAACCCGTGAAACAATGGACTTACTGCGTCGTCATTTCGGTGAGCAATTTATCTCTCGTCTCAGACCAATGGATTGGCCACCAAGAAACCGGCTTCGATTGAAGCATTAGGAGCCAACATTACTAAAGTTATTCACGAGATACCAACCGAAGTCCTCTAACGAGTCATTTAAAACTAGTGCTTACGGATAGCCGAAATACGACGCAGTTGTGGCCAACATTTGAAACTGATTATCTTTAAAAAAGAAATGTCATGAATAAAGATTGTCCAATCAATTTGAATAATCGTTGTTTTATTTCGTTTTAAAATTCGATACCTCTAAATTCATCTCCCTTTATAAAATATATTTTTGATAACATCACTTTCACTTACTGTAGTAAAGCCAATCTGCTATAGGCGATATGGCTATGCCGCATTTGTACACATCCTGCTGCGTGCCAAGCACCATCGAAGTCACGTAACCCCCATAGCCCCATCCCCAGATACCCACACGTGTCTCATCTAAAAAACTAATAGTTTCCAAAAGATATCTGCAATGGAGCACACAATAAATATAATACTATGAATATATTTTTACGTAGGCAGTCGTTTTGCACAAACCTTAAAACAGAAATCTGATCCTGTACTTCCACGCCGCCCAAATGTCGGTACAGTTGCTTTTTACTTTGACCCTTCGCGCCACGAACATCTAAGCGTATATATATAACGTCGTTACGCGACGACATATACGTGCCCCAATCTATTCGAAATTTTTCTGAAACAGACTCGGAACCTGGGCGGCCGTTACTATGGGAGAAAAATATTTTATAAAATATGCCACTAAATAATGATAGTGAGAATTTTCGCATACACTTCGACCACAACCGGAAAGGCGGCATCCCTAAGTTCTTCACGCCAACTAGGCGGTAGAAGTAATTGCACTTGTGCACGACTCCCATGTGGCAATGGTATCTCGAATGAACGTTGTGTGGGTAACGCCAACTTTTGCAGGCGCTCCGTAAAGAACGGACGGGTGTCGTAAAGTATTTTTACCAAACTATGTGATTTTTGCATATGCACTCCCGACACAGGTAAGCCGGGCCCTTGGCATTCTAGTATGTAAAATTCAATACCGTATTGAGTTGCTATGGAAGACACTGGTGTCACGAAGGCATCGAAATGGGAACAATTCACGTAGTAGTAGCGACTGCTCCAAAGCGCTTCGCCTAAATCGCAGGTAATGCACTGCGGCTCACTTCTAAAATAGAAATAAAGCAATATTAAATATAAAATTATTTTTCACTATTTAAGATTCAACTTACTTTCTACTCTCATCATTGACCGGGTCCTTCACCATATACAAATGCCGCTGCCCGGGCTTTTTATCCTGGGTGCCTAGATAGTATACTAAGTGATTGACCGTATCCCAGCATAAGATTTTTAGCACCTATAAAATTGCCAACAAGCAAACTAGCGTTGAGCAACAACAAATTCACTTAAATATAATATATGTATTTGGCTTCTCACCTCATAACGCCCATGTGATATGACGGATATACGTTGTTGTGTAATAGTGACATGCTTGATGTGCGTGAAATGCTCGTTGCCGAACTCCTGTATACTCGCCAATATTAAAAAACTGTTACCGTCGGGGGCGAAGACAGGATGAGGAAGTATGTCAAGCCATTCATCTTCGGGAGCACGTTCTGAGTGAATCTGCAAAGAGGGAAAGAAGAAAAATTACAAGCTGCACACTTTTAGCAGCCCTTGATCAGACGCACGCGAATTCTGTGAGTAATTTCCGATAGACATAACTAGACTTACTAAGAAATTATCTTCGAAAATAAGTAAGAGTGTACAGAAGACATCGGTCATCTTGTACAGTTATCGCAGAGTAAATATTGGAACCTCTACCTAGATTATTGATAAACTTGTTCAACGATTGGGTAGTGGAATTCTAGTGGAAGAAACCTCTTAAGAAAACTGCTATCATTAAAATCTGTGACGAGACCTGGCCAATCAATACTCGACATGGGTAATCACTCGGTACATTTTAAGACGAATGACGCTGACTGAAGTTTTCAATAAGCAATCATCTGATAGAACTGCAAAGTGTTTTGTAACAAGCCCGAACAGAAAACTGTCGAACTTTCTTCTAAAACTTGTAAGAAAAGACGTTCGGTTGATAGTCGACATTATTACTGGAGGAGGCGAATAGCATGAAAATGAGTAATATTCGTTCTCTCAAACTGCAGGATATTTTCAGATTTGCCAAAGAATCTAGAAAATTCTCACAGGTCTAGCTACTTCCATGTCTATATTCTGTCCTATCTCTTCCTTTCTGTTACTTCTCTCGTTTCTCCTCGACTATCTACCCTTTTACTTTCCAGAGCATTAAATACAATAAGATTTTAAGCCTGAGGGTCTTATGAGTTACCAAGTCTCTCGGTGCTTCTTGGCTCGACTTTTTTCAAATACATATCATTTAATTTCAATCAGCATCTGATCAACTGGATTAAAGTTAAATTAAAACATTTGCGAATAAATGATCGTTCAACACAATTAAAAATTGAATTGATTTACGAAATCTGAAGTTACCTAAGCCGAAGACATCTTAAGCTTTTGCCTACAACTATTTAACACACATAAGAACTACGAGGAGTCCCAAGAAATCTTCCCCAACACTCTTTCCCATATGACCCCTTAATTCAGGGTGTAGCACAATGTTTTTTGTGGAGCTGTTGAGGTTAGGAAACGTCGAAATATAGACAGCATTTGCTTTATAACTGCCCAGAACATCGAAAACCGCGCTGCAGTTTCCAAGTGAGACATACCGAATTAAGATCTTTCGACCTTTGCACATTAGTGACAACGAGTATCGTAGGTGATGGAACCTGGAGCTGTATGAGCTTTAAGGTGACATAAACATAATGCAGCGAATAAAAATCCAGCAGCTTCTGGGTTATGTCGTCCGAATGGATACAAACGCTTCGGCTCTGAAAGTATTCGATGTAGTGGTTTCAGAGGAAAAGGAACGCCCCTTTGCGTTGGAAACGTCAGGTAAAGAAGGACTTGGCTTAACTTAGTGTTTCTAATGGGTTAGCTCGAAAAAGAAACGACTGGAGCGCTTTGTTAAACTCTGTCAAAATGACTTAAGCGGTTATTGCGCTTATCAAGAAGAAAAAGAAGATCTTTCGGCTCATTAAAGAACTGTCTATCAAAAGCGGTGAATATTCGGTTGGATAGAGCAGGACAGTGGGACAGAAGGTGCAGAATCATATCTTACACTGCCTATTAGATAGTGTCCCGTTTTAGCGGATATTAGTGTGCTAAGAATATACAGAGAGTCTGTACGTTCAGCACAGAGAGTCGTCCACAATTTTGAACGTGGGTTCAAGACCCGCCAGCTCATCTGCCCTATAGTTCCCCTCTATCAAGAGCCATAAGTCCATGTTACATTATGTTAAAATTACTCAGACATCTTGTAAAGAGTTGTTCGGCATTTCAAGGTTACCTCTTTCCTTAACGATTTTATCGTGCCCGGCTATCAGAGGAAATGTAGATGTCATGTACGAGTATCGCATCGTACTGTACAAGTGTTACGGCTTGAATAATGAGCGAGCCGATAGCTGAAAGAGATCCACAGATGGGCGGAATATGTACCCTTGAAGCAATTGTGTATGCATGGATTCTACCTAGTTTCAAACGACTCTCCCCCACTCTTCTTTTGAAGATAGGCGTATCATAAACTCTGTGAGTTGCATCAAATAGAAAACTGATTTTCGCCGACCAGTGCTATTATTAATTAATTTCTGTTATAATACCTCTTCGCATGTCCAATTTGTATCGGCAAGACAGGTCGCGATTATGCTGTAATTCTGAGAGCGAGTCAAATAGACGACAGAGACTTGGTGATTTTGTTCCGAAATCCAACCGGCCGATGTTATATAAAAATCTCTGCAAGAGATAGAAGTAAAAAGCTCAATTTTTATATATTTACATGTCACAATTAGTTGAACTCACTGTCCATCTAAAGCAGGAGGTGGCTTCAGTATAAAATACTGTATGTCTGTAAAATTACTAGCATCCACCAGCCAGAGTGTTACCTCTGGGTTCATTGTGCCGGGCGTTGGATAGCGCACATTTTTCGTTTCCGGAAATGAGCTTTCCGATGTCATGCCACTACCAGCAATAATCGCACCCGACGCAAGCCATGGGTATGTCATCATACTCACTTTGCTGTCGTTGAACGAGGCATACATAAAGTGTGTACCATCTTGGGAGGCCCATATCGCTTCCGCATTCTCTAAAATTTCCTCTGTACACAAATATATGCAAATATTTTAAACAAGAAAATTATAGCATTCGAACTCATTCACTCACCCTGGTAGAGCCAATCTGGTACGCCATTGTAAATAACATTTTGATACCCTGTATTTGTGATACGTAAGTCCTCCTCGTCAGTGGGTGATTGTCGTAGGTAGATGTCGTTGTCGACAACGATTACCAGGGAGGTAGTGTTGCCCAGCCAAGCGGCATACTGCAGGCGTGTACGCTGCACCTTGGGCGAGTCCTTTAGCTTTACAGGCATATGGTGATCGTTTTCAACATCGTAGATTGTATAAAATGCGGTAAAAGATTTTTGAAAAATCTGAAATTAAAATTAGTTTTCCATATTTATACAAAATGGGTATACGATTTTTGTTTCTTCTTTCTTTTTCATACCTTCTTAACATTATGCCTAAAAAGAACATATCGCAGATCGTGTGAGCACTGATAGCCGCGCACATTTAGCTGCCGTAGCGTATGATTAGTAACGAGCGTGCTAACCGAATTGCTGGTGGTGTCCAATATAGCCAGTCCGCCGTCATCTGACTGGAAGACATACTTACGCGTGGTAACCCAGGCGGGTTGCAGGCGTGTGGGCGTCAAATCGCCCTGCAGGTACTCGTCGAGTATCATACGACGACCTGACCAGTACAGCAGTTCATCGACATAACTGAAGGGATGATACCAGCACAAATTTAACGCCATATTACAATGAAAAGAGATTCGTATAGGAAAATATTTTTATTTTGGTTTATATTATATATATTTAACACACACATGCGCATACTCACCCTAATAGATAGATTGCGGTTATAATTCCGGCTATTACAAAACTAATAACTAACAGTGAAAATATTATGCTACGCCAATTATGGCCTTCATCCAAATCTAAATCATCATTCTTTTGTTTGGGATCTTGCACCTGCAAGGTTTCGTCAGGTGGTAAACGCCATGACCCGCTGCCGCCACCACGATCCGATGTCACATTAGCATGCATTGCAATTTATCTCTAAGATTGGCAGGAAGATTCAGATTCAAAAGTACAGTAGTTGCATTTCCAGACGAAATTATAATTTTGAAGACAACGTTGTGGAAGGAAGCAATACGTGGCTGTATGAGAAGCACTTTTTATTTGGTTGACTTTGGAAAATTGTTGTGTAAAATATTATCGCTATCCAGGACATCATTTATTGTTTTTATTGTATACGCCTCGAAATAGTGTGTATGGGAAGGTTTTCTGAAAAAAGATCATAAACAAAAAAAGCTAGTAAAGTACAGCAATGTAAGAAAAATAAACGATAATTGGTACAGGTAGATTGAAAAATACTGAAAGCGATGCCTGTCGATGAGCAGAGAAAAAAAATTCATGCGCAATTTTAATATTTATTTTTTTTTATTTGAACTAATTTTTCTTAATACAAAATATAAGTATATATATATTTCCATGTTTTATATTGTAAAATAATAAGTCGTGCCATAAGGGGTTATATTCAATGAGAATTTTCATAAAATCAATTTTTTTTTGTCTTAATATACATATATTTAAAAATTCACACAGAAAATTTAATATTGTTCCCATGAATATTTTTTCGAAGTTATACGCAAATTTGAAAAGGCGTTTCAGAGTGCTTGACAGTGCTTTTCAAACTTTAAACGCGTTTTTCTCAAAATGGTGTTTTCAAAGTCAATGACCAACATTAAACGAAAAAGGCTAAAAGATAACAAAAGATATGTGTACAAATTTTTACATCAATAAATTTAAAAGTTTACTCAGAAAAAATTCAGGAAAATTCACATTTTTCGGCCTTCTAACTGTATATAACCCCATAAATTCTGTGATAAATTTTACAATGCATACAGGGAGAACAAATTTGCAGAAAAAAGTTCCGTTATTTTTGCTTTGTTCGTGTGCATTGTCTACTCATAAATTATACTCAGTTTCGTGGCAAATTTCGATTGTTAACAATGGAGTGGGGAGCTAAGGAAAATCGCATTGCAGTGATTGCATTACAAAAGTGTGATAAAAGTGCAAGTGAGATTTACGAATTGCTGAAAAAAATTAATATAGTATTTCAAGAATGCTTGTTTACCGCCCATCAATCGTTTTCCCCAAACATCTGAAAAGACAGAGGCAACCAGCCTCTAGGCAGGCACGCAGTTAACGGCCATGAAAATATTATTTCCACAGATGCGAAGATTTTCACTGTTGAAGACGTTTTTATTAAGGCAAATCGACAAAATCTATGCTAAAACTTCTAAATACGCAAAACATTTTGTTTCAAGGGTTCAGCGTGACCACCACCCAGGTTCCGTAATGCTTTTGATGGGAAGTGTCTTGGCGTCACATCTCTTCCTTTCTGCGAAAAAGGGGTAAGACCGGGGCAAAAGTGTATCAGTAAGATGTCTTAAAAGGCGTGGGGAAGCAGTTGAGCAGTACTCTCTTCAATGGAGAGCGTTGGATCTTTCAGTAAGTTCCACTCTTGCCCATAAGGCAAAAACCACCCAGCAGTGGCTGAAAAACAATATTCCTGGATTCATAGCCGCAGAATATAGGACATTTGGAAGTCCAGGTTCGACTCCATTGAACTATAGTTTGTGGTCAGAATTGGAGAACATGGCCTATGGATTACCTCACAGAAATTTTGAGAGTAAAAATTATTATAATTTCGTATCTATAACGGACTTAACTTGGAACAGAACTTAGTCCTGATATATTTCGATAAAAAAATTTATTTTTATAAAATATATTAATAAATAATATTTTTAAAAAATATATATTATTAATATTATATTACCAAATCGCTAGTTTTGAATGCCACTCAATAAATGCATAGAAGTTAACTTATGAGTCCTACGCTGACTGCACTCCTATGATAACTTGCAACAGTTGCAGTTTTGGACTCATTCAATGGGTAGGAGAGGAAATATATATCCTGGCGACATGCAGTCTTTGGAGTCTACAGGTAGTTTGAGTCTTATGCTGGTAGTTCTACACACTATCAAGCAACGGCAATTATCAAAAATATATTGGGTATGGGAATAAGTTTCCGCCCTCGTAAAAGAGGTATCGCTGCTGATACTATTTTTGTGTTCGCTCTGGTAATATATTGGAGATTTGAAGGTATATATGTGAGGTCTCGATCGCAGTAGTTGACAGCGTAAAGATCCTTTTTTATCTGACATCGAAAACGTCTACGTTCGTCCCGAAAAAACAGCATTTGCGGGAAGTCATGCTTCATTACTACCTTTTAAAGAAAAGTGCCGTTGAAACGTGTCGTATATTGATCAATATGTACGGTAATCGCGTTCCATCAGTTACAACTTGTAAAGAGTGGTTTCGACGCTTCCAAAGTGGCTTCGACGAGACTGATAAAGATCGCGAAGAAGCATTGAAAAAATTCGAAAATACTCAACTACAACAATCATTGGATGAAAACGTATGTCGAACCCTTGATGATCAAGATCCAGATCAACCATCGCACGGGAATGGTCCAGAAAGCGGGTAACTGGGTGCCACATCAATTGCAGGAGAGGGATATCGAGACACGTTTGGTAACATGTGACACGCTTCTTGAGCTGCAGAAAAGAAAAGGTTTTCTGCATCGAATCGTCACTGTCAAAAAAGTTGGAGCTTGCCAGGTGAACCAAGTCCATCGACAGCGAGTAAAAATATTCATACTTCAAAAGTTATGTTGGGTGGGATCAGAAGAGTGTTATCTATTATGAACTCTTTAAACCATCTGAAACCATCACTGGACGTTCGTTACCGACTGCAGCTAAAGCGTTTGAATCGAGCTCTCAAAAAAAAGCGGTCGGAATGGTACGGTAGACATGACAAATTGATTTTGCTGCATGACAGCACCAGGCCACACTTACCTAAATCGGTCCAGAAATATTTAGAAAGACTGAATTGTTATACCTTGCCCCACCCGCCGTATTTCCATTACATTACACCTTCGGATTACCGTCTGCCCATATTGGAGAGCGGTTCATTTCTACAAGAGTATCGCAAACTGACTCAGTGAATGGATCAAGTCAGAAGAACTCGAATTTTCAAAGGAATCCGTATGCTGTTGTAGCTTCCAATGTTATTACGAAGCATGAACAAACGTCCGTTTTAAAGAAAGTCAATAGCAAATTAATCATGGATGAAGGATGTCTAAAGAATTTGTTTAATAAGTGCACTATACAGGGGTATTTGGGTGTTTTTCTGAGAGCATGAGAACTTAGAATGATAATAGAAACATGAAATAATGTTGGCATGATTTTTTTTTTATTATAATCTGGTAGGGAATTTCCCGGCATTTATTTTTGAAATATGCTACGCCGCGGCTACGAGTTACAAGGTCCATTCGATCAGTCCAATTTTTGACTACTCTTTCCAATAAATCTGAATAATAAATCTAAACGAGCCGAATCAGCAAAAATTCGACGCAAACGATGGTCATTTGGTTTTAATTCTTGCACGAGCTATATTTTATAGGCACATAAGCCAAGATTCTTACGTAAAATTTCACACGTAATCGAATAACAAACGACATTTCGGCGTCTTATTCAAAACTTCGCTCTATGAGACGAACAGATTTATTGTTTTCAAAGTAAATTTCCACAATTTGGAAGCGCTTTCTATCAACGGTTCATGGTGACTTGTTAAAGCTTACTGAACAGAAATTTCAATACAATTACATATGTCATACAATAATAATTTCAAAAATTCACATTTTTTCAGGCGCACATGTACAGGGACTTTCAGAAGCGATGTCCAGATGTCTGTAGTGAATACTTCCTAGGGGTACCTTTTTTTGACGTCACCTTTGACATTTGTCAAGCAGACAGGTGTACAATTTCACACGATAGAACAACGCGTTAAACTTTACTGAAACTTATTTTGTAAGTGGTCGATCTTTAAAAAGAACATATCGGAAAATTCGTTGGTATGAAAACTGGCATGAACTGGCAGATCAAAAAACTGAAGCTGGACGATCTGTTTAGAATATTGGTCCTGTAGCGCAACCCTCCACATCGATAACTTGACGTTCCCGTTCTCAACAATTAGGCATTTATGAATCGCCTATTTGGCGGATTTTACCTGTAGTCGAGCTCATGGTGGACATTTAAATGACGTTATTTTTCATATAAAATTGTTAAGAGCTGTATTTTGAATAAGAATAGTGAAACCTAAAAGAATCAAAATTTTCTCAGGTTTTACTTTAAAACAACATCTAAGGGTGTCTTTTGAAAGACCTTTTATTATAAGCTTCTTCCCATAACGGTTGCATATTCCATATTAATTTCTACATGCAAAATTCAACCAAATTTATCAAAATTTTAAACTTTTTTAAAATATGCTGTTTTGAAGTCCATTAAATTTTGGTATTGTATAAATTCCCTTTTGAGGTAGTTAAATATTCTCGTTGATTTTTGACTACCTTTTGTTGTCGGTGTTGCAGATTTCCTTCGCATACTACAGGGTCCGGCACTCGAAGTGTAACCAATTAAAAAGTCCATAAATTTAGTTTGGAAAATTAAGTTTATTCAATTCATATTAAAAAATGTGTGAAAATAATACAAAATTAAGAATCAATTTACTTTTGCTCGATATGACCACCTTTTGCCTTGACTATGACCTTGAGACGGTCCAGAAACGAATCGCAAGCTGCCCGAATGTAACTTGCAGGCCCACTCGCGGACAATGGCTTTTTTCAGCGCCCCGAGACTGGTGAGTTTTTTAGTTTGGACCTTGCTCTCCGAAATGATCCAAAGGTAATAATCCATCGGATTCGCGTCTGGTGAATTTGAGAGCCTTTGTGCGGACGTTATGAAGTTCGGAACGTTGTTTTTTAGCCATTCTGTTGCAACGTTCATGGTCTGCCACCAAAATATTTGTCTGCCCAGGGCTTCAAAGCAACCTGCAGAATACTTTCCCGATAATATTTCGCATTTACCTTGACGCCAGGCTCGATGAAAACGATTGGAGAACGCCCATCTGCGGTACAGCGGCCAAAGCCATTACCTGTGGCCGTTGCTGCCTCCTGGTGGCCAGTCGGTGACTCAAATTCTCGTATGAACGGTCGGTCAAATAAACTTTATCCTTTTGGGAGTTTACGAATTACTCAATTTGAAAAAATTTTCTCGGCAGAAAACACAATGTTCGGAAATTGATTGCTTTCAGCCAAGCGAAGCAACTCCTTCGCTCTCTCACGTCTGTCTTGTTGCTGCCTTGATGTGATATCATGCGCCTTTTGGATATTGTAAGGCTTGACTTTAAGATCAGTATTCAATATGCGGCGGATGCATGATATTTTCAGTTATTTCGCCATTTGATTGGCACTTCGTCGGAGATTTCACTTTTTGAACCATTTGACTTGACGTTGCAGTATTTTGATGACCACCTCCATGACGTTGCGCGATGCTACCAGAATCATTGTAACGATGCGATATTTACTTGAAGATGCTCGAGTTCACGAACAATCGCTGGTTGTGAATTTCCAGCCCAATATAATGAAATCACAATATTACGTTTAAAATCCATTTAAGTCTCAGCAAAATCCTTCCGCGCGCTTGTAAATAATACTCTGGACTGTCATTTAATTAATTAACAGACAGCGGCTGCGCATGCCGGACCCTGTATATCATAAAATGTTATATTAATATAAGATATCAAGCATTCGTTTTATAGAAGAAAATTCAGAGTACAAGAAGAAATTAATCACAGATCCAAAAGAATTTTGAGCCACCTTAAACTTACACAAAAATTGAATGGGCTGGAAAACAGCTACCTAGAATTTTTCTTGTACTTTCTTGAGTGACTCACAGTTTTATGCTACCTCTGAATGGCAGATAGTTTTTAAGAGAAACTTTTTCATGGTAGAAATGCACACGAAGTTTTGCCACTTTCTGTCGGTAGCCGAACACTATTAGAAAATTCGTATAGTGGGCAACGAATTCTGAACCAATAGAATGGTTATAACAGGTGGCGCTAAAGTAGTCCTCCTATCAGAAAATGCTATCAATTTTGCGATTGGCCCTTAATGTCAGTTCTGTTTTGACATTTGTATAGTAAACACATGCGAAATACACGTTAATAAACAATGTTACGCTACACTGCTCCAGAACGCGGAATATTGCTGACTATTTGACCAATAATCGGTCGGTGACTTTGGCACAACGTGAATTTCGTCGCAGATTTCCTCGCCATCCAACGCCTACTGGTGAAACACTGCGACGTTTAGCCGCTCGCCTCGAAGAGACTGGCACAACACGAGATGCTGCCAGGCGTGGCAGACCCCGGAGTAGCCGTTCTGCAGAGAATATTGCTGCTGTAGCCGAGGATGTCATGGAAGCGCCGTCGACATCGACCAGACGACGTGCCACGCAAATGGATATCAGTCGACGGTCTTTACAGCGAATTTTGATACAAGATTTGAAGATGTTTCCGTACAAAGCCCAGACGGTGCATCAGCTGTTAGCTGCTGACCGCCAATCGCGTCTAACATACGCTCAAGCCATCCTTAATCACCACCAAGAGGAAGATGATTTTTCATCAAAAATAATCATGAGTGATGAGGCCCATTTCCATCTTAGCGGGTACGTAAATAAGCAAAATTTACGCTTCTGGGGCACTGAAAATCCGCGTGTAACCCACGAAGAGCTATTACACCCGCTCAAGGTCACTATATGGTGTGCTGTTTTCGCTGGAGGAGTCATCAGACCTTTTTTCTTCGAAGACGTCGCGGGCAAAACGATTACTGTGAATGGTGAGCGCTACAGAGCAATGATCAACGAGTTCTTTTTGCCGCAACTTGATGAATTGGGATTGGAAAACATGTGGTTCCAACAGGACGGTGCAACGGCACACACTGCACGTGCCACAACCGATATGCTGAAGGATGCATTTCCCGGGCGACTAATCTCCCGTTTTGGCGATTTGCACTGGCCAGCAAGATCGCCTGATTTGACCGCTCCAGACTTCTTTTTGTGGAGCTTTTTGAAGTCGCGGGTTTATGTCAACAAGCCTCAGAGTCTTGCAGCTCTTAAAGACAACATCCGTCAAGAATGTGAGGAGCTATCGCCGGAAGTTTTGGCCAAAGTGATGGAAAATGCCATAAAAAGGGCTCAAATGGCAATCAACTGTGGCGGCGGCCATTTACATGACATCACATTCTCGAGTTGATGTAAAAAAAATTAAAAGACCAAATAAAAATAATCCGCAAGAAGAATCAAAGTTTTTCATTTTTTTTTTTTAAATTACAGCCAAAAACATCACAAGGTTACTTTTGCGCCACCTTGTATATACGGTTACTATGGTACGGTTACGAATTTCTAACCCTATTATATATATATATATAATTGGCGTGCACACCCTTTTTGGGTGTTTGGCCGAGCTCCTCCTGCTATTTGTGGTGTGCGTCTTGATGTTTTTCCACAAATGGAGGGACCTACAGTTTCAAGCCGACTCCGAACGGCAGATATTTTTATGAGAAGCTTTTTCATGGCAGAAATACACTCAGAGGTTTGCCATTGCCTACCGAGGGGCGACCGCTATTAGAAAAATGTTTTTCTTAATTTTGGTGCTTCACCGAGATTCGAACCTACGATCTCTCTGTGAATTCCTCAAATAATACAGAAACAAACCTCAATGTCAGTAATGAAATTCATTACGTATGAGCATCATAAGCTAGGGTAATCACTGAGTACTTACAGAGTGAAACGAAAAGAAAAATCTAAAATGCAATCGGATATCTTCTTTTTGTTACAAACATTAAAAGAGTAGGGAGACGCTGCGAAGACTGTAGAATTTCGCGCACCTACATAAATTTTCTTGGGCATAAACTTACTATTACAATTGCATAAAAGCGTATATTTATAAATAGTAGAATGCAGAAATCTCTGTATGCAACCTATGTACTAAGTAAGACCTTACTACCTAACTAAGTGAGAAAATTACGTAGTCGCCCATTAACGCTCTTCTGTTACGCAACAACTACTCGTAACAAAGAATCTCATCCTTGACTGAAACAAAAGGTCTTACATTTCCTTTCAATGGCTATTTATTAGAGATTTTATCATAATTACATAATTTCTAGCCTAATAAACATTTGCGCCCATGTTGCTTGCTGTATCCATTCAGCAATCGAACCACTTGAGGGTTCACTTCATGACGCAGTGTAGCGTAAAGCGTAAAGACGAAAGTGTAGATAAGTAAATATGCATGCATGTGTGCACACATACATAAGCGACAACTTCGACCTTACTCAACTTGTGGCATATTAGTGCATGTGTATTACTCATCCTCCGATTCTGCTCCTAGTTGTCATATAATGAATGCATACCTTGGATTTGTTTTTTCTTTTTTGTCTGCCAAAAGAAGGCAGCCAAAACGGATTTCAAATTTTTCATACAAAATTTTGAAATCATTGGTGTGGAAATCCTCAAGTCATTAAGTTACTCTGCTTCAAGCAAGAGTAGGAGAAGAAAACTGTGAGAAGAATGGCAACAGTCGTCAAATTTGGTTACTAAATGAATTCAAAGGTCAGCACATTTGATTGATGATGATGATTTGATTTTGCATTTCTAACGAAAGTAGTTATGAACCTGTATTCATTTGTATGCATTACTAGCAGGTGTGTATGCATATACATACAGGGTGTCCAAAGGCAAAAATAGGTTTTTAATTTAAAGTTGCTCCCTAAACGCTGAGTGGATGATCCAACGCTAGTTTCGTTCATCTTCTTCTTTAACTTTTACTTTAGGTTTACCTGTTTTTCTTTACACAAAAGAAAGTAACGAAATTAATTAAAGAATTCACACATAAATTTGTATACATTCCAATATAGTATCCAACTTTTTGCCCATCTTTTTCGCCTTCTTCTTGACTGGACAGTTAACCGCTTACGCGATTTTGGCCGAATTTAAAATGCGAATCTAATATTTCCAACGCAGAGGAGACCTTCCCCTTTCTCTGGTACCACCAACTAGTACCGCATCGAATACTTTCAGAGCCGGAGCGTTTGTATCCATTCGGACGACATGATCCTATGTCTATGTCGTGGTAAAGCTCATACAGCTCATCGTTCAATCGCTTGCGATAGTCGCCATCGCCAACATGCAAAGGTCCAAAAATATTCTGCAGAATCTTTCTCTCAAAGGTTCCAAGGGACGCCTCATCGGATGTTGTCGTCGTCCAACTTCTGGTCCGTACGTTAGGGCAGGCATGAGGAGAGCCTTATAAAGTGTTTTTCTCGTTTTGTTCGTAGAGAGAGGATTTATAACTAACATTGTTATCGGTGTTAATGCTGGTTCCTAAATAAGCGAAAGTATTCCATCAAGAGCTCCTTTTATCAATCGATGCTAGGGGCTAAAGTCACATGATCGTTCTGCCCCTTACGAACTTTACATTGTCGGTCACATCTGTCCGGGTTCTCATCTCCTCGTTGCTGATGTGGTCTAGTCTAGTTTTCCCAGCCACCATACATTTTCGACCTTACAATTGTTTTGTAGATTCGTGTTTTACTCTCCACGTTCATTTACTTGTTTTTCTGAACGATTTCTCGCAGACACCCTGTTATCCGTGCACCGTTTGGGCATCTCGCTCACTCTTCTATTATTATATTTTGACTGCAAAACACATTTAAATATATTTAAATTGCATTGCTTATTCTATCATAAGGCGGCCAATCTCCAGCTTGCATCTTTTAAGGTCCTTTGAAAGTACTAAGGATTTAGTTTTCTTCAGTTGCAACTTCCTTATCGTATTTTCTGCAAGTTATAACAAAACGGGGCAGAAGCCTTTGACGATTATCTTTTTTGTTATTCATGCGATGTATTCATGCGATGCCGCATTGGGCGGATGAAAAATCTGGTGCGTTCGCAGTCGAAGCGTATTTCAAGGCCAATTATTCGTGGGCACCTACTTATGTTACTCACTGCTATCCTCTTCTCCCAGTGGAGCATCAACTTCACTTCACAATTCCCAAGTAACGACGGTTTGGTGGACTAATGGAGTAATTGGAACATATTTTTCTAAAAATCGTCGACGGCAAGCAACTTCTGGGGACGGTGCCTTTTATCGCCGAATGCTTAATGACTTCCAAAAATGTGAGAGCATCCTTTTTTCAATACTCACGCCACGCCGCACACGAACAGACCATGACGAAACTGCGTGATTTCTTACCTAACAAACTGATGAGCCGTTTCGGTGACGTATCCTGGCCTCCCAGTTCGCTCGATCATATCGCTATGGACTTCTTTGTGTGGGGGTAACTCAAAAGTAAAGTCTATGGAACTAATCGAGCGACCATCTCAGCACTAAAAGAAAATATCGGTCGCGAGGTTAAGGGGGGGGGGGGGGGGGGGGGGTAGGGTCACAAAATCGAAATTTTTTTTCTTCACTCATCTTATAGTAAATCATTTCAAGAATGTTGTGTCAAAATTTTAAGTGGATCGGAGCAGAACTCTCAAAGTTATAGCCTTTGTAGGCACTCTACCTCGAATGCGGAGCATCGATAATTTCTCAGAGTCATTTTTTCAAACGCGTTTTTCCCGAAACGACTTCTTAAAAGTCGGTGCCAATCACAACTCCGAAACTATTCAACCGATTCTTTTCAAATTTGGCACACGTTTTCTAAATCAAAAATACCTCCCCCCTACACTGTTTTTTTTTATTTTTTTTATTTTTAAGGTTGTTTTTCACTTACAAATATGGCGAAATTTTTCGCCAAAAATGCTCGTTTTACGTTTTTTTGCCACCAAAACTATATTACAAAAATGAAAAAAAAAAAATTTATTAATGTAGGGGGGAGCATTACGTCATACTTTAACTGAAAAATTCGACTTTTTTAGTTTCAGATGATTCTACGACGAATGCCGATTGGCACCGCAGAGCACCTCTCGAAAAACATATCTCCAAAAAAACTCTGTCATGGGCTTATTTGTCAATATTTTATTATTAATATTTTTTAAAAACTTATTGAAAAGATGTACAATAACATGCAACTGATTTTATTAAAGTATCTTAAGCCATATTTCTGTAAAAAATTCAAAAAAAAAGTGTTTTTTTTTTAGCGCTAAACCCTTACGTGAGGAGTGTCCCTAACAAGGTTCTTAAAGTTGTTGTTAAAAGCATCTGCTCGTCAGTATAATAAATATAAAGATAATTAGACAATTTTTATGAAAAAAGTAATTTTCGACTTTGGTGGTTTTTTTCTTATAAATATAAATTTATTATTTACTAATTACTAAACAGGTGTAACTCCGAGATTTTTAAAGATTTGGACACCTTCCTCGATTTCTGTCAGACGCTATGAGTCTGATTTGGTTCCTGGGGCGGTGGAATTACTCTCGTGGGAGATTAAGCGCATCCAAGTTTAACGTGGGCGACCCCTGCGTGTCGACTTCCTTGCGGACTCCACTGAAATGCCATTTTGGCAGCATTATTGCCTTCTCTACGGAGGGTATGTCCAATACAATTCCATTTTCGTCTTTTTTATTTCGGAATCAATTGGGCAACTTTAAGTAAGCAGAAGGAGGTATGTACTGGAGATTGTTCTCAGCCCAAAGACGTGGGCAGACACAAGCCAGATCTCAGAACCATATAAGCGAACCGATTTTAAGTTTTGTTATTAGTGACAAGGTGCGAAATCGCCACAGTTTGCTTAGCATATGAAACGAAGTTCGTGCTTTACGAAAACGAGCTGCCACATCTGCAACTGCGCCACCATCTTTTGTGATTTGGCTACCGAGGTAGCAGAACTCATTCACATCTTCGATGGCATTTTCGTTGGTACTAGGTTCAAAAGCAGATGTGTTTATTCTTTGTATTCTCAAAAGTTTAGTTTTTGTGAAGTTTATTTAACACCGCTCCTCGTGACTTCTCTTCTAGTGGCGTTAGCTGATGTGTAAGTCATAATGCAGATATCGTCAAAGTAATCTATTTCTTTAAGTTTCTGGTTTAGCCTCCATTGCAGTCCTCCTGGAACTTCTGCATTTGTGAGTTTGAAGAACTATTATAAACAAAAGCGGCGACAATAAGGTACCCTGTCAAAAAGCTTTGTATACAATTTATTAAAATTCGGCAAATTTTAACCGTTTTACTCAGAATTTATAACAATATGTTGGGCATATAGTTTTATAGATCATTGATCAAGTTTCAAGAAGACCACAAATGACATTGATTTTTCAGAATTTTTTTCGGGCGCGATTGGAAGAAAACACCCACATCGTTAGCTTTGCCTGCCTTGAAGGTCCTCAGGGCAATGTTTTATGTCCAATACTCTTTGAGTTATTTATCAGCGACATAAGCAATTACTTTTCATTAGTTAAGCTTCTGTAATATGCTGACGACTTAAAAATATTTTCAGTTATAAATAACATAACTGACTTATGTAGGCTTCAGTCAAATATAAACAAATTTATTATGTGGGGTCAAAAGTCACAAATTTCTTTAAATATCAAAAAATATTATAATGTCGCTTTTTCCAAAATCCCTATGGTCTTTCATGTACCTTATAGCTTATCTAATATTATACTTCAATCTCTTAAAGAATCTGAAGATGTAGGTTTAAGTTTTGACCGTCGTTTTACATTTATGTATCTTATCAAAATTATATTCTACCTTAGGTTTTTGTACGTCGGAATAACTAAAATTTTACGTACCTTTATACCCTCAAATTGCTGTTTACTTACTGTATTCGTTTGATTTAGGTTGGAATACGCCGCGTTTATTTGGCGGCCATACCATAAATTTTTAATCGGTAGGATCTTGATCAGAAAAAAGTTCATCAAAAAGTGTCGGGATTAGACTTAAGTGGAAGGAAATTGAAAATTTTAAATCAAAAATCTCTCGATTAGCCGTTGTCCAAACGATTAAAATCTTTCTATCAAATCTACAATTTTATAAGTAAAATCTATAAAATCTCGCACGGTGCACGGACAAGATGAGTTCCCTCAAGGCAATCATTATTGAAATATTTTTATCATTTACTACAAAAGGGAGATGGGGATCAATATGTTGCAAAAACGCTATTATTGCAGTTTCAAATTAAATAAACAAATAAATAACTGGCGAGTTCACTTCACAAGTGGATGGACCTACAGTTTTCAGCCGACCTCGAGCAGCAGATGGTTTTTTTGCCTGCTGAGGGGCGACCACTATTAGAAAAATCTTTTTCTAATATTTGATATTGATGATTCGAACCTACACACTCCTGAGTGATAGTCACACCCCAAACCATTCGGCTACGGCGGCCGATCAATTTCAAATTGCTCAACCTAAAAATTGTTCATACCTTTGGCAAAACTTTAGACACGCCGCAGCCTTCTTCACCATAAGTAGGGCTCACAAAAGTACTTAAAACGTTAATTAAAATGTCAATTTCTATTTCATTTTAAAAAGTTATTAAAACAGCAAATTAATAAAAAAGAATAAAATTAATATTTATTATTATTATTACTAAATAGTTTTCACAATCAGGTAATTGATTGCATGGCCTACTCTAAATTATGCGATATTTATCACTATTATTATTTATAAACGGACTCCGAATAAAGCACCGCTACCCCCGAACAGTGGCGGCGCTAGCCACGTGTCATAGAGAGATTACATATGTAAATAAATTCATTCCGGATATAGAAACGCAAAAAGTTTGCGAGTAAGAAATAATCAAAAGAAAATTATTTTATTTTATTTTGTACGTACGTATTAAATAAAGGCCGCCGAATTGTGTGCGCACGTTTTGCATGAATCACGGCAACGACCCTTAAATACTTATGTCTACGTACTAGTATGGATGTATGTATGTAAGTCTGCATATATATATGTAGCTTACCACGAAGGGAGCTTAAGTGGAACTAAAAGGAGCTGGGTGAAATAAATATAGCGTGCAGTTGGCGGCGAGATGTAGGATTCGAGCAGTGAAAACAACTATGCCAAATGCCATGAGAACTAAAAACTAAATCACTTACTCATTCATTTTCAAACACACCTCCACAATTAACCAAAAAAAAACTTAATTCCGAAATTCGCGTCTTACTTTGCCATTACAATGGCACAGTAGTTGGTTTCGCTTAATTAGTAAATATTTAGTTTTCTGTTATATTTACGAGGGTAGTCTAGCTAATGCATAGTAATGATATAACAGTATTAGGAAGCTCAAGCCCACATGTAAAACAGACTCTTTCTGGCCTTTCGCTATCCTGCTGAAGAACTGATCCTCTTGCAATTACTTCTAACAAAACGTTGACTTCTGTTATCTTTGTTGATGACTGGAAATTGCCATCCGTTAAGAGTGGAAATAAAAACAACGGTCGCAATTATATGCCAGTTTCGAAGCTGTCGTGTGTCTCAACACTTTTTGAGATAACTGTGAATGAAGAGTTATATTTTGCTGTCAAAGGCCTAATTTCCAGCAAGCAGCATACTTTCGTCGCAGGCCAATCCATTGTTACGAATTCGTCGACTTTCAGTGATTACCGCATGTTTGCTTTCTCAAGTTGATACAATTTACACTGACATCTATAAAGCCTTTGATAAAGTATCCCTATATTGGCGGCCACCGTAGTCGAATGGGTTGGTGCGTGACTACCATTCGGAATTCAGAGAGAACGTAGGTTCGAACCTCGGCGAAAGCCCAAAACGAAGAAAAAGTTTTTTCTAATAGCGGTCGTCCCTCGGCAGGCAATGGCAAACCTCCAAGTGTATTTCTGCCATGAAAAAGCTCTTCATAAAAAATATCTGCCGTTCGGAGTCGGCTTGAAACTGTAGGTCCCTCCGTTTGTGGAACAACATTAAGATGCAAACCACAAATAGGAGGAGGAGCTCGGCCAAACACCCAAAAAGGGGCGCGCCAATTATATATTTATATATAAAGTATCCCACCGAATACTTCTGTCGAAATTTGCGTCAATGGGTATTTACTCCACCTTTTTGTCGTAGCTCAAGTTATATCTGTCCAATAGATACTGCGTTAATAATGCGACATCGCGTCCCTTTATAACGTTCTCTGAGTTTAGTTGTTGATGTAGATGCTCTAAGGAACCAGATTGAGACACCGCACCGAACAACATGATCAGCAAAATCATCGACGACGTACTACGGAAAAAAAGATAGACCTCGACACAGCGCAACAAAGTGAAGCCTCACAGACAGAGACACAAGAAGACGAGCGTATAGAATGAAAGACCTCGTAGACCTCGACGTGGGTGTATAGAATTGGTTCTTCATGGAAGCCATTCTGAGCCGTCCCGAAGTAATGCAGAAAGTAATCCCGGGGAGTGTGTCTCCCAAGAAGGAGAGGAGGGTTTTTTTCACCACTCTACGCAGTAGACGACGATCGCGGTAAGTGCGATCCACGAAAAAAAAAAAATCTCGTCCTCTGGTGTCCTGCAGCGGAGCATTTTCAGATAAAAACCCTACCTTTTTATAAGCTTAGACTAAATTTCTGTTCAGCTTTTTATAAGTTTAGATTCCAAAAATCAACAACGTGCCCAAATGAAAATTTACGAAAATAGATGCGCGGATATGTAAAGTTCCGTTGGGCTTCCGTTGCACAGTGTACGTACTGGCAGTGACAAAAATAACACCACAGCCCTGCAATAAATTCTCATTACAAATATTTGTTTACAAAATGTAACACTCCCTCCATTAAGTAACTACCGAGGAGTTCGTCCACCCTCTCTGACTATTTGTTTGGTAATTTGCATATTGACGCGACATAACAGTAAACTTGCGAAATACTTTGAAAACACCTAAAAATATGCTACGTCATGGTGGTGCCTGCGTCATAGCAAATCTAAACATCAAATTCGAAACCAAGTAAAAACTATTTACAAACGTACAAACAAAAAAACAGGCAATAGAAAGTCATGAACAAAAATAAATATGTATGTATGTACTACTTATATGCAATTAATGTATTATATATGTGAGCAGATATGTTTACACGTATGTAGATATATGAAGGCATGTTTGAAATTCATGCTGATATTTTTATTGTAAAGAGTCTTTCAAAAGTGACGCCTAGATGTTAAACACTTTGGGCTCAGTAGACAACTGAAAAGTAGAGCCCTCTCTTGAAAAACGAAAACAACGCAGTAAAAAAGCCTATTCATCCCTGTCCTTGTATATGGCACAGAAGCTTAGACGATGACGACGACTGATGAGAGAGCAATGGGAGCATTCGAGAGAAAAATTCTTCGAAAAATCTGTGGTCCTCTTCGCGTAGGCGAGAATGAGTTCCGTATGCAATGGAACAGCAAGCTATATGTGCTATACCGAGGTGTCGACATACTGAAGCATATTAAAATACAGCGGTTGCGCAGACTTGTCCATATCTCGAGGAAGAACGAAAATGCTCCGGCACGGCAGTCCTTCGAGAAGTAACCCACTGGTGGACGGCGAGGAAGAAGAACACTTAATCTACGTTGGACAGATGAAGTGAACCGAGCTAGATGGCACAAGATTTTAGATTCGCCTAAAACCGACATACGGTTGTAGTGCCATCTAAGTAAGTAAGATGTACACATTTAACTATGGCGACTTACCGAATAGAAAAATGCATTTTCAACATAGAAATTTCGTGAATTGATTCTTCGAACAATTTTGGGAGTTGGTTCTGGTTTTCTACACAAAATCATCTTGAGTGATGAAACTCATTTCATACTGGATGGATTTATCAACAAACAAAAATATCAACAAACCATCCGTCTGTATGATAATTCTGCAAAAGCTAGAGAGCTGATCTCTGACAAGTCCCGACATGTGACATGACGGTCTTGCTCTATCATTAGCAAGCATAGCATCGATATTTTTTGGCACAACAACTGATTTTGGACAACCTTTCCGGTCTTTGTCGACCACGAGAAAATTCCTTGTACCAGTTTTAACGGTGCTGAAGGCTTATGCTTTCTCGCTGACAATTTTAGTCCACCGATTCTCTTTTTAATCCACCTCGAAAATTCGTGCAAAAATAAAAACTATCATACTTAGTTACTGTGGGAAAACCTTTTTTTTATTTTTCGACTTAGTCTCCTTTAGGCTTATACACTTGGTCCAACGCTGTTTTAGTTTGTTCATCCCTTCCGAATAATAGAATTTATCCATGTCTGAAAAAATAGCCATTGTTTCTGCAAACACCTGCTCACTTCCTTAGTACAAGGGATCCGAGTGAGCCAAATCTGATGTGAAATAAGTTCGAGCCCTATTGTCATTAATTTTGCGACCACAACAGCTGAGGTGTGAGCTGGTGCATTGTCGTGATGGAAAAGGAAAATCACTCGAATTCCTCGATTCAAATGAATGCCGAATACAAAGAAATAGACCGATCGCTAAAACTTGATGTGTGTTCTTCCAAGATATGTTTCTAACGAAATATAACCTCGATACATGCCATTAGTGCCATCTCTCCGACTTTGCGTGGACTTTTCAAACGACCCTCGTACATCCAACATGCAATGAAAACGTCAAATGTCGCCTGATAGCACTAGAAGTGTCCAAGGCAAGAATTATAAATGCATTGACCTCGCATTGACAGTGAAAACTGATCCTGAATACCTGATTTGGTATATATTTTTTAGCTGTATCCTTACGCTTACTTTGCTAGACACAACATATATATCGTTAGGCAATAAAATATGACAAATTAATGGCCATTCAAACACAGATGGAATAACATATGCAGTTATTTTCGAAATAATCAACAATCACATCAAACAGTGCATTTGCGCTATGCTCCTGTGATGAAGCGAAGTACTCCCAGATGCAGCTGCTCACTGAAACCAGGTGAACAGAAACTTATGTCAAGTCTAATACTTACAATACCTCCCACCACCTCATGGAGCAAAACTTTCTTTAAATATTTAAAAAATAAAATCTTGTTTGATTAAAGCTTCACACCACACTTCCGGAGTTGAAGCTTTTCCAACTCAAAAACATTCGCGCACTGTCAATGCCCAAACTAACTACTAATACTTATACTCATATACTTGTACGTACATATGTAAGTATAATATTATATAATAAATATTTGTATTTTGACAGGCGAGATGGCAATTGGCGCGTTCGAAACTATTTTTTTTTTATTATTCACAAGTATTTAGTGCAAATATTTTCTATAATTGGCACATTCACCCTTTATCAGGTATTTTTTGGCCGATCTTCCCCTCGAATTTGTGATGCGCTACTACATACAAGTGCAGAAACTTACCGTTTTATGCCGCTCCGTATGGCACATGGATTTAATGAGAAGCTTTTCCATAGTAAACTTGCACGCGAGGAGCTTTGTCACTGCCTGCCGGGTGATCGCCGTTAGAAATAAAGTAGTTGCATATTTTCATATTTCATGGGCTTCGAACCTGAACGCACTGAGAGGTAGTGACAACCAAACTCACTCAGCTGCGGTGGCTGCCATATATAAATACATACATACATACATATGGGCTAAAAAGTCCCGGGCCTAAGAAAGAAAGCAGGTTTTTTTGGACAAAATTAGCTTTATTCATCAATATAATTTCCACCAACATCATTCAACAACACCATCATTCTAGCGCCGCTCTAACATTTCAATACCACTTTTGTAGAACGATTTATCCTTTGCCTCAAAAAAATAGACCTCAGTTTCAGCGATAACCTCTTCATTGACGCAAAATTTCTCACTGGCGAGCAATTTTTAGGTCTGTGAACAGCCAGTAGTTGCTGGGTGCCAAATCTGGCGAATTCGGTGGATGTGGGAGCAATTCGAAGCTCAATTCATGTAGTTTGGCCCTTGTTTTGATTGACTTGGGACACGGTGTGTTGTTTTGACGAAACACAATTTTTTCTTTGCCATATGTGGACATTTCTTTGTAATTTCGTTATTCTAACGCTCCAATATCGCTATATAATATTCACTGTTAAGGGTATTTCCCTTCTCAAGATAGTCGATGAATATTAATCCCAAAATACCGAGGTCATAAATGTTCTAGCCGATTGTTGTGCCCATTCGGGCGCTTTGAATGAGGTTCAGCAGTTGCTGTCCACTCAGATAACGATCGTTTTGATTCCGGAGTGAAGTGATAACTCCATGTTTCATTCACTGTCACATGCCGACGCAAAAAATTCGGTATTTTACGTGGCCAAACACCTATCAGAATCATCGACATGTCTTGTTTTTGGTCAACAACGAGCAAACGTCGCAGCCACTTTGAACAGCGCTTGCTCATAGTTAAATGCTCATGCAATTTAAAGCATGATATCTTTACGAGGTCAGCTAACTCACGCAACTTCACTTTTCGATCATTCAACACGACTTTGTGGATTTTTTTATGTTTTCTGGTGTTACCGTCTCATTTGGACGTCCACTGCGTTGTGCATCATCGGTGTCTCGGTGTCTCTCCGACCACATTTGAAGTCAGCAAACCACCGTTTTATTGTTGTGTATGATGGAGCGGAGTTCCCATAACACTATTCAAACCATTTCTTCGCTTGAACGGTTTTTTCCCCCATCAAGAAGCAGTGAAAATACGAAATACTTTTTGGTCCACTGTTTTGAAAATCGCAACTCTTAGCACAATAACTCACGAACTAATAAATAGAATATCATGAAATTTTAACAGCTGTATTTTTAAGATTAGTACTAACGGCCGTCGTAGCCGAATGGGTTGGTGCGTGACTACCATTCGGAGTTCAGAGAGAACGTAAGGTTCGAAGGAAGGAGCAGCTCGGCCAAACACCCAGAAAGGGAGTACGCGGCAATTATATATATTCATATACTAACTGAAAAAAGGTGAGTGCCATCTATGTGTTAGGCTCGGGACTTGTCAGCCCATGTGCCATATAGTATAATTAGAAAACATTTCTCATAGCCAGGAGAAGTGATATTAGCAAATTCAAGTTCGACATTGAAGACTATTTCAATTTTCTTTGTCGTGAACAAGTTTGCGTGCCGCTTACCAAAATACCAACACACCAACTCGTATTTATATTTAGATTTAGATTTACATGTGTTGTTGGTTGCACAATTGTCAGCAGTGTCAACTAGGCAAAACGCAAAACAAAAAAAAAAAAAACAAAAAACAAGAAACATGAAAAATATTACGTGTGCAATAATAAAATTGGCACTCAAGTGTATCGAATAGTTGTGAAAATAAAAAAAATATACTAATTTGCGACGTTGTTGTCACGCGTTAAACACACACTCACTCACTGCCCAGCCCACTCAATCGCGCATTGTGTGCGCAAACCTAAAAATGCATGATCAAAAATCAATAGTCACAGGTGATAATTCCAAAGCAATTTGCGCGCACTCTCATAAATATGTGTAGAAGCGCATAATCATAGTCACTCTGAGAAAACACTTAGGATATGATGTCAATAAATGGATTATCATCCCGCCTCATTCAATAACTATGGATATGATAAGCACATTTAATGTACTCGTATAGCATACAAATAAAAAGTGATAAGTGGTTAATAAAAATGGATGAGAAACGATTATCAATTTTATTTTATTGATATTCTCTGTGCACCGGCACATGACTACAAACTGATTATGGTATCTGTTGATAAGTATAAACTAAAAAAATAAAGTCGACTTCATCAACTTACTATTACCTACTCTAACTAAAGTGTGTTCTAGCTCAAGACTATTATTTGCCATAGTAACTAGCTAATACCTGACTTGTGTTTATAGGTACGTCTCAATAAATAAAGTAAAGACAATCAACAAGAAAAATATTAAACAAAATTATTTTTATTAATTTTTATCTTAACGCGAACGGATAAAACACTTTTTCCGGCATTCCCATTTGGGGCACAAATGAACAATTTATCCGTAGTACCAAGTCTGGAGCCGGCTTCATATAGTTGGTCATGGAAAAAAGATGGTTATTAGTTATTATACAAGGTGAAGTCCAAAATAAACAAGACTGAGCTAAAATCGAAAAGACAGGAGCTTTGTTCTGATCACTTCGGGTTTATATACTCAAAATTGTCCCGTCTGGCCTCGATGCACTGTTTTGCGCGATCTAAAAGCATTTCGAAAGAGTGTTTCAGGTCATTAACCGGAATATCCTTTGCCTCTACGGACGCAAAATGTTTTCCATTCATTGTCAAATGCAATTTTCCGAAAAAGTAGAAGTCACAGGGAGCCATATCAGGCGAATACGGTGAGTGGCTGATGGTTAAAATGCCATTTCTAGTAAAAAAATCAGTCACAAGAGTGGATCGATGAGATGGTGCATTATTATGCAATAAGCGCCAGCTTCCTTCTTCATGGGATTCAGGACGAATGCGATGCAACAAATGCTTCAAAACGCCAATATACCATAAAAAATTGCATTGACGGTTCGGCTCGTCGGCACGAACTTCTTGTGGGTAATTCCCTTGAAATCGTAAAAACAAATGAGCATCGACTTGATTTTTGACTTCTCCAAATGCGATTTTTTGGGTGGTGTCTCATCTGGGACCTTCCATTCGGCACTTTGACGCTTAGTTTCAGGTTCATGTTAGAAACACCGCGTTGCATCTTCAGTTACAATGTTGTACAAAAGTTCTCGTCTTTTCTCGCCTCTTTGATGAGGTCCTTCGAATGTTGAATTCTGAGCAAATTTTGGTCCTCAGTGAACTTGTGCGGAATGAATCGAGCACAGACCTTTCGTAAACCCAAATTATCAGTTAAAATGCGATAGATCGATGTTTTGGAGATATTTAACTCCAGTTCCATGAATTTCAACGACGATTTCGGTTCATTTTCGATGGCGTTGTTCATTGTCATTTATGTCTCACAACCATCTCTGAGCTCTAGCACAAGATAGACAATCATCGCCATAAACTTTTTTCATCAATGCAAATGTTTCGGTAAACGTTTTACCGATTTTAAAACAAAATTTGATATTAGCTCTTTCTTCGAAACTCAGTTTTGTACCGAAGACGCAAACATACTGACACTTTCGACGCAATAACTTCGCTTCCACTGAACCGAATGTCACCAAGCTTTCACTGGAAGTCAGCTAGGATTGTAACCAGTCTTGTATATTTTGGGCTTCATCTTGTATAATATATACACAGCGTCTTCCAAAAGTGACGCGCAGATGTTAGTAGCGAATAATCCCTAGACCATACCTCTTTTTATGTCATCTTTGACATTTGTCAAGTAGCCAGCTGTACAATTTTACACGATAGAAAAACGCTTTGAAATTATTGATAATGAAAATGGTCTATCTTTAAAAACAACATATCGGAGAATTGGTGATTTTTGTGGTGGAAATAATCGCCCTAATGAGTCAACAATTCAAAGGTCCTTGGAGATTTTTATTAGTTTTATTAATGGATAATCTTGTGCCTGATGGAAGTTTTTTTTTTTCAAAATCAACAATATCGTGGCCCCAGGAAATATTTTGCAGAAAAAATCCTTCCTTCCCGTGTCTGGTTTTTTATGTTTTTCAAAAGCAGTATAAATTTTATTGGAATCTACCAAGCGGTTTTTAAGTTACAGTGATTACCAGATCAAAACACGTACATAGTTTTGAGAAAAAAGCATTTAAAGTTTTGCTACTTGTTCTCGAAGCCTCCGGAGGGCCCGAGCGCCCTTTATTTATTGCTGGATAACTCGAAAAGTATTTGTCGGATTCACTTCAAATTTTCAGACAATATTTTTAAGATATTATACTTTAAGACTTAATACTTGCCAGGAAGGGGACTGAATTGGACTCAGAGACCTGCTACCCCGGCATCCCACTGACAGTTGGGAAAGGGGAACCGTACAAATTATTTCTCAGGAAAGCGCAGAAAAGAAGAAGCTTCATTTCTTCATGTGCTATGTCGAAAACTCTTTGGCCCCAGTACCATATACGAAGGACTCAGAAAGTCCTTTGGACTCCTCGCCATTTAATTTCCAAACTCGTAGCTGTGTTTACCGGTCACTGGACGATCGGCGCACACGCGGAAAAGCAAGGATCACCATTTAACCCCCATTGCAGAAGTTGTGGAGACCTTTCAGAGAAGGAGACTGTTGAGCATTTTCTCTGTAAATGTCCGGGTTTGGCAGCTAGACGATTAAAATCACTGGGTGCTCCTTTCATCGACAGCCTGGGACAGTGCGCCAACCTAAATCTCATCAATCTTCTCCATTATATCATCATCAGCTCTGCCTTGCTGTAGTTATCTGCCTGTTGGAGGACTCATAATTGTATCAAAACGGCGCTTTAGTGCTACTTGAGGAGTGCCAAACTGGCACTTCAATCATTTGAATCTATTTGATTTGTACCTTCATTGATGAAATAATGAATAAATAAAAAAAATAAGCAAATAATATTAAAACGACATATCTTCTGGGCCTGAAAAAAGAAAAGCACTGCATGATTCAGCATTGTGCAAAATGAAGAAAACCTTTTAACGAAGAAACCTTGACGAAAGACTTCAAGGATTCAAGAAAAGGTTCGACTTTTTCAAATATAAGGCGAAAAACTGTTTTCACAGCCTAAGCTAGTAGACCCGTTTAAAGAAAAACTTAAAGCTAAAATGGCCAAATTGGAGTTGATGAGATCAGCTATATACAGGGTCCGCCATATAACTTTACGGAATTAAAAATGCTATAAAAAAGAAACTACTCAATATTTTTCCAAACTGTTTTTCCAAGGTCTTTACGCAAAATTCGTCTCAATGATGTCTCCGAAATGTCCAATTGTTGAGAATGACGGTGAACTGATGTTCCTGGTGATTCACGAACACTCTCGGCCACAGCAGCAATATTTTCGGGTGTACGCACGGCTTTTGGTCGGTCACGCGTTGGTTTGTCAATAAGCAACCCAGTTTCTCTTACTTTTTTCGCAAAGTAACGCACATACGCTTCATTCGCTGCTTTTCTTCTTCCCATTGCCGTACGTAATTTTCGTACACATTCTGCAACATTACCATGATTTTCAAAGTAATATCGCAATATTTCCCAGCGTTCTTTGAGCGTATGCACAACCATTTTCGTTCAGCGGAAGAATAAAACTAATTTTCTGTCAAATCAGTGTTACCATTCTTCAAATAATACCTAGTTCAAATCCGTAACGATAGATGGCGGGCCCTATAGTTCTGATGAGTCTGCCGTATTCTGGAAACTTCTACTAGAAAGAACGTACGTATCGAGAATGTAAAAAAAGCCCCAAGTGTAAAGTCGGAGAAGTAGCGAATACCATTCTTATGCTGCTCAAATACCACAGAATATCATGAATTTAAACTTTTGGTTATTGGAGATGTCTAAGTGATAAAACTATACTTCAAGGAGTAGAAGAACAGAAGATGCAAAAAAAGATGAATAATTGTTTTTAAATAAAAAGTTCTTTGAAATTTACATTGTTTATCAAATAACAATGAAATTTGAATTTAATTGCGTAAATATGTATTGACTTTACATCTTTCTGGCGCAGCGAAAACGTGAACACTTTTGTTAATATGAAACCTCTTGTTTTCAATAAGTTCACGTTAGCGAGTCTACACTGTATATGTAACTGGCCTTTACACCTTTTGTTGGGTGTTTAATAGAACTCTCACTCCTACTCTTGGTATGCGTCTATGTTTGAAATAATATGAAATTTTATATAATTGAACAGAAAAGCTCAAGGATGAGAATTATTTCTTAATTCAAATTCTTAAACATTTTATTGAGTACCTCCTGGTGCACAAGTTGCTTTCTAAAACCAATAAAAATTTTGAAAAACATTAAAACATCAAGATATTATTTTTTTTAACGGATTGCCCGTCAGGGTATCGGTACAAGCCTTTTGGATAGCCTCCATGCAAAGAAATAATTTTATTTCAACTGTAAATATCGAAATTCCTCGAAATCATGCGTCGCAATGTCACATTCAATAATACAAAAAAACATCGATCACAAGCGCTAAGTACATCAGCTGAAGGTCTAACTGTGCGATGACTAATTTGAAAATAATTCATGGGGACGGTTAAGTCATTTTCCAATTTGAAATGATTGTTTTTCATGATTTATTCTTCACCGACGAAACACTGCACATACTGACGTTATTATTTTCGTACGAGTGTTTGCTCTGCATTGTGCTACGAATAGCGGCCAAGAAATTTGTCCACTTTATTTTAATTAAAGACGCTAATAATATTTTCGTATTTCTTGTTGCACGAACAAAAATAAATGCGGGAGCATTGAATCTCAAAGCCGAGAAAACAATGTTCTTCACCCATGGCAATGATGAATTTAAATATATTCATACAGAGACATAAACAAATCGGAATTTTTCCCAAAACAAGCGCTAAATAATTGAAATTAAATATAATTTAAAATCGAATAAAATTTCACAGAAAGTATGCGAATGCTACGAGTTCTCGAAACAGAGCACTGCTTTTTTACGAGTATATCACAACTAATCAGCTTAAAAAATGTTGTTTGTAGAGAATTGCATTGCATTAATTATTTAATATGCCGCATAAAATTTATCACCCTATCGGAAGATTTATAATATTTGCAAATGGCGTCGTACGTCAGTCATATTGGACATTTGTAAACTACTTATAGACACCTGCAGCTGGGGTATATAAAATTCTTGTGGAGACTTACGACAACCATAGCCTGTGAGAAATAATGTCGAATTGATACTGTAAAAATATATTTTTCCGAAAAATACTTATTGGAACTGAGAGTCGTCGGACAAGGAATTTTTTCACGTGAGAACAACTACACTACTCCGATGTTACTTGCATGCACTCCGCCATAATCTTGAATTTTATGAATATGCTAAAATTAGTAACTTTAATTCAAATTCTTCGTTTAGTTTTAAGTTATGAATAACTTTTTACTGAACATTAACTGGGATTCCTTGTTTCATCATCTGGCATTTCTAGTTATTTCGAGATCTTAAGAACCACTGTGGCAAATGTTTTGCTGAGTTCTTAAAAGTATTATTCCTCTGGTGACAAAAACAAAGAAACAATATAAAGTACCCTGGCGGCATTGATTAAACTTAAAAATAGGAAAACAAAATTTCTCCGTAATTTCAAAAAAAATTTAAAATTCAACTTTCTTTGCTCTATATAAAAAATATGATAAGAAATTCGTCAGCTCACAACATCAATGGCTATCGTCCGTACTAGAACCATATTATTATTTCAATTATTTCGTTTTTTTTTTTTTATTAAAATACTGAAAAACCCCTATTTTTTGTTTGTCATATTCAAAACCGCGCCATTTTGTTAAATTTTATGTTTTTATTCTAGCACGGGACATAGCTACAGTCATACTGATTAAAATTTTTTTACATCGAAGAGCCAAAATGGACAACACCGTCCAAATCCAATTTTTCGGGAGGGTCAACTTCAGCGCCATTTTATAAATTATTAAAATTAAAAAAATTTTTAAATTAAAAAAAAAAATTTCATTTTTGTATGTAAAAGAAATTTAATAAAAAGCCTACAAAATTTAAATATCTTTTTTCATTTTTTTATTCTAAAAAAATTCTCAAAATACCAAAAATTTTCGAGCTCTACCCCACCGGTGCCCCTTAAGACCCCTTAAGTCCAATTTTGCATTGGCCTCCGACAGTGATAAAAATGTTTCCTTCGATATACAACCATCTATTGATTTCGGCAACCTAGTATAGGGTTGTTCAATAGGTGCGCTTCAACTTTTTTCCGATAGGGAGGGCGAACGACGCAATATTTTTTATTTTTCGCTTGTCATTTGTAAACTTCATTAGTATACATTTCATCATGGAACTTGAGCAACGATTGCAAATCGTGCAAATTTTTTATGAAAATAATCGTTCTGTTGCTGCTACTTTAAGAGCATTACGGCCATTTTACGGTCCATTTAACAAGCCGTCCCGTTTTGGGGTTATGTGAAGTTATTGGTCTACAGTAACAAGCCGGCGACGATTTGTGAGCTCAGAGCCAATATTGAACGCGAAATTGCTGGAATTTCAGCCGATTTATGCAAAAGAGTGGTCGAAAATTGGGTTCAACGATTGGACTTCGTAAAACGTGCACGCGGTGGTCATGCTAAAGAAATCCAATTTCAAACTTAAATGTATATGTTCAAACTCGATAATAAAAAATTAGTTAAAAAAGTCAAACCGTTTGTGTTTTATTCAAAAAAGTTCAAAAGTTGAAGCGCTCTTACTGAAAACCCCTATATTATCCACTGAAGATGTTTTTAGAGGCATTACTCGACTTAAACCCTCCTCAAACACTGATTCTGATGGTTTGTCTGCGGTGTTATTCAGGTAGTCCGTACACTCTATTGCCTGGAAGTTGGCTTTTATTTGACGCATTTTCAAGAACCGTAATAAAACGATATTATTAACCACAGTCCTAGTTAAAAGCTTTCCGCCACTGCAAAGCTTTTTGAATGCACCATCTAGGACAATTTGCTATTTGTTCTTTGACATGATGCGTCCGGAGCAGCATGGCTTCTTTCTGGGCCGCTCAACATTGTCTAATCTAACTGTCTTCTCGGAGGATTGTATCGCTGCCTTCCAATAAGGGTACCAGGTTCACACCGTTTATACCGACTTCCCCACTGCTTTCGATCGGGCTTCCCATATAATATTAAGTAAAAAATTAGCTGGCATTAGTTTCCACTCAGCCTTCTTGAGTTGGATCTCATCCTACTTGCTCAATCGCTATTGCTTGGTTGTCGTCGACATTGTTGGATCTCTTCCTTTCGACAGTCGGTTATACCTTACCGTCAAATGCTAGCGATCTCGAGCCTTTACGTATGAATGCTAGCCCCTAGCTCCTGTAAGCGAATCAGTACATCCAGAGTTGTACATTACTACTTTACTGAACATTACTACTTTCCTGAACTCCTGACATAACAAGCAAAAATGAATCAAATTATGGAAGGGCAAGTCATAGAATCTGCATTAAGATAATCCACCGCCCCATTGCCGATAATCGGCAGAGAGAGGAGATTTCTATCCAAGTACCATATCAGACACTTCGCCTTATCGGAAGGTAAAATCAGCATTAAAAGGGACAGAAAGTATGTTTAGCCCGTTGAAGGAAAATAGGTATGCATGCGGAAGAAGACTCCAAGACTGTTTCGAACACTCGCCGACTCGCAGAAATTTTTTTAAGGATAGAGAAAAGTTGTGTATTGAAGATGATAAATCTCGGTATTAAATAGCAATACCTCGTATATAAAACAAGATTTGCGAAGTGTGTGCTTAATTTTTAGCTATTGCTATTTATAAATATTGCAAAAATAAATAAATACTGTTTAATGATTAGCAGAAAAATATACGACAATTTCACACATTCATAGGTGCTTTTTTTTTAATATAGTATTTGGGATTTTAGTATTTTTTTTAGTATTACGTGGAATCGAACCAGCTCCTTAGGAGAGAGTATTGGTAAGTCTTCATCCTCTACTAAGTAAAAGCCCAGAATTCTGTGACCTAATGCTTCACAATTTTTTATTGAGTGTTCCATCTTCATCACAGCAGAACCTGCATAAACTAGATAATCATATTGTTTATTGCAGACAAAGCGGCCTGTAAGTGCTCTACTGAGTAATCCGAGGCTCTTTTTCAAGGGTTAGGACAGATTTTGCTCTGTTGGTATTAGAGTTCAGCAACTTTTTGGAGTCATTAAGGCCGTTTGTGCCGCTCCAGTATTGCTTGGTTTTCATTTGGATGCATTTTTTCGTTTCCTTTGTTAGACTGTTTTTGTTAAAGCCGGAAACTGAGGTTGGTCCAATAAATGGTCCTCTCGCCCCTTTTTTGGCATACAATTCTGCCTTCTCGTTTCCTTTGTGTCCCTCATGACCTGATGCACAAGTCAGGGAAATCTGGTTATGAATCGCCAGTTTGTTGAGTGCATTGCTACACTCTATAAGGACTTTTGAATTAAACGTAAAGCTATTTAAGGCTTTGAAGAATGATTTGCTACCCGAAAGTATTTTAGTTTTTACTTTTTCGAACCCTGTTTTGGATACGATTTCTATCTATTATGACGAAAAGCTTCGCATAGTGTCTGTACTCAGTGTTAAAGATGTGTGCGCTCTAGGTGCCGCCATTATTCCTTCTCCTACCCCCTGGTTAGCGATTGGATCCATCGTTTACCATTTTTGTGATGATCCAGTCTTGTTGGGCTAGTGTTCCACTCTTCCCTAGACAGAAAGATAAGCTTGTATCTCTTAGTAAAATTGAGTATGTGTTCCTTGTGATCGCCTGGGTGCTGCATGCTGCTTGTTCAACCCTGTTCAAAATGTTGAAGCGTCCAGTAAGAGCTCCTGGTGCAAAACTACTCTTTTGGTGTTTGGTCGAGCTCCGGCTCCTATTTGTGGTGTGTGTCTTGATGTTCTGGCACAAATTGAGGAAACTAAAGTTTTAAGCCGACTCCGAATGACAGATATTTTTTAAGAGGAGCTTTTTCATGGCAGAAATGCACTCGGAGGTTTACCATTAGAAAACACTTTTTCTTCATTTTGGTGTTTCATGGATATTCGAATCTACGTCTTCCGAATGGTAGTCACGCACCCACCCATTCGGCTACGGCGGAATTGTAATGTAAATAAATAAAAATAAAAATAAAAATTTTAATTAATAAAACGAAAAATTTGTTTATTTTTCATATGGCATTGGCTCATTTCTGCCGCACACTGTCTATGTGAAAGCAATTTCATTCAAAGCATAACGAAATACTGTCAATGCAATATTAACATTCTTGAAGCATGGCGTTATTCATCCACTTATGTATGTAAATAAGTCCATGTGTCCATATGCTTTTTAACACTCAACATTTGCATATCCTTATACAAAAATAGTAGCATCTTGGTTCTTCTAGTACAAACAAGAGTCGTATGAATGAGCCATCATAAATGCGTTCATGCATGCTTTTCTCCGTAATTGCTGGTTTCCTCCAAGTCTGCCATTTTCCTTCGCACTCGCATACAAACTTTAGCTACATAGCCTTTATGTAACTACCTGTACACCTGGGGAATTGCAGTTGCTTTGAAATAATATACTACTTGCACTAATTTGCACTTTCTTCAATGGAAAAAAATTTCATTTACAACAAAATTCAATGATAAGCCCAAGGCTAAATTTACACCAAACGAATGAGCTGCAATTTTATACAGCGCACACCTGTTCGTCTTGAACACACATGCAACTATACCCTTCCATGCACACTTTCAAATAAAATACTTATATACATACATATGGCACAAACCAACTGGCACCGCAAGTAGTGGTTATTTATTACGAGTACTTGGATTCAACCATCGTTTACAAGTACGTACGTACGTAGTATACACCCATGTATAGCAGGTACGAATATATGTATGTATGTACGTGCACACATCGCAGTTGTCCAGACGAAGTCATCCATTTATTGCATTGAGTGCAGTCATGACGCAATCGTAATGGTAATGGCTACAAAGAGCGGCACATTCTTCTTCACATTCCTCTTGCACCTTTCACGCAAATCAACAAAAGTCCATCAGTTTTCTTTTTTGCCGTCTCATACAGGTTTGTGGGTCATATAAATACTCATATCTGTACAGAAATGAATTTGTCATAAACCCAGCAAAAATTTGTGGCAGTGACAAATCTATTTAGAATCGATGCAAATAACTTTTTTGTGGGCTCTAAAGAAGCTTTCGACAGCACGAAAAACAGAACTACGAAAAGTGAGCTTAGGTTAGGTTAGGTGAAGTGGCTGTCCTTCGACGCACCTAAGCCAAAGACCAGTTTGAGACCCCTTGTGATACCATCGGAACTATCCTATCGTTACTCTACTTGGTCCTCTTTAAACCATTGTGTAGACTTTCAAAAACTGGCTGTACTAGCTATATAGTTTGAGATTCGCAACACCCGCATTGTTGTCCAGAAAAGCGAGACTGAGCAATCTCAACCGTCTTCTACACAGAGCTATTCACCCGCATAAAAGGTGTTCGATTGTCTCTTGCTCTCCTATATCCTGATAGCTTCCGCAATACTCCTTGGATGGTACCTCTAATCTCCTGGCATGTTTTCCTATTAGACAATGCCCAGATAGAACACCTACTACGGTTCTAAAGGCTTTCGTACTTCATTTAAGTAGACTCTTAATGCAACCCATGTTCTATTCCGACGACGTTTATCTATTGATAGCGGGGATGTTTAACTGTTTTCAGTTGGAATTTGCAACAGTAATGGTGTGTCTGTCTTTTAAAAGTTTACATGTTGTCAAAGGCATGGGAATGTCGACTTTGTGCTGACTTATTTGGAGCGAGGGGTCCTATGTTCTGTCACCCAGAGTAGATTAATAAAAAAATACTATGCAAGTATTTTTAATAACTTGTAACACTCTTTTACTGCCTTAGTGTCGAGTGTTTACATGATAGGAGCGGTTTCAGAGCTGCCTGACTATCGGAGTAAATGAAGATTTCTGTAACTCTCTTATCTAATGATGGCGAAGATAATTCGAGTTGCGGACTGAATCACACAGGTGTCATCTTAAAGAGGGTAAGGAGTACAAATACTGGCAGATGCTGAGGATATCAGAAACAACGGCAACATTCATTCTATATATCGGGTGTTTTTCAGCTACGCGAGAACTATCGATGTAGATACCATAACTAAGGGCTGGCGGCTGAGAATGGCAAATTATTGTGACATTTCTTTCAGCAGTCATCAGGAATCATTTAACGCCAGAAAAACGCTTCCAAATTGTGGAAATTTACTCTGAAGACAAGAAATCAGTTCGCTTCATAGAACGAAGTGTTGAAGAAAACACCGTAATGTCACTTCGTCACCATTCTCAACTTGTTGGTCTTTGTTCTACGATTACGTAAGGGTCTTGGCTTACGTGCATATAAAATACTCGTGCAGGTCGTGCAAGAATTGAAGACAAATCCCCATCGTTTGCGACGCATTTTTCCTAATTGGGCTCGTTTAGATTTATTATTCAGATTTATTGAAAATAGTAGTCAAAAACTGGACTGATCAAATAGACCTTGTAACTCATAGCCGCGGGGACATATGCCGGATGTCATATTCAAAAAAAAAAATACCATGCAATTTGTGGTATGCTTTTTATCATTGTCCTACAAATTATATGGCCCTCATTTTTATATGGCCTCCAAATGGCAGATAGGTTTTTATGAGAAACTTTTTTCATAAGAGAAAATAACTCGGAGGTTAGCCATTTCTTTTCGTACGATATTATAATATTCGGTATTATAAAAGATCTTCTTCTAATTTGCATTTGATGTTTCATGTCCACAGTGGGCTTCGAACACCTTACTAATCAAATGATAGTTATGTGCCAACTAAGAAGCAAAGCGAGTTGGTGGGGCACGAGACCAATGTGAAGTATCCGTTAATATCAAAGAAACACACAGTATATTGCCCTGCATATGGTTAGGTTAGCTTGAAGTGCCTGCTGATGGACTATATGGGCACTTAGGCACGTAATTGTGTCTCTTATGATACTATATGGATCAGTCAAAAAATTATGCACTCATAAATTTCACACGAAATTTCCAATGCACACTTTCGCTATGCCCAAGCGGAGTACTCTCCATTCATACTCCCTCAAGGGAAGATTGGGCAGGGTGCAGCATTTGGCGACAGGGCCTGGTAAATCTGTTCACGGATGGCTCGAAGTTGGACGGAAGGGTTCATGGAGCGGAATTATGCTACCTCCAAGCAGAGGTAGCCACAGTCAAAGAAGCAGTTGATTAGTTGCCTACTTGTGTAATTACTCCCAGGGAAGTAAACATTTATTCCGATAACCAAGCAGCAATCAGCGATCTGGGCTCGGCGGCACTTCTAAAGCTAAAAAAGCAGCAGATCTCGAATTTTGTGGATGCTCTTTCCGGACATTGAACTTTAGCTATCTACGCGATTCACAGGCTTGATATTACTTCAAGACCCTTCTGCACCTACTGTCTGAAGGATGAGGTGGAATCATATCAGCTCCTTCTGTTCAGCTGCTCCACCACTCTCAAATATAACACCTCTCCCCTATATCTTTTTCCTGTATTTAACCTTTTCTTTCTCACAATGGTATCAGAAGGGGCAAAATTTAGATTTTTCGTTGAAGTGGACCTTCGCAGGTTATATGCCTAACATAACCTAAAAGTCCAAAGTCTAAAAGTCCCCCCAGCCTGAGGAACATCCATACTTATAAACAAACTTGTGATCTCGAAATAGTCTTGGTAGAGAGCTTCGTTCATTCAGAAATCAACAATATGCGCATGAATGTCGGACGGGCGTCCGTCCTTATCAACTAGTTTTGCTTTAGATTGAGCTGGTTGTGGAACGGAAAATCTCTTTTCAGTCCAAAAACGTCTATAAGTCTTTTACCAGGCCCGTCTCATTGACGAGCATAGACAATAACAAACAGTCTTAAAGTGTTCGGGCAAATGGTTCTCACACTTTGAGTGCTGGTAACGGCAAATATCTCAGTTGATAAAAGAGACACGCTGTAAGAGCTTTAAAAGACATTCAATGACTCCTGAACCTACATGTGGCGCTAAGTCTAAAACGAGGTGCTCTTGTTAACGAAATAACAAAGTCATTACGAGCATTATACAACAAACTAGATGAAAACATGATCAGAAGTTCAGGACAAGATGGGATAGACTGTTCACTTGCAGGATTCCAAAGATCAAGTACAAATAAGGCGATCAGAGTCGTACTCGATTTAAACCATCACTAACATAAAGAGATTGTATGTAGAACTATGATAAGCGTGCTGGCGTGGTAGCAGTGTATTCTTATAAGGTATGAATCTCGGATAGCGAGGAATGCAGGAAATGTAGGGAGCAGGGCTCAAGGGGAACTATAAAGCATCTCTTTTGCGGATGTCCTGCATTATTCGAAATGCGCTTGAAATATTTGAAGACACCACAGTTTAACGGATTGGAAGACATCTCAGCAATCCGTTGGAAAAGTCTTCATAAATTCGCAACAGAAACAAGCGTCATGCGGGTGAACTATTGCAAAACGTATAACTAATGAACTACAACTGGTATTGCTAGGGACCGAACCGGTCTATGGGTGACTGCAAGTGAAGAACTTCAACCTAACCCAAGCTTTGATAACGTTTTGAATAAAATAAATCACAAACTTCAAAAACTCTACATCTATTTCTCCTTTAAAATGTGTCAAACTTTCAATAAATGTGTAAACCTCCCTTTGCTGCTTTGTATATACTCGTAGAACTCCCTTTTATCTTTGCACTCATTCTGATACCATCGCTTATGGGAGCCTCTCAGTAATTAAACAAAGTTAGTTCGATTGAATAGACAAAAACTATTTAGTTAGTAAATAATATTCAAAATGAGAAGGAAGGAATTGGAGGTACCAATTGAAAAAGAATTTGACTTCAATAAAAGTTTCTACTTGCCTCAATATTGGTGTGAATAATTGAGTATTTACCTGTGGTATGCCCAATGACCGACTCTTCGACCGAAAAGATATTTTGTTTCCTATTACATATTTTCTTATCGATTGTCGCGATAACCGTTTAACCGATTTTGACCAAATCTAACAAAGCACGTCAGTCGTTTCTTACTCGGAAACACCAAAGCTAAGTCCTTCTACACCTGCCTTCCTCTGTTACCAGCAGCTGGCACCGCATCGAATTTCACAGCCGGAGCGTTTGTATCCATTCGGACGACATGACCCAGCCAACGTAGCCGCTGAATCTTTATTCGCTGCATTATATCTATGTACATACATATATCTCCGTAAAGCTCATTGTTCCAACGTCTATGATATTCACCATACTTTAGAAGTAGTTAATACCTATTGACTGGCACTACTACCCTTAAATTAAATTGAAAGCAAAATTCGTTCAGTAAATTTTTCGCCTTGCGCACAAATTTCAAAATATCTGCAACAAGAGCATTCTTGATAACATTCGAATCCATTTTATCTCGATGAAAGATGTGCTGTCTTGCCTTTACCAAGGCAATACAGTTGCACACGAAATGCTGTAGTTCCATCATCCTCAAGACCAAAGCCTACACTCTGTTTCATTCCCAATGTGAATTTGTGAGAGATGGGGATTTAAGTAATAGTGACCGATTAGAAAACCCACTATTTTACTGATGTCTACTTTATGCATTTTCTGCAATTACCTATTGTAGGTAGAGGGTCTAATAAGCCTTTTGGCTTAACGGAATTCGTGTGTGACTTCCCAATTGGTATCAAACCCTAACCCAGATCTCGAACGCCTATATACGAATATGAGTCACAAATAAGTTCAAAGTTTATGAAAGATTATTAAAATGACTTAACTGTAATTGTTGATTTGAATTTGTCTTTGTCTTTTATCCATCTGGAAAAAAACGCACAGAGCCTATTGCTGCTGGGGGACTATTTTCCGTCAGTGCGGATACATACATAGTATTACATACATATACACATATGTACATACAGGCATGCATATATGCATGTGTGGTTATTTCATTGCGCACGCCATCAACAATCGTCGTTCAGCAGTACATCAATTACAGTTACACAACATTCATTGCGGCAAGGATTCCTTTATCGTTTTGATCTGTTGAGTCGTGCACATTAAAGTTTGAGGTTTGTGGGGGCAGAAATGATTTTTTAAATTCCTTAATGTTGTAATATTCGTACCTTTAATAGGATTGACTGAGCATACCGTGAACCGTTGGTTAATACAAATTTTTATTTTTGCTTAAATATAGCTGGGGTATTGTAAAGGCAAAGTATTAAATTTTGGATTCGAAAGTAGTCTAAGTAGTCTAGGCATGCCATTGGACAGTGTAAGTAATATTTTTACTGAAGTATTGGGTTTCAAGAAGCTGTGTGCACAATGGGTGTCGCATTCGCTAACAATGGAACAAAAACACATTCGAATGCGACTTTCTCAGCCACATTCAGAGCGCTTTCGTAGGATAAAGTGGACTTTGGACGTCGATTAATCACTATGGATCAGACTCTGATATATGTATGAAGTTTATTTCAAAAATTGTATTCAATAAATTTGTATTTTTCTTATCGAACCGTAAAACTTATTGAACAGCCTAGTGTTTATAAGTATGCTATTTCTCTTTCCCTATCTGTAATCACTCTTTAATATTAATATAATTTATAAAAAAAAATCCTTATCTAAAATTAGTTTCCTTGCCATATTTAAAAAAAAAAATTATTTGTTGCGTTATACTTAATATTCCAATAGAATCACTAAGCCCGCTAAGTTCTTGCGGCTTCATATCCTTAAGTACTAGGGATGACAACCCCTAGAACCCAGCATCCCAAGTTTTCGGGATTTCGACTGTTTTTGAATTCCGAAAACCCCGGTATAAGTTGATTGAAATCCCGCGAATGTTGAGTACTCGATTTTTTGCAAAAGGCCGGAATCCTTACAAAAGAGTTGGTTGAAATCCCAGATGTTTTGAGAATTCGATTTTGAACAGATGCAATTAAGCATTGACGACACAAGGAAACAGAGAGAAATGAGAGAGTTGACGAGCTCGCTAAGTCAGGAACATATCTCCCTCACTCTCACATATTTCCCTCACTCTCAGTTTTGAAGACGGAACAAGGTGAGGAACTAATTCTGAAAGCACAGTCTATATGGGAAAACTTAACCTCCTCCAGGATTGCCA
The DNA here is from genome assembly GCF_027943255.1 of Anastrepha obliqua. Classification (NCBI taxonomy): domain Eukaryota; kingdom Metazoa; phylum Arthropoda; class Insecta; order Diptera; family Tephritidae; genus Anastrepha; species Anastrepha obliqua. Next base: position 50,545,287 of record NC_072896.1, read on the forward strand.
AAATAATGCTACGAACTTGCAACACGAAAGCAACCAACTTTATTTTATCACTCCCAAGGAAGGGATGCAACATGAAATTGCCTCACTCCATATCACACAGATAAAATGGGATTGGTACAAAGCGACTCTGGTAACTTATGCGAAGAAGAAAGGGGTACGTTAGAACATCTCCTTTGCCCCTGCCCTGCTCTATGCAGAACTCGTTAAAACTGCCTGGGATCGGTATAATTTTCATCTCTGAAGTAAATTGCTGGCAAAAGCTTATTAAAACTCGCCAAAAGGTGTACCACGAACTATGCTTAACACGACTTCAACATCACTGGTAACACTACGGACCCTTATGGTCTATGTGAGATCTATTCAGATCAGACAGATATACCTAACCTAATCTAACTTTGCAAAACCTTTTTTATAAAACAGAGTATTGCGTTTTAGAGTACGAAAAAATAACAGCCAACAGGGGCTTTGACTAGCAGTTCCAGAATCAATTAGCATCCCAGTAGTTTTCAGTAAGGAAATTGATATTTTTTCTAATGGTGGTAATAAGGACCCTGCAGAAAGCATTTCAATTTCTATCAATAATCCAGCCGCCAAATGTTGAAGCAGAAAGGTGCTTCGCAGCTGCTACAAAATAAAATTATGATAATAAATTGTGAAAAAAAATTGAATGTTATTAAAAATAAAACCTTTTTACTCTGCTTATTTTAGCACATTGATTAAGGGATATTGTTTTGAAAACACCTCCACATTCTAGGCGAGCTGTAAACGATGTGAACCTTACACTTTCCACCGAATATTGAAAAAATCTTACACACATAGCTCGACTGAAACCGTATCCAATCCATCTGACTTCTTGACTTGAGTAATGACTGTGACAAACTTTCAATGAAAAAACACACACCCGAAACATGGATAACGACACCAACTTAACAAATGTGACCAAAGGTTCATGAAAATAAGTCCATTTTGACTGTCTCTTCATTAGCTCAGTGATCGATCTAAAAGCAGAGTACCAATGGAAAGAGGATGAAGTTTCCCACCCAAAGGATTTTACCGCAGATCTAAGAACAAGACCAAGGAGAAAAGTGTATGTGTACTCTACAACTGTCGTACTCTAACAAAGACTCGATACTGTTACTTCCAGAAATAAATATGTGAAACTACAAAACCAGCGAGAATTTACAACTATGTGCATTTTATTAAGCGCCCTCAGTGACTGAGGTTTAAGGAAATATAAAGGAAGAGTTAGGCGAAAATTCTCTCTCATGCGGTATCCTAATGGACTAACTCATGAATGTGCATCTGCAAAAACTTGGCACAACCTACCCGTTGGCGATGTTTTACATAAATTTTAACAATCCAGCCACCAAGTGTTGAAAGGTGCTCCTTATCTGCTACAAAGTAAGATCCCGAAAATTCCGGGACCAGTAAAATCGCGAAGTTTTACATCTCTAATATGTACCTACATATGGCAAGTTTTTATCATATGTTCATGCTAGTATAATGGATTGGATTTTGGATTTGAATGTATGCAGCACTTCGCAAGCTTTGAGCTTCTCACAATCCTTTCAAGTATAGAAATAGAGAGAGAGGAAAGAGAAGTAAGAGGAACCAAGGGGGGCGCACTCACAGAAATAAGTGTTCCACATTGAATATCTTACCTCCAACACAATAATACTCAAACCTTATATTACCTAATGCATTTTTATGAGTATTGAATATCATTTTGCATTTCTACAAGAATGCGAATAAATATCACAATGATTTGAGGGCACAAGAAAATTGTTCACACGCATTCGTGAGCATTCACATGTGTGTCTGCAAAGTTGCATACGTGTAAGAGCATATTTGCATTTAAATTTTTCACCCTCCGTATAAAACACTACAGTTTTTCCAAGTGAATCATAAAAATTGATAATATTTTAGGACTTTCATTCAAAATATTTTTGCTCGACATGTGGTTATTTGATTGATTAAACATTTTTCTTCTTGATTGGCACGATAACCGCTTACGCGATTTTAGTCGAGTTTAACAAAGCGCAACAGTCATTTCCAGTTGGACACACCAAGTGAAGCCAAGTCGTTCTCCACCTAAGCTTTCCAGCGCAGAGAAGGGCTTCCTCTTCCTCTGCTACCATCAGCTAGTACCGCATCGAATACTTTCAGAGCCACACCGTAGGTACCATGACCCAGCCAAGAGCTCATTGTTGCATCGCCTATGATACTCGCCGTTGCCAACGTGCAAAGGTCCAAATTTCTTGCGCAGTATATTTTTATCAAATTCTCACATGCTCCAAACATGCAAAAAACGCAAAAATCGATTTGAAAACAAACCGGTCCGATGAGCCTAAAAGCTGACTAATACCAATATATAGTTAGAGTGAATAATCGTTTAACTTTCACCATATGAAAAATTTACCTTATCTTAAGAAATATTTTTGTCCATCGTCAACTATAAAATTAAAATTATAATAGTAAAATCCCTCATCGTCCCGGAAATTTCTTATTTTGAAGTGGAGTATGGTAAACTGGTAAAATGGGCTGCCGGTGTAGCCGAATGTATTGATGCGTGACTACCATTCAGAAATGCGAATGTCCGGACATGAAACACCAAATGATAGAACAAGTTTTTTCTAATAGCTGTTCCCCTTGGCATCATCCTTCAAATTAAATGAAATTGAATTGTTCGCGGTATTAATTGATAACTTTTTTTATTGCAAAAAACTGCTGATTTACACCTTGCAGCTAAATGCAATTGTATGTGTATAGGTATAAATAAAGTCACGTGTTGTTGTAAGTACATAGAATGGTGTATACATACAAGGTGGGACAAAATTAATCACCCTATTTCAAAATGTATACTTTTTATTGTAAATCTAACGTCATATCAGTACTGATCTATGGATGCAAGACCTGGCTTGTAACCGACCATCGGAAGAATTCAAATTCAGGTATCTTCGGCGCATTCTCAAGGTGTGGGGATCAAACGTCATCAGCAATGATGATTTATATAAAAAGTTAAACATGGAAGCAATGGCCAACTTTATCAAATTATGGAAATGGACACACTGCTAAAAGATGGTACGGAAATCTGCCGACAAGCTCTTGATTGGAACCTCTAAGGAAGATGCAAGTGGAGCCGCGCTAAGACTACATGGAGAAGAGCGTTACTAAATGTTGGAATTCGTGAATGAAATGCTAGCCAAAAACAGGACCCGGCAGAAATTTTCTATTTTATGTATTTATTTAAGTCTATGATTACAAGAAATTAATTCTATGATTACTTAAAAGTAATTATTACATGCTAGAACAAAAGAGAATAGTGGGACGCAATTCTCGAATGGAAAAGAAATGTTGGTATAGCAAAATCTAGGTCGTGTAATCTGTAGATACTATTAACTCAGTAAGAGCCCTCGTAATAGTGACAAAGTTGTAGTGGTTTGTTTTGACTGTTTTGACGTTAAATGGGTAGTAAAATCGTAAAGTTTTGTCGGGTACATTGAAGCCAATCGATTCGAAACAAACATCAAGAACTGAAAGGTCCGTCTATTGGCAAGGAACCCCAGATATGTTTAGATGCGCGCACCGAGCGCTGTAGGGCCGATGTAGATCAGAGAAATGAAGAGGTTGCAGAGTGAATCGAATAAAATTTCGTTCTACCCTTTCAATTCTATTTGAATGAGAGGCATAAATTGGATTCCAAACCCAAGATGTATGTTCGAGCTTACGAGGGATTTATATACACATTTTCTAGTATAGGGCTATTTAAGCTAACTAACCCTACTCCCATGTCGTTCCATTTGGCACTTTAATCCCATGTCGATGGGTGGGCGCTTATTTCTACTATATAACGCCAACAGAAAATTAGAAAAAATTCATACGGTATCTTCTAAGCTTTGACTAAACATATCCGAAGAGATTTTTTCTATTTAAATTTTGTATTTTAATAATATTTTATCATCAACAAATGGTATGAAACATGCACAAGTGTCATAGTGTCATAAAAAACGACCATCGACATGGGATTAGGGCTAACAGGATTTACGAATGTAAAACCAGTGTCAAATGTCACGCCTTAATTAATGAACTATTTAGCATACATTAAAACATATTTTTATGTTAAATGAAAACTTATTTGAGTCCCTATATTCTCAGCATCGGTAGTCTAGCGTAAGTGCACCAGCCTTCCATCCCAACGGTTGTTGGTTCGAATCCCACGTAAAGCACGGTCCCCGCTCTTTTCCAAATTTACCTACTTTCCCTGTTCCTAAAAAACAAACAAAAAAATTAAAAATAACAAAAAAAATTAAAAAAAAATTTCATTCCTCAACCCCAAAGTTTTATCATTTCCATCCATACTCCCGCACAATAGTCAGCGCATTATTTGCATTATGGCTGCTAAAATAAGCAAAAACAAAGAAAAACACACAGTTACACATTGCATCAGTAGCGCCGGCAAGAGGAAGCGGGCAATCACGATAAAGGAGCAGACACACCAATTTTAGCGAAGTTCTCAACCATCTGTGTAATCCTTCTGGCAGAAAAATGTGAAACACAGATGGCGCTCTAAAAAGTTAGAAGGCGTTGTTCCTAAGCAACGGCAGGTGGGCATTCCCACTATTTAAGACTGCTAGCGGTAAGATAATCACCTACCCTGTCAGAAATCAAATAGAGTAACGAAACCAACGCAAGACAAGCCTTGTCGAGGCCCTATGCTCTCTAGAGGAGTGAACAAGGAAAAAAAATCGGTTTATAATTTTTGAAAATGGCGTGTTTCCGGCAGGCAACGGCAAATCACCGATTATGTTTCTATAGTCTTATCCTAGTTCTATTCATGCATGTCCCGAGGGATAATCCCTAAGGGACTACCTTCATCTAGGACTACGTATGACGCCATTTTCAAAAAGTATAAATCTTCCGATGGGGTGATTAATTTTGTGCCGCCTTCATATAAGTCAGTCATATTGAACACTTGGGAATTACACAGCTGCAATACATAAACAGACCAGCATTGGGTTACGTAAAGGTCAAAATAAGGAATCACTCAAAACCATTTTTTTTATAAAAGAGTTATTCAAAAACAAAATTGGACGATTAACTTTATGCCACCTGAATGAAGAATTACTTCCATATTTTAGATATTGGTGGATAAAGAAATATGTTCATTGGATGATTAATTTCATTTATACATATATATATATATGTATATATATATATAATAATAACATATATAATTGGAGCGTACATCCTGTTTGGCCGAGCTCCTCCTTCCTTCTATTTGTGCGGTGCGTCTTGGTGTTTTTCCACAAATGAAGGGATCTACACTTTCAAGATATTATGATTGAGTCAGAAGAACATCGGTCCGCTGCATGTAATATGGCCAAACTGCGACGCGCTGAACAACAGCGCAGACCTTCATGAAGAGGCAATATGCCGCTCCCCTTCCTGTCAAGTGATACTTGACGGTCGACGTCGCTGAACAATATAGCGCAAAATTTCAAGAGTTGACAATAGACCGCTCCCCCTCCCGCGAAGGGAAACGGAGCTGTGGTGGATTTTTAGTGGGTGAGCCAAAAGGCAAGTACCACAATTTTCGACTTTGAATGCTTTGTGCCACCTCAACACAAAAAAAAACAAAAACAGTTTCAAACCGTCTCCGAACGGCAGATATTTTTTATGAGAAGCTTTTTCATGGCAGAAATACACTCGGAGGTTTGCCATTGCCTGCCGAGGGGCGACCGCTATTAAAAAAAACTTGTTCTTAATTTTGGCCTTTCACCTAGATTTGAATTCTCTCTGAATTCAGAATGGTAGTCACGCACCAACCCATTCAGCCACGACTGCCACCTTCATATAGGTCAGTTATATTTGACAGTTGTGAAGTAGACATCTGCAGTATACAAACAAACAGGGATTAGGTTGCGTAAAAGTCAAAATAAAGAGTTCCATCACTCGAAATTATGTTTTTCTTTTTTTATTTAGTAAAAACGTGATTCAGAAACAAAATTGCATGATTAATTTTGCGCCACCTTGTGCGTATACCCATAAAGCTTATCTGCATTTTATTAATTTACATTTTTACATAATAAGGCTTGCAGTTTCACACTTACTTGCCGTTTGATGCTCGTGACATTCAAAGGATGAGGCTGCATATTCACACAACGGACGCTCAAGTATGTTGGATTATTTTAGTTTGTTTGTGTGGGCACACTTTAGGACACATACTCGTATGTACATATACACCGCATCTCTTCAGCTCGCCGCTTGCATTGCTATTCAATTCAATTCAAATCAGCTCAGCTCGATACGTTCGTTAGCGTATCCTTTAACCGCTTACGTGTAATTTTAATCATATTCGTTGTCACGCTTCACAGTTGAATCAGCGTTACTAATTCAATGACACACACGCACACCACAACACAAACACTTATTGTATGTATGCGCACACATATGTACATACATACATTCAAAAATGCACGCGAATGGAATCACTTGCGGGTACACAAAGTGCCCATTTACACGATGTCGCCACTGGAAGGGAAACATTTTGTTCCGTGGTGAAGGACGGCCGGGGAAGAGGGAAGGGAATTTGTCTCCTGTACTGGCGACACGCTTTGCTCTTCTTATTCGTATTTCCAATCTTAAAGCAATTTTTGACAGTTGCTTCATTCGTTTTCTGCTTTTGTGGAAGAAAGTTCTAAGTTATGTGTTGGTTTTCATACAAACGGAAGAAAACAACGATGACAAACATCCGAACGCTGCTTGGGAAATGCACGATTATTTTTGGTAGTAAATTAGGTATAATTTAAAATAGTTATGGGACATGTTTATGTTGATTTCTAATTTTTCCCTGCATTTCTAGATACTCAAGTTAATTTTAAGTTAATTATTTACATATGAAGTATTTTTAATTTAATTTTTTTTATTCAAGTATAAGAATTTATAAATATATTTCAATAAAAAAAACAACAAATTATTTATTATTTAACCAGTTTGCATTTTTCATTCATATATTTAAGAAATTTTTGACGAACGTTTTCCGCTTTACATGTAAGCGCGTGCGAGAATACTTCCGAACCATACGATGCTAAAGTATTAAATGTCAAAATGTCGCCGAAAACAATTTTGCCCGTGTGCCCGCGAATGAGACATGAAAAGAGAATTTCCAGTGTCTCCATTCCAGATGTCTCCGTGTGTAAATGGGGTGAAACAAAAGAACCGCCGCCGGTATGGGATGTAATGGCGACGTAAGCAGAGAACCGACCACAAGGCTATTAGCAGGACGGCCGTGTACGCGAAAGCCCTTTTCTTCTTTTTGAAGAATACAATAATAAATTTTGTTTATTTGCGTTGCTTTTCTTTCCTTTCGTTCACTTCTTTTATATTTCGCTTGTTTCCTTTTTGTTTTTGTTTCAGCGCTTTTCTTTTAACATTTTATTGTGATTCAAAAAAGCCAACACACAGCACACAAACGACGAAGTGGTGGTGCGACGGAGACTGAAATGTAATGGAAAGCGCATTGACGCACAGAGTAAAACACACATATGTATATACAAGTATACTCGTGCTTCAAAGGCACCGGGTAGACAATACCCACAAGTTAACTTTACTATATAAATATCTGTAGTGTATTTATTATATAAAGCCATACATATCTATGTGTGTGTTTGTATGCATATGTGTATGTATGTATGTACGCTTTTGCAAGTTCACGCTCATCGAATTTTATTCGTATTTCACTTCGTGTTTGTGAGTGTTTAAACGCTATAAAATATCAGCTGCTTCCGTCTCAAACACAAAGCGAAACGCCACTTCAACCGGAAGTTAAACTAAAATTTACGTGTGTGCGTGTGCTTGTGTCTGCATACATGCTATGTAGGTATATGTAGTAGCTGGTGCTGATAAGCACTAGGTAATTGTTGTATTGTAGTTTGTTCTATGAGGTGTAACTGCAATGGCCGTGACGACGCGCATACTACAACAACAAAAGCAACACCACACAAAACCATTTTCTTGCGAAATTACCGCATGTTACGAGCCACACGCATACATATGTACATACATATACTTAAAGTAAATACATATGTATGCATTGTTTTGTTATTGTAATCCTTGCCACATTAATTATAGTTTGTAGTCACTTAACTGCTCTATTCTAAGACTGCTTTACACACATCGCCGCTGCCAAAGCCTACAAATAACTTTGCTTCAAAGTAAACGCCTTTGGCTACAATTGCCGTGCAAATTTAAATCTAATACTATTAAAATCCTGCCCCAGCTAATCGAATAACTCAATGCCTGAAAGACTGACCTTTTATGGTTCTTGTGTAGCAGCTGCGGTGCGGTTTCCTTCCTTCTGCCACAATTTCCTGTTGTACCAGCTTACTTACGTATTTAGTCTGTTGCCTAAAAGTACTTTATGTTGACTCTTTTGCCGTGCGGTACATTTACTTTCTAATAAAAAGTTTCTATACCTGGCTATTTACTTGTGTATGTAAAGCAATAATGGTTGAGTAAACGACGTCTCAACCGGTCGCTTTCTATTTACAGTATTGTGCGAAACATACGTAACATTTCCCATAACCAAAGAGTTTCAAATAGTAATTTGGATACTTTCAATCTATTTTGTACACCCATTTGAGCTCAACTAAGTAATAATGAAGTTCCGAGGCATCTTGGTAGATCAACGACTAAGCTTCTGTTATCACTTGGAGTATGCTAGCAGCAAAGCTGTGGCTGCAATGGTAGCTCTGGCCAGAATAATGGCAAATATGAGTGGACCAAGGCAGCAGCAAGACAAGCTCTGCAGCAAAAATTCCACCTACCGCTTGTGCACTCTTAGAGTCTGCTCTACCTTCTGAATGGTCTCAGGAGACGCGGCGCTTCTCATAGCTGTCCTATGTCCATTTGACATTGTGGCGCAGGAGAAGTGTCCAGCTAAAGACATAATGCGCAACGAAAATCAATGCGATCCCAATGAACACATAAAAAAGGTAAAACTGCGTAGCGTAACCCAGTAACAGACACGATGGGATATAGTTCAAAAAAAGGCAGGCGGACCCACCGCCTCATCCGCAGAGTGGAAGAATGGCTTGAAAGAAAGCACCGAAAAGTTGAAGACTACCTTACCCAAATCCTTAGTGGGTATCTCATGGATATTTTAAATCATACCTTCAACGCATTGGGCGTTGTGCTGCGCGCAGTACGAGCCAGGAACCGATGAAGATACGGAACATGTGCTTTTTGTACGTCCTCGATTCAGAAGAAACTACTATAAGATAAGCTCGGTGGTAGCGTCACACCCGAGGAAAAAAACCGTAATCCAATAAGATTTTGACCAAATTTGACTATTTTTCTTTTAAAATAAATAAATAATTGGCGCGTACACTTCTATTAGGTGTTTGGCCGAGCTCCTCCTCCTATTTGTGGTGTGCGTCTTGATGTTGTTACACAAATGGAGGGACCTACAGTTTCAAGCCGACTCCGAACGACAGATATTTTTATGAGGAGCTTTTTCATGGCAGAAATACACTCGGAGGTTTGCCATTGCCTGCCGAGGGGCGACCGCTATTAGAAAAATGTTTTTATTAATTTTGCTTTCACCGAGATTCGAACCAACGACCTCTCTGTGAATCCCGAATGGTAATCACGCACCAACCCATTCGGCTACGGCGGTCTTTTGCTTATATTATTATTAGTATTGCGCCAATCTCAACAACTTTGCCTATCTTATGGCACTACTTGGATGATTTTACGCAAAGATCTTGGTTTCAAAAACATATAAAATACAGCTACAGACCTTCCAAAGTATCATTATTCCAATCGTTGGGCTCTTGAAAAACTCGCCGAAGATCCGCATTTTGGGAGCTGAGTTTTTTCAGCGATGAGGTCCATTTTTGGCTTAAACAATAAATCAATCAGCAAAATAGTCATATTTGGGCTGAAGAGCAACCCGCATCCATTCAAGAACAGCCATTACATCCATTTAAAACAACCGCTTGATGTGAGTGGAATCAGCGGGCCATATTTCTTCAATGGCGAGGCTGGCGCCAGTGTAACAGTCAATGGCAAACGCTATCGCGCCATGATAAACGACTTTCAGATGCCAGAAATTGAAACCCGTGATTTCCACAAAATTTGGTTCCATCAAGACCGCGAACGGCGCTACTTGCCATACAGCCCCTGAAACAATGGATTTACGGCGTCATCGCTTCGGTGAGCAATTTATCTCTCGTCTCGGACCACCAAGATTATGTGATATCACACCTTTGCGATTTTATTTGTGGGGATATATAAAGTCCATATGTTTAATGAATAACCCAGCTTGGATTGAGGCATTGGAAGCCAACATTACTAAAGTTATTTTCGAGATAGCGACCTAAGTCTTCCAGCGAGCCATTCAAAATTGGTGTTTACGGATGATCGAATTACGGCGCAGTTGCGGCCAACATTTGAAACGGATTATCTTTAAAAAATAAATCTCATGAATGGTTCTATACAAAAATAACAAAGATTGCCCAATCTATTTGAATTTTCGTTGTTTAATTTCAATTTAAAATCCGATACCTCTAAATTGATCACCCTTAATAATAAAGTGTAGGTTTGAAGTAGATCAAAATTCTCGTTGATTTTTTTTAATTTTTTGCCGATGCGCCGATTTGTTGATTGTTTTGACTTTGTGCTCTATCCTCCTATCAAACTCTTGACTCTAACATGGACAACACAAAACTAATAATAAGGCACCGACAATGGGTTCTGGAAAGATTTCGGGAACTTTTTGATCATGGTGATATTAAAGAAGATAAATATGGACACTCTAGTAAGGGGAAACAAGGGAAAAGAGGTAAAGGAAATGATAGGACGAAAAGAGAGAGATGAGATGAAAAATGCTGGTAAAGATCATCAGAATTTTGATATCAAGAAGAGCTATATCAGCAGGCGTAGGAAAGAACGGAGAACAAAGATGCCTCACTTCTTGTCTCACTCGACTCCTGCGAGAGCAGCTAAGCAGAAGGTGCTAGCATGATTCCAACTGACTAAGATGAGTCCATTACAGCTGACGAAAAAGGACTCGAAGTAATTCCAAGTCTCACGGCATGCATACCTGCGGATAGTGACCCGTGAGGACACTCACAAAGCTAGAGAGCTGAGATATTGTCAACCTCAGAAGATCCCTCGAACGCCACCGATCCATACAGAAGGATTTCACGACCGTAACAGTTTGTTTACTTGTTTACTGCTTGATAGAGTATGGCAAACGGGTTAGAAAGTTGTGGTTTTTTTAATGTTTACTGTTTTTTTGCTACACAACCCCTAAATCTGAACGACATGTCCTGATATCTCGTAATACAACGTCATGTAAAATTAAAAAAAACATATATAAAAATCATTCTTTCAACTGCGCCTTGTTTTGAAAATGTACGAAAAGTTGTAGCTTACTAAAAATATATTATTTAAATCCTCCTATAGTTTGAAAGCGAATAAAGTTACTAGAAAGTTTAACCCAACTGAAATTTGGCCACTTGATTTACAAACTTGTTACTTTCTTGGCTTCACCCTCATCGACTAGTTGCCATTCTAAGTTATACCCAAATGTATCTACTTTGGTCTCCTTTATTTAACTGTCTCGACTACTTTGATTTACTCGAATTATTATGTCCCGCTGCGGTTGGTTAGTCCGGCTGTGCGCATCTGTGCCGTCGCATCTACAGTTGCCAAAAAATATTTTACAATTTTACTATTTATAAAGGCTTTGAGCACACATACACGCACACACCGACACATTAGAGCTTTGAAAGAAATTGGAAAGGATTATTTATGTGGAAATAGTCATATAAGTCTATTGGCAATCTGGCTTCTTCGTTCGCGGCATCACTCAATCAGGAAGGCAGCAAAACCCAGACCTTTAGGCCGCGTACATGAAATAGCACATTTCGCCCATAAATATTACATGCATGCATACATACATATGCATGTACGCTTGTGTGTACGTGAATTTGGAATCGAAAATGTTGGCAAAAATGATTTCCTTTTTGGTTTCCACGTTCGTTTTACAGCTGCCAAATGCCTGCTGCCAATTTCCGCTATCGCTATCGTTGTTGTTTGTGTAGTTCTTGTTACATTCAGTGTGGCGTTGCCGTTGCCGCTGCGAATGAAGCTGAAGTTGAGCTGAGCATGGGCACTAAATTTATGATGGAGGATGAGGTTATGGTTACGACCATGCTCTGGCTGTGGCTGTGCTGCGGCTGCGGCTGCGGCTGCAATATTGTCGTAGGTGGCAGTATGATGGGACGCTATTCTCTATTCTCTTTGCATTGCCATTTTTTTCTAGCAACAACTTTTTTCTTCTTTTATTTAAATAAGTTTGTATTTTTGTGTTTTTGACCGACTTTTGCACAGAAGAGGCACACAGCGTTTTTGAGAAGTTTTTAAACCTAAATTTGCCATTGCTTACACAACTTTCAGTGTTTTCTATTTTTTTACATTTATTCTTTTGTATTTTTAAATTAAAAAGAAGTGTTTTAATTCCAGTTTCATTTTATGAAGAAGTAATTGAAAAACGGAACGTTTGTTTTATACAATTTATAGCCAGTCACATTCGAGACCAAACCAGCCTAAGCCTCTTTCACTTTTGCACACGTCGAATTTGAATGTCACGTATTTTTTTTTTTTTAATTTGGAACTTTTATATTATATAATAGTACACACGCACACACATATATACATCTGTACACAAACATAGCTGTAAACTTAACTTTAAAACCAATTCTACAATCCTGGGTATTTTTGAAAATTATTTGAACTTGCATAGTGGTGCACAAACACTTACAGCACCTAAACAATTATTTTTCCAATACATACATACACACTTAGCTCTACACATGTTACATTACAATTTTATTTCTATTTAATTTCACACATAGCTTTTTTCATATTTTTTTACCTCTTGTTTTCTTGCAATTAACATTTTTCGGTTATTTTTATTTTTTGTTCACGTTTCCTCAATGTCACAAAGATGTTAAAAAAAGTCAGAAAACACACATTCACAGACATACATACGTATATATACACTTATACACATGTAAAGAAGAACGCGCCGCGAAAAAAATGCACATTTTAAAAAATATTCAATTTTTTGCGAACCTTTTAGACAAAAAGTCAATTTATTTTTTTTTTTTTCGAAGCAGCAAGCAGTTTATTAGGTTATAGTTAGAAGGAGTAATACAACCGCAACAGAAGGATGTGTGTGCTAATGCTCGACAAAACGTTCGTAATACCACGGCGCTTATTTAATTCGAATCATTACCCAGCAACAGCCAATCCGGGACTGAAAGCTCTTATCTAATGCCAATTGCCAAAAAGCACAAATGCCGCCAAACAACAGCAGCAGCAGAGCCAGAAGCGGGTTGCAAGTTGTGAGCAAAGCATCGTGAGAATAGCGAAACGTCATATCCTACGACGGTATGGGCCAACCGACCACCCAACTGACTGTGCGCCAAAACACGCTATAACATACATACACTCGCACCTTGCAGATATTTCGAGATATTCCCAAAGCAGCAGCAACAGCAGAGACTAAACGCCGCCAGCTGTCAATGGCTTATACTGCTGCACAGTGGGTCGATAGTGGCAAACAATTGATAGTATAAACAAATTGAAAGTGACAGCACAGCGGCTGTATTATAATGCATACGACAAGTGCTTGAGTAAAAGAAAAAGAAAAAATTGACGTAATCTGTATTTTAAAAATTCATTGAACATAGCGGTATTCCAAAGCGCGTTCATTAAAGGAGGTAGCTTTAGACCAACAACAACGTTTTGTTGTCACAGCAAAGTAGAAAATAAAGAATGAATTCGCCTTGTTTGATTCCCGACTAACAGCGGCATGGTCACGGCGAAAGAAACTAAAAACAAATCAGCTGATTTACCAATACTACCTTTAACAAGAATTATAGAATACAAGATCGCGCCATCCGAATTCGACGTGCCGTAAGAGTTCATGAATAAACAAACAAAAGTAAGGGGAATTACTTGTTTGCGAAGAGGAAGAGTAAGCAAAAGCAATGAAAACAACCAAACACAAGAAAATATACGCACACACACCTAATTTCTGACTACGGCATCTTCCGCATAAAAAGACGTCACTTACTCCCACTGATTACGCATAGTCTGACTGGGTATCCATTACATTCTAAAGGAACGACTAATGGCTTCGTCGATCGCCCCAAAAGGCGTAAAATCCGTATGCAACCAAGAATAAGACAAATAAGAAAATAGTTTTTCGACGACACGTCATAAGTCCCAATCGGTCAAGACTTGGCTGAACTATTCAAATTTTCCTTAAATCTAACTTCAAAAAAAGGCAAAAAATAGTATATAAAAAAATTAATTTGATTATTTTGATAAAATTTAAAAAAAATGTAACTCTTCTGTTGTCTTAGGTTATTTTTTGGGAAAAATATTCTTATAATATTTTCAATTAGGTCAGGCACACGTAAATTTTAATATTTTTGCGAAATATTTTGGCAGAAATCTTTAAATATAATATATTTTACAATTTCAGTGGAAAACCCGCAAGTTTTGTGGCGAAACATCATAATGAACATTTATAAAAAGAAGAAGCAAATGCAACCCAAAAAAAAAGTATAATTTAAAGTTAATTCTTCAAACAGGTTTATTGTTCAGGTCTATTAATTTTTATTGTAAATGTTCATCAAGCAGGTGCAAAATTAATCATTCAATTTTGTGTTTGATTAATTTTATATTAAGTAAAAAAATGACTTGCAGTGTTGGAAATCTTTATTTTCACTTTACGCGTTCCATTGTCTGTTGTTACTGCAGTTGTCTAGTTCTCAAATGTCAAGGATAATTGTTGTACGACACTGTTTGCAAAAATTATAAATCTTCCAATAGAGTGATTAATTTTGTGCCACCTTGTATTATCTAAGTTTTCAAAACTTCAATCGTTGTGTTAACATCATATCACATTTTTGTTGGGTACATGTGAAAGCGGACGCCGTTGCCGAATGGTTGGTCCAAAATTACTAGTCAAAAGCGCATAGGTTCAAAACCCCGGTCACGAATCACTAAACAGTTTTTTCTAATGCCGGTCGCCCCTCGATAGACAATGGCGAAACTCCGAGTATATTTCTGTCATGAAAAGGCTCCTCAAAAAAAACCAATCAAAATTTGTATTTCCGAGTTGAATGAAGGATTCTGCTATAGTGAGATCTTATTTAAGTTCAAAACTGTCAAAATTTATTTCATTAGTTCATTACATACCAAATAATTGTGCCACTGTGAGGAAATGGTTCTTTAAGTGAGGGCGTTGAACAGAAAAAAAAAACAACAAATACCAAGAGACCTAAGGTGAAAAGATTGCCAAAACACGTTGCTCAGAGAATTTACTTTAACAGAGAATTTACTTTTACATTTTTGCATTTTGCAAAATGCTTTTGCCACTCTCTCTCTCTGTATTCCTCTCACTCTCTTTGTCTTTGCGCTGCTATAAACTCAAATGAGATGCTGATGTTGGTAAGTTGATGCTATTCTACGACTGTTGTTGCCATTATTTTGTATGGTCATAGAAATTGAATTGTTGTACCGTTAAATATGCCATCGACCATGTGCGTGCATATTAACATTTGCAGTTAAAAGGAAAAGAAGAATGCAAATAAAAAGAGGCAACATTTATTCTCACGTACTAACATCGTTATCAACACTCGCTACTCAATGTAAAAAATAAAACAAACAAAAATAATGAGCCGTTGTATGTCGAAGAAGGGCAGCACTTTGAAGCCTCTGCACATGAAGCGAACCAAATCGCATGCCCCAGTAATTGTGCAGGTATTTTGTCCTTAATGTATGCCAAACCGTTCAGGAGCATAACTTGATTTTACACAGAAGTACATTAACATTTGTAAGTATGCATGTGACTACTTCGTACTCAAAATGTTTACTGGTATTTTGTCAATTGAATTCATAGATGGTTAGATTATAGTAATATTTTAAACGAATTGCAGCTGACATTCAGTAAGGTTACTCGAAATTGAGGCAATAAATACTGTACGAGTTTCTAAACAATTATTTTGCATTGAAGTTCATTGCCTTTTCATTGACATAAATGTGTACATATGTATGTGAAAGGAGGATTTGTTATATATATTTCTAGGCTAACAATGGAAAAATGAGCATTGGCGGTGGAAAACGATTTCAGTACTTTTGAAAATATTCGCATTGATGATTAATACATATTTGCATTCGTATGAATCAAATTTCGAAGCACATCCTTCACTAAGCTCTTCGAAGCACTAGTGGCGTTTCCAAGGCGTTTTTTAAATTGTTTGGGATCCACGCGATTATGCATAATTCTATTGATGCTCATAATATACGTCATACTAATGCCTAAGGATGCCTCAATCTCGTGACATGACGATCTTGCTTAAGCATTTCGTGCGCAGCATCGATATTTTCTGGCACAACAACTGATTTTGAACGACCGCTACAATATTCGTCGGTGAGCGTCCAGAAATTTCATTGCACCAATTTTTTCCGATGCTGAAATATGGTGCATTCTCACCGATGACATGTTCACGGTTTCATTCCATCTTTTTGCCGAAATAAATTTTTAAAGCCACTGTATAGCTCAAACACCAAAATATTCTATCATTTATGGCAAAGTACACGAACTTTCCAATAGAAACGCCAGCTGGCGCCTGACAACACTACAAATTCCCAAGGTCAGAAATATAAATAATAACTCTCTTAGAAAAATTAGAATTTGTTAAATGTTTATGACGATTCTCTTGGTGAAATTTTCAATGACATTCGGGAAATTACGCCCCCTACATCTCGGTCATTTTGCCGAATTTTATCTTTCAAAGCTCCATTCTCATAAGCCCTACCTTTGAAAAGGGCCCACAGGAAATAATACAGAGCCGTTAATTCGGGCGGCGATTTTGATAGCCAAATTTCTGAAGAATATATTGAGGGAATATACTGAGAATAACCTCTTGGACTGAAAGGAATAGTATCTTAAACGAAAATCAAGCTGGAAAGAATTACTTCACAGACGACAATGTATTCAAATTAGCCGCTATTGTCCATTGAAAATTCGAAGAAAAGAAGAAAGTTTACGCGTATTTTGTCGTCTTTAAAGCGGCGTTTGATAAATTATCAAGAAATGCCTTGATATACCTACATATAAGCTGCACCATATTGGGCTTGCAACGAAACTAGTGTAGTTCATAGAGAATATATACAGCGATACAAAAATAGTTGTATGGAATGGCTCAGAAATTTCAGATACATTCAAAACAAACTCAGGCGTCAAACAGGGATGCTTATTGTCGCCAATACTATTTGCTCTTAACATAAACGACTTACATGAAACCTTAGAAGGGAAAAATATTAGACTTCTAATGTATGCGGATGATATCATTTTGTTAGCGGATCACCCAGACAAACTACAAGTCATGATTAATAACCTTGAAAGCTACTGCAACCTGTGGAATCTTGAAGTAAACCGCTCAAAGTCTCAAATAATGGTATTCAGAAAAGGTGGGAAACTTAGTAAAGTGGAGAAATGGTATTATAGTAAGGAGAAAATACAGACTGTGTCTCGATATACTTACTTAGGAGTGAAAAGGTTAGGTCTGGCAGCCGCATCGCACATAGAGACAACGATGCCACTTAGACCACGAAATGGGTCCGTTGTGAGCCGCGGGGGCTGGGCTACATTTCCCTCTCCATATTAAACCATCCTGAGCTTTTGACAAAGCGTAAAAGGTTGTTGATACCTAAAGTGTATAGATTATCTATATTCATTAAGAAGTAGAATTTTAAAAATCGGTTCCTGCTTTTGGCTAGAGCTGGGCATGTGCAAAAAAGGTGTTGAATTGTTTCCAACTCCTCCTCCTCCTGAAGTCTACTCAGTTTTATGATACTCTTGGACAGACGTAAGTTTAGCTTTGGCCATGTTTGCCTAGCAATTTCACAGATGTTAACGCTAATCCATCTTCGATTTGCAGAACTGATTAGTGCGTCCTTAATGAGAAGCTTACAAGTTGCGAGATGTATCTCCATAAAATTACTTATATCTGGCATACAGGAACTTTCTCTTGCAAGTTGGTCTGCCTTACAGTTCCCTGGTATATCTCTGTGGCCTGGAACCCAGCATAAGATTATAAGATATTGCTAGGAGTGGAAATAACACCTCAGATGAATTTTAAAAAGCATGTTGAAAACAGAACAGCTGCAGCAAAGAATGGTATTAATGCTTCGTGGACTTGTCTTTAAAAAAAAAAGAAATTTCAATTGAAGCTAAATGGAAACTTTTTCTAGCAGTTTGTCGTTCAATACAATCATACGCAGCACAGGTGTGGGATTTCGGGTTGTTTGAAGAAGATGATATATTGCAAAAGTATTTTGTAAAGCGAATTCTGAAGCTACCACCACATATGCCTACATACATACTTTTCTTCGAAACCGGCATGCAAGAAAATCATTTGTTCACTTTAGAACTGTTCCTTAAATATATGCAAAGAATTTTTTTATACATATACTCAGAAAATCGGCTACCACATTATCTGTCCAAAATTGTTATAAAGAAAGAAGTCTTCTGGATTAGAGATCTAAAGAACTTATTTAGTAAAAACGATGTCATTAGGCGAACAGATAACATACAATCAGGAAGCTGGATAGAAGACGCAAAATTGCTTTTAAGGGGGGAAGCTGGTCTAGAATTTTGAAAAAATCGAAAAATTTTTTTTTGTCTTAAAAGGTGCTTTAGGGTCTTAGAAATAATATACCAAATGAGGGATGTCAGCAAAAATGTCTAAATGCCCAAATTTTTCATTCGACGGCAGTGCCTCGCAGGTATGATTTTACAATACTTACAACTTTAAACGCGTTTTTCTCGAAATCACTTTTTTTAAACTGGCCGAAGACATAACTCGAACAAATCTTTACCGATTCTTACGAAATTTTGACAATACATTCGAAATACCTTTCTCCGGAGACGTACGTAGGATTTTTTATTTATATTACATAGTTTTTTTTTTAATCAACAATTTTATGTCGTTCTTTATAGTGAAAATTGTAACTTTTTGTTCAAACGTGCACCATTTCGCGAAAAAACAAAATATCGAAAAAATCCTACGTATCTTTCTGTTGTTATATAGAAACTAAAAAAATTTTATTTTTTGATCCAGGACAAAAATTAAGGAGTTTACGTCTTCGGCAATGGACCCACTAGAAAAAAAGGCGCCTTAGGAGAACTGCTGGACAGCGGCCATTTTGAAATTAATTCAGACGAAAAATTTTGTATTTGTACCATGAAAGCTATATTATTAAACCTATTTCACAGATTTTCGATTGATTCCTTTGTTGAGTCAAAATAAATTCATAAAATATGCCCATTTTTTGCGCTCTAGACCAGCTTCCCCCCTTAACAAACCACAACCAGGCTAGGAGGAATATGTACATACAAAAAGCCGTAAGTACTAGTAGGATATATAAGGAATTAGATTGGTCAAAAGGTCTGGTTTATTTAAAAAAATATGATATAGAATCAAGCATGTGGATAATGAGGGCTAGAAGTGACATGGTAATTTTAAATTACAACAGATTTGACACAGAAAAGAAAACTTGCTCAATGTGTAAAATGAGCTTGAAAACATAACACATTTCCAATACTAAGAGAATACAGAAAAGTCTTTTTCGGAAAATTTACCTTAAATGATTCACAACTGATTGAGATTCTCAATGGGGAAATGATGATCATTAAATATGCTTCTAGATACAGAGATTACTTAATAAAAGAGTTTAACTGGTTTTAAAAACCGTAAACCGAATAATTGTTTTGTACGAGAAATAAATCGACAGACGGCTCATGCCATTGTCGTTAAATTATTGTAAATATGTATTTATTTTTTTCTTAATATTATCTATACTATAAAGGTGAATGTCTGTACGTTGGCCGCGCATCACTACGAAACGACAACACCAAATGAGGTAAAAATTTGTATACATTCATATTTTCACCCAATGAAGGTTATAGGCATGTTTTTATGATGGAACTCCCTTCCCACAGCCCCCATGCTGCGCCACCTCTGTAATTCTTCACTAATAATCCAATATTTGCTTAAATTTAATCTAAAAAATCTTAGTTTTTCCTATTTCCCACTATTTTTAGCACACTCTAGACTTCATAATCCGCATAAGCTGTTTGAGATAGAAAATTAATAAAAATAATTTTGCTTGATATTTCTCTGATTGGTTGTTTTGATTTTATTCAACGAGGCATAGCAACGGATGCCGGGTATTGTAATATTATGGTTATTAATAAGAAAATATTTTCTATGTTTGTAATTCTTTTATATACATGTCCTAAATCCCTCAAAACTACTTCTACGCGGGCGGGGCCGGGGGTTAAAGCTAATATAGATATATAATTGGCGCGTACACCCTTTTTGGGTGTTTGGCCGAGCTCCTCCTGCTATTTGTGGCGTGCGTTTTGATGTTGTTCCACAAATGGAGGGACCTACAGTTTCAAGCCGACTCCGAATGGCAGATATTTTTATGAGGAGCTTTTTCATGGCAGAAATACACTCGGAGGTTTGCCATTGCCTGCCGAGTGGGGACCGCTATTAGAAAAATGTTTTTCTTAATTTTGGTATTTCACCGAGATTCGAACCTACGTTCTCTCTGTGATTTCCGAATCGTAGTCACGCACCAACCCATTCTTAATATAACAATAAGTAAATTTAAAATTTTGTATATTTTACTTTTATTTGCAATAAATACTACTACTACTACTATTACTGAGGGAATTATTCATCTAGGGAGGTTCCTTTGCATTTTGCTTCACTTTCATAACCTTCTGTACATAGGTAGTTGCCAATAGAATGATTGTAATATTTACTATATCAAGCATCCCACGCTTTTAACTCTAATTTGAATTACTCTATTTGTATCTTAATTTTCGTTATAATTCTGTTCTGAGGTAGTTGACTATGACTGATCGTTCGATTTACTATTACTTCATTATAGGTCCCTTTGTCATTAAAATTTATTTTCTACTTTTTAGTTCGATTAGCAAAAAAGCGTGTTTTTTAGTTTTTTTAAACTATTTTTTATTTTTTACTTTTTAGTTCGATTAGCAAAAAAGCGTGTTTTTTAGTTTCTTTAAACTATTTTTTTTTATTATGAATGAAAATTATTGTTATCATTGCAGTCAGTGAATAAATGATTCGATATATTCGTGTTATATTTAATTCCTTTCTTATCGACTGTGAGTCTAAAGCTATGCAGTTATCGGCCGTGATAAAGAAGTAATCGGGATGAAGAACTTATTTCGTGGAGGGAGCCTGAGAAACTGATTTACAAGAATAAATAAAGATTTTTCATTTTACAACCAAATTCACCTTACTTTTTGCCCACAGTAAAAAGAAGAAAATATTAATCCTGGCAATCCTAGTAAGGATAATGGAAAACTTTTATCAAATTATTGCATTGTCATCGGTCCTTGATAGGTGTGCAAAATTTCAAGTCGATCAGATTTGTAGAAGCCAGTGAAAATTAAGCTCAAAGATTCCGTTACATACATACATACAACCCATACAACCCGTCCTAATAAAAGTGTGTTAAAAAAACGAAGTTAATATGACATTCAGGCTACACTCAAGGCCTTGTCATTCTTTGAAATTAAGTCCTCACTGGTAATTGAGTGCATAAAGAAATTAACTTTATTATCAGCATGCAATTCGGTTCATATGGGTCCCGGACACAAGGGCCGGGTAGCAGTTACATTGCCTAGAGAGGTTGCGGCCTCGAAACCAATAGGGCCTGACCCGCTCCTGCTCAGGTGACAACAAAGCACCAAGGAAGAGATCTTAGGTGAAGATTAGCTCTTCAGGCAACGAAACATCAAATGGCACCAAATGGGGCGCTATGCCAGGCTAAGGCCTTACTGAGAGAGTACAATCTAATAAGGTTTAGAAATCTCACAAGCCTCCCTAAGGATAGAAATATTTATTGGTATTCTCACTGGTCAGTGCAGATTCCATAAGTACCATATCTGCAGCGGCTCAGAATATGACCTAAGGACCCTTATCGACTCTGCAACCTACCTGCAGAATGCAATGAATGCGATGTCATTGCGAGAAGAAAACGTGAACATCTCAGCCTGGTATGTCCGGAAGAGAGACACATATGCTTAGCCCAACGTATCTCCATCCAAAATTTATTGAAGGACCTGAGTCTGGATGAGGTATTGTGAAGTGTATTCTAAGGTCGAATTTTATTGTACGATTGTTCGAAGCCTGGCGGCAAGGTAAATGGGAAATATTATCGGGAAAGTATTTTGGAGCTTGCTTTGAAGTCGGTGGCAGACCAGGGACGTTTCAACAGTACTTGGCACCGTCTAGCTAAAAACAATGTTCCGAACTTCAAAACGCTCTCAAATTCACCAGACGCGAAGTCACATTCGGGCAGTTTGCGATTCGTTTCTGGACCGTCTCAAGGCCATAGTCGGAGCAAAAGGTGGTCATATCGAGCAAAGGTAAATTAATTCTTAATTTTTTTTTTCATTATTTTCAAACATTTTTACTTTCGATTGAATAAAAGTAATTTTCCAAACTAAATTTATGACCTTTTTAATTGATTACACTTCGAGTGCCGGATGTATTTCTAGGTAGCTAAGCAACTAGCATCAAAACGAAAATCGGAGAGTTGACGTCACTTGAGTAGGATGAGTAAAATTCAATTAACCGAGTCTTCATATGCGAATTGAAATGGCCAGAATTGATAAGCAGCGAATTCCATCATGGCCAGGCAAATTTTTGATGAATCAACAAAAACTAAGAGTATAAATCTAATAAATCCAGTATTTGGTCCTAATTTAGTACGCTTGGACTATCATTTGTTGTTAGCTCTGCAGAACACTTTCAATGTCGTAAAATTTTATTCAATTTATTCCAGCAAAATTTTGTTTTTATCTAGGAGGAAGTTCTACACTAATGGAATAATAACTCGGCCCAAAAACAGCAAAACCGCAAAAGATCATCGAACAAAAGCGGACACACGTACAAAGCGAAATACCTGTATGGGACACTGAACAAAATTTTTTTTTTAAATAAAACATGTTAAGGGATTTATTTCAGTCGTTCATCGTAAAAATTTAATAATTTTCAAGCGCACAAAGGAAAATAGATATATGGGGCAATACTAATATGAAATTAAATCTTAAAACAAATATAAGATAATATTTGTTTTTCATTTTTATTTCATTTAAATCTTTAACTGCCCGCTTTGTATTCAAATTTCAAAACACACAACTACTTTCTGCTAAAAATGTGGATGCTCTCCCTTATCGTACCGTTGGTTACAGACTCGCTGTTAAATTAAACTTTTAATTATGCGAGTATTTAAATCATATTAAGCCTCCCTCTTTCTCTTAGTGTCTTTCTCTCTATCTCTCACTCTCTCCTCTTCTTTTCGCCATTTGTTGAATTGCTCATTGTACTAGTGACTTTTGCTCTCAGACTATATGGCGCTATGCTGTTGTGTCCTTCGAACACCATCACCATGACCACTGTGTGCCACAGCTGTAATACTTAAATTCACCATATTGTAAGTCTGTGCAACGCTTTCTGACTCCCCCACGAGGAATATCCACCGGGATTCGCTCTTTTGTGTTCATTTGCATAACTATAACGATTGTTTACATTTCTACTTTGTTTTATGTTATGGTTGTTATGTCGGGCTTCGGTACGTATGAGTAACATTTTTATTATGACATCTTTCGGATTTGAATGTGTTTGAGCTTTTACTTATGTATATGTAGGAGTATATGTACATATAAATATATTTAGCAACGTGTTTTCTTACGTTGGCATAAGTTTGCAGCTCGCTAATTTGTTGTTGGTATAATATTTCATTTAGTCTAATTAAACGTAATTTTAAATTACTGCGGTACATCGCAAGGGAAATGCAGGAAATGTACTCATTCATTTGTTGCATTTAATATGTTTCTTAGCGCATAGGTCTCTCACCTCGGAGCTAACTTTGAAAAAAAATTGCTTGAAAAAGTCAAATTTTAAATAGGACTGATTTTGGTGGGTTGGCATTAGATTAAAGAGAAGATAATACAAATATCTGATAGTATATTATTTACAAATAATTTATTATTTTTTTACTCTAGAATTAAACCATCCAAATTAATAACCAGATCCATGTCAAGACTAATTAGAGGTGATCTCCTCATGAGATTCTTAGTCCGCTCAACTGATTATCTTTTGGCAACGCGCTTGAAGAAATTTAGACTCGACCGACGGCAGCTTGCATGTGGTCATAAATGAGAAAATGTTCACTGTTGAGGAAATTTTTAATAGGGCAAAACGCAAAAAAAGTGGTTTCAAGGGTTCAACGTAGCCACCATCCAGCCTCCGTAATGGTTTAGTGGGGAGTGTCTTGTAAAGGTGTTACATCTCTTCATTTCTGGGAAAAAGGGGTTAAGACCGGGCAAAAGTATTCCACCTGGAGGATGTCTTAAAAGGCGTGGTGAAGCAGTTGAGCAGTACTCTCTTCAATTGAGAGCGTTAAATTTCCCAGCAAGATTACGCTCCAGCCCATAAGGCAAGAACTACCCAGAAGTGGCTAAAAAACAATATTACTGCGTTCATAACCACAGAAGATTGGCGTCTGGAAGTCCAGATCTTAATCCATTGGACTACAGCTTGCGGTCAATTTTTTGTATTTACATTTACAAAAAAAAAGTATTACAATTTCGTATCTATAACGGACTTAGCTTGTAACAGAACTTATGGCAGGACTAAGTATATTATGTCCATTTTCGAACCGTTGAGATTTTTGTGTCATCTGTGTCATTTTTGAGTCTAATACAAAGTGGCACACATATATTCACCCTATCAGAAACTTATAATTTTTGCACATGGCTTCTTATGTCAATTATATTAGGTTAAGGAAAAAGAGATTTGACACTTCTGAACTAGACAGCTGCAGTATACAAGCAGTTTGTTAGTAAAAAAACAATTCAAAAACAAAATTGGATGATCAATTTTGTGCCACCTTCTATTAATAAATCTCATATATAAAATTCGTTTCCCACAACATCCAAATACACTCAAAAAACGGCAACTGAAAGAGTGAAAGTGAAATACAAAACACCAACTATCGGATTTAAAGTGAATTTGATTGCAAGTCACTCGGAAGTGAATTACGAAACCTACCTGATTATGTTCGGCCTTCAAAATCAATGTTCGGTCGTTCTCTTGTTTTAACTAATAAGATGCGAGTATAATCCGATCCGAACCCAACTAGTGCGGCAGCAGCGAAATTATTGAATAAGTATAGCTAGACATGGCCTTGACTTCACGCAAATGCACTATTAAATGCAATTGGGGAAATATCTCCCGTTACACTATTTGGTGAAATTAAAATGAGGTTGGATCTGTGGCATACGCAGCCGTGGAATCGTCGCAGCAGAGTTAAGATTATGCAAAATAAATACAGAAAAAATTTCAGTTAACTGAAATGATTGTAAATAAAAGAAAATTTTTCATAAAAGTAATTATAATAATAATAAATGAACACGAAGCAAAAGTAGTGGCGGAACGGTCGATATTATTTCACAGGGCAAATTTTCTCTTTGGGCAAAGGAAATAATAAATGGTTCATACATTTTATAAAATAAATTATGAAATGCTTACTTTGTGTGCAGTAATGCCAATGGATTACTACGATGCCTCAGCTGCCTCCTAACAATTGTTTCAGATACTTCGCTATCACTTGACAGAAAAGCAAAGTCTAGTGTTTTAAATTATTTTATCAATTTTCCACTTTTTGGAATTAAAAATACAATTCAAAACGCAGTTGAAAAAACATTACGATCCATTTGCATTCGTATCTCAACATCTCATTCGGATAACGCGATTGACGTATCACGTAACTGTTTTTCGTATGACTGCCGATACGTTCGCAAATGTGTCGATTCGAGCCCAATTCTAAAGGGTGATCAGATTGGAGGTACTTTTTCCAATGGGGTTTTTCTGACAGAACACGCGTAACTACTGTCAAACTAAATAAATATTTTTTTTAGTATTCATTGACATTTCATCATGGCAAGATCTTCACCTCAACAACGTTTACAAATCGTACAATGGTATTACGACAACCGCCGGTCTGTGAAAAAGGTTCATCGCGCGCTCAGGCCCACTTTTGGTGTTCAGCGAAGAAGCCCATTTTTGGCTTAATGGCTAGGTCAATAAGCGAAATGGCCATATTTGGGCTGAAGTGCAACCCGAAGCCATTTAAGAACAGCCATTACATCCATTGAAACCAATCGTTTTGTGCAACCCTTGAAGATCGTGATCTCCACAACATTTGGTTCCCACAAGACGGCGAATGCCGCTACTTGCTATACAGTCAGATTTACTGCGTCGTCGTTTCGATAAACAATTTATCTCTCGTCTCGGACCAGTGGATTGATCACCAAGATCGTGTGATATCACACCTCTGGACTTTTATTTGTGGGGGTATGTAAAGTATAAATGTTTTGTGGATAAATTCGCTTCAATTAAGGAGCTGGAAGCCTATATTACTAAAGTTATTCACGACATATCCACCGAAGTACCCCAGCAAGTCATTCAAAATTGGTGTTTACCGGTGGCCGAATTACGGCGCAACTGCGCCTAACATTTGAAAGAGATTATCTTTAATCCCTCGCCCTCATTAGTCTAGCGTAAGTGCACTAGCCTGCCATCCCAGAGGTTGTGGGTTCGAATCCCACGTAAAGCACGGTTCTCGCACTTTTCCGAACTTAAATTTTCACTCCACAACCCCAAAAACCGTATCTTTCCAATAAATACTCCCGCACAAAAGTTAGCGCATAACTTGCATATTGGCTGCTAAAACAACAACAAAACAAAAACACGGTAATAGCGCAGACACACCAAATTTAGCGAAGTCCTCAACCATCTGTGTGGTCCTTCTGGTAGAAAAATGTGAAACACAGATGTCGCTCTAAACAGTTATAAGGCGTTGTTCCTAAGCAACGACAGGTGGGCATTCCCACTATTTAGGACTGGTAGCGGCAGGCTAATCACCTACCCTGCCAGAAAGCGAAATAGATTAACGAAACCAACGCAAGACTGGGTCTTGTTGACTCCCTATGCTCCCGAGTAGAGTGAACAAGGAAAAACAAAATAAAATCTTTAAAAAATAAATGCCACGAATGGTTCGACACAAAAATAATAAAGATTGTCCAATCAATTTAAATTTTTGTTATATTATTTCAATTTAAAATCCGATACCTCTAAATTAATCACCCTTTACTTATATATATACATATATACAAGGCGCATACATATTTTTCCACAAATTTCCACAAATGGAAGAACCTACAGTTTCAAGCCGAACCCGAATGGGCGATTTCTTTTATGAGGAGCTTCTTCATGGCAGAAATGCACTCGAAGGTTTGCCATTGCCTTCCGAGAGGCGACATTTGGCTATTGGCACTCTCCCTCTGGATCCAACATGTCGAAAGAGCCTGTTTCCTGGGCCTACCGTTAGATGAGCTAAACGAAGACGACCGGCGATTACACTTCACTGACAGAGCAAAGTTATTGCTACAACAACAACAACAAGAAAAAACTGTTTCTTCATTTTGGTCTTTCACCAAGATTCGAACCTACGTTCTCTCCGAATTCTGAATTTTACTCACACACCAACCCATTGGGCTACGGCGGCCGCTACGGCCCTTTACTTACCTGATAAAAAAAGGTTTATCCCCGCAGAAGGGCTATTCCTTAGCAAACTTTTTTTGTCGTCATATTAAATTGCATAACTGTTTCGCCTATGTTATGTTACTACCTCATGCTTTCATTTTATTTATATTATATTTCTTATTGGTGTCATTTTAAGCAAAAAATTACACTCTTTTGCTGCCGTACATGCGGTTATTCCATATATGTACATATCATATTTCATATATATATATCATATATCATTTATATGTATTTCAAGTGATCAAACTATAATTTAGTTAAGTAATTTAATGTTCTATCTATGATTGTTTTTTTTTTGTTACTAACGATACATCATCACATCTGTGCTCTGATACATGCACATATAAGCATCGCAAAACAGCCGCTTCGCATGCTCCGGCAACATTTTGTCATTTGTTGAAGTCTCATTAACTGCGCGGGCACCCTCTTCCGACAGCCACAGTGGTAAATCAGGCACTGTTATCATTTCGGGTATATTATAGCCATTTTTCTCACCTGAAATTATATTTGATGCACAAGGATAAAAAGTACACCTGTATTTTAAAAACGTACCTTTCCGATCAGCCATCGAATCAAAGAAACACCAGGGCGCATCTGGCCCCGAACCAGCCTTAACAAATGCCACATAATGTGAAGTCTCTATACAAACCACTGCAAATAACTCCATATACAGACGTGGTACATTCATGTGCTCTGCCATTATACGAAAGTCTTGCGGCACAGACAATTTTTTTGGATTATGATTTGTTCTAAATAAAATAAAGGATTTAAAAATGCAATAAATTTCAAGTTTTTATGTATGTTGATATTTACAATAAATAACACTACATACCTTCTTGCGTGCAAGTGTACGGTATCTCGGCATTTAAGACAAAATCCTGTACTCTCAAGTCCAACGCCGCTTTGTAGGACACCATAGCAATCGCGGCACTCATATTCGGCTAGCTTACCGCAAACAGAACATTGGCGGGGAGCTGGTAGATGGAAATCAGTAAATAAGTATCGCATGCTTCAAAACTACTAATTTCCAAATAAGCAACTTTTAAATAATTATTAAAAATGTATTGCTAGACATACAATCCTCAATAATATCGGTGACATCCAATAGTTGGGACGGTAAAATCCGCGGATACATCTTGAAGTTTTTGCCAAAACGTGGCATTTGTATGATCAAACATGACGGCACTTCTTTTAATTTTATATCGGATGAGTGAAAACTCTGTTCGAATAATTGCTGTACAGTCGGAAAGCACAAGCGTTCATCTTTTTCTACGAACAATTGATAAAAATACGCATCCTGGCCGGAACTTAACTATATTAATAATACAGAGATTTTAATATAAATAGTTAAGTAGATGCATCTTTATTATTATTTTTTTGCACCTTCAAAAATGGTTCCACGCGCATTATTTGCGCCAACAAACTATTTAGAAACTCCTCCGGATCTTTCTCTTCACTTGTTAGTCCACTAACCGAGCTCAGCTTGTCCAGCAATTGCCGTAGTTTCATAACGCGGTCAGCGCGTACAAAGACATTTTTGCGCAGCGGGTTAACGATCTCTTCACGCAATACCTTCTGCACCTCTGTATAGCTCGCAATATCCTGTTGTGAAAAAATTTATTTCATAAAATTATATGTAAGTATTATTTTTTGCTATGAAGTTTACATCAGCTTCAGGTGGGCGAAAAAGCAACGAATCAAATACTGATGTAAAGGTGAACATAGAAAATAATGTAGCGTCCAGATAGCACGAATTGTGATGGCCTTGTATGCCTTTAAATTTGCCACAATTTTCCTCCAACTCTTCAAGACTTTTGATCTCTGTAAAAAAAATAATAATAATTAACAATATGGCATCTAACTAATTTACATTTTAATTAACTCAATGGTGCCACAGCCCCTGGAACCGAAGGGCATTCTACTTGGCCAAACATTTTTGAATCAGTCGGTATATTTGATGCAGCCTTGCCATCTGTCTCGATAAATCGTCTATCAGTGGAACAACGATCAGAAGGGACAAAAAGTGCGCGACCTTCGTGGCAGCGGAAAAATCTATTATATTTAAGAAGATTTATTATAAATAAAAATGTCTTTCTTTTATCACCAAAAATGCTATTTCACAAAGCGCATACATCACATGTAGTACATGTAAATATGTATGATAAGTATATATGTATAATATTTTAAATATTTCTAAATATTTTACTGGTTGAAAGTCATACCGCATGCCGTTATATGTGCCATTTGTTGTCGGCAGAGTGCGATCATCTTGATCCTCCTCCAATTCCACGCCCACCAATATTTGTTTACGGCCTTGTGCCATGCCAATCCAGCGTATTACACCGTACAAATTCTCTGACGCCTCCGGTATGGACACCTCTACCATAGAGCCCACACCCAATGCGGTGTCCGGTATATCCTGCAAAGGCGTATATTTGATCAGATCCATTTCCGCCGGCGCTTCAATATCAACCAAATTATCATAAACAGGCGAATCCCGAGAATTGGCATATTCTACACAATAGAAAGGATAAAAAATGGAAATCGCAGATTTTAGAATTATACAAATTGTATGTATACGTTTCTCTACTTATGCAGGAAGTTATAAATAATCAGTGTGATTAAAAATCAAATACAAAAAATGTGTTCGATAACCTGGTGAGACATTCGGGGAAAAGTGGTCTGGCCCACTTGGTCCGGACGCGAACAGTTCCAAGACTGTTAGTGGTATATTATTGTAAAGTGAAGTGTCACTAGGAGTTAACGAGCTCGTGCTTTGAGTTTCCATGTTCAGACATATGATTTTACAAATTTTATTTACACTACTAAAAAACACCGCAATGTAAACACTTGCAACTACAAATAGAACTAATGCTGCTGAATGTTGGTACAATATTAGGTTGGATATAAATACATGCGAGTATGTCAGAGCGGGCAAAGATGTGTGTTTCGAAATGGTATTCGGATATGTTGGCAAATTTCGGTTCGGTTTTTTTCAACTTGCATACATAAATAGAACGAAGTAGATAAAATGAAATAAAATAAAATTCAAATCAAAAGAAGTAAAATATAATAAAATGAAGTAAAATAAAGTAAAATAAAGCAAAATAAAATAAAACAGCAAAAATAATATTGTGAAAAATTAATAAAATGGCATAAATTAACACAATAAAATATAATACTGTGAAAAATTTATTAAAATGAAATAAAACAAATTAAAATTAAATAAAGAAAAATAGAAGAAATTAAAATGGAATATAAAATAAAATTAAATTAAATTAAATAAAAAAAAATAAAATAAATGAAGATAAAAATAAATGAAATAAAATAAAATGAAAGGGAATGAAATTACATAAAATGGAATAAAACAAAATAAATTTAATTAAAATAAAGGGAAATAAAATAAAATTAAAGATTTTTAAGTAAATAAAATTAAAAATTCTAAAAACAGTGAAATATAAAAATTTTACAAAAATGAAACAAAATGAAATAATATAAAATAAAATAAAATCAAATAAAATAAAGGGATATAAAAAAAATACAAGAAATTTAAATAAAATAAAATGCAATAAAATTAAAAAAATACACAGAACTAAAATATAATAAAATATTTATTAAAATAAATTAAAATAAATTAAAATGAAATAATAGGAAATAAAATAAAACGGAATAAAATAAAATAAAGGGAAATAAACTAAAATGAAACAAAGTAAAATAAAAAGTAGTAAAATACAATAAAATAAACGAAATAAAATAAAATAAAGGGAAATAAAATAGAATGCAATAGATTAAAATAAAAATTATTAAAATTAAATTAAAATAAAATAAAGTAATTGAAAATAATATATACATATACTACTGTGTCCAAAAAATAAGGTGACATTTGATTTTAAACTGCGCGCTTTGAAGAATTAGGAGAATTCTTTTTTTTTTTAGGTTGGTAGTACTGTGAGTGACATCTATGTCAAATTTCATGTGAAATATTCATTTACTGTTTGAGATACGCGTCGTTTTGTGAGCTGCTAAAAGTGAGTTTCTCGTTTTTTGCAATGTCGAAATTTGTTGAGCAAAGAATTTGCATTAAATTTTGTTTGCGGAATCAATTTTCGGATACGTTGAGGATGGTGCAGAAAGCCTTTGGTGATGAGGCTATGTCTAAAAAAAATGTTTACAAGTGGTATAGTGAGTTCCAAGCCGGTCGTGAACGTGTCGAAGACGAAGAGCGTCCTGGGCGACCATCAACCTCAACTGACGAAGCTCATGTCCAACAAATCAAAGATTTGGTGTTGAAAAACCGTCGATTAACGATTAGAGACCTTCCTGATGATGTTGGCATATCGAAAGGCTCAGTCAATACCATTTTGAAGGATGTTTTGGGCCTCAAGCGCGTCAAATCTCGACTGGTACCGAAAACATTGAATTTTTTGGACTCGTAATTCGTGATCATTTCATCAAAAACTCAACCCATATCGTTCCGCAACCACCGTATTCACCTGATCTGGCACCGTGCGACTTCTGGCTGTTCAGCAGGCTCAAAAGACCGCTCCGGGGACA
The DNA here is from genome assembly GCF_027943255.1 of Anastrepha obliqua. Taxonomy (NCBI): domain Eukaryota; kingdom Metazoa; phylum Arthropoda; class Insecta; order Diptera; family Tephritidae; genus Anastrepha; species Anastrepha obliqua. The sequence goes on from NC_072896.1 coordinate 50,577,647, forward strand.
CCGTTTTGACACGATAGAGGAGATTCAAGCCGCAACGAAGACGGAACTGAAGGACATCCCGGAAAGTGACTACAACCAGTGTTTCGAAAATTGGAAAAAACGTTGGCATAAGTGCATTGTGTCGGGAGGGGATTACTTTGAAGGGGATGAAATTGATTTGGAAGAATAAATAAAGAATTTTCAAAATAAATACAATGTCACCTTATTTTTTGGACACAGTAGTATATATATATATATATATATATATATATATTGTATATACATATATAATTGGCGCGTACACCCTTTTTGGGTATTTGGCCGAGCTCATCCTCCTATTTGTGGTGTGCGTCTTGATGTTGTTCCACAAATGGAGGGACCTACAGTTTCAAGCCGACTCCGAATGGCAGATATTTTTATGAGGAGCTTTTTCATGGCAGAAATACACTCGGAGGTTTGCCATTGCCTGCCGAGGGGCGACCGCTATTAGAAAAATGTTTTTCTTAATTTTGGTGTTTTCACCGAGATTCGAACCGACGTTCTGTCTGTGAATTCCGAATGGTAGTCACGCACAAGATTGAAGATAAATGTAAATGAAATAAGACAAAACAAAATAAGGCAAAATAAAATAAAAAAGTCGTTTCCGACAGTCGGTTCTACATAACCGGAACGCCCCGGATTTATATCCGGCCAAGGACTATCAATTCAGCAGTATTTCCCGTATTTGTATGGGGAATGTTTATGCTGATATAGCAATAACAAAAAAGTAAAATAATTTAAAATAAAATATGGTAAATTAAAAAATTTCAATAAAGCAAAATAAAATTAAATAAACCGACTACCGATAGACTTACTAGCTTACTTTGAGAGGAAAAAGTTGTGGGTACTAAAGAAAGAGGGAATGGAAGGAGTTAGCAAACCTGCAGCGCGCGAAACAAAGGACGAAACGATACGTCTATGGCAAGACCGCTGGAGAAACGAAACACACGCCAGGCTAATAAAAGATGTCACAACATAGTAAAACAGAAACCAAGTCAATGAAGTCGGTGATGTCAATTTTTATACAACTCAAATGCTTTCGAGGCTCGGGAAAAAGCGGGACCTGAAGGCAGGCACACAAGCATCGACCTTGTAATGAGGAAGATGGAACGCCACTCTGAAGTAATGCGAAAGCGGTTCCAGAGTGGACGACGGTTCCAAACGAGGGGGAGTGTGTTAGTCTTCGTATATTCCATTGCTGCGGTGGCAGTTTTGATGGTGCATTAGGCATTTTAAACCTACTCATCCACAAAAAAAAATAATAAAATAAAATAAAGCGGTCGCCGAATGGGTCGAATGGGTTGTGCGTGACTACCACTTGGGCATGAAATAACAAATTATAAAAAAGGTTTATTTCTAATAGCCGTGACGCATTGATTGATTGGAAATAAAATTAATTCAAATTTAATTAAATAAAATAGAAAAAAAAATAGAAGAATAGGTGGCACACATACGTACGTATTTGCAAGTTTATTGAAAATATGCCACACACCCGTTTAAAAATGTGTGGTGCATCTTCGAAACTATAATAAAACTACATCACTAACCATTCGAATTGGTGTTATAAATAGTCAGTAGTACCAACTGGTTCGCTCTAATTATACCAAAACATTTGCTCTTATATCTCCAAAGTATTTTTTTCTTTTCTTAAAACTGCTAGAGACGATTTTGTTTTTGTACAACTGAAATACGTTACACGGATCGGTAACAATTTTGATAGTAGAATGGGAAATATCCGTTTATCAGCTAAAACTTTTGAAATGTCGGTGTTATAAAAAGTCATTTTTGTGCGCTTTGCATCAGCATCAGCTCCAGTCAACTAATTAGCAACCAGGTTAAGTATTACCCATTATTATTACACTTTTTCACAATTTTTTGTTTATTTCCGGTTAGTTTGTGACATTTGTGAGGTTTGTCAATAATTTTGTGCTATTTAATTATTATTGAACATTAAATGTAAAATTAACTTGTGAGCAGAGTAAAATTAAAAAAAAAATTAAAAAATTAAAATTTGAACATTTGTTCATATTTTCAAAATTGTTTAAGAATATTTTCATTTTTATACATATTTGTTTCGACTATGAATTAATATTTTCAAATAACCTTTTTTTTATTTAAAATTGGAAAAGTAATAAATTACAATCACAATGATTTTAAAGCATTAGCGGTAAGGCCATCAACTTTACGTATTTTTTATTTGATAGAATAAACCTTTTCATTAAACACGGAAAATAACTTCATTCAAATGGTTTCCACGCTGGCTTGACAGTAGCCACTCTAGATCGTTGGCGCAACATTCATCCTTAACGGCGCTGCGCTGATTATTAGACTTTTTTTTGTTCCCACGACTGTCGGTTAACATTAACAGGAACGACCCGGATTTATATCCGGCCAAGGACTGTCACTCCGGCAGCATCCCCGTACATGTATGGGGAATATTTAAGCTGCTACAGCAACAACAACAACATTATTAGATTTTCGTTATTCGTTTTAAACATTTCTCATATTTGTTTAAGCAAAGAGCGACCAATTTTGCAAGTGTCTAACCATAAAATAAATTTCTGATAACCTACGGACATTGCTATATTTTTAGCTAGAGCATCTAAAGTCTTGTAACTTCACCTCTGGTGTGAGCAAGCTCTGGTCCACCTTAAGGTCCCTGTCGAACCCGACGAAGCACAACGACAAGGTGGCATCCTCCGGTCGACAGATCCAAACGTTGTGCCACCAGACGGTTGCACAAACTGCCATACAACAGTGCACCGCTTACTTTCACCAGCGACGAGGTTCAGGGGGCCATCAAACACATGAAACCATCAAAAGCCATTGGCCCTGACGGACTAAACATGCTGATGTTGAAAAAGCTGGGTCCATTGGGAGTAGAATTCTTCACTAAGGTCTTCAACCTGTCTATGGCCACTCTCATCATTCCTGATAAGTGGAAATTAGGGAGAGTGGTCCCACTACTGAAGCCTGGGAAACCCGCCAACCAAGGGGAGTCTTATCGTCCGATAACTCTCCTTTCCCCAGTAGTGAAGACGCTTGAAGCTCTTCTACTCGCACTCCTCACAGAACACCTGACTCCAGCCTCACAACAGCATGGTTTCCGTAGAGTGCACAGCACCACCACGGCACTCACCGTCATAAACATCCAGGTAAACCGTGGACTAAACCAAAACCGCCCCTGCGAGAGGACTGTCCTAGTAGCGTTGGACTTACAAAAGGCTTTCGATACAGTCAGCCACGCCACGCTACTAGATGACATTTTACAGTCGACACTCCCGCCAGGGCTGAAGAGGTGGACCGCGAACTACCTGAGTGGTCGTCACTCGTCGGTGATATTTCGAGACCAAACTTCAAAACAGAGAAAAATAAAGCAAGGAGTACCGCAGGGTGGTGTCCTTTCACCCTTGCTTTTTAATTTCTATATTTCGAAACTCCCCCAGCCACCAGAGGGAGTCTCACTGGTCTCATACACCGACGACTGCACGATAATGGCGTCGGGCAATGACATTGATGGCCTATGCTCCAAAGTAAAGGACTACCTCGCCCGCCTTTCTCGCTTCTTCACTGCGAGAAACTTAAAACTTTCTCCCACTAAATCCACGGCGACCCTTTTTACCACCTGGACAAAGGAGGTCAAACTGCAACTTCAGGTGCACGTCGATGATACCCCAATACCGACGGTAAATAACCCCAGAATTTTGGGAGTCACCTTTGACAGCTTGCTCCCCTTCTGAGCGCACACAACCGCTATTGCAACGAGAGTACAGAATCGCAACAAGGTCCTCAAGTCGCTCGCCGGCAGCACTTGGGGCAAAGACAAAGAAATGTTGCTATCGACTTTCAAAGCAATAGGCCAACCGGTTCTCAACTATGCCGCGCCTGTCTGGTCGCCTGGAACCAGTGATACGCAGTGGACAAAGCTCCAGACCTGCCAAAATACTGCCATTAGGACCGCGACAGAATGTCTCCTGATGTCCCCAATTCAACACCTGCATAACGAGGCTCACATGCTGCCTGTTAAGGAGCACAACAAAATGCTCGGCAAGCAGTTTCTGCTAGGGTGTCACCGTAGGCCTCACCCATGCAGACACCTGCCTGAGCCACCTCCCAGACACATCAGGAGACACTTCCTCAACTACGTGGACGAGATCCAGGGCAAAACGCACCACTCCAGGATCAGACAGTGTGCAGACAAGCCATTAACAACATTCATCGGGAGACCCTTACCACCTTCTTAAGCTCCCGACCTCCGAATGCCGTTATCGGAGTCCAACCACTACCTATTGCAGACGAAGAGCTCCAGCTTCCCCGTGAGACTCGTGTAACACTGGCACAACTACGTTCTGGATACTGTAGCAGGTTAAACTCCTACCTATCCAGAATCGACCCCGACATACTAAACACATGTCCAGCATGTGAAGGCACCCCGCACGACACTAACCACCTTTTCACATGCCCCTTCAAACCCACTCATCTAACACCTCTCTCCCTCTGGACCCAACCCGTCGAAACAGCTAGTTTCCTGGTCCTACCGTTAGATGAGCTAGACGAAGGCGACCGGTGATTTACACTACACTGACAGGGCGAAGATACTGCTACAACAACAACAACAACAACTATATTTTAGCTGTCAAAATCGATAGTACATAATCCACATTACCATGGCAGCCGGTTCTACGTTACCGGAATGACTCCTGCCAGTAAACTAGGCCTGTCTAGTGAACCGTATTTCATAGTTCATATTCCAAACGCTAGATGGACCATCTTACATTTTCATATATGTATGTATGTATTAAATATTATGCGCGTTGTTTTTTAAACCGATTTTCAAACTTGACAGTTTTTTATTCACTAGATCTTCAGAATTGTGTTTTGTTCTACTAATCCAAAATGTGTTTTTATCTCATAAACATTTTCCAAAAACAAAAATATTTGTACATAATTTTGGTGGTAGAATAAAGCTATCAGAAGAAAGAAAATGTTTACATACATAAATATATAGCAGCAAATACATACTATTTGATCCAATGGCATCGCCTGTTCCATCACCGCCGGTAAATCCTTCTGTGGCCACATTTGCTGTTGATTTCACGCCGCCAAAGTGTGTTAAGGGATTCGGTGATTTAATCCGCCCTCCTTTTGCTTGAATTGAATCTTGGCTTCCGCTACCGGCCGTTTGCTGTGATTTTATTAACTGCTTGTTATTTAGTATAGCAGCGGCATCTCCAGCAGTGGTTGGCCAATTGCCGCCTAACAATTCAGCCAAGTCAACTTCCTGCTGCATATTTTTATCTACCACAATTACATTTGACTCATTTTTAGTCGATTCACGTATATCGGCAGGATCTATAATAATTATTTCGCGATCGTCCATGCTCATTAGGTTTAATGGATGGACTGTAGTGGCAGCAACACTAGCATCTTTATTACTACTGCCGCCACCGCTGCCTGCGGATGCCGAAGTGTGTCGATGCTTCAATATGCCTGTGGGCACCGGTACAGGTGCAGATGTTACTGTAGATCCACGTTGTCTTTCCAAGCTTCGTTCGTAATTCTCAATCGATTTTTTGTAATCATCACTCTCCGCCGATATAATTGGTGTAGCGTTGTCCAACTCATCCGAGTGCTTCATTTTGCCACTCTCTCTATCCATTTCGTAGTCCTGACCAGTTTCAACTCTACGATTTACGGTTGTATTTAAACTCTCAACAGGTGGAGAGCTTGGAGTGTCGTAAAATTGTGAAGATGGATATTTCTTCTTTAGTTTTTTTGGCCTTCGCAATGAATTAGTGTTGCTCCCTCCACTCCCGCCGTTTGCACATGTGGATGGTACAATAGCAGTGCGAACTTTCGTAAGCGTTTCACCTATAAAATCTTGCACAGAAAATTTCTTGTGCACTTCGCTTGTTGACTGTTTTAGATTATCGGCTGTTGTGAATATGGAAAGCGATGGATCAGATCTCATGTATTCAATCGAGAAAGGAATGTTTTCGGACTGCGGTGAGAAGCCGTTCTCCAAATGCTAAAAAGAATTTTTACTGTTTTATACGATTTATGCTTCACTTTAAAAAGTCTGATATATATTTAAATATTAAGTGAATTACTTATTCATTTGATTTAATTCATAACTTAAGAAACATATACATGTATATAACTATATATTATTCATATTTCATTATATAATTTTAATTATATATAACGTATTATATATCATCTGTAGTAGGTATAATCGTAATAAGTAAATGATAAAAGTCGAAGTTTGAAATTATAGCCCAAACATACCACCCACAGCAGAAGAAGATATCATTTTTCTTATTATTAACCTGTAACACTTTGTCACTAGTGAGTATACCATCTCTAACAATTTAAATATTTCATACCAGCAACTCCATACCGAAGAAATAGCCCACAGGATGTATTTCACTAACAGGCCCAATGTAACGTATGATACAGTCATAAAACGTCGATTCTTTGCCAAACGGGCCGCCAGAAACTCGCACAAAATCGTTGACTTTCAGATAAACTATCCATTTACAATGATCTTCTTTCTTTACCAACCACAATCGCCGTTCTGGTTCTTCAATGCTAATCACATATGGCCACAACGCTTCACTCACTTTCAGTAAATTTGCTTGGGGACATTCATAGAGGTTTTCATAAATCGGTTCCTGACGTACGAGGTCAAGTATTTGCACTGTGCTCATATTTTTTGTTCCTACTACTTCCACAGGAGTTTGACTCTGAAACATTTTTATGAGCGTTCCACCCACCATGGTCAATGTTTGCGCTTCAGAAGAACGATCACTTGGCACTTCGGCGGTGGCATGCATGCGCAATTCGGTTGTGCGCGTCAGTATTGCATATTTGGAGTACGTCTGCGTCTTTAGATCCATTTCACCGAATTTAGTATGTTCGTGGTAATGTCTTAGCTTTTTTGTGTCTATAAGTTTTGCATAATTTCAATAAGTTAACTGGAGTACAACTAAAATTGAGACAAATTTTTACAAATCAAAAGAAATGAAAAGGAGAAAAGAAATGTGTTGAAATTGAGGAAATAGTGGTACTTGCAAATAAGAAAGTGCAACGAGAAGTGTGTGTTGGAGGTTTATATTATGAATGCGGGGAATCACATATATATTAAATTGTAAGCATTTAAATATTGAGCATTTATTTACACGTGACACACAATTACTTACTTGGCTGTTTTCCACTCTTGTAGCAATTTTATTTCCCAAATGGTTTTACCGTATTCCCATCATATCACTTTTAGTCACTTTAATAGTTCTATTTACCTTATCATAGCTTCAAAATAATAAAACAGAAAATTCACGTCATTGATGAGTAAGGCCAATAAACAGCTGTTTCCCTTCAAAGGCGCACTCACGATTTTGTAAACAAGAGAAGTCAAAATTGTATTTGTATTAAAAAGTAACACGACGACCACACGCATACTAATATACAAACGTAATTTCTTTCAGACAAAAATATACGATATCATAGGATTCAAGCATTTGAAGATTCATACCCGAATACTTTTATATCATAGTAATTTTGCAATTGATGCAAAAACAATGCCGCATAAAATCTGGCGTTCTCTGACGAAATTCCCAGGAGATGACTACATGGGTTGAGCATCTGGAGAGAGTATAGGTATTTTCCAAGTGGAAGTCATGGTGAAAAGAATTGAGGAGGTGTGGCCAATAACAGGTCATTATGTGGCTCTCAGCGAATTTGACAGAACCAGCTGATAGGCTGACGTAACCGGGTTCGGAAGGTGTTTGTTTAAGAAAAAACTAAGATCGTGTTAGTGATATATGAGAAAAATCAATATAATGTCGCCTGATTGTGTGCAATTACATGTGAAATGATTGTGCAGAATTCGATAGCCAAACCCCCAGTGATGGGGCAGCCGAAGTTCCCCTAATAATTTTCTTTTTTACTATAGTTATTGGCCAAATCTTGTAAATCTATCATCCTTGAGTGAAAGTAGCCTAATTTCTCAGTTGCAGCTGTTTAGGGTGAGAGCAAAAAATTATATGTGTGTTTTGGAAACTAGGTAGGTGATTATATATGATTTCTCGATTTAAAAACATGGTGAGCATATACATATTACATACTCATACACATAAAACTCCTTTAAGTGGTGAATGGTTAACTATTGATATTTTTGACTATTTTATTTTAATGTTTTTGAATTTAATTTTGAAACTCATACATTGCAGACATTTTAAAATAAATCGCGTAAAAATTTAGATTATTTAAAGTTTAAATTTTTTATTCAACTCTCAACAACTATATGTGAAAAACTACATCATTTTTAAGTCCACCATAAGCACGTCTACAGGTAAAATCCGCCAAGCAGTCGACTAATGAATGTATAATTGTTGCTGAGAACATCAAGATATCGATGTTGAAGGTTGTTCAGCAACACTTTGCGCTACAGCAGGAATATTATCAACAGAATGTCCAGTTTTTGCTTTACCACTCCTTTTTCTTTCTTCGGCAGAAACAGGTTCTTTAAAAATTTTCACCAACCTTTAAATTGTCGTCTCATTTGGACTATTATTTCCTCCATAAAAATCACAAATTTTGATATATATTATTCCTAATAATTGACTATTTTCATAATGAGTTTCAATAATTTTAAAGTATGGTTCTGTCGGGTTAAATTGTGTCAAAAATGACATAAAAAATGTACCATCTGGGAATTGTTTACTGCTGTTCTCTAGGCCTCATTTTTAAAAGACGGATTTTTATAAAGTGTTTTTATAAAACGGATTTTATTTTATATTCAATTATCCAAAGTGAAGCTAGAACTCAAAAGTTTGTTTTTTAGAAGGCAGATTTTTATTAAATATTTAATAATTTTATGACGCTGAAGTACTGGCTTTAATTTATATATCATTCGTAATAATCGAATAGTAAATTGTATACTGTTACAACCAGCATATACCATATTTAGTTATTGGTAGTATACCTTTTACTTGTTCCAATTTATCTAAAAATTAACGTTATAAACAAATCTATAATTGAAATGTATTTTGTAAGCGCGTGTGAGAGAATATAGAAGATGCGCGGTGCGTGAACCACTAAAACGCTCGCAATCTTATATACCTTAAATCTGGTGTTGTAAGCATGTTTGATTGAAGATGTATTCTTCTTCACAATGGGTTTCCTTTATTTGAAACCCTATGGTACAACACTGCGTGCGAAAGATGCAAACGAATATGGTGGAAAACGAATAGCCGTTGCAAAGTATGTTGAAAAAATGAGCCCGAACCTGCCAACTGGTGGTGACGAATTTCGCTTGACGTTTTTCCAATATACATAATTGTGCGTATACACACGTATAGTAGCGCACTACGTCGCATAATTTTTGTGAAATTTACGCTCGTTTAACAACCGCACCGGAACAAGCGCGTCTATGGCAGAGGCGGTAAGTGGCACACAGTCCACCACCGGTCCTATTGGTGGAAACAATGGTGCAGTTCCGGCTGCTAATAACGCGACTGCGGCTTCGGTCCCTAGCAATGCCAATAGTAGTGCAGTATCGTCTACTACGAATGCAACCTCGAATCCTAATGCGGAGATCATACGCGGGCAACTGTTCGAAGTGGGACCACGCTACAGGGACTTGACTTACATCGGCGAAGGTGCCTATGGGATGGTGGTGTAAGTATTAAAAGCGTGTAACATCTGCCTTTCATTGTACTAATCTCATACTCGAGATCCCTGCAAAGGCACAGGGTGTGGCTAATGCACAGGCAAAAAAAATTGCACATTTTTAATCGAGCTCAACAGGCCCAATCTATCATAGCCTTTATATACATGGACTCTTTCTTTATGATTACTTTTTTGGTTATAACATTATATTGTGTTATCATTGTAGATCGGCACTGGATACATTAACAAATACAAAAGTTGCTATAAAAAAAATTTCGCCGTTCGAACATCAAACTTATTGTCAGCGCACGTTGAGGGAAATCAGAATTTTAACCCGCTTTAAACATGAAAATGTGAGTAAGCAACCGATGTTCACTTTTTTCCTCTACAATGGCACTCCCTACTGCTTTATTTGCAAAGAGATTACTAATCATTCGCTTCTGTTTTGTTTTTCTTTCCTCATTTTAGATAATTGATATTCGAGATATACTGCGAGTAGATAGCATAGAACAGATGAGGGATGTATATATTGTACAGTGTTTAATGGAGACTGATCTTTACAAACTACTTAAAACACAGGTACACCTACCCAGCAATATGTCCTTTAACTTAATTTTACGGTTCATTTTTCTTTCATTTTGCAGAGGCTTAGCAATGATCACATTTGTTATTTCCTTTACCAAATATTACGTGGTTTGAAATACATTCACTCGGCGAATGTATTACATCGAGATTTGAAGCCAAGCAATCTCTTGCTGAATACCACTTGTGATCTTAAGGTAAGTTAAGTGATTAAAGTTGAAGAAATAGTTCGGTATTTTTAATAGTAGCTATGTTCTGGTCGTGAATTAAGGGCTTTCATAAAGTTTTGAGTCGAGAAAAGTGAAATCTTAGGCCCAACATATCAGATACAAAATAAATAGGGCATTATTTTAACATTGCTTATAAAATTAAAAAAAAAATAGAATATTAGAATGATGCGAATATTTTTTGCACAAAAAAATTAACTTGCTACGTTTGGTTTTAAGTATCCAGACATACTCGCCTATAAAGCCTCGGGAGCTTATTCAATGAGAAGAACCGTTTCGCTATATACAAAGTAAACTACGTCGCACCTGCAGGGACTTCGCTAGCGAAGACCTATTACATATGTTAAAAGGGTGATCTCCGCGCCGACCATGTCAGGAGGCATATCTGGAGGGGATGGAAAACAAATAGCGAATAGAAGCAACACCTTCTTCATAATGTCATCATATTAGCAACTTAATGGCATGGAGGTAGTGGTTGCGTACATCAATTTTCTTTCCAGACAATTACTGTTAAGATGCCAAAGAACGAACCACAGCGACTTCGACCTGAGATACACAAAAAAAAAAAAAGAAAGACCACAGTTAATTGAAGATGGAAATCGAGCAGTTCCTCCAAAATCCGCTTATCGGCGAGGCAAATCTGGAGGGAATGAAAAACATAAATAGCGAATAGAAGCAACACCTGCTGAATAATGCATTGTCGGCTACCCATTGCCGACGATAAAAAGGAAGTACCGGGAGATACGCGTCTACTCTATATCAACAAGAATTCGGTTGGTGCAGAGAGCTCATATCCTACAGAGCTAAGATACCCGCCCAGCACTCAGAAACAGATACAACGGTTAACTTTTGCGCATGTCCTACTTTTTCTACTCATTTGATAGAAAATGCCCTTTAAATCCAACAACGGGCACTTTGCCGCGCATTTTATTGAAGGCCAGATGTGAAAGACGAATAAACAGTTGACTTGCCGAAGACAAGTAGTAGAATTATACAACAAATATGACCAAAGAAAAGTCTAAGGGAATTATACTGAAATTCGCTAGGAATATATATTTTTAAAGCATATAAAATAACACAGCTAAAACTATTTGAACCGACTTAACATCGTTCAAATGATTTATGTAACTTATGTGACACGAATTATTAAAGTAAATTGAGAATCTCTTTATGGCTTGATATTCTCTACCCTTCTTCCAATAGTAATTACGAGCACACAAAAGCTTTGATATTCGACTGATCTTAAAACAATTGTAAACGACACAAACGGCTTTGACAATATTTTTAAGCTTATATTCCACCATTTGTTAAGCAAAGATTCAGATAATTTTAATAATGGAAATGTTAAACATTCTAATAGGCGATATTAAAGATCTTTGTTCTTATTATTTCAGATTTGCGATTTTGGTTTGGCTCGTGTAGCTGATCCGGATCACGATCATACCGGCTTTTTGACGGAATATGTTGCTACGCGATGGTATCGAGCTCCCGAGATAATGCTCAACTCGAAGGGCTATACAAAATCGATCGATATTTGGTCGGTCGGTTGCATCCTGGCCGAAATGCTAAGCAATCGCCCCATATTTCCAGGCAAGCACTACCTGGATCAATTGAATCATATTTTAGGCGTATTAGGATCACCATCGAGAGAAGATTTGGAGTGCATTATAAATGAAAAGGTAAAAACATTTAGAAAGTCCAACTTTTCAACATTTTATTTGACTAAAACACGAGTTTACAAAAGTTGTCATATAGTACTTTTTCACCTTATGATCATATATGTGTGTACTTTTTCAAGCTTTGGCTTAAATTACTGAATAAAATGTACTGAAATATATTAAATTTCCTATTTTTAGGCTCGTAACTACTTGGAATCGCTGCCATTTAAGCCAAAGGTACCTTGGTCTCGACTGTTTCCAAATGCCGATCCACTAGCATTGGACTTATTAGGTAAAATGTTAACGTTTAATCCGCACAATCGAATACCCGTGGAACAGGCATTGGCCCATCCATACTTAGAGCAGTATTATGATCCTGGCGACGAGGTACGTCCCAAACATTAGCTACCTTAAAATCGTTCTTTGTAATAATAGGAATAATTTATTGCTTACATAGCCTATTGCGGAGGTGCCTTTCAGCATCAGCATGGAGCTGGACGATCTTCCAAGGGAGAACTTGAAAAAAGAAATTTTTGATGAAACGCTTAAATTTAAAGAACGTCAACCAGATCAAGCGGTATAAATATTTATTAATGTGCATCGTTTTTATTGGCGCTTAATACACAGTGCATTTAAGTAAAAATACAAGCAAAATCATCAAACACAAATCTAAACAAAGCCATTTCACCAGTCATCCAGTCAGTCAGCTAGATTGGGCCAAATGGCACACAGGATGAACCGCGGTCAATCGTTTATGTCTAAATCATCATCAACTCTTACTGAGCCGTAATTCTTAATGCACTCAGTCAATCAATCAAACAAACATTCAAATTAACTAACTCAAGCACGTTGCCGTTAATTTTTGGCATACTTTTCATTGTGATTCTCGTTACAAATATTTAAATATTAAAATTGCACTCTTCATCTTCGTCGTCGTCGTCGTGGTCGTCATATATAATTATTTTCGAAGATAGATAAGATAAACCAAGTATTTTAAATGTTTTCCTGTGTTGTAAACATTGTTCTTACTTGCAACAACTAAACAATCTTACGAGCATTCACAAAAATGAAGAAAAAACATGCATAAGTAGATACAAAAGTACGTAAATTTTATATCAAAATTCCATTTACCATTTAAAAAGTTGTTTCTTTATTAGCAATTTCTATACATTAAAAACAGATATATAAGAAAAAAATTAAAAATGAAACGTATCAATCAAACAGTCTTGTCTGCTTCATCGGTCGCTGTAGAAGGAATAGCAATACAATACAAAAATGAAACAACAAATTAAACAATAAACTGTGAATAATATAAAATTAGCCAAAAAATTTAAAAAACCAACAAAAATTAAATAGCAAAACCCAATACAAAAGCAAAATAGAAAGAATGAAGCAAATGAACGAAAAAGTAAGAAGATGAACACATTAAGCGGAAGTTTTTGTCGTGTAGTAGAATTTACGTATTACATTTTTTCGCTATTTGTGCACATATTTATATTTTAGCGTTTACAAAAAAAAAAAAAACATATTGATGAAAATGAATAATAAAATTAAATTGAAAAAGGGCAATGCAACAAGCAAAAAGAAGTAAAGTCATAATAGTAAAACAAAAGCATTAGAGCAATGTTAACTAAACTAAGGTGCAAACGAAAACGAGCGAAGACATTAGAATGAAGTTTGCTTTTAGTTAGAAGTATGAATGCGGCCGCGAATGTCATGAACGTCACTTAATGCTAGTTATATTTTAGTTGGTGGAATAAAGACATAATTGTGCAACTTATATGCAATGATTTCTGAAATTAAATGTTTTTTCTATTGTGTGCAACCGAAGCTATCGTGGAAGACGGCCCTTAACGCAAGACACATTTAGCTGTTAAATCAAATGTTGTGTATTTTTATCTTATGTTAACTCTGGCGTCAACTGTAGCCGAACTTGTTTGTGCGTAGAGGGTGACATCTCTATTGCTGGCATCAAAGCTATAGTGACAAATATTTCTAGTCGCAGTGTGGAGCATATCAAAAATTAGTTGATTGAAATTGGTGTTTTGCTAGGATTTAATCCAGCAATCCAATTGAATTTATTTTATTTGCCATAAAAACCGGTACTCTTTCTTTAAACTTTTGTATGCGTGAAAACTGTTTTGGCGTTTATATGTATACCTATATTAGAATTTTTGTTTAAAAGTGGCGCTTTGCCTTTTTGAAATTTTCTTGCTCTAAGTCTCATTTAAATTATGAAGTGCTGCTCGACCGTTTTTGTTGTAACAGCCTATAAAATACCTCAGTAAGTGCTTTATTTTGGAGGAAGTAGCTGCAATAACGACAGTGGTTGTCCATCACACAGCAGCTGACTTCAGTGCAGTGAGAGAATCCATTGCTGGATATAAATTCGTGTCGTTTCGATAACATAAAATCGACTATCATGGAAACGTGAAGAACTTTCTCCGAGTGCCATGATGTTTAGGAAGACATTTTTATATTAAAAACTTTGCTATCATTTGGTGTTCTGTGTTCGAAGTCGGGCGAAACCCTGAATAGTAGTCACGCACAAACCTACTCGGCTACAGGGGCCATTCATGATAATCGCTGCATCCATCAGTATGCATAGAAAGCCCCCAGCAAGTGACGTTTTCTACATATCGCTCAACATATATTATTAGTTCAAGTTTGTATGTAATTATGTATGTAGTGGCTACATTTACAGCAAACAAAGAAATCCAATTAAAAGGTGTTTTGCAATTTGAATGTATCTTAGACACGATTTTTTCATTCATTATTCTTCACTATGATTGTATTGTAATTGTCTTTTAGACGTGTATTATATACTTGAGAATACATATATACATACAAGGGTGCATGTTATTATTTTGTAAGAAGTTAATTAAAATTAAATTTGAAATTATTAATAAAAAAAAAAACACAACAAAAAACACACAGATACAAACTGGCAAATGCATATATTTATCTCAGAATACATTGCGATTGCAAATGAAATGCTGTTTGTTCAAAGTACCTAATTGCTGTGTGCTCTCTGCAAACAATTGCTTCCACAATAATTGTCATAGTGCCACTCTAAAATATCACGTTTCGTCAGTGTGGGTGCGCCTGTGTTTGGCTGCAGTACATATTATATACATATATATCTATATATTCTTGTATATGAAATCAAATATGAGCCACTTTAACGTTATTTACGTATATAATTACTTTAAAAAATTATATCATGTTTTAAGCATATAATGTATGTATGTACTATGTAACGCTGTAGCTCTTAGGCATTTAAATTAATACATTAAAAACTAAAAGTAAAATACAAAAAAACATACATATAGACATTTGGTGAACGTAAACGCGTAGATTAACATTTGAGCATACCTAAAATACATATATGTATACATATAATATATGCATATATGTGTACATATTTTTTTTTTTTTGCTTTATTTTACATATGCCGTTTTACGTGTACACATCAGAAGTGCGGTATTGATTTTAAATTATCTACAACATTTTATTGTAATTGTCTGCTTACATTTTCTAGTTTTACATATTATAATAATTATTATTGATCTTACACATTTATATATTTTTCGTATTTAAGTTTTTAACTAATAATCATTAAAAAAAGAAAAACAGAAAAATGTTGAGCTTTTTTCGACTTACAATTTTTTGGGGGTACGACCACTCTAGAATATTAAAAAAAAAAACATTTTTTGTTTTGCTTATTTTTTAAGTAAATATTGTTAGGAATGCCTTAAGGGAGGCAGCTATTCCAGACAACGAGTTTTTCAATAATTTTTTGCGAAAAACTGAGTGCATTTATTATCTTAAAATAAATTACATACATATTAATAGCAAAAAAATGGTGCCACTAGAGCCACTCCAACGTGGCCACTTTAATCTGCGCCGTGGAATGTACAGTCTCTTGTAATCAACTGAAATCAACTAGACAAATTTTTTTCATTAAAATATGTTATTTTGCTTTGTACTTACCTATTTTTAACAAAAAAAAAAATTGAAGTGAAAAAGCAAAAAATTACACTTTTTTCTAAACAAATTGATCAAGACAATATTTTAAGTACATGCAAAGGCCACTATGTTAAGGGGGAACACCACTGTGAACGTGTGAAAATTAAGTGATTTTCAAGATTTTTTTTTATAAGTACGGATGATTATTTGAGGATCGGACAAATTATAATTTATTTAACATATCGCACCCTAAATACAAAAGGGTCACAACTCAAAATTTTTCAAAACTGAGTTTTTTGCATGAATTAATTCAGAGTACACATTTCTAACTGCTGCAAATATTTCGTTCACATAACTATCTTCTTTAACTGGAAAAATACAGTTATGTCTATTTTTATGTCAAGTGTGTTGCTTTTGCACGATCAACTAAAGAGAATTATTTTTAGTTGCATTAATGGGCTCAAGAACAGCTGATTACTGTAAAAAGTGATAAATTTCGTGGTATATTATTTTGCATTGCGCCTCTTTAGTTGTGAAAAGTGAGTTCAATTAGGTTAGGAAACTTATAAAATTGAAACATTTTATCAGTTAAAAAGGCACAACTTAAGATAATATCACTAGTTAATCGAAAAATTTTCAGTTAAAGAGTCATAAATCAAAATTTTGTTTTATTTTCGCAAACATAATATAAAATTGAAAAAAATATAGTAGAACCTTCTTCAATGTTGTATATTTTCATGATGGAACAAAATTTTCTTTAAATATTACAATAATTTTTACATAAAACGTTTTTCGTCTCTCCTGAAAATATTAGTATTTTGAGCTGTGACCCTTTTGTATTTCGGGTGCGATATATTCAACTTTAAAAAATATTAAAAATTACAATTGTTATTAATATTAATGCAATGACGTCATAAAAAACTGATGCACCCTGTTGGCCACGATACAACGGCGAAAAATCATCTCAATGGCTATCGTCGTACGTTGCCGGTTTTTTTTTAATTTTTTTTTTTTTTTTTTTGAGAAAATCATGCAGGTTTGAAAAATGAGTTTGTGTTTTAACCCTTTTTTGTTTTCGAAAGGCTTGAAAAAAGATTAGTTTTTGGAGTTTTTAAAAACGGCTATGTAGCCAATACATGTACAAAAATTAAAAAAAATGTAAATCGGTTCATAAGTCTTCGAGAAATCGAGGCCACCGTGTTCAGAAAAGTTGTTTTGAGAAAAACGCGTTTAAAGTTTTCATTGGCCGTTGTAACTAACTACTTGCACTTATTGTATTGGGTATAACTTCGTCAATTCTCAAGATTTTAAGTTTGTTTTTTACATATTTTAAAAAAAATGCAAAAACAAAATCGATTTTTTTGAAAAATCACAGTGGTGTTCCCCTGTAAATATCCCTGTAAAATTTTAACTCGATATTCGACCGCGCGGAAAAAACGTATTTCGAGAAAAACGCCATTAAAGTCTCCGTTCTTACTCATCTTTCGTTCGACGCTCATCACTTCACTGTCTTTATAGGGACTTTTTAGACTTTCTATTAAGCTTTAAACATTGAGAAGATATTCTTTAGATTGTAAATTGAATTGAATTTTTAAAGCAAAAAACAATGGAAAATTTGAAAGTGCTGGAGGAGCTGCCCCCTTAAATATTTGCGATAAAAATATTTTAATAATTAAAAAAATAAATACATAATTTGCGCGTACACTTCTGTTACGTCTTGATGTTTTTCCGCAAATAAATGGACCTACAGATTTTTATGAGGAGCTTTTTTTCATGGTAGAAATACCCTCGGAGGTGTGCCATTACTCACCGAGGCGCGACCGTTACTAGAAAAAACTTTTAAACTGTTTTTAACTTTTAAACATTTTTTTTTAGAAACCCTAATAATTAAAGAAGTTATTATTCTTCGAAAAAAACTCAGCAGGAGAGTGCAGAGAGCTTTTTATTTTTACCGCTTATCTCGAAACCACATTTTTCACAACAGCGGGAATGACAACATAAACAGCTGATGGATCTAAAAATGTAATCAAAATATTCGTTCTTTCAAAAATATATTCTACACAAAAGATTTTTTCGTGACGGAAGATCATTGTACGGATCCATAAGTAAAAACATTCTAAGCTGGTTATCAAAAAAGGGTGCCTGTCAAAAAATTTCCACATCTGAAATTACCTGATTCCAAAACGCTCTTTTATTAAATTTCATAGAAAATCGAATCAAAAAGTCTAAAAAATTACGTAAATACTCAGACATTTCTCAATGAAAACTTTTATTATAGCTAAGAAATATATGAAAAATATTTTCGGTTGTTGTAAATTTTCCAAATACATTAATTTGGCATACGCTCAAGCAAAAAGGCTAAGCACTCACACTATCGCACACTTGGGCGCCTGTTAAAAATAGGAGGAAAAAGAGTGTATTTACTTGCATTTATGTACAATGCGTAGGATTTTTCTTTTGGCTAAAAAAAAAAGTTTTTGGCAAAAAAAAATTAGGGTAAAAAGTTTTGGTAAAAAACAATTTTTTTAAAGTGGAAATTTTTTTTAAGTCGACATTTTTTTTAAGTGGAAAATGTTTATTTTAAAGTGAAAAAAATTTTTTTTAAATGGAAACTTTTAATTTTAAGGTGAATGTTTTTTTTGTTTTTTACCGTTACTGTGCAGATAATTTACCAAACTTAAAAACGTCTTCACATGTTTGTTAAAGATAAAAATTGGGGTACCTTTTACGCCCACCACAAAAGAGTGTCCTGGAAAAACTGCCTCATGCAGAGCCAATTTAATTTTCGCCAATTAAATTGTTGCTTTTTTTGTAATAAATGTGCATATGTGTTTTGAAATTCACTACTTTACGTTTAACTATTGTACTTAAATGTGAAAAAGTTCTACACCTAAAAGTTTCTTAAAAAAATATTTCGAATCTAATTGTCATGCCATCAGGGTGGTCTTACCCCTTAAATGAAACTGTGTGAGGAAACAAACGGGAGAACTATAAAAAAATTACTATTTCCAAATCGAATACCCGCGAAGATTAATTTGGAAATTATGTTTCAATTTGACCACAGAATAAAATGTAAAATTCAAGAAGTAGTAAATATTATAAGGGGTAATAAAATACCACTTGAGGTTTAGCACGTCGGATAATGAGTATTTTTGACGATTAAATTAAAAGTAAAATGAATTCAAATGCATAATAATTTATTTTTTTGTCTCCAATAAACAGAAAAAAAACAAAAACAAATATCTGTTGGTTTATTTCATTCATGTGATACAGAAATAGTAGAACCTTTTAATATATGTACAATCCAATACGTATTAAATAAGCCATACGCCGATCTCTGATTAACGATCTTTTAATAGGAAGAGTTTGTTCGTAAATTAAAATATCTCAAAAAATTAAATATATCTCATGTCGCAGACAAATAAAGGTTCCTATGCATCGCATCATCTATAAAAACTGGTTTTCCGACTTTCTTGAACTGACATACAAAACCAAACCATAAAAGGGGATTTCAAGTTTTTGATTCGGAGCTTTTCATTTGACACCCGACCGACCATGCCTGATGACCATCCGATCCACAAATGTTATAATCGCTTTTGTCAATAAAGATTACGGTTTTCCAAAACACAAAATTTTTCATTTTCTAGGTGTTGGCGAAAATCCTAGGAGTAACTTCGGCTGAGGCAGACATCGGGGATTCGGCAGCAGAGTTCTGCCCGCTCATTTTACACGTATTCTCACACTCATCAGATCACAAATAGAAAAACGTTACTACATATTATGGGCAGCCTCGTTTCTGGCTTCAGCACAAAGAGTTCGAGTTTTTGATGAAAGTATGCAGGCATCTGCTGAGCTTCGAACAGTAACTGGTCAAAATGCAGGCATTTGAAGGCCAAATAGAATCAGATATCAGAATAGCCAAAATAACACCGCTAACGCACTCAGAGCCTGAAATATGAAAGTTAACTCATTGTTAGTTGACGCTTAGATACCACAGTAAGCGCTGCACAGTGTAACGTCCCGATATAAGTTGTGACCAAAATTATTAAGTGTGCTCCGAACTTGCTGAAATTTTGTATTTGCTTTATTTTTAGTTACGAAAGAAAATATGAAATATCCTAAAGGTTGGGTTACAGCCACGCCTACCTCACATGAGGGCGGAAATACTAAATATCATTCGATCTTGATGAAATTTGATTTACGCACTTGTGTTTTCCACAGAAACATATGTTCGAAATGTGTTAATAGATTAGAATAATGAATGAGCCATTGTAATATTTATTCCATCTTCTTCGTGGAACTAAAGCCTAATAAATAAAAATAACATATTATGTTGCAATGTTTACGAACTCGTCTGATCATGTCGAAATAGCTGTGAGCTTCTGTTTGTAAAGCCTATAACTAGAACTTCTATCCAAACCGCACTTACCTCTACTACTTTTAATTGCAGCCACAACTCGAAAAGTTAGCGAATTTTCATAGAATCTTCCACTGAAATATTGAAACAATTATTGAATAGACACCTTGAAGCGTTTACATTTTATTTTATTGTTAATATACAGTTTTTACAGTTAGTACATGGAGTTTCCAAAATATATATTTTTTTAAATGCGTCGGAAAGTTTAAATGAAAAGTAGCGCATATGCGAAAAAAATGTGTTCTTAAAGTAACGATACTACAAATATGTCAGACGCAAGAAGAAAATAAAAATAATGCAGTGATGCTATAAACATTCGTACCTTTCAGAAACTATAACATTATATGATTTTTTTTATTTTTTAATACGAAAATTTTACATATACTTAACACTGCTTGCCAGGTGTATATGTGAAATAGTTAATAAATTTTATTAAATTTGTTTTTCTATATCTATTAGTTATTTAAGTGCAAATTATATTTTTCGAGTAGTGAATGTTCACTTTTTTACAATTCTTTCCGCTCCCGACACACTGTGCGCCTCATTACACCAAAACGGAGACTCAGCACAGGAAATAACACACAAACGGCCGCGAGTTAAATGCTGTGTAACATAAGGTGAGCCACTTTCGATATTTGATCATGTGTTCGACCCAAGTGTTACGTCGTGACTTCATCGACCAATTCCAGCCCGACATACGAAACTCGTCCGAAAATAAAAACGCAACAAGCAACTTTCTATTTGTTGAAGATCCAGGCACGCCGAAAAATTCGCTCATTCTAAAGTTTTTTTTTTCTTAATTCGTAACAGTGACAGCCAACGCATGTGCGACACCACCTCAGTTTCGACAGTTCTTCCTTATATACCGAAAGAGTTATACGTGGTTACCGAATCCAGGCGTACGTGCTACGTCTAAACTGTTCAAGTCCAAATTTATGTGGCCAGACAAAACATCACAACCCTATTCTTATGAGTTGCTCCTCAGTATCGTGTGCTATATCGTCCTTCCAGAAGATTTCACAGCTTTGATGACATCTAAATAAATACACATTAAAATATTTCTTTACCAATATGTGCGCCTGAGCTTACCTTTGTCGGTGACATAGACCAGTTTATATGTTCCTTATTGCTCAATCCGCAGACTCGAAATTTTATGAGCCAAAGTTTTTAGATGAGCGCGATATCTTCTCTTTTAGCGAGATGGAGAATGAGTGCGGCTGAAGCCGCCTTATTGTGGGCATGTGACACCTTATATGCATTGCTGGTAGCCAATGGTAGGAAATCCTACATAGTATTAGATAGCTCGGAGTATTGACTGTCGCATCGTCAAGAGTAACCTTCAAAAAGAGTTCGATATTCATCTCAGAGTAGGATGCTACCTCGTCATCCGGTTGGTTTTTTGTTGCAGCCGAAGCCGCCCTCGTTATTCTGAGGATTAGGTGCCCTTGTTGACTACATCCCGCCTATGCAGATGGAGAGTCAAAGCTTGGAAGCCATAATTAATCCTCCAGTTCTGCTTGGCAAGTGGGGTCAGTGATTCTTCATTGAGAATTATCACAGCTAGCCTTCGGTTGTGGTCGCTTTTGCCCATCTTCACTACCTTCCACCCGCTGGTGGGTAGTTCGGGGTTGCCCAGTTTAATTAACTCCAAAACTTCTTCGGGATCTATATGGAAGTCTGGAATCCAGGCTCTGGCCTTTGGCCGTTTAGTTATGTCTTCCCGAAGGACCACGTCGAGGCAGGCACCTGGCCAGAGCTGCCCTAAGCGATTAATGGCCAGAGTATACAGATCCGCAGACCGTTGATCCGCGCATCTTATCAACTTGATATGTGATTGATACCATCCCGCATCCGAGCAACTCGGTGGAGATCCTGGATTTTCATTTAATATATCCCTGTAGACCTTCCATAGACCTATGTTTACCAGATCCCAGTTCGCTTGCGAGATCGCACCATCATATGAACTACGATCTATCACCGCCCTGATACAGCAGTCTTTAACTGTTTTCGCGAAATACCTCTTTGTCTCCCTGTTAGCTCCTTTGGTCATCTGGGTTGGTGCCACCTTTGATATTTTGGCTTTAATCGATACCCCTTCCTTAGACCGCTTGCGCTTTCGTTGTGCAAAGTCCATTTTGACCTTCTTCCGGTCCTCGGAGATGAAGGATTCAGCCCACGCTTTGGAGGCTGCTTGTTTCTCGGTCAGATCCTCTTTTTTGTCCTTCAATCTCTCCAGGATTCTGAAGGCTGACCTTTTGATACGGTAGTACCTCCTTGATGGCCTAATATGCTTCCGGGGGTGGCTACTGGCTGCGGAGGTAGTAGTGTCAAAGGGACGAGCATCAGAAGCCGTTGGCTTAGCCTTGTGGTTCAATTCTGCCAACGTCACCTTAAGTGCTACTACTCCC
Source organism: Anastrepha obliqua (assembly GCF_027943255.1). Taxonomy (NCBI): domain Eukaryota; kingdom Metazoa; phylum Arthropoda; class Insecta; order Diptera; family Tephritidae; genus Anastrepha; species Anastrepha obliqua. The sequence goes on from NC_072896.1 coordinate 50,600,595, forward strand.
GAAGTTCCTTTGCCACTTGGAGTGGCATGAATGGCAAGGCCAGCTTGTCTTTTGACAGAGTTGCCCTTGCCTCCTGAGTACTTATTTACGAGAGAGGATATATTACCAGCACTAGATGTTAACCGAATATCATCACCAACTTGTCTTATGGCAGGGTCGGCATTCTTCATCTGGTGGTTGGCAAGAGACCTCGTTGCCGTGGAGGCAATTCCTGAAGGGATGTAGCAGATAGTAGGCCTTGGCTTAGCCACAGACTCTACACCGCCGGTACTTACCGTCTTTCCCGCGGGAAGACATAACATTCCCGAAAGGTCAGGTCTTGATTTAGATGATTCTCGATTATCCGAGGCATGATTTATTTTGTTCATTTTTGTATTCATGATCGTCTGCACTGCTCGACGTGGCGAGCGTGGCAGACCAAAATTTTTAGGGGGGAAAGGGGAAACGTCGACCACGGAAGTCCCCTCTGCCATGGCAAGGTCATTGTAGCTCCTGAGGTGACCCAGTTTCAGGAGCGCACCGTTATAATACAGCCGGATACCCCTGGCTGCAAACCATCCAATGGGCACGGCGACGCATAACACCCTGGATTAGGGGGGAAGAGGAAAGGATATGATAGGATCTCAATGTAAGGAGAACCGGGGCTATCGTTGGTGCGGTACTCTCCATATAGATGATTGAATGACCACCACATGCGCCGTTCCGCGGATGGGTGGCCAATCAATCTCCATAAGGAGCTTCCCTCTTTGTTCGTAGTAGATTAAATTCCCGAGGGGGATTTAACCACCACTTAAGCCTCATCCCCGCGGCAAGGAGACCAACATGATGAGGAGCATCACCTTAATAACCACAAGATCCGTTCGTGCAAGGCTTAGGGACTCCCGAAGGCTTGACTACTTGACAAAAAACTCATATTGCCTACAGTCGGGAAAGTAAACCCAAAACTAGAGACTAAAGGGAGTGATCCATACTGTGGTTTTGGTTTTTTAATTACATACTATTTTGATAGTGGCAGCTCTTCTCGGTTGGATATCTTGACAGAAAGTCAGTATCATATCTCCGTTGGACAAAATGAAGCTTTATGCTTGTACAACGTTGGCAAATGTTGCGAACTTATTTCAAAGCCAATGTTGTGTAGATCAAAGAGCGCATTTTGAAAAGAAGTAAAATTCATATTTTCTGACGAAACGCATTTTCATACCGACGGCTGTATTAACAAGCATATCTGGTGATCAGAAAACATGCACGTGATCGTCGAGAGCCTAATATATCGTCAGTTCGGATTTCGGAGCGGTGGCATCATTGGCCCATTCTTCTTTCAATATGCTGCTGGAAATGCCATTTCGGGCAACGGTGAGATCTTCAGAGGCACGAAAAATGATCTTTATGACCGAAAGTTAAAGACATGGACTTGGACGATCTTTAGTTACAGCACGATGGCATACCATGCTTCAAGTCCCACGCCCAAATTCGGTAATCGTGTTATCAGCAGCCTCGGAGATATCAATTGACCACTTCGGAGCTGCGAACAATCCATTAACGAGTCTGACGCTTAAGGCAAATATCGGGCAAGCCATTTAACAGATCGAGCCAGAAAACTGGGTTAAGGTATTTGCAACTGTGAAGCCAGCCGAGGCAGCCACATGATTGATATCGTGTTCCATAAATAATTCGACTGTTTGCTCTTTCGAATAAACACAATTTGGACCATCCATTCTCTATAGCAGAGGAGTGCTATACGCTATAAGTAGGGAGGTAGCAGAATGGTCACCCCCAGACCTGAACTTGGGAAAAATATATTACTTTCAATCAAAGAGCACTTGTCGCAAGCTAGCGACCTCATATTAAAATACAAATTAAAAATGTAAAAACCAACCGACGATATAGTTTTCAATAATATATTTAAATACGCCCCTGAGTAAGAAAAAGCTTATATCCGTATCTTATCAGCGAGCCAATTTTTACATATTTGGATTTCTTAATATAATCATCATGTGACAGGTTTTCATAGCAAATAGTCCGGCATGTTCCTTGACTACGTTGCATCAGAATCTGTCTGTAAAAATGAGTTTTAAAGATGAACAACTAAAATTTTCGATAACGAAGTTTTTTTTTATAATTTAGAGGGTTAGCCTCTACAGAGAATGCGGTGCAATTCTTGTCAAAAACAAAAAAAAATTAGATCTAATTTTTCCCTACAAGTGGGAAATCGGAATTTCACCCACAAACCTGCTAGCTTGAGTTTATATTTGCAAGCTATAGTAGTACGTTGCCTATGAGGAGGTTGTCAAAAACTTGGTTGAGAACTAATATGACAGAATCTTGCGAATGGGAATTTAAACCAGATAACTAAAAAATAAATATATATTTTCTTTCGAACTGTAGGTATGCTGAGAGCCCACAGAAAGTGGGTTGGTAGAAATGAGGTGGAATTAACAGATCTTATTTTAGGAGAGTTTGTAAAAAATTGCGAAAACTTGTAATCGTTTCGTTTGTATATACATACATACATATGTATGTAATATTCAGAAAAATTTTGAATTTAATTTTACCCATTTGACGACAAACGGCACTTGTAGCGACGCATTATTCTTGTTACATTTATGCACAGCGTAACTTTCTCCCTCATGAATAATTGGACGCACTAAATTTTTGTGAGAAAAATCATGGTAACAAGAATTTAGAAGGTGTGGCCAACATCAGACCGTTAACCGGCTTTCAGCGAATTAGAATCAGCTGATTGGCTGACATAAAGGGGGATGTGACGACAATGTGTTTACAATAAAACTGAAATTGCGTTGGTTATATGAGAAAAAATAAACGCAACCACTGGTCGTTTTACTGTGTCGTCGTGTCGTCTGAATAACAACTGATTGGAAAGCGTAAGAATGTGCACCACGACGTACAGAATGCAGAGGTGTAGTCAACATCAGACCGTTAATCGGCGCTCAGCGATTTTGAGGGAATCAGCTGATTTGCTTAGGTGAAAAAGAGTAATGAAAACGCAAAATCACAACAAACGGGTGTGAGAGACTAAATAATTGGAAAACGTGAAACATGTTAAAACTAGCTCTCAAGGGTTCTACTTTACTAAATTTTTATCATGGTGCAGAGCAAAGCGAATATATTCAAGGTGATAGCATTCAAGCAACAAGAACATTTTTTTAAATTAGAACTGTCAAGGGGAAGAATATAGAAGAATGGAATAAATGGCAAATAGATAAAATTAGTTTATCACGCATGCACAACACAACAACTTCCCGCCATTCATATACTGACATTTCTAAATTAAAGGCGAATGGAAGAAGAGGAAATCAACTACTCTAATCACACCACCTTGTATAGATACCCCTTGGTACAAAGTGAGTAAAGCGCTCAAAATTCGTTCTTACTCTTTACACTCATAAAAACAGAAGCAGTGAATAGTCTTCTGAGAGCAAATCGAACGCTCTGCTTTTGTATAAAATCCTCATACACCTGTACTACTCATCCGTTCCTGTACAAATATTTGAATTTATCAATGATAGAATTTTGTTTGCTAGTTAATTGTTTTATTTTACAAAAATAAAAACATAGCATTAATACATCATGTTTCGACTTGACTTTAGCAAAATTCCAAAAACAAAAAATGTATAATTGTAAAAGTTATTGCTGTTTATGTGGAGCCCGTTCCTCCAGAAGTCCCTTGCAGTGATCATCGCAAGTCCTTGGAGATTCATCTAAAATCAATCGGGCAAGAGAAATTAGTTTTATTAATGGATAATCTTGTGCCTGATCGAAGCTTTTTTCAAAATTAACAATATGACGGCCTCAGGAAAAAATTTTCAGATTTTCGGGGAAAAAACGGACAATTAATTGTTTGAAAAAAAATCGAAATTTTTGAAAAAAAAATCTTTCGATCAGGAACGAGTTTGTTGTTTTTCAAAAGCAGTATCAATTTAATTGAAATCTACCAAGCGGTTTTTAAGTTACAATGATCACCAGTTCCAAAAACATAGTTTTGCGAAAAATGCATTTAAAGTTTTGCTATCGACTGCGGAGCACCCGAGCGCCTTTGTTAATTGTTGAATAACTCGTATTTGTCGGATTCACTTCAAATTTTCACAAAATAATTTTAAGATATTATACTTTAAGAAATTGCAAAAAAAAATTAAATTTTTTGAAAATTCTGAGCCCATAAGTGAGCCAAAACACAAAACGTTTGATAGTTTTCATGAGCGCATGCTGCATGAGCTGCAACGCAAGCGAAATATAATCGGAGATTAACGAATGTTCGCTCGTTTATTTTTCAGCAGCAATGAAACAAACAAATCGAAATGCTTTGAGTTGAGTTGTATTGAGTCAAATGAGGGATATTTCATTCCTCAATGATAAGTATTTACTTACGAACTCTGTAGACCGTTTTATACTTTTCTGTTCCAGTAAATCGCATAAAAAAGTGATCAACAGTAATCCAAATTTTCGGTCTCTGAATTAAACTATAAATCAGAGGTCGGCAAAATCGACTTTGCGAGTGTGTTGGTAAGCGCAGAGTAGTCGTACAGCACAGTGGTCAAAATAATAAAATGTAAAGACCAAATGCACCAACAATAAAAAAATAATACTATTGTACTCCGCTATGATACATTGGGTTGGAGGAAAAGTTCGGACGTAATTTAAATAGGCGGGTATTTTTTCTTGTAAATAAAAAAAAACATTTGGCTAGTAAGTCATTGGGAATTTTTTGTTTGTTTTTTTACCTGCTGTATAATATAAAAGGAGTACTTTTTCACCGTTCATCATTTACTTGCGATATTTAAGGAGAAATATAAAAATTTATGTGCGGTATTTGGATAAACACCATCACTAACGACGCACTGTGGAGATTATCGAACGAAGAACCCATCCTTAGGCAAATCAAACGCAGAAAGTGGTGATGGATAGGTCACACATTGAGAAAACCACCAAATACAATCACGAGAATGGCACTGGACTGGAACCAGCAAGGGAGCAGAGGTTGCGGTGGACCTACATACTTTACTTTAAAAGAAATTAAATTGCCGGCAAAGAAACAATATACTTCAAAAGGTAGTTTATTCAATATTAATCCCTTGCCGTGCTTTAACGAATCTAACTCGTGATGAAAATTTTGGTCCAAACATGAATATGAGGAGCCGGGCTCGTGAATAGATCGTCGGGCCAAACGTAAATATCACGAGCCGAGGTGGTGTACAGATAGTCGGACCAAACATAAACAACACGAGCCTGGGTCATGATTGAATGTTAGTTTCTATCTGTACGCCACCAGAGTTAGTCACGAGTCTCATAATTGTTGTTACAAAGTAGTTAATATTATTCCACGCGTTGACGCGTAACACTTGGGCCGAGGTTTCGTCGAGCTAAATGTCACGGCAAGGAGTTAATATTTACTTATATACTTTTGGGACAGTTTCTGGCTAGAAGTATATTTTTTAAATTGCTTGTATTTAATGTGTTTCTTTGCTTGGAACAAATAAATTTTAAATCAGAAAAAAAATTGTTCGCATCTATTATAAAAATGTATCTCGCATCGTCAGAATATTATATCTACATGGTTTTCAAAATCACAAGTAAAGGGGTTATCAAAGAGATCAAAATTAAAGAAAAAACCTCCGAAAACCCTGAACATGATCGAAATCTCTATGGAAAATATTATAGTCTATTGGAATTATATTCACACATTTCTTTAGTATGTTCGCACTTATAATCTACTCTTATACCTAGAAAATTGAAATTGGAATAGGTCGAGCCAAGGAGCACCAAGCGATTTGGTGTCTCCTAAAACACTCAGGCTTAAAACCCATTGTATCATATTTAGAACTCTGGAAAGAGGGTAGATAGTCAAGGAGGAAAGGAGAAAAGTATCAGAGAAAGAGATAGGAAAGAATAGAGACAGAGACAAAGTAAATAACCTCCAGTTTTAAAGAACGAATATTACTCATTCTCACGACATCGGAACCCAAAACTCGTAGCCTTGCTCTAGCAACGGCAGGCCACTCACAGAGAAAGTGCTCAGTGCTATCCGCCTGCCCACAGCAAGACAGGTACAACGGGTCCTCAATGATTCCAATGGTGGTTATATGCTGACTCCATGGGTTGGGTTGTCCTGTAATAATACCGACCATCAACCGAACGTCTTTCCTACCAAGTTTTAGTAGAAAGTTTAACAGTTTTCTGTTCGGACTTGTCACAAAACACTTTGCAGTTCTGCAGCGTTCTAGACCGGACTATCGCTCTTTATGTAAATTTCATACATAATCGCAGATCCGATTCGTGAGTCCTATAGAACTAATTCCGATTATTAGCGCTGGTCCCTGTGAGTAACCGCTGTTCCGCAGTTGACCAATTCGTCGGCAATTTCATTTCCTTGAAAGTGTCTTGGAACCCATGTAAGTACAAGCCTGTTTTGTCTTGCAACAGAATTAAGCTTCTTCTTACATTCTTTAATAATCTTTGGGGTTTGTTTCGCGTTCTCCAGAGCCTGCAGTGCAACCTGACTGTCACTGAAAGCTCCAGTCTGTCTCCCGCTCCATCTCCTCTCGATTATCCATTCAGCTACTTATACCTAGAACTCTTGATCATGATTTTACGATGCCAAGGTCTCTATTTAAGTCACTTATTGTCTTATTATTTGTCCAATAAACTATTCTAATTAATTTTAGTTCTTAGGTTTTTGTTATTTTATCCTGTAAATCTTGTCAGTAAGGCTCTTACCATTGACTTAAATATTTTTGCACTCATTGTATTCATATGTCCCAGTATGTCCACTACAGCATAAGAAAAATACCAGCGTAGCCGCTGTTTCTATTGTTACGTTGGTGTCAAAACGACTTATTTTAAGAGCGTAAGAATACGTGTGTTGAGGGTACTGCTCGCCCGAGTAAGCTTTGCCGACCTCTGCTATAAACCATGATTTACGTTTTTTCTTTCTAGACCGTTTGTCCAGTTTTTCTAATTTTGATGATATTGCGCATTTGCATTCCCAAAGCACTACTGCTTCCATTACCCAAACTAACCCTAGCTAGTGCAACAATAATATTCAATTTTTATTTACTACCGATAAGAATTTATTTGCTTCAAGAGAGTAACTTTAAAATTAGTCAGAAAAATGTCTAACAATATTGTGATCAATTAGTTTTCTTTGTTAAGCATAGCCAGTTGCAGCTTCAGTTGGTTTCGCTATTGTATAACTTCATATCAATATAAGTGGCTTTAAACATATGAATTTAAGTTCATACTTATCATTTAAAACATATAATATATTAGAATCTTCGAATAAGCAAGGTGTATGTTTAAGGTCTAAGCCTTTGTATTTATATTACATACATACACACATACGCAGTTACCCACATTGTCTGCAACTTCATTTGACTTATCTATATTTTTGGGCATATTTTCGTGTAAATTTTATTAAACACTCACACACAATTTGGTTTCTCGCGCTCGCTTTTTTTCTCTAACGGTATATGGGGCTTTTATTGCCTATACAAAAAAAGCGCTCCTGATTTTTCGTAGGTATTTATAAATAGTATGCACGAGTGTGCGGTATATGGGCTTGGTGGTTATCACATTGTGGATACTTTATTATGTAATGATATTTAACTGCCAATTGAGCTTGATTTTGGTTTCCTTTTCAATTTTTTTATAAGATAACGAACAAGATAACAAATAGAAATATGTGTATAAATAAATAAAAAAATCCACTTAATTTTCTTGCTAATTTTTATTTTTTATAAAAACAAATGCGGCAAAAATAAACCCATTATTTTATTTCTTAAATAAATTTTAACCACAAAACCAAATTTATATTTCTTCTATCGTCAAAGTATGTACTGATTTTTCTTCCAACTGGACAAATGTGACAAAAGTAGGCGCCATTTTTTTAATTTCTTTTGTTTGAAAAAAATTTTTGCAAATCTTTCATGCTTTTACTGGTAGAGCGTGTGCTCATGTACTCGACATTTTTTTTCAAGAGACCCCATTACCGAGAACGTAACAACGTGAGGAAATTGCAAGTTTCTGCTAATAAAACTGGTAATTTTTTATAAACACAACGTAAACAGAACATTTCGGTGAAGACATTTGTGAATAGTTTGCCAAAAAGAAGTTTATGAAGAAATAAAAGTTTAATTAATGGGTAAAACAGTCTATCCGATAGCTTTTCTCAAATTGTTCTCTTTGCCACAAAATTTCTCCCATTGTTTCTGTTAAGCTCTTGTTTCCGTTTCCGTTAAAGGAAAAGTGAATGCACAAAGCAAATGTGTTTTCGAATTTAATTATGCACTACGGGAAGCATACAAAAATTTATTGAATAAACCTATCGAGCCGCCTCAGTCCAGCGTTTCACTTTTCTAGTGCTCCAATTTAACTTATAACAGTCGTTTGTTTCTGCATTTTGCCATCGTATAAATATTTAAGTCGATTTTTTCTTTGCTAATAATACACCAGTATGTATGTATGCACTAGTATGAATATTGAAATGTTGTATTGTAATTGGTTTTATATATAATATGTAGGAATATTGTATGTATGGGGAAATTATGGTTTAATCAACAAGTAAATTAATTTCTCAATCAAAGAACATATATATGTACATACTATTATAAGCTACTGGGATCTTTTGTGTGATGAATTTGCTGTTTACTGCTCGTGGGCCTTTATTTTAGCCCCTTCTTGCTATTTATCTAGTTTTTTAACCATGTGGGAGAGTTACGTTAGGCAACGTTCAATCATCGTCTCATTCACTTTCATTTGAAGGAAGGTTGCTTGTTTAGTTTGGTTGGTACCTTGTTCTACTTAGTTTTAACACGCATTTTCGCCTTACTTTTTTACAGATTGTCGCTTTTGGGAGCAAAACAAACTTATCATGTCCTTCCGTTGACTTTCATGTGCTATTTTATGAAAAATTTTCTGTTTACATATCGTATATATGTAAGTTACACTTCCTAATTTTTTACATCAAAACTCAGCAGCAAAAACGATAAAAGATAAAACAATTTTATCACCATCAACTGAATATTGTTCTCGTAGAAACGCCCTAACAATGTTAACGCCCAATTTGAAATGCTTAAGATTAATATAGAGACGTAAGTAAAATATTTAAACACATATTGTATGTAAATTAATTCAAATGGAATCCTTTCTCTTTTGTTGCAGTCAGTAAACGTTCTTTCATTATCTCCTCCGTTTGGTAATCGGGCAGCTTTAGATAATGCACGCATGTATTTACCGACGGATAACTGCCATCACCGGCATCTACTTTACGCACGACTGTTAAACGTGGATGCAAATTGGCTAAACCGCCTGGTGGTAAGCTACTGCAACCTGTGGTGAATTGCAGGAATGCCTTACGCTCGGGCCCGGTCATGCTCATTAGGACATTGACAAAACGTAGGAAACCAGGGCTGCAAGCAAAAAAAAAAAACAAATATTAATTATAAAATCTCATTCAAATCATTTCAGTTACTTAGGATATTTGGAGCAGTTTAAGTATCTTATCAAATAGCGGTTTTATATAATGTACCCTGTATTTTTTTCCTTGTTCACTCATCTCGGGAGCATAGGGTCTCGACAAGACTCAGTTTTGCGTTAGTTTCTCTAATCTATTTTGATTTCTGACAGGGTAGGTGATTACTACTCTGTACCCTGTAGTATCAGTAATATTTATCATTATTTTGTAGCTTACGTCTAGTCCTAGCCTTGCGAAGCATGATAGCGCTTGTGGTTTTCAACCAATAGAACTCGCTGCTAATGTCATAGCTAACGACACGTACGAGGTTCGTCCCCACAACAGTCGATTCTATGTCACCGGAATGACTCGGATTTATATCCGACCAAGGACTGTCACTCCAGCATCATTCCCCGTATATTTATAGGGAATACAACAACACCAATGGGGGACGGCTGATAAGGTTCTTAATGAATAGTGATGAAAAGTATGGTTTTGTTTTTATTATTTTTTTCAATGTAATTACCCTCAAGTGAAATATACTTTCGGATCGTGATTATAATGCAATTGACTAGTTTTTACGGTCACCTTTCTTTTACTATCGTGCGAAATTCATCGATTTCGAAACAAAAAAAAAAAAAACAGGGAAAGCCGCAAACAGCGGCCTCCGTAGCCGATTGGATTGATGCGTGACTACCATTCGGAATTCGGAGAGAACGTAGGTTCGAATCTCGGTAAAACACCAAAATTAAGAAAACGTTTTTTCTAATAGCGGTCGCCACTCGGCAGGCAATGGCAAACCTCCGAGTGTATTTCTGCCATGAAAAAGCTCCTCAAAACAAATATCTGCCGTTCGGAGTCGGCTTGAAACTGTAGGTCCCTCCATTTGTGGAAAAACATCAAGACGCACACCACAAATAGAAGGAGGTCGGTCAAATACCCAAAAAGGGTGTACGCGCCAATTCATACTAGAAGCTAAATCCGGACTGTAGAGGGGCCGGTCAATTTCTGTAAAATCCGCAGCTTTTGGGGACTCCCTCACAACTCGAACTTGCATAAATACCACTCATCACGCCAACTTGTCACGCTTCTTCAGTAACCTCTGTTGTCAAAGGTGTTTATATACTCAGAGGCCTCGCCAATATCAAACCGTTAACTGACGTCCCATGGCTCAAGCGGTTTGCTTACGAAAAAACTAAGATTGTGTTGGTGACATACGAAAAAAATCGACACATCCTTCGCTCATATTGCTGCGTTGCCGTCTGAGTTTGGCTGCCGAATACCCGGTGGCGTGGCAGCTGAAATCGCTCGCACAATTTTGTTTTCCCCATAGCAGATTGACCAAACATGGTAATCTAACATCCTTGACAAAATCCTGCTCAGTGCAAATGTCATAGCCAACGACACATAGGCGGCTGGCAATCTCACATTATTGCTGTTGCAAAAGCATAAACATTCGGTATAAATATTTGGGTAATGCTGCTGATATGCTAGAAAATGGTGGCGTTAATCCCAAACGATGACTTTTACACTGTAAGTTTCTTCGAACTCTTATTTAAACTTCGGATCACAATTCAAGTTTCTTCATCGGTTACAACAATGCAGTTGCAAATTTTCTCAAAATCTATCTGACATAACTTTAAAAAATCTTTAAACTCTCCAATCGTCGGTGTTTGTCGAGCGGTGTGAGCATTCGCGGAACCCCACGCACAATAATTTGTTCATATGCAAATGTTAATGTAATATTCCTTCAATGTGCAGCCGTTGAAAAATACTTAAGAAGAATTTTTGCAATAAAATCATATAATTGTTTTCCATTTTAGATTTTATTTTATAATCTCCCTGTCCAATGTAAGATTTTCCAACTCATTCTAAATTTTTTTACCCAAAGTGAAGAGTCTTTGACTGGATAGAGTGCGACAGTGTCACAGAGGGTGCAAAATTAGCTCTTCTACTTCCTCGTCCTGCACCTCATGAGCTGTATGAGCTTTATAGCGACATAGACATTGCGCAACAAATAAAGATCCAGCGGATTTGTTGGTTGAGTTATGTCGTCCGAATGGATACAAACGCTGTGGTTCTGAGAGTATTCGATGCGGTACCAGCAGAAGAGAAAGGCGGGTTTTGTTCATCAACTTGACCAAAATCGCGTAAGTGGCTATCGCGCCAATCAAAAAGAAGAAAAGATTTTGCGCGATTAGCATTGGCATTGCAAATTTACCATTAATTTGTACCACAGTTAAAACCGACAATCCACAAATGTCCAAGATGGTGATTACCTTATTGACAGTCGGTTCTCTATTGATGGAACCACTTAGATTTATCTCCGGCTAAAAACTGGATTAACAACATGGGCAACAACATGGGCAACAACATTAACTCATTCATTACTTGAAAGTAATTTGGCGTTCAACAGACTTCTTTATATTTTTGATGAAGTAACAGCAAGGACAACAGTAGTAGGTAGTGTTGTTATTATTTTATTTTTTTCAGGACCTTTCAAGACGTCCGTTAATAAAATCTTATTTTTTCAATAATTATATATAACAAAAATTATAAATGTATCAAAAAAATAAATATTATAAATATTTATTAATTTAAAAAAGTTTGTTTTGAGCAAATTTTACATCACCGTTGCCGAAATTTACTCACAAGCAGCTTTCTAAAGTGCCCGGACGGAAGGGTGGGTTAAATACCTCCCTCAATCTCAACTATGTTTGGCAATATCCGTACAACAAGGTTAACATTAATATAGAAATATGAAAAATATCACCTTGATCAAACAAACACCATGTGACGCTCAAGCCAACTGATTTGAGTTTATTTTAAGTTAGGTTGCCACATCTGTATTTAACATTCCAATCAAAATTTCAACGCCAGTGCTTTTCGAAAAGTTTCTCCAGCTGAAGTAAATCTACCTCTTTTAAACATCAATAAAGTGAAAGAAAGGTTGGTCAATAATCGCATCCATCAAAGAACTTGCAGAATTCTTGATCATTGTTTATGGCTTCATTCAGGACATTGTACTTATTGATTTGAATTTGTGCCGTGTTGGTTGTTTACTGCAAAGTTAGTCCCAAAGGACTAAATCATGCAAAATAGAGACTGTGTTGATATCGCCAAAGACATAATTTCCGAGGCTGGAAATTATCTGTGAATTTTTGACCAAAAAACGAAACGAATACCATTCAACAGCCATCGAATTTACCTACCATTTTTTCTGTTTGGTCGCGGCAAAAAACCACTACAGGAACCACTTCGGCGTTTTAACAGCCAAAAGGAAGTAATGAAAAAATCGAAGACGGCTCTGATGGTTATAACGAAAATAAAGTTCCAGGCATGTTTCGAGGGCTAAATCAAACGCTGGCATAAGTGCGTTGCAGATGATGAGGAGTACTTTGAAGGCGATAATATCCCTTTTAAGGAATAAACTTATATTTTAAATTTTCTGAATATATTCCGGAAACTGTTTGATCAAGGTGGTATTCCACTTCCCAGTTTTAGTCAATTTATATGTGAGTATCATAAAAAAACTTACTAAAATATCTTATATTAAATATTTTGAAAGCATGAAGAGCTAAAGTTTCTCTGTGAGTCCCTCATATTACTGACACAATTACGTTTCTGATACTTCTGCTTTTTGAATTCGAACTTATTTAGAATAAAGTCATCATTATTATTAATATTGGGCTACAACGCACTGTGACCAAAAGAGATCTATTATGCACAGACTGCTGAGGTACTCTATATTTTAAGGCTTTTAAAGAATTTTAGCACATTATGGGGTTTATACTTAGTTCTACAATTTATATGGATGCACGGCAATACCACCAATACCATAACCTCATCATATATCTTAAGTCACAGATATGAAAAAGCCTCGCATCCCTGCGTAACACTCATTTGTCCTTGATCCGTTTACGCTAAAAAACACGTTTATTGGGCCTACTGTTAGTTGACCTCGATGGTCTAAATTAACGATTTAGTTAGAGCATAGAAATGATGTTATAACTATAATACAAAATAAAATATGTTCTATTCTTAGGTTAGTTGAAACTTTTTCGCCCCCAAAATCACTTACCTGTCTTTGGAGTATCCAAGTTTGGGTTCTGTGTAATTGATGAGATCTTCACGTGTCCATTGCGGATGTTGCTCTCCGCAAATCATCATACGCGCTTCAGCTGGTCTGAAAGCAGCCAGTTTTTTGAGTGGGAATACTTCACAGAAACCGCGATGGAATGCTTCCAACTGCTTCGCAATGCCATCCTGCAGGAGGAAATTTATCAACAGATCGCAGTACTCTTCCAAATTATTCAGCGTAACATCAATGTTGGCGCCATTTGGTACTAGCTCAGCATAGGGATAACCGTAAACAGATGAACTGGGCAAATAAGTAAATGTCAAAGCTAAATCCTCCAAATCAATTTCTTCATTTTGTTTAGTGCGTAATTTGAGTGCCTCCAATTGTTCACGTCTTTGGTCGGGCGTAAGAGACGCATCACTCTCTACGGCCTGTTTGCGTGCAACCAATTCTTGCAGCTCTTTAATGAATTCGTAACGTATAGGATCGATTTCAGCGAGGTTGTCATGTGTTAAAATGCCATCATACCAACAATTGGTTGTGTTATATTCCGTAGTACTGCTAATACCAACACCAGCTAATAATTTCGAGCAAGTTTCGGCCAGTTCCGAATCCTCCGACACTACTGATGAAGTCATTAGGTCTTCGGAGGCAGGATTCGATTGGATTTGATGTACACCACGCGACAGCACTTTATTGTGGCATAAAAGTTTTAGGAACGAATCTGACAGTGGTAAGTCTACCAAACGCATATCCTGAAGCACTTTCGCCAAGAATACGCCAAGGAACCAAAAGTATTTCGATACACGATCGCACATTTCCGAATTTTGCGGCAAGGGCGCTGGGAAAAGGCCATTTTCGCGTCGGTTTACATAGTAACCAACTGGTTTAATGTCATCGCTGGCTATAAGATGTTTATTTTGCTCGCTATTTTTATCGTGCATTTCTTGATTGGCATCATCACAAAGCCACATGCAGAGATCAGTGCGTTGCAATTCGGCTGCGACCTTAAAGATATTTAAAAATTTATTTATTTTTTTAAATAATTCATTTTCTTTTCATTTACTCATCATTTAATTATATTTTTTTTTCTATTGCATGCCAAATTTCTTACCAGTGCAAAGAACTCCAATGTCGGCCCCAGTCCAGTGCCCTCTTCACCAACAAACTCTACCTCCAACACTGATTTGCGATTGCAATGCACCTTCATCACTTGCATGGCCCACTCAAGTAAATTCTCATTGCGCGGCACCTTAACACGCTCATGCTTCAACCGACCAACACGGAATTCGTGCTGATCATCACGCCTTGGGCTCAGTCCAGGCATACGTTGTCGCTCCAAAGTCACATCACGTTGCGACTGAAGACAAACAATACTACGCGATGCACCAAATGCGGTACAGTTAAAATACAGCTGGCGTGTTTCGAACGGAAACAGAAAAGGGCAAGCTTGATTGAGATCTTCACACCAATTCGGCAAAGCATTGCTTGCCAACACTAATGGGTCCTGTATTTGCTGTTGAAGTTTGTTGGTAATTTTCTTGCTCATGAAGAACTCGGATGGGAGATTGCCAGTAGGCACATTCGCTTCGGCGCCGGCTACTGCTCCTTCATTGGCAGTCTCCTTTTGATTAAGTGCATTCAATTGGCTGAGCAACTGCAATACATCATCCACCGAGCAGGTAACATTTTCCGAGGTTGTGAACTCACCGCGAATCGGTGAATTAGGTGAAAGTGTTGAGGCTCCACTCTTTGACGACACCACTGGTGTATTCGGTCCATCATCACATTCGACCACAGTGCCACTAACGCCACTATTTATACATTCTTGAGGCGTCACTTCGCGATAAACAATTGTATAAGTTGGTTCCCAGGCCTTGCGGAATTTATCTGTTTTGCTCAGTTGTGAAACTTGTAAAAGTTCTTGTACTGCGCGGAATATCGTCCACTCACTATTACCTAATTCGATCTCGACATCGGGTACACCGCCTATGCTAGGGCCGCGCAATATTAGCGATAGTACTGGCTGTGGCAGCTGTACGTGTTCGTGTTGGCGCAATGTTTCAGCACTGGTACCAGGTGCTGGTATATCCAAATCTGATGTTTGATTGACATTTGTACGTCCAGGGCGGGGATCAAAAGCTGGGATAAGTGCGGAGAATTGTCGCTTGAGTACAAATTCATCATCCCACGATTTGCGCTTGCTCACTCCAGCCAAACGATTCTCCAGCGTTTCGTCGTCCATGAACGTTAGAAGATTTCTAGAAACCATCACTTGCAATAATGTGTTCTAAATGAAGAAAACGAAAATAAAATGTTTTAGTATGACATGAATGTCATAAAAATATTACATTTATCGCATAATCTACAGCACATTTTGTGTTTCTCTTTGAAAACAAAACATTTTCAGGCACGGCAAGACATTTTAATTATAATTAGCTGATGTAGAGAGAGCCAGTTGTAAAGAGAACTTTAAAGGAGTGTAACGAGTTACATTTTTTTACTGTTTTTAGTTTTTAGTTACGGTATATATTAGTTTCAAGTTATGTGAACTATCAGACATACATATGTAGATGAACTCTCGGTTGATTTGGAAGCGCACAACAATATGTCTATCAACCCGATGAGAATTGCAGATGATGGACGAATGAATATAATGCACTGGCGTATACATTCTTGAAAGATATTAGATCAAGTTTCTCAAAGAATCACCTTCATACCAAGAAGAGAGCGGACAATTTCATACCAACTCCGTTCGGCAGATGCCCTTTTAAACTCGACTGTAAATTTTACAGTTGACTTAAAATTTTGCATTTTACAATAATGCAATAATGTGTCAGTACACCTGAACGGCAGACCAATTTTTGTATGTGTGTTTCACTAGACAGGGCTAGTATACTGGGGCGGCAGCCCTTGGTCGGGAAAAACCCGAGTCATTCCGGTACGTAGAACCGGCTGCCATGGGAATGTTCCCAGTAGTGGAGCACAACAAACTGCTCAGCAAGCAGTTCCTGCTTGGATGTTACCGTAGGCTTCACCCCTGCAGACACCTGCTTGAGCCTGAGCCGCCTCCCAGGCACGTCAGGAGACAGCTCCTAGACTACGCTGACGAAATCCAGGACAAAACTGACCGCAACCTAATGGACCGGACAGTATTTAGACAGTCAATAAACGACATTCACCGAGAGACCCTTACCACCTTCCACGTCTTGTGAATGCCGTAATCGGAGTCCAACCACCACCTATTGCAGACGAAGAGCTCCAGCTTCCCCGTGAGACTCGTGTAACACTGGCACAACTACGTTCTGGATACTGTAGCAGGTTAAACTCCTACATATCCAGAATCGACCCCGACATACCAAACACATGTCCGGCATGTGAAGGTACTCCGTACGACACTAACCACCTCTTCACATGCCCCCTTAAACCGACTCATCTAACCCCCCTCTCCCTCTGGACCCAGCCTGTCGAAACAGCATGTTTCCTGGACCTACCCCTAGATGAGCTAGACGAAGGCGAACGATGATATGCCTACACTGACAGGGCTACCTATGCTGTTAAAACAACAACAACCAATTTTGGTAAAAAAAAAAATTATTATTATCGGGCGTAGCTGCCTGATCCGGAAACGTATTATATACATATATGTATATATATAAATCTGTTAAATTTGATAAAACAACTTAAGTCAGATTAGCGCTTTTTTCGGTAAGGCACTAAATAAATTGTTGTCTTAAATTTTTGATTTTCTACAAATAGTTAATCAATTAATCACTCACAGTCGTAGCTGAAGTAATCATCTTATTAAAAGTTAAATAAAAAGATCTTCGATAGATCAGAATTTATTGACCTTAACCAAAAACCTGTTCAAGTCGCTTAAATTATTTTGCCTAAATTCCACAGAAATATTTATACATATATTGAATTTGTTTTTGGAAAAATGCTAGAAGCTTCAGTATCTCAGCAGTTTACCAGACAATAGTTAGTAATGTGTACATATTTTACTAAATAAACAAATACACGTGAAAGACGCTATACAAATAAAAATATAAAAAAGTGCATAAAAGTTGCAACAAAATTACCAATCGACTTACTCCAACTTCTTCGTATTCGTCTTCGTTCTCTTCATCGTCATTGTCTTCGTCCATGTCATCGTCATCGTCCATATCACCGAGTAAAGCCGGCGCACGGCAACTTTCCAAGAAATCTTCCAATGAAACTTGTTCACTATCACTTGAAGTTGAGGTGAGACTCATAGTTAGTGCAGGATTTATAGAGGTTTGCACTTGTTGACCTGCGGTAGAGTTGCCATTACCACCGGTGCCATTATTCGAACCGCCGCTATTGCCTATATTTTTATTTAATTTACAAGAATTTATATTATATTAATACATAATTTTTAATAATATTAAAGTAATTGAATACAAAAAAGGGAATTTTGAGGCAACAAACAACTTAACCATATTAAACATTTTAACAAAAATTTTATGCTCACTTAATAAAAGATTAATTCAATTTAACATATACACACAGTGTGTTTTGTTACCGACTTCAAAGACTTTAATGGTACATTCTGTGGCTCTTTTCATTACAAAAGAAACCTAAAAGTTGGTGTCCAACTCGAAAGCTCTAGCAATGACAGTCCTTTTATTTTCATCTTACCTCACTACGAAGGTGTGTCTCAAAAAAATTATATTTAGTGAAAAAATATAAAATTTGATTTTGTTCTTTAAATTAGATAACCGATTCTCGATAAATGTCAAAATAGTTTTGCAGATCAACACTTTAAGTTTTTCAATAAACAGCGAGAAAAAAAAACATTTTTGTGACGCTACTTTCTTTTATTGGCTCTCGAAGGAATTTATTTTCTTAAGCATAAGACATCTATTGGGTGTTTTTTTACCTACATGAGAACTATTGATATTGACTGTGGGTTGGTTGCCTACTTCTGTAATTACTGTAAAGAACATAAATATCTACTCCGACAGTCAAGCGAAAATTATTGCCTTGGGCTCGTTGTTTGTGCGTTTGAAATTAGTCGGAGAATGCTTGACTTCTCTTTCGATTGCATCCGTATACTTCAATATGCGTAGAGGAAAACTGCTGGGCTGATGAGCTGGATGGACAGGAGATCCTGGAGACGGTTTCATTGCAAAACGAAACGATTCGGGTTCTCTTGAGAACCTGTGATCTACTCCCGTCAACTCAGCGAGCGCTGGGGTAGTGCACAAACGTGCAAAGTCGCAAGATCCTTCTGGACACAGGGGCGCTCGAGGTAACTTCCAAGGATAACAAATCCCCAGCTCTCGAATTTGGAAAGTTTCCTTCGGACATTGTCCATGAGGTGTCCACGCGGTGAGACTTGGAATTGCTTCAAGCTCTTTCTGCACAAGCTATCTGGAGGATGAGGTGGAATCATCTCAGCACTTTCTTTTCAGTTGCCCCGCTCTCACCGGCAAAGATTTAGACATCTGGGCTTTCACTTTTTTGCTAAACCTGCGAATATTGAGGGTTTAAATATCACACACCTGGTGAAATTCATCAGTAGCTGGAAGCGATTAATACGAACATAGCACTGTTGGTCGTCATCCTCTAATCCAAAGCCCCCTCTACCTTTTTCCACCTATTTGGTTCTTTTCCATCTGTTTGATTATTTGTTCTAGTGGACCACTCGCATATGGATCCATTTATACTATCCTATTCTATCTACAAGCTTTATGAACCCCACCTTCGTAGTGAGGCAAGATAAAAATAAAAATTCCTGTGGCGTCGAATTCGGCCCCAACCATAGAATGTAATCTAAAAGTTTTTGAATTCGGTACAACACCCTGTATGTAAGATAATTACATTTTATAGAACTAATGAAAAAAAACTCACCACATACTCTACATGTAAACATATATGTATGTATGTATGTATATTAGGGTGCTTCACAAAAAAAAAATACGAATTTTCCACGGAATTGTGAACTTTAATATATTTCAGGTCTGTCGAAAAAAAATGACGATTCTCATGTAATTGGACTGATTTGAAAGTACCTCTAAAAATCGATTATACTCGGCATAAATAAAATTTGTTCACAAAAAAGAATTTCCAAAAGATTAGCTCAGATGATAAAGAGTTAAGCTTAAAACGTATGCATGAGAAAGTGTTTAAAAAATTTATAAACGAAAAAAAAAAAAATTATGAGATTTTTGGAAGTTCTTTCAAATGGGTCCAGCTCAAGTACATATCAATACAATATCATATCATAATATCATACAATATTTTAGGTAAAAATTTGGCGAAAGTCTCAAAATATAATTAATTTTAGAATTCTGATGGAAAAAAGTATCAATTCTTTTTTTTTTTTTTTTTTTGCATGGCGAATGATGCACCCCAATGTATATAAATGTATTCGTATAAAATTGAAAATGTTCTTACCAGCATTGTTCGACGAAAGACTGGGGTAACTTTGAGCGGTGCTTAACAGCCCGGAGTGGAAGTTGCTGGATAGTGCCAACTTCACTAGGCTCGTCACCGAATTTGGTCCCCTCGGGAAGAAAGAACTAGTGCCAACACTCTGATTATTGTGTTCATTCGAATTCGAGTTAGAACTAATCATTTGGTTGTTCTGCAGATTAGTTGTTCCTTGCGAAGTGCGACGGCGTGCCATAGCGGCGAAAGTCTCCAAAAGTCCAGTGTGGCTAGTTACCTCCGATTGTGAAGTGGTTTCCGAAACAGATGTGGTGGTAAGATTGGGCACGCTGACACTCATTTGATTTGACACAGAAACATTAACATTATCGGCCGAGCCGCCCAATTGTTGAGTATTGTCGCCAGTTTGCAAATCACCCGCTTGATGCTCTACTTCTACAGTTTGTGACGGTGGTGGTTGTAGTTGTTGTGCTTGTTGTTCGCTAACACTGGAGGATCTATTTGTGGTTAACGTGACACTTGGCACGCCCGAAAGATTTTTATATTCAGCGACTTCAATATTGCTACGCTTCTCTGTTTCAACTTTTAAAGCGGGTGAGCGTCCTGACTTGTCCGCTGTTGCAGCTGTAGCACTGCAATCGACAACTACCGATGTGGTCGAGGTATCCGTGGAACTGGCATTGAAATGATCGTTACCAGCTTCTGGCTTGCCGGTGACATTGGAAAATTTGACAGCTGATGTCATCAAATTAGCAGCCGATAGCGAAAGTATATCAGAAGAAAGGATATTGTTGGTGTTGTTTCGAATCATGTCGACCCCATCGCGCATTTTATCGATCATCTCCAAAGCCTCTGTAGAGAACTGTGACACACGCTGTCCGTGTATGTTAACCAACACCATACCCATATTACTGCCTGTGCTTGCCGAATTATTTGCATTCATCTTATTGTTAGCTTCAATATTTGTAGATTTTGGTTCGTCGCCTTGTTGCAACGATACGCTACGTAGCAAACATCCAGCAGTATTTGCAGGAACAGACGATGCACTCGAGGCGACACCTACACCTGTCTGATTGCCAACAACACCGGCATTCCCGAAAATGGCTGCCAAAGTATTACGACTGCTACTGCCACCACTACCACCATAACCAGATGACGAACTCACTGTGTTGCCGCTCACATTGGTTGTGTTTGCTTCAGTTAATACCAAATTTTCGGTAATTGTGGCCAAATCGGAGACGACATTTGCATTGATAGCCTGCATCGAATTGTTAATGGCCGAAAGATCGGCGATGTTTTCACGCTCACGCAGCAAGGTGACGCCACTGCCACCTGTTGTGCAACCAGTCGAGCTGCCCAAGCCACTAGTTTCGCCATCATCACCACTGGTGCCAGCAGTCGAATTGAGCATTTGTGTCTTGGCAGAACTAAAAACGCTTTCGGTGATAGCCTCGACAGCCTGCTTCCAAGCCAAATTATCAGCGGATGCCGCCTGATCTGAAGGCACTTCCGTATTCCTATTGATTTCAGTAGCCTCCGGCAGTGATGGTGTAGAACTCGACTTGCGCGATGTGAGCGTACCACCTTTTTCGAATTTCTTGCCACAAGTCGCGCCACCAGCTGTTGTACCCCCTGCTGCTACTGCGGTGGCCGGCGCAATTGAAGTGCCACCCTCAAACATAGACAAATTATCGCAGTTAGCCAATTTCAAATCATATTTGCCTTCTGCGCCCATACGATATGAATTGCGTCCTCCATGATCCCACTTCACATCAATCCAACCATTGTGTATCTCGCCGGTGACTGTACCCTCGCAACAACCATCTTGATCATCCCAGCGCCAGTCAACACCACGCACCACACGTGCGCCTGTTATAATATGTTTGAGTTGAGCGCGTATTTGTCGTCGCTCTTTGCGTATTTTCGCCTCTGCTTCCTTGGCACCTTTTCCAATGTCATCGCAGATACTCACCACACGCCCATAAATCTCGAAACCACTCAAACTGAGATAGTGAGTCTGACCCGACGCATTACGACCATTCTGTTGTATGCGAATGTGGCGAAAACCTTGCATTTCATCGGGTGCACACACTATTGGCCAAGTAGCAGTGCTGCCGGGCTCCACTAAACTCTTATCGTCCGAGTGTGTAACGAGCATAGTCCAAGTGACGCCATCCTTCGAACCTTGCAGCATCCAATTACGCAAAGCTGAACGTCCATAGCCGCGTGCATGACGCAAAGTGTATGCATTGGGTATTATGTAG
Source organism: Anastrepha obliqua (assembly GCF_027943255.1). Taxonomy (NCBI): domain Eukaryota; kingdom Metazoa; phylum Arthropoda; class Insecta; order Diptera; family Tephritidae; genus Anastrepha; species Anastrepha obliqua. The sequence continues at coordinate 50,622,823 of NC_072896.1, forward strand.
ACACCGAGATCGATTGCAAACCAAGCTTTCTTATTGTCTTTAGTGTGGCAGTTCACAGATACACTATCACGTGAGAGTATGTCCTCTAATTTGCCATATGGCAGTGTCTTTCCCTCAGAGCTGGTAACTTGCACCAAACCATATTGAGCGGGATTCACCCATTCACAGGTGCCGCCATTCGAACCAATATAGTACATAAGACCCTCTTCATCAAAATCATAGTGGTGCTTGAAAACCATGCCTTGACGATGTTCTCGCAATTTTTTCAAATAGTGATAGGTGGAACGATCCATGTCATACCACTGTTTTGCGACCATTTTCAGCAAGTACTTAGCCAGCTGACCCACTGTGGCCAATGGCTCCATTTTTAAAGTACGTCCGGTGCGATCGAATAGTGTAGTTTCGCATGCGGCACGTTCCAAGCGGAAACGCAAACGTTTAGTTAAAATCTGTAGACCATAGCTGGCACCAGGTGCATCGTACATATAGATGGGAAGTTTTTCGGTACTCTCCAAAACTGCAACCAACTTCTGCACAAGAATACTGGCTGTGGTGTTACGCACATCGCTACTCGGCAACTTAGCATCGAATATGCATTGCTTAAAAATACTAATACGCTGCTTTAGCATTTTATTGATTTTGTTGCGTGACAATCCATTATCCCAGTAGTTCTTCGAAAGCACAGCAACCAATGCCTGGACAAGACCAGAAGAATGCATCTCATAAGCGCTGACTACACCATCTTCGTGTAAAAGTTTTGCCAGCTCACTCAGTGATGTGCGTAACTTTTCCTGCCAGTTGGAGTGTGGAGACAAACGCTGCTCCTCTAGTGCAATTTCGATTTGCTTCACGATGGACGTGAGCTTGGCGACAGCACCGCGCGGAACAGCTTGGGCAGCCTTAAAGTATTTGTTGTAAAGATCACGTGCTAAATTTTTCACTTGTGTCTTCTGCACTTCGGTCTTTGTTTTAATTTTCTTCTTCTTGCCAGTAGACCAACCGGAGGCAAAATCTGGACCGAGTGTATGCTCAGCTGTGAAAGTGTGTTTGGTACCGCGATTACTTTCGAATATGAATCCAGGCAAATCATCTTGCAGTATGGTCACTTGATGACCTTCAGTGTTGTGTATTTGCAGTTGATTTGGTTTTTGTGATTGGAGTACCCAGTTGCCAACAACCAAACGCAACACGCTAACAGTAGGTAAAATGGGCTGTGATGCTGTGCCGGGTCGCACGGCTGAACGAGCACGTAACAACTTCTCAAGGAACTCGCCACGATTTTCTAAAATGGTAAAGTATAGAAAAAGAAGGTAATAAAAAAATTGCCCAATTCTTAATAAAAACTTTTAAGTTGTTGTATGTTTTAATTTTTTGTTTTCTATTGGGCTACGATTAAAGTATTGAATAGTGAACGAGCAATTGCAGTGGTAGTAGTGAAAAATTTGTAAGTGTTCAAAACTAAATGACTATCGACAATTTTGTTGCGGTAAATGGTAGAATAGCAATTAGAATTAGAAGAAGTGGACGAACGTTAAAAGCTTATTATTAGTGTCAAATTTATACATCACACTAAGGACCAGCTTGTTAGTACCATATTTTTTAAAATACGTTTACCTCTACAATATTGAATGGTTAAACTAAGTTTAAGGAAGCAGAGTTAAACTATCAAAGAACAACTGACCCCTTACATTAGAAATAAATACTTGATTTAAAAGGAAGCGACTAAGATTTTTCTTTGAACATCGATTTACGTCAGATTTACAGTCATCCCTAAATAAGCGCATCAAGAGTTAAAGAACTGTAAAAATTGAATCCCACAATAACTCGAAGTTAATGCCGAGCAATTAGAACATTCAATATTGACAACCGAGAGGAATGAGAAAGACCACTCGCCAGCCTAGCAACTGCAATTCAATTTAGAGATAACTTTTAGGTCTACTTTTTCAGTGCCAGCCTAGCAACCGCAATTCAATTTAGAGATGTAGTACATAACTGTTAGGTCTACTTTTGCAGTGCTAGTTTAAATGTGTTGAATTTTTAAACTGAATTTAACACTGCAAAATTGAACGCTTAAACTTAGTTTAGTTAGAAAACAGAGTTAAATTTGTAATAAAAAAAGACTATCGATGAATTTAGCGATTGGGAATAAAATGAAATGGATTCATTCCTCAAAATGTTCATTGAAATTAAATAGTTTCGATTGGAGGATTTCCATTTTATTCTATTTTTTAAGTAGTGCGGATGGCGGCCGCCGTAGCCGAATGCGTTGATGCATGACTACCATTCGGAATTCACAGAGAGAACGTAGGTTCGAATCTCGGTGAAACACCAAAATTAAGAAAAACATTTTACTAATAGCGGTCGCCACTCGGCAGACAATGGCAAACCTCCGAGTGTATTTCTGCTATGAAAAAGCTCCTCATAAAAATACCTGCCGTTCGGAGTCGGCTTGAAACTGTAGGTCCCTCCATTTGTGGAACAACATCAAGACGCACACCACAAATAGCAGGAGGAGCTCGGCCAAACACCCAAAAAGGGTGTACGCGCCAATTATACATATATACGTATATATATATATTTTAAGTAGTGCAAGACACCGTACAAAATTTCACACGGCAGGTTGTTAATATCAGCCTACACGCATGCGCGGTTGATATCAAAACATACCCTACAAAACAGTGCTGAGCACTTTCGACAAAAATTCTAACACATTTACAAGTATTTTATTAGTCTCTAATGCATGCGCATTATAAGAATGACATATGTATATGTAAAACATTAATGGGGAAATCAAATATTATACTTCATTTAATATTCTTTTCCCCTGTTCGCTGTGAATTCTATCTCTCTTTTACCAATAGCTATAAGCGAAAAATATATCTACATACTGTACTTTAAACGCCAAGGCAACTCATTTGTATGCTTATAATGTGGCTGCTCTGAATAAAGTTCTAGTGCGAAATTTGGCTGTTTGTTGTTTGGCCGCCATAGCCGAATGAGTAGATGCTTGGCTAACATTTGTAAATTCATGAGTTCGAATCTCCGGGGACGAAACACTGAATTGGTATGTAAAAGTTTTCTAATGAAAACAAAAAATATAAATTTTATAATTTCTAAATGTTTAATGATAACGAAAATTAGGAGTTTTTGTCCATCAGTCTGATTACTTTTTGATAACAAAAATGAAAAGTATGATTATTAGTGCTGAGAAGTTTGTGATGACGACAATGGGGAGTTTAGTTGTCAGCAGTTATTACATTGTAAGAATAAAAATTATTAGTTCCTTGCCTTTAGAGCATATCAGTTATAAGAAATTGCTATTGGTAAAAGAGAGATAGAATTCACAGCGACAAGGGGAAACTATCAGAACTTCCCCATGGCTAAAACGAAAATATGTAGTGGAATGAGGATGGGGATGATGATAATATGAGTACTTATCTAATAGTCAGCTGTCTTGTAGGGTAAACACAGAAATACATACACACATACATACTGGGTGAACGATATGAAGTGCTACCAACTTCACACTGTTTATATCTGTAAAACAGCTCATGACATCAACGTCAAATTTGTTTTAATGAGAGTTCAATATCTTGTTTATAAGCCATCAAAAGCATTTGCGTCTCAGTTTTGTTGAATTTTTTTTTCTGTGATGGAATTCAAACGTAATAGTGTGATTGCGTTATATTTGGCTGGAAAATCACAACCAGCCATTGTTCGCGAGCTCAGTCACCTCAAAGTGAATAAAATGTTTGTGTATCGCACCATAAAACGTTACAATGATACTGGTAGCATTGCAAAACGCTATGGAGGTGGACCAAAAAAAACGCAACAACGCCAGAAATGGTTCGGAAAGTAAAGGCTCGACTTGAACGAAATCCACGTCGAAGTGGAAGAAAAATGGCCAAAGAACTGAAAATATCGCAAGACAGCAAGGCTTACAAGTTCCAAAAAGCATACGATCTTTCACCCCAGAAAAAAAAAGTTCGGTGCGAAAGAGCAAAGGAGTTGTTGCGCTTGCACAAACGTGGCGAGTTTCCTAAAATTGTGTTTTCTGATAAAAAAAATTCCCAATTGAGCGGTTCATAAATACTCAAAACGATCGTGTTTACTTGACCGAACGCTCATACGAGAATTTGAGCCTACGTATGGCCACTCGAAGCAATTTCCCCATCGCAAGTAAAGGTTTGGGCCGCAGTGACCGCTGATGGACGCTCTCCAATCGTTTTTATCGAGTCTGGTGTTAAAGTGAATGCGACTTATTGTCGGGAAAATGCTTTAGAAGCTGCTTTAGAGCCGTGGACACGCAAACATTTCGGTCGTAGACAATGGACGTTCCAACACGACTCGCCACCATCTCATAAAACTCGTGTGAACCAAGAATGGTTAAAAAATCATGTTCCACACTTCATTTCGTCCACACAATGGACTATTCCATCTGGTTCATTTTGGAGACTAAGGTGAGGACTAAAAAATATGCCAGTATGGATGCGCTGAAAAAAGCTATTATACGAGAATGGGCCAAAATACCTCAAGATCACATTCGTGCAGCATGCAACTCAGTTTTTGAAGGCTATAGTCAAGGCAAAAGGTGGTCATATCGAGCTAAAGTGAATATATGTTAAAATTGTAATTATTTTTGAACAATTTTGTCTTTCAAACCAATAAAAACTAATTTCACACAAAAAAGTTATGGTGTTTTGAATAGGTAACACTTCATATCGTTCACCCTGTACATACATACATCCATATACATACACCTTGCACAATCGCTTCGCTTTGACTCAATGCGAGACACTTGAGTGATTCGCTACAATGAACGCTCTGAGGTGAAAATAAAGTCAGTAAAACGTATACTTGATGATTCCAACTGTATTTATTGCATTTATACTTACTAGTTTGCGCCCAATGGTTGAAAATCAACCAGTTTTATCTTTATCTTTGTCTCGTTACCTTTATCTCTATCACTCCTCTATATCTATAATTGCGTCTATTTCTATCCTGCTCTTTATATCCATATTTATCTTTATTCCTTTCCATATTCACTTTCACTTTCGTCCTTATTTTAAGTATTTCATTATTTGATATCTCCGAGTCGGCTGACAACACGAGTACTGAACTTGGCGCGCAAAAGAACAGTTGTGGCATGGGATGTGTGACATAGCGCGGTTACTGAATCCAAAAATCGTCCAAGTCTTGGAAGCCTTCAACTTCCGACCACTAAAAATCGTTCGTCCTGCCTCTGTAGCACCCACCGTTGACCGGAAATGGGAGCTGTTTCAAAGAAAAATTGGCGAATTATGCCACTAAACTGTCACTCCCTGAGGATACATTGAGTTCTCGACGAACACGTCCTCGTATGTGATATTGTGAGATTTCTACACTCCAATTTAATGCACCTGGAAATCCAACGTAGAATCTCTATTGCCAACAAGTGCTACTTTGGATTAAGTAGGCAAATGAGTAGTAAAGGCCTATCTCGACGAACAAAACTAACACTCTACAAGCCTCTCTCATGCCCGCCCTAACGTATGGCGCAAAAGTGTGGACGATGACAACATCCGACGATGCGACGCTTGGCGTGTTTGAGAGAAAGATTCTGCGGAAGATTTTTGGACCTATGCACGTTGGCAACGGCGAATATCGTAGGCGGTGGAACGATGAGCTTTACGACGACATAGACATAGCGCAGCGAATAAAGATACAGCGGCTACGCTGACTGGGTCATGTCGTCCGAATGGATGCAAACGCTCTGGCTGTGAAAGTATTCGATGCGGTACCAGCTGGTGGTAATAGAAGAAGAGAAAGGCCTCTTCTGCGTTGGAAAGATCAGGTGGAGACGGACTTGGCTTCACTTCGTGTGTCCAACTCGCGCCGGTTAGCAAAATCGCGTAAGCGGTTACCGCACCAATTAAGAAGAAGAATTTAATGCACCTGACCGGAAATTAACAGCCCATTGGCAAGTTTTTATTGGTTCGTTGTCGGCTTATTAATGCAATGAGTTGTTATTGAACTACTTTTTTTCCTCAACGAAGGCTATAAGAACTACTTCTTCATTTGCATGGAAATTTTTGTCCCTCCTTGTTTTTTATTTTGTATTCGAAAACGATTCCAAGACAATAGAACCCTATAGATTAAATTGTTTTTAAATAGCTGATATTGGCAGTTTCCCTTATCTTGCCTTAAAGAAACATATTTAACCTTTACGTCATCAATTGCAGAAATTTATGTAACCGGCACATGTTTTTAAAAACTTTTAAAAATTCGTATAACTTAATCTCATATACGGACCTAGAACATTTTCTCCTTATACATCTTGAGATTTTGAATGACCACCACCTAGAGATTGCGTTCACTGATCGATTTTGAAGAAACGATATTCAAGACTAACATTTCTACTAAATTTCTTTAAGATAGCTCGGATTGACCAAATGTATATAAATATTTATGTATCTTTATGTAGGTGGACGAAAATCAAAATATGTTTTTATTATGGGTGGGCTTTACTGTTATAAAATTTCACTTGTTTTCACATCATGCCACTCTATATCATGCCATGAACAATGTGCAATTTGTGTAGTAAATTTCATAGAGTTTCGTAAAGTGGTTTTAGAAAAGTACTTACAAGTCGAAGGTGCCGGGTCCACTTTCTAAAATATATAATGCCTTCTTTTTCTTTTAATTCTATTGCGTAATTTAAAAATGAAATATATTTTTTGGAATGTTTCGCGAATTACCATTATTATAGGGACATTTTTTTTATTTTTCATTTTCGCTTTGCTCGAGTTCCCAATTGATTGCAAATGCAATTCAAATATAGCTGAATTTAACCGAAATTCTTGTTCAGTGAATTGTGCCACATAGGTATGTAGTTAGCCCTGCCATAAGTTCTGTTACAAGTTAAGACTGTTATAGATATGAAATTATAATACTTTTTTTTGTAAATGTATGTAAATACAAAAAATTGACTATGGTCCAATGGATTCAGATCTGGACTTCCGGACGCCAATTTTCGCGTTATGGAGCGTAATCTTGTTGGAAGATCCAACGCTATCCATTGAAGAGAGTACTGCTCAACTGTTTCACCACGCCTTCTAAGACATCCTCGTGGTGGTACACTTTGCCTTTACAAATCACTTCCCACCAAACCATTACGGAGACGGGATGGTGGACACGCTGAACCCTTGGAATAACATTTTTTGCGTCTTTAGAAGTTTTGGCATCGACTTTGTGGTTTTGCTTATTAAAATCTTCTTCAATAGTAAAAATTTTCGCATCTGTGAAAACAATATTTTCATGGCCGTTGACCGCGTGCCTCCCGAGAAGCTGGTTGCCTCTGTCGAGTCTAATTTAAAAGATGACCAGTTGAGCGACGGAAGGCTTCATGTGGAAATCGTCATGGATCGGACATTCATTCTAATTAATATCCATACAACTGGGATGAAAAATAAATACCAGCTATACCATATATATATATAATTGGCGCATACACCCTTTTTGGGTGTTTGGCCGAGCTCCTCCTTATATTTGTGGTCGTCTTGATGTTGTTCCACAAATGGAGGGACTAACAGTTTCAAGCCGGCTCCGAACGTCAGATATTTTTATGAGGATCTTTTTCATAAAAGAAATACAATCGGAGGTTTACCATTGCCTGCCGAAGGGCGACCGCTATTAGTAAAATGTTTTTCTTAATTTTGGTGTTTCACCGAGATTCGGACCTACGTTCTCTCTGTGAATTCCGAATGGTAGTCACGCACCAACCCATTCGGCTACGGCGGCCGCCGTAGACTATAGCGACGAAATTGTTTAGTAAAAGTCCCTTACTCGACTCCTCCCGAGATGGAAAGAGAGTGGCAAAATTCCTATTGAATGTCACAACGATGTAATCAGTCCTGCTCGAGGTGAACTGAGCACAGCAGTACTAAAGAAAAATTACTGGACTCGTATATGATGGACTTAAATGCATAGAACTCCCATCAGAAGTCCGTACTAAAACTAAAGTAACAGGCCACACTAATATTCGAGAGCAATTCAGCAACTCAGAATGAGTCACTCCTCCAGCGAATTTTAAAAACAAGCCATCCGTATAAATACACAATGACGAATTAAAGAAAATTACTGCTAGTAAATGCTGCTGAATTCTGTTTGGTACTCGAGCTTCAATATTCATTCAAACTAACAGATGAGTGCAATAATTTCCCCGCCAAAATACACGCTATTACAAAAGTAACTGAGCGAACAGCTAAACAAAACACTCTGAATACCTGAGAGGACTATCTTTAATGACGTTGAGACAACCATTACAACAACTCAGAAGTCCAATTCATTTGTATACAAAAATGCAGAAGCTGAAACTGAAACTGGATACAAAGGCATAAGGGAATCGATATACTGCACAAATCCGGAGCAAGCCTAAAGTCAGTCAACGTGTTGCGCATCTAAGTCCATTCTCAATAATCAAAGAACTGCGTTGGACACAGCAATGATATTGAGGACGAAGTACTCGTATCTTTGGAATGAATTACAATCTTACCGGACTGCCAACCAAAATAAAGTTTTATTAACACAATACAAATACCATCGGCTATTTTATAACTCCTCCAGTATTAGATAAAAAGCTATTGATTGGGATATTGGATTGAAAAACTTAGAATCTGTTCAGATTTCATTTTTCGAGCAAACAGTTCATTGCGCTTTGCTCATTTGAGAGCTTAAAAGGTATTGTTTGAATTCGAATAGATAAGTGTTCATGAGTTGGAGGAGGTTACGTTCGTATACACAATAGCAAGCAAACATCTAAAAACAAAAGATGATTTGAAAGGGAACGCAAAGGCATCACAAGAACGGTTTTATTTACATCAAAAACACTCAAAGCGACACACATGCACCTGTGTTCAAAATAATAGTAATGCGACGAATTACCAAGTTTTAATCACAATAGTACGCAAAATGAAATTTGATTGAGTAAATATGTGAAGTATATAGTGCGAATTTATGTATCTAGACAAAATCCTCTGCAAGACTTATACCGCATGAACGAATGATACAAATTCCTTGGCCAATAAGTACAAGTTTCAACGCAGTGAAATTTGGCAAGCAACATTAATTGTCAAATGAGAAGAAACGACAGAATGAAAATTGAAGAAACGTAAACCAACAATTTTATAATTGGCAAATTTTGGTCAGATAAAAAGTCTTTTTAGACAAATTATATAATATTATCGACACACAGAAAATATAAAGAGGATTTACTTGCACTCTTTGCCAAGACGTTTCGCTTCCAAATACCATGTCTTCGGAGTGTTCAAACACAAGCATTTTACTCGCAAACGAACTGTCACTTTTCGCTCAATTTTAAATTGGGGGGCGCATTGTTTGCACGACGTGAAGTTAGTACTACTTAGCCGTGAGATACATATCAAATTTCTCGCATATTTCACTGCAATGCAATTTGTATAGATTTTGACAGTCATTTTACGTAAAACGCAAACTTAGTACTATGCTTTAGATTAAATAATTTTTCACTTTCCTTCATTTAACTTATTTCTTCAAAAAGTTCTGTTTTATTTTATTTTCTTTGTACGAGGGTTGTTTGAACAGTTCGTGTAAAGTCACAGAGATGGCACTACTGGTGCGTATCGAGGTTGATACTATCTGTTGGAAGAGAGCACACCAAGTTTTAGCCAGATCGGTCTATTTATTTTTGTTGGGCATTCGTTTGAATCGAGGAAGTCGGCTGACGACAAAGCACCAGCTCATGCCTCGCAAAATTAATGGAAATAGGGTGCCAACTCGTTTCACATTCCTCCTATTTGCTCCTTCGGACTACTATTTGTTCCCCAATTTGAAGAAATGACTGAAGGGAAAAAGATTTTATTTACTCGAGGAGGTGATTGCAGAAACGAATGCCTATTTTGAGAGAGTTTTTATTTTAGCACGGGTATGCACTTTTATAGCTCAAAAGTGTTGATTTTTAATGTTGACAATTTTCTTCCATATAAAGCACATGGGCGGAGAGGTATAACATTGTTCAAGTTTAAAGTGGGCTTAAATTAGTGTTGATTTTTGATAATTGTTTTTGTTATTTTTATGAGAATTTGTTGAATTTAGTGCAAAGTGTGCAGCTTTCCATTATATGGCTTTTGTTGTAATATAACCTAAAAAAATAAAAAGAAAATAAATAGTCAAAATGTTGCAAAATGTACTCCCACTGCCCAGAGGCGAGTAGGCGCAAGTGTTAAAAATATGATGAAACCATGGCGAAAAGAATTGTGCTCCTTAACAGACCGTTATTCGGTTCTGAGCGAATTTGACAGAATGAGCTGAAGAGCTGACGTCTCTTGGCATGTGTTTAAAAAAAATTGGGGATGTGTTGGTGATATAAGAAAAAAAAAATAAACCAATGACATTTCGTTGCCGTCTGATCCACGACTGATTAGACAAGTGTGTAAATACGTGTTAAATGATCGTGCAGTTTTCGTCTGCGTAATCTCATAAGCCACAGGCAGCCGAAGTTCCCCCACAATTTTCTTATTCACCATAATTAAAGAGCAAACCTTGTAAATCTATCACCCTTGCGATTACACAACAGCAGGGGCTTCAAAAGGATTTCTAAGAAAGTAGCCTATACTATTTTCCCGAGCAAGATGGGAATAACCTTCCTTCAAGTATCTGACGTTTTTGTATGATAACGTAAAAAATATACGCACTGAAAAAAACAGTGCACATATGTACTAAACCTTTGTAAGTAGCGAATTAAACAGGTTATTTAATTAGTAATAATTTATATGAATTTCTTTCAAAGAAAGGTTGTGCGCAGCATTGCATAGTTGAGGAGCAGAGGATTGTTGTCAATCTTCGAAAACGAAAAAGTCGTACAAATTTATCGCTGAGTTACTTGAACGGTCCAAAAATTTTGTTGTAAATGCTCTTAAGACCAACTAAATCCACAGAACGATGTGGTGGCAAAAAGAAATCGCCTTGCGCTATGACAATTTAATTGTGACTCTTGTCAAGAGGGTTCCGTCAGGTCATCAAAGGCTATTGCAACTGAAATCAACAACTTAGTATCAGCGATAACTGTACGGCTTTGATTGTACAACATGAACCTATCAGGCAGAATTGCTCGTAAAGTTCCTCAAGTTTCTGAAATAAGCAAATTTAAGGAAGAGGAAAAGCTTTACTCAAGACACACTTGGAGCGATGAAACAAAAATAAATTTATTTGGAAATGATGCTGGGCGAAAAATCAGACGGCCTAAAGGACAAGAGCTCTCACCGCGGTTCATAAAAAACAAAAGCACGGTGGCGGCAACATAGCGATTAGGGGAAACCTTCAGGGAGATTTAAAGAAGTGAATCGGGAAGGAATTGTTAAAAAATAAGAAGGATTTATGGCAAAAGTCAAAGAACTATGGGATCCCACTCGCACTCTATGTCAAATCGAATGCAAAAAGTCATTGGAAATCTGCTACATAAATAAATATTTCCTTTTTGTCCCTATTATCACTTGTTCAAGTTTTAAAAAATCTTTGAATTATTACTTTCATATATTTGTCATATTAATCTCTGAAATAAAAACCACATACAATTGAATATCTGTTATTATTAATTTAAAAAACTTGCTTCCATTGATCGATCCAATTTTTAACTAATTTTAAATCTAAATAAGCCAATAAGTGAGAACGACCATGAATCGGCAGTGCTGTTGTTGTAGCAGCATACACATTCTCAATACAAGTACGGGAAATGCTTCTAGAATGACAGTCTTTGGCCGGACATAAATCCGAGTCGTTGCGGTAACGTAGAACCGACTGCCGTGGAACCTACATTTCGGCGTCCTCTTCAACACTTCACTCTATGAACTTCGCGAACAGATTTTTTTTTTTTTCAAAATTAATTTCCACAATTTGGAAGCGTTTGTCTGGCGTTAAACTATTCGTGATGATTTGCCCACCTTACACAACATAAATTTCATGGTTATTGATATTTTTTTGTGATCCATGAATGTAGATATTTTGTGTATTCTATGTGTGCATATATAGTATACTATAGAGGCACATATTTAATTAAGGCCTCGCTCCGATTTTCTAAATATGTTGCGTTAGCCTTTTCATTTTTCATTTATTTCGTGTACTATTAGAATGTTTATTAATATATTTTATACGACTAGGGGGGAACCCAGGTCAGTACAGGGCTTCTATATGGGTGATACAAACAGCCTAACGTTAAACAATAACAACATTATTAGTATTGTGGTGAACAAAAAAGTTGCAAGTTAATACCAATTTCATCAACAACTGCTCTTGAGAGCGAACCAAAACAAGAAATACCAAATATTAGAAATGAGTTACAAATAAGCTAATATATACATATAGAAAAACCAATTGAAACGAATTAATTAGTTGCAACACAAAAACTTAATTTACAAGGCGCAACAACAAAAGCTCAATGCAAAGAAAACAACATGAACTAAAATAAAGCAACAAGCTAAACGTGAAATGAGGAATGTAAAATAAATGAAAAAGTAAGGTATAATTCTCTCACCTTCACTAGTAACAGAATCCATGCCACGACCCCTTCCTATGACGTAAAAACACAGGTGTATTGTTTTTAATGAATTTAAATTAAATGATAATAGTATACAGCCTAGGGTTATAAAAGGTCATACATAGTTCAATGCGGCTGAAAAAAGCTAAAGCAAAAAATTCGCTACCAAAATTTGAATATTTTAGTTTTTGTATGGTGTCGCTTATAAGCGAAGTGTGAAGAAGATAGTTAAGCAATTGGTAAGGAAACAGTTAAATGCTGTAAAATAAATAAGTTGGAAGGTACATTAGGTAACAATTAGGCCCATGCAGGGAATTTTGTATTTTCTAGTCACTTATGGGCAAACTTTCAATTACAATCCGTGCTTGCTAGACACACTTTTTAGAATTATTTCTATTGCATTTTTAACCAATTAGGTATTCATTTCGTTGTCAATTTACAAATATAACTTTCAATTACCTGAGCTGTCATTGCCATTTTCAGGGCTGCCACTAGAGTACATTGTAGCCAACTTGCCATCGAGTATAAAGCGAAACCAACCGTTCGAACCATTTGAGAGCTCTAATGCTGCCGAGTCTGACCACACGTACAAACAGTCGCGTCCCCGACAGATGCTCCATTCGTGCCAGTGATAAGCCTTGCCCTGTAGTATTTCTTTAGCGTCCTCCATGGCGTCTTCTGTGTATTTAAATGTAAACAAGTGTGAATTATTTTTAAGATATGTGATGAAAATTGTTTAAAAAGGTACTATAATTTAAAATTTTGGAGCTTATAACCTCATTTAGTCTAGGAAGCAATGCAAAGATATTTGAAAGAACATTTTTGTAGATGATATGTATGTGGGCTATTATAGAAAAGCCTTAAACGTTCTTGTCTCAAGTCTATTAAAAAGCTGTAGGGTTCTTCTATAAATATGCTATAGCCGCTAGAAAAAATCTGAACCCGTAGTAAAATGGTACTTTTAAAGAATAAGTAAAACGTAGTATGCTCCTTCCTTTTAAATAGGCGTAACATTACATCAAAACTGATAGATTATAAGTTTTGGCCTTCAGCTATGGTGAAAAATGAAATTGAAAGTTACTCGGCTAATATTGTAGAAGATATACAGATGAGAAAGAGACAGTTGAGCACTTCTTTTGCAATTGTGCCACGTGGAGATTGTCCAGCGCTTCATAAGAGCGACAAAATTGTTTCACGAAGAAAAATAAATGAGGTTCCCGTGCAGCCAAAGTAGTATCACAACAGACCTGTCAGACCTAAGTGAGTTGGTCGAACAGATCGACTACCACCATAACCTAACCTAACTTCGGCTTCCACGACACCGGATACTCGGCAGTAGATATCTGCTTGCTCATTTCTAAAGTATTCACAGCGTAGACTGTGTTAATTTTTTTCGTATATCAGCAACACAACCTCAGTTTTTTCGTAAACAAACCGCTGTCATGATCGCGGATACGTTAGCCAATCAGCTGATATTTTCAAATTCACTGAGGGCCAAATGAATGAATTTTTCTTTACCATGAAATCACCTATGATAGTGTGGGGCATTGCATGTACGCACTGTACAACGCGTTGATACAACAATCGCAGCGTGTGGATAAGGATTGTTGATACAACAAAAGCAGCGCGTATACGTTGCTTTAGTATTTTTGTTTTGAATTATTACTTTTTCGGTTTGGGTCTTGATAAGAGCTTCCTTTTTCGCATCGAATGTTTTTAATAACTGATAACTAAAAATAAGAGGAAAACAATTGAAACTAAAATAAAAGTTCCGCGCCGCATGGATTGGTCACAATATATCAATGGCTGTTTAAGTTGCTTCGAGTTGGAGTTGAAGGGTGAGAAAAGTGCAAGAACGTAGAGTCGGTGTAGGAGCGATTACAAACGGCAGCAATTAGAATCTGGAAGCGCCGTATAAATTAGAAAAACCCAAAATAGGCATTAAAAAAAAAAAAACTAATTCTAAGAAAAATTTGCTCTTGCTTGTGCATTGTGGTAAGAACCCTAATAAGACTCGTCAAATTCTTAAGACGAATAAGAGTCGAATTCATGCGATTAAAATCATCGCCTTTATATTCACAGAAGATCATTCCACGAACAATGTTACCTAAGATATCCAATGAAGGGCATTCTTATAATAAACAGTTCATATGTACCTGTTGCTGAAGTTGTTTGCTGTTGCAGTTGCTGTGCTGAACTGTTTATTCCACTGCTACCACTCTGCAGTTGCTGGTCCTCGGCACTAGCAGTGATGGCATTAGAAGATGTGTGAACGACTGTCGTGGTAATGGTGTCATTTGTTTCATTATCTGTTTCCATCAGAGCTTGCACTTTCGAAAATACACCAAGACGTGCAAAGTGGTCCAAAAATTCATCTTGTGTTTTACTCATCAACTCTTCAATTATGTTAAGCACTACTAGGTGGCCATCATCATCATCCTTATTGGAAAAATAAAAAAAAAATATCATTTGCTATTTAAAAATAAGAAATTTGTTATTAGCCAAGCCCGTACAGCAAATACAAAATATTTACATTTCACACCATCACTATCTCAATTTATGTTAAGCAATTATGATTTCTACAAACCTCATTGTCCAATACACTGGCCACGACTTCCACTAATAGGGTTCCCAAATTGTGTGCATTTGTGCCAGTAACTGTTGCTGGCTCCAGCTGCATTTGTGGCTCACATAGTCCTTTCAGTACTCCTGATTGTGCATACTGCACCATTTTTTTTATAAGTCCGAGGCTGGCCCGTCGTACGCTGCCCAGCATTGTGCCCTGAAAGGTACGGCAGAATACTGGCAAAAACAATTTCAAATAAATTGGTGCCATTTCTGGATCTCCGCGTGGCTCTAATATGCCATTATCATCGGCTCCATCTTTGTTTGTCGTCAAATTGCCAGCAGCCATCCATTCACCAGGCGATTGCAATATGGCTGCCACCTCACGATGTCCGTCATCGGCACGCTCACGTGCCTTATCCAAGGGTGTTTTGCCATCTTCATCGCGCAAATCTGGATAGGCGCCATATTTGAGTAATACTTTAGCTATACTGGGACGTCCAAAGCATGCCGCATAATGCAATGATGAGCTGCGTTGCCCTTTATTAACGTCAGCGCCCTTCTCGCACAAATACTCTACCATCTCAAGTGTGCCAAAAGCAGAGGCCCAATTAAGTAGTGTCTGACCAACATCGTCCATACAATTCACATCGATGCCACCAGATTCGATGGCCTCTTGTAGGGCTTCGGTATCCTTCGAGCGTATGCAGTCAATTAATTGACGGTGCGTTCGCTCAGCGCTGGAATCATTGCGACGGACACGTGATGCTAGTTGACCTTGAGCACCACCAGCTGTTCCTACGCGATTCAATGCTTGTCGGCCCTCAAATAGTAACAATAAAAGCAAATCTGCCAGACGCATACAGTCTAATACGCAGCGTTCATCACCTTTCAAAGCACGTTCGATTGCATCTGGTAACTGTGAACGTAATAAATCGTGTGTGATTGATGGCGAGCCACGACATAAAGTGGATAATAAGGATATGGTTGTGGAAATCGATTGTGAGGTCCGTGAAGGATCATTTGTTTGGGCTGGTTTATTTGTTGTGGTAGTAGTAGTTGTAGAAACGGCATTTATACTGTCATTGTGACCACCACTGGCACTACCGATGGCCGATGTTGAAGCACCAGAAGTTGCTCCCGGACTGGCAGCTGTCGAGTTTGATGTATTGTTAACAGATCCGGCGGCATTTCCTAAACGTTTCAGCAATTCTTCGACAAGTCCATACTCAGCCAATGGAGCCGGATCAACCCACTTGCGAGTATAGCGATCAGCAACGGAGGCGAAACATTTCAATGCACCATCGGCTACCATCGGATCCTCGTGTTGCAGCAGAGTACTTAAGCTCTCCACACAATTCTGAATGCACGGTGCATTCGGTTCAACTTTTGTACAGAGGCGCGACACCACAGCCATAGCAGAGTGCAATGTATCCTTATGTACTTGTGAACCACAGTCGCGTATAAAAGAGAGCACACAGTTCAAGCCACCACCATCGAAGACAGCTCCCGCCTCACGGGTACAAATTAATTCCAACACCTTAATACATTGTTCAGCTAAATCGCGTGATGTGCGCGACGACAAGTCGGCGACAACCAAACGATTACAAATCGCCTTAATGGCGCCATCGATAGCAACAATTCGGCGTGTGCATTCAGCCGAGACATCCAAATAGTATGTAATCGCCCGTGCAGTTACTTCAAGAACATTTTCTGGTGCGAGGTCATCCAGAAAGATTTTACAAAGCGCTGGTAGGAAGGTGCGTGGTGGGCAACTATTTCAAATGGTTTCGAAATTAAAGAGTTAGATGGATGTGTAATACAGGACAAATGCAAAAATGAAAAACATATTTCAGTTTCGGCGCTTACTCACCTTTCGAAGCAGCGATCTACATTATCAGACATGAGAAGAAGCATGCACAGTTGCTCTAGGGCAATCAGCTGCATGTCCCGCTCATCGCCCTGACCCATGGAAAGCCATTCTAAGAGTGTTTCTGGATCAACGTCTCCCATCTGCAAATGAATAGAGAAACAACTTAATTTTGTATTGAAATTTTGAAGTTTTAAAATATTAAAGCAAAAAAAAAATTATTTATAAATATAAACAATAGCTTTTGATAGTTATTCAAATATTCACTGCCATTAGAGTTAAAAATTACGTCGATAATTGATTTATAAAAAGTAGTGAATAAAACGAAGCATCGATTTACAAATATATTTACTTAGTAAGCTATTTACTTTCGCAATGATATTACCCCGTTTCTATTTTGCATTTAACCTGTAAACATGGTGCATACAGAATTAAACGATAACCAATTGACTCTGCAAGAACTCTACCGATTGGACTCAGCATTTAAAATATTCTTTTAATATATATTTTGAAGAGATTTCCATTTTCCAATCAGTTTTCGAGAATGAAAAGAGATACAGTTTAAACACAATTTCCATCAAACACGCAGTAGAAACATTTGACAATTCTCTCAAACCCAAAAACCACAAACCCTGGGTTCTCATTTGCTATTTACCATAGTGAAAAAGTTAACTAAATATTGCAATATGAGCACTTAACGGAAGATGTTTAAAAAAACCATCCCGTAAATCCTACATAAGAGGTAACCAAATGAGAAGAGAGAAAAAGCTAATTCCTAATTATATCCTGCTTAAATAGTTATTTTAAGGTCATCTAACGACGCTATATCGAAGTCATCTAACCTTAGGCCCAATGATACATCGTTATCGCCGAACCAAAAGAAAAGGAGTGTTAGATGAGTATGTTGAAGAGGTTAGTCAAGTGCCAGACTTATTTTCATATCCGACGTATATATATTTATGGCTATCTGGATAAGTAGGAGTTTAACCTATACTAACTGAATCGTAATTGTGCGAATATTACGCTTTTAACTCGGGCTGTTCGTCTCGAGCGAGAGTTTGCCGATGTATTATTTGTTTCTCAGTTGTTGTTGGCATAAATATTCTCCATACATATAGTGAATATCTTTACTTGCCTGTCGATGGATCATCCCTTTACCTTTTGCTGAACATCATCTTTTAGCTCAGTTGTCTGTTAGAGTGGCAAACTAATCGTCCTCGAAGTGTAACACACGACAGTCGATCCTACGTTACAGGAAAGACCCGGATTTATATCTGGCCAAGGACTGTTACGCCAGCAGCATTCTACTAACATTTATAGGAATGTTTATGCTATTTCAACAACAACAACAACAGGTGTAGAAGTTAAGCTCCAAGCTATAACTGGCAACAGTGCGTCGTTGGTAACTAAGAAGAGGCCTTCTCTTCAATTCCAGTTGAGAATTGAAGTTGATAGCTTTCAATGGGTCCAGCGTTTTTGGACTACGATTTATCCAAGTGTTTATGCACTTAAGTGCCGTGGTGGTGCTATGACGATAGCCGTGCTAATATTCCTTCTAAGAATGCTTTTTTGCACACTTATGTATCTTGTAACGACATAGTTGATGAATTTGACTGCAAATTTATGTGAAGCGCAATACTGAATCTTAGTTGAAAGTGACACATTGAATGATGTAGGTATATTCTGACTTTACACACTGTGTACACTGCTACAGACTGTGTAGGGAGCGAGGCGCTTCCGAACGGATCCCATATGAGGGACACAGCGCAACGAGAGTTTGGAAAGCAGTTTTTAATTTTTATAGGGAATTTATCGAAATTAGCTGTCAAATTCAACCGAAAGTGTAAACCAAAACAAAGGCACATAGTGAACAAACCATGAATAATAACCAGAAAATGTATTGTATAATAAAGGAGGCAAAAAAAAAATAAAAATAAAAACAAGATTGTTATTTAAACAAATTATTATGTCGGAGGTTGCTGCACAACTTAAAAATGGTGGACGAAACCAAAATGTTTTCAGCGTTGTGCATCTCCACCACACAAATCCTTGATTCTACAACTTCTGTATCTAAATCATAACAAAATTTCTATCACAGTTGATGGAGACATTTGTATACGAGTGATTTTGAATCTTTCTTTATCTTATGGATTTTGTCGGCAATTTAAACATACGACAATACTTCTCACCTAATTTCTATCCAGTCAACGACGAAGTAAATATTCATTACATATGACAAATCACAATTGATGTAATTTTTAGTCACAGTTGTCTAATTAAACTTAATATAATTGCCGATCACAAATTAATGAAAATCGAACAATTAAATTTTTTCGCTTTATTTTCTTAATATTTCATAAATAATTATCTAATATTTTTATTATTATCCGAACTCTTGCAGCGCGGTATAGCACTGCAAGGGTAGCATGTTTGTTATTTCGTCTTGGGCGGTATCACGAGTTTCTACCGCCATCCGACAAACTAAGTGCTCCACTTTTCGGATGGTCGCCTTGAATTTTCGCATCTGTGCGACAAATTTTCTTGGAAATGATCAAAGCAATTATCAATTTTGAATTCTTCTATCAAGAGAAACTATTTTTTATGATATTTTTCATGTATCATTGTAGATAATTTCCATTATCCATATTTTGTAGGGAAGCCACTAATGTCATGTACATATTTGTATTTTTGTACACTAGATAAATCGTTTTGACGATTGAATATTTTGACAAATAATCGCGTATTTTTTTTGTTTCAGTTAATTTTTAATCATACATATAATTTGATCGCTTTTACAACTTAAAATTTAGAGCAAAGTAAACATTGAAGATATGAGAAAGTATGAATCTTTTCTAACAGACTTGAGTGGATGGACAATTTTCTGGCAAGTCGAGTCGATATTTTATTATATTGTATTTCCGCTTCTCTGCACATCGATATTCTTTAAAGGTTCTTCCAAGCGTTTGAGACAAACTTTTAAAATTCGTTTATTGTGCACATCAACTTGTAATTTTTAATATGCGAATTATTCTTGTATTCAGTCCTACATATTTCGTAAAATATTATTTTCTAGAAAAATTCCCACGTAGTAAAGCTATGCTTAATGTGAAATGACAAAAATCTGCTTTATTATCAAAAAAATAATATTAATGAAATTACCTAAATTTTTGTATGATGCATCGATATATGCATTTCTTTGAGCCGATGAATCGAATTGCACCACGATATTTTCGCATACATCGGCACACGATTTTTGAAATATTCGTTAGTAAATTTCATGTGAACAAATCGTTCCCATAAATTTCAATACAGAAAAAAAAGTAGAAAGATTTTTCCTGTTTCATATTACAATTTATGGTAATGTTTCCTCACAAGGAATTCCCGACAAAGCCGAGAATTTCACAACAAAATATATTATTATTGCAAATTAATTACAGCATTTTTGGGTGTTAGGTCGAGCTCCTCCTCCAATTTGTGGCGTGCGTCTTGATGTTGTTTCACAAAAGGAGGGCTCTACAGTTTTCAGCCGACTCCGAACGGCAAACATTTTTTATGAGGAGCTTTTTCATGGCAGAAATACACTCGGAGGTTTGCCTTTGCCTGCCGAGGGCGACGGCTATTAGAAAACTCTTTTTGTTCATTTTGGTGATTCACGGAGTTTCGAACCTACGTCTTCCGAATGGTAGTCACGCATCATTCGGCTACGGCGGCCGCCTAGTACTATAACTGAGCTAATTATGTTTCTAACGGACTTTTTTTTTAAATCATAGGTTAAGTTAGCTTAGGTTACGGTGGTTGCCACTTTCATGAGAATGCAGAAGGACGTCTAATTACCAATTTGTGAATCCATTGTAATTATCTAAATTTTAGAGTTATCAAAAATGCTTCGTTAATTTTTTAATTAATCTTAATTCTTCCCTTATATTTTTTTTCTTGATTGCAGGTCTGTTGCCAATTTCAATCGATATAACTTAAAAAGTAAATAATTTTATGGGGTATCTTTTTGGCAAAACAATTAAATTTTAATAATACATGCATATGTACATATTTACCGGGGAACATTGTTCAGTATTTATATTAAAATACCGTAGGGGAAGATTTGGAATAAATTTTGTATCCAAATTTTTATTATGTGTATTATACATATATATGTATTTCATATCAAATTTTTATTTTTCAATAAAACAATAGAAAATCGCCCTGGTTTGTATTCCAAAGCTTCATCTTCGGCGTTTAGGGGTTAGTTGGAGATACTTGAAGCATAGCAAACTTTACACGATTTTTAGGAATATATGTTCAAAACATCGAATTTGTGCTTTTTACTTTCTTCTAACGCATTTTCTCGTTTTTTCTGTTATCTTTATTTTGACTGTCTGCATTTGAATCTACGATTTTGTTAGTCTATAGGTCTCCTTTCTAAAGCTTACCTTAATTTTTCTAAAGCTTATTTAAATTCTCTATGGACCCTATGTTAGGACTTTCATAATTAGAATGGTGATTTCATGTTCTTTCCGATAACCAAACTGTATTTCTAAAAAAAAAGTTCAAACCACAGCCATTTTCATTTTTTCGTCAAACTAACTTGTTTTTTGTACAATGCATTATAAGCCATCATGAATGTACTAGAGATTTTAGTTTTCAAAAACGAGTGGAAAATTTTCGACGCATCGAAGCAAAACGAGATTTCATTCTCAGGGTAGTCGATTCTCCATTACTGGAACGACCGGACATACATATCGTCACATGAAATCAAAAAAGCCCTAAGTTACATTTTAAAAATTTTACAGGAGAAGCAAAAAACCTTTTAAAATGAAAATGTTTTATTCACCGTTTTTTTAACACTGATTTATCAAAATTAGTTTCGTTAATCATTTTTAGAGATTTTTAGTTTTAATTAAATAAACTCTAACCCAGTAAAGCCTCTTAGAAACATACAAAAGAAAAACTAACTGTTAATACAGAGATGCAAAAAACCTATTCGTCAATACTTTTCGTCAGTAACTGATAAATAAAAAACTGATAAATAAGAACACACACAATGGCATGGCATACTATGCCTTCTTGTGTTTGTTGTTTATTATTTCTGTAAAGGCGTAAGTTACAGTTTTGGTTGGCAAATTTGTTACGCTTGCACTTAGGGCTTTTCGAATTTTGTTTATACCAACGTCATTATTGGTTGTTGGATTATAAAATTTTAAAGGAACATGTATTATGATACGGTGCATGATAATCAACTAAAAAGTCGATTTTGAATTTTTTGTAACTTAGGGCTTTTTTGAATTCATATGACGATATATACGGCCACGGACCGTCACTCAAGCTGCATTCCCTGGACAACCAACACCCACTATGGACAATACATATGAAATGATTAAAGCGGCATTTTAACAGGCATTGGCAAACCTCCGAATGTATTTCTGCAATTAAAAAGCTTCCCTAATAAATCATCTGACATCAAGGCATACTAAAAAGCGGAACAGAAATTCTGACAAGAACTTACATTTATGTATTTAGCTCAATCGTTAGCATCTGTAAAAGCAACTTACCTTAAAATAAGTGGTTTACACTTCTAGTTTTTGATGATTCTGTTTTATCGATTACGTTTTTACTGAGAAAATCTGAAAAAGGAATGGAACATTAGTATTTTAGTTATTAATCTATTTGCATAGTTATACATTATACATTTTACTATATAAACTTAGAATTTGAATTATTTTTTTTTTATTTCATTTGTTCGAACAATAAAACTTGGAATTCATAGACAGAACAGCCAAGGCGCAAATCAAACGGTACATAACCGCTTTCATGTAAACGGTTAAGCCTAGAACAATAAAAAGCAACACTATTAAAATCATGAAAATAAAATAAAAAGGACACAGAATGTCTTGAAATACAGTCGAATAGCTGGGGGTTTTTTCAATGAATTACCAGGATATTATCAAGATAAGTACATTCTTGTTTATAACGTCTTTCTCGAGGCGATACAAAATTTACCCTTAAATCTTATTTATTCACTCTCGGTCGAATATAAAGGCACAACTATTTCAACAAAAAAGACATTAAACATATTAAGATACGCATGTATGAAAAGCTTTGCACACCTTTTCCAAAAGCTGAGCACACACTTATATGCTAATGGCTCTTACGAGTGCACAAATAAACACATGCGGACAGACAGATGTATATAGTGAAAACGATGGTACGAAGTCTTGGAACAAAGACATATGACTTTTTCTTTTGCTTTACTTTGCTGCTGGTCGTTTCCCAATCTTCACTAATTTTATTCCAAAAGTTTTAAAATTTTCTATATGTTCACTGACGACTTAGATAATTATTACGTCCGAATGAAATCACTTGCAATATAAAAAACGGAAATCAATTTTAATGTTGAATGTGCAAAGGAATTATATGTAACTTCACCGTTTTGCGGGAAAGTGAAAATGTGTGCTTGTTGTATTTCAACATGGTTGATGGGTTGAAATGTTTGATGGGAGGCATGAAATGCGAGAAAAGAAGGGCAAAATAAGAGGTTTGCATCGTTAGGAACTGGCAAATTGCAGAAATGCAAATGGACGTTTTCAGATTCGTTTCGTAAGGGCACAATTATCACCGATTAAATATACAAATAAATAACTCAAATTATTGATATCTGCAAAATGATTTTGCTCTTGATTTACTTGACTAATACACTATTTCAATTGGAAAATAAAATATGAAAAACTATTCACACTCACCACTTACTAACTACTATGTCATTTTCGTTGTTTTCTGTCTGCTTTTTGCTATAATCTCAAAAGAGTAGTGTTACCAAATTAATACCGACTTGCTGACAGTTCTCTTACTTTTCCACGATTCTACTGTTCCAATTTTTAACTGGCAACACTTTAAATGTAAAATGATAGCGAAAAATCTTCGATCCGAATTTCACAATCTGCTTGCGACTAAGTTTCAGCTCCACACTATACCCCTTTTATTAATTGTATTTCTCTAAATGCGAAATAACTATCACAACAATATTTATTGACTTATACCCAATAAGAGTAATATTTTATACTTTCAAACAAAATCCTTAGTGGAACAAAACCTTTGCAGCAGAATGAGTTTTGCTCCAACAAAATCAAGGCGAATCTATACTGAAAGCGAAAACTGCCCAAGCAGATGCCAGACTTAATAAATAATAGGTTTAAAACGAAAAAAAAGTTACCAAAACAAAAAAAATCCGAGTATTACTTAAATGCGGGAATTACTTTCTCCACCAAAGACAACCCAGGGTTTGCAGGCTTTGAGTTTGAGAGAATTGTCAACTCTTTCAACAGCGTGTTTGATGGAATCTGTGATTACTCTGTAATTTTTTGGTTACTTTTTTTAATTCTTGTGAATGTATCTCAAAATTTTATACCATGACAGCCAATAAATTGTCTTCATATTGACAAGCTGCCAAAAATTGTTGTCATATTTTGATAGGAATGCAATAACAGTAGTAAGGATAATAGAAAAAAATATGTCCTACAGCTTGTCATACAATGGGCATTATTGTAAAATCAGTTATATTTAAACTCACATATATGTAGGTAGTAGCAATAAACCACTTCGTCCTTTGAAATTCCAGCACTTGTGGACACGTTTGCCTTTAAGTATATCTATCGCTCGTTGCTCAGAAAAACCGATCAATGCATTTGTCGGTAATTTGCATTACATTTATTAAGTCATTTTTATACATAGTAAAAATAACATGTGGGCTATTCCAGTTTTCGATTGTCACACAAAAAATCTATCAAATTTGGATGTTCTGTTTCACTCCATTTCGATTTTTGGTCAGCTTGATTTAAGAAAGTGAAACTATATTTAATTATTTTCTTACTAACGTTGTTCTTTTAGTTTTCATCAGCCAGTGTATATACTTCTGAAAACGACCCCAAAAAATAAAAAAACAATTCTAATTAGTATTGCCATAAAGAAACTCTGTCTTGGTACAAAATTAGGATGGTTGAGTTAATGTTTCCGGCGTGACATTACTTGACTTTTGTATGGAAAATAATGGGTTGAATTTTGTGATTTACTCGTTTTTCTATTTGTATAAAAAACATTTCAACGAAAATTAAATGTATTTAACAATATCATCACTTGCCAATTTTAGACGAAAATAAAAATTCATTCGAGCTGACAATAAAATTGTGTTACCAGATGTATCCAAATGAAAATAAAAATACGAAGAAAAATGAAGTATTTCAGTGCAGTGCCGATGATGGTGATGCGGGTTATCGTGTCTCCATACTGTACATATATTTACTATTTTTTGAAGCGCGGCCGAAAGCTGCCCGTGGCTGGAGTTGGAATGATGAGGGTTGAACTGATGCTCGACCCATAGGAACAAGTTCTACGCAAAAGTACTTTGGTTTGCGCAGCCAGAATTGAACTGGTGAGGATTTACAAACCCTTTGCAAACTTCCTGTATACGAACATCGTTCTGTTCAGGTGTCTGGCAGAACTAATTTGTTGCTAAATTACACAACTTTAACAACAAATCCACTTAAAAACTATAATCCTCCAGGGGGTACGGTTTCCAGTTTAGGATGGCGATACGTCGCACTAGCCCCCCCTTTAATAAAATAAATAATTGGCGCGTCCACCTCTGTTAGGTGTTTGGCCGAGCTCCTTCTTCTATTTGTGGTGTGCGTCTTGATGTTGTTCCACAAATGGAGGGACCTACAGTTTCAAGCCGACCCCAAGCGGCAGATAATTTTATGAGGAGCTTTTTCATGACAGAAATATACTCGGAGGTTTGCCATTGCCTGCCGAGGGGCGACCGCTATTAGATAAATGATTTTATTAATATTGCTTTCACCGAGATTCGAACCAACGACCTCTCTGTGAATCCCGAATGGTAATCACGCACCAACCCATTCGGCTATGGCGGACCCCCTTTATATACTTTTAAAACGTGGGGTATTATACCACTGATTCCACGAACCACAAAACAGGCTACAAAAGTTAAAAAATGTTGACGTAAAAATTTTGTAACTCGTTTTATGAATACCTCAAATGTATCGGATTTTTCTTATCCTTTTCTAGATCAATCGAGGATAAAATTCCCTCTTTTTCACAAAAGTACTTATTTATCCAATATAAAGGCCTACACTGAACACACCACGTATGATAGAGAAAAAGTAAAGATAGTGAAGATTTAGCAATTCACCCGTCTTAAAAGAAAAATTTTTGTGTAAAAAATCAACAGAAGGCAAATTGATTTCCTAAACAACAAAATTGCGCATTTACATAAAAGATGTTCCGTAAAAATTATTGAACCTAGCGGAGCAAATACAGTGCAAAGAGCTATCAAGCCAAACAAATACAAATACATCAAAACAAGGAAGACGAAGAACAAATTATATAGTAGTGAAAATATAAGCGCAAAACTGGTTAGGAAGCTAGATATTCATTTCCAAATTGCGAAAAGTGTTTGCGTCAATGTGAGAAAACAAGGACTTAAATGTTATTTAAGGGCTGAAACGCAGTTTAAGCTAAAAAATGTCCGAGGAGATTTTGGGCGAATTGCATAAACTGGAAATCACTTCAGGGGATGCAACCCATTTGGGGTCCCTAAATCTTATTGATACTACAGAATTACCAATCGATTTAAACCCATTTTATGAAGATCAAACAGATGCAAACGAATTGAAGATTGAAGATGGTCAGTTGGCATCGAATTCTTTACAAACACAACGCAGTCAGGGCTGTCGACGTTGTAGATTACGTCGTCGTTCAGAGAGTGTAGCTGATGCTTACAAATCGACCACCATGGCTCTGAATACAAAACCTTCGGATAACACTTGTTGGACACATTCCACGTTAGGAGTTCAGCGACAATCTTTAAAACCACGTCGCAATATATTACACCCTCCAGTGTTGCGAAAACTACAAAATTTTCAGAAGCTGCTTCAAGCAATGCCTGCAGAAAAAATTGAACAAACGCCGGCATCTGCGGTGGTTAATCCTTGTATTTCGCCAATAAGTAATGTAGTTTCATCTAGTTCGAGCCGAGGAATATGTGATTTCCGTGATTTGATTTATGAGTGTCAAAATTTATTGGAGTTGGAAGATGACGTGAAAAGGCGATATGGTTTAGTAAGTCCAGAGCAACAATTTTCAACAAATTTTACAACTATGCAACCGTATATGCCACCCAGAAGACTATTCAGTAGCAAAGAGAGAAAAAGTTTTGGCCAGAGTGGTATACAACCATGTTCACCGGAAAGGAATACTGGGACCAGTGCTCGGTCCACTGCCAGTACGTCGTGCTCCCAACAAGCAAGTAACAGCGTCGTTGCTGTAGGCAACAATGGTAGTAGCAGTGGCGACGATGTCACCATCGATGAGCTTGCTAGCTATTTTGACACATTTGTACACATACCGAAGAAGATGTCAACAATGGCTGAAATGATGTATATATAAAAAGGAGAAGTAGTTAGTTGTAGGCATGCGAATCATGCAGATTTTAATAATCAACGTCGCTACCGTGCAGCGGCGTTCACAAACGAACAAATACTAAAGAGTATCGCTGAAGGAAACATCCGTTGGAGAAGATTTTTATCAAAGTATTCAAGCTGAGTAGACAGCGTTGGGCGAATCCACAATATAATTATTTCCTGTTTTTAATAATGGCTATAAATTACAGAAATTTGATTTTATATTATTATTTATATGGTTTACATGAATGGATTATATTATTTATAGCTATGATTTATGTATGTAGCTTATAATAAATTATACTAAGTACTACGATTTGTGTTTCACATTAACTAGTTCAATAGGTTCTTATAATTCTAAATTAATAAGGGTAACATTAGAATATTTGTTTTCTGGGATTAAAATCATTGCCAGAGTATTGCTAATTAGCAAACAGTGCTTTTTCAGAAAAGTTTAGCGTTTCGAAAAAGCTTTTCTTTCATTGCAGGCAAA
The DNA here is from genome assembly GCF_027943255.1 of Anastrepha obliqua. Classification (NCBI taxonomy): domain Eukaryota; kingdom Metazoa; phylum Arthropoda; class Insecta; order Diptera; family Tephritidae; genus Anastrepha; species Anastrepha obliqua. The sequence goes on from NC_072896.1 coordinate 50,650,764, forward strand.
AGTTTCTGAACTTAGGACTATTTACTCAATGACTGAAAACACTATTTTAGCCATTTATCGAATAGGTTTTGATTAAGCACATAATAATGCATTAAGAAAGTGAACCTTAGGGTTCAACCCCGGTTTTTAATAGTTTTATATGTGAGTGAAACAAAAAGCAATGCATTTGTCGACTGTGGGGCACGGCGCACTAGACAGGGCTAGTTTACAGGACTAGTTTTGAGCTAGTTTACTGGACCTAACCTATCGACAACAACAACAATTTATAAACTGAGTTCTGTGATTGTTAATTAAGTAAAGGGATATAAACAAAAAAGCAATGAATTGCAGAATTAAATTTTCTGATATTAAATGTAAATAAGGAAGTACTGAATCGTAAAACGAAAACACAAAACGGTTAATTATATATGTACATATAAGTTTTATATTCTATTCATTTTTAAATGGTATGTCAAGGTTAGTTATTTGAAAAAAGATGGTTAAATAATTCATCTTGTCGACTTAGTTGCGCACTATCAAAATTAACCATTTCAAACGTATTTTCTGAATCCACTTTTTCTATGTTTTCTTCATCCAAAATGTCGTCTTTTATGATACAAACGTTGTGCATAACACAAATACTACAAATTATGTTTGTAACTGCATTAAGATCAGTATGCTCTGTAAACTTTAGCAGCCGTCGGAAACGTGCTTTTAGCAAACCGAATGTGTTTTCCACTACTACACGAGTATGTGAATGCCGCTGGTTGAAACTTCTTTGAACTTCCGAGAGGTGCCCATTGTCTTTTAATGGAGGAACTAACCACTGTGTACTGAAATATGACGAATCTCTGAGTAAAAAAGTTGAATTTGGGAAAATGTCTGTATGGATTTCTTCCGCTCTTGCGAAAATAGACGATCTCCTAAGAACACAACTGTCGTGCCAAGAGCCTGGTTCGCCACAGTAAACATCTAAAAACTTTTTGTCTGCATCCACAAGAGCTTGCAACGTCAGACTGTAGTTTTGCTTTTTGTCAATATATAGTTGTTTTCCAAAGGCAGGCACTTTTATGACTATATGTCAGCAGCCTATTGCTCCAATAACATTAGGAATTTGTTCTTTTTCGTAAAATTTGCGACAGTTTCTTAATACATCTTGGACCTGTGGCCATTGGATGTATTCATGACTTATGGTTATTAGCCAAGCACTAACGCGTGGAACTATTTGCCATGCCGATGATTTTGTTACGCCAAACAAGTTTTCAAGCTGACGAAAAGTAACTGTGTTGTTAATGTACCATACGTAAATATATATACAACATTTTGGGCTTCCAACGTTTGAGCAGCTCACTCGAGGCGCTTTGAGAGAATTTCGCTATAGTTACAAAGTATTCAATTTTGCTAATCCATAATCATTTTTAAGGCTTACTAATCAAAAAATCCGCAGTGCTGCGATTTATCCGCATGTGTGATTTAAAAACTTTGTCGTTCATTGGATCAATAGTTTCAACAAAGTCTGACCGTTTTGGACGTTCAATATCCTCGCTAACGGAATCTTCATCTGAACTCGATGAAGTTGCCTCGTCGGCTAACTCAACTATTTCCAGGATTTTGTTGATGGCGTGCAACACACTTGCAGAATTCTGAAAACGATGAAGATATTTGTATCAATCCATATTTTTCTATTAATGAAAAACTTTTCTTACCATATTCATTTTTCAGTTCGTAATTTAACTAATCATCTAGTTTACAACCCGGGTGCCGACTAGTTTTGGTCCCAGTGTTAATATTTCAAAAACTGAGTGTTATTCATTTAAACCGTTCAAAATTATTAACAAAAAAACAATTCCGTAAAATTCAAGGTGAATTGAGTATCTATCATTCTTGCGTAAAATTGGTATTTATATCACTAATTACTCATTCAATAAGGCACAAAATTAGCCTATAACAGAACTTGTATATTAATGGCACTGTATTCTTTATATTTAAATAACTGTTAATAATTTCAATATTTCAATAACTAAAATATAAACTCAAAATAGGCGACCAAAATAAACTTTGACACTTAGTGTCTGGTATTACCACTTTATTGAAATAAACCGTTATAACAAATTTTATATGTATTAAGACTCCTATTCAATATTTTTGATAAATTTTGGCACCCGAGCTGAAAAGTAGACAATACCGTAATTTACTCAAAAATGATAGAGAAGTAGATTGCCCCTACTGAATTCGCCGTGTCGTAAGAGTTCATGAATAAACAAACAAAAGTAAGGGCAAATACCTCTTTGTGAAGAAGAAGCAATGGAAACAACCAAACACAAGAAATTATACCCACACCCACATGTTTTCTGGCCACGCGTCTTCCGCATAAAAACGCAAAAAAATTACATTTGCAATATATGAATTTGTGCTTTACAATTTAACATGTGGCACTTCGTTTTCATAGCTTATTTAGTTTAATTCTCACAAATCACAATATTACCAAGGCATTCCCTGAATGCTTACAAACATATATATTTTGTCCTCCTTTTGTATGTTTTGTATTGGTAAGGGACCTGACGTCAGACTTGTCGAAATCACAAATATAAGGTAACTGTTTTGGGAAGACGCCACCTACGGCACTCAATTCGCTTTGATCTTTCATTCTTTTTGGAGAATGGTGAATTCACACAAAGGAATTTCGGTAGAGTAGTTGATTTGTAATTTCCTTCCGATTTGGTATTTTGACAATGCATAAATAGAATATACTTAATACATAAAAGGATAATACCATTGTCAAATATCAATAATGCAAAGTCCCAAGCTTGTTTTCTTTTATCTTTTATTCTTTATGCATATTTTCGCAGCGTGGCAGCGCAATTTCGCCACATAATTTGCAAATACACAGGAATGAATTTCAAATGCAATGTGTTAAGTGGATGAGAAAAAACGTAACGAAACGAATTGATTAACTGGCTGCTTTAAGACAAGTGATTTATGTATACTTATTTCCGAAATTTACAAAAAAATTGATATTTCAAACCGAGCTTTTCATAAATTAGTGTACAGAAATTTTAAATTTTTTGACGTGATAACGTCGGCCGGCTGCGCGCACGAAAAAATGCATCGTTATCTTGCTCATTCGTCGTTATCTTGCCCTTGCTTGAACTGCAAGCGAGAGCGCAGAACGAACGACAAAGAGCACAATCGGCCCCCGCATTCTGGCTCTCTCCTACTTGAGTGAGCATATATATGTATGTATGTATATAAATTAACATATTTGTATTTGCATATGCCTTCTTCCTGTGTGCATGGTAATGAACCATTTCTCTGTTGAGAATAGGATGCTGATAGGAAAAGTAGGAAATGAAAGGGGGTATTTCGAGTGTAATGTGTCTTGAAAAAGGCAAATCAATGATTTTGCCTCTTAGTGTTGTTGACTTATTAACGTCTGATGCTAAATCGAAATTGAACATATCTTTCATGAATTTGAATAATTTTTCGTCATATTTCACGTTTGTGTAAATGTACACAAATACAAAATATCTATCAAACAAATAAAATTAAAATTTTGTTTTGTTTTTGTTTTCTTATGACGTTGTCACGTTAAACTATCGTCAGTAAACCGACTTTACAGACAACCTCTAAATACTAAGACTAAATATATCCGTTGGCGGCCGCCGTAGCCGAATGGGCTGGTGCGTTACTGCCATTCGGAATTCACAGAGAGAATGTTGGGCCCAATCTCGGTGAAACACCAAAATTAAGAAAAACATTTTTCTAATAGCGGGTGCCACTCGGCAGGCAATGGCAAACCTCCGAGTGTATTGCTGCCATGAAAAAGCTTCTCATAAAAAATATCTGCCATTCGGAAACGGCTTAAAACTGAAGGTCCCTCCATTAGTGGAACAACATCAAGACGCACACCACAAATAGAAGAAGGAGCTCGGCGAAACACCCAAAAAGGTATATATCCGTCTATTTACTAGGTGAATTTTGATGTACAAAACACAAAATTCCTAAAATAAAATACTTGTAAATGTTTTTGTTGCTTCAGGGAAGTCACCTTTTGTGAGTTCGTCGTGCGGGGAAATATACATATGATTTGATTTCGCCCTGGCGTATCTATAGAAAAAATAGATTCGCTTTAATTTGACGTTGAAGTCAATTAGATTTTATTCTCCATTTCCCCATCTATTTGTACGGTATTAAATTATATACGTCTTGCCGAGTGGATTTTTTCGTTCATTTGCATTTGATTTTTAAGTTTTTGTTCTTTCGCATCCATAATTAAGGAATTAATAAAGAAATGGTAAGTTTACTATCCGTTAAATGACATTTCTGAGCTGGTTTTCGAAAATAACTAAATCGGATGCATATAGTGTATGCATATGCATTAGCGCTTTCGTTTACTTTTCAGTAAAACTTTTTTATATAACACAAATTATGATATTTGCCCTGGAGAAAAATTACGCACGTAATAGTAACATTCATTTGACCTTTATGAATAGATTTACGTGTATGTGAAATATCGGAAGTATACCAAATCCACATCGTCAGCAAATGTAAACGTACAATTGTTGGCTTACAGTGAAGATGTTAATTTGCTATTGTAACCGTACAGTTGATAAGAGGGCTTCAATTATTTGTCAGCTACTTGTGCCACGTCGTGATTAGTACTTATATGTTTATATGCACATAATTCCATCCGGTTTACTTCTGTGAAATGGATGCTGAAGGTTAGTACATAGTTCAGTGCAATTGCAGTATTGCAAATTTTGAATGAGAAGAAAAGAGGCAATAATTGTTTATGATAGAACGGTTTACTCAAAAGCTTTAGAGTGATCGTTGCTAACGAGTAGCGACATATACCGTTTACCGGCCGGCAATCAGTTTGTGCCAATTTATGGGCATATATCGTGTTGTAACTTAAACGGCATATAATAAAAATCGAAGCAAATATAAAGGCCATTTCATGTTTCATGTCCAGAGAAATTCGAACCCGGGGCCATCGAATGGTAGTCTTGCTCAAACACATTCGGCTAACGCAGCGCTGAGGATGTATGTATGTACTTAAGCATTAAGTTGTTTGGAAATACATATAGAATTTGCAAGTTTCGGACCCTAAGCAAAACTAAACACGTAACTTTAACCACTTGAAAATTATTAGGCAATTCGTAAAGTTAGAATTCAGATCTTAGCATAACAATGACTTGCATTCCGGTGTCTGCATACCAAAGCATAACGGAACATAATGAAATTTTAAATATTTACGTTATATCACGTATAACATACGATAATTAGTTTAAATTTCGCGATAAGACCTAAGGCAGAAGAACAGGTTTAAATATTAATAAATAAAGTATTAATTATAAAAGATTAATTTCTTTTATCTTTATCATTATCACTACAGTGATAATATTGTGACCTCATAACCAATCAAATTGGTTATTTATGTGCCCTAGCCATCCAATTAGTTGATTACGTTTGCATTATGTATCAATGCGTCGAGTACGTGATTGTATATGGTATTATCCGGTATGTTCCGTCATATCGCCGGAAGGTACCATATATTGTTCGTAGTATATTTTTTTCAAACCTCAAACCTCGATGCCTATTGTCGTTAGCACCCGTACCTCGCTGCTGTATATTTGGGCCTTAAAAGCGCTTTGTACATTGCCATCTATTGAGCAATATTGCTGATAGCAATCGAGACTTGAATAATTTTGCTGCTTATCAGTGCCTATTATTATTCTATATTATGTACATGTATAATATATCCGCAATACTAACAGACTACCGTTAATGTTTTTACACAAAAAACGAGACAAATCCAGAAGTCGGCAAGTTAGTTCAAATGCTTTCTTAGGATCATATGAGATTAAATTAGTTTAAAATAGCTTTAAATGCTGAATACTTTAGCAGTCAAGGCAATACATTAAAACATCATAGATGCCAGTGAATATTTTAAATAATTGACCTAAGCATCACTGCAACGCATGTGCGTCAATATTTATTTAGTTCTTGCATTATATGTAATTGTTATCAAAATATGCAGACATGTACGTTGGTGCAATGCTCAAATAGCTGCGGAAGACATTCTAATAAACCAGTGCCTGCTTGTTTTCTATGCACCAATACAGAGCAATACATTTCAAAAGATTTAATTTTTGTTTTTCGAAAAAATATTTGCATATGCATATGTATGTGTGTTGTATCAGCTGGTACGGCAGCATTTGTACGTATTTGACAACACAGAGCCAGAGCCTGTGTGGCATTGACTATTTATAGGATCAAGTTCATTGGCGACGTTTTCCATACAGTAGCTTCTGACCAATTCGTGGGTGATATTTTTAGCAAGGGGCTTTTGAAGCTTTGAAAAATCATGTTTATTGAAAACAAAATCTTATGTTCCATAGAACCTTATCCCAAATATAATAATATATTAAAAACGTAATTTGTAAGCAAAAAATACTTTTAAATTACCAAAACAGGATTTTAATTGTAATTTACTATTTAGTTTCAATCACTGTAAAATTTTAAACAGTAATAATATAGTATATTCGGCTCTACATTTTGCAGTGCTGCAAATGTGTACGAATATACAAAAAACGTCCCTTTTTTTATTTATTTACTGCCTACCCTACAAGAATTGGATGACGGAAACAAATACATACAAAATTTGTTTGCTATTGCATATGCTTTCAATATTTTGGCTTTGGATATAAACTAGTGCAGAAGAGAACATACGGCTAATGAGCCTAGTAAGGTGCTCAGCAAGCAATTTCTGTTGGATTGCTACCGTAGGAACAACCCCTACCGGCACTTCATGGAAACTAAGCCACCTTCCAGGAGAGGATGCATTTCTTCAGCTACACTGACAAAATCCAGAACCGAACACAACTATTGGCTCAGAAAATATATAAACAGTCATTGAACTACATTCATCGGGAGTCTTTCGCCACCTTCTTAAATTCCCGCCCTCAGACCAAGAACTAAGCCTACCTGCATTATCTTGGCTCAATTGGGTTCAAGATAATGCAGCAGGTTAAACTCCTACTTATCCAGAATTGACCCCGACATACTAAACGTATGTCCAGCATGTGAAGGCACCCCACACGACATTAACCACCTTTTCACATGCCCCATCAAACCCACTCATCTAACACCCCTCTCCCTCTGGGCTCGACCTGTCGAAACGGCAAGTTTCCTGAGCCTGTCGTTAGATTTACACTACACTGACAGAGTTTAGTATTGCTGCTACAACAACCGTTAGATAAAATAGACGATAACGACCGAGGCCTACATCGTACTGGTACAGCTTGATTGACTACTAATAACAACCACAACAAAAACTTAATTTTAACATAAAATGTATGATTATATAAGTTATTTCGCTGGAGTACATATTTAAGTGTTTAAAGTTCTTGGAACAGCGCATAAGCTTTGTTGCCTTAAAGATTATTTCAACTTATTTATTTATATTTGGCGCTTACACCCTTTTTTAGGTGTTTGGCCGAGCTCCTCCTATTTGTGACGCACATCTTGTTGTTCCACAAATGGAGGGACCTACAATTTGAAGCCGACTCCGAACGGCAGATATTTTGTACGAGGAGCTTTTTCATAGCAGAAATACACTCGGAGGCATGCTATTGCCTGCCGAGGGCCGACCGCTATTAGAAAAAACTTTTTGTTGTTGTATCAGCATAAACATTCCCCATACACAGGTAATGCTGGTGAAGTGATGGTCCGTGGCCGAATATAAATCCGGGTCGTTCCGGTAACGTAGAACCGACTATCATGGGAACGAAGAAAAAACATTCCATCATTTTGGTGTTTCATGCTCGAAGATTCGAACCTACGCGCTTCTGAACGGTAGTCACGCACTAACCCATTCGACCATGGCGGCCTACAACATCCAATCCGATATGACATTCACACATTCCCATGGCAGCCGGTTCTACGTTACCGGAATGACTGGTTTTTCCCGACCAAGGGCTGCCGCCCCAGTAAATTAGCCCTGTCTAGTGAACATCATGACATTCACTCACTTCGCGTTTAGTTTCGTCAAAAGTCAAATTGATCAGAAACGGCAGCAGCTTGGCTAAAGGAATACCTTAATGAGTCTGGTGGCTCAACAAAGAAGGCGTTCTTTCAAACCCTGAATAAGGCCAAAATACTTATACATATATGCACTTAATTTTCTTATCTTATGTGCAGAACATACTCTGTAACTTCTTCTAACGAGTTTGTTAGCCTTATTGCTGAAAATTATGTTGTCTGATAGAACCAGCCAGTCGTCCTTGTTGATCAAACCGGGATATTCTTGACAAAGAAGTACTAGGCTGGGAGTTCCTATGAGACAGCCATGACTCGACAAATGTGAGCAAACAATTTTCTAAAAAACCACCATATGTAAAAAGCTGTACACTAACAGTTTTTCAACAACTTGTTTACCTTGCCTGAAATAGTTTCCAAATAACAATAATAGGCCCCCTCTTTTCGCCAAGCGTTACCAAGTGGCGAATAGATAAAGCAACCGGTATAAATATAGTAAACATATCTAGGCAGCGCTGCAATAGAGCTGCCTAAAAATACATTTGTTTATTTAGTACAAAAATATATTTATTTATTTATGCCTTAATATACTCAAAGCGAAAACAAATATTGAAATATGTGCTAACCCACTAGCGAAGCCGCAAGAGACTCTAGACCAAGAATGATTAGATGTGACAAAAGAACTCTAAAATTTTAGCTGAAACAGAGGAATCAATTTTTTTTTATTCGAAATTAAAATTAACGGTTATGGGCACACTCAAATGTATACAACACATAGGGCACAAAAGACCATGAGATCGAGTTCAAACCTCAAAGTATCTATCTAACATCCCTTTCCTTCTGGACCCATCCCGTCGAAACAACAGGTTTTCTGGACCTACCGTTAGATGAGATTGACGATTACGGCCAATGACTTCACAGTTGTAAACCGATACAACAACAATTACAAATAAGTAACACAGTGAATCACAGATGTTGTTCGTTATTTACAAAGAAGTGACTTAATGATGACTCTAACGGTTAGGAATTTTTAAGTGCTGGCTTGTCCATCAAGCTGCTTTGAGTCAAGTCGGTTTGGGGTTCGTGGAGGCCACAATGAAGTTGAACGAAATAAAGAACGTTTTTATCTCAGCCATTGTTGATAGACTATTGCGTTTTATGTTTATGCATATTCTACTTAACTCTCCATACTCGATATGTTTGGTTTCCCCTACATTCCCCAAAATCTTTTACAGTTGGCATTCGCATTAAACTTAGGGTTACGAGGACCCAATCACGTGACTTATCAGCATTTTATTTCTTATTTTATTTCATTTACATATATTTCGCCAGTTCCATAGCTGTAAACTTAAACTTAGTATTTCTTATAGTTACAAAGTAATGTTTTTGATGAATCTTGAGAGTCATCAGTTCCCATATTCATTTATACTACTTATAGATACAACAAGTACTTATTTACTATATTTTCATTATTAATACCATTTAATTCTTTCTATTTTTCCAATAGGCTCAGCCAATTCGTGTTGTTGTAACTGGGGCTGCTGGCCAGATCGCCTACTCGTTGCTGTATATGATTGCACGCGGTGAGGTGTTCGGCAAGGATCAACCTTTAATTTTGCATTTACTCGATATTCCACCGATGATGGGTGTACTTGAGGGTGTTGTCATGGAATTGGCCGATTGCGCTCTACCTTTACTTCGTCAGGTTATCCCCACGGCAGATCCGGCTGAAGGATTTAAAGATGTGTCTGCTGCATTTTTGGTCGGCGCCATGCCTCGCAAGGAGGGTATGGAACGTAAAGACCTGCTATCCGCAAATGTGAAAATTTTCAAGGCTCAAGGCCAGGCTATAGATCAACATGCCCGAAAAGACATCAAAGTCTTGGTTGTAGGCAACCCAGCCAATACCAATGCACTCGTGTGCTCTCACTACGCCCCATCAATTCCACGTGAGAATTTCACAGCCATGACCCGTTTAGATCAAAATCGCGCCAGTGCACAGATTGCCGCCAAATTGGGAGTGCCAATTAATGCTGTTAAGAACGTCGTCATCTGGGGCAACCACTCGTCCACGCAGTTCCCAGACCCTAGCAATGGTGTCGTCGAAGTAGGTGGTAGCAGCAAACGCGTCTGGGACGCTGTCAACGATGCTGCCTTTTTGCAGGGTCAATTTGTGGAGACCGTACAAAAGCGTGGTGCGGCCGTGATTGCTGCACGCAAAATGTCATCGGCTATGTCCGCTGCTAAGGCTGCCTGCGACCACATGCACGATTGGTGGAATGGTACTGCACCAGGCCAATTTGTTTCAATGGGTGTCATCTCAGATGGCAGTTACGGTGCGCCCAAGGATGTAGTATTCTCGTTCCCAGTAGAGATTAGTGATGGAAAATGGAAGATTGTGCAAGGTCTACAATTGGATGATTTTGCCAAATCGAAGTTGGTCATCACTGGCAATGAACTAGAAGAAGAGAAAGGAGAAGCGATGGCCGTTTGCTCTGCGGATTGACTAGTTTCAACCGATTCTAAGCTGTGAAAATCCAGGCCACATGTTTCAATTAAATCGTAAATAAGAGCACAACATACACAAAAATATAATATTAACAAAAAGGCAGCGAGAATTTAAAATGAAGTAGATTTCGGAAATATAACTTGTGTATTTAAATTGCTGGATATTCATACAGACTAAAATGTTCATTTACAATATAAGGGATTGTAATGATTTAAAAATTATCTATAACTTTATGTATTTGTGAAACGCATGTCTTTAATCAATGAAGGTCGTTATTTGTTTTTATTGTATCTACATATATATGAGATTAAAGTAGAAGAAATATACACACAAATAAAAATATCAATGTTGTTTAATTCCATATTAGCAATTGTGGTTCCTATGCTATATCCCAACCGACATCCGATTATAGTTTATTGCTGTAAAAAATGCTTACATATGATCAGTCTGAAATTATGTGATCATAAATAATTACAATGCGTCCTAGCTTACTTGATGATTTCTGATACAGGCGAAAACTACTACATAAATTAATATATCGTTTTAAGACCATTGAGTTTCTTTTTATTAAATTTGAAATTTGTTTTTGTTTTTGCATATACAAATTACTCAAGTGGAATTTTCACATAATCTGGAAAAATTCAATGTTATTATTCCAAAAGTGTCACAGCTGAAAGACTGAATGCAATATGCCAATTATAATTAAAATCATAAAGGGAGGGTGTTTTCATTATATATGTGCTAAAATAGGAAAATGATTTAAAGCAGCTACTCATAATCTGCGCCACAATGAAAAAATGCATGTAACATAATTATCGCAAATTAGAATATAAGAGAGCTTAGCTCCTCCCTATTATTAATAGTGTACTACTTTTGCTTTTCAATTGGGGTACAGTATATCGTAATGGCCCGGCCGATAAATTAGAAAAACTTTGGGCGTACTACCCTCTGGAAAATCGTGAGCTTTTACAAGTGTATCGCCACGATCCATGTATTCTACACGCACTCCTACTCCTAATGCTGTACATAACGCTATAATATGTATATGGTCGGATTCTTTATACATTGGTTCTACTTCCTGATGACGGAATTCTTCAATGGTAAAGTTGCCTTCTATGAAATGCTGATAGAAGTCAGCTTCTTCTTGTAGTTTTCCGGATGTAAGTAATCGTAGATATACAACCACATAATCCGAGTAGCCTTGTTCATTGAAAACTTTATGTAGCTCAGCACTTACTGACTCTGTCGTACCGGATGCCGGGTCCACCCGTTTAACTACTTCCATGAACTGTAACATTTAATGAAATCGTACTGGTAAATGTATATGCTATATAAAAATCTTGTTCAATACCGTGTCATGAAAATCCTCCAGAGTAAAGCTGGGAAAACCTAATTGCACAAGCTTATCTTTTGATTTGTCCGCTAACTCCTTGAATCGTTGATACTCCTCCTTATTAGAAATCAAATGCTCTAGATAAGCGTAGGCGAACGCGCGAAAGAAACAATTCCCATCGGGCCTGGTACGTCGCATGAACTTATATTTGCTAGCGAGATCTTGAATTTTTGAGGTGAAAACTGCATCGCCAAGATACTCAGCATTAAGGCAAGATATTGGCAATTGCTCGCTTACCAAAGGTGTTGAATCACTAATCTGCATTTACCAAAACAAAGAGTAATTAATATTCTGGCGAAGCAAGAGGGAGACCTGGCCGTAATTAGTCGTCGGCAAAGGCATTGCTATCGACCAACTCAATTGCAATGATTACGGTACACTTACCTCTTTTTCAATTTCGCGTTGTTGCTGCATTATCAATTCATCTCGGTTAGTATTATCATTTTGTTCCACCGTATCCATTTTTTTCTATGAAATAAGCAAATTTTATTTTCAAAATCAATAAGAACACAAGAACAAAAGACAATGTACGCGGCCCAAACCTATTGTGAATTGCCGCTTGCAGCGATACTCAAGGCATTGGTGCTGCCACTGTTTGCAGATCGGGTTGTTATATTAAACAAAAACCTTAACATTTTTTTATCGCTAAGGTAATATGCACCATAAAATTTTAGGGGTATTCCGACTGAGCTCGGTAAAGTTCCACTTGCGGAAACTTTCAGGAATTTTTTTCATATATCTAATTTTTGTTAACTTTTTTTTTTAATATTTTATTTTCTATGTCATATTTGTTGTGTTGTTTTATTTTGCGTTAAAGAAATTAAACAGCTTAAATTAGACTATGCTGAGAAAGAGAAAAAATATGTGAGTATAGACTTATTAAGTTTACCGAATTGTATAGTAACGATTCAAAAGCGGTGTAAATACCGAGGTAAGCATATCTTATCGAAGAAGTAAATAAAAATTGATATACATATATATATAATTGGCACGTACACTTCTGTTAGGTGTTTGGCCGAGCTCCTCCTCCTATTTGTGGTGTGCATCGTGATGTTGTTCCACAAATGGAGGGACCTACAGTTTTAAGCCGACTCCGAACGTCAGATATTTTTATGAGGAGATTTTTCATGGCAGAAATACACTCGGAGGTTTGCCATTGCCTGCCGAGGGGCGACCGCTATTAGAAAAATGTTTTTCTTAATTTTGGGATTTCACCGAGATTCGAACTGACGTTCTCTCTGTGAATTGCGAATGGTAGTCACACACCAACCCATTCGGCTACAGCGATCGATAACATAGGACGAATACTTAAATTTTTGAAGAAATTGGGCTCCGAAAAATACTTCGAGTCCATGAAGGGAAGAAAATAGATAAGTAGATGATCTACTTTTTCGCTAAACTCCCAATCCATAATTAAATAGCGTGATTTCCCATTCAACATTTCTCTGCCGAAATCTGAGATTACAAAATAATCCTAGATAATAACCATACTTTTTGACATACAAACTTATGTTTTTTTGTGTAATATATCATTATTTTTACGTGTAAAGAAAAACGTCAAAATAAAATGGATGTCACCAAAGAAAACAGGTTTGTAGGCATAATTCTAATGAAATGTTTGTTAGGTATTATTAAGCATTCATAAAAAAAAGAAAAAAAGCGTTTGCTTATAAACTGCCATAATTTTTTGAAACCTCAATAAATGTCGTTTACGGATTTCCTTTAACTGTTTATTATTAGCTACCAATTTCACTATTAAATTAGTGGATTTATTGGTAATTAATGCATATGTGAACGAACTTTTAAGCTGCTGTGCTAAATCCCTTATAATGATAATATTAATAATGTTACCAAACTCAGTCTGACAAATTTTTTTCTAATAGCGGTCGTCCCTTGGCAGTTACCATATAAGAAGCCTTCAGACTGAGTTTAAAAATAAAAGTGGAGTTGTTTCACAAATGAAGGGACCTAGTTTTTTTGAGAAACTTTTTCATGGGAGAAATACACCCGGAGATTTGCCATCGTCTGCCTAGGGATGACTGCTTTTAGAAAAAACTGTTTTTATTATTTGATGATATTCATGCACGGAGATTCGAAACTACGTGGCATACGAGTACTCTGGCATATTTCAGTGTATACTTTTTTTTTGCATTTCATCTTATAGTATACAATAATTGTAAAAATAGTTTCATAGTTAATTAAGCCAAATCCAGTTGAGAAAACGTATCATTTCATATAACAGAATTGTTAATTATTTTTCCTCAGTAGTGTAAATACAATGTTCTGAATATCGGCGACATCTGAAGTTATTTTAAAACCTTCCTGCGTAGTGCCCCATCTGGCAACTTTAACAAATAAAGTGAGATTGTTTCAATTGTTGGTAAACTTAGAAAACCTAAGTGAAGTTAAATATATTTAATTCGGAAGAGAAATAATTATAAAATTATTTATATACACTGACTTGTTATAAAAACGATGGACTGTGAGGATATGCAAGTGATTGAAGAGCCAAACCTTTCTGTAAGTATGTTTACAGATGATATTAGGTGTTGTGAATGCCAAGGACGCCAAATAGCCTTATTGCGTAGTTAATAAAATCTATTGATTTTTACTAATCAAAGTGTATTTAAACAACTAATTGAAGCACTTTACTTGTTTTAACATGAAACATTGCTATACATTTTGGGGAATGTGTCTGGATCGTCATTCTTCTCCCGAATATTAATTTGGGTCTTACAGGTAACGTCGACTTGAATGCTGTAAGAACTTGTAATAGTATTCTATTAAGCAAACTTTTTTCTTGTTATAAATTTATGGATACCCTTGTACACTGGGGTTGAATAATGCGTTAAAGAGTAGCTGTACTTTAATACAGATTCAAATCTCAGAACAGGGATTTCAACCCTTATAGCCCCTGGTACAGTCCAGCATTGCTTGTCCAGCACTTTATATGTGTGCGTGTCGGGTGCTTGTCGTTTGCCCGGTGACGTTCAAAACAAAAAGCGATCAATCCACAGTTGTATTTAGAAGTAAATATGTCGTCATCGGATGATGAATTTTTATTACTTGCAACTATTGCCGTTTTGTTAAAAAAAAAGAAGAAAAGAGATAAAAAAGTGTGGATGAAAAGCCTAAGTAAGGGAATTAAATTTGAGTTTGGGATATTTTACAAAAATTAAAGGTAATCTGCTTTAACTTATTCTGTTCGTTGTTTGAGAATTTTTTTGTTACCCACTTTCTGTGTTATATTAAAAAATCGCAATAAGTCATGTTTTTAATTATAACTTATGTACATATGTTTTTCGGGTTCATAACTTTATTATTATTAAATTACTTATGTATATCAGTTTTAAATAATTTCATTTACATATAAATTTTTAAATTTTTTGCTTATTTATGTACATATTTCATACGGATTGTGCTTATTTTTAGTATATGTAGGTGTTTACGAGTAATACTATTGGGCAACCGCACACTAAATACTAACCTCAATGCTAAATACAACACTGCTGTTTTGTCCATCAGACTCCAACACGATCAAAAAAGTAAGCGTCAAACGAAAATATGAAAAATTTTTGATTTTCATCAAGCATCGTACGTGTAGCCGACAACAAATACGTGTGTCACGACGCCCGACTGCACTAACACATACAAAGCGCAGTCAAGCATGCTGGACTGTCACCAGGGGCTAATATGTTGATCACTATTGTTGGAAATATTCGGCAATGCTTGGAGCAAAGTTCCAATCGCATTCTTATGACCAACGTGAAAAAATCGCTAGATATATTTGTATATGTATGTATGTGTGATTTTGCATCTTCCTCTAACTAAAGGATTTTGACGACAAATTAAGCAAATAGCTAGTAGCGAATGAGGAAATAAATGAATTCCAATTATGACGAATTACAATTGATGTAAATTTTAGTCATGATTCATGAATCATGATTTTAAGTCACAATTGACAAGTCAAACTTAATGTTTATATACATACCTACATCACATATAAATGCTAATCGAATAATATTTATCCCGTATTTTTACTATTATTCGAACACTTGCAACGTGGTATAGAACTGCAAGGGAAGCAAATTGACTATTTCGTCTTGAGTGGGAAGACGAATTTCGCCCGTGAGCCGATAAACTCAATGCTCCGCTTTTTGGATGGTCACCTTGCATTAATGCATTAATTTATTCTGCCCCGGCATATCAAGGATCTGAACAGTTTAGTTTTTAATAATTTTTCTTGAGTGTCAAATATTTACATCAATTGCGCTTTTAGGCTTCACAAAACGATTATCTATTTTGAGTTCTGGCATTACTTTAACGCTTTCATATACATAATTTAATAAAAAGAGCCGTATGTTCTCTTTTACTTGCTATCATCCAATACTTGTAGGTTTATTTACATAGTTGGTTTGTCTTTGTAGGAACGCAAAGAGACGGGCAAAAGAGGCCGGAAACCTGGCCGCAAGGCTTCTACAGAAAAAGTTGATATAAGAGCCAAACTAGGTTTGTACCTTCTTCTATAGTATATTAATATTTGTAAATTAATTAATTTATTAATTTCAGAACGTAGTCGTCAAAGTGCTCGCGAATGTCGTGCGCGGAAAAAATTGCGATATCAGTATTTGGAGGAACTGGTAGCAGATCGAGAAAAAGCTGTATTAGCATTGCGTGAGGAACTGGAGCGAGTAGGTCAATATAAACCACTTTCGGTTTAATTTAGAAACCTAGTTTATTGAGTTTAATTTATTTTCTGTAGTACAAAAAATGGAGCTCCGAACTCAGTGATGGTAACATACCAGATGGCTTTCAGCAGTTACTTGAAGAAGCGGGTGTGTTAAAACAAGAACAGGTTATGTGAAGCTAAATACCTCGCTAATTTTTAAGTATTTGGATTGGTTATATTTTTTTATTCCAATTCAAGTTTTAATTTATAAGTTAGATATGTATCTATATATGTATAAAAATATATAATAAATAGTATTTATATAAAACACATTGAAAGAATTGCTAATATTCTGATTAAAAATAAATTGGTGTAATATAATGGAGGTTTTTACCTTCAATGAACTTATGAAGGTATTGATTTACTAACAGTAAAGCTTGATCGAACAATAGAGCTTACTGTAATATTGCAGTTTTCTTACTGGCATGCATGGGCAACATTGTTCATGTTGTTGTTGCTATAACAGCATAAAAATCCCCAATGTATCTATGGGGTAAGCTGCTGGAGTGTTAGTTCGTGATAGCGTAGAATCGACTGCCATGAGGACGTTGTTTATGTACATCTCCCAATTAATTTGGTGCTATTAATTTGAGAAATTTAAAAGGAATATATAAATTTAGACCTACATATTTAAAAGGTGTCTTCTCTTCGCTACTTTTCTAGTCGCTATCTTTATGCTCGATTAATTTGAAGAAAAATTTGAATGCGAAAGCAACAACAAAGTTATCGAGCAAGATTCGTAGCTAGTAGGGGTGGGATTATTTTCAAATAATATTCGAATAAACATTATTCGAATAAAACGAATAATACTATTCGTTTCAAATAATTCGAATAGTTCATTATTCGAATACTTTACTATTCGAATACCTTACTATTCGAATACCTCACTATATATTCATTTACATCAGGGAGAAAATGCTTTTAAAAATATAAAAATTACATTGGCCCTTCTCATGGTGCATGCACTTGTACATAAACCGATTAGTTGTCCGCTAATCTAAATAAATATTTACCAAAAATATTCGAATAGTGATGTATTCAAATAGTAAGGTATTCGAATAGTAAGGTATTCGAATAGTAAGGTATTCGAGTAGTAAGGTATTCGAATAGTGAGGTATTCGAATAGCATTATTCGAATAACCGAATAAAAAATTCGAATAAATATTATTCGAATTACGAATACCTCTCGAATAAAAGATTTTATTCTTCGAATAATTTTTATTCGAATAGTCCCACCCCTAGTAGCTAGTGGGTATGGTTTATAATTGACTATCTTATATACACATGTAATTTAAGGCAGCTCCAATCCCGCGTTGTCAATATATGCATTTTTACCAGTTGCTTCATCTATTCGACACTTGATGAGTTAATAGCTATATCCTTTTTTACACCCCCCTTTTAAAGAACACTAGGAAATTTTTGAATTACGTGGAAAGCAACCACACAAAATGTCCTTCTTGAGTTGATATAAGCGGTTTGAGTTGAAGGCGCATAACTATTTGCGATCTGATAAATAGCGTTGTAAAGTAAAAAAAAAACAACGATACTATTGTGAATGATCCGCTTTAAATTCCAGTTAAACGTTTAACTCCTGGATCCATACACAAAACCGAGGCGCATTCATATTAGGCAAGGATGATAGATTACCAGGTTTGCTATTTAGCATTGGTGAAAAAGAAAATTGTGAGGGGAACTCTGGTTCCACGTCACTTGGGGATTCAGCAGCCGAATTCTGCACGACCATTTCACACGTATGTATGTATTCCCACACTCGTCCAATCAGTCGTTGATAAGACGACAACGAAGTGTCATTGGTTGATTTAATTTTCCTTATATCACCAACACATTTTCAGTTTTTTGTTTGCAAACACACCTCAAGTGAAGTCAGTCCATCAGCTCATTCTGTCAAATTCGATCAGAGCCGAATAAAGGTTTGTTAAAGAGCTTACCTTTGAAATTTTTTCACCATGGCGTAATAGCTGATTTGTTTTTTTTTTCTTGCGATGTGGTGGTTTCTATGACAAAGTGATCTACTTTTTTGTTATTGTTTCGTTTGCTTGTTAACATTTTGATTTAAACTTTTACACTTAAACCAACAGATTGCTAAAACAAAATATGTAAAACAAAAAACACTTGCGAATTTGGGTTTAGTTCTACTAAAGGGTTTTCCAACAACAGGTGTTATTTTGAATAGCCCGCTATTTCGGTAGATGCCACTTTTGACGCTGTCATTTTTTGATATTTGACAAGTAGGGGAACGATACACGCTTAAACACGCTGCACAGACCTTTCGTACGCCCAAATGATCAGTTAATGCGATAAATCGAAGTTTTGGAGATATTCAACTCCGATTCCATGAATTCCCACGATGATTTCGGTTAATTTTTGATAAATTGACCGACAATTCCGATGGAGTTTTCAGTGATTACTGATTTTGGGCGGACCGTATGTTCATTGTCATTTATCATGTCATCTCTGAAACGTGTAAACAACTCATGAACTCTGGTACGGGATAGACAATCATCGCCATGAACTTTTTTCATCAATTTAAATGTTTCGGTAAACGTTTTATTGATTTTTAAACAAAATTTGCTATTAGCTCTTTGTTCGAAACTCATTTTTGTACCGATGACACAAAAATACTGAAACTTTAGACGCAATAACTTGCGAACCCGAACCGAATGTCACCAAGCTTTCACTGGAAGTCAGCTAGAGATGTAACTTCCAACGCACTAACTCACTAAAAAAAAGTGCGTGTAGCGTAGTACACATAACAGAAGTGAAACTTTCAAGGCAGACAAAGAAAGACGAAGAGACCCGAGAGAGAATCAAAGGGAGAGAGAGAGAAAAAATATATATCTAAATAAATTCACAGCATTTGCAGAGAATACAAATAGACAAAATTTACAAAAAACGGAGAAGGGTCGACCGGTGTAGGTAAACACCGGACACAAACCGTGGCTACAACGCACACTACTCAGAGCGTTTATCACCCGCACAAACGCAGCGCTTTCAGGACCGCAGCAACGGCACAAATTACCGCTAGGCAATACTAATAAATCCGACGCCGGAATGGATAGTACTTTATAGTACGCATAAGCATTAGCCAGGAAACGGAAATAAGCGTTAAAAAGTAGGCACCAAAAAACGCCAAAAAAAATTGGGACCAAAAAGCGCCCCAAACAGTAGGCATCAAGGAAATATAACGCCAAAAAGTAGGCACCAAAAATATATTTCTTACAAGTTTGCACCAACAAACAAGCGCCAAAAAGTAGGCAGTGTTATTTCTCACTAGAAATTAGCAACCACAAGGAAAAACTTATGAAAAATAGCCTAAAGTGTATCTAAGATATATAAAAGGTATAGCTCTCTCTCTCCTTTTCCTCTACGTTATATCTTTTTGCTCCCTCTCGGAACGAAAATGCCCAACACGTTGCATGGTCTTGAAATTTTGCTCTCCATTCTCGCTCGTCCATCGACGCCTAAGAAGTTTCACTACAAAAATTGTGCCATCAAAAAAATTTTCATGACGCCTGTCTTGCTTATTTTGGACTTCACCTTGTACTTCTTAATAATTTTTGTCTATAATATCATTAATGGTAATATCAGCTGCAAAGAGTTATTAAGCCAATTCCAAAGTCATATTTCTTTTTATAGTCTAAGAATTAATCATTTATTTAACCTTTATAATACCTTTCTAAGCATTTAATGAACCTCTTGTGGGATCTACGCGATTGTGTAACAATTATTGTAACGTCATTAGCTTCAATGATAATATTGTAAAATTTAAGTTTGACCTGTTTACCATATTTAATTAAGTGAATTACTCTGTAAGAACATGTTCTGTAGACTGAAATAAATAAATAAATAAATTGCTGCCTTCAGAGAAGAAATGGTGTTATGAGAATGCTTATTGGTTCCACGCTCAACTACGCCCCATACGTAGTACTCCAGTTAAGAAAAAAGCAAAAAGAAAAATAGTAGTTTCGGGAAGTTATATCCATATATGTATATGTTTGTCCTCAAATACCGTATGTACCCTGTATATACATATTCATTTATATTTTATGTTGTTAAACGCAACTTTTTTACTATTTTAGTATTATTGTCTTTGTTGACGTTTTTTCTCTACTAATAATCAGCTATGTATAATAGTCCTTGATCATTGAAGTATTTTGCAACCATCCTAGTCGAGAAAGATTGTCAACAGAAAAACTGTGAGGGAGTTTGGTAATGATACCTTTCAATATGCAGGCTCGCAGATAAAAGTAGTGAAACATTTTAAATCAGTTGGTAATGAGGCCTCACATGGACCATTGGACAACTTTTGCACCATTTTCAAGGATGTATATATATATATATATATGTTATTGGCGCGTACACCTTTTTTGGGTGTTTGACCGAGCTCCTCCTCCTATTTGTGGTATGCGTCTTGTATGGTATGTTGTTCCACAAATGGAGGGACCTAGAAAAATCTTTTTCTTAATTTTGGTCTTTCACCGAGATCCGAATCGACGTTCTCTATGTGAATTCCGAATGGTAATCACGCACCAACCCATTCGGCTACGGCGGCCGAAGGATATATTCATAAATTATAAATTTGTGGTAAGGAATGCGTTAAAATCTAATACCATTAAAGCTTGGACTTCTAAAAGTAAATGCGACGCAAATGGTTTATTTTCACATCAAAAAATACTCTTTAATTTGGTTAGAGAGGGCCAGTGAACATTGCACGAGACATTGTTGCCTGCGCTGTCACCTCAGTTAAGTTATTTTTCGAGCTAAAATTAACGAACATGCCGCTTTTTTGGTGTGCGTCTTGATGTCTTGCCACAAATGGAGGGATCTACAGTTTCAAGTCGCCTTCGAACGGCCGATGGTTTGTTTTATGAGGAGCTTTTTCATGGTGGAAATACATTCGGAGGTTTGGCATTGTCTGCCGAGGGGTGACCGCTATTAGATACAATTCTTTCTATCATTTTACTGTTTCATACATGGAGATTCGAACTTGTGCACCTCCGAATGGTACTCACGCATCAACCCACCGTATTGCTAAATATTACATGTTTTGAATTGCTATTTCTAGAGCGATGGCGCGGAAGATATCATACACCTTTTGCTCATTCATTAAAAGCCTGGGTCAATCCCTTTTCGGTCTTAATTGTAAATTATTGTTTCAACTCAGATTTGAAATGCATATAAAAATTTTATCTTATTGCAGTAAATTAAATAAAAATTATAAATTAAAAAATCATTGCTTAAAACTATTTTACATGTTAAGTCTGCTCAGTCTTACTGTCCGTATTTCGTGTTGAATTTTCGCGCATTTCAGGATCCGTTACTCGTCACTGCTGAGTGCATTGCTGGGAGGGAAAACCCCAGAGGCTGTTGGAACGGCAACGAATGTAACTGATACAATTGAAGGGGTAATGCAATCGGCTGTAGACGCGCCAACATGCGAAAACCGTGAGTGCTGGCCTGCGCTTGCATATCATTAGCAGCAGATTGCGTATCTTTTGATGAGCTGCTATCTTCAAGAGCCGCTCCGTCGTCTACATGTATTTGAAAAGGTAGTGATGTGGGCTCAAACCTTACAACAGCTGGTTTATTTTCTGAAGCGGAAGAGTCGAGATCAGCCGGCGCTGAAGTGGTAGGAATTTTAGAGACGAAATTATTCACTGGCGTCGGTTCGAAACGAACTAAAGATGGTGTGTTAATCGAGGAAGATTGTTTAAGATCGGTTGGCGTTGAGGTGGTAGGGTTCTTATAGCCGAAGTTATGCACCTGTTGCATTGTTTTAGAGAGGAAATTATTCACTGGCGTCGGTTCGAAACGAACTAAAGATGGTGTGTTAACCGAGGAAGATTGTTGAAGATCGGTTGGCGCTGAGGTGGTGGGGTTCTTATAGCCGAAGTTATGCACCTGTTGGTGGAGAAGTTCGGCGCGTATTGCTGCTGCGGCATGTTTCTGTTGTTGGAATTTAGCGTAATTGGCTCTTTGAATAGTGGGATAGCCAGAAAGGTCATGATGATGCTGCTCAAATTGTTTGTGTTCTTCAAAGTCGTGCTTTTTGTCCTCATGCTGCTCGTGTTCTTCCTCCTTGTGTTCTTGATGCTCGTGATGCTCATGGTGTTCGTACTTGTATGGTTCGTGAGGTGCATGTATGAAAATAGGCACCTTCTTTTCCACTTCTACTTTATAGGGTACTGGTATTTTCTTTTCTACCTCCACTCTGTAGGGTACGGGCACTTTCTTTTCAACTGGATATGGCACCGGCTTCTCTATGTGTACGGGTACTTTAACTTCAACAGGGTACGCCACGTGCTTAATGACCGGAAAAGGTTTTGGTACGTGTACTATTTTTTCGATTATTTTTTCCACAGGATATGGTTTAGGGATGTGCACCACTTTCTCTATAATTTTTTCTACTGGCACATGCACTTTCTTTTCTACGACTTTCTCGATTACTTTTTCTACGGGGTATGGTTTGGGCACATGCACAATTTTTTCAACAATTTTCTCAACGGGATATGGTACCTTCTTCTCTACCACCTTTTCAACGATTTTCTCCACCGGATATGGTACTTTTTTCTCGACGATTTTTTCCACCGGATACGGCTTTGGAATATGCACAACTTTTTCCACAGGTATATGAACAATTTTCTCGACAATTTTCTCCACCGGGTATGGTACTTTTTTCTCAACTATTTTTTCAACTATTTTTTCTACCGGATATGGTACTTTCTTCTCAATAATTTTCTCCACCGGATACGGTTTAGGCACATGCACCACTTTTTCCACTATCTTCTCCACTGGCACGTGTACAACCTTTTCCACAGGATATGGCTCCGGTACCTTCTTAATTATCTCTTTCACATGATTATGATGATGATGGTGATGGTGATGTTTCACTTTGATCTTCTCGTGATGGTGCTCTTCTTCTTCGTGTTCTTCGTGCATATGTTCATGATGTTCGGAGCCACTTATTTGTGGATCATCATAAGGCACTGCTGGTGGTTTGAGAAAGGCGTGCGTTGCAAACGACTCTGACGCTTGAGTTAGCGGTTCACTGTGCGTCTCCGAAGCCGAGTTAAATGCAGGTGAGGGTGAAAATATGGGCGATGGAACAAACTCAGAATTTTGCTCGGATGGCATTTTTCTCGGCGGTTCTACAACATGTTCGTGCGTTTCCTCATACGTATGCAAATCTCTAGCACCACTCTCCCTTTCGGCGCTATTTTGTTGACGATGTTGATGGTTGTGATGTTTCGATGGTGCATTCAACTTCTTTTTCTTGTTATGCGCCGGTTTCACCACATGTACGAAGTGACGAAATTTCTTTGCACCGCGTTTACCGCGCAACGTGCCACTATCCTTGCTGGCATTTGGTGGGGGCAATTGAATTTCTACGCGTTTCGATTCCTCTCCGCGCAAATCCGAGGCGCTACCACTCGCCTCCTGAATATCGCGTTCGGCATAGTTGTACTGATGTATGGCGTATTCGTGGATCTCATCGCGTGGCAGGCGGCGTGAATTCCTTTTGGCTTGGCTGCTTGCAAAGTAGCAAAGGAAAAAGAGCAGCAACAGCGGCAGACGTATGCGATGAAGCAGGTGTTGATGAGGCTATAATAAGGAAATGAAAACATCAATAATTGACTGCGTAAACATTCCGGACGGCCATAGCTACCATGGGCGGCTGCAAATACATGTTATCCTTGCGGAGGGAAGACCTTGCGAATGTGTTTAATCCAAAATCCAAAAGAGTATCGCTTAAAGTTTTTGTAGTTTTTATCTGTTTTTTGTTTAAAAACCTTCCATCTACGTCAAGTAGTTGACGCTTTGCCGACGATATACGAACTGTTTGACGTGTTGCATATACTTTCGATATTTATAACCAACGCTGAATTTTTCACTTTCAAAGTTATTCCATATAAAAGTAGAACAATTAATTCCAGGCGCCTCCTAACGTATACGTACAACTATATATATGATGCGCTTTACTTTCAATTGTTGGTGTACGCTTATGTGTATGTATGGAGTCAAGTTGCGCATTTCGATTCAAGTGCAAGGCAAATGCTACTGTCTGCAGGCTTTTCTACCTATGCCAATTATACATATACAATACATACATATATGTTAGTACGTACACATGCACAAATGCGCATACATGTGTGCATGCATAGATATGAATTAAAAATACATACACAGAAAGGTATTTTCAATTAATTACAAGTTGTTCAGTTGCGCTTGAGCCTGAGCTTCTCTCGCTTCAACTTACCTTTCAACATAATGTGCGTGTTTAAATAAGTTGTAGATTGATCCAATGTGTTATAGCATACATATGTATGAGACACTATCTACATATGTATGTAATACTACATTAACTCATACTGAAAATAATTCGAAGTCCTATTGAAAACTTAATATGGCCAGTCTTACATAACATTGGCTGTATATTACTACACAAATAAACATACACATATACATACATACATGGGTGTGCATACCAAAAGCCAATTGCATGTCTATCGACAACCAGGTACCAAACGCTTGGTTGCATCCTCATCGATACGCTTCCTCAACTTATGATATATTTTATAGAAGCATTTCCCACTTCAAAGCCCAACGTTTATCTATTTGTTTGTATTATTTTCAGCATTAGCTTAAGCGCACAATGTTAAGAAATTAGCACAAAACTGTTATAAATTGCCACTAATATGTTTATAAAAATTATATACCCGTGTATATGGATCTAAATATTACTGCTAATCACGTACATTTGCGTACAATTTTCACGGCTTTAGGGCACAATCTTCCTGTAAACAATTTTTAAATAGTATGTCCGCTCTATATTGCAAACACATCCCTGATTGAAGTGGAGTATGTATGCAGATAGTAGGAATGCTTTTATGTGGGTGCGATCAAGTAGGCGAAAAAATTCATACGTCTAAAAATTGGATTGAAAAATAACAGAAAAATATATTACATCGCGAAAGTAGTAAACAAATAATGTGCAAATTTTAAATCGTAACTCTGAATTTTTTTAATATACACATACATATGTTATAAATCACTAATTAATATCAGCCATTCCGAATTAAACGTAACATGCTTCTTTAACGCGGTCTTGGATTTCACTCAAATTTTCCATAGGACTAAATTCATACCTTAACTAACGGAAATGTACTTAACTTTTGAAAATTAAAAAGTAGAGCCTTTTTAAAAGATATTTTTAGGGAAAAGTGAGGAAGATAAACAAACTAAAATAAGACTTGACTTAGAACCTTTCCTATGATACCCCACTTATGCAATTCGGATCAAAAAGTTTTGACTAACAAACCATCTTAATACCTCTTGGTGGGGACTACCACTTACATACTTCTGCTTTTTTTCATAGCAGAAATATCTCCAAGTGTAGAAATACCTTATGAAGAAGCATCTACCGTTAGTACACAGTGCGGCCGATTCCCGAAAAGCTGGCCAAAACTCAAAAAATTAAGTAATTGATTCAAAATTTCTTACTCGGGGGTTGTCGGGGTCGCTGATTACGAATTTGATCTTAAAATTTTGAAAATCCACCCCCTTCTACCCCTATTGGCCACCCCCTCACGTGAAATAGCGTATATTCTAGAACATAATCACGATGCATGTAAATTTATATGTTTTCGGGGTCGCAAGGTAGCAAGTGGTAGCAGCTGAATCTTGTTTTATTCAGTAACCATTACTTTTTTGAGTAACCTTTAATAGGTTTCAAAGCAGCATATGACGGCGTTGTATTACTATACAGTTTGAAAACTCAAATTTTATAAAAAAAATTGCAAAAAATGTATCTACGTATTGCTGCAGCTAAAAATTTTGTGTAGAGGTATTGATATGTACTAAAGATTTCTCGTATTTTACTAACCTTCCGAAGATGATTCCATTTGGTTTTGTTCAATTTACTCCATTACAAAATCTTTCAAATGTGTACAACTTTCACTATTCATCGACAGTAATACGATGCTCAAACGAAGGCCACGTTGCGACTGAAAATACAGAAGATACTTAGGGTACAGGACGTTGCTATGAACGGTTTTCACTACTCAAGGCATTACTCTAGCCAACCCAAAGACAAAAAAACTCTATCTAGAAACTTTTTTTTTCGACTTTTGGCCAGCTTTTTGGGAATCGGCCGCACTGTGAGGCGGTACAAAACTGTAAGCCCCTCCATTTGTGGAACAACATTAAGATTCACACCACAAATCGGAGGAGGAGGTCGGCCAAATATCCAATACAAGCCAATTATATATATATATATATGTTAATGGGATTGATTAACGCAAAACTTGCAAATAGGGTAGAAAAAAAACGTTTTCACAGAATTCCAAACAGGCTTTAGAAGAAACTATTCAACTGTAGATAACATTTATAATCTTGCGTCTATTGTACATCTAAAGTTTCATGAAAATCAAAAAGTTTAGGCATATTTTGTTGATTTCAAGGCGGCGTTTGACAGGGTGCCGAGGAGACCGTTTATTTATATTATAATCTTCGACAGATGGTAATATCTAGTAAAATAACGAACCTGGTAGAAAATATCTACGAGAATAGTAGATCTGCAGTTTGGACCGGAAAAGAAGTATCCGATTATTTTGAAACCTGCACTGGTGTGAAACAAGGATGTCTGTTGTCACGACTATTTGGAAAGTGGACTATTGGTTGAGGGCATGAATATACGTCTTCTCCTTTATGCCGATGATATTGTTCTCCTGGCGGATAACCCCAAAGTCAAGCAATCCAAGATTAATAACCTGGAGAATTACTGCGCTGAATGAAATATGAAAGTAAACTCAAATAAATCGGAGATGATGGTTTTTAGAAGAGGTGGACGACTTTCACAGGCAGAAAAATGGTGGTACCAAGGTGAAGAAATTAAATTGGTGGCCGAATATAAATATCTTGGTGTCATTCTCATACCCAAAATGGCATTCGGTAAGCACTTAGAAGCCAGAAATACTTCAGCAAAAGCTAGTATTAATTACACATGGAACGATTTTTTACCGAAGCCATTAATTCATTAAAATCAAAATGGAAGCTGTTCCAAGCGGTATGCAGAGCGATACAATTCTACGCAGCGCAAGTTTGGGGGTATCCCTTATTCGATGAAGTAAATAAACTTTAACGTTACTTCATTAAAAGAATCCCCAAACTACCCGAGTTCACTCCGAATTATGCAATAACATCAGAAACTAATTTAGAAGATAGCCACATTTATTCTTTAGAACTACACAGGAAGTATATCTGGAAAACCATTTATAAATACAATTGCAACAGACTCCCATACTAACTAGCACAAGGCATCTTAAGTAAAAATGTGTTTTGGCTTAAGCATCTGAACGGCACCGCTATAGACTGGCAAGATAGCTGTGTGGAACTTCTTACCAAAATGAAAATAAAAGATCTCAACATGGCAAGGCAAAAAGTACAGTCAGGCGAGACGCGAGGTAATAAACATTTAGACTACTCAAAAAGGGAATCATACACATATTAAAGAAGATATGCGACTAGCTGACATTGCAACAATTTTCAAAGCAAGATGTAGTTTACTTTAGCTAAATGCAACCACCAATGGAAATACCCAGAAAATATGCACCCTCTGCAATTTAAACGAGGAAGAAGATATACAGCACTTCTTAGGAAGATGTTCTGTAGTGAAGGAGATCAGAACAAGATACTTAACCCAGTGAAGCTAAATGAAGCAGAAGTAATAGATATACTTAATGGCCATAATTGGAAAGGCTAACTTGCTTTATATACTTAGCCTTACGCTATAGAGAATTTCTTATTGTAGAGTTTAATTTTTGATTAATTTTTGAGCTGTGACAGATAATATTGTTATTGCCACAAATTTATTATTTCTTTCTTTGTGTATTTATATATTTAAATGAACTATTATATAAATTATTGAAATGTAAGATGCAATATTTATAAATAAATAAAAAATTACTACTACTACTACTATATGTATACATACATACCTATATGTATCTATGCAAAGCTAATACAGCTCTTCATTTTATCGTCTATGATATTCGTGTACTCATAAAACAGGGCAGGTATGATGAGCGATTTATAAAGCGTGCTCTTGTTTGTTGAAGCAGGAGGCTACTTATCCGTTGAGTAGAGTAGCACTTGTTAAAAATAAAGGCTCGGTGTTGACTGGTTTAATGTTGGCCCCGGATCCAAAGTAAACGAAGTGTTCTTCAAAATAATAAATCTCAGTAAAAAAACAGTGAAGTATGAGCCGATACGCTTCGTCTTGTATCATCCAACCTCAGTTCCTTTCGCTTCACTTCTTCACTCAGGGTAAAAAAAAAGCAGGAGCCCGACGCGGTCAATGAGTCTCAATGATCGACATAAGCCAGCAATTGTAGGCTGAGATAAGAAATCAGGACTGAGCGATTTAGTTTCATAGATTAAAGCACTTTTTTTCATCATTAGATTAAAGCAGTCAATCGATAATGAATTACTCTGTCTGATATTTCGCTTCATATCAAGCGGTTTAGAGAGGTAATTCCCAATTATGACAGACAATTACTGAAAGCCATTCCACATATCCGTATTATGCTGCCCAAATCGTCGATAAAGTAATGATGCAAACCCACTCTTTTTTCGCAGGCCTGTTTAAATACTTGGCGTATCGAGAGTATCGAGTTGATGGCAGATCTATCAGATCTAAATAGATCTTCACAAAATACAGTCACTTCATTCACAGTGGTGTAGTATTTTACACAAGGTGCTCGATACCTTTAGATCATTATATACCGAATTAAGAAGACTAATTCCGCGGTGATAGGCGTATTTAACGAGTCATGCACGTTCTACCAGTTGGTTTTGCGAGTTCAAGCTTGCGAGAAATATTGACACAATGACCACACCATCGTTTTCGGCACGCGGCAAAGTTTATTAGCCTTAGTTTTCTGAGCGAAAAGGTTGATAATACATAATCTATATTTCGACCAATCGGAAGCAGCTCTTAATAAAACATGTGCTTTTTAAAAATATGTGGTTAGTCTCTTCTAATATCAATATCTACCTACTGATAGAGCATTTGGTGTCAATTCCTATGTTAACCCTTAACTGGTCCGGCGTCGTCTGAGAGACTACGTATATAAACAAATCCTTTTTATTTGCTACTGGAACCACCTACATATGGGTCGCTCCGCCTATTTCTTCCCCTATTGGTCATTAAAAAATAGTCACATTTTTGTCGATTTTGTTCAGTTATACTCTAAGTTAGGAACGATTATATTTGTGCGGTAGTCTGTCAGACTACGCCGGACCCTTTACGTTACTTTAGTGCGTGTTTCAAATATAGTGAGTTATGGCTGGGCCATCTAAACGGGTGCGTTTGGGCGATTGTGATTATGAAGAAACTCTTTCTAAGTGGAATAACGAAGACACTGATAGTGGTAGTGATATAGACGATGTGTCGGACGACTATAACATTGAGTCAGAGCATGACACTAACTCGGAATTATCTGAATGTGAGGAGGACAATGACAGTGATGAAGTGGACTCAACGGAAAGTGAAAAGAAATATATATATGGCAAAAATCGGTATAGGTGGTGTACTTCAGAAGTTCATCCATCATCTAAAGTCCGAAAACATAACATTGTGATGAAAGTTCCCATACTGAAATCAAAGGCAAGGATGCTTGGTGAGTCTGCAGATCCGCTAGCTATTTGGGGCTTACTTTTTAGTGACAATATATTTGAACATATTATGCAGTGCACTAACAAAAAGCTAAATTCGATGAGTGAAAAATATTCTGCTGTTTCAAAACACCACCTATTTGCAACAGATGGAACTGGAAGGGACATATTCAGAGCAGTTCTTAGTAAGAAAAGATTTGCTGTCCTTTTGGCTGCGATAAGATTTGATAATCGAGAAGATAGAGAAGAACGCAAAAAGGATGACCCTGCTGCAGCTATATCCTTCGTGTTTAAAAGTTTTATAGAGAATTGCCAAAGTTTATATGGATTAGGGCAATCTGCTACTGTAGACGAAATGCTGGTGAGTTTCCGTGGGAGATGCCGCTTTAAGATGTACATGCCAAACAAGCCAGCAAAATATGGCCTTAAAATTCAGTGCTTAACAGACGCGAGAAACAGCTATCTTTATAATGCTTATATCTATTGCGGAAAGGACTCGGATGGTTTTGGTCTCAGTGACGAAGATAAGAAACTTTTAAAACCTACGCAAGCAGTATTACGCCTAGCAACGCCGCTCTTCAACAGCAATCGCAACATAACTGCTGATAACTGGTATTCTTCAATACAGTTAGTGGACGTCCTTCTAAAGAAAAATTTAACGTATGTAGGCACCCTAAAAAAAATAAACCCGAAATACCACAGACCTTCCTACCCAATCGCAAAAGAGCTGCTGGATCAACATTCTACGGATTTAGGGAGGAATGCACAATAATTTCCCACGTTGGAAAAGTTGGAAAAGCCACAATTCTGATATCTTCCATGCACGACAGAGAATACACTGACCAATTAACTAATAAACCAGAAATAATCACCTTTTATAACGAAAATAAAGGAGGAGTTGATTCCATTGACGAAAAGTGTTCAAAAAGTACATCCAGTCGTCGTAGTCGAAGGTGGCCATTGACAATCTTTTTCCGTGTCTTGGATATTTCTGTGGTAAATTCTTATATTCTTCATCAGTGTTACAAAAACAATCCAATAATAAAAGAAAAAAATGTTTTTGGAAAACAGCTAGCTATGCAATTGGTGGAAGATCATATGAAACGGCGCATAACAATGATGAATATGCCACGTGAAATACGAACCATGATTAGAAGGATACTTAGAGTTCCAGAAGAACAACCAACTAATGATGAAACAAATCTTATTCTCCAAAAACGTAAGATTTGCCATATATGTCCTAGCAACAAACGCAGGATGACCAAATACCTATGCGTTTATTGCAAGAATCCAGTCTGCTTAGGGTGCACAGATCCAATCTGCAAAAACTGTATCTCAAACTTGTGAACTTTGGGCCTTGCTGGATACAAAACCACCTTCAACTTTCCATATCTTTATGAGTTTTATGGTTATATAATGATTTACAAATCAATTCTTAAAAAAAAATAGTTAACTAGCTTGTTCTCACTTTTTTATGATTTTCGGAAAGAATAAGCATTTTTTGTAGATGTGTGGTACATTATTTCTTCTTGTGTTTATAATTTGTTAGACTTTGCCCCAATTGCATGTATTTTTACTAAATATAGTTCATTTGTGTTCATAATATCGATGTTTATTAAAAAATAATAATAACTTTATGTTGTGTTTTATTATTGAGCTTCAAAACGTACTCGTCTCACAGACTACGCCGGACCAGTTATGTTACTCATGGAGTACCGGACCAGTTAAGGGTTAATACTATTCTACCAAGGATGATAAACTACCAGGTTTGCTATTTAGCAAATTAGAAATTTTTTTTCAGAGAACCTACCGGCATGCAAAGGACTGCATGTAAAACTTGTCCCAGTGCTGCCCTGAATGTCCTTTTGCACTTACTTCGCATCGAATTTTACGTTATTTCCATCGCAGCTCAAAGTGCAATCAGGTTAAGGGAGATTGGCCTTTGGAGGCAATCTCTCAGGGGACTTGGTAGCATTTTCGGGCAGTTAACACCGTATTTCCCCGAACTTTGAACATATCTCTCTATTCGCAAACTAGAGCTTGAGCGTCGTGCTAGGGCGATCTTTCCAAATAGGCAGGATTGCATTGAGAGGAAAACCTGCACCGAAGCTTTTACGACTGTCTTCACTGACGGTTCCAAGATGAAATAGGGAGTCGGAGCAGGGGTTTTCTCTAAATGAGCCAATATATCTATCTTCTTTAAACTGCCGAATACTGCTAGTGTTTTTCAAGCAGAAGTCTTTGCGATCCTGCAGCGCCATGCAAAATGCTTAGGGAACGCGGGAACGTGGGAGATATTAACATTTTCGCCGCGATCAAGGCTCTGACGACGCCATGGTGCAGAACGGAACTAGCAAACTCCTGTAAGGAGGAGATCAAATCTCTTGGGTGTGCAGGTAACATTTCTCTGATCTGGATTCCAGGACATAGGAACATAGGAGGAAATGAAATTGCTGATGAGCTTGCCAGGAAGGGGATTGAATTGGCCTCAGAGACCTTCTACCCGGGTATCAGCATCCCCTTGCAATTGTTAAAGGGGAACTGCACAAATTATTTCTTAGGAAAACGCAGAAAAGATGGAGCTCTTCTTCATGTGCTATTTTGAAAACCCTTTAGCACAGTACAATGTACGGAAGATTCAGAAAGTCCTTTGGACTCCTCGCCAATTAATTTCCAAACTCGTAGCTGTGTTTACCGGTCACTGGACGATCGGCACACACGCGGAAAAGCTAGGGTTACTATTTCACGCCCATTGCATAAGCTGTGGGGATCTTTCAGAGAAGGGCATTTTCTCTGTAAATGTCCGGGTTTGGCAGCTGGACGATTAAGATCACTGAGTGTCCCTTTCTTCGACAGCCTGGGCCAGTGCGCCAACCTAAATCCCATCAATCTTCTCCATTATATCAAAAGCTCTGGCTCGCTGTAGATATCTGCCTGTTGGAGGTCTTACAATGCTATCAAAACGGCGCTTTAGTGCTACTTGAGGAGTGCCAGACTGGCACTTCAACCATGTCACCTACCTGCCTACCTACCTACCGACTTGCGTGAGGTATTATAAAAAAGATCTTCAGAAAATGTTTTCAAATAATGCTTCAAAAACAATATCCAAGAAAATTCCTACGATACCTTTGGGGGGACTGGCCGGTGAAAAATTATACCACCAAGATTTTTTTATGTAGTCTTGTGTTCCTTATAGCCTTTGCGTTCTCCAGGGCCTTGAGTGTAGCTTGACTGGCTCTAAAGACTCCAATTTGTTTCCCGCTCCATCTTCTCTTATCTCTTCATCTGGGAAAAATTTCCATTTGGAAAACACTTGCCATCAATGAATCGATAAATTTTTGACTTCTTCAAAAGAGTAAAAATGCTGATAAGCCAAAACATGTGCTCTCGATCGCAACTAATTATTGGTAGAAGGCGTAATCTGAAAAATACGGTGGATGATCATCTCTTTTGCGTCATGAGCCGAACGTTATCATGCTGGGGATAACTTTTTCGTGTTTCTCTTGATTTTCTAAAAATTACTGTTCACGAATTGCGCCTAAATTACAAAAAAAAAAAAACATTTCTGGTATCGCTCTAAATAAAAGACGGAGCATAAACACAAGTTTCTATGTCAGCCATTGATATCAGTAAATCGGGATCACACCTCTGAGTTATCGTAATCAATTAAGCAATAGTTTATTAACACTAGATTTACCAGCTATTTAAGTATACCTTTTTCTACCAAAACCAGTCAAAATGACTGGTGTATAAGAAAAATTGCTTATTGTGACTTCCAATCTTTATTCACTCCTAAAAAATACAAAAAAAGTTGAGCAATATTAGTTGTAATAGACAAATGAATTTATAGACATCGTCAAATAGCAAAATTCTTAATTGTTTACAGTTTGTCGGTCAGAATTTCTACATAAGTAGATTTTCATGTGTGTACACTCTCCGCATATATTTTTTTTGCATGTCTTACAAATATTTGTCGTCTGATTATTATTGCAATACTCTATTTGGCACCATTTGCGTACAGAAACCGCGACACTTGTAGTTGGAATATCATATTCGTGAAGTTTTTGCCGTGCAGGAAATTCTTTTACTAACATAAATACGTGCCCCCGACAGTCGGTTATACGTTACCGGAACGACCTAGATTTACTATATATCCGGTCAAGGACTGTCACTTCAGCGCACACCTCGTACATGTATGGGGAATATTTTTGCTGCTACAACAACAACAACAACTAATCTAAACAGATAGTCTACAGGTATGAGAATGTGAAATATTTTCTCCCGTTGTGTTTTTGTACAATATGTTCAGCTGTTTATTCCGGCTATATTATAAAACGATACAGTTTCAGGTAATTTCTTAGCAGCTTTATCAATTTTGATGTGTTTATGCTTTGTACTTAGTATAAGCACTTTTTTATTTGGTTTGCTTTTATAAACGGTTAGTGGATTGGTACAACAAGGTTGAGAAACGTGGAAGTTTTCGAAAATTCCTTTTTGCTTGCACGTATTGTTAGCAACGAAGTATTTTTAGATCTTAATTTTAACGCCCAAGGAATACTTTGGTATACGTTTCAAGAAGCTTCATTACGACAAACTCGCTTAGGAGGTTGGTGCATTTCGAGACTCGTCTTTTTCTAAATACGGTTAGCTACATTTTTATGCCAGCCATAAATGTATGCCAAATTTATGTGGTTTGTTTGGCATATACGAAGTAAATCTGTATCTCGCCTTCATTGGAAACAGTTGCTCATCCACGGCAATATGAGCTCCCGGTTTGAAGCAGTTTTGACTGTTTTCAATAACTTTGTCCCAAACTGCTGAAACTAGAACATCCGTCTGTTTGCAAACGTTGAGTCCTCTGATTTCTTTTGTCGAAACGAGTGTATCGCAGAATCTGAATAAAATCTCGTCTACACACAGAGCTGGAGAAAAATGATGGTCCCCTCTTGTTGTTCTACAAATATTGAAGCCTCAAAGTATTTCCTCCGGACGTCTCACATGCGAACAATATTGCAATAAATACCTTCAATTTTGCTTGCGGAATTGCCCAGTTTTTCCCCAAAACTCGAGAGGCTTCTAACTCAGTACAAATACTTGTATGTTCCAAATATGTAATAGGAACACATTAGCAACGGCTCAATGCCGATAACGAAACGAACGAAGCTATTTGGCGATATATTCCTTATGATTCCTCCGAAATCACACGTTTCTGCATAGAAACATGCACCAGTCATTTTGACTGGTACTGGTATAAATGTCAACAATAAAAATATCTTTGTTATTAATATATATAAGGTAACATTAAGTTCATAAAATGTATTCTCCACTTATAGCTACAAAAGTCATAGCATCATTTCGGAAAGCAAATGTTATATGTAAATAGTAGGAATTTTGAATTGAAATCGCACAACCAGTCAAAACGACTGCTCTGGTAAATCTCTCTTGGTTGGTTGGTTGGTTTAAGTGGTGATTCTTCCAGAATTCAACTAGCGCTTCCGCACCATTTTGTTGCCAAATCCGCGTTACCAACTTGTTTGCCAGTTATTTTCAGCATGACTATATCCAGTCTGTGCGGTTCAGGAACCTTATCAGGTTGTTGACATCTAAGCCAGACAGCTGTTCCAGACTCTCGAACAGCGGTTTACCCAGGGTTAACATTTTGTCCTTCCATAGGGCAGGGTGTTAAGCCCTAATCCCCAATAAAAATCATTGTTAGTTTTCTTGTTCTCTGACTAGTATTTTTATTTAATATTTTTTATTTAATATATTAAACAGTTTTGACGTGCATACAATATATAAGAAATATGTACTAGAATTTATTTGTTTTTATATGCAGTATTATAAATAATTTGAGCTTCTCTTCTAATAAGAATCTACATTAAAATTTAGGAGTACGAGTATGCAAAATAAATAAATGAGGCTGCACAGACAAACACTCAAGAAATGGACACAACAAATAATATAAGTAGATAATGGAAAACAGTGTACAAATGTAAGTTGTAAGGTATCTCCCGAAATTGTTACCAACATGCCAAGACCGAAGTGAGAACTCTAAATAGCGATGACGAGGTGCTCAAGCAGTTTTTCCAACTTCTAAAAATGCTTA
This sequence comes from Anastrepha obliqua, assembly GCF_027943255.1. NCBI lineage: Eukaryota > Metazoa > Arthropoda > Insecta > Diptera > Tephritidae > Anastrepha > Anastrepha obliqua. The sequence continues at coordinate 50,687,215 of NC_072896.1, forward strand.
ATGTCGAAGAAAAACTAGTTATTAATGGAGGCAGTTTATTTTTCGAATTGAAAAGTATCCAGAAGTGTGGGAAAATAATTGAATCGCCTCTATTGAATATTTTAAACTCATCTGTAAAAACATATTAGAAGATATGGGCACCAACCTTTGCATTTCTCTAAGTACATTGATATTGTTGACTACTCCCGTAATTTTTATTTATTTATTTATTCATATTTTATTTATACTCATGTAACAAGATTCGAATGATCAAGTTGAAATGGATAAAAACATTTTTACAATGAACAATGGATGAAGGAAACATAAACTTCTTAGGTATTTTTCCATTTTCCAAGAATGATATGTCCAGGATTTTCAACAATCAAAAAGTAAGGGCATTGCTTTTGTTTATAGAGGGAGCAAAATATGATTCCGACGGAACTGATCTGCATATCGTCATTTGTAGATACACTCATAAAACTCGACTTACTTAGCGTAGTTGGGAGAAACTTACACAGAGGTGTCGTAAGTGTCGTATTGATTGTAAGTCGTAAACTTTAAATGACCACAAATATATTTAGAGGGTACGCAAGGTACCGTATATTATGAATTTTCACACAGATAAAAACAGTTGGCTGTAGTTTCAAGCACTCTAAATATTTATTTAACCGTTTTTAAACTGTTACGTTATAAGACAATGCGACGCTTGCGACACCTTGTGAAATATCAACTTCTAGCAGCGGTTGATGCAGTTAGAAAATGTTATTATTCATTTGTAGCTATTTAAACTTGCATATATATGAATTCCAATTTCTTAGGTATACACCTAATATGTACATAAGTAGTCATGTATGTATGTATATTTTGTATTGTATGACATGTATGTATGCATATTTGAATGTCTGTGTCATGACTATCTTTGAGGTTAGTACTTTTCCCTTGTTATGATTAATCTGTTATAAGTTCAGCCTATATTTTTTTCTAATATTGGCTTTTCTGCTTTCTCCGAAGCAAACAGTCGCTTGCTTGAATACAATTTGCATCTTTTTTTCAGTAAATGCTTTCACAAAAAATTCAATTCTTGTCTTATTTTATAATAAATTAAAAAAATATAATAATAAAAAGAGCACAACTGCATATAGTATATATCTTAAATGATTCTCAAGTGTCAGTTATAATACAAGAAAAATTGAAATGACTGAGTGGATGTGAAATTGCGAAAATTGAGCAGCTGTGTCTCAACTGAGTACTGAATAACACAATGGTTATACTTATATTCAGTTTGAAGAGAGTAAACGAAGGTTGATTCTACATACGAGTAGCTGTTCGTAAGGCTATACTACTTAGCTGATGGATAGTAATATAAGACAGTGTTTCCGGGCAATTGCCAATGTGATGCCTGCAGTTCAATTAATTGCAATAAAGTGCGACGGATGGCTGGTGCAGCGTCACTTGCATTCAAGAAAGCATCACGCACCAGCGACAACAACAACTCCAACTGTTGTGGCAGCTGTACTTCCATATCTTGACCGATGCAGGTGAGCACATAAAAAAGGCATTCGATCTGTAAAATAAAAATTTCACAAAATTTAGTACTTACCATACATATGTATAAATTTATAATAATTTATTAATAAATTTTCGAATAAGTGTGGATCAAAGCGAATCTATTCAAGGTGATAGCAGTAGTAAAAACTAGATTTACATGTATTTTGCGTTTGCTTTTGGATTTTAATAGGTACTTGATTATTTCCAATGGCTTGTAAAGAAAGAATGAATTGACAGATGGAAATGAAACTTCACATACGTTCATATGAAGAGTTTACCAACATGACAAACAAAAATTTAGGCCAGTAGCAAAGTCCTCTCTTATCGAACCGCAAAACTTATTGAACAACTTAGTACTGTTCGAGTAATGAGCATCGAAGAGGTTTGCGGGTACTCGTTACTCATTTGACCCGGCTATTCAGAGTACCTGCTCCGAACAGCAGATATTTTTTTATGAGACGTTTTTCATGGCAGAAATACACTCGGAGGTTTCCCATTAGCTACAGAGGAGCGACCGCTATGAGAAACCACTTTTTTTCATTCTGGTGTTTCACGGAGATTCGGACCTACATTTTCCGAATGGTAGTCACGCATCAACCCATTTAGCCGAATGACCGGCGACCGTTAAGTAATAGCTATACAATAATACAAAATACTTATTGGACATTTCATTGACATTTTTCTATGTTTTTTATTTGAAAACAGTTTTTATATCTCTAGAAAAGAACCATTATAAGTTCTCGATCTCGAACTGTTAAGATGTTAAAAGTAAAATGCCTAATGCTGCTTCACAAGGTCATTAACTCTCGTGAGCCCAAATGCCTTGTCGCACTAATTCAATTCACTAGATCGGCCCGATAACTCAACGTGCTTAGTATGAAATACAGTTGCCTTGTATCCGACGTCAGTTCTTCGTTTTTGCTGTTCGTCTTTGAAACGCTCTGCTAAAAAAGATCAAAAGCAGCGGAAGTACATTGCGCTTTAAAAATGAACTCCTACATTATTTTGCTTACTAAGTTGCCAATATGCACGTACACATACATATGCAAATAGATATGTAAGTTCTTCTAATGCTTCCTTGTTCTTCTCCTCCTACTTTCATCTTTTTACAGCCTAATATTTTCCCGTGCCAAAGCTTTTTCCCAAAAAACACCTCTATTTTTTATGTTATTTTTAAGCTTTTAGAATTAAGCTCAAACACTTTAAATAAGTTATGGTTGTGTGTTGACTAACAAATAAATATGTAAGTTAAAAGTTTTGACTCACTTACCTCAGATAGCGAGCGTACAGGTGGCATAACACAGTCTTCGCAGCATTTGGAGAGCAAAGTCAGCAGGACCAATGGCGGTGGTGCCCCTTCACATTGAGTACGCAGTTGCAACTGGCGACGTTTCAACTGGCAGAACATTTCGGTAAGGAAGGCCATGAAGGCGGTAAAGCGCAAACGGGAAGGTGATTTCATGCCTTGTATGGAGTACAGTAACTACAGTAGAGAACGTAAATAAATGTAAGGATATACATATTTACTAGATTTTTAAAATGAAGGAAGTTGTTAAATTTTTATAAGTCTCCAAATGATATGCAATAGAAAATTCTGCGACAACATTCTTACTACTTACTATCCTCAGTGAAATATTAAGTTAATTATTCTTTATTTATAATTAATTCTTATACAAGTCTACAATGGTCGTTTGAAAAGTCCGTGCAAAGTCAGATAGATGGTACTACTGACGCATATCGAGGTTATATTTAGTTAATAGTATATCTTGAAAGAGCATACACCAAGTTTCAGCCAGATCGGTCTGTTTCTATGTGTTTGGAATTCGTTTGAATCGAGGAAACCGAGGGATTTTCCTTTTTGATCACGGCAACGCATCAGCTCACACCTCAGCAGTTGTGGTCGCAATATTAATGGAAATAGGGTTTCAACTCGTTTTACATCACTCTGTTCTCCAGACTTGGCTCCCTCGGATCTCCCGGAATACTATTTGTTTTCTAATTTGAAGAGATGGATGGCGAGAAAAAGATTTTATCTAAACGAGGAGGTGATTGCAGAAACGAATCGCTATTTTTCAAGCTAAGACAAATCCTATTTTACGGAAGAGATCAACATACGAGAACAATGCAAAAGGAGACTATGTCGAAAAATAAAAAAGGTTAACCCCAAAAAATCAAGTAGTTTTTATTTTTGTACGGACTTTTAAAATGACTCCCGTCACATTTAAAATTCCCTTCTATACTACATTTGCGACAAAAATCACTTTTTTCCCGCGACTTTTTTAAAGTTAAATATGAACAAAATACGAAACTATGGTCTCTGTGTAGAAAATAAGGCTTTCAGTCGCTATAGCTGAGTAGGTTTGTGCTTGACTATCATTCGGTGTGTATGGGTACGCGAGCCACTGTGGACATGAAGAATCAAATGATTAAAAAAGTTGTTTCTAAGAGCGGTCGCTATGAAAACCATCTGCCGTTCGGAGTTGGCATTAAACCGTAGATTCCTCCATTCGCGGAATAACATCAAGATCTAGACATCAAACTGGAGAAAGGGTTCGGTAAATACCTATCGAGATATATATGTAAGGTGGCGCTGGAGTGAAAAAACGTATGGTCATGCCAGTCTATTAGTGCGACAAACTAAGTTCACCTTGGAGAGGACTGATTATATCGATGACTTTCAATAGAAATTTTGCCACTCTCTTTCTATCTCGGGAGGAATAGAGTAAGGGATTCTCACTAAATAACTTCGATACTACAGTCTACACAGATGGTTCAAAAAATGGAGTGTGGTGCTGGAGGTGGCTTAGAATAGAAAAAATTGTACACATTCGCAATACTTGCAGTGTCTTGCAGGCGGAAGTAATGGTAGTAGGGGAAGCTTGTAGGCTACTCACTGCAGACTTCTCCTTTAAGTGCAATATCGCTATTCTTTCGGATAGTCAAGTCAGGACTCATCTAGAACAACCCGTAAATTGGTGAAACAAAGTAGGAATAGCCTTACTACCTTGCGTGTAAGCCATAAAGTTACCTTAATCTGAGTCCCGGGACATCGGATCATTGAAGGAAACGAAAGAGCGGATGAACTAGCAAGATGGGGATCTTCCACATGGGTAATATTCTTGCTGAATCTTTTTTCACACCACTGGGTGCAATCGAGAATGCAATATCTTTAAAGTATCTACAAATCTCGGAATGCAGATGGAGAGACCAGACAACATGCAAAGTTAGCAGAACGTTATGGACCGCCTACAACCACAAAGAAACATCAACATTGACAGGACGCCGGAGACTCACGCCAGTCATAACTGGCTTTTGGCAACCCATAGCAAACCCCTGTTCGAGAGTCTCGAACAACTGTCTGGCTTAAACGTCAACAACTTAATAAGGTTCGTACACCGCACAGATTGGATATAGTCATGCTATAAATAACCATTACTCAACTTGGTAGCGAGGATGCGGCAAGAAAATGGCGCGGGTGCGCTAGTTGGATTCTGGATGAATCACCACTTTCACCAACTAACCAAGCAATGAAATATATATGAATATATGAGAAGCGGCCGACGTAGCCGAATGGGTTGGTGCGTGATTACCATTCGGAATTCACAGAGAGATCGTTGGTTCGAATCTCGGTGAAAGCAAAATTAATAAAAACATTTTTTTAATAGCGGTCGCCCCTCGGAAGGCAATGGCAAACCTCCGAGTGTATTTCTGCCATGAAAAAGCTCCTCATAAAAATATCTGCCGTTCGGAGTCGGCTTGAAACTGTAGGTCTCTCCATTTGTGGAACAACATCAAGACGCACACCACAAATAGGAGGAGGAGCTCGGCCACGTGCCTAACAGAAGTGTACGCGCCATTTATTTTTTTTTTATATGAGAAGTGACTTTATTACACTAAACAGCTGACAGTCGTTGTGTAAATTAAACTACAAACCTTCCCTGCTGTGTTCAACAAACATTCGTTTAAAAAAAATCGATTTTTGGGTAGAAAAACATTTTTTCTGGTAGTTTCTACCTATAAAATAAACATTCCAGTTGGAGCATGATGAGCATCGTATGAACCGCAGAATTTAATCGCTCAGGCACAATATTTCACAAGAGCGTATAATTGTTGGCATATGCCGATGATATTGACATCATCGGCCTTAACAACCGCGCTGTTAGTTCTGTCTTCTCCAAACTGGATAAAGAGGCAAAGCGAATGGGTCTGGTGGTGAACGGAACGAGGACAAAACGAAGTACCTCCTGCCATCAAACAAACAGTCGGCGCACTCGGGAATTGGCACCCACGTCACTGTTGACAGTTATGATTTCGAGGTTGTAAAAGACTTCGTTTATTTAGGAACCAGCATTAACACCGATAACAATGCCAGCATGGAAATCCAAGGTAGAATCTCTCTTGCCAACAAGTGCTACTTTGGACTAAGTGGGCAAATGAGTAATAAAGTCCTCTCTCGACGAAAAAAACGAACACTCTACAAGACTAGTATCATGCCCTTCCTAACGTATGGCGCATAAGCGTGGACGATGACAACATCCGATGAAGCGACGCTTGGAGTGTTTGAGAGAAAGATTCTGCGGAAGATTTTTGGACCTTTGCGCGTTGGCAACGGCAAATATCGTAGACGATGGAACAATGAGCCGAATGAGCTTTACGACGACATAGACATAGCGCAGCGAATAAAGATCAAGCGGCTACATTGGCTGGGTCATGTCGTCCGAATGGATACAAACGCTTCTGCTCTGAAAGTATTCGATGCGGTACCAGCTGGTGGTAGCAGAGGAAGAGGAAAGATCAGGCGTCAGAAAGATCAGGTGGAGAAGGACTTGGCTTCACTTGGTGTGTCCAATAGGCGCCGATTAGCACGAGACTGGCGCGCTTTGTTAAGCTCGGCCAAAATCGCGTAAGCGGTTCTAAAGGACAGAAATAATGACAAATGACTTTTCAAAGGTGACGCAACGTTTGCCAAGAGACGAAAATCTAAGCTGTGACCATAAGCGCTTAAGTACACTTTGGCGTAGCAAGATCAGTTCCTGTAGCTACAATAAATGCAAATAAAGAAATAAACTTAGTTACCTTTTCACGCTCCTGGTACCACTGTCGACATGTATTCAATAACGCTTCCAAGAAGGTTTCTTTCTGCTCTTTAGCTATAATATTAAGGCATAGTCGAGAAATGGGCAACGCGTAGCGCCGGCCCTCAACAGCGCGTTTAATGAAGTGTGACGTCAGTTCCATAAGCGCACGCGAGTTCAACTTGTTCGGATCCTCCAAAGCTGTATCGATAAGTGTCTGTATCTCGGGTGTGAATTGCCCGATATCGGTGACCTCATTCCCTAAAGCCAAACCCAGACCAGCTATGCCACGTGTTAGCGCGTCAGCAGAAGACAATGATTTGGAACGTTGCAGGGGGCTAACATTTATATATGAATCTGTACTTATGCCATTCGCTGCGGCATACTGTGACATGGCATTTAATTGTTGTTGCTGCTGTTGATAGTCATGCATAAGGTGATGTTGTCCATTTTTATGGCTGTGATGCTTCTGTGGCTCATTGGCGAATTTCACCCGATTCGTATTGGCGGTTTGCTGGAAACGCATACATTTATAAATTTGTAATACAAAACTATGAAAATTGTTTTGAATTGGAAAAGTATATAAACTGTGAAATAATGTAGTTTTCAGGCATACATACATGCACTATATTGCCACTGGATGGGGAATTAATCAGTGGAATCTGTTGCGATACACCGCCCGAAAAACGGTTCATGGCCATCGGGTGAGAATGTGTAACCAGAATGGGTCGATGACCGCCGACGTGATGCATTTTGTTGCCCATTGAATTATTTGACATGGGCATGCTGCCGAGCGATAATCCAGCCTGTCGACGATTAGCCATTGCATTTGTGGCGGCCATATATTGCATTTGCTGATGCAGTGCCACCGATGATTTTGATTGCGGGATCAAACCCTGAGGTGATGATGTCGCTGGGTAGATGACCGCCGACGAACTAGAAGAATGTTGTAGGTTGAAGTTAAGTTCTGTGAATGAAAAATCAAAAGCAAAACTCTATTAGCAAAGCCTTGCGACAGGCAGCAATTACCGAGTATCTCCGGCCCTAAATGTATCTCCTCGTGGAGGTGTAGTGCGTGTTGCGTTCGTGCCACCCATCGAGAATTCCTGGGCATGAATGTTTAACTTGTTCAAGACCGCCGGCGAAGTGGCGCCATCGTTGCGAACATCTGAACAGACGGGCGAGAGTGTAAGTAGATGAAAATTTCCCACAAACACCGACCGTACAAGTGATTGAACAAGGATCGAATTCGTTGGGAAGAAAGTGTTTTTGTAGATGTGAGATGTGTAGTAAATGAATGGCACAAAGTTTGAGAAAAACACAGAAAGAAAAAAGTGCTCCGATTAAAAAATTTTCCAATTCTAATTTCGAAAATGTGTGCACAGGCAGCTCGACTGCTAAAGCATTTGAAGCTGAATAAGGAATATTAATATGCAATAATTGTACAAATTGCTCAATTAAAATTGGCGCAGAGTTAGGCGAAGCTGTATAAATGAGATCGCATGGCGCAATAAGAAAGCGATTAAGTTTAAGAAAAAATCGAAGCGTGGCGCGAAATGTGCCCATAAAGGTATCTTAAAATTTTACGCGAATATGAATGGTGAAAGTTCTGTTACGATATTGCTCACTAAAGTTAGAGCTCTCTACCAAGCGTTCACCTACAAGATTTGCCAGCTTAATGAAGTGCTGAAAGGCATAGCACCTGGAAGGCTTGCCATGTAGTTCTAGCTTAAGGTCGAGTCGTAAGGTGTGGTCAGAAAGTTAAGGTTTTATGAGGTATGGTGCAAAAATTTCGATTTGGGACACCCCAGATACCCAACGATTAGTAATGTGGCATGGACAAACTAGACGCCTTGGTAGGGTTCAACATCCATCTAAACTTCTGCCGCTCTTTGGGTCCCGGCACTCGGTTGCGATGCAACTCTACATTGAACCAAAAAGGATCTACCCGCATTTAGTAATTAAACTACAGGCATCACGGAAATCCCCATAGTCGCTCCCAAGAACAAGTCAGAGCAAACTCCGAGGGCTCCTATTCTGTGTGGTACCGAGATTAAGTGTACGGCTAGACGTCGTACTCGAAGACTTCTACTAGTTGAGCTTCCATACAGGTCGGAACTGGTAACCCTTGTTTGGATTTTAGGCGCCTTTTTCTCGGGCAAATTCTTAGCCCCTCACCCGCTGGGGGAGGAATAGAGGGCATATAGTAAGGAGAGGAATTAATTCAAAGTTTCAGTCAAATCGCTTTATTATCGCTTCAGATATCGCTGATTAAAAAGTTAATCGCGCCGTGATAAAGTTCATCACCAATCATCTGTCTATCCCAGTTTCTTGCCGAGGAAAAATATTTAATTTATAAGTAGTTAATATACTGAAGCTGACCGCCGTAGCCGAATAGGTTGGTGCGTGACTACCATTTTTTATTTCTAATAGTTTTTTTCTATTTCTGTCAAAATAAAAAAAAATATTAACAACTGCGGCATAAATCTGTAGGCCCCTTCATTTGTGGAAAACATCAAGATGAACACGACAAATAACGCTCAAACACCCAAAAAGCTGAATAGTAATCTGAAGACAATCAACGCAGAGGCTGGAAAGGCAGAAAACTTGTTCCTCGATATGTGCGTTTGTGAAAGAAACAAACTGCAGAAACCTTTAAAACTTCATCTACGGCTGTTCTGAACATCTCCAAGGTTGAAATATCTGACACCAATGCCAGATGTGCGTCGAGAATGGTCACACTGCTTCAGAAGTAATGGCTTGTCGAGAGTTATGCGATTTTTAGCTTGCGTAGGGAGCAAACGAATAGATTTATGAACCGGGTTGCTACTGTCGAAATTTAGGCCCATAACTATAAACCTGATGATGAACTACTGGCTGGAATGATGATGGCTACTGTCTTTTTTTTTGTGAGTCTCAGAAGGCATGTTTTTGATCCACTGTAAGTAAAAATTTGCCAATTTTGCCGAAAATAATACGCTACTAAAAGATATGCTACGCGTGAGTATGATTCGGAAGTGCGTTATTTTCGAATCTCCGTGCATTAAGCACAAAAATCATAGAAAAAGTGTTTTCTAACAGCGTTCACCCTTCGGCAGGCAGTGTAAATCTCCGAGTGTAGACGCACACCACAAAATAGGAGGAGGAACTCGGCCAAACACCCAAAAAGGGTGTACGCGCCAATTATATATATATAAACTGCAGGAGAACTATTCGCTCTCTTTCTCATTTGTCTTTGGTATTATTAATGAGATAATTGATAGCCACTTTCTTCTAGAATTCATTAATTTTCACGTCGTTCAACGTAGCCTTCGGAATAATGGACTCTACATTTCGAAACAAGTTAGAAGTAGTTATCATGTGAAAAAAAATTTAGAAGGTGTGACCAATATCAGACCGTTAACCGGTTCTCAGCGAATTTGAAATAATCAGCTGACGTGCTCTGGTTCATGACAGCAGTTTTCATACGAAAAAACTGAGATTATGCTGGTAATATAAAAGAAAAATCAACACAGTCTTCGCTGAAAGCCAAACCTAGTAATCTATCCTCCTTGGTAGTTAAGAGAATTTATTTTCGCCTAAGTCTAATTTTATAGTATTCTTAAACGAATTTTACAATTAATTTGAATCAGATACATTCACTCTGTAAAAATACTTTTATTTTTAAATTATGGAAACATAATTTTAGTGTTATAATACATTAGATCTCGTAGTTCAAGCACAGAATTGTCTGTAAGTGAACTATTGTTACATAAGACGAATGTGCAATTAAATATGAATTTTAAACGAAATATGCAATAAGAAATCGATGTAATTTTATCACAACTCTTGTTTTGCATAAATAATTAATCTTTATTTTTCTATCATATAAATGTATAGAGATCCGGGCCCTACTTTTTAGATTTGTGTGGAATTCGAACTGAACTACATTTCACGAAAACTACACCTGGCCACAAGAGTACAAATAGCAAATTTGCATTCTACAATCGTACTGTAATTTATTTAATAAAAGATGAATTATTATTTTTTTAGTATAAGCTGGTTAAGAACAGAAACATTTTGTTACTTACTCGGTGGTCTATAAATGTCTATAGCAGGTTTTCCACGTATTTGTCCGTGCTGATTCGCAGCAGTTTGTACATTGAAAGCGAGACTGCGCCTTTTGTTGATATTCTGGATAGTAAAAATAAGTTAGACTTAAATAAAAGTATAATATAAGAGCTTTAATAATATTTTAACTATGACAGTTTTCAGAAAATTTAATAACTGCAGTTCTAAATAAATAAATATATACATACAAGGTGAAGTCTAAAATAAACAAAACTGAGCTTAAATAGAAATGGATGGAGCTTGGTTCTGATAACTTCAAGTTAATTTATTCAAAATAGTCCCCTCTGCTTTCGATACACTGTTTTGCGCGATCTAAAAGCTTTTCAACGCTCCTTCAGGATGTCGGTACAAGCCTTTTGGATGGCCTCTACGGACGCAAAATGTTTTTCCTTTCATGGCCAAATGCAATTTTCCGAATACGTCGAAGTCACAGGGAACCATATTAGGCGAATATGGTGAGTGATTGATGGTTAAAATGCCATTTCTAATCAAAAAATCAGTCACAAGAGTGGATCGATGAGATGATGCATTATCATGCAATAAGCACCAGCTTCCTCCTTCGCGGTTTCAGGGCGAATTCGACGAAAGCGATGCAATGAACGTTTCAAAATGTGGCCCGTTGGCACGAATTCCTTGTGGACAATTTCCTTGGAATCGTAAAAACAAATGAACATCGACTTGATTTTTTACTTCTCCAAACGCGATTTTTTGGGTTCATCTGGGGCCCTTCATTCGGCTCTTTGACGCTTAGTTTCAGGTTCATGTTGGAAAAACCACGTTTCATCGCCAGTTACAACGTTGTAAAGGAAGTTCTCGTCTTTTCTCGCCTCTTTAATGAGACATTTCGAATGTTGAATTATTAGCAATTTTTAGCCCTCAGTTAACTTACGAGGTGTGTTCAAAAAGTATTGTGTTTTTTCAAAAATTATTTACTTATTCATTAATATCTATTTTGTCCCCTTCAAAGTAATCCCCATGAGATATTATGCACAATCTTCGAAGCAGTTCAAAAAATTGTTTTTTTTATTCTGTTCAGCTCCTCCCTCGATGCCGTATTTATCTCGTCAATCGTAGCGTAACGTCGTCCTTTCATGGGCCTCTTCAGTTTCGGGAACAAGAAAAAGTCACAGGGGCCAGATCTGGGGAATACGATGGCTTTGGCATCACTAGTGTGTTGTCTTTGGCTAAAAAGTCGCGCACAAGCAACGATGTGGGAGCAGGGGCGTTATCGTGATGCAAGAGTCAATTTTGTTCTTCCACAAATCCGGGCGTTTCTGGCGGATTGCTTCGCGCAAGTTGCACATAACTTGCAGGTAATATTCCGTATTGACCGTTTTATCCGGTGGCAAGAACTCATGATGTACAACGCCCCTGCAATCGAAGAAAATGGTAAGCAATACTTTTACATTCGACCTAACTTGGCGCATTTTTGTCGGTCTTGGTTCGTGCGACAGCTTCTATTGAGATGATTGTGCTTTGGTTTCCACATCATGACCATAAACCCACGATTCGTCATCAGTTATGACCCTCTGGACCAAATTTGGGTAATCGCGGACAGAGTCCAACATCTCATTAGCAATGTTCATGCAATGCTGCTTTTGGTCAATCGATATGTCCAGGTCCTTAGCAACTTCTCTAACTGTGATTTGGCGATTGGCCAATACGATTTTCTTCACTTCATCAATTTTTTCGTCTGTTGTTGAAGTGCTTGGGCTTCCGGCACGCTTTTCGTAGTTCACATCTTCTCGGCCTTCTGAGAATATTTTGTACCACCGATAAACGTTGCTTTGGTCCAAAGTAGCTTCGCCGTATGACACAGTCAACATTCGGAATGCATCCGCGCACTTAATTTCGTTTTTCACACAAAATTTGATACAGGTTCTTTGATCCATATTTTTGAATAGGTAAAAATCGAAGACGAGCCGAAGCACGTACAAGCAAAGCAGCTGTCAACAATTAACTGAACATTCAAAATGGCCGAACCCGTCGGCATGAGTGAGAGACATGAGTACCAACATATCGCCACAAAAAAGAATCGAAATTCGAATATACGTAACCTGCAAAAATTCAAAATTCGCGATACTTTTTGAACACACCTCATATGCAGAAAGAAACGTGCACAGACTTTTCGTAAGCCCAAATGATCAGTTAAAATGCAATAAATCGATGTTTTGAAGATGCTTCATGAATTTCAACCATGATTTTGGTTAATTTTTGATAAATTTACGAACAATTTCGATGGAGCTTTCGGCCCGTATGTTCATTGATATTTATGTCCTCACAACCATCTCTGGTAAACCACTCATGAACTCTGGCACGAGATAGACAGTAATCGCCATAAAATTTTTTCAACAATTCAAATGTTTCAGTAAACGTTTTACCGATTTTAAAGCAAAATTTAATATTAGCTCTTTATTCGAAACTCATTTTAGTACAGATGACACAAGCATACTAACACTTTAGGCGCTATAACTTCGTTTCCACTGAACCGAATGTCACCAATCTTTCACTGGAAGTCAACTAGGGATGTAACTTCCAACGCACTAACTCATTAAAAAAATGGCGCCGTCAAAAACATGTTTATGACGCCAGTCTTGTTTATTTTGGACTTCACCTTGTATTTGTGATATTTAAAATTTCTATGAGTGTTTTTTCAGTGTGCCGAATTGTTATAATTATATTAATTTAGGGAAAAAGAAATCCATAATTCTTGCGTGAAATATATTAGTTGCGCAAATGGCTTAAAACTATTTTATGGCCGATCTTTAGCTCCTCGGCGATGCTACGATTACTAACATGCCGGTCAACTTTCACATTTAATTCTGTGATTTTATCGACATTATTGAAAATATCGATTTTTTTTAACATAAAAAATGCCTGAACGGAAGGGACGAAACCAAAATTGCACGTAATTAAGTGTTACAGTATCGACACCATAAACACCATTGACAATTTCAACGGCCTATTATATATAATCCGTCATTCATCTTATATTTAGATAATAAATCTGTTTTTAAAATCACGTAAAATGCGCATACTTTTTTGGGATACTCTGTATATAGTATAAGGATGTGACAAGAAAGTCTGTATTTGAGATCCAATAACAAAGGTATGCGACCAAGTGGGAAGTGTGCCTCCCACATGCATTCGCAGATAAACAAATACATTTTTCTCACTTGACAAAATCGAACTCAATTCACATGCTCACACATATATACATATGTAATTATGTTCACACACACCTCTCATAAAGAGTAAAGAAAACACATGTACGTATGTTGTTTCTTTTTAATTGCATAACGCCAAATACCCACCTGTTGATTAGAGGTGCGCACGAAGCTGCGTTCTCTGAGTATGGCGCCTGGTGTTATATTTGCCATTGGCTGAAATTCTGGAGATTTTCGTATTTTACGAGCATCATTTTGTTGATTGTTGAGCTGTTGTGTCGCTTGTGATTGATCCACTTTTTCGGCCATTTCAATTTTGTTTTTGCAATTAGTAACTGTTTAATCAATTTTATAATAGTTCACAACACTATTTTCTATTTTTGTTTTTGCAATATACTATACGTAATTTTTGATTACAGTTCCTTTGAAACTATAAAAATCTTTGGTTTTCTCAACACAATTTTCAAAATACAACTAGTAATCATGAATATTCAATTCAATTAAAATGAGTGTTTTTTGTTTTTAAATATCACAAAGTAATTTGCATTACAATCCTAAATACAATTTGATTATATATGTTGTTATATACATAGTATATTATTGAATGCCTAATGTCCTTATGCGGTGCAAGTACATGAAGAATTTTCCTTGAGTCGTCTGCAAAATAAGAGAAAGTAACTGGGTTAATAATTTTTTTGGGAATTTGAAAATTGACTTAAATAAAAAAAAAAGTTTTAAATGTAATTATAATAAATAAATCCACGGCGGCCGCCGTAGCCGAATGGGTTGGTGCGTGACTACCATTCGCAGTTCACAGCGAGAACGTCGGTTCGAATCTCGGTGAAACACCAAAGTTAAGAAACACATTTTTCTAATAGCGGTCGCCCCTCGGCAGGCAATGGCAAACCTCCGAGTGTATTTCTGCCATGAAAAAGGTACTCATAAAAATATCTGCCGTTCGGAGTCGGCTTAAAACTGTAGGTCCCTCCATTTGTGGAACACCGTCAAGACGCACACCACAAATATTATATATATATATAATATACTAATAGTTTTAAATAATAAAAATGATAATATAATTAATTTTTTTTCAAGTTTGATGCCTACATTCTTAGTCTGCTGGAAAAAATTTGTTAGGGGTGGTATTCAAGGATGATAGATTACTAGGTTTGGGCAATAACCATGGTGAAAAACCGAATTGTGGGTGGAATTCGGCTGCTACGTCACGGGAGTGATTCGCCATCCGAATTCTGCACGATCATTTCACACAAATTCACACACTCGTCCAATTAGGCGTTGTTCAGATGGCAACGAAGGGACTTTGTGTTAATTTTTTCGTATATAACCAACACATTCTTAGTTTTTTTTCGTAAACAACAGTTTCATTGCCCCGACCGCAACTGATTCTATCGAATTCGCTGATAGGGTCAGATATTGGTCACACCATTAAAAATAACTTCACCATGAGTGTTATACAAGATGGCGCAAAATTAATCACCCTATCGGAAGATTTATAATTTTGGCAAGTTGCGTCGTACATCAATCATATTTGAAACTTAAGAACTAGACAGCTGCAGTATACAAACAGACAAGCAATAGAGCGCGTAAAGGTGAAAGTAAAGATTTCCACCACTCAAAATCCCTTTCTTTATTTAGTAAACAAGTTATTCAAAAACAAAATTGGGTGATTAATTTTGAGCCACCTTGTGTATAGTTTTATAATACACATTTTTTGCTCTAAGTAATTTGAAAGAAAGGGTTTGTTGTGTCTTTGGTGCTGTCGGACCTATTGAACCGCCCAGGAAAGCAATCACCAGAAGCTGTCGTCGTTGGCCAATAGGAAAGGAATTTTGTTCTACCAGAACAACATCAAGCCACACGCATCGATAGTTACTCCATAAAGGTTCAAAAAGTTTAGTTGGGAGGTTCTTATACAGCCATCTTATGGGCCGGACACACAAAGTTGTAAGTGCGGTCAAAATAGAAAAAAGTTAGTTGATGCTTGAATTTAAAAGAAAAAATTATGAGAATTTTTCTAAATACCTCAAATTTATTAATTCCAAAACATTTTTACATATGTTTAATAATTTCTTATGTTTTAGAATCGTCAAAGTGACGGATATAAAATCAACAATATCTTCTTATTGATTATTATTTACAAGCTGTTCTAATTTCCTTGCTTTATTGTGTGACGTGATCAAGGCGAATCTATGCAAGGTGATAGCTGTAGACTAGCTGATTTGTTCTTTTTCTTTCGGCGTGTACATTCGGATGTTAGCGCAAATTTGAATTACGAAGCGTATTACTTACTTATAAGTTTATAATTTGAAATTTGAAATTTCGTAATGAATTTTAATTAAATTTAAAATTTATAACTTATTATGCATATTTCAAAATAAAAAAATATTGTTTTCTATTTTGACGTCACAAATAAATCACTTCATTATTTTCTACTTTGACGTGACATTCTAATATACAAAATGTTGTTGTTGACCTAGTCACACCACCTTCATTGAATTCGCTTTGACTGATTATTTCTAAGGCGGATGAATAATTTATTTTCACAGTATTGTTGATGATTGGATTGAAAAATACAAACAAAACCGTACACAATTCTCAAATTAAAATGTAAATAAACATCACATTTTGACAATTACGAAGCTAAGGGAAATAAAAAAGTAAAATCAGATTTTCTATAGTACTCATTTCATCTTGATTAGATTCGCCTTGGTTGTGACAGTTGGTAACTTTTATTTTCTAAAGGCTATATTCCTTTTGGTGTTGGTGTCGAAATTCTGTCTGTACAAAATTCTAAAAACAAAATTCTGCTTTTAAAAATTCTGCTTTTTTAAAATTCTGCTTTTTTAAAATTCTGCTTTCTAAAATTCTGCTTTCAAAATTCTGTATTACAAAATTCTGTATTAAAATACAATGTTAAAGAGGTAATGTAATTATTTAATTTATTATTATTATTATTTTTTTATTATTATTCGAGATATTAAATAAAAAATAATAATACAGTGCACTCGCGATAACTCGAACTAATTAAAACAGGCGCTGTTCGATTTATCGAATTTGTTCGACTTATCAATTGAGTGTGCTATGTTAAAAAAACAGTCATCGATATCGATTTTTTCAATTAAATTTATTTATTTATTTACATATGGATATGAACATGAATATGTTTAAAATAATTAATTCGTTTCAATATTTTTCATCAAATATTTGGCAGTCTTTGTGTCAGTTACACAAAAAAAGTCAGCTTTAACAGAAAAGTTAGGCCGAAAAGAAAGTTGTAATGTGTGTTTGTCTTTTCTTGCCTGCAGCAATGTTGAAGAGTGTTGACCTTTGCGGGGCTTACTTGTTCAGTTGTGGCCCACGGAATTACCTTATTGATAGAGCTAACTGCCCCCTCAGATGATATCCGCTCACATGTCTCAGTTGTGTTGTTAAACTCAGACTCAGAATCACTAGTTTCAATTATTACTTCTGTGTCGGTAAATTCGGCACCATCATTCCATTTGTTAACATCATAAAGCGTAAATTCGACCTGTAAATTGTGTTTTTCATATTATGTTCTTTCAAGATGAGTCCACTTATTGGGTAATTCTTTTTTCTTTGGGACAGAAACCATTTGTATAAAGCGGCTTTCATTTTAGGAAACTCAGAAGCTTTTAAAGTTCTCCTCTTCCCAGGACCCAAAAACGTGTTGTTTACTGCTTTTAAAATTGCCTTGTCTTTCTTTTTTATAAGACTTATGGTGGACTTGGCTACCCCATATTCCTTCGCTAGAGAAGTAACACTACATCCACGTTTAATTTTGTTAAGGACTTCAGCCCTCTCTTTTAATGTTAAACACTTCAACCTTTTACGATCCATTACTCACATGCACTGATACACTACAAATGACAAATTTAAAGCAATTTGGTCAATGCAAGATGTTGTTCCCAGAAAACTAACGGGATATTAACGTCGAAATATTCATATGGACAATACACTAGTATACATATAATTTATATACATATACTATTACATATGTATGTATGTACAAAATGTACATGTTTGAAAAGAATGTGTGTACAAATAAATTTGTTTTTTTGTTCGAGTTATAGCGCTTTAATATTGTTCGAGTTACAAACTAGTCAATAGGGAAAAAAATGTGTTCGAGTTAGCACGTCGTTCGACTTAGCGGCTATTCGAGTTACCGCGAGTGCACTGTAATAATTTTTTCTTCAGTTTCGATAGAATTCGGCGAGATAAGACAAAATATAGGAGTAAAATTTTTCGATATCCCGCGCTTCAAAAAAATAACCCTCATCAGTTCAACTCCGGCTACGCAATCCACAGTATTTTTGCGTAGAACTCTTCTAAAAAAAAAAACGAACAGCTGCGAA
The DNA here is from genome assembly GCF_027943255.1 of Anastrepha obliqua. Classification (NCBI taxonomy): domain Eukaryota; kingdom Metazoa; phylum Arthropoda; class Insecta; order Diptera; family Tephritidae; genus Anastrepha; species Anastrepha obliqua. The sequence continues at coordinate 50,705,488 of NC_072896.1, forward strand.
GAATTATTAAAAAAAGAAATGAATTAAGTCACACTACATATTTAAAAAGAATTGCAAAAAATATTGTAATTGGCTAAACTAAAATATTGTTATCGCTTAAACATACCTATATGTATATTTATGAATTAAATGTTTATTTTGTTACTTCTTGTATGACGAAAATCATAAAACTTGAATAAAGCAAAATTTTTCGCATTAAACATGCAGAATTTTGAAAAAGCAGAATTTAGAAAGCAGAATTTTAAAAATCCGAATTTTAGAAAGCAGAATTTTAAAAAGCAGAATTTTAAAAAAGTAGAATTTTAAAAAGCAGAATTTTTTTGCAATCTACAGAATTTTGTCATCTAGAATTTTGTAAAACAGAATAATGACACGCTCCCTTCCTTTTGTACTCCCTTGTTCGACAGTTTGAAATTATCGTTACTTAAAATAAAATTATATGAGAAAATAATCAAGAAACCACAATTGTGAAATTTCGGTAGCGAAACACAAAAATTTTCCAAAATTGTTTGCAAAATACTGTATACAGTTTAGCAAGAAGGAGAATGTAAATTGCAAGCCAAAAATTTTTGTTTCACATATTTGCCCCTTTCATTTTTTCATGATCATTTTTGTAGTATCACCTTCATTACGAATGAGTTTGATTTGCAAATAAACCCTGGGAATGTGGGCGCGGCAGTGAGCTAATCTATATCCTCCTTCAGATTAATATTTTTCTAGGTAAAACCAATGTGTAAACCGATTTTATCAAAATCGGATAACAATTTATATTCCCGCCCAAAAGAGCGGTAGGCATGACAGTACTTCAATCCTCAATTTCATATTTCTTCTTTCTAAGAGAAAGTAAAGTATTTACTAAGTTTTAGCGAAATCGGAGCACGTTTACTATTTTTGGCCACAACTTATATGGCAACGTTACACTGTGGAACGTGGCACCACCTGCGTATCGAAAATTCACAGAGCAAAAAAATATATGAACTGGCAGCGCAACTCAAAATTTTTTTTTATTTATAGTATATTGTAAAAGAAAGAATAAATTGACTATCCGCTAAGTTAGAAGAGCAAGTCTATTGTAGGATACTTTTTTTTTAATTTTAAGATGGTCGCTGGAGACGTATCCAGAAGCTTTAAGCTCAGTCCAAAGAAAGATCTGTTAATATACAGGTTACAATTTTAAACCATGTTCAAAAAGTTTCCGGAAAAATCGTCAGGTGACGCTCTAGGCCAACTGATTTGAGATCTGTTTTTTTGTTAGGTTGCCACATCTGTGATGAACATTTCTCCCAAAACTTTCACCTGATATGGCTCCCTGTGATTTTTTGTTTGATCGAGTCACAAAACCACTATGAGGAACGTATTTTAACAGCCGAAAGGAAGTATTGAAAAAATCGAATACGAATATGAAGGCTGTACCGCAAATAGAGTTCCAGAAATGTTTCTAGAGCTGGAACAAACGCTGGCATAAGTGCGTTGCAGTTTATGGGGAGTATTTTGAAGGTGATAATATCACTTTTGAGGAATAAACTTATATTTTAAATTTTCTGAATATATTCCGGGAACTTTTTGATGAAGATTCTATGTAAATACAGCTGAGGAGGTTGGTAGAAAATTCATAGAAACTGGTGATACCAAATTTATCATGAGTACTTGGCTGGTCAAAAGTAGAAGAATTAAATTTCAACTTTATTCTCAAAGGTTAAAATTGATCTTTAGGCGCTCTTAACTGCGAATATTCAACTCACGTGTGAAGTCAGTATTGTTGTACGAAAGTGAAACATGGCTGGTCTCTAAGACCATCACACAGAGGCTACAATCTTTTGTTAAAAAATGCCTCCACATCATCTGTAGAATATTCTGGCCGAAGGTCGCGGTTGGCCTAAGGTTACTTGAAGAAGGTCGCAAGGTCGCGCAAGGTCGAATGGCGCAAAAGCAACCAGCCAGAACCGTGTACGATGGAAGAGTCTTGTCGAGCTCCTATGATCCCGAGCGAAGTGAATAAGGATACAAAAAATTGAACATCATCTCTAGAGACAGGCTGTCTTACGTAAGGAGAAGAACCATCAGTTTTTTCATTAACATTAAGCAGTAAAAAAGTAAAAACGTGATTTTCTAGCTCTTCGTATTTGAATGGCTACAATACCATATACAAGCACATATGTATGTATGCTTATATGTATATGTATATATACATATGTTCAGATGTATGTATGTTAGCAAAGATTTTACATTTCAGTGTTATTTCCTGTTTTAATATTCCTAGAAAATCAATATTATTAAACAATAATTTGATCGAAATTCACTTCTAAAATAAAAGTTTCGTCACCACTGAAGTCATACCGGTATTACGCTCAAATTTATGTATGCGTGTACATACTTGCAAATAGATGCAAAAGATCAACAAAAAATAAAAATAAATAAATGCTTAAATTATGCATTGATTAGAGGCTTTTGGCTGAGAGTGAGTCATCATCGACAGTAATTGGTTCTTGGTCTGCCAGTGCATGGACGCTTTGTGGATTTGTGTAAGTTCTTCTTTGTGCAGTTTTCCTAGCTGACCAAAGAATAATGAAATATTTGTATGGACAAGTACAAACACATATACATGCACATGTATGAACATACAAGCGTAACTCACGATCTGAAACCCATCGAACTGGTTATGTATGTACATATAAATATATTTATTTCGCTAGTTGCACAAATAATTTGTGCTCGTACAGTGAACCAAAAATAAACTGGGACACTTGTTCGTGCTGATTTCAATCCTTTATAACTTGAGAACGGCTCAATCAATTTTCGAAAGGCAAAAAAGAATATGAAGTTTTCAATTACGTCTTTTATTTAAAAAAAACGAAAATAATAAAATATTTAAATTATTTAGAAGCTTTGCAGTAAACAAAACAAAAACTTGAATGAAAATGAAAATATGGAAATAAAGGAAAATTGATAACTAATATTATATGCACGGGCATCAGCTGTCTGTTAGCTAATGGCTAAATGACAGTCCAGAGTATTGTTTACAAGCGCGTGGAAGCATTTTGCCGAGAGTAAACGTGAAAAAAGAAAATCAGTAATGGATTTCAGCCGTGTAATTGCTATATATTTGGCTGAAAAATCACAACCAGCTATTGTTCGCGAACCCGAGCACCTTAAAGTAAATAAAGTTTTTTTTTATCGTACCATTACTCGTTACAATGATACTGGTAGCATCGCGAAACGTCATAAAGGTGGTTCTTAATTTTGTGTTGTTTTCACACATTTCTTACTTTGAATTGAATAAAAGTAATTTTCCAAACTAAATTTATGGTCTTGTTAATTGGTTGCACTTCGAGTGACGCATCCTGTATTTGCCCATATCTATTTAATTCCTGATTTTATGGAACTTTTATTACTAATCCGCCGTTTGCGCGATTCTCTTTCAATGTGTCGAATATGAATGAGATCTGGGCTCTGGGAGGATGGAACAATACTTTTTTTACATTGTAAATCAACCATTCCCTTACAATCAAGGCAGTATGCTTTGGGTCGTTGTCGTGCATGTAGGTGAACGTTGCTGGTAACTGTAACTTATTCCTTCAATATTTCTAGATAACTCATTTTAGTAATTGTTGGGACAGCTAGCAAGACAGACATTAAACAGACAACATTAAATACATTGTACTGCACTCTTGTTCGCTTTTTTTTTTCTTTAAATCTACCCGACCTCCGAAGAGATCTGAGTAGATCTTGTGGTGCCAAGGAACCAAGGTGGTCGCTTCTTAACATATCAGTGCCAAAGACCCCAAGCCTGACTCAAGCAAAGGCCGGACAGACGCATGGAAAGTGGTCCGCCGTCTTTCCACATACTGGGCAGAGTGTTCTGTCTGAGATGCCTACCTTTTCCATGTGCTTTCCCAAAGAAAGTGGCCCGTCATCAGTCCAACTAGTTGTCTACAGTCCCTTCTATGACAGTCGGTCGGACATGACAAGTAACATCAGTTTTGTTTATTTGCAGCCTCTCTCAGGCTGCTTGTGTGTTGAAGTATCCCGGTTGAAATAGCCACGGTTTTAATGGTCGCAGAAGGGAGTGGCAGAACGGGTTCTGGGCCAAAGAAATTGGACTCAGAGCCCATCCTAGCTAAAGAGTGAGAGGTCTTGTTACCCGCGATACTCACGTGTCCCGGGACTTGAAAGAAGTGGCTTTTTTATAGGAGTTTACGCCCTGCATTCGTTACTGTGCACCAAATGTCTGATAGTTTGTGGGTGTACGTCCACGATTGCCGAGTTTTTTAGTGATTTGGCAATGTTAATTGCAGAAATTTTCGATTTCTCTTTTATTAAACGTATAATTTTTCTCTTGGTCATATTTGAATAAATTTTGGAAACTCTTCCAGTAAGACTTCTTCTACGAAAAGTATGGTTTTCATTAGTATTTCCTCAAAATATTAAATACTGTGGAATTAGGTTTTTTCAAAATTTCCGCGATTTGTCAACAAATTTTCTCTTCGGAATCGCATTTCACCATAAGTTCTTTTAAATCACTCCATTTTTGCTTATTCTTCTTCTCTCCTAAAAACTTACAACGTCAATGGCAAAATGTGAGAAATAAAACTAACTTTTGCAGAACTGTTATGAAAAAATATCTTACTTAAGTGCTAAAAAATTAGGGTGTCCCACTTTTTGTTTGACTTTGAAAAAGTATGCTATTGCGGTTATTGCTTAAATATTAGTTTGGCGTAGGTTAAGGTTAGGTTGAAGCGGTTGTCCTGTGAGACACACTCAGGCTCATAGCCCATTGTCATACCGCGTGGGGAGTTTGTCGCTATCTCTCCTAAAACCACTGTGTGCTTTTCAGAAATTTTAGAATATCTCTGATTTCTGCAGAACTGAGATCCTCCAACTCATTAAAAAAATTTTTACCTAGAATAGTAAACCCATGTCTGGATAGAGCAGGACAGTGGTACAGTGGGTGCGAGATTGTCTCTTCTTCCTCCACCTCATCTAGACTACTTCTACAGAAATCATGTGTTTGCACACCCATCCTTTGGGCGTGACTACCATTAGGCAGTGCCTCATTATCACTGAAATCAGTGTGTTAAGACAATGCTTATTTTGGCTTAGCACAGATTCTGTGCGTTTAGCGTTGAGAGTCGGCCCCAATTGTCGGGCGATTCTGCAGGTGGTTTCATTACTCCAACTTTCGTTTGCTGCTCTTATGATTTCTTCAAGGATAAGTAACTTGCATGTGGTTTAAAACTCTTTTATTTTTATGGACGATCTTTAGCTCCTGGGCTATGTTACGACCACTAACATGCCGATCAACTTCGATTATTTCTGTGATTTTATTGACAATTTCAATATTTTCGACATTACGACATTTTTTTTAACAGCAAAAATGCCTGAACGGAATGGACGAAATCAAAATTGCACGTAATTAACTGATACAGTATAGCACCATAACATCATTCACAATTTCATCGGCTGCATCGAATGCAAGCCAATTCAAAGAAAGCCTGTAAAATATACCGAATTTTCTCTTTGTTGACTTTCATTGTTAAAACCTTGTAACTCACAACTGAAAGGAAACAAAAAACAGCAAACGAATTTTTTTAGAGTGAAATGTCACCTTGACAACGAGCACAAGCTTTAAATTGTTTCATCGATACTTTGCGAGATATCGATCACTACACACCGAGAAAATAATGGGCTTCTTTTTCCACAAACTAAATTATTCGATGAACTCCAAAACTTCTGGACCGATTATCATAAAAATTGGTATATGGTATATATGTATTTTTCCACGGAGAAGGTTTATAGAATATGCTCATTGCTGCCACTCGCCACCAGGTGGCGCTGCAGAGTAGCAACTTTGCCCCGTTCAACCGATTTTTTCGAAATAAACAAAATCAATAAAATGGTTTAGAATGAATTGAATATTTGAGTACTGATTTTTCTTTAAAGTTATTTTTCTTAAATTTATTTTAGTTGTGGGCGTAGCAACGCGCGCCGGGTACAGCTAGTTCTTTATATAAATATTAATTTTTTGAATATTAGTGTCCCAGTTTCTTTTGTGAGTCTTCTATACAAAACTTAATTCCGTGCCAGTTTTACTTGTAGGGATGAAATACGTATTGATTTACTGATTTACGTTGCTGATTTTGGGTGCTGACGGTTGAGACCCTACATATATTTTCCATTAGGAATAGAAAGAATTGATGATGATGATGAAAAAACATTTGTAGGTCCATATTTTTTCATCATCATCATCAATTCCTTACGCTTTTAAAAATATGGCAAGTTACACTTTTTAGTTGTTGTTTCACCTGTATACTTCTTACCAAGTTGGCCCATTTGTGACTCAAGCGAAAAAGTTGCTTAGATTTTGAACAAGCCACACTCACAGGGGTACAACTTCTGTTTGAGTTAGCAAGCGACTACTGTAGTTTGAGAAAGTGTTTTGGGTATAATTGCAATTAAGTACGAATATATACTTATACATACATACACATATATATTATATGTAAGTATGCACATCTGTTTTACTTAAGTATATCCACACGCTTACATTTTTGAATACGCTGTGGGCGCGCAAGTTTGTCAGATGATGTTTTCTTTTTCATTTTTCGTTCCTAGTTATTGAGCGTGAGATCAGCAAAATCTAATAAATAGCTTTTATCTACCTACGATACTTAAAAATCGACCACCTATTTGCAAGTTTAGCGCTCAAGAGCTCACCAGTGTACATATGAGTACAGACATTTGTAGGTTAAGAGCCGGCATTCGCTTCTAAGCTAAGCTGGTTTTGTTGTGAGTCAATCTAAAATTGCATTTTTTTTTTTTTGTTTACTAATCGAACACGTATATGTACATAGATGTGCTATTAATAGCACAGAAATTTTGTTAGTAGGTTTTGCGATAACTCAGAAACTCGTAAATGGTTTCAGAACATTACGGCAGAGTGCCTAATACTAATAACAGTGAGTTTTATGCTACCTTGGCAGCTACTTTAAATTACTCTTTAAACCTTAGCGGCTTACTTTGTGTTAAAAACTACCAGTTAAAAAGTAGGATGGGAAAATGTACGAAGGCTGTTGAAGGCACATTTATAAATACCTGTTGTACATACATAAATATATATATACAATGTATTTGTAGATCCAGCGACTATTCAACTTTAAGATAAGGGTCAAAAAGAGATCCCCAAAAAATGTTCATCAAATAGCCGGTTTCGAAGAAAGGGTATGGAAGGTTGTTTTCAGGGATGTATTGAGGTCGAGAAAATCAACTCACAGTAATTAAAGCGTATGATTATATTGACGGCCGCCGTAGTCAGTTGGGCTGGCATTCAAACGAGCACAGGTTATAGATAATTGCAGTCGCTCATGGACAGGCATTGGCAAACTTCCGAATGTATTTCTGTCATGCAAGAGCTCCTTATAAAAAAAATATGTCGTTCGGAGTCGGCTTAAAACTGTAGGTCCCTCCATTTGTGGAACAACATCAAGCCGCAAAATTCAAAGATAATAATTAGAAGGATATTTACATAACTGAATCATTTAAGTAATGCTAATGTATCCAAAGACACCAGTCGAGGATGTTTTCGTGCAGAAAACCTCATATTCCACATTGTCCAGGGGCTTGCATGGGCTAAGGCAAATTCAGATGGAATTAGACAAACGTAGTATTCACGGATGAATCTTCCTTTTGGATGAATAGTTGCATACATCTGTCCTGTGTTCTGCCGATAATACAGTTATGGATTATAATTATAACCATTATAGCTAATGGCTAATGTGATATACATTTTATTGAATATATCCAATAATTATAATAAGTCCATACAATGCAGTTTGGTAAAATCGAATTGGTCAAATAGTTTCCAAGTTATGGCGATCACGCTTCCATTAGACAGACTGTATTGATAACGAAGACAAAATTCGGTCCAGGAAAAAATTCGGTTGGTAAAATTGTATTTAATAAGAGCTAGAGTTTGTAACGTCAGAGACGGAAATATAGTTTTAATATATAGAAAAGTGTTAATAATATTTATGACGGACTTATATGACTTTACTTCATTTCTAATAGAGATATCATTTCATTGTTCATGCGGCGCATTTTAAAAGATGATTTAAATTTGTTTCCGTGTAAAGTGTAATTGACACAAAGAACAATGAAGACAGACCATTCACCTCACTTGGAATACGGCCAAACTGTCGCTCGAATGGTTGACACTGAACCCAATTTTTGGAAGCAAATTTTAATGACTGACTAGGCACATTTTAACCTCTCTGGTAGTGTGAATAAACAAAATTGCCACATTTTGGGAACTGAGAATCTACACGAGATCCATGAAACGCCATTGCATGACCTGAAAGTAACTGTTTGGGCTGGCATTTGCGCCAAAACCATCATTGGGCCATATTTTACCAAAAAAAACGAAACGGTCGATGGAAACCGATATCGATGGACGTTAGCTCATTATGTCTGCCCGCGAATGCGTGAGAAAGGTTTAGACGGTTAATGGTTTCAACAAGACAGTGCGCAATGCCACACTGCGAATGCAGCAATTGAATTTCTGCTACGAAATTTCCTGGGACGTCTAGTGTCAAAAAGAGGCGGCATCGCAACCAGCCGCAGACTTGACCAGCTTAAGGCAAACATTCGGCCCGAAATCGACGCTATAAAACCCGAAATGCTTGACAACGTGTTGAAAAACGCAGAAAAAAGATCGCAGTTTGTGATTGCTAATAAAGGTGGCCACTTGATTGATATTGTATTCAAAAAAAAAAAGTTTTAATAAATTGTAAATAACCAAACCAAATAAAAATACCTCACTTATAGAAATCAGTTTTTTTTTTTCAAAGTTATTCCATGTTTTCATACCAACATAAAAGAAGGCGCACCCTGTATAACACGATGGATTGGTTCCGCGTTGTAGGAAAACGCGATGTAGAAGTAATTTCATTTGCTGATAAAAATGATCAATTTTTTGTTGCAGAAAAATAAATTTCCTTCTTAACATAGGTCTTGTTTCCTATTTACTTGTCATGGCTGAGAAATACATATTTTCTTCTTATAAAAATAAGATTTATTTACCTTTCAGTACAAATATATATGTATAATCAATACTCTTGCACTTAAAAACTGTGAGTACAGTGTAAAGACACAGTACAGAAATATGTGGGAAATGCCACGTTATATGAGGGCGATTAATATAATAGGGAAATCGAAACATATTTATATCCAGATATATCCAGAAACGGCATACAATTTTCTAAAACTTGCATTTAATTTCAAGATCTAGCCAACTGGTACTGAGATTTTTTTACTATAAATTTAAAACATGTACATTTCCAAATTTCTTTTTCAATGAAAAAAACTTAATCTATACTAATATTATAAAGAGGAAAACTTTGTTTGTTTGTAACGAATAGGCTAAAAAACTACTGGACCGATTTTAAAAATTCTTTCACCATTCGAAAACTACATTATCCACAAGTAACATGGATTACATTTTATTTTGGAAAAAAATAGGGTTCCGTAAGATATTTGGATTTTTCGGACACAACCTGAAAAAAAATCTTATTTATAAAATAAAGTCAACTTTTTGTGTGTGTTCGCTAACCGGCCGTGTCTGCACCGAATTAAACCAAACTTACACACATTGTTAAGAAGGTATTGAAGATGGTTTCCGTATAGTTTGGATACCTATTGGTGGATAGGGCTCGAGATATAGGTCAAAACGTGGACCCGGGTAACCTTTGGTTGTGTATGTACAATATGGGTATCAAATGAAAGCTGTTGATAAGTGCTTTAATACGGGGTAATTTTCATACCTATTGATGACTAGAGTCTGGAAATATATGCCAAAACGTGGACCCGCCGTGTCTTTACATCGAATTAAACCAAACTTACACACATTATTAAGGAGGTATTGAAGATGGTTTCCGTATAGTTTGGATACCTATTGGTAGATAGGGTCTCGAGATATAGGTCAAAACGTGGACCCGGGTAACCCTAGGATGTGTATGTACAATATGGGTATCAAATGGAAGCTGTTGGTGAATGCTTTAGTTCAGAGTATTTCCATCCGCTCCGTGACTAGGGTCTCGAGATAGAGACCAAAACGTGGACCCTAGAATGTGTTTGTACAATATGGGTATCAAATGAAAGCTGTTGATAAGTGCTTTAATACGGGGTAATTTTCATACCTATTGATGACTAGGGTCTCGAAATATATGCCAAAACGTGGACCCGCCGTGTCTTTGAACCGAATTAAACCAAACTTACACACATTGTTAAGTAGGTATTGAAGATGATTTCCGTATAGTTTGAATACCTTTTGATAGATAGGGTCTCGAGGTATAGGTCAAAACGTGGACCCGGGTAACCTTCGGACGTGTATGTACAATATGGGTATCAAATTGAAGCTGTTGGTGAATGCCTTAGTACAGAGTATTTTTCATGCCGCTACGTGACTGGGGTCTCGAGATATAGGTCAAAACGTGGACCCGGGTAACCTTTGGTTGTGTATGTACAATATGGGTATCAAATGAAAGCTGTTGATAAGTGCTTTAATACGGGGTAATTTTCATACCTATTGATGACTAGGGTCTGGAAATATATGCCAAAACGTGGACCCGCCGTGTCTTTGCACCGAATTAAACCAAACTTATGCACATTGTTAAGTAAGTATTGAAAATCGATTTCGTAAAGTTTGGTTGTAATTCGGAGCAGTGGCAACGGGTACAGCGTTCTTTTGAGTGTGTGTTACAATGTGTCAGTGACAGTGTGAGTTACAATGTGTCAATATTTCTTTCTGATTTGGATGCCATAAGGAAAAAACGTAAGTGCAACATGTAGAAATTGTTTGTGAATTTTTTTGGAGTGGATTTTGGAACAGTGAATAATTTCTTACGAAATTTGAGAATTTAATGTGAAATCCGAATGAAATTATGTGTTCGTGGAAAAAACAATTTTTTTCGTTTTTTTTTTTTTGAAAAATATAAATGGATAATGGTTAAAAAAGCTCCAATGCTTAATAAAACATATAAATTTAAACGAAAAATTCATGGATGATCAGGAAAAAAGACGATTGTTTCTTAGTTATTCATATGCGTTGATTTGAAATTTAAAAACAATCTTCTTTTTTCCTGATTTTCAATTTATATTTTATATTTACTCAAAAACAAATAGAAAAACAAAAAATATTATTTATGCCAAAGCGCTTGAATAAAGAAATAAATAATATGAAAACCATATATTTTCTGTTCTAAACCATATCTATTCTATTTTAGTGTGCCCAGCGAAGGGGGGCCGGGTTTGCTAGTAAATGATAAACACATTCGCATGCAAAACCCGTGACGCATATAGGATTGATTCGAGTTGAAAAAACAATACTTGTTTGAACGGTTCACAATTAGGCTGGTTGATTGTGTCATTTCTTTTGAAATGCTCCGTTCTTTGTGAGAAATGTTTGCTATCAAGTGTCGCCATTACTTTGTTCCACCTATCTAAACTGTGTGCCGTGCAGAATTCGGCAATGTTTCGGAAATTATCGTAACCAAACATGCAAATTATGGATTCTATTCAGTTATTTCATAGTAAAGTTAGAATGCAAAATATTTTTATTATTATAAATAAATTAATAATTATTTGCAAAACTTAATTTATTCTTCCAAATTTACTTTCCAAATCACTCATACGCCCTGTAGCTCCATATGTGTTTAGATTGTAATAGTACCGCGGCTAAGTTCAAAATATGCGGTATTCTTGAAAAATAGAACCTAAATATGGCACGTATACTTCCGCTTATTAAATATGCAAGGCAACTGTAATGAAAAAAAACCTGGAGGTACTTAAGCGAGTAGAAAGAATTTGATCAACTATGCGGCAATGACGAACTTAATTAACATTTAACTACATACGGAAATGTGCGTTTATAGACAAAAATCCATGTTGAATACATAAAATGTAGTAGAAATATTTTTCCATATACAACTATTTAGTTATATGAGGTTTCCTATTAATTTTGTTAGCCTTAGCAGCCTTGCAGCTGATATTTCCATAGGAAAGCTTGCTATTTTTCGACGAACTCTTACTCAGAACTATTTCCATTTGACTGAGATTTAAAGCAAAGTTTAGAATATTTACGTGCACAATTATTATAGATTTTCAAGAATTTTGGTAGCGAAATGCCATCTTCTAACACTAAGTAGATAGGTAGGTAGAAGTGGAAGTCGGTCTTTAAACCAACTCACTTAGAGCGCTGACGATCAATTGTGATACTACAGTAGCAGCTTATCTGCTACTCCTCGTTAAACCATTTTGTTTTAATTGCAAACCCATGTATCTGGTGACACTCATATACCTGAGATCATCAATATCATTCAATAACGATTCGCCAGAGTATCTAAACCTAGACGCATGCAACGTAGGACGATGACAGAAAAGAAGTCTGACAGACTCTTCCCCCTTCTCATTCTTGCAGCTTCTGCAACATTCGATAAGAGATGTATGTTCAATCTTTGAGCGTGTCGACCTAGATGACAGTGCCCTGTTATTCAAAGCAACTAATATAGATACGTTTTCCTTCGACCGATTACGTAGAGCTTTTGAGCTCTTGACGTCCCATTTTGGTTAAATTTGTTTCGTAGCCTAACATGTCAGATTATCAACCCATCTCGAGTTGACTGAAGTGACAATGTTACTTGACCACGCAGTTTTTAGGCTGAGATGGGTATACCTGCCCAACTCCATGCGAAGAGGGAGCCGAGTGGTAGTACCTTCTCTCGCTAATTTGTCTGCCTTACAATTCGCTGGTATGTCACTATGCCCTGACACCCATATCAAATGGACGTCTAAGTATTCCGCCATCTCGTTATGAATTTGGAATTAGTGACAACCCCACCCAAAGAAATCGAATAGCCGCTTTGCTATTAGAATAAATATAGACTTCTCTAAAGGTAGTCACAGTGGTAGTGCTCCTCCTCCTATATGTGTAGATTTGTATATTTAATACATATACTTATACATATTTACTATTAATTATTGATCCGAACCAAGAACTGTAATAATTCTGGCTAGATTTGATTAGATTGCCGGTTGCAAATCCAAATCCTCTATAACGTCGCAGCTGAAATTACTATTACATGTTTGCTTCGGATGGCCAAACTTTGTAATCTACCATATGTATCATCTAGATTACATGAGAAAATTGGGACAGAGTTGACAAAGCGTTTCAGTTGACAAGAGGTCTGCATTGAGTGACCCAAATGGACTGATACAAATATAACCATAGATAATAAGTTGTCTGCACTAGATATCAAGAGGTGGTTTAGGGTTAGTTATGAAGTTACTCATAAGACTCATTCATAAGGTCTTTGTTTGTAAGTATTTACCATATAGGTTGAAATGGTGGACTTGCAGTCACGCATAAACCGGTGCGGTCCATATTGTCCGTAAGCATCCTGTTTATTGAAAATAGTTCTAGAGTAATTTTTAAATTATATTTTTCGAATAATACTTAGATAGTAATTGTTATTGTGAATGCTATAGCATCCACAGTGGAGAGTTAGTCAGAATAAATTACAAATTTTTAATTTTTATTTCTGATTAGATAAACAACGGAACCATGTTCTATAGAGCTGGGTTAGCTTAGTTTTATTAGACCATAGCGGTCATTAAGCTTGACCGTGAGCCTACAGGTATACAATAAAGAAGGCTTCTAATGAATCTGAGCATTTCCAAATCACCCATAAATTAGAGTCGTCGCACCACCTAGAAGAGTGAGCTTTCATTCTGCGAGAAAAGTTTTGCCCTTAGTTCTGCTTTCTCGAAAATGGATAAAGAGGCAAAGCGAATGGGTCTGGTGGTGAACGAGGACAAAACGAAGTACCTCCTGTCTTCAAACAAGCGCACTCGCGCCGGCGCACCTACGTCACTGTTGACAGCTATGATTTCGAGGTTGTAAAAGACTTCGTATACTTAGGAGCATCAACACCGATAACAATGTCAGCCTTGAAATCCAGCGTAGAATTTCTCTTGCCAACAAGTGCTACTTTGGACTAAGTGGACAATTGAGTAGTAAAGTCCTCTCTCGACGAACAAAACTAACACTCTACAAGACTCTCATCATGCTCGTCCTAACGTATGGCGTAGAAACTTGGACGATGACAACATCCGATGAAGCGACTCTTGGAGTGTTTGAGAGAAAGATTCTGCGGAAGATTTTTGGACCATTGCACGTTGGCAACGGCGAATATCGCAGGCGATGGAACGATGAGCTGTATGAGCTTTACGACGACATAGACATAGCGCAGCGAATAAAGATCAAGCGGCCGCAGCGAATAAAGATCAAGCCGGGTCATGCCGTCCGAATGGATGCAAACGCTCCGACTCTGAAAGTATTCGATGCGGTACCAGCTGGTGGAAGTAGAGGAAGAGGAAGGCCTCCTCTGCGTTGGAAAGATCAGGGGGAGAAGGACTTCACTTGGTGTGTCCAATTGGCGCCGATTAGCATGAGAAAGAAAAGGCCAAAATCGCGTAAGTGGTTATCGCGCCAATTAAGAAGAAGAAGAATTGTTGAGCACGTCGAGATATCGATGTAGAATGTTGTTCAGCAACATTTTGCGCTACAGCAGCAATATTCTCAACAGAACGTTTATTTCCACCAACAAAATCACGAATTTTGCGATATATTGTTGTAAAATTGTACATCTGTCTACTTGACAAAGAAAACATAAAAAAGGCAACGCCTAGGAATTATTCACTACTGAAATCCACGCGTCACCCGTATAATAGAACATAATGTATGGGAATAGACGCCCTCGTATTACATCCATAGATAAACTTAAATCTATACTCGCAGTGCCATGTTTTGTGGCTGGTACTTACTTTTATAGCAAATTGACCGTCTACCAAATTCTTCCTTACTCCGATTTTGTCGATCGTTGGTGTATATGTAGTTGTATGTTCAGAATTTTTGCTGCTTTTTTATTATGTGATTAATAATTCGCAGATCGTTTTGACTACAGAGACACGTGGTTTTGCATATAAATATACGATTTGTTATTTCAAGTAAAAATATGTTTGTATGTATATGAAATTCTTTATTTTAGCTCGTTGATAATTCTTAACTCGTTTTTTTAATCTCTTTTAATTTGTAAATAGTTATAACATAGCGCGACTATGCCACATAACAGCAACAACAGTAATTATAACAACAAAAACAAGAAGACACTAATTAAAAGTGTCACTTATTTATATTTTTTCTTGCATATTTGTTTTTGTAAAGTTACACTTGTCGTATTTTATGTGTAATAAATAGCCTTAACGTACACAGCGCCATCGATGCTTAGTAAATCGTTATTGTTACTGTAGTTGTTTATACATACATCATGGAGTGGTTGAGTCAGCCTATGGAGAATGCAAAGTGGGCGGCTTGCGCATTTGCGCGTTCTTGCGGTTGGAATTAAAATATTTAGGAATTATCTCTACAAAAACAATGCGGTGATGCATTTACTCTTTTTCACAATATAGGCTTAGTTAAAAACGCAAGCGGTGAGCGGCGTGAGAGATTATTTTGCATTACACTAAAAATATTATAGTTACGACTGGGCAACGCTTTCAGTTTGCTCAATATAATATTTTGTTTTCAGAATAAATATGATAGAAGTGGTGCTTGACTGGCACTCGCTGAGTAATCGCTATTGACTTTCGGTCACAGAGGCGTTCTCTTATTAGCCGACCACATGTGAAATGAGTAGTTCGTGCGTTGTTGTATTTTTTGCATTTTTGTTTTTCTATTTTAAGTTTATCTCTTTCAATTTTACTAATTGTATTTAAATCGATCGTAGTTACATATACAGGAATGCATACATACGAGGGTCATTATTTATTTTGTGAGCCGAGGAATAAAAAGGACATGAAATGCGCGGAAGTCTATGCATCAGGAGACATGAGCGTCTTTTGAACTATTGTCAAATTATGTGGGATTTTAGGGCAATATACACTTTCCACTACTAATTGGCCATGTAATATAGTATTTTCTGTATGATGTTAACAGTCTCTTACTTTCAAGTGCAACCGGTTTTGTTCAGCCTTCATGCAATTTGTCCATAAGCAAAAATCCTTAAGCAAAAAATATACAACATCAAAAAATTCAAATTTAAACAATAAAAATAGAAAACTAAGTTCGAAACACAATAGGCGTTTATTGTTATTATAGCAAAAACAAAAAATCAAAGCACGAAATTTTTTACCAGATTCGCTCAATTATTTGTTGACTGACAAGTTTGAAGTAACTGTAAGCCACACAAATCGCACTCAAAATTGACAAAACGTTTTAGATTGTATAAGGCTATTGTCAAATATATCAAATTTTTCAGCGAAAATGTCAGCAACCACTCAACAGCACTTACGGTTGGCAAGACCCGTAACATAAATAGTCAACCTCGCATTTTTTGTTACTAGTCTTAAGACGGCACCAAGGTGAATCTATTAAAGGTGGCATCAGTAAATCAGTTGACTTATTTTTTTTTTCTTTCGCCGTGCCCACGTGGCTGTCAGCACAGAATGAAACAAGGCGAATTCATTCTTTGTTTTCTATTTTGCTTTGACAATCAAACGTACAAAACATTGTTGTTGGTCTAATGCCACCACCTTTAATGAATACGCCTTGGGCGGCACTTGCTGGGATTTTTGCATTTTATACATATGTTGTTATTATTTGCTTTACTGTTGCGAGTTATGTGTACCTTTATTATTTTATTAAAATATTATATTTTATTCTGTTATTTTAATTTTTTATTCTTCATTTGACTGGTATTTTAAGTTTCACATTTTCCAATATGATTTATTGACAATATTATAATTTTTTTTTATATTCTCTTACTCCGATCTTTTGTTTATTTTTATGTTGAATTATCTTTAACAGTTGCGCTCAGCTTAATTGATCCAATGATCTAATGAATCTAATTGATCTAATGAAAATTTTGAGTGGACAACTTACCATACAGCGTATTTGACAATTGATTTATTGCAATATTCAAGCCACTACGGCCAGATTTAGTCAAAAATTGGACTTTCATAGTAGTCCATTCTGTAGTCATATTCAAATAACCAATGCTATGAAATTATCGACCAAACTATAATAAAATAAAATTAATTCCAACAGTATAAGTATTTCTGTTTTGTATTACCATTTTAAACATTTTTGTCAACATCAAGACGCACGCCACAAATAGGAGGAGGAGTTCGGCCAAACACCCAAAAGGGGTGTAAGCGCCAATTATATACAGTCTGTGTCAGAAGAAAAGAACCGTTTTTTTCTTGTAACTTCAAGATATATAATATTTCATTGCATAATAGTCCCACTCAAGGGCTACGACGCCAGTGCTCACTCAGGTTAGTGTCGTTGGAAACTTTCCCGTAAACGCAACCAAACAAAAATGAGTGAGAAGTACGCGAAGCGTTTTGAGGCGATATTTTTATGGACGCACTCGAAAGGGCCGAAATTATCTTACGCCGCGGCTGCAAAAGTAATTAAAAAAACAAAAAAGTTTGTTGTGATGTGGAATCAGCGGTATAAGGTGTACAAAATTCTTGATGACTTTTCCGAGAGGGGCTTGAAGCGAGTGACGACAAAAAAGCAGGATAAAGTGATCGTCCAACTTTTTAAGCGGGACCCTTCTTTTCGACTACGCCAAGCATGATCAGTTCTTGCTAAAGAGGGAATAGATGTGAGTATCAACACCATCGAACATCGACTGAAGGAGGCGAGCATATCCTACCGTCCCACATCATCAAAACCACTGCTCTCGGAAAAACACATTGAGAAACATCAAGACAAGAAAATGGCGTCACAGTATTGGACTGGCGTTCCCAGTCCCCAGACGCCAACTCCATTAAAAATGTGTGGGGAACTATGAAAACGCATCTTGCCGGAAGACCAGTCCATGATTTAAAGCAACTCGTGCGACAAGTTCGCAAAATATAGTCTTATTTATCGGCGAGCTTCGCAGAAAAGCTGGTTCAAATCATGAATAAGATGCTAGGCTATACTCGACAACAATGAATACTACACGGCTTATTGAGTAATTGCGACTCATAGGTTTGTATATACTTTCATGTAAAAAAATTTGAAATGTATGTCTTTTATATTTCATGAATAATCGAGGTTCCTTTTTTCTGACACAGACTATATATATATATTTTTTAAGCTCCCGAGCTCTTAAAAAACACCCGATACATAAATAATGCTGTTTTCTTGTTTTGGTGGTAAAATCTCGTATTCACTTAATTTTAAAAATAATCGAAGTCTTGCCTTTTTTAAATATTTTCTTGATATGATTGCGTAACTGGCACCGCAAAAATTGTATCCATTTAAACTTGGAATTTAGTAGTGTATCAATTAAGCTGTCAGCCGCTGTGCTATTTTTCTTACTTACTTTCGTTCGTTTTGATCGTAATCGCACCGGAAGAAGTACGGATAACATTTAACTAGCGCAATAGTTCTGAAATTCCGTTGAAATATATTTCATCACAATATTTTTATTTGTGTTAGTGTCACTTGATGTTTTAGGACTTTTTGTGTTCGAATATTTGTATTTTCTTTTATTTAAAAAAATTCGTTTTAGCCGTTTTTACTGCTCAAGGCGTATGTCGCTGATTCTATATATGAATATATTTTAATTATTTGTTGCTTAAACGTTTTCTACTTCCTCTAATACTGCGCACACACTTTCGAGATTTTTTTTCTTATTATTATTTGTATGGTTTTTTCTTACTTTTTATGTTTTGATTTTGTTTTTTTTGTTGTTTTTTGTTTTTGCTTTTAATTAGTGCTTAGAAATTTTTGTGTGTGCAACTTTGAGTAGTACGAAAAAACAAAAATAGATTCTTGCTTCGTTCAGTTTTCAGTTCGCGGTTCTCGATTCTCGTTTCTCGATTCTATCTACTATATTCCCATTTAGTTATATCGTGCGGCCGTCGTCTTGTATCTATTGGTAGTTGTTTGCATGTATGGATGTGGTGCCGCCTTCTTCCTGCGCTGCACCGCTCTTTGTATACGTCGTTATTCGTTGCTTTTTGTCTACGCCAGATCGTTTTCGAATACTCTACGGATATTTCTTCCGTTCGTTGGTTGTGAATTTCTATGTATCGCTAATCCGTTCTGTAGATTCGTTTTCCTGCTAAATATTATTATTTTCGTTTTACTTTTGCTTGTCTTTTGTTTTTCTTGCACGCTAATCACACTGGGTGAATGATGATTTTCACACTTTTCATCTAATAGATATGTATGTATGCTTGCGAGTATGTATGAAATTTTTGATTCTTGTGGGTCGTTGATATCCAAGCGCAAATGTGATTGCGTTATGCTAGAAGACACATACTACGATTATTCATATATGTATGTAAATATATGTGTACAAATGTATGTATGTACAGATTATTCATAAAGGCGTACTCGACGTCGTTAAAATTTTTTTTTTATACAAATGCGCTCTTGTGCATATACATACATACATATACATATGTACATATGTATGGGTGGGTATATTAATTGTTTTTTGTTGTGGTATATGTACGTAAGTGAATTTCTTCAGTGTATCTTCTTTTCTTCGCTAATCGACTATTTCGAGCACAAGCATGAATCACTGCTATTCGTTGCGTTGCTTAAATGTATCGACATATGTGCATACATATGCATGTATTTAAAGAAATAAGTTTAGAAACTGCATATATATTTTTTGATATTGGCGTTGACTGATTTGCATATTCAATCATATCTAACTTTATAATTTCGTATTTTCCAAACTTTTTTCACTAACCGTTATTCTTTACATTTACATATATTTATTGATTCGTTTTGGTTATTTAATATTTATAAGTAGATGATTTCGTTAACTCGCTTTTGTAAATATTTTTGGTGTTTATTTTTTCCCCCAACTCGTTTATAATATTCCTATGTAATTTTTAATTAGCAATCATTTGTATAACTTTCAACTGCATTAGAATATCCAAGAGAAAATTCACTTCGCGTGGGAATTTCAGAACAAACAGTGCGTTAACTTGCAGCTTAAATTAAATCATCGGCGCGATCAGAGAAAGACTGACTGTAGAATTTTCGCTCTACACAGTAGTTGCTGCCAACTGAGAGTTTCCGCTTCTCGCACAACCTCTATAACAATCCCCTAGCTCAAGCTTGGGGAATGTATTTATGAATGTATGAATGTATGTATGTCTGTATAATAGTTCTCATGAGAGTAAACAGATCGAGCGAACGCATGCGATCGTGGTTCGCTGCCGCTAACAATGACATAAGCGTTCCACTACCGTCACCGCCTTGGTGAGCCATGAATGGAAGACACCAACAACTATTGCTCCATACATACCCATACATACTATTAAATGATTTGCTATATTCGAATGAGTCAAAAGCCCACATGTATATGTATAAACATGCATGCATACCTACATCCATATATTAAAAAAATATTACAAATACATACATAAACTGTTTAAGATTTTGACGCACCCAAGCTCTGTTTTGACCATAGGCACTTTACGTTCTTGGCGCGCGCCAACTGATAAATCAATTGCTTATCGATGCGTTTACATACAAATACAAGTATATATTCATACATATGCCATTGTAATACCACTGTATATGCATACGAATGAAGCTTCTCACTGTGATAAAAGCCAGTGGTATTGAAACTTTTTTGTCTGAGAGCGCAATTACTTATTCCCTAAGTGTTGTTGGCCAAGACCAAGGGTATCCATATTTATTAATTGGATTAGATTCTTTTACAATTTAAAGCAATTACAAGTGAATACATATGTATATAAATGGCCGTTATAAAAAATTGACAAGTAGAAAGCTAAGTAGTACATTTTCTAGCTTCAACCATTGTGGCACTTTTACTTTTTATGAGGCAACTACAGGGTCCGGCACTCGAAGTGTAAGCAACTGCAGACCACTCGTGCAGCTGATGCACGGGTATCAGCTATCTGTTAGCTAATGGCTAAATGACAGCCCAGAGTATTGTTTACAAGTGCGCGAAAGCATTTTGCCGAGAGTAAACGCGAAAAAAGAAGATCAGTAATGGATTTCAACCGTAATAGTGTAATTGCATTATATTTGGCTAGAAAATCACAACCAGCGATTGTTTCTGAGCTCGAGTCCCTTAAATTAAACAGTCTTTTTTTTTTAACGCACCATTACTCGTTACAATGATACCGGTAGCATCGCGAAACGTCATGGAGGTGGTCATCATAAGACTGTAACGTCACGTGAAATGATTCAAAAAGTGAAGAAGTGCAAATCAAATGGCGAAAGAACTGAAAATATCTGACCATAGCATCCGCCGCATACTGAAAAATAATCTCAAAGTCAAGCCTTACAAGATCCAAAAGGCGCATGACCTCACACCAAAGCAGCAACAAGTAAGACGTGAGAGAGCGAAGGAGTTGCTTCGCTTGACCGAAAGTGGGCAATTTTCGAACATTGTGTTTTCTGACGAGAAAATTTTTCAAATGGAGTAATTCGTAAACTCCAAAAACTATATGGATTATTCGACCGGCCATCCATACCAGAATTTGAGTCATCGATTGGCCATCAGGAGGCAGCACCCGCCACAGGTAATGGTTTGGGCTGCTGTAACCGCACACATTTTTTACTTTGAATTGAATAAAAGTAATTTTCCAAATTAAATTTATGGACTTTTTAATTGGTTACACTTCGAGTACACTCTTTAAGTAAATATGTATATCTATGTATTTTTTACTGCTTGATTTTACAACTTTATCCAACCCTATTGAATTTATAAAGAAAGGTGTTTTCCGCCAAATCGCACGGTATTTTCCAATGCTATGTTGATATTTCTTTTTTAATTGTTTAGGTATTTTTAATAGTCGCATAAAGTTTTTGTGAGAAAATATCCATAGCAAAATTTTCCCAGTATTAAATTTGTAGAACCTTTAACCTTCTCATTTTTCAACAGACATTTTACGTAAGTTCGCTCCAAACATTTTATGTCGTATGCTTGAACATTATATTTAGCTCGAATTTATATTTTTAACGATACTTCTAATTTTTCGAAGCAACTTTGATCACAAATACGAAAACTTAATTTGGCAGCTTTGGTGTTTTAATATCTTCAGACGCCATAGTTCAGCAAAGGAATTTCCCACCCACCAAATTTTGCTGCTCAGAATGATGAGAGAAGTCGATTTATCCATGTTTGCCCGTCCGTCGATTCATGCGCACGATATTATTATTATTATTATAGTTTCTAGATGATATTGTAACCAGAACCAAATAATTCAAATCAGCCTTTGCATGCCCCAAAAGGATTTGGTTTTTCAAACCGCTGACGATGTACACCAAACTTCAAATTTTTAATTCGAATGTTAAATCCATTCTTCTGTATGGCTGCGGAATGTGGTTGACGTCCATACCTGCGACTCGAAAGTTGTAAACATTTGTGTACCGTTGCCTTAGAACCATTCCTCCTGTCTGGCTTGGATCTCAAACGAACAACTCCTTGATCGAAACAGACAAAAACCAATAGACAATGAAATATGACAATGGAAATGGAAGTGTATTGGCCATACACTACGAAAAACCAGCGACGACATAAATAGAATAGCCATTGACTGGAATGGATAAGGTTGAAGTCGCAGGGGACGCCCTAAAGAATCTAAGCGACGTAGGCTTACTGAGAAACTCAGAAATCGATGAATCTCTTACATGGACTCAAATTAAGCCGAAAGCCAATATTGCCCAACATTTGTTTCAGCACTATGCGCCCACATCCGACGCTCTAGCAATATACTTATATTATACTTATTTATATCTAATTGGCGCTTACACCCTTTTTGGGTGTTTGGCCGAGCTCCTCCTTCTATTTGTGGTGTGCGTCTTGATGTTATTCCACAAATGAAGGGACCTACAGTTATAAGTCGACTACGAACGGGAAATGGTTTTTATGTGGAGCTTTTTCATAGGAGAAATACACTCAGAGGTTTGCCATTGCCATCGCCCCATCGGGGGGCGACCGTTATTAAAAAAATCCAAAATTTAATGAAGACAACCAAGGTGAAATACAGATCAGAAATCCTCTAAAAGATTCCGAAACTATGGAAAGTTTCGATAAAGCTACCGCGTGGGCTGAGGCCAACACTACTGATAATGCTGGCATACTAACATTACGAGCGCTAAGTGAAATGACGATCCAAAATTAAATATCTGGACGCCAGAAATAAACATCTAAAAGAAATAAAATAAACATCTGAAAGTCACGGGCTAAACAAAGAACACTAGTTTTTTTGTTCAAAATTAGCTTTATTCATCAACGTAACTCCCATCAATAACAACTCAATCATTCCAGCACCACGCTAATATTTCAATACCTCTTTTGTATAACGATTTATCTTCTGCCTCTAAATAGGCCTCAGTTTCAGCAATAACCTCTTGACGAGGTTTTTAGATCTGCGAACAGCCAGTAGCCGCTGGGAGTCAAATCTGGCGAATACGGTGGATGTGAGAGCAATTCGAAGTTCAATTCATGTAGTTTTGCCATTGTTTTGATTGACTTGCGACACGGTGCGTTGTCTTAAAAATGAGCAAACGCAGCACCCATCTTGTACAGAGCTTTCTCATAGTCAAATGCTCATGCAATATAAAGCCAACGCGCTCTTTTAATATCTCTATGATGTCAGCTATCTCACGCAATTTCACTTTTTGATCATTCAAAACGATTTTGTGGATTTTTTTGGTGTTTACGGGGTGTTACCGTCTAATTGAGCGTCCACTGCGTTGTGCATCATTGGTCTCTACGACCACGTTTGAAGTCAGCAAACCATCGTTTTTTTTTTTGTTTCTGATGGAACGGAGTCCCCATAACACTTTTCAAGTCATTTCTTCGCTTGAACGGTATTTTTTCCCATCAAGAAGCAGTGAAGAATTAAAGCACGAAATTCTATTTGGTCCACTGTTTTGAAAATAGCAAAAGTAGCGTCACTCTTACCAAAATAACTCACGAACTAATAAATAGAATATCATGAAAATTTAATTGCTGTTTTTTTAAGGTCAGTACTAATTGAAAAAGAGTTGAATGCAATAAAACTAGTGGCGTCTATGTGTTAGGCTCGCGATTTTTCGGCCCATGTTTTAACTATTAGTGAATTCTTTCAATAAACATACATACATATGCATATTTCTATTTCTCTACAAATTTATTCCACAGAAAATGTCAACCTTGTTATTGTGAACGACCTGGATGCTGTGAACAAACCTTGCAATAATTAGTTCACTGTATCCAAACACGTCTGTAACTATAATAAAAATGTCTATAGCCGCACAAATGAGATGAGATGCCGCCATTATTCAAAATATGTGTACCATAACATTAAATATGTGTGTCTGTCTGTGCGTCTATGCGTCGCAGTTAGCAGTTAAATGAAGGCCTTGACTCAGTTTGCCAAATTAGCTATGGGAGCCCAGGTTCGTAGTTCTCGCGTGCTAAAGTTTGGTGGTCCATTCATTGCACGATAATAACTCAGTATTTTTTCGTATGTATGTACATATATATGGTATATACGTACTCTTATCACTATCGTAGCGTTTTCATTCTCATTTCCCCAAACATTGCCACTCTTCACAACAGCTGTGACTTTTGTGGCTCTTCTTCCGCCACTCCGCTCTTAGTGTTTACTCTAAACACATATGCAATATGTATGCATATGTATGTGTGTACTATACATAGATAATTTAGTTGGATAGCCATGAGCGGTGACAAAGCCAGTAGAGTTTTTGGAAAGATTTCTCTCAGTGTTTGTGAATTTTCGTTCGGTTCACTGTGGTTCGTTCGGCTTTGGGGTGAAATAAACGTAAAATATAGATTTATGATGCATTTCTGTTGAACTTGACTAGACTAGACTTTTATTGAATTGCAAACTTATTATTGGCTTCAAGAGGGTCGTCCAAATAAGACTAACCAATGTTAAGTTATAACTATAAATAAATGTAAACGATTAAGATAGTTTTGCTTTTCCTTTTTTCATCGAAATTCCAGGCGCATAATGTTTAGGGTAACCAGATAGCAATGATAGCTTCTCTAATTGTTATATTTCATCGGCTGTGAAAGCGTTTGTTCATGCAAAAATTATCCAGTAACTTGCAAGTAACTTAATTTCCGAGAAATCACTCTCAAAGAGAAAGAAATATATATAAAAAAGTACATGAACACAAAACCATTAACAATTTGCAAGTTTTACTCACAGCTGATACGTCCAGAATGTTTTTTTTCGATATTTCTCAATATTACAGCTTCTACAGCCAATTAACTTTAAAACGGTCTGCATGATAACTCATAGAGTTTTTAATATTTTTTAATGCGGTTTTCCTTTAAATATTCGAAAATGTTTTCTCTATAGATTTGATATTTTTATTAAAAAATTTTGTAAACATAATTAAAGTATGACATTTATGACGTAAAACGCGTACTTTCTTTAAAATGCCGTGAGTTGCAAAATTTTTCGAAATTCAAAAATCTGGCTCGACAGACTACAACTTTATTTTACAAGAAGTTTTTTACTTTTTACAGATCCAAGGAGAAATGATGCAGACCGTGGAGCAACTTTTTTTCATTGTACTTTGGGTCACGTGATTTTTTATATACTAATTTTCGTAAAGAAAAATTAAAATAATTTTTTATAGTTTAAGTACTAATAAACAATGTATACAATTTTTATATTCATTTCTATTGTTATCCCTTCTAAAAATAGTTTTTCTTTAGCGCATTTTTGGTGCTGCTGGACGTATGTAACCCCTCAAATTTTTGGCGCGAAAGATGACAAAAATTAAACAAATTTTCAGTTGTATCAAATCAAAAAAATAGAATAATAATAATAAAGTAAATAAAATACAAAAATAACGAGCTTAGCATCACACGATTTTATATTGTCTACAATCATTTGTTTCATTTCATCGTCGCTGTCAGTTGAAGAACATTCCTTTAGCAATTGCATTGTTGTGGCAATCACAGCTTTTTTAATATTTACTTTGCTTCCATTTATGCATGTATGTATATATAATATATTGCCAAATTAGTTAATAACCCAGAAGTACAAGCATAAAACACGAAATCACATATACCTTCAATGCTTTCCATTTGTATTTCGAAACTGCAGCAACGGTGACTGGAGGATGTGGTTCAGATGTGCATACCTCTATATCATTGGCCGATTTCTATTTAATATATGACTTCAAATAAACTTTATAAATTTTATCTAAAATATATTTACTTACATTATCCATTTTAATCACAATTTTCATTTAAATTTAAGATTTTGACTCAATTTGCAAATTTGAATTCGTGTTTATTTTTACTTTACGATTAGCTATTTTTTCAATTGCAAGTTCTTACAAGTAAAAACTTGCAACTTCTCCTCAAAATGAAATGTAATTACATTGATCTCAAGTAATTCTGAAATTGGGGAATCCCCTAATTATAAAATAGGCATTTTATTCGTAAGTGCATGAAAGGACTAAAATATTTCAGTCACGGTTTGGTTTTTGCAAAGAGTGTTTCGTCTTATGTTTTCTGGTGGAAATGAGTTCTAAAAAACCCGTGTGCTTGACATTAAAAAAAAAACTAAAATTCTCGGCTTTTTAAAAAAAGGCTCATCTGTGACCAATTTAGCAAAGAAATATAATGTTGCTAAATCAACAATTTCTAACATTGAAGCGAAAAGGCAAGTGATTTTAAAATGCGTAAACAACACGTATTGTGGACCTGGAAATAGAAAAACACTGCGTTCTTCAGAGTTGCCCAACATGGAGAGCGCTCTTTATCGTTGGTTTATCCGAATGCGATATAAAAACTGGCCAGTAAGTGCTCTAATATTGAAGTAAAAGGCAAAAACACTGCATGCAAAATTTAAAGAAAATGAAGCAAACTTCCTCGCTAGTGATAGATGGCTCCAAGGATTCAAAAAGAGGTACGGTATTCGTCTTCTTAAAATATCAGGTGAAAAACTGTCTTCGCAACCTCAGCTTAAAGAAAATCTTAAAGCTAAAATGGCCAAATTGGAGTTGTGCAAATTCATCGCACTAAACAGAGTTAATTCAGTGGGGTGCCAACCCTTATTCGGGGAAAACATGATCCATCTCGGAACGTAGTGCCGGCTCTTTTATATCTTTGGTCCTACCCGTCATGATATCGACAGCGAAAGTGATGGCATTTGTATGCTGCTACAACAACTAAAAGAAAACGTTCTCTTTACAGTCGGTTTTACGTTACCAGGATGACCGGAATTTACCTCAGCAAAAACGAAACAAAACCAAGTTTGATTAATTCTACTATAATAACACTAATAACAACTAAATCAAAAATCCTGTCACTTGGGCAAATCAGATTATTAAAAAAATTACAGCACAATAAATAAATGGAATTAAGCGCCTAAATTTTGCACAAAAATGCATAAAATAATAATTTTTATTTTTTTTTACTGACGAATTTAGTTTATAGAAAATATAGAGTATGAGCAAATCTTACGAACTACCGTAAAATATAGTGGGGCCTCGACAATGGGGTAGAGCATTTGGACGTTTTTCAGGAATGAAAAACTCACTTTAACTCTAGAGGAAAACCCATATTTTAGGTATGTTAGTGCTTATGATTTTAAAAACGGAAAAGTAAACGTTTGACGTTTTAAGCTTATTTATTTTGATATTTGAGTTTGAAAAGAAAACACTTTTCTTGTACACTTGGCACGTACATCCTTTGGTAGGCCTTTGGGCGAGCCTCTCTACCAATTTGGGGCTTGCGTTTTGGGAGATCTACAATTTTATGCTTGGAGGCAGATGGCTTTTTATGGCAAGCTTCACAAGTCTAAAATGGGAGTGGTAGTCGTGGAAATGACCATAAATGTGTTATGTTCCTTCAGCAATATAATGCACATCAGCTTAAGCGAAGACTCTAATATAAAACACCATGCCCGTGATCCCTAGGCATTAACTCAATTGAGCATATTTGCGACCATTTCGGCTAAGAAGTAAGAAAGCAAAAAAAAAAAAAAACTACCCAGCATAGAATCCCATAAAACAGCGATAGGGTTATCAAAAGAAAATACCTGACGGGTATCCAAAAAACATTGTACAGTCGATGCCACGGAGGTTACAAAATGTTGATAACTTCAAAGCGATCACAAGGGGGATACATAAATTTAACAAGGTTTTGTGTTAACCAACTTTTTATTTACATATTTTTTCTTAGTGTTTCAATATTGAATACGCCTTGGGTGTACAAATAGTTACGCCGTGCCTTTCATTTAATTCCAGTCTACGTTAAGTAAAAGTTTTACCAACAATTCTATTGTTCTCATGGCGGTGGATTCTACGTTATCGGAATGACCGGAATTCGTTTACAGTGTACTCTCTCTCTCGAAAAAGGGCTGGAAGCAAGAGAGTACACTTTTGGTTTGTTGGAGGACATTGAAGGAGCTTTTGACAGTGCTACCTTTGACTCCATGTGCTCTTCTATCAGAAGTTATGGAGTAGAAGAAATTATTGTCAGATGGATTCACTCTATGCTCTCCAAAAGACTGTTTACCATGGATAGAGAAAGCGATGAAGGTGGCAAGGATGAGGTTAAGAATGGTTGCCCACAAGGCGGTGTACTCTCTCCCCTACTTTGGTGCTTTGTTGCGGCCTGTTCTTAATGATCTGCAGGAAATTGGACACAATCAAGCCAACGCGGACGATGTGTGCGTATTAATCTCAGGACGATCACTTGAAGCTATATGCAATAAAATGCAGATAGCTCTAAATAAGATTGAGCATTGGTGCGAATTGGCGATTAGGTTCGGTAGGAAGTATGATGGTTTGATCCTAGATAGAGATCAATGGTTAAGTCCAGAGAACCTATTAAGGGAATATCAGCACATCTTCTACACCGACGGATCCAAAACCAATGATGGTAGCGGATCTGGATGGTACTTAGACGAAGACACTAAGTACTGCTATGCCACAAGACAGATAGCCACGGCATTCCTTACAGAAGTCTATGCCATCTTGAATATGGCGTACTGGCTAATTGAGAAAAAAAGGCGGAGCAACAGTATTGGAATTTGTAACATAGTGACAGTCAAGCTGCACTGAAAGCCCTTGGTTGTTGTTGTTGTTTTAACAGCATAGGCAGCCCTGTCAGTGTAGGCACATCATCGTTCGTCTTCGTCTAGCTCATCTAGGGGTTGGCCCAGGAAACGTGCTGTTTCGACAGGTTGGGTCCAGAGGGAGAGGGGGGTTAGATGAGTCGGTTTAATGGGGCATGTGAAGAGGTGGTTAGTGTCGTGCGGGGTACCTTCACATGCCGGACATGTGTTTGGTATGTCGGGGTCGATTCTGGATATGTAGGAGTTTAACCTGCTACAGTATCCAGAACGTAGTTGTGCCAGTGTTACACGAGTCTCACGAGGAAGTTGGAGCTCTTCATCTACAATAGGTGGTGGTTGGACTCCGATTACGGCATGTCACAGGACGGGAGTTCATGAAGGTGGTAACGGTCTCCCGGCGAATGTCGTTTATTGACTGTCTAAATACTGTCCGGTCCAGTAGGTTGCGGTCAGTTTTGTCCTGGATTTCGTCAGCGTAGTCTAGGAGATGTCTTCTGACGTGCCTGGGAGGCGGCTCAGGCTCAAGCAATTGTCTGCAGGGGTGAAACCTTCGGTAACATCCAAGCAGAAACTGCTTGCTGAGCAGTTTGTTATGCTCCACTACTGGGAGCATTTGTGCCTCGTCATGTAGGTGTTGGATGGGTGACATCAGGAGGCACCCGGTCGCTGTCCGAATGGCGGTATTTTGACAAGTCTGTAGCTTTGTCCACTGCGAATCACTAGTTCCAGGCGACCAGACAGGCGCAGCATAGTTTAGAACCGGCCGGCCAATTGCCTTAAATGTCGAAAGCAACAGTTCTTTGTCTTTGCCCCAAGTGCTGCCGGCCAGCGATTTGAGGACCTTGTTGCGATTTTGGACTTTAGTGGCAATTGCGGTTGTGTGCGCAGAGAAGGAGAGCAAGCTGTCGAAGGTTACACCCAAAATTTTGGGGTTATTTACCGTCGGAATTGGTGTATCATCGACTTTAACCTTAAGGGACAGCTTGACCTCCTTTGTCCAGGTGGTAAAGAGGGTCGCCGTGGACTTGGTGGGGGAAAGTTGGAGATTCCTCGCAGTGAAAAAGCGAGAAAGGTCGGTGAGGTAGTTGTTCACTTTGGAACACAGGCCATCGATGTCATTGCCCGACGCCATTATCGTGCAGTCGTCAGCGCATGAGATCAGGGAAACTCCCGCTGGTGGTTGGGGGAGCTTCGAGATGTAGAAATTGAACAGCAAGGGAGAAAGGACACCACTCTGCGGTACACCTTGCTTAATCTTTCTCTGCTTTGACGTTTGATCTCGAAATATCACTGACGAGTGCCGACCGCTCAGATAGTTCGCGGACCACCTCTTCAACCCTGGCGGGAGTGTCGACTGATAAATGTCATCTAGTAGCGTGGAGTGGCTGACTGTATCGAAAGCCTTTTGCAAGTCCAACGCTACTAGGACAGTACTCTCGCAGGGGCGGTTTTGGTTAAGCCCGCGATTTATCTGGGCGTTTATGGCGGTGAGTGCAGTGGTGGTGCTGTGCACTCGTCGGAAACCGTGCTGATGTGGGGTAACCCACGCTGCTATTCGAAGTTAGTCGGTGAATGTAAAACAAAACTGAACAGTGTTGCAAAACACAACTAAGTTAGTCTTATTTGGGTGCCTGGACATTGCTATGACAGGGAATGAGGTAGCTGATAAACTGGCTAATGAAGGCTCTGCAAGTATGCCACTAGGCCCTGAACCCTTTCTAGGCGTCAATTCTGCATCTATTCAACTATGGATTGACGACTTTATGAGGTCTGCCCATAGATGGCGTAGGTCTGGGTTGAACTCGTGCAGAGTAACCAAGTGTTTTGTGAAAGAACCAAACAGGAAAATAGCAACCTTTCTCCTAAAACTCAGCAGAAAGGACCTGAGAGTACTGGTGTGTGTAATCACAGGGCACAACGCCTGTGATCACCAGAGTGACCTTAAACTAATTTTTCCGTCCTACCACCCACATTTTATCTTTCCTCTCTCTCTAATCTCTAACCTCTCTTTTATCTTTCCTCTAACATCTAAGGGACTGAAAAATTTCTCCGCTAATGGATCTCCTCCGCTTATGAGAAAAAAATAAAAAAAGTTAAAATTATTTGTGACTGATCTTTAATATTTAACCTGTTTTATTTCCAAAACCAGAACAGTTATATGTATAAAAATTTGACAAAATAAACACAATTTTCATTACGATAGAGAAACACGAGAAATGTAAAAATCAAATTTGCTTATGCAAGGTATTCAAATTGTTTTCCTTTAATTTCGATATCTTGGAGTTATATTTGAAGACCAGTAAGCAATTCAAAGCCTTTGTGGTCACTGTGAAATATCTGATATAAAGAATAAGCGTTTAGTTTTTCACGTTACTAAATAAGCCACTTTATAAGAAGTTCACTGGTCGTCATCTCATTTTCTAGTTTATCTTCAGAAGAGTTGATCAGGGAGAGTTGCCACTTTAGTATTAAAATTTTGGAGGGAAAAAAGTGTTCACGTCCTATTACGGGAGGGTTGTCAGCTCAAAAAAGAAACATTTTCAAAACCCCTAAGGATTTTTGCGGTACTGAAAAGTGTTCGCTTATGAATGGAACCCACTTAAGAGAGATGCCCGTTACGAGAGATATATTTTGGGGAGAAGGAATTCTATTATTTTTGCAATCAACATTTTTGCGCAAATGGTTTAAAACTATTTTACGGTCGACGGCAACTTAGTTAGGGGGGAAGTTTCATCGGCAGTCGGACGTTCCCACGACAGTCGATTCTACGTTACCGGAACGAACCGGATTTATATCCGGCCAAGGACTGTCACTTCAGCAGCATTCCCCATATACATACGTATGGGGAATGTTTACGCTGCTACAACAACAACAACAACATCACCATGATGGAAAGAATAATGATTCTATCATTCTTGAGGTATCACAATGGGCCTTCGGGCAACCGAGTGTCTTGTCTTAGACAAGCAACCTGGCTAACCTAACCTGTCGTTTCCATGACAGTCGGTTCTACGTAGCAAGAACGACCTGGATATATGCGGCCAAGGACTGTCACTTCAGAAGCGTTCCCGTATATGTATGGGGAATGTTTATGCTGCTACACCAACAACAACCCAACCTAACCTTCCCCAATCTAACATTTTTCCACAGCCTGTCACTAAAGCTGCATTCCCAAGCTTTTGTGGGAATGTTTGTTTTATTGCAACAACAACAACAACAACAAAATCTCCCAAGAAATAATAACAATTAAAAATTTTTTAGAGTCGAATATTTCCGTTCTATTTTTATTTCTTTTTTAAAAATGTATGTGGTCTCTACTGCTTTTAATAAGTTAAGCTTTTATGTTATGAAGTCATAATTTCATTTTATTTATTTCCCTCTTCCTAGCACAAATTTTTCGTCAAAAAGTTGCTGCAGCAAAAGTCTGATATTCTTTATATTTTCGACGTAATTTTTAATCTGGCAAGCAAATAAAATCGTTCTGAATAAATATGTTATTTGAAAATGTCAATATGTAAGGAAAACCTAAAACATTTAACTGCAATTTTGGGGTTACTATGAAGTATAAAGTATTTGCTACTGACAATAATCATTAATACTCACAACACATTGTAGCCACATTGCAGATAAGTTGGTGTAAGGAAATATATATTTTTGTTTTGGAAAATTTTAACTTACGCATTAGCATACAATATAAATTCATAACACTTTTTCGTATATCCGGAATTTTTTGGGAATGTGATTCGTAGTTGCGCGCAACATATTCATGTACAATCCGAACATTTAAAATTTAAAAATTACACCAATAAATGTTCACAAAACCTCACATTCTCTTTTGCTTTTTGCTTTGTATGGAATTAAATTATCCCCCATCATATTACATGGAAGTACTCAATGAGCTGTTCATAGAATTATTTAAACGTTCCTCCTCATCTTTATCTAGACCCAGAGCCATGGTGAGTAGCCGTACAACACATTTTTGCTCTTGCACTTCACCTTTCTCATTTGAAGTGATTTCTTTTTCTAATTTCAGCTTTTCTTCTGCTACCAACTGCATACCCTCTTCGATAGTGCTTTCAGAGATCAAACGATATATTGTGACTTCACGTGTTTGCCCCATACGATGACAACGATCTTCAGCCTGCTTATCGTTGTAGGGATTAAA
The DNA here is from genome assembly GCF_027943255.1 of Anastrepha obliqua. Classification (NCBI taxonomy): domain Eukaryota; kingdom Metazoa; phylum Arthropoda; class Insecta; order Diptera; family Tephritidae; genus Anastrepha; species Anastrepha obliqua. The sequence continues at coordinate 50,738,816 of NC_072896.1, forward strand.
ATCAATATCATGTATGATGCACGTGTCGGCCGCTGTCAGATTTATGCCAACACCTCCAGCTTTCGTTGACAATAAAAATATAAAAACGCCTGAGTCTGCATTAAAATCATTTATCATATCTTGTCGTTCGTCAACTGCAGTTGAACCGTCCAGACGGAAATAACCATGTTTTTTTATCTTCAAATAATTCTCCACAATATCCAACATCATCGTAAACTGACTGAATATCAAAACGCGATGACCCTCCTCTTTTAATTTGGGCAATAGCGTATCGAGATGTTGGAATTTTCCAGAGTCGCATATTAAACTTGGTGGTATGGTAATATCATATAAATCCTAGATGTTGTTAAATTGAATTATTGAATAAAAAAATTAATTCGTATCACTTACATGTTTTCTACATAATTGCATCACTTGCAAGTCTGACATTATCGCCAGCTCTTCGAATATATACTGTGGATTTGATTTCTTAAAAGACGGCGCACAGGCTAAACGCTCTGAAAGTTTTTGCAACGTTTCGTCACTGAAATAGTGCCGCATTAAAAGCGGATGATTGGCAGCTTTTCGCATTTCCATCATAATGGTTACACCTGCACGATCACCGCTACAAATCTCACCCTTCCTATTTGAATAGTAATCAACCAGCTCGTGATAGTATTGTTTTTGCGTTTCACTCATCGGAACTTTGATCTAAAATAAATTAACACAATTTTTTTGTATTGATTACTTTCTCTTATATCCAATAATTCAGATATACTTACAGTGAAAGACTCTTTTTTGGGCAAATTATTAAGTACGTCTTTTTTGAGACGCCTCAGGACAAATGGCTTCATAATACGTTTGGCGCGTTCCACCTGAGTTTCCTGGAACTGCGACACATCTTTATTAGCACTCTCAGGCTTGCCTTTCTGCAATTGAAAAAGGATTGAAAGAATCAATAATTAATAAACGGGACAAACTACATACAGTATAAGAAAAAAAAAATAATTGGCGCTCGGTCAAACACCTAAAAAGGGTGCCGAGGGGCGACCACGATTAGAAAACACTTTTTCTTCATTTTGGTGTTTCACTGAGATTCGAACCTCCGTTCTCCGAATGGTACTCACGCTCCAACCCATTCGGCTACATACAGTATGCAAGTGTGTTATACTATATGTATAACATACATAAATTTATAAAAGCACAAGACTCCCGTAAAAAGCTGCTAAAGGGACAGAGATTGGCGGATAGAAAAATTGCAAATCCATCGCATACGACTTAGTTGCTAAAAAAAACATATATGGCCTGTGCCTCGATGTTGTTACACAAACGGGGGAACTATAGTGCCATCCGCTCTCCGTACGGCAGATTGTTTTCATGAGGCGATTTTTCATGACAAAAATACACCGTCAGGTTTGCCTTTGCCTGCCAAGAAGCGATCGTTTTTAGAGAAGCCATTTTCAATTATTTAATGTTTCATGTCTCACGAGGGTGTCCAAACCTGGGCCCTACTGAATGGCAGTCGGTTCTACGTTACCGGAACGACCCGGATTTATATGCGGCCAAAAACTGTCACTCCAGCAGCATTCCCCGTCCATGTATGGGGAATGTTTATGCTGCTAGTCATAGAGAACTGTTACGCACGAGTACTTAGAATATATAAAGTCTTTTATAAAACTATACTTTTGACATTTTTGTTTCAAAAACATACCTTGGCGAAAAGGCTCTTTATGTCCTCAATGCTTTTGGCGAAGAATGACGGCATCACAAAGCAAAGTAGTGACATTAATTCGAGTAGATTATTTTGTAACGGCGTACCAGTAAGTAAGATGCGCATTTCAGCGTTTATTTTTATCAAATTAGCATAGCGTTGGGTGGTCATATTTTTCAACATGTGCGCCTCATCGAAAATAACATAGTGTAGCTTACATACGCGAAACATTTTGCATTCCTCTGGCGTTGAACTGACTATGTGGTAACTGAAATTGAAAATGTATGCTAGATTTGTTTAAATACAGAACCGAAAAGATTTAACATACGTTGTCAGTAACACATCGAAACCTGTAAAGCCATCTTTGGCATAGCGTACACGCATGCGCCTTCGTTCATCTTGATTACCATGATATTTTTCCACTTTCAAGATTGGACACCATTTGCTTATTTCTGCTTCCCAATTGTCCAGCGTGGAGGATGGAACAACAATTAAATGCGCGCCTTTGGACAAATTGTTCTCCTTCAGATACGCCAAAAATGCAATAACTTGTATAGTTTTTCCTAGTCCCATCTCATCTGCAAGGATGCCGTTCATTTTCTGATTATGCATCACCGTTAACCAATTAAGACCAATCATTTGGTAGTCAGCTAATTTCATTCTATTTGGAAATGAAAGAGGAAAATAAATTGTAAGATATGTTTCCCCTCAAAGAATATGTTTTCTCTTATATTTATGCATGTACATAAATAATGTATGTATGCATATACATATATACATCCATATGAAAAAGTACTTCTTACGTACTCTTTGTTAAGTAGTTTTGGCTGTTCTACTATGCCTGCGCCAGTTTCAATTGCCGCCTCCAAACGTTTTACCATTTTGTTGCATTTCTCTAATATATTAGCCACATTGTTTTGTTTATTAATCAATTCTTGTGCCAAATTTAACAAATCTGCTGAGAGTGATTTATTGGATTCCAACTTTTTTAGTAAATCCTTCCAGTCTTTGAAAGGACGCAATTCCATAATTAAGTTTGCCTTTCTTTCGGACAGCATCTTTACCGTTTGTAATTCCATCAACGTTGCTTTATTCATAAAATCAAACACTTTCTTCCGCTGTCCTGTCATTTCGTTTGATGTTTCGGTATCACTCTCTTCACTGTCATACACTTGGTCGGTGGATGCACGTACTTCATCGTCCGAGTCCTCACAATCTGAATAGTTTTGTGCTTGTGCTTTTGAACGAGAAGAGCTGCCATTTTGAGAAGGTTTAACATTTCCGCGGGCATTATTCACTGAGGAAGTTTTGTTAGCGTAGGAATTAGGTTTTGGCTTGAAATGCTCCTTTAGGTAACGCAATGCTTCGGAAACGTTCCAGTCGTTACGCACCAGTGCATCTTGTATATCCTAAGCAATTAGAAGTATATTTTGACTTTCCGGTTTATTTAACAAAATACTTACCATTGCATCGTAATTAGGCGCTATTTTAACAGCAGCCAAATACCGGTCCTCCTTTTCTTTAACAGATAATTCCAATTTCACTTTTTTGGGCGTATGACTGTCGGCAGCACCATCGCTATCGCTATCCGCCATTACCTGTATACGTTTTTTACCTGGCACTCGTTCTGTAAACGCAACGCATGCAAAAACTCATTACAATTTGAAACCATTATAAATTGGTTGGAATTCTCGCTGCAGCTGCGGATTTCCCCAAACATGCCTCACTTAAGAACTATAGGGAAACAGCTGTTCTCACCTGTCTTATTGGCTGCAGGAACTGATTTGTTTAGACGAAACTGTCGCAAGTCACTGGCGAGACTCGTGGTCTTTGCTGGCGGCGGCTTTACCCCAGTCTCGGTTAGATCCCCAGTTTTTAACTCGCCAACTGTTGCCATAGTTTATATTATACTAATACTTTTAACAATTAACATTTAAAACTTTCGCAACTGATGGTAATTATACTTATTAGTTTTATTTTCACAACTCTTCAAGTAATCTTTCCAAGCACACCACTTTCCAGCAGAACTCAATCGCTGCCGCTATAGCTCTTATAAGTGCTTCTTCTTTTTCGCAACCGCGGAATTGGTTTCGCCAGATGCACGGTTGCATATTGGCATAACTTATTAACGGCGGGAACTTGGTAAAATAAAAAAGGTATATAAGGGCACCTTAAACAAGTAGGGTTGTAATCTGGATTTTTTTCTATTCTTTGGTCGCTAAATTGTCAAATTTCGTTGTTCAGAGGAACTGTCAATCTTTATTTATATATTTTGACATTCTAAGTTAAGTTGTAAATACTAAATACTGCTTTTCATATAATAGCCTGGGCAAAATATTAACTGCCCCTAGATTTTTAAGTTTCGGGCTAACGTAAGTTGAGAGCACGGAGTGAATCGCCTTGCCATGTTGCGGATTTTATAATTCTTAATAGTAAATGCAAGTGGTGGGCGGCCGCCGTAGCCGAATGGGTTGGTGCGTGACTACCATTCGCAATTCACAGAGAGAACGTCGGTTCGAATCTCGGTGAAACACCAAAATTAAGACGAAAAAAAAAACATTTTTCTAAAAGCGGTCGCCCCTCGGCAGGCAATGGCAAACCTCCGAGTGCATTTCTGCCATGAAAAAGCTCCTCATAAAAATATCTGCCGTTCGGAGTCGGCTTAAAACTGTAGGTCCCTCCATTTGTGGAACAACATCAAGACGCACACCACAAATAGGAGGAGGAGCTCGGCCAAACACTCAAAACGGGTGTACGCGCCAATTATATATATATATATATAAATGCAAATGTACAGAAATTCTTTTCGACGAGATATTATTTTATATGGCATATTAGGATACAAATTGTCAAACACGCGTAATAGAATATATAACAACGAAACATTGGAGTGTTAGGTAATCTTGACCAACTTCTTAAGTCAAGTTAAATTTTTAATTAAGTTAAGTTTAGGCTGACTAAGATTAACAGAGGTTTCAAAAATAAAATAATACTGCAAAAGTTTGAAGTAAACTAGTAGTTTTTTGTTAAGCGCCAACTTGGAGTGAGAGGGCGACTTAAGATTTTAAAATTCTTAATACGCCAGGATATTAGAGTGCTTCACGGCTTTTGCATTTTTTTAATGTGTTCTTTTTCAACCTTGCCACTAAATCCATCACAGGTTCGCTCTCGTGAATTATACGAAAATTGCATCACGGATTTTGAATAGCTACGTACGAAAATTCGAAATACGTAGAGCGGATTTTTAGGTAAATCCAATGCGAACTTTTACACGCTAAGTGCCGATTTACACACGGAGACATCTGGAAGAGAGACACTGGAAATTCAAAATTGTTTTCAGCTGCATTTTGACGTTTAGCATCTTCTGTTTCGGATATATTCTACTACCCGCTAACATGTAAAGCGGAGAACGTTCAACAGTTCCTTAAATATTTCAACGAAGAATGCAAACTCGTTAAATAATAAATAATTTGTTGTTTTATTTTTATTAACATATACATATATATATATATACATTTTTGTACTTAAATAAAAAAAAAATGAAATTAAAAATACTTCATATATAAATAATTAACTTAAAATTAACTTGAGTATTTAAAAATTGGGGGAAAAATTAGAATTCAACATAAACATGTCGCATAACTTTTTTAAATTAAACTTATTTTACTAGCAAAAATAATTCTGCATTTCCCAAGCGCGCTGATGTTTGTCATCGTTGATTTCTTCCGTTTGATTTAAAACCAACACAGAACTCAGAACTTTCTCCCCCAAAAGAAGAAAACGAATGAAGCAACTGTCAAAAATTGCTTTAAGATTGGAAATACGAATAAGCACCACAAAACGTGTCACCAGTACGAGAGACAAATTCCCTTCTCTCTTCCGCGGCTGTCCTTTTCCCCGAACAAAATGTTTCCCTTCTAAATGTTTCCCTGTGTAAATGGGCACTAATAGTTGTTTTGCAAAAACTAAATTTTGGTTTTGTAATTTGGTGTTAGAATGTCGCAATTTATAACAAATAAACAAAAAGAGATACAATACATATCACTGACTGTGTCATTCGAACTACCAAATCGGAAAGAGAAAAAACAAATCAACTGCTCTAGTAACAACTTGATGTATGAATTTGTCTTGATACATGCAATAGGAGTGTAGCGCAATTCTGCAACAAATTAGCGTCAATTTTCGTATCGGTACCGCTAGTACCGAGTTTAGCGATTTTACTATTCTGTGAGTTTTTTCATCGACTTTTATCACATATAATATTTGACAGTTGCTCTCCATGTTTGTTGCTTTCTATAAAGACAACGCCGTCGTTAGGTTTTGATGTACATGTTTTTGGGTTTTTTTTTTTAGTATAATATATTAAGTGGTAGTAAGTGAAACGCGTAAATGAACATAAAACAAAAATTGATTAATGTCAAGTTTGTAACTTTTTTTAGTAAATATAACGCAGTAAATCTTGGATGCGGTAATTAAAGGAGAGGAAACTTTCATTTTCGTTATTTAAATAAGTTTCATGATTTTTAAGTCTTAACATAGTCATAACTTTTGTATTAAGTATTGGGCACCACAGTCTTTTGTAATTGGCAGCACTGACAAGTTATGTATACATACGCAAGAAGTTATATGAAGTAAACTAAAAAAGCTTTTATTTTAGAGATAAATTTTATGAACAGGTTTTTTGTCGAAAATTCTAATGCTACGCCATTAGACATAAACTATTACGGCAAATTTTTCATTTAAATTAATTAGCTCTTCAAAAATTATATTACGCCGATTTCCAGTCTCACGATTTCCAAAAAATTACCGTGGTTTTGTAAACACAACTCAGCTTAATGGGATTATTCGTGTATTCACAATCAATTTTTGTGAATTTTTTCGTAAAATTCTCACAATGATCGAGACGTCAGCTAACCAGAACTTGATGAAATTGTTATTTCAAGGCATCCAATTTGAAGTGTGCAACTTGAAGTTGTTCTACAAATAGAGAAACCTACCGCTTCATGCCGTCTTCGAACGGCAAATGGTTTTTTATTACAAGAGTTTTCATGACAGAAATACAGACATCAAATATTTGCCCATACCTGCCTAGACGCAACTGCTCTACGCAAAAGAATTTTCTATTATTTGCTTCATGCCCAGAATGAGCTTCGAACCCGAACTCTAGAATGTAGTCATGCACAACCCAATTCGGCATGGCCGACGGTTAAAAACAATGTTAGCGGGACTTTGAAAAATCAGCCTTTAAAGGTTGAGTAAAAATACAGGGTGGGCCAAATAAGACCTACTAATGTTAAACACAAATAACTCTTTTATTTTTTGACATATTTATTTTTCTCTTTTTGTAGGTTATAATTGAATTGTTGGAATTTTATTATGGAACCACCAACAACGACCACCAACAACGACTACAATACGCTATTCGTTTTACACAATTAGCCACACAAATTAATTTTTTAGATATGGTTAAATGGTTATGTCAACAAACAAAACTGTAGATTGTGGGGCTCTGAAAATCCAAGGGCAACACCAACATGAGTTGCACCCATCTAAATGTACTGTTTAGTGCGGTGTTATGGCCTCTAGAGTTATCAGTCCATATATCTTCGAAAATGAGGATGAAACGCCGGAATCGATTTCAGGAGCTTCTTACAGAACATTGATTGAAAACATTTTGCGGCCAATGACGGAGCAGTATCCTAATTTGTGGTTTCAACAAGATGGAGCAACTGCGCATACCGCTCGGCAAACTATGGACTGTGGCTGATCGAGCGTCTGATTTCCAAAAATTCAGATTTCACTTGGCCACCTCGTTCGCCAGATTTGACTGCGCCCGACTTCTTTTTATGGGGATATTTAAAAGACAAAGTGTATCTTAATAAACCAGAGACTATTAGACAGCTGAAGCAAAATATTCGAGACGAAATACTGAGCCTTCAAACAGAAACATTATGTGGTGTAATGGAAAACGCGTTAAAAAGAGGCAATCTTTGTATCGATATTTCTATGGATATTTGTTAGATGTAATATTTCATACATAATTTCCATAAAATATATTCAATGTATAAAAACAATTAACCAAAATAAATGATTATTGCAAAAGTTATTTGTGTTTAACATTAGTAGGTCTTATTTGGCCCACCCTGTATATGTACATACATTCTTTACCTTTTGCTCTGCGAAAAAAATACATCAAATTCGGTTTTATTTTATTTCAACTTTCGATGGTTATGAGGCGGATTTGTCAAATATTCTACGATGCATTCTACTCCAAATTTATGCGCCGCTGCTTGGTCTGGAATAATTGTCACATGTTCCATATTTCTTGTAGGGATACCCCGTTCATCGCATCTAATATACAGCGGTGTTCCAAATCACACACATACATACATATACCACATTCTTCGAGGACCTTCACTCGTGTGCCAATCAAAAACTTTCCTCAAATGCATGGCCTTCTACACACTGAACCATCTTAATCCTAGTTGAAATAGCTGCGTTGTACTTCGATGCACACAAAGCCATCTGTTTCATCTTCTGAAATTGCACTTGTATCCCCAATATAAAATCGTGGAGTGTAAAGAGTTGGCTTAAAAAAATTGGACTACGTTAGATTAAAGCGGCAGCTGTTGAAGCTACCGGAATATTTATACCAAAGAGGGAGATCGCATATTTTGGTAAAATGTAATTTGAACTGGCTGTTGATTTTTGAAATAAAACAAACTCATTGGCTATAGCGCGGAGAAGGTTGAAACATCTCGCCAAATTACAGCCAGAAGAAAGGTAAATACGCTCAGCCCAATGCAGCTCTGTCTTAAGTTTAATCAGGGAACTGGGTTTTGTTGAAGTACGGTGATGAGTAGAGGGCACAAAAGGCCATGAGGTCGAAGTGCAAATCTCAAATTTATCTACTACCGTACTAGTTTGCGCTATTAATTTTACCGTAAAGTACTATGTATTATCATCTCAATCATGCACTTCTTTTTCTTCTTAATTGGCGCGAAAAACGCTGTCGCGATTTTAGCCGAGTTTAACAAAGCGCACCAGTCGTTTCTTTCTCCAGTTGGGCACACCAAGTAAAACCAATTCCTTCTCTATCTGATCTTTCCAACCCAGAGGAGGCCTTTATCTTCCTCTACTACCAACAACAGGTACCGCATCGAATACTTTCTGAGCTGGAACATTTGTATACATTCGGACGACATGACCCAGCCGAGTATTCGTATTTAAATGGAATGGATCATATCAGTTGACTACCGATCGACTAGTCGACTTTTTTTATAGAAACACAACAAATGAGAGAGACGTCAGTGTGACGTCCCATGGCAGCCGGTTCTACGTTACCGGAATCACTCGGGTGTTTCCCGACCAAGGCTTGCCGCCCCAGTAAACTAACCCTGTCTGGTGAACCGTTTATCACGTCAGTGTGACGCCAATGCGATTATTTCAATCGAGAACTTGAATGAGAATATTGGCTGATATTAAATAAATCATTATATAAAAAATAAATACATAAATAATTGGCGCGTACACTTCTGTTAGGTGTTTTGGCCGAGCTCCTCCTCCTATTTGTGGTGTGCGTCTTGATGTTGTTCCACAAATGGAGGGACCTACAGTTTCAAGCCGACTCCGAACGGCAGATATTTTTATGAGGAGCTTTTTCATGGCAGAAATGCACTCGAACGGGCAGATCTACAGATTTCCATAAGAGATTTCCTAGTGGGCAAACGCCCGCCGATCACCGTGTTTGTTTCAGTATTTCATTGTTTATTATCTTCCTTCACTTTTAGCGTTTTTTCCATTATACATTTAATTCGTTGCTATAGCCGAACGATGGAGACCAACTTGGTGTTACTCTTGTTATGACAAAATCAGACGATTCGAAAGTGTTAGCACGAGTGGTGGTGCCAGTTGATAGTAGCGAAAACTTTATTAATAATAATACTTATATATTCTTGAATTTAAATAATAATTAACTACAAAAATGTCTGCAGTTACCAAAGGTACTAAAACGATCGTATTTATGTGCATACGTAGCTGAATTAGTCCTAATTCGAAATCAAACACACATCAAGTAGATAAGTGTTTGTAGAGTGCTATTCATCGAAGGGGGTGGTGGCAATTAAAATCAAAAACATCTACAAGTGCAGACACGCATATTCATAAACATATATGTATATGTATATACACGTATGCACGTATACTAAAGGGGCCGGTACATTTGTTTTCATAAAATTAACGCTTGAACTTTGGACTTAAGAATTCACAAGTCAGCTCTCCCGTAAGTCAACGGGCTTAATGCAAGTGTGTGTGTGTGTGCATTTACATACATACATATGTGACGTAAACATTTTTTATGGGGATGTTTGTACACATATATGTGTATGTATAGCGCGAACCTTGCAAAGATAGCATAAAAACAAATCTGTTTATCTGTGCGAGATTTGAACTTTGAACATCCTGTACCCATGATTATTTTTAGCTACTGAAATCAATAATATAATAAAGGAAATATAATATATATAATAAAAAAATGTATTTTAAAAAATTATTGAAATTAATACAAAAACTTTCTAATCTGTTGTAGGAATTTACATAGTTGCTGCTAAGCGTACAGCTTTCGGCACTTTCGGAGGTGCTTTGAAGAACATTAGTCAGACACAATTGCAGACGGTCGCAGCCAAAGCTGCACTAGAATCTGCCGGATTGCGCGGTGAACAAGTTGACACTGTGGTCATTGGAAATGTCATTGCGGTAGGTAGTTTTAAAATAATTTCAGTGTTTTCGAATCGATGTGCTTCTAATTTGTGAGATTATATCGAGTCCTAAAGAGCAAGTAATTGCATTTAATATGGTTATAAAAGATAGCACAAAATTAATCACATTTGACACTTGTGAACTAGACGCAAAAAGCCAAGCAAATTTTTATTTATTAAAAAAGATATTCAAAAACAAAATAAGTTGATTAATTTTGCGCCGCAATCATGCAATAAGCGCCAGCTTCCTTCTTCGCGGTATTCAGGGCGAATTCAACGAATGCGATGCAACAAACGCTTCAAAACGCCAAGATAGAAATTTGCATTGACGGTTTGGCCCGTTGGCACGCACTCCTTGTACACGATTCCCTTGGAATCGTAAAAACAAATGAGTGACTTCTTCAAACGCGATTTTTTTGGGTGGTGGCTCGCCTCCATTCGGCACTTGACGTTTAGTTTCAGGTCCACGTTTCATCACCAGTTACAATGTTGTAAAGGAAGTTCCGTGTATTCTCGGCTCCTTAATGAGGTCTTTCGAATGTTGAATTCTGAGCAATTTTTGGTCCTCAGTTAACTTGTGCGGAATGAAACGTGCACAGACCTTTCCTAAGCACAAATGATCAGTTAAAATGCGATAAATGGGTGTCTTGGAGATAGTCAACTCCGATTCCATGAATTTCAACGATGATTTCGGTTAATTTTATATAAATTTACGAACAATTTCGATGGAGTTTTCGGTGATTACTGATTTTAAGGTTCTCACAACCATCTCTGAAACGTGCAAACACATGAACTCTGGCACGAGATAGACAATCACCGCCATTAAACTCTTTCATCAATTCAAATGTTTCGGTAAACGTTTTTCCGATTTTAAAAAGAGCTAATACCTTGTTCGAAACTCATTTTTGTACCGATGAAACAAACATACTGACACTTTAGACGCAATAATTTCGCTTCCACCGAATCGAATGTCACCAAGCTTTCACTGGAAGTCAACTAGGGATGTAAATTCCAACGCACTAACTCATTAAAAAAATGGCGCCGTCAAAAACATTTTTATGACGCCAGTTTTGTTTATTTTGGACTTCACCTTGTATGTATATAATAAACTCTGTTGATAAGAAATAATAAGGGGATTCTCTATGCAAAGCACTCTACTGAATTATGCTAGAATACGAATATACGCATTACACGGTTAAATTAGACTGTGCGACAGTGATTTTATACTTTTATGGGGACCTAATACAACTTGTAGGTATAGTAAAACTAAGAAAAGTGGTATAGGACAAATTTCCAATACACCCCCAAAATCTCATTTTATGGCCATAAAACCGTTTTTCAGTGGGTTGATGTGAGCAATCACTCCTAACTTCGCCAATTTCCATCCGATTTCGAATTTGTTTTTTTAGTTGGAAAGAATAAAAACAAACCTTTTTGACAGTGTGTTGACAATTTTTCTGAAATGACAACTGACGAGACTGTAGACGGAAGTATTTGGAATTTATTTATTTTTTCTCTATTTTTTCAACTTTGACGTAATTTTTACGGTATTATCCGATATTGAGGACTTTTTTTAGTACACTACGGTTATAGTAAATTTAATTTTGCGTCGAATGAGTTATATTTGACTGTAGTTGAATTAAAATTAATAGAGTTGTATGGGTTTTAAGATTTTTTTTTTACTAATTTGGTATGTAGGTATAACTTACGCTAAATGGGAATAAGGACGTGTTTTGATGCGTTTTTATAGATACGTAATATTTATTGAAGTAAATATGTATACACAAGAGTACACTGTACTGCATACAACAGAACTGGTTAGAACTTACGAAAATATCTGACATATTATCACACATTTTTTTTTTCAATAGAAATATGAAAAAGCTCCCAAGTGTACCAAAGTTCATTGATTAACAAAAGAAGTTTGTTATTATATTTAACCTTATTAAAACGTCAAAGTTTTATTGTTTTGCTTCAATTTGTGAGAAAGAAATGTGCGATAATCGCAATAAATTTTGTTTCATATGTGGTTTGTTGGTGGATCAAAAGCATTGTTTGAAGTTACAGAGTAATAAAGCTCTGGTTGATGGCTACAACGATTTCTTTAAGCTTACATATAATACTTCGGATCGCTGGTATGAACCGGAATTTGCTTGTACTGAGTGTTCATTGAAATTCAAGAGATATAAATCAAAACGTTGCCAGAAAAGTCTAATTTCTTTATATTCTCCGATGATGTGGCATCATAAGCCTTATCATAAACCAGATGATTGTTATTTTTGTAAAACGGACGTAAACGGTCATCATTATAAAACTCGAAAGCACATAAAGTATGCTGATGTTGCAACTGTTAAGAACCCCGTAGTCTTGGACGATATGATTGACTCAACTGCAGGTCATGAACTGAAGGAAGTTCAACTCATTGCTGATGATGATCAAACTGATAACAATAAACCTGATGATGAAGAGTACTTTCCGTCTGGTTCTAAGTCTTCAGAACGGCACATTGTATCAAATTCAGATTTTCAGGATCTTTCTCGTGATTTACTTCTATCGGGAAGATGATCTGAAACGCTCGCTTCTCGATTTAAACAATGGAATTTAGTTGTTGACCACTTCAGATGAATGATGATAATCGAATTTCTTACAGATAAGTATTCAAAACTGATGAAGAGAATGACAAATGTACCGTACCATACTAAACTCCAAAGGGCCGCTTCCATGCATTTTTAAGTTTGGAACCAGTTCCGTTGTGTACTGCACCGTACCGCACCGTACCATACCGTACAGTGCTGCACTGCACTTTACTCCAATAAATATTATTTGTTTATAATGACACTTGTAATCATTTTCATGCTTCGAAACGCGGCCTTATTCCCATTTAGCGCAAGTTATACTTACATACCAAATTAGTAAAAAAACAAATAAAATCTTAAAACTCACACAACTCTATTAATTTTAATTCAATTGCAGTCAAATATAGCTCATTCGACGCAAAATTAAATTTACTATAACCGTAGTGTACTAAAAAAAAACCTCAATAACGGATAATATCGTAAAAATTATGTCAGAGTTGAAAAAATAGAGAAAAAATAAAAAAAAATCCAAATACTTCCGTCTACAGTCTCGTCAGTTGTCATTTCAGAAAAATTGTCAACACACTGTCAAAAAGATTTGTTTTTGTTCTTTCGAACTAAAAAAACAAATTCGAAATCGGATGGAAATTGGCGAAGTTAGGAGTGAGTGTTCACATCAACCTACTGAAAAACGGTTTTATGGCCATAAAATGAGATTTTGGGGGTGTATTGGAAACTTCTCCTATACCATTGTTTTTAGTTTTTCTACAGCCACAAGTTGTGCTAGGTCTCCATAAAAGTATATTTAATTTTTTTTTTTGTCACACAGTGTTATAGTATGAATAAACGCTTCGCCTACGGCGCTTCACGACGTAGCAACAGCTAAATTTTTCTTGCCTATTTATTTAAAATTTATATGGCTAGGATTTGTGTTTGGATAAGAAAAAATTTAACATGAACGGCCAGGAACTTGTTATTGCATGCCACATAACAACATTTCAAATTAAAATATCATGTTTTAAGGAAAATTGTTTATTTTAAATAAGGAAATAATACTGTTTTAGGTGTTTAGAGTTATCGAGCATTATTACATTTAAGTGGGCACACTTATTTTATTTATTTTATTTGTAAAATGTCATATTTCCCACTTTAGAGTCAGCATTTCCTTTGCGAGTTGTCGCCAGCAAAATTAGAAATAGATTTAATTCGGCGACGACGACAATTTGCAGTTATGCAGCCTGAAGTCGTGTTGTCGACAAAATAAAAAAATAACAACAAACAACTGGCAGAGCGTTGCATTTATCAGGCTACAGTTTATAGCCAGAAAATATGCATGAGTTTCGCTGTTGCATAATTTGTAGGTATTGCAAATATCTTTTCGCTTGCATTTTGTTGTGGTTTCATTGCATGTATTGTAAAACTTTAAAGCTCGTGCAATCCATGCACCTTGCAAGGGTTTTGCAAAACATACTTAGTCTTACCATAAATTCTGTTACAAGTTAAGATATGGAATTATAGTATTTTTCCTAATGAAGTTAGTTTTATTTAATCATGTAAATATTACAAAAAAAATAGTTTTCTCTCGAAATGGTGACCATTTGCTTTTACACAAGCTTTCAAACGATTAGGCCATTCAGCTACTGCAGCACGCACGGAAGATCCAACGCTCTCCATTGAGGAGAGAACTACTCAACTGCTTCACCTCGCCTTCTAAAATATCCTTGTGGTACACTTTTGCCCCGGTCTTAACCTCTTTTTCGCAGAAATGAAGAGATGTAATGCCTTTACAAGACACGCCCCACCAAACTATTACGGAAGCTGGATGGTGGCTACGCTGAAACCTTGGAACAATATTTTTTGCGTATTTAGAAGTTTTAGCATACATTTTGTCGTTTCTTTTATTAAAAAATTATTCAACAGTGAAAATTTTTTCGTCTGTGAAAATAATATTTTCATGGCCGTTGACCGCGTGCCACCGAACAAGCTGCTTGCATCTGTCGAGTCTAATTTTCTTCAAGCCCGTTGACGAAAGATGACCAGTTGAGTGACGGAAGGCTTTCATGTGGAGATCATCTCTAATTAGTCTTGACATGAATCTGGTCAAAACATGCATTTCCCTGGCAAGGTTTTCTGCTTTTTAATGTGATTTCTGCGAATTCTTTATCGAACGGGTTTTATGGCTGCACTAGTTCGAACTACGCGAGGACGAAATTTCGGAAAAGCGATTGATCGTGTGGTACACAAACATTCTCGAAATATTAAGTTTTTTCAGCAAGTCGTAAATCTTACTAGCACTTTTATCACACCTTTGTAATACAATCACTGCAATGCGATCTTTCTTAGCTCCCCACTCCATTGTTAACAATCGAAATTTGCCACGAAACTGAGTATAATTTATGAGTAGAAAATGCATACGAACAAATGCAAAAATAACGGACTTTTTTTCTGCGAATTTGTTCTCGCCGAATGTATTGTAAAATTTGTCACAGAATTTATGGCAAGGCTAAGTATAAGCGAAGGCAGAAAGCATCCCTGTCTAATGGAATTATACAAATATTTCTCGAGATACTTTTATATAAAATATGTGTGTAAAAATTGAAATTTCAGCGTCTCGTAAACTGATGGTGTTTTTTTTCAATATGTCGCATTTGCGCATTTTTCATTGTACCAGAGCTGTCAAATTTTCGTGTTTTCTTGTCAGCATTTTCATAACTAAGTAAACAAAGTTGGTTTGTACAGGGAAGATCTTAAGCAGAGATTCATAGGAACCAAAGAACCATAAAATAAAGAATTTGAAGGAGTTAAAAATATGTAATTTCGAAAACTAGCGCTAGATACTCGTATATGTATATAGATCAGTATCGTCCGAGCACTTTCATGCCATTTAAAAGTTTCTTACAAAAAATAATTACCTAAAACAATGAAATTATTACTAATCAATATATTTTATGCAGTCTTCCTCTACAGATGGCATCTACCTACCACGTCACGTTGGTCTTCAATGTGGTATACCAATTGAAACACCTGCCCTTGGCATCAACCGCCTTTGTGGCTCTGGCTTCCAGTCCATTGTGAATGGCGCACAAGATATACTCCTTGGTAGTGCTAAAGTTGCACTCACAGGTGGTGTGGAAAATATGTCCCAGGCGCCATTTATTGCGCGCAATATCCGTTTCGGCACAGCATTGGGCAGCAACTACAATTTGGAGGATGCTCTGTGGGCAGGACTTACTGATACATACTGCAAGTTACCCATGGCTTTAACGGCCGAAAATCTGGCAGAGCAATACAAAATCTCTAAAGAACGTGTCGATGAATTTTCACTCCGTTCACAACAAAATTGGACAAAGGCACAAAAAGAGGGTGCCTTCAATGCGGAAATCGCGCCCATTAAGTTGAAGGTGAAGGGTAAGGAAGTTGATTTCGTAGTTGATGAACATCCCAGACCACAAACAACAATTGAGGGATTAGCTAAGCTGCCATCACTCTTTAAGAAAAATGGTACTGTCACTGCTGGTACAGCTTCGGTAAGCGCGTAGCAATTAAGTTTACATTCACTGATACTTTCTAACAAAGTTGCATCCACAGGGTATTTGTGATGGCGCCGGTGCTGTTATTGTTGCTTCTGAGGAAGCCGTCAAGGAGTATAATCTCAAACCATTAGCACGTCTGGTCGCCTATTCATTCGTTGGAGTGAAACCTGAAATTATGGGATTCGGTCCAGTGCCAGCCATTCAAAATGTGTTGAAAGTTAGTGGCAAAAAATTGGAGGACATTGACTTGATTGAGGTACGCATTGGATACGTGAATTATTTCTATTGTATTAAACGAATTACTTTTGCAACAGATTAACGAAGCGTTTGCCGCACAAACACTTGCCTGTGCTGACGCGCTGGGTTTGGATATGTCGAAGTTGAACGTTAATGGAGGCGCTATTGCCTTAGGCCATCCTTTGGGAGCCAGTGGCTCACGAATTACTGGCCACTTGGCGCACCAGATGCAGTGAGTATTTAAAATTTGTAGGTAACTATTTTCTGAGTTTAATATCTAAAATATTATTTCCTTGCAGGCAAAAGAAATTGAAGTACGCAATTGGTTCGGCGTGTATTGGTGGTGGTCAAGGCATTGCCCTATTGTTAGAGTCTGTTTAAAAATAAAGCTGTGAAAATGAGACTATAATATTGCATTTAGCTCTTTCCCTTTTTACTATTCCCTTATTGGAGTAAATTATGTATGTAGCTCTAAGCATTAATTTTTATAAACCGTAATATTGAAATCAAAATTAAATTAGAATTATTAAAAGAAATTTATACTCGTATATTTATTCGTGCATTTATCTTAGCTTTTTTGCCGAGCTGCCGATTTCAGTTGTATTTAAACTTGTTGTACTACATCTACATCCTCTGTTGTTCAACAAGTTGTCTGTGCACCTTCTCTCAAATACACAAAAGACTGGCTCATCATTCTCCATCTTCTCCAACCAATCCACAGAAGAAAGCAGTGTCCTTGGATTGGATTTAGATTACGTTTGGAGCTTTACATAAACATACATACATATAAAAGGTGGCGCAAAATTAATCAAAATAAAAGACAAGAAGAATATCTCCATCATTCAAAATCTTTTTTTTTGTATTTAGTATAAAAATTATTCAAAAATATAAAATTGGGTGATTAATTTTGCGCCACCTTGTACCGATATTTTGATGTTCGTTTTCACATGTTAAGCAAATATCTTCAATATAAGAAGAAAGAATTAAGAACTTGTTCCTAAGACGCTATTAACGACAATGGTGGTGCCACGGGCGATATTATTGCGACAGGTACCCATGGCGATTAAAAGCTTTTCAATCTCTCAAGGTACGCCTCGCTCAACAGATATTAGCCGTGTTTTTGTTTACTCGCACATGCATCTGCGCTTGAAATGCTTCCAAGTTCTGATATGCAGTTTTCATCGGCTTTTTGCAATCTGCTTTATCGACTGTAAATACATATTAAAGAAATGTGAACAAAGCAGAGCCGTCCGTTGATATTGAGCAACTCAATTTCAGAATTGTGAAAACAAGCCATGTATCAATACACATTTTTCTATTAATTAAAAACTGTGCTTACCGCTAGGATTTTTCGGTTCGTAATTTGCTTCAATAAATATTGATATGTTATTACATTAGAGACAGTGGTCGATGTGCGTTTTTTTGCTGTTACCGCAGTTACATATCACGTAAAAAAGATGGCTTCTATAATACAAAGCTCCCAATATATTTTCTTCATTTGAAGGGCATCCAGACATACACCATTAAATAGAAGAGAAGCTTGGGCAAATTCCCAATAAAGGATGTATACATCACTCAAAACCACTCAGGCTTATAAGCAGAAATAATAAAAGTATTAGTATATGCATATCCTGTTGCCAAAGTTCACGGCGACATATCTTACTAACCAGTGACCCTATCTTTTCGATCTTTTGGGCGTATGGTCCTCCATTTGCCATGGATGTAGTGTCATGACATTTGGTTCAATAAAAGCTCTATTGTTGTGTGTAATGCGACAGTACTTTTGAATTATCCATCGAAAAATTATTTTTGAAGAAAGATTTCTACATAAAATATTGTTTTAAAAACAACAGAGTTCGAGATGCAAGAAATGATACAAAAAGCTTGTGGTGATCAGTGTTTCTCTCGAGCCTAACCTTTGCGAGGTTTAAACGATTTAAAGAAGATCTGTAAGTTGTGGAAGAAAGCTATTGTGCCGGTCGTCGGAAATCTGTTGTGAAAGAAAGAAAATTGAGGTTTTGCGTGAATTCATAAAAAGGAGCCGAATTCTTTATTGCGTTAGATGGAACTGGAACTAAATATATACCGTTAGGTTAGGTTGACCTGGCTGGCTGAAAGCCGTCACATAGACCTATTGGTCCTTAGTGGTACCAGATGGAGCTTTACCCTTAAGTTTCCTTGTAGTAGGCTTCTTGTAATAAGCCTGCGCCCTTTGCGAATCTAAGTAAGCTCTGAAGCTGTAAGCCCGAGAGACATTCTAACCTCTCATAATGTAGAGCTTCTAAACATTTCATTCGGGTTCTAGCTAATGCAGAGCAAGAACATAGAAGGTGTTCAAGAGTTCCCCTCTCTTCTAGTTCATTGCAAAATCTGCAGCTGTCATTGTTTGCAATTCCCATCTTGTATGCGTGGCTAACAAATTGTGGTCTGGCAGCATACCCACGATAGTTCTGCTTTCCTTTCTAGACAGGGCTAGTACAAATCTGGCGTATTTATCTGCATTCTGTGTACTTCGCGGTTTTACAAGTAGCTAGATTAATTCACCTCCTGTCTATCCGTATTTTCATGTCCGCAGCGATGTCATTGTATACCGCATTTTAAGGTTTCAGTATGTCGTTTTCTTGTACGAATTGTATGTAAACTGCGTTTTTGGCAATCTCATGTACAATTTCGTTCCATGCAATGCCCTTATGTCCGGGTACTCAATAGATGTGTGACCGTCTGTCTGCGACTAGTCTCTCTATGGCTTCCCTGGTCCTAAGAACGTTTTTAGATGAAATTTCAAATGAATTTATTGCCTTTATTGTCACTTGACTGTCAACGTATATATTTATGTTGGAGTTGCTCGATGTCCTTGCTAGTGCTATTTCTGCAGCCTTTTCTACCGCAAAGACTTCTGCTTGAAAAATAGTGCAATTGTCAGAGAGCTTAATTGACCGCCTGATGTCCAGCTTTGCGTAATTAATCCCTGCACCTACTCCATCCATCATTTTCGAGCTGTCAGTAAATATTTATATTAAGCGTATAGGGGCTAGATTCCATACCTCTTTCCCATTCCTCTTCTTCTCTGATTGTTTGGAATCTCTTCACCCAATTATATTTCGGAGTCATATAGTCCGTATTGGTCCGATAATTCAAACCTTTTGAGCTATGTCCGAATATTTTACAGGTAAATTCACCCGTTGCGTTAAGTCATGCGGCAGATCTAAATATATACCGTGATTCGATTCACCGCATTGAAGAAATATTTGTGCCCGATTTGTTCCACTAAAAAAATTACGGATGACCAAAATCTCCTTTAAATTCAACATTGCCAGAACCATTGTGGCCAGGACTTGATTAAGGAAGGCAAAAATGATCCAAATCACCACAAAAATATTATGGCGGGTATGCTATGCTATGTTTTCTATTTGAAAATGCTGAATTAAAGCAGATGACGCAAATCCCAGAGTATTTTGCACAAAGAATTCGTTCCAGTGGCCCAAAAGTTTAATGCTATTTCTATCTCGGTGTTAAGAATCATTCATAAAGTGCTTTCCAAAAAATGGAATTCTGTCTATCAACCCCGTCTTGCCCTGATTTAGCTTCGTGTGACTCATTTCTCTTTGGAGTATTACTTATACATTTGACCATAAGCAGTAGTATAAAGGCATTGAAACAAAAAAGACAAGAAAGGCATTGAAGTTTTCTAAAAACGAATTCACTAAGCTGTTTGATATGCTTCCCGATCGTATAAAGCGGGGTATACTAAAGGGTTTTCCAATAACAGGTGTTACAGGTGAATGGATTGCGCTATCGAGAGTTGATTAACGATTTTATAACGGGTGATTTTTTAGCTATCACCTTTTTATATAGTTGGTTTAAACAGCTGACGCACGTTTTGTGTTTTGTTTCACTGTCAAACATCTTCAGTTTGGCCTATAATTTAACCATGAATCGTCTTACAAATGAACAACGCTTGCAAATCATTGAATTTTATTATAAAAATGCATGTTCTGTTAAGAAAGTTTAAGATCCTCTTTTTTATCGAAAAATTGTGTTCAGCGACAAAGCTCATTTTTGGGTCAATGGGTACGTAAATAAGGAGAATTGTCGATTTTGGAGTGAAGAGTGAAGCCAGAAGAATTGCAAGAGCTACCAATGTATCCAGAAAAGGTCACGGTTTGGTGCGGTTTAGGGGCTGGAGGTATGATTGGACCGTACTTCTTCAAAGATGCTGCGAATCGTAACATAACTGTGAATGGTGAGCGCTACCGTGAAATGATATCCAACTTTTTTTTGCCCAAAATGCGAGAACTTAACTTGTATGACATATGGTTTCAGAAAGACGGTGCCACATGCTACACAGCACGCGTAACAATGGACTTGTTGAGAGGCGAGATCGGTGAACATTTTATTTCACGTTCGGGACCTGCCAATTGGCCACCCAGATCGCGCGATATAACGCCCTTAAATTATTTTTTGTGGGGCTATGTTAAAGCTCATGTCTATTCAGACAAGCCTGCTTCAATTAACGCATTGAAAGACAACATTAAAGCATTTATATGTGAGATACCGGCCGAAACATTGGAAAGAGTATGCCAAAATTGGACTAAGCGGATGGACCATTTGAAGCGCAATCGCGGTCAACATTTGCATGAAATAATCTTCAAACATTAAATTATATGTACTGTACTATCGATTTAAATAAAAATGTCATGCATTTTTCTTAATTTTACGTGTGTTTTTTTGAAAAACTTTTCTATAGCTCTTAAAAAATCACCCTTTATTATAAAAAAAATAGATTTTTTGATATCAAAATAACAACTCTTATTGGAAAACCCTTTATAAAATTTTAATAGGAAATTAGTTTTATAGGATTGATGCAAACTGATATTAAGCGATCCTTCCGTCATATTGATGTCTTGTCTATTCATAAATAAGTAATCTTACAGTTTTGTATTATTCAATTACAAAGTTCATTCTGAGTTTAAATAATAAACAAAAAAACAAGGAAATTATAATTTCATTTAATAAAGGGTGATCAGATTGGAGGTACTTTTTCCAATAAGGGTTTTTTGACAGATCACGCGTTACTACTGTCAAGCTTAATACATACATAATTTTTTTTTCAGTTTTCATCATAAAAAGATTGACGCCTCAACAACGTTTACAAATCGTACAATTGTATTACGAAAATCGACGCTCTGTGAAAAGTGTTCATCGCGCGCTCTGGCCAACTTTTGGTGTTCGGCGATGTAGCCCAGTTTTGTATCACTAACCAAAATTGCCATATTTGAGGTGAAGAACAACTCGAAGCCATTCAAGAACAGTCATTACATCTTTTGAAAACAAACATTTGGGGTGGCCTATGGGCTAGAGGAATCATCGACCCATATTTCTTCGAAGACGAGGCTGGCGCCAATGTAATAGTGAATGGTGAACGCTATCGCGCTATGATATATGACTTTTTGATGCCGTGATGACTTTTTGATGAAAATTGAAGCCTGTGATCTCCACAACATTTGGTTCCAACAAGACGGCGCTACTTGACAGCCCGTAAAACCCGTGACAGACAGCTCGTGAAACAATGGGTTTACTGCGTCGTCGTTTCAGTAAGGAATGTTTCTCTCGTTGTGGACTAGTGGATTGGCCATCAAGATCGGGTGATATCACACATTTGGACTTTTATTTGTGTGGGTATGTAAAGTCTAAATGCTTTGAGGGTAAACCAGCTTCGATTGAGGCATTGGAAGCCAACATTATTAAAGAGATACCGACCGAAGTCCTCCCACGAGTCATTCAAAATTGGCATTTACGTCGAATTACGGAGCAGTTGCGGGCAATTGCATTTGAAAGTAATTATCTTTAAAATATAAATACAATGAATTTTCGTTGTTTTATTTCAATTTAAAATCCGATACCTCTGAATTGCTCATCCTTTATGTATGGAAAATTGACATTCGTAATAAATAATTCACACTTGAGCAATCATACTAACTGAAACTAGTGGGGGCTAGACGAGATACAGAGATAATTGTTTCATTTATTCTTACTAAGACCAAATTCCAGATTTTTATCAAGTATTAATCTACAGCAATAAAAGTTGAGGCATACTATAGCGCTGTATAAACGGAAAACCCCAAATGGCTAGTGTTAGAGTATTCCCACACCTCAATGTGAATAAATCTTACAACGAAGCTGGCAAACGCTATGTGTGGTTGCGAAACAATGTATCTGGTGTCAATGTCTATCTGGTGTCAATGTCTATCACTAAGCAAGATTCTGCCTCGGTTAGATTAAGACCGAACGACAACTACTTACGGATGCTACCTCCGCAGGTGTCGCGAAAAAATAAAAGCCAAGGTGACTAAACCTTTGCACCGTTACCACAGAACTGTTGACGAGAAGTTGCTTAGACGATTCTACGGTGGAGCGAATTCAGAATTTAGATTCATCAATAGACCGTTTACTGGCTCTCTACTGTCTGAAGATGGGTACCTTTGCTAAGACCAGCAATAAATTATATTATTATTGTTCTTGGTTTAAGAAATGGAAAATAAAAGGTGCAAAGTCTTCTTACTGA
The DNA here is from genome assembly GCF_027943255.1 of Anastrepha obliqua. Taxonomy (NCBI): domain Eukaryota; kingdom Metazoa; phylum Arthropoda; class Insecta; order Diptera; family Tephritidae; genus Anastrepha; species Anastrepha obliqua. Next base: position 50,762,173 of record NC_072896.1, read on the forward strand.
AATATGAGCAAAAACAAATGGTTATGAATTCCATAAATGATGAGGATCTTTGCAGTAATGAAGTTGAAATCAGCTCTGTGATGATGATAGTTTTTGAGATCTAAGCTATGTTCTTTTATCAAAAGATGAAGCACAAATTGATGAATATGCTGGTGATTTGAAAACCCAGATCTTAAAAACCATAATATTTTCTCACATAATTTTTCCATAACTATATCATTGTTTGTATATCTTGGAACTACTGGACATGTAAGAATTCTGCGTTCAATCCTGAACTCTCCGTGCCTGACAGTCCAGGACAAGATGGAAAGGAAACTAGAATCCTTCAAGAACTTCAAAGTGGTCATTAGTGACCGCTCAGCGTGGAGAAATAATAAAATATCCTTAAAACAGGGGTCCAAAAGGAAGACGGTAGTGCCGGAGCTGGAATTGTCCGGCCACATTTCAAAAAAGCAATCGCAATGGGAAAAACCACTTCCATTTTCCAGGCGGAGTTCCACGCTCTCTGACAGTCAAGCAGCTCTAAAATCGCTGGATAGCTTCTCATTTCAGTCAAGTTTGATCTGGGAGTGTTTTATTGGAAGACATAAAAGGATTGTGCAGTGCTTTCACATAAGTCGGGAGACAACGAAAACTAGCCAAAATTCACTGCTTGCAATGAAAAATACCACAAATACGCGGACATTAAGTTTACTCAACTTATACGTAAATATTGTATAATCACCATATGGGAAGTGTAGACCTCATTGATGGGCTACACGGCAGATACCAAATTTTAGTTAGAAAATAAAGCAGTGGTAAATGCAAATTCACTTTTTCGAAGGATACATTCTAACGCTCCAATGAAATATTCGGACCTAGCTGAATTTCGCTCCGAAGTATATCTTGACAGCTTCGACAAAAGTCATTATGTGGTACCCCAGTCTATTTGCATGCCTTCCAATTAAACAACGTGAAAAAATATATTTGTTATGTTGAAAATTTTCAAGAAAATAATAGAAACCACAACTCACATTAAAATTATTTTATCTTGTACTAAATGAATGTTAAACAAACAAGCAATCTAGAAAATAATCCATCAGTAAGGGCTGATATTTCTTTTTCTACATGCCTTAATATAGTTCGCGGTAGTATTAAAATACATCTCAAAGCCACAACTAAATCTTGTCAACGTTTTACATTGGGATCATGGTGCATAAAATGACTTTCAGCTTCAGGAGCTTTGTCAAAGTCCATTTATCGTTTTTATCATATCCTGTCTCTCAAGATTTAGTAGCGATTTTGGGCTTAATTAAGAGGATCCGATGGTCTACAAATTTCAAAAAATCGATTTTTTGTATCTTAAGAATATACTGTGAAATTTTCATGCAGAAATTCCCAATATTATGGCTTCTACAGCCAAATAACTAGGTAGAGAGCGGTCCGCGGGTTCCTGTGCCTCAAACTTTAAACTCATTTATCTCGAAACGACTTTTTTCGGCCTGGTGTTGTCAAAAAAAACTGTTCAACCGAATCGTCGGAAATTTTAAAATTCTTTGTTCAACTTGAATTTCCATCGTTAAATTCGAAGAACACACTCGAGCTTGACTTGTTTACAGTAGCACAGAAAACAAACTATGTGACATATCACGCTGAAATTTGCCATGTAAGCTCTTATAACAGTTCTACCAAAAAACAAAAAATTTATTTTTGCCATATGTCATCCGCGGGCCGTTTTATTGATAACGTCTCGTTCATATTTGAGTAGAAGGTATTATTATTTCAATTATTTCGTATTTTATTTATTAAAAAATTGAAAAAAACCCGAATTTGTTTTTTATTCTACAGTCATACTGATTAATAAGTTTTTTGGTTTTTGTTTTCAGATAAATAGAAGAGAAAAGCGCCATTTTTTAAATTATTGCAAGTAAATTTTTTAGTTAAGTTAAGTAAGTTGAATAAAAGGCCTGAAAAAGTTAAATATCGTTTTTCATTTTTTATTGTAAAAGAAAAATCCTCAAAATACCCTAAATTATCGGGCTCTAGACCACCGGGACCCCTTAATAACTTGCACGTAGCTAAGTGAATCGGTATTAGTGCATTACCAGGGTGAATATTTCGTGTTGTATCTTCGCTTGCAAGCTCATCTGCTTTGCAATTACCTCCTATATTTCTATAGCCTGGCACATAAAGCAGGTATATTTTAAAACATTGCGAGACTTCGCATAATAATTTGTGGCATTCAACTACCGGTTTTGACGAGTGTTTTACTGATTCTAACGATTTCAGAGCTGCCTGACTATCTGAGTAGATATACACTTCACTCGTAGTTAGAAGTATCTTCTTTAAGAGCAATAAGCCCTCTCTTATGGCGATAACTTCTGCCTGAAAGGCACTACATTGATGAGGCAAGCGAAAGGATGCCCTGATGAGCTGGCATCTAATGCAGATATGAACGTAAATAAAGGCGAGCTCTAGGTGAATCACTTTTAGTATCGTTTTTCAGAAAGTTTTCCGAATAATAATAGCAAAATTGGTTTCAGTTTCGTGTTTAGGACCCCAGTATTATCCGATACTGAATTTATTATGAAACTGCAAAAATAGTATTTAGAGGGTTAATTTGCAATAAAATTTGAGCTATGACTTCTGAAAATGATCTGTGAGAGAACTTTATACTATGCTTCAAGCCGTAATAAAAGTCGAACCTGCCTAATAAACACAAGTATCTTATTTGCACAACCCACTTATACACACCTATAAGTAGGCGCCCCCAAATGAATAACTTATTTAAACGGCTTTCAGCACAAGCAGAGAACTGTGAGCAGTTTGGAGAGATAAGAGATGTGCGTGCCGTCCTCAATGAGAAGTATAGGTTGCATAGCAATTGGGCGAATACTTTCTTCCGAGTCTCACGTACGTATTAGGCGCTCGTGCTCGGCAGCTCATACATGCTCACAGGTATCAAAAAGCTAATCAAAAAGCTGCCTACTGTTGTCGTTCGCTGTCTCTGGCTATAGATCCGACTACGACAACTCAGTAGCTCTAGTATGCATGCATGTATCTGTGTGTATGGTATAAAATGTATCTTACACAATGTATAATATATGTATGTGCATCGGAATAAGCAACAATGACTGCGCCACAATGTCCGCTCCCTATTCAGTGCTCAATTTAAGGCAAAACGTTTATAATTCTTTATTGGTTTGAAGGTGTGTAAGTTCATTTATATATTTGCTCATCCGCTAAATGAACAAATATAAGGGAAATATAATTTTCATAAAGACGAAAAAGCACAAGATCGCGCAGGAACTTTTATCACTTGTTTGCATTTATATGTATCTATATTTTTTTAAACAGATGCTGCTAATGTTCCTGCGACGCTACAAACAAATTGAAATCAATGGTATTTGGCTCTTACGTAGTCGTGAATGCACAGTGTGTCAAACATGAAAAGCTTATTAATTCCGAATTCCCAAATCGGTTAGACTCAACTTGAGTAGCATAAATAGAATTTGCCTATGACTTATATATTGTACATATCGTCCATTTGCTACGAGAGTGTTATAATTAAAAAAAATAGATAAGTACAGTTGATCGACTTTTGATTGACCTTTTAAAGTGGTTTAATAGGGCAGAAAGTCTCTGCGTTAAAAAAAACGCCAAAAAATAACCAAATCTTTGTTTCTTCTTCTTGATTGGCCTTTAACCGTTTACGCGATTTTCTCCGAGTTTAAGAAAGCGCGCTAGTCGTTTCTTTCTCCTACTAATCGGCACTATTTGGAAACATCAAGAGAAGCCAAGTCCTTCTCCACCTGGCTTTCCTCTTCTTCTGCTACCACCAGCTGGTACCCATTGAATACTTTCAGAGTTGGAGCGTTTGTATTCATTCGGACGACATGACGCAGTCAACGAAGCCACTTGGTCTTTATTCGATTTATTCGTCGTTAAACTCAAACATCTCATTGTTCCATGGCCTGCGATACTCGCCGTTGCTAATGTGCAGAGATCCAAAAATCATCCGCAGAATATTCTTCTGAAACACTCCAATCTTTGTTTATTTGTTTCATAAGAAACTGTTCATTGGGCAGAGAAAAAATTTATTTATTATGTTGAAAGCTTTCATATGCATGTTTTTTTGTTTTCTTGTTAAATGAATGTTAAACAAACCAAAAATTCAGAGGGCTCAGGTTTTTTCTTCTGCATGTCTTTATGTAGTTTGCGCTAATATGCTATTACCTTTCGAAGCCGCAACGAAATATTGGCAAGCAGTCTTCATAGGGATCATAGTCTATAAAATAACTTTCGAGCTCAGTAGCTTTGTCCAACGAATCTCAACGAAAACAGTTGACGAGGAGCTACCGCACTCTTCCTTGCTTTAAGCTCAATCCTTGTTATTTTGATCAAAGTGATGCAAAAACGTATTAAAAACCCGTTGGTCTAGAGCTCGAAAATGTAGGGTATTTTTAGGATTTTTTTTTACAATAAAAAAAATGAAAAACGATATTTAAATTTTTTAGACTTATTTAACTTCTTTTACATACAAAAATGAAAAAACAAATGTTTGATTTTAACAATTTAAAAAATAGCGCTGAACTTGACCCTCCCGAAAAATTGAACCTGGACGGTGTTGCTCATTTTGGCTCTTCTATTTATCTGAAACACAAAAACCAAAAAAAAAAAAAATAAATCAGTATGACCGTAACTATGTTCCGCACTAGAATAAAAAAAAATTGACAAAATGGCGTTTTTTTTTGACAACACCAATCCGAAAAAAGTCGTTTTGAGATAAGTGAGTTTAAAGTTTGAGGCACGAAGTGCGCGGACCGCTTGGGCTGTAGAAGCTATAATATTGGGAATTTCCACACGAAAATTTCACAGTATACATAGTCTTAAGATACTATACTTTCGAAATATGGAAAAAATAAAAAATCAATTTCTTTTTTTAAAAATAAAATTTATAAGTAGTATGTCTTAAAAAACTCCAAAAGGGGTTAACATTCACTACGTTATTAGTGAGAGTTACTATCTGTTATTGCCCATTTATTGACTTGTTTACATTTTATTTGAGAAAAGTGCTATACCTCGAAAAACAACAATCGTTAGGGCTTATTTCTATAATATAAAAAACTATTAAAAATTAAAAGTTACAAATCATGAAAATGCTCCGGTAACATAAAAAAAATAAATTTTCAAGATATTTTTTTCGTAATTAAATATAATATAATATGAGCACAACAAAATTTTAAATAATTGTTTTAATGCCTTTTTTAGCATATATCTAAATTTCGAAAATGATGAAAGACTTTTCCAGTTTTCTTTCACTGCAAAAAACTGTTCTTATTTTCTTCATTAAATATTAAAATAATAATAAATACTATTATTATTAAATTCAATGATAAAAAAATGTAAATAAAAGATATCTTTCGACGCCCTTCACTTGCTATTAGTAATTTACACGGGAGTGACATAACATTGATAACGTGGCAGCTTGGTGCGGTGAGCGCTGAAGTCCTATGATATAATTACATTTAGTGCGAAGAAATGTAAGCTTTGAGCTTGGATGGTCTTTGAATGAACCAGACTTTAACACCAATTACAATAGTTATTGTTTAAATTTAACAGATTGTAATTTAAGAATGGAAATTAAAAAAAAATATGTTGTAAAAACCAATCCTAAAATTAATATCGTCAATCCTAAGATGAATATTGTCCAGGTCACTTATGAGATCGAACCCGACCTCCTTAACAAGATGCTCATGTTGGCAGGATAGGCCACTAAAAGCCAGTTGAGGTTACCACACGAATTAAATCTCTTTCCATAAATTATGGGAACGGCTTCGCCTTTTAATAAATCGATATTACATATAATATATTGAAATCCAACCTTGGCTACATAATATTTAATAAATTAATTTTATATCGACAATATTTGATAGTCCCGGTGTCATTAGGCCATCTTATGAATGCAGGAACCTAACTTCAACTCCGGAATGAGCACAATTGAAAGAACTCTAAGCTAGCAGATGGCGGCGATGCTCGCCATTTGTGCAAAAATCATTTTCTAAAAATTCACTTAACTAAAGAGCATTGCTATTGGACTATAGGAAATATGGGCTATATATATTTCCTAGAACCCAACTCTTTTTGGGTGTTTGGTCGAGCTCATCCTACTATTTATGGCGTGCGTCTTGATGTTGTTCCACAAATGAAGAGATTTACAGTTTTAAGCCGACTCCGAATGACAGATAGTTTTTTCATGGCAGAAATACAATCGGAGGTTTGCCATTATCTGCCGATGGGTACCGCTATTTGAAAAATGGTTTTTCTATTTTTTGGTATTTCATGCACGGAGATTCGAACCTACGCACTTACGAATGGCAGTCACACACCGCTATATGTAATAGTATTACTTTATTTTAACATAGCATCCCTACCCATTTTATATACATCTACATGTACACTTATACATATGTTCATTGAATTTGAGCAACTACAAAACACTGTGCTTCGCTTTCTCGTCACTACATAAAAACTATCTCAGAAGCTTCTTCGCTTGATCGCAATCTTGACGTTGTTGACTATGTGGCATGCTAGCGAGCGATATAGCTGAATTCGACTTCGCTACTTGGATGGCTGGCTGACCGGCTGGTTGGCTGGTTGGCTAACTTGCTGATGTCAACCACAAGGAGAGAATAATGACGGCAGTGTATTGTGTTGTCGAACAGCTACAACTTTGCTACTTTCAATTAATACGAATTGTAGGCAGTGCATTGTGTGTGCGCGCGTATTCGAATTGTAGAAGAGCAACAGCTACTCAGAAGACTACACGTACTCATACCCGGTACACGTACAAAACGTACTCGCGCGCCGCGACGGCAACGACAAACACTTTATAACGCAGCTTTTTCAAGTAAACAGCCTGTGAACGAGTCTACCTTTTGTAATATATTTAGTATAAGTTAACATTGATGACGGCGAACGGCGGACGACGACGTTTAGTTCGAATGCTTCTTTAAAAACGTTGATCGCTTTAACAATTCATCGGGTTATCGGAGCTCGGGACTCCACATTTACGTTAGTGGAGTGGATTTAACCTTAAGAGTTCGGACAGCATCGGGGAAAATACAGATTTTGCAGAAACCACACGCGCGCAATCTAAAGAAAGTGCAAAAATTTTAACGAAGGTAAAATATACATATGTATATATGTACTATACATACGTATGTATGTGCATGTGTTTGCGTGTGTGTGTGTTTGTGGAATTATTCATAAAAATCCAATAACCAAAGGATTTTGATATCCAATACATAATATATATTTACATATATGAATAATATGAGGTGTTGCTTGAAATAAAAAACTGATAATTCACATTTTCAATGAGTGTTTGTGGTGCTACGATTACTTTAGGTAACGTCTTGAAAGTGAACTGCGCGAAATTCGTAAGCATTTGTGTTTCGAATTTAATGCAAATAAATTGTACGGATTATTCGTACTTTTCGTACTCTCCTTAGCAGAGTTCACGTGAGGGTTTGCTGTAATCAACAGTCGCGCTATATCTACAGCAAAAGTATTTGCTAGACGTGTGTTCATATCTACATAGATATTTACTTGCCTGCATGCATATTTATATAGACGTTCATATAGCATACAAATAATACCTACATAGCTAGATATGTATGTGCATACATACATACATCTAACAATAATTCGCAAAATATCGCAATATTAATTGAAATGAATATAAACTATGAAATATGACTTGTAGAAATGTCAGCTAGTTAAATATCTACCGCACATGTTTACTCGTACTCGTATATACGTAAATAGTATCTACATATATATTATGTATGTATATACAATTACATATGAATGGATATAACTATGTTTTTGCAGTAGATTTTTAGCTAACTGACATTTCTGCAGGTACTATGATACATATAGCACTTTCATAAGTGAACTTTGTTGCCTAGCCGCTGTGTTGATGGTGATGGTGTTGATGGTAAAGACGGTTGTGAGACATACATACATAACTATGTGACTTTGCTGAACAATAAATGTGATTATGGACGTTGATCGCGTTGTCGTATCAAGAAAAACGAAAACTAGAAGTGCTTAAGTGTTATTTCATCCAAAAAATATTAGCGTATTTAAAAAATTTAATAAAAAAACCAACCGCACAAATACATACATGTATTTAAATATACATTTGATCTTTCTTTTCTTTGCCTCTTGGCAAAAGACGGAAAAAATTTGAATGGTAAACCTGTACTTGTTAGCAAACAATGGACAGCTAATAGCTAAAAATACTGTGGAACGAAAATACAAAACAGAAAAAATTATCATTATTATTACCTGGCTGACCAAAGGGATCTTTTATACATATAATTGGCGCTTACACCATTTTTGCGGGCTTGGCCGAGCGCCTCCTCCTATTTGTGGCGTGCGTCTGTGAAGTTGTTCCACAAATGGGAACTAAAAAGGCTTAGAAAGAGCTATACCCCTTTTTTACCTCGTAAATGAGCGCTTCTCAGACCTAAATTTTCGACTTTTCGTTCTACGTGACCACGCTGAAAGGCGTCTAAAATTCATGGAATCGGAGTTGAATATCTCCAAAACATCGATTTGTCGCATTTTAACTGATTATTTGAGCTTTCAAAAGGTCTGTGCACGTTTCATTCCACACAAGTTAACTGAGGACCAAAAATTGCTCAGAATTTAACATTCGAAAGACCTCATTAAAGAAGCGAAAAAAGATGAGAACTTCATTTACGACATTGTAACTGGTGATGAAACGTAGTATTTCCAACTTGAACCTGAAACTAAACTTCAAAGTGCCGAATGGAAGGCCCCAGACGAGACACCACCCAAAAACTCGGGTTGGAGAAGTCAAAAGTCAAGTCGATGCTCATTTGTTTTTACCGGTCCAAGGGAATCGTCCACAAGGAGTTCGTGCGAACGGGCCAAACCGTCAATGCAATTTTCTATCTTGGCGTTTTGAAGCGTTTGTTGCATTGCATTCGTCGAATTCGGAAGCTGACGCTTATTGCATGATAATGTACCATCTCGTCGATCCATTCTTGTGACTGATTTTAACCATCAATCACTCACCGTATTCGCCTGATATGGCTCCCTGTGACTTCTACCTATTCGGAAAATTGCATTTGGCCATGAAAGGGAAACGTTTTGCGTCGTAGAGGCCATCCAAAAGGCTTGTACCGACATCCTGAAGGACATTCCGGTAAATGACCTGAAACAGTCTTTCGAAAAGCGGTTAGATCGCGCTAAACAGTGTATCGAGGCCAGAGGGAACTATTTTGAATAAATAAGAACAAAGGTGCTGTCGTTTATATTTTAGCTCAGTCTTGCTTATTGTGGACTTCACTTTGTAAAACTAAATTTCAGTGAATTTCGAAGCTCTTTTTGAGTCATATTTGAACATTTCATGGCACTATACATTCATTTATTTCACTCGTTTTCCAACCCTTTTTAATGTAAATAAAATGCCTTCTTTTATATCTAAATTTAATTAAATGGATTATAATATATAAATATAATTGGCGATCACACCCAGTACTTTGGGTTTGCCAAGCTCCTCCTTCAATTTGTGGCGTGTATCTCGATATTCTTCCACAAACGGAAGTACTTACAGTTTTATGCCTTCACCGAATGGCAGTTGGCAGGAACTTTTTCATGACAGAAATACACGCGGAGGTTTGTCAATGCCTGCCGAGGAGCGACCGCTATTAGAAAAATGTTTTTCTATCTTTGATGTTTCATGAATTATAATTAAAAAGTAGCAATTTAACATACCTATGTATATATACTTACGTGTATGTATTGATGGAAAAATGAAAAAAATCGAAAATAAAATGCAATCATTCCTCTGTAAAAATACATTGTACTCGTATGTATGTATTTGTTCATTGGAAAAAGTCATTGAAAATTTCGTGTAAGGAAAACAAAAATTTACTATCGAAAGGCTAATGGATTCACTTGAAACTATTTATAAAAAGTACACTTAGCAAGGTGCTGCAGCAAATTCGTATTAAGTTCCGCTAGATGAATATGCAAAAAACGCTCTTAACCTTCGGTAGACACACCTATTTTTCTTAAAATTAAAATTAAATTTCACCGCAATTCATAAACAATTTTTCACTAACAGAGTTAAAGTTTTTGTTTGCACCTTTTTTGTAAGTATTTAGATAAAATGAATTGCTTAATTTAATGTGTTCAAATATACCAGATAATATAATGGCATGCTTAGATTATATTCACATAAAAAAAACGTTTTATCAAAAATAGGCTTTGCATTATAAAGAAAAAAAATATTTTGGACTTCAGGAAACTATATAACTAAAAATAAAATAGTAGGAATATGATAAAAAAGCAAATTCATAAAAATTAGTTGAATTATTAGTTAGCTGCATTGTATGGTTTTTATACATATGTATAAATTAAAAAATAAATAATTAGTCAAAACTTATCAAGATGCGGTGTAAACTTAGTTCAATGATATAATATAACAATGGTGGCTTAAATATTGCAATAAATCGGTTGCTAAGTGCGCTGTATGGTAAGTTCCGCTGTCTTGTTAGAATCAAATGTCGTCGATGTTTCGCTGATTTATTTTTGGAAACAAAAATTCAGTCAGCACGGCGCGATAGAACACGTAATTTACAGTAACGGCAGCTCCTTCCTCATTTCGAAAGTAATAAGGACCGATGTTGCCTGCAATGCTCTATGAACTTCGCGAACAGATTTATTATATTATATTTTTTAAGCTAATTTCCACAATTTGAAAGCGTTGTTCTGGCTTTAAACGATTCATGATGACTTGCCAAAACTTACTGAACAGAAATGTCAATACAGTATGCCATTCTCAGCAGTGAAATCTTAGTTATCAATATAGATAGTTCTCATGCAGCTAAAAAAACACCCGATAGTTAAGCTTCCTGTTCTTGTTGTTGTAATACCATAAAACATTTCATATAATTTTTTAGCGAATGCTGCTACATTCTTTGGTCATATACGAAAATAAATCCGCGTCGTTCCAGTAACGTAGAACCGACTGTGGAGGGTACGAGTTACGCCAGACCATAAGAGTAAATAGAGAATAGAGCTCATAATATGTATATATGTATGTATGTATATCATAATCTGCTAAAGCATACAACCAATCACCTTCTAATGGAACTTCTCGCACCTTACATTGCAAAATAAATTCAGTAAATTTGTTTTAAATCATAAATTGATAAGGGTGTGTAGGTATATATTGCACATATATGCATAGATGTGTATGTATTGTTGATATAAAATCAAAGATGAATCATAAGATTAGAGAAGTTAACGAGTTCTGTGTAATTTACACAAATAATTGTATACATTTAATAATTATTTGTACATAAATAAAACTAAAACTTATGTGAAGTGTTATGATTTTGATGTAAGTAGAAGCTGTTTTAAGGTCATATTTTTTATAGCATCTAACTAAAGTTTAAAAAGTCATTCACGAATCTAACTGCCTCTTTCCTCGAGCTATTCTCCGAAACGGTTAAAACAATTTGGACGATACTTTTCTGACAGGTGGATGCCGGCATCTTTTCATTCCGAAAAAACTACCAGCTAATTTGCGCTGGTATCGATATACACATTTCTAAAAATTATGTATCGGACCGATATGGATTATATTCGTAAAATTAACAAGCCAACGCGCCAACGAGAAGTCCACTGTGTTTACTGTGATTTCTCTGGTGTACCGTAATGCATTCATACTTGCCCACATATATGGATGAAACGGTTTAGAAATTAATCAGATTGCGATTGATCATCGCCAAAGACACCTTTGAATTTGTCAAATTATTGCATTTATTGTCAATTGCGACCAAATGTTTTTATTTATAAAAAATGTACGATAAGACTTTTCATTGCACAAATTAACAGTCAAATTACAGATTTTAAAGGTAAAGGATAAGAACAAGGAAAAATAATTAATAGAGATGAAGAAGTAAATAAAGAGAGAGAAGCAAATATAAAAAAGGGATATGCTGTTTTGAAACATCTAACTGACTTAAGACTTTCAATAGAAATTGGAAGGGGATTCCATAATCTGATAGATCTAACAAAGAACAGTCTGAAGACGGGTGATTTAATTTAGAGGTATCGGATTTTCAATCGAAATAAAATAACGAAAATTCAAATTGGGCAATCTGTACTATTTTTGTATACACCCATTCATGACATTTACTTTTTAAAGATAATTACTTTCGAATGTAGCCCGCTACTGCTCCGTAATTCGGTCATCCATAAATACCAATTTTGATTGACTCACTGAAGGGCTTCAGTCGGTATCTCGTGAATAATTGTAGTAATGTTGGCTTCCAATGCCTCAATCGACGCTGGTTTATTCACAAAGCATTTAGACTTTACATACCCACACAAATAAAAGTCCAAAGGTGTGATATCACAGGATCTTAGTGGCCAATCCACTAGGCCGTAACGAGAGATAAATTGCTTAGCGAAACGACGACGCAGTAAATCCATTATTTCACAGGCTGTATGGCAGGTAGCGCCGTTCGCCGTCTTGTTGGAACCGAATGTTGTGGAGATCACGGGCATCACAAAGTCGTTATAATGGCGCTATAGCGTTCGCCATTCACTGTTACATTGGCACCAGCCTCGACTTTGAAAATATATAGGCCGATGATTTCTCCAGCCCATAGACCGCATCAAACAATTGTTTTTAATGGATGTAATGGCTGTTCTTGAATGTCTTCGTGTTGCTTAGCCAAAATGTGCGTCATTACCATAAGTTGGGCTGAGCGCGCGATGAACACTTTTCACAGAGCGTCGATTTTCGTAATCCAATTATGAAATACGATTTGTAAACGTTGTTGAGGCGTAAACCTATCTACTTAGTTTGACAATTGGCACGCGTGATCTATAAAAAAAACCCTATTGGAAAAAGTACCCCCAATCTGATCACTCTTTATGTACATTTACTTTTCGAAGCTGCTTTAGATTAAAACCACTAACGATTTGAGAAATTTATTTACTTTTAAATACATCCAATGAGATTTTCATTTTATATGGAAGTTAAGCCGCTGGCATCAACTGATTTCTATGTATCACTGTGCGAATAATGTGATCGAATTGTGAAATCAAATTGAACTAAATAATTGATGGTTACGTAAGCACATAAAGCAGGACAGTAGCTTTGTCTAGTGTAGATGAGCTCAAGTGATAGTAGATTTCTTTCTTATTCTTTCTTATATTTTTCTACATATGAGACAGCTGATTTTTCAATGGTAAAAAATTGTACAAATCTTTCGAACTACATATTGAATTGCAAAGTTGATGCACCTAACTTAAAAATGTATGTATGTATGTATGTGTAAAATATATAATCAGATAGTCAGGCGGCTTTGAAAGCTCTTCTATCAACTGTAATCACCTCAAAAATGATAAATGACTGCCTGAACCTTCTTAATGCGTTAGGGAACTTCAATACAGTATTTTTAGGTTGGATTTCTGAACTTCAGGGATATGAGGGAAATGAAATGGCTGATCATTTAGCTAAACAAGCGGCAAATATGCCTCTAATTCGTCTTGAGTCATTCTGTGGCCTTATAAAATGCCACATTAACGAATTTATCTGAAAGTCGGAAGAGAAAAAAATTTGTTGAGCACTGGCGAAACTCTATCGGTCAGTGACAAGTGAAACAATTCCCATCGTCAGACCGAGGAATTTCTGATAAGTTTCTTTCGCTCAACAGAGTAGACTTGAGACTTTTAATTGATAGCTTTATAGGCCACTGTAGTCTAGGATATTACTTAAACGAAATTGAGAAGGCTGTAGACAAGGCCATCATCTGTCGATTCAGTGAAATGGACACTGAAAATTTAAAACACATTCTTTGTGAATGTCCTGCACTAGGCAGAAAAAGGCAACACAACTTTGGTGGTGTTGCCGTGCATTCATATAAATTGTGGAACGATAAACCCCAGGCTTTGCCTAATAATAATGTGTAAAATAGCATCACAGAGTTGTTACTGTCATAATAATGTGAAATATCACCCATACATTTTTGAAGAATGTTGTTGTTCTATACCCGATTTAATACCGGGTCATTCCCGTAGAACCAAAAGAAGGTTGACATACATTAAGTATTACAGCGTGTGAAAATGTAATTTGTGTAATCTTCAATTATATAAGTTGGCACAAAATTAATCACTCTATCGGAAAATGTAAGGGGTGTTTTTTTCGCTGCATGAGAATTGACGATATCGATAACTATGGTTTGACAGACGAGAATGGCATCTGTGTTGACACTTCTGCCCAATACGGTTTGGCAAGCCATTATGAGTCGTTTAACGCCAGAACAACACTTCCGAATTCTGGAATTTACTTTGAAAAAAAGCAAAAAATCTGTTAGCGAAGGGAAGAAGAGAGCACTGGCGGCACCATCGAAATGAGGACGAAGCTGCTGTTACTCTGAATGGCGTCACACGTCAATCATTTAAAGTGAATAGCGGCAGTATACAAACAGACAATCAATGGAGTGCGAGCAGGTCAAAATATAAATTTCAATCATTCAAAATCATTTCTTGATATTTATTTAGTAAAAAAGTAATTGAAAAACAATTATTTTGCGCCACCTGCTACTTGTGATTTTTGTCTATCCTGCACAGAAAAACTTGCCCAATTCTACTTTAATAGTTGAAAAGCTTAGAAGAGGAATATTTGCCTTTCTTTGAAAGTAAACTTGAAAATTTAACGACCCAAATACTAAAACATTTTATTTTCATTTTTAACATTGTAGCCAATCATTAATTCACTCCATCAAATAATTGAACGTGTATACATAAAGGGTCTTTCAAAAGACGCGCCTAGATGTTGTTAACAAAAATGTAAAAATTTAGATTCTTTCAAATTTTTATGCAAAATACGGCTCTTACAATTATATAATATATGAAAAATGGCATCATTTAAATGCCTACCATGAGCACGTCTACAGGCAGAATTAAAATTTTCAAGGACTCGCTCACATATTTTTGCATTGAGTTCAACTACTACATCTCGATGCGAATGTTGTGTTTCAGCTCTGGAATCGTTGTTGGCTTATTCACATGGATTTTACTTTAAAAAAAACACCAGTCTAGTCTGCCAGTCCTTTTTCTATGCTCGACAGAACCAGAACCAGTTTTATGATATTTTTCCCCCAACCTTTGGATTGTCTACTCATTCTAATCATTTCTACAAAAAAATACGATTTTTGCGATATGTTGCTCTTAAAGATCACCCATTTTCGTAATAAGTTTCAATAATTTTAACGCGTTGTTCTATCGTGAGCAAATGTACTGACATCTAAGCGTTACTTTTGAAGGAGCCTTTACAAAGACATATACTTATAATTTGAACAATGTATGTACATTTTACTACGAGAATTTCTTGTACATATTTGTTGGTGTGTAATTTATTAAGAACTAATGGTCAATAAATGCAAACAAACGCTTATAAATACATTGCCATTTTTACTATATATGTACGTGTGTATGTACATCCTCATATGTATGCACCTAAATGTACATAACTATATACATATCATATGTATGTATATAGATGTTTGTACACAAATATTTCTATGCAAATCGGCTTAAGTGGATGAACTAAAGGAAATTCAAAACATCATCTATTGATTGGCTTTTGCTCCAGTGCGGAGTCTTTCAACTTCTACACAAAATTCAACAAACGAACATAGACGAACAACAGCAATACAAATAGTATTCAATAATGATGTACGTACATTCGTTGCACGCGTAATTTCGCTAAAAATAGCCGTATAGGTTCATATAAATTCGATTCGATTTCTTCTTATTCTTGCTGTTAACATTCCTATCTCGTTGCCTTAGCACAGCTTTGTTGATGATTTGTAACACACACAGCCTTGTATTATATAAGAAAATACTATGTAGTGTGAGTGAATGTATTCTTTTTTTATATACTTTTTATGTATTTTTGTACAAAAATGAGTAAATGTCGACCAAATATAAGAAAAATTGCGAGAAATCGAGGTTGAAAATTTCAAGCGAGTCCCAAAACAGCCACTAGTTGACGGTTCCCAAAAAGTTCAAATATTACTCATACATTGCACAGTGGGAGATACAATGGATCTAACTGGAATTAACCTCATTTTGAAAGTTGTGATATCGATAATTTTTTTTATATAAATATCGGGTGATTTTTTAAGAGCTTGAGATCTTAAATTCATACAAAACAGAAATATTGTTGGAATGATTTTTTTTTTATTATAATCTGGTGAATAATTTCATGGCATTTATTTTTTTAATGCGTTATCAAATTTTGGCCGTATGATCAATGGTGGCTTGAATATTGCAGTCTTTCCCAGTTTACCGCACAGCTTAGAATACGAGTATATAGTAATAGACTGCGTTGTGAAGTGCCGGTTGGATCTGTTTGACGAAGCAGAAGCCGATTATATCTGGAGAGCGCTCTAAGCTGCACCTAGATGTAACTCTTTAAGAAATGTATATTTGGTCTGTAAGCAATATCATGGCATTTGAATCATCCTTCAATAGGAAGAACCTGAAGGTGCCTTGGGTGTTGAGCTTTTGGGGTGCGTTTTCGAGATACCAAAGATCTGCTAGGTCAAACTGTCACTCCGTTCATAGGCTCTTTAACTATGTTAACAATTCATTCTCCAGGATTTCGATGATGCCAGAGCATAAATTGTATAACCGGACTTAACTCAAATAGAGCTTTGAGAACGAAATAATGAAGGAACATAATTGTTAATTTGGTTTTAATTTTATTAGACCTAGAATTTATAAATAATATGACAAAAGTACAGTAAAAGAATAAGAAACATGGTTTTATTGTTTTTTTTTTTTCAAAATATTCTCCTTGGAAATCAATACACTTCTGCATTCATTTGAACCAATATTCAAAGCACTTTTGCCACTCAGAAGTGGATACCTCCAATACGAGCTGTTTAAAGGCAGCTTCTTCAGGCGTTGAAAAACGTTGACGACGTTTGATGTCGAAATGATTAGGGCCATAGGGAGATGACCCATTAATTCGATATTTTGAATGCTCAAAAACTCCCTTGTGTGAGCCGATGCGTGAGAGCTCGTGTTGCCTTCGGGATTCTATCCGGCTCATAAGCATAGATCCAAGATTGTGATGCTATTGACGTACTTTGAACAACCGCAGCTAAATTTCTCCCAACATTTATTTACTTCAATCGATAAGAGTCCTTTTTTGGCAATTGTCAAATTATACAGTAAACAACAAGAAGAAAGCTTCTTCACGACCAAATGTTCATGTAATATTGAATGTATGCTTATCGTACTAATGATCAAGGTTTGTTTGTTCATGCACTTCCGTCTTGATAATCCATCTCGAAAATAGTAATAAATCATCGCACGCATATTTTCACGAGTTAGTTCCATCTTTTGGGCAAGATTAATATTTCAACTCACTGAAAACATCACAAATAAAGCTCGTAAATGGAAACGATGCTAAAAAATATAAAACTTTTCGTTCAAAATATCGAATTACATCTCATCACACGGTATAAGATTTATATACATGCATATTCTTTAAATTTTTGCCTATAATTAGGCAAGCAGCCCTTATAGTAATTTAAAGATGTAATTTACTTGTATTTTATTAAATAAATCCGCGAGTGAGTAAGTATACGATTATTTATTAATTTTTTACTTGTATGAAAAACTCAAAATTCAGCCGGCATGGAGCCGGAATACACCAACTGCAGTTTACTTTTTTTAATCACTTACTGGAAAATTATTTAGGTTAGGTAGTTACTGTGAAACTGATAAGACAAATAGGCAAAAATATGCACACAATATATGTACGTATATGCACATACAGGTACATATAAGTTTATTTATTCACGGCTTTGCCTTCATACATATAAATATAGCTATGTACGTACATAGTGATTGGTATGTATGTATGTATATTTATATTTTTGCACAAAGACTACACATTTAGAATCTTATCATGCTTTTGTGAGTTTTTGAAAAGCTTGTTTCTTATTTATTCACTTCTTTTTCTTCATTACATCAAACACAATTGCATAAGTTTTGTGTGTTCGACTGATATTCGCAATTGTATTTGGGCGGCAAGCAAAAGAGATACGTACGGGTGTGTATGTATGTATGTATTTAATTAAAAATGCGAGTAAAGAGAAAAAGTCTAAAGCAAGCAAACGTAAAGGCTTATAGATAACAATTAAGCGCAAGTAATAGATGATGGGCAATTTAAACTTTCTTGCCATGGTCAAAAGAATAAAAAAATATTAATAAAAAATTACGTGTGTTTAATATACAATTTTAATATTAATTTTTTGCGAGCGGAAGCGATAAAAACCCGAAATTACTGTGATCAACCACTTTTCAAATAGTAATATCGAATATTATAAAAATATTTTAATGATAAAATATAGCACAATTCGCGTGTTGCTATATGCTGTTGCTAGAGAAAATATGTATGTATGTATATCTGAGGGCAAGGCCACCAGAAAATTTAAAAAATTTGTATGCCAATTTTTTTTTCAGTTTTAAAGCATAATTCAATCGTGTCCTTAGTATTAAAATAGCCTATAATTTTTTTGATGTTTTGAGAAAATGAATTTCAAACTTTTTGTCGAAAGTAGCTCTCACTCAAATCTCGTTATGTCTGTAAGTATTTATTATTTTTTGACTGACGTTTTGACCCACTTTGTGGAACTAGAATTTGACAAACTTTTGACCACATATAAAATCGACGATGGCGAATCCAAAAATTCAAAAAAAAAAATAATAGCCTATGAGCACATAGGCTATTGTTATACTAAGGGGACGCAATAATAAAGGGTTTGATCAGTAAGTAGCTTTCTCGTTCCTTCTTGACAAATCGGCTCCCTTAGCAAGGCACTGGGTTGTTAATTCTAGAAATTTTGAGTAAAAGTGGAGTAAAAGTAAAATTTGTAGGAAAAGCATTTCCTTATAAGTAATAACTTGCTCAGCGGTTTGTAGTTGTCTGTCTAGTTTCTCTAATGGATCTCTACCCAACAATCTTCCAGGCAGAAATACATGTTATTGAGATATGTGTTACATGAACAAATGTATCCGCAGAAAAATAAGAGGAACCCACATTTATATACTTTGAGATAGTCAGGCGACTTTTAAAGTCCTCCTATCAGCTACAAAAATGGTACAAATCTGCCTGAACCTTCTCAGCATGTTAAAAAACTTCAACACATTATTATTAGATTGGATTCATGTACACGAAGGAAATGAAATAGCCGACACTCTTGCTAAAAAAGGGGCAAATATGCGTCTAAATGGTACTGAGCCTTTCTGTGGACTAACAACACAAAGAGTCACATCAATGAACTTCTCAGGAGAAGGAAGAAGAAGTTCGCTGAACACTGGCGAAATTTTATAGATCAGCAACAAGCGAAAAAATTCCTAACGTCGGACAGAGGAATTTCTCCGTCAAATTTTGAAATTTATTACCGGTACTAAACGTAAAAAGATATGAAAAAGCTCGGTTTGCTAGTTTCATACCAGCAGGCAGGTCTTCTCGCTTAAGATATACCTACTCTTCTAGGGAGCGCGTTTGAATATGAAATATTGGAACATACTGTATAAGTACATATTTTGTTAGGTGTTTGGTCGAGCTCCTCCTCCTATTTTGTGGTGTGCGTCTTGACGTTGTTCCACAAATGGAAGGACCTACAGTTTCAAGCCGACTCTGACTTTCAATGGCATCTCCACGTAAAATTCGCCATTGAAACAAATGTGTGTTGCTAAAGCCTGACTCACTTCTGAGTGTCAGCAAAATCGTTCGTGGTCCACCAAGGGAGCCAAACTACAGAGCGGCCTTATAATATTCAGTACCTCAAGAATTTAAACCATAGCCATAGCCATATTGCTTGTCTTGCATAAATTAACAATAGTATGCATTTGTATAGAGGTTCAAACTGTTAAGTGTACATACTTAGTGTTCATATGCAACAGATTTTTAAGATAATAAATTAATTTTATTTGGGAAAGAAGCATGTTTTTCATTTACTTCTAACTTAATTGCATATAAAAAGTTGATTACATTAAATATTTTGCATTGGGAAATAAAAATAAATAAATTCGGAGAATCGAACTTAAATACGACATCGTCTACTTAAATAGTTTTTAGTCTGCTGAAAGTTTTGATAGGATAAACATAGTTCTTACACAATGGCTCCGTCAGAAAAACAGACAACTAAAGAGGAACGCCTCCAAAGCTATAATATAAAAGCGACTAAGGGCAAATAGCATAATACAATAGGAAATGAAGATCATTGGAGGCGAACCATATAACCCATATTAGCTAGTTTTACGTGAACTTAAAAGCATAGAATGGAGAGGGATAGACCACGCTCTGAGGAAACCCCCACAAAGCATTACGAGAATGGCCTTGGACTGGAAACCGCAAGGGAGCAAAGACTATAGTCGGCC
The DNA here is from genome assembly GCF_027943255.1 of Anastrepha obliqua. NCBI lineage: Eukaryota > Metazoa > Arthropoda > Insecta > Diptera > Tephritidae > Anastrepha > Anastrepha obliqua. The sequence continues at coordinate 50,782,678 of NC_072896.1, forward strand.
GAAAAACACCTGGCGAAGATCAACCCTAAACGACCTAAACTCAATCAGCCCCACTCTGGAGGGATGCTGCTAAAGCAACAGCACAAAATCACGTGCGCTGGAAAATCCTTGTTGAGGCCCTACGCTCCTTCGAGAAGTGAAAGGAATAAAAGAAAAGAGGAACGCCGGCTTATTGCTCAATTAACGTGAAGTGGAAAAACTTTTAGAGAAATCGGTAATTTAATGAGCAGGAATCATTCTATAGCGCAATACATAATTAAAAGATATAAAAGTGCAATTAAAAACGATTAAAGCCAAGAGAAAAATCCCTTTGCATAAGCCGTAGGTTTAGTAAAATGCTTAGGGAAAATACCAATAATGTGGTCTGTGATGAAATAGTTCGAAATCTGTTGAAAAAGCATAACTTTCATTGCGTGAAAGAATCTCTCTATTAGTTGGAAAACAAGAGCGCCCGCATGAAATTTGCTATTGATTACCTATGCAAATGTGCTTATAAAATAAAATATATGTAGACATCGTTAGCAGAAAAAATTGTAAAAATCAACGCGATTTTTGAACCACTTGAAACTTGAACTTTATTATACTAAAATTGCATGATCTATAAAACTGCATACGCCAATTTTTCTAAAAATTCTAAGTAAAAAGTTTGAAACTTTGATAAAAAAGTTTGCCGAATTTTTACTTCGATTGAGGCATTGGAATCCAACATTACTAAAGATATTCACGAGCTGCCGACCGAAATCATCCAGCGAGTCAATTAAAATGGGTGTTTACGGATGACCGAATTACGGCGCAGTTGCGACAAACATTTGAAAGGGATTATCTTTAAAAAATAATAAATATTGCCCAATCAATGAATGAATTTGCGTTCTTGTATTTCAATTTAAAATCTGATACATCTAAATTGATCACCCTTTATATATACATACATACATATGTTGTTTCTTCTGTGTTAGCTGCCTACGAAGGAGAAGATAAAATGTTTAGTTTAAAAGTTTAATTATTTTCCTGACAAAACTTCTTTTTCAAAACTCGTTTTATTTCTTTTGCCTACAAATATCTACACACATATTTATCTGCATACACACAAACATAACACATACTTAATTTAAATTTATAAATTCAGTTGTATTTTTTTTTATTTTCTAGATATTAAAACAGGCATCATATTGCCGGCGATATGACTAGCTTGAATGGCGATGCTTTTGTTATGCGCAACGGTCGCTCCACAAGTCAGGTATCCATCTACAACTATCCCGAACACCTAAATCCATTCTACGAGGATGAGCAACACAAGCGTTTACGATTTTGGCACATAAATAAGTCGAATGGCAGCGGCAGTCGTCGAAGCAGTTTCTCATTAAGTGGCCTCAAAGATGTGTGGTGAGTAAAAATCGAAAAAGAGAATCAATCATTGATATGGAAAGGGCGCATAATTAATCACCCTGTCGGAAGATTTATAATTTTTGCAAATGGCGTCGTCCCTCCATTATATTTGACATTTGTGAACTGGACGGCTGTAGTATACAAACAAGTAATTGAATATGTAAAGGTCAAAATATGTTAGATTTCCGAAAACTCTAAAACATTTTTTTATTTAGTAGCACAATTATTCAGAAAGAAAATTGGGTGATTAATTGTGTGCCTCTTTGTAGAAATGTATGTCCATTCTCTTGCACATCCATCCGATTGTACTTGTACTGGAAGAAAGTCTCAAGTTTACTACAAATCTTTAAACGAAATGCGAGCTAGATATTAAAGGGTTGTTGGTTTATATATATAATATATAATTGGCGCGTACACCCTTTTTGGGTGTTTGGCCGAGCTCCTCCTCCTATTTGTGGTGCGCGTCTTGATTTTGTTCCACAAAATGGAGGGACCTACAGTTTCAAGCCGACTCCAACCGGCAGATATTTTATGAGGAGCTTTTTCATGGCAGAAATAGACTCGGAAGTTTACCATTGCCTGCCGAGGGGCGACCGCTATTAGAAAAATGTTTTTCTTAATTTTGGTGTTTCACCGAGATTCGAACCAACCTTCTCTCTGTGAATTCCGAATGGTAGTCACGCACCAACCCATTCGGCTACGGCGGCCGCCGTTCTTTATTTGAATTGCGTCTGAATCTTGTATACCTGTGAAATATGTACTTCACACACAGGTATAGAAAATTCACTCTTCCTGCTCGCTTCCAATGTAATGATCAGAAAATTGGGGCTTGAAACCCCATAAAATGGTATTTTTGGGAGTTTTACTAATACTCTTCTCAAAGGCTGATGTGGTAGATCATAATAAAATCCTACCGAAAATAAAGCTTAAATTTTAGACTAAAATCACCACTAGTTCTAAACAAAGACCTTAACGATTTGCAATAAAATGAGGTTAAACCTTTGAGCGTAATGAGAATTAGCCTATTGAGATTTCACGGATTTTCCCCGAAAACCAATATTAAGCTAAGCTCATAGAAACCCTACTCAGGGGTTTTGATAGTATTTGATTGCACATAACTAAGGAAAATCACCGCTTTTCGGTGGCTATCGGTGCGTTTTATATCTGGACTTGAGAAAAATAGTGATAAAAAAATGTTTTTTTTGGGTTTACCACTACTTTTCTTAAAAAGCTGGCTTACTATGTAAAGACTTAAGCCTATACTTAAATTAAAGCTAAGGTTGAGATGAACCTCGTGAATGCGTCCTTAGACAGCAATTCCATAAATTACTTTATAAGCCTGTTTAAGATTACAGTAGTTGTACTAGCCAAATAAAAAAATAACCGACTAGGTAAAGGAGAGACAAGATAGATTTGGTCAAAAAAGGCATGTTTTAAGATTTTTTATTTTTCTTGCGATATTAACTAAATTAGCAGTTAGTCTGTCAATTTCAATAATGCAACATTTGTACAATATTTTCTTATAATCGAGCGAGTAACAGTGAATCTCCGGTGGCGCCACGAGAGAAAGTTGTTTTGACTTGTACATCATAACTTACTACATAACCATCTGAAACCAAAAATATTCAAATGCATTTCTTAAAGGAAGGGTCTTTCGATATATGCCTGATGGGAAGTTTTTGTTTTTACATTTTTCATAGTACCTGGAGGACAAAAATTATATTTTCGTTAAAAAAGTAGTTAGTTGTTATTAAAATTCGCTGTCTTCGCTTGTTATTTCTGTTTTAACAAAGGTTCTTAACATAATCTATGGAAGCTGGAGATGTGAGGTTACCGAAGTCGAACTAAAATCAAGCGCTTAGCTAAAATCAAATTCGTTCGTTTATGGAAAACTTTGCACCACTGAAAAATGAGTTTTTCAACTATAAGTTGGCCATAATTTAAATATGAAACAACAAAAAATATCTAAAAGCAGTACCTCTCGACAAGTTCTACAGAAATACATAATTTTATTTTCTATTTTTACAACAAATATTTGTGAAACATATTTTCCAAATCTTTTCTTCCATTTAACGTGCATACATAAATAGTAATTTCTATAAGGAAACACAAATTGAATGTTTACTACTTATACAATAAATGCCCATACTTAGCCTATCTTCAACACTTAATTTTGTAATTCGAGCTTCCATATTTTCTAAATATCTACATTGAGACGAATTTCCCGTCTCGCCCATTTTGGTGCATATGTATGTATGCAAGTAGGAAACGCTCCATGCCTATTTACATAGTTATCGAAGTATATGTATAAATATACTCGCCTATATATATAAATAATAAAACGAGTTTATTCCTTTGCATGAATCAAAAGGGCCTTCAAGTCATTTCGCCTCAAGAAAAAATCTTCCACACTTGGCATAAACAAAACATCAGAGAGCCCACCGCCACTACGTCGGGATCTGCAGCCATACAACACGGATAATGGAAATGATCTTAGTTTACCGGACTACAGAACTCGGTATTCTACGCCAGCGGACGGCAGCTTTCAGCGTAATGCGGCGTATAGGAGTTCTTTGCAAAATGTGGCTTTAGCAAAGGTAGGACCGTACAATTTTTGATTTAAATTTTTAATTTATTAAACTAACTTACCACTGCCATTTCCAAGTCTATAAGCAAAATAAGAAATTTCAAAAAAATTAGGAGTACACATCCTTCGGCTACTTTTTGAAAATAGCAAAATCAGTTTTTAAGGAACGAAAACTTTACAAAGGCTAGATTATGCTGGGAATGTGTGCAGGCGCGGAGGCAATTTTTTTTTATATTGTATGTATAAAATTCTCTCATAAAGAATATAAAAAAAGTGTATATTTATAGGTTTTCTAACAATACTTTAATCATAAAATTTAGAAAAATTCCAAGTAAATAAGAAAGGAAATAAGAATCCTTTACAGGTTCTAAAAAAAAGCTTCTGTAATAAAACAAAAGAAAAACATGTTTTATGAAAACAAATACAGTCCTAATCAAAATGGCACAATTAATTCTAATTCGGCTAATTATTGTAAAATGGTATCCACTGTCTGAGTTAAGTTTCTATAGATATAAAGCTCTATTCAACCGCCTTTGTAGCGTCGTACTTCTTCCATACATGCACATGTTTTGAGTCGACGAAGAAATTAAAATTATTTTTCATTTTCGCAAGTTGTTTTGGTAAAAGTTGCCACAATAAATAATGGGCAAGATACAGCTGTGTACCTTTTCGGCATAGTTCCATGATGTAAGTTATTAGATACTAAAGCTTTACTATAGTTCCATCTGAACTTCTTCAAAATCTTCTTCTAAGTTTTTACTGAAAAAAGTATGAAAGTGTAATACATCTTTTTAAAACTCAAGTTTACCGCTCTAAGTCCCAACGTGGTTGTACCATTTCTTCTCTCTAATAGACCATGAAGTATTGAGAGCAGCTGCGGGTTCTAAGCCTATCAGACCTCCAATGAAGTAAGAACGATCTCAAGTTTTGGCAAGACTGGCACAGTAGCAAAGAAATTAAATAAATTTTTTTTTTTGAGAGATGTAAAAGCAATCAAAAGTCTTAGTCAGTGTGGGACTTTAACGCCACCAAAAATACCTCAATTCCGACGGTTCATCCTACGGGAATACCGATTTGGTAATGACGTCTAGAGGTCATCGTGAGTAATAAGCTCAATCATCAGTTACATTTGTCAGCTGTTCGTCTTGCTGCATTTTATCGATACGCCAGTTGTTCTTGCTTCTAAGTTCGTCTATCATCATTCCTTCGCCTCAAATCAATGTGGCGAAGTTCTACGATAATTCGTGTTACAAAAGCTCGCACCGCCCTACACTCTTCATCTGACGTTAGGTCGTCGCGTTCTTTATCGAACCTGCTGCAATAAAAGGCCATGTGTTTGACAGTCTCCTCTTCGTCCAACCATTCTGGGCAATAAGGACTACTAGTCAAGTCTAGGCGATGCAGATATTTTTGGAAGCATCTGTGTCCGCTTAAAAGCAGCGTTAGGAAAAAATCAATGTCTCCGTGTTTTCGACAGATATTTAATGAGTAGATAATGATTGGTTGTACCACCTTGAGTAAGCCCCAATATCAAAACGATCTTTGTAACTTTGTATATGAATATTCCCACTCAGTGCACTATCCAACTACCCAAGAAAGCCCTCCTCCCCTCTTTTTACATTTAAAAATCATGGTATTTAGTAACATCTTACGAGATTTCAGTATTTTGTGACTTAATGGAAAATACGTTGAAAATATATTCAAAAACCCATTTCGTTGCTTTTCATACCAATAACGTTCCATATTTGTTTGTTTCTTCTTGCAGGATAATGGCGGCTCACAACTAGATTTCAATCGAAATAATCAGTATCGGAGCACCATACAGGTGATGGGCACAAAATCCAACAACCGAAATCACAACTATAACAATAACAATGTTAGTTCACGCACAGTACCGGTGCCACAACCAAGAAGGTATGTGTATGGTGGATCTGTGACGCCACAGCCACTGCGTAATTCTGATATCGGTGCAGGCGTTGGTCTAACGCACGGGTGAGTTCACGTTACAATTCGTTTCGTTTCGTTTTGGCTGTTTCAATAATGACTTTAAGTGAATCAGTGGCAAAACAAAAAGTTTTTCGTTACGGGCACTTACGGTTCCATACATACATATATGTTTGTTCACAATTCTTTCTGGTTGTATACATAAGCACATATAAAGATATATGTTTTTACATACATATGGTGTTAATACGAAGCAATGCATTCATATGTTGTGTGTACATATGTACATATGTATGTCGGATACTAGGTGTACGTATTTTTGTTTGTATTCATTTATTCTCATGGGTAAAGTATTACTCAACGGATGTGTCTCACCCCACCAACAAATGTGTCTAAACTTGTTTACTTAATTCGATACCACAATATTTATCTTAAGTTTACACATTTCCATATTGGTTACATTTGTTGCATTTGTGTGAAAGTGTTAATTGTGACGTTTTTCTTTTTTTCTAATATAATTTTCGGTATCTACCTTTTTCATTATTTTTTTGCCAAACACTCAATTAGATCATCGCAAATTAGTATGGCAAGCACAAATCCATTTGATACAGACGACGATGATGAGGAAAATAATGAAGATGTTTCGTTGGCCGGTGATAGACAGATCATAACTTCAACACCCATTAAGCAACGAATGCACCGTAAAAAACGTCGTGCACCAGCGCCACCAACCATTGCAGTGAGTAATAGCTTATAACTTTAAAACAAATTTTACATATCATCAAGTTTTGGTATTCATGTACCCAAAAACTTGCAAAGTAGGGGAAAGTGAGAAGCAAAATGACAATTCATTTGGAGGGGAAGTTGCAAGTTTTTACTACAATAGATAAATTTTTACTTGTAAGAATTCGCAAGTGAGAAAAACATCTGATCGCAAAGTAAAAATAAACACGAATTAAAATTTACGAATTGAATCCATTTCTAAATTTAAATTAAAGTGGTGATTAAATTGGAGAGTTTGAGTAATTATAGTTTAGATATACAGGGTCCGCACTCGAAGTGTAACCAATTAAAAAGGCTATACAATTTGTTGGGAAAAATTCTTTTATTCAATTCAAAGTAAAAAATGTGTGAAAATAATACAAAATTAAGAATCAATTTACTTTTCCACTTCTTGCCTTGACTATGGGCCTTGAGACTGTCCAGCAACAAATCGAAAGCTGCTCAAATGTGACTTTATTTTGACCCACTCGCGGACAATGAATTTTTTCAGCGCTTCGAGACTGGTGAGTCTTTTACCTCGGACTTTGCTCTCCAAAATGACCCAAAGAGAATAATCCATCGGATTCGCGTCTGGTGAATTTGAGAGCCATTGTGTAGACGTTATGAAGTTCTGAACATTGTTTTTTAGCCATTCTTGATTCACTCGAACTTTGTGAGACGGTGCCGAGTCCTTTTGAAACGTCCATAGTCTGCCACTGAAATCTTTGTCTGTCCACGGCATCAAAGCAACCTCCAGAATACTTTTCCGATAACATTTTGCATTTACCTTGACGCCAGACTCGATGAAAGTGATTGGAGACTGCCCACATGTGGTTACAGCAGCCCAAACCGAGTAAATGTGAGATAAGCAAAAACTTTATTTACTTTAAGGTGCTTGAGCTCACGAACAATCGCTAGTTCTGATTTTACAGCCAAATATCATATTATATATAGTATAGTAATGCAATCACACTATTACGTTTGAAATCCATTACTGAATTTCTTTTTTCGCGTTTACTCTCGGCAAAATGCCCGCCCGCTTGTACACAATACTGAACTGCCATTTAGCCAACTAACAGAAAGCTGATGCCCGTGCATGAGGTGCGCGAACGGTCTGAAATTGGTTACACTTCAAGTGCCGAACCCTGTAATTTATAAAGTTTCTTTGAAGTCATATATTGAATAGGAATCGGCCAATAATATGTACTTTTAACCACAGCCTCCAGTCACCGTTGCTGGAGTTTACGAAATCGCAAGAATGCAATTGTTAAAGGAATTTTTTTCATCTGCAGCGATGATGAAATTGAACAACTTATTGTGGACAAAATACAATCATGTGATGCTAACTCGTTATTTTTGTATTTTATTTGCTTTATTTATTTTTTATTTTTTTTTTTTTATTTAATACGAGGCAGTTCAACTGAATTTTGCTGTGGTAATGTGCGTAAAACTTGCAAATTGTTCAGACCTATAGATGAAAAGACTCAAAAAAATAACCACAGATAAAGAAAAGTCAGGATCCACCGCGTTAGCAATTAAATTAAAAGCGCTTAGACCTCACGCAATAGGAGCATTGCTTTCAAACAAAAATCGCAAAATTTCTTGAACTGGGGCAAAATTAAAAAAACTAAAAACGATGTTAAAAAAGTTGATTTATTTTATTTAAAGTAGTTTCCTTCGGTCTCTATACACAGAAGACCGACCGTTTTGCCAAACCATTATCGAGAAACATATCAAAGAATACTACTTAATTGTTTGGGATATACCTTTTTTTATTTTCCAACAAAGTCTCCTTTTAAGCTTATACACTTCGTCCAGCGCTGTTCTAGTTTGTTGATCCCTTCCGAATAATAGGAAAGTGGCCATTCGTTCTGCAATCACCTCCCCGTTTGAATAAAATATAATATTTTTCCCACGAGCCATTTCCATTAATTGTAGCCATTGCTGTGACGTGAGCTGGTGCGTTGTCGTGATGGAAAAGGAAAATCACTCGACTTCCTCGATTCAAACGAATGCCCCACCCAACTAACCAACTAAACTAACTGATCTGGTAACTAAATAGATCTGACCAAGAATGAATGAAAGGGGAATGGAATTGGGTCCATCATCAACCATCACAGACCAGCCTTCTATTATATAATATAAGTACAGTGGTTGGTATCATCACCAAGCATAGCCTAATGGAGACAAACGGGAAGCGTGTGGAGTGTCCTTCCAAAGCCTTCTGCAGAAACGAGTAGGATTTAAAATGATTTAGAATCTGCAATCATGCACAATATTTTATGGTTTATTATAGAGAAGAAGTAATTTCATTACATCGGCAATTGCAACCAAACAAGTGGTATCACAATGAGTATTCAGGTCTAAGTTGACGCTTCTAAATACAGAAAAGAGTGACAATCCTCGTAATCGAACCTATCCTAAAGCTTATCTTAAAAAAATGCCTTTTGAATACCGCGTGTGGCAAACTTTGATTGCACTTTCCTTCGGACAAAGAAATAAATCTAAAACCGATTTCAGTTCAATCCATCTAATTTTTTTTTTTCATCTTTCTTCTAACAGGTACACAAACCAAACTCTTCGGTTGTCTCTTCACCGGATTCTAGTCTCGATGGATCACCACATCCACAACCACTTCCGGAATTGCGGATCGAAGAATGTATGGATATTGCAAATCTAACAGCAGCTATTGAAGATTTCGTAAAAACTTCAAACGATGATGAACCAGAGTCAATACCAGTCGCTACAAAAAAAAAACCAATCGACCAAGCCACGCAAGAAGGCGCCTCTCCAAGCAAAACAGCAGCACAAAACGGCGACTCTAATGCAGTTTGCGATAGCTTGCCACCTAGTCCAAGCCAAAAAGAAGAAAGTATAAATACTGTCGACACTGTCATGGTGGAAAAAGAAAAATCAGCCAAATGCGTACCATCAGAAACGAAAGATGGCTTGGAAATGAAGCACACGGAAGTGAAAAATATTAATTTACCAAAAGCTAATACTGAAGCAGAAGTTGGTCACTTGGAATGTATACATGTTCATATGGGAAGCCCACGCAATACAACTCTAACCGAACATGCCGAACCTAATCAGTTAACAAGTTTCCGCGGAAAACAAACCCGTTCACCAGAACCTCGACAGCCGATTACAACGAAAACTTCTTTCACACTCACCACGCCACCTGCAGTACGACGAGATTCCACAAGAAATGCTAAGATTGCATTGCAGACTACAGAAACCTTAACATTCCCCGAGACAGGTGAGTTAAGGATTACAGAGGACGTCACCACATCAAAGTCTTTAAAATCGCCACGAACAACGAAGCCCATAGTATCTGCTAAGCCACACATTGCTGAGATACACAAACCGGCCAGAGGTATTACAAGCAAAAACATAAAAAGTGACGAGCACAAAGACGCAGTAAAAGAGAACCGACAGCCCCCAATGAGCCCAATACCGCCAGTACGTAATCACGCGTCAGTGAAACTAACGCAAGCATCTGCGGTACAACCAAAAGAAACAGAGAGTGAATTCAAAATCGAGCAACAAAAAACAGAGGTCTGTGTATTACCCAGCGATACTGTACCTACCACTTCCACGCATGCGCTAACCATCACAGAGTCACATGAAGATTTGCTCGAGAAAGATGATACAACGAGTCACATTTCTAATGATACAAAAATTACAAGTGTCTCAACAACGCCATATCGAACACAATCACCTACAGAAATGCGAGAGGAAGCCTTAGAGTCACTGTACCGTCCGAAACCAACCACTTCATATCTTGAATGGAAGCAATCGTCACTAGCACCGCTCGAAAAAAGTGTGCCACCAGAAAAGCGTAAGTCCGTTAAGGATATCATCGAATCAATTAACAGAAGTCAACGTTTGTTAAATGCCTCTGCCCATAAAGATGCAGCACATAACGGTTCTAGTCTCTCTATTGGTGCAAGCAACGGTAATGAGACACCTTTGCCACAACGAAAATTTAGCGGCCAGTCTGCGATTGAAAAGAATGTAAGTGATATTAAAAGCCACGAGCATAACGGGAACTCCACAGTGAATGGTGGGCATGATGCCGACTTGCCTTCTACATCAGCGGCAGCATCGTTAGCAACGGACGATAATGCAAATTTAAATGGCGTTGCTAGCGACCTCGTGCAAGATCCACAAAAGCTTAATAATAATGAAATATTTAAGAAATGCACGGTCAAGAAGGATGTACAATACGACTACAGAGAACAATCGCCAACAACTTCTAATCTCGATTGGAACCCGGTACCCAAACCCAAGCGAAATAAAAATTTGTTAGAACAATAAACTTAGTCAAAGGTAAAAGTTAATTTTTGACTAGTCAGTGCAAACCTTTCATAGGCCTTTCCTTTAAACCTTGTTTTGCTAACGATATTAAATGAGGTGACCTTAATGGTATTGAGAGGAAAAAATCGGGCTTAGCTGAGTATGGCGTGACCCCTAGATGAAATTTTAAAAAATTATGCGCATAAACATACAAAAATGCAAATTACATGGTATAATAAATCAGTTAAGCATATGTATATATATAACTGTGTATTCGCAGTATTGCATATTTTTAGGAAAATTTTTTTTGGGAAACCTTTGACTTTGTTTAGGGAAAGTTTTTCAGTCCGCTAACAAAACTTGGTTCGGAAATTTCACCACATGAAAATTTATTTGTTCCAACTTGATTTTATTGAGTTCCAATTGGTTTTTTGCTGCGGTAGAATTTCCTAGCCGTGTTTTGTCAGAGAAACTGGCAGAAACTGCAGCCCTTCGCTACTATTCGTTCTTTAAAAAAGCTCCACAACTCCCGATCCGTTCCTGTACTAAAACTCACGCATGGCATTAACCATAAAAATAACTTCAAGCTTTGAAGAGGAAAAAAATAGCTTCAAAGAGCATATAAAGATAAGAAGGTGCGGTTCTCGGCCCGTTCCACTAACAACACTCAGCTTACCACTGAAAAACCAATTGGAACTTATCAGAATCAATTTAGAACCGATCAGTTTTCAGGTGGTGAAATTTTCGTTGCGTAGTTTTGTTGGCAGAACTGGGTGAGTATTGCACCTTTTTGACTTTAAAGGCTCTTTGTTGGTTTTTAGTTTAAGGAACATCAAGGATGATGGGTGAAAATCAAATTTATGAGAGTAACTTCATCGGGTACTCAACAAAAGAATTCTGACCGTTCATTTCACACGTATTTATTCACTCGTCCAATCTGTATATCACCAACCAATCTCAGTTTTTTTTCGTGAACAAATCGCTGTCATGCCTTTGTGACGTTAGTCAATCAGCTGATTCTTTCCAATTCGCTGAGAGCCGATTAACGGTCTGATGTTGGCCCGACCTCTGAAACCTTTTCACCATGAATCAGCATCGTACGTGAGTTTCGTTAGAGGACTGGTCAGAAGTGCAGCTTCTCTATTTTAGACGCTCATATTTATAGCGTTAAACAGGAAAGGCGTGCCACTCGCGAGCGATATATACTTTTTCTTGATTGGCGCAATAAGTGCCTAAGCAATTTAGCTGAATTTAACAAAGCGCCTGTTGTGTCTTCCTCGTGCCAAAAAGCGCCAGTGGAACACATTAAGTGAAGCCAAGCCCGTCTACATTTGACCTTTCCAGCGTAAGAGATGCCTGTCTCTTCCTCTGACAGCAGCAGCAAGTATCTCATTTATTACTTTCAAAACTGGATCGTTTATATCCATTGGTGCGACAGGACTTAGCCAACATAACCGCTGGATTTGTCCTCACATCTCATTGTACCATCGTTTACGATTGCTATTGTCAACGCGCAAAGGTTTATAAATCTTCTGCAGAATGTTTCTCTCGACCATTCTATGGTCCGCCTCCCCGCCCGACTGTGTGGGACGGGCATAATGGGAGGCTTATAAAATCTGGTATTTGTTCATCAAAAGAGGTCTTGAGTACTCAATTGCCTACTTTCTCCAAAGGTTGGCAAACAACATCCTGGCATAGTAGAAATTTAATTGGGAAGAGTTACTTCTTAGCGTAGGAAATCTCGTTTCAGAGTTTTAGTAATGTGCATCTCTCCTGGTTTTAACTTGTTTTTGAAATTCCCTACAATTAAACTCGCAATGAAAACTGACCGCAGAAAACGTCTAAAATAGGAAAATCGCACTGATGTACAATGAGAACAAGCACGATGAATCTTTACTTACAGAACGGGTCCGGGAGTGCCCCTTTTGCATGTTTTAAACGTTCTCTGTTGCCCGTTAGCAATTTTCAAAAATTAAAGGATATGAAAGCTCAAAAACCCGCGTCAATGTTGCAATATTTTCTTCATATGGTGCATATGTATATATGACATACATATAATGTGTTGCAATATATGTAAAACAAAGAGTGCCCCATATTTTTTTATTCGTGTCCTTGTACTTGATGGTGCACTTTACTCTACATATAAATATTTTTGTTAAGACTAAGATGTTATTATACATACATACACATATTTTATTTTGAACTGTTTTAAAAATTGATTATTACACCAAAGAGATCTACCAATATATGTACACACATACATGCATATGTATACGCGTTTACTCAATTATTTATGTGCTGGATCTTTAATGCATACCTCTTCCTCTTGGCCACATATATAAGTAAATGGAATGGTGCAGCTGCCAAGCTGGCGATATACATACATACACACATATTAAATTAAATTTTATATTAAACATAAGAAATAAGTGGTAAATGTGCAATCTTCTATTTAGATATTAGACTAAATACAAATGTTTTTCAATTAATCCAATTGCGTATCATAAAAAGAAATTCAACGTTGTACATTATTTTTTAATATAACTATATTTACAATCTGAAAAAATATGTAAAAGTATAAAAAAATCTAATAAGAAACATAAATGCATGAATATTTAACTAAAAAGTAGTTTGTTGGTCAGTAAGTATTGAAAGAAGTGCCGAATAAAAAATATCCAGATAATAAATTGATTCGATTGTTAGTCTGTAGACTTCCATGTAAGACTACGCCGGCGAATACGAATTTTGACCGGTAGGTTGTAGCACAGTGTACACTATGTCCCATGTGATGACAATTCAGATTTCAGTAAATTCAGCCAATTTTTTTTTATTTCTCAAAGTCTATGATTACAATAACCTTTGTTGATGTAGTCTCAATTTAGAGGTATTGGATTTCAAATTGAAATAAGACAACGAAAATTCAAATTGAGTATGCAATCTTTATTATTTTTTATTGCATTTATTTTTTAGAGATAATCCCTCCCAAATGTTGGTCGCAACTGCGCCATAATTCGGTCATCCGTAAACACCAAATTTAAATGACTCGCTGGAGGACTTCCAATGCCCCAATCGAAGCTAGTTTATTCACAAAGCATTTGGACTTTACATACCCACACAAATAAAAGTCCAAAGGTGTGATATCACACGACTTAATGGGCAATGCACTAGTCCGAGACGAGAGATAAATTCCTCACCGAAACGACGACGCAGTAAATCTATTGTTTCACAGGCTGTATGGTAAGTAGCGCCGTTCGCAGTCTTGTTGGAACCAAATGTTGTGGAGATCACGGACTTCAATTTCAAAATGCCATTTATCATAGCGCGATAGCGTTCGCCGTTCACTGTTACATTGGCATCAGCCTCGTCTTTGAAGAAATATGGCCCGTTGATTCCACTCACATCAAACGGTTGTGTTCAGAGGATGTAATGACTGTTGGGATGGCGAATGGCTTCAGGTTGCTCTTCAGCCCAAATACGGCAATTTTGCTCTTTGACGTAGCCATTAAACCAAAAATGGGCCTCATCGCTGTACACCATAAGTTGGCCTGAGCGCGCAATGAACAATTTTCACAGAGTGTCGATTTTCGTAATACAATTGTACGATTTGTAATCGTTGTTGAGGCGTAAGTCTTTCCACGATGAAATGTTAATGAATACTGAAAAAATGTATGTATTTAAAAAAACCCATATTGGAAAAAGTACCTCCTCACTAATCACCCTATCACTAATAACCCAGAAGGTTAAAATTTTTTAAAAATTAAATATTCGAAAGTACAAGTGCAAATCCAGTTTTGATAAAACAATTTCGATCACTAGAATATGCCCATTGACTTAAACGAGGGTTGCCTTTTAGACTGGGTTAGGGAATAAGTTCATAGCTTTTTTATATATATATAATATTTTTTTACGATTTGTTTACTTTTGGCAAAGTGTAATTATTCATTCGATATAATCTTTCTGCTCTACAAAATTATGTTAATTGTGTTTTTGAATTATTTAATTTTTTATTATGTTTGAGACTTAGAAAGGGAATACCCAGAAGGCAAAAATCAACATTTTACATACCTACTCTTCTTTCCTTTTTATTGAGGCCAAAAAGCTGCCGAAGCAGCCCGGGATATTTGCGACGTGTCGTTATGGAGAAGGTGTCTCGCCTATGAAACAGCACAGAAATGGGTTGCAAAGTTTAAAAATGGCGACTTTAACGTCGATGATACGTCCCGCAGCGGAAGGCCTCAAGTCACTTTTAAAGGAGAACGATTGCCAAACCAGTCGTGAATTGGCGAAAAAAATTAACTGCGATCATAAATCGATTCTCAATCATCTTCAGTCAATGGGACTTACCGAAAAATTGGGAGCCTGGGTACATCAGGAGCTCAACGAAAAAAATAAAGAAAGTTGCCTTCAAATTGCTTCTCAGCATCTCGACCGCCATCAAGCAACACGCGATCATAAACATCGCTTTTTGTACCGAATCGTCACGGGAGATGAGAAATCGTGCCTATATATCAAGCAAAGAAATGAGTGGGTGGCTTCAGGAGATACACCAAGACCGAAAGTCAAGCCGGATTTTCATCCAAAGAAGATCATGATATGTGTGTGGTGGGATTGGGAGGGCATGGTGCTCTGGGAAATGCTCGAAAAGAATTCCACGGTCAACAAGAAGCTCTACATTGCCCAGCTGCACCGCATGAATGAGGCATCCGCCATATTCTCCGGACCTTGCACCTACCGATTACCATTTTTTCCGCTCTCTGTCATACTATATGACGGACGTTACTTTCGATAACAAAGAGTTCCAAAAAGCTGGCTCAACAACTTCTTTGACATCAGACCAGGCGATTTTTGGCGGAACGGCATCAACAAATTGCTCGAGAGGTGGGAAGAGGTCGTAAACAGAAACGGCGAATATATAATTGATTAACTTATTGATATCATTATTGTTTTTTATTTAAATAAAAGTCTTCTGTAAAAACGCTACGAGCTTATTCCCCAACCCAAAATTTTGGGTTTAATAATGAAACCACGGTAAAATAATAAAGAAAATGAAATATTTTTCAAAATATTCTCCTTGGAAATCAATACACTTCTGCATTCGCTTGAACCAATATCCAAAGCTCCTTTGCCACTCAGGAGAGGGTTCCTTCTAAACGAGCTGCTTAAAGGCTCCAACAGCTGCTTCAGGCGTTGAAAAACGTTGATGTCGCATTTTGTTTTTGATGTTTGAGAGCAAAAACAAATCATTAGATACCAAATCAGAGCTGGCGGATAACCCTTTTATTCGATCTTGTGCTCAAAAACTCTTTTGTGCGAGCCGATACGTGAGAGGTCGCATTGTCTTGATGAAGGATGATTCATTTTCGTGTGTATCACTAACGTGTGTTTTAAGTTTGTCTAGGGATACAGTTGGGGCATGATCAGATTTTCCGAAAAAACAGGCCACCATTTGCTTTGAGGTGCTTTTACTGCGAACAACTTATATTGGATTAAGCTCGTCTTGAAACACCAATGCTGTTTTGTTTCCAGCTCATATGCAAAAATGTTCATTTCATCATACATCGCTGGCCGAAAGTGCGAAACATTTTTTTTATATGTAATATTGTACTATTTCTCAGGTTTGTATGTATTGCAGTTTTAGTCAAGTAGAAAAAAATTGCTTACTCGGAATTTTAAAGTGATCGTCAACATCTGGATCCTGCCTGCAAAGTATATGCTAAAAGCTGAGCCTAGCGTAAAGAGGTGAATGCGAGCAACAAGCTTTAAAAATATTAAATTTCATCCTTTCATTCTTTGATTAGTGAAGCTTCTTCTCGCTTTGCTCTTCAGAATCAAAGAAAAATGAATGAATGAGAATTTTAGTTGAAAAAAATTTTAAGATCAATTTGAAGTGAAATTATTGGATGCTTCACTACGGATGCTATATTTTTGTTTATTTGTTAATAAAGTATAATATTATAAGTTGTTCAAAATATTAAGTTGTTGTCCTCATTTCGAAAGAAATAAAGACCGATGTTGCCAGAACTGCTCTATGAACTTCACGAACAGATTTTTTTTCAGTAAATTTCCGCAATTTGAAGGCGTTGTTCTGGCGTTAAAGTTTTTTTTTTTTCATGATGACTTGCCAAACCTTACTGATCAGAGCAGAACTACCGAATTATTCGTATGCCCGGATGGCATAGCAATTGTCAGCAAAACATCCACGCCCCATCCAAAACCTTCGCGGATATTGAAATTGCAACTGGTAGAATTGACCTTAACATCAACGAAGATAAGACAAAATATATGATGACTAAATAAGCCAACATCAGACAAACTGAAAATTTGCGGCTTTTCTCTTGAAATCGTGGAATCTTTTACCCACTTTGATTTCAAACTGAGTAGATACAATTCAACAAGCCTCACCATCGATGAGAGAATCCAAACAGCTAACAGATCATAAGCGTAACTAACGAAATTCTTCACATTGAAATTACTAAACAGACAATGCAAATTGATTCGGGACAAAACCATCATTATACCAGTCTTATGCTAAGGAGCTGAATCGAGGACGCTAATTGAAGCAGATAAAGCAAAACTGCAAACAAACGAAAAATACCCAGAAAAATGCTGGGAGCAATAAAATATCATAGCGAGTGGCAGATAAGGTGGAACGACGAGCTAGATGAGCTTATAAATGGCGAAAATGTTATACGTTTCATCAAAGCTCACCTGGTAAGATGGCTGGGCATATAACAAGAATGGCCGGTATGAAGGCTTTCAACACTAGAGCAAGAGGAAGGCCGAGTACAAGATAGGCCGACGAACTAGAGAAAGACATTCATTAACTTGAGATAAGGAATTGGAAAAAAATTCGCAAGCGATCGAAATGTACCCACGTACAGCAGGCCAAACTTCACAAAGAGCTGGAGTGCCAAAATACATATTATGATGATGATCAGAAAATTTATAATTTTTGCAAATTTCGTCTTTGTGTGCATTTGTGTACTGCAATGGAGTGCGTGATGATCTAGATAAAGATTTCCATCACTCAGAATCATTTTGTTTTTTATTTTAGTAAAAAAATTATGATTAAATTTGCACCACCTTGTATAAGCCCCAGATGCAATATTCACTTTGAAAAAGAGAAAAAATTAAAAAAAAAGGTTTTGAATTTTATAGCTTAACTTAAGTAGTTAGAGGACCGAAAAAAGCGAATTTTCCAGAATTTGAAATTTATTGATCCAAATATTTGTACACATATTATGTTATCTTTTAACTGTATTTTAAGTCTTACTATTAGTAAAAATATTTATTTAAAAAGGAGCTACAGCTGATCTCTGGGAGCTCCTCACAAAAAAAGACGTTTTGCGGTGACCGCTATATCTCTGAACTGGATCTTCTGAAATTAAAAACCAAACAGATTTCGTTAAAGTAATGTTAAATCTAGTAATTAATCGAAGGAATAAACAAAATAAATTTTGTTGGCAAAATGGCGGTTTCCGACCAAAAATTTCGGTTTTGTTTATAAAAAAAACAAATATTTATCGGTGAGAAAAAAATCTTCGATTAATTACTAAAAAATATATTTAAGCAGCTCGTGTTAAAATTTGAGACTAATCTGTTTAGCCGTTTTCGAGTAATATTGGTCACTGAAAACACCATTTTCAGAAAAACTCGTTTAATGTTTGTCTTGTACTTTCAAGCACTCTAAAACGCCTTTTTAAATTTGCATGTAACTTCGAAAATATTCACCGGAAGGATATTAAGTTTTCTGTATGTATTCTTAAATACATATGTTTATGTACATTAAGAAAACAAAATAAAAAGATCGATTTTTTGAAAATTCCTACTGTATATAACCCCTTCAGAACTAGTTAGCTAATTTTCAAACTAGTATCAAAATAAAATTTGTGTAATAAATTTTGTTTTTTCAGTTTGAGTATAAAAACGGACCAGATATCCCAGGTCCTAAAAACATATGGCAAATCCCTAGCATGTAAGTACCTGGACAATCAAATAATTGGTGCTACCAAATTATTAAAATAAAATTAAGTATTGCGGAAATACAAACATAAAAGTTACTTTTTACTATATTATATGACATTAACCAAATGTTGTTAATCAAATAATAAACGCACTGACTTTGGCTCCAGTTTTTGTCATCGAAAAGTCTTATTGTCAAATAAAAGATGTATGTATTTATGTACATTAAATGCATTTCTGCAACGAACTTTGAATCGTATTGGATTTTAAAATTTTACGCATTTTTCCCGTACTTATCGGCTTCTATTTCCATATATCTAATGAAACGCGACAGATTTGTGCGCACAGTTTGCACAGCTGGATAACGCTCCTTCAGTTCACGACGTTGCTGCCGTATCTAAGATGAGGTGAAAAATAATTTAAAAAATGCCTTAAAAATGCGCCAATTTTAAATACCTTATTTCTAAACATTTTCTCCAACTTTTTCAGCACTTCGGGCAAATTCAACTCAACAATAATTTTTGGCCAATCATTATCGGCGAACATGTCCATTAAGGAATCAAGTGCCTCGGAAATGGTCCAAACGTCATCTTCCTAAAAGAAAGCACTAATTGATTATGACGACAACTAATCACATTAACAAAATAAATGCTTGACCTCGACACACGCTTCTACGATGAATGTGATTATAGTGCGAACTAAAGTTTCTGGCAATAGGCAACCCAGCGTACCCAACATGCGCAACCAATTTGCACGAATTTCAGCAACACTGCAATTCTTAACGCCATTAAAAATTAACTGAAAATTAAGATAGAATAATTAAATAAATTTTTAGGACTGGCTGAAGCCGCCTTTATACCTCCAAGTCATTATCTGCCATTTGACCGAATAGTTCTTTGTTTGGTTTTAGACGTTCTAATGCAGCACGCATTAACGAAGTTGCCGGCTCCATAACGGTGACATCTTGAGGACCCTTAAACACTTGTTGGCCAAGTTCTACCCAGACGTCGTAAATGGCCTTAGCGCCGCCCATGTCCTCGGGACTCAGCGCGTTGCAGAGGTTTTGCAAGCAAAGCAGCGAAGAAATACGCAAGTTTTTCACTCTGAAATGAAAAAATTGCATACGTTCATAATATTGATCTATAGCATTTGTCTGTTATTTCTTAAGTAAAAATTTTCTAACAAGTCAGATATTAAGAAGGTAGAACTGTGTTTGCTAGGTTTAAGTTGAGGCCCAAATTTTATGTAAGAGATCATACGAAATGAGAGTCCAATGCTACCAGTCAAGTTAATTTCATTTTTGAAATTTTAAAATATTTACATATGTATACTAGGGTGCAAAATTCGGTGAAAGCAAAATTAATAAAAACATTTTTCTAATAGCGGTCGCCCCTCGGCAGGCAATGGCAAACCTCCGAGTGTATTTCTGCCATGAAAAAGCTCCTCATAAAAATATCTGCCGTTCGGAGTCGGCTTGAAACTGTAGGTCCCTCCATTTGTGGAACAACATTAAGACGCACACCACAAATAGGAGGAGGAGCTCGGCCAAACACCTAACAGAAGTGTACGCGCCAATTATTTATTTATTTTATTTATACTAGGGTGCATCATTCTGCATACAAAAGAAAAAAAAAACGTATTAGTATTACTATTTATTATTAGTATTTACGTGAGCTGAACCGATTTGAAAGTACCTGCAAAAACCAAGTTTTTTGAAAATAAAATTAATTTTAAAAAATATTTCTTCCAAATGCCAAATTAGATGATTTGGTTTGATTTTTGGGGTTTTTTTAATATCGTCTAGCTCACGTAAATCTTAATATATTTCCAAAACATGTTGGCGGGAATTTTAATATATAATAAATTTTATATTTCCGGTGGAAAAAAACCGCAACTTTTTTGGTGAACCACCCTAATATATATAATTTCATTTAACCAGGTGCACACTTACTTCATAACCAATCCTAAACTGACTTCGCGCAAGGACTGTGCCACATTATCAGGTAAAACTTGTGCTTTTTGCCAAAGCTATGAAGAAAAATAAAAACAAAAAGATGACAAAAAGAATTTAAAAATTTGTAGATGGTTATATTTAAATTTAATTTTACCTTTTGTACAATTCCCAACGATTTAATAATTTCAACCAACTCTGCAGGAAGTTTATCCAAGTCTTGAATATCTCCATTACTATTTGAGTTTTCAACTTCGTAGTCCACAACACCTTCACCTTCGGATGCATCTTCCCCTTCTGAATCGACCCACTCTGTTACAATAGAAGTTGCAAAGGAAGCAAAATAATTGTATAATGAATAGGTTAGTTAGAAAAAGTGGGCAATACAAACATATTTGTTACTAATCTTAATTTAGGTAGACAATTTACTAGCTTAAGATTAGATTACTGAGTAAGTTTGTATTTGGTGTATACGAGCCCTGAATAATGTACATCTATTGGTTGTTGTTGCAGTAGCAACCTTACTCAGCCCTGCCTTGGTTGGCATCCCCGAGGTCGTCTAACAGTGGGCCCGAGAAAAGTATTATTTTAAAGGGATTGAGCCACAGGAAAATGGAATGAATTGGTATACGCTGAGTATTGTCAAATATTCATCGTTGTGTACTCAATCTACGAAACCACAATACTCTTAATAGCCAGCTCCCGCTGTCATCTGCAAAGGTAATAGTTTATCTCCATGGACATTCGCGAACTTTCGTCACTGCATCACTGTAATTCAATTCAATGAGCAAGCTCTGTGGTCGACGATCAACGGTGGTATTTAAATTTTAAAATTAAAAAATAAACCGAATGTTTCCCCGATAGTGGGTTCTATGATACTGAAACAACAAGGATTTAAATCGGGTCAAGTACTGCCAGGTATACTGTATGCTGTTAAACACAACCAACACTCTCTCCGACCACCTTTTCCACAATATGGACAGACGTCAAAGCCATCGGTATTAAACGGTACAGCAGCCATTTATTCTGCGGGAGCCAATAGAAAAAGCTACATATCTGTCAGAAACATAAATACGCCCTAAATATTGCTGAACGTTATAGACAGTGTTTGGTATCTGCTACAGTAATAAAAACATGAAATTATTAGCGATGAATTTTACAGAATGAAACGACCGAAACGACCCGGATTTATATTCCCGCATTCCCCGTTCACGTATGGGAAATGTTTATGCTGTTACAACAACACCAACATAATCATTTCTCCTTACCTTCATCATCATTGGAAACTAAATTCGTAATAATCTCTGTTGCGACACGATGAGCATCCAACAAATTTGCTACATCTTTCATCGCGATTTCACTTTGTGTTGGCAATTCTTGGCGTCGTCTGCGCAAAGCAGCGGCTTCTTCCGTCTCTTCTGTAAAAATAAACACACAAGTTGAACCAAACATGTTTTGAAAATTATTCATATTATATTTTGATCCAAACCCTCTTCTGTTTCCATATTTATATCCAGTACTGGCACACACTCATTGCGTTCATTTTCAACACGTCCATTCAACACATTTGACAAGGCTTCTTGCTGGTCAATAGCTAATGTTTGTGCTAAGCAATTTAAGATATTGCTAGTGTATGCCGCTGACAAAGCTGGCACATTTGACAAAATACCTAATAAAGACTCAAGTTAATAGATTTAATTCGAATTATATTATTAAATATATATACCCGCTCCTAAGGTCCTCAGATAATGTTGTCCATAACCACCCGTTAGTTCGAGCAAACTTAACAGCGCAGGTACATGCTGAGTCAACACATTCCATACCCTTTGATTACTCTCCGACACCACTAATATGCACTGAGCAACTGATATTGCTATATCTAAACCAAAAATTGTATGATCTAGGCAACGAATTAAGCTCCCAATTAATTGCGTTTGATTAAAAGTGTCCAGCGCTATCGTTGAACTCTCGCAAAGATTCCATAGGAGATTTATAGCCTGCAAAAATGTGTCTGATCGTATATCTAATTGGCCGCCCATTGCACTATCAAAGTTCGGTATCCATTCGGTGTTTTGGGCGTATTCGTCGAGCAGAGTTAAAAGTGGCGTGAGCACGTCCTGCTCAACAAAAATGTCACATACTTCCTAATAAGAAAAACCGTTTAATAAATATTTTTTATTTGTGTTTCAATTGAAATAGCTTACGGGCATACACACGGTGAAGTTACGTAGCGCTCCTGCAGCTGCATTTCGCAAAGGTTGATCACGATCAAACATATATGGAGCTGCTATTCGTATAATGTCACTTTCGCAAATGGCAGTTAATTTGTCCTTTTTGCCAGATTGCACTAGCACAGCAAGTGATTGCAAAGCATTTAATTTTTCTTCGACATTTACATTCAATAGTTGCTCTCGCATTGTATCAACCGGACCCAATCCATTGTCCATTAAATCTTCATCGCCGTTCAAAAAGTCATTAAGGCTAGTAGTTCCCAAAGGATTGGAATTCGCAATATGCCGTACTCGGTTACGCCTCGTTTTACCCATTTTTAACGCTCCAATTCACTAAAGATTTTACTCTTCCACTAGTATTCAGCAGAAGGCAACACGATGGAACAAATTCAAACCCCCCACGTGCACGAACACAACAACAATAAGTTGCATACTTCACTTTGTACATTATTTAGCGGTTTACACTTTTTATTGAGAATTCTCCTTTTCGAACTTCGTTTTGTTTTGTTTCATTTCCTTTGTACATATTTTGCAAATTTTTCGAATTTCTTCATCATTTATTCGAACCCGTTCATTAGAATGGGATGCCGTATTAAAGGTTTTGCTTCCAATAACTTAAATACACGACTTCGATTCTCCACTCGAGATCAGAAAGGGGTCGGCAATCCTAACGAGAAGTTCGAATAAAATACAAATTCTATTGTTAAATCATAGCTGCCTTTTCGTACTTTAACAACTAGAGTTAGTGCTTTCTGATAATTCAAATGCAAAAAAAAAACATGCTTCAGTGCCCAAATGCAGAAGTTGAACGCTTTTTCAGCGAAATGAAAACTTTAAAAAGCAAAATTCTTAACCATTTGCCCGTACTTCGTAAATATTCCACATAAAAAACGTTCAAAAAAAGAAAATTGTTGGTGTGACAATTATAATATACCGGATGATGTAAATTGTTACATTGATGATAAACACGTCTATTAAAATTTAAAATATGACTTTAAACTAGTCTTGTGGCCACAAGTTCAAAATGATGTGGGAGTATACCTTGATATACATTTTTTTCAGAACCGTTAGGAGCGAGTAAATTTTGTACTTTTATATGTTTATTGTTTACAATTTTTTACAAAATAAATGTCCGAGTTGAACTTTCAAACTCTAAAATATGCAGGAAAAATAATATAACGCTTCCACCGTAGCTTAATTTTGGGTTTACTGTCCCTAGTGCGTTTAGACGCAAAACCCAGACAACTCAGTTGTCAAATCTCTTACAAATATCAAAATTCAGACCCATTTTGAGTCCATCTTTCGCAGCGAACATGTGCTGGCTTTGCATGCATTTCAATATTAGTAAAGTATTAGTATTAAAGTATTTATTTAAGCAATTTTTCTCTTTTGTTGTTGTATTCCTATCGAAACATGGCAACAATATTTTACAGTTTGTAATATGGAGGCAATTTAATTGGCTTCCGGCGTCTAAAATGTATATTTAGATGGCGTTGGTAAATCGGCTGATTCGTTTTTTTTTTTTTTCTTTCATTGTGTTCATGTGGCTGTCAGCACAGAATAAGACAAGGATAATTAATTTTTAGGATAATTAATTTTCCAATACTTTGCCTTGACAATCAAACGTACAAAATATTGTTGTTGGTCTAGTGCCACCACTTTTAATAAATACGCCCCGATATACATGCATTTCCATGGAACACGCAGTGGGATTCAGTTAACACTGCTCTCAAATCCAAACGTGCAATCCCCAACCTTGTCTTTGATGGAATAGTATTGCTATGTATGTTTTTCTCAAATAAAACGTGTCCTTATAATTCCTCTGAGCTCGATCACTAGTTTGCTAAATAAAATTCATAAACTAACATAACAGGAAACCCAACTTGCTTACTTTATTTAATTTCAATGATTAATCCCTTTATATCAATATGTACCTTTCCATGTTCACACTTCAACTTAAGATTGATTACCTTGTGTGCATACACTTTTGCTCATATACATATGCTTATCAACGAATTTCTAAATGTAGCACCTCGAGCGAATGAATATATTATACATATATGTATAAGCACAAGGTAATCAGTATTTAGTTGAGCATGTGAAAGTGGAAATGTTCGAAGGATATAAATTGATCAAGCCAAGACTTAGACATAAGATCCACTACTTAGGCCAACCTACCATACCAGCATCACGTGTAGCTGGTTAACCTAATCTCCACTTAACTTAGAAAACATACGTTCTAATGTTATGTTTTTACGTAAGCCAAGAGAATTATGTAGCCATATCATTTTTTTACCTATTTTGAATAAAATTCCTCCAAATAAGCCGTACAAAATAGATTTGTCGTACAAATGTAAAACATATGGCAACGCACCAAAGACAACTGTCGAATATAAAGAAGACGTAAACAAAACAAAACAGCGTGAACACAAGTGTAAATATGTACGATGGGAAACAAATACGCGCCAGCTGTAACCCTGATGGAGTGCTGAGTAAAAATCGCTATGCTTATACGAAAACTAAGTAAAATCTAAGTCTTTAGTAAGAGGACTCTAAGCATTGAAATTAAATAAAGCAAGCAAGTTGTTATCCCATTAGTTTATGAGTTTTATTTATCAATCAGTAATCGAACCCAGAAAAAAAAAACGTAACAATTGGTTTCAGAAGTGGGATTGTTAAATGAAGCAACATAAATCAAGATCCTAAGTGAACTGAAGATTCGGTAACTTAAGAAGGAATTGGAGCCAGGTGGTTTATCAACTTATGGAAACAAAGCAGAGTCTCTAGTACGACTGCCGGAGACTATGCAGGCAGAGGGCGTCAATGTAGACGAATATGTGTTCCAGCTGTAAACTGAGGAATAGATTAAATTCGAAGTGTGGGTTGTAGGCTCTACCATCAAAGAGTTCAGACATGGATGTGATGATGGCTGGAATGTCGTGACGAATATCTTCGCAAATGTCATTGCAGATTTCGCAAATGACATCGCAGATGTTGCAAGTGCGATCGCAGACATCTCAAATGTCAGAGAAGCTATCGTCGCAGATGAATGCCCACCTGGAAAATCAGGATACACACATACCACAGTTAGAGGTAGATAAGACACATTTAACGTTTTAACAGGCTGAAGCCGATGCAGTGAAAGCCCGGCTCTGTGGACTACAACTAAATCGCCCGTATATGTTAGCCAGTGACCCTAAAGTAAAAGCTCCATCCTTCGATGGCACTTTACCATTCACAATCGTTACGCTCCAGTTCGAAACAACAGCAACAACAAATAAGTGGAGCACTGCCGATAATGTTGGTGCATTGATTGTTGTTGTTGTTGTTGTAGCAGCACCTTTGCCCTGTCAGAGTAGCGTAATCACCGGTCGTCTTCGTCTAGCTCATCTACCGGTAGGCCCAGGAAACTAGCTGTTTCAACGGGTTGGGTCCAGAGGGAGAGGGGTGTTAGGTGAGTGGGTTTAATGGGGCATGTGAAAAGGTGGTTAGTGTCATGCGGGGTGCCTTCACATGCTGGACATATGTTTAGTATGTCGGGGCCGATTCTGGATAAGAAGGAGTTTAACCTATTACAATATCCAGAACGTAATTGTGCCAAGGTTACGCGGAACTCTCGGGGAAGTCGAAGCTCTTCGTCTGGGATTGGTGGTGGTTGGACTCCGATAACGGCATTCGGGGGTCGGGAGCTTAAGAAGGTGGTGAGAGTCTCCCGATGAATGTCGTTTATGGCCTGTCTGTACACTGTCCGATCCAGTGGCTGTCTGTTGGTTTTGTCTGAGATCTCGTCCGCGTAGTTGAGGAGATGCCTCTTGATGTGCCTGGGAGGTGATTCAGGTTCGAGCAGATGTCTGCATGGGTGAAGCCTGCGGTGACGTCAGAAGACATTCTGTCGCGGTTCTTAATGCAGGTCTGCAGCTTCGTCCACTGCGACTCACTGGTTCCAGGCGACCAGACAGGCACAGCACAGTTTAGAACCGGTCGGCCTATTGCTTTAAAAGTCGACAGCAACATTTCCTTGTCTTTGCCCCAAGTGCTGCCGGCGAGCGACTTGAGAACCTTGTTGCGATTCTGTACTTTAGTTGCAAAAGCAATTGTATGCGCTGAGAAGGAGAGCAAATCGTTAAAGCTTACTCCAAATATTTTGGGGTTGTTAACCGTCGGTTAACTTCCACCTTGAGTTGTAGCTTGATTCCCATGGCAGCCGGTTCTACGTTATCGGAATGACTCGGGTTTTTCCCGACCAAGGGCTGCCACCCCAGTAAACTAGCCCTGTCTAGTGTACTGTATCCCGCTGCATTGATTGTCTCACTTAATGGTTCCGGAGAGACATTACGATAGTGACCACAAGCACCAAATATTCCAGATAGGACTGCCGAATCGACGCCAGAAGACAAATGAGAACATGCAGGAATGGGTAGGTAACAGGGATCAATACGCAAGTGCTAAGAATAAGGCATCAGGGTTATACGGAATCCGGACCCGAAACGGGTATCATGAAAATGTATAATTTGCGCTGACACAAAACAGCAGCTCGCGTAAGCAAGCCAGTTTGAATTTCACATCACTGTATCAAATAAACTGTAACCAACTGTATACCATTTTTATTTTATGTTAAATTAAACCTTTTTCAAAATAAATGAAAATTTATTGAAATTAAATTAAGCTATTTCCATATTCAGTGAAAAGTGTTTCAAATTAAATAAAACAGTCTTCTCTAGTTCTTATCGAAAATTAATCGAAAGCAGGCGGCTAGTTGGTTTGTTGGTTAAAGTGTTGATTCTTCCAGAATTCAACTAGCGCTTCCGCACCATTTTGTTGCCACATCCTCGTTACCAACTTGTTTAACGGCTTAAGAACATCTTTAGGTTGTTGACGTCTAAGCCGGACAGTTGTTCGAGATTCTTGAACAGCGGTTGGCCCAGGGTTAACATTTTGTCCTTCCATAGAGCAGGGCATTCATAGAGGAAATGGAAGATTGTTTCCTTATTCTCCGGTTGTTTACAACTGTGACAGTATGTATTGTGAGGGATACCCATTTTGGTATCCCGTCGTTTGGGCCATAGCGTTCTGCTAATTTTGCATTTCGTTTGGTTTTTCCACCTACAATCCGCGATTCGGAGGTATTTTAGGGAAATTGTACTCTTGGCTGCACCTAATGGTGTGAATATCGATTCTGCAAGAGCGTTATTCATGGCAGATCCCCCTCTTGCCAGCTCCTCTGCGTTTTCGTTACCTTCCGATGACCCGCGACCCAGATTAAGGTAATTTTATGGTTTTCACTCATGGTGGTGAGGCTAGTAGCCGAACCCAGTGCCTGGAATGCAGCTTGGCTATCCGAAAGAATAGCGATATTATCCTTAAAAGAGAAATCTGTGATTAGTAGCTTACAGGCTTCCCAATTGTCAGTACTTCCGCCTGGAAGATACTGCTGGTATTAGGGAGACGCACAGATTTCTCAATTTTAAGTCTGAGAAGTGAGAATATATACCAGCTCCAACACCGCAGTCCATTTTACTGCCATCCGTATACACTGTAGTGTCGAACTTGTTTAAAGAGATTCCCTTATTCCATTCTTCCTTAGATGGAAAGAGGGTGGCAAAATTCCTATTGAATGTTACCGTCGGGACGATGTAGTCAGTTTTCACCGAGATTAACTGAGTTTGTCGCAATAGAGACTATGCCGTCTTCTTAATATGTATGTCTATTGGAGTAACGTGTGTCAGTTCATTGAGAGCCTCTCCAGGACAGGATCTGATTGCACCAACCGTTATTGCACAGGCTGGCCTTTGTATTCTTAATTATGTAATTTGGTATTGTACTCTCTCTCTCTAGAGCTTTCCACCAAACTACCGAACTATACGATAAAATAGATCGAAAAAACCGTCTTATACAGCCATAATGTACGCACCTCTATTAAGTTTTGTTAGGACTTTGCTAATAACGCATAACCAGAGAAGTGGAGATAATACTCCCCCCTGTGGAGTACCCCTGTGGACCTTCTTGGTTATGCTTTGATGATTATGGTTTCTAGCATAGAGATTACCCAATTACTGATGCAATTGTCTACCTCTAAGCCTATCAACGCCCGTTGGATGGCATCTGTACTAACATTGTCAAAGGCGCCTTCTATATCCAAGAATGCCGTCATGGTATAATGTTTGTTCTCTAGAGAGCCCTCTATTGTTCGGATTACCTCGTTTAGCGCTGTCTCCGTAGATTTGCCTATAAGGTACACATGTTGTGCAATTGATATACCATAGCTCTCCAAAGAGCTTCTCAGATATATATCAAAAAGTCTGTCAAAGGTTTTTAACAGGAAAGATGAAAGAGTGATTGGCCTATAGTCCTCCGCTGATTCATGTCCCCACCTGCCTTTTTTTGGAATGAAGACGACCTTGACTAGTTTCCAACTATCTGGAATATGACCTAGGTTTGAACACGGTTTAAAAATTTCCTCTAGCCATGGTAGGATACAGTCCGAGGTTTCCTGTAACATCTTTAGAATGATCCCACCTGGGCCCGGAGATTTAAACGGTGAAAAAGATTTAATTGCCCATGCAACTTTCTCGTCACATCCTGTGAACTATATAATGGAATTAAAAATGTGTTTAAGTGTTTTTTAGCTACAATACATGTTCTGGGATTACCTTCTATCCGTTTATGGGGACAGATGCCTGTAAACGGCTAATTCCTCCTGATCTTCATTAAAATTATTTTAAATGAAGAAGTCAATATAGACGCATTGGCGTCAGTGACCTGAATACAAAAAAAACAAAATTTTTA
Source organism: Anastrepha obliqua (assembly GCF_027943255.1). Classification (NCBI taxonomy): domain Eukaryota; kingdom Metazoa; phylum Arthropoda; class Insecta; order Diptera; family Tephritidae; genus Anastrepha; species Anastrepha obliqua. The sequence goes on from NC_072896.1 coordinate 50,812,586, forward strand.
TTGTTTATTAATGTCATAATTTCTATATGACATTAAATTCGCGGAATAAAACGCTTAAAAAAATGAATTTTGGGGAAAATTTTCCTATTTTATTATTTCGAAAATTTTTCGAAAACTTGTAAATTCACAAAAAATTAATATCATAAAAAAGATGTGTGCAAAATTTCAGGGAGATCGGTCAATAACTTTTCGAGTTATCGTGTACGCCAATTCGAAAAATATAGTTTTGAGAAAAACGTGTCTAAAGTCGGTAACATAACTATACCTCTCCCAGCGTTCAAACGCAAAGAATAGAGTCGTCAAGGTTAACGATCTATAATATAAGAAATACTTAAATTTACGTTCTAAAAATTGTTTGACATATTCTTAAAGGATTATATTAACATTTTATGAAAAAAAAATTTTGTTATTTTCGAAATTTTACAGGTATATGTTCCCTTATAGTAGATATTGTAGTTTTTTCCAGTGAATCCTTTTACCTCGGTGCTCCGCACTCAGGGTTTCTGAATTAATGTGGTTTCCAGCGGCTAAATACTGTGTTTATACAGGGCGACTCAAAGCGAACCCATGCAAGGTACCAGCATAAAGAAATAAACTTAAGTCAAAATTAGTGTAAATTTGTTACTTCTATGCCACCAAAAAGGTAATATTAAGGTCTACGCAAACAGGTCAGACTCACATAATTTTGAAACGCATTCCTCTTTCAAAATTTTTATTTATTGGCTTGATTTGCGCAATGGGATCCTCTGCACCAGCAGTACCGCTTCTGTTTGAGTGCTCTCATATACCGCCATGACATGAATGGCAAAATACAGGGGCTGTGACGTCACTACAAAAAATAAACAAGCGAAAAGAACACAGAAAGCAAATGGAAAACCAAGAATGGTAGAACAAATCGTGTACACATACATTTGCACACAATGGTTTGTTTATTTTCTGTACTGACGTAGCTTAGCTGTCAAATTTGTCAAAAATGACGCCATGGTATTGACGCCGCATATCGTATGGGATTATATCGCTCTATATTGTACCGCACCTGTTTGCGCGAACCTTTAATTTTCAACGATGGTATGGTACGGATAATATTTCATTTTTGAAACGATAGCCCTGTTTATTCACTGCGAATATTTAAAGAATTCAAGGATGTTTTCGCGAATTTGAAGTATGTATTGTTGTTGTTTTTGTTCTTGTGATGAGCCGATTTCGCTTCAAGCTATTGGAGCTATTGCTATTGCGCCAGCTAAACAACTATGCATCAGTTATTTTTCCAAACGATATAAAAATGATCATTTGTCATTTAAAGTGACATTATTAATAAACTTCAAATTAGTTTTCCAAATGGCTCAGACGATATGATCAACAGGTAGTCAAAATGAATGAGTTATAATATTTCTGATTTTGGAATTTAAAATAAAATCCACCGAAACATATTCGTGTTCAAACACAATTTATATTCTCTATAAAACTAAATGTTGGCAACTATTAAGAAAGCGTTAAGGCAATGAAGTAAAATTGAGGAAGCGAAGTAGCAGCCAACAGCGCAGCTTTCAGTTAGTGTAGGTAATAGCAACGTAAAAAAATGGTTTGCAGTTAAGGAAAGTGTGACCTTCGCCATTAATTCGCGGGCTATAACAAATTAACCCACTAAGACTGTATATAATACTTTGGAAATTTCAAGAATATGTAGTGAATTCTTATTCGTCTATCATGGTTTTATATTTGCTTCGCTAAGGAAGAGAAGTGATAAATAAAGTGAAAGAGAAACAAATATGTGAACGACAGTATGTGAATGGTGTGTAGCTTAATAAGAATGTAAATGTAAAAAGAGAACAAAGAAGGAACGTGTGCAATTAGTGTGTTCAAGAAAGGAGAAAGGTGAAGCACGCGAGGTACATCGAGTCTGTGGGAAGTCAACTTCGAAAATCCCAACTGCGCTGCTCTTAACGCGACATTGTGTAAAGCTCTTTTTTGAGCTTGTGCGCATGGGGGAATGAGCAGAGATGCATTCGGATATGGGGGATTTTATGTGTCTCTATTAGGGCTTTAGCCGGCGTTTTAAATATGCTGTAGAAACCAGCAGCAATTTATACGATATAAAGCACAAACATGAATTTATTTTTAAATTTTAAACCGACGCCGGTAAGTTTGTTCATGGCGACAAAAATAAAAAGTTTAAAAAAATGTTTGCCACGGAAAGAGTTCTCAGCAAGCGAGCCCCAAATCGGGGTATTGCGGTAGCTAGCCTACTACGGAAAATTGTATACAACGTTTAAAAAAAAAAAAGAAAGTGTGTGGTAGTTCACGGAACCCGCACGATTGAAGTGAAACTTCTTTTATCAACAAATCAATAATTTAACTATTATTTCAATATAATGCATGCAGAAGTCATGGAAAGCATGGAATGGAATTTTATTAAACAGAATTATTTATTTATTTTAATATAAAAAGAAATGAATTTATTGTACTCAATTACATTTGGTTCTCGGCATTGTCATTATCATTATTGGATTCGTTTTCCAAAAATGAAACAAGGGCTTTATGGTAACTGAAATACGTAAAAAATGATCTACATTCTAATCTATCAAGGTATCGATGAAATACTGCATCAATGGTAGTTCCGCATCTTGTTGTTGGTACTACAAATTATCACTTATCGTACAACCGGAGGATTCACTGTCACGGTGTTCAACAGTAGCTCTTAATTTTTTACGCTCCAAATACTCACGTTGCCGTTCAGCACCTGTTTTCGGTTTCCGTTTTTGTTGATTTGATGCCATATTTAACAGAAATCAATCAACAAAACAAAATATGTTTGTAAGATTTGCTCAAAACTACACACACACTCTATGACGCGTCTCGCGTTACTAATATAATATTGTGTTTGGGATAACTGTCAACTGTTTCCACCGAAATGCGTTCGCAAAGTGTATGGTCTTTGGTATGGTAAACAGATTTATGATACATTATTTTGCGGCGACAGCACAGCGCGATAGCCCAGCGGCTAGCAATGTGGGCTTCCGATCCGAAATCCTTGGTTCGAATCACAAGAAAATTTTTTTTTTTTTTTTTTTATGCATTTATTTCATTTTGTTTTATGATATGTTTATGAGCAGATTTTTTTCATAGCAGAAATACACTCGGAGGTTTGCCATTGCCTGCCGAGGGGCGACCGCTATTAGAAAAATGTTTTCATTAATTTTGCTTTCACCGAGATTCGAACCAACGACCTCTCTGTGAATTCCGAATGGTGATCACGCACCAACCCACTCGGCTACGGCGGCCGTCAATCAAATGTCATATTTACAAATTACATTCGATAAGAATGCAATAATAAACGACCGCATTACATTCACGACGACACGCCACGCCAGTCTTTTAACAGATGGCGCTGGCATAGCGTGAGTTTTACGTAGTTTAGCGTAGTTTTACTCCTCACAGCGTTTCATCCACGCCACGCTTTTAACAGATGGCGCTGGCGTAGCGTCACATATCGATGAAACGCTATGGTTTTACTCCTCACAGCGTTTCATCCTTCGAGACAAAAGAAGTTTAACTTCAAAAAAACTATAAGGCGGGATAGAGGGCGTAGTTTTTAAGTTATTTGATTTTAAAGTTTGTAAAATTTACCAACATTTCTCCAATTTTGATCATTTCAATAAGAAGCAGTGCTGCCAGACACATTAAAAACAGCAATTTAAAATCACCATACAAGATAATTAATGAATAAAAAAGGCCAAATGTTATGGTTTTATGGATACTTTTTATATATAGTTTATATTTATATATATATATATATATATATATAAATATAATATAATATATACTTATATATATGTATATGTATATATGATTGGCGCTCTCACCCTTTTTGGGTGTTTGACCGGTGTCGGTTTTAGTATGATGCTGCATGGGCAATTTTAGGCAAAGTATGATTTATTTAATGAAACTTGGTGGGGATGTTATGGAGTGGTTCAACATTTGCAACCCCCAATAGCCCGGAAATAATAGTGTTGCAATTATTTGCCTTCAAAGTGCCGTCGACAACTTAACTACAGTTTGGCACATTAGATAAAAACTTTGTAAAATATATAGTTACACGCGTGGTTGTACTTGTTTTTATACTTCTATTCGAAATATTTTAATGAAAATTAAATGTAAATGCATTCATAAATATCATCACTTTCCTATTGACAACAGTATTATATTTTGCTGCCGGATAGTGCATACAAACTTTGCTCTGTTTTTAGGTGCCTGGCAACACTAACCCCTCTATCCTCCCTCTACATCCTTTTTATTAAAGCGTGTGGCATACTACTGAATATTCCCTGTTTAGCCGATCTCCTCCTCCTATTTGTGGTGTGCGTCTTGATGTTGTTCCACAATTGGAGGGACTTACAGTTTAAAGCTGACTCCAAACGGCATTGGCATTGCTTCCCCAGGGGCGGCCGCTATAAGAAAATCTTATTTTTATAATTTTGGTGTCTCATGCATGGATATTCGAACCTACGGACATCCGAATGGTAGTCATGAACTTGATTATACGGCCACGGCGGTTGCCGGATACAAACACATATCTATATATATATACATATATATTTATTTTTCCAGTGTTTTAAGTGTGAATTAGATATTTTGAACGGATATTTTTGATAATAGAGATATTTATATACGAATATTCATAAATTTGATCTAGATTTAATTTAATCTAGATATTTATATATGAATATACATCTATTTAAATACATTGTTAATTTGTATGTATATACAGATATCCTTACACACCTAACTCTTGTTTTACATGGTAGATACGTTCCTTAGAAAAGCGTGCATAAAAAATCATATAAAATTATACAAAAAAATGTAACTTTAGGGATATGTCCCACAACTTTAAAAACTCGTGTAAGATGAAAAAACTAAATATTTCCCAAAAATATTTACATATATGAAAATTTCGTGTAAAAAATTTTATTTGATTTTATAAATTGAACCGATTCATTTCAAAACCGTGCGGAAAGAGAGTTGAATTCTACTTATTCTTATATACATATGTATATATTTTAGGAGTTGTAAACATTTAACCAAAAAGAGTACACGAAAATTGTTTTCCTATATTTTTTGTTTTTATTCGCATGCTTTCAAAACGTTCAAAGGTTTCAAACGTGTGTGTTTGTTTAAAATATAATATCTAATAATGATAAAAGGATATGTGATAAGCACTTATTCTATCAAAATTTGGTGAATTCTGTTTTTAACTCAATAATAGTGGCAATATTTTAAGAAAGACAAACACTAAACCAACATTTCGTATGAGTTTCATTGGAAAACCCCTAATATTTTCCGCAAATAATCGCATAAAAAGCGATTTTGGAGGAATTGGGCCATTTTATATTAATGCTCCAACCTTTAAAAAAATGGAGGTAGGAATGGAAAATTTAATTTTTTCTAATTTTATATTAGGTTTGTAAAAACACAAAAATGTTACTTCAGAAATAAAAGTATTTAACATTGGTGGGTAATGCGATAATTGTGTGGCATTAGTGAAAAAATTAAGAACAAACTTCTTAAAATTATTAATCTATTGATGGATTAACTGGTAGTAATTATTTCCATTACACTCCGAAGAAACGTTTCGTTCGATTTTATCTAAAAAAGGAAATAAAGCCTAACTGAAAATCTAAAATTTTTAGTAATGAGTTGGAAAGGTACTTTTTCTTGCAATGTCTTATCGCACCTTAATGTTAAGGTAAATAAGCGTTGCCACTTATGTCAATAAATTTGTAGAATAAGAGGTATTCAAGTTTCGAACTGACAATGAAAGTTTTGAGTATTTGGAGCTGTATGAGCTTTACGACGATATAGACATAGCGCAGCGAATAAAGGTCCAGCAGCTCCGCTGGCTGGGTGATGTCGTCCGAATGGATACAAACGCTCCGGGTTTGAAAGTATTCGATGCGGTACCAGCTGGTGGTATCAGAGGAAGAGGAAGGCCTCCTCTGCGTTGGAAATATCAGGTGGAGAATGACTTGGCTTCACTTGGTGTGTCCAACTGGCGCCGGTTAGCATGAGAAAGAAACGGCTGGCACGCTTTGTTATACTCGCCCGAAATCGCGTAAGCGGATATCGCGCCAATTAAGAAGAAGAAGAGCATGTAGATAGATATTTGTTAGACTCTCTCTAAGAAAATTTACAATTACAAATAAAAATAGGGTAGATGTTATAGAATTTTCACGAGCTCTGGTTTTTAGAAGATAGATACAGGTTCCTTCATCATAACTAGAATTGTTTTTTTATAAACCCTAGCTATTTTTTACGCGTAGATGTACCTGCGATAACACCCAGAAAAGAAAAACAAAACGCATATAGACAATTAAGCATTTGGCATCACTGATTAACAATATCAAATCAATATTTATTGAAGTAAATTACGAATTGGAAATGCAGGCGGTTAGAAGAGTTAATGAGATAAAATGCCACATATGTTTCCTCTGATCACATTTCGTTTGATATTTACGATCGATAAAGCAGATTGCAAAAGCAAATAAAATCTACATAACAAGCATCAACCTCATTTAAAATCTCACAACAAAAAAAACCAAACTAAAAAATTTAAAATCTCACAATAAACAAAAAAGAAAAACCAAACTTTTTTCACCACGAGGTAATATAATGAACTAAAAAGGGTTTATTAAGCTTTTATACAGGTATTTGTTCTCAAATTAAATTTTGAAATTAAGCGTTGATTTCTTTGACTCACTTCTGGAGATACCACTAAAAGAATTTCGTATTTTTCCAGTCATTCCTCCCTATTCCTATTTACTTACTAGTTACTTTCATACGAAAATTCAATTGGAATGCCATTTTTTTCGCTAATTTCACATGAAAGATATTTATTTCTAGTAATTTGCATAATTCTTGCCACTTTTGCAATAATATTTTTGCGATCGAGATTTGTTTACGCCTTAAAAGCAATTTAATAAATATTTGAAAACTTCGATATATAACTTTTTCAGATGGCAATAGAAGTATTGTTACTAATATCACCGTGGTTACACAAGGGCCAGTTCCAATCTAATTTATATCCCCTAGACATATAAAAAATATTTAAGAATGTGTCCTGGGCTATAATGAATTTTCTAGAAAAAATTTTCAATAAATCCCTGCCAGAATTTACTGATTATATGCCTTAACAAATCAGAAAAATTTTATTATAAATTTAAAGAAATGAAATAATATTAAATATATAATAATAATATATAATTTCCATCAGCGAACTTATGGAATTTTTCTCTTGGTCTAATAAGTGTGTCAATTTACGTAAATGATTATAAGATGAGTAAGGTCCCGAGTTTGACCTATTTGGGGGAAACAATGTATTTCCAGTGGCAACTCTGGCCTTTTCTCATTGTACGTACATCATGTGCGTGCAAGGCTGTGTACAGTAGAATGAAGTAGAATGAAGGAATGTAATAACTGTGAAGTGTACACAAAGAAATTTTTGAAGAACGAAAGAGGAGCTCCATACGCGTAGTAGGTGGAGGTATAATAAATCGGCAAGTAACATGAAAAAATTGGATTATATCTAAGCTTCATTTAAGTAGAAAGTTAATTTAAGAAAAATTATGTATAAAATGCGATTACAAGCTTTAATGTGTTTATCGATTCGGCAACCTTGCACAGTCGATCATTTTATTCAACCTGTCTGTCCATTGGTGCTCGTGTTTCAATTAAGGTATTTAGAACCAACAGTGCGTCCTGTCAAAAGAAGTATCACCTCGTTCTTTATTGTAAAAAAAAAAAAAATTAAATGGGCAACATCGCTGTTCGGACTCGACTTGCTCCCTCACATTCATACACATATTACTCTTTGCAATTTTCGCAGTTTTTCTAATGCCTTCTATTTCAATTTCGTTCGTTTGTTTCATTGGTTTGTCCGTGAGTATAGCAGATTAGTGTAATTTTCTTATACGATCGGTTTTTAATTCTCTTTTTTGTTCTCCTGATGGTTAAAATTTTTAACACGAGTTCATCCATCCAAATATTCGCATACTTCATGTATATTAAGGGCATTGTGCCGTGGGCGCAGCAGCGAAAACGCAGTCCTACAAGGCTTAGTGGGATGATATAGGGTCTTGAAAAGAATATCAAGTAGAAGGCTAATATGCTGCTCCAAGTTCTATATCTAAAATCTATATCGGGAATTATCCAGCATAACATCTGCAGCAGTAGTGCATTCATAAAATGTGTGAAAATTTCCAAAGGAATCATTGATAAAAATTATTAATTTGTGTAAATGAGTTTTCCATATTCGTTCTCCGCAAAGAGCTTTAAGATGGTGAGAATATTACGGGAGGGGGGGATGCACGTAATGGTGGAAACTAATAAAAAGCTGGGACATTCCAAATGATTTGATCTGAAAGTTCCAAATTTGTCCGGACACTAAATATACGTGCGTCAAGGCTGGAAATCCAATGTATGATAGTTCAAAATACGGAAAACTACACAAATTGCAAAGTGTATAATCAATTGTTTTAATTAGTGCAGAGTCCTCAATGACGTGTAAGATTTAGGATGTGCTCCGTGATCATGCGGCCCGGTCCATGCATCACTAAGGTACCTTGGTATGGGCGACCTCGGGAGACAAAAAGAAGTAGGCAAAAAGCTGGGCGGTGTTCAGAGATTCGCGGGGTTGTGTACAACGGAGAGTTATGTACAAAAAAAAAAAGAGTTATGTACCTTATGCAGCACTAGAGAAGATTCTGAACATATTACTTGAAATACTTGGTAGCTAAGAATTTCGGTCAGACATCACAGCTTGGACTATAAATAAGAGGATAATGAACAAAACGGACCTCCGGTCAAAGTAATATCTGAGTTATATTTTTTTTTTCATTTGGTGCACTGTCAGCCTTTAAAGCAGTAACGCGACCGATGACATGGAAATGGGTTGGCGAATTTGCTGGCCGAAATCGCTTCAAGCCTATCATCGGCCTATAAGCCAACAATTAGTTGAGACACTACTTCCACCATCTCAAATGACTAAAGTGGGGTTCATATGAAGTGACATATGCAAGTATGTAATCGAAGTCAGACTAGAACACGACATATCTCTCTTGGTTACGTTAGTAACCATATAGGTGATATTGGACTGTAGGATCAGCAATTTGCCAAAACTCGCGAAACAACATAATATGAAACATCTGAATCCGATGTCACTCTACAAGCCATCTGTAACAATTGTGCTTAATATATGTATTTTTCGCTCTTTCAGAATAATGGATTTGTTACTAGAATTTCGTGTTTGCTCCGTTAGGTAACTATAACATCAAATTTCATTATCTTATTTAAATAATATTTAAATATTTAATAAATATTCCAGCAGTCGTTCCAACGAATTGCTCCACTGACTTGGAGCATTGGGGCAACAAGGAGTCAAATACACGCAAAATTCAAACAAACTCCACCATAAAGATTTAACATCCTACGGCAAGTTAAACGCTTTTCAAAAATAAGTTTTACACATCAATGAAACCGCCTTCATGAACAAATTTGGTAATGGCATACAACAAATCCAATCGAAGATAACTTACACTTATGATATCCCATCGTTTCGAAGCAACTATAAAACGTAGCGAAGAAATAAGTATTTATGTTCAAACAAAGAGGCCGACTGCACTTTAATAAACGCCCAAATAGCAACGGGCTGCAAACAATATCCGAAACAGCACTAGCAAAAACTCGGAAAATTTGGATAATATTGACAGTTCACAAGTCCTTTAACAAAAGACACCGTGACGGTCACGGCGAAGTTAAAGGAGTCCGAAAGGATTTGCGGTGCCGCTTCAAGTGGCATCAATATTAATAAGTTTAAGCTTAAGATGGCAAATACGCTTTCCGTCATGACGAACGTTTTACGGAATGTTGTCAGCAAGCAGCGTATACGCTATAAGGAGAATGGATATAATTTAGACTTGGCCTGTAAGTTAGACAATATGATATTGTAAATTTATAAAAGTATAATTTATAATTGACTTCATTTTTGTCGTATTTTATAAATACTTCTGGGTTTTTTTTTATGTATTTAACTGTTATTATATTTAACCTCTAGATATATGCGACAATATAATTGCAATGGGTTATCCGGCAGACAATATAGAGAGTATATTTCGAAATCGTTTGGAAGATGTTTACAAATTTCTCCAGGAAATTCACCAGAACCATTATAAAATTTACAATCTCTGCCTTGAGCGTAGCTATGATAGCAATAAATTTCATGGAGTAAGCGCCAATGGTTTACGCTACTTAACTATTACTAATCGGAAAAATTTTTATTGTAGAGAGTTGCTGTTTATCCATTTGAGGACCATAACCCACCAACGATAGAATTAATACAAAGATTTTGTACGGATGTCGATACTTGGCTGAAAGCAGATAGTCAAAATGTCGCTGCCGTACACTGTAAAGCAGGCAAAGGCAGAACTGGTAAATTTGTTTACATAATACATAACATTAAGCAAACAATAATTGTAAATATATATCAATCTTATGTTTAGGTACAATGATTTGTTGTTATCTACTGTATAGTGGACAGCAGGCAACTGCCGAAGATGCTTTAGAATGTTACGCTGAAAAACGCACAAAGGATCGCAAAGGTGTAACCATTCCATCGCAAAGGCGGTATGTTCAGTATTTCGCAAAATTAATACGATCCGGAGTACCATATGAAAAGCGTATTCTGCAGGTGAGTGGGAATCAGATTAATTAACTTGTAACCGAATAATTGGAATATTGATTTTTTTCAGTTTTGTGAAATTCGTTTTACTGAGGCTAATTTGTTGCATAGTCATGGCACAGTGCACTGCTCAATTTCCGTGCTGGAAGATAATGGATGTTCCGTTAAAGTAATGGTATGTACTGTTAATGTTTTCTACACCAAATTACTATACAGTGGTTCAAAAATGTAGTTGATTTTGGACAATTTTTTCTGCTGACGATGTTGGATGTTTTCTTCCATATCAAAAAAAGTGGAGTAGGCCTTAAATGGAGAAAATGCACAAGATGCGATCAATAAAAATTCTTAAAAATCGGCGTGATTATTGATCTATTTCAAACTTGCACCAAAATTCAATGATCTATAAAGCTGCATACATAAAATGTTTCTAAAAATTCGGAGTAAAGGGGTAAAAGTGGTTGTTGAAGGTTACGAAAAACATACGAACTGGCAAGAGGGGATCTGCCATGGGTATCATCTTTGCAGAATCGGTATTTACACCACTGGGTATACTCAAGAATGCAATCTCTTTAAAATACCTACAAAACGCGGATTGTAGATCAGGGATCAGACTACATGCGAAGCCAGCAGAACGTTATGGCCCACCTACAACCACAAATAAACGTCAACATTGGTTAATATGAAACGAAGGGATACCTGCAGACTCACGGCAGTGATAACAGTCTTCTGGCCCATAGATGTGCAAGCAGCGCAAATGGGTATCCCTTACAATTCACACTTTCATAGTTGTAATCAACCGGAGAAAAAGGAAACTATCTTCCACTTCCTCTGTGAATGCCCTGCCCTATGGAAGGCGAGATTGTTACCCCTTGGCAAACCGCTTTTTGAGCACCTTGAAGAGTTGGCTGATAGAGACTTAGACAAAGACGAATTGACTGGGTATAGTCGTGTAGGAATAACCCGTATAACTTGTTGGTAGCGAGGATGGCGAATCACCACTTAAACCAACAAACCGACCTGAGTAAAAAGTTTGAAATTTTGATCAAAATTTGCCAACTATTACGAATTTTATGCAAAGTTCGAAATTTTGCTTTAGATAGCTTTTGTTGTAGGATACACTATTTTTATAAAAAAATAATTGAAATTACAAAATAAATAAATGAATGGTCAGAACTTATCAATATGTGGTGTAGACTTTCTTTTGACGTTGACTGTATGAAATATTAGAGTTTCTTGAAATTCTCAGGAAATAACCAAGTAAAAGTTTAGACAATAGTGATAAAGTGTATTTCGGTTAAAAAATGTAGCAGTACATTAATTTAAATTTGTATCTATAAGATTAATTTAATTTTTATGCAAACGAAATACGAGGTATGCGTAATTTTTTTTACATAATTTTCCATTTTTTCTTTAGCCTTTGCTGGGGTTGCCCATTGATTTTCGGAAAAGTTACACATTGGACCTTAAAAATCATTCACTATGTGTGGCCGGTGACATAAAAGTGGAACTAACACATAAAAAGAAATTATTTCATTTCTGGTTCAATACATATTTTGTTCGTGATGATGCCGGTATGTCAATTATTTGAAATATTTTATATTATTTAAATGACATCTAATTATTTACAGTCATTGAAGAAGAAGGTGAAGAAGCAAAACTGGTGTACACACTTAACAAATGCGAAATCGATGATGCACACAAAGACAAAGAGCACAAATGCTTTTCTGAAGGTTTTAAGGTAAATATCAAATATAACATGGATATACATTTTTCTCATGCTCTAATGTGACATAATTCAATAGAAAATTTCAACTTTGTTTGTTGTTGTTGTTGTTGTAGCAGTATCTTCGCCCTGTCAGTGTAGTGTAATTACCGGTCGTCTTCGTCTAGCTCATCTAACGGTAGGCCCAGGAAACTGGCTGTTTCGACGGGTTGGGTCCAGAGGGAGAGGGGTGTTAGATGAGTGGGTTTGTTGGGACATGTGAAAAGGTTGTTAGTGTCGTGCGGGGTGCCTTCACAGGCTAGACATATGTTTAGTATGTCGGGGTCGATTCTGGATAGGTAGGAGTTTAACCTGCTACAGTATCCAGAACGTAATTGTGCCAAGATTACGCGGGACTCTCGGGGAAGCCGGAGCTCTTCATCTGCGATGGGTGGTGGTTGGACTCCGATAACGGCATTCGGGGGTCGGGAGCTTAGGAAGGTGATAAGGGTCTCCCGATGGATGTCGTTAATGGTCTGTCTGTATACTGTCTGATCCTGGAGTGGTCTGTCTGTTTTGTCCAGGATCTCGTCCACGTAGTTGAGGAAGTGTCTCCTGATGTGCCTGGGAGGTGGCTCGAGCTCGACAGGTGTCTGCATGGGTGAGGCCTGCGGTGACACCCTAGCAGAAACTGCTTGCCGAGCATTTTGTTGTGCTCCTTAACAGGGAGCATGTAGGTGTTGAATTGGGGACATCAGGAGACATCCTGTCGCGGTCCTAATGGCAGTATTCTGGCAGGTCTGTAGCTTCGTCCACTGCGTATCACTGGTTCCAGGCGACCAGACAGGCGCGGCATAGTTGAGAACCGATCGGCCTATTGCTTTGAAAGTCGACAGCAACATTTCTTTGTCTTTGCCCCAAGTGCTGCCGGCGAGCGGCTTGAGGACCTTGTTGCGATTCTGTACTCTCGTTGCAATAGCGGTTGTGTGCGCTGAGAAGGAGAGCAAGCTGTCAAAGGTGGCTCCCAAAATTCTGGGGTTATTAACCGTCGGTATTGGGGTATCATCGACGTGCACCTGAAGTTGCAGCTTGACCTCCTTTGTCCAGGTTGTAAAAAGGGTCGTCGTGGAATTAGTGGGAGAAAGTTTTAAGTTTCTCGCAGTGAAGAAGCGAGAAAGGCGGGCGAGGTAGTCGTTTACCCTGGAGCATAGGCCATCAATGTCATTTCCCGACGCCATTATCGTGCAGTTGTCGGCGTATGAGACCAGTGAGACTCCCTCTGGTGGCTGGGGGAGTTTCGAAATATAGAAATTAAAAAGCAAGGGTGAAAGGACACCACCCTGCGGTACTCCTTGCTTTATTTTTCTCTGTTTGGAGGTTTGGTCTCGAAATATCACCGACGAGTGGCGACCACTCAGGCAGTTCGCGGTCCACCTCTTCAGCCCTGGCGGGAGTGTCGACTGTAAAACGTCATCTAGTAGCGTGGCGTGGCTGACTGTATCGAAAGCCTTTTGTAAGTCCAACGCTACTAGGACAGTCCTCTCGCAGGGGCGGTTTTGGTTTAGTCCGCGGTTTACCTGGGTGTTTATGACGGTGAGTGCCGTGGTGGTGCTGTGCACTCTACGGAAATCATGCTGGTGTGGGGCTGGAGTCAGGTGTTGTGTGAGGAGTGTGAGTAGAAGGGCTTCAAGTGTCTTCACTACTGGGGAAAGGAGAGTTATCGGAAGATAAGACTCCCCTTGGTTGGCGGGTTTCCCAGGCTTCAGCAGTGGTACCACTCTCCCTAATTTCCACTTATCAGGAATAATGAGAGTGGCCATGGACAGATTGAAGACCTTAGTGAGGTATTCTACTCCTAATGGACCCAGTTTTTTCAGCATCAGCATGTTTCGTCCGTCGGGGCCGATGGCTTTTGATGGTTTCATTCGTTTGATGGCCCCCTGAACCTCGTCGCTGGTGAAAGTAAGCGGTGCACTGTTGTAGGGCAGTTTGTGCAACCGTCTGGTGGCCACGCTCGTTTGCCATAACGGCTGCCTCGACTGGGAAGTTGGTACGTAATTCCCGGATCCGTCCAGCGGGTATGAAGCGAGCCGCGGCGGCTGTGATCGCCTTGCGGAGTGCGCGTTCGCCTGCGCGCACATCGGTGGGAGTGGGTAGCGCTGCGAAGATGTCCTCAGTAAATTCCGCGAATCTGGTCCAATCAGCTTTGTTAAAGTTGACGTATGACCGATGATCCGCGGAAACAAAGTCGGCAGGTTTTTCGATCGAGATGATAATGGGCAAGTGGTCTGATGCAAGCGATAGCATAGGTCGCCAGGTTATGCTATTTATCAGACCTGCGCTAGCAATTGTTATGTCAGGCGAGCTGCTGCAATTGCCCACTACCCTGGTGGGGGCGTAGTCGTTCACAGTGCTGAACGTCGAATCGTCTATCTGCTCTGCCCATAGCTGTCCCCTACGATCATTTGGCAGGCTTGAATGCCAAAGATCGTGATGCGCGTAATAGTCACCTACTACCAATCGGTTTTCTCCCCTGATGAGCGCACCAATATCGGGGAGATATCCTGCCGGGCAGCAGGTGACATGGGGTATGTAAATATTATATATTTCGAGCTCGGCATCGCCTGACCGGACAGCTATACCTTGACGTTCTAAGGTGCTGTCCCTGCGGTCGATGCCTTCATCAATAAGACGATACTGCACTGAATGGTGTACTATGAACGCTAGGCCACCACCGTTGTCTCTCTCGCGGTCCTTTCGGTGCACATTGTAGCCGTCCCTGGTAATCAGGGGGAGCTAGCGTGCAGTTTTGTCTCCTGGACCGCAGCTATCTTAATTCCGAACCGACTCATGAAGTCGACTATCTCGTCAATCTTACTCGTGAGTCCGTTGCAGTTAGTTGCAAAAGCTTGAAGCTTTGCGGGAGTGTCGTCGTAATTCGGGGGGTGAGGGATGCGTGATGTTGTCTGCGTTGGTCCTGCTGTGCGTTCCGCAAAATGGGTAGTGGCCTGATGTTGTCTGATGGCCGCGCCACTGGGGGCGGTTGCGGGTGCAGAGCTCTGCAGCAGGGGGCAACGTAGTCGCGTGTCCACTCACGGGTGGTGTGCAGGCCGGAGCACCTCCGAAAATGGCACCAGCCACTGCAAGAATTGCATTGAACTGTTGTCAAGTTCCGAGGAACTACGGTCTGACACACGGAGCAGACTGTGCGGGGGACCAAGAGCTGCTGGTTTGTCCCCGCACTGGGGTAGGAGCAGGAGGGTTGTGGGTTTGAGAGGGAGTTGTGTTGCTCTTGGGGGCTCCTTACCGTAGAGGTGTTATTAGTGGCGGCAGTGTGAGGTGCCGGCACTGAGGGCAGTGTAGCCGTAGAGGCGGGGGCCGCCTGTGAGCGGGAGCAACACGTGGCCACATACCTTGTGGACCACTCCCTGTGTGTCTTAAGGCCTGAGCAGGTCTTAAGATGGCACAACCCGTTGCACTGGTTACACCTAACCGAAGTGGAGTTCGGGTGGAGCCGTTTGTGACAAATGCAGCAGTAGAATACTTCAGGTCCGGGGTTGGGTTCGACGCCAGCCCGGAAGAGAAGTATTTGGAGCAAACTGGCTGCTATGAGTTGCTCCTGTGACGAGAGATTTAGGGTAAAATACGGTACACTAGACAGGGCTAGTATACTGGGGCGGCAGCCCTTGGTCGGGAAAGAAAACCCGAGTCATTCCGGTAACGTAGAACCGGCTGCCATGGGAACGACATCATAGTTTGTGGTTATTGTTGCTGTAATGGCATAAAGCATTTGCTATATATTTTTGGGGAAAGCTGCTGAAGCGGCAATCCTTGGACGGATATAAATCCGCGTCGTACCGGTAACATAGAGCCGACAATTGGGAGAAGTTTTGGTAGATTAGTTTGCCTTTCTGTAAAAAAAGAAAAGTCGGAGAATTATAGAATTAAGTTTTTTTTAACTCCCAATTATATATATGATTGGGTTTTTGATCGAGCTACTCCTCCTTTTTGTTGTGTGCGGTTGATGTTTTACAATTTTATGCCGACTCTAACGGCAAATGGTTTTTATGGGGAGTTTTTTCATGCCAGAAATACATTCCGAATGGTAGCCATGCACCAACCTATTTGGCTACGGCGGCCGGGGTATTAGTGACCACTAAAACTGCACATTGCAATATCTAAAATGAGATTAACAAAAAAAAAAAAAAACAAAAAACAACTTCCCATAAAGAAAAACCATTAATTAAAAACAAAATAAGAAAATTAAGAAGTATTAGGGATTTTTCTATTAATATATTTTTAATAAAACAAGAGACTCATCAAAATTATATATTATATTTATGACTACCGAAAAAAAAATTAACTTAGCAGAAGGTATTCTCAGAAACTAATTTCTAAAAAGTCCGTTGTTATTGTTATCGCAATTTACCAACCCTTGCTGAGTGTGGTGAATTCATCGGACGCCCTCGTCAATCTCATCTGACAGTAGGCCCAGGAAACATGCTATGCCGTCGGGTGGGTCTAGAGAGAAAAGGGGTAGGTTTAAGGGGTTAAGTGTGTGAGGGTCGATTCTGGATAGGTAGGACTCTATCCTAACAGTCTAATAGTATCCGGAACCTAATTGCGTCAAAGTAACGTTGGTTTCACGAGACAGCTGAAGTTCGGTGGCGGCTTAACTCCGATAATAACATTTGGGGAATGGTAGTTTATAAAGGTGGAATGGGACTCCTGATTAATGTCGTTTATCTGCTGTCCATATAAAATGACGTCAAGTGGTTGTCGAGTGTAGTCACGAATCTAGTCTGTCAAGTTATGGAGTTGTTGTTGTTGTAGCAGCCTACTAAACCCTGTCGGTGCGATGTAGTTGCCGGTCATCTTCGTCTAGCTCATCTAACGGTAAGCCAATGAAACGTCGATAGGCAGGGTCCAGAGGGAGAGGGGTTTTAAGTGAGTTTGTTTGATGGAACATGTGAAAAAATGGTTAGTATTGTGCGGAGTGCCTTCACATTTCTGATATACCTATATGTCAACAACTCCTCTTCGCCATCGAGCACGGTTTTGTGCAAGGGATCTCAGTTCGCTCCAGGTCTTATTTACGGACCTCATTTACGCCTCCGTTGAGCGGCGCCAGGTGGTTCGTGGTCTGCCTGCACTTCGTCCTGTCTGTTGGAAGGGCTTCCATCGCAGCACCTGTTTGGCGATGATGTCGTCACTCTTCCTCAAGGTGTGGCCAATTGCGATTTGCTTCGGTGGATTTTAGTCGCCACATTGGATTGATTAGCCTTCCTCCGTAAATCGGTGTTGGATATAGCAGGACTGACTTGAAGCATGCGTTGAAAATTTGCAGTTTGGTGTGCGTAGTTATGTTATTATTTTGCCAGAGTGGTGCAAAAGTGCCGAACGCCGCTTTGGCTTTGGTAATTCTGCTTTTAACGTCAAACTCACTTCCTCCATCTGCGGCGATTATTATTAGAAATTATCCACGCTTTCAAAGACCTGCGCACCCACTTTTAAATAATCTGATGGGGGGCAATTCAGGTTAAATGCTTTTGTCTTTCCTATCTTGATTTTAAGTTCGGTTGTTTGTAACTGTTCCTGCATTGACTGTGTCATCAGTTTTACATCGCACATCCTATAAGACAGTAGGCAAATGTCGCATATGCTAAATAATTTAAATAGGTGTTGTTGATCTGCCACTGAATTGATGGTTTTCGTTAGCAAAAGAAGCTTTAAGAACGTCTTCAATTACCAGCTGGAAAAGGATTTGGGACAGAATGTAATCCTGCCGAACGCCAGTCAGCACGTGAAAAGGTTCCGATAGTTAGCCTTTATGGAGTCTGCTCTTGCTTTAGTCTGCTGTTTAGTCTGCCACAGTATTCAGATCGTAATTGTGCCAAAGTTACGCGGGAGTTCTGGAGATGTCTCCCGACATGCCTAGCAAATAGCTCAGCCTCCAGCAAGTTCCTGCAGAGTTGGTGCCTTCGGAGGCAATCTAGCAGGAATTGCTTGACGAGCTTAGTATTCTGCTCCTTTGCAGGGAGCATAGTTGTTTCACATCAGATGCATCATTGATTTGAATTGGGGCATCAGGAGATATCCCGCAGCCGTTCTGATTGCAGTAATTTCCCAGTACTGGAGTTTCACCTACTGCATATCACTAGTTCCAAGATTTGTGTTACATATATTATTTAGAACCGGCCTTCCGATTGCCTTAAATGCCAATAGCAATGTTCCTTTGTCTTAGTCCGAAGTGCTATCGGCTACAGACTAGAAGACTTTGTTGCGGTATTGGATTTTAGTGGAATAGGCGATTGTGTGCACCGAGAAAGAAAACAAATTATCGACAGCTACACCCAGTAACTTGGGCAAAAAAACTGCCTTTGGTACCCTGGGTTTTATACTAATGTGTTTAGAGATTTGATCTAGAAATGCTACTGACGAGAAGAATGCAATATGATGCAGGCTGAATTTATACGTCTTCAGATACTTAACCTAACCTTAACCCCGAAAACCCACGGGATGGGCCTGACTTAGGTGGTCACGATCATTTGTTGAAACGGCTGCTTCCGCTGGGAAGTTAGGACGGATCCGTGAGATGTCCAGCAGGTATGAGGCAGCAGTGCTCTGCACCGTGCGCGTGTTCTCGGTGAACTCCGCGAAGACGACCTCAATCAGCTTTTTTAAAGTTAATGTAGCACGGGTGATAAATGGTCTGATGCAAGAGTTGGCATAAGTAAAAAAAGCGCTAGCAATTGTTAGGCCAGGAGAATTGCTTCATTTATCCGGTGTTCTAGTGGTGGCGTCATTGCTTGCCATGCGTAATTGTCTAATCGTCTATGCATTCTGCCAAGTCTGGAAGTAGTTGTTGGCAGACTTGAATGCAAAAGATCGTGATGCGCGTTGAAGTACCAGGGTCATATCCACCGGGGACGTTCGGGACAGGGTAAGTGATGCCCTTTGGTGGGCTTCGGGGAACCGTGGAGGTTCCAGTTGGTGTGTTTAGAGGAGACCCTGGCACAATGGGTGAAGTAGAAGTCATAAAGACTGAGGGCGTCTGATGGCGTGAGAAGCTTGCGGCCATAAACCGTGTGGTATACTCCTTATGGGTCCTAAGCGCCGAACAGGCTTTAAGATTGCGCCAACCGTTGCGCTGGTTAAAAAGTATATTATTTTGTTTTAGTTTTGTAAAGGGTCTTTCAAATTGTGCAACTGTCTACTTGAAAAATGTCAAAGATGACATAAAAAAGTATTGTCTAGAAATTATTCACTTCTGACATCAAGGCGTCACTTTCAAATACTATTTATAAACAGGAAATACAGTCTGTGTGATAGAAGCGTGACTAGTCAAATTCAATCTTAGAGTTCCGTTATAAAAAAATGTAAATCCTCTTAAATAGGCTTATCCTTTTTGCATACGTGTTATGCAATTTATTTGTTTTGTGAAAAATTTAGAAAGCGTACGTTGTTTTTACAAAATGAGTTGAAGCAGTGTTCCTATGTGCACACCCTAAAGGTCTAAAAATGTCACATGCATTTGGAAAATATTTGAAGAAGTCGAAAATGTTCCAAAATAAATGCGTGCAATGGTCACACTTCTATTAGACCGACTGTACATATATTTGTTTTTTTTATTCGTTTTAACCGAATTTTTCACGATTCTTCCAATCGCAACTCATGTTTTTTTTTAATAATTCTTCAAATAAGAATTGTTCGTGTGCAGCCGTGGAAGCGTTTTGTATTTATTTTAGTCCAAGGAAGAAATATATTATGCATCTAAGTTGAAAGTAATCAAAAATCTGAATTTTGGAAATTTCCAAAAATTTGTTAAAACTGAAAATTATCACAATTAGTAAGTTTAGTTTCGCTTCTCTTATCTTTCAGGTGCAACTTGTATTCTTTGCGGAAAATTCAATGCGACCTGGTCTGCAAGCCAATGTTAGCAGCATCGCCAGCCAAATTAGCAATAATCAAAGAAAGTCTCAAAATGCGCGGCTATCACATCAATACAGTGGTGGGGGAGGCGACAGTAGCAGCAGCAGTAACTATCAACTGCCACAGAACAGCAGCAGTGGCAGTGATCTGAATTATATTTGTGATCAAAAGTCCTCCTCTTCAGCGTCTGCGTCGGTTAGCAGTTTGGGTGGCCCACTGGCTGGTGGTGTTGGCAGTGGCAGCATTGGCGATACGAGTTTGGGCGATGCAGCAAATACAGATTTTTCACGTATTGATGTAAGCTCTGCCGGTTCACAATTTATTCAACATCCGCATCAACAGCAACAAAACCAACGGATTTCTGTTGGCAATATGCAACAACGCATCACTGTGAAAAACATGAGCGGCGGTGGTTGCGATGGTTACGATTGTGATGAAGGCACTCTGTCATTTGGTCGCATAAGCGATGCTGCATCAACAGCTGCTTATGCGTTACACCCACACCAACAACATTCACATCAACAACACACATATGTGAATTTGGAAAATATACTGTCCACTGCGGATAAACAACAATTGCAACTAATGCAGCAACATCAGCTGAAGCCGTTGACAACACCAAATCATGCAATGGCTTCGGCTGCGGCAGTGTCGGCAACAGCGACCAACTCATTTATGTTGGCAACGGCAATTCAACAACAGAATAGTATGAAATTTGTAGCGCCATCTTCGGTGTCAGGGTTGCCAGAATATACTGGAAAGAATATGCTGCACCACAAGGCAGCGTTACAAATGGGTAGCAACACCAATAACAGCGGTAGTAGCAGGCAATTAGATGGAGAAATTTCAACAATAACGCAAAGGAATGGTACGGTTTGCAGCAGCGGTGGTGCAGCAAACGGTTGCATTAGTGGCAACAGTAGCAAAAGCAGCATTAGCAGCCAATCATCGTCTTCTGCGTCAACAACTTCGTCCTCATCATCGGCACCGACGTCTGCCGGTGATCAAGATTGCGAAGAAGAAGACTGGGAGTCCGGTGAGTGCCATCCAAAAATGTCACACACAATTGCTCACAAAGCATTACAGTTATCCCCACTATTAGTGCCTTCCAATCCTCCTACAGCTAACAATACTATTACTTTCAGTGATATCACTATTCTTCCTACTACTACTGCAAGTACTATACAAACATCTATACCTTCTACTACTACTACTCACTCCAAACCGATTTCCACTCCCATTTCTCAGCTACCTTCTACATATTTTATGAATATAAACAGTAATAGTGGTAGTTATAAATGTAGTTATTGTTGTTGTGATGATGATGAAATTAATCCTAATTTAAAATGCGAATGTGAAAATTTCCAAGAAACGGAAAAGTTGGAAAACTTCAAATCAATTAGCACTAACGAACGACGATCGAGTTGCACAACGGCTAAACGTAATGGAGATATAGAGTCTGTTTCTAGGTCCGTGGACGTTGAAGATAGGTCTACTACTGAATTTAAGTCAGCTTTTGCTGCAACAGGGATTCCGGTTGCCGCTAATAAGTCGGCCACAACAGTTAGCCACAATAGTGCGACGCGAACAGCAACCGAATGGACGTATTACGAGAATCCACAGTATCATCAATTAGTGGGAAGGCGTGACAAGGCCTTGCACATGCAAATGTCAATTTTGGTGCCTAAAAAATGTGATGACGCTGTCATCAGTAGCAAAAGCAGCCATATGAGCAATGTCGGCAACGTTGTTAGTTCGTGGACAAGCAAACCTCTATTTCAACATAGACTCGGTGTTAAGAAAATGAGAGACCTTGGCGTCGCTAGTTCAGCAGCCATTGCGGTTACTAAATCGAATGCTTACGGTCCTTCATCCACACCAGCTGCAGGCGATGCTGCTGTACTAGCTTTGAGTTGCTCGCCGGCGAGTGGTTGTAGTGGTTTGGCAAGCACTTCGCGCCGTAAGCTAAAAAATAAACTGAAAAGCAATACAAAAAAATTATCTCATTGGTTACAGAATCATTTTCGCGCAAACCCTGTAGAATTTTGTGAGAATGTCGTACAGCACACGATGGCTATGAGGCGCAACAGTAACTGTAGCGTGAGTAGTCGCAGTCACAAACTGTCTATGTCCTCAACATCGATGACAGTGACACCGGCTTCGTCGTTGCCCAAACGACAGTTATTGGTACCATCGAAATTAATTAGTGAAAAGTGTATTGTTGGTAATGAAGTTGGGGATGTGGAAACGTACGATATTTACGATGGAGACGTGGAGCAGCCGTTCAAAGACGACAGCTTTTCGACAGTATCTATTACCACTGTGAATATGCAAACTGTTGGTGGTAATGGTCGCACGAAAATCTCACTATCCGAGTCGACGACTGCATCAAATGCCAGTTTGTCGACAGTTGGTGGTAGTGCTGAGCTCAGCGGTGGACGCGGTGGTGGCAGCAGAAGTAGTGATGTCTTTGAGGATTTTTACTCATCCAATTGTGATAATCAGTTAAGCTTTAACAACTCGCCATGTAAAAGTCCGCGTTCATTAGTCGATATTGCCGGCTCAAGCGCTTACAGTGCACCACACGAGCTCGTCTGTGCAACCAGTTTGAACGAGCGAAATGCGCATTTGCAAATGAAGCGTGAGTTACACATGCAGAGAAATCTGAATGCATTATCGTCGGAGCAGCAGCCACACCATCCTCATCACCACCACCTTCACCAACTCAATGTTGTTGTCGTTGCAGCAAAACCAGCTAAAACGCACGCAATCGGCTTCAATGTTACAAATGAAAGAACGCAAATCCCAGAGACGTTTATATATGCGCCCGAAAATAATATAGACGCGGAAGGCGACAACAAAGACGTTAACCACACGAATGCCAGTGACATGACGATTGGTGCAAATGTCACTGTTGTAACAACAGTAGAGGAAGTAATCAAGCCGCGAGAAAAGTTTAACATATGCCAAGGGACATCAAATGGCAGTGATATGCTAGATACGAAAATTGATGAAGTTGACGAGGATGAGGAAGATGGTGCTACAACGGCGTCCAGCATCTATTATACGCCAACGCTGAAAGGAATGAGTATTGATGAAATTGATGGCATTAAAATAACACAAAAGCCATTCGTTTTTCCAAATATGCAAGAAGAACTTGCCAATATATGCTATAGCGATTGTCGTAAAGCTAAAGCTACCACCAACAATGTGAACCACAGTAATAGAACCGAGTTGTGGAATGTACGCTCAAGCGACAGCAATCAAAATTCTGCTTATGGGTCTAAGACTATGATGCTTGAAAAAGGCCGCCAGGCGGAATGTATCGAAAATGAGAAGCACAACTCGGAGCCTACAATATCACTGCTTTCACCAGCAGGCGTATATCAACCAGCGACACCTGTGTCAACGGTTGCGTGTGATTTCTCTAATAACGTAGAAAACTCCAAACACTGATGGCTGGGTAGCGCGGTTGCATTAATAATTTGTCGAATGTATTTGGAAAACATCTAGCGATTGGAATGGGGTATGATGGAATAAAAGCAGTGTGGTAAAAAATGTTTGTGACTGTGATATAGAGCGTATTTATAAATGATGATAAAATATTGCATTAGCGAATTTCGCACTGAGTTCATTTTGTCGTATTGAGTTTGTTCGGCGTTAAATTTATTCGTATTTTTTTCTTTTGTTTTTGTGTAGTTGTGAAAGTAAATTGCTCGGCTAAAGTAACAGCAAACGAAGGAGATATCAGTGTAAATGCCGCTAATGTATTTTATTTTATTATTATTAATAGTTTTTTGTTTCGAAGCAAGCACGGATTAGAGTTTGCTTTAATTTTTTTCGTTCTCTTTTGCGCTTTATCGCAGTGACTATAAATTATGTTTATTTATAACTGCTGTTGCACTGTATGGACGTCATTACCCCGAAAATTTTGTACTGTACGAATTGTACTGTATTTGGCTTCTTATAAAATGATGGAACTATAAGCTGGTCGGGCCGCCAGTCGTCATCTCATCGACATGGTCCGCCACCACAACCTATCTTTATTCTTACATACATATATATATCAAGATCTCATACGACTTCTCGTATAAATAACTATAAAATATTGTACAGAACGGATTAATAACCGCTTTTGCTCAATTTTATTTTTTAATAAACTAAAAACATAAAACTAGTAACTAGGAATTACGTATGAAAGTAGTTTTTTAGGTTGCCAAATAAAATGGCCAAATAAAAAATATTTACATCAGCACTACCAGTACTAAACCTTTTCCACTACCAATACCCATTCAAACGAAATCAACAAGTTCTTATTAAATCAGTTTTTAATAAAAATAACGTCGGCTTAAATGAATAAATGTGTATATGTATAAATATAGTGTTAATTAAACGCAACTGCAAAAACAAAAAAAAACAAAAAACAGTTTCAGTGAAAATTTTAAGAAATACAATAAATAGGCGCACTTAGGTGAAGCAAATTTAACAATAATTGTGAATTATTTAAATATGTGACGGTTTTGAAATCAATGGTTTTTAATTAAATTTTTCTATTTTTATAACCAATTTGTGCTTAAAAGATCACTTTAGTATAAATATCGTTTTAACGCTTTTAGTATATATATTATTTTATTCGCATACATATGTTTATATAACTTGAATACACCGGCACCACAAAACTAAAACTACATAAAGCGTGAAAATGAAAACTAACAAAAAAGGAACAAAAAAAAAAAACGATAATAAAGCTATAATTTGTTTGAATCCCTGCAACGCTTTCTTCGTTAAATAAAACAAGTGTAAATTGAAAATGCATATATTATACCTACATACATACACGCATATGTATGTGTTTGCGTATTATAAATGAAGAAAAGCAATAAAGAAACAAAAACACCAATTCACCAGTAATTCACAGCACCGAGTGGCTAAGTAGCATTCCAGTTTTCTAACAATCGGTTTTGCTGTGCTACCGAAATCACCCACGAATGGCCATTCCAGTAGCATTCCTCAAAATTAAAAATGTACATACTACTTATACATATGTATGCGCATATGTGTGTGGGGAATGCTCTCCATGCTGTTATTACATCAATAGTTCTTCAGTTGCTCATCTTCTTGACCCCGTAATTCTCCGAAAAGTGCGAAGCCGCAGCAGCAACTCGATCGCTCATTCGGTTATTCTTTCACTCGTCGACCGACTACGGTTATTATTTTTCTTTAAAATAAAGAATTCGTTAAGTGATAGTTTTGTTATGTTTAGTTACTACTTTTTTTTTGTATGTGTATAAAATTCCTTGGGTATTTGCATACATTTTCAACTCGTACAACAAACAAACGTGAAAGCGAAGATTAGGTGCGGTTTACGATACGAATAGCGTACAGCAAATTATTACAACTATATATACATTACATATTGTATATATGTATGTATAATTAAAACAAAAAACACACACACATTCGGTAGGTAGGGTAGGTGCCCAGTATGAAATTTGTGGTATGCGCATAACATTTTGTGTTTTTAGCTTAAGGCGGCACAGTCATATAATGAATGTTTACTTGGAAAATCTTGAACATAGCTGTATCCTCCTTTTCCCACAGTGTTATTTGCGCACTAAATCATTAATCTAAAATATGGTTTGTTTTTGCTAATTTCAAGAATTAAAATGAGTCGAAAAATAATTTACAATACACTGCATTTGTGTCATTTAAATCCATAGGAGGCGATAATAAACTCAACACTTCTTAGAATTTTTTTTAATTTTCTATTAAAAATATTTAAAAACCTTAATTGAGTCAC
This sequence comes from Anastrepha obliqua, assembly GCF_027943255.1. Classification (NCBI taxonomy): domain Eukaryota; kingdom Metazoa; phylum Arthropoda; class Insecta; order Diptera; family Tephritidae; genus Anastrepha; species Anastrepha obliqua. Next base: position 50,838,749 of record NC_072896.1, read on the forward strand.
ACGTATACACGAATATATGCTTATATGTATGTGTCCTCTGCAAACAGGATTTAAAAAAGTATATAATAATTTCGTTTGGTTTTTATTTAGTTCACGTTTTCAACTGGGTACTTACACACGCAACATGCATATTCTATTAAACATATACGTATACAAATAATAAGCTAACTAACACTCTACTACTTATAAATACTTGATTAGATGCGGATAAAGAAGTGTGTAGAAGGGGTTGACACTTAAGGAATTATAACATTGTTGTGTGTAACTTAGATACAATAGCAACAAATAAAACAAGAATGCACCTGCTGCATATCCATATTAAATATGAAACGGTAAAACAAAAAACACACATACAAAACACGCATACACACAACAAATACACGCATGCACGCAATATGTACACAATATTACAATATATGAATAAAAAATATTAACTATTATTAAATATACATACGTACATATTCTGAATTAATGTAATATAATTACAATTCGATTCTATTTTAATTTTTTAAGTGTAAAAAACAAACATAAATTTTGTACATTTCGATCTATAATTTTTAAATCTAATTTTGTTATTTTCTAGCTAGCTGTACATTTTTAATAATTTTATTTAATTTGATACTGATTTGTTTATTAAAAACGAAAAAATTATTCACAAATGAAAAATGGCGCACGAAAGCATCCAAGCAAGAAATTTGTGTATCTTTGCATTGGTAAAACGGAATTTTTGTAAAGTTTAGAAATTTAAAAAATATATTTCTTTTCGTTTTAATTGCTATACTTAGTATACTAAATAAGGTTGCTAACTCTTACAAATTATAATTTATTTAATTTAATGCGATATTATACAAAAGAAGAGCTTGTATAACGATTTCTTAATTTGATTTAATTTTTTTTATTCGCTGAAAATTCAACAAACAAATAATTCGTTAAGCTAGGTTTAGTTTACGTCTACGTTAAGTGTTAAGTTCGCAAGTGAAAGTAATTGAATTACTTATATATAATTTGTTAATCATAATTAAAAAAAAACCGTTGAAAAATATTTGAGTTGCATTAAATGTCGAGTAACAAATATGTGTACATACACGTATGAAAACCATAGGTATAAGGATTATGATCTGTTAATTTTTTTTTTAATTTTTTGTTTCTATACAATTTTTATTTTTTCTGCGTAAAAAATAAAAAAAAAAATATTTAAGAGAAAAAGAACGAAATGCACTTAATACTATATAAAAATAACAATTTTTGTTTTTGTTTAGGAATAATTCTTCATTTGGTAATTTGTTTCTTTTGCGTTTGATAATTCAAAAATAGAAAAAAATGGTTTGTGATAATTAATTTTTTTTGTTGCAATTTCTCTGTATGTACTCAAAGTTTCTATTACATGGTATTTCGACACGTCGTATGAGTAATTTTTGTACTTGTATGGATCTGACAGCAGTCAGTGCATACAGTACATAGAGTCTCCGTTTATGCAGGGGTTGTTACGCAAAACGAAATGTTGCAATTGCCTTGGTCTTTACTAGAACAGGCAAAATTAAAACACAAAGAATAATTTTTAAATATTTCTCGAAATTATTTTATTGAAAATTGAGATTATAAATATTTCTATACATTTAAGGGTGATCAATTTAGAGGTATCTAATTTTAAATTGAAATAAAACAACGAACATTCAAATTGATTGGGCAATATTTATTATTTTTGTGAAGCACCATTCATGACATTTATTTTTCAAAGATAATCCTTTTCAATTCCATCCGAGAACACCAATTTTGAATGATTCGCTGGAGGACTTCGGTCGTTATCTCGTGAATAACTGTAGTAATGTTTGCTTCCAATGCCTCAGTTGACGCTGGTTTATCCTCAAAGCACTTAGACTTTACATACCCCCAGTCGGTTCTACGTTACCGAAACGACCCGGATTTATATCCGGCCAAGGACTGTCACTCCAGCAGCAATCCCCGTATGTAAATATGGGGAATGTTTATGCTGCTACAATAACAACCACAACTTTACATACCCCCACAAATAAAAGTCCAAAGGTGTGATATCACACGATATTGGTGGCCAATTCATTGGTCCGAGACAAGTGGTAAATTGCTCATCGAAACGACGACGCCGTAAATTCATTGATTTACGAACTGTATGACAAGTAGCGCTTTGTAGCGTCTTGTTAGAATCAAATGTTGTGGGGATCACGAGCCTCAATTTCTGGCATCAAAAACTTGTTTATAATGTCGCGATAGCGATCGTCATTTACTGTTTCATTGGCGCCAGCCTCGTCTTTAAGGAAATATGTCCTGATGATACCTCCAGCCCATAGGCCGCACCAAACGGTTGTTTTCAATGGATGTAATGGTTGCTCTTGAATGACCTCGGGTTGCTCTTCAGCCCAAATATGGTCATTTTACTTATTGACGTAGCTATGCGCCTCATCGCTGAACAAAATTTGGGCCCCAAAAAGCGGATCTTCAGCGAATTTTTCAAGAGCCTAATTACTGCAATTATGACGCTTTGGAAGAACGGCTGGTTTCGAATCTTGGACTAGCTGCATTTTATACGCTTTCCTAATAGTGCGTTCGATAGAACGGTTATGTACACCATAAGTTGGCTTAAGCGCGCGATGAACAGTTCCCACAGCACGTTGATTTTCGCAATACAAATGTAATACAATGTCTTTCCATGACGAAAAGTCAATGGATACTGACAAAATTATATATTTAGTTTGACAGTAGTCGTGATCTGTCAAAAAAAACCTTATTGGAAAAACGACTTCCAATCTGATCGCCCGTTATATAATGGCGTGTAACTGTTGTCTGGATTCTAGCAATTGTATTTTTTTTTGGTTATTTATTTGAAAAATGAAATTCGAATGGTGATTGTTTTGTTGCATTTTATTTTAAAATATTTCAAACAGGTGTAAAAAAATAAAAGAATCTAAAAAGAAACCAACAATTTTGCTTACTTCGAATTGCCTTAGGTTTCGATTGACTTTCTTTATTTGCTCCAAAATTTGTGTTAAGTGATAAATAAATCATATAATTTCCATAATGAAAAAGTATACGTAGTTAAATATATATATACGTATGTATATATGATTTGTTATTTAAGTATAGGTATATTTTGTTATCACTTGTTATCCCTTTTTCTTTTCATAACCCTTTCGCACTGCATTGTGCATAAAATAATGATGATTTCAGATGAAAAATTCCACAATGCAGCTTTCTTGACTAATTAAAATCTCTTTTTTTGAAAAATGGAGAAATTTCTAAGTTTGATACAAATGAAAATGAGGTTTATATTCTCCTTTTGAATTTCTTTTGAGGTTAATTTATGTAAATTAAAAACTTGAAAATGTTAAATTTTACCCCTTAAGCAATTAGTTAAATTAGTGTACTCACGAAGTTTTTTCGTTTGTCTATACTAGACATCTCTGTTATATATCGAAAACATACTTAAGCTTAAAAAAACATCAATTTCAGATCGTTTCAAAAACGATCGCTGACCTAATTTTGCAACCCAGTTCAAAGTCTTCTGCATGAACGCTGAAGTAATGGCGTAGTTTAAATAAATCAGTTCTTTTAAAAAGATACTGTCTTAATTCTTTGTCTAAGAAGTCTACTGTTATTTGGAAGTCTGGGTTTCTATGTGCTATCATAAACTGATCTAAAATTGTTGCCAAAAAGTTTTATATTTAATTATACTCTGTGTATTCTTCATTTCTACTCTTATACAAAATGGGTGGAGCCAATGAGCAGTAACAGTAACGGTTAATTGAATACTAAAATAGAGGTAACACGGGAAATACATTTTTTCTTTGATCCTTGTTTGAACAGTATATTTAAGGTTTAACACAACTCGGCAATCGTTTATGCACAAATTTTAACCCGAGATGAGATTGTAATTGATGATGAAAAAAATTAATTTAATTTCAGTTAATTCACGTAGGCTTGCAACTCGTTTAAAAAAGTGTTTTTGACTTTATACGTGTTATAAATAAGTAGAAGTATAATATTATATAATGTATATTAAAATTAACTGAAGTTTTATCGCAAAAAACTTTTGAGTGCGTCTTTGAACTACGAGAGAGACCAAATCATGCAAAGTGGGGCCAATCGTTGGAGCTGACGAACTATTGACAATCTTTGGAGAACATTCACCGAAAGGTAATTAACACTTTCAGTAGCTGAAGCTGCGTTGGTGCCATGTGTTGCTCATTGCCTTTTGGTAATTTTTATTGTTGTTCACGAAACCATTTTGTCGTCATGTATCGATAGGGTGGGATCACATGGGAAGGAGTGCTAGATGGGTGGGTTTAAGTTGGCATGTAAATACGGGGTTAGTGTCATGCGAGATACCTTCACATATCGGACATACGTAGAATATGTCTGGGTGAATTCTGGATAATTATACCAGAGTAACGTGGGTCTCATAAGAAAGCTGAAGCCCTTCGTCTACAATGGGTGGTGGTTGGACTCTAATAACGACATTCGGAGTGCACTAACGAGCCTCATTTAGTGCACTATTTTTGTAGTTGTAACAGCATAAACACTCTCCATAAATGTTTATGGAATGCTGTTGAAACGGCAGCTCTTGGATCGAATATAAGTTTGGATCATTCCGGTAATGTAGAGTCGTGGGAACGTATTGCATGACCTCCATGAGAACACATATTACAGTAGTAGGTACTAGGGCACAAGGGAATAGAGATAGATAGAAATGATAGAGTTGACGAGCTTGCTAAGGCAGGCACCCGCTTACTTAGCGTGAGTACGTCGAACATATATCCCTCTATCTCAGTTTTGAAGACTCTGAATATATGGGAAGCCTTGACCTCCCATAGGTTTGCCAAAATGGTGCTACGAACTTGTAACACGAAAACAACCAATTTTATTTTCTCACTCCCAAGGAAGAACCTGGTAACACTACGGATCCTTGTGGTGTATGTGAGATCTATTCAGATCAACCAGACATACCTAACCTAACCTAACAGATATATTATAAAAAATTGGTATAAAGTGAGTTGGCAAGTCTGCTGCGGTTGAAAAATTTGCTTAAGCAATTTTCGAATTGAGTTAAACCTAAAATTAAGTGAATTAAAATACAAAAGTAAATTAAAGTACAAAAGTAAATTAAAGCACAAAAGTAAATTAAAGTACAAAAGCGATTTTTGTACAAAATTGAGCAAAAGCAAAAAATATTTCTAGTTTAACTTTAGTTAGTTTCAATTCGAGTTGAACATTCACTGTTTATGTTCATTCGCTCTATGGGTGCTCTGTATAAAAGTGGGTAGAAATGAAACCTAATCCTAGTAGTTATCCGCGTTCGGCGCGCTTTCAGTGGGTTTCAACCACTCACTCACCTCTTGAAATATCCACAAAACAACAGTTTGAAATACTCTTTTGCAGCTACCAACATAAGCCACATCAGTCGCCAACGTAAAGTATATACCACTGGAACAGTAGGTGATGTTGCTAACAAAGATCCAGAAGGCGTATATAACAACACAAACGAAAGTTGCGATTCTAAAGGCGGCGGCACAGAGGCTTTAGCAGTTCGACAAACTATGGATACACGTATGAATACTGGCTATGCGAATAAGCATTACAACAATGGCTCCAACGTTGACCACCAATCGGCGGATGTCAAACACAACTCAATACAAAGCTTATCACCGGACGCCGATTATCAACTGATCGAGGAGGATGATACAAACAGCGATGGCGTTGATATTGGCGTGGGTATTGGAGTATGCGGTAACGATGGCAACCCTGAGTACGATTCCATTTTGCTTATGCGATGTCAGCCCACTACTGCCATTGGCTTGAAAACAATGCTGCTGCACCCAAATGCGGCTAGTAGTATAGGTGTGAAAAATTCACGCCCGCGTCGGGAAACCACTTAAGTCAGCTGTCTCTAGGCGACAAGAAACTACGAACTTCGCATCGGCAAACAAACAGGATGCGCACTGGCAATTGCAAATTGCGAATGCCTTAGAATGCAAAAGATTTGTTTGTGACTGAAAGAACGCGCTGATAAAAATGAGGTGAAAAAAGTGAATGCAGGCAGAAAGTTAAACAGTCACTTATACACATTGGGGCACATGTAGGGAAACGCGCGCCAGCCAATCAACAGTTGCATTTGTGTACATTTAAACTATAAACATAACAAATACAAAACCATATAAAAAAGGAAAAACACAAATATTATAAACACAAACTCATACGAGCGCTAGAATTTCTATTAAAAGCAAGAGTAAAAGTTTAGGCTCGTTATTAAAAAAAAGAAGAAGAGAGTTTAAAGTCAGACATTAGTGATTAAATAAAGAAGGAAAGAGTATTTATGTATATGTATGTATAAGTAAACGCTTTATGTATGTATTTGTACTATATGAGAAATGGAAAGACATACTTGCAAATAAACATATTGACCATCTTGTGTAAGCCGAATATACATATGTATATTAAATCAGCAAGAAGAAGTAATGAAAAAGAAACAAAGCAGAGGCCGCCTCTCAATAAAATTGGAAAACTAAACTAGAACCAAAAAAAAGAAAACATTTGAAATGTTAATGAGCAGTAAATGTGATGCGCATAAATCGAAATCGTAGTATACATATATGTATTTGAAAAAAAAAAAAAATGAATGCATGTTTTGAAAATGTGAATGTTACTACTTAGTACTATTAGCGTAAAAAATGCAGCATATAAGGAAGAAGGCAGCAACAGGCAAAAAGCACCAAAATGAGCTGCAACAGTTAAAACTGTTGATCGGTGAGAAAATGCAGCACGATTTTATATATATACATATATGTATATAAATACAAGAAGTATAAAGTATGTAATTAGGAGAAGTTTGCAACGTAACCGTCTTTTCATGAGAAACAAACAAACAAAAAGAAAAACAAACACACACAATTACAAAAAGTGAAACTGATAAACAGGCAGCATTCGAAATTGAGACAAAAACTAGGTGATGCAAATTGATATTTAGTTGTTAAGATTTCATAAAGCGTACAATAAAGATATTTAAAATCATATGTATATGTACATATATATATGCACAAGTATGTATGTATCGATATGAAAAAAACACAAATGCGTATACATACATACATAAGTATAAACACACACATAATATTATATATGTACATGCCCACACAACGCATCGTAAGTGAGTTCAAAATTTCCCATTCATAAATAGATAATGATAGAAAAAATATAAATTCGCAATTACCCTGCAGAAAATCCCATTAAGATTAAATTAGAGGTGCCATAAGAATAACCACATAAATCTGCTGATCGAACCAACCTACGGGCAACACTGTAATCGATTAGAGGTGACATGTCATAACCGTAACCTAACCGTAACACGGTAGTCATAACCGTAACCAAGGCGAATCTATTCATCCGCTTTACTGACATTTCTAAATTAAAGGCGAGTTGAAGATCAAGCAATTAACTACTCTAATCGCACCACCTTCTATAGATACGCCTTGACCTGACCGTAACCGTACAGACCAATTGAATGTTAGTTTATCGCCGTAACTATAAACAGCTGATTGTTGATTTGCTGCATTGTGGTACAATAATAAATAAATTACTAATTTCCTCGTCACTGCTCATGCTGTTATCTTTTCCTTAGTTTCTGCACTTCGAAATGCACAAATAAATGATAACACTGGTCGACAAAAAATTATTATTTTTCTGATTCAAGCATCGGACCCGGCCTATCTTATAGATTTTTCATCGCTGAATACGAATCTGACCTTAAAAAGTTTCCATCACGTCAAGATTTTGAAAAAAATTAGTTCAAAAAGTCAAAAAAACGTGTTTTTGACCATTTTTGACCAAATGTAGTGGATGAACCTGAGGTGATGGAAGCTTCTACCTAGCCTTAAACTGAAGCCTGAACCTTCAGTTATAAGATGCAAATCGAAAATACCCTGAATCAATTGTAAATTTTGATGTAGCACAATTTTTCATAGAGCTAACTAGCCTGCATGGCTGCACCTATGAAAATCGTGCGCGAGCAGTTAAAAAAATTGTGCTACATCAAAATTTACAATTGATTCAGGGTATTTTCGATTTGGATCTTATAACTGAAGGTTCAGGCTTCAGTTTAAGGCTAGGTAGAAGCTTCCATCACCTCAGGTTCATCCACTACATTTGGTCAAAAATGGTCAAAAACACGTTTTTTTGACTTTTTGAACTAATTTTTTTCAAAATCTTGACGTGATGGAAACTTTTTAAGGTCAGATTCGTATTCAGCGATGAAAAATCTATAAGATAGGCCGGGTCCGATGCTTGAATCATTTTCAGTGTCGACCTGTGTAATATATGTAAATATCACATGTTTATGGTTATGGCATTAATAACAGATGATGACAGTAAGTCTCGTTATGGTTGAAGCTGCAATTAGTGGTGCCGTACCGCAGCCATCCGTAACCATAGCAATCAGCTGTTTTGATCTAACATATGGACAAAACTGTAAACGATTATAGGTGCCGCACCATAACGCCATAACCATAACCGTAGCTGTATGTACCTATTGAATTTTGGTTTTTCCCCAGCTGCTTACAATAGCTGTGAAATATTTTAAATTATAATATTTGCGATAAATGAATGATAAAAAGTTAATTGATTTATTGCAAACTTATCCGTGTTTTTATGACAAAATGCAAATGTTGTCATTAATTCATCTTTGATCTTGAAAACTGTTTATAGTTACGGCATGACTAATCGACAAATGCTGTAATGTTGCAAGTGTGGTTGTGGTTACGGCTATGGCGTTATGGCTACGGCACCACTAATTGCAACTTAATTTAACCTTTATTAGTCTTGAACTATTGTGAATTTAGAACCATGCATAGCTAACTTCCCTTTCTTTCCCATAGAAGCCAGCGGTGTATTTTAGAGTGATGCTCTTGGAATGGGGTTTTGGGGTTTTGAAAGCTAAGACATTACTAAATACATCAGTTGAGATCTAGTACATTTTGTAATTTTTTCTAAAATTTTTTGAACCAGTATTACAATCGACAAATTAAATTTTTGAGAAAAAGGCAAATTAGCTCACGTTGATGCTGCTTTCATAATAGTCGAAGGAGTAATTAATAAACTATTTGGGTTCTAGTTGCCGGCACAAGTAGAAAAAAATCGAATGATGCAGGTATGGATTTCGTCAACGTTTGTTTTAGTAAAAAATATTCAACTGAGCGAAAGAGAATGAGACGCAAGCCTAGATATTCAATAACATAAAGTTTAATTAAACACGCTGTATATTCCTATATATGTATGTATCTTTTTTTTGTAAACTATTAATCCTTATATTTTTTATCTATGATGTGTTATAATAAAATTTTGTAAACACGTGAGCTGCGCTCATTTAATACTACTTCGCAACATTTTTAACGCCGAATGGTTTGTGCGTGACTACCTTTCGATAGAGGTCTGGTTCGAAACCCACGATGGATCGCCCTTCAACTGGCGATGGCAAACCTCCGAGTTAGTTTTTGGCCGTGTTTTAATCCAATCTCATGTGGATGGAGTGGTGTCGCATGGAGGATAGGATGATCGCCGGTTGCACAAAATAGGATATTTACTTTATTTATTTATCTACTTGTCTAGAGGGATCGTGTCTAGTGCACCTGGTCGCTTTCCATCAATTTCTTGATTTCCGTTATTCAGCCGCAACAATATCTGACTTCCACATGGGTGTATGACTCAGCTGATGACGCCAGCTTTTCAACCATCTGATTTGTATCTGGAATCAATTTAAAATTTTTGTTCGAAATTCTTTGAATGTACCGCCGAGAAATAGTCAATTGTTTGGCTAGCTTCTATGTCGATGTTGGTGGCTCCTCATGTCCATTTGTCCAATTTTTGATAAACGTGCGTTGTTCCCATGATGTTGACTTTTCGAATATTTGATCTCGGGCTCATCCCAAACGACTGACTTATAGACATTAACGAAGGGCTTTTCGGAGCCAAAGAGAAAACAATCCTGAAAAGCCTCCTTGCGGGATTATCGAGTTAACAGAATCGATTTTCATTGTTTTGTAAGGCAACTAAGCCGGAATTTCCATAATATTTCAAAATTTGTTCCAAATGTTTGGAAAGTATTAATGAAGTATTAATGACAAACTATAAGTATACTGAATGTTTTAAGAGTTCGGTTTCATCCCTATCTATGACAGTTCCTCAGGTATTCCTATTGGAAGAGTTATGAAACGACGTAGTCACCTATTTCTGCCACTTATTCATTTAACTTAGTCAGATCTCTAAGTACATACTGTCAGCGCCAAAAGAAAGCGTACCTATATCACATATTGACAAGTTTTGACATTTATGTATTTTGTAATTTCAATTATTTTTTATAAAAATATAGTTCATACTACAACAAGTATCATATAAAGCAAAGTTTCGAGTATAAAATTTTTACTCAGAATTTTTAAAAAATTTTTTGTTATGCAGTTTTAGTATAATAAAGTACACGTTTCAAGTGGTTCAAAAGTCGCTCTAATTTTTGACAGTTTTTTCTACTGAAGGTGTTGTATTCCATGTAAAAAAATGTGGAGTAGGCATTAAATAGAGGAAATGAACAAGACCGCTACCAAAAAGAATTCTCAAACATCAGTGTGATTTTCTCAGTAAAAAGTTTGAAATTTCAATGAAAATTTTCCGAATTTTTTTTTTACTTTTATACAAAGTGTGAAGCATGAACTGTGTTTTCATAAAAGAATAATTGAAATCAAAAAGTATGTAAATAAATAGTCCAAACTGGCCAATATATGGTGTACACTTTCTTTTGACGTTGACTGTATGTATAGAGTGCATATCTTCAAGTGATCATATAAACATGAAAGTAATAATAGTATAGTCCAGCATGTCTCATTTTTTTTTTACATTGGATCAAAGTAAAATTGAGTCAAAGGTAAAATTTCTGTCAGAGATATTATTGTCAATGTTTTATAATATAATTTTCCCAGACTCATTTTTGTGGAACATTTCCTTTTTCCGAAAATATGTATCGGCAAATGTCAGTAATTGCCAAGGCGAATCTATTAAAGGTGGTGAATCAGCTGAGTTGTTTTTTCTTTCCATGTCCATGTGGCTGTCAGCTCAGAATGAAACAAGACGAATTCATTATTTGTTTTCTAGTTTCTCAATACTTTGCTTTGACAATCAAACGTACAGAACACTGTTGTTGGTCTAGTGCCACCACCTTTAATGAATGCGCCTTGGTGGGTGCTATCGAATACCCAAAAACTGTCAATATATGCTTTTACTCGAATGTTATATTGAAAAATTGAAAAAAAAAAATAGAAAAATAATAAAAATATTTTTTTGCTTTTTATTGTAGTAAATGTGTGGAAAAAATTTAATAATTGAATTTATGTATGAAAAAAAATTGAATAATTTATGTACATTATGGTGGCACAAACTTTTTTTTCTTGTTGCTACCCCTACAATTTGTTCTATGGCCGAAAAAATAAGACATCTATTTTTTATTTTTAGATTTATTTTTATTTAATATTTATTTTGAAATTTACCATTGAATTCCAAACCCTCAAAATTAAAAAAAATGTTAATAAAACAAAAAATCAAAAATATGTATTTTTCTCAAATAAGGCATAAAGTATCATTCCTTAAGTATTTAATGAAGCGAAATTAAAAGAGGAAATTAAGTAATATCGACCTGTATACACTTATTACCAAATTTAGGCAAAAGTGTATTTTTCGAAAAAAATTGGTTCCAATTCGGAGGTAGAAAAAAATTAATTTTTTGGGCCATCTTAATGTACATATACTACTCGTATATACGTCATATAAAGCTTTCAATGACAAAAAATTCGAAAATTTGACTCGCTGTAAAAAATCTGAGAAGTGCTGAACTATAACTTTGAATTTTGTTCTACAATGATGCACTTTCAGGCTTATACGGTCGTGTTTTTGTTCAAAAGATCTAAGTTTGTTGTACTTTTTATTTTCATTAGGCATGTTGAAATGCACGATTGGACAATTGTATGTATCCATTAGCTTAGAAGTAAAAAATAGTCAATAAAATACTTCAGTTCAAATTATAAAAAGTTACGGATTTCTTCAGCTGATTAGTTTCAGGCTGTCGCTTCCAAATGAGTGCATTTCCAATGAAATTACAAAAGTGGCTTATTGAGTTCATATAATTTTTAACCTTAATAAAACAACATTGATATCTATAAACCACATTAAACATTCATTGTATTTTAAGTCATCATCATCATCATCATCATCGCAAATTTAACATAAAATATATATTGTTTTTTCTCTAGGCTTAAGAACAAAATATAATTCTGTAGAAAATCATAACTGCGCACTTTTGGCAAAACAACTTAAGTCGGCTTATAACTTTCTATCTATTAATGACTGAAGTTTTTTGCGTCTTATATTGTATTTAGCATCCATTGAAAGTTGAACGAAAATAATTCCTGGAAGAACGGATACGGTAAAAAACGGATAAATGAGTAGAATAAAAAAGTGGTTTTACCAAAAGTACACAGATATATAGGGACGTATGTACATATAAATTTAATTTAATTAAAAGACTTTGAATAGAAAAAAACATTAATAAAGTAAAATAAAGTTACAAATGAAATTTTCAATAAATATTTTATAATTTTTTTTCATCAAAACTGTTAATTACTTTCTGATTTTTAGTTCACTGATAAGAAACAAAAATAGTAATACAAGGTGGCGCAAAATAATCACCCTATAGATAGATTTATAATTTTTGCAAATGGCGTCGCACGTCAATCATATTTGACATACAAAAGCATTTTCGTTTTTTATTTTGTAAAAAAGTTAAAAAAAAATTAAATAAAAATTACTGAACAAAAAAAAAATTTAATAAAGAGTTGTGAAAAAAATTATGAAAAAGAGACATAAAAAAAAGATAAAAAAACATTGAATTATTAATTTTGTGCCACCTTGTTCGAGTATAGTACAAAAAATTTCGATTTTATCTACAAAAGTGTTTACTCACTTCTGGATTATATGGTCGCTTTTCTGTTCCTCAAATACTTTTGGTCATTGTCATTATTAATTGTTTGTTTTTGTTTTGTTTTTACACAAAATTTGTTTTTTTTATAATTCTAGTGGTAGAACGCGCGCGGTTCCAGAGATATTGCGCACAACTTTTCCTTTGAAATCAAAAGCCGATAATTATTTTTGAACAAAACAAAAAAGCTCATGAAAAGTACATATTAAATATAAAAATAAGATAATTAATATATTTGTAACGCAAAATATGCACACAAAAAAATCGTTTAGATTTTTTTAGGTCTTAATCCTTTTAGTAATATTCAAAACGGCGCTTGAGTGCTACTTGGGAAGTGTCAGATTGGTACTTCAACCATTTCACCCATTCAATCAAACCTAAAGATTATGAGAACAATTTGATTTCTGCATGAAATACAAAAACATGGATTTTTACTCCATTTGCTGAAGAACCATTGTTCAGCCTTGCCATGACTCTATGCAAACAATTCATTCCCATAAACAAAAAAACTAACAAAAATTTCTCAAATTGTTTTTATATTGCTTTGTAATATAGGGAAATGATTGCTCATACAGTTTAAAAAATGAATTTCAAAAACTTTTTTTTTTTGTATTATCGAATTGTGACGCACTTCGAGGATTTATATGTACATACATACTTCACATACACATACATAAATATATATGTATATTCATACATGCTCATATTTTGGATATTGAGGCAAATGCATGCGTGGTTTAAGGTCACACTAAAAAAATGTATATTATTTACTTTCACACATGGATATTCGAGACTTGGTCATTGAATAATCAGACTGACGATGTAAAACATTTTATTTTGATATCATACATAATTACTTGTCACACCCAATGTACACGCCTCCTCTATCCTTATAATGCTCCAAGAGAACCTTGCGTTGATCGAAAAAGTGCTGGAAGTCTGCTTTTATCAGTTCCTTTCGAATGTAGCATCAAAGAACTCAAATCTGGTTCCTTTTAATGCAGATTTCACCTTAGAAAACATTTAGAAACTGCGCCGCTGAATATGGTGTATGGTCTAACACTAGAATGCTATAACTTGCCTAGAAATCTCTTGACAAACATTGCTGCCGGCACGTTGTCTTGGTGGAGAATCTGTGACTTGTGCTTCCACACTTGAGGTGGTTTTTTCGGTATTCTTTTAGGGAATTTAGCAAGAAAAATTCAAGTCAAGGTATTAATGCTGACTGATGAACTCAGTGAAGGCGCAAAATCCTATAAGTACCAATATTGCATCCATTTTTGAGCGCTTCGAACGTAAATCATTTTTAGCGTCTGCTCGACCATCTTTAACTCTAAAATGCTTGAACTCGGCGATCATCATTGCAATACACTTCTTTATAATTTATTTAAACAAGTTTTAACTGCGGTTTTTCCGAGTTTCATGTGAAATTTCACAACGGTGGCAAATCATTTCTGTGTACGAAGGCTATGACTAAACTAATTTGTATATGACTATTGATTTCGTTGTATATTCTAAAAAGCAAGGTTATCGCGAAACCTCTGGCGATCGCTAGCGTTTGGCGCATGTATACTTCTTCTATAGTGGAGTCAGTCAGTATATTCACCTCCAGATTTTGTGATATTATCACCTTCAAAGTACTCACTTATGCCAGCTCTCTGATCCAGCTCTCTAAACATTTCAGGTGCTCTATTTTCAATATAGCCATCAGATCCGTCTTCGATTTTTACATTACTTCCTTTTGACTGTTAAAACGCCTTCCCCGAAGTGGGTTTTTGACTCGATCAAACGGAAAAAAATCGGAAGGAGCCTTATCAGGTGAATTCGGTGGCTGTTGAATGGTATTCGTTTCGCTCGTTGTTAAAAATTAACGGATATTGATGGCACTGTGCGTCGGTGCATTATCATGGCGCAAAATCCACGAGTTGTTTTTCCACAAACCCTCTTTTTTTTCTGGCAAATTGCTTCAGGTAATCGTGTCATAGCGTCGAAATAATAGTCCTTATTAACTGTTTAACCTTTTGGAAAAAAATCGTGATGTACAACACCGTTGTAATCCATAAAAACCGTTAGCATCGCTCTCTTTTTTGACTGAAGACGACGTGGTGTTTTGTTGGTCTTGGTTCATTCGGAGCTTTCCACTCACTCGCCTGATGTCTGGATTGCGTGTCGTACCCATAAACCCACGTCTCGTCTTCAGTAATGATGCGTTTGATGAATGTCGGGTCGGATTCAGCCTTGGAAATCATGTCTTTGGCGATATCAACGCGGCCCCTTTTTTGCATGAATTTCACGTCCTTTGGGGCCAACTTTGCAACAACACGGCGCAAACCCAAATCATGAACTAAAATGTCCTGAATGGATCCATAAGCAAGTCCTCTGTCAGCTCTCTGATGATTAATTTGCGGTTATTGATCAACTTTTCTTTCCCTTTATTGATGTTTTCAACAGTTTTCAATGTCGACGGACTGCCACTACGTTCGTCATCCTCAATGGACTAACGATCTCTTCTGAAGCATTTATGCCACTCGTAAACGGATGTTTCCTTTATAGCATCATTATCGAAACAGTTTCCCAATATTTTTAAGGTTTTTGCACCATTTAATCTATTTTTAACGCAAACATTAATACAAACTCGTTGGAAATTCGTATCCATTTTTAAAACTGTGAAAAATCGAAACACGTGCAGAAGTAGATTTAGTCAAGACGGCTTAACTTTTACAAATGTCAAGCAATGGCGACAAAATTTTGGTAGGAATGTTATTACAGAGGTTACAAACAAAGAAACAGTATGGCTTGTGGCCCCGTCCTGTTGAAACCACATGTCGTCTAAGCCCATACCATTCAATTGCGCCCAAAAATAATCGTTTATCATGTCGCGGTATCGATTTCCATTCACAGTAACGTGGCGATCGTTCTCGTCAACGAAAAAATATGGGCCAATTACGCCGCCGGCATGTAAACCGCACCAAACAGTGATTTTTTCGGGATGCAACGGTGCCTTATGAATCACGTGTGGATTGCTTTCTGCCCAGTAACGCATATTTTGCTTGTTGACAAAGCCATTGAGCCAAAAGTGAGCTTCATCACTGAAGATGATTTTTTGGAAAATTTATAAATTTTCATGGAAAATTTATAAATTTTCATAAAAAATTTGCACGATTTTCAATCGTTGCTCAAGTATGTAGCGTTCCATGATGAAATGTATACTAATGAAGTTTACAAATGACAAGCGAAAAATAAAAAATATTGCGTCGTTCGCCCTCCCTATCGGAAAAAAGTTGAAGCGCACCTATTGAAAAACGCTTTATATGGAAGATGGCAGCATAGTTCTGCCATGAAAAGGCTTCTCTTGAAAATAATTCGCCATTCGAAAGCGGCGTAAAGAGGCACGTCCTAGATTTGTAGAGAAAGGCGTTTGAGCATTTATTTTTTTGTTTTTGAACTCATAATTTACACAAGTATACAAGCATTGAATTATTTCTAATTATTTATATATATGTACATACATACATACTTGCATACATACGTACGTCCTTGGTGGTGGTAAAAACTTTCCTATTGTCGACTTCTTTTTTGGTACATTGCGTGTTGCTTTCTACCCTAATTTTTGTGTGATTTTTATTGTTCTTACGATTTGTGTCCTTTCAGGTGAATCGACATATTTATAATTAACCTAAGTGTACTAATTTTTTCGTTGATGTACAACATTATTTTCCTTTTGTTGTAATAATATTTGCTTGTAAAATGACCAGCTGTATAATAAGTGATCTACATTTTTAAGTCTTGATATTGTGTAACAATTGAATATTTTAAAGTGTAAAATTTATTTTTAAGTTGTACATAAACCCATACATATACATATTATAATATTTTAAGTGGTGAGATTTGAATTATGTTGAATTTCTGTGGTTTTAAGCATTAATTTTTGCTTGCGAGCACAAAGTACTCGTAACAAATGCTCTACTCAGAAAATGAAGAGTAAAGCGCCTAATGATTAAAAATAAGTTTTTTTTATTCAATTGAAAAACAAATAAAATAAAATAAAAATGTTTTTGTTACTTATTAGAAATTAACTAAACGCCGGAAGCATTAGTTTTGCACCTGCAAATACGTACATGTAAATACATACAAACAAAATCAATTGACTTAAAGTTTTTTGTTTTGTTTCGAATTTAAACAAGGTTGAAAAAAATTCTCCTTCATATCATTATTTTTATGAAGTATTTGTGTTTTTTTTTTGACAAGAAATGTTCAAGTACATACATAAATATATATCATAAAGTTGCGGGCTCAATGCACGCTTGCTTTGTTTCGAGAACTGTCAAAAAATAATATAAATGTATGTACCGTAATGTATGAAAGGAGACCAAATGGCAGCGCAATGTTTTGTTTGACAGCTCTTTGCCCGCCATTGACATTTAGATTTCACGCATCGCTTCGTTTTTGCCGATCATTTTGACAGCGCTCAAGGCTATCATTTGATCAAAGAAGCCTTCAACGTAAAGTAAAGGTAGCAAAGATAGCAAAACCAGTAAAGCAAGCCTGCATTGAGTCAGCACCTTAAAACTTTACAAGAGAATCAACAGTAGGTACATTAATACTTAAAAACTCTAAGCTGATTCATAACCGATTACATCGTCAAACAATGGAAGTGTACTCAAATTTGGTGAGGGGCAGAAGCTACAAATTATGTAAATTTCGTTTAATTTGTTTTGAATAAATTTATGGGTGGTGCATCGGTGTAGAGAAATGTGCCAAAATTAATTAAAGGGGGGGAATTTTCTTCCAGTGAACATGCACAACTGATAGTCGAATGGATCAGTCATGCAAAATTACGCATTCGAGTATTGTATAAGAATTGCAGAACTGGTATAATTCGAAGTTCCATGGACGAAAGTAGTTCCAACTCCTTTACTCATTGTGTTTATTTTCAACATTTAGTTGAATTCGACGAACTATCTGCATATGCCTACCTGCAGTATTCAATTAACACAAAACTGCTGGCTTCGAAAACATACTGCTGCAAAGTGTCGGTACATTTCCACCGCTTTACTTAAATCCTATCAGTATATGTACATTCACATCACTCTCAAAAAAGCTCAAAAGTTTTGCAGTTTTTTTTTGTATCAAATAAATCAAAATCAGTTATCAAAAAGAAGGTAATTGCGAAAAAATGTGTAACGTGAATGGATTATATTTTGACAAATAATAAGGGAAATACCATAGAAGTCTAAATCGGTCAAGGTTTGGCTGAGTTATTCAAGGTTTTCTTACACCTATTACTAAGGGTTATGCATTAAAGACCATCTAAACGTTAAGGGTACCTGCGCGATCGACTTGTGACTCATTTATCTTCGCACCTCATTTGCTAGTCACATCATACCTAGTGAAAGCAAAATCACAATCATAAATTTATCGGCATCTCCCGTTTGACTGAGAAATTGCTCTCATTTCGCAGCCTAATTATAAGCAGCAGCCTTACCCTCACTTATGTCCACATATTTCTATAAATTTTATCATTAATTAAATAAAAATAAACAAATAATTGGCGTGTACACTTCCCTTAGGTGTTTGGCCGAGCTCCTCCTCCTATTTGTGGCGTGCGTCTTGATGTCACTCCACAAATGGAGGGACCTACAGTTTTAAACCCACTCCGAACAGCAAATGACTTTTATGAGGAGTTTTTATGGCAGAAATATACTCGAAGTATTGCCATTTCCTGCCGAGGGGCGAACGCTATGAATTAAATATAGTCATTTATTTATGTCTACTTTTCTGAGCTCTGTACCTTTGTCAACAAATAATTTGTAAATGAGTGTTGGCTGTCTTAGTGATGCGCTCGTTACCTTATTGATTATCGACTACTTCGATTTTATTATCTTCGGCATTTTCGAATGCAAATAAATTGACGATTTCGCAGTCAGTTAAATTGTAGTCAGTAGGCTAAGTACAATGCCGTATAGTGGTTGTCTAACGCTAGGCCCCGAAATACGTTTCAACATTCTCGAATAACAAAGGTTTTAAGCAAAGCTTGATTTTAGGGGCATGCAAAGTATACGTAGTTTTTTCCGGATAATTTCTAGATAAGATAACATAAGCTACCAACGTTTAGAAATTAATTGTGCCAGTATTATTCCTAAAATTTCAAAACTCATACGATTGTATCATTTAGTTCGATTTCATTCGAAATAGCTCACTCGACGTGATGTTAAATTTATTTTCACGATTTTATTCTGAAAAAATTAATGCAAAAAAAAAAATCTGGAAAATCGCAAATACTTTTAACTGAAATTTTGTAATTTGGCATACCTTAAAATTGTATACCATATGTAGGTTGCGGATTCTCTAAATTATGTATATGTCGTCTTAAGACTCCTACAGTTTGTCATTCCATTCTTGCCTAGGTACTTGTTGGGACAGCTTGATTGATAATAGGCCTCTTCGATTCGACAAGCGTTAGCAAGTGGCGAATAGATGAAGCAACTGGTATAAAGAAACATATGCTGGTGCCGCTGGAAAAGAGTTGCCAAAAATGACACTAGAACTGAATGAGTATTAATAAAACCGCGTTCATACGGGGGAAACATCGCTTCATTGCTTCAACTCGTTCCTTGTTATGCTCTGTCAACACCCTTTGTGTTCTCGTTCTTTTCAATGTTGTTGTTGACTTTAAACCAAAAGCTAATCAACGAAGTCGTCGTGTGTGAACACGACGGTCAATACCTAAAGAGAATTCGTAATGTTGACGCAACAAAAGTTTTCCTGTATGTACGCGGTCTAATGAAACTCTCTTGAAAGAGAGTTGACAGCATTGAAAATAGTGAATTATGTATACCAGTTTATGAGTTTTAACCATACCCGCTAGCGGTAAATCGTGTTCGATAACTTTGTTGTTACTTTCATATGCAAATTTTTCGTCAATTGAGTAGAGCCCAGAGATAGAAAGCAAGCAAGCCGCGAATCGAAGGCGCCTAATATCATCGAGAAAGTGGCTTACTTCACAGTTGCAATCCACTTCGTTGGAAATCATTTTGTTATGTAGTAAATAGTTGGTTGTAATGGTATAAACATTACTCATACAGTTTTTGGATAGTGCTGCTGAAATGACAGTCCTTCCAGTGGTAAAAAATCCTAGTCGTTACGGCAACTTAAAACCTGCTGTCGCGAGTGCAAGTCGCCAATTGTTGTGGGTTTATCAGCATACTTAGTAGCACCACAGTTTTACCAAAGAAATCTAATTACATAATCTATCTTTTGCTCAATAAACTCGTGCATTGTATGTCTGGCTTTTGGTTGGGCCATACAACTGGGGACTTGCGAAGCCAGAAAGTCTGCCCGATGCTCTCACTATTTGCTTAGAAATGTTAAAAAATGTACTTACTTGGGCAGCTGGTTTGATATGGAATATCCTTGTCGAAAGCTACATACGTCTAAAAATACACCCGTTACATACATAATTTTCAAACAAAAATCTCTCGCTACCATAGTCGACTGTGTTTCTGCATAACATATTGGCACTACGTCCTGGGTTCGATCCTCAGTGCAGATGTAAAACTTAAAAAAAAACGTCTAATTGGCAAAAGAAAAGGCTAAACACGAGCCAATTATTGTACGTATATGTATATGATATACTCGTATGCATATCTATAAAGATTCGAGAAGTGAATAGCCAATTTTCCAAAGCTTTGGGAAATAGGTACGTATGTAATTATTTCCATGGCGGTTGTGTGCTGTTCTCATGGCATTTTAGAACTTGAACTGATGCAGAAAAAGCAAAATATAATAAAAATATAGGTGGATGCTTGAAGATGAGCGTTTATAAATGTGATGCATGAAATTGATTTGTGGTAAATAATAAAAAATAAAACAAAAATAATGAAAAAAGTAAGAAACAAGTTATTGTATTTGAAAGTCAGTGCTATTTGCCTTCTACGAAGTAAAAAAAAAAAAACAAATACAAGTCAAATAGCAAAGTTCCCTTAAGCCATTCAATTTATTCTACTGATATATTGTAATACCTAAACTTTATATTGTAGACAAACAAAAATATAATGAACAGGGACAGGTCAATAGGAAAACACGTATAGAAATTAAAAAAATTTTATTTTTTCCTTGAAGTTTGTAGTAGAACTAAACACACGGTCAATAAATAATTCTAGAGAGAAAATGATATTTAAATAAAAAAATATATAACTTAATATGAAACAATAAATTAAAATTATATTCTTGGATTATTTGTGGCATGAATATAAACTCAACTTAAAGCATTTCTTGTTTGCAATTTTGTAATTTTTTTTTATGCAAGGTGGCGCACAAATAATTACGCGATCTGAAGATTTATAATTTTTGCAAATGGCGTCGTACGTCAATCACATTTGACATATGTAAACAAGACAGCTGCAATGTTCAAACAGACAAGCAATGAAGTGCGTAAAGGCCAAAATAAATATTTCCACACAACTGACATGATGGATGTTCATATATTGTACCCGAAAGATCTACTATCTAAAAGATAGCGCCACTGGTGGCTGAGATATGAAGACAGCCCATAAACTTTTGCGACAGGCCTTGTATGTTTGGTGTGCATGTTATGCTTAAACAAAAAAATTTAAAATTGATTGCACCGCTAACCGAAATGTATCTGCCATAACTATAAAAACTGCCAAGCTTGCCATCATGATAATTGTTACTCAGTAAGCTTGGGCGCAGATTGGCAAGATACAAAGTACTTGGGGGAAAAATTGCTGAGTGCAAAGTAACGAGTCGCGTGTGAATACCCCAAGCATTTTCTTTATGTAAACGAATGGAGAATTTTGTCTTAACCCGATTTTGAGTTTTTACTCACGAGGCTCGTAGTCCGGATAGCACAACCCCAAAGTATAATGTTGAATAATATGTTTGATTCTAATTTGCACAAGGATAATGATCATTTTTATATATATTTTTTTTAAATCAAGTCATTTTCACATTTCATTTAACGCAGCCATTTTCTGATTTTCATTTCTTATTGCTAAACTAAGTCTAGGCCAAATAAAAAGTTCTTAAAATTAATGATTATATTGCACCACTGTGTACGAATAAACCCGAGTCGATGCAGTCATTTGCGGCTCTCAAACTCTTTCGAGCAAATAATTTACGCAGATCGATCCATGGCTGTAGGGCAGAACAACTATGTACAAATACTATCAAAATGGATGTAATCGGAGCAAATGGTTTACTGATATTGTTAAGCTTCGCAATGAGGAAGGATGGTATTGTGTTTGGTAAAAGTACTGCTAAGAATAAAACAAAACCACCAACAAAGGCATACGTATTTGTGTTCGTGACTCACTGTTCTTACTAGCCGGCATAGAAAAGTTTGAAATCATGGAAATCTTCTTAGAAATGAAGCATAACGCCTTAAACTTTGATAACAAGCGTAGACACGGCCAGAATTTGGTTCTAATAGCATCAATTTTTCAAGGCATTTTCTCAAAGCAAATCTAACAGAAGAGGCACATCAGGTCTCCACAGTGATCAATTGTCATCGCCAAGATATCAGATAACACGATTACAGATTATTCTTTTTTTTTTGAAATTTATTTAATTGGCGCAATGAAAATCCACAAACTGCCACGGTATTCCACCGTCTGTGAGATCAAACTGGATAGATCAGTCAAACACCATTTGGCATAACGCATCATCCTGCTGACTGAAACCAAAGATCCTCAAAGACCATGTAAACGTTTTAACGGAATTTTCCAAAAAAAAAAATATCCCTAAAGGCTAATAAAAGAGGTATGTTTTTAAGAATTTTTTTCGATACATTTAATTTCAGTCAATTTAAATATATGAATGCATCATTTGCGAAATATTGGAAACTGTGCGAGAGACAGTCAAATCTCCGGAGGCAACTCGAAAAAAAAATGTTTTGCGGGGAAACAAAAAACTCAAAATGTACAATGGCGAGCAGAACTTACTAAATGTTTACCACAGTGATGTATTTTTGATTGCTGTAGAGTCATTAAGACCGACGAACATTGACGCACTAAGGTCAAGAGTTCAGAACGAATTGTGTGGAAGACTATTGAAATGCTCGAAAGCATACCAAGACGTAGAAATAGCGTCATTAAGACTAAAGGTCTGTGGGCAAAATATTAATATGTTTGTTTTATGTTATAAAAGCTATCGCCGAGCAAATCTAAATTTAATTTTTTGTTATTTTTGTAATATCTTTTTTATTTCTAAATATTTTGTAAAAAATCAAAAATCTAACCTGAAAATTTGAAAAAGCACACCAATAAAAAATGAATATGGCATTTAGTCAGTTCTGCTCGCCGCTGTAAAACTGCTTTTAAAACAGATGTTTTTCGAGGTACGCCTGGGAGTATTTTCCCCCCTTTTTCAAGACTTCAAAAATCTTCAAGCGAAAGGGGGAAAGGATGATAACTGACCGAAAGATTTGAGCTAAACGAACAGTTACAGTTCAAATAATTTATGAGTGCAAAAATCAAATCAAAAATCAGCTTTGTAATATATGCGAATATTGATTTTTCAAATATTTCACCTCTAGCAATATTTTCAAAAAAAAGCTTAACCAATTCGCATTCATTAAAGATGGTGGCATAAACCAACAACAACGTTTTGTGCATTAGAAATGTCACGACAAGAAAGAAAGAAAAATAGAAAGGAAAAGGATGAAGTTGGAGAGCATACGACGATGGTGTGAATGAAACGGCTTTTCGTCTATTTTATTTTGTGGCGACATAATAAAGGACACGGTTAAAGAAAAAAAAATAAAAAAACAAATCAGCTCGTCTACCGATTCCATCTTTAATAGATTCGCCTTGAGCGAATAGAAAATTGTTTGAGGGGTTTTTTAACTGTATTTTTTGAGCTCAGTTCATAAAATTAAATTTGAAATTGCAATATAATAATAAAAAATGTATGATTCAAAAATCAGCTTGTATATGTATACTGCATCTTTGTAATATATACGAATATGCATTGATTTTTAAATATCTCACTTCAAGCAGTATTTCCAAAGAATGGCTTTGAGCTAAGCAAAAAGTTGTTTAAGGGGATTTTTAACTGTATTTTAATGCTCACTTCATAAAACTTATGAAATTTTCCACTACATTTGAAATTGCAGGCAGTGTTGGAAAATAATAAAAAAAATGTATTATTCAAAAATCAGCTTGTATTTGGACCACACTGTATCTTTGTAATATCTACGAATTTTGATTTTTAATATTTCAACCCTAGCAGTATTTCCAAAAAAAAGCTTTCAGCTAAGCAGAAAATTGTTTAAAGGTTTTTAATGCTTACTTCATAAAACTAATTAAATTTCCCACTATATCTAAAACTGCAGGAAGTGTAAATTAAAAAAAAAAAAAAATTAATAATTTAATTTAAATAAATTTCCCACTACATTAGAAATTGCAGGAAGTGTAAACTTTGAAAAAAATTTGTTTGTTTAAGTTTGAACCGTGGCATGCGGCACAGTACATTGATTTGGGTATTCTCAGAATTGCAATAAATAAATAATTTCATTTTGAAACCAAGGATAAAAATTTATAAAAATAACTTTTAAAAAATTTTACTTTTATGGCCACTAAAAGAATGGTAAAAATATTATAGACTATCGTTTTCGGTTATGTAGTTCGCAGGTGAAAATAGAAGATACAAAAGTAATGAAGAAGAAAATATGATGATAATTTTAAATGAGAAATATATAGTCTTTACTAAGGTACGTATGTATGTAGCTAACAAAGCAAATGATTTAAGAAGAGTAAAATTAAAAATTGATATTTGTGATACAAAACAACTTAAAACTAATGAGAAGAATGGAAAATTAACTGCATAAAGTGAAGCAGCAAAACATTATTATATGTATAAACTTATACATACGTACATATCGCCAGGTTGCTGGAAGAAAGTCATAATAAAAAATTGTTGTTTAGTTAAGTATGCAGAATTATATTGTTACTTACTTTATGTTGTGTAAAAATTACAAATTGATATCTATGAAAACTATTTTATTGCTATGCTAAGAAAATCGAATCCTATAATAAAATATGTATGCCATTATTTTTACCTAGGAGGGCATAGTAAGTAAAATGAACATTTTTAAGTCGGCTTTCTTGAATTTTTGATTTTTTGTTTTATGCCCTTCTTCCAGCAAACGAACGATATATAATCAGTATTTTTATAAGTACCCCTAAAAATTCGTAGGCTTTACGTTGTATGGAATGAAAACAAATAAATAAGAAAAAACAAAAAACCGTAAAAAGTAAAAAGGTAAAAATTTATGAAAAATTATCATTTAGCACTTGTAGATAGAAACGTTGAAAAGCAAGGTAATGTTTCAGTATGAAGAGTGTGAAATACGTTTATGATGGAGTCATTTTGCACACTTGACAATTCTTAACTCAGAAACGATAATTATGCAAGAAATTATGCTCCAAATTTTTTCAAATAATTTGAGTATTAAAGTGAAAGGCAGATAATTAAAATTTTACATACATACATACATACAAACATGCATAAAATATAATATTCGACACGATCGAATTCAATAGGAAAAACTTCAAACTCCAAAATAAAATAGAAATAATAAACAAAATTAAAACCTCTCATTACATACCTTATTGCTGTGCATTGAATGAACCACACACCTCTTTAATTTATTACGATATATAGTACATATGCATACGTATGTATGTATTACAAAAAGGATAAATATCTTTGTATGTATGTATTACCACGCGTGTAAAAGTTTCTAAGCATTTGAATCCCTTAAATAAATAACCGCCGCTAGCATTAGCCGATGTACATATGTACATATGTGCTCGACACTATGCCATAAAGCACATTCATACATACACACATATGTACATATGAAATACATATGCACGCGAAGCTAGTAAGTAAATATGTATTACAACTAGACAAATTGTATCCTTTCTCGCCGATTTTATTTGCTCCATCACACACACACATACATACATCCATATACACATATGCAATGAGCGTCACATAGTAGTAAAATGAAAATAAATTTCTCCTATGTAAAAACAACTAACTCAAATATTGTATGTGCGAGTATTAAGAACAGAATGTAGGCCCAATAAAATTGTTTTGACCGCGTGGGGTAATGGGTCGTATCTATCATATGGATTGAAACATTAAGCACATATGTACATATATATTTACTTATACATAAGTATGTACTTGTGTTATACGATCAGCATGAAAGAAATATGTATACATACGAGGGGAAAAGAAAGCTTGAAAACTTGAAAAATCTATGAATTGACGATAAAGATGTTTACCTATAAAGTACAAATTATAAATATATAATTGAAGTAACAAACACATGAACATAAAACATACATACATGAAAATATAAAACAAGAAAAAAAAACATTAACGAAGGGCATAAATAAATAAAGATGAATATTATGAAAATTAAACGCGAAAAGATTTGTAGGAAAACACACGAAAATTAATAACTGAGTTTAGATATAGTCGAACCTATTATGACAACTAAAAATATAAAAAAACATAAAATAAAGGGGATATAAAATATCCATTAAAAATTAGATTTACTGTCTTTTACTTGGAACGCACACACATACATACACGAGTTCTCTTACAAGTTAAACTAAATTGAGAGATGGAAAATGAGAGTCAAAACTGGTGCTGCTCTTTTGGCGAATGAATCGCAGTGAGTACATTTTTTATTTAATTTCTTTCGTTCATATTTTGGCAAAAAATAGCAAATTTCTTTTAACTTGAAATATACTTCGTCTTGCCATAAATTCTCTGACAAGATTTACAATGCATAAGGCGAAAACAAATTCGCAGAAAAAAGTTCCGTTATATTTGCTTTTGTTCGTATTCATTTTCTACTCATAAATTATACTCAGTTTCGTGGCAAATTTCGCGTGTTAACAATGGAGTTGGGGAGCTAAGGAAAATCGAATTCAGTGACTGCATTACAAAGGGTAAAAGAGTGGTAAAAGTGTAAGTGAGATTTACGAATTGCTGAAAGAACTTTATATTTCGCTAATGTTTGTTTACCGCACGATCAATCGTTTTCACAAACGTGTCAAGTGACATGCAGAAAAAGAAATGGTCGTCCTCGCGTGGTTCGAACCAATGCAGCTATAAAAGCCGTTCGAGAAAAAATTCGCAGAAATCCCTTAGAAAGCAGAAAATCATGTCCAGGGAAATGAATGTATCGACCAGATCCATGTCAAGACTAATTACAGATGATCTCTACATGAGAGCCTTCCGTCGCACTTGAAGAAAATTAGGCTCGGCAGATGCAAGCAGCTTCTTCGATGGCACGCGATCAAAGGCCACGAAAATATTCTTTTAACAGACGACAAGGTTTTCACTATTGAAGAAGTTTTTAATAAGAAAAACGACAAAATCTATGCTAAAACCTGTTGTTCCGCAAAAAATGATTCCAACGGTTTAGCGAGGCCACCATCCAGCCTCCATTACAGTTTAGTGGGGAGTGTCTGGTAAAGACGTTATATCTTTTCATTTCTGTGAAAAAGAGGTTAAGACCGGGGCAAAAGTGTACCAGGAGGATATTTTAGAAGGCGTGGTAAAGCAGTTGAGCAGCACTCTCTTCAATGGAGAGCGTTGGATCTTTCAGCAAGATTCCGCTCCAGCGCATAAGACAAAAACCAAAAAACGAAAAAACAATATTCCTGGGTTCATAGCCGGAGAAGATTGGCCGTCTGGAAGTTAAAAAGCTGGATGTATGGAACTAGAGTTTGGTGTAAAAATTGGGAACATAAGACACGAAGACCTCATATGCCCCGTCATACCCACTCATCTAACACCTCTCTCCCTCTGGACTCAACCCGTCGAAACAGCTAGTTTCCTGGGCCTACCGTTAGATGAGTTAGACGAAGACGACCGGTGATTACACTACACTGACAGGGCAAATATACTGCTACAACAACAACAACAACCTCACAGAAATTTGGAGAGTCTTAAACAATATTTTTTTTTTTAATATTTACATGATTAAATAAAACTAACTTTATTAAGAAAAGTACGATAATTCCAAATCTTAACAGACTTAACTTGTAACAGAACTTATGGCAGGACTAAGTAAATTCACCTCTTTTTTAGTAAGTACTTATTTTAAAAAGACAGCTGTTAAAATTTCATGATACTCTATTCATTAATTCGTGAGTTCTTGTCCATCAAAACAAAGGATTAAAAAGAATTTCGTATATTAATTTTACACTGCTTCTTGATGGAGAAAAATACGGTTCAAGCGAAGCAATGGCTTGAAAAGTGTTATGGGTACTCCGCTCCAGCAGAAACAACAATAAACCGCTGGTTTGCTGATGACTTCAAACGTGGTCGTAGAGACACAGAGGACGCCCAACGCAGTGGACGTCCACAAAATAGTTTTGAATACTCGAAAAGTGAAATTTCGTGAGTTAACTGACATCGTAAAGATATCAAAAGAACGCGTTGGCTTTATATTGCGTGAACATTTGGCTATGAGAAAGCTCTGTTCAAAGTGGGTGCCACGTTTGCTACTGCTTTGTTCCATCCAGCGAAACTACATGACTTGAACTTCGAATTAATTTCCACATCCACCATATTCGCCAGTTTTTGCTGCCAGCGACTACTGGCTGTTCGCAGACTTGAAATAAATGATCGCCGGTAAGAAATTTCGCTCGAATGAAGAAGTTATCGCTGAAACTGAGTCCTATTTTGACGCAAAAGATACGTCATTTTACAAAAGTGGTATTGAAATGTTAGAGCGCCGCTGGAATGATTGCGTTGTTCTTGATGGAAATTACGTTGATGAATAAAGGTAGTTTTGAACAAAAAAAAACTGTTTTCTTGATTAGGCCCATGACTTTTCAGCCCAAGTGTTATATCACCTTTAACTATTGCTTCCTGAACAAAACCCTCAAATTTCATTTTGGAGTCAGAAAAACGAAGGAAACAAGAAAATCAGGCAAAAATAGTATTCGTTCATAAGGAAATAGAGAATATTTCATTAAATTCATAAAAAATGGGTTTTTTTCAATTTTTTTGGGCCGCTTCAATAACTGCTTCCAAACGTTGACGCATACTTTTTACCAAGACTTTGGTGTTATTACTCGAACTTTTGTCCCACTCCGCACGTAAAACTCGTCGTTAATGATGTCATTGAGAGAGTGGTGGAGTTCCTTTAAGCTGCTTGCAGTAGTCAATAATTCATTCTTGTACGTGATAAGATGAGTGCTTTGGATTCAAGAATAATAGATTACAGATTTGGCTGTTGTAGCGGCATAAATATTCCCCATGCATATACGAGGAATGCTGCTGAAGTCACAGTTCTTGTCCCCATGTAAATCCGGGTCGTTCCGGTTACGTAAAACCGACTATCGTGGAATTTGGTCTTCAACTATGGTGAAAAACGAAATTGAGCGAGTGGTGACCGTATTAATTTTTCCATATATTACCAACACAATCTCAATTTTTTTCGTAAACATTCCAAAGTCATGACCCCGGTCACATCAGCCGATTCTTTCAAATTCGCTGAGAGCTGGTTAACGGTCGGATATTGTGCACATCTACTGAACTTTTTTAACCAAGCTTTTAACAATTATTTTTGAAAAAATAACATCATTTAAATGTTTACCATGACAGGCGGACGTCTACAGGTAAAATCCGCCAAACCGTCGATTCATTCATGCCTAATGATTGAGACAATCGAGATTCGATATTGAATGTTGTTCAGCAACATTTTGCCCTACACCAGCATTATTTCCCACAGGACATCCAGTGCTTGGTCTTCCAACCCATTTTCTATGTTCAACAGAACCGGTTTCTTGAAATTTTATCATCAACCTTTGAATTGCCGACTCATTCGTCTGATTATTTCCGCCAGAAAAATCACGAATTTCGCGATAACGGCAAATGTCAAAGATGACATTAAAAACGTCACTTTTGAAAAACTAAAGGGTTGTTGGACTTGTGACTTGTGGTGTCTCCAGCCTTTCGTCGCGCTTGAAATAAATTTAAAGGTAAGTAGAAATGTAAAATTAACAAAATAGCTAGTAATAATCAGTTATAAGAATAATGGAAATAAAAAAATGTAAAGTTTAAATTTAGGGTTCCTCAAAATCACGTCTTCAATTCACTGCTGAAAAAGAAATAATGTAAAAAATTGAAATATTTGGGTAGAGATTGACTCTATTTTGGAACGTTTTACGAATTCTGAAAAAGATTTCGTCTTACTTTGCATTACATCTGAAAAATGTATTCTTAGTTTGATAGGTGGCCGACTGTAAAGATCCACTAAAAGAAGCTATGCTCTGTCAACGAAATTGCAGTTGCACGTTTCTCCCCATTTTGCTGCTGTGAGTTCTAAGCAGAATATATCATGAAGCTCTCAGCCGCTGAGTGAGCGTCCTTTGGTATAGAACAACTAAAAAAGGACAAATAAAAATATGTGAATATGTAGAATATTTATACACACACGCATACAGAGACATCCTTATGTTTATGTGCAACACATCATCTTGCTACTAATGTATTTATGTATGCTTGATTTGTGTGTGAATATTTCATGCTATATTTTTTCCCCAAAAATATATGCCATTCTTCAAATTTTTTCATATTTTGTGTGGAACCCATAGCACACAAGCGTATGTTTATGTATTTATTTTCACGGTCAGTAAATTGCTTCTCAGATTGTTAGCGTAGCTTTTGAATTACGGCTGCTTAAACTTATGAGTGTTTAGTACCAACTATGGCTCGAATCATATTTGGTCATGAAAGAAAAAAGAATTCTAAACATGCAGCTTATCTTAAGAGGATGAATTTCATGGCAGTTAAATAGTCATATTGACTTTCAGAAGTTTTAAAAATGTTCCAACTTCATTATAGCATGACCAATCGGCCTTAAAATTCCACATCCTAAGCTGACTTTGAATGTAAGAAAAATCAATTATGCTGTACTGAGTATCTGGCCACTGCGTGATGGAAGCCAATTAGGTCGCTGACGAGTTGACAGCGAAGCATTTTCACACTTCTAAGTGGAGTATCGGCAAACAGCTTTATGGAGCTTGAACCATTGAGTGACTTTTGCTTGTTTTCTTCCATATCTTCAATTAAGGGGTAGTCAGAATTTTCAAAAAATTTGATTTTTTTGTTTGCAATTTCTTCAAGTATAATATCTTAAAAATATAGTGTGAAAATTTGAAGTGAATCCGACAAATGCTTTTCGAGCTATTTAACAATTAACAAAGGGCGCTCGGGCGCTCCCGAGCAGACAGCAAAACTTTAAAGCGTTTTTCTCAAAACTATGTTTTTTGAACTGGTGATCTGTAACTGTAACTGTAACTTAAAAACCGCTTGGTAGATTTCAATAAAATTTATAGTGCTTTTGAAAAACATAAAAGACTCGTGTCTGATCGAAGGATTTTTTTCAAAATTTCAATTTTTTTAAACAATTATTAGGTTTATTCTCGAAAATCTGAAAAATATTTCCTGAGGCTACCATATTTTTAATTTTGGAAAAAAGCTTCGATCAGCACAAGATTATCCATTAATAAAACTAATTTCTATTTTCCGTTTGATTTTAGATGAATCTCCAAGAACTCGATGTGATCACCGCAAGAGACTTTTGGAGAAACGGGCTCCACACAAACAGCGATAACTTTTACAATTATTAAATTTTTTTTGAAATTTTACTAAATTCAAGTCGAAACATGATGTTTTAATGCTATGTTTTTATTATTGTAAAGCAATTGACTAGCAAAAAAAAATTATTGTAAATCATAATTTTTTCGGGCCTCTGACTACCCCTAACCCCTTAATCGTAAACTCAGTAGCGAGCAGATTCACGGTTAAGTAAGTACCGTAGAATCTTATACGACCTCAGTTAAGTGAATCTATTTGGTTAACCGTTCAGTAGAAAGGACAAAGATCGAACCCTATCATTCAATGGAATTAACATTTGGTAGCTAACTGTTCCGAATCGAATTGTTCGACCCGTTCGTTTTCGGGATTAAGCCCACTGGACTTTCTGCTTTCACATGTTGAGGAGAAGGCTAGAGTAGCTAATAACACTAGGTTGACCATTTTGAATACCTGCATTGAGTCCCCTTGTCGAACACTTTGCAGAGATGAAGCTGCTGATGATAAAGCTCGTTTAGCTCTTTTAAGCGAATGATATAGGCTTTGAAGCATGAACTTTAGATTTCTAGGGAAACACTTCGCTGAGTATCAACCTGAGGTGAAATCGGTTTAAAAACAAAAAATCGGTCAGATGAGCCTATAGCCTCATTAGTACCAAGCTGCCCTGGTTAAATTCTCTCAGTCGAAGTTCTATATTTCTCTCAGTTTTCCTCTGATTTGCTTGGGGGTTTGGCACAAATTTAAAGAAGCGTTAACCTATTTAAATATGTGAAGAACATAAAAGTCGGTTGTAAAAATATCGGCCAAATGAGCCTAGAGCCTCACTAGTACCAAGCTGTCTTGGCTAAATTCTTCCAGTCGAAGTTTTGACGTGATAACGTCTTATAATTCGATTTAGCCGGCTGCACGCACGAAAAAATGTGTCGTTACCTTGCTCATTTATCGTTACCTTGCTCATTTGTCGTTACCTTGCTCATTTGCCGTTACCTTGAATGAACTGCAAGCGAAAGCGCATAACGAACGACAAAGCAAACGAACGGCAACGTTCGACATCTGGCTCTGTCCTACTTAAGTGAGCATATATATGTATGTGTACATATGTATATGCGCATTTGTAAATATATAAATTCACATATTTGTATTTGCATCTGCCTTCTTGCTGTGTGCATGGTAATGAACCATTTCTCTGTTGAGAATAGGACGATCATATAAAAAGTAGGAAATGAAAGGGAGTGTTTCGAGTGTAAAGTGTCTTGAAAAAGGCAAATCGATGATGGTGCCTCTTAGTGTTGTTGACATATTAACGTCTAATGCATAATCGAAATTGAACATATCTTTCATGAATTTGATAAATGTTTCGTCATTTTTCACGTTTGTGTAAATGTAACTCGATCAATTCCATTGCGATTCCATTTACCTCCATCTCTATATTCATACAAAATATCTATCAAAAAAATAAAATTAAAATTTTCTTTTGATAAATTCAACCATTCCATCAATATTTTCTTATGACGTTGTCACGTTAAACTATCGTCAGTAAACCGACTTTACAGACAACCTCTTTTTAGTTCCTCAGTTTTCCTCTGATTTGATTTCCTTCTATGAAATTAAGTATACGCAGTGGATACCATACCGATGGATAATGCTAAGGCATGACTGAGTACGAAATAATGACTCAACACAACATCTACTGGACCCCCAGTGCATAGATGACAACAACAATTGTTACATTGCGTTAATTGGGAATCTCTCACCACCTTCATGAGCAGCAAAGCAACAAGAGCAATATATTTTGTTTTTGCCTAGAATATCAAAATCTATAAATAAAGATTGATAGTTTAGAATAATATAAACAAACTTATTTGACAAAGAAATAAAAAAGAACAAAACTGCAACCCTGCTACTGCTACCTGTTTAATGTGCCTTGAGTTGTATCCATTAAAATGGTTATTATTATCATGTACCTGTTCGTGAAAAAGTGCGTTAAAATGAAAAACAAATCATTTGCGATAGATATAGCTTATTTTATTCTTAATATTGTAATGGTACTGTCCAAATTCTGTTTTTTAATTATTGCTAATATTTACAGCTTTAAAAGTACTTATATGTGTGTATGTATGCCAATTTGAAATTTAGGTAAATTCTAAAAGCGAGTGCTTTATTTGGTCTCTTATTGTTTGACCAATTGCAGTGAATTTATTTGGTTCACTAGCCTCAACTTCGGTCATTTGGTCGGATTCGTAGTTACGAGGATTGTAATTAATTTTAAATTGTATACAGATATTGTGTAGCGCTGCACACACATTGGCAAATCTTGCCACTTTTGTAAAATGGTATCTTCCTTTTTTGCCGTACCCTAATATTCTCCAGCGTCTTTTTAAAATACCAATAGTTCGCTCAATGACACGCCTTGCCTTGGAGTGAACATCGTTAAACATACATTCGCTTGAGCCATCCAAAGGATTCTTGTAAGGGGTTATACACCACGGTTCGAGTGGATATTCAGAGTCTCCTGTTAAAATAAAAATACTCAATGTAACAATACAAAATAATTTAAGATTTACAAACGTACCTAATAGATATGAATTATCCTGCCTGTTACGCTCAAATCGTTGTTTCAAAACTCGCCTTTGGTCTGAATGCTTCCAAACGAAGGAATCATGAGCTGCACCACCGTATTGACAGTTGATTGCCAAGATTTTGTAAGTGTGATCGCAAATCTTATGAAAACATAGCAATAAATACCGGATATATTTTAGCACTACAAAAACAACTTACTATCATAGCATTGATGCTATGGTGCCCTTTCCGATTGATGTACATATGCTCGTCCGCTGAGGGCTTTTGCAATCTAATATGCGTGCCATCAACGCAACCGGTGACTAAAAAACAAGATGGTAATTAATAATTTCGAATTGCAACGAAGAAAGTTTTCATTCACCTCCATCTATTTTATACTTGTCCGCAAACCACTTTTTGCATTTGGACGAATCTCCTGGGTCAAATTGTATGTGCTGTGGACACAACTTGTTTTCCATCTCGAGGAGAACATGAGATGTCAACTTCGAGAAAGTGCTTTGGCTCATGCCAACTAAGTAGTCACTGCTAATACTATGTTGATAACCGCCGCTTGCCAGAAGAGAAAGAGTAGCAGCTAATTGTATCACTGGAGCCACAGCTTTTGCGTCCGTCTGCTTTAAATTTAGACTCTGCAGTACATATTTGAAAGCCTCTTTGGTCAAACGAAACCGTTTTAAGAAACTGCAATAAAACTTTTGTTGTTTTACTTGAAAATCTGCATTTCTTATATGTTTACATTCTGTTTGATAAAGCCAGGGGATTACTCCTTTC
The DNA here is from genome assembly GCF_027943255.1 of Anastrepha obliqua. Taxonomy (NCBI): domain Eukaryota; kingdom Metazoa; phylum Arthropoda; class Insecta; order Diptera; family Tephritidae; genus Anastrepha; species Anastrepha obliqua. Next base: position 50,873,793 of record NC_072896.1, read on the forward strand.
TCTAAGCTGCCTCCGTATAATTTTTTCGTTCTCCTCACTTTCACTAGAGCTTAAGTAAAATAGCAAACTCGGATCCATATTTAAATTTTGTTTAATTTGCACACCATTTGTATTGTTTTGACAGTTCCACAACTATTGTGACCTAAAAGTACGAAACAAAACATGAAAGAACTTGGAAGCTATTGTGAACTAAGAAGAAAAAACGATCCATTCGCTTTCGTACCAAGGTGAATTCATGCAAAGTGGTGGCACCAGAGCCGTTGATTTGAGATTTGATATTTTAAATTTTAAATTTTTACGTTGCTGCTTCTTTGTTGCTTAGTTGTTTACATTATCATGGAAATTTTCACATAAACAACACCAAATTGGAAAAATAAAAAAAATGTAAACATTTTTGTTGCTCTAGTGCTACCATCTTGTATAGATTCGCGTTGGTTTCACAAAAATTATAGAGAAGATCCCTTATAGGGCTGTCATAATGGGGCAGTCATGCTGAAAACAGTGAACACCGTAAACGCAATCCTGACGCAGCTGTTCTGATCAAACTAATGAGAACCCCTTCCTTCCGTATCGTAGTACCGTAGATTTTATTTCACGATTGTTAAAAAAATCCGGTAATACCGACTCAGCTGATTGCTCTCTCACCACACAGTGTTGCCAAACAGTACATTTCGAAATTATTTACAAAATAAGCTTAGAAAAATGATAATTTTTGTTAAAATAGCTTAAAAATACTGTTGAATAATGTTAATTATAGATAAATTAACTATTTGCATTTGTTGGTTTTTGGCTTTGGTTTATTAAACAATGAAAAATTGTAACTGATAACGCGGATGTGTGAAAAAGTGTGTAAGCAAAAATATCAATGGCAACATTGTGTAGATACAACCAAACACATACACACACAAACCGATGTATTGTGTAAATATGTAATTAAAAGAACGCAGTTGTTTTCGGGGGTGAGTTTTTGTGCACGGTAAGGGACTGCGGTAAGGGATTCCGTGCGTTCTTCAATGTTTTCAGCATCAAGGCCATTGCGGCAACACATTTGACTGTCGTGACCTCTAAAACGTACCGTTGTGCCACAATGAAAGTATTGCCGCATATATCAAAAGAAAGTTGTGAAATACATATATTATAAAACTAGTGCCTATTGAAGCGAAAGAGGGATTTAATAGAATTTATGATAGTCGTAAGTAGTGTTTGCGAACATTACTTCGAGATCTGGATGCACGAATGGGGTACGGAACGTATATGGCGCCTTCTACTCAAACGCACATAATCTATTTTGCTGCCAGTAAAATTCGTTGCCGGAACGGACAGAACGGACCCATTGTGACGGGCCTATAATGGTCTCATTCAACTTATTTCGTTAACCGTTAACCAAGATTGGAGCATGAAACTTTCCAAATTGTCTCAAATCCATTTATGAATTGTACTTTTGTAATTAAATTGTACCTATTTATTTTCACCCTTCGCATCTCACGCAACTAAATAAAAATTAATTAGAGTTTCAGCAAGAGCTAATTATGTTTTTTTTTTTATTGACAATGGTAATTTATAGTACGTACAATTTTACATTGTTCATACTTTTTCTATTGCACTCTCCACTCGATTGTAGGACTTCGTGTAGCGCATTGACGTATTTTTCATTCAGCCAAATCGTTTAAGGTTCTTCTTCTGAACATATTGAATTAATTCCTCTTATCGATAGTAATAAATATCTGTGCCCATGTATTTATCACAAAGTTTAAAAAATTCGTATCAACGGAAATCAAAATTTCAGTGTATGCGAAATTCACGATAGGTGCCATAGTACAAACATTCTTTTTTTTGTGAGCTCGTATTCGTTTATTGTTAACATTATGTTTTAATAAGATTTAGTAAACAGCTGCACCATGCCTTTTAACATTATAACTGTCAAATATCATTATTTACATATTACAACTGCCTCTATCTGCCTTATTTACATATTGGTTTTTGTCCCGTATGTCACTATTTTTTTAATTTCATTTTAATTCCTAACAACAGTTTTGCAAGTTATTTTAAAGTTTAAAAGGTTAAATTTAAAATGAAATTGAATAATGAAATTACATTGGTGGTTTTGGTTTGTTTAATTATTATTAACGATATGAGGAAAAGACAAGGAGAAGGAATAGTTAATTTAATTGCGCAATTAGCTGCTAATAATAAACTGGAAGAAATCCGTCGACGACGTTTACTGAGATTTCAAAAAATTATGGCAGCAATACGAATTCGAAATTTGATATTACATTTTATAATAAGTAATAAGAGAACACAAGTTAATGGACACACGCTTTTTTCTATTATATGAATGCATAGTTAATACTACCTAACAAAGATTTTATTAGAATTATGTCTGCAAACCTATTTTCTTTGCCGGCATCCATTTTATTTAGTTTTTACTTTGACGTTTTTCTTAACACTCGTAAAACTAATGATCTATTACACAAATGGATGTCAAAAAGTATGATTATTATCTAGGATTATTTTATAATCTCAGACTTTGGGAGAGAAATTTTGTATGGAAAATCTTTCTATTGAATTATGGATTGGAAATTATGCACGAAAAAGTAGATCATCTACTTATATGCGAACATATTATTAGTCAAAGGGAGAATACCATAAAGACAGATAATGATTTCGCTATTCTTGTGATCGAAATGATTTAATCGCTTACAGAAACGAATTCACTTTTTTACTAGCTTCATGGAAAGTTGATTAAATAGCTATTTATTGGCTTGTTTAGATATATAGTCGTTCCGTTAACGACGTCACGACGGTTATCACAATGAAACCAAACGTGTTAACGACACAAAATCATGTAGGAGGGAAAGGATAAAAAACTCACTTTCTTACAATAATGTTTCTATCTCCCTACCATTTTTTTATTATTATCTAGAACTACGATGAAGCAAAAATTGAGAAAACAGCTGTGATTGCTTAACATACGAATAAATATATCTTTTATGCTGAATAATTGTTCATGTATATTCACGTCGCATAAATAATCACTGATAAATAGCAAGCAAGCCAACAATGTAAAGAAAAAATAAAGAATAGAAGTAATAGTGACCTCACATACTTTTTTCTTAAATTCGGTTAAAAATGCAGTCTTAAGTGGACTGTTTTAATTGGTTTATGAGAAGAATTTTCAGTTCTTGGCCCGTTAAATTATCTAAACTCTCCTGAAAGTTTCTTCGTGATTTATTTTTTATGCACTTATAAACATTTTATGTAAAGTTTCTAAAAACTAAAGAAATATATTTCGAATTTCATTTGTAATTTATTTCAAAAATCGTTATTTAAGTGTTGTTCCCTGGAAAATGTTCGATCCGTTTTAATTTCAGAAGAATATTGATATTTTTTCTAACGTGGTAAATTTTAGAAAAGTTTAAATTAATTTGACCCATTTTCTTCCATGTATTATTAAAATAACTGTTAATTTGAAGAAAACAGTTGTAATAGCTTAAAAGATCATTTAGCTGTCTGTTATATAATATATAATAGATATATGTTCATAGTTGAGTGGAAACGTTATTGGCCGCCGTCGCTCATACACCGCGGCACAGTATTCTATTAGTGTATAAATATGGCAGCACCATTATCCTAACGTCCGCATTCACCGTCGAAGAGTTCCAGCCGAGAGTCAAGTTTTGTTTTCGTGTACAAATATTTTAGTTGAATAAACCTTAACATTTGTAATCAATAAATACATGTAATTAATAAATACGCTGCGAAACTTTAAAGTAAGGAGAACTGATTTTGGGAGTAAAAGTGGTACCGTTGGAAAGCTGACAACGCGTTCATTTGCTGCCAAATTCGAACAATTTTTGCTACCTGGCAGAGTGCAAGTTAAAGTTATTTTATAATCATATTTCAATAAGTTTTTTTTATAAATAATGATTAAAGTACAGACGTAATACACTTTTAATTTTTGTAAATTATGTGTGTAATTAAAACAATTGAGATAAGTGTTTACCTTCATAGGAAAATGGCCTTGTGTTGTCAACAAATGTAAACACTTTAACTACAAATAACTCGAAAACTATAAGCTTCCGGCAGTCAATATTTCAAGGAGTCTAAGACACCAGCTTTCCAACGCTACCATTTATACACCAAATTTGGTTGTCCACATTTCAAATCCAATCCAATAATCTGTCTGTTTTCGACATAGCACGCAAAAGCAAAAACAGGAACAATAAATTAACAACTTCCGCTTGCGCACCCTCCTCTTGAGATAACTGGAATTTTGTTATAAATAAATAATAGAAAGTAAAAATGTCGCAACCTGTTGCATTCCTTACACGCAAAGAAACATTCAGCGCTTGCCACCGTTTACATAGGTAAGGAAGTAAATTCGTGCATACGAACATATGTAAATAGCAATAAATACAGGTATAGTCATGCTACTCAACATATGTATGTACATATGTGAGTGACAGCTATTGAAGTTAAAACAGGCTGCTAAGCCAATGTGCTCTTAGGTGCGATTAAATGTTGACCTTGATAAATTGTGTCAATATTTTGCTTGCCATTCCGTCTTTATTTTAATTTTAATTCATTTCTTACATATATATGTATATGTTTGTGTATCAGTGGGATCGACGTAAAGTAGCTCTTGCAGCCAAATGTAAAGGGCTTATTATTTTCGGGAAAATTCCAATAATTTGCCCAGAAGAGGTAATTGGTAGTAAGCTCACTTTTTGCGGACTAATTTATTGCATCGTGAAGTAAACTACAGTCTAAAATTATTAGTGTGCTAGATCTCTCTTCATAGCTTTTCTATTCGTATTTATTCCAGTGAGCGGGAATGTGTGAACAGTTGTGCTTCATTGCCAATTAACCACAAATTATTGTATTACAATTATTAGAGCTTTAAATAGCATAATCGCGGTTAAAATAACGTACACTTGAGAGTCATCATTCTTGTTTTCATGCTTTACCTTTGTTCCGACAGTTACTTAATTTTTTTTTGGAGCTTTTTGTGAAAATAAGTAATACTAAAAATTTCTCTCTAAAATCGTATCGTCAATAACACAAGCCGACAGCATCTCAGACCCAGAAACCGGACTATATATTTCCGAAGGTTTATGATGCGCTGAATCCAAAATCGATTGAGATAACATAGACATTTTCAGGTGTAGGAAAATTTAGAAACATGAAAATTTCAAAATGCGATATCTCAGCGAAAAAAAATTATATTTGAGCAAACTCAACGCCATTTGAAAAAAGAAGGCTTGTATTTAAAGATGCCATCCTTTAATTTTGGTGAAAGAAAACATCTGCAAGGCTACACAACCTCAAATATGGGCAAAAACGGTGTTTTTTGCACTTTTAGGTTAGGATATCTCGAAAACCAGAGCTGATAGAGGAATTCTGAGGCCAGATTTGGATTCAGCGCATCATAAACCTTCGGAAATATATAGTCTGGTTTCTGGGTCTGAATGTTGGTTTAATTTTGTCGGCCTGTGTAATCAATTGTCTTGCACACTTGCCGCAAACTTATGGTATTCTCGTAGCTTGCTATCTCATAACTTTTTTTGGTGTTCTTATTCTGAAATTTAAAATTGTTATTATTTATTTATTTATTTAAATAAAATAAAAAATCTAAATTATTTAATTTAAAGCTTGCATTATTTTTGATTGTTAAAAGTCAGTTGAATAAATTTCTTTATCTCACTAGCCCGCAACTCAGTGATGTCGAAAATGCCGAAGTTTTCGGAAAATGCAACCATATAAACGGACATGGGCACAATTACACAGGTAGTTATACTTCTAACTTTTTAATGCATATTTTTTAAGAGGTGCAAGAGTATAAATTGGAAAGTTTCAATTTGTAACTCGGCTTTGGTAACTCATTAAACGTTTTAATTCTGATCGCATTTATTTTTCTGTTATTTAATTTATTCAGAGCAAAATAAAATACATTTTATGTTAATTAATTTAAAGATCCCACTGCTGCTTCCTCGAAATGCGTTGATGAAATGAATGTCAATACAAAAGAGCTGACGCAATACCGATATGCTACGCAGCTTTATTGCGCGTATCGCCGCGTTAACTCGATATTATAATATATAGTTTATTCTATACACGGGAAAATTTAACGAAAATAAAGTGCATGGAAAATATTTCCCTTTTACCGAATTATAATTTTGCACTTCGACCCGAATACCCCTATTAATTGCTAATCGGCTTGGTCCGAAATCGACCGCAGATATTTATATATTTCCAAAAGGTCTCAAACTTGAGTTTTACATATTTTAATAATTATTATACAATTTTCATAAAGCTCTTCATTTCCTCGAATCGTTATACTAACTGAATTGAAATATAATAGTTTCGAAGCTTTGTACCGTCGACGCAAGCGTTACATAAAATTGTTCTGATCCTTTTCCATGGAAAAACTCGACATATAACATATTTGTATTATAAAGCGGTTCTGTATTTTTTGAATTGAAGATTTAAGATAATATGGTAGGTTCTAAGTCTCTCCTTAAGGGTTTCATCTTTTTCGGTGTAATGTATGCCACACTAAATGAGAGTTTGACGTAAGAGCGTCCATTTGTGCTTAGCTTACAGGACACCATGAAAAATTGATTTCGATTCCATTTAAAGAGAAATGAAAAATTTACATTTTGATCAATTTTATCTATATTTTGTATTTTCCCAATTTTCACTACATATTACTTCCTACTCGTATGTAAATACAAAACAGCCGATATGCAGTTTGACATTTGATCCATATTTACACGGAGAAAAAGTTTGGGCTGTTTCGGGCATGAAGAAGGAGGCACTTACGATCCAAAAAATTACCTATTTTCTAACTACGGGAATGATTTTCGGGCTACTATTGGATCCTGCGGGCTCCCACGTAAAGTTGTGGAAAGAACCTAATATTTAACAATAATTTAAAAACAAAAAAAACCGTTGGCGTCATCTGTGCCCGGTTTGACAATAGCAACAATGTTAGCAATGATTATCGTGGGAAATAACTTAATTTAATTCAGTAAAAATTCTTCAAGACTTTGGTTTTTTACTGAAAACTACAATCACTTTAACATATCCATATAATTGGCGTTTATACCACTTATTTCGCCGAACTCCCCCTCCTATATGTAGTATGCGTTTTCGTGAGTTTACACTAATGGAGAGGTCTACAGTTTTAAGTCGACTCCGAACGTTGGATCGTTTTTTATGAGCAACTTTTTCGTGGTGCAGAAATACACTTGGAGGTTTGCCATTGCCTACCGAGGGGCAACCGCTATTAGAAAAAACTTGTTCCACCAATTGATGTTTCATGTTCGGACATTTTAACTTGGGTGCTTCCCAATGGTAATGACGCACTAACCTATTCGGCTACGAATACTACTTTTTGTGAAAAATAGCAGAAACATAGATTATTAATACTAAAAAATTTGTCCGGGATTAAAATCAAATAGTTTATACTTACAAACACTGAGATCGTGGGACTAGCATCTCTACTCTGCGCCACTTAAACATCAAAAATGTAATCAATATATATTATAAAATGAGTATAAGTGCTAATAGATCTCTTTTTTGTATTAAAATAATTAGAAATTTCTGGCTATTAATAAAAATAATAAGTTAAAAAATAAGTCATTCAACCTTTAAAATGCACTGAAAATCAAAGGGGTTGCGAGCCTTTGTGTAATTAATCTTATATCGTAGATTGTACTTGAATTCTTTAACATAAATTTTATCTTTGCAGTTGAAGTGACAGTACGTGGACCCGTTGACATGCGCACAGGAATGGTAATGAATATCACTGAATTGAAGACTGCATTAGATAAGGTGGTATTCCAGAATTTGGATCACAAAAATCTAGATCAAGATGTGGATTTCTTCAAAAAAACTGTAAGCGTAACGATTAAAAAGCCTTTGTTTTCCTTGATTCATGCTAGCTTTCTCTTACTCCACACTTTAGCCCAGCACTACAGAAAATGTCTGCGTTTACATTTGGGATAATGTGCGACAGTGTTTGCAGCGCCCAGAATTATTATATGAAGTAAAGGTTTATGAGACTGATAAAAATTCAGTAACTTATCGTGGACCATACCATCAGAATGGCTTCTATCAAAATTTACAGATCAAACGTTCGGCCAAAACTTCTTGCACCAACATTTCTTCTGATTCGGACTAATGCTCAAACGCAACTATAATTTGGAAGAAATTTATGAATATGAATTTAATTAAAGTTAGTTAAGAAGGAAATGTAACCTATAAACAATAAACAATTCCAGTACATTTTTATAAGCCTATTTTAGATGTTCAATTGTTTAATCAAGCAGAATATCAACAAAGATGGCCTTTGTCTCGACTAAGGTTAGATTAATTTGAATTGACTGATTAAGCTAGAGTGTAACCGCATTGTCTTTATCTTTATGTGTAGTAAATTTTGCTAAACGCTAGGCTTTTATTTATTTATTGCAATAATGGAGCCTATGATTTAAATAGTATTATATTAAACGAACCATAAAAATACGTACTAAATGGATTTATATACTCAATAGCGATAATAGCGAACGGACTCAATCTTATTTTTTTTTTTTTTTGAATATGTGTGTAAAATATTACGTTGGGGAAAAAGAAATCCTTTATTTTCTCGATAGATGGCTGTAGTGATCGATATCTCGTAAAGTACCGATCGAACAATTTAAAGTTTATGCTCGTAAGGTGACATTTCACACTAAAAAATCGTTTGCTGTTTTTTGTTTGTTCCATTCAATTGTGAGATACAGGGTGCTAAATATGAAAATCAACAAAGAAAATTCGGTACATTTTACAGTTTTTTTTAAATAAAGGCGAAAATGCAAGCCACGCCGATGAAATTATGAATGGTGTTTATGTTGCCGATACTGTAACACCTAATTACGTGCAATTTTTGTTTCGTCGATTTCGTCCAGGCATTTTGATTTTAAAGAATATGTCGATAAACTCACAGAAATAATCGAAGTTGATCCGCATGGTAGTATCGTTACATAGCCCAGAAGTTAAAGATCGTCCATAAACAGTTTTAAACCATTTGCGCAAAATAAAAAAGAAAATGGATTTCTTTTTCCCCAAGTCGATATATATATGGCGTCAATGGTTGTTTGAATATTCCAATAAATTACGCCTTGTTGTTGGACCCAATTACTTCAATGTTTACCCGATTAATTTTTGTAAGCAAAAATTCAGTCAGCATTGATCGACATCGCTCGACATTCTAAAGAAATAAGAACCGATGATGCCCCCATTTCTCTATGAACTTTGGAAACAGATATTTTTCTTCTTATAATACGTTCACATATAAGGGGTTAGGGGTAGTCAGAGGCTTGAAAAATGATGATTTTCAGTAATTTTTTTTTGCTAGTCAATCGCTTTATTTTACAAAAACAAAAACATAGCATTAATTCTTCATGTTTCGACCTGACTTAAGCAAAATTAAAAAAAAAATTAATAATTGTAAAAGTTATCGCTGTTTGTGTGGAGCCCGTTTCTTCAGCATCATCCCTTGCGGTGATCACATCCAAGTTCTTGGAGATTTATCTAAAATAAATCGGAAAATAGAAATTAGTTTTATTAATAGATAATCGATCGAAGCTTTTTTTTCAAAATTAACGACCTCAGGAAATATTTTTCAGATTTTCGAGAAAAAACCTACAATTAATTGTTTAAAAAAAATCGAAGTTTTTGAAAAAAAAATCGTTCGATCAGGCACGAGTGTTTTATGTTTTTCAAAAGCACTATAAATTTTATTGAAATCTACCAAACGGTTTTTAAGCTACAGTAATCACCAGTTCAAAAAACATAGTTTCGAGAAAAACGCATTTAAAGTTTTGCTGTCTGCTCCGGAGGGCCCGAACGCCCTTTGTTAATTGTTGAATAACTCGAAAAGTATTTTTCGGATTGACTTCAAATTTTCACATATTTTTAAGATATTATATTATACTTAAAAACATGCAATAAAAATCAAGCCAATCAACCATAAGTATATTATCTACTTTTTCGTGCTTAACTCCCAATCCGAAATTAAAAAGCGACATACAAAATTTCTCTCGCGAAATCTGCGATTATAAAATAGTCCTAGATTATTACCACTCTTTTCTAAATACAGCCCAGTGCTATCGGTAATTATTTTACGAAGAGAAACGTCAAAGAAAATCCTGAATGAAATGGACCCCGGCAAAGAAAACAGGTTTGTAGACATAATTCTAATATTATATAATTTAAATTTTTTTAATTATAATTAACAATATGCATTCATATTACAGAAAAAGCATGTGTACGTACACGCTGTCCTCTTATTACTTATTACTTATTATAAAATGTAATATCGAATTTCGCATACAATTTTTTCGACCATAGCTTTTTGCTACCTCAGTAGACGTCATTGAAAGATTCCTTACAACTGTCTATTTATAACAGCCAATTGCGCAATTAAATTAGCTATTCCTTCTCCTTGACCTTTCTTCATATCATTAATAATAATTAAATAAACCAAAAACTCCAGGATATTCCACCAAAACAATTTCTATGAAGAAAAACCTTTCGAAACAATCTTGACAGCTGATTGTCAATTTTGCAGGTAATCTGCCATATGTGAACGGGTAGATTAATTTTGTGGATCTATCGCTAATTAATGTATATGTGAACGTAACTTTACTAACCCGAAATATCAACACAGTTTGACATTCTCAGCTATCAAACAATAGTTATCGATATCGATAGTTCTCATGCAGCTAAAAAAGCACCCTATACATAAACATAAAATAAACTCTATTCAATTAAATTTTCGTGCGACGAGAGACACCTTCTTGCGAAATCCAGTTATACGGTACTGGATTTACATATATCCCGCCAAGAACAGCCGATTCAACAGCATCCTACAAAAATTAAATGGGAATGTTTTCGTTTAATAACTGTTTGAAAGTCCATATTTGTTTTCCTTTGAGTTTTTGTTTGTTTCGGCAATAGAACATTTTCAATAGGGTTGGAATCAGGCCAATCCAACAGTTAAATACCATTTTGCTCTTTCCATTTTACACACCATCGCTTTCGATGCTTGGGATCGTTGTATTCTTTTAAAATTCAAGGTTGGTTCGCAGCTGACGATAACAATGCTTTCTGGTAAATTTTATTCAAACTGGTGGTAAACAAAAATCAAAGGCCAAAGGAGAGGCAGCTTCCAACATGAACCTTAACTGGATTCTTAACAGTTCGTTGAAGTTGCCGATTATCAGTAGTACACCTGGAACGACATATGCAACTATTCGTAAATTTGCCCAATTCTGTTCTGAATTTGCCTTAATCCATATCCATGCAAGACCTTTTTCAATGTGCTCCGGAATTTGGGTCTTCTGTACGAAAATGTCCTCGAATCGTGTCACTGCATATGTACATTAACACCACTTTTCATTAAAACTGCTTCAGTTTCACGCAACGATAAGTTCGGCTCCGTTACAAACTAATCAATGATTTTTTGATCTTGCTTTGGAGAGGTACTTTTTTTTTTTTAGCCTCGTTCGAGGAAGTCGTCTACGTTTTTAACTTCGGTAAAATAGTAAAATCACTGTACGCTTTCAGAATTTCTCATAAAACTAACAGATTTCATTACGCGTATTGCGTATTTAAAGGCCTTTACATTTTTTTTATAACGGAACTCTAGTGCACGCGGAAACGGTCTCGAGTGCAAAATTAAAATTTAAAATTTTTTAGACACAATTAAAAAATTGTGTAAGTAGTTATCTATCCTATAAAATTTTCCCTTATACAAAAATATTCGAGCATCCGTTATAATGGAAGAAAATGTATAACATCGCCAACAAAAAATATGATAAAAAATCAATGCGAATTTGGAGCCACTCACCATTTGCTGCAAAAACTGAATGGTCTACTAAACAGCATATTCCGAATTTTTTGAAACATTTTGACTAACAAGTTTGAAACTTTGATGAAAATTAAAAAAAAAATTAAATTTTGTACAAAGTTTAAAACTCTAAGTTTTTATTGTTGTGTGAACCATATATATATGTAATTGGCGCGAACACCCTTTTTCGGTGTTTGGCCGAGCTCCTCCTCCTATTTGTGGTGTGCGTCTTGATGTTGTTCCACAAATGGGGGGACCTACAGTTTCAAGCCGACTCCGAACGTCAGATATTTTTATTAGGAGCGTTTTCATGACAGAAATACACTCGGAGGTTTGCCATTGCCTGCCGAGTGGCGACCGCTATTAGAAAAATGTTTTTCTTAATGTTGGTGTTTCGCCGAGATTCGAACCTACGTTCTCTCTGTAAATTCCGAAAGGTAGTCACGCACCAACCCATTCGGCTACGGCGGCCGCGAACCTTTAGATAGCGGATGTAATTTCAACGTTATAAGGAATTCATTTGGTGAGAAAAAAAAAAAAATAAATGTCACAGTCGACGAAGTCACTAGAAGAATCAATAACAAAAAAATATATATATATAAACAGCGGGCGGGAGACAGACTACTCTTGGTTGAAAATTCAATAGATGCGTTTCTTGAAAAATGAACCTTATGAAATGTTCTACAAAACTTCTTTAGATGATTCTCAATTCCCCTTTTTGGATCTTTCACCTAAAAGAGGAAGACCAAAAATACACGAAAATATTAAATTACTTCCATTATATACCACCACTAGACCAGTAACGGAAGAAAAACTTAAAGATATTATGGGTTTACTACCACACATCTCTCCATATTTTCAGGAACATTTTAAGAATCTTAAAAACTCGAAATAATAAAAATGGATAACTTTTTCAAAATAATAAATGTTCAAGAATTATTTTATTAAACTTATTGTTTCAAATAAAACTCCTTATTTTTTATTGCATTAGGTCATTTATAGGGCATTGAGTTAATTTTGATAATAAATTTCATATGGATAATAAATTTCCATTAACAAAGACTAAGGAAATTATAAATTAAAAGTCGCATAATATAAAACTATTTTTTAACTCGTTCAAACGCAATTCATTAAATATCTCGAAACAAGAAATATATGACATAGACCACTTTCATAATTATGGGCACATATGTATTTATAAAAAAAAAAAAACAATTATACAAAAAATAAATCAATTTTCAAAAATTTGCAATATGTTATGTCGCGCTGCTATTAGTTTTAAATATGAAGGTAAATATTTGTATGTAAATAAAACAGAAATACTCGCTATATGAAACAAATATTTATTTATTATAACCCTTTTATATATAACATATATAACTTTTATATTTTCAAAATAAAAGTAACTAATTAAAACATTAACATTTTAGATATTTTAAAATTGCAGTCTGCTTTAACAAAATGGTCGAAATAATCTTCAAATATTATGTGCCTATTCTGCAAATTCATGGGTGTCATTAAATATAATATTTAATACGAGTACAACCATTGTTTCATATATAAAGCAAATAAAGATTCAATAAATCTAATTTAAAAACTTAAAAACTAATAAAAAATCATACATATCTGCACGTAGAAAAATAAATCTGAAGAACTAAAATTGAATTTTGCCTTTGCATACTCGTACATACATAATAGACATTTAAAGTATATCGCTTTGTTATGAGATATAATGATATGTATATTATATCAACCGATACATATCTACACAAATTTGTATAATTTTTATGTGCCTATGGATCTCCAACTAAATCTATTTCGTATTTAAATAACATTTTTTTTTTTCAAATTGAATTGTTTTAGTTTCATTTTTCAGCTATAACAAATTATCCATTGTATTTATCATTTGCATTTTATAAGTATTGTAATTACTACGCGTTTAAATACTACTTGTACATAGTTGTATATTTTGTTAAATATTATAAAGAAAATTGATATTTTGTGTACATCACGAGCCGTTTGCTTTTGCTTGGCTAAGCCGTTAAATATTTTAATAAGTGTGCTACGAGGATATTTAATTGATTTTTAAATACTAAATAGCATGTTTTATATGTATATACTAATGTATTTTTATATGTATCATATTTTAGAATGATTGAGAACGCTCCATTCTACTTGGTCTTGAAATTAAAAAGCATGCAACAAAAAATTCTTTATCATTCAAATCACCTTATTTCTACTCTGACTTCTCATACAGAGACTTTTCAGCGACTTAAAAGGAAATTAATATTATATCTGTAATATTGAATACCTGTATATAAAATATGGATGCACCACTTGGTGCACTCTATGTACGATATTTGTTAATTGTTTTATTTGAAAGTAATTAATTTTTAATTTTAAATACCTATTACTTATTGTGAAACTTCTGGTAGTCACGCACCAACCCATTCCGCTACGGTCGTCGGTTATTTTGGGGATATGCTAATCAAACAAATCTACATTCATGTATTATATATATACATACATACATGTATTAGAGTGTCTCCTGTTTTTCGGATAAATTATTTTAAGCTGAATGCTATTTTATAAAGTTGGGAATATATTTAATAAATAACATATTTTTATATAAGTCGATCTAAAATAAAGAGTTGCTCTTCTTATTTTATGTTTTTTAGCATAGTCGGAGCGCTAAATTTTATCATTTATTTAGCATAATTTTGACATACATATATGTAGTTGGTTCTAGAAAGCTAGAAATTCTCCTCGATTTTCAACTTCGGATTGTACTCAGGCCCTCTATTAAAAAAAATTAAAATTTATATGTAAGAGCGCAGTTGGCTTACTTCTTCAAGTATATATTATATATATTTTTTCAAGCAGTTCCGGTTTCACTATTCGATAAGTTTAAGCTGAGTAGGGGATTAGCATTCTGCATCCGAACCTAGGCCCGAGTCTGCCGGTTTTGCCACTAGACTAGCAAGGCGTAGGAATTTCTTCCCGGTTGAGAGAAAAGTTATACAGCCTTGACTCGGTCGACAGATCCCACTTAGCAAAAACAGGGGGTACCAAGTCCAGAACATGAAGTCTAGGACAGTGGGTGAAGGTTGCATTTAGAGAGTAGTGGCTGAGTTATTCGCATCACTTTCCTATAGGCATTTTTCCAAAGAGCTGGAAAACGTCTTTAATAATAATGATTCCTAAGCCGGGCAAAGACTTAAATGTGCCATCGTCCTATCGACCAATCAGTTTGTTGCCGTGTTTGTCAAAATTATTTGAAAAAGTTTTGAGAAACAAAATGATGCCGTTTTTAAACGAACGTAATATAATCCCTCCACATCAGTTTGGTTTTCGAGAACAACATGGGACAATCGAGCAAGTAAATCGGTTAACTGCGGAAATAAGAAAATGTTTTGAACTTAAAAAATACTGTTCAGCAATTTTTATTGATGTGGCACAGGCATTTGACAAAGTTTGGCATGAGGGTCTCATACATAAAATAAAACGCTGTTTGCCACCTATTACACACAAAGTTCTGGAATCGTACTTAACAAACAGACAATTCAGAGTAAAATGCAACGATTGTGTGACTCATGAATATGAAATTGAAGCTGGTGTCCCTCAAGGCAGTGTACTAGGCCAAATTTTGTATTTAATTTATACTTCTGATCTGCCCGAGTGCGATAGTTTGACTATATCTACATTCGCTGACGACACCGCTGTGCTTAGTTCTCAAAATGATCCGTCTCTGGCATCTAGAGAGCTAAATAAATATCTCAGACTTTTAGAAAAGTGGCTGAAAAAATGGAGAATAAAAGTGAACGAAATAAAAAGTAAACATGTCACATTTTCGCTTAGAAGAGGAGACTGCCCCTCGGTTACCCTTAACAACGTATGCATACCACAGTCTGATCACGTCACATACCTTGGCGTTCACCTAGATAGGCGTTTAACATGGAGACGCCACATCGAGGCAAAGCGGCTTAATATGAGAATCAAAGCTTCAAACCTTCACTGGCTAAATAATGAGCAATCAAGATTGAGCCTTGACTGTAAAGTCCTCTTGTACAAGGCAATTTTGAAACCAATTTGGACTTATGGAATCCAATTGTGGGGAACGGCCAGCAGGTCCAGTATCGACCTTATACAGAGAGCACAGTCGAAAATTTTAAGAACCATAACTGGAGCGCCGTGGTATATAAGAAACGACAACATCCATAGGGACCTAGATGTACCGATGGTGAAGGAAGTATTCAAAAAAGTTCGTGAAAACTATCAGTTGAAATTGCAAGATCACCCGAACTCGTTCGCACGTCAACTCCTGAGTACGCAACATACGACCAGGCTTCGAAGAAATGACCTACCACCCCGATGAGTAGAGGGCCATTTGATAATTATTTATTGTAGAAAATGAGATAAAATAAAATTTTTCTTTTTAGTTCTAAGATTTGAATACTTATTGTGAGGCCGATTCAATAAACAAATAAAAAGTTAAAAAAAAAAAAAAAAAAAAAAAAAAAAAAAAAAAAAAAAAAAAAAAAAAAAAACTTTCCTATTAATCCCCCAGTGTTAATCCCATTGATAACCCGCGAATGTTTCATAACCAGGGTTCAAATGTTGATGACGTAAAAAATCTTAAAAAATGCTTTTAACAAAATGACACAAAGCAGTTACAACTTCAAAAAGCGCTAGATGTTTTAAAATTAAATATTTATAAATTTAGTTTCTTTCAGGTTTCACTATTCTTATTTAAAAGTACAAGTGAAACGTCCTGTCTCTTTGCACTCGAGAGGAGAGTCTCGCTCAACATATGATTTAATGCAGCAACTCGAGAGGTGACTTTCGCTTATCACTTTATTTGGTGCGGAAATTCGATACGCGGTGTAAACTATTTATGTTCATACAACTATCATACAAGGAAAAATTCCAAAGACTAATGTTTAAGAAACTATATTCGTATATATTTAAAGATACTTTACATATTAAAATATAAAAGTTTTATAGTATGTTACTTTATGTGTGTAATTATTTTGTGTTGTGTTTCAGCTCTGACTTATTCCAATAAACATAGATAGAAAATAAAAAATAAATAATTGGCAGCTAGCCTTCTGTTAGGTGTTTGGCCGAGCTCCTTCTCCTATTTGTGGCATGCGTCTTGATGTTGTTTCACAAATAAAGGGATTTACAGACTCCGAACGGCAGAAGGTTTTTTATGAGGAGCTTTTTCATGGCAGAACTACACTCGGAGGTTTGCCATTGCCTGCCGATGGGCGACCGCTATTAGACAACTTTTTCATTTTGCTGTTTCATGGGATCTAATGTATTCTTTGTATTCTATGTTTTTTGGTTTATCTTTCATCTTCAAAACACAAAAAATTGTATTTTTTTTAATTAATGCAAAAATGCAAGAAATTTCACTTATAATTTTTAGAATTGGGTTCTAACATCTATAAGTAACCGATTTCTGTGTGCAACAACGTCTACCTATTCGCTAAAAAAGGTGTAAAATTATTAATCAACATCCGAACCCTGTTCATAACTATAACATATCATCATTTCAAAGGGTGGCTCCGGCGTTCACGATTAAGGATTAAAGATTTTTTTTTTATAAGCTTAAAAAATTTTTTGAACCTTTTAAAATACAGAACAAAAAGTTTTATACGTTACCGAAGTCTATTTCATAAATATTTTATGCTTTTAACCAAGCGTTAGTGACTGCTACCTAACGACTTCTCCAAATTTCCAAACTTTAAACGCGTTTTTCTCAAAACACGTTTTCTGAAATTGGCACGCAGCATAACTCAAACAATTTTAAATATTTCTAATCAGGTTTTTCACTACGTCTGTATAATAACCTTCTTAAGAGAAGAGCGTAGGGGATTTTCGATAGATTAATTTAAACGATTGTTATAATTATTTAAGTGCCGTTTTTTTAGTCCAAAATAGAGTTTTTTCCTTCAAATGCTTACTAATTCCACAAAAATAAATATTTTTTAAATCCCCTACGTGTTTCTCTAGCTATTCTTATCTAGATTAAGAAAAAAAATGTTTCTTTGTTCCAGATTAAAATTTGCACCCTCTGTGCTGCGTGCCGCGGAGCTCCTTCAAGAGAAACCACATTACAAAAATGTCTCCAATGCCGCCATTTTGTAAAATTTTTCGATCAAACTTTGTAGTTTTGTATTTTATTGTAGTATATAAGTAATAACTTCCCAAATCAGAGTGATTGTTTCCCCTTTCCTTCTATACAAAAAAATTCTTTAAAAATCGTGTTTATTTTACGCGTGTACAGTGGTGTTACCCCTTAAGGGCGCATCCCCAGTTGTATTAATGAATGCGAAATATAAAGCAGTTTTCTCATTTTCCAACAGTACTTTCGAAAATATCAATTTGATTTTAAAAATCGTCAATTCGACAGAAAGAAACATAGGGACTTTAGAATATAGTCAAATGTTCTTTAGAAGACGTCAAATGTACTTTAGAGTTAACAGATGCACTTTAGAAACAGGGTTGGGCATAGTGCGCTAGATAATTAATGCAAAACAGGATAGTTAAAGCATAAAAACTGGTGGCTTACGCTGAAACCCTTATTTTAACTACCACTAGTGCAAAATGCTTAACCCTGTTTAGAAAGCATTATTTCGATTTTAAGCTGGGCACAAACAGACAACAAATCCAAACAATCGGTTGAAATTTCAATTGATTGATGCGTGTGTGGCGCAGTTGGCAAACTGATGGAAATTTGACAAATATTTTCTGTCAACTTGCAATCGCTTGCGTGTGTGTGGCGAAGTTGACGATTTTTCCCTCGGGTTTCGCAATTGGTTGCGTATTTCTCACTATTTAATACTCGTATTAGTCATATAATAAGCTTCAGTCAGCTCCACAAGGCAGGGAAGTGTCTACATCAGGAACATCATTTAAAAATTCTAATTACTGAGTTAACTTGTGGTTTTGAAATAAAATTGTTAAGCTAATAATAGTAAAAAAAAAATTTTACTATCTTTGCATTGTATAAGAAGCTATGAATTCTGATTTGTAGACATTGGAATTCTACGAAATTTTAATATGCAAAAAATATGCAATCAATGCTTACATAACTATGTACAAACCATAACCATAAAGTTAACTTAATCTGGGCCCCGGGACATCGGAGCATTGAAGGTAAAGAAACAGCAGGTGAACTGGCAAGAAGGGGATCTGCCATGAATAACGCTCTTGCAGAATCGGTATTCACACCATTAGATGCAGTCAAGAGCGCAATTTCCCTAAAATACCTCCGAATTGCGGATTGTAGACGGAGAGACCAGACGAAATGCAAAATTAGCAGAACGTTATGGCCCACCTATAACCTTAAGCAATCGTCAACATTGATAAACATGAAACGACGGGACGCCTGGAGAATAACGGCAATCATAACTGGCTTTTGGTCTGTGGGAGAACAAGCAGCTAAAATGGGCATCTCTCACAACACGTACTGTCACAGTTGCAAACAACCGGAGAAAAAGGAAACAATCTTCCATTTCCTCTGTGAATGCCCTGCCCTATGGAAGGACAGAATGTTATCCCTGGACAAACCGCTGTTAGATGTCAACAACCTGATAAGGTTCCTGAGCCGCACCGGCTGGATATAGTCATGCTGTAAATAACTGGGAAGCAAGTTGGTAACGAGGATGTGGCAACAAAATAGTGCGGAAGCCCTAGTTGGATTCTGAAAGAATCACCACTTAAACCAACCAACCAACATATTTCACACAGGACTCAGCATTAAAGCAGAGCAAGCTCCTATTGAAGAAACCCTGCACGACACTAAAGACCTTGTCACATGCCCCATCAAACCCACTCATTTAACACCCCTCTCCCTCTGGACCCAACCTGTCGAAACAGCAAGTTTCCTGGGCCTACCGTTAGATGAGCTTTACGAAGACGACCGGTGATTTACACTACACTGACAGGGCAAAGTTACTGTTACAACAACAACAACTTGAATCACTTGATATACTTGTATTTCAAGGTAAATGATTTGTGGGCAACAGCTAGTCATAGATTTTGTTCCCGGTACTATATTCGACGTTTACGTAATGCCCTAAGATTTGATTTCATTCGTTCATGGGTGCAAAGATTCCAATTCGATGACAAAGAGGCCACGGCCGGGGTCCAGCCGGACATTGAGAATAAATGAAACTATTGAATTTGTTGCTACAAGTTTGCACCTTAATCCTGTCAGTCCGTGTGCAAGAGAGCGGCTGCCCTGGGACTTCCAAAAATTATTGTGCATGAAATACGGAGAAAGGATCTTAGACTTCACACCTTTAAAATTCAAATTGGGCAAGCGCTTAAGCCTAACGATTGCTATTACCGTAAAAATTTCTGCTAGACAACGACAATGTTGGAGCGATTTCGTGTGGTAAAAATCTTTTGGAGTGATGAAGCCAATTTTCATTGAAATGAAAGTGCAAATAAGCATTTCGGTGACATGTTCTGCCCACCCAGGTCGTCTGATGTTACTCTTACGGGGGATTTTTTTCTGTCGGGATACCTCAAAAGTAGAGTCTACGAAACAAACGCGCGATCATTACAGCACTAAAAGAAAATATCGTTCGGGAGGTTATTGGCATCCCGACTTCAAGTCTTCAACGGGTGGCACAGAATACGGAGGCCAGATTCTATTTTAGATGAAATAATAATAAAAAAAAATCGTACTTGTCTTCTTTGTAATAGTTATTGAAATAAACTTTTATCATTAGCAATTCCTTTTTAATTTAGCTTTTAATTCCTAATTCTACCAGAGACATCCTGCACTAAAAGTAAATAAATGTCAAAAACTTCTACATCTAATAGGGAGGGCTCACCACTTAAGAAATTTTTTTTGGCGATCGACTTAAAAAGTGGTGTACACATGTATGTACATATATATTATTCACTTTCTATTTTATATTAAAGCATTTACTATTTAATAATTCCTTTTATTTTCGAATTCTAAATATTAGAGTCGAAATATTATATTTATATTGCGTCATTTAATTAGAATTTACTTAAAAAATACAATGTAATAATTCATGTATGTATGTACATATACATATATATTTTTCTATGTGTATTGTTTATATTATGTATTGGTGTTAGTGTTGTTCTTAGATTAAAAGTTTTTCACAATCGACTTTAATTTTATTTTACTTTTTTAATGAAACCGAAGCAGAAAAATTCAAGTATAGAAAAACCAAGGTAAAATTGTTATTGTGTAGCATGACTGATCACTCTAGGCCGTATGTATGCCCATACAGTGCTGTGCGAAATAGAAATTACAAAGTCTTCATAAAATTTGAAATCTTTTTTCGTTTTTATAAAGGCCGCCTCACAGGCGATGTGTACCATTAGCCCTCCGTTGAGCACCCGGGTCTGGCCAGACTTTTTCAACTTTGGACGTGAATTATAGCTAACGACTTGAATTTCCAGGTAGATTTTTTTATCGATTTACGGATAACCTTTTAAAAAGGATCCTCGAACAGGACGAAGGATTTAAAAAAGCTGTCCAACGGAGGGTTAAAGGGCTAAGAAATGTGTTTACCATTCTAGGGTTAAAAATTAATCTGATATAACCTTTATAGAAAAAGAAAACAAATATAAAAAATAAACAAATACAAATATTAAATTGAAATTGTGGCTCGTGAGAGAGGTAAAAAACATATGGAAATCGTTGATTAAAATTGTTTTGTAACCTTATTTGGGACCTTGTAATACAGTTATTTATAACTTTTACCATGCAGTAATAAAAAGAAATCATCAAGTACAAAAAAAAGCAAAGAAATGCAATCTTAAAATGTATGTCGTTTCCCTCTTTTATATGGAATACCCCATACACAAAGGCATATATTAGCATATTTTTTTTTTGTAAAACCAAAAATATATGTACATATATATCGCCCATTTGCTGCAAGAGTGCCAAAATCCAAAATAAAATTAAATTTAAATAAGTGTGCGTGCTGCGTAAAAATTGCATGACTATACCTGATAACATCTCATAAGATGAATTTTTATTTGGATCAACTTTTACTTATGGGGGAATTAGTAAATATAAGCGAATTATAAACTTTAAAGCTGTTTTTAATGAATTTTTGATTTTTTAAGTTATGACGTTCTTCCAGCAAACGTTTTTCATCGTTGATATTTTGTACAGTACTGTATATACATACATACACATATGCGTATGTTTTATAGTATACCATTTTGAATTATCCATATATGTTTATAAAAGCAACGTGAACAAAGTTTTCGTGTTTTATATTATAATGGCCATTTTATTGGTGTGTTTTTTTTTATCGAACAATTCTTAATTGTTGTTTTTTTTACTTGTAGCTGCTTATCTATTATGTGAATAAATTAACTCTTAATAAATTAGTTATACATTACGATTCATTACTAATTCTTACATTTCTTTGGTCTAATTCTTCTATATTCTTGTACTTCCTTACCTAGTAATTTTGGTATGCCCATTCACATTTTATGTAAATGTAGAAAAGAAGAGTATAAATATTTTACTTTATTTCTATATACTTCATTTGTTTCAGTTGTGATGTTTGATTTTATTTTTATTACTAATTAAAAAATGTTCTTTCATTTCATTCAATTCGGATTTTATAATAAATATAATATTTACTTTAGTGCTAATTCATAAAAATTTTTTCAATCCTTGCAGCGCTATTTCAGATTCTGTACTTATTTGCATTATTTAAATTGTTTTTTTTTTTGTATATCTAAGTACATATAAAATTTTCCAGAGAAATGTTAATCGTGACAAAAAGATTCTGAATAGCTAAAACAGTTGTTTAGATTAGATTAAAAGTAGCTAACAGCTGATTATTACAGTCGCACATCATTTGCCTATAGCGCCCACAATTAACGGTTCGTCCGCCTCTATTCTCATCTTGTTGAGCCATTTGTGAATTAGCATCACTCCTAATGCGACCTATGAATGAACCTCTTCGTCAAACTTAATTCGGGTGTTTTAATGAATACTGATTTTGGGAATAAATTTACACAATTGTTTTTAGTTTTTCACGTCTAAGTCCTTATAGAACTGTCTAAAAAATTTGCTTACCAGTGTAGGTTTGACCGACCTTATCGAAGCCCGATATATAAAAACAAATCATTTATTATATCTGAATGGTCGGCTCGTATGTCACGTAGGAATAAAATTGTTTTCTGGAATGATTAAAGGGTTGTCGAACTTTAGTTACTGAGAATGTCATCTGCAAAGGCTTGGGATATGGTCTAGTTACACGTCCTGATTCGGCGATTTGTCCGCAGACACAAACATTGCAGACCTGGTGAATTTTATCAGCAGCTTGAAGCGGGCAATGCAATGCAAGTAGCCTCAGTTTGGTCATCATCCTCCAATCCAAAGCCCCTATGCGATCACTGACATACTTAATAAAGTTAATAACTTTAGCGGGCTACAAATGGAGGAGAAGCTCTGCCGTACAGCGTACGTGTGTATTAGGGTGACCGCTATTTTTGGAATTTTTCTGAATTGTTAGCGGCACCCTCTAGAAATAACAGGATACCCAAAAAACTACCAAATATGAAATATTAGTTTGGAAAAACGAAATTCATTATTTTTACGTAAAATTTTTGCGCATACGGTTTAAAATTGTTTTATGTTCAATATTTAGCTCCTGGGCTATGTTACGACCACTACCATCCAATCAACTTCGATTATTTCTGTGATTTTACTGACATTTTCGACATTTCCTTTAACATCAAAAATGCTTTAACGGAATCGACGTAACGAAAACTGCACGTAATTAGGTGTTACAGTATCGGCACCATAAACACCATTGAAAATTCCAGCGGCCTGACATGCATTTTCGCCTTCATCAAAAACTGTAAAATGTACCGAATTTTCTTTTTGTTGACTTCCATTTTTAACACCATGTAATTCGCAACTGGTGGGCCTTGCGACGTCTACTACAGCTGCCATGTAAAGGAGCGCAAATTCGGTGTCGGATTTGTTGTGGGAGAGAGACTTCGTCGCCAAGTACTGTCGTTCACTCCGGTGGACGAGCGTCTCGCAACAATCCGCATCAAAGCCAGATTTTTCAACATATCGCTAATTTGCGCCCACGCCCCGACGGAAGAGAAGGACGATGCGACCAAAGATTCCTTCTATGAGCGCCTGGAACGTTCCTATGAGCGCTGCCCCCGCCACGACACAAAAATCGTGCTTGGCGACTTCAACGCCAGGGTGGGCAAGGAGGGAATTTTTGGTCCCACAGTCGGAAAATTCAGCCTGCACAACGAAACATCCGGTAACGGACAGAGGCTGATCGACTTCGCCGGGGCCCGAAACATGGTAGTCTGCAGCACCAGATTCCAGCATAAGAAAATACACCAAGCTACCTGGCTGTCTCCTGATCGAAAAACGCGAAACCAGATCGATCATGTTGTGATAGATGGAAGACACGCTTCTAGTGTATTAGATGTACGTACGATCCGAGGACCCAACATCGACTCGGATCATTACCTTGTTGCAGCCAAACTGCGCACCCGCCTCTGTGCAGCAAAAAACGTGCATCTACCTACGCAAAGAATGTTCGACATCGAAAAGCTGCAATCACAACAGACAGCCAGAAGATTCGCCACTCGACTCTCACTCCTGCTCTCCGAAAGCACTGCCCAACAAATCGGCATACGCGAGCAATGGAGCAACATTTCTCGTTCCCTACGTACCGCCGCCGAAGAAGAAATCGGATTCCGGCGAGCCCGAAAAAACAATTGGTACGACGAGGAGTGTCATGCTGCCGCAGAAAGAAAAGATGCCGCCTATAGAGCCACGCTGCGATCGGGCGCAACGCGAGCCATGTGGGATCGCTACAGAGAGCTTAAAAAGGAAGAGAGACGTATTATCCGACAGAAGAAACGAGAGGCCGAAATACGTGAGTGCGAGGAGCTTGAGATGCTGGCCAATAGGAACAACGCCCGAAAATTCTATCAGAAAGTTCGGCGGCTTACAGAAGGTTTTAAGACCGGGGCGTTTTCCTGTAAGAACAAAGACGGCGATCTGGTGACTGACGTACAGAGCAATCTTAAATTATGGAGGGAACACTTCTCGAACCTGTTAAACAGTGACAGCTGCGCATGTCATAGAGAATGTGAAGATCCCGATACCCCAATCGTTGACGACGGAATTGTAGTTCCGTTACCCGATCAGGACGAGGTGAGAATAGCGATAACGCGCCTAAAGAACAACAAAGCCGCGGGCGCCGACGGACTCCCGGCTGAGCTATTCAAACATGGGGGCGAGGAGCTGGTAAGGTGCATGCATCAGCTCCTATGCAAAATATGGTCGGATGAAAGCATGCCTGCCGATTGGAATTTAAGTGTGCTCTGCCCAATCCATAAGAAGGGC
Organism: Anastrepha obliqua; assembly: GCF_027943255.1. Classification (NCBI taxonomy): domain Eukaryota; kingdom Metazoa; phylum Arthropoda; class Insecta; order Diptera; family Tephritidae; genus Anastrepha; species Anastrepha obliqua. The sequence continues at coordinate 50,899,094 of NC_072896.1, forward strand.
GATCCTGCAATTTGTGCCAATTACCGCGGGATTAGTCTTCTAAATATCGCCTATAAGGTTCTAGCGAGCGTATTGTGTGAAAGGCTGAAGCCCACCGTCAACCAACTGATTGGACCTTATCAGTGTGGCTTCAGACCTGGAAAGTCTACCATCGACCAAATATTCTCAATACGCCAAATCTTGGAAAAGACCCACGAAAGGAGAATCGACACACACCATCTTTTCGTCGACTTCAAAGCTGCATTCGACAGTACAGAAAGGAGTTACCTGTATGCCGCTATGTCTGAATTTGGTATCCCCGCAAAACTAATACGGCTATGTAAGATGACGTTGCTCAACACCAGCAGCGCCGTCAGAATTGGGAAGGACCTCTCCGAGCCGTTTGATACCAAACGAGGTTTCAGACAGGGTGACTCACTGTCGTGTGACTTCTTTAACCTGATGTTGGAGAGCATCGTACGAGCCGCAGAACTTAATCGCTCAGGCACAATATTTTATAAGAGCGTACAATTGTTGGCGTATGCCGATGATATCGATATCATCGGCCTTAACAACCGCGCTGTTAGTTCTGCCTTCTCCAAACTGGATAAAGAGGCAAAGCGAATGGGTCTGGTGGTGAACGAGGACAAAACGAAGTACCTCCTGTCTTCAAACAAACAGTCGGCGCACTCGCGTATCGGCACCCACGTCACTGTAGACAGTTATAATTTTGAGGTTGTAAAAGACTTCGTGTATTTGGGAACCAGCATTAACACCTATAACAATGTCAGCCTTGAAATCCAACGTAGAATCTCTCTTGCCAACAAGTGCTACTTTGGACTAAGTAGGCAACTGAGCAGTAAAGTCCTCTCTCGACGAACAAAACTAACACTCTACAAGACTCTCATCATGCCCGTCCTGACGTATGGCGCAGAAGCTTGGACGATGACAACATCCGATGAAGCGACGCTTGGAGTGTTCGAGAGAAAGATTCTGCGTAAGATTTTTGGACCTTTGCACGTTGGCAACGGCGAATATCGCAGACGATGGAACGATGAGCTGTATGAGCTTTACGACGACATAGACATAGCGCAGCGAATAAAGATCCAGCGGCTACGTTGGCTGGGTCATGTCGTCCGAATGAATACAAACGCTCCGGCTTTGAAAGTATTCGATGCGGTACCAGCTGGTGGTAGCAGAGGAAGAGGGCGGCCTCCTCTGCGTTGGAAAGATCAGGTGGAGAAGGACTTGGCTTCACTTGGTGTGTCCAATTGGCGCCGGTTAGCACGAGAAAGAAACGACTGGCGCGCTTTATTAAGCTCGGCCAAAATCGCGTAAGCGGTTATCGCGCCAATTAAGAAGAAGAAGAATTCGCAACTGAATGCAATAAATAAAAACAGCAAATATTTTTTTTTTAGTGTGAAATGAATGATGAGGAGACATCTGCCGAAAAAATAATGGATTTCTTTTTCCCCAAAACTAACAATAAGCCAATCAGATAAGACTTAGAGGTTCCGGCTTGAGCCTGAAGCTTGTAAAATGAATATTTTTCCAAAGTAAGAGCTAATAATTAAAAAAAAAAATTTTCCTATATTTTAGCACAAAGGTTTTGACTGACTTGATAAAAATGAAAGCGTATAACTTACGAGACTTTCTACGGCAACTTTGAGACAAGCGACTGCTTATACCATACAACAACTTATACCAACAACAACCATCTTAATTTCCAAAATTTCATTGTTTTTCTTCAAAACTTATGTATAAAAAGTCATGGCAAATAGCCGAAAGGAATAAAATTTGGCATCACATATTTTATGAAAGTAATAATATTAATAATAATAAAATATATATTTAAATCTCCTTAATGTACATAAACATGAATTTCCGCATTTTTCTCCTCTTCCACTAACATAACAGGTACTACTTATAAGCTATTTTCTCATATACACACATACTATACATATGAGTATGTACTCGCATCACTACTCGGTTTGCTAATAAAAATGTTGTAAATTTGAAATACTACTTTGTCTTTTTCTATGTGGCTCTTTACATCATATCTACCGGTGCAGCTAAGCACGCATGTGTACTTATATATGTATATATATATATATATATAATATTTTAGATAGCACTCTTGATGGTCATGCCCGGATTTCGTATGCATATAAATGGTATGCCAAATTCAAAATCATTTTTGGGCCAGTACTTCAGCATAGGCTGTCGCTGTGGCAACTCGGTTTCAACATAAAAGTACGCATACAAAACTAGAACCGTATAGGCGGCGATGAAAATGAAAACATGCCAAAAGCCATGCAGATACGGAAAATTAATTGCTGACCATGCATCGCAGAACATTCGGTCGTTGATCCAACAGAACACGGCCACTAGCCAAACAGTGGTACAACGCAAGCCCAATCGATAGACGCGCTGATCTCGTACTCTAAAATAAATACAAAAAAAAAAAATGAATTGAATTATTATTATATTCTTTCATATTTTGAAAATTTTGTGCATGGACATTAGTAATTAAATGAAAATGTAATTCTCAAGAAAAAGGAAATGTATGTAATAGAGCCATGAAATAATTATGACAATCAATTTTTTTCAGAATTTATACATTTTGAGGTTGGTAACTAATAGGTCTGTTACAATAGGTACGTTGCGGCAACGATTTTCACTGACAGCTAAAGAGATATGTATTAGGTTGTTGTTGTTTTGCGGTTCGATAAGAAAATCACAACTTTATGGTTTGAAATAAACTTTATTATTCAGTATAGTCTCCTTGAACTTCAATACACTTCCAACGAGATTCCAATTTATGAACTCCAGCCCTGAAGTGAGAATCTGGAAAGATTGCAAAATACGCTTCCACAGCTGCTATGACTTCATAATTTGATGAAAAACGCTTTCGACGCATACATTTTTTTAGGTCTGAAAACAGATGGAAGTCACTATTTGGTGAATACGATGGATGCTCCAACAATTCGAACTTGAATTCATGGATTATAGCCATTGTCAAAATACTCTTGTGACTCGGTGCATTATCCTGATGAAAAATAATTTTTTTCTTTTGTAAATTAGGTATTTTTTCATGAATTTTTTCATTCAGCTGGTCTAAAAGGTTACAATAATATTCAGAATTTATTTTTTTATAAGTTTGCAAGTACTCCACAAACAAAATTCTTCTGGCATTTCAAAAAATTGATGCGAACACCTTCTTGGCCGATTTCTGTACATGAACTCGTTTTGGAGCCAAAGAACCAGGTTCACACCATTCTTTAGCCTATTGTTTTGATTAAGGATCATGTTGATAGGCCCAAGTCTCATCCATACTGAAGAATCGACGCACAAACTCCATTTTATCCTTTTGAAAACGCTCTAAATGTTGCTGAGAAAGTGGCAATTCGAATGTGTTTTTACGGATAGCAGATTTTGTTGAGTGTACGAGTAAAGACTTCGTTTCATTTAGTCTTATATGCCATTTCGCTGTCCAAGTGTAGGCATCGTTAATTGCTTGCTGTTTAAGTTGTCATCCTAATGCCCTACGAAAATGGTCAGCGTCTTCTGGAAGCTTTAAATAAAGGGTGATCAATTTAGAGGTAGTGGATTTTAAATTGAGATAAAACAACGAAATTTCAAATTGATTGGGCATTTTATTATTTTCGTATAGAACCATTCATGACATTTATTTACAACTGCGCCGTAATTCGGTCATTCGTAAACACTAATTTTGAATGACTCGCTGGAGGACTTCGGTCGGTATCTCATGAATATCTTTAGTAATTTTGGCTTCTAATGCCCCAATCGAAGCTGGTTTATCTACAGAGTATTTAGACTTTACATACCCCACAAATAACAGTCTAAATAAGGACCAATTTAAGGTAAACATCGATGGCACACAAATTCCGACTGTTAACAACCCTAAAATTTTGCGGTTTGCTCTCCTTCTTAGCGCATACAACCGCTATTTCCACTAAAGTCCAAAATCGCAACAAGGTCCTTAAATCGCTTGGTGGCAGCTCTTAGGGCAAATACAAAGATATGTTGCTATCGACATTTAAGGCATTAGGCCGGCCGGTTTTAAACTATGCTGTGCGTGTCTGGTCGCCTGCAACCAGTGATTCGCAGTGGACGAAGCTACAGACTTGTCAAAACACTGTCATTAGGACTGCGACAGGGTGTCTTCTGATGCCCCCACTTTACTGCTCAGCAATCAGTTCCTGCTAGGGTGTTACCGCAGGTCTCACCCATGCAGGCACCTGCTTGAGCCACCTCCCGGGCAAGTCAGAAGGCACTTCCCTAATTACGCGGGCGAGATCCAGGACAAAACAGACCGACAGCTACTGAATCAGACAGCGTACAGACAGACAATCAACGACATTCATCGGAAGACCCTTACCACCTTCTTAAGCTCCCGACTCCCGAATGCCGTCATCGTAGTCCAACCACCACTCATTGCAGACGAAGAGCTCCATCTTCCCCCTGAGTCCCGCGTAACCTTGGCACAAGTACGTTCTGGATACTGTAGCAGGTTAAACTCCTACTTATCCAGAATCGACCTCGACATACTAAACATATGTCCAGCATGTGAAGGCACTCCGCACGACACTAATCATCTATTCACATGCCCCATCAAACCCACTCATCTAACACCTCTTCGGACTTCAATTTCCGGCACCAAAAAGTTGTTTATCATAGCGCGATAGTGTTCGGTCTTCACTGTTACATTGGCGCCAGCCTCGTCTCTGAAGAAATATTCGCCAATGATTCCTGAATACTAAAAAAATTATGTATTTAGCTTGACAGTAGTCACGCGTGATCTGTCAAAAAAAAACCCTATTGGAAAAAGTATCTCCAATCTGATCACCCTATATAATAACATACCTAAAAGTATTTCTAAGCAAGCTGTAGAACAAATACAAATTGAGGCAAAACTTAAATTAGCGAAAGAATTCGTACAAAGAGGAACCATTTCAATTGTTTGAATTTTGAAGCGACAGGTGGATATCGTTGCTACTGGCGCAGCTTATGGAAAGAGAGGGGAATACTATCAAAACGAGCCCTAGTAAGATGATCTGCGATGGTCTGAACAGCATTCAAAAATTATTACAGGCCGGAAATAGCTTTTTTTCTGTGACAGAATGGAAGCGCTGGCTTAGCAAGATGCACTACTTGAATATCTTACCATTCATAACGCTGTCCGAAGCTTAATAATTCATATCCCTGTAGGAAAACACCCCTCTTCATACGACAAACTCTACAAAAAAGTTTCTAAAGGACTTAAGTATTCCAGTTTTATCATGACTAGCCTTAAGCTCAGACTTGAGTCCCAATAGAAAGTTTATGGGGAATCCTGACGGGAAATATTTACGATCCGTTGAAAATGTCACTGCAATTAAGCAAAGGATCATCAGCGCTTAGAAAGTAATTTCGGCTGACACTTTAAAGAGCTCGTTCGAAATGTTCCACGTCGATCACTCGCCGAGATCGAAGACAAGGGTCTGTCTACTAAATAATACGCAAATATTAATCTGAGTATATAATTATTCGCAGGCTTTCTTACATAAGCAGTGACTGATTTTTATATTATATAAACTGAAAAATACATGCATATACTTAGTTGTTGTTTTTAAAATTATTGTATATTATTTAATAATTGCTCCTGTAAAAGAGTTCAGCACAATTTTTTGTTATAATAAAAATACAGACAAAATTTGCATTGAGTTCATAACACAGGTCTGCAAAAAAATGGGTTCGGAATGTTCTCTAAAAGTGTAGTGTCATTTCCGAAGTAATTTTTTGCGTAGAATCCGAATCCGGGGTTTAAATTGCTCTATCACGTCAGGACTTTGAGATATCCTAACCTAAAAGTGCAAAAAACGCTGATTTTGCCCATTTTTGAGGTTAAGTAGCTACGAAGACTTTGCTCTTCATAAAAAAGTAAACATAGTATTTTAAATTATAAGTCTTCCTCTTTTAAATGCCGTTGAGTTTGCTCAAATATCTTATTTTTTTCACTGAGATATTGCATTTTGAAGTTTTTTTTATTTTTTTTGTGCGACTATGTAATCGACCGTATCACGTCTCATGTTATCTCAATGGATTTTCGAATATCGAAAAATTCACAAACATGGAAACTTCAAAATGCGATATCTCAGTGAAAAATAAAGATATTTAAGCAAACCCAACGGCATTTAAAAGAGGAAGACTTATACTTTAAAATACTATGTTTATTTTTTTATAAAGAGCAAAATCTGCGTAGCTACATAACCTCAAAAATGGGCAAAATCAGCGTTTTTGCACTTTTAGGTTAGGATATCTCAAAATCCTGACGTGATAGAGCAATTTAAACCCCGGATTCGGATTCTACGCAAAAAATTACTTCGATAATGACCCTACACTTTCCTAGAACAAAACGTTGTTGACCTGTGTAATTATTCGCAGCACTGTATATGCATGTATGTTTTCTATAAAATTTTGCACCGATTTACGCATTGATTGAATTGAGGGGCAGAAATAAATTAAATTAGGGTCAATTAATTGCATTCAATATTGGCAACTTTCGTACGCAAGGTCGCGACGCTTCAGTTAGTTTATATGGTTAATTAAATATGAAAGATGCGCAATATTTATATGTAGATATGTATGTAGACAACTCATGAATGGTATGAAAGAAATATGCACAATACGCACATAAGCGCACATACTATTTAGCAGTACATATATACTGCTAGCAAGATCTTAAGAACTCTCTGCCTAATTCGAAGGCCTTGTAAAGTGTGGTATTGTAGTATAGCGGTTTCTTTTTAACAATTAAAAAAAAAATAAATAAATTAACAAAAATCAATTGTTTTCTGAAGATTATAGAATTGTTAAATGTATTAGAACAAACATGCCCTTTATTGACGAACCAGGATTTCAGTAGCGCATCCTGTTAGCCCAGGGCTCGAATCTTCACATCCGTTAACGTACAACTCGTTACTAAAATCTTATATTTCGGATTAAGCCATACGTTCACGTACTGCATTTCTCAAATTTTACGCTTTGTACGAAATGTCATTCGTTAATAAAATTGATTTTGTGCACTTGCAAAATTTGACTAATTTAATTATTGTAATACTAATAAAAGTTACGATTATACATAAAAAACACAGAAAATTTGTTTTTGACTTATCACGTAATTTATTGTTGTACTATTGTACGATTGCCGAGACTTGGCGCACAAAAGATCTTTTGTAACACAGGATGGCGCACTTAAAATGCTTCATTGTTTGTCTCCATATTTCACTTTTTATTTGTGTTGCGCACCGTCATTTTGTTTATCTTTTAATTACAAAAAGGAATCGTTTAGCCTGTTCTTGCGCTAGTCAATATACGCAAGGTTTGTTAAACTTTTGTTGTTAGTCAACTTAGTTGTTAGTCAAGACAAAAACATCGTATGATATACTCTAAGAATCGGCCATAAATACTGAAGATATGACGAAAAATGAAAGTAAAGAGGTGACTCCTACGATCGGCAATTGTTTTTTTTTTTAATTACTTTGCTAAAATACTTCACACTCACGGATGCACGGCTAACATTTCTGTTTTCCTTGTAAGATGGCACGGTATAATGTACACCTGTGTTCTCAATATTTTTTTTTTTTTAATTTTCTTTATCAAAATATAGTTCATACTCCCGCAAGCACCATATATCTTAAAGCTTCAAACTTTTTACAAAATTTAAAAAAATTCAACAAATTTTAACCACAGTTACAAACTTTTTAATCAGAATCCATCGAATGATGGCTGTTTTTCATATCACGCATGCTGGAATAGAACTCCCAGATCCCAGATCTCAATTCTATTGAGAATTTATGGAGGATTGTGAAGCGAGAACTCTCTAAAATGCCAAAATAGACTTATGGTGGAAAATCAAGTTGCTTTGGAAATCCATCACGAAGGAGCAGTGTGATGGAATTTATAATTAATTATTTACAACAAAAGGATTAACAATTAATTATTGAGACGCAAATGTTATCTTTCACCTTTTTTAATTTAATTTGCCTTATTTGTCTTAAATGTAAAATCACAAGAAAAAGAAAAACAAATCAGCTACTCTAATAACTTCAGCTCCAATGTTTGAATATCGAAATATACTATGTTGTCCAATAAGTTTTGCGTAAGGGCCCTCTCTGCGTTGCTACTAGCCTAATTTTTTTTTTTTTGTATTCTTGGTACACTCTTCATATGAACGTATGTGAGGTTTTACTTCAATCTGTCAATTCCTTCTTTGTTTATAATCCATTCAGTATCGACGTGTCGCTATATTTTCTAAAAAAAATCAAGTATCGTGCAGTGATTGAACTTAAAAAAAAAAAATAATAATTGTAAAAGTTATCGCTGTTTGTGTGGAGGCCGTTTCTCCAGAAGTCCCTTGCGGTGATCACCACAAGCCCTTGGAGGTAATCTAAAATCAATTGGACAAGAGAAATTAGTTTTATTAATAGATAATCTTGTGCCTGATCGAAGCTTTTTTTTCAAAATTAACAATATGGCGGCCTCAGGAAAAATTTTTGAGATTTTCGAGAAAAAAAAACGAACGCTCCGGAGCGCCCGAGCGCCGTTTGTTAATTGTCAAATAACTCGAAAAGAATTGGCGGATTCACTTAAAATTTTCACGCAATATTTTTAAGATATAATACTTTAAGAAAATGCTAAAAAAACCATTATTTTTTGAAAATTCTGGCTACCCTTAACCCCTTAACGTATTTCATTTTATATAAGCAAGTGAAGCCACGAATATTAGTTAGTATACTTAAAAGAAAGATATCAAATTTCAGATTACGAATACATTTCAACTGGTTTGTTTTTGATCAAATCAAAGCAAAAAATCACTTTGTTAATTAACATTTCCGTTTATAAAAAACAGTAGAACACAAATTTGCAGCAATTCTTTGCAATGCATTTCTAATGCATGTCCCGATATGTGTTCACAAACGTAAATGTACTTATTTATATAAAAACACACCGTAATCGTAATTATCATTCCGGGATGATGAGTGTACACTTATCAACGAGGTAATTTGAAATGTAACAGCGAAAGCATTGCTTATCAGCTTTCATACTAAGTATCTTGACATGCAATATGTGCATAAGAAGAAATTGTTCAAGGGTTCTCATAATTGATATATTTACATGTATGTATGTAACTAAAGCAGTGGTGCACAAAGTTCACAGAGCTTCCAATGCACGCGTAACACTTTTGCCTTTGTATGTGCAGAAAACGTGTATGTGTACTTATATACTCGTACGATCAGAACACTGACAAAATAACTACTTTAACTAATATTCAATGACTTTTTACTATGCGCGGAATACTTAGGTGCTGCGAACACAAAACAAGGTGAATATGTAAAAGAGAAAAGAACCACGCTCCAGTATGCAAAGTTATTATTTTTTTCTATTTCAAATTCAAAATTAATTAATTTTTATTCAAAACTTCATTAAAATCGATTTCATTTTTATACAATTTCATTAAGAGAAAGTTTTCTAAGTTTTTGTCTATAAGGCAGAACTGCCGCTTTATCAGAGTTTAGAATTGCAACACAGATTGCATAAGATCTTTTATAAAGAAGTCATCAGTAAAAGGGCCACAATGATGGCAAATTCCAATGATAGTACATTTGAAGCTGTATCATTTTCTGCATGCCCTTTAGGTTTTGATGAAGAAGGATAATACTCGTACACCACAACGATTTAATCCCATTGATATTTGATTGTTTTTTGCTAGCGGTTTGTGCATTTTCTCCATTTAACACTTGCTCGACTTTTTTTTAAATATATATGAAAACACCCAATACCGTCACTATGAAAAATAAACGCATTTTTTGAGCTAATTGAAAATTTCATTTTATGCACCAAATTTCAATGGACTATAAAACTGTATACTTGAAATTTTTCTAAAAGTTCCGAGTAAAAGTTTTAAATTTTGATGGAAATTTGTACAAAGTTTAACACTTTGCGTTATGAATCCGTTCAGGACATTGTAGTTAATGTTTTGGGTTTGCGCCGTGCTGCTACAAACTTGGTCCCAAAGGACCTGAATTTCATAAAAAAGGCGCCGCGTTGATATCGCAAAATACAAGATTTCCTTTCCAAGGCTGAATCCGGCCCTACATTCATCAAACGCATCCTTACTGGAGACAAAACGTGGGTTTATGAGTACGACACGCAATTCATACATCAGGTGAGTGAGTGAAGAGCTCCGAATGAACCAAGACCAAAAAATCCCCGTCGTTTTCAGTCAAAAAAGAAAGCGATGCTCACGATTTTTATAGATTACAAGGTATTGTACATCACAAATTTTTGGCAGAAGGTCAGATAGTTAATAAGAAATATTATTTGAGCGTTTTAAGAAGAAATTCAGCAGAAAGGAAAGGATTTGTGGGAAAATATCTCGTGGATTTTGCACCATGATAAGAGAATTTTTTACCAAGAACGAAACGAATATCATCCAAAAATCATCGAATTTACCTGATATGGCTGCCTGCGTTTTTTTTCTGTTTGATCGAGTCAAAAAACCATTGCGGAAAACGCGATTTAACTGCAGAAAGGAAGTAATGGAAAAATCGAAGACGGCTCTGATGGCTATACCGAAAATAGAGTTCCAGAAATGTTTTGAGAGCTAGTTCAAAAGCTGGTATACTTTGAAGGCAATAATATCACTGTTGAGGGATAAATTTGTATTTTGAATTTTCTGAATATATTCCGGGATCTTTTTGATCAAAGTGGCATGTCGGCTTGAGACTTAAATAAACGCTTGAGAGAACAAAATGCGTTGATGGACAGGATAAAGTAGTTTGTAAAATTAGAGGTTATCTGGGAAAACCCCCTATAATTTGTATCTAAAATTTTAAATATTTCAAATATCTTTAACTTTACTTATGTAAAAAATTGAAAAAAATGCGTACCTTTGTAACTCTCGATACATCATTAGCATTGTTGGCACGCCCATACCCATCAGTACAAACGCGTTTACTATTGGCTTCCAAATGGACATCACCGTCGCGAAAATTGACGAAAGAAACATGAACGTGCTGAATAATTTCCTATAAGAATCAAAATATGTACATACATATGTGCATATGTACTTGTAATATATAATATTTTAAACTACATGACTAATGAACAGCTAATTTGTTTATATTAACAACTGGAAGTGGTACAATGTTATGCAGGTATGTATATATTACTTTGAGTCGACTTACCGGTCATTACGGAAGACCTTTGGATAATACTTTTTTGGGAAGAACAATGAATAGGCAGCCATAAATACCCATAAAATCGCCAATTCGTCGAGTAGTTGGCCTATTAAACTGAGTGTCGCATGGAAGTACATGGAACTTAAACCCACTACTATAAGGAGCACCCAGAGCACGTGTATACCGGGAGTTACGAACCGTCCATACTCCTTGAACAAATATATCAAAAGTGGCGGCAGGAGCACAAACAGAAAATTACTTGTCTGTAATGACAATGAGAAAATGAAAATATGTAATAACAAATGGAAAATAATTATTGCCTTTATTTAATAAACTAAAGCACTTAAACGTTTGGTTAACCCACAAGGTGTGAATTATAGAATGCGGTCAATTAATTTGCACACGTTGCATTTGCTATGCCGTACACATTTAAATTTACATTAATAGCTATCGACGGTGAGACTGCACATCATAGCCATTTACATTTTTATTTATTTTTCCTGCAAGAATGATTGAGTAACTAAATGCACCTGTTAACGTTGCCATAAAGTAAATATACGAGACAGTATGGTATTAGCGTGGACAAAATTGCACTATCACTTCCAATACAAGGTGGCGCAAAATTAAACACCCTACCGGAAGATTTGTAATTTTTGCAAAAACCTAATTGATTATTTTTGCGCCACTTTTTATATAGTATTAACATATGCGAATTACGGTGCCACGCTAAAAAAAACTAGAGTTTTTCTGCCCAAATTATAAAATGCATTATAGGTATTTTAAGAGTGTTGTCAAAATATTTAGGAAAAAAATTAAGATTTACGTAAGCTGGACATACTTCAAAATAGCCCCAAAATCTAGTTTTTTACAAATAAAATCAGTTTAGAAAAAAAAATTTTTTTCCAAGAAATCACTGGTGTGTATCGTACATGATACGCCTAGATGTCAGTACTGAATAATTCATAGACTGTATGTTTTTTTTATTTCATCTTTGACATTTGTCAAGTAGACATATGTACATACATATATTTTTACACGATAGAACAGCGCGTTAATATTATTGAAATTATGAAAATTGTCGGTCTTTAAGATCGTATGTATGTATCTAAATTCGCATGCCGTAACATAAACTACAATAAATACTTATATTATATATTCTCGGATAGCTACATAGGCGGTCATTAAATCAATGAATGCGGCTATACTAAGATCAAAGATTGCCCAGGAATGCCGGGCAGCCCTAAATGATATTAGTGTCGTATTCATGGTCAGCCTTATTTGGTTTCCTGGGCACAGAGATATTGAGGGAAATTGTAAAGCCGATGAGCTATTCAGGAAAGGTACTACTTAAAGGCCACAAAGAGCAAACTAATAATTAAAAACAACATTATCCAAGAGGCTAATAGGTAACAACTAGACTACTACCGCAAATAAATAAGCAAAAGACAAAAGAACTACTTAGCCCTTCAAGAGAGGATATCTCGAAGTTCGTGGCTTGTATAAATGGTCGTTGGCAGGCATTCCTTGTGATTAGGAGTTTTCTCCCATGAATATTGTAGAAGTTGTAGTGATGAGCGACAGGAAGGAATAGTTGAGCGCTTCTTTTGCAAGCCTTAGCTAAATCAGAGCAGATTTTCTAAGTAGATACTTTTCAATTCTCTCACGGAACCGTCCGGCGTGGATATGGGACCAATCCTGCGCTTCATAAGAACCACAAAATGGTTTCAGGAAGGAAAATATACATATGAGGGTCCCGTGTCGCACAGTGATATCAAAAAGGGTCCTGTAAGGTCTAAGTACGGACCGACTACCACCATAATCTAACCTAGCCTTCGTTGAATAAAAGCTCGAACTACCTATGTACCTAATTTTTTATGTTTATAGTTTTACGGATACTTAATTTTTGTAAATTTAATACTGCTGAGACATTTTATGAATTCGCATTGATGACATCCTTCGGTCAACATAAAAAGTATTGGATTTTGAATAGCTCTCTACATAGATAATATAAGATTAGGTTAGGTAGTGCTAGCTGATCTGTAAACAGGCTTCACTTAGACCTCTACCTCTAGGGTCCATTGTGTTACTAGTGCTATGTGTTTGGAGTCGAATTATTATTTTATGTAATTTTTGATGCACGTTTTCGCGAGTTTTAACAGGCCGTTCAGCCTTTGGTCAGCAATATCCTTCAAGGAAGAAAAATATGTTGTTGTTAATTGTTCCAAAGTACCCCTAGCATTCGCTTCGTTGCATATGTTACACGCATCGCTATGGACTAATCCATTTCAGCTGCGTGATGTGGGGTGAGACAGTCTCCCGTCAGTACTCCATCCAAAATTTTGCAGTAAATAGCAACCTGCCCATTTCCATAGAGTTCATCCATTTTGGATATTCATTGTTGAACACATTTCGAGTTAGTCCAAGGAGCCATAATTGGTTTAATAGCCGCTTGGCTATCAGCTGCTCTTGTTGCGGCATAGATTTCAGCTTCAAATATACTACTACTACTAATTAGGAAGTCGGGAAGACTATTGGAGATCTAACATCAAGATTCCACCATTAATGGTATCCATCTGTAAAGAAATTGCATGAATGGTATGTGGATTTTAGACCTTTCTGTCATCTATTTTGCTCTATAATGACGCTAGGCTTTTTGCCAAATTTGACTTGTGGAATTACGTTATCTGACCTTCCGTTTGAATCCAGTATGCTGCAGTGACCAGAAAGCCTCTGTGAGAATTGTCATGACATCTTCGGTCTTAGAGCAAATCTTTTTGCTGAGTCTCTTACTACTAATTCGTTTGAATGCCAGTTGAGAATTCTTTCTATTATTACCGCTATTGGAGTTGTGCTAATACCGTCTAATTACACCTATTCCTGCAATCCTTTGCACGCTTTCCTAATGGCTGCCATGTATATCCAATGTGTGAGTCGAGGAAATAAGCCTCTAAATTCGGAGAAAACTCGCTCTAAGGAAATATATCTATAAATTCGTATATTGTTTTAGTTCCTCATATCAAAATCAAAGATAAGTGGTGGAAAAGTTGGTAAAATACCATCAGGACGTGTTCAGGCAGGGTTTGCATTGCTGACTGTCAAATAGCAACAGCAATAGTAATTTGACTATTTCATTTTCAATGCATAGTCGTTTTTTGCGCAATAACCGTGACTATCGCTTTAGCTATGAAATAGCTGCATGTTAAATGGAAATGAAACATGCAAACACTCAAATGAACCGAACTGCTTAACTGACGACTATGAACGACGAATAAGTGTAAGCCGACAGCCACAGTTCTTCGTGTAACAGTTAACTATAACTATAACTATAACAGTTAACTAAAAGAACTATAGTTGTTTGAATGCATCATTGTAATAACTGCGACAATTGCTTATGCTGAAAACAGTGAAGCCAGCACGGAATTTCCTTACCGCATGCCCTTACCGTGCACAAAACTGAGCAAAACTATTTCCCGTAGATAACAGCTGTTTTAGTTGGTTACATACATACAAACAATATTTACAAAATACATCGGTGACAAAATGGATGAAGAAGACATCGAAATTTGCGACTTATTTCTTAATTTATTTCAACTATATATTTTATATAAAAAATACAAGGACCAAAAAAAGTGCAGAAGGTATAAAGTTCGGCTATTAAATAGGAGTTGGGGCACAAGTTGTTATCAAATCCAAGTGTTCCGCCGAATGAAAACATTGGAGCCTGATAAATTGTTTTCACACACAAGGATGTCCCCGCCTGTGTATGAGCTGCTTTTAAAATTAGTGAGCAGTTCCTTGAGGAAGCCAAAATAGCGGATTGGTCCTGAGGAAACACTATCTTTAGTTTTGCTGTATGCATATTGAGAAAGCGAGGCTTCAAGTCGATTAATATTTATTTCTTATTGGTTGTTTAGATATTTGTCACAAGATGTAGTAGTTCTTTTATTATTGCAAAATTCAGGTACAATGTATACATATTTAAAAAACCACAGTATTCTCGTATACGCATATTTACAAAGTTTACATACTTAAAAAACCCAGCATTCAGGTATACGCATATGTACATATATTAACTAAATATGGGATATGTATCGATCATCGCTATCCAAGCTATTGTCGCAGTTATTACAATGATGCATTCAAACAACTATAGTTCTTTTAGTTAACTGTTATAGTTATAGTTATAGTTAACTGTTACACGAAGAACTGTGGCTGTCGGCTTAGACTTGTTCGTCGTTCATAGTCGTCAGTTAAGCAGTTCGGTTCATTTGAGTGTTTGCATGTTTCATTTCCATTTAACATGCAGCTATTTCATAGCTAAAGCGATAGTCACAGTTATTGCGCAAAAAACGACTATGCATTGAAAATGCCATAGTTGAAGTTCAGTCAGCAATTCGAACCCTGGTTCAGGTTGAAAGAATTCGTTTTTGCAAAGTTTGCAACAAAGCAGTGAATCATACAACGAAACTGCTGGTAGATCAACATTTAGGAAGTCAAAAATACATTTGCACAGCCGCTGTATTGAAAAACCGGCACAGTCACTGCTGCCCACTTCTGCAAGTATTATTAAATAGCACCTCCATAAATATTATTCTTATTGCTATTGTTCTGCGCGTATACTCGTAGACCGCATATTTTTAAATTTTCGGTGCAATTGTTAGGCACATGCATACGCACATATGTATGCAATTCTTACTTTTTAGGGCACATAATTCCCTGCCTTGGTAATTACTATTTCTTTGTTCTTAACTTCTTTGTTCTCGCTTTCTTTGTTCTTTACAATAAAAGCTCATTAAATTTAAATAAGTTGGTTAAATAATATTAATGTATGACTGTTATATCGCTTCAAATTCTTATCAAAAAGTTGTCGACATAATCAACTCTCCAGATCAAGTTTAATAAGTCTGGAAATAAATCAATTAGACAACTCGATTCAAAGCTTTTATCTCAATCCGTTAAAATTTGGAATTTTCGAAAAAGGCAAATAACAGTACATGCTATTTATTACGGTTTATAATTTTTTTCATATGTTTTTATAAATGTTTTTTCATGTCTACAAAAATTAAATTAAAAAATCTGCAAATCGAACATGTAAAGGGTAATTAAATTTCAAGGGCCGATGTTGAATGTGAACCACACCCAAACGTCAACGACACCGTTGGGCTTCTTTCTTTGGAGTTATTTGAAAGAAAAGGTGTACGTCGATAAGCCAGCAACAATTCAAGAGCTAAAGGATGAGATAATTCGGCACATTAACGGCATAGAACCTCAATTATGTCTCCGCATCATCGAAAATTTGGACCTTCCGATGGAGGTATGCCGCCGAGACCGCGGCGGCTATTTGGCCGATATTTTGTTCCATACGTAATTGAGCCATACCAATATTATCATAATAGAGAGAAATGACAATAATTTCCTAAAAAAATTGTATTTTATTCAAAATCAACACCGGCCCTTGAATCTTAACACCCCTTTATAACATCCTTATGTTTGAGCAAATACTTCGCCTCACTTATCAAATTTTTATTTCACTTGTTTTGCTTCTTATTTAAAGTAAATCAAGTTGTGTTTGCCGTAATAACCATATTGTGTGCAGAGCGAAATGATTACATCAAAGTACCGCCTTGGCGGATGTGAAAAATTGTAGTGATAATTGGAAGTACATATTAATGGAACAGCAAAGAATAAAAAGATGTATTATTTGCTGTATTGTATTCTTTGCTGTTCCATTAATATCTACTTCCAATTATATAATTGGCGCGTACACCCGTTCTTGGGTGTTTGGCCGAGCTCCTCCTCCTATTTGTGGCTTGATGTTGTTCCCAAATGGAGGGACCTACAGTTTTAACCTTTTTCATGGCAGAAATACACTCGGAGGTTTGCTATTACCTGCCGAGGGGCGACCGCTATTAGAAAAAAACCTTCATCTTGGTCTTTCACCGAGATTCGAACCTGCGTTCTTTCTGAATTCCGAATGGATTACTACAGATATATTAATCATATTAAGCATTTTCATATCAAGCCTAATTTAAAGCTATGGATATTGGGTGCGAACTCTAATGTTATCTATTGGGCTTGATCGTGAGTCTATAATTGGAGGCTTCTAACGAATTTGAGCAATCCTCGTGATTTTTGTTCCTCAACGGCTTTATAGGCCCATCAGCTAGATGTGCGAGTCTTCCCCTTGCGAAAGCTACATATTCCTTGATGTCATGACCTTAACATCCTAATACCCATCCCAGTGTTCCTTCCAGGGTTTTGAGAACAAAAAAGCATTCCTCAACGGGTTTGAATGTTATTATGTGGGACTGCTGTGCACAAAAAACTGTCTGACTGTCTCACAAAATGCAGATATTCTCCGAAAACCTTCTGCGCCACAAACTTCTACGCTCTGGATCTCCGCTTGTACTGTGTACCATTGGTATCAATCTTTTAAAGCTTAGCTGAAAGGCACCCGCACCCATAAGCCGCACCAAGCAGTCATTATTTGTGAATGCTTGCTGAAAATGTGAGTTTTAATGCCACACCAACAAAAAACTGCAATATCCGCATTTATTGAGCAGTTCTGGGTATTTTTCTCATTACGTGCAAAATGTATCAAATATTAAAAATATGCGTTTTTTTGTTGTTTTTAATTTCTACTATATAGAAACTCCTTTAACGCAGGATGGAACGTAGGACCAAAACAAAGTTATTGAAGTCGTTACGGTGGTTTACAAATTTTTTAAGATTTTTCGGTTGGTATTGCAGTTCCTTAGGTCGGCATCTATCATACATCGTCTACCACAGCGTATTGTGCCTTGCGGATTCCAAGAAAGGACATCCCTACAAACTTCGGCGGCGTATTTGCGCAGTGTATGGCCTATTCAACCAAACCATCTGCGTTTGATGGTTACCCGATGGGGAGTTCATTGGTCGATTTATTCGATTTGCAATGTCTTCGGACGTTCCGCCTGTTGGTGTTATTATTTTGCTCCCGAGATAACAAAAATATTTTTTTCAGTGGATTTATCTGCTGTCTTCGGTAAAATGTGGGATATCATTCTCTAAATAGCTCGAGACGAATTCGATTTTGCTTACATTTATTTTAAGACCAACTTCGCTTACATGTGAACTGAGCCAAAATTATTTTCTAGGTCCGATAAGATTGATAAGATACAAAATACTCAGTACGACTAAATATCCCCGTAGATCTGTAGAAAGAACTCCTTAACGCAATATATTGATTGAACAGAACGACAATGACAGACGATTGAGTAATAATATACTCACAACGGTCTTCTGACGTACTAATTAACGTTGAGGTTCCTTGAGGATATACCGTCGGAAATGAGGGGTTTAGTTGGCTTTAAGTCCCACACCAGGGCTTCGGTCATAGACTTTTGATGCTTTCTCTGCTCAACACACAAAAAAAGAATAAAGAGCCCATCGTCCAAAAAATATTTCTTATTGCTTTTCTATAACACTGAAACCATGAATTTGTAACTGATTTCAAAATGGAGCTTGGATTGATTCCAGAAATCTCGAATGGTTCAGAAGCAGATACAAATATTGCAGCCGGTGCGAGGATATACGGCTCAAGCACGGAAATTTCCGAAACAACGAGCAAATGGCCTAGCGTCTTTTAAGCTGAAATTCAAGCAACTTCTAACAGTCCGAGAATAAATCATATGCGGGGCAACAATGGTGTACCTATAGAAACATAGCTATTCTGTGGAATCGAAAGAAGTGTACGAACCAACGTAGTGCAACAAATAAAATTGTACTTTGCTAAGGGTTCCGGGGCACATCTCGCAAAAATTCACATTGGGAATGAGACAGAATATAGACTATGTCTGGAAGATGATAAAACAACGCAGCATACTCGTATCTTCTGCATTGTATTGCCTTGGCAAAGAAAATACATCTTTCATCGATATCAAATGGATCCGAATGAAACCAATAATGCTAATGCTGCAGATGTTTTGAAATTTGTCAGGAAGACAGAAAATTAATTGAAAGAATTTGGCTTTCAGCCAATTTCCAGCCTGAAACATTTACTTATAGGCTAAATAGAACATGATATAATACTCGTACATTTATTGATAGTGTCGCTAGTCTATAAATTAGTTTTAGTTCTTCTAAAACCTGTACAGGGTGGGCCAAATAAGACCTTCTAATGTTAAACACAAATAATATAACTTTTGCAATAATCATTTATTTTGGTTAATTGTTTTTATGCATTGAATATATTTTATGGAAATTATGTATGAAATATTACATCAGACAAATGTCCACCATTTTTCTCGACACAAAGATTGGATCTTTTTAACGCATTTTCCTTTACACCACATAATGTTTCTGGTTAAAGGCTCAGTATTTCGTCTCGAATATTTTGCTTCAACTGTCTAATAGTCTCTGGTTTATTAAGATACACTTTGTCTTTTAAATATCCCCATAAAAAGAAGTCGGGCGCAGTCAAATCTGCCGAACGAGGTGGCCAAGGGAAATCTGAATTTTTGGAAATCAGACGTTCGCCAAAAATTTCACGCAGCAGGTTTATAGTTTGCTCAGTAGTATGCGCAGTTGCTCCATCTTGTTGAAACTACAAATTAGGATACTGCTCCGCCATTGCTCGCAAAAAGTTTTCAATCAATGTTCTGTAAGAAATCATCTGAAATCGATTCCGGCGTTTCATCCTCATTTTCGAAGAAATATGGACCGATAACTTTAGTGGCCATAACACCTCACCAAACAGTACATTTAGATGGATGCAACTGATGTTGGTGTGTTGCCCTTGGCTTTTGAGAGCCCCACAATCCACAGTTTTGTTTGTTGACATAACCATTTAAATGGAAATGCGCTTCATCCGACATCAAAACATTATTTAAAAAATCAATTTGTGTGGCTAATTGTGTAAAACGAATAGCGTATTGTAGTCGTTGTTGGTGGTCTTGCGGTAGGGTTCCATAATAAATTTCCAACAATTCAATTATAACCTACAAAAAGAGAAAAATAAATAAGTCAAAAAATAAAAAAGTTATTTGTGCTTCACATTAGTAGGTCTTATTTGGCCCACCCTGTAGTAGGACACAAAAGATCTTTTAGGTCGAAGTGTCCCTTATTATTATAATTAACACTGAAACCATGACGTACTCGTAAAATGTTTCGAGAATAGCTTCAAGCGTGTGGAAATTTAAGTACTAGCTTTGAAGTGACCTATCGACAATCGAATCGACTCTCATTGTCTCTTCCAACTTATTGCATGTAAGGCAGTGAAGCTTTTTTTTCATTTTGTACATTTTCAACTTGGTTTTGTTGTTGTGCTTGTATCAGCATACAAGTATGGAGAATGCTGCCAGGTGTGAATGCCAGTCGTCCTGATAATGTGGAACCCGCTGTCATGGGAACAAATTTCTATGATTTTGCTAATTTCTTATCCTGAATCCAATATTATATGAACATTATAATGTGTAATTGCAATAATACAATAATAATTGCAGAAGTAACTTTAGTTTTTTTAGAAATTAGAAATCTTACATATCTAAAGTCGATTTCAATAAAGATGGCATTATATTAAACTTTCCAAAACTCTTTAAAAACAATTTGCTTGATGTTTAACAAAAAGTTTATCGTCTTCCTTTTGGTTACAATACTCTCTAGTGCGTACACAAAAATAAATATCGCTAAATATCTATACCTGAGAATGCTACATATGTATCTGTTCGTGCGAGAAAACAAAATTCGGAAAATGTAATCCTGCCCTCTGAAACATCTGGACCTTATGCTTTATTTATAGACATATCAAAACCTACTTTTACAGCAAATTGGTTTCTTATCATTTCAAAGGGCATAAGTGGATTAGATGAGGTGAGATGTATGCGGTGTATGAGGTGTACTTTTATTATATATTTATAATTGGCGCGTACACCCCTTTTAGGTGTTTGGCCGAGCTCCTCCTCCTATTTGTGGCGTGCGTCTTGATGTTGTTTCACAAATGGAGGGATCTACACTTTTAAGCTGACTCCGAACGGCAGATATTTTTGAAGAGGAGCTTTTTTATGGCAGAAATACACTCGGAGGTTGGCCATTGCCTGCCGAGGGCCGACTGCTATTAGACCGAGATTCGAACCTACGTTCTCTCTGAATTCCGAATGGTGGTCACGCACCAACCCATTCGGCTACGGCGGCTGTCATGTCGTACTCACCTAACTAAGTTACAACGAATCGAGTACCATTAATTAATCCCTGATTAGCTTTTAGATTTCTTATCAACTTAATAATTGTGTTTTTTGTGAAAAGTTATTCATTTGATGGTAAATCAGATGGGTTTAAGCAATTTAGAAGTTCTTTGAGATACAATTGCTCGTTGTTTTCTTATTGTTGGACGGAATCTGAACTGAGGCACACATTTTCTTATCCAGATAATAAATTTCATATTTCAAGTGCATTAATTGTGAAAAAACAAACATTGGACACAAAATCGAATAGAATTATGAAATATTTGCATGTCTTATTTCAGAGGCATTAAAGACCTAAGTTTTATTTTATATAGATATATGTATATATACATATCTATATATATATGTATATATATGTGTGTGTGATAATTGGCACGTACATTCTTCATTTAATATTTAGCCCGCCCCCGAATGGCAGATAGTTTTTTATGAGAACCTTTTTTATGGCAGAAATACAATCGGAGATTTGCCATCGCTTGTCTTTTCTATAATTTGGTATTTCATGCCCACAGTGGTTTCGAACCGGGGCTCATCGGAATGATAATCATGCAAAAACCATCTTCAAAAAATGTTTTTTCTGGATAAAAGTTCATCTGAATATCTTTCATTCGCTTTTTCATTTCGTTAAACGCATTTTCGTTTTCTCAAGCGCTTATTCGACTATTGAAGCGATGTCCCAGATTGATGAAAAAGTTCCCGGAACAAGCACCAGGTGACGTTCTAAGTGAACTGAGCTGAGCTCTGTTTTTTTTGTTAGGTTGCCAAATCTGTGATTAACATTCCTGCCAAAATTTTATCGCCGTTGCTTGAGTTGCAGTGCTTGCAGTTTTGGAATTGCATGAATTTAAATTTGCAACAACGAGTTTATATTAAATTTTGCGTTAAAAATTGATTCAATGGTGCTAAGAAATGTTGGGAAACTATTTCGGTAAAGAAAATTTTACTCTAAAGAAAACGGCTGTTTACAAGTGGCATGAACGCTTTAGAAGAGATCATGAGAATGAGGAACGTAGTGACAGGCCACCGACATTAAAAACTGATGAAACCATCGATAAAGTGAAAGAAAAATTGATCAATAACCGTAAATTAGCCATCAGAGAATTGGAAAGATGGCAGATTACTTGAACATTGCTTATGGATCCATTCAAGACATTGTAGTTAATGATTTGGGTTTACGCCGTGTTGCTGTAAAGTTGAATTTCATGCAGAAAAGGGGCCGCGTTGATATCGCCAAAGACATTTTTTCCAAGGCTGAATCCGACCCTACATTCATCAAACGCAGCATTACTAGAGACGAGACGTGGGTTTATGAGTACCGCACGCAATCTAGAGATCAGGCGAGTGAGTGAAAAGCTCCGAATGAACCAGGACCAAAAAATCCACGTCGTTTTCAGTCAAAAAAGAAAGCGATGCTAACGGTTTTTATGGGTTGTCACGAATTTTTGGCAGAAAGTCAGAGAGTTAATAAGGAATGTTATTTGGGCGTTAGGAGAAGAAATTCACCAGAAAGGAAAGGATTTGTGGGAAAATATCTCGTGGATTGTGCACTATGATAAGGCACCGTCGCACGGTGAAACCATTATCCGCTCATTTTTTACCACGAGTAAAACGAATACCATCCAACAATCCTCGAATTTACCTGATATGGCTACCTGCGATTTTTTTCTGTTTGATCGGATCAAAAAACCACTACGGAAAACGCGTATTAACTGCCGAAAGGAAGTAATGGAAAAATCGAAGACGGCTCTGATGGCTATACCGAAAATAGAGTTCTAGAAATGTTTCAAATGCTAGATCAAACGCTGGCATAAGTCCGTTGCAGTTGATGGTAAGTAAAGGCGAAAAAATCACTTTTGAGGAATAAAAATGTATTTTGAATTTTCTAAATATATTCCAGGAACTTTTTGATCAAGGTGGTAATCAGTTGACATTCCCTAGCTAGGATTTTGTAATATATATTTTTATTGTTTCCAAACAGCAAACGGCTGTTAGTCAATCTGTGCTTAGTCGTTGTTTTGTAATTGAAAAATTTTTCTTTGACATATTGTCATGTGACTGTCTGCCCAGAATAAAGCAAGGCGAATGCATTCTCTGTTTTCTACAAATGAATGTGCCTTGCAAAGTATTCTCGGCCTGCACGTCTCGGCAAATTTAGACAGATGATACTTCCAGCGGTGTGGCTGACCTTCAAAATGCCGTCATTCAGTTTGTTGCAGTATAAGGGGCGATTACAAAAAAATATATGTGCATTTGTAGAAGCATATGTAAATATTCATACAAATACTAAATCATGCAATCGGGAAGCTAACAAAATCTAGTTCATAAATCTATTGAGAATAATAATGATGAATAAAAGAATACATATATCACCTTAATCACCCAAATGAATTGAAGTCCGAGTAATATATGTATTTAAGTACATAGGATTATGATCGATTATTGCAATAACATTTTTTTCGTTTTCCCTATCACATTTATTGCTTTTTATAGCCAATAATCATATTAACATATTACTTATATTATATATATATGTATCATTTTACATGCGACCGAGTTTTCAATAGGGCTGTCCTAGCTTTGTAATGCCAAATAGGCATTTTTTATTATGCTACTTCTCGGTTTTTTGATAAGTTTGACAAAGTTTCATCGATTAAGACGCATATCAACAATGTTTACAAATCGTACAAATTTATTTCGCAAATAAAAACCGAACTGGTGCTCTAACTTATAGAGGACTATTTTCTCTGGGAATGCCATCACACTTATAAAGCGGATTATGTGCAAGAAAAGGCTCTGAGATTGACCTTCAGCGAGGGGTAGAGAATATAAGCATTCCTCTAAACAAACTGTGCACTGCAATTGACTTGAGCGTAATCGCGGAAACCAATAGAAGGTGGTCTTTGACTACTAACTGCATGGTCTCCAAATTGCTCTGGCCAAAACTGAATCTTAAAAGGAAAAAAAATGTTTGCTCAGATGCAACAGATCAACTACCAGCGTCTTCAGAGGTGTTATAACGGGTCACTACACTATCAGCACCCTAGCCAAGAGAATGAGTGTACCTCAAAATTACTTCTGCAGGAGTTGTGGAGATGAAGAAGAAATTGAGTCAGTGCAACACCTCCTCTGTGAATGTCCTGCAATTCAAAGAAGCCCTGCCCAATATCTTGGCGATTGTTTCTTTGAAGTCTTGGGAAATTTGCAAAATGTCTCACTGGAGGGCTAGTTACCTTCTTAAAAAGATCAAAGTGATTTAAGCAACTTAGGGGATGGAAATCAAATGCAGATATCACAATGGGCCTCAGGGTCACAGAGTCAAGCAACCTGGCTAACCTAACCTACATACAATAAAAATAAGCACAAAATACATAAATGAGCAAAAATTAAAAAAAAAGCAAAGCATCAACATTGCGCTAACTTTAATATTTACTTTTTTAATATTTATTTTTCTCTCATATTTGAATATAAATTCCTGCAAAGTATGTCTATTGAGGCATTAACGTAAAAACGAACTGTTTTCGTGTTACTGTTCACTAGACATGGCTAGTTTACTGGGGCGGCAGCCCTTGGTCGGGAAAACCGGAGTCATTCTGTTAACTTCTTTTTTCTCTGTTCGGGAACGAAAATGCCCAAAACGTTGCTTGGCCTTGAAATTTAACTCTCCATTCTTGCTCGTCCATCGACGCCTAAGAAGTTTCACTTCAAAAATTGCATCTCCATTTTACTTCTGGAACGTCATCTTCTGTCGTTTTGACGATGACCTATTTTAAATCCATATTAAAAAGATCTTGTACATAGAAAAGGTTCCAATTGGATTTTATTTCTATGTTTGGTTAATTTTTAAATAAAATGAAAATACATATATATACAATATAATTTCATAGATTTTATAAATTCAAATTATATTTTCTCAGCCTTTATCCAACATGAAAAAGAGTAAAAATAAGAACGCGCGTCGTTGTTTTGACTAAGTATAACGATCCAGGAGTAAAACGATGTTTTATTTTCTTTACAATACATAGGAAACGTTTAGTTTATTGACCCTTTTTATTGGGTGCTCTACCGAGCTCCACCTATCAATTGTCATGTGCGTCTTGATATTGTTTCATAAAGAGGCATATGGCCCTATAATTTTACACCGTCTTCGAACGCCATATGGTTTTTATGAGGAGCTTTTTTTTTCATTGCAGAAATGCACTCGGAGGTTTGCCATTGCCTGGGAGCAACCGCTATTAGAAAAAAACTTTTTGTATTATTTGGTGTTGGTAATCACGCACTAATCCATTCGACTACGTTGGCCACATTCCATATTACACACATACACATGTATGAAAAGGCATTCGGATTAACTTAAATGTACATAAATCACACAAAGCTAGCTTGTAAATTCATATCGATTTATTTACAGAGTTGTGCACAAAAAATTTAAAAAGAAAAAAATATAAAAATGCAACTGGTGGTAAAAAATAATCCAACCCCAATAAATTTAGAAATAATTCAATTGGCAAAGTAAAAACTTTACACGCTGCGCAGAAATAAAATGTTGTTGTTCTAAAAAGGCGAATTATCATAATTTTGTTCATTCTTTTCATGCCTGGGTTTATACAAGGCGGCACAAAATTAAATGCAATGCCAACGTTTTCCAACGCCTAAACGAACCGTTGAAGCCTTTAAACAGCCCTTTTTTTAGGTATTCACTTCTGGGTAGCAAAAGTTTTTGAAAATGTAGAAGCGTATCGACTTCTATGGAGAATATTTTGAAAGCCAATAAAGCCATTTTTATTATTATTTTTTCATTATTGGGAGCAAAATATAAAAGGCAAATATGAAAAAGTTTCAAGAAACTGGTTCTGTTGAGGATAGAAAAAAGACTAGCAGACCAAAAACTAGACGTTCTGTTGAAAATATTGCTGATGTAGAGCATAGTGTTGCTGAACAACCCTTAACATTGATATCTCGACGTTCTGAACAATTTGGCATTCATGAATCGACTGTTTGACGAATTTCAACTGTATAAGTGCTCATGGTGGACATTTAAATGAGGTAATTTTTCATATATAATTCTTAGAAGCCATATTTTGAATAATATAGTGAAACCTGGAAGAATATACTTTTTTACAATTTTTTATTTTAAAACAATATCTAGGCGTGTCTTCTGAAACACATTTTACATGAATACATACATATATCTATACTGAAATATTCTTTAAGCTAATACTCTAATTTATGTACAAACAGTCATTTTAAGCCTTTGACCACCATAGTGCCATAGTCCCATAGTGTGTTGTTATTTATTATTTCTTATCAATTTAGTTAAGGGCAAATCATCCTTTGTCTGTCTAATCTTATCGGTGCTTACTTACTAATGAATTTTGCCAGCAACTTCTACGTATATAAACGGGTGTATTGCACATACACCCAGCCGGAAAATCCACTAGTACACGTTTGTGGAAGTATAAATTGATTCCTTTCTTTCCACGGAATAAGAATGAAACGACGGGACGCCTGGAGACTAACGGCAGTCATAACTGGCTTTTGGTGTATCGGAGAACAAGCAGCCAAAATGGGTATCCCTCACAATACATACTGTCACAGTTGTAAACAGCCGGAGAAAAAGGAGACACTCTTCCATTTCCTCTGTGAATGCCCTGCCCTATGGAAGGACAGAATGTTATCCCTGGACAAACCGCTGTTCGAGAGTCTTGAATAGCTGTCTGGCTTAGATGTCAACAACCTGATAAGGTTCCTGAGCCGCACAGACTGGATATAGTCATGCTGTAAATAACTGGTAAACAAGTAACGAGGATGTGGCAACAAAATAATGCGAAAGTCCTAGTTGGATTCTGGAAGAATCACTACTTTACCCAACGAACCCATCCACGGACATAAGTGATACTAGCCGACGGTCAAGATTTAAAATATACAGGGTCCGGCACTCGAAGTGTAACCAACTTCAGACCGCTCGCGCAGCTGATGTCCGTCTGTAAGTTGGGTCAATGACAGTCCAGAGTATTGTTTACAAGCGCGCGGAAGCATTTTGCCGAGAGTAAACGCGAAATTGTTCATGAGCTCGAGCATCTTAAAGTAAATAAAGCTTTTGTTTGTCGCAACATTACGTCATGGAGGTGGTCATCAAAAGACTCCAACTTTACGTGAAATGGTTCAAAAAGTGAAAATGCGACTTAAGAGAAATGCCCGACGAAGTGCCAATCAAATGGCGAAAGAACTGAAAATATCTGACCGTAGCATCCGCCGCTTACTGAAAAATGATCTCAAAGTCAAGCCTTACAAGATCCAAAAGGCGCATGATCTGATACCAAAGCAGCAACAAGTCAGACTTGAGAGAGCGAAGGAGTTTCTTGGCTTGGCCGAAAGCGATCCATTTCCGAACATTGTGTTTTCTGACGAGAAAATTTTTCAAATTGAGCAATTCGTAAACTCCCAAAACAATAGGGTTTATTTGACCGACCGTTCATACGAGAATTTGGGTCATCGATTGGCCACCAGGAGGAAGCACCCGCCACAGGTAATGGTTTGGGCCGCTGCAACCGCAGATGCGTGCTCTCCAATCGTTTTCATCGAGCCTGACGTAAAGGCAAATGCGAAATATTATCGGGAAAGTATTGTGGAGGTTGCTTTGAAGCCGTAGGTAGACAAACATTTCAGTGGCAGACCATGGACGTTTCAACAGGACTTGTCATCGTCTCACAAAGCTCGAGTGAACCAAGAATGGCCAAAAGACAACATTCCGAACTTCATAACGTCATCACAATGGCTCTCGAATTCAACAGACGCGAATCCGATGGATTATTGTCTTTGGGATATTTTGGAGAGCAAGGTCCGAACTAAAATATTCACCAGTCTCGAAGCGCTGAAAAAAACCGTTGTCCGCGAGTGGGTCAAAATACCTGCAAGTCACATTCGAGCAGCTTACAATTCGTTCCTGGACCGTCTCAAGGCCATAGTCAATACAAAAGGTGGTCATATCGAGCAAAAGTAAATTAATTTTTAATTTTTTATTATTTTTACACATTTTTTACTTTGAATTGGATAAAAGTAATTTTCCAAACAAAATGTATGGCATTTTTAATTGGTTAGACTTCGAATCCTGGACCCTGTGCAACGCAAGTTTTTTCACTGCGGAGTATATACAAATCCATATACTCGTATACAAGCATATATTTGTCATATGTGTGTATTTACTAAGACGTCACGTGTGACTTGCGAGTTTCCCAATTAAAACTTTTACAATTAATTGTGACTAAAAGCTCTGGTGTATTCTTGCTGCCGGTAATCAGCTAGTCTACTACCTGCATGTCTGTTAAAACCTTGGGCAATGACCTGCGGTTGTAATTCATGCGGACTACCTGTCAAAGCCCAAAAAATAGTTCATGTGGCTCATATATGGCATGTAAATGTAACAAAATTAGCATTTAGTGACTAAAGTGTTGCCCTAAGTGGGTTGTACAGACATCATCATCATTCCTTTATCGCCAATTGGAGCATAGGGCTTCAATAAAGCATTTCCACCTGTTCCTGCTTTTGGCTAGCAATTTTAGTGTGTTTCACGATTTCTCGCTTTCATCGAGTTCTGTTTGTAGCGATCTTCTCCTCGAGAATACGCCGGAGACATCGGTTTACAAAACTTTGAATTTTGCCGGTTAGATGGTCGGTTACAAGCCATGTCTCGCATCCTAGAGCAGGACTGAACTTGCATTTGATTTAAATAGCCTCATTTTTGTTTGGAATGATATTTGTTATGAGTTCTAGCTTTGGCGCAGTTGAGCATATATGCCAGTTGCTTTATTCATTCTGGTCAGAATATCCTTTCCCACACTATTATCAGTGCATAGATAGGTAAAATCTTCGACTTATTCAATTTCTTTGCCATGAAGCATAAAATTGTTGTCATTTTTGGTGTTAATTTTTATTGATTTCGTTTTGTTAATGTTGATTTTAGGGCCAAATTTACCTGCTTGCATGTCAGAGTGCTTTACTAGTTGTTCAGTAAAAACTTGGTTATGAAAAAAGCCTGTGTGCACTTCTAATTACTCATAAGTCGATTGAGAATAGCAAGCATTTCTGTAAGCCAATTTAAAAAAGGCTTACATATATCTAGCATATCACCTTTTGAAGTTTGGTAAATATGTCAAGTTGAAAGATTTGATCATTCTCTACAACGGTGTTCGTTAGGTATCCATGCAGTGAGACTAGGGATTGCTTCAAGTCTTTTCGAATCATCTCAGCACCTTCTTCTCAGCTGCTCTGCTCACGTCGGGCAAAGATTTAAACATCCGAGCCCTCACTTGCTTGCAAATTTAAATATTTGGGGTTTTAAATATCAAATACCTGATGAATTTCATTAGTAGTTTTAAGCGGTTAATACAAACTTTAGTAGCCAATATTGGTTGTCATCCTCTAATTCAAAGCCTCTTCTTCCTCTTCCCACCTTGCTTGCTTTATTTAATTTCAATGCTTAATCATTTTACAGTTTTTTTTTTTAATCTTTATTTTCTGGGTGGAATCTTTAATGGATTTGAATTAGCAACAACGAGTTTGTATTAAATTTTGCATTAACAATGGATTCAATGGCGTAAAAACATTACAAATGTTAGGAAACATTTTCGGTAAAGAAAACAGCCGTCTATGAATGGCATAAAAGCTTCAGAAGAAATTGTGAGTCCATCGAGTATGACGAACGTAGTGTAGTAGTAAATTAACCATCAGAGAATTGGAAAGCTGGCAGAGGACTTGAACATTGCTTAAGGATCCGTTCAAGACATTCTAGTTAATAATTTGAGTTTGCTCTGTGTTTCATGCAAAAAGGGATCGCGTGATACCGCCAAAGATATTATTTTCGAGGCTGAATCCGACCCAACATTCATCAAACGCATCATTACTGGAGACAAGGCGAGGGTTTATGAGCAGGGTTTGCATTGCTGACTGTCAAATAGCAACAGCAATAGTAATTTGACTATTTCATTTTCAATGCATAGTCGTTTTTTGCGCAATAACCGTGACTATCGCTTTAGCTATGAAGTAGCTGCATGTTAAATGGAAATGAAACATGCAAACACTCAAATGAACCGAACTGCTTAACTGACGACTATGAACGACGAATAAGTGTAAGCCGACAGCCACAGTTCTTCGTGTAACAGTTAACTATAACTATAACTATAACAGTTAACTAAAAGAACTATAGTTGTTTGAATGCATCATTGTAATAACTGCGACAATTGCTTATGCTGAAAACAGTAAAGCCAGCACGGAATTTCCTTATCGCATGCCCTTACCGTGCACAAAACTGAGCAAAACTATTTCCCGTAGATAACAGCTGTTTTAGTTGGTTACATACATACAAAAAATATTTACAAAATACATCGGTGACAAAATGGATGAAGAAGACATCGAAATTTGCGACTTATTTCTTAATTTATTTCAACTATATATTTTATATAAAAAATACAAGGACCAAAAAAAGTGCAGAAGGTATAAAGTTCGGCTATTAAATAGGAGTTGGGGCACAAGTTGTTATTAAATCCAAGTGTTCCGCCGAATGAAAACATTGGAGCCTGATAAATTGTTTTCACACACAAGGATGTCCCCGCCTGTGTATGAGCTGCTTTTAAAATTAGTGAGCAGTTCCTTGAGGAAGCCAAAATAGCGGATTGGTCCTGAGGAAACACTATCTTTAGTTTTGCTGTATGCATATTGAGAAAGCGAGGCTTCAAGTCGATTAATATTTATTTCTTATTGGTTGTTTAGATATTTGTCACAAGATGTAGTAGTTCTTTTATTATTGCAAAATTCAGGTACAATGTATACATATTTAAAAAACCACAGTATTCTCGTATACGCATATTTACAAAGTTTACATACTTAAAAAACCCAGCATTCAGGTATACGCATATGTACATATATTAACTAAATATGGGATATGTATCGATCATCGCTATCCAAGCTATTGTCGCAGTTATTACAATGATGCATTCAAACAACTATAGTTCTTTTAGTTAACTGTTATAGTTATAGTTATAGTTAACTGTTACACGAAGAACTGTGGCTGTCGGCTTAGACTTGTTCGTCGTTCATAGTCGTCAGTTAAGCAGTTCGGTTCATTTGAGTGTTTGCATGTTTCATTTCCATTTAACATGCAGCTATTTCATAGCTAAAGCGATAGTCACGGTTATTGCGCAAAAAACGACTATGCATTGAAAATGCCATAGTTGAAGTTCAGTCAGCAATTCGAACCCTGTTTATGAGTACGACTCACAATTCAGACATCAGGCGAGTGAGTGGAGAGCTCCGAATGAACCAGGACAAAAAATACCACGTCGCTTTCAGTCAAAAAAGAAAGCGATGCTCACGGTTTTTTGAAGATTGCAACGATATTCCACATCACGGTTTTTTGTCAGAAGATCAGACAGTTAAGAAACACTATTATTTAGGCGTTATGAGACATTTACATGAAGCAATTCGCAAAAAAATAAAGGATTTGTGGGAAAACAACTCGTTGATTTTGTACCATGATAACGCACCGACGTACAGTACCATCATTACTAGTAATTTTTTGCCCAAGAACGAAACAAATACCATCCAACAGTCATCGAATTTACCTGATTTGGCTCCCTGTGATCTATTGTTTTGGTTTTTTTGTTTAATCGAATCAAAAAACCATTATGAAAAACGTGTTTTAACTGCCGAAAGGAAGTAATGGAAAAATCGAATGTGGCTCTGATGGCAACACGAAAACAGAGTTCCAGAAATGCTTCAACAGCTGGACCAAACGCTGGCAAAAGTGCGTTGCCGTTGGTGGTGACTACTTTGAAGGCGATATTATCACTTTTGAGGAATATGTAAACATGTATTTGAATTTTCTGAACATAAATATTCCGGAAATTTTTTGATTAAGGTGGTATAATTGTAGGACCCACATTCCTCTTTGTGAAGCAATATCAAGGCGCACTCCATAGGAGGAAAGTTCAGCTAAATAACTAACAAAGGATGTATGAGCCAATTACATACTTATATATATATATATATATATTCAATTACATACTTGTATATATATCATATATATATATATATATATATATATATATATGAATATGTATATATTCCTCTTAGTGCGGAGATGTATTTTCCACATATGTAAAATTCTAAAATAATAAACAGAAATTTTCATTTAGTCTTTTTGCAACTTTATACAATCTAAAACTAGCGACTAAAACTATCAAACCCCTTCCGAATCATAATACATATAATAACATTCAATTTATTAAAAGCCCCTTAATATTTATTTCTACGCTAATTTATTTTGCTCACACGTTTACCACCAACTAGCATTTTCATTTCTTCAAAACAGCTGCTTGTACATTTTCCGGTGGCCTTTACTAAAATACACTACCTTTGGTGTAATAAATTTACACTACTTTTGGTGTAATAAATTTAAGAATAGTGATGAAGCAAAAAAACCGATACAAAATTGCTTTGCTCAAATTTTATAATGCCCACGGTTTTTAAACTTTTTTAACGATATTTTATATAATACTATTTATTTATGTACATATGAACGCTTTGGTATGCGCTGGGTATTAAATTAAAGTATGTTTGTGTGCTGATTAAAAAGTATTAAATGAATTAATAATGGCACGCGTATGAAGTAACATACTCAACATAAACAACAAGCAAACTGCTTATATACAATATTATACATTGTATTAAGATAATGAGTTTGTAGTTGAAAGCTCACTAGGTTTGGGAAAAGTTTTCAAATAATTTCATTACCAATTAGTTCAGACATAATTAAGTTCAGATATACTCGTACATACGCGAATTAATAAGCTTCTTACATGTGCTGCCTTATTTACATATTTTATCAGCTGCTATGGTTTATGTTGTCCTCGAAATGCAGAGTTTCGGCCGACGCTCTCGAAAACAAATATGAACTTTGTCCAAGTATGTATGTTATATAGACGCTGCGAAAACTCAATTTTGCAACAGCAATATGAAGAATCTCGCTTGGAATCTACTTTGGACTAAGTTTACAATTGAGTAGTAAAGTCCTAATCGACCAACCAAAAACACACTTTATAAGTCTCTCATCAAGCCCGTTATGTACAGAAACTACATCTGATCAGACGGTCCTTGCAGTGTTCGAGAAAAATGTTATATGGAGTATAATGAATCCTTGCTTGCTGCCGAAGGCGAATATTGGAGACGAGAGAATAATGAGCTTTATGAGCTTTTCGGTGGCACAGACATAGTGCAACGAATAAAAGTCCAGTGGTTCCGCTGGCTAGGTCATATTGTCCGAATGGATACAAACGCTCCAGCACTGAAAATTTTCGATGTGGTACTTGCTGGTGGTAGCAAAGGAAGAGGAAGACCTATTTGCGTTAGAAAAACCAAGTGGAAAAGGACTTAGCTTTATTTGGGTATGTTCACCTAACGCCAATTAGTAGGAAAAAGAAACACCTGGCGCACTTTGTTAAACTCAATCTGCCTTCCAAGTCAATTTACCCTTCATATACACTAACCACAACTTTTCCAACAGTACTTTCGAAAATATTAATTTGATTTTAGAAAGCGTCAATTCAATTTTAGAAAATATCATATGGACTTTAGATTGATGAATTGTTCTTTAGAGAATCAAACAGCGAATTTCTAGTAAAGGGATCTTTATAGCATAATTTATATTGTTAGCAAAAGTAAAACCTAAATCAAAAAAGGCCCCTTAATCCAAGAATTATTCAACCATAAGCTTTAAGTAACTTTCGAAAGCATCAAATGTACTTTAGAAATTGTAAAATGTACTTTCGACAATATGAAATTTACTTTATGAAAATATTCCATAAAAATACTACCATTTCAACGTTAAACCTGGAGATACAGAAATCAAAGATTTATATCAATGACCTGAGTAGTTTTACATGCTTGTGTGCATCGGGTATTTTTGAAGAGCTTGAGAACTTAAAATTAGAATACAATACCAAACAGAAATATTGTTGGAATGAAGTTTTTTTATTATAAACTGATGGTTGGTTATAGATAATTTCATGGCATTTTTTTTTTTTAAATGACATCCGGCATATGTACACCGCAGCTAGGATTTACATGGTTCACTCGATCAGTCCAATTTTTGACTACTTTTTCTAAACCTGACCGTATGCCGTCAATGATGACTTGAAAATTATTTTCCAATGCTTCAAGAGGTACTGGTTAAATCGCACGCACGTTCGCTGTCAGGACCACTTTTGGAAAAAAAGTGGTCACAAAATTGATTTTGTAATAAATGGATTGCTAAGCGCGCTGTATGGCAAGTTGCGCCGTCTTGTTGGTACCAAATGTCATCGATGTTTAACTGATCAATTTTTGGAAACAAAAAGTGAAACGGCATGGCGCGATAGCGCTGGCCATTCCCTGGAGCGGCAGCTTCTTCCTCAGTTCGAAAGAAATAAGGACCGATGATGACGCCAGCTTAGAAGCCGCACCAAACAGTCAATTTCCATGGATGTAATGGTGACTCGTTGCCCTATGGACGTCGCGAAAAGTTGCTATATTTTCAAATTAAATTTGAAAGTGTTGTTCTGGCGTTAAACAATTCATGATGACTTGCCAAACCTTACTGAACAGAAATGTCAACACAGTTTGCTATTCTCATCTGTCAAACCATAGTTATCGATATCGATAGTTTTCATGCAGCTAAAAAAACACCCAATATGCGTGCGTACGTATTTTTCATTTTTTTTTATTTATTTCTTACTGGCTAGAAACATGAATAAAAGTTATGAGTAATAAGATTCACTTAATGATTGAAATGAATATATCGATAAACATAAACGATCATCTTATTTTCAACCAGAAATTATGCCGTATTAAAAAGGCATTTTTGGGTATTGATAGTGAAAGAAAAATATGGAAGTTAGAAGAGGCAACAAAAGTTTAATGAAAATATGTTTTGAATAAAAGATAAACCTTATATTCAATAACATAAAATTGATAATTTTAGCAAGCGAAATAAAAAA
Organism: Anastrepha obliqua; assembly: GCF_027943255.1. Classification (NCBI taxonomy): domain Eukaryota; kingdom Metazoa; phylum Arthropoda; class Insecta; order Diptera; family Tephritidae; genus Anastrepha; species Anastrepha obliqua. Next base: position 50,934,566 of record NC_072896.1, read on the forward strand.
TGCAAATAGTTCAACTTCAAGGTGAAATGCAGTAGTACTTTTATGTAACACAATTATACCCTTACAATTTCTGAAAGAAGATTGTTTATACTACACAACTTTTGCCTGAATATAAAATTTCTTTTCTAGACGGTGAAGAATAAATAGGTACGCATCAGTAATAGCCTGTGAGAATAACTATTTTTTGCCAAGATACTCAAACAATCATTTAAACTGTGGGAACTTGCAACTGTTCCAATTTGCAGACAACTGTGAAATAATAACAGGGACGATCAAAAAGTACGCAACAATTACACAGCATTTATTTCTTTTCAAATTAAAATTTATTTTTCTTATACTATAATCTATTAAAATGCCGATACATCTAGTCCATATCTGCTCTAAAGCTTTTATAAAGCAAAACGTATTCCTTTTTCTTGTTCCTTGAAAAACTCATCCACGGTATCTATTAAGTTGCTATCTTCGTCAAATTTCATATCTCTGAACTGTTCCGTGAGACGAGAAAAGATGTAGAATCACTCGCAGCTATCTATATCTGGCGAATAGGCAGGGTATTTCATCAATTCGGGGCCCACTTCTTACAAATATGTCAGCCAGCGCAACTTGAACTTTGTGCGCGGCTGCTTTGTATTGATGAAACAAGACTTTTACTTACGGCTGAAATAATTTCGGTACTTGTTATTGGAAATACTTTCGCAATAATTGTTTAACAGGGCATAGAGTTTTTGCATACACTCAGCGTCAAAATAAAGTGTACACCACAAATTGATAAGTTTTGACTATTATTTATTTTAAACTTTCAATTCCCTTTTATAAAAATATTGTTCATACTACCACAACAACCATATAAAGCAAGGTTTCGAACTTTGTATATTGTTTGTAAAAAATCGGCAAATTTTCATCGAAATGTCAAGCTTTTTACTGAGAAAATTTAGAATAATTTCGGATATATATTACAATTTTAGGGGCTTTCAATTGGCGCGGGTCGATTTTGGCGCCCTGTGGCAGCCATTTTGTTTTGGTGACATCTGTCAAATCTTTTTTTTATTATTCAGTTGTTTATGCCAAATCATCATGTCAAGTTACACGATTGAACAGCACGTTCAAATGATAAAACTTTATTATCAAAATGAGTATTCATTAACGCAAACGTTGCGCGCATTGCGCCCATTTTTCGGTAGACGTGGGGGCCCTTCCAATTTCTTATGGCTCATATTGAACCATATGGACCTAGAACCATATGGACCTAGACGCTACGTGCCACACAGCAAACGCCATTTTAATCCATTTCAACATCTACCCGCCCTTATTAAAAAACCCGTTATATGGTATGTCCGGACTGGCTGAAGCGTCATATTGAAACGTTTACAAAATGCACTATGCACCAAATCTTTGATGACTTCTTCACGTCCCCAGTTTCCTCGCTATGAAATAACTTTCTCAAATCTCCAAAAGTAATTCTCAATAGCATCTCGAATAAGCGGAGTATAGAGGGGAATATAGTGTTCTCAACTAAGAAGATTTTCTTAGTTATCACGTTGAGGAATTAGTAACTTCAAAGGGATTTCTCCCATTGGTATCAAGTGAAATAATCTCGTTTCTGAAAATTTGCGCACGGCACTAAAAAACATAGCTCCTCAGATTGGAATATTTCGAAAAATTCCATATACATATTTATGGTTCGCTGTGCTACAATGCTTGAAACATAAATTACTGAGCGAAATTTACTTCACAATGACAAGTAGTGCAATGTCGCTCTGCTGAGGCATCTATTATAAACAATCCACAACGCTTGGAGGTTATTCAAAAAGAGAAACCTCTCTTCCACGGAATGGATTGCCAACGCCATAAGTACAAAGTACATCATTAAAGAGTTGCAATGGAAGTAAGAAAAAACTTGTGGGATGATTTGTAAACGGTGTCTAAAATCTAACAGAATGACGGCGCATAGTATTTCAACGGATTTTTCGGAGATCGACAATAAGTTTGAAGAAAAGATTTTTCCCCAAAAATTTGGTAGTAGGAAATTTGAGTTTCGAAACAGCTGAATTCTGCATTTATGAGAGTTCCAAGTGAATTGTGGGAAAACTTAAGTTATTGCAAATAAAGTTGATAAAAAAGTGGGAAAAAGTAAATAAATTTATTGTTTTGAAAATTAATAAATAAATTAAGTAAATTTATTAAATTGAAACAGTTTTTCAACTAGTTATTATTTTTTAACACTTTTTTAATACTAATTAATAAAATAAAAATAAATAAAACTCTTTCAGGAAAGAATAAATATTATTACTAAAACACGCGTATATGTATAGTCCAAACACTAATACTATGTACAAAGATTAACCACATTTTTAATTGTTTAATCTCATGCTAACCTCCTTGTCGCTGCCTTTATAAAAACCTCTCGCAATTCCAGGATGTCCCTGCATAATGTACAAGTAACTCTAGTTTGGTCTGGTTGGTAGTTTTTAGCTTTTATGCTATTGAAAAGTTTAATTTCTAACATTTTGATGTAGTGCCCCGCCTCATTTTGGTGGCGAAAAATTTATTTAAAATTGCCATTACATTATCCATTTTTCTTGCATTTGTGGTGCCTACTTTTTTCCCAAAATACAATTGATCAGAAGAAAAGAAGATACATGATAGGGGAAAAATCTCCCGGGACAGAGTGGTTCTAATTGTTTGATTTTTTTACTTAATATTTTCAACCATTAGTCCTTAGTTCTTTTATTTTTGGTCTGCAGTTTTTAACATATATATATTGTAGAAATTACGACAAAAAGAAGGACACAATTTTAAGTTTGATGTGGCATTCTTTTAACACTCAGACAGATTAATTAATATATGTACTGCCGTCTACACAAAGTACAACAGTCAAACAACAAGGTGCATCTCAAGATCCCAATTTAGCACAATAATTATGAACTGTATATTTATATTAGGCACTTAATACAAAATTTGCCTGCATAATGCGTTTGTCGTGTCACAAATCTTAATTGCATTTTGTTCCTTTAAATTGTACATACATATATATTCGCAGTGATTTAAATGATATTTATGAAAGTGATTTATCTTACATTTGCATGCGTACATACACATTTACGTATGTACATATTTATCGGCAAGCAGTTTGTGTTGAATGAGTTCAGTGCCCCACCACTTAATATTATACAATTTGGCGAAAAAATAATCATACAGTTTTTTTTAGAATAATTTTTTATTAAATAAAAAACTGATTGTGTGTAATGGAAATCTTTATTTTGACCTTTACGCGCTCAATCGCTTCTCTGTTTGTATACCGCAGCTGTCTAGTTAACAAGTGTCCATTATGATTAATGTACTACTCCATTTGTAAAAATTATAAAACTTCCGATAGGGGGATTAATTTTGCGCCACCTTGTACAAGTATAGAACTTAGTTTATTATATCGTAAAAGGTTTATCTACAAACATTTACTACATTCCTGCAGGTGGGTGCAGTTTGTTAAGAATGAACTGATAATTAACACTTAAAAAGACATTCGCATGATTTAATTTTGTTTAGCTACAGTACTTGCATACGTCAAAGTACATATCGCACCCTAAATATAAAAGGGTCACAACTCAAAATTTTCCAAAACTGAGTTTTTTGCATAAATTTATTCAGAGTACACATTTCTAACTGCTGCAAATATTTCGTTCACATAACTATCTTCTTTAACTGGAAAAATACAATTATGTCTATTTTTATGTCAAGTGTGTTGCTTTTGCACGATCAACCAAAGAGAATTATTTTTAGTTGCGTTAATGGGCTCAAGAACAGCTGATTACTTTTATTACACATAAAGAGTTTTATTTTGAGTTCTGCCTCTATAACTGTAAAAAGTGATAAATTTCGTGGTATATTATTTTGCATTGTGCCTCTTTAGTTGTGAAAAGTGAGTTCAATTACGTTAGGAAACTTATAAAATTAAAACATTTTATCAGTTAAAAAGGCACAACTTAAGATAATATCACTAGTTAATTGAAAAAATTTCAGTTAAAGAGTCATTAATCAAAATTTTGTTTTATTTTCGCAAACATAATTTAAAATTGAAAAACATATAGTAGAACCTTCTTCAATGTTGTATATTTTCATGATGGAACAATATTTTCTTTAAATATTACAATAATTTTTACATAAAACGTTTTTCGTCTTTCCTGAAAATCTTAGTATTTTGAGTTGTGACCCTTTTGTATTTAGGGTGCGATATGTAGAACTCTCCAAGGAATTAGAAAATTCGAATTTAACTTAATTTTCAGGGAAATCGTATTTGCCGTACTTCATATTTTTGATGGAGGATTTTTTTACATGAAGATTCGGTTAATAACGAAGCAATCAAGTATTATTCGTGGGGTTTCTGCTTATTTTGGGCTTGGTTAAGAAGATATGTATTCCAAATGTAACCAAACACTCGTACGGGCATGAGCTAATTGGTTTAAAGGCCCAACAAGATCAGAAGCGCCTGTTAACTAGAAGCATTCGTCTTGAGGTCGAATAAAAACAACATTGAAACTAATTTTGAGTCTATCTAGCTGAATGGGACAGACATGAGACAATTGGGGTTGAGTCTTTATGTGCACTTGCAAACAGCCTCATTAACTAGTTTCTCAGAAAGTGGGGGGAGAAGAAATTCATTGAACACTGGCGAAATTCTATCGGTCAACGACAAGATAAACAGAGGAATTTCTGATAAGCTACTTTCAGTACAACAGAGTAGTCTTAAGACTTTTAAATGCAAAAATGTTTGCTGAACTTTGTGAAAATTGTTTGTTTGTTTCCAATTCTTTATTGTGTTATAAAATCTATACATTTTTAACTTAAATTTATATGAGTACACTTACATACTAAAATTCAAATAAGATAATAGTTAATGGCATTGAGTGCTCAAAGAAGAGCACAATGGTAATATCATTTCCTTATATATATGTATATTGTTGGATGAAGATATATATGAAATTCAATGGTAGATAACATAAATAAACTTATAGGGTGATCAGATTAGTACTTTTCTCACTAGGATCTTTTTGATAAATCACGCATGACTACTGTCAAACTAAATACATAATTTTTTTCAGCATTCATTGGCATTTCATCATGGAAAAAGTTACGCCTCAACAGCATTTACAAATCGTACAATTGTTTTACGAAAATCAACGCTCTGTGAAAAGTGTTCATCGCGCGCTCAGGCCAACTTATGCTGTAAAGCGATTGTGCTCATTTTTGGCTTAATAGCTCCGTCAATAAGCAAAATTGCCATATTCGGGCTGAAGAGCAACCCAAAGCGGCTCAAGAACAGCCATTACTTCCATTGAAAACAACCCTTTGAGTTGGCCTATAAGCTGGTGGCATCATCGGCCCATATTTCTTCAGAAACGAGGCTGGAACCAATGTAACAGTGAATGGCGAACGCTTTCGCACCATGATAAATGACTTTTTTATTCCGACACGACTTTTAATATCCCCGAGAGTCCCGCGTAACCTTGGCACCATTACGTTCTGCATATTGTAGCAGGTTAAACTCCTACTTATCCAGAATCGACCCCGACATACTAAACATATCGCACTTGTTACGTTAAAGCGTAACAACTCAAAAAGAAAAGGAAAAGAGTAACCACTCAAAAATTTGTTATTTTAGCGCAACTACTAAACAAATAAGAATGAAACAACCGTTATATTGTTTTTAATGATATTTTCGTGCAATTACATATTTTTTCCCTTGTAATACCTATATTATGAATATTTACGGAAACAGTTTTTCGTCTCTACTGAAAATGTTCAGATTTTGAGTTGTTACGCTTTAACGTAACAAGTGCGATATGTCCAGCATGTGAAGGCACCCCGCACGACACTAACCACCTGTTCACATGCCCTATTAAACCCTCTCATCTAACACCCCTCTCGCTCTGGACCCAACCCGTCAAAACAACTAATTCCTGGGCCTACCGTTAGATGAGCCTATCCAAGACGACCGGTGATTACGCTACACTGACAGGGCAAAGGTACTGCTACAACAACAACAACTTTTTAATTCCGGATATTGAGACCCGTTATCTCCACAACATTTGATTCCAACAAGACGGCGACGGCGCTACTTGCCATACAACCCGTGAAACAATGGATTTACTGCGTCGTCGTTTCGGTGAGTAATTTATCTCTCGTCTCGGAACAGTGGATTAGCCACCAAGATCGATTGATATCACACCTTTGGACTTTTATTTGTTGGAGTATGTAGGTCTAAATGCTTTGTGGATAAACCAGCTTCGATTGAGGCACTGGAAGCCAACATAACTAAAGATATTCATGAGATACCGACCGAAGTCCTCCAACGAGTCATTCAAAAATAGTGTTTACGGATGGCCGATTTACGACGCAGTGCGGCCAACATTTGAAAGGGATTATCTTTAAACAATAAATGTCACGAATGGTTCTACGCAAAAACAATAAAGATTGCCCAATCAATTTTAAATTCGATACCTTTAAATTGATCACCCTTTATTACTATGTAAAAATAAAAATTAATCCTGACCCCTAACTGTATTTACCTTCCTTTATTTAATGATAGAAAAGAGGAACTTTATGAAAATTAAACTTTTGAACGGTTAAAAAATAACTTTGCTCCTTCAGATTATTTATAACGTCTTTTTTTACCAATTTGTTTATATGCACCACAAAGTAGATAATTATGCATTTAATATTTCCTTCTAAGCGTATTTTAAGATTTGTACTTGTAAATAAAATCGCTTCGATTTATTATCAAACCTTTAGAACTGTACTGTGCCTTGAACAATTTAAATGTTTAACGGAACTCGTCCTACTATCGCATTTCCTATTCTCCTATTCCGTTTCCGATATATCACGCAGACGCTTTTTCGCATTAACTTATAAATTTAGATGGACATACCGTATTCACAAACTCTGCTATATTTGAAGATATCAAGTAATTTCCTTCACACCAATCCACCGGAGAGCTGCCATGTTCCCAAGCCATGATGTAAATATCAAGTATAGAACTTTGCGAAGCCAATTTGGCGGATTATTTAATCCGACACTAAAAAAATATTACGGTATTTAATCTACTTAAATTCTATAGAGTTCCACGCCGGTATTAGCTTTTTCTTTATTTACATATATTAGTGATATTATAATTTTTGCAGTTCAAGGAAGTGAACTGTAATTAATGTACACATCTGTTACGTAGCTAACAAGTTTTTCTTTTTTGTCATTACATGCGTGAAAATTTGATCAGATGGCAGACAATTGGGTTCGAATCGATTACGTTTCGATTTTTTCTTTCCTTTAACTGTATAGGATTATGTAAGGATTTACAAGCTTTTTGAATTTAGCTGGTTTTCATTCACTCAACAACACTATAACACAGCAACAAATTGTGAAAGAAGAATTGTGCTAATTTCTCTTAACACTATTTATTTGCGACTGCTTGTGGCGAGCTAAAAAGGTGCAATAGCTAGGTGTATATGAATTTTTGTCATAGACGCAAACAAAATGTAAAATAAACACCTTCGCGCAGTACGAGAAACTTTATTAAACTGTTCTCAAAACAAAACCCACTGTACAAGGGAGTATTTATACATTTTTTTCTTCAATAGATTCGCCTTGGTTTCATCTCTGGCGATAGAAGCAAAGCGAATTCGTACAAGGTGATGTTACTAGAGCAACTTGTTTGCTATTTTTCTTGCGATTAAGTAGTTGGAATCAGGACACATTGAACGGGAGGTAATAATACGTTCACATATAAGTAAATGATCTACTTTTTCCTGCTTAACTCCCAGTCCATAATTAAAAAGCAAGATTTCCCGTACAAAATTTCTCTCCCAAAATCTGAGATTATAAAATAATCCTACAATACAATACAAAATTGCGTATTCCCAAGTACCGTAACGTCAGTACAGAAAATAAACAAATAAAAATAAGAAGAAGAATATGCAGAAGTAGAAAGCCAAGACTATAGAATAAATTGTGCACACGTACATCTGCACATGCATCTATTTGCACATAACGGTATGCTTAGTTTCTATACTGACAGCGCTTAATTTTAAAATTCGTCAAAAATAAAGTAGTGCTTTTCGAAAAGGAAAATAGTTTACCAAATAAATAGAAAAGGTGCATGTAAATGCTGCTGTTGCTCCTGTGACTTCACCTTGTATAGATTTGCCTGGGAATAGTGATCGGTCTTGCCAACCTTTGGTTCCAAAATATAACAAAACTTTCTTACAACTCTAAAAGTACTAAATATATTTTAAACATAAAGCTAAAATGTAACATATAATTCGATAACACAAAATTTATTTCTTTATAACGGTTCTAAAACAAATACAAAAAACGGTACATTTTAACGGAAAAGAAAAAAGAACGTGGATCACAAATCGACATTTTTATCAATCATAGTTCAACTTTAGTGGGCTTAGCGTTGGGAACTTAAAAGGTGAAATACATAGAAGATTTCGAGTTTTTATTTATTATTTTAAACTAGTTAATAAAATATTAACAACATATTAGTTTCTGAATTAAATATAATTAACAAAAAGGTAAATGACTTCAAAAAGAGGTACGAAGCGAACGCGTTTATTGTTAATCGAATCGACTAATAAAAACACGTTCATGGCTTAATTTCAGTGCAGCCAAGTTATTCAAATTATTTCATGTTTTCAACACTACATATTAGTTCAGAAAACTAAACCATATTTTGGAGGCTTGTGGAGGTTTTCAAAAAGCACTAAGTCTAATGCTTTAAGTACGAAGTTGGCAGCTATGGTGGTGATTGCAGTGTTGTACAAATAAAAGTTTACACAAGGCGAATTCATGTAAGGTGATTAATCGGAGCAGCTGATTTACGGTTTTGTTTTTTATCAATCAATTGTTTTGCATCAATTAATTTTTTTCTTCCTACCTCAAGCACAATTTACTATAGAAGCACAAACGGTAGAATTCAAGATTGCGCCTTCCCAAGTGACGTGACGTCAGTTTTACCACGTTGCCATAGTTTCTGCATTTGGCCTATTGCCATGTATTTTACATTTATACGTAAAATCAATTTTATATAGCATATTTGGAAAAATTTAGATTTAGCTTAGGTTTTCTTAGAAATTTAGAGTTTGTTACTCAGCACGCCATCACGATTGCACCAACCATATTAGCATTTCATCGTTCGACATATACATATAGGTACTTACATTTAGTTGGCGATTACAGTCTTTAAAATAAAATAAAAGAGTTAAGACGTCGTAGATTTTATTTTGTCCAGGGGAAAAAGTTCAAACTTAATTTAATTGTCTACGCTTTTAAAGCATACAAAGTTTACAAAGAACTCACACCATGTCTTCAATAGAATTGTTTAAGTATATTGAATATATATAAATTAATTAATGTTAATGTGAAATGTCCCCCCTCTTATTTGAATATAAATTCCTGCAAAATATGTATATAATAATATATATATAGCACTAACGTAAAAATTAACTGCTTTCGTCGTTATTTTTGCCGCCCTATTTCTGGCAACACGCCATTTCGTCTATCAGCTGTTCACCAGTCCAAAGATTGACAGTGCTGCCAATTCCTTAAACGAGTTCCTGGGCGCGCTCTCATATAAAATGAGAGAATTTCGTATCTAGAATCCTATGCTTTAGTTCCAAAAACAGCTGTTAAGTAAATATATTTAGCGACGCTGATTATTTATGTTAATTGAAACTTGTATCGCATTTGTTTTCGAAAAAGAAGTATTTCTTACAAGCAATGTCATCAGCAATTTATTTAGAAAACTATCTTGACGGTGAGTAAAGAAGGCGAACATTACCACAAGTCAAAGTGTATTACCTATCAACCAGAAGCTATCATCAACTGCGGACAAATAAATCATTTCTGTGTTTTTTAGGATTGGAGTCATTGCCGACCGAATTAGAGCGCAACTTCAAATTGATGCGCAAATTAGATGATCGTGCCCAGACTGCAATGAAAAGCATCGATTCTCGGGCGAAAGAGTTCATGCACAAACTTGCGGCAAATGGAGGCTGCTCTATGGCAGACGATGAACGTAAAGAGCGTCTTATGGACATTCAAGCACTCTTTGGCAAAGCGAAGGAATACAGCGATGACAAAGTGCAGTTGGCCATTCAGACATACGAGTTGGTGGATAAACAAATACGACGTCTGGACAATGATTTAGCTCGCTTCGAGGGTGAAATACAAGAGAAAGCATCCTCTACTCGTAGCAAATCAGAAGAAGCGGTGGTAAAAAGTAAGGCGCCTTAATAACTATATTTGAAATTGATGATCCAGATAGCATTATTGCATTTTTTTAGAAGGCCGAAAGAAGACAAAGGACACAAAAACGCCGGGGAAACGAAAACGTACAGGTTCATCGGATGAAGAAGCACGAGCAAACGCCACAAATGTGACAACAAGTTGTAGTGGTGGTGGAGCTAGTGGAGGCGGGCAAGGTAGCAAAAAGAAAAGGGCGAAGGTAAATCAAGAAAAAGAAACACGCAAGGGGGGTCAAAAGGTAATCATCATATTCATTTTCATATACTCATAAAAAATAATTATTGTCTGATTGTTTTTGTGGCAGTTACTTAATTTGATTGATCCTTGCTTATATTTTTGTAAAGCTCCTTTTTTATTGAACGTTGACGATATAATTAATTTTACAAGCAGAAAAGTGTTAAGTTCGGTTGGTACCGAACTTTATATACCCGGTGCATGTTTTTAGTAAAATATCATTTATATAATGATAATATGTATAACTTAAAAATCATCATATATAAGTATACCAGATGCGAAAAAGTAGATGTTTGTATGTTTGAACATACATCAAAGACACAAGACAGAAAGACTGAACTTAGTATCTCATACAAGTATTATTATATTTGATATAGAATTGCAAAATTTACATTTGTTATAAAATTATGCGAAAAATAATAGTTCTTTTGTTTGAAAGATCTCTCTGTAACAACTACATAACATATGTATTTATATATATATATAAAATTAGCATCCTTTTGAATGTGATGTATGCAAAATGAAGTATATTTATATACTTAGTGTTATTTTTGAAGAAGCAATCTGATCTCAAAAACTAATTGCAAGTACAAGGTTTATTGTGTTATTTCACCTCTCATATGTTCATCGCATTTCATATTTGCCAAATGCCTTTGTATTTTTCTAAAGCTTTTTTATTTCTGCATTTTTGAATATAGTACTTGGATTTTTGGAATTGTGCAACTTTTTTTCTATGAACAATGATGGTATATAAAATTTCAAATATATTTCAAGAAAAATGCAGAAATTGAGGATTCTGAAAAGGAGTCATGCTTAACAGCCGCCACACATCCAAGCGATGTGCTAGATATGCCGGTGGACCCGAATGAACCTACTTATTGCTTGTGTCATCAGGTTTCCTACGGCGAAATGATTGGTTGTGATAATCCAGATGTAAGTACCTCCAATGATTTAATTACAATAAGTTACTTACTACGGTTATTTCATTTGTCTGCATTTTCTCAACTGCAGTGTCCTATCGAATGGTTCCACTTCGCTTGTGTTGGCCTCACAACAAAACCTAAAGGAAAGTGGTTTTGCCCGAAGTGTACGCAGGATAGAAAGAAGAAATAAATACGCAACAACATTCGGTTCAACAACGTTACCGGAACGACCCAGATTTATATCCGGCCAAGGACTGTCACTTCAGCAGCATTCTCCCAACATGTATGGTGAATGTTTTTGCTATAAAAACAACAACGCCATAAAATCTTCGGAGAGCGTTGTTATTTTATTACTGCTATCTTTAATACGTTTTATATAATTGAAGTATCAAAATAAGATAAAATATTTTGTATCAAAAATATTACTTTTTCACCTATTCAAAGCAATTTGTAGAATTTTAACCAACCAACTTCTTTTACCTTGTAGGATTTTGCTTTTGCAACAATAAACTATTTTTTTTATAGAAAAAATTTAAATTTCAATAAGATGCATTTTTAAAATATGAATTGTTTAAACGTTTCTTTTTTTTAGTACTTGACATTTAAAATGTCGAAGGCGATTTAAGTTGTGTTTTCTAAAGTCCTAAGGCTTAATAGGCATACTTCTCATTCAAAAAGTTTCAGTATACTTTGTAAATCTTTCGATTAAAAATTATTTTAAAGGGTGCATGTGTCAAAAAATAGTAAGAAGAAATATATGCTTTAATACTATTGAAATAAATTTTAATGGATTTGAAAAAATAAATTTCTCACATCATTATTTGTATTGAAATGGCTTGTTTTAAATCCGTCCATCAAGATGCATTTTAACCCTCCGTTGGGCACCCGGGACTGGCCAGATTGGATTTTTGACTTTGGAAGTGAATTAAATATATTTCTACTATAGTTTCCAGGTAGCTTCCTAAAATTTAATTTTCTATCGATTTATGCATATAACCTTTTAAGAAGGATCCTCGAACAGGTGTCCAACCGAAGGTTTTAAAAAAGGTCTCCGACGGAGGGTTAAGCCTATCTAAAGAATTATATCCAAATGGTAGATAATATATGTATATACAATTTGTATCCAACTGTGTAGTTTGATATAAGATGCATGACTTCTATTTACTTGTAGATTTTCAATTTCAGTGTCGTGAAAAAAAGCAAATTAAAAGTGGTCCAAAAAATGTGTGCATACTTAATCACTGAAAAAGTTAAAACAGCTAAATAAACTCATAGAAAAGACTTTGAAGAGCTTGAGCGAACTGTTAAATGATTTATGTCGGTACTTTAATTTTTTATTGGTCGAAAATAATTTAATATATGTATGGCTCTTAAGTCCGATACCATCACAGAAATGGTCATACCTATACGTCCATCTAAACGCCCAATTATCCAATATTAAGTTTCAAAATAAATCAATATTTAACCTATTTAGTAGAAAAAGAGGTTGTCTGTAAAGTCGGTGTACTGACGATAGTTTAACGTGACAACCTCATAAGAAAATACTGATGGAATGGTTGCATTTTTCAAAAGAAAATTTTAATTTTATTTGTTTGATAGATATTTTGTATGGATATAGAGAAGGAGGTAAATGGAATCGGAATGGAATTGATGAAGTTACATTTACACAAACGTAAAAAATTACGAAACATTTATCAAATTCATGAAAGATATGTTCAATTTCGATGCACAGGCGTTAATAAGTCAACAACACTAAGAGGCACCATCATCGATTTGACTTTTTCAAGACACATTACACTCGAAACACTCCTTTTCATTTTCTACTTTTCCTATCGTCCTATTCTCAACATATGTATATTAGACTATGAAAATTGCACCAAAGTATATGTATGTATGCATATATTATATTAGTATACAACATATCTTATAAGGTATGTGGTAAATATTACCATACATTTTTTCCGTCAGATAAGGAACTTTTGCATTTGGTGGTATTTGGAGGTGTGCCGCCGAGGCCGCGGCTGCCATTTGACCGATATTTCGCTCCATACGTAATTGACCCATACCAATATTATCATAATAAAGAGAAATAACAATAATTTCCTAAAAAAATTGTATTTTATTCAAATTCAACACCGGCCTTTGAAACTTAACCACCCTTTATAATAATAAATTAATAATAAAGGTAAAGATGATGATGATACAATTGGTTTTATTTTAAATTCTTCAAGTAAATCAAATTAATCATCTTCATAGAGAAATGGTTCATTACCATGCACCCAGGAAGAAGGCATATGCAAATACAAATATGTGAATTTATATACAAATGCGCATATACATACATATAAATGCTCACTCAAGTAGGAGACAGCCAGATGTCGAGCGTTGCCGAACGCGGGAGCCGATTGTGCCTCTTTGTCGTTCGTTCCGCGCTCTCGCTTGCAGTTCAAGCAAGGTAACGACGCATGAGCAAGATAACGACGTATTTTTTGGTGTGTGCAGCCGGCTACATCGAATTATAAGACGTTTCACGTCAAGAGGCGCAGAAGCGTAGACGATGACAACATCCGATGAGCGACGGTTGAAGTGTTTGAGAAAAAGATTCTGCGCAAGATTTTTGGACCTTTGCACGTTGCCAACGGCGAATATCGCAGGCGATTGAACGATGAGCTGTTTGAGCTTTACGACGTCATAGACATAGCGCAGCGAATAAATATCCAATGGCTACGCTGGCTGGGCCATGTCGTCCGAATGGATAGAAACGCTCCGGCTCTAAAAGTATTCGATGCGGAACTAGCTGGTGGCAGCAGAGGAAGAGGAAGACCTCCTCTGCGTTGGAAAGATCAGGTGGAGGACTTAGCTTCACTTGGTGTGTCCAACTGGCGCCGGTTAGCACGAGAAAGATTCGACTGGCACGCTTTGTTAAACTCGGCCAAAATCGCGTAAGCGGTTATCGCGCCAATTAAGAAGTAAAAAGGAGAGGAATTTCGCCTTCGTTATTAAATAAAATGCAGTCTTTTATAAATGCTTTATATATGTTTATATTTATTGTAATAAAGGTGAACACAATAAAGGTGAATTATATGTATTTTTATAATCAGCCATGCATATGCTTATTTCCTATGTACATACAAACTTACATATGTTGTACTTGTAGAGTAACAATAAATTCTTTTGATTCAAACTGATATTTCCCCGTTGAATATTCAAATACGCTATTTATCAACATGTGTATACAGATTGTTATATACATACATATGCATATGTGTGTATGTATATAAGCATGTGCAGGATGTCTGGTGGTAAAATTAGAAATTAAAAGCTGAATTAAAAAAATAATTACTAATGATAAAAATTTATTTCAGTAACTACTATTACAAAGAAGAGTGGTTTTTTATTTTTATTATTATTTCATCTAAATTTTGACCGTACATCGGATACATTCGTGAAATCTGGCCTCCGTGCCACTCGTTGACGAATTGAAGTCACGAACAGTATTTTTCTTAGTGCTAAGATGGTCGCTGAGTTTGTCTTATAGACTTTGGTTTTTCACAGAAGAAAAGTCCGTAGGCTTAAGATCGGGCGATCTGTTTGACAAGGATATGTCACCGTAAGAAATCACGCAGTATCGCCATAGTTTCTCTAGTCGGGTGCGGCGTGTACACCAAACAGTTACTTTGGGACTGTGAAGTGGTTATTGTAGTTTTAATAGTGGGTTCTGTGCTTTGGGTGACCAATAACGCAATTTCAATTATTTACACTTCCTTTAAATGAAAAAGGGGCTTCATCAGTTCAAAAGATGGTGTTTACCGTACGAAATCGCTCCAACAGTGTTGTGACTAAATACCTCGCACGCATAATAAAACTAACGGGATCCCCACTCATAGGCTCAGCGCTTGGGAAGAAACTTTAAACGTATAACCTTATTCTGCCATCGGACACCCTGTGTAAATATATGTGTATATGTATGTATGTACAAGCATGATACAAAATAGAAAAATTATTGCTGTGCATACATCTATACATACATATGTATATATAAATATCTTTTCTGGTTGTTCCTGATTTGCAATATACATATGTACCTATGTGTAATTTTCCCTGAGATCACCAAAAGGGGTTTTTTAAAGTGTAAACAAATAAATTAACCTTTTGTGATGCACATGGCATTTTTGCTAAACCACAACAATATCATTGAAATTAAAGTATCTGTGAATATGATAATATTAATAAAATCAGCTTTATTTAGTAGTTATTGCATTTCCATTTTAATGAATTAAATATAATGTTCATACTAAGCGTCTAAAGCGCTGAATTTTATCAAAATGTGCGCGGAGCAGATGCTTATGTATTTTAGTTAAGAGCTCTATTAGCCAAACCTTAGGCATAGCTTTACATAACTTATGCCAACCTGCCATACCAGCATCAAACGTTTCTAGCTCGCCTAAACACCACTTAACTTAGAAAACTTAGCGAGCTGTAGGTTTCAGATTTCTAAGTTATGCATTCTACGTAAATTGAGAGCCGTGAGAGAATCATGCTGCTACATCATTTGTAGCTATTTTGCATACAATTCTTCTAAATATGCCATACAAATAGATAAAACAAATGGAAACGCGTAAGACAAATCAAACAACTGAGGAATACAAAACATTGTAAAACATGCTGAGTAACAACCTCTAAGTTTCTATAAAAACTAAGTTGAGTTTAAATCTTGACTAGCAGAGCTCTAAAAGCAGACCCGATCGGGCTTTCTTGTGGCCGATTTACTGCCGATTTACTCAGTTTGAGTATGCCTACCGACAGCTTACTTCATCACCACATACCCCTTAGGTACGTCAGACACTTCAGGCATTAAGGAATCGCTTGATAATGGTACTGCACCTGGGAACAAACTCATGCTCTTAAAAATACTCGGCTGCGATGGGCAAACAATAAAATGAGTGTCCAAAAAGAATAAATTACTGCTACTCTGAAAATACGAAATATGATTTGAATGTAAGGAAGATTTCAAATATAAAAAAAAATCATTTTCACACGATTAACATCAAGAGTTAAGAATATTAATTTCTTCACAGAAAATGTGAATAAACGGATAAGTAACATTAAATATACCTCCAAATTGAAAATTTTACAAACATTTTTTTTTTTTGTTTTTTGCTCCTACAATTCAATTTTTTGAAAAATAAATAACTAGGCTGCCTCACGAAAATACGAAGCAAGTTTGAAAAAATGCTTCCTGAACCAAAGAATTTATCAAGAAAGAAGTGAAAACGGGCTAATAAAAAGTGTACTCAGAAACTGAACAACAAAAACACCTTCAGAATTCGATGCTAATCAAAATGGCTTATTTATATTGCATTTTTGGTCAAGAGTTCATAATTGTAAATAATATTAATAAAGAAAGAAAAAGAAATGCCTCTGAACTCCATATATGTGTTTAGATAGAGGAATACTGCTTACAGTGCTTCAAATAAAACACTGTTAATAATATGATTAAAATAGTTTTATAAAGCAATTCAAAGCTTTGAAACAAAACAGCTATCTAAATAGGAGTTAAAAATAGCAATAACATAGAAATATTTTACTTGCATTGATTTGCTAATTTGAGTTTTTATAATGATTAAAAAAATACATTAAATAAACATTCCCCATACATATACGAGAGATGCTGCTGGAGTGACAGTCCGGGTCGTTCCGGTAACGTAGAACCGCGTCTCGAGGGAACAATAATGAAAAATATGCTCTTATTATCTGCCTACGGAACTCGTATGGCTTGGGTATTCTACATGACTTGGCTTAAAGTAAGATACATATGTGTACATTTATTTTCATACAAATAAAACCAAAAATCTGAATTGTATATATGTACATATGTACTTTCTAAAACAGTTGCGAGTTGGCATGTAATAATTTTTATTTATTTCTTTTTTTACTTTGTACAACTAAATGTATTAATTGCATGTATATGATTCATTTTTTAATTAAAATTTTCAATTTATTATGTTACTATGTTAACTTAAAAAGGTCTCGTTAGAAATCAATATTTGCCGTGCTTAAGAAATATACAGAAAATTTTGTAATAAATCTATAACCACATAACCTATTTTCGTTTACAGAAGTTTTTTTAGTAATTAATATAACTAAAATTGATTGGATTATGCTGCGCTATGTCGGCCCCTTTCCCCCCAACAAAGGAATTCTTTCTTCTTAACAGAAAACTACTACTGTATGCTATTAGGCCTATTTTCCGGTTCCTGGTTCACGTGTGCGAAGAATTTTTCTAAACCAGCTCGTTCTGGATTCATTTGCCAAGTATTCATGATTTTGTAGTTGGAAGTTCGACATACTGAATATGTGTTGCATCTCGAGTGCTCGGTTAAAAGAGTACTGTTTCGTTGCTAGGTACATTTTTTTCAAAAATTCTGGCATTTGTTTTTGTGCCACCCATGATTTAATATTTTGAGGAATTGGCAGTCCTGGATCATCGTAATATGTTAGTATGTAGTGCACTCCTGGTTCACCGAAAGTTTTAAAAGGTTTTATAACCATCAAACTCCAGTAATCGTTAACGCGGACTTTGTTCGAGTAAACTGGATATTTGGCATGTTGTGCACCTAGACTGCATACCATCATAACATTAAGTTTGACGTCGGTCACAAAGCGACGACAATAGACATAGTCTCGGTTAGAGAAAAGTCTTGGCCATTGCATTTCCCAATAAATTAGATGCGAATTTGTATTGGGTGTTGGGTCCTCTTCTATTAATTCTAGCCGTACAGCAGTTTCATCCCATAATCGACGATATCCCAGGTCTGTCTGGACATGTAGCAGATCTTCAGCAGAGACATCATCAAAGCGCGCATACACCTTATAAGAGTACATAGCTGATCGTTCCTCCCGTCGCCAAATTGAAAACTCATCTTTGCTAAAATATGGCTCCCACTGGTTTTCATTAACACCTTCTATTACTTTGTTACCTAAAGGTGGAGGATTTGTGGGTAAATTTAGCGGACGCTGGCAGTTACGTATACTCTCTCGCCCATCTTTAAGCGATCGACACTTTTTATTACCCACTGAGCAATAACAGTATTTCATGTGCTTCTCTTTGCACAAAGAACATAATTTATTATTTGGCAACTGGTTAATAAAGTCAATATCTCGCTTGCAAAGGTCAAAATTTTTAAGGCTTAAACGTTCTTTTTCCCAATTGAATCCAGCTGCTTCACATACTGAAGTGAGTTTTAAACCCACTACTCCCACTGCACTTAGCATTATGCCTCTTATTGGCGGTTCAAACTGTTTGTGGTAGGAGCGGAGCAATCGTTGTAGCCCATTTGAACCGTATACGCGGTGGTAGAATGAAAATAACTGCTGGATTCGACGTGAACGTTGAGCTAAAATCGACTCGCATTGGTACGACCATGAGCGCAATGTAATATTAGATCGATGCTTAATGTTCAACAAAATACGACTAAACATTGTTGATTTATTCTTAGCGACTCAATTTTTGTTGTTGCTCTTTCTTTGTTGCCGGCATGTGACGCGTTTAGTTGTTTATTTTTTTAGATTTAGTTTACTGCAGTTCCATGCACTCTATACATCACACCGGTGCCGCTATATAGTATGTGGAGGCGTCCGATCGCTTGCATAACAACGCAGCAACAATTTTTATGGATATATTTCGAATTTTGTACGAGTATACTCCCCACCCGTGTCGGTACATTTAATTCACTTTTGACATTGATTGCTGAAAATCAAATCGGTTGTTTCATATATGATAGAAACAAAGTAGGAACACTGTAGTCAATAAGCTTACACAATAGTTACCAAATGATGTCTAAATATATATAATTATTGAAGAATTAACGTTGCATGTGGTACGAATTAAGGAAACAAGCATACCACCACACACGAGCTATAAAAAGTAAATTCGTGGAATGTGTGACAAAACAATAAGCACATTGAAAGTGGAGAGTATGATCAGCTGTGATTATTAAATCAACATTTTCTCACAAAACAATGTTGAAATGAAACAAAATAGGGAGATGTTAACCATAACTATAAATATTCGATCTCCATACACTACAATGCTTAGTTCGATTGAAACCAGTTGTATATATAATTGTCATATCTCGATTTTTTAAATCTTTTTCGCCATTTTTCTTTTAAGGGTCTAAAATATTTTGCGTCAACACTTATTCGAGTTTTTTGTTGCGTTTCAATAACCTTCCCACGACTATAAAGAAATTGTATCTAAGTTTTGGTACCTAAACAGCTACCAAAGCTACCAAAGACAAGTTATAGAAGTCATTAAAATATAAGGCCTCATGTATTTTTTACCAAGATTGCAAAACTACGAAGCACAGCGATAATGGTTCCACAGCGATATTTTGTGAAAGGCAGCAAGAGCAGTCTCTCTACTGAACCAACACCTACAACTCTACACCAAGCAAGAGAAGTCATATCGCCCGTCTGCTCCTGATTTCGACGAAAGATCTGATTCCAGCCATGCATAAACAGGGCACAGCAAGTAAAGTGCACAGCACCACCACAGCGCTAGACACCATAAATGCGCAGATAAACGTGTGAGATTAAAGTATACCTGAAAGTCAAAGTTGATCAAGCATCAATGATGATACGACGGTAAATAACCTCAACGACGCCTCTAGATGTCCCCGATACAACACCTATACTGTGAAGCTTATATGCTTCCTGTCAAGGAGGATAATATTATTCTCAGCACGCAGTTTCTGCTTCGGAGTTACCGCAGTAACTGCAGCAGTAGACATTTGATGGAGGCTGAGCCGTCTCCAAGACAGGAGACATACATCTATTGAATGACGAGGTCCGGAACTGTACACGAAAATATTTACAGGTAGATACCTATGAAATGAGACTTTTTTCAATTTCAAATGTTAACAAAAAATGGTTACAAATTTAATCTTCAAAATAATAGCCATCGCTAGTGACACATTTTTTTTGTATTACGAAAATCGAAGCTGTGTGGAAAGTGTTCATCTCGCGCTTAGCCCAACTTATGGTGTACATAACTTTTCAGCGATGTGGCCCATTTTTGGTTTATTGGCTTAATCAATAAGCAAAATTTCCGTATTTGGTCTGAAGAGCAACCCGAAGTCATTCAGGAACAGCCATTACATCCATTGAAAACAATTATTTGATGCGGTCTATGGGCTAGAGGAATCGTCGGCCCATATTTCTTCAAAGACGAGACTGACGCCAATGTAACGGTGAAGGGCGAACACTATCGCTCCATGATAAACGACTTTTTGATGCCAAAACTTAAAGCTTGTGATCTACACAAAATCGGGTTCCAACAAGACGGCACTAATTGCCATACAGCACGTGAAACAATGGATTTACTGTGCTATCGTTTCGGTGAGCAATTTATCTCTCCTCTCGGACCAGCGGATTGGACTTTGGACTTTTATTTGTGGGGGTATGTAAAGTGGATAAACGAACTTCGATTGAGTCATTGGAAGTTAACTTTACTGAAGTTATTCACGAGATACCGACCACGTTCCTCCAGCGAGTCATTCAAAATTGGTGTTTACGGATGAGGAATTACGACGCAGTTGCGGGCAACTTTTGAAAGGGATTATCTTTAAAAAATAAATATAAATCTCATTAATGGTTATACACAAAAATAATAAAGATTCCCCAATTAATTTTAATTTTTATTGTTTCATTTCAGTTTATAATTCGATATCTCTAAATAGATCACCTTTATTTCTCAAAAACAAAAAGATGAACGGGCTATCCTAAAAACACCTACTCCATTTCTATTCTAACTCGGCTCTGTAAACTTACAACACACACCTTAAATGTGCCTACGTAAACACAGATTTAGGCTTTCTGCTCACCCTGTAATCTCAATTCAAAAATATTGTGCATTGTTGGCAAAATTATCAACATGATTGTGAAACCACTCAAGAATTAATAATTTTCTGTGGAGGTTAATTTTTTCGCGTTTCTGCCTCTATTTGAAATGGGATTTAAAAACTTTAAAGTATCGGAGGAAGGCGTTCTTACTGAATATATGTTTCTTGGCAAAAAGGAGCGGCGAAAGTTGTAGATAAATTTGAATATTGGTGACGAATTAGAGCAACGTGTTCTAAAGTAACACAAATATAGTTGGTCACCCAAAAACCTACACAGTACTACTTAAGACATCTGAAAATAATAACATTTAGTTATTTAAAAATACGACATAGATAACACCATGGCCATGCGCCGACCCCGAATAAAAGCCACAGCGCTTTTGACAACAAAACGAAAATCACGGGATGTCAAATCGGAACAAACGTTAAAATCCGCAAGCGATGATTGCGCTGCAGACAAATCTGATGGGTTATCTAATGCTCTCGTTGAAAATGAGGGTAGCAAATCCAAAGCTTCCACTCTTTCTAATAAAGAGGACAACCAATTTCATGACGTAGCATCTCCTGTTGCCGAAACGAAAGAGCTTCAAAGTAATCAGCCCGTCACTGAAAGATCTATTGAAACTGTAAAGGGTAAAGGCGAGAGTTCGGAAAGAGATTATGGAAATTATTCAAATTGTGAAAGTAGTGCGGTTTCACAAACGGAGGTTCAATCTTCCGACAAAATCAAAACAAATGAGATTTCCAAAAACGAAAAGGTAGTAGAAAACGCCGACACTTCATTTAAATGTCCTGCTCGTGTTGAATATGTGCGAGTTAATAGCCAAGTTACTGCAAATGTCGGTGCAGAGGATGCTTTCTATACGGATATGGAAGAGAGTATATTGCAATTAGACATGCAAAAAACTGTTCCTGAAAAAGTTCCTTCTCCACTAAAGCAACAAGCGCGGCAACGAATACGACCTATCCCTTTATTTCAGAGGCGTAATAGTTTTGTCAGCACAGCAAGTCCGGTACAAGGACCATCTGAAGACATTTCAAGTCAGTATATATGTATGAACAGCAGAGAGCATATCTGAGTGTACGATATAATTTTTTTTTGTACAATTATTTCGAAATATCTATTTTTTTTTATATTCATTCTTTAATCAAAACCATATAAATCACACTTTATGCAAAATTAAAAATTTTGATTTCAGATTATTTTTTTAAATTTTGGTGTATTAAAAAAAAATTTAACTCCAAAAGCATTGTAAATATTTAATAAAAATCATATTGCACTCAGTTATGTTTGCTATTATACAAATTTAAATGAATTTATTAACAAAAATGTATCTTGTACGTATCCAGCGCTAACCGATATACAATCGCAAGACTCAACGTCAGTCCCAGAAGGAGAGATGGCAGAAACTTCAACTGCACAAAAAATAAATCCACTTACACATCGGAGAGAGCGTCACTACTCAGCTTCAATGGTTCCTTCACCGCTTTCAACAAATTCAGCTACAGGGCAGCATCATTACACACCGCACAAATTCACACCTACAATGGGGCATGGCCGCATACGCACGGAATCGAATTGTTCCGCATTTTCAGATTCATTTATAACGCCATCGAAGCTTCGTAAAAATGAAGATCATGCGAACCGTCCTAATTCCCGACGTGATTTCTCTTGCCGTATTGTGAATGGGAATCTCGACAAATCTTCGTTAAAAATGTTTGATTTAATCTATTATAATCCGGTTACCAATCCCATGGAGAAACGCACAGCGATGCCCAATATTAAAAAAGAGTGTACAGTAGACGAAAGTGATGCGAAGCAAACATTAGATACAAAAATGGAAATAAGTGATAAAACAAATACTGCAATGCCGGTGCCACAATTAAAGTTGAATGCAAATGGAGACCTGATACTCGACGAAAAAACGTTGGAAATTGAAACAACTGCAGAACAAGAGGCTCGCAAAGTTCTTGCTAACTCGTCTTTAATATTTCTCGATGAAAACACTGGCATGAACGGTTTCTATAAGCGTCAAAAACGTACCAAGGAATGGCCACCTGAAGAGACGATAAAATTTTATCGGTGTTTGCAAACGGTGGGCACTGACTTCTCACTGATGTGCCAATTATTCCCGAAACGTACGCGACGTGATCTAAAACTTAAATTTAAAAAAGAAGAACGCAGCAATTTAGCATTAATAAACAAAGCTTTGTTATATCCGAAGCTTTTTAATATCGATGATTTAAAGACTCAACTAGAGACTGAAGAACGAGAGAGGGAAGAAGCGCTTCAGCGGTGGAAGGAAATACATTCAAAAGAGGCTAAAACAATTAAAAAGGTAAAAAGAAAAAAAATGTGATTATGTACAGCTTTGCAGTTTGAAAGTTTCCTTTTCTGGGACAAGTTGGAGCAACTTTTTGCATTTTACTATTGTTGTAATTAAATACTTAGAATAGAATAGAACTAAAAGGAGGTTTGCACTTCGACATACTTGTAAAGGTATCTTGCACTCTTCTCACCACAATACCTCATACAAACCCAGTTTCCTAAGATTAAGTTGAGTTGGAATGAACGTGTGTGTCTTTCTTCTACAAGGCCGAGATTTCTACTTCTATCTATGGCATCGCATTCGAGAAGAAGGTGTGTTAGAACTACCAGCGATTGGTCGCAAAAATGACAGGATTCGGTGGACTATCTCACGTATCGGTGCAGATGACTGCGTAATTTATTCATCGGCATTCTCAGTTTGTCCTTGGGGAGGCTTATGAACTGCTTAAATTTATTTTGGCTGTGTCCACCTGCGGACCTTTCTTCCCTGCAAGTACTGTGGGTCTACCGACCCTTGCGCCTCCCTAAAGAACATCTGAGTAGCTGGGGTGATGTCCGTTCTTATCATGCGGTGTCGACAGGGGATTTTGTGCTTATCTTGGTAGCACTTTATCTCCACAGTTCAGCCCTGCTGGGATCGTCCAGCAGTAAAGTTATGGATTTGTGACCGCTCTCGTTGGCGGGTGTTGGATCTATCAGATCGGTTACTAGCTGGACCAGCATCAGATACTGTGCTCCTTGGCCAAGTATTACCCTTGCCTAAGAGCGACCGCATACATCTCTATTGGTTAAATAGCCAGTGGTTCCCGATATGCTAGGGCTCGTCATTACCGCGGGTATGTTCCGAAAGCTCGAGAGAAGGTATGGTTTTTTTTTCGGTTTTGGTGTATTCACCTTGTTCGTACAACCGTTTTCTCGATAAGGCAAGCTTTCACTGAGGTCGAGGTCTTAGTTACTCCCCAATCTCAAACCGTGTCAAACATATGATCGAAGCATCGGCTAAAAGAGCTATGCTTCCACTCGGTGATAGGATCCGTTTCAAGATTCTACTAAGCTTCTGTACCGCATTAGAGTGCCTACCTGAGCAGATTATTTAAGTACCTAAAAAAATATACAATTATAAACGTACGTATGTATTATACCATGTATATAATAATTTCACAGGTCAAAATCAACAGCAGTACAGCAGCCCGTGCACTTAAAAACGGTGATGATGTGTATGAGAATGAAAACGTTGTTAAACGTAAGCTGAGTCGGCGGTCCAACGCGTGCGAAAAGAAAAAGACTGATAGCTCTAAAAAACCCAAAATATCACAAACCCAGCACGCAAATGGTCCTCCCGATGACCCCACAACTGAACAATCAAAAAAACAAAAATCGCGACAAAAACAGAGTACATTGCATAATAACTCCGCAGAAACCGCATCAACAGAGGTAGCGCCAATGACATTGCCAACTATGCCACGCGAAATCACGCCTGTGAAACTTGAAGTAGCGAATGCTACAAACTATGCAGTCAAAGCTGAGCACCACTCCAGTCATGATAGCAACTTTTTAAACTCTCACATTCCTCAAAGTAATGTTGAAGAAAGTTCAGAAATAGCGAGCCGATTAGACCAAATCGAGGAGGAATTCTTTGGCTTTATAGCACCTACAAGTTCTGGTGTAGAGGATTATAATAAAGAAATATTAACACCAAATAATGAAACGCATACGAATATGGTAGCAGCAGAAGCTGAAAGTAAAACTTTTGTGGACCTGGATGATGGGACAGTAAATACGTTGCAAGAGGACGAAGATCCAACATTAATGGATTCAATGCCTGCTACACCTATGTCGTTTACGCATCGTGACGTAGATGAGTGTGATATTCAACAAATATTAATTGACTTGGCGCATGGTTCTTTAGTACTTGTCTCTACGCTAGACCCCGATAATGCAGATCAAGTCGTGAACGAAATTTATATGATGGACAAAACTACTGGCGAATTATGTGACAAACCCCTGGATATACCAGAGTCAATAGTACAGGGCATTTTGTCTGTGATGAGTTAATCACTATTGATTCATAATAGGATTGACCAGTGTATAAAAAAACGAATTGTGTATTATTGCATATTGGTAATGTACAAGTTTATGTCTAAATTTTATTGTTCGTTTTTATTGTTAAGCGGAGGATCAAAACAACTGATTTAAAATTATATCTGTATGGCTCTTTTATTTTTATTTATGGTTGCCTTTATGTATAAACTTTGAAATATTTATTATTTAAATAAAAAACAATCGTAATGAAACATTATTTTTTTATAGGCAGTTAAAACTTAATAAATTGATTTATTTACTCAGTAAATGAATACAATATAAAATAATTCGTATAAGCTAGGTTGTGAAGGGTGCTCAAGATAATCCCTTTTAAATGTGGGCCTCAACTGCGTCGTAATTCGGCCACCCGTAAACACCAAATTTGGATGACTCGCGGGAGAACTTCGGTCGGTATCTCATGAATAACTTTAGAAATGTTGGCTTCCAATACCTCAATCGAAGCTGGTTTATCCACAAAGCTTTTATACTTTACATAACCCCTCTAATAAAAGTCCAAAGGTGTGATATTGCTTATTGACGTGGCTATTAAGCCAAAAATGGGCATAATCGCTGTACACCATAAGTTGGCCTGAGCGCGCCATGAACACTTTTCACAGATTACAATTGTACGATTTATTAACGTTGTTGAGGCGAAAGTTTTGCCATTATGAAATGTCAATGAATTAATGAAAAGAACTATGTATTTGACTTGACAATAGAAAGGGGTAACTTCTCTTAATCAGGAAGTAGAGGGAAGACAAAGAAGATCATACTGCGACAATCTACCGGGTTTATCGTAATCAAAAACAATGATGAGTAAATTTAGCCTATACCGATTTAAAGATTTTTATGGAATTAAATAAGAATAATTTTAGAATTATCACAGGAATTCTAACGGGGTTTGAATCATCATCTTACTAACCAGGAATATACTCAAATGGAACTTGCAGGTTCTGTAGGGAGAAAGATGAGGCCACCGAACATATGCCGAGAAGGTGCCCAGCACTGATGCATAAATAACAGATTCTGCTCCGATTTGTGGTAAGCCTCTGGATTATTAACTATAGGCAGGGCAAGAAACACAGTCCCTCAGGAAAGCTTTATCATGATAGAAATGCAAGAAGCGACTACTGTTTAAAAAACTTGCATTAACTTACGAGCATTATCTTGGATATGTTCAAGGAGCGCCAGTAATTGACCGAACATAAATAAGTCCAGGTCGAGTAAAGAACATAAACCTGACTATCGTGGGAATGAAAGGACCTCCGAGTTTCCAAATGTCTTGCAAATTCGGCTCATATGCAATGATTCAACAAATTACCAACAAGGTACTTATTAATCTATGTGTTAATGATAAATATTGATTAGATCGTCAATCTGTTTTAAGACTAGCTTGTCATATTTTATTGATGTACTTTAACTAAATTATATACTCTAAATGCGTTATATCTGGTTAAAGAATATCATAATAGTAAAAACTTAACCAAATTTTATTTACTCCTTTAACTTTGATTACTGTAACTTATGTATACGCAGTTTGCCCTCATATCCAACTGTTAACAGTTCTGAAGCCCCTCGCCAAACGCCGTCTCGCACAAAACTCTCAGCCTCAACATTTGTATAAATGGTGCTGTGATCGGTCGCTTCAATTATTTTCACTATATTAGTGTCACCAATAACAGCTATTTTATTTCTGAAAAATAAATCGTATTACTATACCTGATCAGTTGACATTTCCTTACTTACCCTTTTGGCACAATTTTATGAATTGGTCTGTTTAAACATTTGGAGCTCTGAACAAATTTGTGAGGTAATCGTTTATCAACTGCATGAACAAAACCAGATTCATCGCCTAAATACACCATATTATCATTGGAAATTTCGTTGACGTCAGCCCATGCCAAATTTTTAAAGCGAGAGGGGTGATCTTCGCACAGAGCTGGGAAATATTTGGTTTGCACTTTTGTACACATACATGAAAAGAAAATGTATATGCATGGTAATACCTATTGCGGGTCTTGTTAATCTGTCATCCCAAAGTAAAGCACTATGATCCAATGAGCATGTTGCAAATATTGAAGTCTCCGTATTTGACGCGGCAACACCAGTAACTACATCAGTATGTGCATACCGAAAAGTGTGAATGGAGATAAGATCAGCACAACCTACATCCCAAACCTTACGAAATAAAATTTAAGCTAGAAAAGTTTTGCAAAGGTATTAGCGAAATATTTACTTTCAAAGCGCCATCTTTGCTGCCGGTAATTGCATGCTCCATATTCGCCTTCACATTCATGCACGTAACTGGACGCATATGCTCACATTTGTCACCTATCAAAAACATACAGTAAGGTGTTTGGGGGCTGCGCACCTCAGATTTGGTGGACCATACTTGTACACGTCCCGACCGCATTGCGACAAGGAACTGAGTGATAAAGAAATATAGAATTTAACACCAAGTATATTATATTTTGATATTTAAACTAACAATATTATCTGCAATGTATTGCAAGCAGGAAATTAGCGTTTGGCATTGCAGTTTGTAGCACGCTTTTGCTGGTTTCAACTTGGTCCCATCGCCAACATCTTCAAATCCCCAAATCGATCCTGCCCATTCACGCCCCGATAATTTATTTGTGGCTATTATTGCCTGTTGCTCTGTATTAAGAGCAATACATTCCCAAGCTTGATGCATGCGGATATGCCGATTTAATGGCCTCTTCGCGTAATCGCGCGAGTTCAGATTAGGATATTCCGTATTGCCAGCAAGATTGGTGTCATCTGGAGGCTGGTGTTGTTCCGGTGTTCTATATATCACACCATGCTTTATAGGAAACATTTTTATTTTAATACTGATTTGAACCGCCTAGTATTTATTGATGATTATAGAAATTGTTTCAAATGCCGAACTGTTTAGAGGTTATAATTACCCACAGAGCTACCATACTGAAATGAAACAGAATTACAACAAACGGCCTAAAACATACGTACGGTATACAGAATACAGAAGGTGGCGCCTTACGAAAATCGCTACTTTTTTTTCGCGGTTTTGACAACTGATAATATGTTCATATTTACTTACAGTGAAAATGCAATTCATCTACAGACGTTATCGTCTTTGCCTGTAACTCAATTATTCGCTTATCCTTTATGTCGACTATGTTGCATTCGTCTCATTTACGGAGATTCCACCTAATGTGATATTGCAAGATTTAATATTTTTTCCACTTATTTAAACAATTTTTACTTAAAATGGACAATGTTCCGAATACAGCTGACCTTATTAGAATGAGAATTTGGTTTAAACATTATAAAATATGTTTGTGTTTCTATTTCAGGAACACTAACACTCAAAATTCATTTACGCCATAAAACTAATAGAATATTACATAAAACTCGATCAAATATATTTTCTTTATTAAACAAAAAAAATTTTAGTACACCATAAAATGTAAAACAAAAAAAATATTTGTACTAAAAACAAAACATCAGTTCAGCACTAGGAGAGATTACGAGCATAATAAATTGTTTGGAAGTATTTTACTGCAGCAGTCAGTCAGTTTAATGCATCCAGCTGCAACATTGATGTCTCTGCCATTTTTTTAAGTGCTGCCTCAGGCTGCACTATGACGTATTCTACCACTGTCATTCCAATGCAGCCTTTACATTTCCACCGATGGCAGTAAAGCTCCGCCTTATCGCAAATATTTTTCTTCGTCCGCCTTCTCAAGTTAGCCCATATCTTGAAAGAAAAAATGCAATACCAATCAAAACAATAATTGGCGTTCCCAACGACAGTCGGTTCTACGTTACCGGAATGACCCGGATTTATATCCGGCCAAGGACTGTCCCTCCAGCAGCATTCCCCATATCTGTATGGGGAATGTTTATACTGCTACAATAATAACAACAATTGGAGAGTAATTATGTGCGGCATTAAATGTAAGCTTACTTTCTTCCATCTGATAGCCGTTCTTCTAGGTGAACCATGGGAGTTAATTTTCCTCCCACCGCTCCTCTACATTTTTTTCGATCCTGTCCAAACACCGTTACACCTCTGGCCAGGTCAAGATTTCTCTTCATTGCCCTGATAAAAAAAAATCAAATCAACCACTGTTCATATTACTTCGTTGCCCTCTGAACTCATATATAGTCTGAAGAACAACTGAATTAAAGAAAGTAAGTACGTGTGAAAATAATGGACTCTGCTATTCTGCTACCCAATCCTCTATGGCGTGCAGCCGAATTTACTCTCACAACATTGCTTTCAATGGCCAAACCTTGTAATCTATCATCCTTGAAGATAACCATGGCTCAATTGAAAAAAGTAAATATGTGGATCGATAGGTAAGTGAAGAGGTATACAATTTGTAGAGACATTAAAACTACGAGTGGTATTTAAGGGAAAATTAAAAAAAAAAAAACAATAATAAAAATATTTTTTTAAAATCAAGATATCTCGAAAACTTTTTTTAATTTGATAGTGTGAAAGGTCCATCTTTACAAAAAATTAGTTAAAAAAAATCTGCTTTCATTGTTTTTATCATTAAATACCTACCTTTAGATGAGCTAGACGAAGACGACCCGTGATACACCCTACACTGACGGGGCTTGTATTACTGCTACAACAACAACAACAACCGTCACAAGCGTCGTTTCTTCGACAGTCGGCCATTGACCGGGTTTTCCCAGAGGCTGCCGCCCCAGAAAATTAGCCCTACTTGAACCTCCCTTCAAGGACTTCTTTCCACTTGATATATGTATGTAGAAAAGCGAACACCAAATCGAAATTAATACAGCTGTCGATTTTTGTTTCTAAAATATTTATTTTTGTTTAACAAATGAATTAAAATCTTCACAATAAATTATCTTGCAGTTGACATTGTAATGCTTTTAAAGAGTTTCGTAACTGCTCAGTATCAGGTTTTTGATAACAGAAACTTAAACAAGTCGATACGATATCCTGCGCCTTTCCAAGGATGCGTCGTTTCGATCGATGCCATATAGAACGCATGTTCCCACATAGTAAAGTTACCACACGTATAGACGATTGCACAAGATGCCACTCGTTACCTTCATTCGCCCAAACACGTTCATTCATTGAAATCATTCTGAAGTAATATTCCATTAAAAGCTCAATATCTATATTCATGGCAACCAGCTTCTCAGGCACGATGCCTTCGGGGAAACGGAGCTGACATGACTTCAATTCAAGCTCACGAATAATAAATGCTAATGGGAAACAATGCCCAGATTCGCGGAACTCCTTTACGAGCGATTCTATCTTAGTAAACAAGCGTGTGCACCGTTCTTGTGTGGTTCCAGCACCTTCGACAGCCTTATTAATAATTTGACTCCAAACTGTTTCAATTAACAATGGATCATTGTGGTGCGAGCAGTTCAGAATAGTTAGCTTACATTCCCACAAATCAAAGGGATCGGCAAATTGCTGATAGAGCTGTGTTATATCGTACAATGTGAAATTGAGTTTCTTTATAGCTTGTAAAACGTTGTTGTCCGGCGTTCTATATGCAGAAAAAGTGTCTAGTATGCACTTTTGTACACGCGCTATTTCAAGTTTATCCTCTAGCTCTTTAAGCAAGATTCCATTGGCTATAGAAAAGCCCGAACTATCATTGCGCATACACATAACTGCCCTTGCTAGATATTCAATACGTTGATCAAGTAAGATTAATTCGCTTTCAGTGCTGGCTAAATTATCTAAAATGTTTGCAGCCTCTGCATGGCGACCATTCTTCTCATAGTACTTCCACAATAAATCGACTAAATTAAGATTTCCGGGATTATTTAGTACATTACGGCGCAAGAATTCCCCCAGACTTGGCTCAGGTAATGCCAATAACTCTGATATCATATCATGTGCCATCAACCACTGATATATAGTGATGTGAAGTAGTGGATCTTTTATTTGTATGGCCAAATTTACTAGCTTGCGTATTTGAACACTGAAACTATTTTCGCTGGTGTCACAAATTTGTCGTTGCAATTCAAACTCCTGCGTTTCATTAGCATTACAATAATTTTGATATATAGTATCCAACATCAAACGGACCTCTTTGTAACATGTCATGCGGACTGAATATGCGGCATATCCCTCCGTATCTTCGGTGGGCTCATCACTGTTGTAATATCGTATACCAAGTTCTTCTGGGTCGGTTTTAGCTGCACATGTTGCTGTTAATTCTATAACCCCTTCGCCAAAGCCGGCTATAGAAAATTGCTGGCATATGTTTTGTAGAGGCAAATTTGGCGCAGCATCTTTGCAGAGTTGTAAAGCTGTACGCAGTTTTTCATTCTTTGCATCAGATGCTTCACAACTTTTAGCAGACAACAATATTTCAGTAGCCTTAAAGGTGACAGCATCTTCATGGCGATATAAGTTGGGACAAACTTCCCTCAATTTAGCAGAAATGATGCTAACACTCGCATTATCTTTAAGATATGAATTAATTAGCGCAGCTATTAGTAAAGCACAGGATTCAGTACGGGTAAGAGTGAGATCGCGAAATGTGGACGAACTCAAAATTGTCTGTTCTTCTTTTGCTAATTGGGTTGACAGCACTTGAAACTGATGCTCACATAGGATTTTCCACAGTGATAGTATTTCGCAAACATGTTTAACCAATTGATACAAAGCGCTTAGGGATTGTTTCTCTTCCGTTTGTGCTTGCTCGGTGGCATTCCGTTGATCGTGGGTTGTCAGCTGGTTGTGAGATGGGAGTACATGACTAAAACCATTTGAAATAGTTGTTTGAGCCGAATACATATTACGTGTCATACCAGAACTTTCATTCACGATATAAGCATCCATAAAAACCTTGAGCGAAAATAAGTCTTCAAGTATTAATGTACAATCGCACTGGGTTAATGTGCTGCATAAATTCGAGTCAACGCAACGTTTTTTCCAAATGGGACGAAGTAAACGTGCAACGTACAAATACAATCCGTCATGCTTGGCAGAATATATGACCGTGGAATAGTCATTGACGATCAAACCACCATCGTGTCCAGCATCTTGACCTGATATAGGACTCAACGGGTACTGTGACTGCTGCATTGAATGTGAAATCTGTGGCGAACGCGGCATTTGCATACCCCCACCAGCAGTATGTGGCATAGGAGTAGAAACAAACATTTGTGGTGTACTACGGTCAATACCTTGGTGGCCTACATTTAATGAAGGATGCATTGGATTTATCTTTGACGTAGCACCCTGTGTATTTGCAAGCATCTGGTAGTGATAATAAGGCTCACCGCCGTATAGAAGAAATGCCTGCGCAGCCCATAACGCCAAATCTGTATTGCGAAATTGATCCGCACAAGCTATAAGTAAAGAAGTTGAACACGCCTCGCATTCCGTTTGTATTTGAAAGAAAGCTTTCACAGCTTCATTATGAGGGCCATTGTAGGTGGTAAGCAACTGCTGAAGTATATCCACAGGCTTTAATAAAGCAATAATATGAGCGCCTTGATTAGTCAACAATACAACCTTTTTCGGTTTTTTTGCTTTACGTAAAATTGAGTTTAGTTTAGATTCACATTTATCCCGAACTTCAGCTAGACTCCAAACAATTCCGTCTAAGTTAAGCATTGCTGTTGCTTCTGCCAAATATGGGCGACTCAGAAAAGGTGCTGAACTTATAGACCATAAATGATCTTGGTCTTGTTGCGATGTAGAAATTAATAGTAGAGTGCCTTCGCTATAATATGCAGAGTGAACCTGCTTCGGTTTGTTTATGGTTGTATTTGGTGTATAGCCGGGGGGAAGACGAACATGATATAAATATAATCCTTGAGGCTTGCTATAGTCTTGAGCCGATTGTGTGGAAACCAGACCTGGAGTACCGGTAGATGAAAAGCTTGTGGAAGTCTGCTTCTGTAGAGTTTGAGAATATTGTGTTTGTTGCATTTGTTGGTTAGCACTTAAAGTTGAACTCAGAGGTCTAGTAGCAAAAAATAATCGTACACCGCTTTGTGTAATGGCAAGTAGATTTAAATTTAAGCTATCATCACTAGATAAAGGACAAATTGATTTAATTTTGTTAAATATGGAATTGTCAACTGTTTTTAAAATACTACTTGCACGCTGCACAACTTCGTTCTGCGATACCCGCGCAAATCGACGCGTACTGCCAGAGTCCGCACCAATATTCCAGGCCTCTATAGACCCTTTCTCCGTTAATACATATAGAAGTTGCCTATTGTCATCGATTACGATATTAACGATTGGATCATTATCAGTAAAGAGTTTCAGAAAACTAGGAACCATGGCGGACACAACACTTTGAGAGTGATTAATTTTTTTGCAACGCTTTCCGAACCAACTAGAATCTGCATGATAATCGATTTCATAAAGGCAACCATCCCGTCCACCAAGGAAAATACGTCCATTCTGACTACATTGTACAACATTAATAGCGACATTATCAGAATTTAGTATGAATATTGGCTTATTCATTAGTTGCATTTCTTCGAAAGTTGTGGTGCTTTGCATGTTTCGCATGGGGGATGAAATAATTTTGGTGGTATCACCAAATGTTACGCCCAATACAATAATTTCAATTGGCGTTGTCAAAATTAATAAATATTTCACATCGTTAATGAATACACCAGCTTTAGGCTTCGCCAAGCCCACGCTGACAATTAAATGATTTAGTCCATCGTAGTACGCAACATCACGCGCTTGCTCATAAGTCCAAATATAAATTTCAGAGTCAATAGTCAACCACGCTCTACCGATTTCGGGAAACAATCCCATCATACAATGGCACTTTATATGCTTGAAATGCTCTAAAATCTCTGCTGGGATTGGAATTTTATTGACTGTGTGCACTTGCATCG
Organism: Anastrepha obliqua; assembly: GCF_027943255.1. Lineage (NCBI taxonomy): Eukaryota > Metazoa > Arthropoda > Insecta > Diptera > Tephritidae > Anastrepha > Anastrepha obliqua. The sequence continues at coordinate 50,969,197 of NC_072896.1, forward strand.
CAGACTTAGGGCCCAATGATAAACTAGAGATGTTTTGATAATCATAGTCATTCAGTCCACTGGCTGTGGCGAAACCGTGCTGAGCTACTCCAGTGAGATTAATTTTCACATCTAGCAACCCCGGCGATGAACTGTCTCGTATATCCATTCGCTCTAATATGTTACCAGCCATGTCCAGGAAATCAGATGAGTTTATTGACGGCATTTTAGCTTAAACTAATTTATATCACAATTATAAATGATTAAATTTAATATTATTTAGAATTACTTACTTAGTTCTCATGCACCTAATGTGTCGAGGTCTGGGATGCGTGTTGTTCCCGCGTGCAAACAAAGCACTTACGAAAGGTAGAAAGTTGGGTCGCTACGCACCGGCTTCACAGAGATGTTTTCTTTAATAGTATTACTAGTTATTCTTAAATTAATATGTATAAACTTTTCTCAAAGCCAACCCTTTTTTAATTTTACTATACCAAACATTCACACCCGTTTTGCCGCGAATGTTAAAAATGTCTTCACACCGGCTAAAAATCTAATAAGCGATCATAAATATATAAACCAAGGTTGCTTTTATAATTGTCTATTGTGAACGAGTGATTACAAAATGCTGAGGTCAAGGCGAATTCAAATAAGGTGACGATTCTATATCCGTTGATTTGTTTTATTTTTTGGTGCGATTTGATGGTTTGAATGTCAAAGTGATGTTTTTTTGTTTCACTGTTTACTTTCTAATTGAAATTTGGACATTCAAACCACAAAATCGCAAAAATACAAATCAGCAGATATTGAATCCACCTTGTGTAAATTCGCCTTGGCTATTTTAAGGGTATTGTTTTTATTAGCTCTTCAGCGGGAATGGAAATAAATCAGAATTTGACAGAATCGGCGGTTTATGGCGTGGTCAACACGGAAAGTAAACAAGTTACTTGTTTTAAAATTTGTTTAGTAAAATATTAAACATTATTACAGCCTCCAAATGCAGTTTTTTTCTCGCTTTCTATTTGCTCTCGCTCATTTTTCTGCATCACTTCTTTCACCCCTGGGATGGCACAATCTATCATTCTTGAAAAAAATCCTTTTTGACAGATAATTTCTGACATTAACGTTTGAGTATGTTTTCGGGCTTTTGGCTTCGGCAATAACGCGTCGAATGTTAGCTTCCAAATATTCAATTACTTCTGGTTCATTAGTTAGGTATGCGACTTTGCATATTCCCGGAGAAAGTACTCCAAAGGAATCACGCGACCGATTACTTTTTCTGAATAATATATTGTTTCAACTATACCTTGTAAATTATCAATGCGAACGAAAGCATGATTTTCAAAATAAATTTCAATAATTTGCATACGTTGGTCTGGCCTGAAATGCTTCTCAAAATGGTTTATATTACCGCATGTAAGAACAAAACAGATGTTTCTATCGTGACAGCAAATCTTATATGTATTGTGTTGTGTATAAAGAGATATGTATGCTTAACATTGGCTCAATTAATTTAATATTAATTAATTCGGCATTGTAAAAAAACCCCACCGATAACAATCTGCGCGATATAAAATTGTTCTCCTTTGAACATATATAATTTACACCAAAATTAGAAAATTGGGTACTTTTTTGCATTCCGGTTTCTACTCACAAACAAAACACAAGCTATCACCGAATTTGTTGCCGTGTGTGAGTCCGTTCACTGTGACAGACCTTTTAATCCCTTCAAATTGCAAACTAACCTCAAATAAATTGGTGGTGTAGGAAAATCGGTGTTATAGAAAAATAAACAATCCAGTTTATAATGGAGCTGTCAGAATGAATTCGATTGGGCCCATTGTAGCCTAAAGTATTATATTTCACTGGCATTTCGCATAAAATGCCACAATGAAATCGTTGTTGTAAACAAAGATGTTCTTTTTGATTCAGCTCTAAGTCAAGTGCGGTGTCGAAAAGGAAGCAATGGATTAATTTTGACGAGCCTATAAGTCTGAACGCATTTATTTTTCCCTTTCCCGGTAACGTAACCGATTAAAATGATTTTTTTAATGTTCGTGTTATACTTAATAATTGAAAAACATCGAAATAAACAATTAAGTAGAAAAGTGAATGACAAACAGCTGATGCAATAGTAACATGTATGCAACATGCAACTCGGTACTAGTTTTTTCGGCATTCAGGTACTCATTTTACAAAATGCATGGAAAGCTTTCCTAAATACCGAATTTAAACTCTGCTGCACTAAGTGTGAATACTCCTATTACATTTTTATTTACTTATACATAGGTTTTAATATATTTCACGTAATATTACAAGCACTATTCCCGTAAAGACCTTTTAGAGTTGTAGTATTAAAATTTAACCTGTAAAACAAAAACAACCATTTTACAACTTTCCGAGTACGATAGTTCCTTTTCATTTCCCTAAGACATTATGTACACTTTTGTGGTGAAAATTCATCTTCTAGTATTTATTGACAATCTAGAACAAATGTTCTTATTTTTTCTGTTATGATTAATTATTTAGTCATTTAGCATCTATTCATTCACCCATTTTTTTTTTTGGCTTACATTTTTGCAAACGAGATCCTTTAGTGAATGATTGCACAATATTTTTGCTTTATTAATAACTAAAAGTTTACGCAGGCTAGCAACACAGTGCAGAGCTGCATCTGGAATTTGAATTTTTGTATTGCTACAAATAAAATACAATACATCCAGAAGTATTGGTGATGTAAAAGGAAAATATAATTGCATGAGCTTATACTTTTATAAAATATTAAATTATAAATATAATTATGAACACGTTTGTAGCTATAGGTTTACATTCTTCAAAAATGCCAAATGAATACTCATAATAACTGTAAAAGGATTCGCCGTGCATAAAATATTGCATTCATAATTTCGCAATTTCTTTTATTTAAAACATAATATAATTCTGCAAAATTAATTAATACTAATTATAAAATACATACACATGCATACTTTTCTCTTTTGGTCGTTTAAAATTAACAGCTTTAGGTTTTCAGTACAGCCACTATATATCTGCATTTGTTTATTGATAAACATTTTTTATAAAGTTTTCGGTTTTTCAATTAGTAGTTAGTTGTAGTTTTAGGTTTGAAAGATTCATGAAAAACTCCAGATTTTAACCAATCAGTGAAAATATGTTCTCGAGTTTTGAATTGAGACGCATACATATTTTTTCGAAAATTTCGGAAAGCAAAAGTTTATGATAGTTTTGAAGTGAAACTTTTTTAGTGGCACGAATTTAAAAACAATAAATCTCATTAAGTTATTTGTGAAAAATTTTACGGTAATATGTATATATACTATACATATATGCTTAATACACGTTAGCGCCGTGGCCCTACAAATCCACTTAAATTACGAAAAGCAAATGGACGCTATAAACAAAGTTCACGTTGCTTAATATTACCTACTATGCAAAAAATAGGCAACCAAGGCACATTAAATAATGAGGAAGTGACTTCAACATTGCACCTGAAGGGTTAATTCTTAACCTTTTGACCATGACACATTAATTATTGGGTAGTTTCACTTCTTCTTATTCGCCATGTTAGCTATCTGAAAGAAACGGTGTATCTTTTTTTTTTATGGGACCAACTTATTTTAAAAAATCCACCTATTTGTCCAAAGAAAGGCCAAACGTATCAGTTGAGAAATTTTTAATAAAATTTGAATAATTTTCATCATAAAAAATTAGCTGCTGCTTTCCTAGATATTGCAAAATGCTGAATATCTGTAAAGAGGCAGCTATGAAGCGACTTAAATTTCCTATTCCTGGGGTAAAGCTTAAGAGCAAAGCACTCTCTCAACCTCCATCAGAAGCAACTCCTACTGTTTCATGAGCTCCACCAGGAGGGCCTAGAATGCATCACGTCACCCCAACTAACTAAATTGAGGGTTTGCCTAGTAAGACTGACTTGGTTGCGAAAAAATCACCCTGATAAGTGCTCTACAAGATATATCCCCCATTTTGCTGATATCTGATCAATTTGACGAATTTAGCTATCTAACTGAAGGAGTTATAGTACAAAACCTGATATCTGAGTCAATCAGAATATATTTGCAATTTCAATATTGTAACAGTGGCAACATTGCATGTTCTTCAATAGACCCGGTTAATAATAATAATTTTGAAGTGAAACTACCTTCTAAAAATTATTGTATCATCCATCACCCATTACAAATCGTAGTTTTAATTTTTTCATTTCAATTTAAAATTGTGAGCTGTCCGACTGATTTTAAATAATAAAATGAAAGGGAGTTGCGAACTGTGCGATGTGTGAGGGTTCAATACATAGCTGAATTTATTATATGAAAATTAAACATTAGCGAATATGACTATAAAATCTCCTCCTCGTTTCCACGACAGTCGGTTCTACGTTACCGAAACGACTCGGATTTATATCCGGCCAAGGACTGTCACTCCAGCAGCATTCCCCGTATGTAAGTATGGGGAATGTTTATGCTGATACAACAACAACAACAAGAAAATATCCTTCTCTTTTAAAGTGACAAAAATGGAAGTCATTTCTAATAAATTTAATGGGACAAAAAAAAAACTAAAAGTATTTAAAAGTTAAGTTCTGATGTAAATTTAGAAGAAAACACCAAAAGAGATAGAACCAAAAATTTACTCATCAGCTAGTAATATTTGTTTTTTTTCTGCTTGTAAAATTTTATTTAGTGGCCGACCAAAGATTTTTAGAGAAAGTCATTTTTCTTATTTGAAAGTCATTTTCTTATTAAGATGAAGCTTATTAATTGGTTTACACATTATCTTATATGACTTTGAAGTGTTAGTGTCGAATGCTTTGACAAAAAAATGTGTGTAAAAAAGTGCATAAAATCGGTAAGTAACACAGGTCGATATAAAATTTTACCAGAAACTAGAGTAGACGTGCAGAATTAAAATCCAGAGTTATGATTACGCTCAAAGTACAAAACACGGCCTGTATTTTAGGTTATGTATATCACTGACTTTCTTTTACGTAATATCACGACTTTTCTTTTTCTTACATATACCGTAGAGTTTGCTCCAATATCATTTTTCCCCGAGATAGCGCATTTAAAAATTTTTCAATATTTAAAAATCTACTAATGACCTCGAAGACATAAAACAGTCGATTATTAGATTTATTAAAACAAAACTATACTCTAGTTTCTGGTAAAATTATTTAGCTTAACTTGGTCGGCCCGTGTAATTAATTATAATGCTACGACTTTTTGATTTTCTGGAGGCTGTTAATTCCTTCAAATGTTTCCATATGCAAGACCACAGACAATAATATCAATGAAAAGGATTCTTTTTACAGAGTGATGTAATCAAATCACCTGTTACAAAATAACTGAAAATATGTAGTAATACAGGGACGGATAAATGTATTAAACTTTGAGTGCAAATTTAAAAATATTTATCAAATTAGTTATAAATATATTTTTGACTAACTTAACGCTTAAATCTGTACGAACACTTTGCAAATGTGCCTTTTTAAAAATATTAATGCTAGTGCATCGTACATGCATTTGTACATACATACATCCATACTTTTATATGCGCTTGCAATTCCGAGGTTAACTTCCGCTTTTTTCTACAATACAAGCTACTTAGAATCAAGATTCAAATCCTCTATAATATAGGAATCATTGCGATAATATATATATACTCATGTACATATATAATACATATACATTTGTGGTAAGGTGTGCCAACACAGTTACTCGGCACTTCTAACGAATATATCGCCGGCATTAGTTAAAAACGTCCAAAATCGCATTTTTCAGAAGCTCAAATATGCCTTCATATAAACATTCAACAACAACCAAAATATTAACTTACTAGCTTCTTTAAAAGTCCCTAATACATTTCATAAAACGAAATGTTGTTTGCATGTTCAAACTCAAAAATATATATATGCACTCGTATATACATGTAATTGACGCGTACATCTTTCGTTAGGTGTGCAGCCGAGCTTCTCCTTTAATTTTAAGTGCGCGGTTTGATATTGTCCTACAAATGGACAAATGGTTTTTTGCCGCCTCCGAACGGTAGCTTTCTTAAGACAAAAATGCTTTTAGGGCCATTACCTGCTGACGGGGCGACCGCCCGAGAATAAATCCGTTTCGATTATTAGACGTTTCATGCCCATAGTAGGTTTCGAACTGCCGTATGGCATTCTCGCACAAGCTTCTATATTCGACGGGAACCTCGGCCAACGAAATCTATGTACATACATAAATAAAATTGGATGGATGTGTGTACATATGTTGCCTATAGACTGCGAAACCTCTGAGCCGAATCATTACTGAGCTGTGAGCATGCTAATGATTGTTTATAAGTTTTTTTGGACTCAACTCACATTCAAAATATATTTTGGTTACGTGAGAATAAATGCTTTTACAATAAAATAAAATAGATCCGCTTTACTAAATGGCGCCAGGATGGAAATTTGTATTTTATTTTTGCAAAGCGGGCCGAGCTCTTTCTGGTTTAATATACAACTTTTTGACGGCGATATATAATTTTTATACCGGCAATTATGAGAATTTGTAAACTGTTATTGTTATGGTAGTTGCAATAAAATAAAAGTCTGTATACCATTTTGGAGTATGTTGCTCAATTGAAATTTTATACTGTCCTTAAATTTGAGCTTTTGCTAATTTCCTCTGTACAAAGGCCTTGACCATATCGATATCACTGGCTTGGCAGGTGTGCCGAGTGTAGAGTATTAGATAGATAATACTTGAACTGGAGCTAAATGAAGACAAACACCTATGAACATTTACACGCTGTTTGCAGCGAATACCGCAAGTTACGACGTAGAAATTGATAGTAAATGTACTGAATATGATAGCTGCCAATGACTGCAGATAAAGGAAAAGGGAATCCCATTTACAAAATATTGACTTAATGCAGAGACTACGAATATGCCGACCGATCTGTTGTTCTATAGTCGTCTGTACTCATGTATGTCTACATGTACATATATTTTTAACCTTAACTACATTTTTAAAATCTATATTCGTCAAATTAATTATTTACTGATTCACCTCTATTCAGCTGCACAAGTTTAAGTGTTGCTTCTACTATTATTGCTTTCGCTTGTGGATTGACTAGTACTGCTACTAAAACTACTGCAACAACTATTTTGAGTTGCTTTTGTGCCAAAATTACCAAGTCCAATAGCATCTACAGATGCCTTATTCACGTTTGTGCCATCCTTACTTCGCGCTTGGTCAATAAGTTCAGCAGCTATTTCATAAAATAGGCGCTCGACGTTCTCCGCCTCTTTGGCTGAAGTCTCCAGAAAATACATATCATGCTGTTTGGCGAATTCTTCTCCAATTTGCGTTGGTATTTCACGATCATCGCGATCGGTTTTATTGCCGACAAGGATTTTTAAAACTTTTGAATTTGCATACTCCTGTATTTCGCGTAGCCAGTCAGGTAAACAATCAAATGTCGGCTGGCAACTTATGTCATATACAAGGATTAATGCATGAGCAGATCGGTAATAACTTTGAGTTATAGAACGAAAACGCTCCTGGCCAGCAGTGTCCCATATTTGAAGCTAAGTATAAATTTAAAAAATTATGTTAATGATTATTTATTATTTATCGTACTATCCATATTTTACCTTAATCTTTTCACCTTCAACTTCCACAGTTTTAATCATAAAGTCAACACCTATAGTTGCTCCTTGACCGGGGGGAAATAAGCCTTGTGTGAATCGCCGCACCAAGCAAGTTTTTCCGACGCCCGCATTCCCAACAAGCACAATTTTGAAAAGGAATTTGTAATCCTCCATTTATGCACAAATTGTTTTCCACTTTTACTAAAAACAAGTAAAAAGTGAAGTGAATTAAAAATATAACAAGTTTTTTATGAATTAGAAAGTTATATTATATTAAATAAAAAAATTTTAATATTGCATTGTTATTGTTGTATCATATTACAGATCGCTGCTTAGCGTCATCGTCATCAGCCTCACCTAACAATAGGCCCAGAACATGGGCTGTTTCGACGACTTGATACCAAGATAGGTGGTCAGGGTTTAGACAAGCATGGAAAGCAGTAGTACCTTGAGGCGTTCGCCACAGGGCACCAAAGGTATTAAGGTAAATAGTTGAGCATTAAAAAATGAGATAATACACTGGACTGGACTGGGCGGACTTGTAGGCCGCCGTAGCCGAATGGGTTGGTGCGTGACTACCATTCGGAATTCAGAGAGAACGTAAGTTAAAATCTCGGTGAAAAACCAAAATGAAGAAAAAGTTTTTTCTAATAGCGGTCGCCCCTCGGCAGGCAATGGCAAACCTCCGAGTGTATTTCTGCCATGAAAAAGCTCCTCATAAAAAATACACAAATAGGAGGAAGGAGTATATAAAAATTAAATGCAAAAATCATAGTAAAGCAAAAATTAAAAAAGCTCACTAGAAAATTTGAACTATAGTTAAATTTATTAATTTGATGAACACATTTACATACATGTATGTATATATTTTTATTCTGCTTCTATCGAACGATATCTGCAGGAGCAGACGCAGTTTCGATGCAACCGCTTTTTGCAATATCGCAGCGCTAGTTATTTAAACTTTCGTGTTCAATTCAAAGCAAAACAAATATTTGTGTATGATGACTGAATACGAATGGTGGTTGTATTGCTGTTGTTGTAACAACATAAACATTCCCTTCAAATGCTGCCGAAGTGACTATTCTTGACCTGATGTAAATCAAGGTCATCCCGGTAACGTAGAACCGACTGTCGTGGGAGATTTATTTTGTGACTGAGGTAGCGGAGTTTTATTTGTGACAAACCGATAAAAGCTTCTGAGTTCAAAACCTACGGTGCACAAAAACCCCACTTGCCCACAATTAGCAGGCAGTTCTGCTATAAAAAACTTCTCCCCATTCAACTTCATCGAATGTTAAGTATTACCTTTAAAGCTGTCCCTCATATGTTTTGCAAATAAATCTTAACCCTTCTGCAGTAATCCCCTAATCCCCCACACGAAAAAAGGGCACGGCAAGCTTGCATTAAAAGAACTTCTTTGAAAAAAAGTTCCACCTTAGCTTAAGAGTTGTACGAAACATGGAAGCAACGGATCTTTATTAATAACAAGTGTCTAACCGAATATCTACATTTATGAGTTACTAAACCGTTGTTATACCCTACAACACAGATTATGGTTCCCTCATAAGCTTTAGGAAACTATCTCAAATGTTATGTCCCTCAGGCAAGCAAGAGGTACATCTTATCATTTTTCTAATTTTCAAGTCACTAGTTAATACAAAATTTTGTTGTTTGCCTTTATAATTTGCCTTAATGCAAATAACTGACCGCGGCGTTTATTATTTTTTAAATAGGTACAATTTTTATTTAATTATTACGCTCAGAAATAATGTGGACAGCATAGCTTAACGTTTTCACATGTATTGTTGCAAGATTCATATCCACTCGACAGCTGTCCTAAGGTAAATTGGAGAGCGTTATTTTTTTAGGACTTTTCTGGGGGCACTGACGCAAGAAGTTCTACGTTGAAATATTGTGGATGGCTGTCGCAAAAATATTGCCACTGAAATATGCGTTTTTACTTTCTAATATACATATGACATCATGACTTGGGACACTTTTCCTAAATACATACAATGTTCATATGCAACAAAGGCACATTAGATGATCAATATTACGTCCCACCCGTCTAATGATGTTTAAATAGCTCACAAACATGGAAATTTAGGCAATTTTTGTTTTTGCAATACTCACCTGGCCCTGCGTATTAGTTGAAACTGGTGACTCAACTATTTTTCTTTCACGCCCGAAATTATATTGTAAGCCCTTTTTTAATAAAGAATTGTTTCTTTAGTTTTCTTTTTAGCGAGAATATCACCACTGTGTGCACTAATTAACTTTTTTATAAAATCTTTAAAATAATTATCAAAACCTTGCAAATTAGAGGATGTAAACAAACAGTGAAACCTTTGTAAATAAACTACTGACTATATACACGTAAGACTTCAGAAATTTAAAAACTTTATAAGTTATTGTTCAACCATGTTAACATTTCTTGCTTTTTAAATTACACTAAACAAATCTTTGTTGGTAATTTATTGCAAAACGTATTCAAGATTTTGGAGTACCACCTAATATGTTAAAATAAAATTTACGTTGCGTACTAATGTGAGTGATGCTATTTACCAAATGTACATATGTACCTACATGATTTCGCAGCTTTGCTGACCAGCCCTCGTGAATTTACTGTAAGTGGTGGCTGCGTTCACTGTGACGTTCACTGTAATGTTCACGACATTAATTTAATTTATGAGCTATTCGCAATAGGTACCAACTATTGGAGACTATGTATTGCGAAGAAAAGCAAAAGAGATAATTTGCTAACTGCTGGCCATGACGTCACATTTTTGATGTTTGTTGTAATAATTTCAATCTAAATTACTTGATAAAAAGAGATAAATAAAAATATACCAATCATGAAAAAAACACTAAACAAAATAAGGTAGAAGTGAAAAACGAAACAGAAAAAGTAAACTGAGTTCGTCTTGTAGGGACGCGATAAAGTAAAAAGGAAAACAAAAAAAAAACCTTTTTATCACAAAAGCGCCCCTCAATTAATAGATTTCAATGATTCAATAACGTAATTACAAACACTTAAGAGTGGTTTATACGGTTTAACTTTCACAAACGATTTGTGGAATTTGAAAATGTTGTCTATCCATGTTTGTCACATTCAACGTATAAACAACAAAATTTAAATTTAAATTTCTTTTGAAGACGGCTTTATAAATGTACATTTGCACACATCGCGTTGACGATGCTTATGGGCCAGCCCAATAGAGATGGATTTTTCTACATTATAAGTAATCAAAAAGACGTAGCGAAACGCAACACGTTGAAGATTTGGTGGAACGCAAACCAACAAAACAAAACTGTACGATCATTTCAATTGCGTGAATATTTATGCAATGACGGTGAATAAAAATGAATGAAAATTGGGCTGTCAAACTACCATACTGACAATTCAGCATATTTATCAAGCTATGTATATTTATTTTTTGCTCTTCAATATGGATACCGGTAATATATTGTCTGGCATAAATATCAAGATATATAAACTCTTGTCTGGGGATATGTGGGCTTTACCTGTTTAACTACAGTTTCATTTAAAGCTTTTCAAACGGATCAAAATTAGATTCCAATAGGAGCTATTTTTACACAATGATTTTTAAATTGCTGCCACATACGAGTTCTCAGAAATAATTGGAATTGCCACATACAAAGTAAGGAACAGGCAATTCGATTAGCAACGGAACACAAATTGTTTGAATATCGCTCGTGTGACTCTCATATAAGAGTTGCGCTGCGAGTTTTTTTTATTATTTTCTTACAGTTTATTATAAACACATTAGGTAATTTATCGATACTGTCGAGACTCGTATTGCTTTGCGTCGTATATTATTCGTTCAACTTCGTCTCTCGATAAGAAAAACAGAAATTTCCATGCTTTTTCGTTTGTTCGCAGTAAAGTTTATACTTTATTTACGGTTTAAGGCTAGCAAGAAGTATTCTGTATAAATATAGAATTACATCAAACATAAACAACAGAAATAAAATTCCTTTTTTACGAAATAGGAATTGAGAAGTTTTCATATCCGTGATTAAAAGGAAGAACTGAGAATCAGGCACCTTAGCAAACAACATGGCCGAGGATTTCGATGTGGAAGCTATGCTGGAGGCCCCATACATGAAACATGTAAGTTTATATAGCAAAGCAGTATAGATCCCAATTGCGTTTGAAAAACTAATATATCAATCATGCCAAGAATGTAAAAAGTGGTTTCCAGAAAAAATTTCCATAAACATGTATATTAAATATTAAAAGTTTTCGGGTAAGATTCTTCTATGCATTGATTTGCGTTGCTGTGCCATATTAAATAACGTTGTATTTTCTTAAAGTGCGTACACGTCAATTAACATTCTACGAAGAGTAACTTAAAACATCTACATTGATTCACAAGGTCCAATTATTCCATATATGCACTTATTTGTACATGAAAATGTATGGACAAGTTCGCATGTTCTACTAACGTGATATCAACCGAATTTTCACATTTGAGGATTCTTAAAAATGTATGATACAAACACTGAGGAAAAAGTACTAGTGCAGGTGAATTAGTGACGAACGGGGATTCGTGTTTATTAAAATTGTTTTAAAAACATCTTTTGAAAGGAAAATATATTAAACAAGGAACAAGAAAGGAAAACATTAGAATTTCTTGGTTTTAGGCAGGGTACATAGGGAGCGGGCAGCAAATCTTCGATAAGAAATGTATATTTTTCAATCTGAACGCACATAGTAAAGAACATGGCGTAGCTCTTTTTTATGACTCTTTTACGTTGCCTCATAACTACAATGCAGGAGAGATATTGTTTCCGTTTTTAAAATAGATATATCTGAATCTATGTATATATAATGTGCGCAATTTTTGTGAATGCTATTGCACATCTACAGGCTCAACACTTTAATTTGACTAACAATAATTATATTATAGTAATTAAAATAATATTAATGGATATGCTATATGTAGATTGGCAAGGTAAATTGCGCGTAAAATAACATCAGAAAGTCGCCGTAATCTTATTTTCTACATTTGAAATTAAAATAAATAATTTTTTTAGAAGATTGAACATTAAAGTTTTTTGAAATTAAAATTTTCTTGATTTTAAAATTTATATTTTAAGCATATAGGATAGTGAACTCAGTGTATCAGGTGCTGCCATTCCAATTTCCAGGAATTCCTTAATAAAATCTATTTTAACGCGCTTTTCATATAGACATTTTCTTTCGGTAACGAGCTCTTTTTTATTCCGTACACCTGTGTTCAAAATAATAATAAAAATTGGCTCTGGCACTCTTTGTTGGATGTTTGACCGAGTTCCTCCCATTTGTGGCGTGCATCTTGACGTTTTTCAAAAATGGAAGGACTTACAATTTTATGTCGCCTCCGAACGGCAGATGGCATGTTTTTAGCAGCCGTTTCATGGCTGAAATACACCTGCCCCTGCCTAGGGGCAACCACTATTAGAAAAAACTTTCTATTTTTTAGTGTTTTGAGCTTGAACACTCCGGCACTATTAAATGGTAGTCGAGCACCCATATAATAAAATGAAAGGAGTGTGACATACTTGGAAGTTTTGACAGTTAGTTTTTTACTTAATTTTAACTAATTTTTTATATGAACCCTTCATCCAAAAACTGAATCCATATGAATAAAAGTTTCAAACTTTGTGTCAAATTTGAAAGAAATCAAAGTCGATTTTATTCAGAATTAAAAAAAAAAAAATTGGTGTGCAGTTGTATGGTCCATCTTTATAAAAAAATTGTAAGAAATTTAATTTTTACACTCCTATTATTTTGACAGAGGTGTTCAAATTTAAGAGGGTTAAAAAAACAATGGGACTAAGTCGCATCCTGTAGTGCACATTTTACGATTAAAAAATATAGTAAACATATTGTGTTATACATACATACCTATCACTGTCGTAAAAAATTTTGAGACAATTTCGTTGGACTTGTTTTTGCACACAGTTCGGATAGAATCCTACCCGACGCACTTTTTTCTTGTATTGCTGAAAACTCATAGCATATTCTTTTTTTTATTATTATGGGAAGTTGTGAGATTTACATGTATGTATGTATGAATGTATTAGCTTTGCAGTGTCAAAATCTGATATTAGAGGTTAACTAATTATCCCTTCATCAACAGAAAAATTTACCCAAAAAATCGTTACCAGTCATACAGAAACTCTTATTACTCATATATCCCCAATTTTTTTGAAAATTCTCCCTTGATTGTGGTCTAAACTGTAAATGCTTCATTAGATTGCCAAAACCAAATTTGCACGAACGTAAATTCGACATAAAATTCATGAACGTAAAATTTGAAAGACTTATAGTATAGGGTGTTTTTTTAATAAGTGCTTTAAATGATAATACAATACAGAAATATTGTCGAATTGAATTTTTTTATTATAATCTGGTAGATAATTTCATGGCTTTTGTTTTTTGAACATGATATCCAGCATATGCAATACATGGTCAGTTTGAGCAGTCCAATTTTTGACAACTTTTTCCAATAATGGCGTCAATGGTTGCTTGAGTATTACAATAAATCGATTTTTAAAGGCGTTGTATGGCAAGTTGCGCCATCTTGTTGGAACCACGTTTCGGTGATGTTTATATGATTAATTTTTGGGAAACAAGCTGGCTCGATATCGCCAGTCTCAGTGAACAATGTAAACAAATCTTCCACACATACGTTGCCTGACTTGCAGAACTGCATTGCTTATTATAAACATAATATCTCAAACTTTGATAACTTAAATTAATCAAAAAAATTGGGTGTTGATCTCTTCGCTTTTGATGCGATTTTCATATTGGTACTGTTTAACTGCGTGAAATGTTGCGACGAAATATCCCGACGGCATAGCTTCGCCCTACGAAGTTCGGTCAGCGATTTAAGTTTGTTTACATTATTCACTTTGTTCAGTACTTTGTAAAAAATAACGGATTTCCTTTTCAAATCGAATTCATATTTTTCTTGCTGTTCGATTTTCGCTTAGAACGTTATTTAAAAAAAGTAACACTGCCTCAATTATTATAAAAAATATTTTCAGCATAGGAGGAATATACTGCATGCAAATATTTTATTTATATTTATTTTTTAAAAGTGAATTGAAGTACTATCGAAATAATTTGAGACAGAAATACCTTGCAACACGTGTTCATTACTGTATACCGATTCTTCATACCATACTATACTAAAAAAACTGTTCGCCTCATGACATATTAATACAATTTTTAAGTTAATATCAATTTTTTGTTTCACTTATCTATTCTACTAGGCTGTTCAGTAAGTTTTGTGGTTCGATAAGAGAGGGGGGGAAATCAAGTATCGTGCATGGATTGAAGGTTTAAAGGCAAAGAAAATTTATGAGCGAATGTTGAAAATGTATAAGGACTTTTACTCATCAATTAGTACAGTAGAAAAATGGGTTGCTGCATTTAAACGTGGTCGTACAAGCGTTGAAAGCGATCTATGTCAAAGAATTCCATAAACAGCAACAGTACTAGAAATCGTAGAAAAAAATACAGGATTTCGTATGGGAAAATTGTCGAGTGACTGAAAGACATTTAGTAGAAGCCCTAGGAATCTCACTGGGTAGTGTAAGCAATATTTGGACTAAAGTTTTGGGTTTCAGAATGCTGTGTGCGGTTGGGTGCCGCATTCGCTAACAATGGAACAAAAACACATTGGAATGCTAGTTTCTCAGGAACATTTAGAGCGTTTTGGAAATGATAAGGTGGATTTTTAGCATCGATTCATCACTATGGATGAGACTTGGGTCTATCACCATAACACTAAATCAAAACAAGAGGCTAAAGAGTGGTGTGAACCTGGTTATTCGGCTCCGAAAAGAAATCGTGTCAGGTAATTAGCCCAAAAGGTCTTATAATCAGTTTTTTGGGATGTGAAAGAAATTTTGGAAAGTGGAAAAAAAAAAAATTAATTCTAAATATTATTGTAACCTTTTAGAGCGTACGTAAAAAAATACCCAGTTTGCATAAGAACAAATTATTTTCTATCAGGACAAAGCACTTTATCACAAGAACATTTTGACAAGGGATACGGTACACTTGACAGGGCTAGTTTACGGGGGCGGCAGCCCTTGGTCGGGAAAAAACCGAGGTCATTCCGGTAACGTAGAACCGGCTGCCCCGACAACATATGTCCAGCATGTGAAGGCACCCCGCGCGAAACTAACCACCTTTTCACATGCCCCTTTAAACCCACTCATCTAACACCCCTCTCCCTCTGGACCCAACCCGTCGGAACAGCTAGTTTTCTGGATCTACCATTAGATGAGCTAGACGAAGACGGCCGGTGTTTACGTTACACTGACAGGACAAAGGTACTGCTACAACAACAACAAGCATTTTGACAATGGCTAAAATCTATGAATTACAGTTCGAATTGTTGGTGCATACACCGTATTCACCAGATTTGGTCCTTAGTGACGTTCAGCTGTTTCCAGACCTAAAAAAATATATACGTGGAAAACGTTTTTTATCAAATGATGAGGTCATAAAAGCTGTGGAAGTGTATTTTGCAGCCCTTCCGGATTCCATAAATTGGTTTCTCGTTGAACCAAATGTATTGATGTCCAGGGAGACTATTCTGAATAATAAAGTGTATATCAAGCCATAAAATTGTATTTTCCTTGTCGAATCGTAAAATTTATTGAACTACCTGGTACGTTGTGGTAGATTCTAAAAAACTCGCGTTCGCCTCGGCATATTGCAATGTGGGGCTCTCTTTTCACAGATCAGTTCGTTTAAATTTCTTTAAAAATGCTTTTATATGAATACTTCTCACTTGCCACATACTTATTATTTACTTCTTTATTAGCTGGATTGGCCTGACAATTTGAGAGTTATTTATTATTATAAATTGGCAGGATATTAACTCGAACGTTACGTGGGCAGGCGTTGTTTGTGCAAATGTAAACAAAACTCCAAAATTACGCCACAACAATTAACTATTTCACTAAGAACCGAGTAACGATCCGCATTATGCGGAAGGTTCTATATTCACTCAACCGTGGGTAGGCCTCGTGGCATACACATATAAGCAATTTTTTAGTGTTAGTATTTTTTGGTCACAAAAGTTGTGCGGTTTCGGCAAAAAAGGTCGGACTTTACCGGAGAGGCTTTGAGACTTACACGATGGGATATGATTTGCACGAATTGATTAATATCTTAATTATTATCTTATGTCAAATATCAAGTGGACTTTGAAATACCCTTCTTTTCGTTTATAAAGTGTGTTCAGAGCTACAAGTAGCTCTATCCTAGATTACGGATCTATGTTCCATTTTTGTAGATTAAGTAATTTTCGATTATTTTTGAATGAAGAAAATTGACTGCTTGCTGATTTCTGATTATCGATTGTAACCGAAAAAGAGAAAAGAAAATAGAATGATTTTCCAACACAGCCAATGCAAATCATTGCATTAATTAAAAAAAGTTAAAATATGGATAAAATTAATTGTAATCCATTGAAAGTGGATAGCTTTCTATGTGAGTATTGAGTTTTGAAAAAGTAGTAGAAAAAATAAACTGCGACTTTCTTCATTCAAAAATAATCTATAAATCGCTTGATAGCAATGCAATGATCTAGAAAAGCGGAGTACAGATTCACAATCTATCTGGCACGGGCGGTTGATTGGGTTGTTGTTGTTAGTATAGCTTACTTTTGGCTGTCACTCGTCGGCAGCCGACAAAATAAATCTGTCTCAACTAAATTACCCCAAGCCAATTTCATTAAAATGAAATGTAATATTTGCAAATAAAAGCACGAATTTCGTGAATATAATTACTAAATACCGATTTCATGCAGAATAGGCCTATAAAATAATAGGGATTTCCCTTTGTTTAGCACGATTTTACAATAACATGAAATACAAAAAATCTATATTGAAATATGCGAATGTTCAAAGTACTCTCATTGCACGCCACAGAATAACAACAAACAACTGGCGGGGGTCGTATTTGACATGCTACAATTCTCAGCCTGAAAATATGCAAATATGCACGGATTTCGCTGTTCCATGCCATATTTTACTGATATTGCAAATATTTTTCATTTACATTTTGTTGTGCTTTAGCACGTGATACAAGACTTTGCATTTCGTGCACCGTGCAAGAGGTCTGCAAGTCTAGGAGAATTTCTTTAATTTTAGCTTTGTTTTGTGTCGGGCTCAGAATAATTTATTATTATTTAGCTTCCAAATAGACTTCCAACAAATTTTCTCTTATATAATATCACAGCTTACCTAAAGCATTTTACATGTAAATAATATTCATATAATGAAATAATTAATGAAAAAATGAAAAATTTATTTTTAAGTCACAATGAGTAATATCATTCATATAGGATAAGATGATAAAAAAAAAATAACTTTTTTTTCACTGCTTCATAAATGTAATTCATGTATTCATGTTTTCCATTCACTAAATGGAAATATGAATGCACAAATCTAGTCACTCATAAATATGGGGGGAGCACATTTTAGTGCTACAAGTCTTTTTTTCTAAATTTTTATTTTTTGCTGGCACATTAAAAATTGATGTGGTTGCTTGCATCTATATGTTTCCTCATCAACCACTCAGGATAATCCTTTTTGAAAAGATACAAAAATAAAAAAAGACACATTCATAACTCGAAAAAACATGAAATAATTCTCAAGGGTGAAATGTCTTTGCAGAAATCGTAAAAGCTCAATTTGTTGCTAGTGATTGTTTTGGTCATTCTAACGATTAAAGCCGGAGACCATTTGGTAAGTTTGAATGCGCCAGAAAAAATATTTCGTCTAAAAAAAGTATAATTTTGTACTAAGAAACTTTGTATCGATGCATTTTGTATGTAAAGCAAAAAAAAAACTAAATTTTCTATTTGTGCTAAATCTTTAAATACATACATAATTATATCTTAAAAAACATTTGAAACGTTTTAAAATATAAAATGAACTGAACGTGAACTAAATTTCAGATAATCTCGTACAAATTTGCGTCTGTGTGGCAGCACTTGTCTTAAACAAACAGGATTTTGAAGGGCAAAACCAATTCACATTATCTACCACCTACCTACTTCACCCCAAAAAATGACAATAAAATACCACTTCAACTTTTCGAATCGAAAACGAATGCTTGAGCAAATTGCATGAGAATATGTTTGTGAGATATTTCGCTGCCGAGCGAAGGTTCCACTGAATATTCTGAAGCAAGCAAATAAACAAAAGTGTGTATATTGCAATAGAAAGATGCAACATCAATAAAATAAAATTAAAAAAAAAAAACAGCATTCATAACAAATGAACTAAAAAATCATATACAATACATAAAGATAAAAATGTAATGACTGAAGCAATGGACGATTGAATGGTGGGAAACTAGCCATCAAATTTAGCCCATTGCTGCAATTAAAAAAAACTTATTTTTGTTTTTACAGAAAAAAGAACTAACTAATTCCTTTGATTTGCTTTCTCTCATTCGCTCAACATCAAATTTTTAACGAACCAAATTCGATTGACGGCAACCGCAACTTGCACGTCAATTGCGTCCTACCACACTTCCTTCTCCTATAAATATATGTAAAATAGAATGCAAGCCGGGGAGATTATGACCAATCTACCAGCAGCCGAAAGTCACCATACAACGACCGTGAGGATAGTGGAACTAGCAAAGGCGGGATCAAGTCTTCATCATCAGCCTATTTAAACGGTCGGAAACATTATTCGAGGTTGGTTGTTAATGATATTAGCAATTATAATTTTATATTATACTAACCGATTTTGTACTTAAATTTTTAGAAGCCGTTCTGGTTCGCCACGAGCTACAGATGATCGCAAAGCGCTAAAGTCTAAGGATCGTGAACGTCATCGTGATAAAGATGACAGTCGTTACTCTAGGGACCGGGATCGTATTCGTGATAAAGATCGTGTTCGTGACCGAGAACGTAATGGTGAACGTGAACGACGTTATGGATCACAAGATCGTGAACGTGAACGTGACCGCGACCGCGAGACTGAAAAGCGTCGTAGTCGATCTAAAGACAAACGGCGAAGCAGTCGGTCACGAGAACGTGATCGCCATTCGAGAGAAAGACGCGGCAGTAGACCACGCTCAGAGCGGCGGCGCAGTCGATCACCTATCCGAGACCGTCGCTCAAAAGATAGAAAACTCAGCCCCGTGAAAGAATTTAGAGGTGAACGCCCGGGCTTTGGGTCAAGAGAAAGAAGGTAAAGCTTAGTTGCACTTGCTCATTAATTTACATTATTAATAATGATAATTTTACACTAAAAAATATTGTGTTTGTGATGAAATTGAAAGGTGATAAAATTTAACTCCGCGGGTATATTGATTCTGACAAATTTACATATATTTTTTGTCAATATCACTCATATTATCCGGGTGTTATATGAGTATATTGTTGACTGTATGAATTGAAGTCCGTTTGAGAAATTGGGTTTAATAAGTGTTTGGACAATGGAATTACTTTGAAGGAGTCAAAATAGATTTGGAAAAATACCTAAAGATTGCCAAATTTAGATATAAATCTTTCAATTTACTCACAATGCTTAGATGTGTAAATACATATATTTATTTTTATTGTTTTAATTTAATTTTTTGTTTGTTTTATTTTATATGTATATATTTTTTTAATAATTAACATAACATGTTTTCAGTAGCAAACGGCGTAGTAACTCTCCCCGACCTTTCCGTCGTGGCAGAACACCGCCCAACGGTCTTGGTGATCGATCCCCACGCGCCGATCTCAGCCCAGAGGAACGTGATGCACGTACCGTATTTTGTATGCAATTGTCCCAGCGCATACGTGCGCGTGACTTGGAAGAATTTTTCTCAAGTGTTGGCAAAGTACGAGATGTTCGTTTAATAACCTGCAATAAAACCAAACGCTTCAAGGGAATAGCATACATTGAATTCAAAGACCCAGAATCTGTTGCACTTGCACTGGGCTTGTCAGGACAAAGACTACTGGGCATTCCAATTTCTGTACAACATACTCAGGCTGAGAAAAACCGTATTGCAAATGCGGTACCTACATTTACTCCCAAAAATCATACGGGCCCCATGCGGCTGTATGTTGGTTCGCTGCACTTTAATATCACTGAGGATATGCTTAGAGGTATATTCGAACCATTCGGAAAAATAGACACAATCCAACTAATTATGGATACAGAGACTGGTCGTTCCAAGGGCTACGGATTTATTACGGTAAAATTTTATTGTCTATATTATATCTAACCTTAACTATGAAACTTTTTTAAGCATAACGAAATATTGAATGTAAGAATGGGATTTGTTTGTCATTAGAACAAAGTTTTATGACCTACGCCGTTCTTCGGTTTACAACAAAAAATGCAATGCTACGGATATTATTTTGTAATGAACACTTCATTGTAAAAAAAATTTAAATTAGATTGGCTTACGACGAGTAAGAAATTTAGATATGACTGTCAAGAAACTAAGTTTAAAATTAACTATTGGGCAAAACGCATTGAAGTATGTATAAGTCTTACCCCGACTGATACTAAAATATGGATGAAACTTGAAAAAGGTTCATATACGATATATTAAATTTTTTATCCGTCTTATTCGGATGATCGCCTTGTCAACTTCGCTCTCTAGTTGCAGTTCGGTAGTCGGCCACGCGGTTTTATTTTCTTTTTTAATCCATTAAGAGACCTCTCAAAAATCTACATATAAAAAAATAGTATAAGTATATAGAACCAATAGACCTATTAAGACGAAACTAATATCGTTTTATTTATAGGAGCATTATAAGGGCAGCTGATGACGTTCACAGCTAGAACTGCGTGATCAAATCTGTTTTGCATAATTAATAAACAATAATACTTTTTTATCTTATTATTACTAATAGTGAAATAATCCTTTATGGCACCGATTTATTTATATTTGTTTTTTTTTTTTAATTCTTCACAATTTCAGTATCACAATGCCGATGACGCCAAGAAGGCTTTGGAGCAGTTAAACGGATTTGAATTGGCTGGCCGACCAATGAAGGTCGGAAATGTGACTGAACGTTTAGATATGAACACATCGTCTTTGGATACAGATGAAATGGATCGAAGTGGCATAGATCTGGGCGCCACTGGCAGATTACAACTAATGTTTAAGCTAGCAGAGGGCGCCGGTTTGGCTGTACCGCAAGCTGCTGCAAACGCATTATTAGCGACCGCGCCACAGCCTGCACCAGTTCAGACTCAAGCGCAGACACCGGCCATAGCTACGCAATGCTTCATGTTGTCCAATATGTTTGATCCGCGCACTGAAACTAATCCTGCATGGGACAGCGAAATACGTGATGATGTCATTGATGAATGTTCCAAGCATGGAGGAGTACTTCATATATTTGTTGACAAAGCGTCACCAACGGGCAATGTATATGTGAAGTGTCCAAGCATTACCACAGCTGTGCTAGCAGTGAATGCTCTTCACGGGCGCTGGTTTGCTGGTCGTGTCATTACAGCAGCCTACGTACCATTACTCAATTATCACTCTCTCTTTCCGGACGCGATAACAGCGGTTAATTTACTAGCGAAGCGGAAGACTGGCGAATAAAAAGGATATCGATGCTTACCCAATAAGTATATGCTATGATTAGCTTTCAAATTTTATAAATTGGTCGTTTGGGATATTCACATTATGTTTACCATGCATTCCTGCTCTCCTAGGCGTAGAAGAGATCTTCGATCTACTTTCAGATTGCATCGTTTTTATAGAGACAGCACCCGTAGCAGATTTATTGCATGGGACTTGATTCAACATCTGCCTAGTTATAATCTAATCGTTCTAATTTTTTTGCTTATTTGTATTTTAGTAAAACTTTGAAGTTTGATACTGTAAAAATATCATAATCATATTTGAACACATTGCAATGAATAAAACACGTATAAAATTTAGTTTGATTTAAGGCATTAATGGAACAACTAAAAAATGTAAGTCAAAAACATCTTCATGCTGATGAATAGCAGCAGGTCGCAAATTTTCCTTATGAAAGAAAATTATATACTATGTACATTATACATTTGTATAGTTCTGAAATAAAATATTTGTATTTGTTTTCAAACAGTGGTCGTAATGGTAGTTGTTGTAGCAGTACCTTTGCCCTGTCAGTGTAGCGTAATCACCGGCCGTCTTCATCTAGCTCATCTAACGGTAGGCTCAGGAAACTAGCTGTTAGATGAGTGGATTTAATGGGGCATGTGAAAAGGTGGTTAGTGTCGTGCGGATGAGTGTCTGGATAAGTAGGAGTTTAACCTGCTACAATATCCAGAACGTAATTGTGCCAAGGTTACGCGGGACTCTCGGGGAAGTCGGAGGTCTTCGTCTGCGATTGCTGGTGGTTGGACTCCGATAACGGCATTCGGGAGTCGGGAGCTTAAGAAGGTGGTGAGAGTTTTCCGATGAATGTCGTTTATGGCCTGTCTGTACACTGTCCGATCCAGTAGCTGTCTGTTGGTTTTGTCTGAGATCTCGTCCGCGTAGTTGAGGAGATGCCTCCTGATGTGCCTGGGAGGTGGCTCAGGCTCGAGCATAGTTTAGAAGCGGTCGGCCTATTGCTTTAAAAGTCGACGATTCTGTACTTTAGTTGCAATAGCGGTTGTATGCGCTGAGAAGGAGAGCAAGCTGTCAAAGGCGACTCCCAATATTTTGGGGTTGTTAACCGTCGGAATTTGTGTATCATCGACTTTCAACTTGTGTTGTAGCTTGACCTCCTTTGTCCAGGTAGTGAAAAGGGTCGCCGTGGATTTAGTGGGGGAGAGTTGTAAATTCCTCGAAGTGAAGAAGCGAGAAAGGCTGGCGAGGTAGTCGTTTACCTTGGAGCATAGGCCATCAATGTCATTGCCCTGCGCCATTATCGTGCAGTCGTCGACGTATGAGACCAGGGAGACTCCCTCTGGTGGCTGGGGGAGTTTGGAGATATAGAAATTGAAAAGCGAGGGTGAAAGGACACCACCCTGCGGTACGCCTTGCTTTATTTTCCTCTGTTTAGATGTTTGGTCTCGAAATATCACCGACGCATGACGACCACTCAGGAAGTTCGCGGTCCACCTCTTCAGCCCTGGCGGGAGTGTCAACTGTAAAATGTCATCTAATAGGCTGACTGTGTCGAAAGCCTTTTTTAGATCCAACGCTACTAGGACAGTCCTCTCGCAGGGGCGGTTTTGGTTGAGGCCGCGGTTTACCTGGGTGTTAATGACGGTGAGTGCCGTGGTGGTGCTATGCACTCTTCGGAAGCCATGCTGGTGTGAGGCTGAGGTCAGGTGTTTCGTAAAGAGTGGGAGTAGAAGGGTCTCAAGAGTCTTCACTACTGGGGAAAGGAGAGTTATCGGGCGATAAGACTCCCCTTGGTTGGCGGGTTTCCCAGGCTTCCACTTATCAGGAATGATGAGAGTGGCCATAGACAGGTTGAAGACCTTGGTGAGATATTCTACTCCCAATGGACCCAGCTTTTTCAACATCAGCACGTTGACTCCGTCAGAGCCAATGGCTTTGGATGGTTTCATGTGTTTGATGGCCGCCTGAACCTCATCGCTGGAGAAAGCAAGTGGTGCACTGTTGTATGTCAGTTTGTGCAGCCGTCTGGTGGCACTACGTTTGGATCTGTCGGCCGGAGGATGCAGAATATATTGCCGGCTAAAATAGCGCGCGCATATCCGCCTTGGCATTGTGCTTCGTCGGGTTCAACAGGGACCTTACGGTGCACCAGTGCTTGCTCATACCAGAGGTGAAGTTACAGGACTTCAAATACTCTTCCCATTTGTTCCGCTTGTATTGAGTTACCAGTTGCCGTATCTCGGAATTGAGATCCTTTATCCAAGGATCCCCTGAGTTGGCCTGGTGTAGGCGATCACGCTCGTTCGCCAGAACAGCTGCTTCAGCTGGGAAATTGGGACGTATGTCCCGGATCCTTCCAGCGGGAATGAAGCGAGCAGCGGCAACTGTGATCGCCTTGCGGAATGCGCGTTCACCTGCGCGCACATCGGTGGGAGTGGGTAGGGCTGCGAAGATGTCCTCAGTAAATTCCGCGAATCTGGTCCAATCAGCTTTGTTAAAGTTGATGTATGACCGGGGATCCGCGGAAACAAAGTCGACAGATTTTTCGATCGAGATGATAATGGGCAAGTGGTCTGATGCAAGCGATAGCATAGGTCGCCAGGTTATGCTATTTATCAGACCTGCGCTAACAATTTTGATGTCGGCTGCAGCAATTGCCCACTACCCTGGTGTGGGCGTCGTCGTTTACAGTGCTGAATGTCGAGACGTCTACCCGCTCTGCCAATAGCTGTCCCCTACCATCATTTGGCAGGCTTGAATGCCAAAGATCGTGATGCCCATTAAAGTCACCTACTACCAATCGGTTTTCACCCCTGATGAGGGCACCAATATCAGGGTGATATCCTACCGGGCAGCAGGTGACAGGGGGTATGTAAATATTATAAATTTCGAGCTCGGCATCGCCTAACCGGACAGCTATCCCTTGACATTCTAAGGAGCTGTCCCTGCGGTCGATGCCTTCATCGATAAGACGATACTGCACTGTATGGTGGACTATGAACGCTACGCCCCCACCGTGGTCTCGCTCGCGATCCTTTCTGTGCACATTGAAGCCGTCCCTGGTGATCAGGGGGAACTAGCGTGCAGTTTTGTGTCTTGGACCGCAGCTATCTTGATACCATGTTGGCTCATAAAGTCGAGTATCTCGAAAATCTTACTCGTAAGTCCGTTGCAGTTCAGTTGTAAGAGTTTAAAACTCCTCGGGAGTGAGATCGTAACTCGGGGGGTGAGGGACGCGTGGTATTGTCTGCGTTGGTCCTGCTGTGCGTTTCGCAAGAGTTGTTGTGGCCTGACGTTGACGGACGGCCGCGCCGCAGGGAGCGGTTGCGGGTGCAGAGCTCTGCAGCAGGGGGCAACGAAGTCACGTTTCCACTCACGAGCAGGAGGGTTGTGTGTCGTTGTGGGAGTTGTGTTGTGCATGAGGGCTCCTTACCGTTCAGGTGTTGTTGGTGGCGGCAGTTTGAAGTGCCGGCACTGAACAAGTCTAAAGAAAGCATCACCCGCTGCACTTATTGCACCTAACTGAGGTGGAGTTCGGGTGGAGCCGTTTGTGTCATATGCAGCAGTAAAATACCTCTGGTCCAGGGTTGGGTTCGACGCCAGTGAAGAGAAGTATTCGGGACAAATGTGCTGCAAGGGATTGCTCCTGTGACGAGAGATTGGGGGTGGGATACGGGACACTAGATAGGGCTAGTTTACTGGCGCGGCAGCCCTTGGTCGAGAAAACCCCGAGTCATTCCGGAAACGTACAACCGGCTGCCATGGGAACGTCGTAATGGTAGTGTTTTTCATTGGTGCATATATTTCTGTTTTATTCCGGCAGGCTCTATAATTGACTTCCAAATAAATTTCATTGAAATTTTCTGCCGATCGCGTATAACTCAATCGGAAGTGAATTGCAAAACCTGCCTGATGACACAAAATTCGTAGTATGACACGAATTAAATTTGATATATTTTTCATATAAAATTCCTTTTTTTACTCACGGCTTATGATTGTTTTTATGACAGCAATATTACCATATATACATATGTATATGCGATATATACATAGTCTTGCCATAAATTCTGTGAAAAATTCCACCATGCATGCGGCGATCGAACAAATTCGCAGAAAAAAATCCTTTACTTTTGCTTTTGTTTGTATGGATTTTCTACTCATAAAATATACTCAGTTTCGTGGCAAATTTCGCTTGCTAACAATGGAGTGGGGAGCTGAGGGAGATCGCATTGCAGTGATTGCATTACAAAGGGTAAAAGTGTAAGTGAGATTTACGAATTGCTGAAAAAAACTTAATATTATATTTTGAGAATGTTTGCTTACCACACGATCGATCGTTTTTCCCAAACGTCTGAAGTGACAGACAAAAAAAGAAGTGGCCGTTGTCGCGTGGTTCGAACCAGTGCAGCTATAAAAGCCGTTTGAGAAAAAATTCGCAGAAATCCCTTAGAAAGCAGAAAATCATTTCCAGGGAAATGAATGTATAGACCATATCCATGTCAAGACTAATTACAGATGATCTCCATATGAAAGCCTTCCGTCGCTGGTTATATTTTGACAAGGCGCTTGAAAAAAATTAGATCCGACAGATGCAAGTAACTTCTTCGTTGATGAGAAAATTTTCACTGTTGAAGAAGTTTTTAATAAGCAAAACGACAAAATCGATGCTAAAACTTCTAAAGACGCAAAAAATTTTGTTCCCAGGGTTCAGCATGGCCACCATCCAGCCTTCGTAATGGTTTGGTTTTAAGTGTCTTGTGAAGGCGTTATATCTCTTCATTTTTGCCAAAAAATGATCAAAATTGGGGCAAAAATGTACCAGGAGGATGTCGTAAAAGACAGTGAAGCAGTTGACAGTACTCTCTCCAATGGAGAGCGATGAATCTTCCAGCAATATTCCGCTCCAGCCTACAAGGCAAAAACCACCCAGCAGTGGCGAAAAAACAATATTCCTGGAGTCATAGCCACAGAAGATTACCCGTCTGGAAGTCCAGAATTTGAGAACATGGTCTGTCGAAGACCTAACAGAAATTTGGAAACTCTCAGACAATCTTGGATTCGAGCAGTGACGTCGATATCCATGGAAACCGTGGATAGTGCAATAGCTGAATGGCCTAATCGTTTGAAGGCTTGTGTAAAAACAAATGGTGATCAATTCGAATGAAAATTTAAAATTTGTTTTTAATATTTGTATGTTAAATAAAACTAACTTCAGATGAATTTGGTATCCCCGCAAAACTAATACAGCTCTGCAAAGCGACGTTGCTCAACACCAGCAGCGCCATCAAAATCGGGAAGGACGTCTTCGAGCCGTTTGATACCAAAAGAAGTTTTAGACAGGGTGATTCGCTGTCGAGTAACTTCTTTAACCTGATGTTGGAGAGGATCGTGCGAGCCGCATAACTTAATCGCTCAGCCACAATATTTTATAAGAGCGTACAACTGTTGACGTATGCCGATCATATTGACATCATCGGCTTTAAGAACCGCGGTGTTAGTTCTGCCTTCTCCAAACTGGATAAAGAGGTAAAGCGAATGGGTTTGGTGGTGAACGAGGACAAAACGAAGTACCTCCTGATTCAAACAAACAGTCGGCGCACTCGCGTATCGGCACCCACGTGCCACGGCGAATATCGCAGACCATGGAACCATGAGCTGTATGGGCTTTACGACGACATCGACATAGTGCAGCGAATAAAGATCCAACGGCTACGCAGGCTGGGTAATGTCGTCCGAATGGATACAAACACTCCGGCTCTGAAAGTATTCGATGCGGTACCAGCTGGTGAGGGGCTTTCATCTTCCTCTGCGTTCAAAAGATCAGGTAGAGAAGGCCTTGGCTTTACTTGGTGTGTCCAACTGGGGCACGTTAGCACGAGAAAGAAACGACTTTTGCGCTTTATTAAACTCGGCCATAATTGCTTAAGCAGTTATCGGGCCAATTAAGATGAAGAAGAACTTCATTTAAAAAAGTTTTATACTTTCATATCTCTAACGAACTTGTAACAAATTTATGTCAGGACTAAGTATATATGAATAATATGATTAAGGATCTGGCTGAGCCATGTAATAATTACCGCCATTTACAACTCTATTGCTTGCTTGATATTCTGTTGGTAACAATCTGCTAAAAATATATGCGAGGTGTGTTCAAAAAGTATCGCGAATTCTGTGTTTTTTCAAAAATTATTTATTTATTCATTAATATCTATTTTGTCCCCTTCAAAGTAATCCCCATGAGATATTATGCACTTGTGCCAACGTTTTTTCCAATCTTTGGAGCACTTCAAAAAATCATTTTTTTTTATCTTATTCAGTTCCTCCTTCGATGCCGTCTTTATCTCGTCAATCATACCGTAGCGTCGTCCTGCCATGGGCCTCTTCAGTTTCGGGACCAAGAAATAATCACAGGGAGCCAGATCTGGGGAATACGGTGACTGTGGCATCATTAGTGTGTTGTTTTTGGCCAAAAAGTTGCGCACAAGCAACGATGTGTGAGCAGGGGCGTTATAGTGATCAAGAGCCAATTTTTGTTCTTCTACAAATCCTGACGTTTCTGGCAGATTTCTTCGCGCAAATTGCGCATAACATGCAGGTAATATTCCTTATTGATCGTTTTACCCTGTGGCAAGAACTCATGATGCACAACGCTCCTGCAATCGAAGAAAACGGTAAGCAAAAATTTTACTTTCGACCCAGTTCCCACCCCATAGAGCTGTTCGTTTTAGTTTAACGGCTGATGTGTATCGGGAACGCAATTGTCGCTTCGCTTTGTTCCACCTGAATTCGTCTTCGGTTAACTGTGGGGTATACTGCAATTGCGTGCCATATGTCCGGTCTTATCGCAGTTGTAACACTTTAAATTCGAGCTTCTAGGTCGTGTACATTAAAGAAAGGACCCCCTTAGCAACTGTAGGACTCCCCTGTAGCAACTAGGTCTGCAGTACTCCAATGATTTCGTTTTGTTGTTGTTGTTTCGCACTGGAGCTTTAATCATATATACATGTGCATCAATTTGCCTTACATGTGTTTAATAACTATCGTAATAACTAGATTTGGCAACTCGTATATTCTGGCGACTTCTGTCTCGTCATCTGATGTCAAGGCGAATTCTATTTTTCTATTTATTTGAATCATAGTCTACGATATAAAGTAATTAAAAAAAAAAATTCAAAACCGAAAATAAAGAAACTTCAATTGTTTTACTGCTACTACCTGTTTGCGGTGTTAAGAATGTCACTTTCCGAAAGCTGCTACGTTATTTTTTGCTATTTTGACAAACGATGACATCAGTACTGCTAATAATTAAACAAAAAGAAAAACATTTACTTGGTGAATATTGTGATTTTCAAATTTTTTGCTTTTAAATTAAGCAAAATAATAAAAATTAAGTGTCGCTTGTTAAATTGTAAATACAACAGTAATAAAAATATCTGCAAATGCAGCTTTTTTGGCTATTCTACCGATGGCGCCTTAGCAAAAAAACTATATGAGATGGTATTTTGTTTATTGTATTTGACAGCTTCCATTTGCTTTTGCTTGCTTTCCTCTTCTTTTTTTATTTGTGCGCAGAACTGACATCACGGCGAATTAGGAAGGCGCAATCTTGTATTCTATCATTCTACCTTTTCAATGTGCTTTGGCGTGTTCATCTTGGTGATTTCTTTCTAATGGAAGAACATTCAGTTAATGCTGACTTCGGATGGTAAAGGGTTATCAAAAATATACTTGGAGGCTCAGCACTGCCTACATATTTCTAAATTCTTTAATTATTCTTTCGCTTTTTACGAGTTTTCTCTCTTAAAAAATGTTGTATTCTGTATTTGTATAGCTTAATTGTTTCACCTTAAAAAAAAATTTATCAACAGTTTTTAGAAATGCATTTAATATGTTTTATCTAAGAGTCAAATTAAATTGCATAAGAACTGTTTTAAATTTTGAGGCTTTACTTTACAAAGCGTATTGTGGCAGCCCTACTCAGACAGACCAAAATAAAACAAATTTTGCCCAACTCTACTGTTCTCATGTCACAAAACAATTTACTTTTCGTCCGAACACATCTTTCAAGCAGAGCTCACTGAACGGTTTCAGTGTCGATTAAACAAAGCTCAGTCATTTTTCGTTGCCCAGTGTCATTTAAGCATTCCTTTTTTTAGTTTTGCACAATTAAATCATCAAATGTCCAAACGAAACTATATGAAATAGAATATCTTAGTGCAAATAGACTACAATTAAGGCAATCTATTTTATTTAAAGAAAGGTTACTTTTTTATGCAATAAGTTGTGACACCGAGCCGAAGTGGAAATGGAGAAAAAATAAAAATAATGTGTGCGTAATCGTATCCAGTGTGCTGAGTGAAAAACGCGAACCCCTTACAAGTAGAAACGAATAAAGCACATAATTGCAACAATAATAATAGACGGACATTCGTAATGAAAAGCGGAAAATTCGATTTTTCTAATGAAGCTCTAACCTAGGACAAAAAAAATAACTTGGCAATCATACGAAGGAATAGCAGATCAACGAGAAAAGAATTTTGGATAAAAAATAGACAATGGTAATAATATGTTTTATAATTTTTTGAGGAAATTCTCTTTTCGTTATTTGCAGGGTATGAGGAAATGATTTTGTAATCGTTCAGTGACATAAACGCCTACACAAGTGTGTGATTTTAAACGCAAATGTTTTGTGGCTGTCCAAAGACATACAAATAGAATCATAGTTGTTTGCATTTCTTTCCGCTTATATAAGAACCGGGGAAGTTCTATTTGCAAAGCTTACAAATTTCAAATCGTTAATTATCGCTGTCAAATTCAATAATGTGTTGTTTGAAAAATTAATTCGTTAAAAAATTGTCCAAGTGTTAATATAATAAAAGAGATGGCAATGGTTTATACGTGACTGCATTGCCATAGGAGGGAAACATAGAAAATCTGAACAATATACATCTGATTTTGTTATGCTTAGAAGAGAACTAGTACATGCCGTTTTCCATTTTTATATTTATTACTATATATCTAGATCGGCATTCATTTCAAAAAAGAAAACTTTTATTATGCAATGAAAATCCCTAAATACTGATGGCTTTATAAGTCATAAGTATATAGCCACTTAAAATATATTGCAACGCATTGAAAAAGATAAAGCTGTCAATATGCGATAACATATGAGCAATAACTTTAGTAGATCGCTCACTAAATTAAATTTACCTTGTATCCAGCTTTTTAATTAATAAAACTTGCAATTGTTTGAATAGAGTGAAAGAAATAGAATCTTTAAATTCATCTTAATAAACCGTACCATAGCGAACTACATAAATATGTATATTATTATACGTGAATAAATACATCTGTATATACATATTTCCGTAAACAATTCTTTCAGATATGTATTTACGTATATATCAAAGTAACACCTAAGCGGCTAAATCATTTCTGAGTTTAGTTCGCTCTAAGCGAAAAGAAATATAACAAAATGAGTAATGAATACTTTCGGTCTTGCTTTTTTAATGTTCAGATGTGTACTTGCTAAGGTAACTTCGATTTCTATTTTTTGGCTGTTTGGCTAAATTTCATGCAACTTATGTTTATGAATGTATGTATGTTGTTATGTACATACAGCGTGAAGTCAGCTCATGATCATTAAACAAACGCAAACGGCATTGTTTGATGGAGCTGCTGGGGTACCACCACTTTTGCACGTAGGCATGTTATCGCATTTATTCGTCGAACAACTCCAAAAAAAAAAAGATTGGTTTTCTACTACCGTACTGGTAGTAGCGTAATGGCAAAGGTGTCAATATTATAACCAAAAAAAAAAAGATTGGTTTTTTTTTTTTTTTTGGTTATAATATTGACACCTTTGCCATTACGCTACTACCAGTACGGTAGTAGAAAACCAACTGGTTTTCTCATCAGTTACTCTGGTATATTATGAAAGCAAGGGAAGGAATAAGGGGTTATTACGATTAGCACCTTCTTCGTTGGCTTAACTGATAATATATTAATTTGCAATTTAGCGCAATAATATGGCTATATGTATATGTATGTACATATGAATATATCGTGTTTAGTACTGGGCAATGTTCTACCCTAATCGAATTGAAATATTATATTTCAGGTTTTTAATTAACAGTCTGGCCGATTTGAATTTTCATTTGTGAATTTTGTGTATTTGTCAAAATTCTAGGGATGACCGCTCATTTCGAGGTCAGTTTTATATAAAATACATACTAGGAACTGAATATTTATGTAGGAATCAAATAAATGCATTTAAATTGATTTTCATTTTCATGCCAAGTATAAACACTGAAATCGTAAACTGTGAACGGACAATGAGAAACAAAGTGGGAGATTAAATGTTATGAATGGTAATAAAGTGTAATTAAAACTTTACACGCACAACCAGGTATCTCCCTTAGCTGTGTTCATAAAGTACCAGCTTATCAGAAGCTCATTTCTTGACATATATTTTTTTATGCTCAGCGGTAGAGTTTTAGCGTTCAAGTGATGTCTTCTAGAGATATTAGGCAGCGAAAAGTTGGGGTAATTGAATTCATGAGACAGATCTTCCAAAGTTTGTGTAATTGAGAGTATTTGCCATTATGTATTTATTTATTAGCATTAACGTTGGTATGTAGGTTCGAGTTAATTTAGAAATCGGAAAAAATTATCACATATTAAATTTAAAATTTTCTTAATTTTTTAGGAATCCGGGGCTTACATGCTTTCAACACCTTTAAGGTCCTCCGCCCCGCTCAGCCCATCAGCACAAGCTACGCTTAATAAACATTTACCCAAATTATCAACGAAGCGCCTTACACAACAATACCAAAATGTTAAAGCAACAGTGCAAATGGTCGATGCCGGCTGTATCACAGGTATTACACACATAGTATTGTATATACATATGTATATGTGTATGCATGCAAGTATGTATGTCAGAACTGCAGTAAAGAATTTTCATTCAACTGCGCTTGAAATAATCTGTTAGTGAAAGTGTAATAAACGTTTATTTACATTTTATTTATTTAATTACATCAAGAAATCTACACGATCGTGGTGAATGGTCAAACACAGACGAAATCCATCAGAACTCAAGATTGCATTCGACTGAATTTAGTTTTTACAAGAAAGTAGGATAGTTAAAAAAAATCAGCCGTTCATAATTTCTAATATTAATATTATATTTCAGCCGATGGGGCCTATAAAAACTAGAATATTTATCGGCTAATAAAAGTAAAAGCTTATACACCCTTTGCAGCTCTGATTCATCAGTAGCAATGCACGTAAAAGCAGACATATACGAGTACACTCTTACATATGAATACCTAACAAAAATCTTTTAAATTAAATTATTTTCTGGGTTTGGTTTTTTGTGATTTTCAATGTCTTTCGAGGTGTGCAACTTGGAAAAGGTGTGACTTTTTTTTAACTCCTTTTGGGACCCGTTTACATATACATACATACTTTCATATATACATGCTTTACTTTTGTTCAAACACATTCATAAACAACTATTTATTACAGATTTGTGCAGCAGCGAAAATTTACCTGAAGTTGAAATATTTTCTCTTTTGGAGGAACAAATATCTAAATATAAAGTGCGTTCGGATTTCTTGACTGATTTTTCTGGATATTCAAATCAGGATTGGTTCGTTCCTGCACCAGCACTAGAAATACCAACAGAAGGTCTAGGTTTAACTAAAGAACAAACACGTGAAACCCTTAACTATTTCCGTAAGTATTCCTAATTTTTTGTTAAATATAAAGAGATCAATCGATTTTGTTTATTAGACGTTATGTGTAAGTTGTCATTATAAACAATACTTTGTGAGCAAAAGGTCGACTATATTGTTATTGTAACAGTATAAACATTCCTAAAAAATGTTTGAGGAGTGCTGCTGGAGTGATAGTCTTTTAACGCATTCAAGTCCCCATCATTCCGGTAACTTAGAATCGCCTGTCGTGGGATCAAATGTATACTCTACCGCGCATGGTATATGTTATAGTATTTTGTCTATTATATAAATATAATAAAAGTTCCTAATATTTTACACGGAATCGCGTCCCACTATTTTCATGAAACTCTCCTTACATATTATATTTTCTATAACAGGAAAATACAATTTGAAATATTTAAATTTAAATTTTTATAGATATTCCCATTACGACCACTACCTCCTCATCATCAAATTGGTTTTTATCTCATTATTAGGTTAGTTTCAACCTGAGTCCTATAGATTTGGTTAGTGAGTCCTATAGTAATGGTTGTTTCGTATCCTTCGATCGGAAAACGATGCTGATGACTGGGTTATATTGGCCTCCAAAACAAGGTTTCACATTCTTACTATAAGTGTTCTGACACTATGTTCTTATAGAAACTAATATGCCGGTATAAAATCGTATTTGTAGAAAAAAATAGAGAAGCTCACATCGACCGGCTCACTTGTATTAGTATAGAAACTCAATTTAAAACAAAATATACCAATATAATTTCAAAGATGTCTGTGATTTATATATTTACATAAGATGCGTGCCTACAAGGCGGCGCAAAATTAGTCACGCGATAGGAAAATTCATAATTTTTGCAAATGGCATCGCACGTCAATCATATTTGACACTTTATGAACTAGACAGCTGCAGTATGCAAACACATAAGGTTGATATAAGATGTCTAATTCTCACCATGTGTAGGCCATCTAGAATTATTTAATAAATTCGTTTGGAAAAACTACTTTTTATTTTAGAACAAATCCTAAAGAAAAAGTATTCAAAAGCATAGAAAGTAAAACCTTTTTTGCGCCATAAAACGTATGCAAAAGTGGTCGATAAGTTATAAGTGTCGTAAAAGACAAAATGAAACGAAAGTATTAGGCAAAATCGTACGGCATTTCATTGAAACCAGGCAAACCAGTTTGCGTCTATCACTTTTCGGTAATAGATTTCGAGATCAGAAAAGGTCAAATTTGTCCTGTGATGGCTCTTCCAACGCCCATCGAAATTTTGCATTGGTGGAGTGACTCGAGACGGCCAGCCTTTGGTTGACTCTTCCACGTAAACAGAGTAAATTCTTTTTGATTTAAAAAGTGTAATTTTATTTAAACGAATTTTGATTTAGATCATATATTGATTGTTGTGTGCTTTCTCTGGAAAAAGAATTGGCCATCTTATGGAACGACTTGTAAAACTGGATAAATTCACATCCCACTTCAGTCAAATACTTTCTGAGGGGCAGATTAAAAAGTTGGAAGACCCAACCAAAATAATTCATTAAGCTTGGGACGACATGTCGCAGGCAATATCAAAAATGCGTACATTACAAAATATCTTTTTTGTGGAAAACTTATGGTTTTTAAGATATACATAGGTTGTCAAAGCTTACGTACCGACAGTTTCAGAAATAGTCAAATTCCAACAATTAAGTTGAAAATACTAAGTTGTATTTTATTTCTGTAGGTTTTGGTTATCACAATTTGGGAAGTTGTCAAAGTTTTTGTGAAACGTACTGAAAGTTGCAGACATTTTTAAAATAGCTGCCAATCACATACATTTTCACTATATACTTATATGTATATACATATGTGACAAATCCCCGGTAATGGTTAAGTTAAAAATAAAAATAATTAAGTACCATTCACAAAAGAACACAAAATTATGCTATGGCTTGCATATGTTTTTTTTTTTTAATTTTTACTACCTTTTCAGAAAGCTGACAAACTTATGTCCCTATACTTCCAAATTGCACCAATGGATTAAGTAGCATCCGAAATCAGTTGTCAAACTTTACACAACCTTTTATTACTGAATCATGATACAAACAGACAAGCTATGGAGTGCGTAAAGGTCAAAATAAAGAGTTCCATTACTCAAAATATTTTTATTTATTTAGAAAAAAGTTATTCGAAAACAAAACTGATTAATTTTGCGCCACCTTGCACTTGCCTGAAGTGAACTGTTTGTTTGTAGTCATAGTTGAAGAAGTTATTCCCAAAGCTGACGTGTGGGTAATTGTTATTTTTATTATTTTCACATACATTTTAATCATAATACGCTCCACAAGTTTTTCTGTATGCGTTTTATTTGCTATATGTTCAATGTGATTATTGGGCTTACTTCTCTCTCGAATATTTCAATCCGATTAGAAATGTTAAATTTATTTTCATCTCTAAAGAGCATGTTGTTTCAAAAATCACGTAGCTTGATCTCTTTTTAACACTTTTTCCCTTTGCTGAAAAGGGTTTTCATTACACTGGCAAGTTTCAAGATCTTGCGAATAATTTTTGGATGGGCTTTTGCTAATTTTTTCGTCAACTTCTGCTGCCTCTCAGTCACTTGATTTATATGATATTTGTTTTAGAATAAATTAATGAAAATTAAAAAAACAACAAAAAAATTAGTCGAAACTGGTCAAAATATTGCGTATGTATTATTTTAATCATGGGTGTGTGTAGTTCAATCATTGTGTTTTTCTTTTTTAACGTATTTTGTCCAAAAATTTAAAAAGTTCCTCTTTACAGCCTTATTTGAAAATAATGTCATACTATACGAGAGAGAAGCTTTGTAGAGAATGATGCCAAGTATAATTCTGTCGACGATGGCAACTCATCTAATTTAAACTCTAAAAATATTTCACGATTATCGTCCTCAACACGTTTCTGAATCTACAACTTATAGTATTTTATGGTTAGGTTCTTCGTAATAGAAAATAACCGATGTCTTTTAGATGTGATCATGTTAGGAGCAAAACTATTGACTTGTCGATCACATTTAAGGGTTTAGGGGTAGTCAGAGGCCCGAAAAAATGATGATTTTCAATAATTTTTGTTTTTTGTAATCAATTGTAATACGGGGAATATTGCTGAAGTGGCAGTGTTTGGCTGGATATAAATCCGGGTCGTTGCGGTTACGTAGAACCGTTTCTCGTAGAATCGCTGTAAGGTATATTGCACTAGACAGTCCTAGTTTACTGGGGTGGCAGCCCTTGGTCGGGGAAAACCCGATGCATTCCGATAACGTAGAACCAGCCGCCATGGGAACGGTCGTGGAGCCGTCGTCTTAATTAGCTGGCCTGAGCTTTGATCAACTCTACCTTGCCTGATTGCCATATTCATCCTTTCCATAATATTATATGGTGGCTTTTCTTAGATAGTGGGCTAAGTTCCTCATTTAATCTTAACCCTCCGCCGGCACACTATTTTTACCGGCACAGTCGGCACACTGGGTCTTTAAAGTCCGACTCATGTTTTTTATTAATATTTGTCCAGTTCGGACTTTTAGACCTCTCGTGGTATTTCTTGCCTCTTGTAATAGTATGAATAATAATAACATTTTGCATTGTCTACCCTTATGGACCTAGACGGCATGAATGAACTCATAAAATTCAATTATTTAATTTCAGTTCTTTCTTCCAGCAGACAATTGTTTGCTATCATTTCTATTTACACGCTTATCTTATCTTAAACTGTCGAATTGACAAGTCATATTCTTTTGTTAGATTATAAATATCTAATAATTGAATAAACAAATACGTCATCCGTAAAACTGTTTTATCGATCACCATAAAAGCAGCTGTAATCGAATTTACTTCCCGCATGTCGTTTTTTGATGAAAAAATAATATCTGTTAATTGTTGATATACCTGTTTTCATTTCAACAAAACCGACGATACACATTCGTGTCATAAAATGAGTGCTTGGAGGTGTATGGCAAATTTCTTCCAAAGCATTTTTTTTAGTTTTACTAGACCTGCAACGTGTTGTAGGTCTCCATAAAAGTGACTCAATTTTTTTCCCTTCGGTTGTTGTAACAGCAATAAATGTAAACAATCATTTCCCATAAAGTTTGGGAGAGCGCTGCTCTAGCGTTATGTTTTTCCGGATGTAAACACTGGCCGTTCCAGTAACGAAGAACTGATTGCCGTGGCAACGTTTTGGTTTTTTTTTATCACGTAGTGTAATTAATTTTAACTTTATAAATCATGACATGCTTCCTATTGCGACTTTTATGGCTTAGGGGATGCGGGAAGGATGACATGTATCTCATTTATTGAAATTTTCATATGCCAAATTAAAGTTACTTTATTTAAATAACTCTCCCCTTCTCGCAGTAAGTTCCGTGCGTATAAAAACATGTTTGTAAACATTTTTAACATTACAGAATTACATATTGGCCATTAACCCGAAATGTAATTAAAATTTTAGCAACGTTTGAAATTGCAAATTTCTGATTCACTATATGTACGAGGGGTGCCTTTTATATGTCGGGATTAGAGAACAAAAACAAATTTTAATTATCGAAAATCACTTTTTTGTTTTTCAAAATATTCTCCATGAAGATCTATACACTTTCGCATGCGTTTGAATCAATTGTCGAAGCACTTTTGCCACTCTGAATGAGGTACCTCCAAAACATGCATTCTGAATGCCGCAACCGCTTCTTCAGGTGTCGAAAAACGTTGACCTCTCAGTTTGTTTTTTACGTACGGGTATAAAAAGAAGTCATTCGGTGCCAAGTCAGGACTATACGGCGGATGACCCATTAATTCGATGTTTTGGGTGTTCAAAAATGCAGTTGTTTGAGCCGATGTGTAAAAGCTCGCATTGTCCTGGTGAAGAGTGATCCGTCTTTGGCGATTGGTTTTCCTAATTTCTTGGAAGACAACTGGCAAACAAATGGTTGTGTACCACTCAGAATTTACTGTTCTGCGTTGTTCTAGTGGTACGGTTGCGACATGTCCAGTTTTTCCGAAAAAACAGGCGACCATTTGCTTGGAAGTGCTTCGTGCGCGAACAACTTTTGTTGGATTTGGTTCATCTTGAAACACCCATACAGTCGACTGCTGTTTACTTTCGGGCTCATACGCGTAAATCCATGATTCATCACCTGTCACGATGTCATAGACGTGTTTCGAAGCCCCGCGACTTATATTTTGAGCATTTCCTTCGACCAATCGACACGAGCCTTTTTTTGAGCGATTGACACATTGTGTGGGATCCAACGCGAACAAATTTTTTTGACAGTCAAATGTTTATGCAATATTGAATGTATGCTGGTCCCACTAATGCCTAAGATTGTCTCAATCTCACGATAGGTCACATGACGATCTTGCAATATCAGTTCGCGCACAGCATCAATGGTTTTCGGAACAACAACTGATTTTGGACGACCTTCACGAAATTCGTCTTGGAGTGAACTACGACCACGATTGAATTCACCATACCATCGATAAACACTGGTCCTTGATGGAGCTTCATCGCCAAAAAATGAATTCAGTTCATCCATGCAATGTTGCTGAATTATCCACGTCGAAAGTTGTAAAAAATAATCGCACGAAAATGTTCACAATTTAATTCCATTTTTGGACCGAGATGAATCTTTTAAGTTACTTTAAGCAACACAAATAGCGCTGGTATTTCAAAACGTTCTGAGTACGTAAAAGCCAAAAAATGTCAAACTTTGCGATACAGCTATCAGTTGCCAGATTGCAACACCAGGGTTGCCAAATCCCGAAACATAAAAGGCACCCCTCGTACTATGCCATATTTCGTGCTTGCATAATTATATTATCATCAAATCGAGTTGTGTTAAGGAAAAAAATCAATAAATAAAGTTACAATCTAATTTTATGCTATTAAAAAATTTTTCCAAGATTTGAAAAAGGGATACCTCGAGCACTAGACATTTTTGTTCAAAATGTGACCACCCTGGCATTGAATATTTAGAGCCACCGTTTTGCTGTTGCTTTTTTGTCCGCCTGCTTCGACTTTTCATCTATGCAGGTCATAGTGGTACTAAAGAATCTTTGAAATTTTCCTTTTTCAGTTCCCTTTTATAAAGCTGTAGCTTGCAATTAGCTTCAGCAAAACCTTTTTCGAAAGCGTAATGCCAATTTTAATTCGGCGTATAATATGACTCGACAATCGATTCGATACAATAAAAACTTCGCTATACAAGGATGGCTAAAAATTTGGAACAAGTGCAGAATAGCGACTGCTAACCCCGGAAAAAATGGAAATGTGGACGTCGTCCATCCCTTTTCTCTGATATTAAAGGTATATAACATTTGTAGTGCAAATAAATAATTTGCATGCTAGAGGGGGAGGGGTTAAAGTGATTCGGTTATATTATTTCTGGATAATTTACCGCGATGCAGTTTTTTTCTGGGGTTTCACGTTATAACTAATCTTTGTTATTAAGGTTAAGGACTTAAGAGTATCCTTTTCGTCGGTGGCTCCAGTGCTTAGCATTAATCCCATCTTCAACCAAAGGTGATCAGCTCAATTAGTTCAAGATATGTACATAGGTTAACAAAGCAAAGAAAAGTCCCATAAAAAATAATTGCATTTCAGTCTGCAGCAATTTGACCACCAAAATCGCCCAATTAAATACCTTTGAGTTATTTTTTGTGAGTAAACGAAAAACAAATGCTGCTTTGAAATTGGCGAGATAAAGACAAAAATATGTTTAAAAATCTCTGAAAATTTCACCAAAATTAAAAAAAAGAATTTGGTCTTGGAAATGCCCTATAAAACAGATGAATCTGTCGAATCGATTGTGGCTTACGTTTATGGCTTATGCGTAAATATGGATTTTTTTTTTTAAATCAAAAAATAAAAATTGCGATGGTGGGATACAATTTTTGTAGAGTTCTGGAAGAAAAGCGAATATCTGATAAATATGTTGATAAAATATAAATTTTAAGTAACTACTATATATGAACTAATGTCATTTTCAAACGTATAGTTTTAGCGCTTCGGAAATGTTAGTATAGACACAAATTTTAACACATCTCCATATGTGCAAGGGTACAAGGTTTCCTCTTAGTGACTCAATATGTAATAAACAATAAATAAGTTATAAAATGTATACATTCATTATACACATTAGCCTGGATCGATTTTTTCTGACCAAGTTTATCTAATCGACTATCCAAAAAACAAACGACAAATACAACTACAAAAAATATACTTTTTCACTTGAGTCCCCTTGAATTGTCTCTAAGCATACATTTCTGATTTTTTTTCATTACATGTGAGAATTTCTTTAAATAAATTTACACATCCTAATGTACATACATGTGGAGGTATAGAGAATTGTACGTGATATTTATTTTTAAATTCTAGACTTTGACAGCTTTATTTTTCAAAGCTTTTCTAATTAATTGTATACTTTTTTGTATACATAACACTATACACATTGTATATATGCACACAATTGTAGAAAGATGTGCTAAAAAAGTAAACTTAAATTTTTGCTTTTCCATGAAAACGTGTATTAGAAAACGTACGCATATTGTTACGTCCTTATAGTATACAGAGCATTCATGAAAATTTTGAGGAGGAAAACAATTTTGTGGTGTCAATATTAGGAGAATTTATTTTTAAAACTATGGTTGTGCGGGCAAATGCTAAATTACAAATATTTGACCAATTTTTTGGCGCCTTCTCCAAAAGCTCATAATACGTAGTGACTACTTTGTATTTTGGTTTCAAAGTTTAAAACTAATATGAAGAAATTATTTGCGTTTGAGGAGCGTTTTGCCTTATATAAGAGTTAAATATTGCTTAATCGACATTCTATGTACATAACAAATAATAGCTAAGTCCCTTGGATCAACTTTTGGCAACATTAAACAATAAGTTGTATACAAATACAAAAAATCACATTCATAACATTTGCATACATATAAAAATGTATACTTTAACTTCAAAAATGATCAGAATGATGGATTCAATATGTCGAACGAAAATTAAAAAAAAAATAGTTTTTCTTCCCTCAATATGTCTTTTTTAACATATCTAAGTATCTATTACTTTTACCTCGACATGTTTTTTTCTTTTTTAGTTTTCGTCCACCATGTTGAGCGCATAATTTTTAATTTTGAAATTGATGTCAGATTTGTATTAAGCGAACTCAAAAAGCAAAGAAAACATCTCGAGCGCTTTCAGCAACTGCTTAAATTTTTTGTTGTCATTTTTGCCGTTATTAAAGTCGCCGTTTAACCTCAATTTTAAGTAATGTTAGGACTCTGCCTGATGAACTAATGTTTGGTAGGTAGGAGATCTCCGACTGACAAAGAGTGCCCAATATACATATGTATGTAAAAATTGAGACAACAAAAACAACGGAGACAAAGAGAACTACTTTTACTGTCTTTCTCAATTTTGTATACTTTAACTAACAAAACGGTAAATTTGTAAATAAATTCATTAATTATTGCCTTCCTACTCAACTTAGCCATTAGTGTACGTGTTGATAAAGCAGTTCATCGTAAATAAATGGTTAGTGGACTGTGAGTGCCATATGACGAATGTAAATACTACAAAATGTATTTTAATCACAAATGTTTATACGCTCTCAAAAATGAAACATTCTAATGGATAGCATTCATTGCAAAAATTGGCGTAGCTGTGCCCCTTATTAACAATTTAATATTATCAATACAACCCTGTTTTTGCTGAGTTGGTTCAGTTTTGTTTGAAATTGGAATGCGTTCGGGTTAAGAAAATTTATTGCGGCATTTCGTTCATTCCATTGTGCACTCAGTGTTCATTTATGAGCATAGGCGATGACTGTCAGTGTTTTTTTCTTTTTTTTTTTTTTTGATGCGTTGGAATGTCGTGCGGCTGTTCTTAAAGTAAACGAAATTATGAAAAAGTAAATGAAAAAAGTGCTGGAGATTTAGTGAAAATAAAGAGGAACACGGTGTGAATAACATTGCTAATTAATATACGTGTGGAAATTATCTTTATTGAAAGACCAAACTTATGACTGAATAACCACTGATCATCATACGGAATTTGATTTGCTGGACTGAACGGATTGTGGAACTCCAGAAATCGGAAACATTTTTACTGAAAGATTACAAATTTTCTTCCGACGCCATATGACCCACTCGGGCTTGTATTGTCGTGTTCACCACTTTTAGTGATACCCATATATCACACGTTATATTTTTTAATGTTGAAAGACAATATAGGTAATAATGCATGTGCATTATTTCCTTTTTCTTTTCATTCTTTCGAGTTACATAAAACTATTCCAACACATAATATCCATAATTATACTTCGTAGTAGAATGTGAGCGGCATTGATGAATTCGGTTTTTGGCTTTCACTATCTCGGCAGATAAGAAACTAAGCACAAGAAATTTATAAATTAATTTTATTTCTAAACTGTGTTGGTAGTGACTGATTGTGCATATACTCAAATTGAAATGATAAGAGGTGCTTATGAATCTAATCGGTGTATGCGACTTGAAAATGTTGGCTCAGCTGATCAAAATCCACTTCACAAGTTTTACTAGAATTAGTAAAGTTTTACAAAAATCCCTCTAAATACCAAGTTGAAGTTCTTGGCATGCATCAAGGAAGTCAATGTTAACGAGTCCCATTACGTCATGATAAGCAAGCATTCTGTGCCATATGACTGTAGATATATAGGAACGAACAAAAAGTTGCCAGATTATAAACATCCATAGATATATTAGCAGTATTTACAGAGTGTTTCATCTGGAGTGAAAGACGGTATAAATCCAAAATATTTTGTAAATATCTATATAATAATAAAAAAACACACTTGCCGTAAACAAAAACATAACATTCGCAGCAGATATAAGCTACAACCGTGTAATAAATATAATTTTGTTAATATTATTTTGGTGTCTTCGTTATTTACATAGTACCAAACCATGTTTTTGAATTACTAGGTGATTACTTCAATAAACGCTTCATTTTCCCCGACTTTTGATATGAAATATTAATTAGTCACAAACGGTTAAATATATAACTTACTTACATTTATAAGGTTAACTCGCGACAGCATCGATAAAAATTTCCAATTTGTGCCAATTAAATGTTGAATTCATGTCAGTGCAAACATATGTAATCATTAAAAATTGTAATGTTATCGAACTAATACGGACAACGAAAATAAAGTAAGCATGTCCAATCAATATACTAGTGTGCCACAAAGCAATATTATTGCCCCAACCGATTTCAAATATGGTGATGCGGATATTTGTTCCAAACGTCGGAAGTGTAATGTTGCTAATTCCGAGACTAGTGATGATACTGAATATGCGGAGTTCTCAAAAATTGTTGACGAATCGGAGGGCAATAGTTCTTTTATGGACTTTACTTCAAATGAGTTAAGTTCAGATTTTAAAGGAGGACTGCTTAATTCAACCACAAACCCATCAACAACATTAAATACACTATCATCATCAATATTATCAACAAACGAAAATATTAGTGAAAATGCTTGTTTTATAACAACAACACCTTCACAAACAAGTAAAGGTTTTGAAAACACATTTAAACTACTACAAACACAAGTTGAATGTAATGCTAAAAAGGCTATTAATGTAATGCAGACGTTTAATGTGGATTCGTCGTTATTAAGTAGCGGTTGTAGCTCATTAGCTTCTATCAGTGAGTTAGAGGAACCGCCCACACGTTTGGAACTGGAATTGGAAGCAATGCAACGCGTTCGTACTCTAGCTGCTCACAAGACATGTTTTAATATATCACCACGTTTT
The DNA here is from genome assembly GCF_027943255.1 of Anastrepha obliqua. NCBI lineage: Eukaryota > Metazoa > Arthropoda > Insecta > Diptera > Tephritidae > Anastrepha > Anastrepha obliqua. Next base: position 51,013,987 of record NC_072896.1, read on the forward strand.
GTATCACTTTTATGCGACTTTGTGTGTAAAGGCCAAAAAGAAGGTGAAATAGAAGGTGCAAAAATTATTCGGAACGATCTGTCCCACAATAATCCCCAAGATCTAATATATCATGCAGCCAGAAATTCTGACGGAAAAAATTGTTTGAAAGTTGTAAGGACTTTATATTCAGATCCAGGTATGCACGATATTAACACATTTATCACATACATAGTATATATGTTCTAAAATAAGATTTATTACGCATTATTAATTTCTGTAAAAAAATCCAAGATATCCGTTCTATATTTACCAATCTAAATTTTTTTATCAGTATGTATTTGAAACTAATCTTTGTTTTGCTAAAGTGCAGTTAAGTATTTTTTTATCTATGGACGGCACACTTTCACGAATTGAAGTGCAATCGCTCACGTAGGCATATGGCTACAAAAAGTTCGATTACCCACAGATTGAGGAGGGTTGTGAAGGAAAATTTTGCTATTTGATTTTTTATTTTAAATGATATAATCTGGGTACTGCGAATTCAGAGTAAACAATACAAAAAAGTACGTAATGATGAGGGACGAGGGGTAATAATTAACGGTATTTGGTATAGTAAGAGGCAGGGTTTTTAAGAGGTAGTTTTGGAGTAGAACAATCATTCTCCATAATTTTTCAGGGAATGATACTGTTCTGGTAATGTACAATCCACTGTCGATTTGTAATACATTCATTGTAAATTGACCGAAATATATGTGAAAGCCGAGGATTATGCAGTGTAGCTATATAGCTATAGAGACGTTCACTATAAAGAAGTTTAATTGCATCTTTTCTGGAATTATCAGAACAGGAGTGCATGACCAAGACTGAAATTCGCACTCTCTGTAGACCTATAGTTTTTAAGTAATTTGTTGTTAAAAAATGGGTAATTTAGGGAAGTTACTGCTGCCAGACACCTGAAAAGAACGAAGGTAGTATGCACTATCCTTTAAATTTTACTAAGGTGTTGACTAGAAAGGTGTGTGCGAGTCCGCATTATTTTTGGAGGCGTATGACAAAACAATATTATTGCCAGTCTCAATGAATTGTTATTTTTGTTTAAAATTGCACAGTTATGATATTGACTAGTGAACAAGCGTGTGACTGCATATTTTATGAATTGAAGTGAAGTTTAGAAGAAAATATGGGTATAATGCGCCAAACTATAGTGAAGTCATTTTAAGTAGAAATAATTGCAAAACTAGTATTTCCGGAATGTTGGGAGTTGTTAAAGTTATTCAGGAACCACCAAGTTTCGTTAAATAAATCATACTTTGCCTACAATACGTAGGTATGAAAAGAAATTTGTTTTTGTGGAGATACGGCAACTTCTATTTGTGGAACATATTAGGCACTGGAAATCTTACGCATAACCAAGTGTTGGTAAGCATGTCACTATCACATGAGAACGGCTGTCAGTCATAAAATTATTTGGAGATGCAAACAAATATTTTGAACTCCTTATATTAAGTATATGAACAAATCAAAAGTGTGCAGTATTTGTGCAAACGTTTTTCGATAGAGTAGTTTAACGAGCGCCTTCGAATTGCGATATTCGACAGCCTCCGAAAAAGCAAAAGTACTTGAAAGGTTTTAGTCTAAAAAGTAAGCAGAATAATTATAAATTCAACTGAAAGTTAGGCGGAATAGTGCTAGTCACTTTATATAAAAATGCAACACATATATGGACACTTGATAATTTATATCTGCGCAAGCATGTTTGCACCGGAATTTTAATCTTCGTTTTGCAGAAATCAAACGTGTGTTCAATGATTGAGAAATATAGTATATGATGCTATTACGTTTCACAACACTATTTTAAATTGATTTTTGACATTTCTTTCAATATTCATTTTATTAAGAAGGAGTGAACGTTTAAGAAGGGATAGCAAATTGTATTTAGTAAAATAATAGCGATCAAAAGTTCCGAGCTCAGCTTGAGAGTGTAAAATTGTGGGAAATAGTTTTGTGCAAATCTATGTAAACTAAAATCAAATGTTTTGAACGCAGTATTGATTTTTTTAAGTTTATGTATATGCGTTGTTTTTGCTGATGCTGTGTATTGTATTGTTTGAGAAAACTTCGTCACGAGACTTGTGCTTATGTTGAATGGAAGTCTGGATCTTTGTTGCCAACTTTGATTCGTAAAATAGTTAAGGGAGGCATCTGACATTTTAGCAAAATTACTATATACGGACTTGAAAATATTAGAAATTGTTTTAAAGTGAGTATAATATTATAACTTAATTAACGAGTTTAAAAATGGAGCATCAGAATAGGAAGGCAATTTAAACGGCTTTAGTATTTTTCTCTCTATATTAAGTTATTCGCACCCCTTTAAAAGGGCAACGCCGTCTTAGCGCAGGCGTGGAAAAAAAAGAAATTCTCACTGTTTCTTACAATGTTTTGCCATTCTCCGAATTCGCACATCCTATGTTTGTGTTTGTATTAAAAATTTACCAGTACTGTGCTTTGCAATAGAATGCGTCACATTTTAAAATGCTTAAATTAATTTTTCAACGTATAATACAATAAACTATTAAATAACATGGCGATATATTAGTGTGATCGAAGTTTAATTAAATATACATATAGAACATATACATATACACCTTTGAAGTGCACTTTTCACAGTTATTACAATTGTTTTCCTTAGACTTTTATTTGCTACCACCCAAAAACTAAATCACGTAGAATATTTGTTATATAATAATTCTATGTCTAATGGGACTTGAATGTTTGAAATTATATATTGGTTATTATATGGAAATACTAAACGATGGATAATGCCGCTTCGGGTGGTTGTGTCGAGTTTAGCGGCGGACTGCATAGGCGTAATGCATCGTGGTCCCCTGAAAATCAATATATCACTTCGGAGAGCGGTATAGAAACCATTTTGGTAGTGAATACGAACGATGACTTTGCCACCACCAATGCTAATATTGCCACTGATGACTCTGGTTTTCAATGGTTTGAAAATTCCAGTCAAGACGACATGGATGCTGGACAATTGGAGTATGAGGACGAAATATTGAGTTCTACTTTTACAAATGGAACAATGAGTTCATGTGATAGCCATACAGATGCCCAAACTTTTTCTGAAGTACGATCCAATAATCAATCTTTAATTGAGAACGAACAGCTACTTTACGAAGGTAGTAAGCTATTTACACTATCTATTAGCAATTAGCAATATGGAAATTCGCATTAATTTTATAGACTTCATATTGTATATAAAATTGACACAATAATCCAATTTGCATTTAGTGAAGGTTGAATGCAGAAAGAATTATACAGAAATGGTGCAGGTTTTGTTCAAAGCTGAACAAACATACATATGTACATACATATGTATAAATGAGTTAGCGCAGATTGTAGATTTGAGCAAATGCTTAATTAAAATTTCGGTTAGTTGAGACGTAAAATGAAAATTGAAAAATAATGGATTGTCAACTCAGCTAAGTTATGATCATGATGATTTGTTTTGAATATTGAAATAAAAAAGGCTCACTTTGTAGACTCATTCACTTTTTTACATTGTGAACAACTATATTGCTTAACGATTCAATATTCACTAATCACAAAATTTTGCTTACATCCACTTTAATTACAATGGAGAATGAGTATACATAAAATTACAATGATGCAACATTGTATGAGATATAAGAAAAGATAAGCTATTGTAAATATTAAGTATAAAATTGTGTCAAATGCCATCACTAATAAAATTATACAGTTATACTTAAATTATATTTTTTTTATCTAATTTCAGTCCTATGCGGAAACCGTGTAAGCCAAATGACTCGCGCATATGATGATATTGAAGCTGTGACGCGTTTGCTGGAAGAGAAAGAAAAGGACTTGGAATTGACAGTACAAATCGGCAAGGAACTTTTGACGCAAAACAATGCTCTTGAAAGCAGAATAGCAGAGCTGGAAGCTGATTTAAAAGCGTCCAACGAGGATCGTGCACAACTAGTACATGAACTACATAAGAAAAATGAGCTGATCGCCGTGCTAACGAATGACTCTGACGAAGGGAGTGAAAATGGTAAGAAAATAATGCTTCATATATTAACAATTAAATGAGAAAATTCTTAGAACAGATTCGTTAGGGGTTGATTCGCATTTATTTAATAGTTTTTTTTTTTCATATCGTCTCAATAAATTTTATAGAAAACTATAATAAATCTTTGTTAATTTGGCTATTATTAGTTTGGCAAAGGAAAAGTGATTTCATCCAAGAACATGGAATCGTTGAGGTTGCAGCTCTCTCTTGCTCAGCTACTCAGAGATGATATCACTAAGCTTATTAAATTTGAGAAGTAATCCGGGATCGGAGGAGGCGATAAAACAAGCTGGAGTACACCTGCCATAGGTATACATACAGATGGCTCGAAGACACCAGAAGGAATAAGTGCTGGACATAGTATTTGGGTAGTTTTCCCAGCATCTTTCAGGCGAAAGTGTGTGCAATCTATCTATGTACAGAAATCAACTTAACATATGTAGATAAAAATTTCCGGAATGATCGAATAGCTATTATGAGCGACAGTCAGGCGGCACTCAATGCATTTTTTAAGATTAACTTCATTATTCTTTGAATGCATCGAGAAACTAAATTTGATAGGTGTGTACAATAGATAACGGATGTACAGACTAGAGAGACTGCGGCCGTCGTTATTAATAGAACCGTGCCTTTCCTTGCCACATCGACGTTGTATTGACTAGAACCAATTTATGTACCTATTTGCTATACGCGATATCAAAAGTTATATGCTGCATAACAATATTCACGCACATGCACATATCTATGTAAATTTTATTTGCATTTAAGTAAAGTCATATTTAATGTTGTCCAATAATGTTGTCTCTATTTTTTCCTTCTAATTTAAGATACGCCTACGTTTTCCAAATCAATTACTTTGGATTTATTGCAAAAGAAAATCGCTTCCTTGCAGGATGAGAATAAGTCCTTAAAACTTGAAGTCGTACAAATTGCCTCGCAAACAGATGCTGTAGAGGCCCAAGAACGCCAGTTAATGGAAGACATCACAGCACAATTGAATGAAGCTAATGGTCGCTTCGGCGGCATGAGTTTGGAGTTGGAGCGTCAGCGAGAGGAGAATCGTTTACAACACGAACAAATTATCAGTTTGACAGCGCGTTTGTCCGAAGCCGAAATGAGACTGCATCAGTTAACGCACGACAATGATGAGCATGTTACACTTTTGAATATAACAAAAGAGAACCAAAATTCATTAGCTGTAGAATTACTTGAATTCAAGCAGCGCTATCAAGAAGTATTGGCTCTACTGCAAGAAGCCCAAGAGCAGCTACGCAATCAGCGAAAGAAAACAATGCCACAAGCACGCAGCTCATTTATATCGAGCTCGGGTTTGCTGCAACCGGAGTCCTTGCAGTGCGAGTTGATGGAATCATCGATGTACTCAGAGAATAGTCTTGATTCTGGTATTTCGGGTGATACTCATCGCGCTGAACGTATGGGTCGTTTAATGTCTCAATTGCCTGGAATATATGGTGGTGGTGGTGGAGCAGCTGGATCTGCGTATGCGATAGGCGTTGGTGTTGGTACTCTCCCTCCATATAAACGCGTTTTCGAGACAGTGCGTTGTGCGAGCAAAACTGGCAACTACATGGATAGTGGGAATTCATCAATGACGCAACTTGGCGCTATGGCGATGAGTAGTTCGGTGGGGCCGCGGATGTCTGCGATGCCGTATCGTGGTGCCGCCTTCGACGACAATCCTATGGGTCTAAAGACCTTGTCGTGCGGAAGCCTGGCATCACAATCGGACGACGGCTATCCAGCGGCACCATCTGGGGTGCCTGGTGCGCCAGGAGCTAAAGACTTGGAAGCCGCATTGAAACGACTCACACCAGCAGAAGTGTTGGCCCGTCGTGCTATGCTGTCGTATGCTCCAGTTGGCACATATACGTATGATGAACAGCCAACAATCACAAACACACTTCCGCAAGGTATACGGACGCCAGATAGTATTATGTCGACAGGTTCATCGGGCATTTCGTCAACGAACATGTCGGCATCAATGCAACAATGGCGTCTACCCGAAAAATTGCAGATTGTGAAACCAATTGAAGGTTCCCAAACATTGCACCATTGGTCACGTTTGGCAACGCCAACGTTGAGCGGCTTACTTGAGGAACGTCCAGGCGTAACAATTCGTGGTGGTCGCGGTTTAGATGATTTGGGCATGCAAGTATATACACTGTCTGATGTGGAGGAGGACGTGAGTGATGACTTGCCTGGCAAGCAATTTGAGGCCTCTGGCTGTACATACACCTATACAACGAGCATGGTAATGCATCCCGATGACGGTCTAAATGATCTATCGTTTTTATCACAGTCGCAATTATCGTCGCGCATGGCATCAGCGTCTACTTCTCGACAACCAAGTTGCCCGCCCACACCACACGGTGGTCTGTCGCGCAAGAATTCATGCTCGACGTTTTCGGTTAATTTAGGTCTGGCTTCTATGTTGAATGAGCGTGGAATTAAAGCTGTGACGCCAAGTGCATTGAACACACCCGCCGGGCCGAACTTTTCACCCACTGTCACACCCTGCAATAGTCCCGGTAAGTTAAACACTTTCACAAACTACTTTTTTTAAATATTTTTTATAATCCCAATTCCGATACAATTCTAGGTTAAGTTATTCTAACAAAAATGCTCTAGTTTATAGTTTTAAATCCTGTAAATATATTCAATCGTAATCATAAAATGGTGTTCAATATTTTCATCATCATCATTCATCATATTTGGCTTTCGTTTTGTTTTTTGTTCGTTTATTAAATTTTCAGTCAGCCATAGAAGTACTTAGAAGGAGATTCCTCTCACGTCTTCCTTTTTCATTTTTCGTGATTTTTTTTTTGCAGTAAATTTAAGAACATTTTCTATGAAATTTTACTGTGATGAGAGCAATTTTTTTCAATACTCATTATTTGTGTATAATCCGTTAATACTGCACATAAAATTGATCGGCTGTTGGTGAAGAAATATTACAAAGGGTTTTCAAATAAGAGGTGTTATTTTGATATTCAAAGAAAAATGCTATTTTTAAATATAAATGATCGGATGTTTATTCCATTATAAAGAGGAAGTTATGCCGTTAATAGTGGAAAATAACATCAGGCAAATGACCACCACGACCACGCTTAGAGACAATATCCTTTTAATGAAATTTTCCATAACCGAATTGCAAAGTGACTGCCCTTTGTCCTCGATAGCCTCACGAATTCCATCTTTGAGGTCTTGAATCGACCCTGGGCTGTTGGCGTACACCTTCTCTTTCTCTCTTCGAGAGATACTGTGATACCTGAAACTTTTCCCGTAAAAGATCAATGGTTTCGTTGCTTGTGTGACTCGTAGCGCCGTCTTGTTGAAAATAAACGTTGTCCAGATCTATACCATCCAATTCCGGCTATAAAAAATCGTTAATCATCTCTCCATAGCGATAGATAACACCTGTTATTGGAAAACCCTTAAGTAAATTTCCACATTTTGGAAGCGTTGTTCTGGCGTTAAACGATTCATGACGACTTTGCAAACCTTAAAAAACAAGTACTAATAATTGGCGCGTACACTACTGTTAGGTGTTTGGCCGAGCTCCTCCTCCTATTTGTAGTGTACATATATCTTGATGGTGCTTCACAAATGGAGATACCTCCAATTTTAAGCCGACTCCGAACGTCAAATGTTTTTTTATGAGGGGCTTTTTCATGGCAGAAATACATTCGGAGGTTTGCCATTGCCCACCGAGGGGTAACCGCTTTTAGGAACAACTTTTCCAATTATTTGATGTTCCTGCTCCAAACCTTGTTCAGTAAATATCAACACAGTTTGCCATTCTTAGCTGTCCAACCTTAATTATCGATATCGATAGTTCTCGTGCAACTGAAAAAACCGAAATATTTAGTTTAGTTTATTATTTGCCAACTTTGCATTTTTGGTAGTATTTACTTTCCCAAGCACAGTGTTGACTCAATAAGTGATTATCCTGATGTCCTTATTCTTTTGCATTTCAGAGGGTTCACCTCCACGTTCCTCATCGCCCGAACCATTGTTCGGTATCTTATCGACAGGTGCAGATATAATTAGACGTAAACTAATTGGTGACATTGAAAGGCCAAACCGTAATCAAGCTCAACAAAAACAACAAAAAATAATGCTATCGCGCTTAGAACGGCGAGCTTTACGTTCGCTGAAGTTGGTAGAAAAAGTCGAGAGTATTGGTTTGGAGAATATTATTGTCGCACATCCCAATGCTATGTCGCAAATGGCTAGTGGAATAGCAAGTCGCAGCTCCAGTCCAATGGCACAATTAATTAGTCTTAAGAATCTGCACACTTGCGCCAACAACGTAGTCGACGACATTCACTTCGATCGTGATCAAATAAAAACTGTGCTACATAAAGGACTTAATACACCACCAACTACAACAGCGAGCGGGAGCATCGACGAATGCCACTTTAGAAATACAACAACAGATTCAACAGCAACAACAAGCGCAATTAGCACAGAAAGACCTGCGCTTAAAGATGAGGATCACTCTGGGATAGGAGGGCTACAAAATGCGGGTGGCGTAGCGACGGCAACCTCGTCCACGAGCACAACAGAGTCTCGTATAAAGCAATTACAGCGACAAAAATCGCGTCGAACTCTTAAGAATGGTATTGCTGGTCAACAGCGGCCAGACTTGGGTACTATCGGTGGTGGTGGTGGTGGTGGACGTGTACGCCCCGATCTAGGAAAAGTGTCTTCAGGAGCCTCAATATCTGGAGTAAAGAGCGAAACAACAGTGGGGCCAGCTCAGACGCAGAAGAGACCTCAAAAACAGCGGGAACCTCGAGAACCGCGAGAACCGCGAGAACAACAAAGTATAACACAAGCATTTGTCGGAAGCGTAAGTTCTTTACTGTTTGGACGCAAGGGTGGTTGGCTGTAGAGCATCTATACCTATTTTACTAACTGTGGTTATTTAAGTATGATGATAATATAATTACTATATATTTTAATTTGATAATGTTTGAACGAAATATTATGATTATAAACGGATAACGAATAGTGGTAAACGTCGATAGCGGTGCAAAGTTTAGCACAACATAAAAACTTAAACCACTAATGTAAAGGAAAATGCACATATTAATACAATGTTATTTCTATGATAAGAGTCTTATATGACAAGATAATCCAATCTGCACACATGAAAAGGAGGATGATAATAATGACCATGTATATGTTTACAAAAATTGATTGCAACGATAGTGAAGATGTGAATATGTGAAATTGCCAAGGCTAATAATAATTTATGGTGCACATAATTGAAAAGCATTTTATAGAGTTATTTTAATACGTATACATTAATTAAAAAGGGAAATATTGCGCCTATTTGCTTTATCCCTTAACAAAATGTAGCTACCAGAGTAAATGCATTGTTATATAAGTATGTGTAGGGGGATAAATATTATATACTTATTTACTTTATATTCACCGTAGAGTAATTCATGAAATATTTTTCTCTTTTTGATTTAGTTCAGTTTTATTCATCAATTTCCTTTTTTTGATTTTATTTTTTATTTTTTGATCACACTTTCATTTAAGTATTGTATGTATTTGAATTTTTATTTGAGACATATACATTCGCATGGCTTAGCAATGAATACGCTAAAGACTTTAGTACTGCCTCTATGAGCTCATCATACACACTTAATTTCAAAATACGCTTTTCCGTATAAATTTTACTTAACATTTTTATAACTTGACCGTATGCGCGCTATTTTATTGGTTGCTATTGCCTTGGTGTTCATTTTATTGCTTGTAAATATGAAAATAAAAGTTATGGAATTATTTGAAGAGCAATCCAAAGTCAACATTTTGTTTTTTTATTGAAAGTTTTGGAACTTTAATCAAAAACACTCCATTATGGTGCTTTAAGCAAGCAGTACAACGCTTTTTGTATAGATGATTGTTTTTTTTTTTTGCAGATAAAAATTCAAAGTTCTACATACAAAATTAATTTGTCTCAGCTACATTGTGCAATTATATTAATAAAATCTGTGAGGTTTCAGTTTTTGGATTTATACTTTTAAAAATTTACTTGAGGATATTAAAAATCATGTTCTTCATTTAGGAGCTCGATTACTTTCTTTTTCTCACCAAAGCATTCATTATAGTGGAACTAAATAAATAAAATTTGCAAATAATTATTTTATTCAGGCCATTGAATCTTACAAGAGAAATTAGCGAAGATCGTAATTGACATTAAAATTTTCAAGCGAACGAACAAATACAATTAACTTAAGAAGTGAATTGTCAAAAGGAGAACAGTAAGATCAAACAAAGTCAGCAGGTGTTATAAGAGTAGTAGTGTTCGATAACAAAATTTGCGATCACTAGTCATCAAGCAAAAGTAAGGTGCAAGCGAAAAATCTCTACCAAAGAGAAAAAAAAGAGTTTGTTAACAAATGTTTGCATAATTTTAGTTATATACTCAAGTTTTCTGTGGATAACTTTTCCATTTTATCATTTCTGACTGTAAATTGCAATTTTCAAATCGGCGCAAGGGCAAATGTCCCAAACTACAAGATTCCTCAAGAAATTATTGTGTTTGTTTGCAAAAAGTCCAATCATATGCTTTCGTGATGGATAGTTTTTGCTGTCTAAAATTACTCCAGCTAGTGATCGCACAGACGGAGGGATACCGTGGCTTTTGTGAATTTTATCCCGCCATTTAAATTAAAATAAATAAAAAAAATTCAGCACTAGTGAGCGTCTCTTTTACATCTACTGTCACTTTGCTCTCTAAATTTTTGAGTGATGGATAATTTTATGGCGGTCACGAACGCCTAACTTAAAAATTTGGGTGTTATCGAACACGACTAGTGTTGAAAAGTATTAAAATTCGCTCCTATTTTCGTTTGATTGTACGGAAAGTAAATAGGGCGTTCACAAAGGTGTTATCGCTAGGAGAGCGATCAATACGTACATCATTTTGGTAATTACATTATGGCTATCATTATTATTAGTTATTATTATTATTATTAGTTATTATTATTATTATTAGTTATTATTATTATTATTAGTTTTTATTATTATTATTACTATTATTAGTTTTTATTAATATTTCCTTTTTTTTTTTTCAATTATAAAAACTACACCAGTTGGTATTTTGATTATGTTTATTGGAAATATATGCTTAATTTTTTCTGCTATGTTCCTTTTAAAAAACGCTTTATGTTTTTTTAAGTTTAGCGAATAATTTCATAAAATTCATTATAATTTTAAGTTTATATTAAATAATTTTTGAATCTATTCTTTAAATTAAAACTAATTTGCATACAAGTTCTCTCCCAAATATATAAGGTTGTTGATTATAATTTCATTTGAGTAAACTTCGCCCGTACAATTTAACTATCACTGGCTGTTGGACATTGCTATATAGCGCTTATTTATTTCTAGTCTATTACCACTTCCTTATTGTTCGCTCTTCGCTATTCGTTGTTGCATCCGATAATCCGATAATGAAATACTTAGTTTGTAAATGAAACATTGTGATGTAAATAAAATATAATTTTTTCTCTCTCCAAACTATATGTACATAGTCTAGTTTGGTTGACGAATGTGCATAAGAGTGGTTGGTCATAGCGTATTTCACTTAAAATTACTACGAGCAAATAGTTACATTACACTTAAGAGTGCAAGAGAAACGAAAAAGTCACTCCCAAAATAGTAGTAGTAATGGCATAAAAATGGGGGCTAAAGCGTGTTAGTGTCTCTCTCTCACATATTTGCATGTACATGTGTTTGTATGTACGTGCGATTATGTTGAACACATAATTAAATATCTATCACTTGTGATAAATTTTGATCATTTCAGTAACAGCATTGCTTTTGCTTAAATAAAATAAAAAAATAACAAATGGATGCCTGTGTTGTGATTTTTTCGTCACAGTTGTTACGGCCAGGGATTGTATAGAAGAACGGCTTTATTTTCCTAAATAGAGGTAAATTTAGTAAAAGATTGTATTGGTGCATATATGTAGGTAAGAATTAACAAAAATACTACTACACATATAATAAAAAATTATCTTAGTTATATTCACCGTGCTGGCCGTTAGTAAAAAAAAGCAATTTAAAAAAAGTAAAATATGAAATAAAAAATTTAAAGGTGCATTGCAGCAGTGACTTAAGTTAAATCATGAGTTATATTTTTATTATTTATTTATAGAACTGTGTATTCAAATATAATATAAACGTCGTTAAAAATTAAATCAAATTGTTTTTCTTTTTGAAGAGTTATAAAGAATGCACAAAAGCATAGTGTATTTTAATTTCCATTCATTAACGTCATTCGAAATTGTTAACAGCCTTAAGCAAATAGTAAAAACACCTCTCAATTACTTGGCCACAAAGTTGCTATGACAGTCGGTTTACATATGATGTCGCAACAACTTGATTTACATATATCCGGCCAAAGGCTGCCATTTCGGAAGCAATCGCGAAAAATATATGAGAAATATATAATGTTATGATAATAAAAAATATTCAAATACATGTTTAGGGAATGCTGTTGAAGTGACTGCTCTTGGTGAGATAAAAATCCGGCTCTTTCCGGTAACGTAGAACCAACTACCGTGGGAACTTAGCAGTCTTACTAAAGCCTGTCGGTGCGCCACTTCCACTAGCGAGGTGTTAAGCTGACTTCTGAGCTAGTTAAATATGAAAACGATAAATCGGTAAGTTAATTGCCAGATAAAAGTTAATTACTTGGGATGGAAGAGCATAATACAAGGTAACTTCTCAAGAGATACAAATTTTCAATTTATACAACCTTTTTAGAAATTACTATCTGGCTGTTGTTGTAGCATGTACGAGGAGTGCTGCTGGAGTGGTATTCCTTGGCCGGATATATAGTGAATCCGGCTCGGTAGCGTAAAACCAACTGTCAGGGGAACGCTATCCGGCCATAGTTGCGCATGCTGGACATTATCATATTTTATGTTTTAAAAGAGGCTGACACTTCGCATTAATACGTTTACAACATCATCATTTATGCTATTGAAATAGTTTCCCTTGAGGTAACCCCGTGGTAACTACCCCACAGCGATCTGCTCAAAAGGGACCCTCACTATGACACGGAACGATTTTACGGCTGGATAAAGGACAATTTCCACGAAAGTCAAGTATACACAGCCGAAACGATTTGTATTTTTACAAAGAATGGACACGATAAAAAATTGGTCGATTGGGTTTTCTCGCCACTTACATAAAACTAACTGCAAATAAAAAATTAGTGCACATATTTCTAGTGTTTGTTGTCGTTATTAACTGGCGTATTCATTTTTCGTAACTTCTGCGTATTCATCAAAATTTGTTCGGACAAGTGTGAGCTTGCGGAGAAAATTGTCTGCAAAAAGTAAAAAAATCGTCATCTGTCGCGTAATGCCAGAGCAAAAACTTTAAATACATAGTTCGAAAAGTACGGTAAATTATGTCCTCAAAAAGTCTAATGAAATTTTGTCGGTTGAACAAAGGTCTGAAAGTGGAAGAAAAAAAGGATTTGTGACGTAGTCGCAAGCCAAAGGAGAATGTCATTATTTCGAAAAAATCTTGCCTTTCACTTGGAGATGCTACGAAACAGATTCAATATGTCGAAATGTTACATCCATAAAGTTCGCAAAAGTGAAGGCTTACGATCATATACATAAATATATTGTAGCACCCAATGGAAATGATAAACTAAATAAGAGTCCTTAAGCATGTGCGTAAAAATTACAAAGCCAATATGGCTGTGTGACAACGTTAAGCATATTCAGGGCCCTGCGTTTTATACTACAATGAAGAGCGGAGGAGTCCCAGGTGCCTTTCAGCTACAAATGTTGAATAAGATCCCCAAAAGAGTATTTGGCTTGGCGAGCCATCTACCAGCGTGGTATGACAGCCACACGTTCATTAATTCGGGCGCTATAAATCAAGAAATTTATATGAAGGAGTGTTTGTAAAAACGTTTGCTGCCATTCACGGGGTAAATATTGTTCAAAAGAACCACAACCCACCAAACTGTCCACAATTGCGAACCATTTAAAAATATTGGCCAAATGAGCGAGATGTTAAAGAATTTCGCTTTGATGTGGATTATTGCGAGACGCTTGCCCACCGGAGTGAACGACAATACTTCGCGAGGAAGTCTCTCTCCCATAAAAAATCCAACACCGAACTTGCGCTCCTTTACATGGCAACTGTTGTAGACGTCGAAAGGTCCTAAGTTTTTCCTGTCTTGCTCCGTCCATCCCATCTCTTGAATGGCAGTGATGTCAGCCTTTACTCTTACGAGGATTTCAACCAGCCGGACAGAGACACTTTCCCCATTAAGGGACCGGACGTTATAGGCGCATGTCCTCAAAGCATTATCCTTAGTTCGTTTGCAGGGGTCGTCATCAGTACAGGAAGTTCTCATCCGAGGCTTTGTTGCTGTTTTCATTGGGAGGATTTTTACGTGGCAGGTCCCAAACTCAGCGCATAATCAGCTATGGAAACTGCTAAAAACTAAAAATGAGCAACAGTTTAAAATGAATTAGCAGAGAGCGGCTACTACCGTAACAAAAACTAATGTACACCGCCTAATGAGAGAAGTCAAATCTAAATTGCGCCATTTTATTTATAAAAAAGAGAATTGATATGAGTTTTTTATTAGACATAGTACGCTGAAGAAAATAAAATTAAAATTGCTTTGATATCTTATTCAAATTTTATGTTATGTAATTTTCGCCCGACCAATATTTTTCGTGTCCATTTTTTATATTGTTTTTACAACAAAATCTACCAATGAGGTTGCGTTCAGGTGCAGACATAGACACTTGTAAAACGATTGCAGCTCACCTTCAACATGGTGATCGTTCTTTAGCAGGTTAGTTTAGTGGCTGACAATGCGAGGACCCTTGGACGAAAAACTCAAATTTCGTTCCTTGTGATATCTTGAGTAGATAAATGGAAGAAAGATAGAAAAGAAGAGATAGGAGAGAGAGAGCTATGGAGAAAAACTTGCTATATCTGTATGTGTAGCAAAAACGTGAGAGCCAAGATGCCTGAATCTCAGTCCGAAGAGAGCAGGACATCTGAGAAGAAGATGCTGAGATGATTTCATTTCATTCTCTAGACGGCTGCTGCAGGTAGACTCGAAGCGGTACCAAGTTTCACCATCTGGATATCTAACGGACAATGTCCCGAAAGTACTCGTGCACCCACCTGCGGCTTTATTAGCCTTAGCAGTTTCTTCGAGCGCCTTCCTCTCGTTTTACAGGAAAACCACCTCGAGAGTCTCTTGTGTAGCTAGCTAGCTCATCCATCCAGCAGTTGCACACATTGTTCCTGTGTCAAGAAACCCTAATGAGCCAAATATCGAAGTATTCAGATGCGGTCGAGAGAAGTCAAGCATTCTCTGATCAACTTCGAGCCCACAAAAAACAAGCGCAACTCGCCTAGCTTTCCTAACTTTGGACTTGTAGATTCCTAATCCTACTTTGTACAGTTTACAACCTGAAGAAGACTTAATATGATTCTGCTTGCTCTTTTAAAAAAGTTGTCTACACGAAGTCCTTAATTCAGAGAGTTCAGTTGCATACCAAAGAAGTTTTTCGTTCTTAGGGGGGGCCTTAGTAACCAAGAGTTCTCAAGGGCGCTGTTTCATCATTTCGTCGAATGATCTTTCAGAAAGATCTAAATTTTCTCTCCGTTCTCTCTAGGATGCAGACTTCTATAGATTCCAATCCGTACTCCTAAGGTTCTTGGGGGATATATTCGGTCTAGTTTCGTTGAAAAGGAACTGATCCGAAAAGGAGTGAATGTTGAGCAGCCTCTAATTGGAGATTCGGCACATCAGTGGGAAAGAACAGTAATGAAATTGGAGCCCTTATCCCTGTTATGAGTACAATAAATGAAGTCTTCGCTTAGAGAAGTGGATTCACTTCTTGCATTAATATCTTCACTTTTCCAGAAAGTTGAGAATTTGCGTCAGTTTTCCGTCGTATCGCCTCAGCTAGGGCCTCCTATATCAGCATGAAAGATGCCATATATGGTGAAACTAGTCAGAGTCTCCCAGTAGGGCACTCCAAACTCATAATAACAATCTTCATTGTTGAAATTAGGAAAAAATGCTTTTAGTTCATTTCCGATGGATAAGCAGGATCTTGGTTTAGGTTAGGTTAGGTTAACCTGGCTGACATTAAGCCACGCATACACCTTTTAGTTCCTAGCGATACCAGATGGAGACTGACCTTTATTAGGATTTAAAGTTGACATCACGTACAATTTTAACGCTTTTAGCAAACCTAAGCAACGCAGGAGGATCTATTTTGAGATATCTTCCAGACCCCCAAACTGTGGGACTTCCAGGAATTGCGAGGGCATTTTTGATAATACCGAACAAAAAAACAGAAGATCTTGGTTTACCCGCGTCTAAGAATATGAAACTAAGCGCCATCTTTTCGTCCTGATTACCGCTACTGCTCAGCAACGGCTCCGGGATCAGAACTACACCACCTCTATTTTCCTCAAACTGCTGCAGGTCTGTCTGAGAAATATGTATTTCCAATAATCCTCTCCACCAAGTCCAAATCAAACCCCTCACTGTCTGAGGCCACCATCTTGAAACTGTAGGTAGACCCATTTTGTTTGCAAAACACCATAGAGTGTCTTTACCACTAACCTTAGAGCATTGGAACGTACTTCGAGACCTTCTAGGACTTGAAAAGTATGCTTATGCGGTAGAATACCGCAATCACCAGCTCAAGAGATCAACGATCAAATAATCGGGTAAAAATAAATAGATAGTCCCAATGAAAGCCGTCACCGTTCAGGTTTAGAGAATGGCGTTTAAAACCGAAGATTATTTCCTTACACTTGGACAGTCTCAGAATTAGAAAGGGAATTTTTCAAACGATTTCATGTTAAACAAGATTTCATACAAGACAATTTCTTTTTATCAAGCATATTCTTTTTGGGTTGTTACCGTAGAATCATCCCAGCAGACACTCGCTTGAATTTTTTAAGACAGCGCGGATATGATAAACAAGGTGAAGTCCAAAATAAACAAGACTGGCGTCATAAAAATGTTTTTGGTGGCGCCATCTTTTTAATGAGCTAGTGCGTTGGAAGTTACTTTCCTAGCTGACTTCCAGTAAAATCTTGGTGACATTCGGTTCAGTGGAAGCAAAGTGATTGCGTTTAAAGTATCAGCATGTTTGTGTCATCGGTACAAAAATGAGTTTTGAACAAAGAGCTAATATCAAATTTTGTTTTAAAATCGGTAAAACGTTTACCGAAACATTTGAATTGATGAAAAAAGTTAAGGTGATGATTGTCTATCTCGTGCCAGAGTTCAGGAGTGGTTTACACGTTTCAGAGATGGTTGTGAGGACATAAATGGAAATGAACATACGAGCCCATAAGCCCAAAATCAGTAATCACCGAAAACTCCATCGAAATTGTTCGTAAATTTATCAAAAATGAACCGAAATCATCGTTGAAGTTCATGGAATCGGAGTTGAGTATCTCCAAAACATCGATTTATCGCATTTTAACTCATCATTTGGGCTTACGAAAGGTCTGTGCACATTTCATTCCGCACAAGTTAACTGAGGACCAAAAATTTCTCAGAATTCAACATTCGAAAGACCTCATTAAAGAGCCGAGAAATGACGAGAATTTCCTCTACAAAATTGTAACTGGTGATAAAATGTGGTGTTTCCAACATGAAACTAAAACTGAGCGTCAAAATGCCGAATTGAAGGCCCCAGACGAGCCACTACCCAAAAAATCGCGTTTGGAGAAGTCAAAAATCAAGTCGGTGCTCATTCGTTTTTACGATTGTAAAGGAATTGTCCACAAGTTCGTGCCAACGAGCCAAACCGTCAATGCAATTTTCTTTTTTGGCGTTTTGAAGCGTTCGTTGCATCGCATTCGTCGAATTAGCCCTGAATACCGTAAAGGAGGAAGCTGGTGCTCATTGCATGATAATGCACCATCTCATCGATCCACTCTTGTGTCTGATTTTTTGAATCGAAATCGCATTTTAACCATCAATCGCTCACTGTATTCGCCTGATATGGCTCCCTGTGACTTCTACCTATTCGCCTATTCTACCTATAATTGCATTTAGCTCTGAAAGGAAAACGTTTTGCATTCGTAGAGGCTTGTACCGACATCCTGAAGGAAATTCCGGTCAACTATCTGAAACGCTCTTTCGAAAAGCTTTTAGATCGCGCAAAACAGTGTATCGAGGCCAGTGGGGACTATTTTGTAAACTCGAAGTTATCAGAACAAAGCTCCTGTCGTTTCTATTTTAGCTCAGTCTTGTTTATTTTGGACTTCACCTAGTATATCGGCCAAGAACTTACCATTAAAGTAGCAACACCAAAAAGTTGAAGAGTCGAAAAAAGTTTGAAAAAAAAAAAATTCGTAACCTCAATTGAAATTTTGGTTGAGACTTTGAAAGCATTGGGGTAAGACTCCGTCAGAAAATATGAGATTTGCAAGTGGTCTTTCGATTTCTTTGAAACTTTGGGAAATATTAGTTCTAAAAAAAAAAATTTTATGGTGTCTATAATAGTTCTCGAGATATTGCGATTTTAGTGGAAGCGCGCACCGTGAAGTTCGCGGTTACGCAGCGCGGGAGTAGAAAAACGCGCACAGACCTGCAGCAGTCTGCTCCAGTCACTTCATACAGGAACACATAACGCAGCGCGAACCGTGCGTGCGTACGCGAACCGTGCGTGCGCGCTTCCACTAAAATCGCAATATCTCGAGAACTATTATAGACACCATAAATTTTTTTTTTTCAAAATAAAGGTTAAATCATAAGGAATCGTTACGTGTATAACAGAAAATCTAAAAAACTGGCCAAATCAACTAAAAATTGATTCAAAAAATTTTTTTGACTTTTTTTTGGTCAAAATTTCGAATTTTTTTTTTTAACATAATACTAATTTAAACTACTTATTTGTTTCTATATTGTCTGTAAATTGCATTGAAATCCATCCAACGGTTCAAGAAATATTGATTTTTGAAAAAAAACACGGTCCCGATTTTCAACATGGCGTAGATGACTCAATTTTGAAAATTTTTCAAAATCCTTTTAGGCTCGAATGTATCTTACCTAGAACTAATATTTCCCAAAGTTTCAAAGAAATCGAAAGACCACTTGCAAATCTCATATTTTCTGACGGAGTCTTACCCATTGATTAGTTTTACTATACTTTCCTAGTACACAATTTTACTAACAATTCAATTCTAGATCACTAAATTTAAATCAGTGTTACGCTGTCACTAATAATTATTATTTAACTATTTATGAAAAATCTGCTAGTGAGGTGCTGTGACGGGAATATGTCGAATTCGCAAAACTGCAGACGTGCGCAGTCTATTAAACGAATGTGTAGTGATCCAGGCTTATGGTATGAAAAATTAATTTTGGCAGTTTCCACAACGAATGTTCCTGTAACAACGATGATAGTCTAGTACACAGTCTTACAAATATCAGAAAACTTGTTAGAGATGTCACTCGAGTTGTAGTCTATGATAATATGTAAATAATAGTCGCATTTTTAGTGTTAAAAAAATTTAATATAATAAAAATTTAATCAAATTATATAATAAAGTTTATGTATATAAAAAATCATTGAAAGTTTTGTCACTGGTCTACTAATAATGTAATTACTTTAGACATAAACTTAACTGATGTTACACGAGAACTTAAATATGTTTACTCAAGCTGTCAAATAAGCTTACGTGTAAGGGCTCATGCAAATAAATAATAGCACGCAATTTGTTCAAAAGTTTTTCTTTTCAGTTTCCTTGAGTTCGAAAAATACTTCTAATAAAAAGTAATCCCTATCTCACGAAACTCGCTCCCAACTCTAAATCTGGTTGTTGGTGTTGTTGTAGCAATATGAACATTCCCCATACATACTTATATGAGGAATGCTGCTGAAGAGACAGTCCTTGGCCGGATATAAATTCGGGTCGTTCCGGTAACGCAGAACCAACTGTCTGGTCCCTTGCTCTCCCTCAGCTAAACAATACTTTTAAAAGATACACATTTATGGAAAACGTATTATTAATAAATGGCCTTGACATAATAACTTTACAACATACCGCAAATATACTTTCTAAAGGTTCCTCATCAAATAAATTCTTGGGAAAAATTAAGTGCACACACATGTTTAATGCTTATTGAATTAAATGAAATTAACCACATTGTAGCATCATTCTATCACCGCTCTGCATTTAAGTAACTTAAGAATTAAAAATCGACAGCTTCCTAAGTTCCTCAAGGCTGGAGTAATTATTTATACTTGTTTCTCGTTACACAGGTTACTCTTTAGTTTGTCAAGTTACGTTTAAGTCTAGAATAATTACACATATGAAATATTTTACATTTTAATGTACGAACTGTCTCCTAAATATATTTTAATATGTAGAATCATAATTACGGATTTCTTTTGCTTTTTTTAATTTTTTTTTTGAAAAATGTTATCTGCACTCTCTCACCGTTTCCTTTTAATTTCTTCAAAGGGAATGGCGTGATTCTCTGCATAAGCTAGAAAATTAACACCATATATTTTCATTACATGCATTAGTGTCTCCACATCACCCTCAGCAAAATGCACATCCTTAGGTTTCTCCTTAAAATAGCGTTCATAGATATTCGCTAATTTGTAAACTGATTTTGGTGGATATTTGTCCTCTTTTTTTCTTGCAAAAAGTGCCCGTTTAGATTTGAAGCCAACGTTGTCATTTAACGATTTCTTTCTCGGTGTTGATTCATCCGAGTGCGGTCGTTTTACACCCGATACAGTTGGCCGTCTAGGCGTCGTTTCATTATGTGCTCGCCAATCAACTTTTGCCTCACTATCGAGTTGCTCTACAAGTGTTGGCTTTGAATGCAATAATGTCGTATCTTCTGGATTCGCAGAATACAAAATCGGCGCTATAGCTGTTGGTTTCGAATCCAACAATTCTTTTGTTTCCTCTGTACTAAGAGAATCCGGTACTGGTAGTATTTGAGGTTCAGCATCAGTTTCTAAAACTCTGCGTGTAGATGTTTCAGCATCTGAACCAATCGATTTAAGTTGTTCATCTATGCCCCAAAATGCGCGTAAAGAGTCCACACATAGTGTACCACAGGGCATTTCCTAATATGCATATACATAAGATTTTATTATATAGTTATTATATTTATAGTAATGAACGAATTTGATCTAAAAAAAATACGGCACAAAATTTCCCATACCAGTTTTAACTTGTCGAATGTTTGTTTAACTATTGGAAAGTCGAAAAAGTCCCCATTGTGTGCAACCAAACATACGGGTTGTTGCATGTGCTTCAGGAAATTTATGATTGTATTACCCGCATTTTCGTCGAAATGATTTTCTCCTTCTAGAGTGTAATTACTGAGCCCTAGAAGTAGAATTAATATTTACAATCATTTAAATTCAATAAAAATGTTTAATCCAAAAAATTAAACAACTTCAAGAGGGCGTTTTGAAATAAGTTCATGATTCATATGAACATAAACTAGAATTAAGTTCGGTTTAGATTAATGCAAATTTTCCAGTTAATCTCCATATGACTAATACAGTAGGTTCTGTTTTTATGCGGTAGATACGTTCCGCAAGAAACAGCATAAAAAAAAAACAGCGTAAAAAAAGCTACCAGTTCTATAGTAAAACTATAGATACGTTTCAAAAGTGCTAAGAACCGCATAAATCTGAAATAATGTAATAAAATCGCATAAAAAAGGGTACTAGTCCCATATTATAACTATAGATACGTTCCATAGACCGCATGAATTTGAGATAATTAAATAAAATCGCATAAACAAAAAATTGTATTTTTGAAAATTATATCTTTATTTAAGAAACGTCAGAATCGAAAAATAAATTTACGTCAGAAATGGAATCAGACAATACCCGCATGTTGCGCAATCGTTTCGGATTTGGCGTAAAATCAATTTCGTCACTTGACGAAATGTACACGTCTGATCTAGATGGTTATGCAGGCGGTTCCATACTTGTAGGGTTAGCATTTCTGATGTAATCTGTGATGAGTTTTTGCTTAGCTGGTTTAGAATCTTGTTTATATGTACAATTCCCGATAGGTCGACATGCATTTTTTAATTAAAAAAAAAAAACCGCACTATTTCAAAACCGCATAAAAACAGAACCTACTGTATGTTATTTTATTTTGTGACTTATCACGATTCACATATGAACACCGCAGTATTTAATTTTATTTATTTATTATACAGAAATTAAGTGATAAATCACATAACTACAATACGTAGGAGCACTAGTAACACAGACCTGCTCGCTGGTAAATTTTTATTCAGTAGGTTCTGTTTTTATGCGGTTTTGAAATAGTGCGGTTTTTTTTTTTAATTAAAAAATGCATGTCGACCTATCGGGAATTGTACATATAAACAAGATTCTAAACCAGCTAAGCAAAAACTCATCACAGATTACATCAGAAATGCTAACCCTACAAGTATGGAACCTCCTGCATAACTATCTAGATTAGACGTGTACATTTCCTCAAGTGACGAAATTGATTTTACGCCAAATCCTAAACGAATGCGCAACATGCGGGTATTGTCTGATTCTATTTCTGACGTAAATTTATTTTTCGATTCTGACGTTTATTAAATAAAGATATAATTTTCAAAAATACAATTTTTTGTTTATGCGATTTTATTTAATTATCTCAAATTCATGCGGTCTATGGAACGTATCTATAGTTATAATATGGGACTAGTACCCTTTTTTTATGCGATTTTATTACATTATTTCGGATTTATGCGGTTCTTAGCACTTTTGAAACGTATCTATAGTTTTACTATAGAACTGGTAGCTTTTTTTACGCTGTTTTTTTTATGCTGTTTCTTGCGGAACGTATCTACCGCATAAAAACAGAATCTACTGTATATCTATATAAAAAAAATTCCTAAAAATTATATATATTATTATGACACAAATAGCGGATCAGAAGAAACAGCGCTCGTGGAACCTCCCCAAAATGCATTGTATGCTGACAAGAAAGTTGTTAATTTGACGCACCAGTAATTTCCTCACAATCTGGATGAATGAGTCGTCTGGGATTGAAGAGCATCGTCAGTTTGTGCAGTATGCGCGGGCGATTAGGCACTGGTGATTCACTGCTGTTGCACATAATTATTGCCGGTCCCGCTTCTAGTTCACTGGCTGAAAACCCATACATGCATAGTTCCGTAATTGCAGTTTTAGACATCAAGTGTGGTAAACCAGTCGTTTCTAAATCAAGAACCACAAACGAAGCTATTCGTCTATCCACAGAAGATAAATGAGTGTAACTTCCCGCTGGAGAGGCCATGACTAATTTGAATATCGGTTCTACGTCGGTGACCGTTCTACACTTTAAACACAATGCTAATGATTTTTTAAAATACTTCTTATATACATGTCACACGAAAATTGAGTTATCTATTCATAGTAAACAAAAGCTGAAGTAGAATTAAATACTGAAGGTGGCGTCTTCTCAAAACATAAGGCGAATTGAATACTGCAGGTGACGTCTTCTCAAAACAGTTACCTTATTTTTAGCGTTTTTTCTGACGTCAGACGCCTTTCCAATACAAAACATTTACATGTTTCTGAAAATTCAGTGAATGGCTTGGTATTATTGTGATTGGTGACATTTAAATTAAACAAACGAAAACGAAGTACCGTGTGTTAAATTGTGAAAGCACAAACCAAATGCATTTTGACGTGATAACGTCTTATAATTCGATTTAACAGGCTGCACGCACGAAAAAATGTGTCGTTACCTTGCTCATTAGTGTTACCTTGCTTATTGCCGTTACCTTGCTCATTAGTGTTACCTTGCTCATGTGTCGTTACCTTGCTCATTGCCGTTACCTTGAATGAACTGCAAGCGAAAGCGCGGAACGAACGACAAAGCAAACAAAGCAAACGAACAGCAACGTTCGACATCTTGTTCTCTCCTACTTAAGTGAGCGTATATGTGTATGTATATGCGCATATGTACATATATAATATAAATTCACGTATTTGTATTTGCATATGCCTTCTTATTGATTATTATTAATTTGATTTACTTGATGAATTTAAAATAAAACCCAGTTTGTTAATAATACCTATTCTTTTAATGTTATTATTATTTTTTGACGTGATAACGTCTTATAATTCTATGTAGCCGGCTGCACGCACCAAAAAATGCGTCGTTATCTTGCTCATGCGTCGTTACCTTGCTTGAACAGCATGTTATGTTATGATATGTTATGTTATGTTATGTTATGTTATGTTATGTTATGTTATGTTATGTTAATGTTAACTCATTCTCTATATCCATACAAAATATCTATCAAACAAATAAAATTAAAATTTTCTTTTGAAAAATGCAACCATTCAATCAGTATTTTCTTATGACGTTATCACGTTAAACTATCGTCAGTAAACCGACTTTACAGACAACCTCTTTTTTTCTGCGTTTTTTGCGGAGGATGCCGTGGCTAGAAAATATGTGTGCGTGCGTATAATTTCTTGTGTTTGGTTGTTGTTGTTGTTTAGTAGCATAAACATTCCCCATACTTACATACGGGGAATGCTGCTGGAGTGATAGTCCTTGGCCAGATATAAATCCGGGTCGTTTCGGTAACGTAGAATCGACTGTCGTGGAAACGTCTACTACTCTTCTTCTTCACAAACAAGTAGTTCCCCTTCCCTTTGTTTGTTATTGATGGACTCTTATAGCAGTAATTGTATTCATTTATTTCTTCCATTTTTACTGGGTTAAGAAAAAGAGCCAGCGAAATGGGTCGAGAAGAGAAATGCGTTGCCCAATGCGCAATCTTGTCTCCTTCACAATCTTTGAGGTGTTGACCAACATCCTCGACATTTTAATTTTTTCAACAATATCTGCACTTGCTTCAGTTATTATAAAATAACTTTTTCAACGTTTTTTTAAGTGTGTTTCTTTTTGTCGTTTACTTTTTCATTGGGGTGCGACAGCGAGTTTCGATAAGGTTTCGTCAAAAATTAGAGAAGACAGCGATTAAAGCTGCAATTAGTTGTGCTGTACGCATCTGATATTGAAGTATGATAGAATTAAAGACAACATTTGAATTTTGTCATAAAAACAAATATACTTTTCTACTACGTCAATTAGTTTTTCATCGTTAATTTCTAATGTTCAAATTTTTATCGCAAATATCAAAACAAATGTAAAGTATTTCACAGCTGCTTACGGTTACGGGGGAAAACTCAAATTCAATAGATACATACGATTACGGTTATGGTTACGACTTTATGGGGCGGTACCTATATCGTTTACAGTGATGTCCATATGTTTGAACAGAACAGCTACTAATTGCAGTTTTATTCGTAATTCGTAAGGTAATTGGGGGATTCTGCTGTTTCCGTGGCGCCGCAATCTGACGACGGATTCTTATAGAACTCGACAAAAGAAAACGAAATGAATAAGTAAAATTTTTTGAAATTTCGCTTAGTTTTGGAGATATTGAATAAAAAAGTCTCAGAATGCCCTTTGGAACTTCACTATAATTTGCCTGTTACACTATATATTTTTTAACACTTCACTAAAATTCACGAAATATACACTCACACGCGTGTTTTTACTTATTTTTATCCTTATATTCGAATTATTTTTATTAAAATAAAATGCAAATGCATTTGTCCATGCAGTCACTTTCCAATTTTAAACGCGAATAACAAGAAATTGGAATGACAACAGTATGGTGTTGCCGGATGCCTGCAAATAAAGCAAAAATATGAACCAAAATATGAACAAAAATTAAGTATTTAAGTTTAGTGTTAATGTTGGGGATGGGGGTTATTGTGTCTCCTTACTACATACATGCATATGATGTTTTAAATTTGGGTTCAATGGTTTTAACACGGAAAGAAGTTCTACGCAAAAATACTGTGGATTGCGTAGCCGGAGTTGGACTGATGAGGGTTATTTTTTTGAAGCGCGGCCGAAGGCCGCCCACGCGAAAGGGAGTTCTACGCAAAAATACTGTGGATTGCGTAGCCGGAGTTGGACTGATGAGGGTTATTTTTTTGAAGCGAGGCCGAAGGCCGCCCACGCGAAAAAGTGTTTTACACAAAAATACTCTGTTAATTAATTTCATTTTAATTACTTTATTATTTTTTGAGATACGCTTAATATCATTGTTTTTAAGTTTGAATGAGTTGTATGTTTTTATTTTCAAAATTATTTCTCAACTTAAAATTAGAGCAAAAAATACTGCAGTTTTACAATGAACCTTCTACTGAACATCTCTGCATACGAACTTCGTTTTTATTTCAGGTGTATGGCAACACCAACTTTGCGCTAAATTAGAGAACTTTAACATTAAATTACTTGAAAACTAAGCGAGATATCAAAAAATTTTACTTATTCATTTCGTTTTCTTTTGTCGAGTTCTATAAGAATCCATCGTCAGATTGGGCGCCACGGAAACAGCAGTATTGCCGGTAATTGAGACTGAATGACTTATAAATGAGGTAATTTACTCTAAAAACTTTGTATGGCGAATTACGTATTTCGAAGGGTAATTGGGAAGTGAATTACGAATGAGAGAGCGAATTACGCGTCGTGGGAACATAGCATTATTATTATAGCAGTTTTACTATGTACATTCTGAACCTTTAGAAGAAACTTTTCTGTTTCTTTATTTCATCGGAGTTTTAGTTAAGGTTAAATAGCACAGTGTGCTCGTTACAATTGGATTGTAATTTAAATATTTTTAGCGTTTTTAATGAATTTTATATTTGCCCGAAAATTGTTTACTTATTTTACATGTCATGCTAGATAGACCAGGGAAAGAAAACACCAACTCTTACTGACGTCTCGAGCTTTTCTGGCACTATGGCAAACCAAACCAATACGAGTGAATATTTAAAATATCATATCAAATAATTATTTATACATTTAATAAGAAGTTAATTACACTTTTCAAGGTTTCAAATGGTCCAGAAACACAACATTGTTGCTAATATCGTTAATAGGAAAAAATTACAATCAATTGCAAAGTGGAGTGAAAAAGTTCACGTTTCAACAAATCGCACAGGAAATTAACGAACAACTTGGAACCAACCTGGCATTTGATCAAGTCGAATCGAAATGGAAAGGACTAAGGCGAACATATAAAAAAGTTAAAGAGTCAAACACACAATTGAGCTGGGAATTTTACAATGTTGTGGATGAAATTCTTCAAGATGATATAGAGATAAATCCACTAGTCACTGCAACGTCTGAAGAAGCCTTTGTTACTGGTTGCGAGACAGAGTTTGATTTCATTGAATACAGTGTGGAGCCAGAAAGATCATTATTTCAGCAAAGCCGTGAAAGAGGTCCGAGTAATGACGAAGACCGATATAGTAGGGAAATGCGAGTGGGGAGTGGCGACGAAGACTATCCTGGCAGATGCAGTCGGAGGCACCGCATTAGTTATGAAGACCGAAGTGGTAGGATAGGTCGAATGCATCGAAGTAGTGATGAAGATCGGAGATATAGACAAATTCGAAAACGGGGATATAGTGATGATGGCCAAAGTGGCTACGAAACTCGAAGACTCCAAGGAAATCGGAACAGAATCGAAAACGCTGAAGCTGCCAGAGAAAGGAGGCATCAAGAAAAGATGAAATTGGCCAGAAAGTTTTTAGCCCTTTTCGAGAAGATGGTTGAAAAAATGTAAAAACAAAGGTACAACAAAAAGAAATAAATAAAAAAAAGGTTAACTTCATCGGTCTCTATGCATGTAATATATTCATCAGCATGTCTCGTTTTAAACTTGAAGATGATGCAGTGTTGTCGTGTTCTTTGTAGCATTCTTTTTCATTTTCCTCAATATCTATTGCAACGTCTTCATCGGGAAAGTCTTCATTGCGCAGGCATATGTTATGCAATATGCAACAGGCGGCAATGAATTTTGTTGTTGCAGCAGTTCTTAGGCAATCAATGTAGTGCAAGCGACGAAATCTGCCTTTCAGCACCCCGAATGAACGTTTTATGTCGTCAAGACACTCCGAATGAATTGTGTTGAAAAATATTTGCTCGTCTCTAAAGCCGTTACTATCCCGATATGGAGTGATTAACCAAGGCTTCAGTGGATAAGAGGAATCGCCTAGTAAATGCTGATCTTCACTAATTTTAAAATTACCTGAAACATACCAAACCAATGACGTTAAATTGTGCTTTTGTAAATTGGCAATTAATAAAACCTGAATTGATTTTAGCCTCTAGCCCAGATTTTAACAGAAGGGAAGCATCATCAAGTGAACCACATTCACCGGCGTAGAAAAATACAAATTCCATTTTTTCGTTCGATACTGCTTGCAGGATAACAGAATGTGTACCCTTTTTATTGATATATGAGTTGTGTGAATGGATCGGTGCTCTGATCGTGAAATGACAACTGTCTATACACCCTATGACGCCTGAAATAATAAACACGTTAATTTCAAAGTTATTGGTTTTGAAATTATTTGAGCATACCTTTCAAATTATAGGTGGCGTAATAATGCTTCGCAGTTTTTTCAGCTTCTTCTTGAGTTGGCCATTTAATTATTTTCTTCTCCCCATTCATTTTTAGAAATGCGTCGCAAACGTTGGAAACAATCCTCCACGCCGTTGAAATGCTTACGTCAAACCTATCTGCTATTGTCCTAATTATAGATTTTGTTAGATGTTTGTAAATATAAAATTTTAAATTTTTTTTCATTTAAAGCTTACATAATAATACCAATTATTATATAAACTAAACTACGCTGCGCCAGCAATATGAGCTTTCAGCTGGAAAATATAAATTTCATTCGTGAATAAACAACTGATATACCCACCTCAAACCTTCTTTACTTCCTAAATAAGACAGTGTTATCATGAGCTGTTTGTCGAGTTTCAAAGGATTTCTTCCTTTGCCATATTTTTTATGCAAGAATGGATAAATATCCTTGCAAATCAGTTCAAAAACATCAGGGTCTAAGCGAAAATGTTGACGGAAGTTTTTTGCGGGTAATCTAGGCACTACATTTTCCGCAAAGGCTTGATTTCTTTCCCCACGGTTTAGACCCTCATCAGGATCACTATCGTCATTCTGTCCGCGAAGGTGTTGTTTAAAGATTTTTCTAGTTTGTCTCGGTATTACTTCTTCGCCTTTTTTTGTTTTACACGGTCTTTCGATTACTTCAATATCATCTTCGCTATCGCCCTCGTCACTGTCATCGAAAATAAAGTTAAATACTTCATTCAAAATAATAAGTTTTTCCATGTCTTTTTAAATGTAAACATACATAAATGTTGAAGTGCATTTGGATAGGTAGATTCGCCTTGCTCTTTTGAGATGAATGCGTGTTGCCAGAAGATGCGAATATGACACGATGAGCTTGGCAGTGATAAGAATAAACGTACCATTCAAAATAAATTGTAGTTAAGAAAAAATAGATTAGTTTCTATTTTGTATACATATTTATTGTGGAACCATTACTTCAAAAATCAAATAGTTTACTGCATTTCGGTATTGCATTATAAAAATTATGCCCAACGTTCGGCAAATAGGCATTTGTTGTTAAAAATTTACTTTTCAGTTCGCCGCAAAAAACAAAAACAACAAACAGTGTAAATTGCAAATTCGCCTGCTACCCAAAATTAGCTAGCAGCTGTCATTTAATTTAAAAATTGTATACTTTCCAGCAGTGAATTTGTGTAAAACTACTTCGATTGTTGAGTACACAAATGAAAATTTTGTAGAAAATAATTAGGAAACAATATATCGGAGCAATGCCAAGCGAAATAATTACATTGCAATTGGGCCAGTGCGGCAATCAAAGTACGTACAGGGCATATGGTGTACTGGCTGCTACACTTTCTGGCGCTTATTGTTTTTAATTATTGGTGTATTTTTACTAAAATCTCGATTTAAATTAACACATGTAGTTGGTTTTGAGTTTTGGAAGCGTTTGTGCCTCGAACATGGAATATCACCTAGTGGTGTTTTGGAGGATTTCGCTACCGATGGTGTAGATAGGAAGGATGTCTTCTTTTATCAGGCAGATGATGATCATTACATACCACGCGCCGTGCTGCTGGATTTGGAACCTCGCGTCATACACTCTATTATGAGTTCGCCATATGCCAAGGTTAATTTAAATATAAATTTATATCCACAATATACTAGTGTTTCGTGCGCTAAAAGATACAATATCGTAGAAATCAAATGAATATTTTCCATCCGAGAGCTGTCACTATACAAAATGGTTGTTGTACCAGTATAAACATTCCCTATATATGTACGGGGAATGCTGTTGGAGTGACAGCCCTTGGCCGGATATAAATCCGTTTCGTTAATGTTTATAGGATAGGCTATCGTGGCAACAAATGGTCTTGTCGCTTGGTACCATGTAGTGTTTTCCAAATTTATTTTCATATTCACATATTCATTTGCATTAGCGACAATTGATTTTGACTTTTTTTTACAGCTCTACAATCCAGAGAATGTCTATTTGTCAAAACATGGTGGTGGTGCTGGCAATAATTGGGCTTCTGGCTATAGTCAAGGAGAAAAATTGCAGGAAGAAGTTTTTGATATAATTGATCGCGAAGCGGACGGAAGTGACTCGTTGGAAGGTTTTGTGCTTTGCCATTCTATAGCTGGTGGCACTGGCTCCGGGATGGGATCTTATATTATGGAACGTTTATCAGATCGTTTTCCTAAAAAATTGATACAAACTTACAGTGTTTTCCCCAATCAGGACGAGATCAGTGACGTTGTTGTGCAGCCATATAACTCAATGCTAACACTGCGCCGTCTAACAAGTTGCGCGGACTGTGTTGTGGTGCTAGACAATACCGCTCTAAATCGTATAGCCACCGATCGATTGCACATACAGAATCCAAGCTTCACACAAATAAACACTTTGGTTTCGACCATAATGTCTGTCAGCACTACAACTCTACGCTATCCTTCATACATGAATAATAACCTAATTGGGTTGACAGCACCATTAATACCAACGCCACAGTTGCACTTCTTGATGACTGGCTATACGCCATTGACAACGGATAACGATGTAATAAATATATTATATATATGTAAATATGCATTTATGTTGTATACTGAAAACTTCTACTCACTATAGCAAACTGTAAATGTACGCAAAACTACCGTATTGGATGTTATGCGTCGCCTCTTACAACCCAAAAATATGATGGTATCTACTGGCCCTGATAAAACTAATCACCACTGTTATATTTCCATTTTGAATATAATACAAGTAAGTTTAATTTATTCAAATGTCACAGATAGTTCAATAATTCAGCAATATGTTTTTTTAATCGTTAGGGTGAAGTTGACCCTACTCAAGTTCACAAGTCATTGCAACGTATTCGTGAGCGCAAGTTAGCACAGTTTATTCCATGGGGTCCCGCCAGTATACAAGTGGCACTGTCACGCTCTTCGCCCTACGTACAAAGTAGCCATCGCGTTTCAGGTCTTATGCTCGCAAATCACACAAGCATTTGTTCCCTGTTCGAACGTGCGCTTGGACAATATGATAAGCTTAAGAAACGTGGTGCTTTCCTAGACCAATTTCGGCGCGAGGACATTTTCAAGGATGACTTATCTGAATTGGATGATTCACGCGATGTTGTCGATTGTTTAGTGCAGGAATATGAGGCGGCAACTCAACCAAACTACTTACAGTGGTCGGCGAAGAAAGGTCAAGACGACGGCAATTAAGGAACAAAAACGCCGAACGCAAATAATATAGATTATACCTACAATTGTAGGTTTTATGTTGCCATATAAGGGAATCAAGTATTTTAAATTGCGTATGCACATACTCAAATTCGTTCGACACAATTGTTGCTAAATAAATAAAGTGCACTGAGCTTATCGTAAGTGCAGTTCAACCGCACTCTGAGAATACTCAATGTTACATTTTTGTATTGTAGCTTAAATGCAGCAACAAGCACATATTCATATTTTTACGTTCCTTAGCACGTTAACGTTAAATACTATTTTACTTTATGTTTAACTTTCTTCGCGTTACCATTCATTTATTCCTACCTTTATAAATTTGTTTAATATAAATTTAAAGAGCTTGAAACCACATATGTATGAAATCATTTTAGTTGTATTAAATTAGTGATATTAATTACATCTCATAAATAACTGCTTTATAAAGATACCTAACGTAGATATGCATTTACTGTACGTGTTACACACCAACCAGTATACTTACATACATATATGATTTGAAAAAAGATAAAGCCTTTTTTATACCCTGTCCGACAAGTGTATTATAATTTTGCTCGAAAACCGGTTGTGTAAACTTTGATTTCTCTCTGTCTATGAAGGCGTCACATTACGTCTGTTCAAAATTTAACTTAAGTAACTTAATTTCCGAGAATTTTCTCCCAAAGGGAAAAATATTTAAAAAAGGTCCTTGAACGCAAATCCAGCAACAATTTGCAAGTTTTACGAGCAGCTGATTAAATTGTTGGCTAGCAAAATTACAAAAAGTAAAAAAGTTTTAGTTTAGCTACCTCGTACTAAATTAAAAAAAAGAGGTTGTCTGTAAAGTCGGGTTACTGACGATAGTTTAACGTGACAACGTCATAAGAAAATACTGATAGAATGGTTGAATTTTTCAAAAGAAAATTTTAATTTTATTTGTTTGATAGATATTTTGTATGGATATAGAGATGGAGGTAAATGGAATCGCAATGGAATTGATCGAGTTACATTTACACAAACGTGAAAAATGACGAAACATTTATCAAATTCATGAAAGATATGTTCAATTTCGATTATGCATTAGACGTTAATATGTCAACAACACTAAGAGGCACCATCATCGATTTGCCTTTTTCAAGACACTTTACACTCGAAACACTCCCTTTCATTTCCTACTTTTTCTATCATCGTCCTATTCTCAACAGAGAAATGGTTCATTACCATGCAAACAGGAAGAAGGCATATGCAAATACAAATATATGAATTTAAACACATATGCGCATACACATACATATATATGCTCACTCAAGTAGGAGAGAGCCAGATGTCGAACGTTGCCGAACGCGGGGGCCGATTGTGCCTCTTTGTCGTTCGTTCCGCGCTTTCGCTTGCTGTTCAAGCAAAGTAACGACGCATGAGCAAGATAACGACGCATTTTTTGGTGCGTGCAGCCGGCTACATCGAATTATAAGACGTTATCACGTCAAAAATAAAGCAAATAAAATGCAAAATAACGAGCTTAGCATCACAAGATTGTATTTGGCCACAATACTTTGTTCCATTTCATCATCGCTGTCAAATGAAGAACATTCCTTTCGTAATTGTATTGTGGCAATCACAGCTTTCTTCATATTTTCCTTGGTTTTGTCTATACGCGTATGTATGATATATGTAAGTATACATATTGCCAAATTAATTAACCAAGAAGTACAAGCATAAAACACAAAAATACCGTCAATGCTCCGATTTGTATTTTGGAAACTGCCGCAACGGTAACTGTCGACGGTGGTTAAAAGTACAGACCTCTATATCATTGGCCGATTCTTATTTAAAACATATTTATTTACATTTTCCAAATTATTAAAAATTTTTTAAATTTAGGTCTTGGACTTAATTCGTAAATTTCATCAATTCATGCTTATTTTAACTTTGCGATCAGCTGTTCTTCTCACTTGCAAACTCTTACAAGTAAAAATTTATCCAGTAAAAACTTGCAACTTCCCTTCAAAGTGAAACGCCATTTTGCTCTCTCACTTTCCCCTACTTTGCAAGTTTTTTGGATAGATGAACACTAAAACTTGATCATTTGTAACAGTTATTTGCTACATGAACAGACCTGTTGTATCTTAGTACGCTGTTGAGAGTAATATAGGATGCAATTTAGAAAATTATAAAAAGAAGTGAGAGAATTACAATTTAAAACGGGGGAAACTCAATCTAAATCTACGCCCTTGTTCTGTCTAACGGTGATTTCTTAAGAAATTCAAAAAATGTCAGCATTCATTTTCAATGTAGATTTTGCGCAGTGAATAATTGGCTCTTTTGGCCTCTGGTGACGGTCAAGCATTGTTTGACAAGAACTTTATATGTGTGCGTGTCGGGTGCTTGACGCTAATATCTAAAATTTTTGATTTTTACCGACAACAAGTATGTGTGACACGACGCCACCCGACTGCACTAACACATACAAAGCGCAGTCAAGCATGCTGTATCGTCACCAGAGGTCATTTGAATTGCAATTCGGTGTGCTCGCCACGGAATATAAACGAAAATATATATTCTGAAAAATACATTTACATGCAAGCTTACATACTATTTTAAATTAATATTTCTATTTCAGGGTTATCAATTTTTTTGAAGAAATAAGCTCATCTTCAAATATTCCATACAAATTATTAATGAATACTAAACATATTTTAATGTAGGCTTTCTAATTCAGCGGAAGCGAAAAGTTTCGCCATTTCAATTTTTATATTGACCTGTTGGCGTAAATTCAAAGCGCGAAATGTTTGCGCATAGCTGCTAAATAGGTAATCAATGGCATCGCTTCGTCCGTGGACAGTTTGATATTTTCTCGTGTCCTCTAAATAATGTAAAGTAATGTCGGTGTCAAATGTTTTATTTTGTTTCATATGCAATGGAACGTTGCTGTCTTTCGTTACCATCCCGTTGGTGGTTGATATTTCGAGGCAGTTTTCAGGCGGTACAAATTCCACGGTATTAGTTTCTGAATCCGAATGGTCCTCGCTTGGTTGAATTTCTCTGGTATATGCATTTTTGGCTCGTCTCTCTCTCTCTCTTGAAGAGCCAGAGTGAAAGGATGAACGTATTCTGCTTTTACTTTTCTTAATCAATCTATTTGTATACACTTTAAAGTTGTCCCGTGTAGTTTTACTATGAGATAAATTTCTTGCCCGCTTTGAAGGTATTGAAGCTACAATATTTTCCGATTTCTGAGGTATTTGGGCCGAAGACTGTGAACGTCGTGCTAAAGTTTCATCTAAGAAAGACAAATGTGTTCGGCCAGTCCATTTTAAATAGCGGTTATGTACAGCTTCTAGGCTTGCAGCATCAGTGACTTTATTTAATTGATTCTTGTACTTAACATACGAGTCCCGCAAATTTTTCCATCTGGATTTAACTTTCATAGCTAAAAAAAAAAACATTTTAATCAGTTTTAGAAAGACAGTCAAACGGTTTGAAAGATAGTAAAGAAACTGCGTTTGCCTTTTTAGCAAGCAAATAAAACATTGTGTAAAAATAGTTCCCAGCTTGCTTATATATGCGCACAAAGCATGACAAATAAGTGACGGGAATTTAGTTACAGCTCGGGAAAGAGTTTCGTATATATACATGGCAAGAAAGGATCATTGGTTTGTATGTTATGTAAATTTTTCGAAAGTAGATTTCTTAATGGTGTCCTGAAATAAAGCGACTCTCATTATAAGCAACGTGATTCCCGGCCCGGGATATTTGAATACTTTGACTTCGACGACGGCAAATAGGGTTAGCGTTGCACGGTATAGAGTGAAGAGTGGTTAATGAATGAATGCCCAAGCCGCGGTTGAAGGCATGTTGATAATTTTAATTGGTACCCGTGGGCAAACAATGACCAGACAGTTCTGTGAATGAGTCCTGAAGTAACATTGGATACCCAGTCTCCGTGCACAACTTGACATTGCCTGGACCTTGCACTATGACAACGCGCTAACCCATTCATATTGTTGTTGTTGCAAGAGCGTAAACATTTGATTTAAATGTTGCTGAAGCGAGTCTTTGGCCGCATAAAAGTCCCGGTCGTTTCATTAACGCAGAACAGATTGTCGCGGGAACGAAATTTTATTTCCGGAACTTCATTGCCAATCTTTGTACATTGTATCCCTGCGAATCACTTTCCAACTTGTTGATTAATATATGTACATATGCATGTATATACTTACGAGACATTTTCAACTCCTCTCCAATTTTTTTCCAAGCTTGCTCCTTGGCACTTAGATTTTTATATTCCTTATGTTGATCATCATAGAGATACGGATGGATCTGTACTTTAGAAATTAACACTTCACTTAATTCATCCATTACTAGGATATTTAATAAATGTTATTGAAAAGAAACTAAAATGACGCTAAAAACAAAACCAAAGCTACGGCGAAATGGATTCCATATAAAATGCGTTGCCAGACGAGAAAGAATAATGAAGTCTTATTACAAGAAGACTGCACGCACCTACATACATAATCAATTTTGAATGGCCTAAAAAATGTATTTAATACTGGGTCTCGCTATTAATAGGTTTCTTTGCGTAAAAAACCAGTAAGAATTATCCATCAACGAAATTATTAAGAATTTCCTTATGTGTTCCCTTTAAATGAGAGATATTTAGGAATTTCTCCGCGAATTCAAATTTTGCAGAATCTTGAAAGTTTCAATAGGTTTGTTCGCGTGAAAGACCAATATGAGTTATCCAGCAAAGCAATTCCTGAGAAGAACATTACTTTTCGTCATGTTCAAAGGGGCTTTAATATCGGCAAAGAGATAGTATGTGTTTATTTTGTCTTCACGGGGCTGTATTGTAAGAATATGGTCGATGATTTTTACCACACTGATAAAATGAGTTGAATGGCGGCTTCCAGTTTCTCGCCCAGCGCTGCATGTTCACCGTATATGAGCATATTAGCGAGCATATTCGCCAAAAACCAAAAATATTTGCCGTACATGCGTACGGTGAAGGGTGATTTGGCTGCTAAGGTGTAATTCGATTACCGGCACATCAACATTTGAGAGCCGCAACTCGCTCCCGCCCCTCCAGTCAAGCTTTAGCCTCCACAGGTAGCCTCTATTGGCTTCTGCATAACGGGGAATATAAGCGGTAACAGTGAATTGCCTGGATTCCCCGTCTGTAGAGACTGCTGTCATGGTGAGTATGGTTGACGCTGCGGCCATTTGAGCTACCAAATCGTTGCCATTCTCATGGAGCTCACGGTTTCATCACTTACGGCTTCATCGTCTTGTCCCCGGTAACCTTTTCTCTCCATGGGATAACAGTGGCAGAACTGCACTGGTAATTCAGCCGGAACCTTACTTCCTTATGTTTTCATAGGAGTCCTCCTCAATACCCAGGTTGAGTCTGTTTAAGACACCAAACTTTCACCTTAAGGCTGCTATTCTGCGCCCTGAGCAGCCAAATTGCAGAGGCCATAGATTTGTCTAGGGAGGTAAACTGGCATATTATGGGTGAATGGTATATTATCCACCCTCTTGGTTTCTAGCTACAGACCTTTCTACTCCGCAATTCTGGGTGCCATACCTGCAAGTAACTCCGCGGTTTTCTCATTCTGCAGTCTACAAGCAGAATACTTGACTTCAAATAAGTCCGTCGGTGGATAGGTTCAGTCTTTAAGGACTTCCCACAGTGAACAATTGCGGCCCATTCTTATTTCAAGGGGCCGGGATGCCTCATCGCCTCTTAGGCCATGTTGCCGGAGGTGGTGGATGTGGCCATAGGAGCTGGTTGCCTGTGGGAAGGCCCACTTTTTCATTGTCTGTTTGGTTCTGCTTTCAGAGTACATACAGGCATTGATAAAACAACAAATGTGATTTTTGGTATTCAAATGTTATGATTAAATGTAGTAAGACATAACAACAGTTACGGTTCTGTGGGAATAGACAGAGATAATCATTGTAGGCCTGTCGCAATGGATTCGTTACGGTAATGCATTTGACTGACTTTATGACATGTAATTTTTACTCCCTTTGTTTGTTTTGTATTAAAGGAGCCTGACGTCAGGCCTGTCAAAATTATAAATAAAGTAACTGTTTTGGGAAAACGCCATCTTCAGTATTCAATTCGCCTTGGGATCTATTTAGCTGTTAGTCAAATTCGTTGTCGCAACGGATGCCATGGGCCAAGGCGAATTTATTGAAGGTGATGTTGGTAAAACAGCTGAGTTTTTTTCGCCGTGTCCATATGGCTGTCAGCTCAGAATAAAACAAGGCGAATTCATTATTTGTTTTCTAGTTTCTCAATACTTTTGTGGGAACACAGCTGAAAGTGTCGTACGGGAACACACCTATACCTATCCTTATGGCCACAATGAATTCATTATTCATTTTTATTCATTATTCAATTTAATTTTAACGTCGTTATTCGTTCTAATGGCCTCTGGACGGTCAAGCATTGTTTGACAAGAACTTTATATGTGTGCGTGTCGGCTGATTGACATCCGGCTAATATCTAAAATTTTTGATTTTCATCATTCAAAAGCCGACAACAAGTATGTGTGACACGACGACACCCGACTGCACTAACACACACAAAGCTCAGTCAAGCATGCTGGACCGTCTCCCGAGGCCATAAGAAAGAGATGATTCGAGAAGCGTTCTTGCAAACGACAAGACATATAAATTTAGAGTTCCTTTATAAGTTATAAGTTTTATTCTTAACAGTCTTGAATTAAACATCACAAATAAAGAGTGTTAATAAAATAAAATCATATGTGGGGGTTTTAGTCCCCCACACTTTGATTTAACAATCACACGTACAGAACAGATTTGTTGGTGTAGTGCCACCACCTTTAATGAATGCACCTTGGGTGGTATACAATAAAATAGAATCTGGAGGCCCATTGCGTGTACCACTGAACAGAAAACATTAAAGTTAAAGTACATATTTTTATGATAAAATATTTTCCATCGACGAAATTGAAACGAAAAAATGCTAAACTTACCAGTCAGCGTTAAACTAACGCCCTCAAAGGTTAGGGTGGCCAAGCAAACAACATAATTTATTGTGTTACATTTTTTCCAAAAAGAAAATCTTTATTCATATTTCTCTTTTTTTGTAATATTTTTTCTCAGTTTTTTGTTCTTTTCTTCAATTTCATAAACTAATTTTATGCTATTAATTTAGTTAAATTATTTTAATTTTTAATGTATTAATTATCGTCAATGTGACGAAACAGTTTTTTGTCTGTTAATAACGATCGATCGGCAACAGACCTTGTATGCATTATAACTTATTTTAAATTTTAATTTCTTACTTATCTTTTAAATTAAGATATAATTAATTGTCGGTTTTAATCTTTACATGCAATTTAATATTAGTATTTCTAATTGTTTTGTTTTTCTTTATGTAATATTTCTAAAATTTCTTACTTCAAACGCAATGATATTATTGAATTTTTCATACATTAGTTTTCAATTATGTATCAAATAATAATCAACATTTAATTATGAGTGAGTTTAAAAATATTAAATTTGTTAAAATACAATTTTAACGGATGAGGATTATGAAAAATTAAAAAAT
Source organism: Anastrepha obliqua (assembly GCF_027943255.1). Lineage (NCBI taxonomy): Eukaryota > Metazoa > Arthropoda > Insecta > Diptera > Tephritidae > Anastrepha > Anastrepha obliqua. The sequence goes on from NC_072896.1 coordinate 51,053,440, forward strand.
TTCGACTAAGTTTTTTGGGTGGGTTCGGTTTTTGTATTTATCTGTTTTGTTTTGTTTCTCTTTTATTGGGGTGCACAAAAAATTAAAAAAAAAAATAAAAACGAAATTTAAGTAAAAATAAATTTAACAATGGCAATAGTGAGAGGGCGGATTATTTTATTTTTAGTATTGGTTTTTAAGCAATGTTTATTAACAGCTAAAGTTTGTATAACTCTCATTTTATTTCATCTTAATTTTTAAAGCAAATCATAACAATTAATTAAATTGCCTAGTTTTACTTAATTATTCAATAATATATTTTTTTTATTAATTTCCAATTCATCAAATTTCCTAAGATTTATTTTTAAGTGAAAACAAATATTTTTAGTATACCCACGTACAAGGATTTTCGTAGAATTCACTTTATTTACTAACCTTTAAGTTTACATATACACACTATGATTTTCTTTTATTTTACTTTAGAGTTTCTTGCAAATTTTTCTATTAATTCGCAAATAATACGATACCGAATAATTCACAAAACAGAAAAGCGTTTTTAACAAGGTGTCTTTGTGGAGTTGAATTTATGTTTGGTCTTTGATTAATTTTTCTATTTTTATTGAATAGAAATATTTAATGAAATTGCGAATGATTTGTGGTAAGCTTACCGACTCCGACTTAAGATAATTGTTCAAAGGATAAAAAATTTCCGATATAAAATATTCTTGTGAAAGTAAAAAAGGAAGAAAACTGTATCGCAGGATTAGTAACAACAACCATAACAACAAAAATGTATATAGACAAACGCATACTCGTATTAGGATGAAGCGGTAACATGGAAATATTTAAAAAACTTGACACTTCGAAAGTGTATTCCGCAAGGTTGCACATTTTATATGAAATGGGTAAAATCCTGCTTTTTGGCTTTAAAAATGCCATTTACTATTTATTTTATTGTATATTCTTTCTGCTCCTGTTTTCGCCGATTTGTGGTATTTTCCACTGACTCGCTGTACGTATTTGAATATTATATAATTCGAAAAGTTATGAGAATCCTGCTGCGAAACTTGCTGAGGATATATATATTATATAAGCTTTTATTAAAAAAAAAAATTAGTTGTATATTCTCTGTTTTAGACATTACCTGGCTAGTGTCTATAAATTAAAGCAGAAAGTGGCAGTTACAGTCAGGCAGACTCACAAAACACAGCTCAGAAGAATTTAGTGCAAAATATTGCAACAAATACTTTTTTTCTCTGTACTGGAATCTCTAGTGCAGTTAACCAATAGATCTAATAACTTGCATGCTGCTCTGACGCTCCACAAAGACACGCCATAATTGGTACAATATAAATACATAATAGCGTGTGCACAGTGTGTGGTATTTAAACAAGTGTATCTGGCAACCGCAGATTTTTTTTTATAAGTTTATAATAATTTTTAACACTAGTTTTCTCATATAACAATAGCATTTGAATTATTTCATTCATTTCTAGATTTTCTTTTCATCCGTTTTTCTGCTATATATATTTTATTTTATTAAACTAACAACAACAATCCAATATAAAAATCATATTTTTTCTATTTCATGGCGGATCTAGTTTCAAAGGATGCACCCTCAAAATGAATACAATACAAAAATACGCGTGTCGTTTGAAAAGTCCGTGCAAAGGCATTCGTTTGAAGCGAGGAAGTCGATAGATTTTCAACAAAGCCCTTTTCCATCGCACTTCAACAGTTAAATACAAAAAAAAAAAAAAATAATAATCACTGGCGCTTACACCCTTTTTGAGTGTTTGGCCGAGCTCCTCCTCCTATTTGTGGTGTGCGTCTTGATGTTGTTCCACAAATGGAGGGACCTACGGTTTTAAGCCGAAATCGAACGGCAAATAGTTTTTCACGAGGGAGCTCTTTCATGGTAGGAATACACTCGGAGGTTTGCCATTGCCTGCCAAGGGGCGACCGCTATGAGAAAAAAACTTTTTCTATCATTTTGCTGTTTCATGCACGGAGATTCGAGCATACGCAATAGTAGCAGTTATTCACCAACATTTCATTTCAGCTACGGCGGCCACCTCAACAGTTGTGGTTGTTGTTGTTGTAGCAGCATAAACATTCCCCATACTTACATACGGGGAATGGTGCTGGAGTGACAGTCCTTGGCCGGATATAAATCCGGATCGTTTCGGTTACGTAGAACCCACTGTCGTGGAAACGTCAACAGTTGTGGTCGCAAAGTTAATGTAAAGAGGGTTCCAACTCGTTTCACTGCCCCCCTCCCTCCAACTACTATCTGTTCCCCAATTCGAAGAAATGGCTGGTGGGAAAAAGATTTTATTGAAACGTATTTTGCAGAAACGAATGGATATTTTTCAGACTTGGACAAATCGTAATATTCGGAAGCGATCAACAAACTAGAACAGCGTTGGACGAAGTGTTAAGCCTAAAACGAGACTATGTCGGAAAATAAAAATGGTTTACCCCAAACAATTGTGTAGTTTTTATTTTTGCACGGACTTTTCAAGCGACTTTCGAATTTCTTGTGTTTACATACACACATATTAGCCATTGCGTTTTTTATAATTTGGAAATGTTTATGCTTGTGTGATATTTGTGTGCAATGTTCGTGTGTTCAGTTATTCAATATCAACATATTTTTTTATGTAAATATGTGCTTTGTAATTTGTTAGAGTTTATTTTTGTATTGCAAATAATTAGTTTTAGTTACTAAAATATTTCCGAAAAATCTTTAGCTTTTGTCCTACTTAATTTCTTAAATATCTATGTATATAGTAGAGAACAGTACATTTTGTTTTTGTTTTGGTTTCCATTCTTACCCATATAGTATTTATTTATTTCTTCTTTTTGTCAATTAAATTCGTCTTTGGTATCCTTTTTCAGCTGTGATTTGTTGGGGAAAAGGATGCGCTTTAGCTCTAACTTATTCATAAATAGTAATTCTTCTTCGCCTAATAGTTAGAGTATATTTAAGTAGAGTAGTTTTAAATTTTAATGCTTAACATGTAGACAGTTTCATAGAAAAGTGTATTGCTAATAAAAATTTTGTTGCTTCTTTGCTTTTTATCAAAAAGAAAAACACATAAATACAATCATGCTTATAATAAATATTTTTATAAAAATTTGCTAAGAGATGCTAATTTCGTATTGAGATGCCATCTGATAGTACTTAAGTATAATTTATGTATAGTGTACGCGCATCTAACGAGCCGTAAAAGAGAATATTTTGTGGGCGAAACTATGTATCCATGTATTTGCTTTTTTTTCTAAGTATGTAAGAGGATTTTTCCCGTTATTAAATTGCAGTTTACAAAAGATTTCGTCTTCTTCTTCCTCTTGTATAATATATCATATAAATTTTCGACATTAAATACAGGCGAAATAGCAAGCGCCATTACGTTTCACTCGTGTTTCATAACAAGTAAAGTAACGGTTCTTGGGTATATAAATGAGCTCGGGGTCTACATATACGCTTATTACATATAAATACTATATAATTCAAAAGTATTTTACTTAAGTTTTTGTTTTTAGGAAAGTATTACATTTTGATTTATGTACCTTTTTGAAAAGTGTGGGTCTCGTCATAAACAACCTTAATTTTTGTTCATTGTTTTTGAAAACTTGATAGCAAAATGCATTAAAAAACTATTATAACTATTAAAGTACACAGTTATCAGTTGAGTTCATTTTTCTTATGGAGGGATTTGATTACAATAGCAAACAAGTGGGGAGTTTTTTTGTTTTGTTTTGTTTGGAGAAGCATACGAAACTCGATAGACATTAGCTAAGAATTACATTTGTTGGGGTCGAGGACTGAGTTTAGAGTAATTTAATTTAGCAGAACATTGACTTTCAAAAAGGCAAGTAATATGAAATTAATATAAATGATGAACGATGCAATTTCCAAGTCCCAACGGCCAAATTATTGGAAAAACAAAAAGTTTACGCTCATGGGAGGTGTCCGCTTATGAGAAAAGTGTAAAAAAATTTAATAATATGTTATGGGAGGGTTGTCCGCTCAAGAGAAAAAAATTATGAAAGGTTTGTGGTTTGTACTGAAAAAAGTGTTCGTTTATGAGAAAAGTGTAGAAAAAGTTTATAATATGTTATGGAAGAGATAACGTGTTATGGGAGGGTTGTCCGGTCAAGAGAAACAAATTTAAAAAACTGTTAAGTATTTGTGGCTTGTACTGAAAAAAGTATTCGCTTATGGAAGGTGCCCGGTTAAGAGAGGAGAGAAAATGTTCATAAGCAGTTCGTGCATCGCTTAACATTTTTCGTAACCACAGCGCCTTCTTTTTTGCATACATATTAACGCAAAACAGGGTAACGATAGGTTTACATTGTTTTGCTCCCAGTATTTTAACACATTGAGTTGTGATGCAACTGTTTCATATACAACAACAAAGTTTACACGAACTACCATACATCCTTATGGAAATTAAATATTTGCCTCCTTTTTGTTTTTGTGTGTCTACCATTTTATTTTTTTAATTTAAAAGCACCGGTGGATTTCGAAAGATATTCTTTTTGCATTGTTTACATGAACAGAATTTAGAGAGATCGTGCCTAATTCCATGAAAGTAAGTAATAATTATTTTAAAAAGTAGGAGTAAACGGCGTAATCTTGCGAGCTTGTAAAATAGATGCCGGATTTACAGTTTACACAAATTTGGTAAGCTTAAGAAAAGATTTCGGAGCCTAAATTTAAGCAAAGGCAGAAAGTAACTATTTCCAAATAAGTTACATGTATATTTTTCAAGACGCGTTGATGTAAAAGCGCCTGGAAACGTATAAATTTCATTTTTAAATTAATTTAACTTTTAAATTTAGACGTTGGGATGAATACCCCTTTAATTTTGTGACTAATTGCGGATGAATAATACTTATTTTTAGCAATCTGTTGGTTAAATGGGTTACCACGTAATGATGAGTCCTCCTCCGTTCCCTTCCCTTTAGCTTTCCTCTCTACTATAATCAAAGCTTTAAATGCTATCCTGCGTCCTCCTTTGCTTCACCAATTTGTATGGGAACAGACTGCTATTGAGCATTGAAAAGGTGTTCTCTTACTCACTTATCCATTTCCTTGTGTTTGAAGATAAATGAAGTATCTGTCGAAGCTCTAAATGCTATCGTCCAGAAGCTTAAGCTTGAACTAATTGTTCGAGAGCGTATGAAGCCTCTTCATATGTGAAAATGCCACGTTTGCTATGACTTTCGTACGAGCAAAGATGAACGCCCGATCTCTTGGCCCAGAAGTTCATTCATTAAGTTACATTACTTACTCTATAGTTGAAGGCGCATAATTATTTCTGACCTGATTAGCAGTATACTATATGGATAGGAGTACTGAGGCGGAAAGGGATTATTTCTGAGAGATGATGAGACGCCTTAATACATTTGTTGTGAATGCCTTGCCTAGGATGGACTTAGATTAATATTGTTAAAGAAAATTAAATCCGAGCAAACAAGGACCTCTTAACTTTCATTAGAGTGTCTGAATGTGCCATGGGTATGGTGGGTTATAACATGCCCATAATCTTACCTTATCTTGGTTGTACGTGTATATATGTATCACTTTTAAGTTATCTGAACTAGTTCATTTTCTTAATGCATTTAAGGAGCACAAAATTTACTTCGGAATATTTAACACATTTTTTAAACCCTCGCGGAGACTGAATTAAATTATATTTCTCAATTAAAGTAGAAAGATTATTTATGGTTAATTATTGCTCTTCTAAATAAATAACATGCAATTTTTTGCATTCGGGCCGCTCCTTCTGATCTTCGTAGAAAGCTGGCTGATAATCTTCCGACATAAGTTTACAATTTCTCGCTTTATGAACTGACGAAACTAATTTTTCGAAGTTTGTTTAAAATTAAGAAATGTGAAAATTGTGAAAATTTCTAGTTTTTATTCCAAATCCGGCAGATTATTATTAAACGAAATATTAAGTGATTTTTTTGTTGGAATTAAAGGACCTTTTCCATTCTTTTTTCATACAAATTTTGCAAAAAAAAAGGATATTTAGCAAACCCATAGAGGAATTCTCTATGAATTGCAAAATAGCAAAAAAAAAAAAATAAATAAAACAAAATTTTGCTCACTACAATATGCAAGAGATGCGGAGTTGTAGTAACCTTAAACAGAGCAATAATGAAAAGCTGGCAGAGGATCTGATTTGTTTTCGTACACTTTATTTCAAGGAAATAAATATATTGCGCACATGCAAATTATTGTAGATTTTGCAAATAAAGGGTCTTTCACAAGTGTTGCCTAGAGGTCAGTAGTGGATAATTCCTAGATGGTAGCTTTTTTAAGTCATCTTTGACATTTGTCAATTAGACAGATATGCAATTTTATACGATAGAACAACGCATTAAAATTATTGAAACTTATTATGAAAATAGTCGGTATTTAAGAACAGCATAACGCAAAATTTGTGATTTTTTTGGTGGAAATAATAGTCCGAATGCGTCGACAATTCAAAGGTTCGTGAAAAAATGTCAAGAAATTGATTTCGTTGAGAATATTAAAGGACTGGTAGAACAAAAACTGGACTTTCTGTTCAGAATATTGCGGCTGTAGCGCAAAATATTGCTGAACAAACTTCAACGTCGATACCTCAACGTTCTCAACAAATAGGCATTCAAGAATCGACTGTTTGGCGGATTTTACTTGTAGAAGTGCTCATGGTGGACATTTAAATTATGTACAATAATTTATCACATGCCCAAAGTGCTACTTTAGACTAAGTAAGAAATTGAATAGTAAAGTCCACTCTCAACGAACAAAACTAAAACTTTATAAAGCTCCCAGACATTGAAGCTTGTAAGCGATGAGCTGTATAAGCTCTACCATGCCATAGACATAATGCAGCGAATAAAGATCCAACGGATACGCTGACTGGGTCATGTCGTCTGAATGGATACAAACGCTCCAGCTCTGAATGTATTCGCTGCGGTACCGCTGGTGGTAGCAGAGGAAGAGGAAAGAAAGATCAGGTGGAAATGAACTTGGCTCCACTTAGTGTTTCCAACTGGCGCCGATTAGCATGAGAAAGAAACGACTGGTGCGCTCTGTTAAATTCGGCCAAAATCGCTTAAGCGGTTATCGCGCCAATCAAGAAGACGAAGAAGAATTTTTGGGAGCCGTGTTGTGAATACGTAAGGAAACCTGAAATAATATAAATTTTTACAAGTTTTATTTTAAAACAACATCTAGGCGCATCTTTTGAAAGACCCTTTATTTTCTTGCATGTTTCTTTCTGTTGTGCCATTCGGATTCGTGCAATTTCATGCCCCTTGCAAGGGTTTAGCAAGACATAAAGAATCCTTCTTATGAGTCGTAGGACTAGTAAAGTTCAAAGGCTGCATGAAAATGTTTTTTTATTTGTATGTGTGGTGTAGTTTTTTGTTGAAAAAAGTTAGTTTTTTATGTTATGTTTGGAGTTGGTGCTTGGATCCAAAAATTATTTTCTTTAAATACTATAATAAATTTTTTTCGAATCTGGAATATCTCATTCAAATCATTTGCTTTTTTTTGTTTGTTTTTTCCCTCTAACCTGTTTTCCCTCATGTGTTAGAAACTCATCTAATCTAATTTTATTTAATGTATTTCTTAAGTTTTTATTTCCATTTTGTGCACTTACTCTTGCAACTTAAAACTATACTTTATTAAGTAGACTAGTGTTTGCTTTTTCTAATTTTTTTCGTACATTGTAGTTGTTGCACCTGCAAATATTATTGTTCCTCTCCCACTTACTGCTACGAGCTTATGCAATCTGTGTGCTGCTCACTTTTGAATTTATTTTCTCATATTTTTATGCATCCTTTACCAGCTTCCAAGTTTCTATATTTTCATTACATACTTATTTCTTAAACATGCCATACTATTTTTAATATTAAATTCTTTACAATACATAAATGCGCATAAAAAATATTTCATCTCTCCTTTACTCACTTAATTTGTTCTACATTCTTATCTCGTTCTGTCTGTGTCTCCAGCAAACCATACTTTTTAACTTACTTCATCTATTTACCTTTCACCCGTAGTATTCGTGTTTGTGCTATCTCTTTCCACTCTCAGCAGCTTCATTTTCGCTCTCAGCAGTCGTTTAACATTACGGCTTTCTTCGGGTTGATTGAGCAGCTCTTCGTGAATTGGTTGTTTGCCTCGAACTCTACTTGTGCCTGCTTGTACATATTATATATTTGTCTTTTTCTAAAGTATGTATGTATGTATGTAGTTGTAACACTTTTGAGATTTCTATTGCTAGTGTATTTAGTCCTTTTCGACTGGTACTGCAATTATTCAAAATCTTTGTCTTAATCAATACATATCAGCTAATTATAACTAAATACAGGGTGCCTGATAATGTGATTTATTCTTTATAAGAGGATCTAATCCAATGATTGTCGCGTTATGGCATTGAATTAAAAAAAAAACATTGATTTAAGTAAATAAAATTTCACAAAAATCCTCACAAATTTTGTTAAAATTATCAGAAATTAGAAGTAAAGGTTTTTGTGCAAGGTGCCTAAAGTTTACTTAATATGTTCGTCATTAAAAATATATATTTTGTTTTTAATCTCAATAAAAAATCTGTAATTAATAAAAAAAAAACTTTACTAAATAAATTTTTTAAATCAAACTTAGTGCCAAACGTACTGAGAAATTTTCTGGCTTTATTAGTTATAAAAAAGTTGAATACGTAAATTCTAGAATTATTGATGTGTAGGCCCATTGGCTGCGCCATATCTTCGCGAACCCTGGCATTGTAAGTGCTGCTAGCATTACTTGTTGACTAAATAACTGTGGGTATGCAAATCGCTGCATACCCACTTAGACTCGGGTACTTAGATTTCTTGTTGAGGGCTAAAATGAACTGGATTTCATGCGCTTTAAGGATTCTAACTGGCGATCTCTGCTTAACGTTATTCCAGGGTTTTTCCAGAAACATAACGAAACGGAATGCAAAGATGTGGCCAAAATCAAACCGCTAATCGGCTCTCTGAAGGAATCAGCTGATTTGCTTTCGTAATAAGTGAGAATCGGATTGCAGATCGCGAAAAGCAGATGAAGAGACCAGACAACATGTAAAGTTAGCCGAACGTTATGGCCCACCTACAACCACAAACAAACATCAATACTGACAAATATGAAACGAAGGGATGTCTGCAGACTCACGACGGTGATAACTGGCTTCTGGTCTATCGGGGCAGCAAGCAGCCAAAATGGGCATCCCTTACAAGATATCCTGCCGCAGTTGTAAACAACCAGAGAAAAGGAAAACCATTTTCCATTTCCTCTGTGAATGTCCTGCCCCATAGAAGGAGAGCATGTCAACCCTTGGCTAACCACTGTTCGAAGGTCTCGAGCAACTGTCTGGCTTAGGCGTTAATAACTGAATAAGGTTCTTTAACCGTACAAATTGAATAAAGTCATGCTGTAAGTAGCCGTTACCATAAACAAGTCGTTCCCAGGACAGTCGGTTCTACGTAACCGGAACGACCCGGATTTATATCCGGCCAAGGACTGTCACTTCAACAGCATTCCTCGTATATGCACGGGGAATGTTATGCTGCTACAACAACAACAACATAAACAAGTTGGTTGCGAGGATGTGGTGCGGAAGTGCTAATTGGATTCTGGATAAATCACTACTTTAACTTTAACTATCTAAGTGAGGCGACAGCTATTTGTTCACAACAGAGGCTGTCAAAAATTAAAAATGTATAGGTCATATATAGTAAGAAGCACTGCCTATGCTTGCCGTGTGATTATCGACTCATTGGAAGAGCGCAAGAATACGAGGTGTGTTTACAAAGTATCGAGAATTTTGAATTTTCGCAGGTTAAGTATATTCGAATTTCGATTTTTTTGTGGCGATATGTTGGTACTCATGTCTCTCACTCATGCCGACGAGTTCAGCCATATTGAATGTTTAGTTAATTGTTGACAGCTGCTTTGCTTGCACGTGTTTCGGTTCGTCTTCGATTTTTACCTATTCAAAAAGATGGATCAAAGAACCTGTATCAAATTTTGTGTGAAAAACCAAATTAAGTTCGCGGATGCATTCCGATTGTTGACTGTGTCATACGGCGAAGCTACTTTGGACCAAAGTAACGTTTATCGGTGATACAAAATGTTCTCAGAAGGCCGAGAAGATGTGAACGACGAAAAGCGTGCCGGACGCCCGAGCACTTCAACAACAGACGAAAAAATTGATGAAGTGAAGAAAATGGTATTGGCCAATTGTCGAATCACCGTTAGAGAAGTTGCTGAGGACCTAGACATATCGATTCGATAGTGTCAGGACGTCTCGATTTGCACTATTGTAAAGTGTGGTTCGGATGCATCGTGAAGCTTGAAGAACAGAAGGGATTAGAATCCGATCACCACGCACACAATTTTTTTACATATGGATCCAAAATGATGGAAGGAGTAGGAGCGGACTTCTGCTCGCAGTTTGATCTTCAAAAGTCTTTTAGGCTTCGTAATTAGTCTATCATATTTCAAGCTGAGATCTAAGCTGAGTTGGCGTTAATAAGTTACTCCCTTTGACACTCCCTCAAACATCTTCGTCGATAGTCAAGCTGCTATTAAAGCAATAATGTAGCTGTAATGACTAACTCTGAATGCGTGAAACACTGTAGATTCAAACTGGACGAGCTCTGCGAAAATAGGCAAGTATGAGTACGTCGAACATATTTCCTTCACTCCCAGTTTTAAAGACGGAACTACACGACGAACTAACTCTGGAAGCACAGTCTATATGGGAAGCCTCGGACTTGCACAGGATTGCAAAAATAATGCTACGAACTTGCAAGACGAAAACAATCAACTTTATTTTATCACTCCCAAGGAAGGGATGTAAAATATTGGTTGGAGTACTGACGGTATCTTGTCTCACTTCATGCCATGCAGGTAAAATGAGATTTGCCCAGAACGACGCGTGTAACTTATGCGAAGAAGAAATGGATAAGTTAGAACACCTGCTTTGCCACGGTCCTGCTTTAAGCAGGGATTGGAATCGGTATGCTTTTCATCTCTGAAGGATACTACTGATAAAAGTTTAAACTGTTTAGTAAAATTCGCCAAGACGTGCTTCTCGAATTAAGTTTAACACGACTCCAAAAACACTGGTAGCACTAGGGACCCCTGTGGTGCAGGTAAGATCTACACAGATCCCATTCAAGAAAATTAAGGGAAAGGTCTTTTAAACAGATCTCTTCACCAAATGTCTGATTAGAAATAAGTTCGAATGAATCTTTATGAGATGTTTACGTTTGGGTTCGTATGAATTGGAACTCGTAAACCAATAGAATTGGCGAAATATTTTAAGAAAGTTGAAACTAAGGCAGTAAAATTTCAATAAGGGTGACAGTATCTTATGGCGCGTTTTCTTTTCTGCCCTGGTCGTGTTGTTATCTCCAATTTTCCCTGGGTTGCGTGCACTTTTCACAAAGTATTTCACTCTGGCCCGACAAAAGCACGAAATTCTTAGCCCTTGGCTTTTTTCCATTGCTTTTATATAACTTGTCTTTGTTTGAGTATATAAATCTTGGAAACGGCAATAAGACCGGGAGCAATCTACTCTTTTACTTTACTTAAAAAAAAAAAGTCATTGGTGCGTACACTTCTGTTAGGTGCTTGGCCGAGCTCCTTCCACAAATGGAGGGACCTACAGTTTCAAGCCGACTCCGAACGGCAGATATTTTTATGGGGAGCTTTTTCATGGCAGAAATACACTCGGAGGTTTGCCATTGCCTGCCGAGAGGCGACCGCTATTAGAAAAATGTTTCTATTCATTTTGCTTTCACCGAGATTCGAACCAACGATCTCTCTGTGAATTCCGAATGGTAATCACGCACCAACCCATTCGACTACGGCGGCCTTTTTACACCCAACAATTAAAGAAGAACTGATTTAAATCGGCAACCATTGATTATAGACCAACTTTTCCGGTTTATTAAACAGTAACCAATTGTAAGACCCCTTACAAGGAATATATCGAAATACTAGTCACCCTGTATAAACGCCCAATTCTGCCATCCCAACGTATGGTCGAATTGAATTTTACTTTCGCATTTTTTTTTGTGTGATTTTGTATGAAATTAAGCACTTTTGTGTTAGTGTATGTGTATTTTTATGTTTCATAGGAACAATCTCTGTCTTTTCATATCTTTATTTTTTATATTTTTCTTTTGCCTTTTCTCTTTCTGCTTCTAATGTTATTCTATACTAAATAAAAAAATAATTACCTTACAGAGCTATCTACACATTGTAGAATCCATTCTTTTCATATTTATTTAGCGTAACTTGCATGGTTTTTAACATTCATATTTAATTTTATAATATAAGAAAACATTTTCTCCACAATTTGTTTCACTATAACGAACGCTTGTTTTTGTTTTTTGAAATTTCTTTTTAAATTAATATTTTTTTTTATATTTTGTAAATTAATCTGAATTCTATATAGAATTTTTTCCTATTTACTATATTTACTAATGTATATTACAATAAATTTTTTTTCTAGAATAGCTTAAGGTGTACTGTTTTTTTTCGAAATATTCAACATATTTGTGTACGGCAGTTTGTTTTGAAATTTCCTTTTTTTCATTTCATAAAAGTATTTGAATTTGTTTGTATTAAGTAACCATTTTGTTGCCAGTTTCTTTACATACTATGCTTGTATATATGTACATATATTTTGTTTTGCCTTGTTTTGCTTTTTTTGTAATTTTTAACTAGTTATCAGTTTTCTTAAAAATTTAATTAACAATTTTTTTGTGTATTGATTTTTCAGAACTTTTCAATTGTCATGCGTCTAATTCAATAATTATTAAGTAGTTTCACTTTACTAAACTAAAACTAAGAGTTAATTCTGATAGACTTTGCACTCCTTGACATTTCTTTTTATTTGTAAGTAAGTGTTTTTCCTCTGGAAAAATATTTTTTTTTAAAGTATGTAGTTGTAATATGTCTATCCTAGGCTTATGCTTAATTCTCAAATTCATTTAGGCTTATTGCACGATGATGTGCGGAGCCGACAGCAAAACGGTCACCGTTGCGATAATTGTAAAGAGCGTAAAAACAATTAAACAAAATCTGCAAAGAAATAGAATTGGTTACAATTTCTTCATACTCGTATACATATGTATGTACTCGTATATAGATATTAATTATATGCTTTAAAAAATTTTTTTTGAATAAATTCAAATTCGAATAAAACTGAATTCAGGTCCCTTAAAATACAGAAAAACAGTAACTCACAAGTGTACGAACTCACGCGATCATATACAGGGGGAGTACGGTATTTGAGAACATGCATGTAAAGTGAGTCAAAAAAGTATTGGCATACTCCACTATGGGCCAGAAGACCAAAAAATTTGGCCAAAAGTCATTGAAAGATTTTTCAAAATGCAATATAGTATCATAATATAGATAAGTGAAAGTAGTTATTTTGTAAATGTTATAAGTTTTAATGAAATATTTAAGCTTGTAATATAAGTTAATATAAGTGTAAGGCTTAAATGATCACCATATAGCTATTGTTCTAAACTGTCACTGTTTTACTGAAATGTAGTATTTGTCATTAATTATATTGCATTTTCTCATTTGATCGAGTAACGTTGCTCATGTAGTATGTGAAAATAGTCAATAGCTGAAAAAATAAATCTGATGTTAGAAATATTGAGAATAATTGTGAAAAAATTTGTTTTTTTTTACTACTTGTTAATACGCCGATTGAGCCTTGCGCAAAACTCCAGAAGCTATAAACAATTTCTTTACATTAACGTCTTCAGTAGTTCATGTGTAACAAGCTAAAGGTGCGGTTTGCTGCGGTTTTTCATTTTCTTTTAAAAAAAATGAAGTTTACTGATCTATGCGCGAGTTGACTGTATATCAATCATTTGCCAATAGGGTATAAAAAGTTAACCAAGTATTAAGAGTCACACAATTTTAACTTATTAAGGGCCGGTATCGTTTTATTTAGGTATGGAAATAGAGAGGGATGCATCTACTGGCACAATATCAATTCATCAAGAACATTATGTGAATCAACTTCTTAAAACATGGGGAATGGACTCATGCAAGTCGGCAACTACACCTTGGGTTGATGGCACGGTACTCAAGAAGTGTGAGAAGCAGTGTAAAGATATTGACGCGATGCGATACCAAAGTTTAATCGGAGGGTTGATGTACCTGGCGGTAATATCTAGGCCAGATATCGCCCATGTTGTATCTAAATTATCACAATTTAATAATCACCCACATGAAGAACATTTTAAAGCTGCGAAGCACGTGTTACGATATTTGAAGCAGAGTTCAGCAGCGAAAATAACTTATTCATCTACTGGCGAAAATTTGGTGTGCTACACAGATTCCGACTGGGCTGGTGACGTATCTGATCGCAAATCATACAGCGGTTACGTAGTATTCATGTCTGATGGTCTGGTTTCTTGGGAAGCAAAAAAGCAGTCTATCGTTGCCCTCAGTACAATGGATGCAGAATATATATGTAGCTCTATGTTAAGGCGCAAAAGATGTTGTTTTTCTTCGAGCGTTGTTGCGTGAAATGGGGTATGACGGATACGTAAATGAACCTACGAACATGCATTGTGATAATCAAAGTGCACAATTTTTGCTGAAGAACCCAATGGTGCACAAGCGCAGTAAACACATAGATTTAAGATTTCATTACGTCCGTGAGTTGTTTGAAAAGGGCGAAATCGAGGTCCATTTTGTAAATTCTGATGCAAATGCAGCAGATATAATGACTAAATTTTTAAAGAAATTGAAACATAAAAATGGATGTAAATTGCTAAAACTTACAATGTAATTAAAATGTACTCAAAAGTAGCAATATTATTATTACAGTTTTGTCGTAATGAAAATATTAAAATACGGAAAATTTTGAAAAATGTAATTTATAAAATAACTGGGTTGCTAAGAATAAAGAACAGGTAGCATTAAGAAAACAAGAGGTGCAATCAATTCTGTGGGAAAAAATGGGACTCAGAGTGGATAAACCAAAGCCTGATGGAAACACAGCTCGCAGGGCATTTAAAGATAGTAAACTTTTGTCTGATTGCCTTGGTCTTAATCACGAATTGCTTCAACGTTTTAAGGTAATTTTAATTAGCCTCTCTTGTCATCTTCCTCTCGATTCAAGTCGATTTAAAGAATTTTGCACCTCTACTGCAAAACTGTATGTCTCGCTCTATTCGTGGTACCCTATGTCTCAAACGGTTCACAAAATTCTTATTCATAGCGGAGAAATAATAAAAAACAGCATCTTACCGGTAGGTATGCTCGGAGAAGAAGCATCTGAAGCGAGAAATAAGGACTACAAAAAATTTAGACTCCAGCATAGTAGAAAGCATAGTAGGATGGCAAATTTGGAAGACTTGCTTTGTAGAGCTATGGACACCTCTGATCCTCTTTTATCGAGTTTACGTTTAAAAGAACGCCTTCAACAAAAAGTTCAATTATCTCTTCCTAAAGAAGTGCAACTTTTATTGAAAGAGGTTGAAGTAGATTCTAATCAATCAGGAAGTACCAATTACGTACAGGTAAGTGAAGAACTAGACGAATATGAAATTGAGGAAATTGATTTTACAGAAAAAATCTTATATTTAGACGACATAGAATTATCCGAGGAAGAAGACTCACAATCTGATGTAAATGACGATATTTGACCTCGTAGAGCAAGCAATTAGTATTTACCGATTTTTAAAAAAATTTATTAAAAAAATAAAAACCAATAAAATAATATTTAAAAACTTAAAAAAAATTTAAAACAACAAAAAATAAAAAAAGAAACAGATGGAGTCTGAAGTCGCACTGTAGCTCCTCGTGGTAGATTCCGGAAACTACAACTTATTATGTAGGCTAACTGCAGGCGTGTCTCTTTATCTGACATATTGGATCCACCATTTTCAATTGTTTAAATCTAATTGCAGATTTGTCAACAGCGATACAAAAAAGCCCGAGTAACAAGTTTCAAATTAATCAGATAAAATTTAAAAAAAAGGTCCGCATAAGGGATTCGACATTTTTAATTTCTAAAATCTGGCAGCAGATTCGTAATCAGCGCCCCCAAAAACCCCTAAATACTAAGTTTGGTAAAAAATAATTAATTTTAAAAAATTTATGTCCGCCATATTGGATCCGCTATTTTTAATTGTTGAAATCTGACTTCATATTCGTAATCAGAGACCATCAAAACCCCTAAATACCAAATTTTGTGAAAAAAATCCAATTTTTTAAATTTATGTCCGCCATATTGGATCCGCCATTTTGAATTTTTGAAATCTGACTTCATATTCGTAATCAGAGACCATCAAAACCCCTAAATACCAAATTTGGTGAAAAAAATCCAATTTTTTAAATTTCATGTCCGCCATATTGGATCCGCCATTTTGAATTGTTGAAATCTGACTCCATATTCGTAATCAGAGACCATCAAAACCCCTAAATACCAAATTTGGTGAAAAAAATCCAATTTTTTAAATTTCATGTCCGCCATATTGGATCCGCCATTTTGAATTGTTGAAATCTGACTTCATATTCGTAATCAGAGACCCCAAAACCTGTACATAGCGGTATTAAAAGTTATAAATTGTTGGTGTTTTGGAAATTATGAATTTTGGCCACTTATAAGGGTCTCCTGGCCCATAGTGTACTCGAAAAATCAAAGTTCTCAGTGCTATAACTTTTCTTCTAATGAAAGTATTAAAAATAGAAAACGGTATTTCCTAAATGTATTTATTTATTAAGTATTTATTTATTTATTTATTATTAAAGTCGAAACATACAACCATAGGTTATTTTTACAATGATTGACCTTAAGAATAGTTTACATAAAAGGATTAACAGTAAAATCAAAACTAAAATTAGAATTAAAATTACAGATAGTAGTAAAGAAGTATAAGTTGGAGAAAGTATTAGAAGGAAAGTAAGGTAAAAAATAGTAGTAGCAGGAGTAGGGATTAATGGGAACAAAAATCTGAACAAAAAAAATGAATATCGACATAGGTTTACAAGCTCAACCTTGGAAGGTAAAAAAAGGCACAAATTCTCATCAAAAAAGTATTGGCACATTCTTTATGTTAGCTTATGCTTTTGGCGTCGTAAAGGTAAACTCCCGTTATTTTCACTCTTACTTTTTACATATTCGTACGTTTTAGGAATTGCATACGGTCGCAATCACTTTTGATCGTGATTTTAACGGACATAAGCCAAAATGAGCTGTGGTGCTGAAATTTCTCTAGAACTAGAACTCGAAACCATTATTTTTCTTTTTGCTCTTAGACATAGAGGACCACAACTTAACTCGAGAAATGAAGATACATGCAGTTATTGTCCCGATATATGCAAATCCAAGCGACTTAGAGATCTCTAATTATCTTAATTTCATAAGGTTCGCCGTGAATTAGAAGCATCAGACGGCGATGCAGAATATATTACAAACCACACGAAACACGAGGAACGTTCTTACACTGAATCTGCAGAATTTATTCATTTATTCAACAACTGCAAGCAATCAATGACGGCCCTTGCGAGAGAGTTTAATGTTTCTTCGAATTGTCCATGGAGATCTCCGGTCTTGATCTTGCGCAGAAAACAGTTTATGTCGGAGCAAACACGATAAGAGCGAGTTATTCGATCAAATCGCCTTGTATATAAAATTAAACATCCTGAAGCGCATGAGGACACCGAACATATGGAGGCCTAACTCACCAGACCTTAATTCCCTGGATTATTACGTAAGGGACGTAGTTGAGCCTGAAATAAATAAGCATCCTCATAACACCTTTTCTTCTCTGAAGCTTGCAATTAAAACCGCTATGGTCAATGTGAATAAGAAGCATTAGATTCGGGCACGTAATCGCTTTCCGACTCGGATTGAGGAGGCTACTACATCGGGTGGTTTTTAAGGGCTTGAGAATAAAATGCTAAAATATACATATATAATTGACGTTTACACCCCTTTTTGGGTGTTTGGCCTCCTAATTGTGACGTGCGTCTTTATATTGTGCCACAAAACAGAGGAAACTACAGTTTTAAGCCGACTCCGCACGGCAGATATTTTTTATGGCAGAAAAACACTCGCAGGTTTGCCATTGCCTGCTGACGGGAGACCGCTATTAGAAAAAACTTTTTCTATATTATCATTTTGATGTTTCATGCACAGAGATTCGAATCTACATACTTCCGAATGGTGGTCATGCACCAACCCATTCGTCTTCGATGGAAGTAATATTGATGGAATTAATATTTTTTATTATAATCTGGTAGTCTATCATTTTATTTTATACAAAGTCGCTATTAATTTTTCATCCAAACTTTAATTATTTCTAATGATTATTTATATATATGTATAGATAATTGGCGCGTACACCCTCTTTGGGTGTTTGGCCGAGCTCCCCTCCTATTTGTGGTGTGTGTCTTGATGTTGTTCCACAAATGGAGGGACCTACAGTTTTAAGCCGACTCCGAACGGCAGATATTTTTATGAGGAGCTTTTTCATGGCAGAAATACACTCGGAGGGGCGACCGCTATTAAAAAAATGTTTTTCTTAATTTTTGGTGTTTCACCGAGATTCGAACCGACGTTCTGTTTGTGAATTGCGAATGGTAGTCATGCACCAACCCATGCGGCTACGGCGGCCGCAAAAATCTTTTAAGTTTACTACAGTTCTTCTCGTAATATATTATAATTAATTATAATTGCAAACGCTTGGCGAATCGAAGAGGCTTTTTGAATTTAAAAAAGTTGATCAGTTTTAAAACCGATTGTTAAAATCGGTCACAAGTATTTCATTTTATACACAAGCGAAGCAGCGGGAACCAGGTAGTTATGAGTGACCTAATGCGTATTCTAATGCGTATGCTATTACTTGTATGAGTAAAATATACAAGGCGGCGCAAAAGTTATCAGTCAATTTAGTTTTTAAATAAAATGTTAACTAAATAAATAAAGAAAACTAATTTTGGGTTATGGAAATCTTTATATATATAAGTACATTCTGTAAAAAAAAACATCGGGAATTGTTCATTTAAAAAGCGCGCCGCGCAATTTGCTTGTTTTTGGCTTGTGCTCTGCGATTTTCACTATGGATAAGAATATCGAACAAAGAATTTGTCCTAATTTTTTGAGTGTTTGAATGGGCTTTTGTGTATCGAGTCAGTGAAAATGTTGCAGAAAGCTTTTGGCTACTGTGCTTTATCAAAAACATGGGTCAACGAGTGGTATAAGGCTTTTGCAGAGCGCCGAGAAGTCGTGGACGATTTGCCACGATCTGGTTGCCCATCAACGTCTTCAACGAATGAAAACGTCGACAAAGTCAAAGAAATGGTGATAGAAAACCATAATTCAAGTGACCTTAGCGTGTCTCACCAATCACTTCGCAACATTTTACACCATCATGGGCATGCGTCACGAGGCTGCTCGACTTGTTCCAAGAGAGTTGAGTTTCTTTAAAAAAAATCATCGGAAGAAGGTGGCTCAAGACATAATTCAGCAAGTGAATTCGGACCCAACGTTTATCCAGCGCATCATAATAGGTGAAGAGACGTGGGTACATGAGTTTGACATGCAAACTAGTCAACAGGCAGCTGAATTGCGCTTTCCACATGAGCCGAAACCCAAAAAACCACATCAAAGTCGGTCAAAAGTGAAAGTAATGGTACTCATTTTCTTTGATTATCGTGGTGTTGTGCACTCGGAGTTCGTTCCAAACGGTTCTACGGTAAAGAAAAAAAACTCATGGATCTTGGAACATGATAATGCACCGTTTCACAAGGCTCATATTGTGAACACGTTTTTGACCAAAAACTCGACAAATATCATCAAACAAATACGATTGACGTACGACGCCATAAGAGACAATCATAAATCCTCCGATAGGATTATTGATTTTGCGCCACCTTGCACAAGTTTACGTATGTAGGAGTTGTATCACGTGCACACCAATTAAAGATTACAGATTTTCTGTAAATATGCGCTATACATTTCACTAAGGCAATTAATCGCTCAATTGACTAAAATTGTTCAAAAGGGATCGTTTTGCATGAGTCAATCGGTGTCAAAGTATTTTCTGCCTTATTGACGTAACTACATATGTACATACAGCTACATATATCCATTGGCTTGTGATAATCGAAGCCATAAGTGACAGTAAAGCCAATACTAATCTTTAAATGCTCAAAAGGAGCTCAGTGCCAATGTTAATGGATCCCGACAGGCATAAACGAATAAAGGCAAGAGGAAGCGTCGATTTGCCACTGACAATTATCAATATTATTTAATAAATATACATCCAAACGTATGTATTTACTTATGTGCGGCAAATTATAGATAACCGAATGTTCGTACCACAAATCTACACATAGCAAGCAATACAAGCACTTTTACACTTATATAATAGACTTACATTCTGATAAATAAATATTATGGGGTCACACATACAGCTATTGGTGCTTAAGTCGGCGCAAGAGGTGGACTGCAACTAAGACGTCTAAGTCGATTACTCGCATGAGCCTGGAAATGTTTCCAAGTTATAGGTATTAAGAAGAAGCCACCACAACATGTGTACCGTTAAGTGAATCCGAAAGGACTGCAATTGCGTAAAGTGAATTGCTTACGACGGATTTCGGATGCGAATTCGCAAGTGATCCGTAAGTCCACTATAAGTGCCATGTACGCAGGCAGGTATTTATGTACATGCATGTATTGTATGTGTGTACATCGCAATAAATTTGGCAAACTGTTGTTGAGCTTTACTCGATGTAGCTCAGCGAATGGAGTTATGTTATCGTCACTGTTATATACATATCGCACTTGTTACGTTAAAGCGTAACAACTCAAAAAGAAAAGGAAAAGAGTAACCACTAAAAAATTTGTTATTTTAGCGCAACTACTAAACAAATAAGAATGAAACAACCGTTATATTGTTTTTAATGATATTTTCGTGCAATTACATATTTTTTCCCTTGTAATACCTATATTATTAATATTTACGGAAACAGTTTTTCGTCTCTACTGAAAATGTTCAGATTTTGAGTTGTTACGCTTTAACGTAACAAGTGCGATATGTATGTTGGTTGGTTGAAAAGTATTGAAAGCGACACTTATTAACTAGTAGTGGAATCTTTAAATATTGGGTGTTTTTTTTAATAGCCTGAGAACTTAAAATGATAATACAAAACAGAAATATTGTTGGAATGATTTTTTTATAATAAACTGGTAGATAATTTCATTGAACTGGTAGATAATTTTTTTGAATACGATATCCGGCATATGTAATACATGGTCCATTCGATCAGTACAATTTTCGGCAACTTTTTCCAATAAATCTGGCCGTATGGCGTCAATGGTGTTTTGTATATTGGCTTCCAATGCTTCAAGAGTTGCTGGTTTGTAATCCAGAGGCGTTAAATCGCCCGAACGAGGGGCCAGTGAATAGGATCACTTCTGGAAAGAAAGTTGTCACCAAATTGAGTTTGCAATAAATCGATTGTAAAGCGCGCTGTGCAGCCATTTGCGCTGTCTTATTGGAACCAAATGTCGTCAATGTTTAGCTGATTAGTTTTTGGGAACAAACATGGCTTGATAGCGCTCGCCATTCCCCGTAACGACAGTTCCTGCCTCATTTCGAAGGAAATAAGTACCTCTGAATGCCACGTCAGTGCTCTATGAGCTACGCGAACAGATTTATTTTTGTTTTAAGTAAATTTCTACAATTTGGAAACGTTGCTCAGAAATATCAACACAGTCCGCCATTCTCAGGTGTTAAACCATAGTTATCGATATCGATAGTTCTCACATCAATAACAATTTAAATTTTTTCAAGATCTGATTAGCTGAGGTCGAGTTAGTTCGATGATTGTGGAAATGACACGCTGTTAACACATATACAAGGAGACGAAAAATTAATCAAACAATATTATTTTTTTATAATTTTTTTATTTACTAAAGAAAAAATAATGATTTTGA
Organism: Anastrepha obliqua; assembly: GCF_027943255.1. NCBI lineage: Eukaryota > Metazoa > Arthropoda > Insecta > Diptera > Tephritidae > Anastrepha > Anastrepha obliqua. Next base: position 51,075,447 of record NC_072896.1, read on the forward strand.
GTGATGGAAATCTATATTTTGACCTTTACGCTCCCCATTACTAGTCTGTTTGTATACTGCAGCTATCTAATTCACAAATGTCAAATATGAGTGACGTACGACGCTCATTACAAAAATTATACATTTTTCGAAAGGGTGATTAATTTTGAGCCACTTTGTACATGGAAGATGAATTTGCCTCAAATTTATCATTATAAACACTTTTTATAACCTTCAACCAGATATACCAGTGATATTTCAACACAATTAAACGTTTAAAAAAAAGATGGTTTTTAATGCTTTGAAATATTTTCCCGAGTATAAAACAACAGAAAACGTTCCCAGAAAAAGAAAAGCGTAAAATACTACCTTGAAGGTTGATAGAATGACCGCTAGATTGTTAAAATACGATCCCAGGAAGAGCGCAGAGAGATGTACTGACATCCATCGGAAAAGCCAGTAACGAAAACAATAGTCCCGTTTCGATTGGTAGAGGCTTGGCTTTACGGTCGATTGGCACGAAAAAAGCCATTGGTAATAGCATCGCAACGACAACGCCGAAGTGGGTTTGCTCGAGAACACATATCCTGAACTCAAAATCAAAGGCGTTATATTTATTCAGCGATGAAACAAAAATAATTAGAGTTGGTCTAGATGGTAGGAAGTACCTGCGGCGGTCAAAACGAGCAGCATTCAACCCTAAGTTCGCTCACCAACCATAAAGCACGGGGGAGGCTCAATAATGGTGTGGGGCTGCTCTTCGTTGAATGGTGTCGGGCCATATTGAAGGTAAAATGGATGCGGTCAAGTATGGTCAGATACTTCAAAATGTAATGCTACCTTACGTACGGACGAGAATTTACCGGTGATTTGAAAATTTCAACAAGATTTTCATTTTTCATGTTTCAAAAACGTTATTCGAAAACATTTCGATCACTGTTCTGGATTGGGCATCTTTGAGTGCCGATTTAAATCCAATAGAACATCGCAACGACGTAAAAAATACACTCAGTAAACAGAATATAAGAAATTTGGATCAGTTATTTGAAAAGGTAAATGCAGCTTGGAAACCCGTTCCTGTTGAATGTTGTAGAGGTTTAATAATGCCAATGCAAAGGCGCTATGCAAAAAGGATTTTCAACAAAATATTAAGGTATAACTTTCCCTTTCGCCTAAATCTTTTGTAATTTGACTATTATTTTGCTTCGTTAGTAGTATTTTTTCGAATTATAAAGGAGGATTGTTATAGTAAAAAGGAGGATTGTTATAGTATTAGTGGGAGCGTGCCCCACATACCATTGATGGGCACCTCTGAGATCATTCTGACATTTTGATTTCCACCTCCTTCCAAAAAAAACAAAAAAATACTGACACCAAAAAACTCGGTCTAATAGTCCAGTCGAATTTGGAAGATTAGTCCTCCCACCGTTTAATAAATTAATTCTTTTACTAATTTCATTGATTGGAGTTTCAATTAAAGCAAATAATGTGAAAAATTTAATAACGTAACTAAGAATTCATAATCTACTATGCACTAACGATTACCTAACAAAGCTTTCCTGAATGTAATCAAAATCATGGTGCTCTGTACTCGTATATACCTACATACTCATTTATATACATATACTCATTTGTTGTACTTTACAATAGCATTATACGTAAAGCAACAACAAAATACTCGTAAATATGTTAATGTTTTTGTGCAATGTTCAATTATGCACAAATTACATTTAATATTACTTGTTTCTTAATTAAGAGATGTCATTTGTCATAAATAAACTAAGTAAGATTTAATTGCGAGCTTGAAAAGTTATTTGCATCGCATATCACGATAATTTGCAACACTGGAGCAGCGCCAATTAATTTTGCGTATTACTTATACGAATACATTTGATGTCTGTGTTTGTTTGTGTGACAATTTGCATTTAACATAAACCACATAAAGGGCGGACAAGGCGTGCTTGGTCAGTCGCGATTGAAAGATTGGAGATGTTGGCTAAATTAGTAGTGGTAGTCGAAAAATGGGTAAACAATTGCATAAATTGTGTCAGCACACAGCCATCTTCGGCACAAATTTGTAGTTAAAAAGTAATAACTCGGCACATTTTTTTTCTTCTGGTGCTCTAAGTTATGCAAGCCTTAAAATTTCAGAAATCGTATAAATTCAAGTATTATATTTGAATTGATATAAGAGGAATACAAATTCATCATGCCCATAAACTCAACAAGATTAGGATCTTGGAACCTAAGAAGGATGCAAGGAGCTATAAGACGACACGCAGTGGTCCAATTGGTCGATCTAGCAAGATTTAATCCATATTTTACAGGCAAACAATTATACATACAATTTTCAATGACGTTGTCACATCGGGATCTCCAACGGAACTAATAATAGGCCTGAAAATTTTGACAACAATTCTATGAGGAGAGCGCCTCTATGTTTCTATCGTCGAACACGAATTTTTTTCTTCTCTCAATTTAAGTAAATAAAGGGTCTTGGGGCAATGGAAACCACTATACTGATCCATTCCTAGAAACCATCTTATCACTAAAAATTTGCATTAGTAAATGGTCTTTTAAAAGTGAGGCCTGCATGTCAGTAGTGAATAATTCGTAGGCGGTATCTTTTTTATGCCATCTTTGACTTCTGTCAAGTTCACAAATGTACAACTCCACGCGATAAACAATGCGTTAAAGTCATTGAAACTTATTATGAAAATGGTTGATCTTCAAGAATAATATATCGCAAAGTTCATGATAGTCCGAATGAGTTGACGATTCAAAAGTTGGTGAACAAATTTCATGAAACTGTTGCTGTTGAGGATAGGAAAAGTACTGGCGCACCAAAAATTGGATGTTCTGTTGAAAATAAGGCTGCTTAAATAAGGCTGTTGAAAATAATGCTGCTTCAACATTGATATCTCGCCGTTCTCAACAATTAGACATTCATGAATTGACACCTTGGCGGATTTGACAGACGACGTCCTGATGGTGGATATGCACTATAAATGATGTAATTCTTCACACATAATTCTTAAGAGCACTATTTTGAATAAAAATACTGAAACTTTTAAATGTTTTATTTTAAAACAACATCTAGGTGCGTCTTTTGAAAGACCCTTCACATTTCATGCCCATTATTATACATATCAGTCCCAGATCTTTAAATAATCGATGATTATCGACTGTAATCGTCTAAAAAATGGGTTCCTTATAAATAATTACCACAAAAAAAAGGCTATCGCCGTAGCCGAATGCGTTGGTTTATGATTACCATTCGGAAGTGCACGGGTTCGAAACTCCGGGTACGAAGTACCAATTCAAAGACACAGTTTTTTTTAATGACGGTCGCTTCTCGGGAGATAATGGCAAAACTCTAAGAGTATTTCTGTCATGACAAAGCTCTTCATAAAAAAAACCATCTGCCGTTAGAAGGCGGCAAGAAACTGTAGGTCCCTTCATTTGTGGAAAACATCAAGAAATGTGAGGAAGAGCGTGACCAAACACCCAGCAAAGGGGTGTAAGTTTTAGATTCCTTAGATAATCGATAATTATCCGCTGTAGCCGACAAAAAATAATGAACTTTTTAATAACGGGTATCTCTCGAAGAGGTGATCACAATTGGCCACCGAGTTCTTGTGACTTAGCACCTTGTGACTTTTTTCTTTGGAGCCACGCCAACAGCCTAGGGTCCATTCAAGACCTCAAAGATGGAATTCGTGAGGCTATCGAACACATAGGGCAGTCACTTTGCAATTCGGTTATGGAAAAGGATATTGTCCTGTAAGCGTGGCCGTGATGGTCATTTGCCTGATGTTACTTTCCACTATTAACGGCATACTTTCCTCTTATAATGAAATAAACCTCCGAACATTTATATTAAAAAATAGCATTTTCTTTGAATATCAAAATAACACATCTTATTGGAAAACCCTTATTAAAAAAACAAAACTTTTCATTATCGGCAAAAGTGAGCATATACAGCATTAAGGCTTCAGATTCCACAAACAATTGAAAATTATCGACTACAGTCAACTAAAAACATTCCTTATTATTAAACACTAAAAAAATACTTGCATATTTTGCTTAAAAATTCCAGATTCCATAGATAATCGATTGAGAATCGATCGTAACCGACAATAAACCATTTATTACTACCAAAGAGTTAAACAAAGTTCTTGCTACTCACCTATCCACAACCATTGCCGCGAATTTCCAATCGCTTATCAATTCCGCCTCATCATCTTCCTTACGCATGCGCGACGTTATGAATTGCAATTCTTTAAGAATCAAATGCAAATCTTTATGATTGCAACCTATTGTATTGTGATGCTCCTCCACCGTTGTGGGGCGACCGAAGCTTCTGTAAAGGGAACAAATCGGTATGATAAACTGAAGGTTTTGAAAAAAAATATATACAAAATTCTGCTTGAAAGGGAAATCAGTACAAATCAACAATAGGAACCGTTAGGTGTCGAAAATGTTTGGTAGTTATGTGGGGGTGCGATCCTGTGTGGAATAAAATTAAAGTTTTTTCGAAAGTACTCGTATGTATGCTTGGCCTTTGTTTGGTCTTTCTAGTCAGTTCGAATTTTTGTTAGGTAATTGCATTTCGCTGATTGCATCTGTACTTACGCTGACGAACCGATCGCCGTTTGCGAGCCGGAGATCGTATGCCGGAAATCATCATCGATATCCAGCACATTGGCTAGTAGTGATTTGGAAGAACGTTCCTTTAATTCCAATTCCTTCATGCGATTGCTTAGTAATATTGTTTTTCGTGTGATCTTACGGCCGGGGCGACCCATACGTAAAATCCATGGCAGCCATTGCAGGAAAACGGATTTAATCTAATGGAAGTGGAGTGTTAAATATTTGTACGAAATATAATATTTTTAATTTAACTAAATAATTTAACTAAACTAAAATATAAAATTATTTGAAAACTGCTATGTTTAAGAGCTTCACACAAAAGCTTTATCAAACTTTATCACTCGCTCAATTTTGCTTATTCCTTCATCTACTCACCCATGGCGGCATTTCGTGTATATCCGCCGTGCGGTGATGATAGTTGAGTACAACAACCGTCAGCACCACCGATGATGCCACCATAAACATGATGCAATTGAAATAGGTGCCTGATTTTACAGTGCGATGATATCCAGTGATTTACGAAGTTGTTTTCAAAATTAAATTTGTATACGTAAATTAAAAATAAAAAGGAAAATCACATTAGTAAATGTCTTTTAAGCTTTAATTTTGAAAGATAATAATTAATTAATTTATACAAAATACGTAAAGTAATTTTTTTTATATTTAAAGTGTAATTATTTTTAGATATTTATATGTATATAATTTTATTTATTTAATTCATACAAGTGAGTTAGTTGTTAGTTATATTGTACATACTAATGAGTTACTACAGATAAACATAATTAATTAGTAAAATATGATAATGATAGTAGAGGTTAGAACTTGTATGTATATTGGTGTGAGAGATGTTTTTCAAACACTTGCAATAATAGAAAAAAATTGCATGCAACTTTACTTAGACAAAAGTAATGTAATTTAGTTTCATGCAATAAATTTGTGAAAATGAAAATGATAAAAATAATGCACTAGAAAATTTAATTGCGATGGAAATTCGAGAATAAGCAGTAATTCTCAGTTCATTCTTCAGAGGGATTACAAAGACGGTTTCCAGGTGGAAAAGTAGGCAGCCTTTTATATGTTTGGGGTTGAGTTCGATTTCGTTGCTCATTTGGGTCGTCGCCTTTCTGATCTCGCCTTTTTATATGTAATGACCATGTTAGAGTTCCGAGAGTAGCAGATATGTTTTTTCGTGATCTTTTCTGATCGAGATACGACAAACTTAGCTTGGCTTCCAATTTTCACCATCTTATCTAAAGTTTTATTTCCTAAGAAGCTGTTTGCAAGTTGAACAGTTAAGGCAGAATTTGCTCGTTGCATCTTCCTTTAAAAGTAGACATATAGTTTACCTCTAAGTGTCTTTGACTTGGGACCTAATGGATTTGGCGAACACTTATGAGGAAGTTTGAAACTGAAGAGATCAGAGATTCAACTGCAACCTGGTGCAGTAAAGGTTCGGTGCTGAGCTGCACTGTAGCCAATATGAACTGTTACTCGAACGGAAAGACGATGCTCAGTAGCGGGAAACGCCAGCTTATAAGCGAATTTTCATTATTTTATAATAATTTCCTTAGTGCCCTTCCCAATTTGATTTATTTTTTAGAAATTAGCTATTAATAAGCAATTTCAAAGCATTTATTGGAGCTCTGCCTTTAACTCAAAGAACTATGAGCACTCTACTCTGCCTTTCTTGGAACTTGAGGTTCTAAGCTTGACGAATTTAAGAAGAACTTTATGAGCCATTGAGAATATATTAGTTATAAAAAAAGTTTTAATTGTAAAAATGGCTTTCTTACAACTCTTTCATGAGCGAATTGTCTTGGGCGATTAATGTGGTATCCTTCAGTAACAAGGTGGCCCTATCCAGTGCCATTTTCATTCCCGATTCCCAATATTTATCGGCTTTTGATTACATCCACTGAGTAGATCCAAATTTTAGAACCGTTTTCGCGCCACCAGATATGGGGAATTTGGCGAAGGCAGCGATTTACACACATTCGAATTTTGTTTGTTACTCTGTTGGATACTAGCCAAGTTTCATAGCCATAGAGCAGGACGTGCTTAAGATTATTGTTGAAAAAAAGCTTAGTTTTTCTTGTCAGCTGATTTGAATAACAAATTTTATGAACAGATGGTTTTAATTTCCTAAAATCGGACAATGCTGCATTCATTGTATAGCTGCTAGTGATTAATGGCTATGGTTTGAGGAACATCATAGTTGTGATATGGTTGACTTTGATATTTACGCCATCCATTTTATTACTCGATTTGACCCTTTGAAAATTGTTGCTTGGATAATGCATTTAAATTACTTTTTAGAGATAATTGATCCAAAGGTTTGGGTATCCATTAGTTAAGCTCAGTGTGTCATACGAAATTATGTTCACTGATTATTTTGCCATTTCTAAACACCTACTACACCAGGTTCTTAACCATGTAACATATTTTACTTGGAGAGAGAATGGGGGAATTCAATTTCTATACAGATGGTTCCAAGCTAGACGATAAGGTTAGCTATGGGTTTTTTTTTCGAAGGAATAAGGACTTGAACTATCCGTTAGACTCAGGCAAAAGTCCTGGCCATAAAGGGGGTAAAACTGTGTACCTTACTACTATAAATATCTTCTCAATTAATTAATGAAAGCAGCTATACTAAGATCAAAGGTTGCATAGGAATACCGGGCAGCCCTAAATGATATTAGGATTGTATTCAAGGTCAGCCGTATTTGAGTTCTGTGTCACAGAGATATTGAGAGAAATTGTAAAGCTGATGAGTTAGCCAGGAAAGGTATTACTCTTCAATTGCCCAGTGATAGAAGTACCACTGAGGTACCTATAGCCATGAGCAAATTAATTATTAAGAATAACATTGTCCAAGGGTCCAATAGGGTATGGGGAGATGAAGACATATTGTTACGCATATGCCTAGGTTACTATGGCTGCTAATAAATTAGAAAAATACAACAGAACTGTTTGGCCTTTTAAGAGAGAATATCTCGAAGGTCGTGGCTTGTATAAGCGGCCATTGTCTATTTGGCATGCATTCATTGAGACTATGAGTTTTCCCTCATGAATATTGTAGAAGTTGTAGAGATGAGGAAGAGGACAAAACAGTTGAACACTTCCTTTGCAATTGTCCAGCCTTAGCACCGAGCAGGTTTCTAGGTAAATATTTTTTCAATTCCCTTACTGTTTGGCGTGGAGATGGGACCAATCATCCGCTTCATAAGAGCCCCAAAGTGGTTTCACAAAGAAAAATGTATGAGGTTCACGTATCGCATAGTAGTATATCAATGGACCTGTAAGGTCTAAGTGAGTTGGTCGTACAGGCCGACTACCACCATAACCTAACCTACCCTAACAGATTTTACTATGTTATATGTCTGCCTTTATGTTTTTGCATGACTAGTTAAAGATATTATGCAAGATGTACAATTTGATTATTGTTTAAGCTTCAAAAGACGATGGGCCGAGAAAACTACTTGATTGTTGACCGAATGCAAGGTGTTATATTAAGAACGCGGCAAAATTGGTTCAAGAAAACTTGGGACAAAAAACCACTATTTTCGTTATCCAGGAAAAATTTCATATGCACGTGAAACTATGGATTTTGTATATATAGTAATGGTGCATATTCGATTTTTCAGTTTCTCATCAAGTTATTATTATACTTTGAAGGTCTTTAAGATTTCAAAGCGGAAGCGTACACAGAGGTATCCACTGCGTATACTTTATCTCGTAGGGGGAAGTTCAACTATTTTTTTACGTTTTTACGAGGTTGAGGTGTGTGTTACTTCATAAAAGATATTAAAATATTTTAGTTTTTAATATTTTTTGGGAAATTTAAAGAATACATTCTAAGGAACATTTTTGCACTATGCTTGTCCTGGTGAAAAGTAACACAATGTTTTTCAATAGTTTCGATTGATATCCATATTAATATCATAGAGTGGGTATAAGTTTTTGAATCTTTTTTTTAAGTTAGTGCATGGAAATTTTAAATTCTTTAAAAAAATTATTATAAATAGTTACGATATGCAGCGTTACTAAATGAAATTTATAGTTTCGCGTGTATACGTGTATTTTTTCCTGAATAACTTTTACTGTTGCATTGTGTAATAAAACAACAATAAGTATTCAAAAATGGCATAAATGAAGTAGCGAAGTGAAAAGCTTAGAAAACATATATTATATTAAAATTGTATATTTTCATAGTTGAATAAAAATTTTGTGAAAATATATTTGTGCGCTCTGTACATACAGCTCATCTAAGTACTTGGGCATGCAGCTCGACATTACATGTAGTAGAAATATTATATATACACCACATGCAAATTATCTAATAGTAGAAGAATTGAAAATTAAACAACTTGAAATCAAAATACCAACTAAAACCTGCAAAAAGCCAAAAAAAAAGAAAAATATGCCAACAAAGTTTTGTGAGTAAAAAATTCTGTGATCGTTTTTGTTGCATAGATTTTTCCTGCGGCAAAAAAAAAAAAATAAAAAATAAAAAAAATTAAAATTTTTCAAAATGGTTTCGTAAAATAATAGTTTTATAAAAATAATTTTTTTTCAAGTTTTTTACGAATATAAAAAATGTATGTAGTTCCAAAATTACATATCATCAAAATTTTCTTAACTAGGCAGTAACAGTTTAAGCAGCAGTGATGATAAAGGCGCAAAACTACAACTGTAAAATTTCATTTAACTGCTAGGCAAAAGTTTTTTAAATTATTGGTAAGTGTTTATTTTATAATTTAAATGCAGTTTTGTTTTAATGTTCACTTATATGGTTACTCAAGTTTATGGCTATATTTTTAATTGTTTTTTTGTTTAAAAAGTTTGTGATTTATATTCAATAGTTTTTAACTATTTACTGGCATTTGTTTTTGCAGAAAAAGTCATATTTGATACTTGGAAGCGAGGAATTTCATTCGTCACATTCGGCGTATTAAGCTTTCTAACTAGCGCAAATAAGCTGAACAAGTGAAACGGTGTGTATTGGTGAGCTTTTTCTGTGAAAGCTTTGTGTGTTCTTAGCGCTATGCAACAAAATGTACGAGAAAATGCAATACTGAGTGAACAACGAGTGCATTTACTCTTCTACATGACTGTAATTACACTTAAACAAATATGTATGTAGTTATGTGCTTTGCAGTTGAAGCGTCACATCGTTTATTGGCGGCAGTTGTGTTGGTAATTTATGAATATTTAAGCGTTTGATATAAATTTATTGACTTATTAAATGTAGCGATTGTGATGATTGTCTTTACGAATTTATTATTTATTATTACATATATTTGCATAGCTTATGTGGCGGTTATTATTTGTGACACAAACGTTTATTTGGTAATTTATTTGTTTTTCATTGCTGTCGATAACGTAGCCTGTGTTTTTTAAGTTCACAAAAATTAAATAATAAAATGTGGCATACAATTGTTTTTGTTTTTATGTAACTCAAAAAAAAAAAACAAAAAAAAAACAATAATTGCTTATGTTGACGTCAATTTGCATATTTTGCAAAACAAAAAAAAAATGGGATGCTGTTTCAAAATTGTATTCATTTTTACTTTTACTTTTTTAATTAACCTAACACAAAAAATGCTTTGAAAATCGTATGAATAAGAATATATTTATGCACATTAGGGATGCCAATCCCGGAACTTTGGGATCTCGAAATACCGACCTTTTTAATCCCGAAAATCCCGCGGCTAGTTGATTCAAACAGCGAAATTGTTGACTAACACAACCCTAAAAATGATTTTCAAAATCATATGAATGAAAATATATCTATGTATGTATGTACCGAGACTATGGGATCCCGAAATTTGGACCTGATTTGAATACCGAAAATCCCGGGACTAGTTGATTAAAATCTCGAGATTTTTGACTATAATTTTTTTATGACTTACAGTAGATGCATTTAGTAAAATTTTCATCACATAAATCATGTGATTTGAAAAAAGAAAATTTTGGATGCGTTTCAACTAATTTTTTCTCACCTAACACAAAAATGCTTTGAAAATCATTTGATTGAGAGTATATGTATGTCTGCACATTAGGAATGTCAATCCCGCGCCCACGGGATCTCGAGAAACCGAACTTTTTTAATCCCAAAAATTCCGGGACTACTTGATTCATATAGCGAATTTGTTGACTATAATTTTTTTTATATCAGATGCATTTAGTAAAATTTCCATCTCATAAATCACCTTTTTTGAAGAAAGAAATGCTTTATTTGCAACATTGGCTTAAGCACTTGCAACACCATTTTTGTAAGACAGCTGAATTTGTATTTCAAAATTGTGTTTTAGGAGTGCGAAAAAATAATAGCCAACGTTGACCCCAATTAGCCGAGAGAATAAATTGCCTGGGCTTTAACTAATATAACAATTCGCAAACTTCATTTAAACAGGAAGTCGTATGATAAGAAAGTAGTTTTGATTTTCCCTTATCTTATATTTTTATTTTATATTAAATTTTTTCTAATGGTGGTGATAGAGGCTACCTGTAGAAAACACTTCAATTTTTACTATCAATTCAGTCAACAAGTATTGAAGCGGAATTATGTTTCTCATCTGCTGGTTAATGAATGCAATAATTTTATGTCAGGTTTGGAGAGTAACACCCTCTTTGCATTAACTTTTTTAACATCACACTTTAATAAAACCAAACAGGAATTGAAACTAAAAAACTAATTTGTTGATATATCTTAAATGCAGCAAAATCTATAACTCGTTTAATTTCGGGCAACAAATTAAAATTTAAGTGGCAGCCTGGATGCTTGTACATATTTTAAATCATTCGTTTGCATTTTTAGTTTTTTATATAGAAGTATAATGTTTTTTTATTAGAAATTATATGTAACTAATATACTATAGAATAAAACATATTTAATATCGATATCTAACTGTGATTTAAAATATTTTATGTTGTTGCTTCTCTAACAAATATATTTGCATTTGTGGTACAAAAAGATGTAAGTTTGTAAAATTTCATATTTGCTTTTCTTGTTTATAAGTAATATTTATAAATGTCTTAACAAGTAAATTAATGTTTTGATTTAAAATAGTATAATAAATAAACTTGTAACAAAGAGCTTAAATTTTTTAACAATAAATTTTACAAAATCAAGAACCTCTACCTTTCGCGACAGATCCGATATTCGGCAATTGCAAAATAGGATCCCGTAAGTTCCGGGTTCAGTAAAATCCCGAATATTGGCATCCCTAATGTACATATTATATATGCATATATTTATGAATGTACTGGTGTGCGCTGAAATAGAGCCTCCGTGTACCAAAATTTTCAAAGCAAAAGGTTAAACAAAACAATTAAATAACTCTCAATTAATTTCTCAGTCCTTACTGGGAGGATACTACCACAAAACATTCAAGCATCGCATTATTCTCTCTAAAGACAAGTTTAGAATACTCGAAGTATGCCTTTCCTGCATGCTGCTAAGCCATCTGCACAGACCAGAATCTCTAAATTATACCCAGAGTTATCTTATCTCTAATGGGATATCATGTGGAGAAGAAGAAGTAAGCAGTTAGACTTCGTACGGACAGAAGAGAAGCACATACGCTCAGCTCATCCTAATACCATCCTGAGTTTATTGGGTGATCTATTGAGAGGAGTAGAGTGCAATATATGGTTCAAAGTACACTAGGTGTCATAATTCTACGCTCCTCCTATTTTTATACATATATAAATATTATTTATCAATGCAATTCAAATTCATCATCTTCGTTCACCTTCCTATCGTAATTAATGCTAGCGGCAAAAATTTATCATCGCAGCGCCACCGATTATAATGCGAGTATCAAAAGTGGCGAGTATCAAAGTGTGTTTGGACGATTTCTTGGTAAGGAAAATTATTATTTTTATTTAATAAGCTTTTCGTATTCGTTACAGCAACGAAATTGAATTGCGAATGAAATATGTCTTATTAAAGCGTAGCAGTTTAGATGGTTTGGTAACATTATAAGAATGCCAAATGAAAGAATTCAAACAAAAGTGTTTACTTTACATCCCATAAGAGAAAGAAAAAGAGGCCGACCAAGAAAGAGATGGTTTGATGACGTTGAAGCAGACTTGAAAGCGATGAACGTTCGTTATTGGAAAAATGTAGCCAGAGAGAGAGAGAGTGAACTGGAGGAAGATTGTTGATGAAGCTGTGGTCTACCACAGACTGTGTAGCTAAGAAGAAGAAGAAGTTTATCGGTTTTCAATGGAGCCTTACAATGGAAGCAAAAAGAAAAGAAATCAGCATTGACGAGAGGAAAATCATAATAAAATTGGAGAAACAAAGTCAAAACTATCAACAAACAGAAGAAGAACAGACAGGGCACGGACATCGAGTACAGGCAGTAATTGAAAACTATGCAAATATGGGAAGTATACCTTCAAGGCCAAGAGCAGAGCGCTTTTGTAAAGGAAGAGAAAAGCGCAGTATGATAGAGCTTCTGAAGAAGACGCAAAGATAGTGAAAGGTCCAAAGTGAAAGGTGATATAAGAAATAAGTTTCACAAAAATATTAGTGCTTCAACTGTCAGAAGAATATTAAGAAACGCCGGCTATCAGCAAAGAGTTACTATCAAGAAGCCATTTATTTCCTTAACGAATAGGTAAGAACTCATGGCTTTCGAGTGTTGCATTTTTGGTCACAAAGGAAGAAAAATTGTGTAAAAGAAATCTGATACAGCGCCGAATAAAGAAAATGTATTACCAACAGTGAAACCTGGTGGTGGTGAGGTGATCGCGTGGGGGTGTATAGCAGTTAGCATGGGAAAATTGCAGTTTATTTTTCAGCAATGGATAAGTTTGTTTATTTGGATATTTTAAAACAAAACTTACAGCAAGGCGCTGAGATGCAGTGGTTATCAAATGAACACTGCTTTCAAAAAAACAGCGACCCCAAGCATACGGCTCATATAATAAAGTTATGGCTTCTCTAAATTGTCTTCAAGTTATTGCCAAGAGTGTGATAACCGCCATAAACCTAATTGAACACATATCCATTTTCATTTTTCGGTAGAGGGCTGTAGTGATGAATATCTCGTAAAGTATACATCAAACAACTTGAAGTTTATGCTCATTGAAAAAGGGACATTTCACACTAAAAAAATATATTGCTGTTTTTGCTTGTTCCATTCAGTTGTGAGTTACACGGTGTTGAAAATGGAGGCCAACAAAGACAAAATTCGGTACATTTTACAGTTTTTCTTTGATAAAGCCGAAAATCTAAGCCAGGACACTGAAATTGTGAATGGTGTTTATGGTGCCGATACTGTAACAGCTAATGACGTGCAGTTTTGGTAGTCTTGTGGCCCCAAGCAAGCTACTTGAAATGTGCATATTTTTCAAATAAAACCTATTATTTATTTATTATAAATGGTGTAATCTAAAATGAGTTGTGCATTGAACTTACAATCTCGTTCTATTTTTAAAGAAATGAGAATAATTTCAAAAACTTAAACACTTTTTTTCGTGTTATTCTTTCAACTACGCACAAAGGAGCGAAGACTTCTGACACTAAGTGTATATTAAGGTCAAAATGCTTACTTCACTCTATTTTCGTTTTATTGAGGATTTCTTTTTTTTGAACAGAATTTGAAATAAAATGTTGTAAAAAAAACTCTTGCCTTGTTTTATCAGTGAAATAAAATAGACCCAAACGTGACGCACTCATTTCAGTACTAACCGGGGGTTTGAAAAATAACTTTTGCGCTGCAACAACTAACTGGGCGTTGTTGCTATGCCGTTTCATTAATTACATTACATTAAGAACATATTATAATAGGATTAAATGTAAAGTAGGCCAAGTCTATTTTTTTTCAATTTTTCAATAAACGCATCCTCACTTTTCGGATCATTCATACTATTATTTTTTTCAGTTTTCTTCAGCAGATAATCACATTTTTTCGGTTTCAAAAATTATGATTTTACGGAATAAGAATGCATATTGACCGATTTACCTATTTTATCTGGAAAACTTCTCTCTCAATAAGCAGGTACTATGGATAAAATTCTTGAAAATATAGTCAAATATTTTCTAAGAAGCTGCTAATTAAAATAATGTTTTTTTTTTGAGTACTAAATAATATTTTCTAGTATAATAAACAACGCAAAAGCGCTCGTTACTATACCAAGCGACATTTAGATTTTATTAGATTTCGCGAAGTTTGTTTTTGTGACAATAAGATATGGGCAGAAATTTCAAAAATTAAATTTTTTATCACAAAATAATGTTAATAATATATTTTAGAGCTGCTTATGATTATGTGAGAAAATAAAAATTCAATAGTTCAGTTATGGCTATGGCATTATGGTTATGTTATGGCACCAAAAACACTGTGCTTTTGTGATTTTCAACTTTTTTTGGGTAAACGTTTTGATAGTTGAACTTACTTAGTTGAGATCTTCCAAATTCAACTCAATTCCAATTCCGTCCTTCGTTTTGTCATATTGGCTCCAGTTTTCGAGATAACGGTATTTGAAAAAGGGCCTTAGGCCACTGAAGTTCATTTTATAAACTACCAAATCATTTACTAAAGTAGTCCGATCTGAATTGAGATTATACTAAAACACAGTACGGCGCAAAATTTTAGCAGATAGCTTTAAAAATGGGGGAGTTCTCTACAAAAAAGCTAACATCTGTGGAAATTTGCTAAAATGAAATTAAATATATAAAGCAAAGTTTCAAAAATCGTTGTATCGAAAATCAGAGCCAATCTGACAAAACAGAGATCTCTATTTACCTATATAAATCTTTGCCCAAATATTGAACTTGTACAGTGTAATCTTTTACAGAATTGTCCGTCCGTTTGTTCAGAACAGCTGATTGCTATGGTTATAGTTGTGGCACAACTGATTATTAATTTATGTACCTACATTTGTTATGTTTTAGTCCCAAGCTCCATTTTTTTATCTTAACCTCTTCCACGTAATCTAATGCGACTTGGAACTAACTACACTAAGTTCTTATCAATTCTGTTTAATATATTATTATTTACTCAATATTTCTTACAATATTAGAACAATAATCCGAAATAAAAAGTCGAATCCTCTCTCCTTACCCTGCTTTCCATTTGCTTGCATCCCAAAAGACTCAGATTAAATTCTATGTAACTGAGCTTTAAACCTTTCAATGCACTCTCGAATCAATGAAACATTTTTCTCCATGAATATATAAAAATAATGTGGCCTGATTGCCACTTGAACTGGCTAAACCTACTTCTAGTTGAGAATAATTAACACATTCGGCTCCAAAGGTCACTATGCTCAGAGCTTCATATTTGATCAATGGTTAAAATTAATTAAAACTAAAATTTGTTTCTTCCTCTTCATGCTTTCGAGCTGCATTCTCATAACTTTTGAGTACGCAACCGAAAAAAATTCCCTACGTACACGCATTTGTAAATGCCATCTTTGGTAGCTTCGTCAGAGTGCCATACTTGTCTTTCTCTTTCCATATTCCCTCATGATAATATAATTGCAGTTTCAAAGTTTTTAAGATATTCAGAGTCAACGGCTTCCTCAGATCTACCTACATTATTCTATGGGTTTCTTTCTTCCCTCAATGAGTTTTCGGGACTACAGTTTTTCATCAGTATACATTGGTTTTAGAAGGGAGTGGGGCCATTATGTGCCATTACAATGGGCCATGAGCCTGATTGTTTTCTAAGGTGCACTGTGGATAGCCACAGTGATAAAGGCATTGCAGATAGTCGAATTAGCCACTTAGCGAAGGCATATAGCATTACAGTACATGACTAGGGCTTTATGATTAGGCTTTTCGTAAGGATTTTTTACTCAATAACCAGTTCGTTTGAAGGCTTCATAGTGCCACTTTTAACAGTCCGAACCACGAGACAGATCTTTGATAAGTTTCATGGAACAAAAGTATTTCAAGATGCCTAATTATAGCAACCTTATTCAAGCAGAAATCTTAGCTTTACCAAAAACATCAGAGTTTATACTGGAAAGCAATTATTTTATATGTATGGTAGGTAAGCTCCAACCATAAATCTGTACTTTTTTATAGCGTTTTACCAAGGACCACTTTAGATTGTAAATGAGTTGTAGAAAGGTTAACCACAACTAAAATTAACACCCTTTACTACTTTCACAGAGATAAAGCCGGGAAGCGCAAGCTTTTGAACTTAGCACTATTGGAATTTGCTATAAAAAAATCACATTTTGACAGTGCTATCACGAAGCTAAGAGTTTCACTCATTTATTTGGTGTGCTTTCTGGGCTGATGAAACCATCTGAAGACCTCTATTTCCAAGGGTGATACCACCCAGAAGGCGATAGGCAAAAGAGAACTGTATATATCCATGTTTACCGACTCTTGAAGGTTATTTTCTATGGCAAAAAGATGGTTGAGAATTGTGCTTAATTCGAACAAGCTATGGCTTCCATATACACAAAATCGCCTTTAGTATAAAATATATAAAAGTTAATATTGTGGGCCTTCTCGTGATATTTGTTTTAGTGTTTTATTTAACTCAAAGTCCTACAAATCTAAAGAAATTACCATTTATAACTGGCTCGATGATTTATAATTCTCTGATAATTATAATTCTGTTCCTTTCTTTGTTTGTTCGTTCGCAGAACAGTCATTATAATCTGGCTCCTCTTTCGCCCCAAAACTTTCCTACATTCGTTACCTACCGTTACATTGAAGAAAAATAATAGGAGCTTGAATGTCAGAGTAAATATTAGAAGGCTGCTCAATAGCAGCACAGGTAATGAGCGAAAAAACGGTCTGCTTTATTGCTATTAGTTTCGCCTTAAGTACCATACGGTCTGTCAGGTAGGTTTAAGAGTAGTATGAAACCAACTAGTAGTGAGTGAAACCTACCCTAATAATAAGCCTCCCTTTACCTATGCAAATAGTCGTCAACCGTAAGTCCTGCTCTATGAAGTCTTCACATTCGCTCCTTTAAGAGATTATGGCGAAAAATTGGTTACAAAATCAGAATGAAGGAGAAGTATAGCCTAATAATTTCTAGCTATGCAAAGAAATCTTCAAAGTTTATTGTTTTTAGTACAGATTTCATAATAAATGTAACGCGAGCGTCCACTGATGATTTCTAATACGATATAAGAGTTTGGCTAAAAATTCAACTGAAATATCTTGAAATGAATATACAAGAAGAACTGAAAAATGTCCAAGCAAAAATCTGCATAAAAATTGCAACACAATTTTATTCTCTGTCACTTGCGCTACATTCGTTGCAGAATCTTGTAAACTTTCAGTTGAAATGTCTGCCCATATGCCTTCAAGTAAATACTATGTTTCTCTCTCTAAAAGTTTCTCTCATAGATGTACTCGCATAAGTAAATAGAGGAACCATTTTTAGATTCATAAAAAACTAATGGGGAAAAATGTATTTTAAATTCACTTACTGTTATCCTAACTTATTTCAATTTTATACTGAATTTGGCATTTTTCACTGCGAGTTTAGTTAGGGTATGACAAAATATGTTTTTACATACATACATATTTAAGTTCATTTTTTCATTACTATTTTATTGAGCACTTTTCTCTAGTGCTTGGAACCAAAGGGTAACCGAGTTTAAAACAAAATGAATTAAATAAAAAAAATATGTTTTTGTAATATGCGATTACTTCCCATACCAAATCTAGACGTGAAAATCTGGACACTCTTACAATTTTATATATTTTGTTAGACACGCACGAACATGATTCATATACAAAAAGACTTGGGTGTAAGAGAACCAACATAAATAAATGAATTAAATGCTTATTGAGATGAACTATGTTTTATAATGAACTTTTATTTGCGATACACGACTATTTAAAAGGTGTATTGTTGGGTTTGGAGCGGGGCAAATATCATCTAACGGTGTGTAATTGGGAGAGCAATGTCAAGCAGTTTTGAGAGTAAAGAGTGTGAGCGAAGACGTGAGCGTGAAATGAACATGCGCTTAGTTAGTGTTAGTCACTACAAAAGCCGCAATCTCAATTATGGTATAGAACTTAACTACTGAGTTTAGTTCACAACTAGTCAGATTTGTGGAATTTCGACAGCAATTGCATGGAAGCGTTACAGAACGTCAAAAACTAAATTAATTATTAATCAAAGAAAAAAAAAAGAAATAAACGCTGCTGTTTAACTTCTGGCAAAAACCTGTAGGAAATATATATATTTTTGTCTTTAAATATGACTAGTTGTGAAAGAGATATATTTTTTAATTTTTTCATTAATTTTTATCTGAATAATTGCCAATTCTATTTATTCACTGTACAATTAAGACAGAGTTTGGATAATTTTAAAATTGGTTTTGATTTAAATTGTTGGGATAGGGATGTCGAATAAGTCAACGCTTAACTTGCAATGCAGGCAGTACAATTTCGAACAGTAGTAGAAGATTTAGATTCGGTGTTGTTTTGCTTCAAAATTCAGTTAACAACTAGAAATTGCTTAGGAGTACTTATCAAACGCAAGCTGCCAAAGAGTGTTAGTCATCGTTAGCCAAAGAGAAGAGTGTTTGATTTTTTTTAATTTCTTTAATTATTTATTTTGCAAGTGTTCCGAAGTTTTATACACATTTTTATTTCATTTCTCGTATGTTTTTGAAATTCGTATTTTTATATTTCAAGTTTTTAAATGCAAATTTTTTTAAAATATCATTTTCAGACTCTACCTAACAGCGGCACGGCCTCGCTCGTCTTTGTTATGACATTACCAACCAATAGGGAGAAAACTGTTTGCGAGAGCAGAATTGTGACACCTGAAAAAATTCGTATAAAATAAAGTTTTCAAATGAAAAAAACTGTTTTTTACAAATAAAAATTGAATTTGAAAGGCCATATGGAGATATTCGAAGGTTTTATGGCTGGGGACGTACACATTTATCAGTTGTTTCTGAAAAGCTTGACCGGAAAGAGAGAGAGTGAGAGATATGTAGATGCAAAAGAAAGACAGCTGGAGGAAATTTGTTAGGCACTTGAGTTAAAAAATAATAATAACAAAGAGCAATAAAGACATTTAGTTAAAAAATTATAACTAAAAGTTGAATATTTCAGTTGTGAAATATTCGGTGCTTCTTGAATTATTTACTGACTGCTTCTTGCGATTATTGGAAGTGTTTCGTAATTTTTAATTTTTGCGATTTTAAATATTTTTAGAGTTCGGTTTTATCTTTTATATTATTTGTGAATAGATTAGTTAAACGTTTAAAAATGTTTACAATAAAGCAACTTCGAAATGATCACTAAAGTAACAAGCTTGGAGTAAGAGAAATGTCGAAAATGAGCTAATGAGAGAGTTTATGTGGTATTTGTTGAGCGATGTGGCAGGGAATAGAAACATCAAACTAAGATACCAAGAAATGAATGCGAAATGTCATAACTACTCGTATTAAAAGAAAGTTCCACTGCAGCCGAACCGATTTGTAAATGACCATCATATGGTAGGTTCCGCGGGTTCGAAGCCCATTACGGACATGAAGCATGAAATTATATTTAGAAAAAGTGTTTCCTAATAGTGGTCTTTCCTAAGAAGCACTTCCAAATCTCCGAGCGGCTTTCTGTCACGAAAAAATGTATCATAAAAGCCATATTTCGTACGGATTCCACACTGCTGGCCCCTCTTTTTGTAGTTTAACATCAAGATGGATACCACAAATCGAAGTAGAAGCTCTGCTTAATAAGTAATAAAGAATGTATGCGGCGATACATAGTTGCTCCGCGACTTAGTATGTCTCTGGTGGAAATATGAAGTATTTGTAAGTTCACCTTCCGAGATAATGTTAGAGGATCGCTTCCTAGATTCTTCGCACTTTTGTCTGATATACGTCTTGCAGCAATTACCTAGTATAATAACCTTAATCCTTAAAATTTTTCTTCGTAGTTCCGAGTAATCTTCGATTCTTTGAGCAGCCTATGTTGAGTTGGTCGGGGTCAATTCTAGAGTCTGCTAAAGTATCAAGAACGCATTTGTGTCAGAGTGAAGCTGTTCGTCTCCAAAGGGTGGTGATTGGATTTCGAAAACCATATACAGGGACGAGAGCTAAAGAATGTTATGAATTACTCTCGGTGGAAGCCGTTTAAGCCCTGATTATATTCCTTAGGGTACAGTGGATGTTGTCTAGATTTCGCCGGTGATTTGAAAGAGATGACTTCTGAGATGCTTAGGAGATGGCTTTACTTTCATTGTGATAGATACTGCGGTAGCCTCCCAACAGAAACTGCTTGCTGAGAAAGACGTTATGCATCGATAATAATGTGAGGCTTGAAATCCAACCGAGGATCTCTCTTGCCAATAAGTGCTACTTTGGACTAAGTAGGTAATTGAGTAGTAAAGTCCTCTCTCGATAAACAAAACTAACACTCTACAAGGTTCTCATCATGTCCGTCTTAACGTATGGCGCAGAATCACGGACGATGACAACATCTGATGTGGCGTACCTTCATCTGCTAGTGACCTTTGCACGTTGCCAACGGCGAATATCGCGTATGTTGGAGCAATGAGCCAATAAAGATTCAACGGCCCCACTAGCTAGGTTATGTAGTGCGAATAGATTCAAACGCTCCGTCTCTAAAAATCTTCGATGCGGTACCAGTTGGTGGTAGCAGGGGAAGGTGGAGAAGGACTTGGCTTTTCTAATTGGAGTTGGTTAGTACGTAGATGAAACGACTGGCGCGTTTTGTTAAACTCGACGAAAATCGCTGAAGCGAGGAAGAAGAAGAAGATATTTTAATATAGGCTCTTAAATACAATAGTTACAGTAAATGCTGTTTTGTACGTTGTTTTTCAAACAATTCAGATCAACTTGACACCGAAGTTCTCCTTCAACGCACTGATTTTTATGGACAATAGGCAGGTGTTACAATATTTTATAGCTCTTCCTCTTTCATAATTGCTTTGGTCTTGTCTTTTTTGGCTACGGCACAGTGTTAGCCGAACCTTGGACTCTTTCCTACGCTATGAGGATTGCCACATTTCCATGAAACAAAGCCTTTCTAACTCTTTTGCATCACCGCTCGAAATGCGCGATGTACTCAAAATACCTTGGGTCCATAGTACTTTTACTGTTTGTTCTAATGAAAAATAATATTTTCTTCAGACTTTTATATACAAATTATTTATTGCGGATTATTCCGTTCTTGGTGATAAAAGAGAGTTTTTGTTCTCGGATTATTCCGTCGAATGATGCAAATAGGTTAAGCACCATTTCACAAAACCTGCCTTTCATTGCACCAAAATGGATTGGGTTTCTAAGAAGGCAATTTTGTTGATAGGTTACTTTCTAAAATTCTTAGGACCACTTTTGTAAAATTTCTGAAGTCGTTCAGAGACTGTACGAGCAGGAATTAAAATTTTCTAGAATTTTTTAATCGCTTTTTCCTTAACGGTAGGCCAAAGCTGTGGACGAAAGCGAGTCAAATACATACATAAGCTCCAACGAAGCCCTTAGGAAGATACTATGTATTTCCCTAATACCCACAAATGGCAGATGCAAAATGGCAGGGCAAGTTACTCATACGGTAGTGTGGAGTTTCATTTATATTGCAAATGTACACAACATAAGCAACTATGCAAATCCAAGCCAATCTATGGCATAGAGGACATGAATTGCTTCGCGAAACTGCAGTTATGTATTATTTTCGCACATTAAAATTATACGAGTATATTAAAAGTGGTAGATATATATTCTTTAGTGCTATTAGTTGGTAAAACTATAACCCTGAATTAAGAGTTTAAAATTAAAAAAATAATTATGATTCATAAAGTTTGGCAAGCTTGCAATGAAGTTAGAGTTGCAGGATAAGAAGAGTCAGGGTAATTTAAAATTAAAAAGTAAAACCAAAAAATTTACATAAAAAAATGATATTTTTGATATGAACCTTTCTGTGCTTCCAAAAATTTATTTTGGCAACCTGGAAGTAATCGCACAGATTTATATTATATGTACTTATAACGGAACTTTGAATATTTTGTATGTAAAAGTAGTGAGTTTTCAAGTAAGATTGTAAATTAATTACGGCCTACTGCTTTAAACGATGGTGACATTATTATTTCGCAATATTTTCCTTTTAATTGATTAAAAAATCCAAAAATTGAAACAGCAACGCCGGCAAACTATTAACTTACTATATTTTATATAACTTTATAATAAAGTACTTAAATTACAAAAGCTGAAGAAATGTTAACATTTTAAGGATTTATATTATATTACAACAAAAAAACACTTATGTATTAATACAAAACACATTGAAGACACAATTAACAAATACAACTTATATCTCCTATTTTAGGACGTAAAGTGCAAAATTTATGTAAAAATAATTTTCTAAATTTTGAATATAATTTATGGGTGATGAAATGATATTTTTCTCAGTAAATTCGAAAATATTTTTTTGGACTAGTTCTGAACTCTGTGCATTTTGACTAGTACAAATTAGTGTATTATCATGATTTGCTCTTCAATCCTTTTCCAATAAAAGATTATGCATTAATAATAAATTTAAAAAATACTTTCAAAAAAGGTTCGTTATCAAAAAATATCATTCCATGAATGGGTTAGGAGTTTGCGAGATAAAAAGTTAGTGAATATGAACATGTAATTATGCAGTTACGATTATGTATGTAGTTATATGCAAAAATTTTAATTATACATTTTTACAGATTTTTATTAATTTATATTAAAGAAAAAATCCAAAATAACAAACACACGCAAGGTGAATAGTATAAATGACATGAAGTGAAATGCATAGAAATCGAAGCGTGTTGATTGGTAAAAAAGTGCCGGTGGAAAATTTGACTAACAGTGCTTTGAAAGGAAGGCTAAATACACGTGCGAAACAAAGATGGCAGCAGAGTAAAGTTAGAGAGAGATAGAGAGTAGATACAGAGAGACAGAGATAAAGAGATAGAGTAGAAAGGACAAGTTTGCAAATAAAAGAGATCGACAGAACGAAGGAGTGCAGTGAAACTGGATGAGCTTAAGCAGAATAAAGAAAAAACAGACAAAAAAGAAATAATGAAGCTAGAATGCCCGAAGTTAGTAGAGAGCAAAACTGAAAAGCAATTTATTAAAAAGAGGAAGTAGTTTGAAAAGATTAGAGTGTTAAAAAGCTAAATCTGATTATTAATAATTAATGGAAAAAGTAGAGAGGTTGGAAAGCTTTGAGTAAATAGTAGTTAATTTACATATGAGTATGTACAAAAAATTAAGAGTTAGCTTTTTAAGTTCACAAGTAGATTCCCAAGTTAACTTGTATTTGAAATCTGTCTCATAAGTATCTTTTGTAATACATGGTGAAAGGGAGGCTTATAAATGATGAAAAGAAATGTTCTTAAATGAATGGAATGGTTTTAACGAAAATTTGGAAGAAAGCAAAGTTGTGGATTTGTATACGTCGAGGTGAATTTGATAGAATTCCAAAAAAAAAACTTGAAAAAGCTTGAATGGAAAGCTTAAAACAGGTGTATTGGTTAAAAACTTTATAAAAGTATTTCTTTTTTTGGTTTTTGGAAACAGCAGTTAGGCAATTTAATGATTAAAGGAAACTTCGGCCGATTACACGGACTGATGAATGGAACCACTTTGAAATAATTATTATACAAATTGCAAATTTTTTGGTTTATTTAAAAGTATATTAGTTGTAGGAACTTTCGCAGTGGAGTTTCTTTTAACAAAAGCTTGAATGCCGTCGGAATCCTTTATTCCCTTTTTTTATTGCAGAACCAAATGATTGCTTAGAGATTACCTTGTCAGGTTTGTTATGATGAATGAAACTATTTATTAGAACGGCCTGTGCACGCACAAAAGTTTTTTTTTTTGTAGCTTAAAGAACTTTTTTCTGAAAGCTCGAGCAAGATTTTAAGGTTTGCCGTAAAAAGCTGGCAATGTTCGATTAATACAAAAGTACCAATATATCTTTTGCAGCTTTCAAACCATATCGATGCAGCTAGGGGAGCTCTGCGTGGTGAAAATTTATATATTTTAAAGTAGTGAAAGCTAAAGCAGGGGTGAATGTTTTTATAAAACATTACTGAGAGTCCTCTAGTGAGAATAACAAATGAAAGAGTAAATTTAGGTTTTGTAAGCGAGGGAGGGACATGACGACAAAATTTCTGCAGAAAAATAAACTCGGCAAACTTTACAAACTGAGATGGGCAGCTCACATATTACGATCTAATACGGATTACCCACACCCACAAATACTCTTTGGAAAGTGACACAGACATAGAAGAAGGAGTGACCCACCACTCAGATGGATTGACGGCGTAAAAGAAGACGCAGGTTTTTTTAAGACTTCGGGCATGGACGATGCAGGTACGAAACACCGAGAAAATTGCAGGCATACATATGCTACAGCAGGCGAAGACCCGATCAGGGTTGTCCAGCCAACAATGATGATGCGACTGCAAGCCCGTTTGGATTTTTTTCGTAGTTCACTTGAAGGTCATTTTGAAGTTGTAAAAAGCATTGACGAAAAGCAAAGTAAGTCAGCGGAAAAGCTTTGAATTTTTTGTATTATAATTATTATAATGAAAGACACATTTTCATTATAATTGTGAAAGGATCTTGGCGAAACTTCGAGTGCTTTTTTTCAAAAAGATGACAGTTTGACATCACTTATTTCTGATGAAAGCTGTAGGAGCAATGAAAGCTTCCCTAGGGCAATTAGTAGAGCTTTCAAGTGGTTAAGAGAGGATTTTTCGTTTTTAGTATTAAAATCTCGAGCTTTGCTGAAGGGGCAATGAAAGCTTCTTTACGACAATCAGTAGTGCTTTCAAGTGGTTCAGAGAGGATTTTTCGTTTTTAGCAGAGTTTTTAGCGTTAAAGCGTTTTAGCGTGCGTATTGAAAGCAGATACATCGGTATGCCTTCGCAAGTAACTGGTAGATGCATTAACAAATGATACCGACTATGATCAGGTGGTCCAAATCTCACAACTTTGCTGAATTGGAATTATTTATTGAAGTTTGAAAGTATTTAAGAATTTTTAAAATATGTACTGTAACTCTTTTCTTTTGATTACTTTTTCGTGGAGTTTTAACGGAAGAATAGATAACGATAGCATTTAAAATAAATGGGTTTTGAAGAGTGTGTTTCTTTTTTCAGGATAAGCAGCTAATTTAAGTGACTATTTTGAAAAGGATATTTGAGAAGGTTTGAGAAAAAAAAGTTATGCTGAATCTGCTGTAGGGGAGGTTATTAGAGTAGTGCATATGGAAGTTTATTGCAAAAATGGGAGCTTGAAGTACTGCAAGGAATCTTTGAATTATATTTGTGTTCACGGCTTCTTTTTGCTCTTCTTTTGATATTTTGAGGTGTCTGGTTTCTGTGTATAATGCATGAACACTAAGTAGTGAGTGGATAAAGAAATTGACTACAACAACATTTTTGGCCATACATGTAGTGGGGAAACTATTTATGCAATGCGCGAAAATGATAAATGAGTGGATTTCATTTACACGGTGGTTTTGGTGCATAGGCTGGGGAGTATTACTTAGTATACTAATTTTTTAGTATTTTTTGGCTAAAAGTTTGTAGAAGAATCTTTAATTTTAAAGAAAGAAGGGGAACAAAAGTAATGCAGATTTTCTTCAGTGAGGGAATTTTCTACTTCTTCGCTATTTTAGTTATATGCAGTAGTGGAATATGGACTAGTAGTGGTTGCTTAAGATTTCGGAGTGGTATTTGAGCGGTCGTAGGTTATGGCACATACATTTATATTAGTGTAGATATGCTTGTAGTTGAGGCTAAGTAAAGGAAAATTGTTATAATTTTTTAACTCAGCAACTTCAGCGCGCTAGCTGCACAATTTTTAAATGCCCGTAGTCCTCATTTCTTTTTATAGGTTAACTTAGTCGTCGAGGGTCAGATGCACTGAAGGTCTAATTTTGTTACCTTTTTGTTTAAGTACAGCAGAAAATAGTATGGTGGGAGTGGCAAAAAAGCAAACACAACAAAAACCGCAGCTAAAAGAAAATGCTTTAAAATATATATTTAAGTTTACTTTTTTTCTATTAGTCAATTTTGCTTTTACTTTTTTTTTGTTTTTTCTGAAGCTAGGTAAACACATAATGATTACGGTTTTTGGTTTTTGTTTTTAAAGTGGCAATGATTAATTGTAATAATTTAGCAGTTAATAGTAGTATTAAAAAAAAAGTAGCAGCGATAGTAGTAGTAATAGTAGTAGAGTGGTGGATAGTAGCGATAGTACGAGTATGTTTAGTAGACAAAAACGAACGAACATTTAAATTGTTGTGGCACAATTTTGGTTTTTTTTTTGGTTTTTACTTTTATTTAATTGAAATGCCATTTAGTTAGTTTGTTGGGTATTTTTCTGGTTTAAGAACTTTTAGTAATATAAGGTAATAACAACAACGATAACAATAAGTCATAAATTGCGGTAATTGGAATAAGTATTTGAAATTGTTTTTGCTTATGATTTTTTTTTGTTTACTTTTATAAGTAAATAAATTTTTGTTTGTAATACGTTTTTTGTTTTTTTTTTTAACTATTTGCTATAAAATTTGAAAAAATGTGCATTTTAAAATGCAATCGCTACCTAACAGGGGGATTGCATCAGATACTTGGGGCAATGTCTCAGCTACAAGGTTGAGAAACACTGTGAGCGATAGAAGAATTGTAACTCCTGTAACAAAAAAGCAAAGATATTGTAGAAAAAAGAAGAAGAAAATATTTTGAAAAAACAATAACGTATACGAGTAGTTTAAGTAGTATTAAGTAGTAAGTAGTTTAAAAAATATTAAGTTTGTTATGTTAGATTGTGACGCAATTTGTTTTTTTTTTCTTTATATTTATAAATAATATTTGCAAAAATATTATTTAAAATTGCGTTTTCGTCGATTTTCCTATAAAGCGGTTTTGTTTTGTTTATTGTTTTTCTGTTGTTGCTCATTTTTTTTGTTTTCTTGTTTTGTTTATTGTTTTTCTGATTTTGTTTATTTTTTTTTTGTTTTTGTATATTGTTTTCTTGTTTTGTTTACTGGTTTTTCTGTTTTTAAGTGTTTCGGTGTCATACTTTACTGTGGTATTCTTGGTTTCCTCTTTGCCATTGAAAAAGTGTAAACGTGTTTGTTTTTGTTGTTATTTGTGAAACATCATATGCAGTAAGTTCATTAAAACTCCGTGCGCATGTAAGTGTTTAACGAATTTTCATTTCATTATTTCGCAAAAATTTTAGTTGAGTAAATTCACATCACGTGAATATGTCTGTAAAAATCTTGTAAGAACTGCCTCAAAATATTCACTGATGAGTAAGTGAGTGAGCATGTGTTTGCACGCATGTATGTATGAATATGTGTGAATGTTTTGTTTTTGTTTTTAATTTTACTGATATAAAAATAACCAATCAGATGCAATATTAATGACAAAAAACGATGAGTTCCAAAAGCCTTTGAAATGTTGGAGGTAAAGCAGCAGTAATGCTTTGTAGGAGCATAAGACGCCATTTTGCATTTCGCAGTGTTGTAAACATATAAACATAACACTAATGTGGCATATATATGTATGTATAAGAAATAGGAAAAATGTTTTTATATTTTATTTGCCACAGAGCAAACTTCGCATGGGCCAACAAAATATCAAGCGAAAATATTATGCTAAAAGCCAGAGTATAACCAATACTAGTGCTCCCTTTGGCATACTTTATTACTAAATTATTACTTGGTCCTACAACTTGGAGAGTTGCAGGTAAAAATTTTAAAATTTTCCACCCGGCGTGCCGAGACCTACGAAATCAGAGTAAAATTTTCCAAAGGCTTTCGCCGCGATAAAATACTAGTCGAATCTTTGATATATTCGTTTTTCTCAGTAGATCTGTGAATATTGTGCAATTTATAAGCTACAAATTTTTTTAGAAAAAAAAAATCATTTATTTTTGCACTTATTCAAATATAGGCGAAAATAACGTTTGTGCACTGGTTAGAATATTCTGGAAATTTTTGCCACCAGCGCAATTGCGCTGTTCAGTAATCAGTTGCAGATGAAATCTACAAATAAACTAAATGAAGTGATGCCCAGATGGCAGTAGTCAATAATTCCTAGACGGTACCTTTTCTATGTCAACTTTGAGATTTGTTGAGATTTGAAGGCGTTGAAGTTATTCAAACTTATTATGAAAATAGTCGCTCTTCAAGAACAACATAACGCAAAATTCGTTACTTTCTTGTGGAAATCCGAATGAGTCGGCAATTCAAAGGATGGTAGAGAAATTTCAAGAAACTGTTGATGTCGAGGGTAGAAAAAGGGCTGGCAGATCAAAATCTGGACGTTCTATTGAAAATTATGCTGCTGCAGCGCAAAGTGTTCCTGAACAACCTTCAACATTGCATTTTCATTAAGTATAATATCATAGAAATATTGTGTGAAAATTTGTGATCAACAATTAACAAAGGGCGCTCGGGCGCTCTGGAGCGTTCGAGAGCAAGTAACTGGATGCTGGACGTATGAAAGTGGCATATAAGCGCGTTAACGATAACACTCGAGAAGGTAGAATGCTACGTAGGCAACAGCAAATCGATATTTTGGAAGCTGCTATGACGGCTGAAGAACTATTATATGGCCCTGGAATAGATGGATGACACAGTCTAAGAAATTAAATAATTCGTATAACTCTACATAAATCGATAGCAAAACCTTAAATGCGTAACTTAAAAACCGTTGGTAGATTTCAATAAAATGTATACTACTTTTGAAGAACATAAAAAAATCGTGCCTGATCAAAGGAGTAGGTTTTTTTGTTCAAACATTTCGATTTCTTTTAAATAACTAATTTTCGGTTTTTTTCTTGAAAATCTGAAAAATATTTCCTGAGGCCGCCATATTGAATTGAATTAATTTTGAAAAAAGGTTATCTATTAATAAAACTAATTTCTCTTGTCCGATTGATTTTAGATTAATCACCAAGGACTTGTGATGATCACCGCAAGGGACTTCGTGAACAGCGATAACTTTTTACAATTATAAATTTTTTTTTTGAAATTTTGCTTCAGTCAAGTCGAAACATGATGTATTAATGCTATGTTTTTATTTTTGTAAAATAAAGCAACTGACTAGCAAACAAAAAAAAACAATATTGAAATCATCATTTTTTCAGGCCTCTGACTACACCCTACCCCTTCAAAATACATTTTCATGTTTTGCGCATAAAAAATGATGTAATTTTTGACATATAATTGTTAAGAGCCGTATTTTGAATAAAAATACTGAAATTTGAAAGAATCTAAATTTTTAAATGCTCTATTATAAAACAACATCTAGGCGAAATTTTGGAAATACCCTTTAATAATTTTTAAAGCCTACAAATAACTTAATTTTTATAAGAATTGGCGACAACGGTCAAAATCTTTGGATCACTTGACATGGAACCGCTCAAAAGTATTTTATGTGGGCCTCCAAAACGAAGAAGAAGATGAAGGGAATTTTCTGTATATGTTTTTATTTTTATTTCATTATAATTATATTATTATTATTATTTGCTATCACGCCGGTTGGGGGCGCAAGCAGCTTTTGACTTTATCTGCTGCCAAGCGAGCGAGTCATAAGCTGTCTTGAATACGTCATACAGGCTTCGTCTCCATGTTCCTTTCGGCCGTCGTCTCTGGCGAGCGCCTTTCGGATTTTGATCCAGGGGCATTCTGCTGATGTCAGTCGCAGGTTTATGGATTATGTGGCCTACCTATTTCCACTTTCCTTTGCGTATTTCAATCTCAACCGGCCTGGCCAACCGGTTATCTGGCCAAAACGGCGGTTTATAAAAGTTTAGAGCCTTTTTGTTGTTGAAACCGCAACGGACCACGTTTTGCAGTCATACAGCAGTACAGACTTCATTTTCGAATTGAATTATATTCGAATGGAATAATGCCCATATACTACATATAATTTGGCCCAAAATTAATCATGCTTTTTTACGAATAAATTTGAGATGGCTCTGCCATCGCTTTTTTAGGTTGTTTCAGTCAGACCAGTCAAATAATCAACATAGCCATCAATCTTAAATTTATGATTCTACTTTCTGACTTTACTTAGTGGCTTCGGCTGTGGATGTCTTCGGGCCTTTAGGATGGCTTACCAGAAACATAGCTTCAAAACGCTTTTTATATACATCACTCAATGCCATAACAAGTAACCACTTGAAACCTCAGCACAAAAATTAAGCGTTCACTGTACTACGCAGTGTCACTTGGTTGGCGCCGATATCAAACGAATCAAATACCTGTATAGTATGCAAATCTCTTTTGAGAAACACACTACGAGGGTGGCTCAATAAATACCCGTGTTTGATGACAGGGGGCGTTGCTGAGGGAAGTTGGTGTCAGCATCGTTTGCTGTCATCTATCAAACGACGGCAAAAAAAACAAAAATTCAGACTGATTGACAGGTTAGTTTAGATTTGGCAGCTATTCGAGCTGAGATGGAAAAAGAGCACAATCGTGCGGTAACTCGTTTTTTGTGGATGGGGAAAAATACGAGGAGATAAAAGAAAGTTGGATACTGTCTATGGGGACACTTCGCCATCGATGACCACAGTTAGATATTGGTTCAACAAATTTAAACGTGGACGAGCATCCGGCAGACGAGGTTACCGAGGAAATCATTTAAAAAGTCCACGACATGATTTTCGCTGATCGACGAACGGAAGTGCGCGAAGTAACAGAGGCCGACTTCTGAAATTAAACAACCACGTTCTTCCGCTCTCGTCGGAAGTTAGGTATCTTGGAGTGATACTTGACTCCAAACTCCATTGGAAGCTACACATTGAAAATCGGGTAAAGAATAGCCTTCTACTCCTGCAAATATATGTTCGGTAAAAAATGGGGACTCAAGCCACAGGTCGTCTGTGGATGTACAACGTATTGATGCCTAGTTTGGTGGGAAGCTCTTCGGAAGGGCTATAATAACACTAAACTGGGGAGGGTGCAAAGGACTGCATGCATTGGCATGTAGTACAGTGGTCTCGTGACTGAGTGCTTGGACTTGTCCAACCGATCAAAGGGGCATGGTAGCACTTTTGGGTAGTTAACACCCTATTTCTCCGAACTTCGAACAGATCTCTCTATCTGCAACCTAGAGTTTGATGGTCGTGCTAGGGCAATCTTTCCAAATAGGCAGGATTGGATCGAGGGGAAAATCTGCACCGAAGCTTGCACCTCTGTCTTTACTGACGTTTCCAAGATGGAATCGAGAGTCGGAGCAGTGGTTTTCTCTAAATCAGCCCATTTATCTATCTCCTTCAAACTGCCGAACACTGCTAGTGTTTTTCAAGCAGAAGTCTTTGCAATCCTGCAATGCATGCAAAATGCTTAGAGAACGCGAGAGCGAAGGAGATATTAACGAAGGAGATATTAACGCGGAAAAGCTAGGGTTACCATTTAACCCCCATTGCAGAAGCTGTGGGACCTTTCAGAGAAAAAGACTATTGAGCATTTTCTCTGTAAATGTCCGGGTTTGGCAGCTATACGATTAAGGTCACTGTGCGCTCCTTTCTTCGAAAGCCTGGGGCAGTGCGCCAATCTAAATCCAATCAATTTCCTCCATTATATCAACAGCTCTGGCTGGCTGTAGATATCTGCCTGTTGGAGGTCTCATAATGGTATTAAAACGGCGCTTTAGTGCTACTGGAGGAGTGCCAGACTGGCACTTCAACAATTTCACCTACCTACACCTAGGCCATAGGTGGGTCGACCGGAACGATAATTAGTATTTTACATGATAAATTGGCGATGAATCATCCTCATGGATTTTTAAGAAAAAAGAAGAAGAATGATCACTGGACAATACTACAGTGAGTTATTGGACCGCTTTCACAAAAAATTGAAGGAGACACGACCGCATTTGGAGAAAAAAGGTGATCTGGCTCCCTGCGACTTTTTCTTCTTCCCTAACATGAAGAAATGGCTCGCGGGAAAAAAATTTAGTTAAAACGAGGAAGTCATCGCTGAGACAGAGGAGCGTTCTACAGATCCTTTTTTTTTGGAGGGGTTAAAAAAGTCTCCGGAGTGTTGGGAGAAGTTTATCTTTCTAAAAGGAGACTATGTTGAAAAATAAAATTCTGTTTTTTTTTTAATGGTGTCTTCATTCCTAATATGGCCACTTATTGAACCCCCCTCGTATTAACAAAACGCACTTAAGGCCGCTTCTGTTCAAGGATGATAGATTACCAGGTTTGGCTAATATCCTACGGTGGAAAACAAAATTTTGCGAGCAACTTCGTCTGCCACGTCAGAGAACCACATCAAAATAAATACTTTTTTTTTTTAATTTCAAATAAAGAGACCCTAATGGAACACCCGATACTATTTCATTAACTATATAGAAGTGAGTTTTTTGTTAAAAAGGAGAATAGCCACATCAGAAATTTTCAAATAAATACAGTTTTTTTTTTTCAAATTTCAAAAAAGGGGCCCTAATGGGACACCCGATAATACTTTATTAAATACACAAAATTGTGGCTTTTGTTAAAAATTGAGAATAACTACATCAGAAATTGTCAAATAAATACAGTTTTTTTTCAAATTTTAAATAAAAAGGTCCTAATGGAACACCCGATACCTTTTCATTAACTGCACAGGAGTGGAGTTTTTTGTTAAAAATGGAGAGGAGCCACATGAGAAATTTTCAAATAAATACAGGTTTTTTCAAATTTTTAATAAAGAGGTCCTAATGGAACACCCGATACTTTTTCTTTAACTACATAGAAGTAGCAACATGAGCAATTTTCAAATAAATACAAGTTTTTTTCAAATTTTAAATAAAAATACCCTAATGGAACACCCGATATATTTTCTTTAACTATATATTGTAGAAGTGGGGTTTTTGTTAGAAATGGAGAATAATCATATCAGAAATTTTCAAATAAATACTGGTTTTTTTCAAATTTCACAAAAAAGGGCTTATTGGGACACCCTATACTCCTTTATTAAATAAACAAAAGTGTGGCTTTTGTTAAAAATTAAGAAAAACCACATCAGAAATTTTCAAATAAATACAGTTTTTTCTTCAAATTTTAAATAAAGAGGTCCTAATGGGGCACCCTACACTATTTCATTAACTACCCAGAAGTGTGTTTTTTTTAATGGAGAATAACCTCATCAGAAATTTTCAAATAAATACTGTTTTTTCAAATTTTAAATATAAAGGTTCTAATGGGACACCCTACACTATTTCCTTAACTAAACAGAACTGTGTTTTTTGTTAAAAATGGGGAATAACCCTAATTCAAGTTAAATTTTTTTACTCCGATGATAGTTCTAAGCGGATAAGAGATAGTAAGAATTAAGCAGATAATCTGGATGAGAAGCGTTCGAAATGAAGCGTTCTGCTGAACGCATTATAAGCTGAAAACGATTACAACACGTCGAAATGAACTTTTCCAACTTTTAAAAGGCTTTCGATACATTACTTCCTACCAACTTTAGTGCAGCAGACGAACACAGCAGGAGTGAATGGAGTGTGGGTTGATGTTAAGCCGTGAATGGTCAGAGGATACAGCGTACAGTGGGCGAGTGTATGCATGTGAAGTGTGCTTTAGAAGTGTGTTAGTGTAAATGATAGTACGAATAATCTTATTTGTATAAGGGAAAATGTTAAGGCGATGTTTTCCGTAGCATAAAGTTCAAAACGATCGTGCTTTCCGAATCAAAGCAATGAAAACAAGTAGAAGGATTCAATTTAGTGCGTGCACTCAAGTCATGAGCATTCTTGTAAAATCTTCAACTAACTTTCACACTTAGTGTTGTTGAAATGGGAAACATTACTAATTTTCTTCTTTCGACAAACTTTTCGTGTACGAGCTGCACACCAAAGCATTATTATAAAGTTTTATTAAAAAAGTATTTTCAATTTGGTTAGATGTGAGTTGGAAGTTATGCCAACATTATCCATTACACGCGTGCCACGCACTTGAATAATATTCTGCTGGGAGTTTTTTATTTTAAGGTGTTGCGGAATGCGATTAAAAAAAGTGAAATCGTGAACTTAGCATTTTCTTTTGCTTCAAAGTAACAGCAGCGGAAATCACAAAAAAGTTGAAGAGTCAGCGCGCGCAATTGTTGGTGATGGAACTTACGTGGGTACGGCACGGAGTACGTATGGCAGTAACGCAGCTAAATAGCCACGAAGCTGTGGGAATCGACGAACTGCCGGCTGGGTTACTCAAGTGCGCAGGTGTAGAGGTGTCTGTGCCAGCTCCTATGTATTGCATGGTCGGATGACTGCATGTCTGCTGACTGGGATTTGAGAGTGCGCCTGCCCAATACATAAAAAGGGGAATCTAGCAATTTGTGCGAACTATTGACCAACTAATCTTCTAAGCATCGCATGGTAGAGAATTTCAGGCTTAAATTCGAGCCATTATGTGGTAGCTGTCTGGTTAGGCAAAAATGTGACCACCTTTAGAGAAATCTGCATTTACTCCTATAGTCTAGCGGCGATTAAATCTCTTGGTGCAGTTGTCATTAATTCCATCATTGCTCGCAAATGCCGGGCGTTTATTAACAAGAGAGAGGAATAGTTCCGCATTCATTTGATATGGCTTTGGTATACCAGGAAATTGTATTTAAGGCAAACAAATTTGCCAGAGAGAACAGTACCACTCGCCCCCCTCTTGATATGGAGATTGTAGGTATATGCCTCTCAATCTACAAACTGCATTGCCACTTCAGCGAGATGGGTTGATAGTCTGACATGTAATGCCACAAAAAAAGTTTAATTAAAATGAGACGTCAGGCGCTCAAAGGCGCTATTTAATCGACCAAGGAAGAACGTCTTTGTGTTGGCTGCTTTGATCATAGGCCACTGTCGCATCGCCGACATGCTCAAAGATTGAACGTACCCCATTTCAACTATTGCAGAAGCTGCAGCAATGAGGAGGAGGAAGAATATGTCAGACATCTTCTCTCTCACTGTCCCGCGTGGCATGCCACTCGATGTACTTATAGATACTTTGTCTCATGAACTTTGTTTCTTGAAGGATACTGATACCCATAGGGATATAAGCCTGACCAATAGGTTTGCAATTAAAATGAAATGGTCTAACGAGAAGTAGCTTAGAGTGGTTTAGAGACCGACTGCCACTTCTATCTACCTACCTATCTAAGCATCCCATTTAAAGGTCTATTGCACGGTTTGTCTGAAAAAGTGTAGGCCAACGACGATAAACTGATTATAATAACAACTGACAGTTACCTAAGTGGCTTTAGCCTTTGCAAGACTAGTAATATTTTACAGCTTGCCACATCATGGAGAAGATCCGAGAAAAGGGAATCGATACACACCATCTTTTTGTCGATTTTAAATCCGCTTTTAATAGCACGAAAAGGAATGGTTGCGATGTATAAATATGGTATTCTCTTAAAAGTAAAAATATTTAAAAAAACGCTTTGAATTATTCCTTTAGTTACGTCACAATTGGGAAGTCACAGAGTGACTCTTTTATCTAATGACGGAAAGACTATGGTGTCCACCGTAGTCGAATGGGTTTATTCAAGCCTATCATTCGGTAGGACGAGGGCTCAAAATTCATAGTGGTTAGGAAATTACAAATGATAGAAAAAGTGTTTTTTTAATAACGGTCGCCCCTCAGCAGGCAATGGGGTATATTTCTGCCATGAAAATGCTTGTCATAAAAAACCATCTGCTGTTCGGAGGTAGCATAAAACAGTAAGTCCCTCTATTTGCGGAAAAATATCAAGACGCACACTAAAAATGGGCGGAGTATGTCGTTCAAACATCTAACAAGAGATGTACGGGTAAATATAGAAACGTTTAAAGAAATAAATGGCTCCGGCATATTTTGCTACGCATACAATTTTTTGCGTATGTGTAAGAACGCTATTGATATTATTGACCTCAACATCCACATCGTTCCTTTGTCTCCTCTAAGCTGATTAAAGAATGGGTTTGGAGATGATGAGCGTAAGACGATGTATCTGTCACGAGTTATAATTTTGAAGAGATAAGAGAGAGAGAACATCTCTTTTCACTAATTAACTGTGTAGTAAAGTCCTCTCTCGACGATTAAAACTAATACTTAAGTCTCTCATTATATCCGACCTATCATATGACGCAGAAGCTTGGGCGATGACAATATCCGATGAGGCGTGCCTTGGAGTGTTCGAGAGAAAGAAGCTGCGCAAGATTTTTAGATCCTTGCACATTGGCGATGAGACAATGAGCTGTATGACCTTTACGACGACATAGATATAGCGCAGCGAATAAAGATCCACCGGATTCGTTGGTTGGGTCATGTTGTTCGTTAGCAGAGGAATAGAAATACCTCTTCTGCGTTGGAAAGATCAGGTATGTCCAACTGGCGTCGGTTAGCACGAGAAATAAATGCCTGGCACGCTTTGTTAAACTCGGCCAAAATCACTTAAGCGGTTATCGCGCCATTCAAGGAGAAGAAGAAGGTTCTCATCATGCCCGTCCTATCGTATGGCGCAGAAGCTTGGACAATAACAATATCTGATGAGGTGTCCCTAGGAGTGCGCGGGAGAAAGCTTTTGTAGAGGATTTATGAACCTTAATGCGTTAGCGACGGTGATTATCGAAGGCGATGGAACAAGGAGCTGTATGAGCTGTACGCGGAGATGGACATGTCTACGATGGTCAATGGACACAAAGTCACAAAGAAAAGTATCCAATACGATGCCTTTGGGTGGTAGTAGTAGAAGAGAAACCTTCTCTGGGTTGAAAGAACAAAATGGGGAGGACTTTGTTGCACTTGGCATTCCTAATTGGCGTTGATTAGCACTTAAAAAACGATTGGTGCGCTTTGTTGATCTCGGCCAATATCGCTAAGGAGGCTACTGTGCTAATAAAGAAGTGGAAGAAGTTTTGTACCTCTAGTTTGTAAGATTCTATGGTTAAAAAATCTCAGTAAACGAAATGGAGTGAAAATTCGCATCAGGCTTATGAAGCGGAAAAGTTTGTGCCCTAGTATGTGCTTCAAAAACCTTATGGTCCATCTTTGCCCTCGGCCTGCACTTTCTCTAGGCTTAACACATTTCAAGTCGATGCGGTGGAGAAAAATGCTGTCACTGCAATTTTCAGTTCGATCAAATTTTATTAAGTTATTAGCGATGTGGAAATATGTTTTTGGATCTCCCTTGGGTTTCTACAAATACTTTTCAAATACAACATATTTTTAATTAATTTGCCTTTCATGGGCTTGCTCTAACCAAGCGTTAATTTACATTAACCTTTCATAAAATGCGCATTCGGCTGGAGCTAGTTTAATCAACACCTTAAAACCTTCATAGTGAAGCTTCTCAGTCTGTCAGAGTATATGCATGGGTAAGCCGCAATTTGATTGACTGTAAGTACGCGCACCTTTTTCGCTTACGGTGGGTCAATGTGAGTGCATGCGCTTAACTGAATTGGATGCAAGCACTTTGGTCATTGCACTGGTTTGCGGATTTCGCCACTTTTAACCATCACTTCTCACTTGATCGTGAATCCATACTATACACATATATCAGTTTCCACCAAAGCACTTAAAGAATGGCAATTCAATTCTGTGCCATGGAAAAGCATTCCATCGCTTAAAAAAAAAAAGGCTTTCATGCTTTTACTGTAGTTTCCGGGTAAGGGCTTTCATGTGAACTTCGTCATCACCTGCTAGCTTTTCTTTGGCTCAACCCCTTCTACTGTGCGCAAGTAAATCAAATAGCCAGCTATTCATTGCAACGCTCGTTGGGGCTCAGCCATCAATTGCGAGAGTCCAATCCAATCGCGCTACGAAGCGCATATTTCGCCGCTACTCGTCTTTCACGCATTCCCAAAGGATATTGGCGATGTCTATTTGTCTGGTCGTGTGTTTATCAACCTTCTGCCATTCAAGCAACGTGCGCTATCATTCTTATTGGTTTGCAGTTACACCATTTTGCACTTCATTTTCAACACCACTTTTTTCTCGACCTGACGCTGAGTGGCCGGCCGGCATTCAGTTCCTCTTCCGCATCCCTTGTGTGTTGGCTAGAGTTCATTTCTTTTCACAGACACAGCCTAAAGGGATTTCTATGTCTGCCTGCCAGTCAGTAGTCTGTAGAAGTCAGTAGAAGCTGAATAACCATTCCATTTGGCTTCCATGAATACATACATATCAACATCTATATACACACACATACAACAGAACATATGGCATAAAAAAGGTATTGCCGTATGCAGCGACTGACCTATTTGTATCTTTGTATGTAGAAGTCTAGTTTCGGTGCTTTGGCTTATGCAGAAATCGAATTGTGCGCTCCACTCTTAAGAGCAAAGCCAAATGCGTGAGCAAATAACGTTGGAAATACATACCTACACTGGTATGTGGAATACATTCGTTCGTGAACGCATTGATTTGTATAGAAGCAAAATTTTTACGCAAGGAATCTTGCAGGTTTTTCTTAAAGCGGGTAAAGTTTTTGGACTTTGCGAAAAATCAGAAGTTTATGTGAGGCATCTTGGTGGAATTCCTCAAATCCGGTAGCGATATTCGAACTTTTAGACCTAAGAAGGATGAAAAAAAAAACAAAGAATTATCGTTCAGAGTATTTTACTAAAATTAGTACTTGGCTTACTTTCTCTCCATATTGAACGAAGCAAAGCCTTCAGATGGAAGCTAAGAATGTCAGATCATATAGATTAACTTTGTTCACAATCTCGACACCAACCTCACAGAACAAACTGTGAATTTTATATTATTGGAGCATTAATTTGATTCAAGTCAACACGACAGCTTCTTCCAACAACTCCCACGAATATAAATAAAATTATAAATATCAATACCAGTTTGGTATTTTCCCAGCAATTGATTTGGCAGCACAGCAGATAAGCACGATGGACCTATCTCCTTCAGAACCTACTAGTGAATTCGTCTGGAGTGAGATTTTGATACGGACTTTCAAATTTCCACATTATTGGTATATAATTTTCCGCAGAAAACGCCATTTAATCGACGGTTAACGTTATAAGCCCTTCATTATCGATATTTTCAAATTGAAATTGAAAGGAGGTAGGAAGCGACATTATCGGTTATCTTGACGATATCAATAGGGCCCCTCGGACTGCGATTTATTCCCAATCCACGTTTTGTGCGGTGACTTGAAAGATGATTGGATTGAAGAGAATTCGTAAAGAATTAAGACCCCCTAATAGATTATCGTAATAACTATCAATAAGGCCTTGGGAGAGAAAGTGCTAGTTTGGACTAAGTAGGCAAGTGAGTAGTAAAGTCCTCTCTCGATGAACAAAACTAACACTTTATAAGGCTGATATTATGCCCGCCCTAACGTATGGCCCAGAAGCTTGGACGACGACAACATCCGATGAGGCGTCTCTTGAGAAGTTTGAGAGAAAGATTCTGTGGAAGAGTTGTAGACCTTTGCACGTTAGTAACAGCGAGTATCGCAGGAGATGGAATAATGAGCTGTGTGATCTTTAAGACGACATAGACATAGCGCCATCGTTGACTGGATACAAATGCTCGGGCTCTAAAAGTATTTATTCGATGCGGTACTAGCTGGTGGTAGCAGAGGAAAGTGAAGGCCTCCTCTACGTTCAAAACATCAGGAGGAGAAGGACTTGGCTTCACTTGGTGTTTTCAATTGGCACCGGTTAGCACGAGAAAGAAACGACTGGCACGTGAGTTATGTTAAACTTGGCCAAAATCGCTTAAGCGATTACAGGGCCATTCAAGAAAAAGAAGTATCAGAGGCAGCCACGTAAATAAAATCTTTTTCCACAAATAATGACAGTGCTTACTCTTTTGGAAGCCGCTGTAGCTGTGTGGGTTCGGTAGGCCCATGAACTTTGGACATGATACATCAAATTAAAGGAAAAGTAGCTTTACATCAAGTCCCATACCAAAAATTGGAGGAAAAGCTTTGCTAAATATTTAATTACGAATATTTAATTATTTGTGATATGGCTAGTTTTTATTTCATTTTGTTCAGGCAATTGGTACAACTGGATTTAGCAAACATAGTCATGGAGTGAGACTAATTTGAGTAAGGCGTAAAAGTGATGCAAATATTAAATGAAATTTGTTGTTGTGCAATAAATACATTTGACCTATTGCGTGATTTTTTCGACTAGTACCGACCATCAACGAGCCAACGATCAAAAAAACTGCCGCTTTTTTGGTACTGAAAATCCACATATCGATCAACAAAAAACTATACAGTCAAAACGAGCCACTGTTTGGTGTAGTTTTTGAGCAAGCGGAAACAAAAGATCGTATGTCTTCGAAAATCATGCCGGAAATGTGGTAGTGGTGAAAGATGAGTGTTGTCGATGTCGAGGCCCGGTAACAAACTTCTTATGGCTTGAACTAGTTAACATATGGCAGAACTGAACAATATGTGGTTGCAACAGGACGGCGCTACTTGCCACACGGCGCATGAAACAATTGCCCTATTGCGATGAAAGTTCGAAGGATGCATTATCTTATGAAATAACGCAGCCAAATGGTTGCCATTATCTTGCGATTTGGTAGCAATGGTCTTCTACGTGAAAAGTATGCCCAGTTCCGGAGCTGAAGAAAAAAAACCATACGCATTATAAATGATATGCAGACCGAACATCATGTGTTGCCAGAGTAGTCGTGGGGGTATTTAATGGATATTGCGCTTCATACTTACGTAGCCTAGACTAAAAACCATGATGGAAGTTTATCTGCAATGGATCAACCTGTATACGGATGCATATATGCTCCTCTCCTAACGGACACCTCCATTAGCACTGGGAGCGTTCGAGAAAAAATTCTCCGAAAAATATTGGATCCTCTTCACGTGGCAAGAATGAGTTCCGTATCCGATGGAACAGCGAGCTGTATGAGCTATAACGAAATGTGGACATTAAAGTACATCGGCTGAGTTGGTCATGTCTCGAAGGTGAACGAAAGTGCTCTGGCACGGTAGTCCTTCGAGAGGGAACCCACTGGTGGGCGGCGAGGAATAGGAAGATCTAATCCACGTTGGGGGGATCAAATGAGGCATAAACTGGCAGCACTCGGTATCGGAACAAATTTCTCTCTTTTGAGCGGACGCCTCTCTTGAGAGGGCAAATGTTGACCGATGATGAGTATCCACCCAAAGCAGGTTTCACTGCATACATGCACCTTGAACAAAAATTTCCCGGAACAACTACCAGGTTACGCTCTAAGTCAACTTTTAAGTCTAAGCCTACATCGCAATTGCTTGATATTTGTAACAGTTATGCCGTCTCGACTAAATCTACCTCTACACAATTTTAAGTGGATTTGATTTTGCAACAACGAGTTTGTATTAAATTTTGCGTTAAAAATGGATTCAAAGGAGAGAAAACCTTAATGAAACTGTATCGGTGATGAAAATCTAAAGAAACCAGACGACAGCCGGTTACGAGTGGTATGGATGCTTCAAAAGAGATTGTGAGAGGATGACGCACGTAGTGGCAGACCTTAATTTCATGCCACAAACAGACCGCAGTGACACTGCGAATACATGATTTCTTAGGTTGAATGCAACATACTGTAGACGAGACGGGGGTTTATGAGTATGATACGCCAGCCATACATCAGACGAGTAGGCGAGTAACTGGAGAGTTCTGAATGAACCAAAACTAAAAAAATCACGTCAGTTTTCATTGAAAAAAGAAAGGACAATTATTTGGGCGTTATGAGATGTTTACATAAGCAGTTTGCAAAAAAGGAAAGAGTTTGTGGGAACACAGTTCGTGGATTTTGTACCTTGATAACAGCATTATCCGTGAATTTTTGACCAAGAACGAAACGAATACCATCCAACAGCCATCGAGTTCACCTGATAGAGCTCGCTATGACTTTTGTTTGTTTCTATTTAATCGAGTCAAAAAACCACTACGGGGAACGCGTTTGAACTGCCGAAAGGAAGTAATGCAAAAATTCAAGACGGCTATGATGGCTATACCGAAGATTAAGTTCCAAAAAATGTTTGGAGAGCCGTATCAAACGCTGGCATGAGTGCGTTGCTGTCGATGGCGAGTATTTTGAAGGCGATAATATCACTTTGGAGGAATAAACTTACATTTTGAATTTTTCGAATATATCCGGGAACTTTTTGATCAACCAATTATGTGGTATATATAAGTATATGAGAGTAAACATCTTTCTAATAAAGCAGTAATGCAAGAAATATTATTTTTGTTCATTTTATTTAATTTAAAATGGTTTTGGTTTTAGCACACCCTTTAGTGAGTTGTGTGGAATAGGTTGTAGTAGATTTGACTTGTGATTTCCACTAATCATATTATACAGTAAAGTATTTGCCTTTGTGGTTATTGGTGGACCAGTGTATGTGAAATGAAGTGGATTGGACATGGGCGTAATATTTTGGGAAAGAGTCTTGCAATAGTTGGCCGGAAGTAATTTTGCTTTGGTTTTGAAAAATGGCATAATATGAACGACATTATGATGTTCGCATATTATGTGGAGTTGCAACTCTACCATCTTGAAATTGAATTTGAGGTTGAGTGATATTTTTTTTTTAAATAGTAGTAGCTTATATTTAAACTGAAAAAAGTCAAAAATCAATTGTAGGTATTGTACAATGCGAAAGTTACAGTTATATAAAATATGCCATAAAGTTGTTCAGGAAAACAACTTCTGGACTTTTTTATCCATACAATTTTTTTTAAGAAAGAGTTTAGAGTTTTTATTTAATATTTA
This sequence comes from Anastrepha obliqua, assembly GCF_027943255.1. Taxonomy (NCBI): domain Eukaryota; kingdom Metazoa; phylum Arthropoda; class Insecta; order Diptera; family Tephritidae; genus Anastrepha; species Anastrepha obliqua. Next base: position 51,118,770 of record NC_072896.1, read on the forward strand.
TGTACAATTTTTTTTTCTTTTAATTATATAATGTTTTTAATTTTGAGAATTTAATTTAAGGTATTATTTAAATTTTTTTCCATCTTAATTTTTATTTAGATTTTAGGTTTTAAAAAGCAAGCCTCATTAGTTGACTGCGTAAAATAAGATTTTAGTTCTGTTTTGTTATTTTAAATGGTAGGTGCATACTTATGAATATATTTTCGTTTGAGAAATTTTACATAAAATTTATTTTTGTTAAAATAAAAAGAATAATTTGAAATGAAATTTTTTGCTTGTGTTTTTTTTATCTAATTTTCCTTGTGTGTTCTAAAATTCTAAATGTAGCTAAATTTAACTTTTGAATTTTTATATGCCAGAAAAGTAGCTGTGATTTTGCGGGTATTTGTATTTTGTGGTGACATTGCATTGTAATTTATTTTTTGCAATTCCTATGTGTGTTTGCTAGTTGTAAATGAGTATTTGCACATGCGTTTCGTGGTTTGGTCCATTTAGTTATGTGTACGTGGTGGATCTGTATTAAAATTTTTGCTGTGTGGCAATTAAGAGAGTTGCAGAGTGAAGTTTAATTAAGTTGTGGTTTGCATTTTTAAGTTTTCTTTTTTTTTTGGTTTTGCATGTATTTGTACTTACGCATTTCGGTCGTGTTTGTTTAGCTGTTGGTAAACACAACTATTTTGTATGGTTTATGATTTTCGTATATATTTTCGTATATTTGCATAGTGAATTTTTTTATGCGGTTTACCAGTAAAGGAAATAAAGTGAGTTTTAAAAGTTATACCACCTTTTTCGAATAAGTCATTTTACTGAAATCGGATCGAGAACTTATATTAAATAATTTTAGAGGCGATCTTAATTTCTTTGTAATAATAAACAGTTATGCGTAATACATACACTGCGTTAGATGACTTTAGCACCGGAATTTATTGAAGAGCTTTGGCAATTTCGTTGTTTCCTATTTAATTAAAGCAATTTTTTGTATTTTTTATAGTTTATTCTTCCACAAAAACCATATAAATCCCTGTTTCAAACTTTCTGAAAATTTACAAAAAGCTCAACTTCAAAATTTAATGAAGTTGTACAAGTTGCGTAAAGTTTTGAAATTCTTTTCTGCTGGCGGTCTTGTGCATTTTCTCCATATATCAAATGCGCGACTTTTTTTATACAGAGGAAAACACCCAACACTGTTAGTAAACAAAACTTGTTCAAAATCAACGCAATTTATTTGCATTTTATAATACCAAAGCTTTATACTTTAAATATATTTTAGAAATTCTGATTAAAAAGTAATATATAAAATTTTAAAATTATGAAAATTGGAAATTTAATTTTTATAATATAAATCGTTTTTGAAGAATAGTTAAATTTTTGTTAGAAATTCTGTTTAAAAAGTGTAAAATTTTTGTGTAATTTTGTTGAACTGCATGTTTCAAATTTTTTTAGAAATTCTGTTTAAGAAATGTCGAATTTTGAAATTATGAAAATTTCTTGAATTGTTTTTGAATTGAATTTTGTTTTTTTTTTTGAAATTCTGTTTTAAAAGTGTACTATTTTTATAAACATTTGTTGAATTGGATACTTTAAATTTTTTTTGAAATTCTGTTTTAAAAATGTACCATTTTTATAAAAATTTTTCGAATTACATACTTTAATTTTTTTTTAGAAATTCTAATGAAAAAGATTAAAACTTTTGTGAAAATTTGTTGAATAGCGTACTTAAATTTTTTTTAAATCTGATTAAAAAGTGTGCTTTGTTTTTTTTAATTTTTCGAATGGCATAATTCAAATCTTTTATATAAATCTGATCAAAAGTTTAAAAAATTTAAGACAATTTGTTGAATTGCTTACTTAATTTTTTTTTTAGAAATTCTGCACACTTGATTTTTGCCTTTTTTAAATTCTGTTGAAATTTTTTTTTTAGAAATTCTGCATACTTGATTTTATTTCTTTTTTAAATTCTGATAAAAAGTGTAAAATTTTTGTCAAAAGTTTTTGAATCGCATTCTTCAAATGTTGTTTGAAATTCTAATAAATTAGTGTAAATTTTTTCCAAAAATTTGTGGAATTGCGGAATTTTTTTTAAGTTCTAATAAAAAAGTGTAATTGTTTTTAGAAATTCTATTTAAAAAGCGTAAAATCTTTTCGAAAATTTGTTGAATTTCATACTTCAAATCGTTTTTTAGAATTTCTGATTAAAAGTGTAATATTTTGAAATTAGGAAATTTTGTTTGATTGCATACTTCAATTTTTTTTAGAAATCTGCACATTTGAATTTGTTTTTAAATTTTATTTAAAAGCTTAAAATTTTCTTAGAAAGTCTGATAAAAAAGTATAAAATTTTGAAACTATGAAAATTTGTTGAATCTGAATCGTGGAAGTTTGTTTTAGAAATTCTGATTAATTACAATGTTTTTTGTAAAATTCTGTTTATAAAGTGTAAAATTTTGAGGTTATGCAAATTTCTTAAATATTGTTTTTAAGTTATTTAACGCAGTGTATACATCACAAAATGGGTACTCGAAAAAGCCAAAAATCATAATTAGAAAATTATTTTCCATAAAGACATGAATTAGAAAATTATAATTTTTGAACATTTTTTCCAAGTACTAATCTCATATTTTCCTGTTTGTTGGAAAAGAGAAATGGTGCTATTTAGGCGTCATATAGAACCATCTAATACTAAACATCTTTGAAAATAGTTCGTAAAATAATTTCTATTATTGTAATATGCATCATAAGAAGCTAATTTGGGTCGCTTCACACCATAGTGCTGATTTCAGTGCGCTGTCCGTTCGTTCTCGGTCAGGTAAAATATTATCATGCGTGTATTCATGTTATCCATGACAGTCAAGGCTTAGTTTTATACCATTTCACTCATAACCAGTCTCGTAGAAATTTTTGTTTGAACGTGCCCGAAATTGGAACGGAGTGGTCCTTCGTGCGACTGAGTAACATTTTACCAGTGAGATTAGGAACCGACAACAAACAGGGATCGTCCCTTATGCTTCGCAAGTAGCGATTGAATCACTTACGCGATTTTGAATGGCCCTAAAAATGGGCGTTAGTTGTTTATTCAATAGGCAACACTAACTGACGCCAAGTAGAAAAATGTTAGAGAAAATAGTCATTAGCTGAGAGTAGAAACTGACCTAGTTGGGTTTATCTACCGGTTACCTAACTGCAGAAAACGCGCTTCAGAGTAAGGCTGACCTTTCTTTGAGCTTTGAACTTCGAGGTTTATGAATGAGCTTGCTTTCCATGAATGCTTTCCATGAGCCATAAAATTAGACATCTGAATTACTTTACTCAGATAGTTTTCGTTAAAAGAGAAGTTAGGCAGTTCTTTACTTGAGTGATTCCTCTTAAACAGGTCAGCATTTATTTTGACGCCCAAGCGGCATTCAAGGAGTAATTTATTTGTTTCTTGATACTATAAAAAAATCAGAAATACTGCATGAAACCCCTCTATGTATTTCTCTGGTGGAATTATTTGGAGGGGAAATCTGCTTTTGTTGGAATCAGTGATTCACCGTTACTGCAACACTGAATCATGTTGTTGGACAGTGCATTAGTTTAAGTCCCTTGCTTGATTGGTGGTAAAAAGAGGTAGGATTGAGAGTGTGCTTGCATCTTCTCTTCAGCTTTTATTCGCTTTAGTTTTCTTCCTTTTTCTCACTTTAATACGCCTGGTATCCATGTGTACATATTCTAGAAAATATTTATTCCAAAAGCAAGCGAATGTGTAAGCATAAGGAGAGCCATGATAACAATTTTAAAAGCTGATCTCACGGCTTAGTAGAGCTTATTTTCTCAAGATTTAAAGATTTTAGAAGTAGTGATAGAGGTCATGACGTTCGGACATGTGGAATTATGTGGGAGTAATATTTTTTGCTACTGGTCCCAATTGACTCAAATTTACTTGTTGACTTTTTTGGGAAAGCAGCAGTAGAGACATCGCTTTTAGGATCGCTTTCTTCTTTCTTTGTTTCAAACTCAAAAAAGGCAACTGCAGGGAATTTTTGGATTCTCAGCGGATTGAATAATTGAGTGGTTGTGCAGATTCTCGGGACACATTTTATGGCGCTGATATCTGCGCCAAATGTTTTCTCGACAATTTAACAAATCTTTCTTGACGGGAATTGTGTGAAAATGGAATGCATTTTGTTTTTGGTCGAGACTTTGGCTAGACTAAAGAGGCGCATTTATTTAGAGAGATTTCTCTAATTCACAAAGACTCAGCGATGTTTGAAGAGGAGTTGACTTTGTAAAATTCTCATTCTATTCCTCTTTTCTGTCATACAATTTTACTAAGGAGTCAGCGAAGTTTCATGAGAAGTTAGCCCTGCAATATCTAACCTCTCTCCACTTTCCTTCATGCATACTTTCTGTCCTAGGTCTCTAGTACATTGGACTTTCATATCAGTGTTTGAGTTTGCAGTTAAGATCTTCTGGCCTGTTCAAATCCATTCAATTGATACTTGCTTAGGTTGATGTGGGATTAATACAAATGCAGAGTGGCGGGTAGCCATCTCAACATATCCTGTTATTACCAACATAATTTGTTACATAACGAGAAACAAAACTATTAACTAAAAGAAGCTCCATATAACTAAATAATGCATTCATAGAAGATGCCCGACTGTAAATCAGGCTGGTCTTTCTTAGACTTCTATGTGAAATAAATATAAAAAAAAAACGATTTCATTACCCATATTAATAATGGAGTAATAAAGCATAGAGTTAATGTAGAAAAAAATTAATTTTATATCAATTTACAATATCAAGGTCAGAATTTAGCACCATTTCTCTTCTTTGCCAAGGTTTTTCTGTGTAAATTTTTAAATATCTAAATTTTTAAATATGTTGAGATTTGGGACCTACCATTCATTTCGAATTTATTTACATATAAATAAGCAACTCTGAAGAGCTACTATTAGCCGGAATACCTACCTATGCGGCTTTTTGAATAATAAAAACCTACACAACCACAGTATAAGCGATTGATTGAAATGATGAGGCGGGTACGGCGATGAGTTATGCATTTAATGTGCGAATATGTTTGTAGATAAATGGATAAATGTCAGTTACGCTTGGTGATATGAGTGCAGTCAACCGGAGTATAAAATAGAGATGTGAGCTAACTGCAATTGCAAGCAGAAAATTTAGAATATGTACAACTATGTGTAAATATCTGCATTTTTCATTAACCAGCACGTCATGAGGATTCAGTAATGAAGCTTTGAAAAATTATTACTTATTATGAAAAGTGATGCCATGTTAAATGAGCCAAGTATTTTGGACATTGTATTCAATTTTTATAAAAATTGGTTATTTATACGCTCTAGCGAAGCGATATTACGTCCGTTTACAAATCAATCGAATCGGCACTACGTACATTAAGGTATTTTTCACAGATTTGTCGTAGATATTTGAGTATAATTCCTTTCGTTATGAGAGTCCCACTATAAAACTGGCAGTCAATACTAAGCATAGTGTAAGCAATTTTAAAAAATATATAAGTAAATTTTCCAAATATAACACAAATTTTTTTATAATTTTACAAATAATTTTAGAATTAAAAAAAAAATATTTTAAAAATGACAAAAAAGAATTGTTTTCGAAAAAATTGCAAATTATTTTTTACGAAAAGCATATTTTAATTAAAAAAAAAAATAAAAGACAAGACATAAAGATTTTCAAAAATAATAAAAAAATGATATTTTTCCAATGTGCAAAAAATTTTTTTTTTCAAAAAAATTTGCTGGAAATAATTATAATTTGTTTCGCAAATAATTATTTCCAAAAAGCAAGTTTAATCTAAAAAAATAAAAGAAAGCAATTTTTAAAAATAATTATGTTAATAAATGACAAAAAAAAATGTTCTCAAAAATTTGCTACAAATATGTAATTGTAACTTTTTTCTGAAATAACTTTTTACAAAAAGCATATTTTAATTAAAAAAAAATAATAAAAGACAGAAATTAAAAAAAAGGAAAATTTCTCAAAAATAATAAAAAAAATGTTTTTCCAAAAAATTTGCTACTAGATTTCATTTAAAAAATAAATAAATACATTTTTCCGAAATGATAAGAAATTTATTTTTTCCAAAACGGTTTGTTACAAATAATTATAATTTTTTTTCCAATAATTTTTTACAAAAACATATTTTATTAAAAAAAAACAAAATGAAAGACAGAAACTTAAAAACGTAAATAAAAAAAATTTTCAAAAATAATAAAAAAATGATATTTTCCAATATGCCGAAAAAAATTTTTTTTTTTCAAAAAATTTGATGCAAATAATTATAATTTTTTTTCGCGAATAATTATTTCAAAAAGCATACTTTAATCTTAAAAAGTGAAAGAAAGCAATTTTTAAAAATAAATATGTAAATAAATGACAAAAAAAGTTTTCCCAAAAATTTGCTACGAATAATTGTAATTTTTTTCTGAAATAATTTTTTACAAAAAGCATATTTTAATAAAAAAAAGACAGCAATTTTAAAAACTAAATAAATAAGTTTTTCAAAAGTAATAAAAAAATGTTTTTCCAAAAAATTTACTACTAGTTTTCATCTAAAAAATAAATAAATACATTTCTCCAAAATGACAAGAAATTTATTTTTCACAAAAAGGATGCTACAAATAATTTTTTTTCAAATAAATGAAGCAATTTTTTTTTTTTTAAATTAAAGTAAAAGAAAAATTTTAAAGACAAAATAAATAATTATTTCTAAAATGACAAACAAAAAATTATTTTTTCAATAAATTTGCAAAAAGTAATTTTGATTTTTACAAATAATATTTTGTAAATAAAAATTAGAACAGGCAATTTTAAAGAATAAATAAATAAATTTTTCCAAAATGATCAAAATAATTTTTTTACCAAAAAAATTTGGTAAAAGTAATTAAAATTTTTTCTAAAAAGCATATGTGAATCTAAAAATTAAGAAAAAAAACAAATTAAAGAAATAAACAAATACATTTTTCCGAATTTATAACAAAAAAATTGATATAAATGATCATAATTTCTTTCTTTAATATTTTTTTGTAAAACCCATACTTAAACCACACTTAATCTGAAAAATTAAAAGGCTGTTTACACTTAAGCCTATAAATAAACTATTTTTCGTAAGAATTGACGACAATGTTCAATATACTTGGAACACTTGACAGGGAATCGCTCAAAAGTATTTGAAATGGGTCGCAAATTGACGAGGAAGAATATGAGGGGATTTTGTTTTATATATTTATTTGTATTTTTATATTTATATATTTTTATATAGTTTTTTTAATTTTCATTAAAAATTTCTCGGATATTTAAGGACATTTTTCACGTATTTTAAAAAGAGTAGTTCTAAATAAAATCCATTTTTAAAATTTCTTCATATTATACAGACATCTCATATCCCAGTGCCCGTATAAGATACTTTCATAGATTAATAAAAAGTAGTTCAAAATAAAAAAAAAAAATTTTAATTTTTCTTCATACTCTACGGGCATCTTATTCCCAAGCTCTCATTTCAGCTGCCTTTATAGACTGAAAATGTAACAATTTTTTGCATCTTGGCTCCTGAACTAAGGCTTTGAAGTTCTTTCGCAGGCAAAAATCTGACTTGCTAGTGGAAAATTCAAAATGCAGATTTACTACAACTGAGCAGCAGTATTGGATACAAGTCGATTGTCCCATATATGTATAAATATTTAGTGCATAAGGTCTGCACTCGTATCTCAATACATTTGTTGACTACACTCATGTCTTCTTAATTTTAATAAATTTTAATAGTAATCCCTGTAAAAAGTTTTCAATTTTATCGTTGACGTAAAAGTTCTTCTTTGAACGTGTAGACTTTTTCTCACAAAAAACAAAAAAAAAAAAACAAATCCATTTTTCCATATTCAACGTAGCTTTGTTCCTCAATGGTACCAAGTATCAAATAAACGAAACATTAGCACGAACGCTCGGTTGTTCACGGGGTTCACATACGAGCAGATGTTTTTCTAAAAACCTTTTACGAATATTTTGATTTTATTATAATACTTTGCCATTCACAAGTAAATATGTATCTAAATTCGAGGGTATGCAAGTATACTAATATGTACAAACGCGATATATGTTTTTTTTTAGTTTTATTATTAGAATTTTCCAACATTTGGGTGAGTTTTGAGGCAGATGAAAGCGCAAGATTTACACTCAATGAACGCGAAATGTAAGTCTGTATGCAATTTTGTACGAGGTTGTGCGAGTATTTTTGTTGTTTTGGAATGTCTTAAGTACTTATTTACAATTCGATGTTTCGTTGAAAATGAGCAAATTTGTTTGTACGAAGTTATATACATTTTTAACAGAGTATGTTTGAAGGCAAGACACACTGTTTTTGTATTCATACTTTTGTCTCATACTTTATGTCGGTTTGTTGTCTTGCGATTTATGGCAATATTTTGTTAATGAGTTTCGTTGTTTGTCTGCCTCTTTGTTTTTGTATTACATTCGATAATTTTGTGAATATGGTTTGGTAGCGAAATAAAGGTATTTGGATGGATTCTTTTTTTTATAATTAAATATTTACAATTTGCTATTTTTTTTAGTTTTTAGTGCGGGTGGTGGAAAGGGATTGTATTTGTTTTAATTCTTTAGCGTATTCTAGAAAATACTTGTCAACTTCATATTGAACCTATTTATTAAACTAAATAATATTAAAAACGCATATATTTACATTTCCTTATACATACGAGTCTGTATATAGGAGGACTGAAGAACAAAAAAGAGTAAAGCTAACTTTCGATAATAAAATTTTTTGGTTATCAGGCATCTTAAGTGGTTAAATTGATTGTTTTTTAATAATGAAATAAATTGTCTCATACGGCAAAGCTCTGCACGGCTTTCAAAATAGTTTTCATATTTTGTCTAACACATCTATAAACACAAGGTGGCACAAAATAAATCACTCTATCGGAATATTTATAATTTTTGCAAATAGTGTCGCACGTCAATTATATTATATTTGATACTTGTGAAGTAGACAGCACCAGTATGCACAGGGACAAGCAATGGAGTGCGTAAAGATGAAAAAAAAACACAAGATTTTCATCACTGAAAATCTTTTTATTTTATTGAGATATCTAGATATCTATTAGGAGCGATAACATATGAAGCGATATTTTATAGTAGTTCTTTAGTTCGTCCACAAATACAATATAATCTAAAAGTAAATATTATCAAGGAAACAAAATAAAAAAAATTGATTACTAATTTTGCACCACCTTGTATATGTATAAGTATATCTAATTCAATCTGACGTAACAGATCCACTATTGATCAATGTTTTGCTATTCGGCAGATTTTTGCAAAAATTCGGGTTTATAGATTTTTATATTTCATTTCATATATTTCAAAAAGTTTTCAACAAATATTTATAATTTTGTTCTCAAATAATTTTATGCAAAGAGCATATTTTAATCCAAAAAATATTAAGAAATTTTTTTTTTTTAATAAATAAATAAATTATTCAAAAATTATAACATGTTTTTTTTTTATTCGCTAAAAGTTTTTTTGTAAAAAGCATAATTTAATCTAAAAAATTAAAAAATAGTAGTTTTAAAGAAATTTAATGAATTTTAAAATTGATTGATTTGCACTGTCTATTTATAAATTTCGAACAAGCACTTGTTAACCTGAATCAATCAAAATTAAACCGATGCTTATTAGGAGTGACATCCCAGAAAAGTTAATTAACTTGGTGAATGTGACATGGCAAAACAGAATGAGCAAAGCGCTTGTCCAAAATATATTGTCAGACTCATTTGAAGTGATCTCCTTGTTTCTTGGTTTTCAACTTAATGCTGAATGAAGTAATTTGTCATTTGGATTCCAAGAAGGACGTCTTCAACAGCAGTATATAAATATATATGTGCGTGCGCAGATGACATAGCCATAATTACAAGAGAAACATTCAATGATCTAGAAAATAAGGTCCTGCAAGTTTCACTACAAATCAACGACGGCAAACCCAGGTATGTGGTGCGGTTCAATTAAAAAAACAAACCACCTGATCTTGTTATTGGCAATGCACGTTTCGAAGCAGTAGAATAATTTAAATATCGACGAATGCACATTTGCATTTGGCTAATTTGGGTCCCAGGACACAAGGGTATAGCTGAGAACGAAGTACCGAACGCATTGCCGAGAGAGGCTTCGGCCTCGCCTCTAATAGAACCCGCGCCGTTCCTTGCCATGGGACAACACATCATCAAAGAGAAGCTCAGGAGTGAAGAGCTAAAGCTAAGGGAGCTTAGCTGGCACCAACCTATGGGGCTACGACACGTGAAATTCTTACTGGAAGGGTGCAACCAAAAGAGGTTTAAAAAACTCATAACCCTCCCCAAGGATAATCAGAGAATGCTCCCAGCCATCCTCACAGACCACTGCAGACTGCGAAGTCATCTGCAGATGATCGGGATTTGGTCTGCGGACTCTTGCCGTTTCTGTTGAGACATCGTGGCTAATTGGAGCCAGAGGAAAGGCAGCTCTATCCTGAATTTAATAAACGGACTGGGGTGGGATGAGGTACCGTGATGAATAGAGGGTACAAAAGACCATGAGGTCGAAGTGAACCTCATATATCTATTTATCTTAAATATGAACGACACAAAAATTGGCATACAAGACAGGCTGCAAACAGCAAATATGGGCATACTTCGCGCTTATAAAGCTATTAAAGTCCAAACTTCTATCTAGAAACCAAACCTATGGATATTTGATGCTCTCTTATGCCTAATCATGACATACGGTTGTGAAATGTGAACCATTAAGATGAATGACGTGAACCAAATAGCAACGTTCGAAACGAAAATACTAAGAGAAATATATAGTCTATTCAGCCTGCACAAATCGTGTTAGATACAACTCAGAACTTGAACTCCTCATCCAAGGGCAAAACATAATAAAATACATAAAAGCCCAAAGAATACGTTGGCATGGATACGTAGAAAGAATGCCAGAACAAAGAGCACCAAAACGAGTCTTCAAGAAATAATCGTATGGGAAGCGAACTAAGGGCAGACCAAAGAATGGATGGGCAGATGCCGTTATCGACGATCTTAAAGAGGTGGCGCTTAGTAACGCATAGAGAAATCTGGAGGAAAATAGTTGGACTAGAACTGCCATGCTAAGAAAGAAGAAGAAGGTTATAAATATATGTAGTTATAATAAACAACACTCTATAAGGCTTCATCGTCATGCCCTTCCTAACATATGGCGCAGAAGCTTGTACGATGACAATATCCGATGAGACGTACCTCGGAGTGTTTGAGAGAAAGATTTTACGGAAAATTTTTGGACCTTTGCACGTTGGTGACGTCGAGTATCGTAGGTGATAGAACAATGGGCTGTATGAGCGGTGACACAGACATATCCCAGCGAATAAAGATACAGCGGCTACGTTGGCTGGACCAAGTCATCCAAATCGATACAAACGCTCTGGCTCTGAAAGTATTCGATATGGTACCACATCAGGAAAAGACCAGGTGGAGAAGGACTTGGCTTCACTTGGTGTGTCCAACTGGCACCGGTTAGCAAGAAAAAGAAACGACTGCCGTGCTCTGTTAAACTCGACCAAAATCACGTAAGCGGTTATCGCGCCAATCAAGGAAGAAGAACAATTCTCTCTCTCCAGAGCAATGAGATGGGACAACGAATGCTGTGTGGGTCCCTGGATATACAGATATTATTAGATATTTGGAAACTTGCTGCTCAGCTGACTAAAAGGGAAACTAATACCTTATCAACTCTGCCTTGTATGTTGGCATACCTTTATCCTCAAGCATGTCGGTCTACATCACAGAGATCAACAATAGATAGATCACTGAGCCCATTTGTGAGATAATTGAACAGAAAGATGAAAATATGTCCGGCCCATATTTTAATTAATTTTGCGAACGATGTTAGGGCACACCTATAACCATAAACAATTGTAAATACCTCCAAAACGAAATATGAAACAAAACGAACGAATACGAAATATGAAACGAAGGGATACCTGCAGACTCACGGGGGGATAACTGGTTTTTGGTCTGTCGGAGAACAAGCAGCCAAAATGGGAATCCCTCACAGTCGTAATCGACTGGATAAAAAGAAAACGATTTTCTATTCCCTCTTGCCAACCCTGGGCACACCGGTACTGTGAGCCTCGAATAACTGTCCTCTTGTAATCATTAAACAAGTTTGTAGTGAGGATGTTGCAATAAAATGGTGCGTACGCGCTTGTTGGATTCTGGAGGAATCACCACTTTAATCAACCAAACAAAAACTAATTGAAAGGGATATAATGCGCAGAAAGTGTAAATGGACACACGCTTCGAAAAATCCGTCGAAATAGCCCATTCAGCTTGCAGTGGAATCCACAAGACGCTAGCAACAGGGGCAAGCCTAAATTGACTCGGAGAAGATGTATTAATAAGGAGACCAGCGAATCATTCAACGAATTAAAATATGTAGCAAAAAGCCATGATTTGGGGTTAAAATAATTCGATAGACTTTGTAGACTAATTTTTTAATTACGATATGGATTGTAATATTGAAACATGCCAACAAAAAAAAAAATTCTAATCACGTTTAAAAAGCTCCCTTAATGCGGACGCTGTCGGAATCAAACTAAATTTCTGAGCTAGATACTGCTTTTCGGATTGGGAATGCGCGAAGCTTATTAAAAAAAGTTTCTGGTTTTAGTCCATTTCTTAAATTTTTAATTAGATTATTTTTGTTATAGCCTGTAAGAACTTATTTTAATTTCACTGAATAAATAAATAATTTAGTAATAAAATATTTTTACTGCGTAATTAATGAAAATATTTATTTCATAATTTCCCTTTCAAATATTTATCAATCTAATTTTTGACAAATTTACTTCAAATTGACCACTTAAAATTCCATCAATAATAATAAATCAAAGCAAAGGGAATCACTAATTATCTCTAAAACTTAAAAGAGAGTATGTAACTAATTCAAGCAATCTAAGTCTTTTCTTTATTCATGACTTTCATACACTCATCATCACCAACAAAACCATCTGTCATAATCATCACAATATCAAATCAAAATGCAATAAAAAAAGTGTCATGGCGTTAATAATAAAACACTTCATTGAGCAGAAAGTATAAGAAAGAAAGATGAATAAATACAAATATAAACAAAAGCTATCTGCAGCTAGTTTGGCGATTTTTTATTTGTGTGTATTTTTTGTTGGAATCTCAGTTGTTTTGATTGGGCTTTTGTTTCTTTGTTGGTTTTTTTGTTTTATTTTTATTTTTAGTATATTTCCTTCGCTGGATGTTTTGGTAGTGCTGATGACATTTTACTTTGTTCGAAGTAGGTTTGTGTGAAAACAGAAAACAGTTAATTATTTTGAACAATTGTAGCAAAACGGAGGAGACGTTAAAGAACAGAAAAACGTAAGACAATAAAGTAAAACACATACAAATATAGGTGGTACATACTCGGCTGTGTAAATAGTGGAAAGTGGAAATCGTTTGTCGTTTTCTTGTGCTGAAGTATCGCTAAATGATTGAGTGTGGATATGTGTATGTATGTGTGCGTGTGTATTGCTGGAATACAGTATGACTTACTGGGAAAATGAGCAAAATTTGCAATACTATACACTAAAAATATGTATGCATGTGTAAATGCGTTTATGGACTTTGGTTGTTTTTATATTAAATTTATAAAAAAAAAATTAAATTTTAAGAGCTTTATTTTTGCTAGTATCATTATTTACATTTTGCGATAAAAATAAACTCTGTTTGTATCTAGGAAAAATGTTATATGCATGTGAAACTACACATTTTACGCAGTGATGCTGCGTACTCAGGTTTTTTCATTTTCTCATCAATTTAATACTTTAAAGCATTTTAAGGTTTCAGAGCGGAAACAAACACAGAGGTATCCACTGCGTATACTTTATTTCTTAGGTGGAAAGCTCAACGACTTTTTAGGCGTGTATAATTTTCGTTTTATTGTTAACAATTTTATTTAGTACACAGTTTTTCATTATGTACATAATTTAATAAGTTATAAACCAAACAAAAGTAAAGGGTTTTCCAATAGCAGGTGCTACAGGTTAGTGGATTGCGCTATCGAGAAATAACTAACGATTTTATATGGCCAGAATTTGATGGTATTGATCTGGACAACGTTTATCTCTGTGTTATCTCTCGAAGAGGTGATCCCAATTGGCTGCCGAGATCTTGTGATTTAACACCTTGTGACTTTTTTTTGGGGCCACGTGAAAAAGAAGGTCTACGCCAACAGCCCAGGGTCGATTCAATACCTTAAAGATGGAATTCGTGAGGCCAACGTGGACATAGGGCAGCCACTTTGCAATTAGGTTATGGAAAATTTCATGAAAAGGATATTGTCCTGTAAGCGTGGTCGTGATGGCCATTTGCCTAATGTTATTTTCCACTATTAACGACATACCTTCCTTCCTCTTTATAATGCAATAAACATCCGATTATTTATATAAAAAAAATTGCATTTTTCTTTGATTAAAAAACCCTTTATTTTTTACTGAATTTCCATTTACTTAATATTATTTTCTAATCTTCTGTTAGTTCGCCCTTTAGAGTTACTTGCTTGCTAAAAATCAGCTGCTTGCTCTCTAAAACATAGTGCCACTCCTCACGATCAGCACGCAAAAGAGTCTCCCGTTGGCATTTTGGCAGCCAGGTAGGGTTGTATTTAGAGTGGTGAGTAGTCAATACTTAATCGATGTTTACAGCAATCAAGTTTCGACTCATGTCCTCAACAATACATTTTTATAAAACAAGAAGAACGAAGTTGAGGTACGTATTGGTAAAAATAAGCGCATAAAATCCTCTAAAAAATGTTTAATACCATAAACCTTTTTTTTGAAATATGTTAATGAAAACAAATTAAAGCCAAATGGCAATGATACAGATAGTCCTGTGATTAAGGTCAAATATTTTCCTCTTGTCCTCTCCAAATTTCTTTTGAAAGTTGTTAAAAAATTATTTTTGGAATTAATAATAATATAGTGAATGTTGGACTGCTGGACTGTTTCCTTCTTATTCAGAGTTGTAAATTAAAACTTTTTCTACCTCGATAAACGGCGTTGGTTGCATATTTAAGTACATATGTACAGGGAACATATGGTAGTTGAGGACATGCATTAATGTGGCTGTAACGTTCCGAAACCATTATTTTTCTTTCTGCTCTTTTTCAGACAAGACATAGATGACTACAATTTACTCAAAGAATGAAGAGACATTGAGTTGTCGCTATATGCGCAAATCACACGGATTTAAAAATTTCTAATTTTCTAAATAAAGAAGTTTAGAAGTGAACTGGACGATAAGTTAAATTGGAGTAGACCTGCGTTTGGAGAGAAACTTCAGGAGCGAAAGCTGGAATGGTGCACAGATGGGTCGAAGACCGCAGAAGGCAAAGGCGCTGGAATTTACGGCCCCAGAACCAAGCGTTCTGTGACGATAGGTAGTTTTCCAAGCATCTTTTAAGCAGCACCTGTCTATGTGCAGAAATAAACTTAGACAGAAATTTCCGCAATGAGCGAATTGCCATTTTGAGTGCCAGTCAGGCGGCACTCAAAGTCCTATCGTCCTGTCAGATCTAGGTCTTTGAGTGTAACAAGAAACTCAGCCTACTATGAACGCACAATCTCATCCAACCCAGCACCATCCTGAGTTTTAGGAGGGATCTGGATGAGGTACTGTGATGAGTAAAGTGCATTAAAGACCATGAGGTCAAAGTGCAAACCTCATAAAAAGTCTACCTATCTGTCTAAGTGCAAGCGATCATTGATGAGTACCCATAAAATGTTTCCTGCATCACGATAATGCACCAGCTCACACATCACGTCTTGTTCGCGATTATTTGAACAAAAATATTGTTAATATCGTTCCGCAAGCACCGTATTCGCCTGATATGGCTCCATGTGACTTTTTTCTGTTTCCCAAGCTCAAGTTGCCGCTCCGTGGAAAACATTTTGAGACAATTGAAGTCATAAAAGAGAATTCGAAGAACACACTCGAGCGTGACTTGTTTACAGTAGCACAGAAAACAAACTATGTGACATATCACGCTGAAATTTGCCATGTAAGCTTATAACAGTCCTACCAAAAAACAAAAAATTTATTTTTGCCATATGTCATCCGTTTTATTGATACCGTCTCGTTCATATTTGAGTAGAAGGTATGAGACGTAGTTCAGCGTGATAGTGTATCCTTATAACACCATTTCTTCTCTGAAAGTTGCACTTAATGCCGTTATGGTTAATGTGAATAAGGAGCATTTGATTCGAGAATTTGAGATAAAGGCAGTTGCAGCTAATGGGAATTTTATTGAATGATATGAATAAAGAGCATTTCATTTGGGCATACAATTCTTTCCGGACCAGGATCAAGGACGCTATTGCAGATAATGGAATGTTGTGTAACAATTTCGCGAAGTTTCATTAAAGTTTGTTCAAAATAAAAGCTAATTAGTTTTGCTTTCAAGTTGTCCTCAAATACTGCACGCACCCTGTATATGAATACACATATATACTCTATACATAAGAAACTTCAAATATACTTAAGGATCAGAATTTCAAACGAAATCATTTTACTATATTTGCTTTGCTTAAAGTAGCCTAAGTTTGTTTTACTGGCTGGAGTTATTCTTTTACGTTTGCTATCTATATTAATATCACAGTTTATACTCAAACATTTAAAAATTAATTCTTTTTTTTTTAATTTTATTGAGTATTCTGCCTATACTTATAATTCATAGAAGACCTTTAACTACTAATTGATTTTTGTTTTAAGTGATATTGATTTAAGTTTTAAAGTCATATTTGCTGTGAAATATCCTTTCTAGTAAACAAATTTAACAATTTATAGGTAGCTCTTAGATAAGCTGGATCGGAGTTTTCCTTTTCAAGTTCATTTGGGTGTGGCCGAAGCCGATCTCGTTATTTGCTGGTTACAGTTTTTTATTTACTCTTTTATTAAAGACATTTTTAAAACCCGATGAATTGGACAAAATTCAAATATTTTCTCAAATTGTAGACCTTTGAAACTGAAAAGTTATCTTAAAATTAAATTGACAGGAAAATAAAAATACTGAGTATATATATAAAATCCTTAGTTTCAAGTGCATATGAAATTTTTCTTGGATAAATTTAACTATCGCACGGTGTGGTTATACATATACTTATAATAATTTATGCCTTCGGGTTTTTGCATAAAACAAATCTATTTTTTAATCTTAAAATGAATTACTTTTAAATGATACTTCTTCAATCAAATTTTAAAAACCATTCTTTTCTTCATACTTCAATTATAAGACAACTTTTACGGAATATTTAACCCAAATTAGACGAAACAATGTTTTCATAATTATTGAATTGAATTTTCAGCTATTTGCATTCGAAAATAAATTAAATTCTAACTACTATACATTTACAGCTTTATTGCTTATTAGCAGAATAAATATTAAAATATCAAAATCAACTGCATACTTTTAAGTCAAAAATATTTTCCTTAATTTCGTGGGGAATTATATCCTAAATTTGTATATTTTAATTATTCACAAAATATTAGAAACTACTCAATTTTTCAACTCTCAGAAATTAACTTTCTCTATGATTAGCAAAATATGACCTCATCTCATCTTAAGAAACAGGTTTTGTATTTGCAAGTTCTCTTGTATAAGTAATTCAAGAAATTGATTTGAGGTCCGGCTTACATTAAAACAAAAAAACTATTGAACAGGCGAAATAGCAAATATTTGAAGTGAAAACGGATGTTAATGCATTAAATTTTACATTTGCTGAATAACTTAGTATTATTATTTGCTATGAAAGCTGCAATTCGCGCCTAGTTAACCCTTTACCTTTAAATTTCGACTTCGTTGACGATTCCAGTCTATTTGCGCCATCGATTTAATGCTACAGACCTGTGCAGTATTTACTCCAAGTATATAAATTGCATTCCGCCAAAATACCTACCTGAGGATGTGCATTTTGTGGGATATGAAGATGACATTGCAGCTGTAATAATCGCCCGAAATACTGACGAAGCCAAAAGGAAGTTAAATCAGGTGATGATCCGACTTCAGACATGGCTAGAAGACCACAGATTAAAGCTGGTCAGAGAGAAAACAGAGCTTGGAGGTCCAACGCAGAACAAATGAAAACTTTTAATGGACACGACGAACTCTATTCTCTTATACCGATGTGAAATATAGGCAGATTCGCTAAGGGTGCAATGCCGGCGGAAAACTCTGCAATCTGTGCAAAAAAAGTGGGTAGAAAAAAAACACGGTGAGGTTAACTATTACCTCACACAGTTTTTGTCCGGACATGGGTCCTTTCGCAAGTATTTGTGGCGAATGGGAATGCGAGAGGTGGAACGTAGAGAGAACAGCTCTGCAACGAGCTATTGGTGTATTTACACCTGAAGAAATTACTGAGAATATGATGATAGATGAAGAAAAATGGAATGCCGTCGCAAATTAAATAAATAAATAATTGGCGCGTACACTTTTGTTAGGTGTTTGGCCGAGCTCCTCTTCCTATTTGTGGTGTGCGTCTTGATGTTGTTCCACAAATGGAGGGACCTACAGTTTCAAGCCGACTCCGAACGGCAGATATTTTTATGAGGAGCTTTTTCATGGCAGAAATACATTCGGAAGTTTGCCATTGCCTGCTGAGGGGCGACCGCTATTAGAAAAATGTTTTTATTAATTTTCCTTTCACCGAAATTCGAACCAACGATCTCTCTGTGAATTCCGAATGGTAATCACGCACCAACCCATTCGGCTACGGCGGGTGCAAATTTAGTGGGGGATATTATCCTAATAAAGAAGCGTTAAATGGAAAGTTATGTTGAAGAGCATTAAGCATAGGTTTCTCAAAACAGGCGACCAAGCACGCAGGGTGAGTAAGTGTCCTTCTTAGGGATGGAGGGAAAAATCCAAGAGAAGAGGAGGGATATAAAAAAAAAATAGCGATCATAAGTAGACCGATAGCGATCTTGCCGTATTTTTCCAAAGTGCTGGAACACTGCGTATATAAGCAAACTAATGCAGTTCTGAGGTGACGTTCCCTGATTAGTTAGTCCATGTCTGGCTTAGGGTCATAGTGAAGTGTTACTACAGCACTACCGAATGTCAGTGATAATATTAGACAAGAATTCGATGTAACATTCCGTACAATTCTTGTTCACTCAAAAACATTTGATAGTGATTATTTGTATTTGAAATTATTTTTTTCCCACTTTCCGCAAAAAAGTTGAAGATTCTAGTTCACTATTTCAACAAATTAAAAAATGCATGCAAAAAATTAGGAAATGCATTCTTATTATAGTATCTTAGAGTCATAAGGGATAATATGGGCAGTTATTCAAGGATTTAGCTCCATTTTTTGAAATATCATAGTTAGAAGAAGAGGGGTTTCATTGTTAACGTATATCTTTTTAATTATAGGCGCCTTCGATTCGGCAAGCATTAGCGAATGGCGAATAGATTAAGCAACTCGCATAAATAAACATATTTTGGCAGCACTGAAAAGGAGCTGTCATAAATTACATTTGTTTGGAAATACATAATACAGAGTTTTAGAAAGATTTCGTTCAAGCGCGGCTAACCGAGTTGTTGCATTTGTTTTTGTTTTTAGTCTATGCTCAACAACAACTTTGAGAAGAACGATTTGGAAAAAGAAAACGTTGTCAATAATTTGCCTTCACAATTTTGAAGAAAATTTGCAATATGAAGTAAGAAATCCAAAAGTTGGCAGTATTGGGTCATTTTTATGCTTAAATTTGATTGAAATATACAAGTATACCTATATGTTTTTTATCTTTTTTAAACATACTTTTTAAAAACGTTCTTCTTGTCTGGAACTTTTTTTTTTATTTTAAAATATGGCAAGTCATTTAAAATTTTAACTATCAATGACTTTTAAAAACTTTGTTTTGTAAAAAAAAATTAAAATCTTTAAACTCTTTTTTTGCACAAAACAAAAATGAATTTTAAAATTTGTCAATTCATTTAAAGTTTTCACTATCAATGATTTTTAGAATCTTTTTTGTACAAAAAAATTTGAGTTTTTAATATTGAAATATGGCAAACCATTCAACGTTTTAACTATCAATGATTTTTAAAATCCTTTTTGAACAAACAAATTTTAATTTTTAATGTTAAAATATGGAATGTCATTCAGCGTTTAAAACACTAATGATTTTTAAAATCTTTTTTATTTTCATTTTGAATTTCAAATTATGATAAGTTATTCAACGTTTTAAAGTGTATAAAAGTCCCATAATAAAAATGTTTTATGAAAAATATGTGACTAGGAAATTTTTACCACTTTTTCAAAATGATTTCGATAATTGGGGTTTTGAACTCAAAATAAAAAAAAATAAAAATTATTGAAAAGCAGTCATCATTCTTTGAATCATTTTCCCTTTTTAGTTCAAAAAGAAAAATTAAACTAATTTTAATTCCAATATATTTTTGGAATACTTTTTTAGCGTTCATTATTTATGTTCTATTATCTTTTCTATCTAAGGTTCTCGAAATTGAAATACAATAAAAGAGCCTAAATTCTTAAATTCCTAAAATATTTCGAAAATTACATAAACAAACGAAAATTTCCCTTCATTCTTTGAAATTCTCTTTTTAAACAAAAAAAATTGCAAAAATTTCAATATGTTTTCAAAATACTATTCTGCGTTAATTATCTTTCAAATTTAAGTGTCTAAAAAATGTCATAAACAAATGAGCATTTCCCTTTGTTCTTTGAAATATAGTCACTTCAATATATTTTGAAAGTACTACTGTGGCTATAATCGTTTCTGTTCTATTATCTTTTCAATCTAAGATTCTTAAATAATGTTTTTTCTTTTTATTAGCTAATATATCTGGGTGAATATGAAAGGCTTTTAGTTTTTGTGGAAGTTACAAAATTTAAAAACTTATTGCTAATACAAGATTCTCGAAATTTAAAAACAAGTACAAAAGAGTTCATAATTTGTCTTTTCCTTAAATTCTTCACCTTTTCGAGCTACTCAAATTTGGTCTGACTCGTATTTGTCCGTATGAAAACAACGCTTCGTCCATTTGTTTAAAAATTCCGAACATAAAATTTATTCAAAAGGCAATTGTGAAAATAATATTTTGCTCATTTTTTTATATACGAATGTGTGTATGTGTGCATTTATTGTGTTGTATAGCGAGCTGTGAAACCATTAGCTAGTACAGCAATAAATTCAAAATGAAGTTTGAAACGAAAGAACCAAAATGCCAAAGGAAACTTAAGCTAAATGCAGAATAATACAAATTTTCTCATTCTTCACATTTTCCACTAGGCAGCTAATACAATGTGTATGCATGTGTGTGCGTGTGTGTGTGTATATGTGAATAGTTAGTATGCGCATACTTATGCATGTATGCGTGTATGTATGTTTGCTAGAAGTTATTTCATAAATCTAATAAAACTAGTTAATTTTGTTTTTTCTTTTCTCTGTACGCTATTTGTGATTTGGTTTTCTTCTAATTTTTTGCAGTGTACCTATAAGAGGAACAGCGTCCGACGTTGTCGGCATGGATTCAGCAACAAGATTTAGAAATACTGTTAAGGATAGAAGTATAGTTACGCCTGTAATCAAAGATAATAAAAAAAGAAAGCCATATAAAATGTTTCAATTAAAATGCCTCCATAAAAATTAACACAAAATTTAAATATTTTTATACGAATACTAAGTAAATGAACAGCGTTGCTTGGCAGGAGTCCTAAAAATCACTGCATCGAGAAATAATTAAATACAAATAAATCAATACTATGAATGTAGAGTTGCATAAAGCGTTGGTTTCTTGGAAGCAGACTATCCTTTTGAGGTTGCACGAGTGTTGAGGGACACTTCCTGTGCCTGAGATAGTTGTCGTGTGGGAATATTCGGGATTTGAGGTTTTTTATTTATATATTTTAAGTTTTTGTTGTTATTATTGTAATAAAATAATTAAACAGAAAGAATTTTTCTATTACTAAAATTTTGAGTTTAATTAAACGCTATTAATTATGGATTAAAGCTGGAAAAGTTTCACTCACTTGCATTCCAAAAAAAAAAAATTGGTGTATAAAGAGTAAATTTTTAAGTTATATGAAAATATCACCAGCTGAAAGTATTCAATGCGGTATCCCCTGGTCATAGCGGAGAAGGGGTAAAACCTTACTTGCATTGGGGGATAAAATAGAAAAAATTGCTTTCATTTAGAATTTTTTATTGTTGTCAGCCAAATAGTTCCAGAGAGCAGCAGGTGGTGCATTTTTCTAGAATCGCTTAAGAAGTTATAGAGTCAGAAGTGACAGGGATCGCTAATTCTAACAAGCTTCCCCTTTACGAATGCACAAATACCTATCTAAAAGGTGGCGCAAAATTAATCACCCTATCTGAAGATTTATAATTTTTGTAAACCGCGTCGTGCGTTCAACATATTTGACCTTTGTGAAGTAGACAACTGCAGTACACAAACTGACAAGCAATGGAGCGCGTAAAGGTCAAAATAAATATTTCCATCTTTTAAAAAATTTTTTTTATTTAATAAAAAAGTAATTGAAAAATAAAAGTGGATGATTAAGTCTGAGCCACCTTCTATAATTGTATAATTGGCGTGCACACCCTTTGCTGAGAGTTTGGTCGAGTTATTCCTCCAAACAGAGCGCTCTATGTACAGTTCTACGCCGCCTCGGAACAACAGATAAACTGTTTGAAAAAACTGTTCCTATCATCACGCACAACACAATTCGTCTACAGCGGCCGCCCATAGAGAAGCTCATTAACAGTTTCCTAAACACTTAAGTTAGAACGCACAAAAGTTCGCAGAATTCCAGGTTAACTTCAAATTAGCTTCAATCTAAAAATATTTGCCAGCTGAATAAAGAGTGAAAGCCTCCGTGTCTAGAAAGGGCCGTTGGTGGCGAATCTCTATGTGCGTGAGGTACTGACAGTAGATGCCAAGGTTCAGCGCACTATAAATTTCTGCGGACTAAAAATATCTACAAGTCCTTTCCACCAGATTTAGCACGAGGACATCGTAGCTGAGCTCATTGTATTTAGTAGTGCACATCTACTATTCGGTTAGCACCTCGTTCAAAGTCTATTGATAAAGAAAGGTGTTTCCAAAAGTGGCCGGTCCTCGCCAGCTAATGGCAAATCTCCGAATGCATTGCCATCACGAATGAGTTTTCCATGAAATAATCTACAGTTTGGAGGTAGAAAGAGATTTAAGTTATTAAACAAAGCCAAAGCCGGCCAACATTTCAAAGAGATTATCTCTAAAAAAGAAATGTCATGAATGATTCTATACAAAAATAACAAAGATTGCCCAATCAATTTGAGTTTTCGTTGTCTTATTTCAATTTAAAATCCGATACCTCTAAATTGATCATCCTTTATTTGAATTTAATCTGCACACATGACCAACAACAGGGCAGGGAAGGGAGTTTTGGGGGAGTGAGATGGTTGGCAAATTTTTTTGGGCTTGCCCCGGCTGCTTTATGGCTAGGTTTGACGCTCTTGGAATATATAGTGAGGGTCCTCTGACATTAATCTAATAATTTATCCTTAAAACTGTAAAGTGTATGCGAAAACAACTTTATTCGCAAAACGGAGTTGTTTTTCAATCTTTTGCGAATGAGGTGGTTTGAAATGCCTCATGCACCATCAGGGAAGTATGGGCGGATAGGAAAGCACTTCTCAGTAGTCGCTCCCTCAGAAAGATTACTAGGTTTTGGCCTTCAGCTATGGTGAAAAACGAAATTCAGCGAGTAACTTCGGCTGCAACGTCACTAGGGATTCGGCAACAGAAATCTGTCCGCTCATTTTTCACTTATTCACCACTCATTCAATCAGCCGCTTTTCAGACGGCAACGAAGCAACATGAGCGTAGACTGTGTTAATGTTTTTTAATACATATGCACATCACCAAGAAAAACTCAGTTTTTTCGTAAACAAACCTCGGTTACATCAGCCAATCAGGTGATTCTTCCGAATTCCCTGAGAGCTAGGTAACGGTCACACACCTTCTGAATTTTTGGAATCTTATCGCATGGAGTAAGAAAACTAAGTCATTAGTATTTCATGAACTTTGAATTTAAGCAGCTTAAAGTACAGCTAAAAAAAAAAAAAACTAAAAGAAGTAAAATCATTATAAACAAGTAAAAGTCCGAAAAGCCATATTTCGTATTGACAAGTAGAAATCTCGGTGCGTTTCCAGGGGGTTTCCGTTAAGTTTTCCAGCTTTAACCATAATTTTCAATTTTCTAATCAATTTTAATTTCATGCAGACTTTTTTCATTAAGTTACGCTCTAGTTAATTTTATTTAAAACATAGAATTTTTGAATATTATTTAAAATCCAGCATTTCCTCATTTCGCTACCGCAGATTAAGCTGGCAATTAGAGCTGCTCTGGTACAAAAAAAATATTGTAAAACATAACCTCACATTTTTGCATTAATATTACCGAAAAACCTCACATATTTCGAAGATTCTTGTGTAGGAGGAAAAAAATGCTTTTCTTATTTACCACTTCGCATATTCTTTGCTTCGTTACTTGGTAATTGCGCACCTGAAAATGTCGCTTGAAAAAGTTTATATGTACATATATGTAGATGTGACAATTATATAAAGTACGATTTTTTACAAATTGTGTGAGTTAAAATATAATTTTGAATTTTGGCCATTGTTTTGTTTTTCGATTTACTTACCTAATGTTAATTTTTCGCCCGAATCGGGAGGTAGTGTAAATCCTAATAAAGCCATCGATGATATCAGCACACACGGCACAATTAAATTGAAAAAATAATATAATGTACGCCGTCGGATCTGTATCGTGAATGTGACGTCCACGTAGGGTTCCGGGCAGCAGGCGTAGACGATGGTATTCTTCTTGCCCGGCATGGCTGTTATATTCCGGTGCATTGTCCATTGTTTTTGCATCGTCGTTCGTTATATAGTTTTTATTCAAATATATATGTACATGAATATATGTTTTTGTAATATACATATTTTTTATTTAAGTAAAAAAGTAATACATGTGGCAAATTTAGGGAGGAAGTAGTAGAATTTGGTTGTTGAATAAATTGCATAGAAAAAGAAAGAGAGAGAGAGAGAGAACACTTTATTAGTGAAATCTGAATTGAAATAGGAAGGATTCAAACACATTCAGGATTTATATATATGTACATATATTAACTCTACAAACAAAAATATAAAGTTTGGCGTAAAACAAAAATTTAAGCGTACAAATAAATATATTTATTAGATAAATGCGTACTTTCGCTAAAACCAACAGGAATTTCGACTAGGCATAGTTTTTTAAGCATTTCAATGAATTACTGGTAGCTAAGCAAAATAGAAGTTTTCGAATTTGAAACTTTTGCTTTCTAATATATTTACTACAAATTCACAAATTTAAATTTTTTGTCATAGTTATATGACTTCTATATAAATTGTTATGGCATTGAATTTTGGTTAGATATTAATTTCGTATTCCTCTAACTGTTTTCAGATTATAATTTAATTTAATAATTAATTAATTTGATTTAATGTTTGTATTATTTTAAATTTATTTTGTTTTAACTTAATTAATTAAATTAAATTTTTGTATTATATAATTTTAAATTTATTTTATTTTAGCTTAACTAAGTTTTTATTATTTTAAATTTATTTTTTATTTTAACTTAATGAATTTAATTACATTTTTGTATTATTTTTAAATTATATAATAGGACTATGAATAAGTTCGTGCGGTTTTACAACAGATGGCGTAACTTGATTATTATTCCATCGATCCACATTTCCAAACATTCATTGGAGAGCTACTGTCGTAAGGCACAAACGTCAGTATAAGTTTTTTATTTGAAGCGTAAACAACAATATTTTTATCACACTTGAAAATGTCGAATTTCGTGCCAAATAATGTGTTTTTGCGGGGAATTCTTCTTCATTATTTTAATATGAAGAAAAAAGCAGCCGAAAGTCATCGTATCTTGGTGGAAGTTTATGGTGAGCATGCTCTAGCTGAGCGAACGTGCCAGAAGTGGTTTGCACGCTTTAAAAGTGGTGATTTTGGCTTGGAAGACGAAGAACGCGAGGGTGCGCCACCAAAGTTCATGGATACCGAATTGGAGAAATTGCTCGATCAAGATCCGGCTCAAACGCAAGAAGAGGTTGCAAAAACTTTGGGAGTTGATCAATCAACCATTTCCAAACGTTTAAAAGCCATGGGAATGATCCGAAAGGTAGGCCATTGGGTGCCGTATGAATTGAAGCCAAGAGACGTTGAACGCCGTTTTATGGCATGCGAACAACTGCTTCAACGGCACAAACGAAAGCGTTTTTTGCATCGAATTGTGACTGGCGATGAAAAGTGGGTCCATTACGACAATCCAAAACGTCGGGCAACGTATGGATACCCTGGCCATGCTTCAACATCGACGTCGGCGCAGAATATTCATGGCCTGAAGGTTATGCTGTGTATCTGGTGGGACCAGCTGGGTGTTGTGTATTATGAGCTACTGAAACCGAATGAAACGATTACGGGGGATGTCTACCGACGACAATTGATGCGTTTGAGCCGAGCACTGCGAGAAAAACGGCCGCAATACGCCGATAGACACGACAAAGTTATTTTGCAACATGACAATGCTCGGCCACATGTTGCACAAGTGGTCAAAACATACTTAGAAACGCTCAAATGGGATGTCCTACCCCACCCGCCGTATAGTCCAGACCTTGCGCCATCCGATTACTATCTCTTCCGATCGATGCAACATGGCCTGGCTGACCAGCACTTCCGTAATTACGATGAAGTCAAAAAATGGATCGATTCGTGGATTGCGGCAAAACAGACCGAATTTTTCACAAAGGGAATCCGTGAATTGCCAGAAAGATGGGAAAAAGTAGTAGTAAGCGATGGACAATACTTTGAATATTAAATTTGTAACCATTTTACGTCAATAAAGTTTCAAATTTCGAAAAAAAACCGCACGAACTTATTCATTAATTTCAACTTAAGTAATTCAATTTAATACTTTTATTATTTTAAATTTATTTTATATCAATTAAATTTAGTTATTTTAATTTTGTATTATTTTAAATTTATTTTATTTTACCTTAAGTAATTTGGTTTATTTTTTATTATTCTAAATTTATTTTATTACTTATTTTTATCTTAATTAATTAAATTTAATTTTTGTATTATTTTTAATGTATTTTATTTTAATTGAAGTAATTTAAGTAAATTCTTTTATTATTTTAAATTTGTTTTATCTTAACTTATTTAATTAAATTACATTTTTTTATTACCTGAAATTTATTTTAATTTAACCTAACTAAAGTAATTTTATTTTTGTATTATTTTTAATTTATTTAATTTTAACTTAATGAGTTTAATTTAATTTTAATTTTATTTAAGTTTACTTTTTTGTTTGATTTTATTATTTTTTTTACTATTAGGCAGTACTCATCAAAGGAGATTTATTGTACAAAGTCTACTCAGGTAGCCTATGTATATTTTAAGGCTTTTTAAAATTTTTAGCACATTCTGGGGCTTATTGTTCCGTAATGTATATGAATGCACGGCAATACATACCAAGGTGGTGTAGCCTTTCTCTGTCTAATGCAGGACACTTACAAAGAATGTGGTATAAATTTTCAGTATCTGTTGATGATGATTTCAGAGAGACCAATTTTGTTCAAGTAATATCTCAGGCTACAGTGGCCTCTAAAGTAACCAGTTAGAGTCTTAAGTCTACTAAAAAAAGAAGTTTATCAGACATTCCTCTCTTTGGCAGTAAGAAATGCTTGGATTGTGGCTGACCGATAGAATTTCGCCAGTGTTCAACGAATTTTTTCTCCTGCCTTTTGTAAGTCCACAGAAAGGCTTATAACCAATTAGAGCAGTGCTGTCCAAAATGAAAAATGTGAGTGTATAAGTGAGAACGAGAGAATGGGAGCAGCCCAGTGGGAAATTTAAACCAAAATAAATAAATATTGGATTGGAGTAGAAAATTTTTGTGGGAGGAATCGAAATGCCTTTTGATATTACATCTATAGCTTCCTTTGAACGACTTGTAACATAAAAGGCATTGCAAGTCGCCAAAGGCATTTTCTAGCATAAAAAAGTTCTCACAGGGCATTGTATTGCATACATTAAGCGTCGCGGACAAACGTGGTGTTTATTCGTTGCTGGTTTGCTAACGACTGAACGATGGAGAGTAAGAATACGTGTCATCAATTGATGTATGGGATGGACAGCACTGAATTAGAGGCATGTTTGGTTAGTTAGATGATCAGTTATTCCCTCATGTCTACGAACCCGACCTAATAATTCTATGTTGAGATTCTTTAACGTTTTAACGGTTCAGGCTGTCACTTAATATTTTTGACGCCTGACGAAAGTATGGAAATGTGGGTACCTCTCATTTTGCTACGAAGACATTCCGTCACACATTTCTCTGTCTGGAAGGTGGATGGGTAAAAACCCATAGGAATCGAGTTTTTGAATTCAAGCCTATTGATCCGCACCCCTGTTCTACCATCTTCAGTAAACCATATCTGAGGGCAAGGTTTGAGAGTGATAGATCTTCTCCATTCATTAATAGGAACTTCAAAGTTTATCAGCTTATCATGTACTTAGTTTAATAAAATCCTCTTTGTTTTTAGTTCTTAATTGTTTTATTTTTATTTTATTTTATTCTATTTATTTTTCATTTCATTTAACGTATCTGATTTAATTTTATATGATTTTGACATCGTGTAGTTAAATTTTTTATTATTTAAATGCGTTCTTATATTATTTTTGATTATTTTATATCTTTTTATTTTTTTATTGCTAATTTTTTTCCCATTTTATTTTTTTTTAATATGCTTTCATTTTTGGTTGGTTTAAGGGTGACCCCGCATCGGAGTACCACATAGACCGCAAGTTGGGTCCGTTGTGTTGCCCTAGAGCTCATTATTTTAAATGATTTCCCCACCTAACCGAGATTTTTATTGTGGATTTTGATCAAAGATATTAATTCGTTTCGAAAATTTGATGAGAGATTCGATTTTCAGGTCCGAGAGTACTGAAAGATTGTCAATTGTTGGAGAGCCTAGAAGAGCGAGTCGACTTCTGGCTAGACCCGGACAACTGCACAGCAAATGTCTGCTCGATACTTCCTCATCTTCGTCCTCGCAGTATCTGCACAGGTCGTTATGAGGAACCCCGAGCCGACGTGCGTGAGTGCCCAAAAGGCAGTGGCCGGTGATAAGAGATGTTATATGCCTTAGCTCGTGTTTCGAAAGACTTATAAGGGTTTTTGTCTGTTTCAGATTGTAGGATGGCCAGATTTGTCTGGTCGTAACGCAAGTAGTTTCCACTCGCCACCTCCGATCAGCAGTGCTGTGAAATTCTCGATCGATGAGCATTTTACATGTTGCGAGCGGAATGTGGATTGTGGGTAAGTCACTAACATTTGATTGCGCAGCCCCAGCTCTTGCGAGCTCATCAGCTTTGCAGTTACCTTCGAATCCACTGTGACCCGGTATCCAGATAACTTGGACAGAATTCTGAACACTTATCTCGTTAAGAGATAAGAGACAGGATCGAACCACATCTGAGTGGGTATAAGAGGAGCTGAGTGCTCGAACGGCCGCTTGACTGTCGGTGAAAAAGCGGATATCCTCTAGTGATATTCTATTTTCTAAGAGAGTTTTCGCAGCATACCAGATAGCGCATACTTCCGCTTGGAATACGCTGCAGTAGTCGGGTAATCTAAATGATAGATTGATGTGAGGGGATTTGGAAAAGATTCCAAATCCCACTTTGCCGTCTTGTTTTGAACCATCTGTATATATAATCAGCGGGCCATCGATTTGTCTTCCATTCTTCCCTAGTTGGGAGTGAACAGGAGAATAGCAAGGGTGGTGATGGAAGACTTACATGATAGTCTATGTCGGGAGAGATAACAGTGTTCCTGTTCAGTATGGCTGAATGGCCAAGATACCTATTCCATTTCGATATGGCATTCATGCGTGTCGCTGCTTTCGCTGCAATCGCTTTGCCAGCCAGATCGATAGGGAACAAGTGAAGCAACGTATTTAGAGCCTTAGTAGGTGTTGTACTTAAGCATCCTGTTATCAGGAGGCAGGCTGTTCTTTGAACTCGATCAATTGTGGCTACTCTGCACCGTTTTTCGAGTGCTGTCCACCATACAACCACACCGTAGAAGAGTATCGGTTTGATGATCGAGGTATATATCCAATAAATGATCCGAGGTGAAAAACCCCAGGTTTTGCCTATAGCTTTCTTACAAGTATAGAGAGCTATAAAAGCTTTTTTACATCTGTTTTCGATGTTCAATTTCCAACTCAACTTCCTATCTAGAATAACTCCTAGATATTTAGCTGAATCAGATAGGAGTAATGATTCCCCTTTTAAAGTTATTGTTTGCAGTGGAGGAGATTGTTGTTTCCTATTGAAGAGAACAAGATCTGTCTTTGCTGGATTCGCATTTAGTCCGCTTTCGGTGCACCATTTTGACAGAATATTGATTGAGCGTTGCATGAGCTCAGTGAGGGTATTCAGGTGTTTGCCTGACACGCAGAGTGCAATATCATCTGCATAGGCTACAACCTTGCAGCCTGCTTTTTCGAGATTTCGAAGCAAACTGTTTACAGCGAGATTCCAGAGAAGGGGTGAAAGTACTCCGCCTTGAGGAGTGCCTTTGACGGCGTACATTCTCATGCGGCTTAACCCAAGCTCTGAAGTGATTATTCTATTTTGGAGCATTTGTTCGATCATCTTTCGGATGGAGTAATTAATACCCAATTTGGCAATTTCAGACAAAATAGCGTTGGGTTCAATATTATTAAAAGCACCTTCTATGTCCATAAATGCGACAAGAGAGTACTCCTTATTGTGAAGGGAAGTTTCCACTGTTTGCACCAGTGAATGAAGTGCCGTTTCAGTCGATTTCCCTTTAGTGTAGGCATGTTGGGCCTCAGAGATCAACTTAGTATCAAGTTGGGTTTTGATTTGCTCATCTAAGACTTTTTCAAAAGCCTTTAAGCAAAAAGAGGTTAGGCTAATGGGCCTGAAGTCGTTTGGTTTGCAGTGTGAAGGCTTCCCCGTTTTCGGAATGAATACTACCTTCGATTTCTTCCAAATTGTTGGGAGGTAAGAGAGGTTTAAACACTTGTTAAAGATCCTTGTTAACCAAGGCAGTAGAACTTCCAGTCCTTCTTGAAGTTCTGCTGGAATGATGTTGTCAGGACCTGGTGATTTAAATTTTTTAAAGCTTAGTATTGCTGTAGAGATGCAATTAGAGCTGCTTTCATTTAGTTTTATATTATTTTATTTAAGTATATTTTAGTTTATTTATTTATTGTATATTTTATTTATTATATTTTATTTATTGTAATTTTTTATATAAGTTGTTCATTTTAAATATTTTAAATAATAATTTAAAATAGTTAAATAATTAATTTAACTTAATTTTTTTACTACTTAAGTTTATCCTTTTTTTTAATTTTTTTTATAATAGAATATATCATTTTATGTGCATTTTTTAATTTTATTTTTCTTATTTTATTTGTATTTCTTACTTTTTTATATTCTTTTTAATTTATTTTATTCTATTTTATTTCGGTTTAATTTAATGGTTTTTTATTTTAATTCAGCTTTATGTTATTTTAGTTTACGTTATTTTTCTTTTGTTTTATTTGTTTTTAATTTGTTTTTATTTTAATTTAAATAAATTTATTTATTTTTGTTTTATTTTTATTTGTATTATTTAATATTTTTGTTTCATTTTTTTATTAATTTTTTAATCCAGTTTTCATATTTTTCCCCCTTTTTCTTTTTTTCCTTCATTTTAACATAATTAGTTTAATTTAATTTATTTCATTATAATTTTTGTATTTTTTCACATTTTCTATTTTGTTATAATTTGTTGTCATTAATTTAATTTAATTTCAATCCACATGATTTTTTATTATACCGTTTTTATTAATTTATTCTTATTATTACTTTTAACAAGTCGACTTGAAAACCTTCCAATTTTTAAAAGCAACGCTAATATTACGAATTCTACTACTTTTTCATTCAAATTTTTTTTACAGGACGGGCATATAAAAGTATACAAATTAAATATTTTTTTATTGAAACTACAATATATATATACATATTTATATATAAGAATATATGCTTTCCATGTCAAATTTCGTATGCTAAAATTTGTTTATACCAAAAATTTTAAACTTATATTAACACCATTTTGAATAGAGGAAAAAATACATTTAAAGAAAAACGCTTAAAACTCACACAGAAAGTAGTATAACAAAATTTACTAACCAAGCAGATACCACTCGCCATTTGTTATGAAATCGGAAAGATCCCCTCCATCTTCGGAATTCAAAACCAAATCCAACTGTTTTTTTATTGTAGTACATTTTTTAGTATTATGGTTTTTTTGTTGTTTTTTTTTATTTACAAAATTTTGTGCAGAGACAAAAGTTTGTAAGAGATAGTTTCCCATATGTGTTTAAGGAAGGGTTGGAGACAGGGTTGCATTTGTAACGGATTGAAAAGGCGTTTAGTGTTTGTGTGTTTTGACGAGTTTTCGTGTTGTTGTTTTCCGGTTAGGGCAAAGTGGGGAAAGAGATAATTTAAAAATATTGGCATTAATATTTTCTTTTAATTCAAAATATTGTAAAGTAGTTAATTTTTACAAAGAGAAATTGTAAAAAAGAACCAAGACAACATTGAAGAGAACGACACTTATGTTGTATGTATGTATGTCTTATATGAGGAGCACGTGTATGTGTGTGTATGCGAGTATTAAAGAGGTATAAAAATTTTTTGTGAAGAAGTTAGCGAAACGAGAGTGAAAGAAATATTATTTTTAGTAAAATAGTGTGCGCAAAAGTGACAGCTGTTATTGAAAGTTGAGTAGGGCTAAGTTGTTGGCACATCGCAAAATGTGAGAAGTTTAAAATAATTTGCTTAGTAATACAAATTTTCAAATTAATTAATTTTTTATTACCAGAAACGTTTTGCAGTAGTACAAGTTTTCAAATTAAAATATTTCACTTCCAATACCAAAAACATTTTGTTACGATTTTTCCTCAACAAATTGACACAACTCTCAATCCAGCTGTCAAATTTTCTTACAAATTCTAATGTTGGTGTAGGTATTTACAGGTGGGGAATCATCATTTTTGTGTGTGCTTCAAAGTGCTTGCATTCTTTATATTTTTCTTATGTCTGCACAGGGTGCTTTTGTTTAGTGCTATATTTGCTGTCCCCGCAACAATGACATGTGGGAAAAAAGCGAGGGAGCGCGCCATGGTAGTGAATTTGAGAGATTTGATGCTTATTCTCCTTCGCCTTGGCTCTCCCCTGCTTTAGTCTCCTGTGGGAGCCAGTAAACAAATTTGTTTGTCTTTCATTAAGAGTCGTTACTTACGTCCAAATTTTTTACACGCTTAAATATTCTTTTTCTTCTTTTATGTTGTAAAAAAATTTGGGCGTGGCTTAGTTAATTTTTGTTTATTTCCTTCTCTCCATGCAAAATAGTTGAAATCGTAATTTTTTCGAATTTGTTTTTATAATTTTATCACTTTTTCTTTATAACATATTCTAAAATATTTTTGTTTTTCGAAAAAATTGGCATTTCACACATGATTCCAATTAGCGGCTGCCTAACTTGCATTCGTGTTGTTTTTTCTTGTACAGTGGGTGTCAACGGAAAACTACTAAGCCGAGAGCTTGGCAGTTTTGAGTCAACACCTTGTATTTTTAAGCAGTTGGCCGATTTCTTTGTTTTTTTTTTTTTCTTGTTTATTTGTTTGTGTTTTGGTTTTGCAATTCACAAAAACGCAGTGAACTGTTTTCAAGTTTCAAGTTTGTTTGCAGTATATTTGAAAAAAAAATTAAATATATTAATTGTAGAGTTTATTGGCTAAAATAGTAGTGGATAATAATCAGAGAGGGGATAGTAAAAGAAGCGCAGTAAAATTACAAAAAATATTAAATCTGTATTTTTGTGGAAGTTGTAGCAGCAGGTGGCAGCAGCAGCTCAAATACAAAAATGGTAGTGGTCGAAAAATTAAGCGTTAGTACTACATACTGAGTACTGGGTATTTAGTGGTAGCAAGTACTTGGGTATGTCGGCGATAAATACGAAAGTACATACAGGGGAATTCATAGTAATGGTAGGTATGTAGAATTAATAGTACGAAAGTCTTACACAAAGTAGTAAAAAATCAATACAACTTTTCTTGCAAATGTATTGTTACAAAAAAAAAATAAAATAAAATAAAATACTTAAATTAAAGATGTATTTAGCATGAGCATCTTGATTTGTTTTAACAAAAATTAATTTTTTTTTTATTATTTATTTGAACTACATCTTTTTTCATTTAATGGCGAATAGAAAATAATAATATTTTACTGAATACCATTTTTTAAACGCAAAATATTAAACCATTATTTTAAAAATAATATTAACAAAATTATTTTCAAAAATAAAAATTTAAAATAATATTTAAAATTGTTTTATCTTTTTTTATAAAAACAGTTTTTTTATTTCTAATGATTTTACTTCCAATGATCGTGAGAGTGAAGTTTTTAATATTTTAGCGATATTTTTTTGTCGTTAGGCTATTTAACTTTATATTTATTCGATTAAAAAAAAGCATGTTTTAGGTTGTGAATGAAGATGATTTTTATGGAACACAGAAATTTTAGTCTTCTAAAACAAGATGGGACAGAAAGTGTCATTTAATTAATTTTTTACTGTGATTCCGAAAATAATTAAGAAATTTTTGGAAATTCTAACTGATTTTTGCAAAGTGGCACAAAATTATTCACCCCAACGAAAGTTTTATAATTTTTGTAAATGGCGCTGAACGTCAAGCATATTTGTTACTTCTGAACTCGGCAGCTGCTGTATATAAGCAGACAAGCAATGGTGTGGGCAAGGATAAAAAATTAAAATTTTCATTACTTAACCACTTTTTTTTCAGTAAACAAGCTTTTCAAAAAAAAAAAAAAAAAAAAAAATTGTGTGTGTAATTTTGCACCACCTTGTATTATATAAACAGCCAAAATTAAAAGTTTTGGTGTCCTCAAGTAGCCCAATACTGTTCGCGTCAGCTTTTTGACGCGTATTAAAATTTAGTGAAATAAATACAAATTTGCTGCAAAAAAAAAAATAAAAGATTTATTGAAAACATTTTGCAGGTAGTTTACTTGAAGCCAATAAAGCTAGTAGTGCTCTTGAGTTTGTAAAGCGCTGATCAGAAGAGTTTAGTGCCCACTTTTTACAACATTAGTAAGACAGATGCTAGAATACAGTCCGATAGTCTGCAAATTGCCGTATTAAGTTTATATCTATTCAATCACAGTTTTTACTTTTTATTTGTAAATATTTGCGATCACTTTCTCTATTACAGTACGCAAGGAACATATTACTGCGGTAAGGGACTTCCTCAACAATATAACGCAACCTAAGAGCTATAAATTTAAATTTTCCTTTTTATCAATTTAATTTCCCCTTTAGCAATTTTATTGTTCTCTCTGGAATATTAAGGCACTCAAGGTCTCTGTTTTGGAACTGTGTAAAATAAATTATGTATTAAATGAACCATTTCGGTATCTATGCCATTATTTTAATCCTTATTCCATCACTTTTACTACTACATATGTATGTATATACTTTTGCTATTATACTCGCCTGTTGTATCTGACTCCTCTGCCATCGCTAAGAAATCTTTACTACACTCATTCAATACGTGGCTGACGTTTATGATCTCTCACGCGATTTATAAAACAAAAGCATACAGCTACGTGAGGGTTAGTCAGTGAGAGGCCTGCATTGGATTGCTTCATAAGCATAGCCTACTTGTCCTTGCATACTATATCTGCAATCGTTTTTGCCGATTGCTAAACCAAGAGAGTACAGCTACATGTGTGTGAGTCGGTGAGAAGCTTGCATTGGTTTGATTCATAAGATACTATATATCTACAATTGTTTTTACTGAGTGATTGGAGTGATCGATCTAAACTTTTTTAGCATCGAAAAAAGGTCTGTTTTCATGGTAGAAGGAAGAAGGTTGATTTACTCAAAAATCAATTAACTCAGATCTGAAAATTTGGTATTGGAATTTTTAGCCGTGCAAGAGATTTTATATCACGCATGAAAAAATAAATACAAAAATATTGCTTTTCTTTTAATATTGATGAATGAAGAATACAGAAATTCAATTACTAGTAAATTGAAAATGTGTGATTTGAAAATCACTTTAAAAAACTATGAAGAATGAGAAATTTTACAGATTTCATTAAACTAATCTATTAGAATAATCTTTTCTATCATAATACTCGAAAAGGAGTCTAAGCACAAGGTGACACAAATTGAATCACCCTATCGGAAGATTTACAATTTTTAAAAATGGGGTCGTACGTTAATCATATTTGCCACTTATGATCCAGATAACTGTGTACACAGTCAAGCTCAAAATAAAGATTTTCATTAATCAAAATAATGTTTTTTAGTAAAAAGTGATTCTAAAATACAATTGATTACTGATTAATTTTGCGCCACCCTCTATTATAAAGCATACTTTCGCAAATTTTCAACTATTTTATAATATTTGTATTATTTTCATTAGGTACCAAGGAACTATTAAACATCTCATTTGGTTATCTAAACAGGAATAAGGACTCAAAACGTATATGCCTGAAGCTGAACGGCTGGAAATTTCTTGAATTAAGTGGTAGGCGGCAGTCGAAATTGTAAAAAATCGGTTATTATTTTCTACTCCTTTTGTACAATTCCTATTGTAAGAATATAATTTTTTCATTGCTTCGAAATATGGAATCTAAAATTATTAAATTATTAACAAATGTGCATTGAAAAGGGTGCTGCCAGTAAATGCAGCTAAAGTTGTATCCTATGCATGACAATACTTTAAGGCTAAGGGGCGGCTCCGAAATGGTTCACTAAATTTTAAAACCAGCTTATCAAATAGGAAAGAAGAAATAGTTAACTTCTTAGGTTGAAAATATAATTGTTTTAGACAAAATTTCCATTTTCTTAAGGGAAGTGTATATATGCCCCCGTTCTTTTTACACCTATAAAATTATATATTTTCATAAATATTTTCTCTAAGTTTTGTCTAAACTATCAGCTTTTAAGTCTCAGAAGCTCAACGGGAACTATTCATGCTTTTTACTTGTTTAATTGCCCTAAATTACTTCATTATTGGCAGAAATACCATTTTCTATATATTTTCAGATTTGAATTGCTTTAATAAAAAAATATTTTAAGTATTTATTTTTTATTCGAAGACTTCAATTGCTATAACCTGAAACCTCAACGTTTTAAAGGCAGATCTTGCTTTGCGTCGTTTTTAAAGTATTTGCAATTTATTTTCATCAGAGCAAGGTTTGTAGGCTGCATAAAATTCTTGAAGTGAAATAAAGTTCTATGCAAAATATGAAATAAAAAAAACTTAAAGTTTATTTTGTTTTCAAAATCAGGTAAATGAAAGTTTAAATCGGCCGTGAATGGAGAAAATAAAAAATGTTCGTGCGAGCACGTTGTATGTACGGTTATGCGCACATGAGAGCAGAAGAGGGAGGAGAAATTCAATGCGTTTGCTGATATGTAAATGTATACATGTGTGTTCGTATGTGTGTATATATGCGGTGTTAAGTTTGCGTGATTCTGCATTATATGTACTGTTATGTTTGTATGCATGTATGTGTTGTACAATAACACTTTACCTGATTTCCATCGTAAGTCCAACTACCGAATTTCATTTCGCAGTGTTGGTCATCAAATGGGAACCACGTGATGTCTATCTTGCATGTGCTCTTGAAGATACCAGGGGGCACGTACAGACAACTGCCGTTATGTTTGACCACAATGTTGGTGTGATACGTGCCATCGAATCCCTCATCCGCGCTATATAATTATAATCATAGCGTATCATAGAATTTAATTCTCTTTTATACGTTTTGTAGCTCGATACTGTTTTTTTTTTTGTGATTTTTAATTTTTAATTTTTTATTGTTTATTTTGTTTACTTTGTACTTTTTATTTTGAGTTTTCATTTGCTCGCTACTTGCTTGTGTTTACTAATCAAATGCTAAAGCTTAAATATTTTTACGCATTACGCCTGTCTTTGCTAGGCTTAAGTCCCTTCACTGGTTGTGCTACGTTTATATTTACTTTACTTAAAAAAAATTATGTTTTTATATACATACTTTGCTGGTAACCAAATTATTCGCGCTATTAATTCTGATCAAGTTTTGTGAACCAACTTTGTGATACTCTGTGTGAAGGAGGAAAAGTAAGGGGGTTTGCGAATGATTATTTCTGTTTTTTGGCGAAAGTGTTCATATACTTATATGTATTTACATATGTACGTAAAATATTGGTAGTGGGCATATGTAGAGTATGTATGGGATAAGCGGATATCGTACATATTTTTGCTAGGGTGAACATTTTCATTATATACAGAACAAATTAACATTTAAATGGGGTGTGTATAAATATGCGCTTATATATATATGACTGTTGTCCCTATGTGTGTATGCGTGTGTGTGTGAGATAAACTATGATAAACGGATATTGTTCTTCTAGTCATAGTGATAGCAATTGCATACTTAGAGGCGTATAAAATAATGTATCTGGCTAAAAAATACCGTCATATATGCCGATTACATAGAAACATATACACAAATACATATAACACATAAAAATACTTAAAGTTACTTTTTGGTTAAACACATACACATAAATGTACCGTTATAAAATCGAATCCTTTTTCCAATATTTCGTTAAACGTCAGCCGATTTTATTTTTTACAGCTGCATGGAAGCAAAATCGTTTAAACTTTTGTGCACAAATTTTTTTTGTGTTGGAATAGAAGTATTACAACTCGAGAGCGCTGCGCAGCTGTGAAATAATGGCAACTATCCGCTGTTAGGGTTCACGAACACCTTGATATTGTCTGTTAGCCGAATAACTGTCGCAATTAAGTTAGTCAAAGCAGGTATTTGGTTATATGGTATTTAGCGACTGGCAGTAAAAATCTTCTTATTGTCGTTCTCAATTTATTTTCGCGCTTTTATGTAGCACCACAAATTATGCAATGAGACTTTGTGCGGAAATGTGACTTGTGGCATAGTGAAAATGTGACTCAGATGCAAGATTTTAGGTTGAGCTTTATATGAACCAATTATTGGAAGGTTTAAAAGCAAAGAAAGTTTATGAACGAATGTTGAAAGTGTGTAGGACTTTAACCCTTCAATTAGTGTAGTAAAAAAAAGGATTGCTGAATTTATACGTGGCCGTACAAGCCTTGAAGACGACCCACCTCAAGGACGTTTAAAAACAGTAATAAAACTAAAAATCGTAGAAAAAATACAGGGTATTGCAGTGGAAAATCTTTGAGTAAGAAATTTAGGAGAAGCCCTAGGCATCTCATTGGGCAGTGTAAACATTATTTTGACTAAAGTATTGAGTTTCAGAAAGCTGTTTGTGCACAATGGAACAAAAACACTTTCGAATGCGATTTTCTTAGCAACATTTAAAGTGTTTTCGAAAGGATAGAGTGAATTTCGTGTGCCAATTCATTACTATGGAAGAGACTTGGGTCTACCACCATAATCCTAAATCAAAACAAGAGTCTAAAGAGTGGTGTGAGCCTGGTTCTCTGGCTCCGAAACGAGCTCGCTTCCAGAAATCGGCCAAGAAGTTGTTAACGTCAGTTTTTTAGGATACAAAAGGTTTTGGTATTTGGTTTTCGATTACTTGCAAACTGGTAAAAAAATAAAAGCTAAAATATTATTGTAACCTTTAATATCAGCTGAAGGAAACAATTCGAGAAAAAATACCCAGTTTGCAAAAGAAAAAAAATATTTTTTATCAGGACAATGCACCGTGTCACAACAGCATTTCGACAATGGCTAAAATCCATGAATTAAAGTTCGAATTATTGGAGCATCCACTAAATTCACCAGATTTCGCATCTAGCTCCCAGACCGCTAGTTTCCAAACCCCAAAAAAAATTCATGCGTGGAAAGCAGTTTTCATCAAAAGGCCTTCCAGATTCTCACTTCAGCGATGGGAATCATAAATTGGAATCTCATTGCAACAAGTTTATTCAGGGTACAAAGGTCTGCCCTCATTGGTATCAGTGGGGCGCTGCGTACCACTCCTACTCCCCGTGGACATTGTAGGAAAAACTACCGCCGCACGAGTCGCAATCAGACTAAGGTGTTCGGGCCATAGGCTAGACTTAAGTTACGGACACTCTAGCATTCTTGAAAATTTTGAGTTCATCCCCATAGTGCTGGATCACTGTACACCCACGCTAGATCTGAGCGGACCTTTTTCTACTCACATTCTCTCAAGGGATGAGTGGGCGGGGTGTAACATTTGGCGGCAAGGCATGGCAAACATGTTCACGGATGGCTCGAAATTGGACGGAAGGGTTGGTGGGGGAGTATTCTGTAAGGAGCCTCCCATCAAACTTAAATTTAGGCTCCTGGACCACTGTGGTGTTTTCCAAGCGGGGGTATTCGCAATTAAGGAAGCGGTGAACTGGTTGCTTACTTCGGTAATTACCGTTAAGGAAGTAAATATTTACTCCGATAGCCAATCGGCAATTAGGGCCTTGGGCTCGCTGTTTGTGGGTTCGAGATTGGTCGGAGAATGTCTGGCTTCTCTCTCGATTGCATCCGAATACTTCGTCATCAGGCTCATTCGGGTTCCCGGTCACAGCGGCATACAGGGAAACTGCTGGGCTGATGAGCTGGCTAGACAGGGAACTTTGGAGATGGTTTCGTCGCGAAATGAGAAAATTGGGGTTCCCCTGAGAACCTGTGGTTTGCTCCTGGAAAGATGGGCCTCGAGTCAACTCAGCGAGCGCTGGGCTAGTGCGCAAACGTGCAATGTCGCGAGATTATTCCGGCCACGGGTAGATTGGGGACGCTCAAGGGAACTCCTAAGGCTAACAAAGCTCCAGCTCTCGAATTTGGTGGGCATCCTTACCGGACATTGTCCGTTAGGTGTTCATGCCGTGAGACTTGGGATTGCCTCAAGTCCGTTCTGCAGAAACTGTCTGGCAAAGACTTAGACATCTGGGCTCTCACTTTTTCGCTAAGCCTGCGGATATAGCCGGTGTAAATACCATAAATTTGGTGAAGTTCATCAGTAGCTTGTTGCGGCTAACTACGAACGCAAATCAGCCACCGTTGGCGTCGTCGTAAAATGTATGGTCATCATCGTCTCCAATCCCAAGGCTCCTTCTTCCTTCCCTTCACCTTTCTCCTCTCCTATGTATGGCACCACAATGGACGAAATTTTAATATTTGTCCAAGTGAGCCCTTAGTTAGGGCAGCCATTTAACCTAACCTAAAGTTTATTGATATTCAGGGAGACTATTCATCCGAAAAACTTATTGAACAATCTGGCGGCATGAGAAGACTAAAACGAAAGTAGCTGCGATGCAAAACCTTTAAAGTGGTTGAAAAAAATTGTATCTACGACAGTAGTGGATTCCGTTAGTTGAGGTTCGAATTAAACGAAATCACTTACATCGTTGAAGACTAGTGGCTACCCAGCTGAATGAATCGAAAATAGTAATGCACTGAATACTCAAAAGATACTGTAAATTCAAGTTTCATAAAAGATGAGGTGTCATCGATACACAAAAGAGAAAAAAGGAATTCATTGAGCAAAGCAACTGCTACGTAAGGATAAATATACTTAGACATACATATATGGTATATTAACATACAATGTGTGTATTTGATTTTTCATGTGTTTATGTATTGGTTCTTGTATAAGCAGGGCTTTAATTAGTACATTTCTGCTAAATACTTAATGAAATGTAAATATGATGTGTTGCTTGTGTCAAAATATTATATTAAGCGAAGAGCACAACTCGATTACCAAAGTGGTTACTTTAATATTGAACTACATACATATGCATGTGTTTACCTCAGCACACATTCTAGTTCATGAACTGGTATTAGTTGCCAGAACTACTTCGACCCCCAGTCAGGGGTGTATGTAAAACAAATATATTTTTCTACATATTGTGCACATATAACAGAAAAAAGGAAAACTTCTACAGTAAAAACTGTTTTGCAACCGCAAAAAACTGGCTGGTTGGCGTAGTTTTCTCCCTTGCAGTAGAGAAAACGGAAGCGGTTCTCATCGCGTGCCATTAAGAAACCAGAGAAAGAGGCTATTTAGTATAGGCAAACATGGATTTAAATCGTCACGTCAACTAAAATATCTGGGTGTTATAATTGACGACCGACTCAGTTTTTTTAAGCTGCATGAGAACTATTGATATCGAAAACTATGGGTTGGCAGCTGAGAATGGCAAACTGTGTTCACACTTCTGCTCAGTAAAGTTTGGCAATTCATCATGAATTGTTTAACGCAAGAACAAGGCTTTCAAATTGTGGGAACTTACTTTGAAAAAAAATAAGTTTCTTAGCGACGTTCATAGAACGAAGTGTTGAAGAAGGCACCGAAAGGCTGATTCGTCGTCGTTCTCAACTTCGAAAATTTTACGTAAGAATCCTGGCTTACGTGACTATAAGATACAGCTATAAAATTCCATGAAATTACAGGGACCGGCACTCGAAGTGTTACCAATTAAAAAGGCTATACATTTAGTTTGAAAA
This sequence comes from Anastrepha obliqua, assembly GCF_027943255.1. Taxonomy (NCBI): domain Eukaryota; kingdom Metazoa; phylum Arthropoda; class Insecta; order Diptera; family Tephritidae; genus Anastrepha; species Anastrepha obliqua. Next base: position 51,161,551 of record NC_072896.1, read on the forward strand.
TTACTTTTATTCAATTCAAACTAAACAATTTGTGAAAATAATATAAAATTAAGAATCAATTTACTTTTGCTCGATATGGCCACCTTTTGCCTTGACTATGGCTTTGAGACGAATCGCAACCTGACCACGGCTTCAAAGTAACCTTCAGAATATATATATATATATATATAATTGGCGCGTGCACCCTTTTTTTGGTGTTGGCCGAACTCCTCCTCTTTTTGTGGCGTGCGTCTTAATGTTGTTCCACAAATGGAGGGACCTGCAGTTTCAAGCCGACATCGAACGGCAGATATTTTTTATGAGGAGCTTTTCCAAGGCAGAAATACACTCGGAGGTTTGCCATTGCCTGCCGAGGGGCGACCGCTATTAGAAAAAAACTTTTTCTTCACTTTGATCTTTCAACGAGATCCGAACCTACGCTCTCTCTGAATTCCGAATGGTAGTCACGCACCAACTACGGCTACGGCGGCCGCGAATTCATTAAATATAGTTTATTTAATATAAAAGTTATGCAAAACCAAAATTCATTAATTGGTAAACTTTGCGCCACCTTGTAATATATATTAATACAAAAACCTTCGTAGCTTATTATATATTATCATTATAAGCAACGTCGCCTGAGTTGTATTTGTGGTTTGGAAATTTGCATAATTACATTGGAGACAAATTAATTAAATCTACTTAATGTGAAGTTCCTTACGCCTAATATAATTAAAATAGTTTGTAGGTATGTCGAGATGATTAGTTTTACAATCGCCTGTTGCTGCCTTCAACACGACCTCATTATTACATAATTGAATAATGTTGCGGTCGAAGTTCTCAATTCAATAATAAACTTTTAATTTCCGAGTTCTTAAGTTGCGCAGCTATGATTTGTGATTTTCTATTCCCCCCCGCCATTTTAAGTATAACGCGAGTGGCAGCCATGAAATGCCAACACATGGAAACATATAATTTTAAAAATCCAGCAGTAATCCATAAAGGATTCAGATTGTTTTGTTTGTATTTTATTTCAAAATATTTTCACCAACATAAGTAAAGGGAGAGAAGGGTGAAAATGTGGATGGCAGCACTTTTATAAACACCACTTAATCTCCATAATAATTTAATTGACTGTGATATGTTGGCATTTAGCGTTTTTGTAACTTTCGATTGAGATTTCTGCCTTCGTACACACACACACATACGTACACATATTTTTTGCCGCTAAGCCAAGTTTTATGCTCTTTGTAGGATGCACGATGCTTTGTTTTTACTGGCAGGCGATTGAAGCTCTGCGCCTTCACCAAAGCACTTTATCATTAATAATTTCTTTCAATAATCTCACTTTTCAGTTGCGGACTTACATTTGCGCCCGTAAATCAAATAAATCACTATGCCATAACATGGCTGGTTGAACACGACCATCAAGCTACAACTCAGCCAATACTCATGCATGCATATATATGTATTTTCATATACATACACACATACACATGTATATACTATGCATACAGTTTATGGCTAGTTAACTGGCCAAGAAATGTAAACCAGTAAGTGGAAATTGACCATGTTCGTGTGACAGTGGAATGGAAATGGTTGTGTCCAAACTGGCGAGTAGCCAATTTATTTCTGCCAATGCCGCTGGACGAGCATGCTTTGATTGCTTTGAATTGACTTGCATTGCGTGTATGAGTGTGTTCTTCTAGGGCTTCCCAAGGCAGGAGACGTCAATTATTAAGCTTCATAAATCGCTTCAACAGTTTCAATTACCCGTCGCCAGCTGCCAGCTGCTTGACTTTTTTGCATGACCATCTTGCCGTAGACTTGAGTAGGTTACTTGGAGAGTTTTTTACTTTTGTTTTGTTTTTGGTTTGACAACTTATTTAAGTAACTGCATGCATTATATATCAATTGCATTGTAACGGATTTCAGATATTCGAAGTATGTGAAAATTGATTATGACTTTCTTTCATTGATACGGAACGCAGGGTTGCTCTAAGTTTTCTTAGGTACATTTGAAGCAATTGCGGTTTCATACGCATACACTTGGCATACCATATACTCGCATGTTTAAGTACTCTCTTCTAATGGACACCTGTCTTAGGTGGACACCTCTCTTAACCCTGTTGCATCATTCTACGGAATAATCCGCGAACAAAAACTCTCTCTTATCACCAAGAACGGAATAATCCGGAATAAATTAATTTTTTTTTGTTAAAGTTTGCGCGAAATAAATAATTTGGTAATCCTCTAACATTCTTTTTCAATAGAACAAATAGTAAAAATCTTGCCTATGCAAGGTATTATGGACGCAAGGTATTTTGAGTACATCATGCATTTCAAGCGGTGATGCAATAGGGACATATACGGGCTCCTCCCATAAGCGGACACTTTTTTCAGTGCGTACCACAAATGCTCAACAATTTCTTAAGACTTTTTTCTCTTGAGTGGACAACCGTCCCATAACTAACTACTAATACATACTAAACATACTAATTTTTTTTACACTTTTCTCATAAGTGGACACCTCCCACAAGTTTTTCAGTCCCTTGGGTGTCTGATTAAGAAGTATATAAATACATTTTTAGAATTGTGTAGGCTATTTTCAAAGGCTCACTTCTCGACATAACTTTGAATTTGACAAATGGTTTGTGTTCAGTACATAGATTTTGACATTCCACCAAAAATATTTTTACGCCCATCACCTTCGTCGTACATTCTTTACATTGTTCCTGATCCTCTATTTCAACAATTTCGTAAATATGCAACATTTCTGGATTTAGAATAGAGAAAATTTAGAAACCAATTTTGGTGGTGTGCGTTTTGATGTTGTTCCATAAATGGAGATGCCTACCCCTTCCGAACGGCAGATGGTATTTCATGAGAAGCCTTTTCATGGCAGAAATAAACTAATAGGTTTGCCACTGCCTGGGGAGGCGGCCTGATATTAGCAAAAAATCATTCTCTCAGCTTCGTGAGCTGCCATGGTACCTAAACCCTGACAGTTGGTGGTTGGGCTTGCATACATCTATGAAAGGCTGGGCTGAACCTTCGGTGTTCGTAGGAGTACCATCGGGACTACCCATGCTGGAGTGGCCAGCATAGAGATGTCAAACTGATATGAGTACATGATTGGATGGGATGGTCACTAAGCATGGCACCCCCCAATACGGGATAGAAGGACTTGGACTTGTTTGCAATCGGGCGTAACATACGTCATTTTAGCGTTGCACTTCAATGATATCTGCCCAACTCAGAGTGTAACTGTGGGCTTACTGTGTTACTGGGGGCTATAGACCTTATGCGGTGGATATTCTTTCCTCAGCACCCCTGGGATTCTATTTAGGATTAAACAAGTATAGGAAAAACAATAAAGCAGGCAGGTCCACTGGCTAGTGGAGCTACACCTCCTGTATCACCAGGTACTAACTCTTAAGAGGAGAGCAGAAACTACGGCCCGTATTGTAACAGACTAACGGATGAAAAGCGCAAGGCAACTGGGCTTCAGTGATGCTTCAAAAGTCCATGGGACTATCCCAAAGTTAAGCACGAGTATTGGACTGTGCAAACTCCCAGCAAAAACGACACTTGGACAAACATATTTCATCAGAAGAGAAAATGAAATTCAATAAAATGGGATAAATACTAAAATTTATTGCAGAAGTTGGGCTCCGAGGAACACTCTGAATCTATGAAGGAGACATATTAGATCTTTTAGGCCACAGTGCTGAATTCGCTCATAATAATAATAATACTAATTAGCTTTTTGGTAAAATTCGCCCTTCTTCTATATTTCAGTAACGCTCCCATGTAGCTTCCGTGCCCTATCGTAAAGCGGTCCTGAATTGAAGACTGAGAAAATGTTTCAACAAAATAGATATCGGTTTTTCTTCTCGGTCTCCTCTTCTTATGGGCACTCCTCCCTGTGGAAGCTAAACAATTTCAGTAGACTGCAGACAAAACCATGAAAAAATTAAATAAAAAATCCAAACTTGCCATCGGCAATTATCAGTAGTAAACCCACCTGCAGTCTTGCCAAATGTCAAATGTCAAACTTTTCTCATCTGCAAACCATCTGGAATGGATCCATATGATCGCCACGATAGATGAAGAAGACTCTAGCGCTTGTTGTTTTAAACCTTTTTAAGCATATCAATTTGAGCCATCTTTCTTCTTGGTTAAACAGATATTTCACTTTTTTGTCTTTAAGACTAAGTCTTTTTTATTGGAAATTCTTGTGCAGCACAGGGCTTCAAGCTCATTGCCCAAAGCCACTATTCAGCCATTTTTCCTGACATACATTTGTCAAAGCAGAAGCTGTTTGCTGATGCACTCTATGCAGAGTTTAGCGGACTTTTTAGTCTTCTGTGTGTTTGTCCGGCATTAACAAAAACGCGCTCGAAATGCCTGGGAGCCCCACAGCTTGAGGGCCTGGAGGATATCTCAAAATAGATTATCCTGCGCTGCTTAGTTTTTCTAAAAGCGTTGACATCCTACGTGAAGTCTACTTTAGGTCTTAATAAAGGTCAGTCTCCATCTGGTATCGCTGGGGACCAAATGGTCTATGCGTGGCTTAATGCCAGCCGGGTTAACCTAACTTAACCAGGGTCTACAAGAATAAAATCCGGATTGGGAAAATAGATGGTGCGCTAATGTTCGAGATTTAAATAAATATGTATAAATAATAAATTAAAAAAGCTAAGTCAGCAACTTTTGAGTTCAATCGTTATTGCGATTATTAATTATGAATACCATATTCTTTTATGCGCCTACCCCGTGGCGGACTATGCGAAGTTTTTGAGTACGTTTCTGATATGAAAAAGTTTCTCATACAAATTTATAGATCCTAAAAAACATCAAAGAAAGCAACTGAGCTCGGTTGTGCTTTATTAAAACTGCTTATATTTGTACCAAATCAAAAGCATTCGCGCAAACTGCTTTATTTAAAACTGTCAAGATGTGAAAGCAGTTGATACAAAACTCCATTAATAATACCCTGGGGCAGCCAAAAAATTCAAAATCGTGGTGTAGTAATTACAAAAGATATTAATAGTGTACTTTTGTCCAATTATCTTTAACGTTGTCTGAGAATATCTCTACTGAAATTTTCTAGGGAATATTTTTGTGAAATGTTTTAACCCGCAAACATAATATTTTCCAGATTTTTAAAAACAGGGGTCGAAATGGCCACCATGAATAAGAATTGTTGGGTTAAAATGTTACACAAAAATGTGCTCCAAGTATGTTTATAAATACTTACTGAAATCAAAATCACTCAGATCGATTTGGGACTAAATATGGAAAATTTCAATGCAGTAAAAAAAAATTCGACGCTTAGGAACAACAGATTTTGGTGCAATAGTAACTATATGCTCTTCCTCATTTTTAATTGCTATATCGCATACTTGTGTTTTTTTTTTCGTTTCACTTTGTCGCACAGTGTAGCTGAATTTCACACTCAGTAAAGCAGGTCTTGCTTACAATCAAGGATGACAGATTACATGTTTTGGCCATTAGCTATGGTGAAAAACAAAATTGTGCGAACAACTTCGGCTGCCTCGTCACAGGGCCTCGTTCGCTTCACACTCGTCTAATCAGTCATTGTTCAGACGGCAACGAGGTAACATGGACGGATCCTGCCTTGTTTTTTTCGTGTATCTCCAACACAAGCTCAGTTTTTATTTAAACACATCTCCGGTTACGTCAGCCAATCACCTGATTCTTTCAAATTCGCTGAGAGCCGGTTTGCGGTCTGATATTGGCCACACCTTTTTTTACTTATTTCACCATGCTTAAAATTTCCTTGCATATACTTACAAATATGCAATTCACCATAGCATATTCCGGATTTTGCCCAAATATATCATTCGTCTAGCATATGTTTGCATCTCTCAACCGAATTAGGAATTTAATATTGTAGTAAACCTCTTCACAATGTCCGCCCCCCTCAAAAGTCAATATTTTGAGATAAATAGCCGCATATTACAGATGCGCGCTAACAAGCCGTCTGACATATTAAGGTCCATAAATAATCGTGTGACAAGAGGGTATCCACTAACATACCCACATTTACTCCTCTCTATCCTCTCTGTGCATTTCTGCATTGACATTTATCAAAAATTACAAAACGCTTTTAAATTCCAATCTACTTCTCCACTGCCCATCCTGCATTGATCTACTGCGCTCTCATCAATTTACACTACCCCTTCAGAGTGATTTGTTGTTATTGATGCAATCGTACGGCAGCGATTTGACATATGAGCTTACAACACCAAATGTCAAGCTGTGACTTTATCTAGCGCAAAATTTGACACTTTCTCTGTTCAGCATGCACACATACATAGGCAACGTTGTTTTATTTATAACTAGTTTTAGTGTAAAAAAATTCTCTATATGCTTTGTTGATAATAAGCGTGAAAATGCTAACACATACATATGAATATATATATGTAAACTACATTTATTAGGCGGTAAATCGCTTATAATTTATTGTGAAACAATTCAATTGAGGTAGTATTCATATTTATTCCGCAACGATTCATTGCCATTCTGACATGGAAGTGTTGCATTTTCATTTGCATTCGATTTCAACTTTTCACTCCAATTCATTACCAACAACAAGTCGCAATCAATGATTCATTTGAGAATTGTTTGTTACATTTTATTGCACTTTTTGTTGTTGCTACATACATATATATATATGTAGATACACTAGTAATTGTTGGCTGTTATTACACCTCCCCATACACTAATCATGTTAAGTAATTGATGTATCTAACATTTTGCTGCTGGCATCGTTTTGCCATAAATTAAATGAGAGCGCGCAAGTGGGCCGAAAAGATGATGTGCAGTTGTGTGTAATGTTTATGTGAATGTGCATGCGAGTGCAGTAGAGTTGTTGGTAATGCGAGTACGAGTATCCTTCAAGCCTGAACTAGTGCAACAGATTTCTGAATCGGCACAGTATTACTACTTACTTAGATCTACTGCAGTACTGTTAGGACTATTCCAGTACTATTATTACACACCGCGTACTCAAAAATAAAACTTGTGTTATAGAGATCAAAGTGGATAGACTATAAAATTAGAAAGTGGGGCTTTAAAATATCAGGTCGACGCGGATTTTATGCTGAGTACCTAGAAAAAGTGAGTACTTTTCGGATCACGTAGCCAGCAGTCTAAAATTTCCAAAACAAAATCGGAAGATTTACAGATAGGGTAAATTAAATCTTTGGAACAATAAATACGAAGAAATACGAAGTTCTTTAACTTTTTATTTCAAAACTCTTCAACAGATCGTCTTTCAATAGTTAATACAAGCAATAAAGTAAGATACAAAGGAGTGCTAATGGAATTGAACAATTTTAACTAATTTTTAAATTGAACTAAATTTGAACTCTTAGACCCGTTTTGGGTGTTTGTCCAAACTTCTCCTCCTACTTGTGGTATACGTCTCGATGCTTTCCACAAATGGAGAGACCCATAGTTTTACACAGTTTCTGAATGGCAGATGGCTTTTTATGAGGCGCCTTTTCATGGCCGAAATATACTCGGTAGTTTTTGCGATTGTCTGCCGAGGATAGATCGCTATTAGAAAAAACTTTTTCTATCATTTGGAATTTCATACACGAAGACTTGAATTTGTGCACCTCTAAATTGTAGTCACGCACATACCCGCTTCGCTACGGCGGTACAGTAATTATAGTACGAAAGAGGAAGTGTGGTGAAATGGGATCACCTGCTGCCTTATCCGGATTTTTTACTACAGCGTATTGAAGTTCTACTAATGTGTTCCCAAGCTGATCTAAGTTAGTTTAGTTTCTAATTCAGTTCCGATAAAATTCTGGCAGGACGAGGATTCCACACAAAAGGGGCAAATGTGGAAAAATTCAGTCAAGGAATTGGATACAAAGAGCGATTAAGTTCAGCAAATCCGGAAGCGTCATCAAAAAAATGTGTACATGAAAGCTAAAAGAAAATTGGAAAGCTCGTAGAAGAGTCCTTGGATGTCTGACTGAGGAAAAAACTAACAATGAATTCTTGCCTTCCATATGATATTCTTTAGGAAAATCTTAGCTCCGAAAAAAAATTTGCTAGGCAGCTTTTCCAAAAAGCGTAGATCGAAATGACGCATAAAAGCCAAGAGGTGAGGAAATATTCAATTTAGGGAGAGACATATCCCTACTCTCCCCAGAATTGTAAATGCCAAGATGAACTTTGATTTTTTAAACCAAACCAATTCGACGCTTTCTTCTTATGTAGTTCTAAAATTTTCCAAATAACTGCATATATCAATTGTCTGCTCTGAAAGGTTACGGCAGTTCCAGTGTCCAAAATAGCGTTTACTTAGTCTTTGCTTGAGCTCATGGCTGACATTAATGGTGTGTTTGTGGTGCTTCGCTTTGTCCAATAAAGACTTCAAAAACTCCCAATGCGGGAGGAACTTTGTGCGTTACCAGGAGATGGTTTGTTTTGTCCTCTTTCGTCGTTAGACCAACCTTTATTGCCTTTCTAAGCCGGGAAAAGGATACATTTATGGCCCCACTGAAGGGGGTATCGTTGTCGATACCGTATGTGCCTGTATTTGGTGACGCAGCTGCTTGAAATTAACATCAAGTAAAAAAAATTATTGGAGGTTGAATTAGTTTTAAAGGTGACACACAGATGGCGCTATTTATCACTTTATCGCGTTGGCAATACTGAATATATATTCATGACAAAGCCTCATCCCTAGGCTTTGTTTATCAGTATCTGTCATTTCCCTGAAGTATAAACAACGTAGTGTTTTCGTGCTCCGAGTATGTCAACTTTCGTGCCGTCGAAACGCAATTTGCGGGAAGCTTTGCTTTTCTGCTTCAATTTGAAAAAAAAAAAATACAGCCCAAGCCCGTGAATTGCTGCAGGAGGCCTACCCAGACCATACTCCGTCGATTTCAACATGTGAGTACTGGTTTCGACGATTCAAAAGTGGTGATTTTCACATCGAAGACAAGGAGCGTCTTGGCCAGCCCAAAAAGTTCGAGGACGCGGAATTGGGGGAATTGGTAAACGAGGACTCGTGCCAAACCCAAGAAGAGCTTGCTGAATCATTGGGCGTTGATAAATCAACCGTTTGCAAGCGTCTAAAAGCGATGGGAATGATCCAAAAGCAAGGACATTGGGTCCCGTACGAGTTGAAGCTGCGCGACGTCGAACGGCGATTTTTTACGTGCGAATTGCTGATCGAGCGACAAAATCGGAAGGGTTTTTTGCATCGGGTGGTGACTGGCGACGAAAAATGGATCCACTACGATAACCCAAAACGCAAAAAATCATGGGGTTTGCCCGGCCACGCATCAACGTCGACGGCCAAGCAGAATATTCACGGCAAGAAAATCATGCTCTGCATTTGGTGGGATCAGGTCGGCGTCGTATATTTTGAGCTGCTCCAACCGGGCGAAACAATCACGGGGGATCGTTACCGACTGCAATTGATGCGTTTAAGCCGGGCATTGAAAGAAAAACGGCCGGAAACGGTAAAAAGGCACGACAAGGTGATTTTGCAACATGACAACGCTCGGCCGCATGTTGCTCAACCTGTCAAAAAATACCTTGGAACGCTTGGCTGGGAAGTGTTACCCCACCCGCCGTATAGTCCAGACATAGCTCCCTCCGATTATCATTTGTTCCGGCATATGAGTCTCGATTTGGCGGACCAGCGGTTCTCCTCGTACGAGGCTACCAAAATATGGGTTGAGTCATGGATAGCCAAGCAGCGGCCAGAATTTTGGAGAAACGGCATCCGGAAATTGCCCGAAAGATGGGCGAAAGTTGTAGCTAGCGTCGGCCAATGCTTCGAATAAAATATTTTGTACCGTTTTTTCACAATAAAGCCCCAAATCTTCGAAAAAAACCTTTAAAACTAGTTCAACCTCCTAAAAGTCTGAGGAAAGCTCATTTCTAAGTTTGGAGGACCGGATTGCTTTGCTCAACGTCACTCTGCGTAACCATGAAAGTTTCGTAAGAACATGAAGCTTTTGTCTACCGATGCCTCGGTAAGTTGTATGAGATATAAAAGAAAGTGAGTAGGGAATAAAGATCTAATGCCTCCGCTGGCTAAGTCAAGACGTGCGGTTGGGCGCAAGCGATACAGCATAGGTGGGAGAGGAAACCCCATGTGCAAGAATATATAGCACCGCTTGGAGTTTCACATGGTCATTAGTTATCTTGTACATAAGAGTGCTGAAGCGTGAGGTCCTTTCCTGAATATTAGTTGCTGCGGTTTCATTGTCCTCTTAAGGCTACGAAATTAACAGAAAAGGACTGCTTTTAAGAATGAGGAGAGAGAAGCAACGCTAGCTAATACGATTCTAAAACCATAAGAAGTGCAGCAATTCAGTACCAGCGCATTTTCCTACAGGGTATATGCATATTTATCACATATGTATATATGTGCCGCTGGGCATTTGGGAATTGTTATTGTAGCGCTTCGTACTATTTGACAACTCCCTCTTTCTCTCCCTCCACTATCTGCCTTTCTGCCTGTTGCATATTTCATTAAAATCGTTTTGTCGTTAGTTGCTGGACTGAATTAATTCTTTTCATTCAATACATCCCAATTTTAATGGCATAACTCTCGCCTCTGTACGAGGCGCGGGATGGCCTAGCATTTTAGCTTTGTCAGGTGTTATTGACGATATGCCGTCAAAGCGCATTCCCCATTCAAGCATTAAGCGGATTCCCATTTTTAATGACCAACTAAAAAAGTGCAATTTTTTTCTAGATTTGCTTTTTTATACTAAATTAAGTTCATGTGCTTTTACGGTATGAATCTTTGAGCAGGAAATTAAAAAACACAAATCATTTATAAGGCTTAGCTGCCTTTTTGGCAATATTCATTCTTTTTAAGAACACAAAAAAGGCCAAAAGGGATTATAAATTAATATTTAATTCTGCTGGGTATTAAAACGAGTACAATTTTTTCTTGAATAAATTAAATTGAATATAAAATACACCATAGGTCAGTTCATTGAAAGTATTTTATTAAGCTAGGTAATTCGCTTATGGACGAATAGTTGTGGTCATTTATATTATAATGTTTGGATTTACGAGTGTACTATAATTGCTGATTATGTAAAATGCAATTGCAGATGAAAAATTTATGATGAAGCAATTCAAGTGCAAATGAAAAATGGGATTAACTACCAATCTGCGCTCCACACTTTTGGGGTGTGTGCTTGTCTGATGCTCCTATTAGGTTGGTGATAAGAGATGAATCTTTCTCACAATACAAAAAACAATGGGAATAACATAATTCTGCATCATTGTAGAGTTATGAGAGTTCACGTGCTGAGAGTTTAGGTAATAAAGCAACGCTGGAAGAGCTAAACCTATGAGCCAGGACAACAGACAGTATTAATCTTCAACAAACCTGGTAATACTGAGTAGAGTTACATCAAAATTTCATGTATCAGAATCATTTTGTAGGCTTACCAAAGCCCACATAAAAGAAGTCACAAAGATTGGAAAGATACGGAAATCATACGACATTGGATGGAGGGACTCTCAGACAGCACAGAGGCAGGAAAAATAGTGTATCCTTGCTTCTAGAAAAGCATCAAGTAGGCTCCTAAACCTGGACTGAATTGGGAGAACTGACGAGCTCGCACTGGAAAAAATACAGAACATGCATTGCCTTAGTTGGGTTAGGTTAGATAAAGTGGCTGTTTTACGAAGCACCTAGGCCAAATAGATGCCCCTTGTGTTACCTTCCTCCACTTAATCCTCTTTAAACCTTCATATGGACTGTATAAATCTGGGTTTTCTAGCTAATTTTACATATGCAATCTTCGCGATGCTATCCAGAAAAGCAATTCCGAGCGAATTCAAACTTCTTCTATACAAAGCCATGCACCCGCATAGCAGTTCAATGTCTCTTCCTCTCCTGCATCCTGACAGTCTCGGCAAAAGTCAAAATATGATGTTCCTATTCTACTGGCATGTCTTCCTATAAAGCAGTGCCCATATAGGATTCCCACTAATATTCTTAAGACTTTCCTACTAAATTGAAGTTGTCTTCGTTAGCGTCTCTGCAAACTGATATTAGGAGAAACAAGCATCTGCCGTTTTTATTCGCACACATATTCTGCGAATATACAGCTTCCTCAAGATGAAGTTTCTTACACTTAGATTCTGGGACTTAAAATCTATAGGTGGTATGAAACAAAGGGCTCCAACTATAGGCTCACAGGCAAGCGCACTTCATATACCACATTAGGTGTGGCCGTTTGATAGTTGTTCGGTTGGTTTAAGGGTGACCCCGCATCGGAGTGCCACATAGACCGCAAGTTGGGTCCGTTGTGTTGCCCTAGAGCTCATTATGTTATATGATTTCCCCACCTAACCGAGATTTTTATTGTAGATTTTGGTCAAAGATATTAATTCGTTTCGAGAATTTGATGAGAGATTCGATTTTCAGGTTCGAAAGTACTGAAAGATTGTGAATTGTTGGAGAGCTTAGAAGAGCGAGTCGACTTCTGGCTAGACCGGGACAACTGCACAGCAAATGTCTGCTCGATACTTCCTCATCTTCGTCCTCGCAGTATCTGCACAGGTCGTTTTGAGGAACCCCGAGCCGACGTGCGTGAGTGCCCAAAAGGCAGTGGCCGGTGATAAGAGATATTATATGCCTTAGTTCGTGTTTCGAAAGACTTATAAGGGTTTTTGTCTGTTTCAGATTGTAGGATGGCTTGATTTGTCTGGTCGTAACGCAAGTAGTTTCCACTCGCCACCTCCGATCAGCAATGCTGTGAAATTCTCGATCAATGAGCAATTTACATGTTGAGAGCGGAATGTGGATTGTGGGTAAGTTACTACTATATATACTTGCCGTCTTGTTTTGATACATCCCAATAATAATAATAATACTGAGAAGAGATTTATCGAGCGGCGAATTCCCAATGCCCGAAACACGTCACAGTTAACAGGCATAATTTTGAGGTTTTAAGATACTTCATTTACCTAGGAACCAGCATTAACACCGACAACAATGCCAGTCTTGGAAGCCAACAAGTGCTACTTTGGATTAAGTAGGCAATTGGGTAGTAAAGTCCACTCTCGACGAACGAAACTAACATTATATAAGGCTATCCGACGAGGCGTCCCTTGGAGTGTTTGAGAGAAAGATTCTGCGGAAGATTTTTGGACTTTTGCACGTTGGTGACAGCGAATATCGCAGGCGATGGAACGGTGAGTTGTATGAGCTTTATAATGACAAGACATAGTGCAGCGAAACAAGATCCAGCGGCTACGTTGGTTAGGCCATGTGTCCGAATGGATACAAACGCTCCGGCTTTGAAAGCGAGGAAGAGGAAGGCCGCCTCTGAGTTGGAAAGATCAGGTGGAGAAGGGCTTGACTTCACTTGATGTGTCCAACTGGCACCGGTTAGCACGAGAAAGAAAGGATTGGCGCGCTTTAGTAAACCCAGCCAAAATCGCGTAAGCCAATTAAGAAGAGGAAGACTGTAAATGGGAGTTAGGTTATGTGCGGTCTATCAAACAGACATGGAAGCAAGTTTATTAGTAGAACACCATAGATACAGTCGTCATGTGTGGCAACTGATGAACAACCTCGGGCGTCTGTGTATTCTGAGTGCGAATTCAATAATTTAGAGAAGAAGATGCAACAAATGGTGGCTTGTCTTTCGGAGGAAGCTCTTTGAGCTAAAGTAATTTTTAGCCAGTTTATTTGTGTACAACATGTATATATATATATATATATATATACATATATATGTTATGCATGTACATACAAGTATATATGAAGGTATGTATGTATTGTGCAACATATTACTTTGCGTCTAAACAGCCTGCGGCGTTGAGTTATATTGCAACTTCTATGCAAATGCATTAGTTTGGCAGCTGTTGCTGCACACAACAGAAAGCACACACATACATACATATGTATATGTACATAATTGAGTTCTGCCACATGGCTCAATTGCCTTCGAAGGAAAGCGTAGTGACGGAGAGCATCTTAGTGTAGAAGTTCAAAGGAACTCGATGACATAGCTGCCGGCGTGCTGCAGCAAACAAGAACAAAAAAAAAATGATAACAAGCAGCAAAGCTGCAAAATTAGAAAAAAAGGCGGCGACAACTTAGTACATTTTTTATATGGGAAACCGGCAATGGAGCCACAACATTACATTGATGGCATGCATAGTCTTGTAGAACTCAATATCAGTGGTGTGACAGCTGCAACAGAACATTTGTAGCGCCGGTACGTACACACATACATACATATGTTGCATGACAGTCGTGTGGCAGCAATAATAATGCCACAATGTATTACAATGTTATGTCTGCTGAAAAAGTTTGTTATGCTTAAACTCTTTTGGTGTGGGTGTCGCAATAATCTGCTTGTAAAATTTCCAATAAACTGCAATTACATAAATTCCAGACGACAAAGACGGCGATGTTGGAAGTGTAAGAACTACACGCAGGCTGAAAGTGACTGAACTATGAATGTACAATAAGCGGCAGAAGAAAAAATAAACTTTTACTTTTTTCGAATTGCTTTTCCTTGCTGAGTATTCCTGTAACGAAGGCGCTATAAATTATCATCGATTCCAATTTGGTTTATTGCCGCTAGCTGCAGTACTATTTTATATTTGTCTTTCTCAATATTTGCTTTCCTCAACGGCCTTCATTTCAGTTACATGTGTATGTGTGTATGTATGCATGCACATATTAGGGTGATCGATCTGGACCTTTTTAACTGCGTGAAGAAAAGGTGAGTTTTGAAAACTTGTTTCTTTTTTCCACTAGTCAAAATGCGTAGTGTAATAGAAAAAATAATAAGATATTTATGGCAGAATTTAGGGTCATATAACACATACACATTTCACACAAAAAAGAGTCAAAAATACCCATATTATATAAACAATGAGCTGAAAAGTCATGGGCCTAACACATAGACGGCTCTACCTTTATTGCATTCACTTCCTTTTTAGTTAGTTCTCACCCTAAAAGGACAGCTGTTAAGATGTCATGATATTTTATTCATTAGTTTGTGAGTTATTGTGCTAAGGCTGACGCTACTTTTGTTATTTTCAACCAATGGATTAAAAAGAATTTCGTGTTTTAATTTTACACTGCTTCTTGATAGGAAAGAATACGTTCAGCAATGGCTTGGAAAGTATTATGGGGTCTCTGCTCCATCAGAACAACCATTAAATGATGGTTTGCTGACTTCAAACGTAGTCATAGAGACTTGGAAAGTATTATGGGGTCTCTGCTCCATCAGAACAACCATTAAATGATGGTTTGCTGACTTCAAACGTAGTCATAGAGACACCTATGATGCACCGCGCAGTGGACGTTCAAATGAACAGGTAACAGCAGAAAACATCAAACAAATCTACAAAATCGTATTGAATGATTGAAATCTGAAGTGACATCATAAAGATATCAAAAGAACGTGTTGGCTTTATATTGCATGAGCATTTGAGGTGTTCAAAGTGGGTGCCGCGTTTTCTCACTGTTTTGTTTCATCAACACAACGCACCGAGTCCCAAGTCAATCAAAACAATGGAAAAACAACTTGAATTGAACTTTAAATTGGTCCAACATCCACCGGACTCCCCAGATTTGGCTCCCAGCGACTACTGGCTGCTCGTGGACCTAAAAAACATTACTCGCTGTTAAGAAATTTTGCTCGAATGAAAAGGTTATCGCTGAAACTGAGACCTTTGTTTGAGATAAAAGATAAATCGCTCTAAAAAGTGGCATAGAAAATTTAGAATAATTTGCGTTGTTCTTGAAGGAAATTCCGTTGATGAATAAAGCTAATTTTGAACAAAAAAAAAACGTGTTTTCTTTATTAGGTGCGAGACTTTTCAACCCATGTATTATATAATTTATAGAACCACCTGGACTACCAATAGTTTTTGCTCCTTTAAATCTCTTAGGCTTGACGATGCAATGCCTGTTCTGCTTCCGAAAACAAAAACCTTTGTGATTTCTGTTCTGGAAGTAATCTACATGCCGTGTATCGCTCTTAGGTACGTCCCTGCCAACTGGAAGAAAATGTAGATCGTTTTCATATCCATAGCATGGAGTAGTTAAGGAAGTAGCATACGACGATGACCTAATGGTCCTGATGGTATCGGGACTATTCCCTTCAGTAATGGGAAAGGTCGTTGGCTGAACTCCTTTCTTGGGATGCCAGTTGCGACCTCAGGGTTAACTTTGATAAAACTATTTACCAGAAAATATAAGCCTCCACAATTTAGACTTCCTAGTACAAATATACATGTTCTACCGCTTTCAGAGGAAGTTAAGTATCTAGTGGTGATACTTGACTCCAATCTCCATTGGAAGCTATACATTGAAACTCGGGTAAAGAAGGCCAGCCAAGCTTTCTACTCCTGCAAAACCATGTTAAGCCACAGGCCGATTTTTGGATGTACAATATAGTAGTGGTTCTGCCTATTTTAACGTCCGGATGCCTGGTTTGGTGGAAAGCTCTTCGGAAGAGCTATAATATCACTAAAGTGTGGATAGTGCAAAGGATTC
Source organism: Anastrepha obliqua (assembly GCF_027943255.1). Classification (NCBI taxonomy): domain Eukaryota; kingdom Metazoa; phylum Arthropoda; class Insecta; order Diptera; family Tephritidae; genus Anastrepha; species Anastrepha obliqua. Next base: position 51,178,088 of record NC_072896.1, read on the forward strand.
CTTGTATAGGCATTACCGGAGCATATAGAGCTTGTCCCAGTGCAGCCTTACTATCGTTCTGCACTTACGTTACGCACATCGACTTTCACGCTATTTCTATTGCTGCTCAAAATGCAATCAGGTTGAAGGAGGTTGTCCTCTGGAGGCAATCTTTCCATGCAAGCAGGACTGGAACGAAAGGAAAAATTGTACCGAGGCTATTACTTCTTTCTTCACTGACAACGCCAAGATAGAATCGGGAGTCAAAACCTTGGTTTTCTCCGAATCAGTAAATTTATCTATTTCCCTGTGCTTTTCAGGCAGAAGTCTTTGCGATCCTGCAGGTATGCCGAATGCTTAGGGAACGCAAGAGCGAGGGAGATAACAAAATTTTTTCCTATAATCAATCTGCGATTAAGGCTCTAACCACGCCATGGTGCAGATCCTGACTGGTCAACACCTGTAAGGAGGAGATCAAATCTCTTGCGTGTGCAGGTAACACTTCTCTAATCTGGGTTCAGGACATAGGAACATAGAGGAGAATGAAAATTCTGGTGAGCTTGCTAGGAACGGGTCGAGTGAATTGGCCTCAGAGGTCTTCGATCCGGTCATTCGCATACACTTGACTGTTGCTAAAGGGGAATCGCACAACTTATTTTTCAGAAAAGCATATATCAGATGGAGCTTTATTTCTTCGTGTGCTATTTCGAAAACGCTATGGCCCCAGTACAATACACGCAGGGAGACTCCACGCCATTCAATTTCCACACACATAGCTGTACTTGGCGGTCATTGGACGATCGTGACTCATGCAGAAAAGCTGGGTCTACCACTTAATCTCCATTGCAGAATCACTGGGGACTTTTTCGAGAAGGAAACTATGGAACACTTTCTCTATAAATGTGCAGGTTTGGAACCAGACGATTAAGATCACTGGGTGCTCCTTTCTTCAACAGCCTGTGGCAGTGTTCCAGTCTAAATCCTAACAACCTTCTTCGTTACATCAACAGCTCTGGTTGGCTGCAGTTATCGGCCCGTTTGAGGTCTCATAATGATATCAAAATGGCGCTTTAGTGCTACTTGGGGAGTGCCAGTCTTTTTTTTTTTGTTTTTGGTTAATGAGGTAGGATTCACTATGCTTTCGCACTTACAGCGGCCGTCGAATGGTATAGCCACCAAAGCAATCCGTCCTCCTATTATTTTTATCAAAGGAGGTCAGGAAGAGGAAAAGCATTTGACGAAGTTTTTTACCAATAGAAACGTGGAGTTTTTTAGTGATATTTTAAGTATGGGATATACGATACTGGAACGACTCGGACTCATATCCGGTTAAGGACTGTTACTTCAGCAACACTGTCCCAAAGTAAATATGGGCAGTGTTTTACAATAACAAGAAATTCTCAACGGCGAAGTTACGAAATTACCTTCGAGATGGACAAAACTGATCGAACAAAACGGCGCGTCTTTTGAATCTGAGTCCAGTAACCCTAACTATGTAAATTTCATTATCGAAATAACCGAAAAAGTGGTCAAAGAATTTTAATTGACTTCACACAATTGCTCTGTGTGAATACCGCTTATGAGTACACGAAAAGTAAGCAGAGCTCTCTAGCCGATATTCCTACAATACCGTCTGGCAGTAAATATGTACTTTACACGCACAAGGAAGTGGACGTATGTTCGACATAATTCTGAATATAAAATTTTTCAGAATTTTAAATTACTTAAAAATATCAGTTACGAAACAGGATTCGAAAAATTATTATAAAAATCGCATACGGGTATCAAATGAAGAAAATTTAAGAATGTTTTTAGCCACAATCATCACATTTAAAATATGTGAAAAAGTTATTTTGTATTTTTCATCGTTCAATATTCCACATAAGAATTAAATAATCGATCACCCTAATGTTACTGCATTCGTCCGATTTACTAACGTCGCACTCGTACGCAGCTGCATTCAAAGGACAAAGATCACTACGCAAAGACAACTGAGCCAAGTCTAATGTAATTGAAATTTGAAATTGTTCGACTGCAGCAAATGTTCCCATGTTTGGTTTGTGAGACATCAGCCATTGCTGTGTTTGCAACAACATTTATTGTTTTGTGGTTACATTGAAGTTTGAATTGTCTTTTGTTGTGTTGAGACATTCGCATCTCGTTTGCTTGTTTTGAACTTTTCCAAGTGAATTGCTTTTTGTTTGCTTTTATTGTTATGCATATGAAATGAAACGTAGCCTTGAAGTTTCGTCGACTGTTGTGTTCCTTTTTTGAAATCTTTTAAAAACTTTCTTTTGTGGTGGAAATAGAGCGGAGCGTTTAGAAAGATTTTTATCTAAAGAATTTTATCTAAAAAATGGCAATCGGAAGTTATAAAATCCTTTCGAAACCTCACCAAATGTGAGTAAAACATGTTTTTGAGCTTTTTAATGGTTGCATGATATTTCAAAAATATTTTGTTAAAATTTCATGTTGATGGGACCAAATCGATGAAGTTATGAGTATTTGAGCATCTGTTGCTCCAGACCAAGTTTCTATATTTGCTCGACATTAAGGCGTCGGTCTGAGACTGGCTATTTTTGAAGTTTTACTGGACCAATCGCTTTGAAATGTTGCACAGCACTGTACCCCACAATTCACCAGGTATCTGTTTTTCTTGTTTTTTTAAATAATTATTAGCCGCATTTTTTTTAGCGAAAATAGGGTTTTTGGCTTCCAAGTGCTACGAAAAATTAAAAAAATCGACAGAAAACATCCACCAAGGCATCTAGAAACATATCATTTAACAAGTGCATTTCAATTTTAAATATTTAGGAATAAAAATTTAGAAAAATATTGCTCAAATGTTGTACTATTAAATGTATGAATGAACTAACACTGTCACTACCGCCAAAGTAAAATCCTTTAAAAAATGCATTTTTTCGTGGAATTAATCTTACGCCCTCTTTTTAGTATTGACAGCTTAATTATCGAATCAATATCGCTCGAAGTATTGAACGCTAGTTGATATGACACCTTCGATGGAAGAAATCAATCAAATCATATCCAAAAGAGGGTTCCAGAAAGTAAACATTAAAATACTTTCGGACAGCCAATCGGTTCTCAATAGAGTGTAACAATGCACTCAACAAACTGGCCTCTCATAATCAGAACTCATTCATTTGGGTATCATGACATGAGGGATACGAAGGAAACGAGAAGGCAGACTTTTATGCCAAAAAAAGGAAGAAGGGATATTTATTGGGCCAGCCCCATTTTTCGGCTTTAACAAAAGTAATATAGAGCAGGAAACCAAAAAATGGATCCAAACTAAAATCAGGGAACACTGGAGCGGCACAAGCGGACTTAATCCCTCCAAAAAGTGTTTGAACTTCAATGCCAACAGAGCAAAAAGGGCCTCAGATTACTCTGCGGAGCACTTACAGGTCACTTTGCCTGTAATAAACACTTTAATATTATAAGGTTATCTACTACAAGATTATGCAGATTCTGCTGTGATGAAGAGGAGTCCATGGAACACTTAATCACCAACTGTGGGGCATTAGGATACAGGAGACACAGAATTGTGGGCTCGTATCTACTAGAGGAGGAAGACCTACAATTGCTCCCTCTTAAGGAGCTGGTTCGATTCCTCGGTATACTAAATAATTATAATTAAGTAATTAGGGGCGCACAATCGATCAATCTGGTCGCAGTGCATAAAGGCCTTAGCCTAACCCGTACAACCATTACCATTACCATTACCAATATCTCGAAACTCTGTAAACTCATTTCCCAAGTAGTCCCCGTCTCACTTGAACTCCCCCATGTACTAAAATCTAGTCAGTCAATGACCGAAATATCTGGATCCGGGTATAGAAACCTCGCACTTGATTGACACGAAGTTAATGAGCAACAAGAAGGTGAAAGTATAGGCTCATTGACCTATTGGTCTATTGACCCATTTGCCCATTTTCATTCGAAATATGATATTTGAAAGGCTACTTCGACAACGGGACTCACCACAGGACTATGGTTATTTGCAACTTGTGGGCTTAAATTATAGACCTAAACTAGCATCACATTTAGTTGAACAGGATGACGCATGATGCCATTAAAAATGGACCGTTGTGTAATTAGGCTAATTCGAATTTTTTTGAGTGTATCTGGAGAATTTGTGCAAATCCATTCATCAACATATCTACGAAGTAATTTATAAACAAGGTGGTAGTACGAACTATTAAGCTTTAAATAATATTAATATATATAAGTAAAAAAACTAAATTTCCTATATTTTTTATTATTTTTGTTTATTTAGTTATTGCCTCTATTCAAGTATCAAGCACAGTATTACAGCTGCTGAAAATTTACTATGACAAAATACTGTGAGATGGAACAATTTTGATGCATTTTTATTTTGGAGCAAAGTACAGTTTTCACTAGAGCTATCAGAAACATTTGGAATACTAAAAACCATTGCCTTCCATAAAAATTATTGTCTCTAATGAAGTGAACTAAGTTCGGTAATTACCACGGAACGCTTCCATGGTGAGGTTTTGGTTTTTAGTTACGTTATATGAAGTTGTGTGAAATGGCCAGTAAGGCATTGCAAATTAGATTGGGAGTTGGAAGAATTCCTATCAGCAACGATGCACTGTGAAGATCAACGAATAAGTAACCCATCCTATGGCAAATCAAACGCAGAAAGTGGCAATGGATAGGCCACACGCTTAAAAAACCACCAGATAGTAAAACGAAAATGGCACTGGACTAGGACCATTAAGGGAGCAGAGGTCGCGATCGGCCAGAACGACGATGTTGCGCGAACTAGCAGATGCCGACATCACATGGGACGGTGCAAAAACATGAGCCCAAAAGCGTGTACGATGGAAGAGACTTGTCGAGGCCCTATGCAAGTAGGAGTGAACAAGAATATAAACTAACAAAAATTAGTAAACTGGGACATCCCCATGAGTAAATTTCCGTTCCATAAATAATGTCAAAAGCTATATCGCAGTTACACCAGAAAAATTCATTTTTTATTTCCAGTGACTTATGCCTTGATGAAGCTGTATATTTCCACTTGCCTTAAAACCAATGCTCGATGCACCCAGGGCATAAAACACAAAACGATAGAAAAAGTTTTTCTAAAAGCGGTGACGCGTCGGCAGGCAATGGCGAACATCCGACGTATTTATGCCATGAAAAAGCTCTTCTACCGCTCGAATTTGGCTTATATCTATAGGTCTCTTGATTTGAGGAAAACAACATCAGTTCGTATCCTTGCCAACGGCCATCTCAGGCATGAAATGGTAAACGGATGAAGCACGAGAAAAATTCAATAAAACATTTGAATACGCAAATAAGCGATCAAAGGATTTATTTGCCATTGAAGGATGCTACCATTTTCAATTATAATTCTTTTTCGACTGTAACTAATAATAAAATTGATATTTCACAAGCTGTTGCACTATAAAAATCTTCTAGTTTTTTGCTAGTTTTCGAATTTTCCGCATACAGATGGAATCAATGAAATTGATGCACTGTCTAACCAGTTTTGCACGCCAATGTATATTAATTATTAATATTAATAATAATTGAGAGTATTTTAAATTTTTCACAACTACGCATTTTTTGTGATCTAATTTAGTCGAATTTGTGTCTTGAAACCACCTACCATCCTATATGCGGACAATTCAAAGGCACCAAAACGGCAATAAAAATAAGACCTGATAAAAATGCTCCGAGCAAAGCGCTTGTCCTCTTGGCATGGAAAACACCGCCTCATAAAATTGTAATTTTATGGTTAGACATACTTTTTTACTAATTTGCATTTAAAAATTAAGAGAGCAATTTTCGATTATGATGCCATCAAACTCGAATAATCTACAATTTGTCCAGTGGTGAGGAAAATTGGCTAGAAATCATTGAATATTCATTACGGAGATTACAATGACAGCAATTCGCAATGACAGCACGTGCTCGTGTGTGTGTATATGCTAGTAATTTTCGGTAGCATAGCCAAGTATTTGATTTCAAAACTCGATTTGCACATAAACGTTCCCGCTGTAGCCACAAGTGCCGTAAAGAGAGATGTCGCTCGGATTAACCCTTATTAAAAATTTACTGGCCACTGCGCGCTAGCGGCTGAATTTTAAACAGAATTTTATAGTTTTAATGCTATATTTATTTTTTTCTTTACTTAAAAGAAACCAAAAATACTTGTTCACCAGACTGCGCTGCGTTTGATTACCCCTTGTCTTCATCGACGGTCTACGCATTACCCCTTACACAGGAACTAAGTAGATAAGCGCGAGTGAGACAAGAGAGAAAAGTGCCAGAGACACTTCAAAGTTAAAGTGACTTGGTTAGTTGTGAAAACTTTAAGCTTAAATTTTCGTTCGCTATTTTGAGTGAAATGGCTCGCAAAATACCAGAAGAGATTCATATTCGCCGTTGCATGCTTTTGGAGTTTCACAGGGAAAGTAATGCGGCTTCCAAAAATATTTGCGATGTTTAAATTTTAAGTGCTTTAGATGTTCGTATGTTCGTTAATACCAAAGGTGGTTTTCTCAGTTTATATTCGGTAATTTTGATCTTTTTGACTCACATGGAAGAGAAAGACCAACAACTTTAGACAATGATGTTTTAAGCGGGGAAGTGGAAGCAAATCCATGACAGACCATCGAGGAACTGTCAAATACTCTTAACCAATTTTTCTCTACCATCCAAGAACATTTGCAACAAATTGGTAAAACAAACAGAGCAGATGTTTGGGTTCTGCATAATCTGTCCGAGAAAAACAGAGTCCTGTATGATAATCTAAAACGCAAAAGGCGCTAGCTCTCTCCGACTGAACCGTCACGAAGGACTGCTTAGCCAGATTTACGTCCAAAAAAGGGACTTTTATGTGTTTGGTGGGGTATTGGTGATATCGCCTATTTTGAAGAGCTTAAACTTGGAGAAACTGTTATAGCAGATCTTACGTGTGAACAATAAGAGCGAGTATTATTATTATTGATTGGCTGCTTATGCACTGCGACTTGAATAGATCTATTGTGCAGCCAAGTAGCCTACTCGAACAGTTTTAGGAAATTAATAAATCCTTAAACTGCTGTAGGCATAATTTTTACCCGGAGGTTTGGATCTACATCCCCATTTCCCAAGTAATTTAGTCTGCGCTGTGCCACTGTGCTGGGCAGTCGCATAGAACGTGTTCTGCAGTTTCTTGTGCCTCTTTGCAGAGTCTAGAGGAATCGTTTTCCAACGCACCTTTCTTTTTCACGTGATAATTAAGTTTGCAGTGTCCTGTTAGTTCAGTGTAAATTTTTATGTCCTTTCCGCTTAGTTAAAGGATTGCTTCTGCTTTTATCTGTTCTGGATCTATGAGCCTTTTTGATTGCCGCATTCCCAATTGGCGGCCGCCGTAGCCGAATGGGTTGGTGCGTGATTACCATTCGGAATTCACAGGGAGGTCGTTGGTTCGAATCTCGGTGAAAGCAAAATTAATAAAAACATATTTCTAATAGCGGTCGCCCCTCGGCAGGCAATAAAAATATGTGCCGTTCGGAGTCGGCTTGAAACTGTAGGTCCCTCCATTTGTGGAACAACATCAAGACGCACACCACAAATAGGAGCAGGAGCTCGGCCAAACACCTAACAGAAGTGTACGCGCCAATTATTTATTTATTTTTTTTTTTATTCCCAATTGGGCTCTCCAGTAATCGATTCGGTCTCATTGTTCCCGCTCACGCAGAAAGACACTTTTGAAGCTGTTATTTATCCCTCAGAAAGGTTCAGGACCTATGAATGGAGTTTTTGCCTCCTTTTTTGCTAAAGTGTCCGCAATTTCATTTCCTTCGTGCCCCTCATGTCCCGGAAACCACATCAAGGTAACAAAGTTTCTTGATGCTAGTGTGTTGAGGATTTTAAAACATTCACTGACCAACCTTGATTGAAATGAGAAGCTATCCAGCGATTTTAGAGCTGCTTGACTGTCCAGTAAATAAATCATTCATTGAAAAGTGTCCAGCGAGTATCAATAAAACAGGCTTATTTTGTAGCATGTTAATGCAAGACCGCATTGCTCAAGAAAAACGCTGGAAAAAATTACTGGATTGGGGTGGGAGGTACAGTTTCACCTACCATATATCACCTACATAAATAAATAGATTTTAAAATCTGGTTGTTATGAAAAATGCCTTTTCCAGATATTTTACTGAAAAACCAATTGATATTTGTCCATTTGACATTGAAAATTTTCACACTAGATGGCAAAAGATGGTTCCCAACGAAGGTAACTACATCATTGACTAAAAAGAAAAAGGATATTATTTTCCGGATCCCTAATAAGTTGCGCTTACACTTGATGTTTTGGGTTTGCACAAGCTTTTTTTTCAATTCATGCCACGCGTTTCGACGTGTTCCTTTAAATGAAACGACCTGTAGGCTTTTATGTGTATAACAAGCTTCCCAAGGCAATACACCCGGAGACTTGCGATTTTCGGGCGAGAGAAGACAGTTATTAGAAAAAAACTAATTTGGTGTTTCATGTACAAGGCCTTGAACCTGGGCACTACCGAATTCTAATCTTGCACCAATCCATTCCGCTACGACGGTCGCTTATTTACTTAAATATAGCTTGAGATTACTTGTCATTACTTTAGATAAGCCACACGGATCTACTATTGAAAACGCATGATTACACATCAGATAAGTGAGAAGGGTCTACATAATTAGACTGAATTGACGGATTTATTTGCGAATTTTGCTACTTTAAGCCTTGCATAACTTCTGCATTATCTTGAGATACATTAAAAGTTAACTACAATAAGCAATAAAGTCAGCTATTTTACTGGACGACTACGCGATTTCCAGCTGGGATGCTCAAATTAATATCAGTATGTATTGGATTATATTTTTTTCATATCCTACACACAACTACATACACTTATACAGATGTGAACTTATTTTTTTTTTTGTTTTTAATTAGTACTTCGCGAAACATTCCACACCCGCTGGCAGGAATGCATTTTGCTTTTATGGATGGATAAAGATTTGGGTTAATTGAGGCAATGACACTTTTTGGCAGCTTGACAGCTGTTAATGGGACGCATGAAAGAACAACATTTAAAAGCTGCGCGTGAAAACATGAAAGTGACAAGTGAACGAGTTGAAGTCCGAGTGGGTGGAAATATGCGTATGGGAAGAAGTATGAGTGGTGATGAGGTATTTTAATATGCTGGTCAGAATGTGAACGAAAAGGCTTTAAAAATCTCGTTTTGACAGATTTTGCATTATGAATTTTGAGTGCGCGTTGAAAAATGGACTAAAAATTATGGTGGAATTCCAACTGATATTTTACTGACTTCACTTCTTGAAGTACGTTCTGAGCTGAGCTGAGTAAAACTGAAAGAAGGGCTTGAAATTTCTAAGGCATGAAAAAAGTCTTAACTAAACCAAATGTAGATATAGAAATTATATAAATTTATATATTTACTAGCAAACCCCGCCCGCTTCGCTGGGCACACTAAAATAGAATAGATATGGTTTAGAACAGAAAAGATATGGTTTTCATATTATTTATTTCTTTATTCTTTATTCAAGCGCTTTGGCATAAACAATATGTTTTTCTATTTGTTTTTGAGTACATATATAATGTTGTTGGCTTCCCAACACGTGAACAGCCAACGTATAGTTGACCATGGGTGAATACTGGGTCTTCTAAATTCATCCCGCATATTTCTAAAGTTTGCCCTTGTGATTTATTGATAGTTATTGCAAATGTTAAGCGAATGGGCAGTTGCAAACGCTTGAATTCAAATGGCAATTCAGGTGGAATCATTGGAATTCTCGGTATTAGAACGTCTTCATTCTTGAATTTGCCAATTAAAGCACTTATCGACAGCTTTCATTTGATGCCCACATTGTAATTACATACACAACCAAAGGTTAACCGGGTTCACGTTTGGACTATATCTCGAGACCCCAGTCACGAAGCGGCATGAAAAATACTCTGTACTAAAGCATTCACCAACAGCTTCCATTTGATACCCATATTGTACGTACACATCCAAAGGTTACCCGGGTCCACGTTTTGACCTATATCTCGAGCCCTATCCACCAATAGACATCCAAACTATACGTAAACCATCTTCAATACCTACTTAACAATGTATGTAAGTTTGGTTTAATTCGGTGCAAAGACACGGCCGGTTAGCGAACACACACAAAAAGTTGACTTTATTTTATATATAAGATTAACTTATTCATTTATTACTTGTTCATATTTATTAATTTTATTTCATATTTTTCAATAGCCAGATGCCTTATTACCTTCAAAATTCCACACTTGGGATTAAGGAGCAATTTTGGCGAAAGCTCTCTTAGAGCGATTTATACTATATCGAACACTTTAAATGAGTTTTTTCGAAATTATAAAATCTAAGTTGGCCGGATTCACAAATCCGACAAATTTTGAATGAATGAATGAACGAATAAATTTTGAATGAATGAATGAATTTTGAATGAAAGAACTAATGCATTTAAAACTTTGGTGCTTATTTGCAATTAACTTTTGAATGGAATTCCTTTAAGGAAGCCCTGCAAGGAAGCCCGGAAAGTGCTGATGGATTGGAAATTATGTTTTCATCCACCGTCTGGCCGACGTTGCGATTTTTTCAGAAGACCCTAAAATTAGTGTTGCTTTTAGCCTTTTTAACTATCTATTGTGAGATTTTATCTTAAAAAAGGTATGGATGTGATTTGTATATAGTTTCAGAAATACTTATTTTAGTATAAGTAAGAGAAGCGCATACTGCGGTAGCTCGGAACTGTAGTAGAACAGAAAAAGTGATCTCTGAGCAATGCGTGCTCAGATAATCGTTCAATCGCCTAAAATATACTGCAGTAATGGTGCATACTACATATATACAAATAAATTAGTATGACTAGTGGTGCCATAAGCAACCCATACTGAAATGTAAATTTGGCACCCCAACCAAATTTACAAATGATTTACCACCTCAAATGCAATACACTCAGCTTTTAGATTAGCTGCGCTCTAGAGCCAAATTTGGGGAATAAATAGCAATATTTTTAAGTAATGGCATGCAATTAACATAATTACCGACATTTTGGAATTTGTCAAGAGTGTAAAGGTATATATGGAAGCCGAGTAATTACGGGCTAAACAATGATACATCTAGAAATAACTCATCCGTCCGCACAACCATTTTAGTTACTCATACGCCCCACTGGGCCAATTTGTGCCATCTGAAATCTGTTGACTGCTTTCCTGACTATTTGAGTGCATTCTTTTTGAATTAAATTGTGTATTTATACAAAATACCGAAAATACTCCTATGTCCACTACATAAAATTGAATTTCCATGGTCATGGTTATTAATTTATATTTAAAAATTGAGAGAGTGATTTTCAATTATGATGCCATCAAAATTGAATATACCGCTATTTGTCTAGCGGTGAGCAAAATTAGCTAGGAATCATTGAATATTCATTATGGAGATTACAGTGGCAATTCGAAATTGTTGTACGCCTATGTATGCATGCGTACATTCATTTTGAGTAAGATAATCAAATATTTGATTTCAATACTCGATTGCTCATAAATGTTTAGGCTATAGCCACATGTGCGATCCGAAGGAACGGATGAACCCTTATTAAAAATTTACTATGCACTGTATGCTATCGGTTGAATTTTAAACAGAATTCTATAGTTTTAAAGCTACATATATATTTTTTTCATTTTCAATGCAATCGCTTTCTCCATTTCCGACCATTTTATGATAATTTCCATCGGTCACTTTTTACGATAGCTATCAAATGTTTGAACCATAAGTGGTTACGCCAATGATTGCCGCTATCAGTTTATAAATGTTTGCATGTATTTGTGTATACATGCATGCAAGTGGCCCCACGCAGCGATGATCTCTAATTAAATTTGCATGAATATATGTTACACATGCACACGAGGCATGAGCGGAGGCTGAATCACGGAGAATTACTTCGAAAGGGGTATGAAGCAAAATCGAAAACGCATATCCCTTTCATTGTGGTTCACAATTTTCCAAATTACCGTCATTTTGGAATTTTTCACGAGTGTAAAGGTATTTATGAAAGCCTGTTGCCAACCATCTTTTCTTACTTGACTTTTGAAGTAAATGTAGGGGGCGAATATGCACGCGCACTATGCAAGTAGCTATCGGCATAAATTACTGTTAGGGATTTTTCGGGAAAGGGGTAATCGATGTTGCTGCACGTGAAGAGTTTTTCGTTTAAATATACCCAGTGGTGGTAGGTAGCTTGAGGTTGCAAGTGCAAAGTTGATGGTGTGTTGGTGACGAAGAGAGAGAATTATCCTAAGGGGAATAAAGTATATTAGAATGAAATTAAATTAAACGAATGGAATGAATGAAAAAGTGAAATGAAGAACAAGAATGAAGGAAATGAAATAAAATAAATTCAAAAATGATGAATGGATAGGAGAAATAGGATGAAATAAAATGGAGTCAGGCCCTACTAACGAAATGAAACAAAGGGGAGTGAAGTGAAAAGGAATTAAACAAATTAAATGAAATGATACGAAATAAAATGAAACGAGATGAAATGCGTAAAAAGACTGAATGGAATAAAATAAGTTAATGAAATAAAATGAAATGAATTATAAAATAACATAAAATAAAATAAAACTCAACTCCCAGAATATTTAATTTTCGACATGCAGAAAGCAGCTTTACTCAATTTTTGCCATATAGTCCGAAACTTTTTACAGTAAACGTTTTTCTTGTTTGTAAAATTGTTAACTATTTTATTTAATATTTATAGACAGTAATTTAATTGTAATCTTTGTACCTGTTATAAACTATTGGCTTGCAGCAAAGCTGTCGCCAATTAATGTAAATCACTCCTTTATTGGGATGCAATAAAAAAATAAAAAAAATAAAATAAATTTAAATAAAATAAAAAAAGGTGTCGAAGGTGCGGCATTTACGGTTAAACAATAGACCATTTAATTGCTGGATTTAGCGTACCTCCCCTCGTGAATATGTCATGAGACATAACAATATAGTAAAGATCCTCCACCAACAACTTGCGATAAAATACGGTCTCTTACAAGCAGAAGTCTTGTATTTTAAATATGAACCAAAGGCAATATTGGAAAATGCAAACTTTAAACTGTACTGGGACAGATTTATTTCTACAGATCAAACCGCAGCTGACAACAAACCTGACATCATCTTGTTCGGCAAGGTAAATAAAACAATCGAAGTAATCGATATAGCGGTGCCCCTTAATCGCAACATCCAAAGCACATCTTCCACCAAAATATCGAAGTATGCAGCTTTGGCCATAGAACTTAAATGGACGTACAAAGCGAGAGAAGTGAATATAATTCCAATAATTATATCGTCCACTGGATTAGAGCCTAAGCATTTAATAAAAAACTAACAGAAGTATGACTGCCAACACCTCTTAGAAGACATGCAGAAGTCGACCATACTGGACACATGTGCAATAGTTCGTATATTTTTAAATATTTAAGCAATATTAATCGCATGGGCGTAGAACTTGGACTACGCTCCACCAGAGCACAATCCCTTGAAAATTTTATCTGGGATGTGTAATCTCCGGCAATAGCCGAAATGGATTAAGCTAAAATAAAATAAGGATGGAAAGGGGAAATGGAATGAGATAAATAAATAAAATAAAATTGTGCGAAGTCCTACTAAACGATATGAAATGAAATCAAACAATATGAGAAGAAGTGAAATGAAATTATATGAACCAAACTGAAATGGTATTAAATAAAATGAAATTTAATAACTAAAAGATTTGGAAGAAATAAAATGACATTAAAGGAAGTTAAATAAAAAAAATGGAGGGAAGTAAAATAGAACAAAACGATAAACCAAAAATTTTAAAACTAATGGAATGAGTAGAAGGAATAATGTGAAATGAAACAAAGAGTGATCAAATGAATTAAAAATAAGTTAAACTTAACGAAATGAATTGAAATGAAATGAATCGAATAAATAAACTGAAGCGGGTGAGTAAAAAGAAAAAAATGAAATAAAATAAAATGAGTAAAAGGAATGAAAAATCAATTGGTGAATGAAATGTTCAAAATGAAATGAAATGAAATGAAATGAAATGTAACGAACTAAAATAACTGGAATGAGTTAAAATAGTAAAAGGAATGAAATGCAGAAATTAACTAAAAAAAGAACATAAAAGGGAATTAAATAAAACTGAATGAAATAAAATAGAAAAATAAAAATTAAAATGAAGGGAAGTGAAGCAAATTTAAATTAAGTTTAATTAAGCTAAATGAAATGAAATTAAATATATGGATTGGATAAAATAAAATGAGTAAAAGGAATTAAATGAAATAAATTGTAACGGAGCTAAACGAAATGAAGTGAGTGTAAATAATAGAAAAGTGAAATGAATTACAGGAAAGGAATGAAATGAGTGGGAAAAATTGAATAAAATAGAGCTAAAGGAAATGGAACGAAGTGAATGGAGTGAAATGAAATAAAATAATATGAAGTGTGAAATCGATAAAATTAGTGAAATGAAATGATTGAGTGGAAATAAGAAAAAGAAATGCATGAATTAAATGGGAAAGTATGAAATGAAATAAGTAAAATATTAAACCCTGAATGAATAAATGCATGAAATGAAATTAACCTAAGCGAACATAAATTAAATTTAAATTAAATTTAACAAATTGAACTTATAAGATATGAAATAAAATGAAGTGGAATGAAATGAACTAAAGTGAAATGAAACGAAATTCAGTGAAATGAAATGCGAGCTCAAAGCTCGAACATTAATCCAATAGAAAATCTGTAGATATATTTAAAGAAAAAATTTGCAAAAAGGCACTCAAAAGGCCGAGCAGACCTCAAAAACGTTATTTTCGAGGAATGACACAGAAAACCTCAGGACTGTAATGTTCGAAAATGTATTGCTTTTATGAGAAGCAGACTACAAAATGTTATAGTCTTTGATACGCATTTGACTTTTTAAAACCTGTGACTGCAAATATAAAAAGACACAGTTGTTAAGTGCTTGTTTTTGTATTTGTTTTTGTGTTATTTGTAAACGGAATAACTATTTTCCACACTATTGGAAGTATTACGGAGTATTTACGTCATGAAATAACTTAGACAAATGTAATACTAGCAGGCTGCACTTAAAGAGTTTTCAAATAACAGGAGTTATTTTGAATAGAATTGCGCTATCGAGAGATGATTAACGATTTTATATGGCCGGAATTGAATGGTATTGATCTGGACAACGTTTATTTTCAACAAGACGACGCTACGTGCAAAGCACACAAGCAACGAAACCATTGACCTTTTACGGGAAAAGCTTCCGGATCGGGTTATCTCTCGAAGAGGTGATCACAATTGGCCACCGAGATCTTGTGATTTAACACCTTGTGCCTTTTTTCTTTCTAGCCACGTGAAAGAGATGCTCTACGCCAACAGCTCAGGGTCGATTCAAAACCTCAAAGATGGAATTCGTGAGGCTATCGAGGACATAGGGCAGCCACTTTGCAATTCGGTTATGGAAAGTTTCATGGAAAGGATATTGTCCTGTAAGCGTGGTCGTGGTGGTCATGGTGGTCATTTGCCTGATGTTATTTTCCACTATTCACGGCATACCTTCCTCTTATAATGAAATAAACATCCGATCATTTGTATCAAAAAATCTTTGAGTATTACCTCTTATTGGAAAACCCTTTAATTCTTGCTGAAATAAATATTAAAAATATAATATAAATATCTTTAATTCTTTAATTCTTAACATTTAATGCACTCATTTGTGCTTCCCTCTTTTCCTGAGCAGCGGTTTTTCACGCGACCAACTCAAAGTGACTGGAACTTTTCACTTCACCAGCTGGCGCAGCGCAGATGTCATGCGCATTTTTTCACTTATTTTACTTTTATTTTAATTTTTGTTTTCATTTTTTGCATTGTCCAACATTTCACAAAAACTTTCTTGATTTTAATAATTTTTTACTTTGTTTTCTGATTTTTTCTACAATTTCCCTTATTCTCCGCTTCGAACCTCTTTCACTAACTTTAACAAAACGCATTTTGTTTTTCTGGGGAAAAAATTTCCATGGCCATCGTACATGCTTTTGTTTTTCAATGTGATTTTTAGATTGTGGTTATGCTGAATGCAACATTTTTCACTTTGTCATTAATTTTAATAAAAGTGAAGTGATTTTTTACTTCTCACTCAGCAGTGGTTTGGCCGACGCGGCTGGTGGTTGCATTTCATGCGAAATGGTTGAACAGTTTTAAGCTGCGTCATTTAGATTCAAAGGTTATGAGTTCTGTAAACCATTACTGTTTTATTATCGGAAATTGCGTTATGTAGTTTTTACTAAAACTGTTGGCCTTAAAAATATTCCCTTACGTATTGCTTTAGTAGAAAGTGAAAGGTAGATAGAAAAAAATATTACACATAAAAATTTAGTTTATTTCCTATTTAAGCAAATAACTTTTCAACAAAGGCGGTTGGAAAAGGAATAAAAAAAATAGAATATTAGTAAATTTATTTTTCTATGTATGCCCCCATAAATGGCTTCGCATGAGGAAGGACTTAGAAAGGTCAAAATGCCAACCACTCTGCGACTTAGAACCAACAGAGTTTTAGCTATGACCTGGATTATGTTTAGTTTGAGGACTACAGAAAACCTTTCAAGAAAAAATATTGCGTTGTCGCATCGCACCATATTCGTGGCCAATTCATGTTAAATTGTTCGTGCAAAATGTCCATCGCGCCATCAGTGGCATAGCATGTAACAACATACTGCGTGAGTAACTTATCGTCCGCATCCTTCTCACTCAATTATGACCAAATAAATTGGTTATCGCCGATCTGTAGAATTTGCCATGGAAGTCCTGTTCGAAGAAATACGAAGCAGTGACTCAGTCGGCCCAGTTTGGCCGAGCTCCTCCTCGTATTTGTGGTGCTCTTCTTGATGTTGTTCCACAAATGGAGGGACCAACAGTTTCAAGCCGACTCCGAACGGCAGATATTTTTATGAGGAGCTTTTTAATGGCAGAAATACACTCGGCGGTTTGCCGTTGCCTGCCGAAGGGCGACCGCTATTAGAAAAATGTTTTTCTTAATTTTGGTGTTTTCACCGAGATTCGAACCGACGTTCTCTCTGTGAATCCCGAATGGTAGTCGCGCACGAAGCCATTCGGCTATGGCGTCTGCCGCTATCATTAAATAAACTATTTTGATTTGTATGGAAAAAAACATCTCCGGTTTTCATTACGTGCAAGAATCGAATTTCTACTGTATTCCTGCAACTTTTATTCATAGCCGAGTTAAATACCAAATACTAGGAAAACTATCCATAAATATTGAAAAATATAACAAATTTCGATCTGCGTTCGTAGAGGACCAGAGAGAAAGCGTAACTCTGCAAATATTAAGACTGGCCTATCTACTGTAAGACGCAACTAAACACTTATCATATATAAGTATTTGTGTGCTTCGATGCTCGTAGGACCAAAATTAAATTTTAGGATCTTTATATTCTTAAAAATCGATTTCAATTACCTCAACCCACTTACAAATACTCATTCGCACAACTATGCCATTACCCAGTTTTAAAAATTGATAATTTTGTGTTGCATATTTGAGTGGTGTACCAGTAGTTTAAAACACATTTCTCACCATAAAAACTTCAACAACGTTTACCACAAATACAAGTGAAAAATTTTCTTCGAGAAAATGCGAAAACGGACGACCAGAACAGACTCAATGAAGTTTATACTCCTATATAAGCACGTTTGCAATCAACTAAAATCAGTCAACGCCTGCTACACGTTTCCTCTCTGGATAGCCAGTCAGACATATTTTTAGTGGAATAAAAAGCCAACCAATTCAACAAATACAAATAAACCACTGAGCGGCATTAAATCTCAATAAACAAATTACAAAAATTGATCGGCAAAGATTGATGCTGAGAATACGAAAGCAGTTACTGAATTGGACGAAAGCAGCTGGTGACTGGTGGAAGAAAACTGAATAGAAGTCTAGTAAGTAAGCATTGTGAGAGTGAATTGAAAGCAGGTACGTGCACATGGATATGTACATACATACATAGACAGGCTGGAGAGTAGTAAACATTTCAAAAGCATGTGTGAAAATCGAAAGTGGTGGGATGGAATTGTAAGAGGAAAAATGTGAAAAATTGTGGCAAAAACATTTTAACTGGCTTTCTTTAAATAAAAATATCTATGCTTCGTAAAGAAAGGCGTAAAGATTGCATCTGCATTTCAGAGAAAATATTAAATCACTCATATTACAAAAAAAAAATCCTATTTCAGGAGCATTTTCTTTCAGGGTATCTTTCCAAACAGGCGTATAAAATATGCAAGGTAGCTCAATCAACAAACGAAACGTTGTAGGAATACTTATTAAAAAAATGGCTGGACGCAACTGGAACATGACAAAGTATACGAAGTAGCACAATTTGGTAGGTGGGGAAAATACAAAATAAAAGGACAGCAGTTGTAGATTGAGGGAAGTATAGCCAAAAAATTTAAGAAATGAAGTACGACAAGTTCGGCACAAAATGTTCACCTAAATCGTTTGAAGTATGTACAATTCACTACTTAGATGAAAAAAGGTCAGAATAGAGGATTATCTCTTGAGATGTAGATTTTCGGGCTTTGTAGTCCCGTGATTCCGATATAGTCGCGAAATTAAATGAAGAATAGAGTTTGTTGCATTTGAGACCAAACTACTATTTTTTTGATTGGAGTGCGATTTTATAAATATTTTTTTTTTTAATTTTGCCTTGAAGTAAGTTATTATCATATGTCGATGATATTGTAATAGCGAACCCGGGAAAACACCTTCCAACATTGTGTGATCTTCAACAAAGATCTCTCAACAGACTAACACTAAAAGTCAAGGACTGGAAGTAAATCCGAAAAAAACCTATCTGATACTGTTTAACAGGAAACATACAACATCTGCTCTTAAACAAATATTCCTAAGGGGAAACCACTTAGACTAACAGAAAGGGCGAAATATCTAGGACTTATACTGGATAGAAAGCTAAATTGGCGGCGCACACTGGGGATTTTGCGGAAAAAAGTCAAATTTGCAACATACCACCTACGCAATGTTTAATGGTATTTCTAAATTCCAGAATAGAACCAACAATAAAATCAAAAAGAATTACTAAACTCCGACTTACAGTTTTTTTTTATAGATATGTCAAAAGTATAATTTTTTTATAGTATTGAACTGACCAAGAAAAAACTTCAAAGCCCAAGGTGGTTTTTTTTCTTTTTGCTTGAGCCGACTTCCAATTTTTTATTTTTCATTTAGGGTACGATATTTTTATATATTTTAACCGGAAGAACAAAGGCTGTAAAGCATTTGATTATTTATTTATAATTAATTTTACGAAAAAAAAAAAATCATATTCCTTCATATTCTTGGATCTGCAAGTTGAGCTACATTTACCTACGGTCAGAAACTAGTATCAACGTGTTGCTTAATAGCGTCTCTTTCAGTTGTAATCAATTGCAGGTGCCACCAGGCGCCACTGATTATTTTTTGGCAATGATAATAACTAAACGCTTTCTAGTATGTGCCTAATGATAACGAAACACTTTTAATTTTGTTTTGACATTTTGAGGGTAATTCAGAATTATGAAAAAATTTATGAACTTAAAACAAAAACATTTTTTTTAAATTTTTTTAAAAAATAGTTTGTATACATGTTCTTTTCATACACAAATATATACAACTTCGTTAGTAGTAAAAATGTAAATATTTTTTGGGATGTATACTTTTTTCCGCATCTCTGTACAAAAATCCCCAGAGTGCGGCGCACAGTCACAGATATAGTACGCAAAGCTATGACGGCGTTGTACTCCTGTGGACGGCTAATTGGGAAGAGTTGGGGGTTGGAGCCCAGAATGACCCACTGGCTCTACACAGAAGTGATTAGGCCTTGAACTTTCTGAACTGTTACTTAAAGCCCTATGCTATTTATCCTTTCGTGTAATTGCGGTGTGTGTCAGAAAGTTTTGTCTTCTATTATTTCACACCCTAAAAACACTCGATATTTTATAAAAAAGCTCTGGCAAACGCTTCAAGTTCAGCTAATGTTGCAAATAAAGCTTATCTTTCCTCAAAAAGGCAGAGTTTTGAAATGAAAATGTAATTAATTGCATCTGATTTTATGCCTGAAAATTTTAATCCTGTAAATTATGCTCCACAATCCCAGGGCTTAAATCGATTACTCCTGGGACTTACATAAACATATTTCGGGATTCCGGAATTTCGGGGTCTTGTGATTTCGGGAATCATACTCCACAATCCCAGAATTTAAAGCGTCCTAGGACTCAAGTAAAAAAAAATTCGGGATGCCGGCATTTCGGGATCGTTGCATATCGCGAATTATACTTCACAATCCCAGGATTTAAATCGATTATTCTCGGGACTTACGCAAAAAAATCGGGATTTAGGAATTTTGGTGTATCGGGCTGTCGGGATTAACATCTCTAATTCCCAAAGAGCGCCTTAAAACACGTACCGTAAAATAAAAGTGAAAATTGGAAAGTAAAAAAATTAAGTGTATAGACAAATCGGACTAGCAAGAAAAGTAGAAAGAAAATAAAAAAATTTTGAACGGAAAATTTCTAGGGAAGCAATATAGGTATGTATGCATGCAGTTGCTTGAGTAATGCATTTGGAAGGCATCGAAACGAATTTGTCAGTGGATGTTGATTACTCGTACAAATCGGAGAAATCAGAGAAATCAGTGACAGTGATTGAATGGGACCAGGAAGAAGAAGTGAAAGTGGAGTACGGACTAATTGTGTTCATTTCACATAAATGCGTACGAATGAGCTAGTCATTGTGGTATGACTGTAAAGTTGAATAAACAAAGTGGAAGTAGGTAAATAGGCGCAAATAGACAAACCGGATGCCAAGCTACGTGCTACTCAAATACAAAGGTACAAACATATGTATGTATATATGTATATGTATACTATTGGTGCGCTGGCGGTTCATTAGGCCAAATAGCGCATAGACGTTGGACAGACACGTCGTGACAGCACAGAACTAATCAATATACATAATGCTGCGTTATTGTTAGTTTTGCCTTTCTACTTGCATTTGTATGAAATAATCTATGGCTTGTTCTTGTTTTTGTACTTTTTCCAATTCCATTTCCTTTCATCTTTTCTGCCTTTATCGAGTATTTCTTTGCACTTTTTTTCTATTTTCACTAGCCTGTATGGGAACTCGCTCTGGTCAGTATTAATAGTGAAGTGACACAACCTCCTTTGGTCGTTTGGAATTACGTTTGGGCATTTGTGCATCAAAACTTTAACCGACGTTGATTAGAAATTTAGTATGTCAATAGGTAAGTATGCATATACTGTATAGATACTCACATTTAAATACATACATACACATGTCTCTGCTGAATCCGTGAGAGAAGTTCAAATATCAAATGGACTTCTGTACAGCATTTTTTAAATATCTTTTTTCTCAGAGGTTAGAATGACATTAAAATAATAATAATAATTGGCGCATACACTTCTGTTAGGTATTTGGTCGAGCTCCTCCTTTTATTTGTGGTGTGCGTCTAGATGTTGCTGCACAAACGATGTTGCTACAGCTTTAAGGCGACTCCGAACGGCAAATGGTTTTTATGAGGGACTTTTTCATGACAGAAATACACTGGGAGGTTTGCCATTGCCTGCCAAGGGGCGACCGCTATTAGAAAAATCTTTTTCTATTATTAGATGTTCATGCACGGAGATTCGACCCGACGCACTCTCGAATTGTAGACACGCACCAACACATTCGGCTACGTTGGCCGTCATTAAAACAATGAAATTGAAAGTTCATACTGCCATTTTATTCTGTTTAAACATTTACAAGGTGGAGCAAAATTAATGGCTCTATCGATTTATAATTTTTCCAAAAAAATTTAATATAAAATATGGACAACATATGGTACAAACGGAGGTTGTTAGTGGAAATTGCCAAGCCTAATATTATAAAAATAATGTTTTCACTTAATCCAAGATTATATTTTCTGAATTAGTTACCAGATTTAAAACCGACCGCGAAGTTTCGCCAATAAGAAGCTATATGTTACCTAAGCAAAATACGGTCATAATGCATTCTTTTTCCATTTCGACTCGTCATACATCCAATTGACTAAAAACAAAATTTTAACACATTTAAACTTATTTTACTACGCTTTACCCACGTAAGTTCGGAGTTTTGACCTCAAAGTCACAATTATTCGTACATTACGAACTATAAGTATATTCCCATATTCCAGTTTTGAAAAAAGATTCTTGTCGTCAGCGCTGGCATTCACGTGCTCTTGTCACGCAATAAGCTTTTTCCAGTAACTGCCGCATGCCGAATAGTTGTATCGTTAAAACTTTTGAATACTATCTCCATTTTTCAGCAATATTCAGAAAGCTGATACTGGACTTAGCTAAGTCTCCACTGGACACTTCATCCACCCATGTGAAGGCAGACTCATTGGAAACAAGTTCCGTCAATCCCAACTTTTTTATAATGAAGTTTGCAATGTTATCGCGTCGGGACTATCCAATTATTTTCCCTGTTGTAATTCTTCGACGTTGGCATTCGCCGTTGCCGCAGGCGCAGGCGATGGAATGGTGAGCTGTATGAGCTTTACGACGACATAGACATAGCGCAGCGAAAAAAGATCCAGCGGCTACGTTGGCTGGGTCATGTCGTCCGAATGGACGCGAAAAATCGCGTAAGAGGTTATCTCGCCAATTAAGAAGAAGAAGAATTCTTTGGCAAATTCTAACTCTTTGCAAACCATGAATTCTTTCTAAATCACCACACCATAAGAAATAAAAAATTTTTAAATTTTCCATTAATGTATCGATCTTGGATCGCCTCAATTCCACTATCATGTCCTGACTTAAGTGGTATGTCGGGATGCATTCCATTTCATACTAATCCGGGACATACCGATACAAATCCGTGAGCGAGCTGTCGTTCATAAGCAGAGCATTTAGAAATTCAAATGTTTTTTCTACTTTTCCTCCACTTTTACTCAAAATTTCTAGAACTAGCAACCCAACGTCTTGCTAAGAAAGCCGATTTGTCAAGAGCAAAGGAGAAAGCTGCTTACTGAGCAAACCTTTTATTACTGAATCATAGAAATATGCAAACAAAAAAGAAGAATAAATTGTGTCGATTTGATTATAACAAAATAATGTTTTTTTTTATACAAAAAAAAAAATTTTATTTCTGAAAGTTTTATTCAAAATCAATTAATGAATTTCAAAATCAAGCCGATTTGATAATAAAAAAACATGTTTTAGAAATAAAGTAAGAAATATTGTAAAAAAAAAACCAAGAATATAAAATTTTTTTTTTATTTAAAATAATATATTAATTAAAAAGAAAAATCAATTTAAAATTTAATATTTGCTAATCCGCGTTGGATAAGTAGTTTCCATTTCAAAATTTTACTAAATGAATGAGAATATTAATTATTAAGAATTAAAATATTGCTGGTCGAAAATTTATGTCGGAGCAAGGGGAATAGAAAGATTATTCATTTTTTATGACTGCGGTACTCAAATAGCTTAGAATAACGGTTATCGCTGTATGGCAAAAAGAAAGTTTCGCTAGCGTTTATTATCTACCCCTGATAGCTACTCAAGGTGGTTGAATCTTAGCTTCACAAAAGCTGAACGAATGAGGAGTAGATGCTGAGAGTATTCCACCTCATCATCTCTTAAATATCTACCGCAATAGGGGCTGTCAGTAATAATAGGTCTTATTGTAAAGATTCTTAACGTACAGTGTCGAGAGCTGCGACTTAGTAGGGCTAAGAAATTCTCTCGGCCGTTTCCGATCCATCTATGGCAAAAAACCTGAAGATGATCAGGTAGACTTCGCTGAACTTGAAGCCTATCTGACGTGGAAATAACACCTCTCAGGGGTGGCTGGCCCAGCGAAATGATTAGCCATTTATGTATGTACCTGCCTATAATACTACTATGACATGATTTCCATATCACTTTTGTGAAGCGTCCGAACAGAGAACCGGTCATTTTCCGAATTTTTTGTTGATATATCATCAAATTTCTTCAGATATTCCATGCAGTCATAGATATCTATGTGAAATTCAGGATAACAACAATGAAATCAGAGTACATATCTAATTTGGAAAGATTTCAGATTTGCGCACTCGAAAATTCTCGGAACTCTTCTGGGAGCACATAGAGAGCTGGGTTACGCTGCTCTGCAAATCTGTTTTGAAAATAATCGACTTCGAAAAAAACTGGAAATGGGATTACGTTAATGACCTTGGCCCAGGGTCTATAGCTATCTTCACTCACGGCTACCTGATTACTGCAGCGTCTTTCAAGCTGAGCTAATAGCTATAAGAGGGGCTGCGTTGTAGATCAGGGACTCGTCCGTTGAAGCACAACCGATTACTACACCTACTCTGACAGTCAAGCTGGGTTCCTGAACACAGAGACACACCTGAAAATTGTATCGCGGATGAGCTCGCTAGGAGGGGAACTGATTTTAAATCAATCAATTCTGCCCAATATGTGGGCATCCCTTTATCCTCAAGTGGGCTTTGGATCAGGTCGGTTTGCATTGCGCAAACCAACAGTAAATGGGCTATGGAGCCTATTTGTGAGATAACTAGACAGGTCTGGCGTAGAAGGAATGAACACAGAGCCCGGTCCCTCATCAATTTAAACTGACCTTCCATTAAAACAGTGGTTGGTGTAATCATCGAACACTGCCCAATGGGAACACATGGGTAACGTATGGCATTTCCTGCAAATGCCTTGTGGAACGAGAATGAGGTGGAAAACATTGATCACTTCCTCTACCACTATACCGCTCTTGTTAGACCGCGATATCTCTGTTTAAATTCTGGATGTCTGGCAACTTGGAATTTGCGTTCAACCACAGTATTTTACCGTTTATTCATTGGGCTGTTATTGTGAGCACCTATCTAATAGCTTACTCCCAGCTATAAGAATAATAATAGCCTACAATAGCCGTTTGGCTAAATACGCAACTGGTAAAGCGAAATGCGAACTATTGTCTTCAGTTCCATTGAATTTCTCAATGACAAATTTCAGAAGAAACAACAACAATCACTCAACGGCAGTTATAATCAAATGAGCAACAATAAACGAATGAAGCTCATTGTTTTTTAATCGAAATGGCAGACATCTCATTAAGGCTCATTCACATAACTCGTGCCTTAAAAGACCATCACCAAGTTGAACGATTGTTAAGGAGAATAAATGAAGAAAGGAAGCAGTTAATCAGCGCATAATAAGTAGCGAATTATAAATAATAGTGGGTTGGTAGAGAGCGGTTGAGATAGGAAAGAATAGTTGAAATTGTAGTTAATAGAACAGCTAAGGTAGAGGAGAGCTACTCAACTTACATAGGGAAAGGAAACCGCACCTTTTTATTTAATTTATTTAACCGTTTCTTGAATAATTTGGCGCTGCTAATTGTATTAGCAGCTGGAGCTTTTGAGCGGTAAATACTCGTATGCTTTGAATTTTATTATTTAGGCGACGAATTTTTTGACTTTTTACAAATGCTTAATTCCAAATATGGAGTTTACAAATTATATAAGTGGAGTAGTATTGCTTTTATGAACCAAAAAGGGCCTAATTCTAGTACGCAAAATCGAATGGATTGGTGTAGAACCTACCATCTTTACTGAAATATGAAGGTTATGGAGAAGAAGACCGACATTTTTTTTCTTATGGTTGTGTTAACCGTTTTATGCCCCTGAAGATATTTATTAAAATAAATAATTGGCGCGTACACTTCTGTTAGGTGTTTGGTCGAGCTCCTCCTCCTATTTGTGGTGTGCGTCTTGATGTTGTTTCACAAATGGAGGGACCTACAGTTTCAAGCCGACTCCGAACGGCAGATATTTTTATGAGGAGCTTTTTCATGGCAGAAATACACTCGGAGGTTTGCTATTGCCTGCCGAGGGGCGACCGCTATTAGAAAAATGTTTTTATTAATTTTGCTTTCACCGAGATTCGAACCAACGACCTCTCTGTGAATTCCGAATGGTAATCACGCACCAACCCATTCGGCTACGGCGGCCGCCAATTTATTTATTAGGTGGTTATTATCGATGCCTGCTATATCTCCTCAAGCGTAGCAAAGAATCTCTGTGAAACACCAAAATGAGAAACAGTTTGTTCTAGCAACAGCTACCCCCATGCAAGCAATTGCAACCCTTAGAGAGTATTTCTGCAATGAAAAAGCTCCTCAAAAAAAAAAAAACCATTTGCCATTAAGAGTCAGCATAAAACTATACCCTAACTAAACCAAACACCCAAAACAGGGTGTAAGCACCAATTATATGTATATATCGTCCCCTTAGTATTAAAATAGCCTATAAATTTTTTGATGTTTTGAGAAAATGAATTTCAAACTTTTTGTCGAAAGTAGCTCTCACTCAAATCTCGTTATGTCTGTAAATATTTATTATTTTTTGACTGACGTTTTGACCCACTTTGTGGAACTAGAATTTGACAAAATTTTGACCACATATAAAATCGACGATGGAAAATCCAAAAATTCAAAAAAAAAAATAATAGCCTATGAGCACATAGGCTATTGTTATTTTAAGGGGACGATATAATGTCTCGAAAGGATACCCACAAGATTCAAGAGCTGCACTTGTTTAACCTTAGAAGTACACTTAAGTAACCTACCTCTGGATCACCCGGGGTCAAAACGCTCTCGCGACTATGCACGTTGAAGTACTTGCTCACTGCTCGCTGAGTTGAAGCGAAACCTAGCTTTCTAGGAGCAGACTACAGGTTTCTAAGGGACCCCAATACTCCTATTTTCTGAGAAAATCAATTACTGGGCCCCTACCTAGTTAGCTCATCCACCCAGTAGTTTCACGTAATGCTTCTGCCACCAAATATCCAAATGAGCCTAATTTAGAAGTATTCGAATGCGGCTAAAGAGTAGTCAGGCCGAATATTTACAGTTTAAATATGACAGTTGTTCGGCAAGTAAGTAACCAATCAACTGCTTCTTTGAGTGTGGATATTCTTGCTTTGAGGACACTGCAGTGGTACGGCAGTCTACATTTGAGCTTAGTGGAGAGTTCCTTGTAAAATTCTCTTTCAACAATCCATCCGTCCAACTTTGAGCCAACCAGGTCATCATGCCCAGACTCCGAATGCTGCACCGAGATCACACCTTCCTTGAGGCAACTTGAATAGTGAATACCTCATTCGGACTCAGCGGGAGTGTGTTCTGATCAGTTACAACGGGGATGAACTCAAAATCTCTAGGAATATGCAAGTCTCTCCGTCTGCTATTCTCACGGGTCCCATATTCAGTATAGCGTGAAGGAAGCATCAAATTGATCCCAATGAGGGTAGAACTTTGGACTCTCTCCACTATTTGAACCTTTTGAGTAAGTTCATAAAGATTTATTTTTGAGTAAGTTGCAACACGTGGCGACTCCATACAACAGAATTTGCTTTATAGCAGTATCATAAAGCCAAAATACAGCTCTCGGCAAGAGGCTCATCTTTTGACAATGGGATCCCTGCACTCATATAATGAACTGCTGCCTTCGTAATCTTTTCCTCAATATTGGTCTTATACATTAGCTTTTTGTGCATTAGCCTCAGGTGTGGTCCCCTGTCAGACAGCACCCGCAGAGCATCTCCTATTAAGAGGAGCTGAGCTCGGGTTAATTTATATCTCCACATGTATAGGACGCGCTTAGTCTTGAGACTTTGAAATAAGTGAATACAGACGGGATCAGTTAATCCCAATCAAAGATTAGAACATCCTCCTTTGCTATGTGAAGATGTGAAGAAAGATATATTTGGTTGAAACCATGAAATTAAGCGCGAACTTGCCAAATGTTCTGGTAAAGTAATTTTCATTGATTACCCTCGAAAGTTCCTCTGAATCATGTACTATAAAAGTTTTGTTCAAACTCCGTCTTGTATTGCCAATGATTTTTATCTAGAATACTGGAGTGTTTACCTGGAAATCCAACGTAGAATCGCTCTTGCCAACAAGTGCTACTTTAGACTACATAGGCAATTGAGTCTCTTGAGAAGTTTGAGAGAAAGATTCTGAATGAGATTTTTGGACCTTGGTACTTTGGCGACAGCGAGTATCGTAAGCAGTGGAACAATGAGCTGTATGACTCACATATACATATCGCAACGAATGAAGATACAGTGGCTTCATTGGCTGGGCCATGTTGTCCGAATGGATTCAAACGCTCCGGATCTGAAAGTATTCTATGCGGTACCAGCTGGTGGTTGCAGAGGAAGAGGAAGGCTTCCGTCTGGTGCGCTTTGTGAAATTCGATCAAAATCGCGTAAGCGGTTATCGCGCCAATCAAGACTGATGTATTTTTTATAAAAACTTCACCGCTTAATATCTCAATGACTAGTGCTCCTATTGGACTTGCGATAAGCGACTTAAAATTCGAAATCATTGGGGCAAATATAACACAATTAGATTGAATTAGATTGAACAAAACCTTTTTTTACCAGTGTTAAGAGTACAAAGGAGAGGTTTCTATAGATTTGCTCAAATGCTTATGCGTCAATTTTGCGCTAATAATGAATGAAAAGGCTAATGCTGGCTTTAGACTTACATATCTCAGTGGAGAGCTTATTCACCGTAAAACCGCGTCTCCATACAAAATCAAATCAAAGCGTTGCTACAAATTAACTACGGCCCATTGAAAGGAAGCGAGGTGAATCAAACCGCGAAATGAAGGAATGATTGTGAAACTATGTATGAATGCCGATTTACACATACGAGTAGATGCTCGTATATGTATACCTATATTAATATGTATATATGTGTGTGTGCACGCATATTGAAAGGAAACTGCGTAATTAAACCGAGACACATGGAACGTTTGATTGAATGCTTTTGTGTGCCAATCAAGGTGCATTCCCCTTTGTACGTATGCCGTTTATAAATATTCTAGTATTGATTCAAAAGCCCACGTTCGACTGAATCGGCACATAAATACAACAAACTCATACACTTATGAATACAGTGTAATCAACTGGCCGCAATGCTTTATAGTTATTGACCAACTTCTGGTCACTTTGACTATTGTTGTAAGGTGTAACTGTTAATTTGTTGAAATTACCACAAGATATATTCATTCATTTGCAAATGTGTGAGTACGAGTATGTGTTCGTGTAAGGGTACTTGCAAGTGGTTGTGCATATTAATTGTCGGAAGTAAAGTAGCTTTAGTCACTTATCCCTACAATCACAACCCCATAGGGGAAAACTACTAGTTCTGTACTAGTTTGCCTTGCAGCTATAAGTGTGCGTTTTCTAACTCATTTCAGTGCCAGTAACTGATATTTTTAACATGGCGCACAGGATTATATTAAAATGTGGGACATAATTATCCCCATATATAGATATGCTTTGAGGAACATTTTTTTTATTAATTTTAACCATTTGACCAACCATAACAAAAATCACATAAATTCAGGTTTTAAGGTAGGTAGGCTAGATGGCAAGAGTACCACGGAGACACTACAAGTAGCATTAGTGTGTCGTTTAAATACCATAATGTAGACCACTACGTGCGAAAAATTAAAAACTTAAAGGAAGAAAAACCAACTACAGTCATCCAGTGTTGTTGATGTAGTACAGGAGCGAAAAATGGCCTAGGCTGGAGAATTGCCCCAGGCAATCCCCGAAAGGTATACTAAGGAACCTCAAGCGCCTATCCGCCAGACCAAGACATTTGCAAAGAAAGTGTTCAACAGTCTTTTTTTCTGCAGGATACCCACAGTTTCTGCAATGGAGGTTGTACGGAAGACCAATCTTCTTCTCACCGATTCCGATCACCCTGTGACCGGTAAACACCACTATGAGTTTGGAAATTGAACGACGGGAAATCTGCAGCACTTAAAGCGTTCTGCTCTGTTATACTGAGACCAAAAGTGTTTTTGAGATAGCACACGATAACATAGAATTCCATCTGTCTGCCGCTTTTTTTTAGAAAGAAATTGTGCAGTTTCCCTTTCAGGTCTCAAACTTGTATTCTATTTCTATCAAATTTTAATACAAAGTAGTAGGTAAAATTACTCACCCTATGGGAAGTTTTATAATTTCTACAAACGGCGTTGTACGTGCTGTATATGTAAGCAGTTGAAAAATACTATAAATAAACGGTTATAATACTACCCAATAAACGGTTCTCTCCATTTCAGACTTTTTTTTCAATAAAATCACTTAAATTTTTGCATGTTAGGTTTTAGTTTATAAATCTAGAGTGTTTTAAATCTGTATCAGTATTTTTCTCTAAGAAAAACACAAATTTTTTTACTTCGTATACAAAAGTTAATACAATTGGAAAATCCTTGGAAAAAATACACAATAAAAAAAATAGAAAAATAATAGTAAAATTATAAAAAAATTTGGCCAAAGGGGAAATTATACATAAAATTCGAATATAGAATTATCAGAGTCTTGTCCCACCTTACACTATATCATTCAAAAATAAAATAGGCTATAAAACTACATACCAAAAAAAAAATTCTGATTCTCAAATTCATAATTCTCAAAATTCTAACACAAAATCTTAAACTTTTAAAGAAAATGTTTCATTTTTTTTACTTTTGTACTAAGTATGAGTTTTTTATTCTTGTTGAAATCCTTTCTCCATCATTCAACATAAATATATTCCCATGCTCCCTTAACTTTGTCAAATAACTGATTCTAATTTGTGATATTCTGCGTACTGAGTGCATTTTTCGCATCGTTTCAAAAATGCGCTATTGGATTTAAGTCGGCACTCGGAGATGCCCAATCCAGAAGAGTGGTCGAATTGTTTTCGAAAAACTTTTTTGCTACACGAGAAATGAATGTCTTGTCGAAATCTCCAAATCACCGCTAACTCTCCGTTGGCTACCCAGTCTAGTCAGA
The DNA here is from genome assembly GCF_027943255.1 of Anastrepha obliqua. Taxonomy (NCBI): domain Eukaryota; kingdom Metazoa; phylum Arthropoda; class Insecta; order Diptera; family Tephritidae; genus Anastrepha; species Anastrepha obliqua. The sequence goes on from NC_072896.1 coordinate 51,209,101, forward strand.
GAATTTTTCTACTTTGGACGTGATTTCAACATATTTCTACATATTATAGAAAACGACTTGAGCTTCCAGGTAGCTTTCTAAAATTTAATTTTCTACCGATTTATGGATATAACCTATTAAAAAGTATCCTCTCGTCCGTAAAAGGTAGCATTCCATTTTGAAGTATGAGAACAGGCTTGACCGCATCCATTTTACTTCCAATTCGATGAATTGGCCCGACACTCTTCCACGAAAAGCAGTCTAGACTACTATTGAGCCTCAGCCATGCTTGATGATTGGTGAAACAAACTTCGAGTTGCATGCTGTACGTTTTGACCGGTGTCCGTACTTCCTATTATCCGGACCAACTCTACTTATTTTCGTTGCATAAAATATCACGCCAGTAATTTTGAGTTCAGCATATGAACTCGGCGTTTTGTTGGGCTTCTGTTGCCAATAGTTTCTTCCATTCCAGTCGACTGTGAAGCTCTGATTCTGGCAATCGATATCTTATAAATCTGCCTAGTAGACTATACGGTTTTTTTTTCTGGGAACGTTCTCTGCTACTTTATACTCAGAAAAACCAAAGTTAAAATAAATATTTCCAACACTCAAAATCCTCCTTGCATGAAAAATTTCAAATTTGAAGTCGCTCGAAATTCTCGTTGATATTTCCCTGGCAGTACTGCGTATTTTCTGCATACAAAACCAAAATGTCGTACATTCCTTTTATAGAAGTGGAATGGTGTAGTATTGTCTTTGCTTTTATTGTTATTATTACTTTCATTATTAGGCTACTCTCACTGCGACCAAAACAGATCTATTGTGCAAAACCTACTTGTGTACCTTATATTTTAAGGCTTGAGTGTTCCGTAATGTACGCCAATACCACCAAGAGGGTGTATCCTCTTGCTGCCTGGTGCCGGACATTTCGAAGGAATGTGTTCTAAATTTTCCGTTTTAATTTCAAAGAATCGACAGATGAAGGTCTCAGAGAGACTAATTTTGTTTAAGTGATATCTCAGGCTACAGTGGCCTGTACTCTAACCCGCTAAGAGACAGAGAAGACTGTTGTTTCGCTGGTCGCTGACCGTTAGAATTTAACCAGTGCTCAACAAATTTCTTCTCGTCCTTCTTTCCGCGAAATTCGTTAATGTAGCCTTTTGTAAGTACACAGTAAAGCTCAGGACCATCTAGAGTTATGTTTGCCCCTTTTTTTAGCTAAGTGATCAGCCATTTCATTTCCCTCATGTTCCTCATGTCTAGCACGTTTATAATACTGTATTAAAGTTCCCTAACGTGTTAAGAAGGTTCAGGCAGTTTTTTAACAGTCTTGAGGTGATTACAGTTGATAGAAGGGCTTTTAAAGCCACCTGACTATCTGAAAGTGTGAAAAAATGTGGGTTCCTCTTATTTTCCTACGACGATATTCCCTCACACATTTCTCGGTGGCATGTATTTCTGCCTGAAAGTTGGTTAGGTGTAAGCCCATAGGAATCGATTTTCTGAATTTCAGCTCATTGATTTCCGGCCGTGTTCTACCATGATATTTGCCATAGAATGAACTATGTTTTTATAAAAAAAGAACAGTCTCCAATGCTGATATTCTTTCGCTCATTCGGCTGATTTTCTTTGAGACCTCGGTTGAAACGCATTAGCTGCAGTCGGTAGTCGGTAACGATCGCCAGTGATGGTTTCAGATGATTTGAGGAGTTCATGACACCCTTCTGATCCCACCAGATGCACAACATAACCTTTGAAGCATGAATATTTTTTTTCGCTGTAGATGGACTTGGTTCACTTGGCAGGAACCAACTTTTTCGTCGCTTAAGGTTATTATAATAAATCCATCTTTCATTGCCAGTGACGATGCGATGCAGAAAATCTTTTCGCCATCAAACGTCTCTCGATATCCCTCTCCTTCAATTGATGGGGCACCCAGTTACCCATCGCGTGTAAACGTTTACCGACGGTTGATCTCTCAACATCCAACTTTTTAGACATATCATCAAGGGCTCGACATGCGTCTTCATTAAATAATTTTTGTAGGTGAGTATTTTTAAATCTTTTCGGTGCCTTTTCGCGATCTTTATCACTCACGTCGAAATTGCCACTTTGGGAGCGTCGAAACCACTCTTTATAAGTTGTATTTGATGAAGGGTGATTACTGTAAATATTGATCAATATAAAACACGTTTCAGCTGCACTTTTCTTTAAAAGGTAATAATGAAGGATGACTTCCCGGACATGCTGTTTTTTCTCTTGAAACAAATATCAACTACTGCGATCGAGAACTCACATATCCACCTTCAAATCACCAATATATTACTAGAAATACTACTAAATATAATATATTACTAGAACGAAAAATATTGTCAGCGGCGACACCTCTTTTACGTGGGCGGAAACTTATTCCCATACCAAATACATTCATACAGTTCTCATTTCCAATCCTCTAAAATATTTGTTTTACACCTCTAATTGGTAATTTTACCACTAGTACGATTCTAGTCACTCTCGGTCTAGTATTCCATAAAATTCCAGTTCAACAACTAAAGTGCTTGCTGAGTACTTTCTATAGATTAGCTAGGCTTTTCAATGCCGAGATATTACCTAGCTGCGCACTTATATACACGCATAAATACACATAAGTACTGTATATATGTAAGTATTTGCATATCTCTGTGTATTTAAGATTGGTAGAAATTAATATTCCCATGCCTATTTACTTATATAAGATAAGGCATTGTATTGCTGCCTAATTAATATGCTTTGCACGTTTGTTGCTTTTTGTCTTCTCGTTTGTTGTAGTTCGCTGAACACACTGTCCGATTACCAGGCAAGGATACACAAGTAAAGACATATGTATTTATTTGTTCCATTCCTGCTATAAATTTTGCTTTGTTATACTCGTATGTATGTCTATAATTTTATCGAGTCTGTAAAGAACCGAATTAGTAGCTAGCTGAGATTAAATTAAAGGAAACTAAGTTTAATATAGGAAAATGGTTTAACATTTATTTTACACAATTTTAGCTAGGAAAATATCGCACATATATCGCAAAAGGTAGCTTAAAGGTGCGTATAGGTATTTAAGGGGGTCCTCTTACAGGTATCAATGGCTTCAAAAAAGGGTATTTTTTCTCAATTTTTTTTCGAGGCGAAAAAAGCGAGACATAGGAATAATCTTTTGCATTTATTTTAAGGTATGATTGAAGAGTAATAAACAATTTTTTAACATAAATAAAAAAACAAAATTGCGGACATATGAGGGATCTCGCACAGCTTCTCGTTGCGCGCTAGTACAACGGCGTGTAAGATTGCGGTCGTAGTTTTCACAATATTGTCTTATTCAGAAGGCTTTCCCGCATATAATAGACTACTGTTGTATAAAAATAGGAAAAAATGAACACACAATTAATTATTGAAAAAAGTGCTTTTTTTCGATATTTTTTTTTCAAAAAAGGTGTTAAATAACATTAAAAAATGATTATTTTTTGTAATTCGTTAGTTAATTAGTTGCCCATTTTAATTATCTTTATATAGATTTTCGGTTTGAAACGATAACTTTCGTCGTTTTTTCTTAAATCTTACCCGCCATTTTCAAAAACATGGTTTTGAGAAAACGTGTTTCAAAGTTTTCAGAAGGTATACAGTATACTCACACGAGGGACGGTACACAGGCCTGTAACTCCGAAATCACTTTGAGTTCCGCTATAAAATTTTGAGGGCATATTCTCCTATAATATATCAATCGATTGCAGTGAAAAAAATCGATTTTTTGAAGCCATCTGATAACACGCCCCCCTTAATTTGTATTTTTTGATGAGCTCCCCTTTTGATTTATTTAAAATCACTGACTAGAAGGTGTCGGACAGCCTGTAAGAATAGCAAAGCCGGGAAATTTCCCTGACTACTGGAATCGCTGAGCTCAGTTTCAGGTCGTTGAAGGTCCTACGAGAGTTTAAGTGAGCATGGAGAGTTAAGTTACGCTGAAGGCTCTCTACAGCTTAAAGCTCAAAGTAGAGGGACAATACCAAAATGCCATAACCTTAACCATAGTATTAACCATGACGATATTTACTGTCATTAACTATTGGAGTCATAGCCATAAGCAGCTGATTTTTACATATATTATAGCTTATTTGTGCATTTTGAAGTGTAGAAAGTAAAGAGAAGATAACAACATGAGAAGTGAAGAAGAAGTTAGTAATTTATTCATGAATATAGTGGCATTATATAACACAACGCAGCGCATCAACAATCAGCTGGTTATTGTTACGGCGACAAATCCAAACTCAATTGGCCTGTACGGCTACGGTTATGACTACGACATTATGGTATGTTACCTTTAATCGATTACAGTGTTGCTGATAGGTTCGTCCAGTCAACAGATTTGTGGTTATGCTTATTAGTGGTTATGGTTCTGACACTTCTACTTTGAGTTTAATGCTTTACTTCCAAAGCACGTAATTCGCTCTCTCATTCGTAATTCACTTCCCAATCATCCTTCCTACAATTTTAAGAGCGAACGTGTAATTTGTAAGTAGTTCAGTCTCAATTAGTGCCGATTTACACACGGAGACATCTGGAAGGGAGACACTGGAAAGTCTCTTTTATTGTTTCATTCGCGGGCAAAATTGTTTTCGGCAACATTTTGACATTTAATAATTTAGCATTTTCTGGTTCGGATATATTCTACAACCCGCTAACACGTAAAGCTGTGAACTTTCGTCAACAGTTTCTTTAATATTTCAGTGAAGAATGCAAACTACTACATATTACATTATATTATATATATTATTTACTTCTATACTCGAGTATATAAATTTTTCTACTTGAATAAAAAAAAATTCTTCATACAATATATAAATAATTAACTTAAAATCGACTTGAGTACTTAGAAATGGGGGAAAAAATGCCCCATAAGTTTTTTAAATTATACCAACTTTACTAGCAAAAATACTCCTATATTTTCCAAGCAGCGTTTTGATGTTTGTCATCGTTGATTTCTTCCGTTTGATTGAAAACCAATACAGAACGCAGAACTTTCTCCTATAAAAGAAGAAAACGAATGTAGCAACAGTCAAAAATTGCTTTAAGATTGGAAATACGAATAAGAAATGCAAAGCGTGTCGCCTGTACGGGAGAAAAATTCTCTTCTCTCTTCCGCGGCTGTCCTTCTCTCCAGAACAAAATATTTCTCTTCCAAATGTTTCCCTATTTAATGGGCACTAACTTTGCGGCGGCCGCCGTAGCCGAATGGGTTGGTGCGTGATTACCATTCGGAATTCACAGAGAGGTCGTTAGTTCGAATCTCGGTGAAAGCAAAATTAATAAAAACATTTTTCTAATAGCGGTCGCCCCTCGGCAGGCAATGGCAAACCTCCGAGTGTATTTCTGCCATGAAAAAGCTCCTCATAAAAATATCTGCCGTTCGGAATCGGCTTGAAACTGTAGGCCCCTCCATTTGTGGAACAACATCAAGACGCACACCACAAATAGGAGGAGGAGCTCGGCCAAACACCTAACAGAAGTGTACGCGCCAATTATTTATTTATTTATTTTTTTTTATTTAACTTTGCGAATTAGGAACAAATTGTTGTATTCCCTAATATTCATCGGAAATTTATCGAAATTGGCTGCCAAAACAAAATGAAAGAGTGAAATAAAAACAAAATTAACTAACGTTGAGTAATGACCAGTAAAAGTTAAATTTTAATAGTGGAAGCTGTTGAGGATATGAGTACCGATTTGATCGACTTAAACATCGAATGAATCTTTTCATCACTCACCAGCCTACTCACCACTCACGCTGAAATTGACAGGCAAAAAGGAAATGAAACGGGCTTTCGCGCTCTAATGAGCATCAGCTTTAAAACAGCAAAAGTGAGAAAATAGTAATCACCAATTCAGCCGCTACTTTTGCAGCAACCTACTTCAATATTCGCTTTTATTTACAATTTATTTCAATGCAATTTTTTCTCTTTCGGAATATGTATGGAATACTTTTTTTGAATTTATTAATAAATGATTTTAGTCATGGTGCCGGAACCAGTGAATGATTGTGAATAAAATAGGAAATTTAATAGTTAAACAAACATAAATTCTTCAGCAGCAAATTAAAATGAGTAATTATTAATTATAACTATAAAATACTTTTAAATAAAATCAATAATTCATTCTAAAATGCTTTCCAATATTATTTATGTTTATTACTGTTTCGGACCCATTTCGTGGTCTAAGTGGCATCGCTGTCTCTATGTGCGATGCGGCTGCCAAACCTAACCTAACCTACCATTGGGTCTGGTAGCAGAGAATGTTAATGCAATGAGAAGGAGTAAATGTTAAATGAGCTTTTTTCGAGTACTAATTTGTAGATTCATATTAAGGAATTTTCAAATTCAACTTTCCTCACTAGTGGGGGATTGCAGCTATTTACCACGCAAGTGGAGGGTTTCTAAATTTACTTACCACGCTAGGACAAGAATTCAGATTTTTTCTGCGTTTACCAAACTACTAAGGAATTTCATAAGATTTTTCGGCACACTACTAATAATAAAATGTATCGGGGGAAAAAATATTGTGAACAAAATTATTTCGAAGAGGTTGCAGAAGGCCACAAGGATTGTGGAGGAAACCAAATTGTACTACTACGAGTACTTCTAATAGTATATGGCCGTTTTTTCGGCAGCCACTCAACTCAGTTATCTTTTCGTCTAAAATTTTATAAGAAGGTCCTTTCACCGGCCTGCTGCCATTTCCTGGCACTTTTCCCTATTGTTGGAAAATGAAATGAATAAATTAATCGTAGCTTAGTTTTTTCTCCATCACCGATATGCTCAACAAATTATAATAGCAAATAACATGAAGAATAGAGAGAGCTGCAAAGTGAATAACGAATGCGATTCCGATAGGGTGATTAATTTTGTGTCTCCTTGAATATATTGTGGAGCTCTGCTCTTTAGAATGCAATGGACATACTGTGCCTGGGTATATGGTCAGTTGACTCTTTCAAATTCGCTGAGACACGGTTAAAGGCCTGATCTTGGCTGTATCTGTGAAATCTTTTCAACATGGAAGTGCACAACTGCTCAGTTGCAATATGAAAATTTCGTTGTGAGTTGGTTGCGAGTATTGCCTGTTCTCAATTATAGGTGGTAAGAGATTTGAGATGAAGGAAGAGGCTATCAAGCAAGTATTTGTGGCACAGAAGTAATAGTTTTATTAGAAGAGTTCCAAAAAATATTAGAAATGTATCGAGATAAAGAGGGCATATGTTGAAAGAAAAAATGTTTCATTTCTGCTGATAGGAGTGTTTTTCTTATTAAAATTTTTAGATTGTCATTAATGCGCTATTATGCTTCGTGTTCAACACGGGAAGATTAAGCCACATACGATTAAGTAGGAAATATTGTTTATGGACTTTTGCATTTGAAAAGGAGATGTTTAGTCAGCTTTGACGATCACTGACCTTGGTTAAGTTTTCCCAGGCGGCAGGATAGGTTAGGTGAGGATAAAAGGCTGCCCATGAGAGCAGTCCACTTGGACAAAGAATCGAAATTCGTCCATTGTGATGCCACTCAGTGAAAAACGTAGAGAGGAAAACCAAAAAGGGAGAGAAAGGTAGAAGTGGCTTTGGATTGGAGGATGACGACCAACGCTAAGCTACTGATGAAATTCGTGATTAGTGATACTTGAACCAGCTATATCCGCAGGTGCCCGACGAGGGCAGGGTAGCTGCGATTAAGGTGCTGAGATTATTCCATATACAGATACATTCCTCAGAACGAACCTGAAACAATACCAAATCTCACGGCATGGACTGCGGCTTTGTTAGTTTTAGAAGTCTCTTCGAGCGCTTCCGATCTACCCGTGGCCAGAAGGATCTCGCTGAATCGATGCGAGCCCCATCTTTCGAGGAGTAGACCACAGGTTCTCAAAGGAACCAAAAACCTCCCATTTCGCTGTGAAACCATCTCCAGGATGCCTTGTCTAGCCATCTCATAAGCGGCTATTGTGACCGGGAACCCAAATGAGCCGGATCTCGAAATACTCGGGTGCAGTTGGGAGAGAAATCAGGCATCCCCTGACTAATTTCGAACGCACAAATAACAGCCAAGGGCCCTAATTGCCATCTGGCTGTCGGAATGCTAGTTAGCTACAGCTCCTCTAAACATTTGATGTGCATCGACGAATTTAGCACAAATCTCTGTTGCAGGAAAATGATGAGGATTGCCATGATAGAAGTGAACTATCCATAGCATGAAGCATTCCGTAGGGCTAGTAGTTTTCTGCGATTTTCTTTCCATCTCATTTAAATAAGTTTAATAAAATATGGTAAGGTGTGAGTACAATAAATTTACTGTTATCATCGTATATAAGCAACAAAATATGATATTACACTGTACAATAAAATTAAACTTTTTCCAAAATACCTAAGTTCCGGCTATAGATTCCCTTAGAGGGAGCAAGAAAAGTATGCAAGTATCGGTGATTTGAAGTTTTACCTTTGAATTTTATTTTAGGTTCTCCAAAATTTTCACCTTTTTACGCCTTCTTCTGGTAAATCGGCATAGATAACAATGTGATTCTTACATTTTAGATATCTGATGCACTCAACATTTCTACCCCTTATATTATCCCTCTAACTTCTCAATAAATGGACCCTTTTTGTCTCTTTTGTGAGAAAGAATAAAAAATACTCATTAAAGAGGTATGTAACGGTTTAAGATTAACCACAAAAATATTTGCCAAGCAATTCTATCATAATCGAAAACCCGGTGGTTTAGAGATTTCAAAAAATCGATTTTTTTGTTTTTTTCGATATTTCGAAAGTATAGTATCTTAAGCACATACTGTGAAATATTCAAGAGGATCCGAATATTTGAGCTTCTATATCCCATTAACTAGGTGAGAGCGGTCCGCGGGCTCCTGTACCTCAAACTTTATACTCATTTGTCTCGAAACGACTGTTGACCTGGTGTGGTCAAAAAGAAAAAAACAACTATTCAACCGAATCGTCTGAAATCTTAGTATGTTGTTCACAACATCAATGGCTATCGCCCGTACTAGAGTCATATTATTATTTCAATTATTTCGTATTAAAAACTGAAAAAAGCCGATTTTTATAGTGTCAAATTATTCAAAACCGCGCTATTTTGTCCATGTTTTTTTTTTTTTTATTCTAGTACGAGACATAGCTACAGGTATACTGATTAATAATTTTTTTGGTTTTTGTGTTTCAGCTAAATAGAAATGCCAAAATGGACAGCACCGTCCAGGTCCAAGTTTTCGGGATAGTCAATTGTATCCAAAAGAAATTAAATAAAAAGCCTAAAAAATTTAAATATCATTTTTCCTTTTTTTATTGTAAAAAAATCCTGAAAATACACTAAATTTTCGAGCTCTAGACCACGGGGGCCCCTTAATACACTAATACTCTAAATTTAAGGTAAGTTTCAGAAATAAGTTAAAGCATATACTGAAATTTTGACACAATTTTTGCAAACAAAAAAATGTTTTTTATCTTTTGTGTTGTGTAGTTTTATTAAGTTTATTTCAACCCATAAACCGAAACTGTATACTAAGATATTAAGCCATACTTTTGTACTCCTAAAAGCGTGTCGCAGATAACTGCTATTAATGTCCTCTTGCGATTAAAATATAGGAGTATCTAAAATGAAATTTAATAGTTTTCACAATATTTCCCAGCTTTTAATAAAGCAGGTCTCTTTTTAAAGCAGATAAATTCATTTCACAATTTGCAAATATTAAAAGTGCGTATGTGTATGAGTATATGTATGTATGCTTATAAAGCACCAGCTTAAACTATATGTCAATGTATACGTCTAACGAATATTTGTTTAGGTTCTGGGTTGCTTGTGACTGATCAACAACAAATGCGTTTAGCGTAAAGCCATTTGCCGTAAATAAATTATACATATGCATGTATACGTACATGTGTATATACTATATATAGATAATCAGTACACGCAGATATTGAATCTGGCTTTTATACATATGCATATCTACCCAGTTGACAATGGCCAATGATCTGAAATCTCTTCTAGGGGTACTTGAAGTATTTTCTTTGCCAGACAGCAGGACTCCCATTCTCCCTTCTTTTTATGTGGTATAGCGGATTTGATAAGCACTTCCTTTCTTTGAGAGGGCTTCCATACAGTCTTCATTAAGAAGTCTTCTATGATTAGTTTTTCTTTGAAAAGGCATCCCCCTATAAATACTAGTTTTGGCTTTCTTAGAACCGCTCTTGATCTCTGATTTGTGTGGCTAAACCTTTTTTAGGCACTTCGGACAATGAGTTAAAAGAAATACTAAAACTTGAGCAAAATTCATTATAATCATCGCTTCCTTTATCTCCATTTGGAGCATAGGACCTCATAATAAATACTGTATAAAATGTCACTGAGCCTTTTGTATTCCTTAAGTGGGCGAGAACGTACTACGCAAAAAAGATTGACCTCGATACAGTGCAACAAAACAAAGCCGAGCCTATAGCAGGAAAACCGGCTACAAACATGGTGGACCTAGTTGTGGGTAAATACGTAGAATTAATCCTTTATGGATACCGTTCTGGGCCCTCCCGATGTAACATAGAAAGTAGTTCCGGGAAGGGTATCACCCCAGAAGGAGAGAAGGGATCGTTTAGTGGCCACACCACACGACGCAGAAGACGACGGACGCTGTAAGTGCGAAGGCATTTTGAACTATACTTCACCCATCAAAAACCAAAAAAAAAAAAAAAAAAAAAAAGAAAGAAAAAAAAATGGGATGCTGGCCTGTTTACATTGGAAAGAATTAATTTATTAAAAAATATACATAAGCATTGCAGTATGTCGATACAGGCAAATACTTAAAAAAAACACATTTTTCTTAGTGTTACCACCGGAATTTTATTACAAAAATGCAACTTGTAACAAACTTCAATTGAATATTAAAATATGGATGTGAGATAAAATGTATTTAAACGAGCTTTAAAAAAAAGTTTACCTCATCACAACTGTTTTTACAAAATGAAGAAATTGTGTAGAAAAGTATATCATTGTAAAGGCAGAGTTAGCTTTAATCCAATAATTTATTCAAATGGCGTTGCCATTTAATTTTGGAGAAAAGTTTTAAATTAATAATAAAATCGAATTAAAGCCTATAGATAATTAGATTGGCTCTAAAAATGAGTTCATACTTCTACTGGGTCCAGTTTAGCACATACACACCCATACACATGTATGTAAGCGAGTATATTCGCATGGGTAACACCCACATACTCGATTGAATATTTACAGCTAACGGTTCGCGCTTATACGAGCGACTGCGTACGCGTTTCCATGAAACTATTACCGTTTAATTAAATGTTTGCTGCTGGCGCATAATCAACCACAAAGTGTATAATGATGGTTGCTTGGTGAGCTTGTGAGTTAACAACAACAAGGCGATAAATAACAGTTGGAGGTATTTGTTTGTGTGTGTGAATTTCTGCATGTATTTATGTAAGTTAGGCTGAATTTCTGTTTACGCATTGGCGATTTTGTTAGAAAATAAATCACCACATATGTAGTCGCAGTGCTATGCACATGCGTGTATACATAAAATGCAAGTGACATACAAACATTAACTATATTCGCCTCTATCTGAGCTGATATTCAATCCAAAAGCTTATTTCGCTTTATTGAAGTGCTTTAAAATGTGCGATTTGAAGTTTAAGCCTTTAGGTGATGAAATGCGTTTAATGGATTGAAAATTTGGATTTATCGAAATCAAATTTGAATAAGCAAATTTTTGTATTTTAAGTAAATGTACGTAAGTATGCATGAAACCCGCTAACTCCTGCGAAGTCACTCAATTAAAAAGTAATACATAATTCGAATTCGTGGCTGCACAAACATGACCTGGTATGATAAAGCTATATTCAGTTTCTATTCAGCCTTATATACAAAAATTAATACCGCTGAACATGAAACTGCGTCATGTGTGGTATTTTATACAAAAATTTTGAGTAAAGTTAGAAAATCCATACATTTTTGGTAACGCGCCTTCTACACCGAAGGTTATGTCTAGGATATGCACGAGGTCGTTCGAAAAGCCCACGTAAAGTCAGAGAGATGACACTACTCGTGTCGAGGTTATATTTAGTTGGCAGAATGTCTTGGAAGAACACACACCAAGTTTCAGCCAAATCGGTATATTACTTGTGTTTCCTTGGCATTCGTTTCAATCGAAGAAACGAATGATTTTTTTTTCATCATGACAACGCATTAGCAGCAACTCGTTTTACATCCCCCCCATTCTTCAGACTTGGCTCTCTCGAATCCCTAATACTGCTATTTGTTTCCCAATTTGAAGAAATGGTTGACTGAAAAAATATTTGATTCAAACGAGAAGGTGTTTAGAGTTGGACAAATTCTATTATTCGGAAAAGGGATCAACAAACTAGAACCAAACAGCATAAGCCCAAAATAAAGGCTTTCATCAAAAAAAAAATTTATTTATTAAAAAATTATACAAAATCCAAATTGGATGATGAATTTTGCACCACCTTTTACTTGTATTAATAAGGCATCTTGGAGACGTATATGCAGTGACTATAACTCACATATTTAAATCAGTTCAGTTTTTTAGTTAGGTGGCAATGCTCTTCAGATATTTTAAGAAATTAAAGTTTGCACAGAACCACAATCGGATGCCCGTAATGGAAATTTTACTCCTGGGTCAAAGTGCATTAAAGTGCCTTTCATTTGCTAAACGCGTTGCGATATTGCACTTCACTTCTATGTATATTAAACTCATTAATTATTCATAATAGTAACAACCCCTTTTCAAAAATATGTATGTTTTAAAGTTTATGCAAATACTCTCTTCTGGCATTCGTAATGGACGTTTTTTCTGGATTACATTATACGTGTATTTTTAGTAAAATTTTTAGGTAGGTGGCAACCTGTTTCAAAAATATGTCTGGATTAAGTTTTTTTACAAATACTCGTTTCTGGCACTCGTAATGGAAACATTTTTTCAAAAAAATTATATGTGTATTTAATTAAAATGTTTAGGTAGGTGGCAACCCATTACAAAAAGATGTCTTTTTTAAAGTTTATACAAATAGTCTCTTCTGGTACTTATTCTATTTTCTCGAATAAATAATATGCGTATTTAATTAAAATTTGTATGTAGGTGGCAACCCTCTGCAAAATTATTACTTCTGGATAAAAATGCATTTGAATGCCTTTTATTTGCTAAACGCATTGCAATATTTTACTTTACATATATATTTAATTCATTAAATTTTAAGACAGGTGGCAGCCCTCATAAGTTTGTGTTTTTCACTTAAGCGCTAAAGGAAAATAGATAGCGTGAAAATTGCCCAATTCGATCAGTATGTATTGGTTTCGCACACAATCTTTCAATTTACTCACACAGTCGAGAAGGAACTTGATAACCACCTATATATATTTTCCCGGGTTCCTAGTGGAACATAGAGCCTCATATAACGAATTATAATTTAGTTTATTCAACACTTTTCACTTACGAAGCTGGATATCTATGTGGATAGGTACTTGGTCCCATCCCAAATGATCGCATCGCTTATAATGTCAGCATAATCTTATGAAGACAATGGTTAAGGAAAGAGTGCAACATTTGTAGGGTGCACGCCATTACATTCCATATTTTCCACCCATAAAAAACTATTTCACGTTAGCTTCGAATATCTTTAGCTTCGTACGTCTGGAAATGTGAGTCGCTCTCCATACCCTTAGATATTCCGGTGCTTATGTCAATACAAATCTTTAAAATAATGCTCCCGAGGTAACAAAATTTGTTCACGCCTTCTAACTAAAAGCCGGCTATCTGCAGGTTTTGGTGTCGAATTTATTGATGCTCCTTATCTTTGTTTTTGGCTGGCTTTGCTATACAGATATGTCTAAAAGATAGTAATGTTACCACCAAGCGTGAACGATAGCTGCATACGCACCGTCTCAGGAATGGTTCAAGCTCCAAAGTTGAAATGCATTCAAATCCGTCTGTTCTAACCATCAGAGGAAATGACGTATCGAAATCTTCTCCGCAGTTCCCTTGCGTTGCGATGGCATTAGGAATGGTACACATGTAGAATTGTATAGAATTTAGTGAATTAAGATGCTGATGAGAGATAAAACCTTTAAAATAAATATGCCGAACGTCAATGTTTGTTGCAAAAATCTTTAAAATATAAAAATTGCTGCTTGCCATTAAAAAAGTAATTTTTCACATTTCATGAGGAAAGCAAGTAAAGGCGCAAAAGCTCAGGGGCTAGGCACACCAGGTGTAGAATTATTTCCAGTGTATTGAACACTCCTTGGCTAAACTTGAATTATGAACTTTAATATACTAGAAAAATTCCATCTATATGATCTATACCAATAAAATAATTTAAAAGATTTTATTGCTTCACTACGGCAGGTGACTGCATGGGCCGGCTCCATGTAATTTTGTTTTTCTTCAGCTCCTTCGAGAAGCATGATGCTTTTTTATACTACTTGCGCTATGCGAACATAATTAAAAAAAGAAAATACTGAAAATGCAGGAAAAATAACTCTCCCGGAATTCGCCGTTCACAGTCACTCTCCGCCAGGGTTTAATAATATAAAAACTTCCGGAACAGCCCGTCGCGTAAATGGCATAGAGCCGATAACAATATATGTAAATATGAGTACTTTGATGCTTAAAATAATCCCTTTAATTTTTAAATTTTCAACTAAATAAAATTTTTTCCTACAAACTTCTCTTAATAAAATACAGCGAACATTTTTAAACGCCTTTAAATATATTTCTTATTATCTCAACAGAGAAAGAATAGAAAGAAAAAACCAAAATTAGATAGCCAGCTGCGGCTTTGTTGCATTTAAGCGAACGCAAGAGTGCCTAAGTGTACATGTGGCTGTGCATGTGTTTGTCTCAAATAAATCACAATTTGAGTAAATAAACCAACAAGTTCCGAGTAACATCCTCTGTTGCATACAAACTAAAACAAATGGCCAGCGCATGCCAAAAGAGCGTCAGGTGGTCGTGCCAAATCTGAAATCCTTGCGTTTACAGCAAAATATGTTGCCAACATTACCGCAGATTACCAAGTGAATGTACAAAGCATACATACATACGTATGCGTGTGGACCGCTATCTATGTCTTAGGGGTGTCCTTGGACGTAAAGGTGAAAATTTTGTTATTTATTAAAACTTTTTGCTATTTGAAAGTTCAGTCTTAAGTTCAGCCAATTATGCAGCGGGTTGAGTTATAACATTTTATCTACAATTTTTATTTAAAAGTTTTTATAAGGCAATTTTAGTGAATATTACTTTTCACTGTCCCACTGAGCAATCAATTTAACAAATAAAATGATTAACGAAGCCGTTTAGATACAGTTTTCATTTGTATCGATATTCCAGTAAAGTTCGAGTGAATTAAATAGTGGATAAATTTAACCGTCTAATAAAAGTTATTAAATCGGGTACAAAGGCAGAGAATAATCATAAGACCGGGAGGGTCCCCCTTTAAAAAAAAGTTGGTAGCTCAGTATGGCCACTTATTTCAAAGAGGTTTTGGCGTCATAAAAACTGTCACAATAACCACTTCGTCAGTTACAAAATCGTTAGATTTTATGAGACTAAAATTGAATTTACTTGGGAAGAAATTGAAATAATGAATTTTTTGGTCCAAGGAGACATTTTGGGCCAACATGACCTTAAAGAGATATGTAGGCTTCGAAAAAGAAAGTATGATGTAAATAAGGGGTTATAAAAACGTTGTAATATTTGTTTTTGTTTTCAGATAGGTGGTAGCCTCATTAAAATATTTTTTATATTATTAATTTTGTTTTATATTTTTCTCGTACTCTTTTTATTTGGTTCAGCGTTATAATATATTTTTTAATTTTCAAATAGGTGGCAACTTTATTCAATTTTTTTATATTAGTAATTCTTGTTCGCAAATTTTTCTCGAAATATTATATATTATTTCTCAACAATGTTGTAACATCTTTTACAACCATTAGATAGGTGGCAACCTTATTCACAAATTTTAGTTGTTGTTGTTATGAATTTTATTTCAAATTTTATTGTACCTTCTTTTGTTGGTAGCAACGTTGTTACATCTTTTTAATTTTCATATAGGTGACAACCTTGTTGATTGTTTTCTTGTATTATTAATTTTTTCTTTAGTATTGTGCTCGAATTCTGTTATTACGTATCAAGATTGTAGAACTGTTTTAATTTTTCGATAAGTAGCAACCTTGTTCACAATTTCTATTCATGTTACTAATTTTATTTTATATTTTTCTCGTATTCTTTAATTTGGTATCAACGTTGTAAAACCTTACGTTATTTTCAAATAGGTGGTAACCTTATAAAGTTTTTTGTTTATTATTTATTTTGTTTTTATATACGGCTCGAACTCTTTTCATTTGGTGTCAATGTTGTAACATATTTTTAATTTTCGGATAGGTGGCAACTTTATTAATATTTTTCATGTTATTGGTTTTTTTATATTTCGCTCCAACTCCTTTTTTTGCATCAATTGCAAAGGTATTACAACTTTTTCCAGTTCAAAAATTTTTTGAAATTAATATTGTTTTGTATTGTATGTTTTGCTCGAACTCTTACATTTCGGATCAATATTGTAATACCTTATTTTAATTTTTAGATAGGAGATAATTGTTTTTTATATAATAGAATTTCTTTTTTATATTTTTCCCCAACTTAGTTCCTTTGATGCGGATATTGCGATATATTCTAATTTTTTGGAAATCGGACCTTCTAGCTTCACCTATTTATGACATAAGTAGTTGTCTATATCATTCCCTCAGGACCATGTATTGAGGCAAAATTTGAAAACAATCGACAGAGCAGTTTCGGAGACTGAAAAAACGAATAATAAATTCAAAAAAATTTATACGCACACCCCTAATGTGTAATGTGTATGCCTAACTAAGTCTTCCAGTATCTGCACTAGATATAAGTAAACTACTAAGCGCACAGAGGAGAAACTATTGAAAGCAGCTTTACACTGTACTAGCAGTACAGCACAAACATAAGTGGCCAGCGGGGCGTATGAGTGACGCTCGACAGTAATCGTGTTGCTAATGAAAAAAAATTATTTTGTAATTACCAACCGCTTTACATAGTAAATGTGTGAAATGTTGAATGAATAAAGTTGGCCAGACTGAATGAAGCCCTTGCATACAGTTATACATTGAATGAATGTGAGTGGTTGAATGAATGAATGCAGAGTGCGACGGCTGTAGGGTGGGCTGTTTGGTGAGGTTGTGGCGGCAGTAGTAATAGAGCCACACATTTGGAGTGACACCTTGAAGTGGCTGTAAATGTGGAGTATCTTTAAAAATGCGCTTGGAGTTGTAACTAACTATAAAGTGCAGACATTTAGTTTGTTAAATACAAAAGAGTTTGTGTCTGTCATAGTGTCTTGTGCTTAAGGGAGCGTAAGCGCGTGCTTGAGCCAAGACACTTTATTTGAGTTAAGCGCCACATAAGTGTGGTAGTGCGATGGTGCCACAGCAGTAAAATAGACATTAAAGCTATTGCTGGCATTGGCATAGACAAGGGAGAAAGAGAAAGAGAGAAAGAGGGAGAGAGTGCGAGGGGGAGAGAGAAAGAGAATTTTTATTTTTAGCAATACGATTTTTTACGCCAAATGTTTTCATACAGTGCTGCTGTATTGCTCGTGCTGCTTTAGCATTTGTTGATGCCCTTTTTTACGTTTTAATGGTGTTTGCTTGGTTTTGGCTACGAAGCTCGCATTTTGTTTTTTGTGTAACTGGTTTGCTACACCTGCTTGTGGTTGCAGCGCTTTTTGCTAACTTTTTATAGTTTTTTTTTGCATACCTTTTTCTGTTAATTCTAAAAATGTATTTTGTTTTTGCTTTTGGCCTGCCATACTACAAATTGCTCCATTGAGAACGTTTTGTGTACAGTTTTAAATGCTTACCTAGTGGTTTCTGGTTGTTCTTGCCTGTGGCCTTCCACCGGCAGTGCGCTTTCTCAGCACCAAAGCATATTGTAAATGGTAAAGTATAGTATATAAATATACCCACGCTATGCAGTGCAAGCTTGTGCAAATGTATAAATGTATCTTTTTAAATGACAAACAGTTGCTACTATGCTGCCACTTTGTTTGCCTTAAGCCAAATACGCAGCGGCTACATTAAATGTGCAAAAAACGAAAAAAAGTTAACTCGCAGAATTACACCTTTAAAAAGTTACTCTCGGAACAACAGGTGGGGGGCTTTAAATGCAATGCGCCATTCATTTAGTTGAAACTTGTGGCGCTTTTTGTTATCTGCTTGCTTTGGTAAGTATACACTTTTTGCAAGCCTTTCAACTTTTTCTGTTTTCACTCTTTTCTGTGCACATCCGAGTACTCTTTTTCTGGCACTCATAATCTCTGCTACCTTTTTTGGTTTTGAATTCCATTTGCTCTTTGTAATAGTTACTCATTTCGAGCTACATTTCCATGTGCCAGATGAGTATACACGAGTTTGAATGGTAAAAGTTTGACACGCAAATGAAGAAGTTCTGATGCCTTTCCGCTTTCTTTCATTATTTGCTTAAAATAAACCTTTGCTTTGTAAAAAGTTTTTGTTTTTCAGATATATAGTCGGATTTGAAAAAAGTGCTGCTTAAGCCGTTTACCTTAAACACAAGCTCCTCTAAGCTAAATGCGTTGTGAGATTTTAAATGCGTTGTGATTGCTGTTTTTAAAGCATATTTAAATAAGTTTATATTGGGTGCGCATAAGAAATGCTCACTATCTATGCAGAGAAAATTCCAAGGATTGACTGGAACCCCCAAGACATTCACAGACCAGATTAAGATATTGACACGAAACAGCTGCAAGTGGAAGAAATTCGTTGTGGCCCTTTGTTTCATACTGGAACTCTAGGAATTTATGTTGATGATGATGAAGATGAAGATTGTGCAGTTAATAATCTAACATTAAAAAAATTAAAAGAATGCGTAAGATTAGCTAAGAATCTCCTATAATTTTTCTTGAATGAAGATCCTTCTACTGGAAGAAGCCGGAAATTCAAAAGAAAGCTACAAACTGTTTAGCTCAAAACCGAGAAATTTTCAATGATCTGGTAAGAACTAGCAACCAACGTAAAATTACAGACTTTTTTAAGAGGAAAGAAGATGCAAAAATTTTAAATGAAGAAAAAAGTGAGGGCGATATCATTCCACCGCAAAAACGTTCTCGGTTGATTATACTGAGCAGTGCCAATGAAGAAATTTATTAAATTAGAAAGAAATTTATTAAAGTAGAGTTAAATTAAAATAATATTCGTTGTTTTGTGTTGATCATACATTTATACTTTTAATAAAAATTAAGTTGTTTATTTAGATCTAGAAACAAAAAAACTGTTTTTAATAAATTTTCGGAACATATCCTCCGTTTTTGTACTGGTTCTGGGTTTCACACAATGCTGCATTTTTTAGGAATTTATCTACCGTGTTATAGGAGGCTTACCTGTATTTGTGCATTCAAATTAAGGTAAAATTTAACATAGAGCATAACAGCTTCAGAGATGAAGTTAGAAAACAGGCAACAGATTCAGTTCATTTTCGAATACAAGTTTTATCTGTAATTCTAAGTGCCATTAGAATCGAATGGATTTGTGTATACCCGTAGTTTTAAAAGTACTCAGACAATGTTGTCCGTTGTACCTAAGTTCTAGAGGGAGTATTTAAAGGAAGTATATGTAAGAGGGAGTAGTGAAAAGGTGGCAACTCATTGCTCCTTTGCCAACTTCTCAGATTTGTTTTAAGAATCTTAGCAAGTTTCCGAAGAAAAAAAGAATGTACATAGCTCGCCTATTCTCAATACATTCGACTCAAAAAATTACCATTTCGTCTAAGTTTGGCAAAAGTGGAAATGCACTGTTCTATCTTTATTGTGCAAACAAAATGTACACGGTGTATCCTGTCCCTATAGATTGTGCCCCGTAATTAGTCCTGTCTAGCTCTGAAACTGAAAACAAAAGTTACCGAAGTAATCGAAAGAGTTACCAAACCAAAATGGAGATGGGCTGGTCACATCGTGCGCTTTATGAAAAACAAGTGGACAAAGAGAATCCTAGAATTGAGATCACGAGAAGACAAAAGAAAAAGTCGAAGACCGCCCACAAGATGGAGTAATGACAGTAGAAGAATAACGACAAATTAGAAAAAAACAGCAAAAGATAGAGAACATTTTAAATCAATGGAGGAGGTCTATGTTCAACAGTGGATACAAACGGCTGGATGATTATGATGATAATGAGACTCGCAGCTCACTATAAAACATTTACTTCAGACTGAGAAGTCCATTTGAGGTAACATTTGCTTGTTTTGCAAGTGTCAGTCTCGATTTTTTTCACACACTTTCGAATAGCCCGGGCGTATGAGCAACGTGTACCTGCACGCCTGTTCGATGGTTTTCAAGTACCTATATCAGGGTTTTTCGCGTAATTCGAGTGATACTTGGATAATTTTCGCGAAACGCTACGAACAGTTAATTTTTTTATCCTATACCCTCTTACACATCACGTTTACTGTTAATAAATTTGAAATCTTTAGAAAGTAGAAGATGAATTCTTGCTCTCTCGTCTGTTTTCAATGTTAGTAAGAGTACATTGATTGCCCATTTCTGTTTCAAAGTATTAATTGTCTTACACTTCCCAGAATTTTTCGAAACGCGCTTCCTTTCTTTCCTTCGCTTCCTTCTCCTATTGATTTCCTTCCTTCTCTTCGAGATTTTAATGAAATCTAAAATTCTTAGCTCCAAGATTCCCAGATTCAAAGAATGAATTTTCTATACTATTCAACTCTATCTTTTAGTTTAGATGTAAGTTTGTAATTGGATTTCGTTTATATTCATGAAATCATGTTTTCTTGACTTCTTGAAATAAATAAATAAAATTAAAAATTGTTTGCTGTTAAACTGTTAATAAGCTCGAAAACTTCGGACAAACAATGAACAAATTTCAAGTAAGTACAGAGCTGCTTACACTACTCGATACCTGAGAATACCTATAGTTAATGGTGAAAACCTTGATGTATCCCACTGAAATGTAATGGAAAATGACATAAGTTTACGGTAGAAAAAATTAAATACCAGTAAGAGGTAATCTTTTGACAGGCAGTATTCTGTTCGAAAGTAATTTTTTGCACTCGCCTCTTTTTAGATATCATTCAGAGATAAGTAAATATTTTCTGCAAATTAATTTTTTGTAGGAGTAAACATTTTTTTTTTCTATTTTACTTTTTATTTATTTATATATATTTTTAATTTTAATGCCCTGAATACACTTTTGTTTTCCATGCACTAAAATTTCTAACTTAATTTGGTAGTTGGTTACTTCAAAAAGCTTAATTTTATAGCAAGATTTATAGTAAAGAATTATCGTTGACCGCCTTTATATTATTTATTTGCTTCAAATGGTTTCAGAACTTAGATAAGTCATTGTAATTTGCATGTGAATTATACACACGCACATAGCTTTTAATTTGGGTAAAATATATTTGGTTCCTCTAACCAAGTTGTGCTCTTCTAAAGGTGTTAGATATGCATAGCGCTTAAGAATTATGTTTTAAATCGACAGTTTTATTTTATAAAGCTTATTTTATAAAGACTACCATAGCTGACGATAAATTTGTGTAAAATATACTTATAATATATGAAAATGACTAAATTAAGTACATATGATAATAACTACAATCAAGCTAAGTGGCACATTGAACATTGAACGGACTGGTCTTGTTGTGAGATATCCTACCTTTACCATAAAACTGAGAAAATTGAAAATTTTGCGCACAGAAAAGTAAGTAATGCTGATAAATATCAATGTGTATCAGTATTGGTTTACTGAAATCGTTTTTCTGAAATCGGCTGGTGAGAAATGCATTAAATTTTCATTTAGAGATTTGTGTGAAAAAGCAGAAATAATTAATAGATTCCAAAATAGCTTCAAATAAAAAGTAAATCAAAGAAGAAATAAGTTTACAAAATTCATCTTCTGTGATTTTCTTTGTTTTATATGGAGGTATTTTTGTGCACTGAACACAATATTGAGGTCCAAAAGTGTAAACCATGTCATTGTTTGAAAAAACTGCAGTTAGAAATCCGTAAAAAATTTCGAATTTAATATAGCAGATGTAAAATCAAAAAGTTGGTCTAAGGGTATAAAACACTCTACGATTTTTGGAGCCACTGATTATTGCCATACTGAATTTTGAAAAATTGGCATCTAATTTGGGTAAATAAATTTAAACTGCAGTTTAAAGGCGCAATTTGGTGCACAGATTTCATTACTTAATTCAAATTTGAATATTGCTTTAAATAAAAGATGGGCATGGTTATTATTTAAAGTTATATATATGTATATATGTACCGAGATTTGCTGTCATATCTAAATCTTCACTTGAGTTATCCGTTGCGCAGTTGATCAGCTAGAGATTAGAGGCAAAACGGATGGATACGACCCCCGACAGTCTTTTCTACGTTACCGCAACGACCCGGATTTAGATATATCCGGATTTAGTTAATCCAGCAGCACTCCCGGTACAGGTATGGGGAATGTTTTTGCTGCTGCAACAACAACAACTAAATTGATTCTTCTTCATTTGTTTATTTAACTATAGTATTTTTTTCCTATCTCGATTTCGTGCGTTTCATAACTGAATCATGGACTCAACTTATTGACAAGATTGGACAATTTATTTGTTTCTTATTTGATTTTAATATTTTTTTTATAAAAATATAGTATAATGAAAATCAAATAAATCAAAGTTATAAACTTTGTGAAAATTGAAAAAAAAAAAATTTGAAACTTTTTAGTTAGAGATTAATTTGGTGAGAATTAATTAATTAATTAAGACAATTAATTTAATTTTTTAATATTTGATATAAAGTGCAATTTGAAGTAGTTCAAAAATCGGGTTCTCTTTTTCCGCTGATGGTATTGGGTATTTATTTCTATATGAAAAAATGAAGAGCACTTATTACATAGAGAAAACGCGCAAGATCGCCAGCAGACAAAAAGAAAACAAAAGAAGAAAATTGCTAAAAATCAACGCGATCTTTGAGTGACTTCACATTAAGTTTTTTTATACTTTTTAAAGGAAGAAAGAAATAATGGTTAATAGAAAATTAAAAAAAGTTAATTAAAAAAAACAACATTTAGATTTCAATTTTAAGAATAAAAAAAAAATTAATTAATTTAAAAAAAAAATTAAAAAAAAATTAAAAAAAAAATTAATTTCTTGTAGCATTTTAATGGTGAAAATAATTTATAGTTAATAGAAATTACAAAAAAAAACAATGTATTCAAAAATTTCAATCTCAATTTTAATAATTAAAAAACAACTGTTAAATTTTTTTTAATTAAAATAAAAATTGAACTTGAACATGAAATATAAAAAAAAGTTTAATTTTTTTAATAAAAAAAATTTGAATTTTTGCGCTAGACCGCCCGGAAAACAAAAAGGAAAGAAAATTGTCAAAAATCAACGCATTAGATAGGGACAAATTTTTAATAAAAAAATTTAAATATATTAATAAAAAAAATGAATGTGTTTTTAATTTTAAAAACTTAAAAAACTTGAAAATATATTAAATTACACGTGTTTCTTTTTTCGTAAAATATATCTCTCGTATTTTTAATTGTAATAAAAACGCCGGAAAACTAAAACAAATGCGTTTAGTAAGCTGCGCGAACAAGAGCAACACCTGTTTTGCAGCGGCCAGCCAATGCTGTCTACACTACAAAGGTAGTTATTGGCAAGCACCTAAGCTCTGCTCACCGCCGATTGCCAAACGGAATGTGTTCTTTTCAAAAGCGCGCAGGCTTTTTATAGGCAAAATCAATCCTATTAGGAAATTCAAATTTAGAGTTTGAAAAAAGACATCTAGTTGTCATTACAATTTTAGGGCATTGCCATATAAGAAAACTTTAAATTAAATCTTAACAATTTGAAGGTATATAAGTATGCTACAAACTTTAATGTAATTTAATTTAAATTAAAAAAATAAAACTTAATTCAAAAAGTATTTTTCTTTCTAATTTAATCCTTTTCTCATTATCAAAAGCAATGGGATTTTTATTTTCAGTGCATAAAATTTTCAATTCGTTCACAACAAAATTGTGCCCACCCAACGCTGCGAACATCAGCAATAAACGGAAATCAGCAAAATAAAAATGCTCCAAATTTCTTCACCCATTGCAGCTACTTGTTGTCTAAAAATTTAATTGCATTTGAAATTCATTTCTATATATGCATGTATTTATGTATATATGTACATATGTGTGTATGGACGAGTATAACTATGTGCATGAGTGTAGATGAATGAAGAAATTTTGAGCAGGCAACACTTACAACTCACCAATTTCGTTATATAAAGGTGTAAGTATATGTATGTTTATTTGTGTGTATATATATTTGTATGTATATATGTATTTGAATATGTATAAAAAGACGTCAAGCAAGCCACACTGAAAACTATGACATTTAATATTCGATAGATTAAATATTTCAACACGATGATGGCGATGAGTACGACGAAATTCGAAATACTTATGAATACCAAAAACGTTTAAAATGAACGATTAATGTACACGCATACATACGCATGTGCGCATATGTATGTATATGTGTTAGTAGTGGCAACATTTAATATACTTAAAATGCAACACCTTGAATTAGTATTTATTTAACGTTTACTAATGCAGTCAGTTATTTATGTTTGCTTGATTGGGAAAAATTTACTAAATCTTTATTTTATATACAATGTTATTTTTAAAATTAATATTAGAGCTTTCATTTTGTAAACATTTAGCTAAAACACGCACAACGTTCATATTCACTTAATTCTACACGTAGTTAAGTATGAAAACATGGAAATTTATGTATTCATATGTAAAGTAGATTTATTGAAAATTTGCAGCTTACCCAAAGTGGTGGATTCCATGGATCCAAGGAATGAAAAGCTTTCGGTATGATTTTAGCATGAAAGCTTCTAGGACTTAATGGCATGATATTTATTTTAAAAAATTATTATTTATATGTTTATATTAAGCATTCATAAAAGCGGCATTTTGTTTTGGAAGTTATTGAAATGTATTAGTTGTCAGTGAAGCTTGAAAGCACCCGAGGCTCACTTTTACCAAAAATGTTAAAATTTGAATTGATGCATGAGATTTGGCTTTAAAAGTGAGTTTTTATTAAAAAATTTTAGGCGTACCATAGCATTTACGATTTGTTTTTATATTTATTTCAATGAGGAAGTTTTTTAGTAATAGATGTTTTAGTTAAAGAAGCATTAAAATTTATTCGTTTAATGCAATTTTTGACATTTTAACACGTTGAGTGTCGCCATTTGTGTATGTAAGTATATGATATTCGCATACACTACTGTTGTGCTATTTGTGTAGACTCTAAAGATTATTTATATATTTCTTATTTAAAATTTAGTGTTTACAATTAAGTATTATTTTTTAAAATGTAAATAATTTCTCCGAAACAAAAGTCCGGAAAAAACAAGTTTTTTTTTATGATGATAGAGCTTAAATTTGTTCCGCAGCCAAAAAGTGAGACAGCTCTTTTTTATTTTTATTTTTATTTTTATTTTTTTCTCTTGTTATTAAATTTTCATCCTTGCAAAAATGCTCTTTTACTTAAATTTTGCATAAAATGTTTATATATCTCCTTTTCTAACTTTTTCGTTTTTAAATCCGGTTATTTACTGCTATCTGTTTTGTAACATTCAAAAATACTTGTACTTAAAATTAAGGCATTATACTTGACATGCAACGACTGCTGCAACCATTTCTAGATTTTGGATTATGGACATAATGAATCCGTTGTTGACTTCCTCTTCAGTCTACTAAAGGATATGTAATTGAGAGATATTTCTGCAATTAAAGGGTTTGGTTGCGATTGGAATCTTATATTGTGTGATGTGACCAGCTTTTTTATTTTTTGAGCTATTGTGAGAAATTTCAGATCATGATGTATTTGGGCATTTTTGATGTAATATGGTGTGTATATAATCATTCAGTAATCAAAGTGTTTTCGATTTTGGGAGTATTTCGATGCTAGAATTCGCTACAGTGTCCCAGAGCTGTATGTCGTGGGTCCATATCGAGCTTATTTCCAAGGGAAACATGCAAATTTCGATGAAGTAACCAGTATAGATTTCGTAGTTTGATTCCAAGTGCCTTACGTTTAGTGAAAATAAGTGTATCCATGTCAGCTTGTTGTCAAGGAGTTTGCCAAGCTATTTTGTAAAATTATTATGGGGTATGATTACATTATTAAGATTCAAGTGAGGGCAAATGCTTCGATTGAGTATAAAAGTTAATTGAACTGATTTTGTCTCATTGGATTTTATTCTCCAATCGTTTAACCATCGAGCTAAATATCAAGTCCTTTTTGGAGTTTAAGTGAAGCATTCTGGGGGTTAGAGTCAATTGCGAGAATCAATTCCGATGATAGTTTCCCTTAGTGACTGGTAAATCGTGAGTGTAGAGCAAGTATAGGATTGGGCTCATTATACTGCCCTGGAGTACACCAGCTTTCACAAAGTTCAGAGTGTTCTTCGTTTTGTTTAACAAAGAAATGTCGGACTTTAAGGTAGGACTTGATAAAAGTGTAATAATTTATGGATAGAGTGTCTTTTATTTTGCATAGCAATCAGTTCTGTCAAACGTGGTTATGTCGAAGAAATGTGGCTGTGCAATACTTTTTTGGGTTTCTGTACCTGTTCGATGGTACCATGTGTCTTTCTGAAGCCCAATTGATGTTTGGGATAAATTTTCGGTCTTCAGTTATGGGCATCAAACTTTCGAGAAAAAAAGATTCCATAACTTTAGAGGTATTGGCCAATAAGCTGATGGGGCGATAAGATTCCACTTTACCAGCACTTTTTCTGGTTCTTGAAGTCATTTTTATTTGTGCGACTTTCTATTGGGGGGAATAATGCCAATGAGGCATTGCGTATATACGGGAGAGAAGAGATTCCGTCATCTAGCAGTTGTTTAAGTACTTCTCCTGTTATTAGATCATATGAAGGCTTTCTTTGGTTTAAGCTTTTTCATTGCCGCTTGGATTAAGCTTATTTCTTCGAAATTTTTGGGTCCATTTGGTGAATGAGTTCGAGGGTGTCTTTGACATTCTGAGTAGTGCTTAGAGAGGGTTCGATTTCATGTAGTGTAAAAACTCGGGATAAGTGCTGCGCAAATGTGTGAGCTTTTTTAAAATCTGATTTAGCCCATTCATTATTTTCCATTTCAATGGTTGATTGTGTCAAAGCTGGCCTTTTTAAATTTTGGCAGATTTCCAAAATAGTAGGTGGCAGGTGTTACATTGAGGTTACTGAGTTAGTTCTCAAAAAGGTAAAACATGTATTAAAAAAAAGTATTATTTTTTATGTGGACCTTAAAAAATCTGCAATTTTCTATGTAAGACATAGATATAAATATTTGTTTTTAATCCAAAAAAAAATTTAAGTGAGACAAACATTTTTGTGTTTAATATTTTTTTTGAATTTTAAATTTATTTTTTGTTTTAAATTACCAAGTCAAATTATATTTTAAGGGGATTTTTTAGACCGTCCCAGTGTATTTAACCTGTCTTGTATATGCACATATGGCGCTCAACGTGTTAACGTAATTCTGCCACTATTTAATTTGAGGTTATGAACAATTTTAAGGCTTACTCACCGAATTTTTATATATTTTTACTTTTTTTTTGTATATTTTATTAAAAAACATTTAACGACACATTTTATATAAAGCTCTGCTGGTGTAAGCTTGCGAGTAAAATCTAAATACATACATACAATTCGAAAGTTTAAAGTGTTTTTGTAATGTTTTTATTCCCTCAATATCCAGTAGTTAATCAATTAATTTATTTATTTATTGGTCTAATGTTTTGCTGATTTTTATTTATTTTGCTGTTATTATTATTGAGTAATATTTTTAGTAGAGGTGGCAATGGTATTTATGCGTTTAAGTTAAGCATTTAAGTAAATATTCATAATTTATGAAGGCGAGCTTTAAGGCGGCAAATTCATAAAATTGAATATCATTATTGGAATTAAATTCAGGTGAACAGCTCTGAATGTGTTCGATGTGAAACCAGATGCAGTGGTAGTAGAGGAAGACGAATACCTCCTCTTCTTTGGAAATATCAGATGGATAAGGACTTAGCTTCAATTGGTGGTTAGCACGAGAAAGAAACGACTGGTGCGCTTTGTTAAACTCGACCAAAATCGCTAAGCGGCTATCGCACAAATCTAGTAGAAGAATCAGCTCTATGAAAACGTTGAAGAAGCTCTATGATACGAGAAATTATTTTCAGAAGAAAGTTATACTAAATTCATTACTTAACTGCGAATTTTCAGATCAATTTCAAATATTAACAAGGGGATCTTTTTTGCAGTATTTTTTCGAGAAAAAATAAATGGGTGTAAGCGTCGTGTGTTTTTTATCTGTATGAGAACTATCGATGCCGATAATTATGGTGACAGCAGGGAATGGCAAAGTGTGTTGACATTTCTGTTCAGTAAGTCATAATGTATCGTTTAACGCCAGAACAACAAATTTTTGAAACTTATTTTGAAACAAAAAAAAAAAATAAATAAATCTCTTCGTAGAGCGAAGTATTGAGGAAGACGCCGAAATGCCGATTCGTCGTTCTTCTCAACTTGTTCGTCTTTACCCTTCGACTATGTGGAAAATTGTACGTAAGGATTTTGGTTTACGCGCTTATAAAATACAGCTCGTTCAAGAATTTGAGCCAAATGACCATCGCTTGTGTCGCAATTGTACTGATAGCCCAATCAGCCCTTTAGATTTATTATTCAGATTAATTGGAAAACGTTGTCTAAAATTGGACTGATTGAATGGACCATTTAACTCATATTCACAGTGGAAATATACCGAATATCGTATTAAAAAAATAAATGTCATGAAATCTTCTACCAGATTATAATAAAAAAAATCAATTCAATAATATTCAATTGGACTTAAAAAACTCAGTGCTGGAAATGAATTAATGGTGCACTTTTGTTTGCGCACTTCTTAAGACTCCTACGGAAATTTTCAGGGAAATATTTTTGTGGCACATTTTGAATCTCCCTTTCAGCCAATAATCTTTATATTTTTCAAAGTTTTAAAAATAAGGGTCAGAATGACACACATGGATATATCGGTTAAATAACCTATAAAAGTCAAAATTTTTGGGGGCATCGCCGCTTTTTAGGCGCGAATGTTGGTTTTGAGTTGCTTATAGTTGTTGTTGTAGCAGTTCGCTAGGCCTTGCCAGTGTGGTGTAGCCACCGAATCCCATCGCCTAACTCATCTAACGGTAGGCCTAGGAAGCGTTTCGACAGGTTGGGTACTGCGGAAGTGGGGTGTTAAGTGAGTGGTTTTAAGAGGGCACGGGAATTAGGTGGCGTGAGGTACCTTCACATGCCTGATATACATTGAGTATGTTGACGTGGATTTTGGATAAGTAAGAGTTTAACTTTCTACATTATCCAGACCGCAATTGAACCAACCAATATTACGCGGGTCTCACGAGGCAGCTGAAACTCTTCGTCTACAATGGTGGTTGAAATTCGATAACGGCATTGGAGAGTCGGTAGTTGAGGAAGGCGGCTAGAGTCTCCCGATGAATATCGTTTAATGTCTGTCTATATGCTGTCCGATCCAGTAGTTGCAGTCGTGTTTGGTCCTCGATCTCGTCGGTGTAGTCGAAGAGGCGCCTCCTGACTCGCCTAGGAGGTGGCTCAAGTACTAGTAAATGTCTGCAGGGGTGATTCCTGCCATACCATCCGAACAGAAATCGCTCGTTCAGCATTTTGCTGTGCTCTCTGATCGGAAGCAGGGAAGCCTCGTTGTGGAGGTGTTGCAGAGGAGGCATTCCGTGGATGTTCTGATAGCAGTATTTCGAGCGAATCACTAGTACCAGACGGGTGTAGCGTAATTTAGAACCGATTTGGTTTTTTATAGTCTTCGAAGCAATTCATTGGAAAGCCTACTCATCTGAAGTTCTAATACTGACCGCATCTTCAACACATCCTGAGCTGGATTGTCATTTAGCCATTTAGCCATAAGAACCATAAATAATTTACGAACGAACACAGTTTGTCAAAGTTCCATTTTCAACTGCGCTTCGTCTTTGAAATAAGATCTTATCCACCAATCCAAGTGTCACCTAATCCTTACTCATTGAACGGGTTGCAAAATTTAGGAAATTCTCCAATATTGGCCGCGTTAAAACTCACCTTCTGACCCACTATTGCGGGGAGAATTTATTAAGTAAGCTTAAAGGCTAATTAGTTTGATGCACGTTATTGATATTGTAAGTATCTGTGTATGTGTGAGTGATTATTTAGAGCCACTATTAATAATTCACTAGTTGCTTATTATCCTTAAATAATGAGTTAAAACGTATTTTTTTATTATTTATAAGTTTTAATTAACTGAATTGTTATTAATTGTAATTAATAATAAAAAACGTACATATTTAAACTTATAATTGTTAATTAAATTCGCAGTTCTGCTGGATTATTTACGTTTGCTGTGCGCATTGTTAAATTAAACTACAACAACAACACCTAAAAGAGTAAAACAAACAAATAGCCGAACCAACGTTGGCCTCGAAATCGAAAGCAGAATCGGAATCAATATCAGAATCAGAAACTCTATGCGAATTCGAAAAGCTGTGTCGGTATGTATGCTCGAAAACTTTAACGAAAACGCTCTAACGGAGAATAACAGCTAACAGTGTTGATACCTCCTCTGGCATATTTGTTGGAAAACACTTTCACAGGAAATAAATATTTTCATTGATAGAAAAAAACAAATAACCACAACAAAAAGCAACAATTTATTTTATGTAAATCGCGCAATACAATAAACATTTTACAAATACAAATACAAATACGAATGTAAATACAAATACATAAAATACGTGGTAATGCCTCCTTTTAATATATATTTTTATTAAATTGTTTTTATTGTGTTAGTAAGCTTTTTATAACATAACAGCCTTGTGTGTGTATTAATGTTTTACGCTTTTCATTAAATTAGTTGCAAGCTGAAGTGTAAAATTGGCGAGGGAGAAAGGGCATTGGGATGTTGTGCGTAGGTATTTGTGTGGAGATTAGTGAGGTATGGTAGTGTGTGTGTGTAGCGATAGCTTGCTGTAACCCAATCAACACCTGACGAGTTTTGCGCCAACCTTTTAGTTGAAGTTGATAGCCACCACCCTTGGGTTTTAAATGCTGGCAAAATTTATATTTTTCAATTAAATATTTAACGTAATTTTCTAATTATTTTCTAACCTTTTTAAAATAATGTATAACTCTCAAGTAGTTCTCAGTTATGTTCAAAGACTTTCCATTTGATCTCAAAAGCAAACAAAAGATTACAATTCTCAACTTGATTCCTAAAATATTTCTTTAATTGTTCTCAAAAATTTGAGAAATTTATAATTTCCAATTTGATATCTAACCCCCAAGAATGATAAATTACCAGGTTTGGTCATCCGAAGAAAAATTGCGGAAGTATATTATAATAACTTCGGCTGCCACGTCATCGCAGCAGAATTCTGCCCTCTCATTTCACTCATATTTACGCACTCATTTAATAAGTCGTTGTTTAATCGGAATTGGTAGCAATGGCGGTATTTTAGAGAACAGACCGCCGTAACAACCCCTTTGGCGTCAATAAATCAGCTGGTTTCTTCAAAATCGCTGAAAGCTGATTAACGGTCTAATGTTGGCCACACCGTCGGCTTATGTAGGTATAAGTATATAAGGGACAGAACAATCTTTCCAACCCGCTTTAAAGAACGCTATTTTTGTAAATAAATTGTGTACCTTTTCCATTTTCCTCGAATAAGAGGTTTATTCCATATGGGTTCCATATTAATGAACAGTACTCAATGCGAGATCGTACTAAAGCAACAATGAAATTTCAAATTTCATTTGAGGGTCGTTAAAGTCAGTGGAATTTCTTCTAATGAAACCAACCATTGCAAGTGCTTGGGATATCACATAATCCATATGCTTGGTGAATAAATGTTTAATATGAAAAATAACACCAAAATCATTCATTTCCCACTTCTCATTAAATGTCTTTTAGTTTGTATTTAATAAATTTGGCTTCCTGGTAAATGTTAAAATAAACCATTTATTGACATTCAGAAATAGATGGTTTGATGAGCAAGCATTTTGCAAGGCAACGAGATCCGACTGTAAGTTTTGACTATCTGTTAAGTTATGTACCTCTTGGAGGAGTTTTATATCGTCCGCAAACATTAAACAGTTGCAAACTTAAAATGGTTAAATAAGTAGTTTATAAATAGTGTGAACAGCAATGACCCACAATGATTTCTTTGCAGTATACCAGAATATGGATTCACTATGATTTTAGACACAGTAGGTCCAATTTTCACCAGTAGTTCCCTACCTTTTAAGAAACTGGCGAATAACTTTAAGACAGTTCTTCTAATCATATGGTTTTCCTATTTATACAAAAGTATTGAGTAGTCCACCTTGTTGAAGGCCTTCGAAAAGTCTGTATAAATTAGTTATAATTGGGAACACTTTTTAGACGGACTTACTATTTGACTTATAGATAAAACGAGGTTAGAGCAGGTGGACCTGCCGGGGGAAAATCTTGGCAGATATATAATACATATATGTATGTCTATGCTCGGCTTTGTAGTACGGAATTCAAAGGAGTTTCAGGATCTTTTTATACTGAATAATATGCATTTTTCTTCTGTTAGATCAAACCTCGAATATTGAGCATTATCTGGGATCCATTCTATATGGGTTTATCTTTAAGAGTTGAGAAGATTCGGAAGCGTTTCACTAGATTGGCTATTCATTCACTACGTTGGCCTTGAAGTTTGCCTTCATATAAAAGCAAATGCCTTTTGTTAACATTGTCAACATTAGAAATACGAAGAAAAAATCGGTAATGTTTATAAGGGACATAGCCACGAATCATATCAAATGCCACTTCTTACTGGATCTAATAATTTTTAGTTTAAGCTGATGGCCTAGCCGCTAATGTGATTGTAATTCATTACTTTTCCAATTTTTAAATAAAAAAAAATAAAAAAATTTTTAGTTGTCCTACTCATAACCTTAGACCCAGCAATATGTTCGATTCACCATATTACAAGAGCAATTTTTGTAGTAATGAATCATTTACACGATGTATAAGGCTGTCTAACCAATTTTGTAAACATTTAGATTTGTTTTCTAATTCACGAGAGACTTTTAAGTCAAAACTTAATCTGAGGAGTAATTAAGGAGTATTTCTTTTGAATTGTGACCATGTATTTCATTTAAGTTATAGTCTTAGTTGTCTATTTCAGTTGAGTTGAGAATAAATAAATAAATTCTGCCCAATAAGTGGGCATCTCTTTATCTCCAAGCAAGCGCTGGATTAGGTCGGCCTTCATGGGACTTCAACAATAGTTGTATAGTGTATACTACTTGTAAATGGAATCAGAATTAGGTTTCCCATTCATATCGAACGGTTTCCATTGGTATAGTAGTAGTAGTCTTCTTTTCAAAAAAAACGCGGTATCGCTTCTTAAAATTTTATTTCTTTGAATGTCTGGCAGACTAGCGGTGTTTTCTTTTCTCGCAACAATGTCACATTTATTCTGCACCAAAGGCGTTGAATTTTTGGTGTTCTTTTCTCAGTATATGCACAGGTTTGCGTGTTCTTATTTCAATTGCCTATGAATAGGCAAATGTGTGAAATTTTTTACCCTTTGCTAAAAGAGAGGGTGAGCGTTGTCTAACTCACACAAATTGAGGAAGCTACAATTTTATGCCGCCTCTGAACGGCAGATGGTTTTTTATGAGGAGCTTTTCTACGGTATAAATACTTTCGGAGGTTTGCCATTGATTGGCGACAGCTATTAGAAACAAATTTTGTTATCCGTTGATGTTTCACGCCGCAAGTTTCAAACCCGGGCAGTACCGAATGGTAGTCACGCACCAACTACCAGCAAACTATATATTACTTGTATATATAATTGATAGTAGTATTTTACCATTTTACAGGATAGCACAATGCATTAAAATTTTTGAAACTTATTATGAAAAGGGTAGATCTCTAAGAACAACTTATCGCTAAGTTCGTTATTTTTGTGGTGGAAATAATCGTCTGAACGAGTCGAGAATTCAAAAGTTGGTCAATGAAATATCCAGAAACTGGTTCTGATGAAAATATAAAAAACACTGGCAGACCAAAAACTACACGTTCTGTATAGAATATTGCTGTTGTGCCTCAAAGTGTTACTGAACAACCTTTAACATCAATACCTCGAAGCTCTCAACAATTAGGCATTCATGCCTCTACTCTTTGTCGGATTTTATCTGTAGGCGCTTGAGGTGGATATGGATATTTAAATGATGTGATTTTCCACATATAATGGAAGTGAATAGTTATATTTAGAATAATAATAACGAAACCTGTAAGAATCTAAATTTTTACATATTTTATTTTGATAAAACATCTAGATGCTTCTTTTGACATACTTTTTGTTATTTATGGTAGTGTTGAAGTTTTCGTATTCTATACTCATGCATATGCAAG
Source organism: Anastrepha obliqua (assembly GCF_027943255.1). Lineage (NCBI taxonomy): Eukaryota > Metazoa > Arthropoda > Insecta > Diptera > Tephritidae > Anastrepha > Anastrepha obliqua. The sequence goes on from NC_072896.1 coordinate 51,243,756, forward strand.
ATTGTCGCAAAGCGCAGGAAATTATATTTTTCCATGACTTCCTTTTCGAGAAAGGAAAAGACTATTGGAATCTGCAGTCGTTCACATATTGTGACATGTTTTGTTGGAGTGACCAAGTGATTTCACCGCTTTGGGCATTAGAAGTCGGTATTTAAGTGCAAACCAAGGCCATTAGAAAGGACCTTCAGACCTATCTGGGCGCTTCTACACTCTCATGGAGAGCGGCAGCCAGCATACAACAACCTAACCTAAACTAACAGAGCTGTTAACTGCAGTTAAATTAATGGAGGAGATATGTAGACTACAAATGTTGAGAATTTCAGAGATGAGAATTGAGAATTAATGTGATTTAAATGGGAGCTTTGCGTAGTTTGGTATATTCGTTATCAACTTCCCCTCAAATTTCACGAGTCGCAAATGTTCATTGGGCTATGCAAATAGCAGGGAAATGTATGTTTGTGCTAGATAGATGTAAATTTGTGTTGCTTAAAGCATGATATGTGTGCAGATGTGTGTAAATATACTTATAAATGTGTAAAAATTGAGTTGTTTTTTACAACGCTTTCAGTTTTCGTTTTAAGATTTTTATTTAATCTTCTGTGCTTTTTAATGCATTTCCTTATTTAATCAAAAGTCGATTTAATTGTGTATGTTTGCATGAAAAATTTATTATTTTGCGGTTGTATGCGCGTTTTTAATTTCGTTTGCGGTTATTTACTTTGCGCTTGTTATTAAAGCGTATGTTTATGCTTTATTAAACGGTTTCATTTTTCTACTATAATTTGAGGGATTTGATTTTATCGTGTGCAATACTTGTAATTTATTTCGCCCAAAAGCATGCAACATTTGTTTTGGTTTATTTTTTCGGGTAAATAAATTCAAGTATTGACCGTTTAACCAGTTATATTACACCAGCGTATTGTTTCAAAGGTGCTAATCACTTTTGCTATAATATTTCGCTTTGCATTCCATTGCATTTCTCCAAAAAACAAATTTCATTATAGTCCTGTTTTTGCGTTTGCTGGTAAAAATTTCAAACATTTCGGTTGTGGTCTCGTGTTTGGCAATTTGTTAATTATATATTGGCTTTTTTTCTGTTTTGGAACAACAACTTGCATAATATGCTGGTTAAACCTGGGTGCGTGCGAGTGTGCATGTGTACGTGTGTGTGTTTTGGCATTTAGGTTAGTAAAGTTAATCGGTGTGGTTTTATTTGATATTTTTAAATTATTTAGAGATGATGGCATTTATGCTAATTATTATGGATTTTTTTAAGCAAATGTGTTAGTATTGGTTTTAACATTTGTTTGTTAAGTGTTTGCTTGGCAAAATCCAAAACTTTTGCTTTATCGTTTTTTTTTTGTGTTTAGGTACAGGCATACAATGTGAGGCCCACATAAACGGCAAGCTGACAATGTACACTCCCACTAGACCACTGCATGTAAACTACTCTTATTGAAATAAAACAAATTTTCGACGCTTATTTTTTGGTTTTTTTTTTGTGTAAAAAAATATTTTGTTTTTTGTTATAAGGCTTTAGATGTGTTCATTATAACTATAACATTGTGGTATACTTTTAGGTGGGTGATGTTTAATGCTGGCATTTTTCGTAATTGAGCTCAGCATGGAAATTATTTTTAAAAGGTGTGAAAATGTTTAATTATCGGTTTTAATTACAAGTAGGTAGATAAATACACGCAAAAAACACATTGAATATATTTATGTATAAAACAACAAAGACACATTTAAATAAAGTGTTAGTTTGTAAGGATTCGTGGAAAAAAATTAAAGAGAAGTAATAAAAGTGAGATATTAAAGTTAAAGGAGGATTGTGGAAATATTAAGCGCTTAAAAGTAGGCTATACTTGATGTTTTCGAACAGACGGCAATTGTAAAGTGCACAAAGTGAATTGAAAATTAAAAAAAAAAAAACAATATGTAAATAGCGCGCAAATAATTTTTAGCGACAAGAAATGCAGGACGTCTTTTTTGTAAGTTCCCTGCACGTAATAGGAATTAGAGGCTCTCTGGCTGTAGTCAGTCTGCATTTCCATGAGAAAGCTCGAGTAGAGAATTGTAATTAGAATTAATTTAGAATGAATGGCGCATAATCAGAATCATTATACGCTATGAATACAAATATTTATTTTTCTTTGATATTTTTTGAATAAATTTACATATAGCGCTTTAGCTTAATAGCATTATTTGCTATTTTTTCAGTGAGCCTCCAAATGCATTTCGCGCAAAAGATGGAATTAACTCGTTAAAATTTTCGTACTATGATTTATTACGATTTTCCACGTGGATTATAGGGACAAGAGTGAATTGATTAATTTACTTCGACTTTTGGCGTTGAAGCACTACGTTTAGCCACTTTGAAACGCTCGAAAAGCGAGTGTACACGTGGCTGTTGAGCCTTGCAGGATGACAGAGGTTGTGACAGAAATAATCGATGCTGTACGTCTATTGATAACGCAAGATCGTCATGTGACAGGAGTATCGCGAGATAGAGACATCTTTGGACATTAGTGGGACCAGTATACTTTCAATATTGCATGAACAATTGGTCATATAGAAGATTTTTTTTTCATGATATCAAACGAGCATAATTTGACAGTTGTCTAGTCGCCGAAAAAAGGAATCGTGGCGATTGGTGTACAAAAATAAAATATTGAAGAAATTTTGCCGCGACGTTTCAAAGCACGTCTACGACGTTATAACAGGTGACTAAAGCAAACGACAGTATGGGTGCTCCAAGATTAGCTTAGGCCAAAAAAAATTTTATCACGGAAGAAGTGTTCAAAGCAAGTGGTCGCCTGTTTTCTTAAAACCTGGTCAGGTCGCAACTCTCCTACAGGAAACATAAAGCAGTCAATTCTGAGTTTTAAAGAACCATTTGGTTGCCAGAAGTTTTCAGATAGTTCAGGAAGACCAACCGCCCAAGATGAAATATCCTTCACCAAGGCAAACGAATTTCTCATGTATCGGTTCACACAAGAGAGTTTTTGAGCACTTAAAAGAACGAACTAATAGGTCAGCCGCCTTACAGCTTTGACTTGGCACCTGTTTATTTCTCTTTGTTCCCGAAAATCCAAAATAAAATGGGAGGTTAACGATTTTCAACGACTGAAGAAGCCGTTGAAGTTTTCAAAAAGCTCGTTTTGGAGGTATCTCCACCTGAGTGGCAAAAACACCTTTGGTTCAAGTGAGTGCAGAAGTGTATTGACTTCCAAGGAGAATATTTTGAACAAAAACAGCTATTTGGGACATATAAAGGCTTTCTTAATATGTATGAAAAAGTGTGTGAGCTTCTTAAGTATGTGATTTTCTCATACTTAACTTACACCTTAACTTGCAAAGGCTCAGTGCGGACTCTTCTATTCGTTTATGAGTTTTTAAAAAGGACTCCTTAAATCATCCGAAGACAACATGGATAAAGTGTTTTAAGACTATTTTATTTATTTATAATTAGTCAACTAATGCAGTAAAGAATAAATATCAACAACAAAATAAAGGGGCACTATGTGAAAACAAAAAGGCTCCCATGAGGTTTTCTGGAGGATGCCCATTTCACTTCATATTCGGAGCACTTTTTCGAGGTGTTGCTGAGGAAGTTGGAGGTCACTCCTCGGAGTTCTTCATCGAGGTGGTGCTATGGGAGTCCCTTTTCAGTCCTGTTTTAAGGCGCTCCGCTTTTGGCTGGCTGGAGATATATTTGAAAATAAAGTCCACTTTAGCTATTTAGATTACCCTAACTAAAGTGTGCTCTATCTCAGGACCACGATTATGCGCCAATGTATTTTAATGTAGGATGAAATTTCCTAAGCAAGGATTATAATGGAAATAAGCTCAGGTGGGAATTTCTTCATACATTTTTTGTGTCCGTGCATTGTAAAGGCAAGCAGGTGCAGTATCCGGCTCGTTTTGCCCACAAGGTTCATCTAGGGAATTTCACTTAACGAAACTTAATTGATTCTGATTTTTTCTCAAAAATTGTTATGAGGACGGATCAGGACTGCAGCTTACAGTCTCTACACATTCTTGCTGGTATTCACATTTAACAAAGATAAGTTTCTCATTAATCTCTTTGTTCTTTTGCTCTCGCGGGGTATTTACAGAAATTTGGATGAAGTTAATGCACAGACAATAGCGAACATAGAGACTAAGAGGTGTGAGACTGAGAACGCCTAAACCGTCAGAGCAGTTGGCTTCACTTTGATTACTGCTTGAACTAATTGGTTTTTAGCAATTTGAATATCGCTCGCGAGGTTTTGTGGAGAAGTTGCAGTTTCACTATTTTAGATTAGTTATTTGATGGCTTACATTTTTCCATAGCTTGCACTTGAAGCAATTTCAATTAAAATAATTTAAAACGAAAATGATTTAAGCTATAACCAGAGAACTTTGAAATAATTCATATTCTCAGGTGCATCTTCTTGTCTTAGCGCATCTTTGAAAACGTTTTATTTTTACATACTGTTTATTTTTAGTATTTCAATAAACTTTGTCGAAATTATTTACCACTTTTATTTATTTATTTACATTACAACTATATATTTATGAAATTTTCCCACATGAAGTATAGCCTTTTTTATATATAAAAAACATTAGTCAATAAAATGCTAAAATAAAAAGGTGTATTGCCAATTTACGCTTAATTCTGTAGACTTGAATTATACACCAATTCAGGGCATTCAATGGACCACAAAGGAGTTACATTTTTTTGTTGAAGAGATTCAATTTATTGAAGCAATGCTCACATGCTAGGGCACAATCGAGCGTAGGTTGGCAATTTTTAACATAAAATAAAATACGACCTATGAATATATTTCTTTTTTTGTTTTTTTATTTTTTTTTTTGTAACTTGGTACTGCTTTTAATTTCATTGACTGCATTTTTTTGTTCGGAGTTATGCAGTTTTACGAAAATAGCGAGTGGATATGACAAATGCAAAATTTAAATTGCTTGCATTCTATATTGTTAGTGCGTAGAAAAGCATATTTCAAAACAGTGGGGATATGAAGCTTTTGTGCTTTTGCACGATCGACGTTAATGCAGAGAGAGAGTGTGGATGAGAGAAGATGCCCGAGAAATAAAATGAGTAAGCTGGGAGTTTTAGTAATAAAACTAGCTCTTGTGCTCGATGTAAAGTTTTGAAATCTAAATAAAATTTTACTACAGGAAATGCGGCCCTATTCTTCCTTTAATTTTTTTCAGTCAAAATATTTTTTTTAAATTTAAATTAGATAAGGCAGAGCGACGTGCTGAATGATAAATTGCCTATTTTATTTAGAAATGCCATTTACTTGAATTTTCATTTGGAGCAGAGTAATGAACCTACGAGCTTTTAGAAAATATTGGAATATTCGTAATGAAATTAATGAAAATGAAATTGTTGCGGCGCCTTAAACTATCAGTTGCGTGGCATAAAACGTGAAAGCTTCGAAGCTTAAAGCCTAAGCTTTCATATAAGCTTGAAAATGAAAAGCTTAGGTAAAATTGATTATAACGGTTATGCTAATTTACTTATTTATGGACATATGCGCTTATAATAGCCGCTTACAGCCTTTATTGGATGCTTGGTCGAGCTCCTCCTCCTATCTGTGGTGTGCATCTTGCTGCTTTTCCACCAATGGAGGGTCGACCCCAAAGAGAAGAAGAACTCTTTCCTGGTAGAAATGCACTAGGAGTTTGAGGGAAGCAATTGTCTGCTGCGGACCGATCGCTATTAGAAGAAAATTCTTCTATCATTTGATGTTTCATACCTGGAGATTCGCACTTCCGAATAGTTGCCACATAGTGAAATGGAAATTAATACTAATAGACTTGGAAAGTCTTAACCTCATAGTAAATATTACACTGCTACCTCTCCTGTGGTCTATTATCTTTGACGCAGAGTCCATAACGGCAGGCCTCGAAAGAATTTAGGCACTTGCTGGTGCGCTTTGAACCATATCACCGATGGATTTAGCGTCACAACTTGTAAGAGCTGCGCATTCGCATTCACGCGCTGATGTTGCATCGCCCAGCTCGCAGAAATGGCACACAATGCGAGCTTCACTTTGCTTTTCAACCAAGTTTCAGCGTCAATCCCATATAAAAGGTGGACTATTTCAAAACGCATAACTAATGAACTCCATCTGGTATCGCTGTGGATCGAAGCGGTCTATGCGTGATTGTAAGTCAACCAGTTCAACCTAACCTCCTGAAAAGCTATTTAGCTCTTCCGCAAAGTTTAACTTGTCATAAAAAATTGCTCAGTACTCTTTTTCCGAGTTTTACTAAGTCGCTTACTTTATTTACAATCTTTTTTTTTTTGTACAATATTTTCTGTATTTTGTCAGATACTTTAGGTTCTCATATGCTACATTTCTGTGTACATAAATTACCCCAAGTATGGAACGCACCACATCGGCAGTTACGCAGTTCATTTTCATGGTACATTTGCATTAACATCAAGCCCTCAAAAAACAGCTTTTATTTGAAACAGAAATTTTCTGCATCTTTGAGTTGGCAAAGTCACAAAAGCTTTTTTAAAATTCTCTGAAATTCTGCTTTGGAATATGCTTGACTAAGCAGCAAAAGCTTTTTAGAGCTTTTTATTTGATTCTTTTGAAATTTTCAATAAGAGCTCATTCACAAAAAATTTTCAAAATCAGAACTCAGGCAAACTTGGAAAATAAAAATGTATGAACTTACAACTTAAGTAAACTTTCGATAAATAGAGAACATTTTCAAAAGCTAAAGCGAGTTGAACGCTCTTTGCATGGCTTACAATAAAAAGTGCGCAGCCATATGCATTCAGCTGTAATAAGCAAGCAGAAGTTCAACATTAAAGCTTAAAACTCAAAATAATATATAATATTTGCAGAAAATAAAAGCAAAATTTGCGTATAAAATTTGGTTAGTGGAAATATTCGAATATTGCAGTGAAAGCAAAATAAAGCCAACCAAGCACAGCTATAAACGAAAGTTTTTTCATTTGCAAAAATACCAAAAAGCTTTGAAACTCAAACTGCAATAATAATTTTAGTTGTTTTTGTACAAAAAAGATGCAGTTGAAAATGCTAAACAGTATTTTACAATAAGTTTGGTTGATTTTAAGGTTTTATATACAGTTGAAAGTTAAAAAGCGCCGGGCACATATGCAAATGTAAGCTTACCTTTCTCTTGGCAAAAACAGTTCTTTTGCTTAATTTTTCCTAAATTATGCTCTGAATAAAAATCTTTGATTATGTTATTTTTCTTTTTAATTTTAAACATAAAATTATATATATGTATATATTTGTTATAGTATAATTTCAGTTCGCAGTAAATGATTGGCGTATGTTTCGTATTTAGTAGTTATTTGATAGTAGCGCTTAAAAGTGTGCTATCATTTCGTTAGTGTGGTTATACTAAAGCCTGTGTTGGTGTATGTATAATAAACTATTGGCGTAAGCTGAGTATTTTTTTAGCGCACCAGACTCTTCAGTTTACCTTCATTTCCTGCGTTCAAGCTTAATATTTTGTTACACACTGAAGTGTATTTCCTAACTAACTATTGTTTCTCCTTTTAGCTTTGCATGTAGCAGTTTTGACTTTTCTGCATTCTATATTATGCAGTTTTGTTTGCTTATTTTCTTTTCAATTGACCTTTCTAATTTTCCTAATTAAGTGTTTGTGTTAAGTTAGTTTTAACCCTCTGAAACCATTGGCCCCTTACAACTCACCTGTTGTACATTAACACATCCGGTTTCCAGAGCTTATTCGGTGTTATCCGCAGATCTTTCACGTTTCCATATTCCGATTCATTCCATCGTAAGTTGTAGTCATTCCACTCCTGTTCGTGTTTGTGATAATTAGCATTTGCGTTGTTCGATAGGTTTTTGTGTTGATGTAAGATGAGATAAAAATATTTCCGGTTAATAAAATAAGTTAAACGAAATTTCTTAATTCTAGTTCTATTATAAGAAATTTTAGAAATAAAATCATAAAGCTAATATATACATATAAAGACATGTGATGAGATTTCTTGCAAACTACCGTATTTTATTCTTTTTTAAAAGCCATAAATAATGTATGATAAGTCATCAAAATTAATAAAAAAAAATTTAAATAAAAAATTACTGGAATATTAATTTGAGGAAAATTAAATCAATTTTTTCTCAGCAGATGGCTGTAGTGATCGATATCTCGTAAGGTAGTAGTCTGGTAACTTATTTTGAGAATTTCGAATTTCGGTTTTTTACATATTTTGAAAGTGCGATATATTGGTAATATACTGTACAAATTTTAGACCGAAATTCGAAATATTGACGAAATTATAGCACATACATGAGAGCGACTCGTACTTGCGCGCGCTAAGCCGCTAAAACTTTAAACGCGTTTTCTCAAAACAACGTTTTTCCGGATGGCCGTCGTGAAAACAAATTTTCTATCTAACGGATTGAGCTGAAATTTAGATATGTTTTTCTACACATCAATAGTTCTGGCGGGTAGTAGTTTTAATTTATTTCGGCAATTTTCTTACGAAGCCCGCCATTTTGTTATTTTTTGTCAAAATCATTTGATTTTACTACCCGCCAGAACGACAAGCACACTGATTAATAAGCAATTTGTTTTTTCTGTTTCAGTTGACCACAAGTGACGAAATCACGCCGGCCAGCCATTGTACCTCTTTTTTTGCCGCTTGCTGCAGTGTACAAAAATAGTATCAAAACATTAAAAAAAAAATTTTTTTTGTACACCTTCTGATACCTTTAATCAAACCGATTGAATTTTATTTTCCCTTCCAAAAAATGTCCCAAACATGGCCTCAAAAAACGTGTAAGTTATTAGACTACTACCTTAAAGTTTACGTTCGTTGCCAAGGTGATATTCCACACTAAAAATTATCTTCCTGTTTTGTGCTTGCTCCATTCAGTTATGAGTTAGAGGGTGTTAACAATGGAAGTTAACAAGGAGAAAATTTGGCACATTTTACAATTGTTCCTTGATAAAGGCGAAAATATAAGTCAGGCCGCTGAAATTCTGAATGGTTTTTATGGGGCCGATACATTAACAGCTAATTACGTGCAATTTTGGTTTCGTCGATTCCGTTCAGGCATTTGTAATGTTGAAGAAAATTTCAACAAACTAATACTATTAAATTAAAATTTTTAGTGAAGTTTTAACAGCGGGAATACAATTTTATGTTTGAATACTTTTTTTTATGATCCTGCATAAACTTACCAACATGACATTGAAATTTATGACTGCTCAATATTTGGAAATTATTTAAAAATTAGTACTGAAATTCTAAATCCATGGTTGCAGTTTGAAGTCGATTATAAAAATCGCCGCTTCAGATAGGCTGCGAGTGCTATAGCGCACAAGTTCACGTATCAGTGTACCGAAAATATTGCAGCTTTAATTCAAAATAGTTGATTCCGCGCCGTTTAAATCATATTGGGATCTCTCAGTAAATCAATAAATGCGTAACATTTTTTGTCACACTCTGAAAAGATCAAATTAACTCAAAAAGTAAAGTTGATTTGAAGCGGTGAAACTTCCACGATTGATCGCTGTAGAAGTTATTCTATATCCCTATTGAAAAATCTGTTAGATATCCCTCAGTCTATGTTATGATATGCTGTAACATTTTAATACATTAATGTACACTGCAAACGGTTACCAACAACATTACTATAATGCTTTAACATAATACTGTAACATAACATTATATTAACATTATAATGGCGACGTTGAACTCAATGTTCCCATAGATCTCAGATGACAATAGCATAATCGCTAGACCAGTTGATAAAATTGAGTAAGCAGTGAAGAGCTGCGGTTGAAAAAACCCAGCGGTGCTTTACAACCAACTGTCTCTGCTTCATACTTCTCTCCTTTTTTTTGCAGCCTGTTGGTGTTGGTGTTAGCCAGTCAATGCTTCGCACGAACAGTAGTGAGAGCCCAAAGTCTTTTAATGCTCATATTCCTATATACTGAGAATCGGTGTTCTGCAGTATGAATTAAATGCACTTTTTGATACAAGTACATAGATGCAGCAAAACCATTTTTCACTAGAGACCATCCAAATACACTCACTCATGACTCATTGATAACGTCGTTTCAGGAGATGTTTTAATGAAAAGGAACGGAAATTATTACTATAACTCCTGCGTATGAGAAATTATACATAAGAAAGTTCTGTACTTCTTAACCAGTATTGAATTGGTTGCAGAAGAAGCCTGAATATACAACGTTAGGTATTAATATGATATATATAGCCTACACTGACTTCCACGCAGGAGAATGCTAGAGACCGTAGCAGAATTCCATAACCAGATTCTTGGTCTTCTTGAGTAAAGCGAGTGGATGCTTAGATTTTAGTCGCCTTTTACGACAAACGTGCCTTCATGCGGGTATAATCTAACCTTTAGCCCGCAAGGGTATTTTTTACACTTAAAAACAATTTGTTTCAATTGAATTCCTATCTATCTGTCCAATTTGATTTACTGGATTTTAACATGACAAAAGTCTTTCTTTCGAAAGTTTAGTACAGGAGTAGGAAACATAGCTCTCTTAGTCTGCTTTAGCGGTGCGTTGGTAGAAGATTTTCTCTGCTCTTACTTTCTTAGCTCATGTGCAGTGAAGGCATTGCGATGTAAGTGATGACATGATGAAGAGGCAAATGCATTTTCCAAATATTCTAAGGACAAAAGCAGCGATTTGCCTATGTGCAGAGATCAGTTTAGACAAAAATCTCCAGGATGAGCGAATTCCATTCTGAGCAACAGTCAAGCGGCACTTAAGGCACTGCCCTCCTGTGAGGTTAAGTCCTCACTATGACTTGAATGTATCGAGAAGTTATTTATTTGTTTTTATTTTTTAAGGAACGCTGAGACTAGTCGAGTATAGACATATGGCAAATTCAAAAGAAATTATTAATCTAAGCTATGCGGACTCAAGTGAAATGATACAAAGTCACACATAAAAATATGATTGGAAAAAATACAAAAATATGAAATCAAACAAGAATATAATTAAAAAATTGTTTCTAATGGTACAAGGAACCAATAAAATTCAACATATTTTTCATACATCATTCATATAGCTTTTTAATTGCTATGCGAAGCTAGAGATTTAAATATTCACTCAACGTTCATGTTTCGTTAGATGGATACTGTACTTGAACTAAGGCAGTCCAATAAGTACCCGTGTTTGATGACAGATGACAATTCTGGGTGAAGTTGATATTAGCATCGTGTGCTGCCATCTATCAAACGACGGCAAAACAAATTTCAGACTGATTTTCGCTAAGATGGAAAAAGAGTAGAATCGTGCGGTAATTTGCTTTTCGTTTTTAGATGGGAAAAATGCGAGGAGATAAAAACTAAGTTGAATGCTGGCTATGGGGATGCCCTTTTCGCCATCTATGACTATAGTTCAATGAATTTAAACGTAGGGGAACATTCGTTTTTGATGAAGTGCGACCAGGACGCTCGGCAGACGTGCTTACCGAGGAAATCATTCAAAAAGTCCACGACATGATTCTTGCTGATCGAGGCATGAAATTGCGCAAAGTAACAGAAGCCATAGGTGTGTCGACCGGAACGACAATTAATAATTTTACATGATAAGTTGGTAATGAAAAATTTGTCGGCCCGAGGGGCGCCGCGATTTCTCACGGTGGACAACAAGCGAATGCGGCGGTTAACTTCGAAGCAGTTTTGGGAGCTATTTAAGCGAGATCCGAAGGAACTATTGGGTCGAGTTGTCACCGTTGATGGAATTTGGATTCATTATTACGCACTAGAAACTAAGCAACAATCAACGCAATGGATTTCTCCTGGTGAATCTGCTCCAAAGAAGCGAAGACAGTCCCATCGGCCCGAAAGGTCATGGCGACGAATCTTTGGGATGCGAACGGCGACATCCTCATGGATTTTGTAGAAAAAATAAGAACGATCTCTGGAGATCACTTGAAGGAGACACGACCGCATTTGGCGAAAAAGAAGGTGTTGTTTCCCCACGATAATGCACCAGCACATTCATCCTGAGTTGTCGCGCCAAGCTGCGTGAATTGCGTTATGAATTGCTGATGCACTTTTCTTTGTTCCCTGAAGAAATGGCTTGCGGCCATGCATCGCCAAAAAACAATCATATTTTGGAGAGTTCGACAAGTCCTATTTTTTGGACTGGCTAAAAAATGGCCGAAGTTTATCTTTCTAAAAGGGCACTATGTTAAAAAATTAAAAAAAAAAAATGTTTAAAAAATGGTGTCTTCATTTCTAACGTGGGATGGGTACTTATTGAACCTCCCTCATATACCGAATTGGATGAAAGCAAATCATGCGGTCTTTGATATCTGATGAAAATTTCATCACAGTTGTTTTGTTTAGTTTCCGAAAAAGTTTACAAGAAATCTTATAACACTTTTAATATCTACTTAACTAAAATAAAATAAAGTATTTGTATTATATGTAAAATATAGGCATACTTGCATAGTAAATATAAATATAAATTCAAGTAAAAGTTTCTTGTACAGAATAGTTTGTTTTACTTGCTAAATACCATAATACTATGTAAAAAATGAATTTGCGACAATTTAGCTTATGAAAATATATAAAAATGAGTGCGAATTTACAATAAAATTTTTGATTATTATGCTTGTGAAATCAAGGAAATTGTATTGAAAATTCTACAAAAGTATTTGAAATGTGGCAGATACTCGTATAAAAAGCAGTGGTCTGTACAAAGCTTTCAAGAATTTGAAGTGGTAAAAAGAACTGTACGAAAGTGAATAAAACAAAAAAAAGAAGAATTGTTTATATATAGAAAAGTAGTTTATATATACAATATATAGTAAGCAAGTTACAGCGCAAATTTTATGTAAGCAAAACTATGTAACAAAACTAAATATCAATTAAAATATTTTTTAAATTTAATTTTGTTCGGCTGAAAATATATATTTCTAAGATTTTTTGTAACTAAAATTAAAAAAAATAATAGAAGTTTTTATTTTTTAATTTTACGTATTTTTCGTAGAATATAAGGATTCAAAGCATGCCTAAAACTATGCTATATGAAATAGGTTTACGTATACTATGAAACCTCGAAGTAACGATGTTAAAGTGGATGCACTAATGTTCGTTAAACTCATAGTTTCCTTATATTCAACTGAACGAAAAGGGGAGGAAGAGCAGCGGGCACATTTCAAACTGAAGAAATATTTTTTTAAATTTAAAATGTCTCTAAAGCTTATTGAATTCAAGACGATTATATTCACAAAATTTCTTGTTGTGTATACCAAAATTTGCATGGAGTCATAATATTGCCGAATTTTTTTTAATGAAAGCTGCAGGGACACCAAAAATATAAAAGTTTGAAACGTTAACCAAAAATACGCAACCTGAAATCGATTAGCTTTTGATATAGAAAAGCAAATAATATTCGTCCATAGATTTTATATGTTCTAAGGCGATCCCAAAATTGATTTAAAAATTTAGTAAGGCCAGCTGAATTGACGCAAGTTTATTTATTTATTTACTACAATATTAAGCCAATGAATATGATATATTAGATTCTTATAGGCCAAGTGGACATATTTTAAGATTAATAGGCATTAAAAAAACGAAGTACAATTAAACTATTTGTAATATATATTCAAAAACTGCAATAGGCAATCTTTTGAATATGCAAAAGCTATCTCAACAAATTTAGAGATTTTAGCAAGGCTTAAGTAACAACAGCATTTCGAGCATAGAGGGATTTTGAGAGACCAACATAGAAGAATTCCGAACTACGAAGAGCTCTGACCGGAATATTAAAGAAAATCCTCTCGAGATGCACCGAACAGTCAACATTCTCACTGACCAAATCGAAAATGAAAGATAAAGACAAGATTATTCTCCTGTCAATAAGCATTGCGTTTCATAGGTGGGGAGAGGATCAAAGAAAAGTAAATTAAGCAACGCGAAATGTAAGCATACTTTCGGGCTTCGTTCAAATCTGGCAGTATGGCACGTATGATACGGAGATTAAATGAAGAAGGCATTCTCAAGTTTGGTACGTATAAACGCCATATACAAAAGCTTCAGCGTATAAGAGCCGGAGAAATCGGAGTTTTGACGCCTAACAAAATCAAGCATAGGGTAGGATTTGGTAATAATAAAATTGACAAATATCATTGATAAACAGAAAAAAAACAGCGGGCCCAGAATACTACTTGCGGAACCTCAGAGCAAGCAACGAATGGAAAAGGCCTAACATAGTCGACGACAACCAATGCGGGCTAATTTTTAATCAATATTATATGGGAAACTCGACCAAAAGCCTTATAGGAGTGAGTATAAACGGTGTCAACCTGGCACCCTGATTGGAAGGCAGCGATATATCCTCACTCTTCAAAGCAAAGAACAATTTGTCCTGGCTGACCCATTCAAAAGGCTTTACAGTGGGAGGAAGCTTTAAAATAAGCCTTAAAAATAGGTGAAATGAAAGCAAACTTTTAGGCAACGAATTTTTCTTAAGAAAAAAATGAAACAATGATCGTATAGAGTTTTCATTATGAAGGGATTCGTTATATCGAGGTTTCACTGTATTAGAAAATAAGTAATCAAATTTAGATACACACATATGACATATTTATGTGAAATATGCAACAGAACATCGCTTTTAAAAATTAACTTTTTACGTTTATTACAATTTTATTAATATTTTTAAAAGGAAGTGCAATAAATTTTGGATATATTTCATTAGCAGTAGCATATGAGATTTCAAAGTCACACACATAATTTTTGAGCATATTTCTTGGGCTCCCTTAAGAATATAATGCTGAGAGTTATTTATGCATAAACGTTTAATAGGCGAAAGTAGAAAAATCTTAAGCGTAAAAAGGAGAGAGCAAAAAAATAAAAATGTGTGCAAATAATTTTGAAAGCTAAAAGAAATTATGTTTGTACGTGAGTTTACTATCAAAACTTGTTACTCTTTTATTAAAACAAATTGTATTTAACAAAAATCTAGGCAAATTAAAATTCCCACACAGCGACTTAAAACTTAAAAATCGTTTCTAATTAGTTGGTTTAAAAGATTGTCCGACTCTTAGTTAGTTTTTGTATTAAATTTTTTCATTAGTATGATACTACTTTTAGTTTAATAAAAACTGCACTTATTCTTTATACATTTCTCATGCAAATTTTTTTTCGAAAATAATCGCCCATTATAGCTGTTAATTGGGCTCGTAAAATCCCAACGCATGCGGTACAAAATAAACTTAAAATACACTTTATGGCTGTAGCATATTTTCAGGCGCTAAGCAATACAAGAAATGCAGGCATCAGCAAAATTATGTTATATCAGTTTTGGAAGGAGCTACAACTACCAATTCATTCATTTATAAAAGAAAAATCGCATACTCATAGCCCAGTGCAATAAACTCCGGAGCAGTAGCGAGCTGTAATTTTTTAATAGTGTAGTGATGATATTAATGATTATTTGGATGTTATGAGATTCTCGTCGTAATCACAGTGCGCCAAGTAGTCAAAAAAATAAATATAAACATGCTTCCATGCCAAACAGGTGGGAGAAAAAAGTGAGGCTCGGGAATTCGCTCATATTTTGGTTGATTATAGGTTTATTGTCGGCTGCCGTAGCCGAATGGGTTGGTGCGTGATTACCATTCGGAATTCACAGAGAGGTCGTTGGTTCGAATCTCGGTGAAAGCGAAATTAATAAAAACATTTTCTAGTTTAGTTTCCTGTTTATGACAGGCCGAACCAAACATCAATGTTCCGAGATTCTTTCCCAAAATTTTAAGTAACTGGACGTACCCCTGTGACAATACTCACTCGCAGTACAATTATGGTTATAAAATAACTGCCACTGAAAAGCCTATTAATAGGTTTAAAGTGTTTGGAAGCCCTTATCTCGACAAATAATCACCTACCTAATAGAGGGATAAGTAACGAAAATATGAACGAACCTAAAGCATCACATTTTTCGCTTGTCCACTTGGCGGGAAATGCCCTAGTATTAGTCGATATTTTCCCATTAGGTGCCCATTGCTTTAACCCAATTAAAATTGGTTTTCTGTTATGACAATCGGATGTGAAATGTTATTTGAAATGACCAAAGAAAATAAGGGAGAAATTAAAATTATTAAAAATGCACAGTTCTTTGAGTAAAAGCACTAGATGCCCTAACTTAATTATTTGTGCGGCGGCAAATTAAAAAAAAAAAAAAAACCAAAAACAAAAACAAATTGTGGTCTGTATATATGAGCGAATGCTTTTTTACGGATGGTGTTTCTGCCTTAGGCGTGAAGTGAAAGCCATTGAGTTCAGACGAAATTTATTCCATCAAATATCTATTATTGGAACTTTAGAACTCTCTTTGAAGAGGAAATTTATGTTATGACTCGTTTCTATACTTATGCTATTTATTTATTTTATTCATAAATCAAATACACAACCTTGAGTTATTTTACGGTGTTTGAGCTTAATTCTAAAATAAAAAATTACAAATAACATTAAAAATAGAGGTGTTTTGGAGAAACAGATTAGAAAAGAGCAAATTGTATGCTGTAAAAAGTTGAAGTAGGAGCAGAAGAATAAGAAAGCATCAGAAGTACCTATGAGGTTAGTTAAAAAAATAAGAAGAATTTTCAAATTTCGCGGGCTACGTACATTCGACTTGCGATTATTATGTGTTTATTTTTATGTTGTTACACTGCCTACGCGGATGACGTCGCATTAATCGTCAGAGGAAAATTTGTGGATACTCTGTACAACCTGATGCAGGGATATCTTAACGTAGTTGTTAGATGGGCAACGGACTGCGGCCTGTCGGTGAATCCTCTTAAGACGGAGCTCGTCTTATTTACGAGGAAACATAAAATACCCAGAGCTCAACTTCCCTCACTAGGGGGCGCTCCGCTGATGCTTTCTGACAAGGTTAAGTACCTAGGTATTATCCTTGACAGCAAGCTCACATGGAAGCCCAATATTGAGGAAAGAGTGAGGAAAGCAACAATCGCCTTGTATGGATGCAAGGGCGCAATTGGTAAAAGATGGGGCCTCGCGCCTAGAGTTGTTTTCTGGCTGTACAATACTATTGTTAAGCCTATCTTGTTATATGGAGTCATAGTCTGGTGGAATTCACTAGAGAAGACGACATTGGTGAAGAAGCTGGAGAGAGTCCAGAGGTCGGCACTCATTGGAATCAGTGGGGCGCTTCGAACGACTCCTACTCTGGCGCTCAACGCAATGTTAAATGTGGTACCCGTAGACATCGCAGGCAGAATTGCCGCCTCGCGTACCGCAATCAGACTGAGGGGCTGGAGCTATAAGCTCAACCTCACTTATGGGCACTCAAGCATTCTCAGAAACTTCGAGTTCATCCCTCTGTCAACGGATCAGTGTATACCCTCGTTCATTCCAACCGGAACCTTCTCCACTCATATTCCGTCAAGGGAAGAGTGGAGGGAGGGCTACACTTGGGGACAGGGCATGGTGAACTTGTTCACGGATGGATCGAAGTTGGAAGAAAGGGTTGGCGGAGGAGTCTTTTGCGAGGAGCTCCCCACCAGACTCAAATTCAGGCTACCGGACCACTGCAGTGTGTTCCAGGCAGAGGTAGCCGCAATCAAGGAGGCAGCCGATTGGCTGCTCAAATGCGTATTAACGGTCAAGAAAGTAAATATTTACTCCGACAGCCAAGCGGCAATAAGGGCCCTCGGGTCCACGACGGTGCATTCGGAATTGGTCAAGGAATGCTTGACCTCGCTTTCGACTGCGTCCGAATTCTTTAACATCAGCCTCATCTGGGTTCCTGGTCACAGCGGCATTGCTGGAAACTGTGAGGCGGATGAGCTTGCCAGACAAGGGACATGCGAGGTGATTTCCCCGCGAAGGGAGAGAATTGGGATCCCCCTGACTACCTGCGGTCTGCTCCTGGAAAGATGGGCATCGCACCAACTCAGCGAGCGCTGGGCAAGTACACGAACGTGTAAGGTCGCGAAATCCTTCTGGCCACGTGTGGACCGCAGGCGCTCGGGCGAGCTCCTGAGGCTGACAAAATATCAGCTCTCTAATCTCGTGGGTTTTCTCACAGGACACAATGCGCGAGGAATGCATGCTGTGAGACTTGGAATCACCTCGAGTCCCTTTTGCGCTGGATGTATGGAGGATGAGGTGGAATCATCTCAGCATCTTCTCCTTAGCTGCCCTGCTCTGGCGGGGCTAAGATCTAGGCATCTTGGCTCCTACTTCTTTGTCACGCCTGCTGATATAGCTGGCGCTGACATCAAAAATCTGATGAATTTCATCAGCAGCATAAAGCGGTTGACGCAAACATAGTCATCGTTCGTAATCCGCACGCTCCCAACTATCCCAGCACCACCTCTCCCCGCCCTCTCCCTGTATCCCATCGGTCTTTCTCTCCCGCCGCACCCCTCCATAATGGTATCACAAAGGACGAATCCTTCTTCGTCCAAGTGTGCCCATTCCTTGGGCAACCATATCAACCTAACCTAACCTATGTTGTTACACTGGTCTCGAAGATATGTTCACATTTTTAGCAATATAGCAGGTTTGATTTGTTTATGCGAGGCATAAATAAGACAAGTGTTTTGCGTGTTCGACGATTTTCTGCTATCGAAGAAAATGGATCAAAGAAATTGCATCAAATGGAATTAAAAAATGCAATTAAGTGCTCAAAAATACTTGAAATGTTGACAGTGGCATACGGTGAGAGTACTTTGAATCAAAAAATGCCTTCAAGTGGTACAAGCTTTTCACAAAAGTTCGAGAAGATGTGAATGACGACGCTTGCTCTGGACGCCTCAGCACATAAACAACCGATGAAAATGTTGAGAAAGTGAAGAAAATTGTTGTAGATAATCGCGGAATCACAATTAGATAAGTTGCTGAAGATGTCGGCACATCGATTGGCTTGATTCGCATGAGCATCGCGACGATTCAGATTTACTTAAAAGTGTTATAACTGATGACGAATCATGGGTATATGGGTATGCCATCGAAACCAAAGCCCAATCGTCCCAAGGGAAGAGTCCAGGAGAGTCAAGACAAAAAAAAAACCGCCAAGTCCGATCAAATGTCAAGGGTTTGCTCACTGTTTTCTTCGATTACCATGGTGTAGTGCATCAGCAGTTCTTACCACAACGTCGTACGGTAAATAAGAAGTATTACCTTCACCTTGCATTACCTTTTGCACTATTGCTTTCCTCCTGCTGGTGGTTTTCCCGATTTTTGAGTATAATTTTCCATCTACGCATGCATAAGTACAACAATTTTTCTCTCCTCTAATGGCAATTATTTTCGAGACATGATTGGACACGTAAAATAGTAAACACAGGTGCGAGTAAATGAACTTCATCAGGTATACTGAAAATATTGTGCCACTATTTCGAAGTATCGCAAATCAAAACTACTGCTCTTTCGCGCATTGACTATTTCAAAGTGCAAGCGTATTAACACTTATACTGTACGAATTTCTTGCTTACAGGTATAAGTTTGCTTGTCGTTGTTGATGCAGCAGACAAAGTTGATTCTTTTCTTTGATTACGAAAATTAGAACATGTATTATTTATATATTGAATAATATTGAATGCCACGCAGATTTTACATGGTTTGTCCGTGGCGCCAACATGAATTTGTTAGTATGCAAAACATAATATGTGCACATGAAGTTTATACACACATTTCTCATATTTAAATAACATATTTTTGTATGTTCTATACTATTATATATAATCAATTCCACTATTGCAATAACGTAGGTAGGTAGGTAGGTTAGATGGCAAGAGTACCCCAGGTACACTTCAAGTAGCAGTGACGTGCCATTCTGATGCCATAATGTGGACCACTACCTGTGAAAAGTTTTAGGGAAGAGAAATACTGTCTACAGCCATCCAGTGCTGTTGATGTAGTGGAGGAGAGAAAAGGGATGTGGGCTGCAGAATTTCTTTAAGTCATCCCCAAAGGGCACGCTGAGGAATCTCAAGCGCCTAGCCGCTAGAGACGTACATTTGCAGAGAAAGTGTTCCACAGTCTCTTTCTCTGCAGGATCCCCACAGCTTCTGCAATAGGGGTTGTACGGAATTCCAAGCTTCTCCGCAAGAGTACAGATCACCCAATGACCAGTGAACACCGCAATGTGTTTGGAAATTGAATGGCGGGGGATTCCATCACCTTAAGCGCTTTTTCCATCTGTCTTGCGCTTTTTTTAGAAAGAAATTGTGTAGTTTCCCTTTAACAACGGTCAAGGGGACACCGATGTCTGAGAAGGGGACAGTTGAAACCGGTTCTGTCAACCCCTTCCTGGTAAGCTCATCGACAATTTCATTTCCCTCTATATTCCTGTGCCCAGGAATCCAGATAACGGAAATGTTTCCTGCACGTTCGAGACGTTTGAGTTCCTCCTCAGAGGAGTTCACCAGAAGAGAGCTGCAATACGGCGACGACAGGGCCTTGATCGCAGCTGGACTATCGGAATAAATATTAATGTCTCCCTCCCAACAGCGATCCCGAAGCATTTTGCATGCCTCCAGGATCGCAAAGACCTCTGCTCGAAAAACGCTGCTTGTTTCCGGCAGTTTAAAGGAGACCGAAATGCTGGCTGATTTAGAGTAAACCTCCGCTCCCACTCCAGACTTCATTTTGGATCCATCTGTGAAAGCAAAGGTTTCTATATCCGTGCCGACTTTCCCCTCTTTCCAATCTTGCCTGCTCGGAAAGATAGCCCTAGCACAACCCTCAAAACACAGTTTGCGGATGGAGAGATCAGTGCGAAGAACAGAGAAGGAAGAGGAGATCTGCTTCAAGATGCTACTATGTCCTATAGGAAGTTATCTCGAAAGGCCAATCTCCTTCAACCTAATAGCGCTTTGAGCAGTAATGGATTCAGCCTGCAGATCCACAGGTCGTAAGAACAGAATAACGAAGAGCGCAGCAGTTTGACATGTTCTACAAGCACCCTACACATTCAGTTCTCTGCACTCTCTCTGGAGAGCTCAAAATTGGCAGAACCACTAAGTTGTACATCCAAAGTACGACACGTGGCTTGATGCCCCATTTTTTGCCGAACATAGATTTACAGGCGTAGAAGGCTATATTGGCCTTCTTTACTCGATTTTCTATGTGCAGCTTCCAGTGGAGCTTGGGGTTAAGTTTTACACTAAGATACTTGACTTCCGATGAAAGAGTACGACACTGGTTGTTTAGTCTAGGAAGCTTAAAAGGTGGAGGCGTGTATTTTCTGGTGAATAGCATCAACTCCGTTTTGTCAGAGTTGACTCTGAGACCACAACTGGCAGCCCAACTACTGAATGTAGCCAGTGCACCTTCCAAAATTTTAGTCATTACTGATGGGAAGGGTTCTGAGACCATCAGGATCAAGTCATCGGCATATGCTACCACCTTTACCCCACCCCTGTTTAAGCGAGTTAAAGCTTCATCCATAGCTACTAGCCAAGGGAGAGGCGAGAGGACGCCGCCCTGCGTACCTGGCGTACCCCTGTGTACGAACCTAGTGATTCTAGCCCCTCCTGCCACAACATTTATTTCCCTACCTACCTACCACCAAGCAGGGATGAGATCCAGAGGTGCAATAACGTAAATAAAATTAAAAAATTTTTAAACTTTTAATTTTGGTCAAATTATGTGCTTCTTGCAATTCAAAAAAATTAGTGCCGGCCACCGGTGACTCCCTTGGCTTTCAAAGTATTAATAAAGGTTCTCAGTATCTATAATAATATGTGAAATTTTCTCAAAATTACACTTAGAAATGGTAGGGTATCAAGATTCCTCCTGTGTACTGTGTATAGTTGTCCCGACCCTCGGTAGGCCAAGACAAATCCCTACGATCTTTTCTGACTTTTAGGTTTTTCAGGAATAATATCAATGTGCTTCCTTAAAATTGAAGGAGATACGCATACAAATATTTAAAACTACTGTTGAAAATCTCATTTGTTCTTATAATAGTCGTATAGACCTAAGGATGATAGATTACCAGTTCTGATCATCCGCTATGATAAAAAACAATATTGTAAGAGTAATGTTCTGCCCGTTCATTTCAACGAGATCAGTGTTGATTTTATTCGGGTACGACGAACACAATTTCAGATTTCTTCAAAATCACTGTGAGCCGGCTAACGGTGGATATCTGTCTATGCTCACTAAACTAACAAGCGAGTACTTGCTGCTTCCTCCCCTACAGTGCCATTTTCCCACTTCCGCTATACTGCTTTCCACTTCTCTATAGCTCTTATTTTCTTTCTTTTTGCATATTACATTTTGTGGCATAGTTTAAGGAATTTCACACTGTGTCTTCTTGTGGCTTTTGCGCATTTTATGCCCTCCATTTGAACCGAGTGTATGTGTGTGTGTATATATGCGTGTATGTGATTTGCGGTCTTGCTTTTGGCTTGTAAACAAGTCGTTTATGCAAAGAGTGGCAAAAAGTGGAGAGTTACACAAAAAGTTGTTATATAAATTCGTGGGGAAAAGGCTGTAACAATTTTACAAAAACAAAAAGACAAACCAAAAAAAATACACAGAAAGAACTTAATACTGGAAGCGTCAAAGCCCGTAAAAATATGGCAAAGGATTTTTTCTTGCATTTGTTAAAAAAAAAAGTAAAGAGGAGATGAAAAGGAAATGTGCTTCCATTTAGGAAATATATATGGCTCTATTAAAGTTGTTGGTTTTGTTGAAAAAAAAAATCACTGTATGAATGTACATTTTAAGGCGTATTACAAGAGTTTCGCTTGTTTACAAGTAGAAACAGAGGAAAGAGCAAAGAAGCAGCCGTTGACAGAAAGTTTTGCTTTGATGCTAAACATTTTTGTGGTTCATTTACAAAGACCGCAGTGCTGAAAACTTGGCAATAAACAGTTAATAAATGAAACAAAGAAGGCCATTCTGTTGCTTGAGTGAGACGTAAAAAAAATGTAAATGTAAAATTTTATGCACTTATTTACACTTGGCTTGCCAAAATGTTTGACTAAATGAATTTTTTTCAGAAAAATGTTTTTTTAAGTTTGTTTGCACGTTTTTGCGCCTAAAAGCGGCTATAGAGAAAAACTTGTTCCTCAAAGTTTTCTGCTTAAAAACAAATAGGCTAAGTAACGAGGTAAATTTAAAAGAAACTTAGATGAGGCAGCATTTTATGAGTTTTCTTCAAGGAAATTTACGCACTATGGGCTTTTATAGCTAAAAAAAGGATTTCTAATTAATTTCTTCATACTCGCAAGTCATTACTTTGTATTGCATACTTTTTGGAGCTGCCTTCCAATAACAATTGAATATGTATTGGAACTGAAACTGATAGCAGGGAACACTCGTTGTGAACAGCGAATGGGGTGTAAGCGGGTTTTAGAAATCTGAGCAAGTAGCTATCAGTATACCATAAACTCAATTCTTACTCGAATCTCCACGTGGTACATCCTGGTACTCTGAGCAACCATAGCTGAAGCAGAGGTATCCACTCATCCACAAGGCTATTCATCTAAAACCACTCTCCCTCTCGACCCAACCTGACGAAACAGCAAGTCTCCTGGGCCTACCGTTAGATGAGCTAGACGAAGACTACCGGTGATTTACAGTATTGCAGCTACAACAACAACACCAACAGCGAGTTATCTATTTCACGTGGAAGGCGTGGTCAGGGCTAACAAGAGGGGAAGCTTTGTGGGGGCTACTTTGAAATTTACAGCTTAGAGGCTTCCCGAAGTTTGGAGCGTCTGTCTCGGAGCGGGCGGCTGCAAAAAGTGTGTGTTCTTGAGGTTAGAAGTGACCTCAGTTGAGTATCTGTTCATCTTACCCGTGGTGCTCATCATGGGTAACTTAGGGATGAACTCCACGTTTTTCAACCTACAGATGTAAATATATTAATTTAAGTTCACTTATTAATGGACAAGCTCTCTCAATTTCACACAGCACAAAGGCTTAGGGACAATTTTGGACTCCAAACAAAGCTGGAAACTGAACAATGAAGAACGGGTAAAGGAAGTAGAAATTGATATGTATATCTGTAAAGGTATGCTTGGAAGAAGATGGGGTCTTCAAGCTATATATATATATATATATATATATATATATACATATATAATTGGCGCATTCACCGTTTTTTGGGTATTTGGCCGAGCTCCTCCTCCTATTTGTGGTGTGTCTTGATGTTGTTCCACAAATGGAGGGACCTACAGTTTTAAGCCGACTCCGAATGGCAGATATTTTTATGAGGAGCTTTTTCATGGCAGAAATACACTCAGAGGTTTGCCATTGCCTGCCGAGGGGCGACCGCTATTAGAAAAATGTTTTTCTCAATTTTATTGTTTTACTGAGATTCGAACCTACATTCCCTCTGTGAATTCCGAATAGTAGTCACGCACCAACTCTTTCGGCTACGGTAGATAAATATTCTTTATGGTTTTATAAGCCGCTTATATGACCAATTTTATCATACGACTCCGTAGTTTGGTGGTAAGCTCTAGGAAGGGATTACAATATATAATGATTTGAAAGAATACAAAGGTCATGCCCTATGGAGGCTCTTAATGCACTGACACCTGTAATTCCGGATGATATCCATATCAGGCAGATGGTTGTTATGAGTGCGTTTAGGTTAAATGAAACGGGTCGCTAGAAAGACAAACACTCGGGTAGGCCTGATTACATCGGTGACATTCAATACGAATTTCGCCACTCTCTTTCCATTTCGGGAGAAATGCAGTAAAAACTAAACTAAACTTCGTCACTATAGTCTATACAAAAGGTTCAAAAATGGATTGTGGGATTGTGTTGCTTGAGCTCGTATATATTCTCATAGGCATAGAATTGAAAAGTCTGTGCCTATTCCCAACACACACTGCAAGTATTGGCAATATGTGAAGATTTTAGGCCATTAATCACAGACTACTCTTTAAAGGGCTAATCTTTCGGATAGCCTAGCTGTAATTCATTAACTGGATTTACAGGAACAGCCTTACTACCTGGAGCTAAAAGCATAACGTTACCTCAACCTGTGTCCCGGGACACCGGAATATTGAAGAAAACAAACAAGCCGACGAACTAGCAAGAGGGACCTCTGCCATGAATAACATTCTTGCAGAATCTGTATTCATATCACTGGGCGAAATCAGGAATTCAATCTCCTCAAAATACCTTCGAATCGTAGATGGAGGGATCAGAGGGTATGCAAAGTTAGCAGAAAAGAATGACCCACCTACAACCACAAATAAACGTCAACATTGGCAAATATGAAACGAAGGAATGCCTGCAGACTTACGGCAGTGATAACTGGCTTCGCGGCCATAGGAGAGCAAGCAGCCAAAACGCGTGTCCCTTATAATTTATGCTGTCATAGTTGTAATCAACAGGAGAGAAAGGAAACTATCCTCCACTTTCACTGTGAATGCTCCGTCTTATGGAAGGCAGGAATGTTAACCCTTGGCAAGTAGCTCTTTGAAAACCTCAAAGAGTTGGCTGCTATAGACGTAAAACCTTATAAGGTTTCTCAATCGCTAATAGTGGATATAATCGTGAAGGAACATTCGTATAGCTTGTTGGTAGGGAAGATGTAGTAACAAAATGATGCGAAAGTGCGAACTGGATTCTTGAAGAATCAGCACTTCACCCAACCAACGAACCAAGCCCGTCTACAATCTCTAAGTGGTACGCACAGAAATGGGGGAAATTCACCTGGTATGGCAAAGTGCACGTTGGATTTGGAGGTGCAGCACCTGTGTTTATATGGGGATATACGAGTATATAGTATATCTTGTGGAAAAAGTATCAAGTTAAGAATAAAAATAAAAAAACAAATTAAAGAAAGTTTTTCGAAGGTTCATTAAATCAAGGCATATAAATTTTAATTGTCATAATTAGCCAGGATGGACCATAGTGCATTTAATAATAAAATAAATAAACACTGAAAAACTGAAGATTTTGTGATAATAAAATTCTTATTTCAAGTACCACGAAAACATTGGTGTTAATGTACTTTAGTGGTAAAGGCCTATCCCTCGTTCTGGCAATATCCACTAACACGAATAATATTTCTACTATTACAAATACAAATACTATTTTTGATAAATTTGAAGTGTTGTACTTTGAACAAAAAAAAAAAAAAAGACAGCGTTAAGTAAGCCATAAATTTTAAATTCAATTTCTTAATGGCAGTAATAGCCACATGAGGCAAGGCGATTATGGTACTTGCATCATCATTCCTTGATAATCGCTGTGGGGATCAAAGGCCAAAATATGGTTTTTGTAGGCGTCGGGAAATATATGCTTGCCTATAAAAATCATATGGTGGCTGTTTGGTCAACTTTATAAATTTGAACATTACTTCACATTGCAGTCAAATCTCCTGCGCGTTTCTACCACCATACCACCTTACCACGTAACCACCTCACTACCAGTTATCTTTGCAGCTGAAGGAGTTGATCTACCTTCAATGCTTGCAACTGATATTTTCAATATGGCGGCGTCATATGAACTGTTCTTTGTCAGCCTATGCGTGAGCCTCATACAATTTAATGAACTAGTTTCTCTCTGTAACAGTGTTATATCAGTTATTGAACTAGTTCATAGAAGACCAAAAAATACTAGTCCCGATTTGAACGAAATTCATCCGATTTGGACTATTTGAAAAATAAATAAAAATTAATAAATGAACGATTCGACAACAGATAAAAATGATCTAAGTTAGGTTCGGTTAAATGGTTGCCAGGTAGGAGCCCACTTTGACGAAAAATCCAAAGTGTCATGTTTGATACCATAAAGAGGAAAACAGAGGGAAAATAATAGAGCAGAGGGAAAATGAAGTCGTGCTTTTGTGAAGTGGAGGATGGCGACCAAACAATGACTAATTACAATTACGTAAATCGCTTCCAGCTGCGGGTGTGTGAAATTTAAAACTGCTATATTGGCAGCTGCAGCAAAAAAGTGAGAGTCAGGATGACTGAATCACAGAACAGATAAGGAGAATGTACTGAAGTGATTCAACTTTATTCTCCAGATAGCTACTGTGCTACTGTAGCGGTGACTCAAAATAATACCGTATGGATTCCTAACGGACTATGACCCACAAAATTTGAGAGCTGCATGCTTGTTAGCCTTAGAAGTTCGTTAGAATGCCTTTGATCTATATCAAAAGAATTTGACGACTTTGCAAGTTTGCGCTCGATGATGCTCACCTTTCAATGAATAAGTATGGGTTTTCGAAGGAATTCCAATCCTCACATTTCGCGAGGGAACCGTCTTAAGGGTTCCCTGTTCAGCTGTTTGGGCCCACCCAGCAGTTTACTGCTTTATCACAATGACCAGGAACCTAGGTAAGCCTTTTTTAAGAGCAGAAGAAAGAGAAGAAATTATCAAAAGCCTTTACCCGATCAGTGTGGGACTTCAACCCGAACCAAACCTATTACCGTCAAGGTACCGATCACCGCCAGGTACTATCGTTATGTAAATCGTGGGGAGGCGGTTGATCACAATGGGTCTACGTCAGTACTCTTCACATGCAGTCCATCGAAAGTGGCATGCACTTTAATCA
Organism: Anastrepha obliqua; assembly: GCF_027943255.1. Classification (NCBI taxonomy): domain Eukaryota; kingdom Metazoa; phylum Arthropoda; class Insecta; order Diptera; family Tephritidae; genus Anastrepha; species Anastrepha obliqua. The sequence continues at coordinate 51,271,299 of NC_072896.1, forward strand.
TTCCCCATTTTTGTTTATTTATAAACGGAACAATCCCCGTGGGGCCTGTCCACCCCCTTCCACCATACTTGTTACACTTTGACATAAGAGTCTGTTTGCTTGTCAAGAATTATCTGTTCGGCTACCGCTAACTTCGTACACGTCGCTGATTGCCGAGGAGATTTTATTCCACACATTCTTTGAAGACTTCATGATGTCGACTATGTTTTCTGGCACTATAGGATCTTTTGATAGTGTAGCTAAATCCTCTCTGATAGTCGCAAATCAGAGGCATGCGTCAAATCCGTGCCTATCATCTTCTTCTTCATGGCATTCTGGACATAAAGGCGAGTCACGTATCCTATTGCGATGTAGGTACCTCTGATAACAAGCATGGCCTGTTAGGAAATTAGCCTAATTTCGAAGTATTTGGATGCAGTTGAGCGAGAAGTCAGGCATTCCTCAACTAATTTTAAGCGCACTTACAACGAACCTAAGGCTCTGGGCTGCTTGGATGTCGGTGTAGATGGTTAGCTCCCTCAGAATATTGCAAAAGTAAGCAACCCAGCTACTCTTTCTTTGATTGTGGTTACCTCCGCTTGGAAAACACCACAGTGGCCCTGTAGCCTTCATTGTTAGCTCGAAATTTTTATCCAGAATTTTCATAAGAAACTTCTTCAATACTTCAAGGCGCTTTTCCACTTAATTAATGCAAAACAATAATTTTCTATCACTACCTGCCACCTTTTCGATATTTGTCTCACAATTCAGATATTTTAGTTATTTGTCTCCATTGTTAATATCACTGCTGGTAATCTTACAGCTCATTGACTTATAAAATGTCTCAACTCCCACACGGCAAAGCATACCCATAAGGCGCAGGCTGCACATCGAACTATACAAGATAATTTGCGCTGTATCAGCGAAATCCCATGCTGCTACCTGTTGACAAATCGACGCACATGAAATGCGGTCTCAGAAGATATTTATATATATACCTACTTATGTACTTATATATAAGAAAATGAAAAAATGATACACGTGGCATCGGCTGTGAATTCTGTGCTTATATTTTAATGGTAGTTTTGGTTTTATTTTTTCCCAACAGTAGTTCTACTCGGTTGTGCTTTTATCAACTTTTTTGCTTGTTTGCTTTCCATATCAGACTTATTATGCTGCTGCTGGTTGTTAGTATTTAGAAGTGCCGTTGTTGTTAACTATTTTTCAAATTCACTTCTCCTTGATATGAAATGGCTTACTTAGTAAGGCCTTTTACCTTCGTTTCTCTGAGAAGGGTTTCTATACAGGCTTCCTGAGAAATATTTGAGAATGGCAATATATTTACAGGCTTTCTATGGGAAGGTATGTCAGAAAGACTTGGGCTGCTAGAACCCTATTCACGAACGTATGCATGAAAGACATTTGCGAGGTAAACGCACTATTTTCAAAATGAAAGCATACTTTGCGGCGCTCAAATGCCGATAATTTCGAAAAATAACGGGTAGATGCAGAGAAAAGAAATCAGCTACCGAATCGAGACCGACACACATTTTTCCAATCATATTATATAATTTATTGAATTTTTTATCATTTTTGTTTTTGTACTTATTTTCCAAATATTTACTATAATTTTTAGTAATGAATTTACGAAACCGTCATAAAAGTTTATGTAGACGAGAAAAAGTTAAGTTTTTAAAATCGCTGAATTGCTAAAAAATAACTTCAAATATGCAAAACTGATTTTCATGCGCCAACGAAATGTCTATTTGTGTGCCAATCAGTCAGTGAGGTGTACAGTTATGAGTTTATGTTATGCGAAGCTTTCGCCACACAGCCAGTAAAGTACAAAAATAGCACGCTCGAATATGTATGTATGTATGCGTGTATGAGTGATGTGCTCTTTTTTATTCCACATACTTAAATTTGCCTGCTTGCTTGCCGCCGGATCGGAAAAAGAATTGATTTTATACTGAAAAGGGGGAAAACATTTTCCTTGCTTAGGTTTTGTGAATGAAATTCCGATATAAATAATTTATTTAATAGCTTTTGCTTTCTGTAATACATATGTTTATGATTGGGTATGAAGCGAAGGGAACAATAAAAGTGGCTTTGATTCAACTCTTAAATCCATCATTATATTTATTGTTTTTTGAATGCAACGCCTTGAATAATTTTAAATTTACAAAACAATTGTTTGGACTTAATTTTTATTATAGATTTAGATATCATTTTTTAGAATCAAAGCACACAAAAATATTTTTAGTAATTTTACCATTATAAAGTTTGCGAATCTATCCATTACTTTTGATCATTACGATTTTACTATTTATCATAAGTAACAGATGGCGCTAAAGTAATCCTTCTATCAGAAAATGCTATAAATTTTGCGATTGGCCCCTAATGTCAGTTCTGTTTTGACATTTGTGTAGTAAACACGAAATACACGTTAATAAACAATGTTACGCTACACTGCTCCAGAACGCGGAATATTGCTGACTATTTATTTGACCAATAATCGGTCGGTGACTTTGGCACAACGTGAATTTCGTCGCAGATTTCCTCGCCGTCCAACGCCTACTGGTGAAACACTGCGACGTTTAGCCGCTCGCCTCGAAAAGACTGGCACAACACGAGATGTTGCCAGGCGTGGCAGACCCCGGAGTAGCCGTTCTGCAGAGAATATTGCTGCTGTAGCCGAGGATGTCATGGAATTTTGGTACAAGATTTGAAGATGTTTCCGTACAAAGTCCAGACGGTGCATCAGCTGTTAGCTGCTGACCGCCAATCGCGTCTAACATACGCTTAAGCCATCCTTAATCACCACCAAGAGGAAGATGATTTTTCATCAAAAATAGTCATGAGTGATGAGGCCCATTTCCATCTTATCGGGTACGTAAATAAGCAAAATTTACGCTGCTGGAGCACTGAAAATCCGCGTGTAACCCACGAAGAGCCATTACACCCGCTCAAAGTCACTGTATGGTGTGCTGTTTTCGCTGGAGGAGTCATCGCACCTTTTTTCTTCGAAGGCATCGCGGGCCAAACGGTTACTGTGAATGGTGAGCGCTACAGAGCAATGATCAACGAGTTTTTTTTGCCGCAACTTGATGAATTGGGATTGGAAAACATGTGGTTCCAACAGGACGGTGCAACGGCACACACTGCACGTGCCACAACCGATATGCTGAAGGATGCATTTCCCGGGCGCCTAACCTCTCGTTTTGGCGATTTGCACTGGTCAGCAAGATCGCCTGATTTGACCGCTCCAGACTTCTTTTTGTTTGGCTTTTTGAAGTCGCGGGTTTATGTCAACAAGCCTCAGACTCTTGCAGCTCTTAAAGACAATATCCGTCAAGAATGTGAGGACCTATCGCCGGAAGTTTTGGCCAAAGTGATGGAAAATGCCATAAAAAGGGCTCAAATGGCAATCAACTGTGGCGGCGGCCATTTACATGACATCATATTCTCGGCTTGATGTAAAAAAAATTAAAAGACCAAATAAAAATAATCCACAAGAAGAATCAACGTTTTTCATTTTTTTTTTAAATTACAGCCAAAAAACATCGCAAATTTTGTTATTGAGTAACTTTTCTACTAGTAGTTTCTATTAAAAAATGTGCTGACTTGGAACCCGCAAGCAACGAGAAGAAGAGGCTGACTACTGATGACTTGGTAAAGGCCTATTCCTAATGAAACTGGAACATCGTTTAATGAATTGAGATCTATGGCTAGAAATAGAAATGTTTGGAAAGTTGTGTCTTTAAGCTACTAAGGAAGTATGGAGTAAATAATAAATAATATGCTGTCGATCTAAAAATTTATTCAACAATTAAATGCGGACTTAAACCTTAACTATTGATGTGCGTAAAGAGCTGCCAATCTGTGAGTGTAGACAAAAGTTTTTATTACTTTCATTTATTCCAAAAAGCTTTTAACTCCGCGAAACTCATATCGATTATCTGGCTGGGATTTGAGTGTTTTTTAGTGGCGGCAGCCGAATGGGTTGGTGCGTGATTATCACTCGGAATTTAGAGGAACAGTAGGTTGGAACCTACGTGAAACATTAAAATGAAGAAAATTTTCTTCTAATAGCGGCCGCCCTTGGGCAGCCAATGGCAAACCTCCAGGTGTATTTTGGCCATGATGAAAAAGCTCTTGATAAAAAGTACCTGCCGTGAAACAACATCAAGACGCATGCCACAAATAGGAGGAGGAGCTCGGGTAAACACCCAAAAAGGGTGTACCCCCCAATGAAATATATATATTATAATCATCTAATTAGCTCGAATGGGTTTACTAGGGATAGGCCTGCAATATCGAATATTGCCATTTTTTCAGCTGTCTGCTTCGCAATTTTTGTAGCTGACTTCCAGTCGATCTAAAAGATTCACTAGTCTCCAGGCGCTGAAAAATCCATTATCCACGAGTGGGCCAAAATACCTGCAAATCACATTCGGGCAGCTTGCGATTCGTAACCATAGTCAAGGTAAAAGTTGGTCATATCGAGCAAAAGTAAAATGATTCTTAATTTTGTATTATCTGCACCCATTTTTTTACTCTGAATTGAATAAAAGTAATTGTCCAAACTAAATTTATTGGTTTTTTAATTGGTTACACTTCGAGTGCCGGACCCTGCATAAACAGAAAAGCACGCATTCAGAAATTATGTGTACATTTAGCCTTGCAGACTTCAAAATTTATGTTTACTGTCTCACAGTTTTCAAAAAGGTGGCGCAAAAGTAACCTTGCGATGTTTTTTGGCTGTAAAATGAAAAACTTTGATTCTTCTTGTGGATTATTTTTATTTGGTCTTTTAATTTTTTTTACATCAAGCCGAGAATATGATGTCATGTAAATGGCCGCCGCCACAGTTGATTGCCATTTGAGCCCTTTTTATGGCATTTTCCATCACTTTGGCCAAAACTTCCGGCGATAGGTCCTCACATTCTTGACGGATATTGTCTTTAAGAGCTGCAAGAGTCTGAGGCTTGTTGACATAAACCCGCGACTTCAAAAAGCCAAACAAAAAGAAGTCTGGAGCGGTCAAATCAGGCGATCTTGCTGACCAGTGCAAATCGCCAAAACGGGAGATTAGGCGCCCGGGAAATGCATCCATCAGCATATCGGTTGTGGCACGTGCAGTGTGTGCCGTTGCACCGTCCTGTTGGAACCACATGTTTTCCAATCCCAATTCATCAAGTTGCGGTAAAAAGAACTCTTTGATCATTGCTCTGTAGCGCTCACCATTCACAGTAACCGTAATGGCTCTTCGTGAGTTACACGCGGATTTTTAGTGCCACAGAAGCGTAAATTTTGCTTATTTACGTACCCGCTAAGATGGAAATGGGCCTCATCACTCATGATTATTTTTGATGAAAAATCATCGTCGACTGATACCCATTTGCGTAGCACGTCATGTGGTCGATATCGACGGCGCTTCCATGACATCCTCGGCTACAGCAGCAATATTCTCTGCAGAACGGCTACTCCGGGGTCTGCCACGCCTGGCAACATCTCGTGTTGTGCCAGTCTTTTCGAGGCGAGCGGCTAAACGTCGCAGTGTTTCACCAGTAGGCGTTGGACGGCGAGGAAATCTGCGACGAAATTCACGTTGTGACAAAGTCACCGACCGATTATTGGTCAAATAAATAGTCAGCAATATTCCGCGTTCTGGAGCAGTGTAGCGTAACATTGTTTATTCACGTGTATTTCGCATGTGTTTACTACACAAATGTCAAAACAGAACTGACATTAGGGGCCAATCGCAAAATGTATAGCATTTTCTGATAGGAGGATTACTTTAGCGCCACCTGTTAGAAAACGCATCTTTTACTCAGAAAATTGATTCTGATCTACAGCCCACTTTGTAAGTAATAACGTCTAAGACCTATCACAAATAATTAAGAGATACTATTTCAAAATTTATTTATTGAAATATAATTTTAAGCCATCTCTGCTCGGCTCTTGTGACCGGTCGCATTTTATTGCAAAAGAAGTACATCGCGATTAGATTTTTCCCTTATATATCCTTAATGATTTATTTTAGTTTTGTTTTAGCGTGTGACATGCTATTCTCTGTCAGTTCCCACTAAATAAGTGAGTTGGGCACGTCCTTTTTACATACTCATTTTCTATGACTCGCTAAGTTATATCTTTTAGTATTGCCATGCTCACACCTTTAAATATTGGTACCGATGGAGTTATGCGAAGTATTCGAAGCTTCAAGCGATTTGCCATATGAATTACAGCATCATTGCTGAGACTGATTTTTGGAAGCCAAAGGTATTGTTGGTTCGATTAGTATTGGTAGCATTCGTTCATCCTCGTTGGAGTGTTTGTTGATAATGTGATTCACTCACCATTTGGTATAATGTTTTTCGACGTTTTTTTAAGAAAAAATATTTTCGATTGCCCTTGGTCCGAAAGTCAGACAAAACAAAAAAAAAGGACCCAATAATGAGTCACCATCACACGTAAGAGAAAACAGCAAGCAAGCCCTTAGAAAATACGTCCGAAAAGCGTGAATGTCCATGCATTCAGGAATTCATAAACCGACTCTTTGCGGATTTCGCTTGTAGGCGTACCTTAGGGTTGATGTTCGGTGGAAATTATGAAATTTTTCACTTACAATTGTTAAGAGTCGTATTTTCAATAAAAAGAGTAGTTAATAGAGAAACTTGAAAGAAGCTAAATTTTTACGCGTCTTTTACAATACTATTTACACTGAATCCATGAAGGTGGCACAATAGAACTTTAAGGCCGCAGTCCTAATCACCTCATAATAACAATAATAATTATAATTCTATATTTTATGAAGCCGTCGAGTAGTCATAAATAAAAGGATTCCCCTCCATCCCCTAAACCGTAAGCTTTTGCTCAACCTCCTTGTGGAAGTGTTTAATTTGATCGTTTTTTGGTGCTTCAAAAACTTAATTAAAACTCATAATATTGCAAATCTACTCAAATATTTTCACATGAGCAGCGAAAACATTACAACGCTACCTGCCTATTATGAATAGTAAAAATTTTTGCTATTACTGATTTTGCATTAAATTTAAAATAATTACACGAAATCAATCAACTGTCGGCATGAACTGGCGAATTGTTGAAATGTTAATAAGCAGCAACAGTAAAAAGAAACAACAAGGAATGCATATTTAAAATTGAAAATAAACAACAAACCAATGATGCGTACGTCAACCGGCTGTCATATGGAAATGTCAAATGGCTAGCGCCGAGCGGCTAGTGGCATACATGAAGATTAAATGTAGCCGCAGCGTCAAGGTTTGCAGCTTTTAATTGCCAGATGCTTCGAAAAAATTACTGCAATTCATTCTGTAAACTGAAACCGCAATGCAAAAATCTGTCAGAGTGAAAAAATTGATGTACTGCGGTCAAAAAATGACAAGAGTAGTCGTGCCGTAATAACAACTGGCAGTGAAAAAATAAGTGTTCGAAATATTTACACTCTGCCACAAAAGTGATAGCACAGTAATTGAAATTTTTACTAAATTTTAATTTATTTTACAGTTTTTTTTTATTTTTTTGCCAGTTAAAATCGATATTTGACACGAGGAGAGGCCAAAAATTCGCCGAGAGTCGCAAGATATCTAGATATTGTAGAAAAAATATTTCAATAGGGAAGAGCTAATTTTAAGTTTCGTTCCGAGATTCAGTTCCTCACCGAGGAAGGAAAACCAACTGCCATCATTGTAGAAAAGATGGCCCTCGCTAGGGCGGCACTTGACCGGGAAAAATTAAGATTCATAGGATATGCTAAAATACGAAAAACCTAGTGTTTGAGTTTAAAAGAAAAAATTATTGGGATTTCTTGTACAAACCTCAAATTGACTAAATCCAACATATCTATAATCAAAAATATTTTTAGTTGATTACAAGCAGCGGTAATTTTCTTGCCTTTTATAATTTTCGTGACTGTTTGAAAGCTTGAATTATTTCTTAAAGGGTAAATTACTTTATTTCTCCTATGATCGACATATTAAAAAACATTAGGTGTAAAGTTTCGGTAGAGAAATAATTCGTCTGCAATTGTTCGCAAAATTTTTTATACAGTTTAATAAGAAGCAGTGCAGGTATTGCATTCCCGGATCATTTTTTTTTGCCCATCTTTGCCCCTTTTCTTCTTATTAGTCTTTTTGTGGCGTCACCTTATTAATGAAATGGTTTTATTTTCAAATCGGGGCTCCACAAATGGACACTGCGTAGTGGGCGGAGTAGTGGGCCAATCTAAACAATTTGCAGATTCGAATTTTTCTATGTAAATCCAATGTGCAAACCGAATTTCATTAAAATAATTATATATATAAAAATTAAAAAATATTCAAAATAATATTTAACATTTCCGTCAACAAGCGGGCAGCATGTCAATTTTGGGATGTAGGGTAGAGTGTAAAGATAAGGTATCCCGTAAGTAATCGGATGTCGTATTGTACGCGATCGCTGAAAGAACCTGGTCCTCACTCAAAGACTAACTCTACACCTCTGTACTCAGGTACCACATCTTTGAAAACCATATCGACTCATGGGCTAAACCTGGCGGAGGGTATCTATTCTTATCCACCACAACTTATTTGTGTTCATGCGTTCATGAGAAATAACACGATTAATGGAGTGAGATTGCTGCTGATGAACCTACAGGCCAACGGTATAACCTTTAAAAACTGCGACAACTCTAAATCCTGGAGCCTTTTTGGCAGCCGAAAACGCTCAGGCAGACGTCTGCCTCCTGGTTAGAAGCGGAATTTAAAGCAGGACGACTGTGTAGCCCAATCAGCTGCCTATCTAAATTTAACTGATTACTGAAACCACAACATTACAAAGAAATCGGCCGGAATTCTCGATGACAAACTTTGGAATGAAACTGAGGACACGAATTGGATCTTGAAGCGTGAGAACTCTTTTGGAGAAAAATGTTGGCCTATACTTCACTATGGAGCGGAAGGAATAAATAGATATATATACCAATCTGAATATGAAACATTAAGTACTTCTTCTTTTGTAAGTGAAAGTAAAGTCTGTACTAAGATTCAGCAAAATCGGAGCACGCGTACCATTTGCGGGCATTGCTTAAAAGGCGACTCGTTTCTTCTTACCTCCCCAAGACTTCATTGGTGAATAGAACGCAGATAACACTGCTACTCGGCTTGCCCCAAAGGCTTGCTAGAACACTCGGTCTGGGTGCAACAAATCCTGTTGACTATTGTTTGGATGAGCCATGTTTTAATAGGTTATTCAGTACCAGAATGATTGTGCGCTAATATTGGAGAAATCTCTAAGAAGGCTTTATGTGAAAGGGCTGCGAGTTCTGAATAAAATCGATAACTGGTGCACGAGACAAGGTGTCTTCGTCAATCCGTACAAAATTACGATAGTCGTGTTCTCGAGAAAACGGAAATCGGATAGACTTAATATTCCAAAACTGAAAGTTGTGTCACTCAGTCATGCTGACGAAGTTAAATATCTAGGAGTAATCATGGATAAGAAACTGACTTGGAAAACACATGTTTCGCTGAAGATGGATCATGCATTGAAGATTTTTTCAACAACAACAAAGGCTCTACTTTGGTAAAACCTGCGGTCGGAAGCCTGCTGTGTCCTATGGATATAGCTACACAGCACTTATGCCTCTGTAGTTTGGTGGCGACGGACTATGGCTAAGTCCACACTTCGGGAACTCTACATGCTGCAAAGAAGTGTATGCTTATGCCTTACAGGTGGCATGAACACAACATACAGCGAGGCCCGTAAAGCTATGCATGATTTGCTCCGCTTGGATCTTAAGATACAACAGGTGTAGACTCCATAAATATAGTTTCAAGACACAGAGAAATCTTTGGCTGGGGGAATAACCTTGTGTTTATATATGGGTTCCAGGACTCTGCGACGAATGGAATGAAATTGACGATGAATTGGCTAACTGTGGATCAGCGGTTACCCCACAGGGAGCAGATCTAATAATCGGAATCAGTTCTACGGGAATCATGAAGTGGATCAGCGATTCTGTAAGCAATTTACATAAAGAGCGATGGCCCCGTCTAGAACGTTCCAGAACATACAAAGTGTTTTGTGACAAGCCCGATCAGGAAACTGTCGCAATTTCTTTTAAAACTTAGTAGAAAAGGCGTTCGGTTGATTGTCGGTATTATTACAAGACACAGCCCAAGGAGTTAGCACTTGACCGCTATTGGAATTATTGAGAACACGATGTACCTGTCTTGGCTAGAGGAGTTGGATAGCAGGGAAGATTTTCTCTGTGAGTGACCTGCCTTTGCTAGAGCAAGGCTACGAATTTTGGACTCCGCTGTCATGAGCTGATTAAAATTCATTCTCTCAAACTGGAGAATATTTTCAGATTATCGCACAAATCGCCCCATTCTAATACACATACATATGTAAATCCACTTATAGTGGTGGTAAAAAAAAACTCGGTACTCTACTTGTAGCAAAAAGCATTACCGGAAATAGCATAACTGACAGTTACATACAGAAAAAATGTGAAATTAAGTTATTCAAAGGGGGGAAAAATTGCAATGAAAAAAACTTAGCGAGTGCCCAAAAAATGTTTTATATTTTTATGCGTTTGTTTTACAATGCGGCTGGTCAGCACTGTTAGCAAACTTTATTGCTGTCCTTAATAACTTATTTCCATACTATGCTTTCATATCACAGTCTTTTTTGCGGTGTTAATCCCCCATTTTTAATATCAATTTAAATAAATAATTTAATCACTTTCGCCGCGGATGCAAATGTCGTCAAAAAATACATTACACTTTTTTCTGGTTGGGCATAGTAGTTGGTAGCATAAATATGTAGAAAAAAATGTAAAATAATATTTTACACATCTCACTTGTAATTTTTGCTGTTTCAATGCAAAAAAAGTCTTCCGAGGGGATGGTATTTATGCAACAATAACAAAGCGCTGTAATCGTTCCTTTTTTTTTAAACTTTATAACTTTTGATACAGTAACAACAAGAACACTTTTATTGCAACAGTGTAGAAAACACAAGTACATATGTGGATAGTAGAAACGCTTCGCATACTCAGTGCAGGATGCCGCTGCGGATGCTGACACGGAAGGATGCTGACGGAAAGGCGTGAGTAGCGACAGTGCTGAGTGAGCCAGTACGAGTAGCAGTGCTTCTACTACGTTCGAGTTCATATGAAGCAGCGCGAGTATATTCACATAAATGTACTCGTATGTAATTGTGTGCTCGCCATGCCGTAAATCAGACTATTTTCAACTTAGCGTGGAACTAAACCATTATGATTACAACTGTCTTCTTTGACGTGCTGATGTCAAATGGACAGTTACCTCTCTGAGCTCTATACCTTTTTTACAAGTAGCTTTACAGCGACAAAAAAATGGTAATCACCGGTGTTATTCATACTGTGCCTTAGTGATGAATGGCACTACGTTAGTGTTTCTTTTAACAGCGGTTCCAGATACTGGGTGCCCTCTGGTTTTAAGTAGCTTTACCAAAACACCGGGCCGCTGTTGCGGCTCAACCTCTATTACACTTCATTCGTGGAACTCAAAGCAAAAACAACAGTGCCTACTACAAGACAGGTCAGCGATGACCTTTCGGCAGCCTCTGTCGAACAACAACGATTGCCGCAGGTAACAAAAGACAGCGAATACCCTACCTTGGCCAGTGCGCAAATCGAGATGGAAGTTGACGGAATGGGCCTAAAGCCAAATAAAAAAACTTTCATTTTATCTCTGGAAGAAGAGGAGAAACTTTTCCCTCGCGAAACACAGGTTCGGCAGAAGTGAAAGTGAAAAAGGTATGGCTCATTGGTGCCGCCATAAAACGACTCAGGTACCACTTGGGTCAAGGCCACTTCATAAAGGAAGCGAAACAACTTGATCAGCAGCCAATGAACCTGAAGTGTCAGCGCTCGAGCTGCAACACGTTTAAGCAAAGCTCTAGAGCTAACATGCTGGAAAGGGCATCTGCCACAACTGAAGACGAAGGGACAAAGGCAGCAGTGCCTAACCTAGAGGTGAAAGATAGTACGGCAAAAATGTCCTACAAGGATGCTGCATGCATCACTGAGCTGGGTATCATACCACCTGACTATCCGGAAATGATTGGGTCTACGGAAAAACTAAACGCCATTCACCATGTCATCCTGGACGCTATAAGAATGAAGCATAACAGCAATGCTAAAGTCAATTTTCGGCGGCACTGTCCATCCATGATAAATAGCTGTTTCTCGCGGCAATAAGGAAAGAACTAACTGGTCAATGCCATAACTACCACCGTGGAAAGATGCTTTATTAAATACCGTCTTGGAAGAGTACATACCACGGCCTTTGATATTCATTGGCCACTTCCCGGAGCTCGATAGCAGATCAACAGAAGACATACTTAACCTCCTGAATGTGCAAAATTTTGGCCTAATGTTCACGGATGGCGGATGCTCAACAGAGTACGAAAGGGTTCGGTGAGGGAGCTAACCATCGCAATCGACCCAATCTCCATCAAAGTTCAACTTAGAACTAAGGCTAAAAGCGTGCGGAAGGATGCTGAACTAATAGAGGCATCCAGACTTTTCGCATCGCATTCACCTGAAGAACTTCCCTGCATTCCGGCTTCGGTGACCGCGGTGCACACAAGATGCACCGCACGCTACTGAGCTTGCAGCACAAACGAGTGCTTAAAAGGCCGAAGAAGGCATTAGAATACTCGTGGGCACCTTTCACTTCATTCCTGAATTAGTCTTAATTCAAATCGTATTTTCAAACCTTACTTCTCACCAGATTGTACAGAAATAAGTGAAAGATGGATCCGCTGAAAGATGGAACCTAAACTCCCATATATTACCGGCATAATTTTGTATATTCTTGCATTTGCACTCCATTTGGTTCAGAATATACACCAACACACCAAAAAAAAGCTTCAATGTAGTAGTCCCGCACTATACTCTCCTCTTTCAATGTGCCCAGTTTATATCACTTACCATTAGTGCGACATCTATTTAACTTTAGTATAATGTTTTGTGGGCTTATCATGCCTGACTTATATAGAGCCAGTTATGGGGCAATAAAAATAAAAACAACACTCATAATTTGATTGCATTTCCTAGTGAAATCGCAATCTGATGAAACCGTGCGCTTTCTAAGACTTCGATTGAAGAAGAATATTGGCACGGGAGGAGCGATTTTATAATAAATTCCTATCTTTCGACATCGACTGCTGTTTAGGGTCTGGTCAAGTTCCACAAATGTTTAAGTCAGTTGAAAAGGCGGTCCGAGCTTTTGCAATACGAATTATCGTGGAACTTCGCAACATTGATTGGAGGCGACAGAAATACGCTAGACGAAGGCAACATAAAGAACAACTGCCGTATTGATAAAATGCAGCAAGACGAAGATCAGTTGAATGTAATTGACGTTTAAGCTTATTGCTCACAATGGCTTCCAGACGTAACAATCAAATCGGTATCACTGTAGGACGAAGTTTTCTTCGCCAGAATTTCTGTTGGAGTTAACAATGGTATGAAACATAATTTTTGAGATCGAAAGAATCGACGAGACTTTAGAAAAAACAATAATTTTCCCAATTTTTAAAAATAGATGTAAATGCAGCCAGTAACTACCGGGGTATATCATTTATGAATTCTAGGACAAAGGTGTTAGTAGGATTGATTAACGCAATACTTGCAAATTGGGTAGAAAAAAACAACGTGCTTACAGAATTCCAAGTCGGCTTTAGAAGAAACTATTCAACTGTAAATAACATTTAGACGCAAGACTATTGTGTATTTAAAGTTTCATGACAATCAAAAAGTCTACGCATATTTTGTTAATTTCAAGGCTGCGTTTGACAAGGTGCCGTTGATTTATAAACTTCGACAGATGGAAATATCTACGAAAATACTAGATCTGCGGCTTGGACGTGAAAATAAGTATCAGACAATTTTGAAACCTGCCCTGGTGTGAAACAAGGATTTCTGTTATCGCCATTATTGTTCACTTATGTAATACCTAAATGATTTACACTTTCCGATTGTCTGAAAGGTAGACTATTGGTTGAGGGCATGAATATACGTTTTCTCCTTTATGGCGATGATATCGTTCTCCTGGCGAATAACCCTAAGCTCATGCAATCTATGATTAATAACCTGGAGAAATACTGCGCTGGATGGAATATGGAAACGAACCCAAATAAATCGGAGATGATGGTCCTTAGAAGAAGTAGAGGACTTTCCCAGGCAGAAGAATGGTGGTACCGAGGGGAAGAAATTAAATTGGTGGCAAAATATAAATATCTTGGTCTCATTCTCACACCCAAAATGGCATTCGGAAAGCACTTAGAAGCCAAAAATACTTCAGCAAAAGCCACTATTAACTGCACATGGAACGACTTTTTAGCGAAACAATTGATTTCATTAAAATCAAAATGGAAGCTGTTCCAAGCGGTATGCCGAGCGATACAAACCTACGCAGGGCAAGTTTGGGGGTTATGCCTTATTCGATGAAGTAAATAAACTTCAACGTTACTTCATTAAAAGAGTCCTCAAACTACCCGAGTTCACTCCGAATTATGCAATAACACTAGAAACTAATTTCGACGATAGCCACACAAGGCATTTTAGGTAAAAATGTGTGTTTGATTAAGCACAACATGGGAATGGAGTTCGGTCTGAAGTTTAAAGCAAACATCACCGCTACAGTTTGGTAGGGTCGCTGTGTGTATTTTCTTACAAAAATGTAGTTAAGAACGACGCGAATTTACAAACCCTTGGACTACTGAAAATATATATTTATATATAATTGGCGCGTACACCACTTTTGGGTGTTTGGCCGAGCTCCTCTTCCTATTTGTGGCGTGCGTCTTGATGTTGTTACAAAAATCGAGGGACCTACAATTTCAAACCTACTCTGAACGGCAAGTATTTTTTTATTAGGAGCTTTTTCATGGCAGAAATACATTCGGAGGGCTGCCATTGCCTGCCGAGGCGCGACCGCTATTAGAAAAATCTTTTTCTTCATTTTGGTGTTTTACCGAGATTCCGACCTACGTTCTCTCTGAATTCCGAATGGTAGTCACGCCCCAACCCATTTGGCTACGGCGGCCTCCTCAAAAACAGAATCATATCTTATAGAAGATATGCGACTAGCTGGCATTACAACAATTTTCAGAGTACGATGTAGTTTACTAAAGCTAAATGCAATCACATATGGAAATACCCAGAAAAATGCACTCTCTGCAATTTAAATGTGGAAGAAGATATGCAGCACTTCTGAGGAAGATGTCCGGCACTAAAGGAGATCAGAACAAGATACCTAAACGCAGCGAAGCTAAATGAAGCAGAAGTAATGGATATACTTAATGGTCACAATTGGAAAAAACCAACTTGCTTTATATACTCAGCCTTACGGTATAGAGAATTTATTATTTCTTTCATTATTTACTTAAATGAATTATTGTTTAAATTATTGAAATGTAAGATGCAATATTTATAAATGTATATTAAAGAATTACTACCACTACTACCAACATATTATGCTTTAGCCACAATTTTGATCGCCTTAATTAAATAAAGATAAAATAATTTGGTTTTATTTTTGTGGGAGAAACCGAGCAAATGAATTATGCAATGCTGGTTTGGCGGAGTACACTGTTTGCGACTTTTCATGAGAAGGATTATTGTACTTTTATAAAGTAAGTTTTTTTCTATTTTTATTGCATATTGTACATGCGAGATTTCGAATCTTATCTTAAAATATATTTAGTATATTTGTATGTATGTAAATTATTATAATTCGTAGCTCATTAACATCACCACTAGAACCAGTGAAAACTTTAAAAATACACGTTTAAACCTTTATAGCTTGAATATCAAAATAATTATTTATGTAAATATTGCTAAAAGATAGATACATGTATGTATGTATACACAGACATATACATATTTATACATGACTAAATACATATGACGAGGGGAAAATCATGCATTAGTTATTTAGTTGTTAGTAGTCAATTATTATACAATAGGTATGCACAAAATATAAATTTTTTTTACGTGTAAAAGTCTAAAACTAAAAAAAAGAAAAAATGAAATCGTAAATTTGCAACATTCAAAAATTATATAGCTTTCTAAATGCAATAATCGTTTGAAAAAGTATACTTAACGAAAAGCAAAAATCAATATAAGAGTATTTCTTTTACGCTATTTACTTTCTTCAAAATTATAAATGTATAGGAATTCACCAAAAGCAAATAATTAAATGCGGTGTATAGAGTTTGAAATTTATATACTTGCATCAAAGAAGGAAAAGCGAACAAAGCTGAGTGATTTAAAATGTATTTATTTACTTGTATTTACAATGCTTGCGTTTATGTTTCTACAAATTAAAGAAAGACATTTTGTTTAGCGAATCGTTTTAGTAATTTAGCACACACGGCTATACTTTTCTATATTTCTACTATAAGTTATAAAAGTAGGCTATGGAAAGAGCTACAGAATCTTAAATACATTTCTTCATTACTTCATTTTATTAATAATCAAACTTGCTACAACTGCAGGTGAATCAAGACGAATCTATTAAAGGTGGTGTTGATAAATCAGCTGAGTTGTTTCTTTCTGTCCATATGGCGGTCAGCTCAGAATGAAACAAGGCGAATTCATTATTTGTTTTCTAGTTTCTCAATACTTTGCTTTGACAGAACAGTGTTGCTGGTCTAGTGCCACCACCTTTAATGAATGCGCCTTGAGGTCAATATTCTTCACTTCGACTTATAGAAAATATTTCAGTTAAAATTTTCATAATTTTGGCAATTGGAAGAGCTCTAAATTTGGAGTATGAAGCTTTAATTAGTTTTCAATGGCAGGCAACAAAACTAGAATGCATTAGTCTTAACGCACTTTTCATCAAAAAGAAGTTGCCACTTCCCATTAATGCACTTAACTAATCGCTGCAATCGTTTAATTTATTACGAGTGCCAGCTGCAGAAGTTTAGTCTTTGAATTGCGTGCACGGATATGGTTACGTTTGGTTACAGCAGGGTTTAGTAGGAGGGTGTCGGCTTTAAACTGTAGGCTCTTCTATTTGTGAAGCAAGATGAAGACGCATGCCACAGATCGGAGGAGGAGCTCGACTAACTACCCAATAAAGGATATAAGCCGCAAGTATATATATAAATATAATCAACTCCTGCGACAGGTGGCTGTGCAACTACAAAGCAAATTGTCGGATCGACGTTAACCTGCCAATGCCCGCCGTGATACTTGCAAGTACAAATCAAGCAGCTCACGGCCTCCGAGATAAGTTCAGACAATCCCCGGATAGAGCGTCTGCAACACCCGTTGGATACCTGCTAACGTGAGAAGGTGCCCTAGCTCGTTGCTGTGGTATTCTGGGACCTTAGTAAACAAGAGTGACATCTTGCCAAAATGACTCCCGGGGTAATGTCGCAATGCTCCCGTCCTGTTTGAACTTTGGCAATCCTTCGGGTACACTCTTCATATGTCACTATTAAGCTGGTGGTGCAGACTCAATTGATCCTGAACATCCTGATCCGTCCTGGCCCTGAACTTTACTGCCCATGAAACGTCGAGTCAACCCTTGCATGACCTCCCTGTCCATATAGGTAAACATGTGGACATTTAGGGAAACTGCACTTCATGTAAGGATAGCGGCCTGAAGTCGGGACGCAATAAAACTGAGAATGAACAATAATTTTTAAGGAAGGAAGCGAGAATACAAACAGAAGAGGGAATCAAAATTAGACGAAATGAGGACAATGTGGATCCAAAAATGGCCTTTAGAAAAGGCAACCTATCGCTAAGATCTCCACCGATAACTAATCTCCAATGATTCTGAACGCATCTGGAAGCGAATTAGTTCACTTTACGCTTGAGGGCGACATAACTGATGGCCCCACAAATGGCATCGCGCATACAAGTATCAGCGCTTAGAAGAAAGATGTCTCCAGTATTAGAGGGGTACAATTAGCGCAATTAACAGCAATCAGTTCTCATGCAGTAGCATAACAGTTCGTCACTCCCACCCCAGCAAACGACAACACAGTCTGAGCTGAAACGACTGCAGCGAAAGAGAGCGCATCAATCGACACAATTTAAACGCTTTCTCGACACGAACTACAGACGTTCGCGGAAGGTAGCAGAAGACGAAGGGCAATCTTAAATATTCGTAAGAACACTGCCATCCCACCAGCAGACATTTCGAGCGCCTCATATTTCAGGCCATCCATTCTTGGGAGAATGTGGGCATTTTAGGCTTAGATTTCCCTAATACGTTGATTGGGTTGACTGAAAAAGTTGAACTAATTGCAAAAGGCTCCGTGAGGTCGTTTTTTCAAGACAGCTTAAATTAATAGAACCAAGAAATAAGCTATGAAAATCCTAGATATTTGAATAGGCACTAATACTTGTGACAATCAACTGTTTATTAATATACTCGTATATGTACATACATTAGGATAAATCACACCCCATAAAAAATTAGTATTTGTTAACTACCAAACAAATTTTGCAAAAATTTTAAAATTTGCGTGAGTTGGATGGATTTGAAATATTTCCGATATTGGGTATTTAGCTGAGCTTCTTCTACAATTTGTGGTGTGCGTCTTGTTTATGTTCCAGAAATGAGGGAAGCTATAGTTTTATGCCGGCTCCCAACGAAAGATGGTATTTTACGAGGAGCATTTTCATGGCATTAATAAGCTTAGAGATCTGCTTGCCGAGGGGTCACCGAATTAGAAAAAAATTTTCTATAATTTTTAGTGTATTGTGTCTACAAAGAGTGACATCTTAGAATACTAAATCGGTAAATATTTGGTAGAGTTATTCCTTAAATCTGTGTTTTAGAAAAAGTAAAAAAAAAGTAGAAAAAATTGTATTATATTCATGCCGTTGACACACTTTTTGCTTAATAAGGCACATTTTTCAAACTTCAACTTTCAACGGGTGATTTCTTCAAAAAAAATATGGTTCTTAAAAATGTTTTTGAAAACTAATTAGTTTTTTCATTTTAATATTTTTTTTAATATTTAATATTTTTAAAAACTAGTTTTGAGGTATTTTCATATTGGCCCTGCTCTTGTGAATTTTAATATTTTTGCAAACTATTTTAACCAAAGTCTTAAAAATTGTATATATCCGGTGGAAAATACGCAAAATTTTTTGATGAGGTACCCTAATGTACATATTTACTACAGTAAAATTCACTATATATTTTACTGGTGTAAAAGTATGATATATATACAGAAATTTTAGGTGAGATAACGCAAATATTTATAAGATATTACTGGGGTTAGAATCCTTATTCGTAGGATGCTGATGAAGTCGGGTTTCCAAAGAAGGGATTTAAAAGCATTTAAAAGGTTTTTGATTTACATAAAAGTGGACTAGTAGCGAGGAAAATAAAACTAGCAGGTGTACGAAAAAGTGTTGGAAAGATTAATAGAACTACTTCTGGCTACTAGCAGCAAAAGGTAGCAATAAGAAGAAGAAAAAGAGAAAGAATGCTAAGTAGTAAGAGGCCGTGTGTGCAAATTATGAAGTTGAAGTGGCAAAAAATAATTTGGTTCTTAGATTTCAAATCATTTATATATGAACCCTCCGTTAGCTGAATATTTTTGATTTGTTGATTTAATTTTTTATTCCAGTATTTTTTCTCTAATTATGTTTTTGTTAAAATTTGTGTCACTCGAAAATTTTGTGCCACTCCATTTAGCATGATTTTATTTAATGAACGAAATGATTATTTAGTATGAATATTTCATATATTTATAGTTATAAATATTTAAAATGTTTATTTAAAGTTGTTTTTAATTTTTAAGTTAAAACTTACCAACGAAAGCCAAAGATTGGTTATAAGAAGTTGATTCTTCTCGTCCTACAAACATAAATTACAAAAATATAGAACACCAAAAAATGAAAAGTAAGAATGGAACAATGAAAAAAAAAATAAAATAAAAT
This sequence comes from Anastrepha obliqua, assembly GCF_027943255.1. Lineage (NCBI taxonomy): Eukaryota > Metazoa > Arthropoda > Insecta > Diptera > Tephritidae > Anastrepha > Anastrepha obliqua. The sequence goes on from NC_072896.1 coordinate 51,291,253, forward strand.
AAAAGATTTCAAAACATTTAGAAATTAAGGGAAAATTAGTTAATAGTGAAATAAAAAGGCAAGTAATATTTGAACATGTTTTGGTTGTTAATTTAGGAAAATAGTATAAAGTAGACGAATAAAAGAAAAAAAACAGAGACACAAATAACAAATTTTTGTTTAATTCGCACAAACAATTGAACGACATTTATTTATTTTTTAACAGTTTAGTTTTATATTTGTTTTTTTCTTCTTTGTTTAAATATTATTAGTAACTGGTGCAAAATAACTTTGTAATAAATAGTTTTGTGGTGTTTTTTAGTAATGAAATTAAATTGTGTTATAAATTAGCGAGAAGCGGTGAGCCAGGCGCAACACGGCGTATGAGTGACTTTTAGAACTTGTTAAATTAAGTTTAATTTATATTTATTTTTTACATTTTTTTAATTCTAAAAATTTTTTTTTTTGAGCGACAAATGCTCTGGAGAGCATTAAAAATCTTTAAAAATTGTCTTGTGAGTTATAAATATTTTTTTTACAGTATTACATAATAATTTTACATGAATGGCACGCAATTCGATTCAAAGCTGATACGACATACTTGGTGCATTGGAGCAGCTCTTTATACCCATACTCACACCCATACAAACATTATTTCACTATGCACTATTACTAAGCTTATATTTTAATCTTTATATTTTTTTATATTAATAAAAAGACGAACGTTGTTCATGTTTGGGTATTTGGTCTTGGAGCATTTGCTTCATATAATGGACTAGCGCAGCGACAGACGAGGTATCCATTTGAACGAAGTTATATTCGACAAAATATTGAATGATACGTAAAGTAATATTGAATCAGAGTTACTTCTTGAATAATAAAATTAAAATAAAAGTTATAATAATAATAAGAAAATAGATAAAAATTGAAACTTAAAAATTATTTATTATCGAACTTTTTAGTTTCTTTTCTCATGTAAAGGCCAAAAATGGTGATATTTTGAAATGATTGTATGAGGAACCCCCCAGTTGAGTTCCAGGGGGTGTGCTACTGGCATGGGTGGATCGGCCGTCCAAAGTTAGTGGGGGTCGGTCATACATTTGGACTCGATTGGAGCACTCTAAATGGGTCAAAGTGGGATTTTTCGTTCGACCCAAATTGGGGGACATCAGAATTCATTTTAGAGGTATGGTTCCTTCGGCAAAGTTTCTTATTTTGATCCCTAGAATACGATTTTCACAGAGCAATGAGCGATTTTTAAATCGACCCGCCCTAATATACATACAAATTTTTTGTTACTGTTGTTTTTATAAAATTTCCATCAGGCTTAAAGACATGGTGAATTTCAGTTCATTCTTTGATATTCGATTTTAACATTTCTCAACTTTATTTGAGGAAAATGGACCCATTTGTAAATGGCGAAATTTCTTATACACGGTGAAGTCCAAAATAAACAAGACTGGCGTCATAAGAACGTTTTTGATGGCACCATCTTTTTAATGAGTTAGTGCGTTGGAAGTGACATCCCCAGCTGACTTCCAGTGAAGGTACGAAAATGAGTTTTGAACTAAGAGCTTATAACAAATTTTGTTTTGAATTCGGTAAAACGTTTACCGAAACCTCTGAATTGCTGAAAAAAGTTTATGACGATGATTGTCTATCTCGTGCCAGAGTTCATGAGTGGTTTACACGTTTCAGAGATGGTTGCAAGGACGTAAATGACAATGAACGGCTCGTACGTCCAAAATCAGTAGTCACCGAAAACTCCATCGAAATTGTTCGTAAATTTATCAAAAATGAACCGAAATCATCGTTGGAATTCATGGAATCGCAGTTGAATATCTCCAAAACATCGATTTATCGCATTTTAACTGATCATTTCGCTACTGACGACCAAAAATTGCTCAGAATTCAACATTTGAAAGACTCCATTAAAGAGGCGAGAAAAGACGAGAGCTTCCTTTACAACATTGAAAGTGGTGATGAAACGTGGTGTCTCGAACACCCAACGTGAAACTAAGCATTAAAGTGCCGAATGGAAGGCCCCAGATGAGCCACCACCAAAAATATCGCGTTTGGAGAAGTCTAAAATCAAGTCGATGTTCATTTGTTTTTACGATTCCAAGAGAATTGTTCAGAAGGAGTTCATGCCAACGGACCAAACCGTCAATGCAATTTTCTATCTTGGCGTTTTGAGGTGTCTGAATACCGCGAAGGAGGAAGCTGGTGCTTATTGCATGGCAATGCACCGTCTCATCGATCCAATCTTGTGCCTGATTTTTTTTACTAGAAATCGCATTTAAACCATCAATTACTTACCGTATTCGCTTGATGTGGCTTCCTGTGGCTTCTCCTATTCAGAAAAATGCATTTGGCCATGAAATGAAAATGTTTTGCGTCCATAGAGGCTATCCAAAAGGCTTGTATTGACATCCTGAAGGACATTCTGATATTTAATGACCCGAAACATTCTTTCGATAAGCTTTTAGATCGCGCAAAACAGTGTATTGAGGCCAGAGGGGACTATTTTGAATAATTAAACGCAAAGATATCAGAACAAAGTTCCTGTCGTTTCTATTTTAGCTCAGTCTTGTTTATTTTGCACCTCACCTTGTATATATGTATACATAATGTTAATGTTCTTTGCAATTTTTACCTTTTTTATGGGGAACATTTTAAGACTAAATTCGCGAGTAATGCAGCCACACTATAACTTATTATCCAATTCCAGTTTGCTTGCTTTCGCTTTGTTTAGATCCAATTTTGTAAAAATTATAAAGTTAGTTAATTGGTATTGAATTTATATTGATTGCTAATATTTTAGTTGCCCAATTTGGTTTGTTTATCATCACATTTTTGTCTAGTCTTTAGGGTAATTTGTGCTGTATATTATAATATTAAAATGAAATATATATAAGTAAATATATAGGTATCAAAGTCAAAAAACTAAATTTTTCATATTCCCAAATCCATTCTGAGCATTCTGTATATAATTATCACAACACTGAAAATGCTTCAAAGCTTCCCTAAGTTCATATCCACACATTATCACAAATTATTATCATTCGCATTGCATAAGTAATTAAAGTGCAACAAGTAGTGAAAACTTAACTTCCCCATAAAATCTACACACACATTGGCTAACTATTTATCTAAGCTCTATTTCTGTATATTGTGCTTTGAATGTGTGTTTCAATTCAACTGAACCTGAATTTAAGAGCTCTTTTTATTTTATTTCGACACATTTATTTGTATGTACTTATATATACATAGATATATATTTATATGTGCAGTATTATTGTGTTTGAATGTCTGGCTTTTCGATTTAATGTAGTTGAGGTTTGGAAAAATTCTCTAAGGATTAAGAACAAATGATTTTAAAATGCATTAAAGCCAAACACTCAGTGTGCATAAGTATGTATGTGAGCGTTTGTGTTGCTTGCGTGTTTGTGGGCACATTGCATGAGGATGCATCGGTAAATCTCTATGCAGAACTCTTATTATACTATCGGTTAGTTCAGGAAAATACTCGTGCAATATCGTAATTTATATTGGTGTTGGGCAGATTCGATACTTAAGGTAGTAAGCACTCGATTCTCAAGTATAGACACTGACTATTGAATAGTACTCAGGACTGGACTTTAAATTTAAAATTATACTCAGTATGAATTCGTTGTACTCAGCGCCAAATTCAGTGTCGACCATTAAGCTTGTCCTCATTGCTGACTTAAACGCATTACTTGAAAGATGTCAGTACTAACAAATGGGAGTATTAGCGGAAGATGAGTGCGGACTTTTTTGTAAATGCAGTTTAATAGTTGTTTCTTTCCAAGTTGAAGATCTTGGTCTCATGAAAAATTAGCTCTTTTTAAAAAATTAGGTATTGGTAGATTGAAAATAAAGTACCCAATACTTTTAGAAATATCCGATGCTTTTTGGAATGCCTGATTATTAAAAGAATCGAAACCGCAAGTGTACTATATTTTTGTCAAGATCTAAGTTTAATTAAACTTGAGATTACTAATATCATCGTCATCTCAGATGAACGGGTACTCCATATTTTACATGAAAAATTACATATGGAAAAGCTGCTTGGAAATTAGTGTCACATTCTGAATAATAAAACCAAAAGCTTCCGGAAAATTATTACAGAAATGGTATACAATTATTGGGAAGATTTTTGAAATAAGTGTTTTGAAATGATTGGAGATTAAGTTGTATAAAAAAACTATTTCCTTTAAAAATTATTATTTTTTATTTTTACTTTGTTACTTTCTTAACTTTCAACCGACCCGTTTACTTAGGTGGACAAATTCATTGAAATACTGAACACTGGTGCATTCCTCATTACACATTCTTCTCGTTAACCAAAAAAATGGTATCGAATCATTAAAGAGACAATATTAAACTGTATGTTACTGTTTTTCATCGACTGCTCCAACTGCAGTTAGCTCTGCATGCTTTATTGTATTGTAGAGCTAAGTGTGCCGAACCTCAAAGACTTGAAGCCTTTAAAATAAAAGGAAAAGTTTTTTTACAAGTATAGTTGATATGTATGTATGTCCACCCCATTGTATGAGACAGCTTTTGAAATAGCTTTTACATATATATAGCGATAAGCATGGCATGGAAAAGCCATCCAGAATAGTCGTTATGTGCCATACGAGTATGCATTCACAATTCCATAAAAATTTAGTCGAAAACCAATTTCTCAGCGTAATTTGGAGCGTTCGAAGCATCGCTTTATGAGTATGGAGACGACTCGGATCATCGACCATCATTCTGCTGAACTGAACTTGCAGTGAACTGAAGTTGTTTGGTCACCTTAAAAGCAAAAATCAAGGCTGTCAGAACAACCGGGAAAAGTTATGATAAGCCAACAGTTTTTTGGGATGAAAAGGGATTTTTTTGCTTGATTATGTTACATTTTGCAACAATTTTAAGGTAATTTTCAGAAGCGGAATGAAACTAATTTAGGATGAAAGTACTAGGGCAACTAGGGAAACGAATTTCTTAGTGTCTCAGAAGAGGCTTTGCTGCTTCCCAAACACTTTTTCAGAATAAATGCCATTTAAGTAAATTTAAATTTACAACTTTACTCCAAACACCATTTCTACACAAAACTAAATACATTTTTCGAAGGATATTTTTTAATTTTATTTTTCTACTATAGCTTTTATAAATTCGAATGCAAAGAAAATTCTGAACAGGTAGTTAAGAATGCATACACATTTTTCTATTGGCGTTGGTTCAATGCAATGCATGCGTACTTTACTTCGATAAAGAAATTTACCGTAATTTATGAAAATTGGCCAAATGGCAGCTTTGCTATACTGCCGTGAAGCGCTTTAAATTTTCGAATAGCGCAATGCTCTATCTGACAGCGTTTTGCCTTCTATGACATTTCAATTCTATTCGTCGCTTCATTTTTTCCTATTATTCTAACAACATTCAAAGCTACCATTTGGCCAAAGAAGTTTTCAAAGCAAAGGATAGCAAAACAATATAGGAAAGGTAAGCGAAGCAAGCCTACATTTGGCCAGTACCTTAAGGCATTAAAAGATGCAATTACAGACACAAGTTTCAGTTTTGTTCACACGAAACGTAAATATCAGTGTAGATTTTTACGTTCTTTTTCGGCAGATTTTCACTTAGAAGACGTTTAGTAAAGTTTTCCGAGGAACATTTCTCTATAGAATTTTTACCCGCGACCTTTTGGGTGCATTATGCTTCATACTTTTACCTTAAAGTGCCAAAACGAGCCTATTTTAGTGGAGCTAAAGGGTTAAAATATTCAACAAAAATATTCCTCATGAAATTCTACTATAGAAAAGGTGATCAGATTGGAGGCTGCTTTTTCCAATAGGGTTTTTTGATAGATCACGCGTGACTACTGTCAAACTAAATATATAATTTTCTTTAGTATTCATTTATATTCCATCATGGAAAAACTTACGCCTAAACAACGTTTACAATATTATAATTATACCTTGTGCTGCTGTTTTTTTTTTTTTTTGGAAAATCTGCTCATATCACACAAGAGAGATTTTGAGTACTCAGAACAACGAATGAATGGGCCGTTCCTATCACAGCTCTCAATTGGTTCCTAATAATTTCTTTTTGCTCCTGAATATCAAATTTAAAATGCGAGGTCAATGTTTTTCAACGCCTGAAGAAGTCGTTGAAGCCTCTAAAAAGCTCGTTTTGAGGTATCCAATTTTGAATGGCAAAAGTGCTTTGAGAATTGGTTCAAGTGAATGCAGAAGTGTAGTGAAGAAGAAGTGTGTTCCATGGGCAATGTTTTGAAAAAATCCATTTTCATTATAATTTCACCGTGTTTTCATTATTGGAAAATATAAAAGTCAACCCTTGTAACATGGAAACGTTACCTTCATACTGACACAGTTTTTAACTGGGCATGGCTGTTTCAGGCAGTATTTGTACAAATATGTACAAGCACACAGACTCCCCATTTTGCCTATACTGTCAAGAAAAACATGAAACGCCTGAGCATGCCCTGTTAGAATGCTCTAGATTTGATGGGGAACGAAGCATGTGGCGCTCAAATATCGGCGAGAGCATGACAGCTGCTAGCCTTGTACAATATATGCTAGAATCTGAAGAAACATGGAACTATGGTTGTAACGTAGCCTCAACAATTATGCGAAGGCTGAGACTTGATGACAATGAACGCAGTCAAATGAGTGAATAAACACATCCTGCCTCTTCGAAGGAATATCTTAACTGGTAATACCGAGGGTAAAAAAGCAGAACAGCGAGGTGATGGAGTGGTGTAGCACCGCAGACACTATGAAACTGAGTTCAAAAGAGCCGCGGAATATCGCATGTAAATCGGGCATACGTATGAGTCGGCTCATACGTATCTTTAGAAGATTCCACTTCCAAGGTCCGCATACCAAAAAACAAAAAAGAGAAAAAAAACCCTTGTAATTCCAACATCTGAGAAACCTATCCATTTGATGGACCATAAGTCGGCGTGAAGAAGGCATTATAATAGAAAAAATTATGTGATAAAAATAAAAGAAATTTTAAAAACTTGAAAATCCCTTCCATTCAAAAAACCATTTTTGGCTTTCGCATGCATTGGTTCAATGAATTTTCCCTTTGTGTGCACTCATTTCTGCTGCTGGAAAAATAATTCCAACTGCGGTTGCACGCAACTGCGAGTAGATAAGCATTGCAGCCAAGCGAATTAAGTATGCACCCGGGAGAAGGGCGAGATTTAGTACAGGGAAAGCAAGGATTATATGTATTTCTATTGTTTTTGCCAAAATCTATTTTACAAAATTTAATTTACATAGCCGCAGCTGTTCATGAAATAGCCGTTCATTAAATTTAGCAACGATTTGCGCCGAAAAGGATTACAAGCGAATTGGGCGGCTGATACTACAAGGCATTCAAAGCAAGCACACATAAACGTATTTATATACGAACAGAGGCATGTATACACCATATACACACACATGTACATATACACACACAAATATACAAATTCACACAAAGCCCTGCTGCTCACTGGAGGATGATAGTAACGTTGCCAATTAAATAAATAGCGGTTGGCATTGCGCTGCGGCTGATAGGTATAGAAATTTTCATTGTACAAATTATGTGTGGATGGGTATGCATAGCGTATCGTGTATATATTTCAATTTCATATGCTCAAAAGCAGCCAATTGGCATGACCGGTTTGCGCGTTTGCGAGTAACTGGTTGATACAATTTGGTTGGTAACAACAACAACTGCAACAATAATAATCACTTAAATTACTACAATCAAATAATTGTCAAATTGTGTTGAAAGCCAAGCTGCACACAGAAATTCACACAATCTCTTTCGTATCTCGCTGTGAAAATCATTTAATTTATTTCAATTCGAGTGCAATCAAGATATGGGCGTTTTGTACAAGAAAGAGAAATCTGTTTGTAGAGATTTGAACGGCGGGAAGAAATATGTGGGCATATTCTTCTATTGTGACTAGCACATATACAGTGATGCGAAAAATAAGCAATTTTTTCCTTGTTAAAAAGAAACGCCTCTTTTAGCGTTTAACTCTCCTTTGGACACTTTTTTTGAGAACCTTCGGTTGGGAGCGTGGCCCTGCCCTTTTTTCGTCCTGTTCGAGGATTCCTTTTTAAAAGGTTATATATGTACATAAATCGATAAAAAATTAGCTTAGCTACCTTGAAGCTCAAGTCGTTAGATATAATAGAAATATGCCAAATTAACGCACAAGGTCGAAAAAATCTGGTCAGACCCGAGTGCCCAACGGACGTTTTTTTGTTTTTTTTTGTCGAGACAACTAGCAAGTGCAGCACTCAGACATTAATTCAGTCCATTGTACTACACTTGGACTCCCTTTTAATTTTCTTAAATCTACTCGATCTCCGAACAAATCTGAGTAGATATTGTGCAGCCAAGGAGCCAAGATGGTCGCTTCTTAACACATCAGTGCCAAAGGCCTCAAACCTGATTTGAGCGAAGGCGGGGCAGACGCACAGGAAGTGGTTCGCCGTCTCATCCTCCTCTTCACAACCTGGACAGAGTACACTGTCTGAGATGCCCAACCTTTCCATGTGCTTCGCCCACAGAAAGTGTCCCGTCATCAGTCCAACCAGCCGTCTGCACTACCCTCTGCTTAATGACAGAAGGATTTGCGACAGTCGATCGGACATGACAGGTAACATCAGTTTAGTCCATCTGCAGCCTCTCTCAGCCTGCCAAGCTCGCTTGTGGGTGCTAGTTACTTATTTGCTAACCGTGGCTGTGATGGCCGCAGAAGGGAATGGCAAAATGGGCTCTGTGCCAAAGAAGTTGTCCTCAGGGATCCGAGTTAGCGTCAGGCTATTATGTCTACCGACATAATTCAGTCTAGATTTACAGGGCTCGACTACCGCTGAGATGGTTGGGGGCTGTCTAAGGTTATAAGCGCAGCTTGGCTGTCCCTGAAGACACATAGAGATCTGCCTCTCCATCTGTTTTCCACAACAAAGTTCATCGCTTCTTGAACTGCATACACCTCCACTTGAAACACAGATGCATGCATTCCAAGAGCAAAGTGCAGGTTTTCCCTGCTGGATTCCACGTAGACCCCAGAGCCGGAGCCATGCTCAGTCCTGGAGCCATCCGGAGGGTTAAATAATTCTTTTACAATTAAAATGAGAATATCTTTTGAAAAATATTAATTCTGTTGAAACGTGCTCTACTTGGGTACGTCGCTATATCTCCCTACCCTAGAGTACTCGTAGCGGTCCGAATTTTTCCGCTTAGTGTGAAAAGAAAGTTTTTGTTAAATTTTTCAAGATGCAAGGTCTAGAGTCTATAGGCTGTTTTATCATCATAAGATATAATACATTTTATTTAAAACCAAAATTTATTTTAAAGTATTCAAAGTATGTATTATATTTTAATCAATGACAATTATTTACAGCCGAAAAAGCCAAGAATCAGAAAACCGTTTCTGAGTTTTAAAGTTCACCCAATAATCACAGAAATTCTGTGTTAACCACTTGTTAAAGTTTACTTAAATGTATATATAAATACATATAATTTAAGATAACACCCGTTTTGGGTATTTGGCCGAACTCCTACTCCTATTTGTGGGGTGTGTCTTGATTTTTTTCCACAAACGGAGGGACCTACAGTTTTAAGCAGATTCTGAATTTCATGGCAGAAATACACTCAGAGGTTTGCCATTATTTGCCGAGAAGCGATTGTTATTACATACTTTTCCTTTCAATTGCTGTTTCGTGTCGAAGGTTTCGAAACTGTGACCTTCCGGCTAAAGCGGCCGCCGTAAGTAAAGTCGATGAAAAAGTGATACATTTTTCTTTTAAATCTAAAAGTTTTCTCAGTTAGATATTCGATTTGAAAGGAATCCCGCCGTGTTATAGACATGTTTCGTATAATACAATACATATAATACAAATCCAAAGTTTTCATATGTTTGCAAAACAAAAACAAAACTTTATAAATAAAAACTTGTCAATGTTTACTTTTATGGGAAAATTAGTATTAATTACTTTTATTTTGTTATATAATTTGTTTCGTCCCGTTAACAGATACTCCAAATAATAGGCATTTTTACGATCTATCTTAATCCAGTTATTTGGCGATGTCTCGAAAAGTACAGGACAGGAAAAATTGGACTCGGTAAACGATTCTGTTTCAGTATTTTCGATTAAAAAAAAATCGAAAATTAATTGTAAGCCTTTGTAATGACGTGCTAAAACCCATGTTGAAAAAATTCATAATAATATAAAAAAAAATAATCGATCATATTTGGCTAAAACAAGGTTTTAGTGAACCAAAGACCGAAAAGAGGCATTCATATACCGAGTGTTTTCTGAAATACCTTTCAAAGTAATAGCAAGCTTCCTTTTCAGACAGAAGTAAACAGTTCAGAGTGAGCTGTAAGCCCTAATGTAACTAACTACGGGACTCAATATATAAGGACGACATATGGCCACCCTACCTATCAACGAGGATCCACTGCGTACATCTTATTTGGAGGTAAGAATAATACAGAACCTTTCCTTTAACACTGGATTTGTCATCTGCTAGGCTTAGATTGTATAGTTTTGGATCAAACGTACTCAGAACGGACGAACAAAATTCTCTTTCCCTCGACAAACTACTAAAATTTATAAAAAAATCTGGAAAGTTTACAGAAAGCAAATGAATTTCTACCCCATTGTTTCTCATCTTTAAATTGTGTCTTTAAGTAAATTTCACTGCATTTCACATGCCAAAACGGTTAGATACCTTGTTTACATTTTTGTGCCAAGATTTTGGTGCTCTGACTAAAAGAACAACAAAGCTGCAGGAGCCGATGGATTACCGGCTGAGCTATCCAAACATGGCGGCGAAGCGCTGATAAGATGCATGAATCAGCTCATATGCCTAATATGGTGGGAGTTGATTGGAACTACCAACTACCTCGAGACTAGTCTTCTAAGCATCCCGTATAAGGTTCTGAGCATTTGAGCATTTTATGCCAAAGACTGATGTCCGCCATCAACCAACTAATTGAACTTTATCATTGTGGCTTTGGAGATGGAAAACATATAGTTGACCAGATATTCCCAATAGGCCATGCATGGAAAAAGGCTCATGAAAGGTGAATCGATCAGCATCACAACTGACCGCTACACCATGATAAGGAGTTGCCTATATGCGGCGATGCTTGAATTGGGTAATACCAGCAGCTTATCAGAATTGAGAAGAATCTCTTCGAGCCCTTTGATACTAAACGAGATTACGTAAAAAATATTTTGGCCATCATTGAGGTTAGGGGAATTCAATGTTAAAGTATTTCTTTACCAAGGGCAATTTTGGCGCTTTATTACATTATATTTATATTTCATTCTCAGGCAAAAAACATCACCATGAGAATGATTTAGTTGAAATTTCATTAGGCCTTGACGCTACATTTTTCTGAATCCACATACATATCTATACGTGTAATACATAAATATTTATGCCAGGTGTCCAAAATTTGTTTCTGAATAACTTTATCAAGCAGATCGACACTCACTCCCTTTTCATCGATTACAAAATTCCATTCGATAGTACGATGACGGATCACCTGTATGTCGCCATGTCTGAACTTGGCATTCCCGCAAAGCTCATCCAGCTTTGCACGATGACTCTAGCAAATCACCAGTGCAGTGAGAATGGCAAATGCCTTTCTGGGCCATTTGAAATGAAGCGGGGTTTCAGACAAGGCGATCCCTTATCATGCAACTTTTCCATTTTGATAGTCAAGAAAATTAATTATTCGCGCCTCCAACACTAACATCTCTGGCATTATTTTCTATTAAAGTGTCATGCCGCTCTCTTACGCTGATGTCGATATCACATTGTTGGCATTAGTCAGTGGGCATACAGTGCAACTTTCTCCAATTTTGAAAGAGAGTCCCGTCATGTGTGTCTTGCGGTAAACGAGGGCAAGACAAAGTATCTTGTGTCAACAACTAAAAAATCTACTCTTATTGGACAGCAGGTTTCGATTGACAATTACGAGCTCGGCGTAGTCAAGGACTATTTCTACCTAAGATCCAGCATTAACGCCAACATGCTAATGCCAGCCAAGAGATCCAGCGTAGAATAACTCTTGTCAACATGTGCTAATTTGGATTGGGTAGGCAATTGGAAAGCAAAACCGTCTCTCGATGCACGAAGAAAGAGCTCATAGGAGACTATTGTACGCCGCTGAGTCTTGGACATTGACGAACACCGATGGGTGATTGTAGTAAAAATTTACAACAGAATTTTAACAATAATATTTAAAGCAGAAATCGGTTTATTACCTTGTTTACATTTTATTATTAAGAACTCTAAAAAGAACTGAAACATGATGAACTTAAGCTTTATTCCAAAAAAGTATTCTATTCATGATGTACTTTTAGGAGTTTGTGCCTCCTTTTTGAGTGAAAACTTAAAATTTAGTGCCATATAATAAAATGTTTTTAATTCTTCATTTACTGGAAAAATCTGTCATACATTTCAAAGAAATGCATCATTCTAAAACCAAATTGCATTCAATCCTCAGCTGCAAAAGTTTCTCAAGTTTTGCACAGTACTGCATATATGCACACATATTCGCATACATATATAGTAGCACATACACACATACATAAGTGTTAAGTTTCATTTCGAAATTGCTTTGGCCTGTTAAACACTTCAATCCAGATTTGCTTCTTTCTTCCCCCGTATCCCGTATAAGTGAGCATTGAAAAATTCAATTTGCCGCTAAGCAATTTTAGTACCGCCTCCTTGGGTACTCTATTGCCTCCTTCGCCTATAACTTAATGCTTTCACTGTTTTTCTTTATACTTAAGCTGTGTAAATGAGTATGCATAGCTGAAGAAATTCCTTTATGCCTGCCAGTAATAATAATGGCATCGCTGGCCACAAAAGATTCGTATCACTCCAACTGGCTTTGTGCAAATTCTGTGGAATAATTTGTCGCCATCTCCGAGAAAATGCGCACATTTGTTATTGTGAATCTTAGGAAGAAATATTCTTAAATAAAGAAATAAAGAAAATTCATAATAAAATGTGAAAAACTGCTTAAAATAATATCCAATTCTTTTGCTCAATTTCATTCAATTATACTAATTTTATTTGATAGTTTTTTGTTCGTACTTTTGCACAAATTGCTAGAAAATATTTTAATTGCATTTTGCATTGTAAATAAAGGCCACAAGCAATGTTTGGTGTCATTGGTAAAATTTTAGATTTCATTAGGGAATAGCGTAACATTGATTGCATACGTAGAAGAAGAAATCTCTGTGTGTGTGTAGGATAATATAGTAGGGCGGGTAAGTGTTTCTTCGATATCGTTTCTAGCAGAGCTGGTTTCTACATGAAATTATATGAAGAAAAGCTCATTTGAGTATAGAATTTTAAAAGAAGCTGTAATTAATACGAAGCTGTTATGCAGATTAATATTTATTTTAGTACTATGAATGTTGCTTTTTTAATACAAACTTGTACTCATACTTGGAATTTTTACAGCGAATCATTTACCTTTGACATCTATTTTTTACCTAACTATAGAGTCAAAAAATTTGAATAAAAGTTTTAGTTTAAATTACATATAAAAAATATTTAAAATTTTCCAGTTAAATTATTGAAGGGGACTGAACTGGCTCAGAGATCTCCTAACCGGTCATAGGCATCTACCTGATTGTTGTTAAAACGGAATTGCACAACTTATTTTTTAGAAAAGCGCAAAAGCGATGTAGCTGTATTCTTTCATGTGCTATTTAGAAAACTCTTTGGCCCAGTACAATAGACGGACGACTCAGAAAATATTGGGGAATCCACGCCATTCAATTTCCACACTCAGAGCTGTATTAACCAGTTATTGGACGATCGGCACACACGCGGAAAAACTAGGTTTACTATTTAGTCACCATTGCATAAGCCGTAGGCACCTTTCTGAGACGGAGACTGTTGAGCACTTTCTCTGTAAATGTTCAGGTTTGGCAGCTACACGATTAAGGTCACTGGGTGCCCCTTTCTTCGACAGCCTGGGGCAGTGCTACAACCTAAGTCCCATCAATCTTCTCCATTACACCAACAGCTGTGGTGGGCTGTAGATATCTGCTTGTTGGAGGTCTCATAATGGTGTCAAAACGGCGTTTTAGTGCTACGTGTGGAATGCCAGAGTGGTACTTCAACCATTTCTCTGGCTTAGCTACAGTTAAAATATCATATTAAAAAATAAAATATAAGTGTCTTTTTAGTGCCATTTTGTGATACTTTAAATAAAAAATATATATTAAAAAAAATTCTTTTAAAATTTTGTGGCTCAAAATTGACTTGAAAGATCTGCTCTAATTTTTTTATCATTATTTTACATAGAATCCGAGTCTGCTAAAACCGATGCCGATTCGTTTTCTACAAATTGATCCATCCTAATTTGTATGCAGTTAGTTCTATATAAACCCTGCAGGAAACATGTGAATAAGTGTGACGCTTTCACTAGTGTTATTACGAATCAGTTTAGTGATTGGAATTATTCAAAGGTAAATTTGGAGGTAGGAAGAGTAATGCTGCAAAATTTTAAGGATGACGTCATGAAAATGACTGAAAAATATATAAATAAGGAAAAAAAAATAAAAAAGGGAAATAAATTAAATTATTTCAATAATCTCATATATCGGGTGTTTTGTAGTGGTATATCAGTAGTTTGACAGCTGAGAATGGTGTTGACATTTCTGTTCAGTAAGATTTGGAAGGTCATCTTAAATCGTTTAACGCCAAAAAAATGCTTTCAAATCGTGGAAATTTTCTTTGAGAAAAATAAATCTGTTCGCGAAGTTCAAGAGCGAAGTGTTGAAGAAGAGGCCGAAATGTCGATTCATCTTTATTCTCAATTTGATGGGCTTTGCCCTTCGACTACGTGGGAAATTTTACGTAAGGATCTTAGCTTTTGTATCTATAAAATTCAGCGCGTCCGAGAATTGAATCCAAATGACCATCGCTTGCGTTGCATTTTTGCTGATTGCGTCCATTTAGATTTATTATTCAGATTTATTCGAAAAAGTAGCGAAAAATGGGTCATATTCAAAGAAAAAATGCCATAAAATTATCTACCAGATTATAATAAAAAAAGTAAATTCCGTTTTATTTTCATTTAAAGTTTTCAAGCTCTTAAGAAAACGCCCTTTATTGAAAAAAATAATTATCTTAAAAATTTAATAAATAAAAATATGTAATTCAATAAATTTGTTTTCAAATTTTACACTCTTAAGCCCTTAATAACACCCTGTATTACAAAAAAAATTATTATTATTTTAAAATTATTTTTCTAACGATTTATAAGTTTTGGCGGCTATTTTCTGAACACTACTTTCAAATTTTAGAAATGCTGTATTAACTATTTCAAAATGCAAATTACTTTTCCTGTACATTTCTTTACTTTTTATATACTTATTTGTTTTTTTTGTGTCAAAAATTTGCTTAAACTTCTAGTACTTCAACAGAACATTTTTTAGTACTAGCATAAAAGTCGAAATTTTCTATCGTTTAGCAATTTTTCAGTGCTGTGTGTCTGCTTTATACAGATAGAAGTTTTTAGAGAACCACTTCCAATATTTTCGGCCAGGAAAGTTCTGCTCCTACAACGAGGGTGATTAGTAGGGAATTGTTCAATATTGCAAGTCGGCTTTATACCGATAAACGATGCCTCTAGCAAAATGGTCGGTAAGTTATTGGGTCTTTGAAGATATTCGGTTAGATTCGGCTTTGAAATTCGATGTGCGCGCGTTTTTTGGAGGCTACTATATAGTATCATAAAATAAATAAAGTAGTAGTAACAGCTCAGTTTCGTTTATAGATAGAAATATTTTTCACACACCTCTACACATACATATTCACTTCTGACTTCAAAAACATTCTTTTGCCACACTGAGTGGAAATTTTCCCAAAAATCAAATTAGGAATCAATGGCCAATTTGAATTCAATGAAAAGATTTGTTCTCGTTGGATATCAGAATTGAAAATAGGCCAAAATGGGACTCGTGTTCATTGGTGTAAAGAAACACTGAAGAAATTTAGCTGCGATGGTTCGGAGCAAATCTATCGTAACATTTGACTAATCTTGAACCCATACGTATAAGCTGGAAATAAACCATCGAATCGAGTTTATTCCAACAAAAGTGGTTCGCAGAGAAGCAGCTCAAAGTAAATGGTCTCCTGTTTTTTCGAAAAGTTTGGTCAAGTCGCAACTCTAGAACAAGGGAAACTTAAAACAGTAAATTTTAAGTTGTGCATATCCATTTGTCTTCCAGAAATTTTCGAGGAATTAAGGACAACTAACCATCGCGGATGAATCATCCATTACAAAGCCCATGCGAGATCTCAACTATCGGATCGAATTAAGAGCCTTGCACCTAATGGTTTCTTTTTGCTCTCGACCATTAAAAATGAAATGCACCTGAAGAAGCTTGTGAAGCTACTGAAGCCTTTAAACAGCTCATTTTGGAGATATTCACTTCTGAGTGACAAAAGTTCTTTGAAAATTTGTTCACGCGAATGCAAAAGTCTATTGACTTCCAAGGAGAATATTTTGATTAATATTTTGAATGCAGTCATTTTCATTATTATTTTACTGTATTTTCACTATTGTACGCAAAATATAAGAAGAAAGTAACGGCCTTTGCGTGCGTCTTGTGCTTCTTAATGCACCAGAAGTGTATCGATTCGGTGCTAGTGTTTGCCCTGCAGGGCATTTATTGGCCTGAATGCATGCAATATGTTCGCATTTCTCGCTCGAAAGCTTTGTTGCGGTTGCGTGCAGATAACTAAATTTGGAAATATTTCCCTCACCGCAACAATAATTGTTCATAAGAACTTCTATAACTAAGTTTTTAGTGAAAAGCATGCAACAAAACTTAAACAAATTACGAAAGCAGTTCACCGAATGCGGTAACTATTGCGATTTGCTTTATGGTTTTGTGAATATAATATTAATTTGTGCTTAAGTTGGTTAAAAAGAAGTTGTTTCAAATTCTGTCACCATCGGAAGTAGAAGTTTTCCTGTCTCTTGTATAGTGTAGATAGGCACTTGGCAAGGAGGTCTCCTTCTCTCAGCTGAAAATTTTGCTCTTTGACATGGTAATTCTGGAAACTGTAAATGCGCCAATAGTTACTAACGCCAACTCGTTCATCTACTACATTTCCCGAAAAGTGGAACAAAACGGGATCTTATTTTTCTGGACAGCAATCAACCGAATAGTAGTGCCTGCATGCCCATAACAGCCAGGTGTTTAGCCTTAAAATATATTTCATTAAGGGGTTACATACGTCCAGCAGCGTCAAAAATGCGCTAAAATAAAAACTGTTTTTAGAAGGGAAACAATAGAAATAAATATAAAAAAATTGTATACATTGTTTACTAGTACCTACTTAAACTATATAAAAAAAAATTATTTTAATTTTTCTTTAAAAAAATTAGTATATAAGAAATCACGCGCCCCAAACTACAATGAAAAAAAGGTGCTCCTCGGTCTACATCATTTCTCCTTGAAATGTTGATGGATCTGTAAAAAGTAAAAAATTCTTTGTAAAATAAAGTTGTTGTTATAGTCTGTCAAGCCGGATTTTGAAATTTCAAAAAAAAATTGCAATTTACAGCATTTTAAAAAAAGTATGCGTTTTACGTCATAACTGTGACACTTTTATTGTGTTTATAAAATTTTTTAACAAAAATATAGAGAGAGAAAACTATAGAGAAAACACTTTCAATAATTTAAAAAACCGCATCAAAAAAATATTAAAAACTGATAACTGTATGAGTTATCATACAGTCCGTGCCGGAAAAAGTAGTTTTGAGAAAACGAGTTTAAACTTTCAAGTGCATACCGCTCGACAGCTACCTCTAAAAGAAATTGATTTTTTGAAAATTCTGGACGTGCGCAACCCCTTAATGTCCACTTTTTAGAAAAAAAAAAAAATATTTTCGACTTTTTCTTCTTTCATCTTTTGTAGTTTTTATTTTATTCTGTGTAGCATTTAAATTCTTGGAATTTTTTTAGTTTTACATACAAAAAGCTTAACTTTCTCGTTTAGAGACGTAACATTGAATGCCCTTCCCTTATGTTCGACCCCCCTGCTTATTTATCATAAACAAAAAAAACGAAGAAAATAAAATAAAATAAAATCCTCCTACGTAATTCGCCACGAAAATTCAAATCCAAAAGCGACGCTCATTACAAAGTCATTTAAAAACAATTTGGATTTTTTGATCTAAATTTAAGTCTTACCAACTCGTTTGTGTAACTTTTGACAATTTATTACACAATCCGTAAAAGTGTAGAGCCCGGATGGGAGTGAAGAAAGGGAGCAGATAAAGAGAGAAATGAAAAATGGCACCATGATAAATGATGAAAATGTGTGTACTGTAGTGAAAGAGATACAGCTGCAGAAATATTATATTATGTATGTGTATGTACGCACCGTAAATATGCAAAGTAAATAACCGTGTACAAAATTGTAATCGCGGGATGACGAGAGAGCAAAAGAAAAGTATACTTGGCAGCGGTAAACAATTTTACTGTCATTTGAGGAATATTGCATTGCATTTAAAGTGTTGTCAGCACCGGCGCCGCTTGATTTGGTTTTTTATTTGAAAAGTGATACGCAGATGTGTGCTTAACCCCCTGGGGCCTTGTGTAATGGATAAGTGACACCACTTTAAGAAATCTATAGAAGTTTTCTAAGATTCATAAAATGAATTTACTTTCAAAAAGAGCTCTCAGGTGGTGTTGGCCTCATTTTTGTTGGAATTTAAAAAAAAATTGATAACTCAGCCGGTATCGAATTCCGTAAATTCCTAAAGTCGTAAATTGAAAACTTTGAACTTAACATTTTGGTGTTTTGCATTAGGACGCTATTAAGGGGTTGACCAAGTAAGCAAGCTTATCAGGTCAGACTTGGCGAATTGTGAATATCTGGTCGATGGTAGACTTTCCAGGTTTAAAGCCACACTGAAAAGGTCCAATCAGTTGGTTGATGGTGGGCCTCAGTCTTTCACACAATACGCTCGCTAGAACCTTATGGGCGATATTTAAAATACTCATCCCGCGATAATTGGCTCAGATTGCAGGGATTGGCACAGATTATGGATTGGGCAGAGCACACTTAAGTTCCAATCGGCAGGCATGTTTTCACCCGATCATATTTGAAGCTGATGCATGTACCTTACCAGCTCTTCGCCGCCAAATTTGAATAGCTCAGCCGGCAATCTGTCGGCGTCCGCGGCTTTGTTGCTCTTTAGCCCCGTTATCACTATTCTCACCTCGTTATGGTAGGCTAGCGGAACGACAATTCCGTCGTCAACGATTGGGGTATCGGGATCTTCACATTCTCTGTGACATGCGCAGCTGTCACTATTTAACAAGCTCGAGAAGTATTTCCCCCATAATTTAGGTACGCTCAGTCACCAGATCACCGTCATTGTTCTTACAGAAAAACGCCCTGATTTTGAAACCTTCTGTAAGCCGCCGAACTTTCTGGTAGAATTTTCAGGTGTTGTTCCTATTGGCCAGTATTGCAAGCTCCTTGCACTCACGCATTTTGGGTTCTCGTTTTTTCTTTTTGATAACACGTCTCTTTCTCTTCCTTTCTTAGCTCTCGGTAGCGATCTCACATGGCTCGCTTTGCACCCAATGGCAGCGTCGGTCTGTAGGCAGTATCTTTTCTTTTTGCGGCAGCATGACATTCGTCGTCATACCAACTGTTTCGGGCTCGCTGGAGTCCGATTTCTTCTTCGACGGCGGTACGTAGAGAGCGGGAAGTGTAGTTCCATTTCTCGTGAATGCCGGTTTGTTGGACAGTACTATCTGAGATTAGGAGTAGTCGAGTGGCGAGCCTTTTGGCTCTTTATCTAGATAGATGTACATTGTTTACTGCACAGAGTAGTGTGCGTGGTTTGGCTGCAACAAGGTAATGATCTGAGCCGATGTAGGGTCCTCGGATCGTACGTACATCTAAACCACTAGAAGCGTGCGTTTTTCGATCAGGAAACAGCCAGGTAGCTTGGTGTATCTTTTTATGGTGGAGTCTGGTACTGCAGACTACCATGTTTCGGGCCCTGGCGAAGTGGATCAGCTTCTGTCCGTTGCCGAATATTTTGTTGTCGAACAAGTCCAACACCGAATTTGCGCTACCTTACATGACAGCTGTTGTAGACGTCGCAAGGTCCGATGTTCTCCTTTCCTTTCCCTGTCCATCGGATCTCTTGAATGGAGTGATGTCAGCTTTTGTTCTTACGAGGATATCAACCAGCCGAGTAAATGAAATTAAATATAAAATACATCAACACATTTTATTAGGGCGTCAATGAACTAAAAAAAAATAAATAGTATTGTAGAAAACCTAAAAACACCAACAACATCAGCACCATTAAAGTATGCGAAAAGAAATAGTTCGCATACAATTTTAAATTTACAATTTTGGCAAAAAAGATGTGCAATCACATGAATTTGATAGATTTGTTAAATATGTTGCTTATCTTATATCTTACATATGTGCCTATAACTTCCCAAACCATTATTTCTTCTTTTTGCCCTTTTCCAGATAAGGCAAGCAAAACTCTAATTTAACTCGAGAAGTGAAGAGACATGCAGTTATCGTCGCTATATGCGCAAATCGCACCGATTTAAAAATCTCAAAGTGCGCTCGTTCATTCGTTCATAAACTTGGCCGTGAAATGAAAGCATCAGGCACCGGTGCAGAATCTGTTGCATATCTGTCCGATCTGGAGAGTTTATTCAAAAAGTGCAAGTGATCATTGACGAGGTTCCTTCAAATCAACGAGGGCCCTTGAGAGGAAGCTTAATGTTTCTGAGGGTTTGTTCGCTGAATTATCCTTGAAGATCTCTGGTATAAATCCCACGCTACCCGTAGGTAGGTAGATGAAATGGTTGAAGTGGCCGTCTGGCACTCCTCAACTAGTACTAAAGCGCCGCTTTAATCCCATATTAGACCTTCTACAGCCAGAGCTGTTTATATAATGGAGGAGATTGATTGGATTTATGTTAGCGCACTGCACCAGGCTGTCGAAGGAAGGAGCGCCCACTGACCTTAGTCGTTTAGCTGTCGAACCCGCACATTTACAGAGAAAGTGTTCAACAGTCTCCTTCTCTGAAAAGTCCCCACAGCTTCGGCAATGGGGGTTGAATGGTAACCCTAGCTTTTCCGCGAGTGTGCTGATCGCCCAGTGACCGGTAAACACAGCTACGATTTTGGATATTGAATGGCGAGGAGTCCAAAGGACTTGCTGAGTCCTTCGTATATCGTATTCGGACCACGGGGTTTTTTAAATAGCAGAAAGAAATGGAGCTCCATTTTTTCTGCACTTTCCTGAGAAATAATTTGTGCAGTTCCCCTTTTCGCTACCGCGTTCCTTAAGCAACACTAGCAACGAACGGTACCCGTAGAAGACAGTATAAGTCGGGCCAAAATGAAAACAGCGAATTATCCGATAAAAACCCCTTCTAAACAAAATTAAACACCTTGAAGCGCCTAAGATATTATAGTTTTTTTCTAAGAAAAGAAATTTTGACCTAGACCAAAAAATCCACCGCAGAAATGACAGATGGATATGTTCCAATCCCACGGTTTCTTTTCCATAATTTTTGGTATTGTTAGCAACAAATTACAAGTCGTGCCAGCACTCTTCTTTATTCAAGCATTTCGAGTGAATTCTGCTGCACATATCGAGCGTTTAGAGATAGTGGAGACATCCTGGATTCATAGTCTATGCGTTGATAGCTTATACATCTTTCAGCAAAACTTTACTCCTTCACACAAAGGGATGGCGATACAAGATTGGATTATTGAACATTTCCATGACCGCATAACACCGAACAAAGGGCCGTCCAACTTCCCAGACCTTAATTCCCTGAATTACTACGTATGGCGTGTAGTTAAGCATGTAACCAGAAAGCATCCTCATGACACCACTTCTTTTCTGAAGGCGGCAATTAATAGCTTTATGGTAAATATGATTAAGCAGCATTTGATTCGGGCATGCAATCGATTTAGGACTCAGATCGTAGAGGTTACTGCAGTTAAGGGAAAATTTATTGAATGGTTTTATAGATATATAATAAATCAATATTGTGTAAAAAATTCATGAAGTTTCATTCAATTTTGTTCAAAATTGTTTTTCAATTAGTTAGTTTCAATCTCAAATTGTCCTCAAATACCGTACGCACCCTGTATATAAATATATAATATATGAATTTGTATAAAATATTTGAAGCAGAGCTTCCTGTGCGCACTCATAATCATATTTCATAATTACTATCATCGACTAAGCTTTGAAATAAAATAAATCCTAGTCACCCATCTTAATACTTTAATGCTTTTATTTCAGATTAAAGGTAGCTTACGCCTACTGAAACCCCCTCTATATGCAACATTATGCGCCAAATCGAAATTAGCTAACGAGAACAATGACATGAGAAAATCGAAATCAGAAATAAAAGAAACAGCAAATACGGGAAAGTTAAACAAAATATTTAATAAAGAAAAAAAACAAATTCCAACCAATTTTTTATGCCCTTTAGTTTACCGAATGAGGCTTCACTTACAGCTGTCCAAAGCAGTTTTCATACGCAGGTGTACTTGTGTATGTAATATGAGTATACTCGTACAATTCACACACAAGTTCAGAGGTAACAATATTCTAAGAAAATGACTTTGAAACTATGGAAAATCCAATACGTGCAAAATCGCTTGTAACAAATTAAAGCGAGTCTGAACTCGAGCTAAGCTGAATTTCATATGAACGAGTATGTCTAAGAGTGTGAAATAGAGTGAAATTAGAGTGAAATAAATGAAATAGTAACTATGCAAATTTATTGTAGACTTCGCTTAAAAAAGGCTAATTTTTTAAGTATCGTCGATGAGCATTTAAGCTAAAAAATAGTGGACTTATGAGGATATTCTTAATACATAAAGAATGGACACGAATAACACTGGTCGGGCTAAAATCGTTTTAATTTTTCTATTTTTTATTTTCTAATTTCTATTTTATTTTCTTCCTTATAATTCCTATCCTTATAATAGTACGTTTATATTATAATGAGCGTCACTTTTGGATTTGAATTTACGTAGCAAATTACTTAAGAGGATTTCAAATTTTTTTTTGGTTTTTTTTTCGTTTTTTGTTTATGATAAGCAGCGTCGTCGAACATAAGGGAAGGGGCTTAAATGTTACGTCTCTAAACAATAAAGTTAACCTTTTTGTAAGTAAAAATAAACAAATTCCAAAAAGTGAAATGCTACATAGAATCAAATCAAATAAAAGAGAATTTATTTTTTCTAAAAAGTGTACGTTAAGAAACCTATTTTAAGGATAAACACCTGATTATTATGGGCAAGCAGGTGCTACTGTCCGGTTGAAACGTACTATGCTAAAAAAAACTCATACCAATTCTCTTTGTTATAAAAAAAAAGCGCAATTTACATTTACCTCCTCTCATTAGGCGATGGACATCAGTTGTTGTTACGGTATCTGCTGCTCTCTGACAATTCATTTTAAACTGCTGTTCATTTTGAATTCAATTTTAGAAATTCTCTTTTAACAACTGGCCAATAATTTTCAATGGGTCGCAATTGTGGATAGTTTGGTGGGTTGTGGTCCGTTTGAACAATATTTAACCCGTGATTTTCATACCAAGTTCAGCTCATAGCAATACGGCTATAATGAATCGATGCTAGATTGGACCAGAACAGAACTGAGTTTTTATGTTTTTTATGAATGGCAGCAAACATGTTTGCAAGCACTTCTTGTTATAAATTTCTTGATTTCTAATGTCCGTGGCAATGAACGTTTTGCTTTTATACAACACAGATGGCTAGGCAAATTAAACATTTTTTAGGGCACTTGTCCAATATTTTTAGCTTAAAAAAACCAAGGACTAATTCTCTCTTTGTTGCAGAATACTAGAACTGAGCGTCCTAAATCTATATATAATCTGGTTTGTCATGTGTTTCATCGTCCATAACCACCCAGCCTTATTTATGAATATCTTCACTGCATATTTTCGCGCACGTGTTTTATCACTCTTTATTTCTTTATAAATTCGATTAGGTCCTACAACCGTTTTATATGATCGCAAACCTTCCCTTTGCAACACTTCTTAAACGTTTCTTTCCTAAATACGGGCCTGTTTTGCAGCATATCGAATTGAAAGGTCCGCTTTTTTCGAAATAATGACACCATTCGTTGGCTTTTGTTTCCGACGCAAATATGTTTTTTCTTCCACTGAGAGGCATTCGTTCCACCGACTAGATTTCATTTAACTTTTTTAATACATAAGTTACCCATATTTTTCGGTCTATTTAAAGTTTATGCTTTGGCATTTAGCGACAAATGCCTTTTATTGCGTTTTGCGCACAATTTCCTCCGCAATTTCACACCTAACCGAATACATTTGGAAGAATACGTAGAAGTTGCAAAAAGTAAACACGCCAAATGAATAATGACAGCATTTTTGTGATGTGACAGTCTAAATGCCATACTAATAGCAAGGCCTAGTGAACTCGTTCACGGAAGGCTCGAAACAGGATGGAAGGGTGGATGGAGGACTATTCTGCGAGCAGCTCCTCATTAAGTCTAAATTCCGGTTACCGAATTACTGCAGTCTTTTCCGAGCTGGGGTCAAGCTACAGTCAGCACCCTGGGCTTGATGATGGTGTACTTGAAACTAGCCGGGGAATGCCGAATTTCACTTTCGATCGCAGACAAATTCATTGAAAAAGGGCTTATCTGAGTACCTACCTGGTCACAGTGACATTCCAGTAAACTACGAGACACAAGAGCCGACTAGGCAGGAGACCTCTGCAGTAGCTTCCCGTGAAATGAGTGGAATGTGACACCCTTGACTATCTGTGGCCTGCTTTTGGTAAGTCGCGCTTCGCGTCATCGAGCGCTGAGTAAGTACACAAACTTGTAAGGTCACGAATTCATTCTGACCATGTGTGGATCGGAGGCGATCGAGGTATCTACTAAGGTTAAAACAAATTCAGCTTTCGACTTCCGTGGGTACCCACCATAGTACAGGACACTGTCCGCGAGGTATGCCTGCTGTGAGCCTCGGAATTATTCCGAGTCGGTTTTGCGTCAACTGTATGGCGGCTGTCGTAGCCGAATGGGTTGATGCGTTACTACCATTCGGGATTCAGAGAAAACGTAAGTTCGAAGCTCGGTGAAAGACCAAAATGAAGAAAACGTTTTTTCTTATATGGATCGCCATTAGGCAGGCAATGGCAAACTTCCGAGTGTATTTCTGCTATGAAAAAGCTTTTTATAAAAACTCTTTACCATTGGATATCGGCTTGAAACTGGAGGTCCCTCCATCTGTTGATCAACAACAAGGCGCACATCGCAAATAGGAGGAGAAGCTCGGCCAAACACCCAAAAAAGGGTGCAGTCACCAATTATGTATATGTATGTATGTATGGATAACGAGGTGGAATCATCTCAGCACCTTTTTTCTATAGACGCTTGAGTGCTCGTAAATTTCTGTAGATAATCATCACCATATGCTGATTGAATTAAAAAAACCACCAAAATTTCAATTTATATTTACCTAAAAGGCTTGGGTTTTTCTGCGATCGGAAGTGCATGCATTTCTCTCACTGTGAGTTATTCCACCGAAATTCTCTTTATATTTATCTGCATTCAATTCGAGACACCTGTTAACGCTCAAAAGTTTACCTGACAAAAAATGAAATAAATAAAAAAATCGTCTGAATGCATAGCTGCTCTTCTGCGAAAGTCATTCCGGTAAACGTAAGTGTCAATAACTGGCACATTATTGATATATAACGGCTTATTGAATTGCACTACGTGGCAATGCCATTGAATGATGAGTTATATGCCCCGTGCGACTGAGAAATGACATTAAAGGAAATATTTTTGATATGGATATGCACAGTTGCGGGAATAGAAATTTGGGTAGATAGGAAATGTGCATTCAAAGGGTTATTCGGAAGAGTAGAAATAGTATAATAGTTGGAAGATTCAGCGGGTACCCATCCCTTTTATTATAAATCCATAAAATACGTGGGCTTTCAAAACAAAACTTTTATACTTTGCATAGGCGTAGCTGCCAAATTGCAGTGAAAGTTGAAGTAAACTTTTAAGTTAAAGGAAAGACTAAAGTAAAGATCAAAGTTAAAAATACTGGAATATTTTCAATTAAAGTTAAAGTTATAAGTATAATTAAAGATAACTAAATGAATTTCCAAACGTATTTCAAAAAGTCGAAACTTTCAATCCAAAGCTATTTGCACAGCTCAAACTGCTTAAAAAACTCTTTTCGTGTCCCTGCTAAGGCCAATAGCAACGCATATATGTGAAACATGGGTTCTGACTACTATTACTGAGCGTAAAATTTTGAGGAGAATTTTTGGCCTTGTACGGGAGCCTGATGGGTCTTATAGAATAAAGCATAACAATGTGATCAAAGAATTTATAAATGGGCAAAACATAGGCACTTCGTGAAGGCACAACGTTTTCGATGGCTAGGACACGTACTTCGAATGGATGGCAGGAGAATCGCAAAGAAGGTTTTTAACACTCGCGTTTCGGGCAGCAGAAAGCGCGAACGCCCACTAAAAAGGTGAGCAGATTATGTGGAAAAAGACCTGCCTAGCATGAACGCACGAAGAAGCCAAGCAATAAATCGAGATATATGGGGCGCAATAGTAAAGGAAGCACTGGCTCACCCTGAACTGTAAATGCTATGACGATGATGACTGAATTTTAAGGAAATAATCCAGAGTAAAAAATTTGGGGAAAAAGAAATCCATTATTTTCTCGGTAGACATCTAATAAAATATCAATTAAACAATTAAAAGTTTAAAACTCGTTGTCAAAGTGACATTTCACACTAAAAAAACTCGTTTGCTGTTTTTTGTTTGTTCCATTCAGTTGCGAGTTACGGGGTATTAACAATGGAAGTCAACAAAGAGAAAATTCGGTGCATTTTACAGTTTTTCTTGGAAAATGACGAAAATGCAAGCCAGGCCGCTAAAATTGTAATCCGAGCCATTCACTGATATTTTTGGCATCTGTAACCACTACTAATTACATGCAATTTTGATTTCGTCGATTCCGTTCAGGCATTTTTGATGCGAAAGACAATGTGGGTAATGTTGATAAAATCATAGAAATAATCAAAGTTGACTGGGATGTTGGTACTTGTAGTATCACCCAGGCGCTAAAGATCAACAGTTTTGAGCCATGTGCGCAAACATTTTATGCAAAATTAATTACATGGTCCAGCTCAATGTCCAGGACATATTGTTTTATGATAAATATATTTCTTGATGCGAAGGAGGTTAGGTTAGGTTGGTATGGTTGCCCAGGGAGTGAGCGCACTTGGACGAAGAAAGAGAGGGCGGGGAGAGGTGGTGATGGGATGGCTAGGACCGTGCGCATTACGAACGATGACTGTGCTGTGTTTGCGTCAACCGCTTTGTGCTGCTGATGAAATTCATCAGATTTTTATTGTCAGCGCCAGCTATATCAGCAGGCGTGGCAAAGAAGTAAGAGCCAAGATGCCTGGATCTTAGCCCCGCCAGAGCAGGGCAGCTAAAGAGAAGGTGCTGAGATGATTCCACCTCATACTCCATATATCCAGCGCAAAAAGGACTCGAGGTGATTCCAAGTCTTACAGCATGCATTCCTCGCGCATTGTGTCCTCTGAGAGAACCCACCAGATTAGAGAGCTGATATTTTGTCAGCCTCAGAAGCTCGCCCGAGCGCCTCCGATCCACACGTGGCCAGAAGGATTTCGCGACCTTACACGTTTGTGTATTTGCCCAGCGCTCGCTGAGTTGGCGCGATGCCCATCTTTCCAGGAGCAGACCGCACGTAGTCAGGGGGATCCCAATTTTCTCCCTTCGCGGGGAAATCACCTCACATGCCCCTTGTTTGGCCAGCTCATCCGCCTCACAGTTTCTCACAGTGTCACAGTGACCGGGAACCCAGATGAGGCTGATGTCAAAGAATTCGGACGTAGTCGAAAGTGAGGTCAAGCATTCCTTGACCAAGTCCGAATACACCGTCATAGACCTGAGGGCCCTTATTGCCGCTTGGCTGTCGGAGTAAATATTTACTTTCTTGACTGTTAGTACGCATTTGAGCAGCCAATCAGCTGCCTACTTGATTGCGGCTACCTCCGCCTGGAGCACACTGCAGTGGTCCGGTAACCTGAATTTGAGTCTGATGGGGAGCTCCTCGCAAAATACTCCTCCGCCAACCTTTCCTTCTAACTTCGACCTATCTGTGAACAAGTTCACCAGGCCCTGCCCCCAAGTGTAGCCCTCCGTCCACTCTACCCTTGACGGGATGTGAGTGGAGAATGTTCCGGTTGGACTAAACGTGGGTGTACACTGGTCTGATGACAGAGGGATGAACTCGAAGTTTCTAAGGATGCTTGATTGTCCATAAGTGAGGTTGAGCTTATAGCTCCAGCCCCTTAGTCTGATTGCGGTACGTGTAGCGGCAATTCTGCCTGTGATGTCTACGGGTACCACATTTCACATTGCGTTGAGCGCCAGAGTAGGAGTCGTTCGAAGCGCCCCACTGATTCCAATGAGTGCCGACCTCTGAACTCTCTCCAGCTTCTTCACCAATGTCGTCTTCTCTAGTGAGTTCCCCCAGACTATGACTCCATATAACAAGACAGGCTTAACAATAGTTACAATGCGAAGGAGAGTTAAAAGGAAGTGCAAACATTTTCTAAAAATACGACAATTTTAAAAAGGGCTAATCTAATATTCCAACCAGAGTGAAATTTAATGACACTTTTTCGGAGAGTTGGGCTGACTTCGTAAACCTTTTTGCTAACGTGTTTAAATTCAATTTTTTTGTGAACTCAGAAAACACCAACTGTGCGTTGATCCAGCCAAAATTTTAGACTTTGGGTTGCTGTCGTTTAACAAGGTAAACGAGCGGTAAACGACCCAAGGTATTTTTACTGGTATTTCCTCTGTGCAATCCTCTTCGAAAAGAGACATCCATGGGATATCTTCTTTTTAACTTAAAAACTGTAGGTAGTTACTCCTCTTGTTCCTCATTAGACTATATTTTTAATAGGTCACTTTCAACTGGCATTCCTATTGATCGTGGGAAGTTAGCGTTTATCACTGCACACTTCAAAACTAGTAATAAGACTGAAGTAACAAATTACAGGCCTTTACTCCTATCTAAATAATCGACCTGTTCCAAACTTTTTGAGAAAGTAGTCAAGGGCAAGTTAGAATTTGCTATAGAAATTTCAAAAGTTCATGGAGCAGAACCATTTTCAGGACTCACAAAAGCTTGAATAAATAGGTTTAACAAAGACTGGCAATTCACACGACTCTGGATAGAGAGTCCAGAATAGAGGTAGACTAAACAGTTTATTTTTCCTTCCAGAAGGGCATACGTTCTTTAACCTCGGTATAAGGCACTTACGAACTTTCACTATATACCATACGGGATCTTACAGCCTTCGTTACCATTTCACGAAATTAGGATGAACAGCAACAAGCGTCTGCAGTTTTTGCGATGAAATACAGCATGGACAAGTATCTGTATAATTAAAGTAATGGACTTCCTTTTGGAATTGACTCCGCTTGGGTACAAATAGCCTGCAATAACAAGTAAGTAAGAAATATTGCCAGAAAATAAATGACCAACAGGCGCTCTGAGGAAAATCTTTGGCTCAGAAATCCAGAAACTAAATGCCAAGCAGGTAACTTAGTGAAAATTTTGGTATTGGAAAGATATCCTGATTTAATGACTAATGACAACTGGAAGTTGCGAAAAAAATGGCATTTACTGCCATATCCTCAGATAGAGAACCAACAGAGAAAATCACAGTAGTGGTTACGTGCCCATTGTGTGATCGCAGGAAACAAGGTTACCGATCAGCTTTCAAGGTGAAGTTCATTAGCTGTTACTAAATAAATTTTTGTGGCCACGTCTATATGCTACTAAATAAGTGGCCACACTCAAGGAAATTTATGTACTCCAGTGTATTGGGATACCTATGTCAACTCTATGCCTAGTCGTTCATGAGATGTTAATGATACATTTGTATATATATACATACGTACATACCCCGTGTATAAATATTGAGTGAGTTCGTTTTATTCAGTCATAGCTTTTTGTGCCATACCACCGATGAATTTAGAGTCACATCACCTAAGCTCATGAGGTTCACAGCACGAGAGCTGCAAATTCGCCGATGATGTATTCTTGGAGTTCATCATTCAGTTAAATAAAAGAGCAGACGCTTATTTCTACTAGTTCTAGTTCCTGAAATAATAACGAAAACTGTAATGTTTCGTATGTTATCTAGTGAGAACTCGAAAGTTTTTTCTATGTAAGTTTAGTAGCCTGTTTGACTTGGGTAACAAGGCTTGCCTGCTTCTGTCCTGAACTTTGCTTCCATCGCCATATGAATTTCACGTCTTTCCAATCGTTGATAATTTTCTTTATGCAGGCTTTCCCAAAAGGGTTCTTGTCTATTTTCGTAAGGGAATGTGAGTGTGTTTGTTCTCTGTTTAACACTTTTTCTCCCATTAGCATGCAAAAATCCTCTTGTACCATCAATTTTCTGATAATTTGCCTCCTACATACAAACATATTCATATGTACATATAAGTATTCCCTACCTAAAATACATAGAAAGTATGTCATGTGCAGACTCACCAATTATTAATGGATTATTACCTCTAAGAAAAGATTAGGCCTTTTCTCAACACAACGAAGTACATACACAAATGTACATGACAACAAAATGCCGAAATTTTCAGGCAAACTTGAATACTTATAACAATCAGTTGCCCGGTAGGGCGAACCTGAAGTAGTGAAATATATTTTTAGTACGGAAAGTATCGACTTCAAACACATTTTAGGTTAAAATATCGATTTAAGTTAAAAAAAAATATATATATAATATATAAAAAAGTATAGCCTCAATCACAAATAAAAAATTATCTTTGTCCACGTTAATAGGCAAGTGTTTGCATAGGTAGAAGTTGGTGTCTAGCTTCTGACGTCCCAGTTTCAATTCTCCGGCATATGAAAACAATTTTTTTGCGCATGACAGGTTTTTGCTCAATCCAAGTGACTTCGTTACCGTAATGTTTGGCTTTTTCAAAATGTGCTTAGTTTTCACTGAGATGTTGAGGCTGTGCCTGTTCTGGTGTCCAGGTATTTATATAAGTTCAAGTTTGTTTGTCTTCTTGACGAAATTTAGCCTGAACTTATTTTGCTTTTGAGGTACATGTGTATTTCACAATTTGTAGGGTGTCCTGACTGTCAGACTTTTGCTTTACGACACAGCGAATAAAGATCCAGCGGCTTCGTTGGCCAGTGCATCAGATAATCTGAGAATTTCACCCAGTGGCCATTCAGTAAAAGTTACCTTTCCGCTATCGAAGCCGCCCGTGAATACATTTTTGAGTTAATCTCTTCAAAGAGATACTGAATCGCGCAACTGCTCTCTGATGCTGTGTGTTCTTCGAAAGGCTACTTCTGCCCTAAGTACATTTTTTGGATCCACTTTCAAATACTGTAAAATATATGCGACCCATCCCAAAGTTTGTGTTTGTAATGCCGTTTTGGTCACTCACAAATTTTAACTCAAGAAATTGTTTGTGCGTTTCACCACCTTCTCTGAGGAGAAGGTATTCAAAAAAGAAAAAAAAAATATATTATTTGATGCCTTTCCAATACAGCGTTTAACTCGTGGAGAAAAAAAATTCAGAAGGTATGGCCATTATCAGATCGTTAACCGGCGCCCAGCGATTTTGAAAGAATCAGATGATTGGCTGATATCATCGGGGTTATGATGGCGGTATGTTAATGAAAAAAATTGGGATTGTGTTTGTGATATATAGTATGAAAAAAATCGACACAGTCTGCACTCAAGTTACTTCGTTCATCAATAAAATCTCAGTTCGTGACCCAATTGTCGTCAGCCCATCAGCTGATTCTAGAGCCGAATAACGGTCTGCTACGTAGAAAATCTCTGGTGATATATCATCCCTGGTGATATATCATCCTAGGGTTTAACCCATAAATCCAACTACATCACGCAAGTATAAAAAGGAAAAAATAACTGAAAGTTGCTCAACGCTTTTCTACAGGGTTTGCTTTTACAAGTCCACTTGAGTTTACGTACGAGTTCACAAATGTAGTGAATGTGCCAGGGTACTCATGAGTGCGTCTGTATCAGTCAGTGATGAAGTGCATTTTTGCTGCTTGACTGCTTTGTTTTAGTCAAGTTGACTTTTGTTATGCTGATTGTGGATTCATTTACTGGCTGCCGTTTTACCTTGTCTAGTCAAAAGCAGAAAACTTGATTTCTAGTTAAATTCTTGTTATTAGTATGACTTTTAAAACCTTCATGGAACTTGGTCTCTTGGTGTTATTAGAATCAAACATCACTGTTGGAGTGCGTTAATATTTATTTATCGACATGTCGGTTAATTTTCTAAGTTTTCAATCGATTGGTGTAATGTGTTTCGAACGAAGTGTATTTGCTCTCTGTTGTCACCTTTTCAATTTCCGTAGTTAGTAAGTAGTAGTTGCAGTTGGTAGCATAACTGTGTAAATTAAATCGGATTCATATTTTCGGATAGATTAATTGCATTATCTACGAAGCATGGATCATTGATTAGGCATAGAAACTCTTTCCCACATCATTTTCTTAAGCGACATAGTGCAATAAAATGTGAAGATCAACCGATAAAACGCATTGCATTGAGTCATCACTCAACTAGCTATTGAAAATTTTCAAGCGCTCTTATTTTATATAGAATTTACACATAAAAACTATTTAAAGTTCAAAGGTGTCTTTAAGAGGTAATACACATACTGCATTTTTATTAAAAGCATGTTGAACTAAGGTGACTGCTGTAGTTGTTGTTGTTGTAGCAGCATAAACATTCCCCATACTTACATACGGGGAATGCTGCTGGAGTGACAGTCCTTGGCCGGATATAAATCCGGGTCGTTTGGGTAACGTAGAACCGACTGTCGTGGAAACAGTCGCTGTAGTCGATCCGGTTTGTGGGGTAAAAAATTTATTGTGCGCATGAATCACCAAATAATGGGAAAATACTTTTAAATGGCTAGGCATCTGAGTGTATTTCTGCCGTAAAAAGTTGCTCTGAAAAAACTATCTGCCATTCGGACGTGGCATAAAACTGCAGGTCTCTCCATTAGTGGAATAACATTAAATTAGAGGCGAAGCTTGGCCAAACACATAAAAAATGATGCATGCTACAATTACGTATAAAAAAGTCGCATTTCTGGCAAACAAAAATTCTTGATTTTTGCGATATGATAAAATCCTGTCTCCATCATTACCAGCCACTGTTTTTTCTTGATCCAACTCTTTGCGATTTCTGACTAGTCAATAAAATATAAGACCGTAAAGAATATTGTATTGTTAAATAATCAGAAATGTTCCGTTTGCTTGACTCGTCACTACGAGTGTCATTTATTGATTGAATTTTTAGTTATTACAATCTGGTTCTTACAGCTAAAGACAGCGTGGCTGCGCTGTCAGGGACGCCGGCAGAGGCGCGGTCAGCTTATGTATAATTCTTTATGTATTGTTTACATAAGAACGTCTAAGGGCTGACGCGGCTCGTAACGGCGGGGAGGAGGTAATATGTTCACTTGGTTGTTGAACCGTCGGCGCATATCAAATATGCCGATGCGGTAATGTCCATGCAGGGCAATGTCCAAGGGATCGTGTTACCACAAGTGCTTGCACATTGTTTATGTGAATATTGTAGTCAAGTGCTACAATGTGTTTGTAATAATATTTTATGCATTCAACTGAGTACAGTGAGCATTCGATAAGTGAACATACTACATCTCCCTCCTTTAGAAAAATAACGTAATTACATGAAGTTATTTTCTTAGTGTTATTACTTACTTATGTGTAAAATTTATATATATTTATTTTTTTTTTTTTTCATTTTATGACTTTTAATACTAATTAATTAATAGATTTGATGATATATATATATATATATAGCATTAATTACTTATTATAGGTATGGCCATACTTTACTTTATAATAGTAGTCAACTGATTGTGAAGTAACATGTATTTAACATATCAAGAAATGAAAATCTTTAACCTATCTTTATGTACTTTTTGTTTCTTATTTTTACTGTCTTTAATTATTATATTATCGTTATCTTCTATTTTTACTACAGTATAAGGGCCTAAATATGTTTTATCTAGCTTATGACCTGTTTCATTTTTTAATAAAACTAGGTCATCTATTTTTATGTTACTATCTATAATATTCCTATCGTAATATTCTTTATTTCTATTTTTATGTTTTTCTAATAGTAATCTAGCCCTTTTATAGGCTGATTCTAATCTAAACTTAACTTCTTTAGAGTAATCATCTATATTATAAATAGGTTCTATTTTATCTATGTTTGTAAAATATTTTGGCAAGTTACTCTGTTTGCCGAAAACTAGCTCATATGGACAATAATTATGTGCCATAGAGGGTGTCGTGTTGAAACAGTATACGAAATATTGTAGCCATACGTCCCAATCTGTTTTGTCAACAGATATGTAAGAACGGATATATTCATTGAATGTTCTGTGGCTTCTTTCTACTGTTCCAACGGTCTGGTGGTGGTGTGCAGTAGACGTTATGTTGTCTATCTTTAAGTATTTGCACAAGTCAGATATAATTGAATTTTTATATTCTGTTCCCATGTCCGTAATGAACGTCTTCATTGGACCGTACTTCAGAATAAAAGATTCGAATATAGCTTTTGCGACAGTTGTTGCACTTTTGTTTGCAACTGGAATTGCTACTAAGTACTTTGTCAGATCACATATTAAAGTGACTGCGTATTCATTTCCATTTTCCGTGCGTGGTAATGGACCAATTGTATCTACTATCACTCTGTCGAAAGCATATATTGGAGTTTCAGTTAGAGTCATTGGGGTCTTTGTGTGTAATGTCGTCTTTGACATTTGGCATTTGGGACATCTACGTATATACTCTTTGATATGACGAGTCATATTTTTCCAATAGTAGTGTCTTTTTATTTTAGCTATTGTTCTAGCTATTCCTGTATGACCTCCTTGTATTGGATCATCATGGAATGTAAACAGTATTGCTTCTTTTTCTTTATCTTTTTGTATTAGGGTCACCGGCTGGAGTAGCGCTACTCTTAAAGATTTCAATATTTCATTGCCCATTTTTTTAAAAGTATCTATTGAAATTAGTTCAAAGATCTTTTCGCTCGGTGCCACTTTGAGTTGGCTAATATTAAGTATACCGGCTTCCGTTTCAAGCCTTTGAAAGAACTGACCTAAGTCAAGAATTTCATTGGTGTACATATTGCTAACATCAATTCTTGCTATAACTTTATTTCCATGTTTTAGTAAGCATAGAGAGTCTGTTATTCGCAAGGTCACTACTTTTCGTACCTCGTCATTTGCAATGACTTCGTATACGTTGGGCTGAGAAGCATTTAGAGTTTGCTTTCGCAAATCCTCTTTTTCTTTTTCTTTTCCTGCGCAGGAATTTAACTGTTTACTTTGATTTCTGGTAGTGACTTTCAGAATTTTATTACTTATTTGTATGTTTTTTAAGTCCTTTATTGTAATTCTTGATAGCGCATCGGCTACAAAATTATCTTTGCCCTTTAGATATTCTACTGTGAAATTATATTCCTCTAATTCAAGTCTCATACGAGTAAGTTTCGAACTTGGATTTACCATTGAGAATAGGTAAGTAAGTGCTCTGTGATCTGTTTTGACAGTGAAGTGTTTACCATAAATATATGGTCTGAAATATATTATTGCCCAATGAATAGCTGCTAATTCCTGTTCTGTTGTGCTTTTGTTGCTTTCACCTTTTGTGAATGCTCTTGATGCGTATGCAACTGGGAGTTGGAGTCCGTTTTTGTTCTGAGTTAGAACTGCTCCACATGCTTGCTTACTAGCATCTGTGATAATACAGAATTCTTTGCTGAAATCTGGGTATTGTAGGAGTGTTGGATTCATTAGTGCTGATTTTAGATATTCGAAGGCGTTTTGGCAATTAGCTGTCCATTCGAATTTTACATTCTTTTTACATAACTTCGTTATGTGACGGGAATAATCAGCAAAATTTTTTATGAATCTTCTGTAATAATTACAAAATGCAACAAATCTTCTAGCGCTGTCCGCATCGTGTGGGACTGGATAATTTTGGATGACGTCGTATTTTTTGTCGTCGGGCAAGATTCCTTTGTCTGTGCATTTATGTCCTAGGAAAGTGACTTCATGCATGAAAAATGAGCATTTTTCGGGATGTAACTTTAGATTGTGTTGTCTACATTTTTCAAAAACATCGGTTAAGTTTTTGAGCATCTGTTTTTCAGAACAACCAATGACTATTAAGTCATCCATATAAAGGAATGCTTGTGAAGGTTCAAGTCCAGAGAAAGCTATAGTCATCATTCTCTGAAACGAATTTGGCGCTATTTTTAAACCGAATGGTAATCGCGTGAAGCGATATGAACCATTGTTTGTTGAAAAAGAAGTAATATCTCTTGATTTTTCTTCAAGTTCAATTTGATGAAAACCTGACATTAAGTCCAGGCATGAGAAGTACTTTGCTCTACCTAGTTGATCCAAAATATCATCAATTCTAGGGAGCGGAAATTTATCAGACAACAGTTTTTTATTAATTTGACGATAGTCAATTACTAATCGCCATTTTTTTGTTTCCGAATTTGGAAGTGACTTTTTGGGTACTAATAACAAAGCAGATACAGATGGTTCGACTATTTTGTCGTCAATTAGTTTTTGGACTTGTTTCTGAATTTCGTCTTTGTGACTGTGAGGATTTCTATAATTTTTAATGTATATTTCTTCATCATCCTTCAATCTCAGTTTTTGTTTATAAAAATTATTTGTAGTTATTGGTTCGGTTTCTAGTCCGAATACATCGCTGTATTGTTTACAGATTGTTGTTAGTTGATTATGAAATTGTGGTGGGAAATTCTTTGATAGCTGTTTTAGTACAGATTTCTCTCTATTCTCTGGAATTGTTTTAACTACTTCGTAGCTTGAAAGTGGTTCATATTCTAATTTATTTATGTTGATTAACTGATCTTCATTTGTTGTATTAAGCATTCTTATGAATGCATTTTGGGTTGTTGCTATGGTATTTGCTATGTAGATACCATGCAGAATTTCTTGGTTTGGAATAAATACACTGTCTTCTACTGAGTTTATTGTAATTTTTCGGATCACTTGTGATCTTGCTGGCAGAACTATTGAATTGTTGCCAGAACTGTATGTTATCGGAACATAAATTGGGTATTTTAAGTTAGTTGGTCTGATTATAAGCCAGTTTTCAGACGGCTTGAAATCTAATTGACAGTTGTATTTTTTAATGAAATCTATTCCTAGTATTCCATCACATGGAATAGCGAATTGTAAATTTACAATGTGAAAATCGTGGGGGATTATGTAATTTGTGGTTTGGATTTCAATGGAAGTAAGTCCTTTAGATTTGGTTACTTCTTGACTTATTCCCTGTATATTTATTATATGATCAGTTTGAATGTATTGAAAAAC
Source organism: Anastrepha obliqua (assembly GCF_027943255.1). Classification (NCBI taxonomy): domain Eukaryota; kingdom Metazoa; phylum Arthropoda; class Insecta; order Diptera; family Tephritidae; genus Anastrepha; species Anastrepha obliqua. Next base: position 51,328,904 of record NC_072896.1, read on the forward strand.
ATCTGAATTTTCTTTTAATATAGATATATCTGCACCTGTGTCTATCAAGAATACTAGTTCTTTCCCTGTGTTTATATTTGTGAAGGTTACGTATATGTTTTGGCTGAGATTGTTGGTATGAATTTTATTATTTACTGCTGAGTATCTAAAGGCTGTTGGGAGTTTCCCGAAGCGTTTTGGGTCACCCTTACATTATTGAAACTGTTTTGGTTATAACCTCCATTTTGGTGGTTATTTCCTCTATGGTTGACTCTGTTGTTTCCTCTATTATTACCTCTATAATTATTATATTGGTAATTATTATTCTGGCCATTATTGCGGTTGTTGTTATTATAATTATTATTATTATAATAACCTCGACCATTGCCTCTACCATTGCCTCTACCGCGATAATTATTCCTGTTGTTATAATTACCACGGCCCCTTTGGGCTAGCAATATTGAATTGGGATTGCCTGTCATTTCGGTACTACATTGTTTATACTTTGTGACGGCTTCATCCATTGTTTTGAAATTGCCTGCCTCGAGGATTGTTTTTAACTTTCCGTGTTCGCAATTTTTAACCATTGTGTTAATGGCTTCTTTAGTGCTGAATTTGTCAGCATGTTCGGCTGATAGGCCTTCGTCAATATACGAAGCTTCCAAAAGCTTTCGTAAATTGTCAATTTCTGTCGTAAATTTTTCGGCAGTTTTCCCTTTTTGCATTGTTTTAGACAATTTGGCTTTTACTACGTCGGATGTTTCACCGACTATAGTATCTTGCAATTTTTTGATTATTGCATTAATTGTCGTTTCATTTTGGACTTTGTATAGAGTTGAGCCAACAATTTTTGACTTAATGACCTCAACAGCTATTTCTTCGAATGTGCCTTTTGTCAGATTTATTAACTTCAAAGCTGTTACAAATCTTTGAAGATGTATTTTCTGTCCATTGAATTCTGGAATGGCATTCGATATGTCCTTTATGTATGCCCTTTGGGCGTTTACGTCTGTCATGATGTATTCTTCTGTGTCTGCTGAGCTTGTGCTAGAATTCAATCCTTCTTCCTGTTCTATCTCATTATCTTCTTCAGATAAAGTGATTTGTGCAGGAATAGTAAGATCTTTTAGGTCGTTTTCTTTTATGTCAGTTTCTTCGTTTGATTCAGGATCTGAATCTAAATCTGTTTCAACTGATTTCTAATCTTCTTCTCCATGTAGTGTTAATGGTGAATTTAACACTGTTGGAATGAAAATATCTAGCTGATACTTTTCTTTGACGTTATATAAATTTAAACGTAATTTGATCAACAATTTTGATATTTTTGACCAGTTAGTTTTATTTATTATGCGTCTATTATCATGCACTAATATTCTTGCATCATTAAATGTTTCTACAAGAATTTTCGCATGTTTATTTAAAGTATCCTTTTGTATTGACCTATTCTGGCTTACACATTTGTAAGATTTATCAAATTTTTCTTTTAGTTCACGGATATTTAGGGTTAGTTGCTCCCATTCCATGCCTGGGATTCATTATGTATATGTATATATATAAAAGTTTTTTTTTTTTGTATATATAAACACATTACCATGAGAATCGTGTGTGTTTGTATATTATTTTCAGATCTTATCAAGATCGTTAGCTTGGCTTAAGGCTCTCTTTTTTATACATTTATTATGTAGGATGTAGGCTTTGTAAATAATATATGCACACATAATAATAACGATTATCAGTAACAATATGTTTGTCATTTTCATATCAGTATTTGACGATTCTATTTTATTTATTACATTTGCAGTGGAGTCCACTGTTTTGGTATCAATTAACCCCATTCTGGGTGTTATTATATATATATCATCAAATTTACTTATACTGTTTCTGCTCATATATTTTAGTTTTGTTATTTCTAACGCTAATGTTCATTTAGGAGTCAATTTTAATTTAATTAATTTTTCCTGATTCGATCAACAGCGATCTCCTACCTAGTGGTTTGTATGGCTTCACTGGCCATACTCTAGCGGGCAATGCAGTTATCGCTTCCGCTTACAATATTTGTCTTAAATTAATTACAATATTTTTTTTTGTATTATATAAATATATCTAAATTCTGCTGCTGTTGATCGTCCATCTGCACCAGCTGGTCTTCGCCGGATCTGGCACGCTGGCGCTCCCTCGTTGACGCAAGCGGCGGGGTGCCTCTCGCGTTTGATGTTTCTAGTTGTTGTTCGTCTTGGTGTTCGGATCCGCTGCCGTGCAGTGCTTGCACGTGTATTGGCAGAACGCACTGTCCAATGGTCCCTCGCAGTCGGTTGGGCACTTCTTGGCTGGTTTACTGAGCTCGGCTTTCATTGCTCCTGGCTGGTTTAATTTGGGAACAGTTTTATCAATTATTTTTATATGTCTTTGTGTGCTGGTAGAGGTTGAATGCTTATGGTTTGCCTTCTGGGCTTGATCAATCTGATCTAGCTCGGCTTGTAGTGCTATTGTTGCCTCCCAACGTAATGGTGGGTTGGTGGCAAACAATAGTTTGAGAATTTCCGCCTTCCTCTTTTGGAGGCGTACTCGTATGCCGCTTCTTCCGGCTTTTTTCTTTTTAATTACTGCATTCATTGAACCTCTACTCACTCAGACAAGTTAGTTTCCAACGCTGTTCCTGCTCTTTGCCTTTTTGCGATGTAAAGTTGTCCAGCGTCCAGCTGCTTCAATACTTTGTATATGTTGTTGGCATAGCTTTCTTTCCTCCTGCTGCTTGACTCCAGGACTTTGTCACGGTCGCCATGTATTGTTAAATAATCAGAAATGTTCCGTTTGCTTGACTCGTCACTACGAGTGTCATTTATTGATTGAATTTTTAGTTATTACAATCTGGTTCTTACAGCTAAAGACAGCGTGGCTGCGCTGTCAGGGACGCCGGCAGAGGCGCGGTCAGCTTATGTATAATTCTTTATGTATTGTTTACATAAGAACGTCTAAGGGCTGACGCGGCTCGTAACGGCGGGGAGGAGGTAATATGTTCACTTGGTTGTTGAACCGTCGGCGCATATCAAATATGCCGATGCGGTAATGTCCATGCAGGGCAATGTCCAAGGGATCGTGTTACCACAAGTGCTTGCACATTGTTTATGTGAATATTGTAGTCAAGTGCTACAATGTGTTTGTAATAATATTTTATGCATTCAACTGAGTACAGTGAGCATTCGATAAGTGAACATACTACAATATATATATATATATATATAATTGGCGCGTATACCCTTTTTGGGTGTTTGGCCGAGCTCCTCCTCCTATTTGTGGTGTGCGTCTTGATGTTCTTCCACAAATGGAGGGACCTACAGTTTCAAGCCGACTCCGAACGGCAGATATTTTTATGAGAAGCTTTTTCATGGCAGAAATACACTCGGAGGTTTGCCATTTCCTGCCGAGGGGCGACCGCTATTACAAAAATGTTTTTCTTAATTTGGTGTTTTCACCGAGATTCAAACCGACGTTCTCTCTGTGAATTCCGAATGATAGTAGCGCACCAAACCATTCGGCTACGGCGGTCGCCTCCGTAAAGAATAAGGCTATTCAATAAACTTATTTCAGCACTTCCGTTTTGGACCAATACAAAATATTCAACGATAACTGCTGCGTGAACTGCAAAAATAATTCTATTCTTTTCAAACAATTTTAGCAAGTTTTTGAACAATTTAAAATAAAATTATGTTTCTGAAAGGAAATAGGAAAGGAAGCTTAGCCAAACATCCAAGAAAAGTGTAAACGTCAATTATATTTATATGAAAAACTTATTTAAATAAGGGCATCTCTACTATATTTGCATCGCCCTAAATAGAAAAAAAAACGGTACTATTTTTTAAAGTTTATTATTATTATTTATTATTTATTGATTATTTACAAATTATTTATTTATTAATTATTTATTATTATTTATTTTTAAGACTTCCGCCAAATGCTTCCAAAGAGTATTAAGATTTATGTGAGCTAAACTCATAAGAAAGTTCCTCTATAAATGGAGTTTTTTTTTATAAATAAAATTAGTTTTTAAAAGCGTTTTTTCTACAAAATCATCTCACACGCAAGAAGAATTTAAGCTTCAAAGAGCTGCACCAAAATCAAAGGAATTAAAAAAATGCAATTTTTGGAGATGTTTTCAATTCGAGCCAGGTTAACCATCGTTGTACACCTTTTTCAAAACCATCGAAGGTTATTTATTATAATGCACACAAATGTGTCGTCGATTGCATGGATGAAATAGTCACACACTTCACATCAAAACGGCCAAGAAGTCGATGGACTTTTGCTTTCTTTTGAAAAAATTTAGATGTCATGGCGTTGGCTCCGTTTTGTAACTAGTGATTTCGATTTCAAATTCTAGGGATGCGCTAGGTAAAAGTTGATCGTTGACGTCTGCAAAACAATATATTGCGGAGCATAGTAAACGTGCCGTACTATATAAGGTGCTATGATTTTGACATACCAACTGTGACGAAAGTAACGAAGCAACGACTAAAAAATCATGCCAACGATGTAGCATCCAGCTTACTTCGGCTGAATTCTTCTCGAAGATGTTTAAAACGCACAACAGTAGGGGACCTTACGAAGAGCGAGTAGCGTTTATATTGTAAAATACTTCTTAAACAAAGATATTTATATGAAATGCAAAAAAAACTTAATAAGAATCGTTAATAAATATAAAAGAAAAACAATCAGAACGCAGAAAAATTGTTTAAATGTTTGAAAGACTTCTTCATACCTAACTGTATGAGCTGGAGGTGAAGAATAAGACAGTGCTAGCGCCAATGTCCAGAAAACTTCATCCTCTCTGGTGGAAGTCACCCATCAGATATAACATTCGAGGAAAAGGATTTTGTCTTTTTCCTGGAAAATAACTTGGAACTCATTTTAATTTTTGAAGAGTGCGGTCTGCGCGCTCCTGTACCTCAAACTTTAAACTCAATTATCTCCAAACTACTTTTGTCGGCCTGGTGTTGTCAAAACAAAAAAAAAAAAAAACTTTTCAACCGAATCGCGTGAAATTTGAATATGTTGTTAACAACAGCAATGGCTTTCGCCCGTACTAGAATCATATTATTATTTCAATTATTTCGAATTTTTTTTTTTATTAAAAAACTGAAAAAAAAACGATTTTTAAAGTGTCATTGTATTTTTTTTTTATTCTAGTGCACGACATAGCTTTAGTCATATTGAATAATAATTTTTTTGGTTTTTGTGTTTCAGATGAATAGAAGAGCCAAAATGGACAACACTGTTCAGGTCTAATTTTTTGGGAGGGTCAACTGCAGCGCCATTTTTTAAATTATTAAAATTAAAAAAAAAAAATTTTTTTCATTTTTGTATGTAAAGAAGTTTAATAAAAAGCTTAAAAAATTTAAATATCGTTTTTCATTTTTTTATTGAAAAATACCCTAAATTTTCGAGCTCTAGACCCCGGGATCCCTTATGCAGAAGACATGAATGTTGGTACATTTCATGCTTTTGAGGTAAGGAGAAGGGGTGTGGTCATAGAGCAATAAAGGTTTGAGACTTGATAGCTAAGGGTCATAGATGCCATGACACTGCATACAGAATAAGCAAAAGCTGCAAGAATCTTTTTTGCAAAAAGCGAGGATGTTGGCGGTGAATTGTTCAACAAATTATGGCATGGCAAGTGACATTAAAATATTACACCCACTAGGCACCAAATACTTACATACATAACTTACACACAACACAAAAAACTACGAAAAAGAAAAACTCTCTAACTACATGCCCACATAAATGACAATGGTAAAGCAGCCAGCCGGCTAGCAAAAAATAGGTGTCGCTTGCAATACCATCAAATGTCAGCGATAACGAAAAAGTTGATATTCTTAACAGCAAATCAGCAACAATAACTATAGTAAGGAGCAAAAGCATGGCATAAAATGGTGTGGCAGCAGAAATTCATAAAAAATTTCGGGGCTGTCACATCACATCAACATCAGCACCTCACACAAAAGTGGAAGAAAGCGCAGAAAAAGGATACAAAACTAAGAAAAAGTGTTATGAAAGTTTCGGAAGCATTCAAGCAAGCAACAGCACCCAAAGAAGATGCAACAGCAGGAGCAACAGCACAAAAAACAACAAAAAAAGAGCGAAAGCAACACACTGATTGCGGCAACAACACTGGTGTAACAGTGCCAAAGGCAAGACAACCAAGAGGAAAAAAGTCTAAGTGCGAATGTCAACAAAAGTTGACACAAAACTCAAAAGCCACATTACGCTGGCATTTAGCCAAAGAGGCAGCGCAATAACTGAGAGAACTAGTGTAAAAAATTTCCAAAAAAAAGAACAAAACGAAAATAAAACTGGTAAACTTATAAAAACACAAACCCAGCCACAAACGGCTCACTAAAAAGCTAAAGCGGGAACGAAAGGATGGCCGAAAGAGAATGACTGCCTGTGCTTGATGGCAGTGGGGCTGGGACATAGGTAAGTAGCATGGTCTCCTATGTGAAAGAAACACTTTCTTGCAAAACCAAAAAAAAAAAAAACACAAACTCAATGCCCATTGTGACACCCAAAGTGCAGTAACTGAAATTGCTTACTTCTGTTTGTTGCTTTTAATTTTTGTCACTTGGCCCTAAGTATTCAAGTTATACTCGTAATTGGCCAAGTTTTGCACTGATACACATTAATACATAGTTTTTGTTCACAGCAACAATTTTGCGCAAATGTAAGTGTATTTAATGCACAAGAATGAATTGAAAATTGCCACATGACGATCGTTTTCCTAATTCTTGCCTCTAAGTTCGCGCACTTTGGGGGGCAACACGAGCAATTCACTAGAAAGATGCAGAAAGTAGCTTTAATAGAGAATCAGGGCCAGCAAGCATTAGTAGAAAAGCAGTTTTCAGCAGATGTAGGCCTGGGAGCAAGTAGCTCACTACATAAGAGAATTGGAACTAATGAAAAGTAGTTAGACTTGGTCAGGATTGAGGCAAAAATCGTTTCGAATGAAACCCTCGACTCGAGTAAGACCTCCTTTCCCGAGAATTATCCCGTTAAGCGATTAATTAGCTATGCCTTACCACATTGGTGTGCCCTAGCAGCTCTTACAAGCTGAAATAAATCAAGCCATACATGAAATTAAATCGCAAATTTCCCCGGAGCTCAGCTAATCCTCCAACTATTCTCGGTTCCCTATTCTCCTTAAGCTAATCAATGACGTAAAGCGAACGCGGATGCTATTGAGATTTTTCACCTCACACCGAGGTTTTCAGTGCGCTTAGCTTCAACGTAGAAAAGAAGGGAAAAGTGGTTAACTTTGCGGAGAATATACAGTGCAACCTCTCTTAACGGACACCTCTATTAGCTAGACATTACCCTTGAGCGGATATGTTTTTATATACCAAATCGTATGTATCGGAAGAAGTTGCCCTCTTTTGAGTGGACATCTCGAAGCAGACTGACGGTGAGTGTCCGACCAAAGGCTTTCCTCTGAATATATATGTTTTCCTTTAACTCTTAGTAGAGCATAAGGCGTCAAGTACCGTGGAACGTCATCGGTTACAGTTTTGCGATATGACTCTCAATTTACTGCATGATAAGCCGAGAGTTGTCCTTTCGCATTCGGTTGATCTTAGCTAGGTTATACGAGGTCTTCTAATTGGGCGCCCTACTTCTTCCAGAACGGATTTTACCGTTACGCATAAAGAGCCACGTCATCATTTCGAAGTGGTCAATTCTTACTTCGCACTTCATAGGCCATCTCGACCTGATTGGCAACTCTAACCAATTTGGAGTCACTAATTTTTCAGGGCTAGAATATTCGTAGTTGTGGAGAAGAGGGTCAATATAAAGTAGCTTCTGGAAGAGTGTTGAAACACTTGCCTCTGTTAGCAATTATGACGTCGACTCTTTCTTCGAAGAACTTTAGCTGCTTTGAAACCACTATAGAACCACCAATATTGCCGGCTAACAGTTGCTATTTTCTGCATTTTATGCAATTACGAAGCTACCTTTGAGCCAGCAAATGTAACACTATACATATAATTCTTAGTATGAGGAATACCCACATAAGAGAATTACTAATAGGACTACTTAGGACTACTTAGTTTCTTAGTTTTCTAGCTTGTGGCATTTGAATTACCCATTTTTTTTAATTAAATAACATACGTGGTGTGCCAGAAATGTAGTTAATGGTAATACATTTGAAAGAACAAGTCACTTTTCGCATAAACAAAAAAATGAAGTATCGAGAATTGAGTAATCAAAAGTTCGAGCGTACTATTGCAGGACACTGACTGAGTCGCATACCAAAAAATTATACTCAAAAGTATACGGAGGCCGCCATTCCCGTATGAACTTGTGCGTGACGTCTTTTCGGTAGAGAGCGGGCTCAAAATCCATTAAAATGATACGACTTTTCTTTCTAATAGCACTCGCCCCTCGGCAGGCAGTGGCATACCTCCGGATATATTTCTGCCATGAAAAATCTCCTTATAAAACAACCATTCGGATGCGACGTAAAACTGGATCAACCATGAACCTACCTGGAACTGCCCTGAAAAGGCTCCTTGTAAAAAACCATCTCCCGTTTGGAATTGGCTTAAAACTGCAGATCCCTCCATTTGTTGGATAACCTCAACTCTATTACAAAACAAACAGAATTTTTTACAAATAGAAACATTCATTCATTAATATATTCATTTCTTCTTCAATACACTTTCATAAGTTATCAAATGAGCTATAAATTAAAAGCCACTTAGCGTTTAATTAAAAAAATGTACTATCAAAATTAAACTTATCAGACGTACGGGTGATGTCAACAGTCCACCTATAAAATGCGGTTTTATTCCATCAGATCGATTTTTTTTTTTGGTGTGGCGCTTGTCCTTAAATTACACCAATCATCGAGAGACAAGTCAATAGGTTGAAATCGAAGCCAACGAATCAATCAAAGTTGCTATTAAAGTTGGTAATATAAGTGCAGAAATTTGGAAAAACGTATCGACAAATTGGAACTATAGTGACAAAATGGGGAACTGTAAAGCCAGCTGTGGAACTTTGTCGGGCTGGTGTTGTCAAAAAAAAAAAAAAAAAAAAAACTATTCAATCGAATCGTCTGAAATTTTAATATGTTGTTCACGACATCAATGGTTATCGCCCGTAGAATCATATTATTATATCAATTATTTCGTATTTTTGGGATTAAAAAACTGAAAAAACCCGATTTTTAGAGTGTTTTTAGATTTTTTTTTCTATTCTACTAGTGGGACATAGGTAGCTACAGTCATGGTAGGTAGGTTGGGTATTTGTCGTAAAGACACACTTAGACATTTCGCAGGTCTATTGTGATACCACTGGAGCTTATCCTTACCCTACGTGTTCCTTTTCAAATCACCCGGTAACTTTAATAAACAAGCAGAGCTTCGTTAGATTTAGATGGGCTATGTCCGCTACATCGGTTAAAAAATCTGTATCAAGAGTGCGCAGCCTTCTCATAGCTAATCTTTCACACTCACATAAAAGTTGTCTGACTGTTTCCTCAGAAATCGAAGTTAGTTACAGTCATACTGATTAGTAATTTTTTGGTTTTTGTATTTTAGATAAAGAAGAGCCAAAATGGGCAACACCTTCCAGGTCCAACTTGTTGGGAAGGTTAAATTCAGCGCCATTTTTAAATTAAATTTTTTTTATTTATTTTTGTATGTAAAAGAAGTTAAATAAAAAGCCTAAAAAGTTTAAACATCGCTTTTCATTTTTTTATTGTAAAAAAACCTCCTAAAATTACACTAAATTTTTGAGCTCTAGACCACTGGGGCTCCTTAAACCAAAATTCAACGGGCTATAAAACTGAGTTTTCGAAATTTTCCTAAATGTTTTGAGGAAAAAGTTTGAAGTTTTGGTGGAAAATTGTGGATTTTTTTTTAATTTGCACAAAGTTTCAGTCTTGGACTTACATATAAGGCTTTTGTAAGAAAACTTAAGGTTTAAGATTAAATGAAAACAAATAATTTGCCAAAACTTTGCCTTTGCTATAGTTATTTAAGGCCCAAAATTGACGATGACGCTACTGCGATCCGGATTTATGCCGTTGTCGAACTCAAAGGAAGTAGCGTCCCTAGAAAAATATTTTGCGCTTAGTATAATAAATTTTGTAACTTTGCAACGGGAAGAGACAACTGACCAAACTTCTTGCAGACTGCATTGTACTATAGTTACATATAGAAAATAAGATCTCAGAGCATACTCTAGGGCATGTCAGACTGTAAGAAAAAAAGGTATCTCTAATTTCCTGAAAACATCTTCATGAAGATTTTCTTTTAAACTTCTTGTAACTAAGGTGCGCTATAGGCTCCATGCACCTAATGGTGTGTGAGTGATGAGGAGAGTGAAGATACCCCGGTAAAGTAGAAGTTGGCAAAAATATTTGTTGGAAAATAGTTTTTGGAATAAAAGATTTACTATACATGCTGTGATTATTCTTACTAGGGATACGCTATGATTATATCATTTTATTAAAAAATGTGCAGTAGCTAAAGAAAATTACTTCCGCCTGAGCTTAGACATTTTTTTACTTGCTTACTTAGTCATTGATATGTGTTTGGATGCATGCATGTGTATGTGTATTTTTTAACGTATTCTCACACATAATCTTCCGTTTCCAATCTCTTCAATTCCTACTTTCTACCGCCATAAAATGCACCAGCAGCACCTATAACGCATTGGACTTGACAGTTCTGCTGCCGCTTGATTTAACACAAATGTCACACCTGAATGCAAACGAGTGACAAAAATCAAAAGCAGCACAACAGAGCAGCAATAGAAAATAAATTATGAAATTGCAGAACTAGAAACCAAAGTCAAGTTGTAGTGACGGCAAGTTGTGCAAATGACAGAAGCAAATGTGAGAATCCGAGCGAGCACACATATGTAAGTGGAAAGCGCTTTTAGATTTGTTTTGGGAAAAATACTTGTAATACACTGACAATGCCTTTACTGAGAAGAAAAAGCTTCTAATTGAAAAAGAAACTATTTTAGTTTTACTTGCATACATAAACATTTTCGATGGTGTTTCAGAAACCCCTTGTCAAAATTTGAAAAAATCGATAAGTTTCTCAAAGCAGGCGATATGAGTTGGAAAGAGTTTCAGACGGTTAGCATTGAAGGAATTAAAAGTGCAGCTTATTTCTCTTAAGGATATACGCCTTTTGAGGAGATGATAAGTTTTTAAAAAGTTATATATTTAAGATCAACACTGACATCCTGATTGCCGTTTAAATGACGGCCTTTATGCTTTTGGAAAGGAGACATGCACCTGTCAGTAAATCCTCTTAGGATGGATTTCATTTTATCTTCGAGGTGATGTAAAATACTCGTACATCAAAAATAAGAAGAGAAGCTCAGTTAAACACTCAACAAAGTGACTTATAGCCAATAATATATATAATCCTTCGCAGAAAGCTAACATTGAGAAGAGGATAAGGAAGGTAGCAGTCCTCTTGTATGGATGCAGGGGCACTATTGGTAAACGATGGGACCTAATTCGAGTTATAGTTTTATACATTGTCTCGCAGAAATTTTTACGCAAATTAGGCTTGAAAAGAGAAAGTCTAAGATAATTCCTCAATATTTCATGCACAACAGTTTTTGGAAGCGGGTGCCCTCTCTTTGCGGCTTGGACTGACGAGTTAAATACTTTAATTTATCCGTTTGGGACCCGGTCGTGGAATATTTGCAACCAAACTTGTTACACGGAACCTTCGTCCCATGACCGAACCAAAGTTTACTTGCGGTATCACGTAAAAGTCGTATTTTGTAACGTGAATAAAATGACAAGACAGTTGGGCACTAGTCATTGGCCTTGAAATACGCTTCTGTTATATTACGAAGTAATTCGCATTCTTCACGAAAACTCTGAAGAAGAAGAAAGTGGAGTTCACTTTGAATATATTTGAATAACTAGAAGCGAAAAGTATGTTTTAAGAAAATGGGGGCATTTTATATTGTAACCCCCTTTTTTTGTGAGGTGAATGAAAATGACGTTTGCACTTCGACGCCATGGTCCTCATGGTCCTTTGTGCCCTCTACTCATCACAGTACCTCATCCATACCCAGTTTCCTTAATAAACTTAAGATAGAGATGGGTTGGGACGAGCGTATGTGCCTTTCTTCTGGCTGCATCTAGCCGAGACATCTGAATCTTCATTGTACTATAGGATTGGGAATGAAGTAGCTCACGCATTGGCTGAAGGTCTTCCGTGAAAGTGGGACAACTCGCCATCAAGGAAGAGATGAAAGGAAACAACTGCTAAAGACATTTGAGCACCTCATAAACCTCCGTAAGAACAAGTCGAATATGCTGAAGGGTACTCTTTTCGTCTTCATAGGTTCGGGATATGACATAATCACCTAATGCAATGCCATATCGAAAAGACTAAGTAAGCTTTTCGGCCTGTTACGGCAAAGAGCGTGGGTCGCATGCAGCATTTTAGATTTATTGAAACAACTGTGTTTGCATGGAATATTGTGAATAGTAGAGCACATGAAAGATCTTAAGCTTAGAGGTGCCCATATGTACACAAATATATCCTAGTGCTTATTTGAGGCTATGTTAAACATTTGAAGGTATTAAGCGTAGGGCGCAGTGGGAGCCGTATACTAATAAACTTAGTGTATTCAATAGTGCACGCATTTAAACCGAACGTTTTACAATTAGAAACAATTCAGATATCAAACCAGAGAGCGGATAGCTCCGAATGAGCCAATACAAAAAAAAAGAAGTACACCAGCAAGGATAGGAGAGGAGGAATGGCTGCGCACACGAGGGACCCACTTTGACAAAGAATCAAAATTCGTCCATTGTGCTACTGTAGGAGAAATAGAGGGACGACCACTAGCAAAGAAGATGCAGTAATATACTACTTATTTTCGTCTTTCTTCAAGAATTGAAAATTTTCGAAAACATGCTTTTTTGTACAAAAAGTTCAGTTTTTGTTTTGTATCAAAGTGTCAAAAAATGGACTTAAAAACTTGTCCAGATCTAAAATTTTTGTTTATATATAAAAAGTTCGGCATTTTTAGTATTCAGAGGATAGCATTACTTGCGACTCCAAACCACAAGCGAAACCATCAGCTTTAACATCACACCAGGTGTATCGTTGACGCTAATGGTATGCTGCGGTAACTCATAGGTGCTCTATGGTGTAGTGGTTCAACGGCGTAGCAGATAATGTCAAGAGGAACTCATTATAATAGCAAAGAGGTTTGCGCATAAAGCTAACCCAAAACTACGAGTATATGCAAAGTACATAAATACATATTCGCCAATATAACTACATCTATTCACATATCATAATAGCTAGGCTTCCCAGGATTAAAGCATTGAAGAGTCTGGAATGAAGACTAGTTCGAAACTAACCCGATCGCGATTGCTCTGCAATTCAAACAAAGCATTTGCAGTGCGCCCCTCTGCGTGATCAGAGAAAGATTTAAAATTTGTACTACAGTTGATGTGAAATGTTCGTTGCAAACACAAATTAGTGGTATCCGAAAATGAACTACTTTCTTCTTTTAGCCATTTAATGCAGGGCCTGTATACACTCACTACTGACTCATTTACATACACGCAACCTTTTCCATGCTTATCTGCCCATCCATGAGCTCATATGCGGTTCGCCGTGCGAAAATGGCATTTATTGAGTTGTGGTTATGATAAACACCGCAGCACAAAACGAACCCACACAGACACACTTGCGCATTCCACCATCAAGCTAGGCAAGTGCTATGCGCGTGTACTTATGTCCGTACATTTACACGTATCTATGAATGTATGTATGTATGTGTGTATGTGTGGATACTACATCTTGTAGCTGCTCTTCCGCTTCAAGTGCGGTAATTTGGTTTGATAAGGGTGCCTTTTTTAAAGTGTTGGCATATCGAGATTCGCAAGCATCTTTGGCTCAAGTTAGGCAAGATATTTTCATTCAAATACTTTCATACATTGAGATAGGACGGCACGAGTATACACTCGAGAGCATGAGTGAATTGAGTGCCTGGGTCAGAAAAGTTTTTGCGATTAGACCAGCATAATTTGTCAAGTGTTTAAAAGTTATTTGATAAGTTTTAATTGGAAATGAAATACAAGACAGTTGGCTGCTATGCACGTGTGCAATTTAATATTTAAATGGGTCGTTTGTCCTTTCTATGAAGTCAATTTTTTTTCTCTTCCACTTGAACAAATTTGGGGTAAATATTGAAAAGCTGTTAAGACTGTAAATAAAGGCAATTGATAAAATGGAATAGATTAGAATTATAGAATCCACTAAGAAGTCGCACCGCTTAAGCCAATATGGCCGAGTTTAACAAAGCGCGCCAATCGTTTCTTTCTCGTGCCAACCGGCGCCTGTTGGATACGCCAAGTGAAGTCAAGTCCTTCTCCACCTGATATTTCCAAAGCAGAGGAGGGCTTCCTCTTACTCTGCTACCACCAATTGGTACCGCATCGAATAATTTCAGAGCTGGAGTATTTGTATCCATTCGGACGACATAGCCATAGCGCAGCGAATAAAGATCCAGCGGCATCGTTGGCGTAAAGCTCATACAGCTCATCGTTCCAACATCGTCGCCAACGTGCAAGGGTGAAAAAATTTTCCGCGGAATCTTTCTCTCAAACACTCCAAGAGACGCCTCATTGGATATTGCCATCGTCCAAGCCTCTGCGCCATACGTTAGGGCGGGCATGATCAGAGCCTTGTAGAGTGTAAGTTTTGTTCATGTTCACTATTCAATAGCAACGCAGGCGTAAGGCAAGGTTGTCCCCTTTCGTCCCTTCTCTTCGCCATTGCCCTTGATGACGTCATGAATCAACTAACCCTGCACAAAAAAAAGCATCGAGTTTCATCAGACTGTCGGACTGGAGATAAACATTGCCAAGACCAAGGCCATGAGAGTTAACTAAAATAACACGAGGCATTGGTTAACGGATGCCGGGTGGAATTCGTTGAAAGCTTCTGCTTTGGACGAGCCTCGTCGAGGCCCTATGCTCCCGAGAGGAGTGAACAAGAAAAAAAATGTCATTGGTGGTAACCAGCATTATAAATAAATGAAGTCATAACTGTCAACAGTGACGTGGGTGCCGATGCGCGAGTGCGCCGACTGTTTTTCAATAACAGGAGGTACTTCGTTTTGTCCTCGCCCACCACCCGATTCATTCGCTTTGCCTCTTTATCTAGTCTGGGAAAGGGCAGATTATTAAGGCCGATGATGTCAGTATCAGGTAGTCACCCTTTCTGAAATCTTGTTTGATATCAAATAGCTTGGAGAGATGCTTCCTAATTGTGACGGCGCTATTGGTATTGAACAGCAGTATTTTGCATAGCCGTATTAGTTTTGTGGGAATACCAAATTCAGACTTCGCGACATATAAGCAACTCCTTTTCGCACTGTCGAATACAGCTTTAAAAGCGACAAAAATATGGTGTGTGTCGATTCTCCTCTCATGGACATTTTCCAAAACTTGAAGTATTGTGAATAGCTGGTCGATTACAGATTTTCTTGAATAGATACATTTAACAATGAATAGATACAAAATAAAAGCTTAGTGACGTGAAAAAAAGTATCAACAAAGTATAGTACCTCAGAAAATATCGAAAAATAATAAGATATCGTCTGTAGAAAGCATTGAGATGTAACTCTAGACTTCCCGGATACATTTTTATCACCATCTGATTGAGTTCTTAGGTTTTTATACGCTCACTTCAAGAAAATTGTTCCGTGGCAAATTCGACGATAATGCATCGATAATCATCGGGCAAGTATTGGACAAAAATTTGAAATACAAGTATTACATGCATTATTCCTCATATTCTCCTAATTTAGTACCCTGTGATTGATATTATTGTATTCGGGAAATTTAAAATACAAGTTTATTCCTTCAAAGTGGTAATATCGCCTTCAAATTACTGCCCATAAATTACAACGCACTTCTGCTAGTGTTTGGTCCAGCTCTCGAGAAACATTACTGGAACTCTATTTTCGGTATAGCCATTAGAGACGTCTGCGATTTTTCTATTATAGTGATTTTTTCACTCGATGAAACAGAAAAAAAGCAAAAAATCGCAGGGAGCCGTATCAGGTGATGGGAGCCGTATCAACGATGGGCCGTATCAACGATGGGACTATTCGACGGTGCGTTACCATGGTGCAAAATTCACGAGTTGATTTCCCACAAATCCTTTCTTTTTTTTTGGCGAAGTGCTTCATGTAAACGTCTCGTAACGCCCAATTAAAAGTCCTTATTAACTGTCTGACCGTCTGACAAAAATTCGTGGTGTACAATACCGTTGTAATACAAAAAACCGTGAGCATCGCTTTTTTCGGTTGAAAATTACGTGGTTTTCTTGGTCTTGTTTCATTCGGAGCTCTTCGCCTACTCTTGATGTCTGAATTGTGCATCGTATCATGAACTCACGTCTTCCCAGTCTCGTCTCCAGTAATGATGCATTTGAGGAATGTTGAGGCGGCTGTAGACTTGGAAATCATGTTGTGTGTCTATTTCTGGTATGAAATTCAGGTCCTTTGGAGCCAATTTTGCAGCAACTTAGCGTAAACCCAAATCATTACCTATAATGTCCTGAATGGATCCATAAGGAATTTCAAGTCCTCTGCTAGCCTTCCAGATCTCTAATGGTTAATTTGGGGTTATCCATAAACTTTTCTTTCACTTCTTTAATGGTTTCTTCAGTTTTCGATGTCGACGACCTGCCACTACTTTCGTCATCAATGGACTCACGATCTTTTCTGAAACGTTCATGCCACTCGTAAACAGCTGTCGGTTGTTTTTTTTATTTAACTTTTAAGGTTTTTGCACCATTGAATGCATTTTTTACTCAAAATTTAATACAAACTCGTTGTTGAAAATTTAAGTCCATTTTCAAAACTGTAAAAAATTGAACGCACGTGGAGAAGTAGATTTACTCAATTTGGTGTAACTTTTGCAAGTGTCAAGCAATGGCGATAAAATTTCGGTGGGATTACAGATGTGGTAACCTGACAAAAAAAAAAAAAGAAAATAGAACTCAAATCAATTGACTTAGTGCGTCAGCACCTGATTGTTCCCGGCGATTTACGAACAAAGTGGTTGGCTGGTTAGTTGAAGTGGTAATTCATCCAGAATCCAACATCCAACTAGCGCTTCCGCAGCTTTTGGTTGCCACATCCTCGCTACCAGATCAAGGTTGTACTCTCTGGAATTCGTTGAGATTCCTAAATCGACTGATGCCTTTTAAACCCCTGGGAGCACCTTACTCAACAACCGTCCTATAAGTGACATACATAGATAGCTTTTTTTAGAACTTGGAAAAGCGTGCAAAATTATTGTGTGTAGGAAAATTCGTAGATGTTGGTTAAGAAAAATATATATTATGAGAGAGTTTACACAGATAGTTTTTATTTGTGAAAAAGCTCGTTTTTTTTTAACAGAGTGTACATGTCATTTAACCCTCTGAGCCATAGTAAAACTTTTCTGACAGCACGCGACTATATACGCATTTTAATTGCGTTCAATTCCCGCAACACCAATTGACCGAAACTTTGTGTGTCCAATAGCAAATAATAACAAAAAAGCAGCACAACACTTAGTATATTCGTACGTATATACTAAGAATTTCAACCGTCGCCTCCATCACTACGCTATTGACCTGTTTTTGTGTGAACTTTCAGCCATCGCATATATAATTTGTGGCAACTAATAGCTACGAAATTGTAAAACTTTTCATGGCGCATGTGGCACACTCATATACTCGTATAATATACACATACATACATATATGCCCATTCACATGTACGTGTGTGTGTGTTGTTCTCATGCCTCAACGATATAAAAACACTTCAAAAAGTGATGAAAAAGTTGAAAATGTTGCCAATGTTGCCAATGCTGCCAATGCCAAAATTGTAAAAGATGTTGGCCTACAAGATTGCTGGCTTAATTAGAGAATGTTTTGTATTCCAGCTCCGGCGAGAAATTAACCTTCACACTGATGAAATTTGTAATGCACAACTTGTTTCGGCTTTAAGGCGCATTTGTCTAGGTGTGTGTTTACATCCAAAGCAAAACATATGAAACCCTTCTAATCGACTTCTTACTTTGTGTGTTGGTGATTGTAAAACTTCATAACCTCAAGACTTTCGAGCACGCTCTCTACTTCCGCTCTCAACCGGTCGCCGTCGGCACTTTATATTCGCTTTTATGGCAATATGAGCAGGTGCCACATTAATGATACCTCAACATCAGTGACATCAATGGCGTGTGGCACATTAAATGCACTTACAACACTTACACCTACGCTTACACTAGGTAGCGAATTTCTAGTGGCAGCTGTTCAAAATTTGCGACCAAGACATTTTCGCATACGGAAGCGGATGCAGGTGCTGAGCTGGCGGCAAGTTTAGTTGCGGTGGTGCTGATAGTAAACCGATACAAGGAAGTCACACTAAAGTGGAAGTTGTGCAGAAAAAAAAAACAACTCATCAAGTATGAGCAGAAAACAAAACCAACAACATGAAGTATGAGCCTTCAGTAACAGAAA
This sequence comes from Anastrepha obliqua, assembly GCF_027943255.1. Taxonomy (NCBI): domain Eukaryota; kingdom Metazoa; phylum Arthropoda; class Insecta; order Diptera; family Tephritidae; genus Anastrepha; species Anastrepha obliqua. The sequence continues at coordinate 51,347,458 of NC_072896.1, forward strand.
TAATGCGCTTCATGGTGTGTCGATAAGCATTCGCTGTGGTTTGTGACAAGTGGATATGGGCATCCATGTGTGGAAAGTTGCAGGAAAGGTATGTGGTAGATAGCGGTCGCTTATACCAAACATGAGCAGTATATGCATCTTGTGGTTGCGCATGGTGAACATTTGCATATACGGGGGTCGTATGAAAAGTCCGTGCAAAGTTAGAGAGATGGCAGAACTGACGCGTATAGAGGTTATGTTTAGTTCATAATTCGTAGTAACTTCACGAACAGAATTTTGCAATATGATGCAGACAGCTGCCGAGAAGCGTACCAAATCATTGGCGGGGCTTCCCAATGATCTGTTCTTTGGAATGTATTTTGCGACGGGGTCCTCAAACAAAAACTACCAGACGGTGTTACTATAGTGGGCTATGCGGATGATATTGCGCTTATAAAGGGTGATTAGATTGGGGTTTTTTTTCAAATAGGTGTTTTTGGGCAGACCATGCGTGACTACTGTCAAACTAGATACATAATTTTTTTCAGTATTCATACTTACAAATCATACAATTGTATTACGAAAACCGACGATCTGTGAAAAGTGTTCCAGTGTTGCCAACTTAAGGCCTTCAACGACGAGGCCTATTTTTGGTTTAATGGCTACAGGAATAAGCAAAATTGCCGTATTTGAGCTGAAGAGCAATCAAAAACCATTCAAGAACAGTCATTACATCCATTGATAACAACCGTTTGGTGCGACTTATGGGATGAAGGAATTATCGGCCCATATTTCTTCAAAGACGAGGCTGGCGCCAATGTAACAGTGAGTAGTGAAAGCTATCACACAATGATACCTTTATACCGGCTTCAGTCCTGGTTTCTAAAACATTTTTTTGCAACAAGACGGCACTGCATACCATACAGCCTGTGAAACAAAGGATTTACTGCGTCATCGTTTCGGTGAGCAATTTATCTCTCGTCTGGGACCAGTGGATTGGTGATCGTGTGATGTCACATCTTTGGATTTTTATTTGTGGGGGTATGTAAAATCTAAATACTTTGTGGATAAAAAAGCTTCGTTTGAGGTATTGGAAGCCATCATTACTAAAGTAGTTCTCGAGATACCGACCGAAGTCCTCCAGCTAGTCATTCAAAATTGGTGTTTACGGAGCGGCGGCCAACGTTTGAAAGAGATTATTTCTAAAAAAAATAAATGTCATGAATGGTTCTGCACAAAAATAATAAAGATTGCCCAATCAATTTGAGTTTTCAATTTAAAATCTGATACCTCTAAATTGATGCCCCTTTAGTTACGGATGGATATGTAGACCAGCTGGGAGCAAAAAGCAATGACACAGCAGCTCACACTTGCTGCTGGTTGGCAAATGCCGGATTGGAATTGACAGCCCAAAAAAACCGAGGTGGTAGTTATCAGTATTTGCACCCATGAAATACTCTCTCAGCAGTCGATTAAATACTCGTATCTTAGCCTGATAATTGACAGGAGACTTACATACAGGCAGCACTTAGCAGAGAGCTGATGCCATCAATGAATCGCTAACACGAATTCTGCCTAATAGTGGCGGACTGCAAGGTAGCAGAAGACGTCTCTTATTGGCGGTTGTAGACTCTGCAGACTTTTATGCTGCCCTCTACGGGCTGGATCCAAAACGTCCAGCAAACAATACATAGGTACTTCGCCGAAGTGCAATAAGGGTGTCACGTAGTAGCAGAACGAAGAAAGAGAAAGACGCAATAGGCGTTATCATGGACAAAGTACCAGTCGATATTCCGACAAAGGAATAGAGCCGTCTCTATGGCAGGCGAGAAACTAAGCCGTCATGAGGAGAAAAGCTGCAGAGCGACTGCATTCGATAGAAGAATGACAAAGTAGATGGAATTCGTCAACTAACGGACGCTGGGCTATTAGCCAATGGGTGACCAGGAAACACGGAGACGTTGACTAGCATCCCGTTCAAATACTGAGTGGTCAAGGTTACTTTTTGGAGTACCTCCATCGGTTTAATCTGGAAGACACCTAGTGCTACCCAAACTGCAACAGCATGATTTAAAGCGCGGAAAACGTAATATTCTGCTGCGATCTTCTCAGAGAGGAGCGCCTTGAAGCACTTCTGGATGAATAGCTACGTCCACGACGATAGCATCAAATACTTGGAATGCAACTAAAAATTTTGCAACAAGAGCTATACCTTAAAGCAGTTTTCGACTGGAAGGTGGACGTCTACGAACTGATGAAAAACCAAAGACACCTTGGCGAAATACTCACGACGGTATCAGACCACGATATGCGGGTAATATCTACGAGATTTTTTCCGGTGTTTCATTTGCTATAGAACCACTTATGAACGCAACGGATGCAATGGATACTATCGATAGCATATAACCTCCACATGCTCATGTGAGAGGAACCTGGACGGAGGTACCTCTTGTGTCAATAGACATAAATGCGTCTCCACCTTGATGAAATGTTTGCAGGATGAGCACGGTTCCAGGACGGAATTCAGCAAAGAACGAGGATTGTTCTAGTGATAGTTGGAGCACTGGAGCGACGGCACCTTTGATGATGTTTCTCACATTTTAATTTAAACCTCGTCAAAAAAAAGGTTATGTTTAGTTAGTAGCATCTCTTTGAAGAACACACACCAAGTTTCAACCAGATCGGTTCATTTCTTTGTGTTTGGCATTTGAATGAGTCGATGAAGTCGAGTGATTTTCTTTTTCCATCACGACAACGTATCAGCTCATGCCTCAGTTTTATCAGTTCATGTTTCATCAGTTCATGGAAATTGGGTTCCAGCTCGTTTCCCATCCTCCCTATTCTCCGGACTTGGCTTTCTCGGACTACTATTTGTTTCCCAATTTGAAGAAACGGTGAGGAGGTGACTGCATAAACGAATATCTATTTTTTGCAGAGATCAACAAATTAGAATAGACTTTTAAAACGACCCTCGTATATGTATGTATGATACATACATATCATACATATTTCACTTGGTCATAATGTACATAATTAAAAGGGAAAGTTTGAAAGCAATTACTAGACATTAAACAGCGAAGGATGAAATTATGAAGTGAGTTACAAATTTGGAGATGAGATTGACTGGCGCATACATCCTTAAAAGGAGATTAGGCCAAGATTCTCCTCTATTGTGTAGTGCTCGCCTTGATGAGGCAGCGGATAATTGTCTCTTTAGAGAACATTTTTGAGAGCAGAAATACCCTAGATGGTTTTCCATTGCATGCCGAGTGGACATCGGCATAACGGCCAATTTTTTTTAAATGTTTGTTTAGAAGCCGTTCGTACTCAGGACTGTTGCTGCGACGTCACGCATAAATAAACTCTGTTACTTAGGCGGAAGTTTCAAGGGACATGAAATCGTTTCAAAAGCTGCCCTCAAATAGGTTGTCATTATGTTTCATGCGAGGCTAACGTTTAAGCTACATACTATATCGCCTTATGGTGGCAAGTAAAAGTAAAGAAGTAAAACAGTGAAGGAGAGTTATGGGCAGACATGATAGAGTCACTAGAGCAATTCATCGAACCGACATTGGACCTATTGCTAGATTCCTCGTATGAAGTGGGGGATGTAGAATTTCACTTGACCCACATATTGACAGGATACGGATGCTTAACATTATTTATAACATAAATTATAAATTCAATATGAATACGCCCCATACTGCACCTTTTGTGTAGATGACGTTATTGAGGATGCAGAACTTTGTGTTTTTTGCCTATATGCAGTTTGTAACCAAATGGCTTAAGACTTTAGAAATAAGGTGTAGAAGCCACTTAAGCTTAATAACCTGGTTGATATTATGCTTGAGCTGAAAGAAAACTGGTCCGAATGGGCAATGTAGCAAGTAAAATCATCTCAAAGTAGCGTTGTATGGAAGATCTCTGCAAATTTTCGTAGAATGTTAATAGGCCGCTACTCCTCGCTGCCCCCCGCGAGGCAATATCTGATGGTACTTCCACGGACAAAGAGAAACGGAGCAGGTGTGGTTTTTTAATGTGGTGAGTCGTAAGGCAAGTCCAACACGCCAGCTTTCAATGTTTTGTGCCACCTCTACAGCACAAGAAAAATAAAAATATAATAAAATAAACCCTTGTATTTCTTTAAGTCTGCAGAGCACTGTCGAAGTAACTAGATAAAGAGAATAAAGAATGCGAGAACGGAAACACCAAAAAACATAAAAAAAAAATCCAAGAAATCGGCTTAAATGATCGAAAATGTTGTGTGAGTTAGCTGACATCTTATAGATATGAAAAGAACATGTTGGCTTTATATTATAAGAGAATTTGACTATGCAAAGTGGGAGCCGCGCTTCGTCACTTTCAAGACAACGCACCGTGTCACAAGTCAATCAAAATAAAGGCAAAACTACATGAATTGAACTGCGAGTTACTCCCACACCCACCTTATTCACCAGATTTGGGACCCAGAGACTATTGGCTGTTCGCAGACCTAAAAAATGTCTCGTTGGTAACAAATTTCGCTCGAATGAAGAGGCTATCGCTTAAACTGAGACCAATTTTCAGACAAAAGATAAATCGTTCAACAAAAGTAGTATTGAAATGTTAGAGTGGCGCTGGAATGATTGCGTTGTTCTTGATGGAAGTTACGTTGATGACTAAAGCTAATTTTAAACAAAAATAACGAGGTTTCTTTGTTAGGGTCGACACTTTTCAGCCCATGTGTTAAATGGGACGGTTGACTCGCCATTACTCTTAGAGCGCATTGATTTTCACATACCTCAAAAAAATCTTCGGGATAATGATTTATTCTTCCTAGAGTGACTTGGAACTGTTTATGCCTCGAAAGTATCTTTGATTAGAATATTGAATGAGTTTATCCAGATTTCAAGTTCTTTCATTTTTGATTTATTGTTATCTAAATATACTAAATAAATAAATGAAAACTACAATTCGACAAAGGCACCTTTTTTTAATATTAAGTTTCACAGACATCCTACTTTCGTGCGCGCACCAAGAGAGGTGTTTTGAGGTTCAAACCTCCTTCCAATAAAGGGCCCAACTTTGTGTTGTTGTCACAATGTTAATATTGACGTCGATTTCCCAACCATGTCACACCAACTTCACATTCGAATGAAGCGAGAATGGGGACCTTGGACGGCGTGGTCGATACCGGTCGTTCGGCCGAGACGATCGATGTCGCTGAAAGCGAAGAAACATTAACCAAAGGACGGACCACGCAATTGCAGAGGGACTGTTAAGAGTCGGAAGACTGATTTGTCTTGACTTCGAATTCACTTTATTTCGCTAGCGTATTTTTTCTAATGGTATGTACATAAGTTGAGTAGGACCTTATATAGCAAAAATGTATGTGCAAGATGTTACAGTAAATTAGAAACGAATATAAGTAATAGGCAAAATTATTAAAATGAGAGCGCTTAATTGGTATGTGTGTATGTATGTAATATAAGTATGCATTGAGTGTAAATGACTGTAAATGACAACAAAACGAAAGAAATTGCAAAGTCAAAGTGCTGGGTTCTATTCATTGCAGCGGTTCCCAACAGGGACCTTACAGCGAATTTTTAGTGAAACACTTGCACTTGCTCCCGTACAAAGTGCTAACAGTGCATCAGTTAATGACTGCTGACCGTCAATCTCAACAATTTTCTATCGAAAATGATCATGAGCGGCGAGGCGTATTTCCATTTAAGCGGTTACATCAATAATAAATATTCGTTTTTGGAACACTGGAAATCCGCCTGTAATCCACGAAGAACCATTGTATCTACACAAAGCCGCTTTGGTGCAGTGGTCCCACCAGAGTAGTAGTTTGGCCGTATTGTTTTTAGGACGTCATTGGCGGCGCGGTCTCTGTAATTGGCGAACGTTACAGGGTCATGATGAACGACTTCTTACTGTCGGAATCGGCTAAGAGGGGGTTGATGAACACTTAGTTTAAACACATATTGCGAAGGAAGCGTTTCCTGTTTCGGCGATTTGGCTTGCTCAGTAAGATTGCCCGATTTAACCATCTCAGATTTTTTTATTTGGGACTACTTGAAGTCGCGAGTCTACAAGCCTCAGATAATCGCAGCCTAAAAGAGTAATTCACTTGAACTTCTTGATGCAAATGCAGCAAAATTCAAAAGCTCACGCTCCTGTGACTAAATATTCTGACTCTGTAGATGAATGAAAAAAAGTAAACAAATAATATTTAAATAATCAGATAAATAAAATCCACTCTTTCTCTCTCTCTGCCCAGCACTCAAGTACTTACTTTCATGTCTTAGAAATTTAATATCTTTTTTAAATGATTATTTTTTGTCTACTCTAGTATGATCGGAACTGTAACCATCTAGCCCATTGATGGAGGCATCGGAGACCAGATAATATGCCCATGACCGATCTGTATTTCAGGTTTTCATACGTGGCTGCTGTCAGAATTTGTTGCCAGAAACTCACAAATTTTAGATTAGCATAGCAAATATTAGTTTTTTAAATTGGCGTAATAATTTCCTTATAATGTAGTTGCACTTCATGAAACTGACTCGCTTGTGCTGAATGCAAAGTTTTATGTTCGCATTTGTATACAAGAGTACCCGTGAATCTTTTACTCTTCCTTTCGCAGCATCGAAATGCGGCAACATGCGCTCATTAAAATTAATATCATCTGCCTTTAGTTGGTGGGTATAATGTGGCAAAAGTAGAAGAATTCATTTATGCACAAATAAACTTGCGTGTGGGTTATATATGCCCAAAAACGCTGTGGGTTTGTATTTGTGTACAACTCAGTTACTTGTGAAGCCCAGCAAGCGAATTCCATGTTCTATTGTTAATGCAACATAAGGTATTTGCTTCGGCAATCCAAGTATGGGTATGTGCAATGTTTAAGGTCAAAACGACTAGACGTGCACAGAAATAGATGGGTAGGTGTGCCAGCCAAGTTGGCTTTGAAATATTGTCTAAACTTCTAACTACTTCAAAGCGAGTTTGGCATACCAAGCCACGATTTAACCACATTACTAAAACTAGTAAAGATTTATTTTACGCAGGATGCCAGCTAACATGAGAGTACCTGTGTATGTAGTAAGTTCGAAAGGATGGCATACTACTAAAAATAAAAGGCTCGCTGAGATCTGATGACATTTCTCTGATCCACTCCCTATATTTCCACAATCTAAGCCACATCGATCTTTTATCGAATTCAGGCACACTTTTTTGCGTGGCATACTTAACTGTTTTAGATCTCGTAGAAAGCAGTACTACTCCAGAAATCTGAAGAGCGTTCCTTCTTCATCTTCAAAATTTCTACAGAAATCGTTAGTCTATCTGACTTTTGGCTAAGATTCCTTTCATCAGACATTTTCCACATTCCAGCGCATCTTCCTAAGAACATTACAGCTACTATCAAAAAATTGATAAATGTTTCACTCAGTAATGATGAATTTTGGCATCGAGAGAGTCTGGGACAATCTAAGGATGCTCTTAATTGTGAAAGATCTAGCTAAGTGTGTATCCGAAATTCATAGCGCAAACACCTGAATGTGACTGGCACACATAAAAACTTTTTCAGAGCTTGCTGTCTTGGGGTGATATTGAGACGACTTAGAATTTCCAATGGAGCTGCTCAGCCTACACTAGGATTACATAAGAGTTTGTAAAAAAATAAAATTAAGTGAGCTCTTTAACATTCTAAATTACTCCTTTCTTTGTTTCCTTTTTTTGCTAAGGAGTATGTGGGGTATGCTCGCTATACAGCTCATACCTATACACTAACACTAGGCCAGGTCGATTTGTGGGGAGGCAAAGAAATCGCTCATTGATCTGTGAAAATCATAATCTAGGAATCAAAATAAGAAACTTTGTCGAAGGAACCATACCTCTAAAACGATTTCTGATGTCCCCCAATTTGGGTCGAACGAAAAATCCCACTTTGACCCATTTAGAGTGCTCCAATCGACTCCAAATGTATGACCCCCACTAACTTTGGACGGCTGATCCACCCATGCCAGTGGCACACCCCCGGGAACTCTCCTGGGGGGTTCCCCACACAATCATTTCAAAATATCACCAGTTTTGGCCTTTACATGAGAAAAGAAACTAAAAAGTTCGACCCAAATTGGGGGACATCAGAATTCGTTTTAGAGGTATGGTTCCTTCGGCAAAGTTTCTTATTTTGATCCCTAGAATACGATTTTCACAGAGCAATGAGCGATTTTTAAATCGACCCGCCTTAACTAACACGATAACATTTATCCTCCTCGTCTTATTTCCACCATGGAACCACGTTCATTAAGATAGAGCCGCGTTTATGTCTATTAATACAAGAGGTTTCTGCTTCCAGGTTGCACTCCTGTGGGTTTATGAAGGCTTTACGCCCATTGCATGCATAAGCCGAAGAAACTTCCGATACTTATAAACGACTGCCTTATCTTTTGTTTGATAACGTTGCGTGTGGTTGACTTGAACGTCAGTATCTGTTGTTGCTCTGTCGAAAACAGTTCATCTCCACCGCCAAGCTACTTCTACTGCAGCTGTCGCTGTTGTTGCTGTTGAAGTAGTAACTGCTGCTGTCAGTTCTGGGTTTTCCTATCCGAGTCACATATCTGGGACAAATCTTGTGTGGAACGGTGGAGGTTCGAATGCCTTCTCTAGCACTGCCCGTTCTTTACTTAAACGTTTGCAGTAAAAGGCCACGTGCTCTGTGCTCTCAACTGTACTCGAGCAACTGGTGCAAAAAGAGCTGCCAGCCAGCTGGAAACGGTATAGGTATTCCAAAAAGAAGCCATGTCCGATGAGTATCTGTGTTAGGTAGGAGACAATATCGTCAAGCTTTTTATTCACATACCCTTCGAGATCTGGAATAGGTTTGTATGTCTACCGGCCTTTGGTTGACTCTTCCCATCTATTTGCAATACGGCCATCCATCGTGCTCTTTCTGTGGCCCTGTCTGCTGATATCAATTTCAATCCTTGCACTCAGTATAGACGATACAGCTCCATGCAAGGATGTCAACTGGTAGCACATATTGAGTCATCTGATATAGTTTTATAGGTACATGTAGTGCGAAGTGCGCTGCGGCTATGGCTACGGACAAGCGCATTTATGAGCCTCAGCCCATATTTGCGCTGCGTATACCACGATAGAGTCCTCCACAGTTCATATGAGTAGTCTTCTTTCTCTTTGTGGGCCACCTATGCTATTTCGTGATTAGCATTGTGTCGAGGATGATTTCAAGATATTTAATCACATCCTGTGAAAGTATTTTGTGCCCACCAACCGTAATCCTCAATCTCTTTTGTGCTTCTGTGCACGAATGCTTCCCGCGTTACTGATCCATTGCTGTATTTTCTCTGTATCGTTACAATTTGCTTCCAGGTGATCTTAGCGTTTGTCTACAACTACTAGCGCAATATCATCGGAATATCCTACAATCACTGGCACACCAGGCAACACATTAGCCCTAGAACTGATATTTGCAGAACCCTACCAATGACTTCATACGTTCATTGACAATCGAAATACATAAATATTTATTCAGCTTTGAAAATCTCGACGATATTCTTCTAAACGGTAGCTGGGTGCCCATGTAAAATTTATATACCTTTCAACCTTCAGCAAAGCTATTAGCTCACATAGAAGTGATATCAACTATTGTCATCAAATTCGCGTAGGAAGTTAAGCGCCTGTAAGTATGCTACTACGAGCATTATGCCTCCCCTAAAGGAAACGGAAATGCTGAATGTAAAGCTTAAACTGAGGGCAAAGTGCACATATACGAATGCCTACCAGCTCATATCCTTCAAGGCATGTATGCCAAAAACCATGGCTGTCAATGCCTTAAATTTTCCGCTACGCCATGCCAAGCCATATGTTGCTTGTAGCGTAGCAATATGTTGATGACTTGCGACAATAATTTCTTTTGCACACACAATCAAAACACAGCTGTTGCATGCAAATATGAGTAATATTTCAGTGGCAAATTTACTTGCCACAGTGCATACATATCTACTTACATACACATGGGTAGTGTATACATATGTGTATGTGAGTATTTCGTAAGTTTCATTGCGCATCTTAACTTACCAATTTATTGCAGGTGCACCATTTGCATACACGTGCTGGTGAAGGCAGGTACGTATGTATGTATGTGTAGTTGCATATACCATGCAAATTTATTTATGCATTTGCACAGCACTAATGCTACTCCTTGCGTGCTCAAAAACTCATTAGCATTTTCCCAGCAGCATACGAGTATTAAGTTTCTGGGACACGAGTGAAAAAAATTCAGAGTTTGATAGTTACGTGTCGCTTTCAAAGGAAATTCCGGTTGTTGCATATTTTGATTGCTAATTTTGTTTCAGTGGATGTTGAGGATCATATATTTCACGGGGAAATATGCCAAAAGGGGATTTGCATTGCTAATGACAATTCATACTTTTTCATTAAAAATTACTGATTGTTTGTATATTTCTTGATATGAAATTTCAGTGAAAAAGTTGATTGGACTTTGATTATTAATTTCACACTTAATAGCACATTCTTGTAGAACCAAAGAGGGTAAGGAATTCAAATCATACCTTTTTATTTTGTTTTAAGATTACTGATTGCATCCGAATACTTCATCATCAGGCTCATTTGGGTTCCCGGGCATAGCGGCATAGAGGGAAACTGCTGAGCTGGCTAGACAGCAAATTTTGGAGACGTTTTCGTCGCGAAATAAGAGAATTGGGGTTCCCCTGAGAACCTTTGGTCTGCTCCTGGAAAGATGGGCCTCGAGTCAACTCAGCGAGCGCTGGGCTAGTGCGCAAAGGTGCCAGGTCGAGAGATCCTTCTGGTCACGGGTAGATCGGGGACGCTCAAGGGAACTCCTAAGGCTAACAAAGCCCCAGCTCTCAAATTTGGTGGGCATCCTTACCGGACATTGTCCGTTAGGTGTTCACGCCGTAAGACTTGGGATTGCCTCAAGTCCGTTCAGCAGAAATTGTCTGGAGGACGTGGTGGAATCATCTCAACACCTTCTTCTCAGCTGCCCTGCTCTCGTATGGCAAAGACTTAGAAATCTGGGCTCTCACTTTTTCGCTACGCCTGCGGATATAGCCGGTGTAAATATCATAAATTTGGTGAAGTTCATTAGTAGCTTGTTGCGGCTAACTACGAACGCAAATCAGCCACCGTCGGCGTCGTCGTAAAATGTATGGTCATCATCGTATCTAATCGCAAGGCTCTTTCTTCCTTCCCATCTCCTTTCTCCTCTCCCATGTATGGCACCACAACGGACGAATTTCTTAACATTTGTCCAAGAGAGCTCTTTAGCTCTTAACCTAACCTAATATTACTGATTATTCACGGAAAAAATCTGCGAAAAATTTATGAACCAATAAGACTGTAGAACGGTACTTATCGGATAATATATAATCATGAGCTGGAACTTTTAGCAAAATACGAGACTGTGATAAGACTTATAAAATCTCAGAAGATAAGATGGATAAGGAGAGAATAACACGAAAGCCTGTTGAATTGCGCTCTTTTGGAGGCCGAAGAAGAAGACGCCCCAGAAAGAGATGGCTCGAAGATGTTGAAGATGACTTTGCAAAGCTGCAAGTGCGGCGGTGGAATGAAATAGCCTTAGAGAGAGACGAGTAGCGAAAGGTTGTGAATGAAGCAATGGTTCACCAAGGACTGTGATGCTAAGGAGAAGAAGAATATTACTTATGGGACAGAATTGATTACATACGGGACAAAAGAGATTTTTCTATGCTACTTGATAATTATTGGGAAACGCAAACCATTTTTTGTTTGGGTTGCAATTTTTTTGTAGTGCTTTATTTTATATAATAAAGAAATACCAAGGCATTTAAAAATAAGTGGCAACGCCATTCAGAAAGTACTTTGCAATTATAAATTTCTTAGTCATCATTTGTGTTATAACATTAATTAATCTATGCTTTTATACACGATTTGTGCCTTTAGAGTTAAGTGGGAACACCACACACAAATAAGTTGCATTAAAGCTATGTTCAGCCTTTGAAACACATTTTGTTTAATACCTATTTCCCTACCTCTAACTAAATTGTTATTAATTGGATTTTTTTAAAACTAGATGGCAACACCATATACCAATTATTTTCATTAAAGCTTTCTTCGTCCTTTAAACATATTTTGTTTAAACCCATATCCTAACCTCTAACTGGATTTTGTTATTGACTACGGTTTTTAAAACTAGATGGCAAGGCCATATACAAAAAAATATCATTAAAGCTTTGTTGGTCCTCGGAAACATATTTTGTCTAATACCCATACCTTAACCTCTAACTAAATTTTGTTAATATTTAAATTTGTTTAAGCTAGATGGCAACTCCATTTTAAAATGGGACTGGGTTAAAGCTATTTGTTGCTTTATTGTTTACCTGTATATTTTTTTTATGATTAATACATTTTTGTAATCAATTTATTAATTTTCAAAACAAGGAAAGTAGGTGGCAACACCAGCTTAACATATTTTTAATTTAAAACTTGTTTGAACCCCTTTCGTTTGTTACCTATATTTTAGCATTCGATTGAAATGTGCAAAAAGTTGGTATTTCTTAAATAAAATTAAAGTGGCAACGCGACATAGTTTTAGAAAAGATTTGTTTGTAAGCTTTAATATAGTTATATTTATTTTTTAACAAAGTTATTTATTTCTTAATATAAACGTATGGCAACACCCCTGCAAAATATTTATTACACACAAAGCGTTTCCAAGCTAAAGGTTTTCTAAAACAATAATAAAAAGGGATAAAAATATTCAAATCGGGACAGTAGTTTCTATGTGATGCTCTATTGAAGAATTTTTCTACGCTTTTATATTTGTAGTTTTATGTGTAGAGATTTCCAATGACGGTATCAAATACGCAACCGAATCTACTTAGTACGGTAAAAATACGTGTATTGTAAGAACTAACGGCAAACTATGTTGACATTTCTGTTCAGTAAAGTTTGGGAAGTCTCCATGTTAACGTTTCTATTCAGTATTGTTCGGCAAGTCATAATGAATTGTTTAACGGCAGAACAACGCGTCTAAATTGTGGAAATATACTTAAAAAAAGAAGTACAAGTATAAATAAATAAAATGAATATGTTCGCGAAGTTCATAGAGCACTGACGGCACCATCGGTCCCTATTTCAGAATGAGGAAAGAGCTGCTGAATGGCGAGCACTATCGAGCCAAGCTTAGTGAATTCTGTTTCCGAAAATTAATCAGCAAAATATCGACGACATTTGGTTTCAGTAAAACAGCGCAAAGTTTCCTACAGCGCGCTTAACGAGCGATTTATTGCAATACATATTTAAGCCACCATTAACGCCATACTACCAGATTTATTGAAAAATGTAGTCAAAAGTTGGACTGATCGAACGGACCATGCAACTCGTAGCAGCGGCGGACATATGCCGGATTACATATTCGAAAAATAAATCAATTGAAATTATCTACCAGATTATAATAAAAAAACGGATTCCAACAATATTTCTGTTTTTTATTAATAATTTGCGTTCTCAAGCAAACTCTCGATACTTCATTGATACATTTGCATTGTCTCCTAAGCGATGAATCGATTATTTTTTTGAACGAAATTTAACACTAGAAGACAGCTTATTTTCAAAAGATTGCAATCATTTGCTCCTATTTGGGCACTTTTTGATCCATATCGAACAAATGTTTGTAATTAATTTTTTTTTATTTTTTGGTTTATTTATTTAAGAAATGAATATAAAATTTTACATTGGTTGTTTATATTTTTTAATAAATTTTTTTATATTTTTATTTTTTGTTTTGTATTTTGTGATTAAAATCTACCAACAAAAATACCCAAGCATATGTTAGGTTAGCCTGGTTGGCAATAAGCCACGCATAGACCTTTTGGTCCCTAGCGATACCAGATGGAGACCGACCTTTATGAATACTGAAAGTAGATATCATGTAGGATGTCAGCGCTTTTGGCGAATCTAAGTAGGGCTGGGAGCTCCACTTTTGAGACGTCTTCCAGACCCTCAAACAGTGGGGCTCCCAGGCATCATAGTCGCGTTTTTAATAATGCCGAACAGACGCACAGAATGTGTTCTAAAGTTTCCTTAACCTCCTCTCTGCATTTCCTGTATTTGGCCGTGTTAGCAATACATATCTTGTACGCATGCGTAGCTAATAGATTATGACATGTTAGCATACCAATAATAGTTCTGCAGTCCTTCCGCGAGAGTGTAAGTACGAATTGAGTCAGTTTATGGTACCCCATTAAGCTTCCACTAGTTTTTGCATGTAGGCGCCCATTTCGTTGTATATAGTATTTAGCGGGTTTGGTATGTCGTTCTCTTGTTCAAAAGCTAGTCTAACAGCACTTTTTGCTACGATATCTCATCTATTATTTCGTTCCCCATAAAGCCCAATAGATATGTAGCCTACTGTTTGCCGCTAGTCTTTCTATCACCTCCCTGCTCCATAGGCTGCATATACCCAAGCATGGGCTCAATTCTCTTTACAGCAAGACGATGCTTGAATGCCAATATAGTTTGATTAAACTCTTCGCCGATTTCGCTTGTTTCGCTGCCTACCGTGGAATTCGAAAAGGGCGTGTAAAATAGAACAAATTAAAATCGAAATATTTGAGAAAATGACTTGGTTTATTAAAACGGAATACAGGCCAGAACATTTACATGCCTCCGCATTTTTTTTGTCACTTCAGAATTTTTAGTTTACTTAGTGTGTAATAAAAGCCAAATATTATTTTGTCAACAATATTAAAATTTTAAGCGTATTTTATTTTTAATTGCTTGCGGAATTTCAATTGGATAACCCCATACAAACATCCCAGTACAAATAAATCATTGAACGTTTAAATTCCCCAACGAACATTTAAGCTGCAAGCGTTAGCCTCAAATAACTGGATTTTTTATTTGCAATAATTTAAATCTGACATTCAAATAAATTGTAAATTTGAAAAGTATAATCTCCACTAATATTCATTCACTCACACACATACACACTTATATAAATTAGTTGTTAACATATACTCACAAAGTTTCGCATATCAATCGATTAGTTATCAAAGCAATTTGACCAGCTGCTGTGGATGCGATTAAAATTAGTATTCAAATCGAAATCGGAATCGAATTGTGTGCACAAGCAAACATACCAATAATTTGAAATATACAGATATTTATTTAATAGTTTTAATTTTATTGTGAATATCGCTATTTGCGTATCATAAATTTATAATTGAAATCGTTGCAGCGGCAAAACGAGCATAAGCGCGCCAAAAAGCATTGCGTTGCAATAACAAAAGCAAGAAAAGGAAAATAAAAATTGCAAATCACAAATTGTGAATTGATAGGCGGCTTTGTGGCGTTCGAGCTTAAAATTTTATAATGTTGCATACAACTTTTTTTGTAACTCAATTTTAGACAAATGCTTATTCAATAGACATATTTTATTTTTATGCATTTTTAATGGTTTTTAAATTATGCACAATTTTTATATAAAAAAAAGAAAATTCATAGCGCCTTTTTCTCTACTAGCTCAGTTTTTTTTTCATGAAAAATAAAAAGAAATTATAATATATAGAAATTGTGTCATAAAAAGTTAGTGGTTAACGTTTTTTTCTTTTAATTCGCATGCATTTTGTTAGACGTTGAGTTAATTTGTTTTTAGCTTTGGAAATAATCTTCTTGTTTTAACACAGTTTTTAGACACTGTTAAAATATTAATTAAGTTCACATTTTTCACATGACATGTACCCAGTAAAAGTAAAATAAAATATAAAGACATCAAATGTATAAATATGTAAGTATTAATTGTAAGTTAGTAATTTGTTTTTTTTTTTTGTACTACAACACATTTATTTTGATACTCACACATACATAGCGACATAAAAATACGATTTATTAAGTAGAAATTTATGAAATAGAAAATAAGACACTTTTTAAACCAAAAATTAAATAAGAACCAAAAATTGCTTGATTTGGTTTAAGTGATTAAAGATCTATTAAACTATTATTTCATTACTAATTAAATATATTTTTCTTTTGTTTATTTAAGTTTGAAACAGTTTGTCGACCCTCAGCAGGCAATGGCTAACCTACGAGTGCTCTTCAGCCATGAAAAAGATCCTCTACAAAAAACACAAAAAAAAGTAATCATCTGTCGTTCGGAGGCCAATGATGATAAAGTACCAGGCTTGGCCTATCTGCAATGGGGTACTCGGCAGCCGAATTCTGCCCACTCATTGCGGGCAACTTGAGCGAGGATCGTTTTTTTGTATATCACCAACACAATCTTAGCTTTTTCGTAAACAAACCGCTGTAATGACCCCAGTGACGTGAGCGATTCTTTCAAATCGCTGAGAGCCGGTTAGCGAGCTGATCTTGGCCACACCTTCTGAATTCTTTTCACCATCTTCAGAGCCGGCATAGAACTGTAGAAAAATATTAAGACGCACACCATAAACATAATATTCTGCAACAGATGTCCGGCAAAAAAACTAACGAATGATGTATAGAGCGAAATCTCCCTTAAGCATACACTGATAGTCACCTACTTTTTGTCCGCCTACGATAAGTGTCGGCTCACTGGAATGGCATGAAAATAATATAAAAATTCAAGTTTAAAAAATGCACCTTTACATATGTATTTAAATGAAATGTTGTGCCTTATGAGTTATCAGACACCATTTGCCCATCGGACGCCGTAGAATTGTCGCTTCTTTGGTTAAGTAAGGTTGTAGCCGTGTTTTACTATGGAACACACTCATATCCCATTGTGATGCCGGGTGGGAAACTTGTCCTTATCTTACGTAAAACTAGTGTGAACTTTTCAAAAATTTTAGAGGTCTACCAAAATGGTGAATCTACGTCTGGACAGAGCAGAACAATGGCACACAAAGTGCGAGGTCGTCTCTTCCTCATTCAGGCAGTTTCTACAGAAGTAATGTGTACTTATTAGACAGTGCCCCGTTATAACGGAAATCAGACTATACTTACTTTGACGTTTGGCATTAAGAGTTGCTCGCAATTGTCGGGCGATAATGCAGGTGCTTTCATTACCTTATCTTTTAATCACTGCACAAATTATCAACTTTTAGGTTATCACTTTGCGGGAATTTTTTCTCTATAGTCTGATCAACTCCACTTTGCGGAGATTTTATATTTTTTCTTATTTGCGAGAAAAAATACAAAATTGTTCGTTTATTAGAGCTTCGCGCTCATACATGGGCGATTTTTTGCCTGTTGGTGTCCGTTTAGGAGAAAATCAGTATATGTGAGAGCGTTTTTTGTGAAAAAAAATAACACAAAAAATATTATAACCAAAATCATTCGTGAAGTACTTGGGTGTCTTGGTGGATCATCGGCTTAGTTTCTGAGATCATTTTGAAAAGGCAAGCAATAAAGCTGTGATTACGTCGGTAATCTCGACCAGAACAAGGGAGAATATAGGTGGACAAAGCCAGCAGGCACCGAACGCCACACCTTCCTAATTGTGGTGTCCGCCTTGATGCTGCACCTCAACTGGTCTTAAGAATTTTCAGTATTTCATAATTCAATTTATCTGAGCGGTACTCTAAACGAGCTAGGAATCCCAGTAGAATAAAATCTATAATAAATATTGCATTCGTTGAAAGATTTATGTATTTTGAATTTTTCGTACTCATACAAATGGTAAATGACTTTTATGAAAATCATTTTCACTGCTTAATGCACCCGGAAATTTTGCAATTGCCAGCCTGAGGTCGAATGATATTAAAAGAAGTCTTCTATTACTTTGTCGCCTATGTTTCGGAGTAGTTATTGAAAACATAAGAAATTGGAAACTGGACAAAATTGGTTAAAATTTACATCTACATCAATGCTACACGAATTTTTTAAGTTTCTTTTATTGGCGCGGTTAAAGACTATAGAGTTATTCGACTAATTAAATTTCTTGATTTTATTTTCTTCGGTGGGGACTAAATTAGCACGATGCAGCATAAAAACATCTGGAACATTTTCTCTATTTTCCCCATTTATCCTGCTAAAAATAAAAATTTCTGTATGTTTTTTTCTTTTCTTTTTTCGTTTTATCCTCAAGACAAACGCATCATAATGAGAAATATGTTAAAAGTCTGGTTTGACATTCGAAATTCCTTATCCCAATTCTTCAGAGAAAAATCTTCGCCCCTGAATCTTTTTTTGTAGAAAATTTAAATTCTCGCTAAGAATGCTCATAGCTCAGCTCTCAGCACTACTCGGAGCTGAACTGATTATCTCAGTAAATTCTGTATATGCCAAACTGCCCTCTACAGATTCATATACCCGATCACTAGCCTAACAATTTTTTAGAATTTTTTTATAAGAAATTTTGTTTTTCCTTTTTAATTTATTTTTAATAAAATCTTGCTTAGTAAGAAATTTTTCAGGATCTGTTTTCACATGGAAAAGTTTTTTTTTCTCTAATAAATATTTCTTTCACTACAGATTTTCCATTTCTTACTCCCTAAAATTTCATATTATGCTTTTCAAGTCAATAATATAAGTTAATGTAAATAAAGGAAGTAGTAATCATCACTAATATTAATATCATATACATAAATATATCTTTTTGTTTAACCTGATATCTTAATTGGTAGCTTAAGGACTAGAAATAAATACTATAAGAAATTCTACTTTGAAGTGCAATATTAAAAAATAAAATTTAAAAGAATATTAATTTAACTCGTGAAGGCCTTTTTTAAACACTTAAAACACACACTTATACGTACAACTGTTAACACCCATTTAGAGACGAATACATACATACGTAATTGTAACAAACAAAACGGACACAAAACGTGCATGCATACATATGTACACGTGCATACCCAGCAGGAAATCGCTGAACTAGTTAGACTGAGTACTATTCAATCATTATGTAGGTATTTTGATAAATGTAAAAAAATATGGTAGTGACTAAATTCCCATCGGTTAAAGGGCAACAAAACACGGTTTGTTTAGAAATAAAGCTATATTTTTTCTATTTTTTCTTCAAAATGGATGATTTTTAGAGTAGATAGTACGTTTTGGGAACTTTTTATTTATTCTTACGTTATAAGTATTTGTTAACGAGTTCCATTTTTCTATAATTTGTATACAATTTTATGTTCTATATTATTTAGTTATGTTGTTTTTTCTTATTTCGTTTTATATATTTTAATTTACTTTAGTTTTTCTCTTTTAATTCATTAAATTGTATTTAGTTTAAACTATTTCAGTAATAATTTAATTTTATTTTGTCTTATTTTATTTAACTTTTTCTACTTAGTTTATGTTTTTATTTAAATTTAAGGGTATTTAATTTTTTATTATTTATTTTATTTTAATATTTTTCTTTATTTTGATTTATTTTATCGTATTTTATTTAATTGAGCTCGATTTTTAAATTTAGCTTTTTTCTTAATTAAATTAAATTAGTCTTACTAGTTTTATTCAAATAAATTTTTTAAATTTATTTTATTTTATTTTTTAAAATTTCGGTTAAATATTTCTCATTTACCTTTTTCTCCTTTATTTTTAGTGTTATTTTCCTTAATTTAATTTAATATTATATTATTTAATTTTATATTATATTATTTCATTTCACGTTATCATTTAATTGAATTTAATTTTTAAATTTTTTTTTAAATTTTTTTTTCTTTTCTTAACTAAATTAAATGCAGTTTTTTATTATGTATTTTTTATGTACTTTACTAACTTTATTTTATTTTTTGAAATTTGTTTAGTTTTGCTTTAGCTTATTTTATTTTATTTTTTTTACCTTATTTTATTAAATTATTTACTTTTCGACTTTATTTCAGTTGTATTTGGATTTATTATTTTGCTTTTGCTTTATGTTATTGGGATTTGTTTTATTATATTTTATTTTGCTATATTAAATTTAATTGATTATAATTTTTATATTGGTTGGTTGGTTGGTTGGTTTAAGGGTGACCGCAAGTTGGGTCCGTTGTGTTGCCCTAGAGCTCATTATGTTATATGATTTCCCACCTAACCGAGAATTTTATTGTAGATTTTGGCCAAAGATATTAATTCGTTTCGAGAATTTGATGAAAGATTCGATTTTCAGGTTCGAGAGTACTGAAAGATTGTCAATTGTTGGAGAGCCTAGAAGAGCGAGTCGACTTCTGGCTAGACCGGGACAACTGCACAGCAAATGTCTGCTCGATACTTCCTCATTTTCGTCCTCGCAGTATCTGCACAGGTCGTTTAATTATTTATTTTTATATTAATTAATTTTATTTTATTTTACCTAAATTAATTAAATTGATTTTTTTTATTTTTATCTTTATTGTTAATTATATTTGAATTTTTTTAATTTTTTTTTATTTCTATTTGTATTTATTAATTTTTTATTTTATTTTAGCTTCTGCTTGAATTTTGTTTTATTTTGATTTTTTATTCTGTTTTATTTTTGATTTGCTATTAATTGCTGTTGTTTGAAGCAATAAAGATAATTTTATTTTATTTGATTTATTTTAGTAACTCTTTTTATTTTGTTTTAATTAATCCTTTTAATTTTGTTTTACTTTATTTTTATCATGTTTTTGCTTTATTTTATTTTATTTCACTTTTCTTGATTTGATTTAATGGGATTTAATGTTCAACTTGGTACAGTTTATTCAATTTTTTTATTTTTAATTTTACTTTAAAAATTTTATTTCACTTTATATAATTTAATTGAATTTAATCTTATACATTTTTAAATTCTTATTTTATTTCCGTATCCCCTTTCGTTTTTTACTTTTTTTTATATTATGAAATCTTTTTAAATATTGTTTTACCACATTAAATTTAATCTTTTCTTTCGTTTCAGCTTCTCTTTTATTTTAGTTTTACTTGAATTTTTTATTTTGTTTTAGGTTTTTATTGCGTTACTTCATTTTCCTTTAATTTATTTAATTTGATTTTAATCCATCTCGGCTATTGCCGGAGATTACACATCCCGGATAAAATTTTCAAGGGATTGTGCTCTAGTGGAGAGTAGTTCAAGTTCTACGCCCATGCGATTGCTATTGCTATTGTTTAAATATTTAAAAATCTTCGAACTATTGCACATGTGTTCAGTATGGTCGACTTGTGCATGCCTTCTAAAAGGTGTTGGCAGTCAAACTTCTTCAAGTTTTTTATTATTTGCTTCGGCACTAATTTATTTTATTTTATTTTTACATTAACTTTATTTGCATTCATTGCTAACTCAATTTTTAGGTTTTATACGGCGTAATAGCTCGAAGCACTCGCTCACTTACACTCCCAAAATACTTTTAAATTTTATCTGGAGGACTTGCTGCCAATTTGCAATTGAGAGAATTGAATGTATACAGAATGCGTCCTTTAAATATGCGTTCAAGTCGTTAAACATCTCTAATCCTATCTCTTCCTATAATTCCCGTTTGATTTTAATTAACTTGGTCACTGTATTTTGTTTTTAGTGTAATTGAAGGGGAACTTGTTTTCTCATCTCTACTACGGAACATTCAGTTTCATATATGAGATCTCAAGTTCTATACCGCTTGATTTTTGGTGTCAAAGAAGGGATTTTATTAACTTCTAAACTCTTTTTTTCATATAATTATTTAGCTATTTGTAGTAATTTAAGCTCATATTAGCTTTAAGTGGTCTGCAAAAACTATTTTTATGTTTTAGACTTGAAATAAACGAAATGAAATAAAAAAACAATAATAGTTTTCCATGTAAGTTACATTACTAACGCCAGCTAAGCCATTCCCCTTTGTAAGTTTTGGGTCACTCCACGACTAAAGTGTAAAATAATCCAGATTACAATTCTCTCGTATATATCTTTACTTGTTAAAACTCCGGCTATTTTTTCCTATCTTTGAGGACATTTCTTAATATCTGATGCCTGATTTTTTTAAGCTACAATAATTTATATTTATTTCAGAAATCTTGATGCATTTCCTACTCACTCCATTTTTGCAAATCTTCCTCAATTTGTAAGGGGCTAAAAATAATATCATTGAAAAGCAAAGTGGGTGTAAACAAATACCTTTTACTCTCTGATAGTTCTTAGAAAAATGATGAAGTGCTATTTAAGGCCCACTTAGTTTTAAATCCCATTTGAACCTGAAAGTGCACATTTGCGATCAAAGTTAGTCAGTCTCTTTCAAAACAAATTCAAATAAAAATGAATTACTCATGAAATCGCATCCGGTATTAATGAATTGTCAGCATTTCGCAAACGTAGAACTTTCCTGCTGGGTCTTGCTAGGTGTATATACGTATGCGTGCACACACGGTTATTTAAGTTTGTATATATAACTGTATTTTTAGACAACTTAACTAGTTTAATTTAATTTATAACACTTTAACTCATTGAATTTAAATTATTAACATCGACAGATGTGCAATAAGAGCACTTTTTTATTTATTATTATTTTTTTAATTTAAATATTAATGTTAACTTTCACTTTTTTTAGTTGTTTGCCAGCGTAAATTGTTAATGTGAATTTGAGTGCAAAAAAGCGTAAATTAATGAACATATGCCTTTATTGAAAATTTATTTATTATGACTTTTTTAATGAAATTACTTTTTTCATTTGCTTCGCAATAAAGTGAAAAGCGCGATGTGATATTTGGCGTGATTTGCAAGTGTGTACATGAAATTTTGTTGGAAAAATATGCAAAAGTTGAAATTATTTTGTTTTGTTAAAAATTGATGCACATACACACTTATGTATGTAGATATGTATATTCAATATTTTTTCATTATTTAAACACAAGACTATTTGAAGCACAAAAGCACCATTTGCTGTGTTGCTGTTTTGCTATTGAAATACAGTGGCTTGTGAAAATTAGTTAACTTTTTTGCTGCTTAAATTATTTGCTTCTAAAAATTTTTATCTGGCAGGAAAAGAGCATCATTGCAATATATCCGTATGTACTTAGATGACTTAAAACAAAGCGCGAAATTAAACAATTTTTTAGCGACTTTATAAAAATAGAATTTTTTTATATAAAGTTAAGGTTAACTTTATAGTTAATTTTGTTTATTTAATTTAAAAATTGTAATCAATTGCAACTCAATAAAAAATGTGGATAACCCAAAAAAATGTATAGTCACAAAATATCATCCAAATATTTATTGAAACAACTAATTAACACTTATTAAAATAATGAAGAAATCAAAAAAAAAAAAAAATTTAGGAAAGAATTTATTCAAAGAATTTTAATTTAATTATGGAAATTAAATATACAAGAGAAAAAAAAAACAAATATTTTTCATCAGCATTGCAACTTTTCGAAAAAAATTAAAAATAATTTAAAATGTTTGTTATGGAACAGGAAATCGGGATGCCTATTTGGCCAATACTTGCATACCGACGATTCCATGCGGCCATGTGGTGTGGCTGGGGGTAGGCAAATGATTCCTTCTACTTTCTAGTTTGTGAGTACTTACGAGGCAGAAGCAAAGCGCCTTTCAAAATGGACGCCTAGATTTCTATAGTGAATAGTTCCTAGACGATGTCTTTTTTATGCCATCTTTGCCAAGCAGGCAGATATGCAATTTTATACGATAACGCAACGCGTTCAAATTAAACGGTGCCGAACGAGGGGGAGTTTTTAGTTTCACGACATATCACTGCTGCGGCGGCAACTTTGATGTTATATTAGGCATTTTAAACCTCTTAAAATTATGAAAATGGTGTGGGTAGTGGACAATATATGCTTTTTATGGTGCTTCAGGTTGGGTGAGCCATTGCTAATATTTAATTTTTAACTCGCTAAACTTTCATGAAGCCAAAAGGGATAATAACAGCAGTTCTAAAGTTCCACTCAGTGCCCATATCTGATTATTACGATTACTGTAAAAAATACCTGAATAGAAAACAACAGGTACCAGTTGAATATTTTCTACGTAGTAAACCAGCTTAATTGTTGAAGCAGAGGACTACTTCGACGGCATTTGAGTTCATAAATAATATTTATTTAATTACTTTGTATTTTCAAGGACTATTTTCGGAGAATGTTGTAAAAAATTGCCACATCTAGAGCCAATCCGAGTTCAGACTCGTATTTCTCGTGAGTAAATTAGCCACAAGGTAATTTTGGTCTGTCGCAAAAGTAAATATTTGGCATTAGAGGGTTAAGATTGCCTTTGGTTTCATGAAAATAGGTTTGAAGTTCTATATTGCAATATGTAAAAAAATTATTTTTTTATGGAAGAAATTTCATTTCTTTCTCATTTCGAGTCATTTAACTGATTTTACAATTACCAATACTATTTCACATTTACTGCGGTACTTTTATAGGTTTTTACATAGAAACATTAGAGTTTTTTTATTGCATTGTTATGTTTGAGTTTTCGAATGTAGTGACTTAGATTGAGCACACACAGGATACGACTTTCTCTTTAAGTAATGAGTATTTGAAATTTTCGGATCCAGCAACTCTTATTTAACATTCGAGAGTGCAATTTTCTTTTCTTTTGTTTTTTTGAAATTTCCATACGCAGCTATATAGGTTTCTCCACTAAAAGGTTGTGATTGTTTGGTTTTTTTTTGTTTTAGTAAAGAAATATTTAACATTTCTGAACGTTATACTTTTAATTTGACATTCAGTGATCAAGATGTTTCGAATGATTTTTTTTTTTCAATTTTCAGTGTTCAAGGGTTAGCCCTTAATTATTTATTTATTATGAATATAAAAATGTCTCCGGTTTAGATTTGCCCATTAGAGGACTAAGATTGCTTTTTATTGAGTTCTTATTATATCTAAAATTACTTGTTGGAGCAGCTTATTTCTGGCATTTGAGGACTAAGAGTTGTTAATGAAGCAAATCAATGTTTATTTTCCATAGGTGTGGCTTATTTTTGGCATTCCTGAATAAATTTCTGGGTTTTTCAAAATCAGGCATTCTATTGTTAAAATCTACTTTTTATTGAGTGAGTATTTGAAACATGAGAACGCAGTAACTTTCTTTGGCATTCGGCAGTTAAGAATTTTTATTATGAATGAAGAAATATTTGAAATTACTGATTGGAGTAGTTTATGTGGGGCTTTCGAAGGTAAAGATGTTCTTGTTTCAATGAAAAAATGTTTGAACTTTTCAAATGAAACGGTTTAGATTTGTGAGTTAGAGGGCTAAGATTACAACATTTTTAGTTGTTTTTTCTCGATTAGAAGGCAGAAATTGTTTTGGTTTTTAAATAAAAAAAAATGTTTGATATTTCCAAATGCTGTATTTTTTTATTTGATATTCGAGGTTTAAGATTTTTTTATTTTTTAAAGGAAATTTTTTTACGTTTCAGCATTCAATTGTCAGGGTTCATTTATTATGAATTTAAAAGTGTCTTCTGCTTAGATTTATCCATTAGAATGTTGGGATTGGTAATTTTTGAATGAAACAATTTTTGAAATTACTCGAAATATTTCCTTATCACTATGGATTATTTATGATATTTGTGAGTAAATTTTTGAGTTTTCCAAACACAGCTGCTTTAATTTGGCATTTTACGGTTAAGATTTATCCTTTAATGAGTAGGCATTTGAGACTTGCGAACGCAGCGACTTTTATTTTAATTCGTGTATTAAGATTTTTTGGTTACATGAAAAAATTTTTAGAACTTAATAACGAAGCGGCTTAGATTTGTGTATTAGAGGGTTAAACTGCTGAAATTTATTAATACTTTTTTTCTGAGATTCCCAATAACATATTTCTCCATGAAAGGTTAAAATTGCCATTTTGATAAAAAAATATTGTACTTATATTATTATTTGGTATTCAAGGGTTAACATTTTTTATTTTTCAATGGAATTTTTTTTAAGTTTCAACACTCAAGGGTTAATATTTACTTATTATGAATATAAAAATGATTCTAGATTTCTCCACTAGAAGGTAAATATTGTTATTTTTTGAGTGAATACATTTTTGAAATTACTGATTGGAACAGCTTATTTGTGGCATTCGGGGGATCCAAGAATTTGAATAAAAGAAAATTCTTTAAATTTCTTTGATCAACAACTTTGATTCGACATTCGACGTTTACTATTTTTTTGGAGTAGTAAAATATTTTACAATTTTCGAACGCTCATTTAATTGATTTTTCTGTTTGCAATTCAGCCATTTGGCTTCAAACTCGTAAACTAGCCTTGTGCACCATTCAACCCATTGCCAATCGCCAATATCAGTTTACATCTGCTCCGCTACATTTATACAAAGTTTTCCACAGCACCCGCGTCAGTTCCGGGTGCCCGGTTTCAATTAGCGCGAAGCAACGCTTTTAGCCATTTACTATTTTCGACAACCATTCAAAAATTTGAACTACCTATTTGTGCCACGCGCGTTTTACTTCCATAGCAGTATTCCAAACAATAATTCATTTCATGGGTCTATATTTTGTGCCTACAATCATTTTTGGGGATTTCGCAACAATTTCAAACAATTTTTATATTTTAATTCTCTCTAACATTTTTTTTTTTGGTTATACGGATTTTTGCGCGTGGTCGCATTCTTTGCAAAATTTATGGCCTTTCAATTTAGTGCTGCTGGATGGATAACAATAAACAACACAAAACAAATCAAGCACAAAGCACATTTTTCATCTGTACTTAGATGTGTATGTAGATGTGTGTTAGGCGCATCCATAGCGAAGTGTTGGTATTTTTGTTTTTGAAACATTTTTCGCCTCTCTGAGCGCAACTTCGATGATTTACTGCCAAGTTTATTTGTTTTAACATTTGTTACATTTGCCCTGTTATCTTTTGTTGTACCCACACCAGGTGCATAATTTCCTTTTGTTCATAAGGCGTACTATGTGGTCGCACATTTCCCATTGCAATTTCAATTAATTGGCCTCAGTCGACAATAGAGCGAGAGAGAGAGAGAGATAGAGATGGAGGCAGAGAGAGAAATGGATAAATCTATTAGAAATAGATAAGCTGGATACGGTTGGGGGAAATCGGTATTATTATTCGATATGTAATCGATATAGTTTTCTTTTTTGAGTTGAGAAATTAACGGTCATTTTTAACTTTTATTTATATGTGTGTCAGTGAAATGGTTATTAAGTTTAGGTTGGGTACCTTTGGTTGATTAAAAATGGTCTGAAAGCCCACACAATGGGGAAATGTGAGTTTTACTGAATTGCTGGTATTCATATCTGTAAAATATTTCGATGAAGGTAAGGTACCCAGAACAAAGAAGCGAATGTGCAATCTGAGTAATTTCGGAAGTCACATAGGCGCTGCTCTAGAATGCCTTTTAGCTCCACTTTATACATAAAATTGGCGCGTACACCCTTTTTAGGTATTTGGCCCAGCTCCTTCTCCTATTTGGGGTGTGCGTCTTGATGTTGTTCCACAAATGGAGGCATCTACAGTTTCAAGCCGACTCCGAACGGCAAATATTTTTATGAGGAGCTTTTTCATGGCAGAAATACACTCGGAGGTTTGCCATTGCCCGCCGAGGGGCGACCACTATTAAAAAAATGTTTTTCTTAATTTTGGTGTTTCACCAAGATTCGAACCCATTCTCTCTGTGAATTCCAAATGGTAGTCACACACCAACCCATTCGGCTACGGCGACCGCCGCTTAGCTTCACTTTATGCTGCACATATTTCACTTTGAATCAGTTCCAATTTTGTAGTAGTAGGAAAAGGTGGAAAGAAAAAATAATCATACAATTTTGTTTTTGAATGATTTTTTTAATTTCCACTACAAAAAAAATTATTTTAAAGGATTGGAAATTTTTATTTTGATCTTTACGCACTCCATTTCTTGTCTGTTTGTATACAGCAGCTGCCTAGTTCAGAAGTGGCAAATATGAGCAACGCACCGGGCCACCTTGTAGTATTCCTTCAGAACATCAACTAATGGTTTGCAATCTACCCTTGCTTGTATTGAGTCTTTTGGCAGTTATGTAGGATAATAATAAGTTACCATAGAGCATACCAGTCTAACCCAGTTCTTAGATAATTTACATATCTTCCTACAGTTTGTCTAATAGAAACGTGACCGACAAGCTTCAAACTTAGAGTTTTGTCATAAAAAAATTTAAATGCTGCTAAATTAGTTAGTTTAGTGAAAAATTAAGAAAGAGTACGTTGTTTTTGCAAAATGGATTCCACATATGAAAAACGATTTGCATGCATCTGCAGCAAAATATTTTAAGATATCGAAGACGTTCATAAAAGAATGGGTGTAATAGTGTACCGAAGTTAAAAGTGTTGACGACTTCTCCGGACGAGGTTCAAAGGAAAACATCATCTGTCAAAAGTAAGATCAGAAGAAGTTTGATTTGCTTGTTACAAAGCCGAACTAATCGTCGCATGCAACTCAAGCAGTTTCAAGTAAAAGCCATGTTAATGTATCCAAAGCCACGATTCGAGGACCTTTATGTGCAGAAGACCTCAAATTCCGGAGCCACTACTCTCATTAACACTCATTGAAAAAAAACCCACATGGTCTAGGGCAAATTTACAACGTAATTGGGAAAGGCAGGATCTTTCTTTAGCCCTACATCGGTCCTATTGTATTAATAAAAATGGACAACTTCAGCGAACTGTTAAGCATCCACTTAAGGTTCAGGTTTGGGGCTGCTTCTCCGATAGTTTGATAATTGAAATTCATCAAAAAGCATTATTGCCATCAGCTGCAAGGCCGTATAGAAGAACTAGCCAACCTTGGATTTTACATGAAGTCAACGATTCCTCGAATCGAAGCCAAAATTATGTGAATAGAAACAGCAAAATGGTATTGAAATGATGGATTGGCCTTCACAGCCGCCTGATGCCAACTCTATTAAGAATTTTTGAGCAAAAACTCAAAATAAAAGAATTGTACATGGTAAAACAGTTATCAAGGCAAATTCGACTGATTTGGGGCCGATTACCAACACAACTTTCATGGAAATCGACACAAAGTATGACTCGAAGATGTGAAGCCATTATAGTTAATGGTGGTGACCATAGATTTTATTAAATATATTGCGTATAATAAATATTATAAGCCCATAAAATGTAGTTTCTTTGAATCGAATTGATCAAATACTTTCTAAGTTATGGCGGTCAAACTTCTATTAGACAAACTAGCGTAACATTAGCTTTGACCGAATGCGATTTGACGTCGTCGAGTTTCTTCCACTAAGAGCTTAGAGAACAGATAGACATCATGCACATTGCCCTTTTTGAAACAGAGTCTGATCTTTGCTAGATTTTCATTTAAAATGAACTAGATTTCTGAGCCGGCCATTTATCGGATACTGTGATCCGCGAAAACTTGCAAGTTTGTTAATTTTATTCAATACTAAATATGGTATGAACGAACATGGCAAGCAAAACTACCGCTGCATATGCCGCAATCAGACTGAGGAGCTCGGGCTGTAAGCTTAATGTAAGCTATGAACGCTCCAGAATACCTAAATACTTCAAGTTCATTCCTATGGTGACAGATCAATGCACACCCTCGACCAGTTCGAGTGCTAAATTTTCCATTTTTATTCCCTCAAGGGAAATGTGGGCGCGGTGTCGCTTTTGCAGACAGGACCTGATGAACCTATTCACCAATGGATCGAAGTTAGACGAAAGGCTTGTGGAGTAATATCCTACTATGAGCTCTCCATTTAGCTCAAATTCAGGCTCGTTGAGCACTACCTAAGGTAGAAGGAATGAATGATATATTTATTTCATTGGCTTATTTACTTGCTGCGAGGAAAGCAAATATTTCGTAAGTAAGTAAGAAGGTATTTCGAGCGGTAATTAGGGTCCCAGAATTGATGATGGTGCGCTTAAAACTAGTCGGGGGTGCTTTACATCAATTTTGACAGCATCCAAATACCTTGAAATTAGGCTCATCTGAGTACCTGTTAACAGGATGAACTTACTAGCCAGCGGACACATGAGGAAATTTCACCGAGAAATAAGAGAATTCGCCTCTTAGCGAGGTGGCCTTCACGATGATTCAGCGAGCTTTGTACCAGTACATTTATTTATTTATCTATTTATTATTAAATTAAGCAGTATCTGTAAGGCGTTTTAGTCTTTTATAAGTCATCATTATTGGAAGTGATAAAGTTCACATTTGAGAAGCTCGAGAGAGCTGTTGAA
Source organism: Anastrepha obliqua (assembly GCF_027943255.1). Classification (NCBI taxonomy): domain Eukaryota; kingdom Metazoa; phylum Arthropoda; class Insecta; order Diptera; family Tephritidae; genus Anastrepha; species Anastrepha obliqua. The sequence goes on from NC_072896.1 coordinate 51,377,545, forward strand.
GTTAACAAAGTCGCTCTTAAATTTCGTAGACACCCCATCTGGATATAGTTCGTTAAGTATCTATGCTGTAAGACTTGGTAGTAAATCGAGTCCTTTTTGCAGCATCTGGAGCACGAAATGGGATGCTCTCTGCACTTTCTTCGTAGCTTTATTGCTCGCGGGGTGCAAATATTTAGGTTCTTCGCTAACATTCTTTTGCTGCGCCTGCGGATATAGAAGGTTAAGATTTCTCACCTGGTGAATTTCATTAGGGATGACCCTCAAACAGAGAACTCTGTGTAAGTGCATCCTAACTAACCTAACCTGACTTAACCTAAACTATAATGAAAATAAATGGCGCTGTTTTAACAGTACGTTAATTGAAGCGCGTGAACCTGCTGTACTCTTGGCTTTCAAAAGACCGTCAGCCGAGTGAACGAAAATATGTGAAAAGAGCAGATAAATGTTTTTTTTAAATAAAAAAGTAGCCTACAAAATGCTTTCACCGTCTGAAGTCATCCTCTTCATGGATTTCACCTAAAGATTTTCTCTATGAAGCTATAATTCAGAACTCCCAAGTTTTCTTTGGAAAGAATGCTTTGAATAGTCACTAAAGATCAACAGAACATTGATTTAGTCTAGGGTCGAAGTTTTGTGGGGCTCCAGCCTAAAAAAGTGAAGCTCAGCGGTTCGGCTCAGTGCCAGCCGCTTTTTTGGTTTGAAAATAATTTAAACCACGCAATGACCACTTTTGAGCAATTCGAATATGGCTTTCATATCCATTCATGTTGGCTGTAGTTGTTCTTTTTGTTTTTGCTTTTTTTGTGATTTACACACATTTACGCTGAGTTGCTGAAATTGCCATCAATTACTTTGCTACGTGCAGCGAAGCAAATGGCCAAAGGTTAATGGCTAAAGGTTCATTGGCATAGAAGTGGACGTGAGATTGTCGATTTGCAAAATTGAATTAAATGAGCCGTTTGTTTTGAATCTCCAACATATGCTGACAGTGAATATAACAAATGTTCATCACAGACAAGTTTTTATCTTTTCACTGCGTTAATGAAAAAGTGAATGAGAAATAAATAAAACTGACAATGAATATTCGTTGTATTGAAATTAAAAATGTGTTTAAATAAATAAATAATGAACTTAAAGTTTTTTAAAAAGCATTTGTTAAAATTATATGTACGAATAGGCTAAATTATAAATTCATTTGTATTTGTGTAAATACAACTCTGTTTTTTGGGTTAACACTTTTTTTATATATTTAATTTTTTAATCAACTTAGTCATTGATACATTTAGTTAGCCATTTTTTCGAAAAAAAAACACATTGCAGACGAGAACAAACGTTCAATATCACATACAAAGATCTATTTAGCCTTATAAAATGTAGTCCTTATGAAAAGTGTAAAATCTGCGCTTTTGTTAACGAGAAGGAAATTAAGCGAAACTTAAAAACAAAAAAAATTTTTTTTTGCATTATTTTGATTTATAAACGTAAACTTGTGACCATGAAAAACAAAAATTGTGTTAAGAAAAAAAATTCTTAAAAAAGAATTAAAACGCCCGTAGCGTCGCCCTTCATTTCTTTCAATACTTAACGTCTAAGAAATATACATACATATATTTTTTGTTTTTCCTTAAATAACAACAAAAAAAGTAACTAATTATTATTTTGAACGGGTACATGTCACTTACCAAATTTAACCACGCATTTGTGGTCAGAATCTGATTCTTTTCGTCCTATAAGAAATTTTAGACGCATTAATATTTCAAACTTCTGTTTAAATTTAAAATTAAAATATTAAAATTTTTTGTTTCAAAATTTCTTAAACAATTTGCCTTTGGTTTGGCATTTCATCGTCTAGTATTTTGTGGGCATTTTCCTCATGTTCGTGTTTGTTGAAAGATTGCTCCTTTTATTTTTAAGAAATTATTTCTGTTTTTTGTTTCAAAAATAAGTGGTTTTTCAAATGAAAAGTGTTGCTATTTTTGTGTTTGTGCAATTTTGGATTTTCAAACACTTACCACATCAATAATTTGTTGCAATGTTAAGCCGAATTTGACTTCCAGTGGTTCCGATTCGTTCGCTACGGGTCGTTCGAGTGTATTGTAGGTGGATAGAAGGTGGTTAAGTAGACGTTTTTCGTGTGGTCCTTGGCAGCTTTCTACAAATGAAAGAGATAGAATTAATAAATTTTAGAAAATGTCTCTAAGTAATATAGAAAAAGTAGGTAAAAAGAAGCTTAAGAGTGAATAACTATAAATTCTGTGTTGCATATTTTGTTGTAAAAATAACTGAGTGGGAGAATTTTTCGTGGAGTATTTTATTTAAATTATTTAAAGATGTATGTATATGATTTAACTTTTGCAATATAAATATTAATTAATCATCTGAGTAGGTCAATGTAATAGTGGGGCAGAATGCATTAAATTCTAGGTGAACTGGTGGTAAAACCAAATTTACTTGGTGTGATTTACTTTTTAAATTGTTTGAAAATAGATGACAAAAGGATGATACCTCTTTGAAATGAGCGGTAAAATCTTTTGTTTGTCAGCAGCTCTCAAACGTTAGCTGCTCTTTATGGGGTATTTCATAATTTAAATGTTAAAAAGTGCATATTATAAAAAAAGTTTTTGAATTAAATATTTTTTTTTCCTTGCTCACACCACTCGGGAGCATAGGGCCTCGACAAGACTCAGTCTTGGGTTGGTTTCATTAATCTATTTTGCTTTCTGGCAGGGTAGGTGATTGTACCAGCCCTAAATAGTGAACTTGTCGTTGCTGAATTAAATATATCAGAATATTATTTTTTATGAAAATTAATTAAAAGGTATTTCAAATTATGTGGCAACTCTATAGAAAAGTGGTTTTGAATTAAAGTTGTGAAACTACCTTTCACTTAATACCCATATTGTGGTATATGACTAATTTTTTAAATTAATTAAAAAAGGTGACAATCTTACCCAAATAATATGAAGGAAAATAACTTTAACCTTCTCATACATACTTTTTAAAACATAAAAATAAAGTATTTAAAATTAGATGGCAACCCCAGCAAAAGACTTTTTAATTAAAACAATTAGAACTAACTTTCATGTAAAACCCGTATTGTTGTATTTTAGTGGTTTCTAAAAAAAGTGGCAACCTTATACATAAAATCTTAATGAAAATAATTTTACCTACACATGCAAACATATATGTATACAATTTAGAAAAATGAAATAAAAATTTCGTATTTGAAATTAGGTGGCAACTCTATCGAAAACTATTTCTAAAGTAAAGCTGATAAAACTATATATTATTCAATACTCGCTTTGTGATATTTTACTAGTTTTTTTAACTAATTAAAAAAGGTGGCAATCTTACACAAATAATCGCAAGGAAAATAGTGGCCGCTTCACACAAATAATACCAAAGAAAGTAATATATGATACATCTTATCTACACATACATATATATCTATTTGTATAAAAAACAAAAAATATTATAAGTAAATAAAAAGAAATCGTATTTTAAATTAGGTGGCAACTCTATCAAAAATATTTTTAAATAAAAGCTGTTAAACCTAACTTTTATTCAATACCCGTTTCATGGCAATCTTGTTGAAATAATCTCAAGAAAAATATTTATTTATTCAAAATCAAAGAAAATCATTCCAACCTATTGGTATATACAAATTTATATAATAATAATTTATTATAGGTGGCTATCCCAATGGAAACATATTTCCAAATGGAGTAGTTAAAAAGGACCCCTTGTTCGATACCCGTCTTGTTTTTGCTTTAAGAAATACAAATAAAAAAGTGTCGGCCTGATAAAAATAACCCCGAAGAAAATACGTTTCCAGATAAATTTTTTAAAGTAGATCAGTAGATTCGAAATTAAGATGAAGACTGTGGGTCTTAGCCAATTTCTCATGCTGCTTTTTACAAGACTGGCTGGGTATTGCACGCGATGTCTCGGCGAGTTCGGGTCGCACAATAAAAATTCATCAAATCCTGGCACGAGCTCCGACATACATTAAATTTCTCAGGCAGCAGGAAAGCATTGGCTATGAATGGTATCAAGGTTACCGAGAAAAATTATCAACAATGCTTAAGGCGACTTGAACGTGCTTGCTTTCTTTGGCCACTTCCCAGCCTTTTCCATGCACTGTTGACTTTGGTTGTGGGTTTCGGGATAATATTCAAATATCCAGGTCTCATTCCTAGTGACCTAGGTCTATGAATAAGTTCGTGCGGTTTTTTTTCGAAATTTGAATTTCGGATCATTCCCATGGCTTTTAAACGTTTGGAAATGGTTGATTGATCAACTCCCAAAGGTTTTGCAACCTCTTCTTGCGTTTGAGCCGGATCTTGATCGAGCAATTCCTCCAATTCGGTATCCATGAACTTTGGCGGCGCGGCCAAAATCACCACTTTTAAAGCGTGCAAACCACTTCTGGCACGTTCGCTCAGCTAGAGCATGCTCACCATAAACTTCCACCAAGATACGATGACTTTCGGCTGCTTTTTTCTTCATATTAAAGAATTCCCCGCAAAAACACATTATTTGGCACGAAATTCGACATTTTCAAGTGTGGTAAAAATATTGTTGTTTACGCTTCAAATAAAAAACTTATACTGACGTTTGTGCCTTACGACAGTAGCTCTCCAATGAATGTTTGGAAATGTGGATCGATAGAATAATAATAATATACTCTTACAATCTCTACCATTGTTCTAAATGCCAGAAAACAAAACTTCCGAATCAGCGCCATTAAATAATTTACTTTCCAAAAATACTCACAGAACATAAACCAAATCTGATATCCATTGAAACCTGGATGTGTACAAAGAAAGGGCCCCCTTTTATCGGATACATATCATATATGTTACCATTTTCCGAGTTATAAATTAATTTTCTAAATTTAACTACTAAATGAACACTGAATTTATGAAGCAATCATCTCTTAAATTAAGCGAGACACTTGCGCACCCGTCAAACTCAACGATATGGAAATACCACAAAGCAATGAAACCAAATATCTTGCAACGCATCTAGACAGAAAATGAACGTGGGAAACACATACATACTATATATTCTCAAAAAGAAAAGCACTTGGTATTAAAATCAGCGACCTTCACTGGATTTTAAATCATCATTCCCGGGTTTCTGTCGAACGCAAATTGCTCTTATGCTCAGCAGTTCTAAAACCCGTGTGGACAGATGGTATTCAACTTTGAGGCACTGCAGCAAACTCCAATATCGAAATTTTACAACGATTTTAGTCAAAAACATTAAGAATGATCACCACTCTACTATATTACAAACTCGCAAATACACCGTGACTTCCAAATATCCACTGGCTCCAAGCTCACTCTAACTCCTTACTAGCGGAAATGATAGCCAATCCCATTGTTGTTACCCGACTCAAAGGAAAATCCACCACAGATCTCCTCTTCTAATGGGAAACACTGAAATGGGTTGTACCTCTGGTTGCATCCCATAAACTACTGAAATTAGTTTAAGTTATTCTATAAATATTGCTTAATGTATGTATACAGCTTGCAATAAAAGTGTTCTTAAAAAAAAATTAACGAATTAAAATATTGTGGGTTTATGATTCAAAAATCGTACTTCACCTACTGCGGCTTCAGCAATTTCTATCTTAACAATTACCAAAGACAGTCGCAAACTACTGCCCCAAGCATACGAACGTATTTTCGCGAAAATCGATATTAAAGCAAAACGCGCAAAGTCTTATAGTCAAAAAAAAAAAAAAAAAAAAAAAAAAAAAAAAAAAAAAAAAAAACAATTATAGTGATAATTAATTTAACAACTAGTGCATTAACAAACTTTAAATATACATATATATATATATATGTTATATATATATAATACTAATAACATTGAACAAGTGAATTTTCAATTTGTGTAATAGGAATTACCTTCTTATCCCTCACTAAAAATGAATAAGCCACCGGACAATAAGCCTCCCAATTTACCTGCACTCAAATGGGACAAAACAAAGCAATCAAACTTTACATCGAACGAACCGGTATACCTGCTCATGTCCAGACCCAATAACTCAGACAATTTAAAGAATGTTTCACCTTTTTTGATTCAAAAAGCAATCAACTCAACTTGCGGCGAAGTTGAATATTGCAAAAAAATTATTAGCGGCCAAATTTTGATCAAAACCAAAAACGGCTCACAAGCGAACAAATTAACGACACTAACAGAGCTTTCAAACACAATCATAGTTGAGATTACACCACACAAGACACTTAATTATTCGAAAGGCGTAATATATTGTAACGAACTAAGATCAATACCCGAAAGTGAAATCCTCGATGAACTAAAACCCCAAAATGTATGCGAGGTGAAAAAAATACTCAAAAAAGTGAACAATGACCTGATTGAAACAGGATTAATTATACTAACATTTGCCACAACAACATTGCCAACGAAAATACACATCGGTTATATTAAAACAACAGTTCGCCCCTACATCCCCCCACCAATGCGATGCAAAAATTGTTTTAAATTTAATCACGTAGCAAAATTCTGCAAAAGTCCAAAGTCCTGCCATAACTGTGCAAGCAATTACCATATTAACGACGAAAACCAAGAGAAATGTAATAATCCTACGAAATGCGGCAATTGCGATGCGAACGGACTAACATGTACTAATCACACCACTCTCGACAAAAAATGTCCCATATTTATACGCGAGAAAGAAATCCAAACAATTAAGATCACCTCACAAGTCGACAACAAAACTGCACGAGCTATTTACAAAGAACGACATCCACACAACAACTATACATTTGCAGAAGTCACCAGTCAACATACTTCTAAACAAACAACACTCAACTCACAATCAGAACATCAAAACTCACCACACTTTAATCACCCACTCGCAGTACAGCCAACAAAACCACCAACAAAGCCAACCACAACAACTACCAATTCTCTCACTGAAAATAGCATGGAAAGAAAAATCATGCAATATTCAGATGTAATGAGCGAATCAGAGACAGATGACAGCTTAGAATCCACATCTACATCAAAGCAGAAGATAAAAATCCTACCAAAAAATACATCGAAACGACTACAATCACAGATAAAAAAACTTAACAAAAAAAAGTAACCCAACTAACACTACAACTAGCCAAAACGTTAATTATCCTAATATTCCTAAAAACAGAATTATATATACTTATACATACTTATTCTTAACTTACTTACACCTTATATAAATACTTATTAAATCTTAATTTAGTTAATTCAAAACAAAAACACGAACACTTATCTATTCTACTGATATATGACGCCCTCACTAAAGATCATACAATGGAATATACGAGGATACCAAAATAACTACAACGAACTACAAATATTACTAACACAAACCAGACCACACGTAATTACCCTGCAAGAGACACACATCCAAAACTCGATACCAATGCCAACGCCTATTAATTATAATATATACACATCCACAAACCCATGTAACTCATTTGGAGGATCTGCTATTCTTATACATAAATCCATACAGCATAAAATAATAAACCACACTACTAACACTTTTGATATAGTTAGTATACAAATACAGTCCGTACTCAAATTTACAATTAGTTCCATCTACCTTTCACCAAACAAAAACTTCAATACCAAAAACCTTCAAGATATATTTGACAGCTTGCAACCACCAATTTTAATTACCGGTGACTTTAATAGTTGGCATCCAAACTGGGGATCCCCCAAAAGCAACAGCAGAGGTAATAAGCTCTTTAAATTCGTTAGTCAATCAAGACTAATTCTTTTGAACGATGGCTCACCAACCCACTTTACAACACACCATACATTCACTCATGTGGATTTAACCATAGCTTCACCTTCCATAGCCCTGCAAAGTAATTGGCAAGTAGAATCCTGCCTTTTTGGCAGCGACCACTTCCCAATAACCACAACCATCTTTAACAACCAATCAAACACTACAATAAATGTCAGACCCAGGTTTAACCTTAATAAAGCTAATTGGGAAAAATTCAGCACCCTAGCGAATATACTATGTCAAGCTAAACCACACAGCAATAATACAAATAAAGAAGCGGCCACGCTACACAAAATCATACTCCAAAGCGCAAATGAAGCAATCCCTCAAAGGATTTACAATACGAAAAAATGTACACCTTGGTGGAACAAAGAACTCGAAAGATTGAAGAAAGATAGAAATCGCTTTTGGAATAAAGTAAAAAGACACATAACAACTGAAAACATAATAAACTACAAAAGAGCAAATGCTCTATTTAAAAGGGAACTTAAATTATCCAAAAACAAGGCAATGCATAAGTTTACAAGCCACATTCACCCCCATACACCCACTGGACAGTTATGGCACACTATACGTCGATTATGCGGCTTAAAACCATACCTTCCGATACACAGTATAGCCCTACAAGATCCAATCCAAACTACCACAACCAATAAACTTACAATAGCCAACTCATTTGGAAAATACTGGTCAAATGAAGCCAGCGACACCAACTTTACACGATCATTTTTAGACCACAAATACTCCTCCTTAACACCAATTAACAGCTTAACCCCAAGCAAAACTGCGCTTCAAATAGAAAGCGATATAACTCCAATAGAACTCTCTATAGCTTTGTCAAAACTTAAGGGTCGCACCCCAGGTACTGATAGAATTTCTTACCCCATGATAAAAAACTTACCGGCGGCCATGAAAACCCGTTTACTTTGTCTTTATAACAACATTTTAAACAATCAAATTCCTCAAATGTACAAAAGCAGTCTCGTCCTCCCCATACATAAACCAAACCAAGATAAATCCTCCATCAAATCCTACCGTCCAATATCCTTGAATCCGGTCTGCGCAAAATTATTAGACAAAGTAGTAGCTAATCGGCTATGGTGGTTTGTTACCTGCAACAAACTACTACATAGCCAGCAAATTGGATTTAGAAAGGGTAAATCAGTGTCTGATTATCTAGTATATCTAGACCATCAGATCACGTCCTCCCTATCCCAAAAAAAGCATTTGTCAATCATCTCACTCGACTTTACTAAAGCATTTGACAAAATCGGAGTACACACCATTCTAGACCAGCTCTTAGAATGGAAAATAGGTCCTAAAATATTAAACTATATCAAAAACTTTATGACAAACAGAAAAATTAAAATAAGAATAGATTCTCACTTCTCCGAAACATATCCACTACAGAATGGGATACCCCAAGGATCCCCAATTTCAGTCATACTATTTCTTATAGCATACCACAAACTCAGCAACATTTTATCATTACACAAAGAAATAGACTTTCTGGCTTACGCAGACGATTTCACTCTCATAAAAAAAATGAATAAACATGAAAATACAAACATAGATCTCAACGACATTCACAACGATATTTTGAACTGGTGCAATTACTCAGGTGCAAGCCTCTCAACAGAAAAAAGTAAACACATACACATATGCAGGAAAAAACACTGTCATCCAAATATCACATGCAACAACTTTACAATAAACAACGCCGAAAACTTAAAAATATTAGGTATTGAATTTAATAAAAGATATAGATGGGAAGCCCACATTTCAAAACTTGTCAACTCATTAAATAAACGTTTGAACATAATAAAATGCCTTTCAAGCCCAAAACTGAATGCTAACACTAGTTCAATCATTGCCGCTACCAAATCTTTAATTGTATCAAAAATTTACTATGGATTATACCTTTTTGGCTATACACCTAAGTCCAATATCAACAAACTCAACTCACTACTAAACTCTGCTATACGAACCGCCTTAGGCGCATACCATACTACACCGATTCGCAACATGACGTTCGAAACAGGCATACCTCCGTTAACACAAATGAGAGAGTTTGCCACAACAAAACTTTGCAAAAACCTAATCGTTAATGACCAGTCAACACTTTCAAAACTTACACACAAAATAATAATTTCTAAACGAAAACACAAAATTCAATCAACACTCACACGCATAATAGAAAAATCTCTGGAATTAGATATTCCCATCAATTATAAACCTAAGACCATCACCCAATTTCCTGGATGGCAACTACCTTTCAATGCCATAGATACATCACTCCACCATTGGAAAAAAGAAAATACGCCTTCAATAATATTCCAAAAACTTTTCTCAGAATTAACCAACAAACTTATAAAAAAAAAGTTCAAACTAATCTTCACAGACGGTTCAAAAAGCGCAAACCAAACAAGCTTCAGCGTTATATACAATGACAGAATATTAATTAGCAAGGTTTTACCTTATTACAGCACAAATTTTGCTGCAGAAACGATAGCCATATTTGAAGCAGTACAATATGCTAGCCAAACACCTGGAGAATTTGCAATTTGTTCCGATTCCTTAGCCTCATTAGAAATGGTAAAAAATATAAACAATAAAAATTATTATACAGACTACATAAGAAACTGCTTACTAAAATTCAAAAATAAAATCGAACTCATATGGATACCAGGACACGCTAAAATCAAGGGCAACGAACTAGCAGATTTAGCAGCAAAAGAAGCACAAAACCGCCCCCTAACTATGTCTCTGAACCTCCTACATACAGATATTAAAAAACATATAACAAAAATATTCAAAAATACACAACACTCCACATTCGAACAAACAACAAGCTGGTACAAATTTGTTAACCCAAAGAAGCAAGCGATCAATGAACACACATTTACACATAATGCTAACATAACTAGAAGGGAAATAACAAAAATAATTAGACTACGACTTGGGCACACACGACTAACACACGAATATTTAATAAAAAAAGACCTAAATATCTGCAAATACTGCAATACCTCAGCTCCAAACATCAAACACATCCTAGACGACTGCACACATTTTACAAACCACAGAAAATCACTAAACAACACAAAACCTACTGATCTACTTTTAAACAATTCTACAGAGAACATTATTAAACTTATAAACTATTTAAAATATTGTAATATCTTAAATGAAATTTAGCTAACACCCTACATACACATATATACACACCCAGTATATTAGCTTAAGGCCGCAGTAGCCATAGCTATAAGCTTTTTTTGTATTTTATAGTTAACTATAAATACAATTGTCAATAAAAAAAAAATATTACCAAAGAAGCGAAGGCAGATATGTTTTGGCATAGTATGAATAAACTAAGGCGGCTCCACAACAAGACAGCTTTAAAAAATCATCACTGAACCCTATACATTGAGAGATTGGAAATAGCACATTTTTTATTTTAATGTTGAAGTGAAAGCAAAAACGTAAAAGATTCGGAAAGATTCGTTTAACGAAGAATACCCCTGCATAGCAAGAATATGTATATTTTATTTTGAGAAATCTTTCGCAGACCACTCTAATGAGAAAGTTCTCACAATATATTCAGAAAACTCAAACTACAATTTTATTCCTCAAAAGTGGTACTATCGTCTTCAAAGTACTTTCCATTAACCGCAAGGCACTTATGCCAGCGTTTGATTTAGCTCTCGAAACATTGCTGGAATTCTATTTGCAGTATAGTCATCAGAATCGTCTTTAATTTTTCCATTACTTCTTTTCGGTTGTTAAAACGCGTTTCCCGTAATGGTTTTTTGGCTAGATCAAACAAAAAGAAAAGCCACGGGAAGTCATATCAGGTGACTTCGATGGCTGTTGCATGGTATTCGTTTCGTTCTTGGTCAACAACTCACGGTTAATGGCACTGCATTATGTGACGGTGCGTTATTGTGTTGCAAAATCCACGAGTTGTTTTCTCACAAATCCTATCTTTTGTAACGCACTCCTTCACGTAAACGTCTCGTAACGCCCAACTAATAGTCTCTTTTTACTGCCTGACTCTGACAAAAATTTGTGTTGGACAATACCGTTGTAATCCACACAAACCGAGGGCAACGCTTTTTTTTTACTGAAACCGACGTAGTGCTTTTGATCTTAATTCATTCGGAGCTCTCCACACACCTGCCTGATCCTAGGATGGCGTGACGTGCTTATAAACTCACGTCTCGTCTTTGTAATAATGCGTTTGATGAATGCTAGGTTGGATTCAGCCTTGGAAATCATATCTTTGGTGATATCAACGCATTCCCTTTTTTGAATGACATTCAGGTTCTTTGCGACCAACTTTGTAGCAACACGGCGCAAACCCTAATGAGTAACTGCAATGTTCTGAACGGATCCATTAGCAAGGTTCAAGTCCTTTGCTAGCTCTTCAGTACTATGATGGTTAATTTCCGGTTATTGATCAACTTTTCTTTCCCTTTATTGATGTTTACCATGTCGACGGCCTGCCACTATATTCGTAATCCTCGACAGACTCACTATCTCTTCTGAAGCGTTTATAACCAAACAAGCTTACCAACATTTCAATTCCCAACATGGAATCCATTTTAACACAAAATTTAATACAAACTGGTTGCTGCGAATTCAAATCTATTCTTGAAACTGTAAAAAATCGGAAATACACGCTGAAGTAGATTTACTCAAGACGACGTAACTTTTACAAAAGTCAAGCAATGGCGATAAAATTTTGGTAGTGTTAGTCATAAAAGTAGCAACCTGACAAAAAAAAAAAAGAAAACAGAGCTCAAATCAGTTGACTTAGAGCGTCACCTGGCGCTTGTTCTGTGAACTTTTGTCTAGTACAGTCACTTATCATTTTGCATGTATTGTATTTTAAAACAATAGCGTGAGAGTCTTGATCACTAATCACAAGATTTATATATTGTAAAAGAAAATTTCACAATGTGACATATCTCACAAAAATTATTCTGTTATTTAATTCGAAAACTACCAAAAATATTAAGAATTGGCGCGTACAGTTAATATAATACGTGAAATGAATCCAAACCACGTTTTCTTTGCCGTAAATAATAATTTGTTCAATCGCTTCTCACTCGCGATATTATTATCTTAAACAATTAAACATTAATGGCCTTAGTAAATTTTTTTCTTAGTGCTACTAGGTCACTTATCCTTTAATGTTAGTCTTATTATATAATTGATATTTGCAGGCTTGATGACTTTCGAGCTTTATTGTACTAATAATATAAATGAAGTAAAATAATAAACGAAAAATAAATAAATGAAATGAAATTAGAAGCTTTATCGCAAAAAGATAAGTTCTTATTAAACATGCGACACTGGCTTGGAAAATCAAAGCAATACCACGCCTAAAAATTCTTAAAAATAGTAGAATACAAATGCTCTCCTTGTCAAGATTGTCGCATATAAATTACACAAGGAATGCATATTCATTAGAGTGGCGCAATAAGAATTTTTCAAGAAAATTATAAAAATATTTATTTATCCCAGTGGGTTCCTCAAGAAGTGTTGTGCAAATCTTGCGCAATAAAAATGCACTGAAGCTAATGGATGCATTACCTTGGGCTGAAAACAGTGAAGTGAATGGCTGGTTACACATATCAAGCATTTCACATGTGAAAAATGTATGTGCCGCATTATACCCAAATTTCCACAAGTTGCTCGTCACCTTGACAATTCCTTTACTTTTAATTATTTCATATTTACCCACATATTGACAGTTGACTCGAAATGAGAAAACATAATTTGCTACGTACACTCAAACATTTGGTATTTTTTCTAGCCCCCTTCAACGGAAGAAACTGCCATTGTAGTGAAACTCGAATAACTGTAAGTGCATATGTTTTAATTTGAGGAGGGTGTAAGGTCACACAACGTCGTTGTGTCTGTACTAAGGCCAAAAGTAATTATTACAGAAGTTTGTTGAATAGATGCTTGTGAAAAAGTGCCTCATTATTTTTCAACATTTCTCAAAAATTCTATGGGAAAATAAATAATTGCATATTCTAAGTACAACCAAATAATTGGGAAATGTACAACACTTCTTGTTGTTTTTTTTTTGCCGGAAAACGCCAACAGTGAAAATAATACTTGAATGCGGCGGCAATGGTACTAATAAACAGCAAAGCTCGACTGCTAAGCAAACAGAGTAAGTACAGTAAAACACGCTCAGGTAAGTACCGCTGAATTTAGCTGAAGGTAAAGTTAGAATAGGTTGGATGCAGCGAAAAGATTTCGCCATTTCTATCCCTTAAATCAATTCGATACTTTGACGAAATCACGTCCTTTAACCAGTTCGATTTTTTAACGAAACCAATCAGCCCATTCGTTAGGCTGAGCCTAATTGCGGGAGCTGTGCCTAGTCTCGCTGAAAATCTGAAGCTCGTTTTTTTAAGGGTAGGTCATGCGCCTTAAGAATGTTGAATAAGGTCTACTTCTTCCACATTTGCACAGCTTCCATAAAACTCCTTATGTGGGTCTGCTAACGATCGAGACATAGGTGGTGTGCAGCGTTACGCTCCAAAATTTTCAATCTCATATTACCTGAACATAATTCTCAAAGTATATCCGACCTGTTAGCGAAGCCCTTAACGTTGTTCGTCGACGTTCTTTCTTTCCATTCACCTACTGATATCCACGCCAGAAGACTGCGTAGAACTTTTAATCATTAATTTGAACCTTCAGAGATGGAATTGAAAGGAGAAGAGATGGCCACCCCATGTGAAGATATTTCGGTGTACCACTTAACTAGAGTTCACTGTAAACGGTGTTAAGTAGATGTATATGAAGCAACAAAAATGGAATTGGTATAGAACGAAGTGGAAAACGAAAAATTTTAACTCACAAAACAGAACTCACGAGTCAAGTTTAATTATTCTAATTTGGCAACTAACGCAGCGCAGTGTTAATTGCAAACTGGACACACAATTATGTGCAAATATGTTTTAAATGAGTTTGTAAAATATGAGGGCAATAGGGAAACGAATAAAATGCGATGCCAAAGGGGAAAAGAGGAAAATTGTAGTGAAAAATGTCATAACTGGTCGTGCCACTTTATCTGAACTGAGAGTAAATGATGAAGTTAACTTTTCTAAGCATCTTTTGTAAATTATTTACAGAACTGTTTTACACGCAGATGTCGTTGTGCGAAACATGAGCAACTTTTTTGGATGACTCATAAATTGCATTATATTTCTCAAACAGAATATAGCCCAAATAAGTAGATCATTTCGGACAAGTTACCTATTATCTGTTAGGCAGTGTTTCAATGGTGGCAAAAATTACTGCTCATAAAAATATATTCACGCTCTCAGCAGGAGGATTTGCTAGGATCTGCAATGCTTATTCAGGAGCTTACGCTCATTCAGCTGCATTCATTTACGTGGCTGTCTCAGCTGACTTCGCAGTAGCGCTTTCTTCCTACCCAATTCGCTTCATCTATTTCTTAATTGGATCTGATTATATTGATTATATTCGCCTTGAGGATCCTAAATATTCCTGAATTACTATCTTTAGGGATATCCTGCAAAAAGTTCTAACGAGGTAAAATCTAAATCTGCAAAAAAAAAAACGTAGATCATGACTTTATGACAGAGAAACCAGATTGGAAATAAAAGAGCTCGATTTTTGAATTGCTTGCAATCGAAGCAAAAAATATTTATTCGGAACAGGTTGGTAGGTAGGTGAAAAGGTGGAAATATCACTCTGGCATTCCCCAAGTAGTATTAAAGCGCCGTTTTTATATCATTATGAGACCTCCAATAGGCAAATATCTACAACCAGCCAAAGCTGTTGATGTAATGGAGAAAATTGAGGGGATTTAGGTTAGCGCACTGCCCCAGGGTGTCGAAGAAAGAAGCACCCAGTGATTTTAATCGTCTAGCTCCCAAACCCTGACATTTACAGAAAAAGCGCTCAACAGTCTCCTTCTCTGAATGGCCCCCACAGCTTCTGCAATGGGTGTTAAATGGTAGCCCCAGCTTTTACGCTTATATGCCGATCGTCAAATGACCAGTCAATATAACTACGAGTTTGAAAATTGAATCACGTGAAGTGCAAAGACTTTCCTCATCCTGTGTCTACAGTCCTGTGTCAAAGGGTTTTCAAAAGGGCACACGAAGAGCGCCTTCCTGAGAAATAAGTTGTGTAATTCCCCTTTAATCACAGTCAGGTGGATGCTGATAACCGGGTGGAAGATCTCTGAAACCAATTTCGTGAATTCCTTCTCGGCAAACTCATCACAAATTTAATTTTCTTCTATGTTCTCTTTTCCTGGAACCCAGATAAGAGAAGTGTTAACTGCATCACTCCTCTCATAGGAGTTGACCAATTTGAATCTGCCCCATAGTATCGTTAGAGCCTTGAGCGCGACTTGACTATCGCAAAAATGTTAATACCTTGCTCCTACGTTCCTGAAACATTTTGAATGTCTGCAGGATCGCATAGACTTCTGCTTGGAACACACTAGCAGTATTCGGCTGTGGATAGAAGAACGTTCAATATTTTAGGAAAAAGTTCCCTGAATAACTTGGCAGAAGTAGCCAATATAAAAACAACAAGCTTTGTTAGATATATTAAAGCCACAGGTTAGTTCAATGAGGGCAATGTAGAGTGAGGAGAGGGGACAGCCCTGGTGGTATCACAAGGGGCCTACAGCAGGCCTAGGTATGTCAACTGACAACCACTATACCTACCTAGCCGTGCTGATGGCTCGATAGCGTTTGCCATTAACCGTAAAGTCAACGCCTTCTTCTATTGCGGAAGAAATAAGAGCCGATGATGACGCCAGTGCTCTACATATGAACTTCTCGAACAGATTTATTTTTTTCCACAATTTGGAAGCTTTGTTCTGGAATTAAACGATTCATGATGAATTGCCAAACCTTACTGAATAGAAATGTCAACACTAATTGGTGTTCTCAGCTATCCAACCATAGTTATCGATATCGATAGTTCTCATGCAGCTAAAAATCACCCGATATAATTGGCGTTTACGCCTTTTTTAGGTATTTGGTCAAGCTCCTCTTCTTATTTGCAGTTTTCCTGTGGATGTTGTTTAGAGAGGACAGTAAGGTTCATTTTTACAGAATACGTACTGTAAGCTTTGCAGGAGAATACAAAAAAAAAATCTCAAAATATTAAAAATTCTGTAAATAGATACTCCAAATTAGTGTCACAAAATGAATTTAACCACTACCCTTTTTAAAACTTAAGGATTTCTGTATGAAATATCCAAAAGTGGACAAGTTTCCCACAATACAGTTCATGGCATGCAGCTAGGAATGCTTAGATAAGTTCGGCCAAGCTCTCTTTTATACATACACACACCGAAAAAAGTATTGACAAAGTGTATATACGCAGCTATAATTTTGTGTAGTAAATAAGAAAAAACATTCTACATTAATTCCCTATATTTTGCGAGAAAAGTATTGGCCCATGTGTTATTTTAGCATTACTTTAAAAGCAACCCTGCGGTAATTTTTGGAGTAACGGTATAGCGCAATTATCAATTTCCAAACCATTTCACATTAATTAGCAGTTTACTTCATTACTTATTTAAACGTACGCTGAAAAAATTAGTTTCAAACTCACTTCTGATGGAAACTCACTTTCCAAAATTGGAAAAATTATTAATAAAAGCCGCAACACTGTGAGAAATGTGTTAAAGCGATTTTAAGGTAAACAAATTTGGAAAACTGCAAGAGATCGGGCCGACTAAGAAAACGAGGGAAAAGAAGAGTGCCACGTAATAAAAATTGGTAAAAAGTCACCGAAGTCTTTGGTTCATATGAAATTTCAGTTGAGCCTAAGGAAAGCTTTCACATCCAGATGACCCTCAGAACAGTGCAAAATACTTTGAGAAAAGCTGGATACAGCGCAAGAATCCTAGTAAGAAACCATGCATAAGCAAAATAAACCAGCAGAAAAGATTTGATTTCGTAAAATTATATATCCATAAAAATCCTAATTTTCTGCTTTCTGATGAAAGCAAATTTAATATATAATATATCAAAATGATGGTCATATTCTAGTATAGTCAAAACCAATTACGGAGCACGGAAAAAAGAAGATGATAGCAGCAGTGAAACACGATGGCAGTGGGCTATGGTATAGAGATGAATGGCGGCATCCCCCGTGGAAGAACTGGTATTCATCCATGGAGTAACGGGAAGATGGTGTACTTAAATATTTTGAATGAAATTTTAAAATACAGCGCTGAAAAGTTGGTTCTGTCCTCGAAATACAATATTACTTCCGACAGGACACTGAACTGAAATAAACAGCTCATATTTTTAAGGAAAGGATTTTGTACAATGAGTATGTAGGCAGGTTAGATGGCAAGAGTCCGCGGGTGCACTATAAGTAGCACTAGGGTGCCGTTTGGATACTATTATGAGACTTTCAACAGGCAGAAATATTCATCCATCTACTGCTGCTAATGTAGTAGGGGAGAGAAACGGTATCTAGGCTAGATAACTGTCTCAGGCTATCCCCGAAAGGCACACTAAGGAACCTTTAGCACCTAGTCGCCAGACCCGGACATCTGCAAAGAAAGTGTTCAACAGTCTCTTTCTCTACCGGATCCCCATAGCTTCTGGAATTGGGGTTGTACGGAAGTAAAAGCTTCTCTACATGAGTTCCGATTACCGAGTGAACTGTGACAACCGCTATGAGTTGGGAAATTGTATAGTACTCCGCATACGCTAAACACTTCTCCATAATGTCCAGATATGAATCCCATCAAGCATCTATGGGATATGCTAGAAAAACGTATACGAAACCCACATATTTCAAACGAAAAACAACTGAAAGCAATAATAAAGGAGATACAGCTGAAAATAGCATTGGAAATTACCCAAAAAGAAAGGTTTGTCTACACTTTACGTGGTATTACCGTTACAAAGAAGTAAAAAATAAATTTTCTCTGTGCCAATACTGTTTTCGCTGCAAAATATGTAACAAGTTTAAGACTTTCGTCTTTTTTTAAATGGAATACTTTTGATTTTATTTGTAACACATGGGGTGAAAAGTTCCGGGCCTAATACATAGCTGGCACTAGTTTTAATGCATTCACCCCTCTTTGAGTTAGTGAAACCTTAAAAACACAGCTGTTGAAATTTAATGATATTCCATTCATTAGTTCGTAAGTTATTGTGCTAAGAGTGACGCTACGTTTATTGCTTTTAAAATAATGGATCAAAAGAATTTTTAATTCTACACCGTGTTTTGATGGGAAAAGATATCAAGTGAAGCAATGGCTTGGATAAGTAAAGGGTTTTCCAATAAGAGGTGTTATTCTCTTGAAAGATCAATGGTTTCGTTGCTTGTGTGGCACGTAGTGCCGTCTTGTTGAAAATAAACGTTGCCCAGATCAGTACCATCCAATTCCGCCAAAAAAATCGTTAATCATCTCTCGACAGCGCAATCCATTGACCGTAACTGTTGCTCCAGCTTCATTTTCGAAAAAGTAATATCCAATGACTCTGCCGGACCATAAACCGCACCAAACAGTCACACCTCAACGTGAGGATCCTTGAGAGGCTCTTCAACAATAACTCTTGGATTTTCTGAGCCCCAGATCCAACAATTTTGCTTGTTGACAATGCCACCGAGGTGGAAATGGACCTCATCACTCAAGATGAGTTTTCGATAGAATTCCGGATCATTTTCATACATTTAAATGACCCAATCAAAGTTCTTGTGTTAACTGGACTTTATAAGCCTTAAGACCAACATCTTCATGCAAAATACAATGTAATGACGTTTGTGGAATTCCTAATTCCAAAGAACGACGAGGAATGGACAAACCTGGGTTTTCTTCAACACTTTCGGCTACAGCAGCAATATTTTCGGCTGTTCTTGAGCGACGTGCATGGGTTTTATTCTTCACATCACTAACTTGTCCCAACAGCTCGAATTTGTTCACCAATTTCTGCATTGTGGTCCGACAAGGTGCTTCACGGTGGCCCAAAAATGTTCGAGTTTTACGAACCACCTCTGCCAAATTTTCACCATTTTTATAATGAATTTTAATAATTTCAATGCGTTGTTTAAGCGTGTATCGTTCCACTTTTATTAAAGGCGTAGTTTCTACTTGTCAAATATCAAAAAATGACAGCTTCAAAAGTGACAGCTACCGGAATAGCGGGCTATCCAAAATAACACCTGTTATTGGAAAATCCAAATGAGGCGGAAACACCAGAAAACATCAAACAAAAGATAAATCGGCAATGAGGCCAAGGATAAATCGTTCTATAAAAATGGTATTGAAATGTTAGAGCGGCGCTGGAATGATTGCGTTGTCCTCGATGTCTTCTTGTTCAGCCCATGTGTTATATGTGATGTAACCTTATATAAGAGCACCTTAAAAAATGAAAACATATTTTATTTTTATCAAAGTAATTTAGTGTTATAACCTTTTAAATGTTTCAGATAGTACTGTGCCATTATTTTTTTGACGTATGTACATATGTACATGCAAACTTCAGCGGAAAAAGTGTTATGCAAATATTTTATAAAAACGGGTGCTAGTTAAAAGCAAACAGTTAATATGGCAATCCATTTAATGAGAGCGCCATGTGAATGTATGCGCCAACATGAAGCAGCAGCTACGTAAACAATGACAATGACAACTCAACGAAGTCATTAGAGCCGTGCACGTGTTTGCTTTTTCCTTTGTGCGTAATTATGCGCCTGATTAGCGAGCAATGAGCGAAATAAACCGTTATAGTAGTGTCGAAATGCAATGCAGTCGAGGGCAGAGTGCTGCAGCAATGCAATGGCAATAAGGAGTAGTAAAAAGAAAAAAAAAATCTAATTGGCAACATTTGCAGGCGTCACTCTTCAAAGCGCAACGCTTTTGGTGCAAGTAAATATTAGCTGCGCATTGCATAAGTGCGTGTATTTGCACGTGAAGGACACAGTTGGAGCTTGTCTGGCACGTGGTGGTTCTGTTCCAGTTATTGTGTGTCTACATACATACATATTCCTCTATATATACGGATGGAAGCAATTGGCAGTAGGCATTTTCATTTGCGCAGCGGCATAGTTGACCAACTATCGCCCCGGTGGCCAAATTAGTAGCGTACATACATACATACATTCATATTGCGCGCCAATTTTTGCCATTACTGAACTCAGCAGGCGCACAGTCGCCGCACTCATATTTCCTTTTTACCTGCGCCTTTGATTGCTGCTCTGCACAGTTAAGTGCAATTGACCCGCCATCATTGCAAATTTTGATGTTAAATATGCAGGATGACCAAATAGCAATGATGATTTTTCCGACTGTTCTGTTTCAAGAACTGTGAAAAAACTCAATGGCATCCCGCTGTCGAAATATTCAGTGAGGCTTGCCAGTTCATCGTCCATGGTTTCACGTCTGCCGATCGTATGGAAATTGTTGAAAAATATTATGGAAATTGCGACTCCGTTGTAGACACGCAGATAAGGATTTTGGCCAAAAATTATCTTTTCGGACGAGGATTATTTCTGGCTCAGCGGATATGCTAACAAGCATTTTGCATTCATTGCAGCAAACCCAATCGACAAGATTTCGACTAAGCATAAATGTGTCCACAAAGATTGACTGTTTGGTGCCATTTATTGAATCAGTTTCTTCAGAAAAACTAAGCTACGCATATTCAGCGCATGTTTAAAGTCCATCTTAATGCATGTCAGTGAAAAGATTAGTAAGAAACTACAAGTATTCACAAACAAATGCCTAAAAATGATATTCAAAATATTCTGGCCAAACAAAATAAGATACACAGTACTCTGGAACTTAACCAATGAGAAGTTCATAGTTACGAAAATCAAGAAGAAAATAGAGATGGATGGGTTACCCATTAAGCCAGCCACCTGTAGCATAACAAGAGTAGTGCTAAAATGGAGTCCTGAAGGAAGTAGAAGTTGCGGTCGCACGAAAACCACTTGGAGAAGAACAACACTCTACGAACTTGCACTCTAAAAATAACTTCCCGGAACTTGGTTGGATGCAAAAGCCTTGTAGGATCCTATGCTCTCAAGAAGAGTGAAACAAGGAAGATTTAATTGAATTAGGTTAATATCTCACATCGCTGTAGATTTGTATTTGTTGTAAATTTATATTTTCTAAACATGTTTGTATTTTATTTTTATACTCGCGATCTTGACCGAATACTGCTAGTTGGATGCTACTGCAAGTATTCCTTATGGAGAGTGCTGAGTTTTTAACCTTAACAAATATTTCAGTGATGAATGTATAAAAGTGATGCCACAGTTAACCTTCCAGAAGTTTTGAACAATTCAAGAGGTATGGATGGAGCGAATGCGTAATTTCTCTAGAGTTAAGTAAAAAATCGTGACTGTGATGGGAACGAGTAGATTGTATTTTATTTTGAATAGGCCGGAAGACAGAGGTCGATGCTTCAGGTACAATGCACTTCTGTATCTTACGACGGAAGTAAAGACAGAATTGAATAGAAAGGATCTTTGTTCTTATCCTCAAGCCTTTCAAAAAGACTTGGAATTATGAGAAATCTATAAAAAAACTATCAACAACTTAAACCGTAAACGTTTATCATATTCTGGAGGAGCAAAGGAGGTGAATAAAAGATATGGTTGTTATTGTGACAGCATAAGATATTTCAAATCATTTTTGGAAAAAAAATACTCCTGGGTGGGCATAAACTTGGATCGCTTCGGTAACGAAGACTCAAGGGTAGGTTTCATGCTTTGAGCCGTGTATCGGAAACCACGATGTGGAAATATCTTAAATGTGTATTACATATATTGGGTGTTTTTTAAGAGCTCCAGAACTAAAAATGTCAAATCATAGGTATGGATGTCGATAGTTGCCATGCAGCTAAAGAAACACTCGATATAAGTGTTGCTAAGTACGGCACAAGTTCATGAAAAAACTTGCATTTATATTTTTGTCGATTCATAAGGCATTTTAAGTGGTACGAGGGGTGCCTTATATATTTCGGGATTTGGCAACCCTGGTGCTGCAATCTGGCAACTGACAGCTGTATCGCAAAGTTTGACATTTTTTGGCCTTTACGTACTCAGAACGTTTTGAAATACCAGCGCTACTTGTGTTGTTTACAGTAACTTAAAAGATTCATCTCGGTCCAAAAATGGAATTAAATCGTGAACATTTTCGTGCGATTATTTTTTACAATTTTCGACGTGGATTAACTCAGCAACATTGGATGGATGAACTTTATTCATTTTTTGGCGATGAAGTTCCATCAAGGACCAGTGTTTATCGATGGTATGGTGAATTCAATCGTGGTCGTAGTTCACTCCAAGACGAATTTCGTGAAGGTCGTCGAAAATCAGTTGTTGTTCCGAAAACCATTGATCCTGTGCGCGAACTGATATTGCAAGATCGTCACGTGACCTATCTTAGGCATTAGTGGGACCAGCATACATTTAATATTGCATAAACATTTGACTGTCAAAAAAATTTGTTCGCTTGGATCCCACACAATTTGTCAATCGCTCAAAAAAAGGTTCGTGTCGATTGGTCGAAGGAAATGCTCAAAACACGTCTATGACATCGTGACAGGTGATGAATCATGGATTTACGCGTATGAGCCCGAAAGTAAACAGCAGTCGACTGTATGGGTATTTCAAGATGAGCCAAATCCAACAAAAGTTGTTCGCGCACGAAGCACTTCCAAGCAAATGGTCACCTGTTTTTTCGGAAAAACTGGGCATGTCGCAACCGTACTACTAGAACAACGCATAACAGTAAATTCTGAGTGATACACAACCATTTGTTTGCCAGTTGTCTTCCAAGAAATTAGAAAAACCAATCGCCAAAGACGGATCACTCTTCACCAGGACAATGCGAGCTCTCACTCATCGGCTCAAACAACTGCATTTTTGAGCACCCAAAACAACGAATTAATGGGTCATCCGCCATATAGTCCTGACGTGGCACCGAATGACTTCTTTTTATTCCCGTACGTAAAAAACAAACTGAGAGGTCAACGTTTTTCGACACCTGAAGAAGCGGTTGCGGCATTCAGAATGCATGTTTTGGAGGTACCTCATTCAGAGTGGCAAAAGTGCTTCGACAATTGGTTCAAACGCATGCAAAAGTGTATAGATTTTCATGGAGAATATTTTGAAAAACAATAAAGTGATTTTCGATGATTAAAATTTGTTTTTGTTCTCTAATCCCGACATATAAGGTTGGCAAAAAAGTCTTGCGGTATTTCCGCAAGCTTGTCTTTACAAGCGCGTAGTTCTAGTAGCTCTTTTCACGTGCTAACACGTGTTTGATTAATTGTTGTTTGCTTTTAGTCGTTCGTGAGTTATAGCGTCGCAAACATGGAGCAAACTAAAGAGAAAATACGGCATATTTTACAGTACTACTACGATAAAGGCAAAAATGCATCTCATGCTGCCAATAAAATTTGTGCAGTTTATGGATCCGATACAGTTTCCATTTCCACCGCACAACGATGGTTTCAACGTTTTCGTTCTGGTGCAGAGGTGATCGAAGATGCGCCACGGTCCGGAAGGCCTGTCGTCGAAAATTGCGATTAAATCGCTGAATTGATCGAAAGAGACCGGCATAGTAGCAGCCGTAGCATCGGCCAAGAGCGGGGCATGAGTCATCAAACCGTTATAAACCATTTGAAGAAGCTTGGATTCAAAAAGATGCGCGATGTATGGGTGCCACACGACTTGGTGACGCGGATGGTGACTGACGATGAAAAGTGGGTCACTTACGACAACGTGAAGCGCAAACGGTCGTGGTCGAAAAGCGGTGAAGCTGCCCAGACGGTGGCCAAGCCTGGATTGACGGCCAGGAAGGTTCTGTGTGTTTGGTGGGATTGGTAGGGAATCATCCACTATGAGCTGCTCCCCTATGGCCAAACGCTCAATTCGGACCTGTACTGCCAACAACTGGACCGCTTGAATGCAGCACTCATGCAGAAGAGGACATCTTTGATCAACAGAGGCCGAATTGTCTTCTAACAGGACAACGCCAGGCCACACGCGCCAGGTGACGCGTCAGAAGCTCCGGGAGCTCGGATGGGAGGTTCTTTTGCATCCACCGTATAGTCCGGATCTCGCACCAAGTGATTACCACCTATTTCTGTCCATGGAGCACGAGCTTGGTAGTCGGAAGTTGTCCACAAGAGAGTCCTGTAAAAATTGGCCGAGTTTTTTGACAATAGGGAAGCGAGCTTCTATAAGAGGGGCATTATGAAGTTGGCATCTCGTTGGGAACTCGTCATCGAACAAAACGGCGCATATTTGACTTAAATCGCATTATTATAACCAATTTTATAAACAATTGAAAATTCAATAAAAATACCGCAAGACTTTTTTGACAACCTTATATAAAAGGCACCCGTTGTATGTTATTTGTAGTATGCTTGGAGAACATCGTGAGAGTAAAAATCTTATGAAAAGGTTGCCTAACCTCAATTACCGAACTTCCCTATTTTTGTTCGTAGTAGTTGGAGCAGTGTTACTAAGCTGCACAAAAATTGGTTACGTTTAGTCATCGCAATCATCAATTCTTTAAAGGTCAGATATGTCTTGCTGCTATGTGATCGAAGTACTAAGAAGTCGCGTGGAGCTTCTTCATGTATTCATAGGATATATATGTTTTTGGTTGGAATCACTTTACATACTCGAGGCTATAAGTTTAAGCTTCCTTGTATCGAAAATGCATTATAGAGAGCCGGATTCATGCAACTTGAACTTTACGCCATCGGCGAGTTTGGTTGATATCCGAAGACAGTATGGAAACTTCTGAAGTGACTGATTATTTCTCGATGAGTGACATTGAATACTTTTATATATAGTCCGTCAGCTCTAAATGATAAGCTCGAATTGTCGCCACTCAGCTTCTCACGATAGATCTGAGTGCTGCGATAGAATTTGAAGCAAAAACTGTTAGTAGAGCTTTATGTTATACAATTTTCAAGAAAGGCTCTCCATGGAGAAGATATTAAGATAACATCAGAAGGCATTCTGTAGTTGTTTGATGGTCTTTTGACTATTTGACTTGGCTAGTTTCCGGCGGCAAATTGACTGATTGCTCAATAATCATCTTACTGGCTAATGCTTGTAGTGATGAAGAAGAAGACTAAGGGCTACGTAACAGGCACTTTTGCAAGAAATCTCACTGTGAAGGCGATATTCAGATGACATCAGAAGTCATCCACTATCTAAAAATAAAATAAATAATGGCTGCGTGCACTGTTAGGTGCTTGGTCCAACTCCTCCAGTTTGTGGTGCCCATCTTGATGTTGTTTCACAAATGGAGGCACCTACAGTTTTAAGTCGATTTTGAACAGCAGATTTTCATGAGCAGCGTTTTCATGGCCCAAATACACCCGGAGGTTTAACATTAACTGCTGAGGGGCGACCGCTTTAAAAAATACTTTTTCTATTATTTGATGTTTATTCGGAATGGTAGTCACCCACTAACCAATTCGGCTACGGCGGCTGCCAGTACACATATTACTCCCTACCTCGTTCATATATAGTAAACATAAGTATAATATTTTGTCCGAGTTTTTGTTGTTGGTCTTCACTGCGCATAACCAGATATCCTGGGTCGCTTTACAATCTCACATTAGTTCGCCATCAAACGAATGTTTGGAAGCTTCCTAGAGTATACTTGAGCGAAGCTCGGAAGTTGTGAGCTGCTTAGACCGTATGCAGAAGAATCGTCCTTGCATGGACCTCTACACATGGAACCATCCTCCATTGCAAGGACCTATCATCGCTTGGTGTAACAAATTGGAGGAAGCGCGCGCAAAGTAAATACGCCTGGCCAGACTTGTTGTGGCTAATCCGGTAACGGGCTGTTATCCTTGATCAGGTTATATAAGTAAGTAAGTAAAATGAATTTCTATGGCTCTGCGAGGGTATACGAGTATAAAGTTCGGTCCGGACCGAATTTAGTCTTATTCACTTATTTTCCTTTAAATTAATTTCTTAACGTTCTTATCTCGCCACCCAATTCAAACATTTAGTAAGTTTTCTTTGTTAACTTCTAAAATTTTAAAGATGTCTTCAGTCACATTTGGCCGATCACTTTGCCCAACCTTAGTTTGATTTCCTTTGTCCATGCCGAAAATTTAGTAGGAGATAGTTTGCTGTGCCGAAAGGAGAGGTATAGGAAACAAAGGTTATCAGCATGCTTATCGGACGCTATTATCAAACAGTTGTCCGCGTGTGAGATCAATGCAATACTTTCTGCCGATTGGCGCAGTTTCGAAGAGTAGAAATTAATCAAAGGACAAAGGATACCACCCCATGACATTTTATTCCATTTCTTTTTAGATTTCATTTTCATTTATTTATTTATTTATTTATTTATACAAATAGTACATAGTAAGACTAAGGTCTTTTAATTGTACTTCAACAATATTATAAAAAAAAACTGGAATGTTTTTACCATACAAGTTTCATAATCTAAATTTTACACCAGTTCATTACAATTCAATCCAATATTTAACTTAACTATAATAATAAGAAGAAAAAAAAGCAGTAGGAGAAGAAAAGAAGGATTTAGAAAAGAAAAAGAAAAAACAAAAGTAGTACGAGTAATTAAAGAATGTAAAGAGAAATGTAATGCGCTACTTTAATGCAATCAAACACTTTTAAAATAAATATAGACTTGTGCCCTGAAGTTAGATCTGTTAAGTCCAGCCTTCACAGTGTCGGGTAATGAGTTCCAAACTCTAACAGCGTTAATGAAAAATAATCTAGATGATGGTAGGTAATTAAATTTTGGAACGATGAATTTGTTGTGTCTGCGAGACCTTACTGGTATCAACTTCTCTGTCAGATAGGGAGGAGACCTGAATAATATAAGTTTGCAGTAATTAGCCACTGATTTCAATAATCTTGAGCGATCAGCAGGAGAATATAATTTAATTATAACAGCAGACGCAGTGGAGTTGCTCTGCTTACGCAAGCGAAAGGCGGAGGAAACTTGTGGCGCTGGCATGTTTAGCGTGTGACACAGGCTACCAAAAATAGTGTCAATGTTCTCACCTTCAATGTGCGGCAAGCCGTTGATGATGAGATCGGTGGAGACTGCTTGGTTTTGGCACTCATCCAGCTGAGTCTTCAATAGCGCAATTTCACCCTGTAGTTGACCATGCAGATGTATTTGCGCTTCAGCTTTTCCCACGCGTTCTTCCATTATTTTCATGGCTTTCCGCAGATTCGCCATCTCAGCCGCAATTTCGCCAAACCGCTGCATAACGCGCTCTTTGGAAGTTTTCACTCTTTCGGAAATCTCTTCGATGATACTCCTTCTCTGCAACTCGAGTTGTTCCTCTATCCGCTCAAGCCAGAAAGGAGGAGGCGAGCTCTCTTTTTTCTCCCCTTTAGATAGAGTGCTCGCGCTGCTTTGTGGAGTGGATACCGTTTGGCGTGTGACTTTTCCTCTTGATGCCATTTCTTGCTTGTTATAATTAGCAAAATTTTCTACTTCACTTTGTATTATCGCACACAAAATTATTTTCGCGACCACAGAATTAGAGTGTTCTATAAGTGTTCAAAGAGACACGTATTCTCCAAAACAATGCAAATTATCTGGGCACAAACGCAAGTAAATTAGAAATAACTGCAGCGCACAAAAAAAAACACGTCTACTCAGCTTGCATGTATGTTGATTATTAGATGCATGAGCTTGAAATGATAAAAAATGCTACGAGCCGGAATGACTCAGATTAGAGCCGCAATACCTCGATTTTGACAATTTCAGCGATCTACTCTCTTTCAAAATTGCTGAGTCCCATTTAACTCGCCCTTTTTACACCACTTAAATACTTGTAACTTGACCAAATTATGTGTCATGTATTACTTATATATGGGGTAGGCATAGATTTAAAAAAAAAACACCTCATTAAATATCAGCTCAACGCACATCAGCCGAAACATCAGCCAAATAATCACTCATGCAGCCAGCTGCGCTTTTGACGAAGTACGTGTTCGCTCTACTTTGATCGTTGCGATGTGGTCGTTCTGTCGTTTATGTACATTAAGTGAATTTCTCGTGTGTCAACACGACTGTCTGTCAGTTTTGGCAATGGTAAGCATGGAAATACATTGACTCGCGTGATGTATGATGACACATCAGTCTGACAACGGCCATGGTGTTGAAGGCCCCTGGAGGAGGATGTCCGGAAGATACGCGTAGAAATGCACAGCCATATTCATACATACATACACGCACACATCGATGTATGAAGATTTGAATGTAGTGGTTTTTCCCACTGCTCTTATGAATTATGCAAATGTGTGCGAGTATGCGTAAGTGATGTGCGAACTGTCAATGTGGTCGGCTTCGTTCGCTTGTAGTTTTATTTATGAATTTCCCACAAGCTGATGATTGCCTGCAAAGTGCTTGGTTACGTGTGGCCGTACACTGACAAATGGTGTTGAAAACAATAACAGTTGGCGTGTTGACAGCGCATTGAATATTGAAAATGTTGACGAACTTAGTGAAATTTCAGAGTTACAACTATTGTTGTTGTGGATCAAATAAATGGAAACTCGAGCAAAACTAGTGGAATGCACTTAGCTAATTTGCAAATTCGGTAGAATCTTGATAACTTCTACACTCGCATTATTTATCATAGTATTTAGGTAGCAAGGAGTGTCGATATTTATATCGGCCGCTGTAGCAGAATGGGTTGGTGCGTGAATATCATTCGGAAGTGCACTGCTTCGAAACACTAAATGATAGAAAAAGTTGCGGCCGCCCCTCGGCAGGCAATGTCAAACCTCCGAGTATATTTTTGCCATGGAAAAGCTCCTCATAAAAAACCATTTGCCATCTGGAGGTGGCATAAAGAAAACAGTAGGTCCATTTATATCATAGAAAACATCAAGATATACACCACAAATAGTAGAAGAAGCTCCCAAAACCCCCACCGCCTATTACATATGTAAAAAATAGATTTATTTAAGACATGGGCAGCAAGCCATCATTTTTCTGTTGTTTCTGATTGAGCGGAGTCCACATAACACTTTGCCATTGTTTCGCTTGAAAGTTGTTTTTTCCCATCGAGGAGCTGTGTCAAATTAGAACCCGAAATTCTTTTTGATCCATTGTTTTTAAAATAAAAAAGTAGCATCACTCGTAGCACAATAATTCACGAACTAATGAATAGAACATGATGAAATTGTAACAGCTACCTTTTTAAGGTTATTACTCACTGAAAAAGAGGTGAAAGCAATAAAATTAGAGCCATCCAAATGTTGGGCCCGGGACTTTTCAGCCCATATATTATTTACCAAATTACTTGTATACGAGTACATTCTACTAAAAAAATTCGGGAGACTCGCGGCGATAAATTTCTCTACTTCTAGGCACCTAAATAGCACTACAAATTAGAGTTATATTGACTGAAAAATTATTGTAAATGGCACAATTGCTATATTTGGAGCATATTTTTTAAATTATTTTTTATATAAAAACATATTAAACAAATAAATCATTAATATGCATGCACCCGACTTCTACAAAATTTCACATTTTTTAATCATAAATTATAGAATGATTTTGGGGTATGCAGTTTTATAGCTCATTTCATTTTAGTATAAGAAAGAGCAAGCATGCTCATGAATTAGCTCCAATTTCGTGTTGATTTCTAATAATTTTTTTCGTTGCGCATTTTCTCTTTTTAACGAACGAACATTTTGGTTTTTTTTTGCATGAAAATGCGCAACCCCGTTGGGGACAAAATGATCAAAGATCAACGAGAATTATTAGCTAAGGGATACATTTTATTAAACTGACATTTAAAACTGCGTATCCAATCTCGTTTTCTAATTCTGATTAAAAGAGTTGACATTAAAAAAAATGAGTAAATAAAATAAATACTCAAAATAAATATCAACAGAAAAAACTTTTGCAGTACCACAAAAATCATTAAGAAGTTCTTAAACTTTTCTCTCTTGTGCGGGCAACCTTCAGAACTTGTTTTTCTCATTTAGTTTCCTCATAAGCGGGCAATTCATAGCACTGTCACTTCGTTTCATTCACAAAATCATTTTATTAAATGCCATTAAAAACTAATTTAAATTCAGGCGCTTTGATTGTAAGCAACACAAGCCTTACTACGTATGCAAAAAATATATGATGCCAATTATACAAGAAAGCTGACTTTAAATTCGACGTCATTTCATGAATTGTTGAACGTGTTAGCTATCGTTCATTTTATACACAAAGCGTGGGAGCAAGTGAGTCCACAGCCAGTGAAAAATTATTTGCGATTTCGCCATTCACTGGTACAGGGTAGGCCATTTAAAGCGGGCCCATTTGTTTCTGAAAAAAAACATTGAAAAAAACATTTTTTTTTGTGTTGATATGAAAAATCATTTATTTTGATTCAAGGAGATTTGTTCCAGCTAGTTTTTGAAAATGATATCCTTCAAATGTTTGCCTCTGGCCTTGATGGCCAAATGTGCCCTTTTTTCGGCGTTTTCCATCGTTTTGGCCAATATTTCGGCCGGTATGGCGGCGATTTCGCGTCGGATATTGTTTTTAAGTTGAGTTAGAGTCCTTGGCTTGTTGATGTATACCTTGGATTTCAGATAACCCCACAAATAAAAGTCCGGTGGCGTCAAATCTGGTGATCTCGGTGGCCACGGAAAATCACCATTTTTCGAAATCAACCTTCCAGGGAACAATGGCTTCAAAAAATCGATTGTAGCGCGTGAAGTGTGGCATGTAGCCCCGTCCTGTTGGAACCAGTAGCCTTCCATGCGCCTGAGTGTTGTCCTGGCGATGCCTAATTCCTGAGAACGACGATAACTCGATGTTCGCGGAGCCTCCTCAACACTGGCTCGTACAGCCTCGATATTTTCAGCAGAACGTCGTGTACGTTGTCTGGATGCGTGGCTGGTATTGCCGAGACTACCGTGGTTAATAAATTTTGCGTATAAACGCTGTAAAGTGCTTTTGGATGGCGCACTTTTAACTTTATTTTTTTTTTTAAACGCACGTTGAGTTTTCACAATTGAGAAGTTATTTTGGATGTAAAGCTGAATTATTTCAGCGCGTTCTTTTGGAGTGTACTGCTCCATGGTAAAAATTGTCTTGGACTGACGCTTCCAACGCGCTATGTCATTAGTCGATCTGACGTTCCTGTCAAAAGTTATAGGGTTGCCCGATGGGCCCGCTTTAAATGGCCTACCCTGTACATTAGCGCCTGCCTCCTGTTTGAAGAAATATGGGCCGAAGATTCCTCCAGCTCATACGCAGGACCAAACGGTTGTTTTCAATAAATGTAATGGATGTGCTTCGGGGTTTCCTTCTGCCCAAAAATGGCTTACTGACGTAGTTGTTAAGCCGAAAATTGGCGTCATCGCTGAATAAAATTCGGATTCCAAAATACGGATCTTCGGCTAGTTTATCAAGAGCACGGTGACTAAAATTCGGTTGGCTTCAAGTCTTGGGCTAGCTGTATTTTATATTCTTTTGAAGCAATATCTTTGCTTAAATCACCCAAGGAGTGCCTTCAGGTCAAATTGTTGTGATCGGCGCCGAATCGATTATTACGGAATTTTGGCAAAACTCTCATTTGCAGCTGCAATATTCTCTTCACTTCGGGTTGTACGTGGTCTAATCGGTCGAGTCCGATCCAATAATGGAAATGAATACTGAACAAATTATGAATTTAGTTTGACAGTAATCACGCGTGATCTGCCAAAAAAGTCCTATTGAAAAAAGTATCTCTAATCTAATCACTCGTCGCTTTTAATTTTTCATCCGGCTGATGCCTTCTTTGTTGTAGCTAAAAAGTTCTATATCATGACGCTTTCTTTCATATGGAATGGATTATGCGTCTAGTGGCTTTCGTGGCTGAGCGACATTGGGTTAGGGTTATTATTAGTAATTTAATTTTTTTATTCTTATATTTGGTTAAATTTTTTTTATCAGCACTACTGCCTGATTAAACCGCCTTACGATATCAAATAACCCCACACAAAAACCAAAACAATAACTGAATGCAAAATTCACCTCAAAAGCCCTTGCAAAAGTTGTCATAGAAACTAAATTTATTTTTATAGGAGATATTTTTTTTGGCAGATTTTGCACACAAGTTCAAACGAAAATCCAGTTCAAGGGAAATCTCTGTTTTCATTGAAAACTGTCAGCCTACACCGACTAACAATGTAAACGTGTATGAGCCACCTATTGTCATGGATATATTTGATGTGTGCAAGTGTGCTTCGATTCGGTGACGCCATTGTCACTATGCATACGCATGTCCGCGTAGCACGTGTACACCAACACACCTGTAGGCATCGGATGATTGAAATTCACTTTCACCTGACTGAGAAGGCCTCGAGCAGTGAAATTCCTATTTACATAAACACCCACAAAGCCCTTCCAGGGTACGCAGTGCGTGTTTCGAGGTAGCTGCCGCTGAAGTGCAACTCCCTTTACAGCTTTGATGTAAATTATTTTCTTGCGCTACTTTACATACAAGCTGCATTTCGGGCCTTTTAAATCCAAGCCAATATTAACTTTCACTATTTTGTCCATGTGGACTTATCCATTCGCACTGCCTCAATGGTCAGCACGGCTGTGAGTTGAGGGAATATTTTAAAAATGCATCGCACGATAACCTTGCCCTCTCAGTATGGTAGCCAGCTCATCAGCACTCCTTTCACTTTTTCATATAGGTACATATTAATTCACTTGTCCGCTGGAGCGTATTTCCGCTTCCATTTCGTTTCCGCTCCGCTTGCATTGAGCGCCTTTCACAAATTTATTTTGTGTACAACATCCAGCACCTCCATGCCATTGTAATGCTATCCAATGCTCCAAACAGGTGAAGGGTGTTTTTGTATATGCGCGGGATAAATAAGTTTCAATGGAAATTTATAGGCATATATATGATATACATATATAATATTTATACAAGGTGGTGCAAAATTAACCATCCAATTTGGTTTTCAGCCCCTTTTCACTAAATAAAAAAAATGGTTTTGAGAGACGGAAATTTTTACTTGGACTTTTACCATATTTTTGAATTTTTTTTAAATTTTTTTTTTATATTTTTTTTTAAATTTTTCTCTTTTAATAATATCCCCGTCATCAGTGTTGGTACACAATTGTGCCTGTTTTTTCTCATGACTTTCCGTAAAATTTCGCATTTCTGTCGAATATTATCCTTAAGGGCTGCGATTGTTTGACGATAGCTGACATAAAACCGCGACTTCAAGTTGCCTCAAAGTAACGTCCCAGAAGACGTCTGAAATGGTTAAATCGGGTGATCTTGCTGGCCAGGCCAAATGCTTAAACTGGATATTGCGCGACAAGGAAATGCTGCCTTAACAATATCGAATGTGGCTCGCGCTGTGCCCCGTTCTGTTAAAACCAAATGTTCACCGAACTACCAGTTTGGTGGCGGTCACGCTCTGCAAGGTCTCATGTGATTTCTTTTGAAGTCGAGCAGCAAAGCACCGGATTAGTTAGAAGTCGGCGCGAGACGATTAAGAAATCCGTGTCGACATTCACGCTGCGCCAAATGCCACCAGCCGATTATTGTAAAAAAAAAAACAATTATTCCACGTTCTTGTGGAGTATAGCCCTCCATTGGCTCTTAGTCTATTGCAGCTGTCATTTGCAAAAATTACAAATTTTCCAATAAAAAAATTATTGGCGCGTACATTGAGGAGCTTTTTCATGGCAGAAATTTACTCGACGAAAATGGTTTTCTTCATTTTGGTGTTTCATGCCCGAATGCTAGTCACGCATAAACCCATTCGGCTACGACGGCCGCCGTAGATCTTCCGATAGGGTGATTAATTTTGCGCTACCTTGTGCATATACAGCCGTGCTCACAATAATGGCCCAACGACATTTTTGCTATTTATTTACTATTATTTTTAATATTTTTCAAAATTATAGGTCACATTACCACAGAAATCATTTAACTCAAAGTTCCCCACTTTGTACTAAGTTTTGATAAATTCAATAAGTTTTTATCAAAATTTGAACTTTTTGTGAGAAGTTTTAGAAAAATGCTGGGAACGTAGTTAGTGCAGTGTTAGTTTTAAGCCTAATGAATTTTCTCGAGTACATACAACTTTCTCTTAATAGTATTTTAAGTACCTTTATGGGCGTATAAAGCCCGTGTGAAAACGATAGATTTGAATTTTTTTATCCCTTCGAATGTTCGTTTTTTACTTTTAAAAGTATAGATTATTGACTAATATAAATCATGTATGTAAATCCGCATTTCGAAGTTCGCACAAAAATTAGAAAAACTCCATAAAATTTTCATTGAAATTACACATTTTGTTAAAAAAGCTCTTGCATTCGTTACATGGCGAAAATGCGCGACGCCGTCCGAGGGAAAAATTTTTCAGCAACTTCAACTTGAACTTCCTTCTACTAAAATTAGTAAGCTATAAATTTGGATACCAAATTTTTTTCTAGAAATACGAATTAAAACAGTGGTATTATGATCAAAGGTTTTTTGAGTTTTTCTAATTTTTGCATTCAGTTTTAAATTTGGATTTTTATGGTTTTTGTTAGACAATATAGCGCATGCGTTGTCTGTGGAAAATGCACAATACTGTGAAGGAAAATATGCATATATAGGGGTTTTCAATTGGTGCGGGTCGATTTTGACGCCCTGTGGCAGCCATTTTGTTTTGGTGACATCTGTCAAATCTTTTGTTTATTATTCAGTTGTTTATGCCAAATCATCATGGCAAGTTGCACGATTGAACAGCACGTTCAAATGATAAAACTTTATTATCAAAATGAGTGTTCATTAACGCAAACGTTGCGCGCATTGCGCCCATTTTTCGGTAGACGTGGTGGCCCTTCCAATTTCTTATGGCCCATATTGAACCATATGGATCTAGACGACATGTAGTTCCAGCAGGACGGCGCTACGTGCCACACAGCAAACGCCATTTTATTCCATTTCAACATCTACCCGCCCTTATTGAAAAACCCTATAGTATGCAAACTCCATTTAAGAGATGCAATGCACTGCTCAAGCTAGGGAAAACATATTATAATAACTGCGGCACAGAGCACTGAGCGTTCCACATATGAACAAGTCGCTGCAATATCGATTTTATGTTCTATTTTGCCTCGAAGCTAACTAGTGACGTTTCGACAAAGTTTCGTTTCTGAGTATGAGTGGAATAGCTCATGGGTAGGAGAATTAAGCATAGTAGAAAGTTCGCCTTTAAATATGCGTGCAATTTCGTATGCATCTCACGGCAAAGTAGTACACTGCGCAACACGCCAGCAACATGATGCCAGCAATATTTGCCTTTTAAAATTGGGCGAAATTTAACAGGTCGTTTGCGAGCAAAGTCCCTGAGCTCAAATAATCCGAAGACATGCCATTTTTAAGCGAAACGACTTCACAAAGAGTTAAGTATATTTTTTTTATACTTTTTTGTGTAATTGTTTTTAAAAACACTTTTCGTACCGAAATTTGCTAATTACTTCTGAGACGATGCTCATAAATTTGACGTTTCTTCTCATTTGACAATCAATGTTGCTAGGAAGATTTCACGACAAACCAAAAATATATGCGAAATTTCATGGCTGTGAAGCTAGTTTTTGTCTTAACAGTCCGAAATTTAGATTTCAAAGAAGAGGCTGTTAGACAGGACGAACATGATAAGATTGTTATTCGATCTCAGCCACGCTGCTGATGCTCTAGATATACGTACGTACAGTTTAAGCACTGGATAGATTAAAATTACCACCTCGTTGCAGTCAAGAACCGCATACACCTAGTACGATGGCGGTTACTACCTTCGTAGCCACTCTGCGATCGAGAGCAATGCGAATTGTGTGAAGGTATCGGCAGGTGATAAGGATGTTGGAGATGCTACCAAACCTTCACCGCGGAATCGATAGTCTATTATTTGATTTGAAGCAAAAGTTAAAGTTAAAATCGTTATACCCTCCAAACTCTGCCTTCAAATCAATGGAACTTCCTGAGTGTGTGCTCAACTGAACCTAGGAGAAAGTATGGGGAGGTAAAGAATTCAAATTTTGTTTTTATGGTTGAAGCTATGTGGATGAAGGTGTAATATCTCTCAATATTATAATATTGTGCCAAAATTTAAAGTTGATCGGATTGATAACGAAGTGATGTGTATTTGAGCATCCAGTGCTCCAGTCTGGATGTCTATACCGGGTCGACCTTAAAGCATTTTTCTGAAGTTTGCTATTTTTGTAGCGTGCATATGTCTTAGCTGTACCAATCAATTGAGTTTTTGAATGGTACTCCTTCATATAATTCAATAGGTTAGGTTACGTATATCTGGCTGATCTGAATAGATCTCACATAGATCACAAAGGTCCGTAGGAGTACCAGTGCTGTTGAAGTCGTGCTAAACATATTTCAATACCACTAGATAACACTGGAAGCTATTTTTCTTTTCAAATAATTCTACAATAACAAATTGGCCAGCTTTTTTTAACAAAACTCAGTTTTAAGGCCTTCGCAAAGCATATTTTTTTAAGGCACCTGCGGAAAATCATTGTCCCTCAATAGATTTACAATGTTTTGCATTTAAGACCTTGAAAATTAATTGAATAGACTAACACTATCTGTATCATAGAAAAAAAAAAATAAATAAATAAACCAAAATTAAAAAAAAATTTAAAAACATGAATTTTTTTACCAAATTAACTTTACCCGAAAAATATAAATTTTTTTGTCGGAACTAAATCTACCCCGAAGTCTTCTCGAGCCGTTTTGCTTATCACAGGCTGCATAATAATTTCTCGTTATACAATTTCTGCATGTAATTGAAAAACTGTTTTGTTATAAAATTGTTATAAATAATTGTTGTACAATACAATTACATCAACACTACCCCAATGAGTACCCTTTGGTTAGTTGTATCTACTTAGTATAGAGAGATATGTTAATGTGTGCTCTGTGTGTCTCCCGTGAATTGTTAATTTCTTTTGTTACACTCAATCCAATCCGCCGACCTTCTTTCGTCACTGTTGTCCTTTCCTGTTAAATTATGCATTTATTTAAATTTTTGATAGCCTCCGTTGCAATGCTGCATTGTTGTTGCTCTGTTGTGCTGTTGCAGTGTAAAAGTAGATTTTGTTGTTGGCATGGCATGTGTCCTTTTGGTACTTTTGATTTCATTGTAATTTCTTGTTACTTTTCTTGTTTTTATTTTTGCTTTTTATTTTTGTCGTTACTGTTCGTTACTTTTTTATTTTTCTTTGTTGCAACGATTTTATTTTGCGGAAAGTGAAAGTTGAATGGATGAGAAAGAAAAGCGTGTAAAACATTGCGGAAGTGCGATAGGGGGTGCAGAAGAAAATCGTAAATTGTTGCTTTGGCATTGTTGTTGTAACAATTGCATCTTCATGCGCTGCACGCTGCACTACAATGAATGGTAGTGAAATTGTTTCGCAATTCATTTCAGTAACACACTCCCACTGTGACCATTTATAAAAAAGTGTTTTAATTTGATTTATGCAGTTAAGTTGGCTGTTAAATAAATTAAATGCTCCTAGTAAATTTTGAGGACCAATGCCATATAAAATATGTAGACTCAATTTTGGGAACTATATTAGTAAGAGAAATATTCGAAAGAGAGTTAGATGCAGCGCAAATGTGTGAGAGTTCTTAGTTCTCTCCCACATTTGTCAAAATGGTCAGTGCCTGTAGTGCGGACCACCAATAACAAATCATATGTGTGGGTTGAAATTTCAACAGAGCTACGTGTGAGTGGTGCGACCTAAAACAAAAGGAGAGTTGACAAAAATTTTTGTTTTTCTTGCAATTGGTTGTGTGTGTGTTAATACTATTCTGTTCGGATTTTGCAATCAGTTGCGTGTGCTTGGCGGAGTTGACGAATTCTGTTATTTCTTTTGAGGTTGCGAAATGAGCAAAAAAAAAAAATACATTTTTTTACTCGTCAGCGAAGGACATGAAATGAAAATTACCAATCGATTCACAGGAAATTCAAGCAGGTAATTTAAAAAGCGATGAAAGAAAGAGCGGTATTCGGTATGGAGTGAACTTTAAAATCCTGCGCAGATTTTGGTAAAATTCAGTTTGTGCTGGCTGTTAATTTCTGAAATCATACAAACTCATCGAAAATGAGAGCGAGTTTGCAATATCAGACGGACGCATGGAATTTTAGTTGTAACATATAAGAAGTGAGCGTGGTTTCTATACGATCACAATAATACTCATATCGGTTCTAAATGTCGTGAGCTTTATTAAGGGGTTACATGGGTTTCGTCGGGTAAAAAAAGGCCTATTTTGAATATTTTTTTTCTATGTAATAAATTATTTATTTAATTCAAACTTTTTTCCGTCTTATAGAAACATATTAAAAGAATAATTTCTGAAATTTTCAAAAAATAAAAAATTAAAACTCCTCCATTGTGACGTCATTTCCGGTGACCCCTCGAAAAAAAAGCGCGTCCGCGTTGTCAGCAGAACTCCTGACAGACTCATCAAAAATGAAAAAAATAAAAATAAGTGCTTTAGTTAAGACCATAAACTCGTGATTGAACGAAGGAAAAAAAAAGTAAAAATTGGAATTTTGGCAGACATTTTTTCAAAAAAATGAAAATTTCGGTCAAATTTGCTTGACATTTTGTTTTTTTTTTAGATAGTTGTAATTGAAAAAAAAAAATACTTGGTTCAAGCACGAGTAAATTGTATTTCGAACACCTGTGTAAAATTTTATCAAGATCGCTTGAGTAGTTTTCGAGAACATTTGACAATCGACTTTGAAAACACAGTTCCGAGAAAAACGCGTTTAAAGTTTTGAGTAACAATAAAAATGGCTTGGAACGCACACCTTCCAAAGGCTGTATCTCCGAATTTATTATTCAGATCGACTTGAAAATTTAGGATAATATTCCTGAGATGTTGTAGAAATTAATAAGCAAAAAAAAAATAAATCGATTTTTTGAACCAACCAAACCCATGTAACCCATTAAGCCCTTATCGCGATACACGCATCTACTCAAAAAAGGGCGTGACACTACCCATTTTTCCATATTAAATTTGCCTCTTATTTCTTTTTTTGCGTTCATCGTTTGCCTTTAAAAAATTAAATTGATGATAAAATGAAAAAATGAGTGTGCAGCAACATTTTCTCATATCGCCTGGTGCGCTAAATTAATTACTTGTTGGCCTTCAATTGCGAAGTGAAGATAAATAGACATTAAAATACAACTCAACGCATTAAAATCATAACATATTCACCTATATACTTGTATGAACATTAAGGTGGAGTGATTGTGTTTTTTTGATTTTTTTTTTGGCAAAACTGTATAAAGATGGATTTCTATTCTAAAAATAAGTTTCAGGCTTGCTTTTGTTTTCGCAGGCGTTGGGGTAGCTCGTTTTCCTCAAATGGTTCTAAATTTTGAAACCAGGCTTAGGAGCTAGGCGCCCCATCACCTTAAAAATATGGTGGAAAAATATTATTTGCCTAAACGTGTGTTAAGAGATGCTCTCGACACCATTAATATCTGAAATAAAAAACATTAAATTCCATTTGTTAAATTTTAATTCTCAAAGCTATGTATATGCCTGCATACGTGCATTTATTTATAAAAGATGGCGCAAAATTAATCATCCAATTTCGTTTTTGAATAAAATGTTTACCAAATGAAAAACAAAATATTTTGAGGGATAGATATCTTTAGTTTGAGCTTTACACGTTCCATAGTTTGTCTATTTGTATCCTGGAACTGTCTATTTCACAAGTGGTAAATATGATAGACATATGACGACATATGCAAAAATTATAAATCCTCCGATTGGATGATTAATTTTGTGCCACCTTGTATTCACGTGTGGTCGTTGTTAGACTGATTTTAAAGCATTTTCGTGAATTTCTTAGGTAACTTATTGATGTATTTGGTGACGTCAAAGTACTGTCAGTGACGAGCTTGCATTGTGGGTGATATTAGGTTCCTCAATGAGTTTTGCGGTTCGATAAAAAAAAAACCAATTTTACGGTTTGAAATACACTTTACTATTTGAACCTGGAAGGGCTGCAAAATACGCTTCCACAGGTGTTACGACCTCATGATATGATGAAAAACGCTTTCCACGCATGAATTTTTTTAGGTCTGGAAACAGATGGAAATTACTACGGGCCAAGTATGGTGAATGCGGTGGATGCTTCAACATTTCGAAATTTAATTCATGGATTTTAGTCATTTTCAAAATGCTCTTGTGACACGGTGCGTTTTCCTGATGAAAAATAATTTGTTTCTTATGCAAACTGGGTATTTTTTCACGAATTTTTATCTTCAGGTGGTCTAAAAGGATACAATAATATTCAGAATTTATTGTTTTATTAGTTTGCAAATAATTCAGAAACAAACTTCCCTTCGCATTCTAAAAAAACTAACACCTTCTTCGAGTTGAAGAACCGGGTTTGATGATAGCCCCAAGTCTCTTCCATAGTGATGAATCGACGCACAAAATCCACTTTATCTTTTTTAAAACGTTCTAAATGTTGCTGAGAAAGTCGCATTCGAATGTGTTTTCGTTCCATTGCTGGCAAATGCAACACTATTTACGCACACACAGCTTTCTGAAACCCACCACTTCAGTCACAATATTGCTTACACTGCCCCATAATTTTTTCTACGCTTTCTGGTGTTGTTTTTTTTGACAATCCTGATGTGGATCGTCTTCAAGGCGTCGTCCAAGCCGTCGCTTAAATGCAGTAACCCATATTTTTATGGCACTAATTGAAAGCGAAAAGTTTATAAGAAGAGTATTGTTGTTGGAGAGTTGAGAATTTCTACTGAAATAAACTTAGTTAGGGACTTGCGCTGTTTTACTACCACTATGTATTATCGTATGCTGTCTATTTTTTGTGTTTCAGATCTATTTCGTGAGATCCAGGTAAACCAGTACGTTTTTTAACCCTGTGTTTGAGATTTCATTAATTTACAGTAGGAAAGGTTTACCGAAAGAGCGAAGCCTTGTTCTGACTAAACCTGGACATTCGTATAAATAGTGGAGAAGACTTTCTTTCACCACCTCCGCCTGACAGCTTCTGCAGCTTCTGTAGTCTGGCTGCATAATCCCCTGAAGAGTGAACCAATAGAAAACAAATTTTTGGCTAGTAGCAACGCCCTCTCTTATCGAACCGCAAATGGTTTTTATTACATATTTTTAAAATTAATATTATTAAAATTATTAATTATTATTATTAATAAATTTATTATTACCTCACTTTAGTGCTGCGATTAAAAATATGCCATAGATATAAAATTGAAATTTGTGATTAATGAAGTTCATTAATGGCTCTTTAAAAATTAGTTAGTTTATTCTGAGGAGGTAAATCTTTGTAATTTCAATTAACTTTTACCAAGACAACAAATATTGAATTGCAATGCGGTTAAAAAAACAAAATATACAACAAAAATAATAATAAAATAAAAATAAAAATAAAAAAATGACTATACCAACGCTCCACCTTAATGTACATATTCTCAATAATGCATATTAATTCACTTTTGCTCATTAACTACCACTCCAGCGTGCGATATCAGACTCTCTTGCCGCCCAACGCTCAAATGACACTGAAATGCTATCGAGCTTAGTACAAAAACTTATTAAGTATGCACAATTTGCTATGTTTCATTAACTTATTATGCACTTACATTTATTTATTTACACATACCAGCGCAAACACGCGCATGCTCTGCAAAATTGGAGTCTAGGACACAAATACCTGTGTGCGTGTGGCTGAGTAAAATGACAAATAGGGACACAATAAGCGTTCGATATTTATGCTCGGATGTACTAAATC
Organism: Anastrepha obliqua; assembly: GCF_027943255.1. Classification (NCBI taxonomy): domain Eukaryota; kingdom Metazoa; phylum Arthropoda; class Insecta; order Diptera; family Tephritidae; genus Anastrepha; species Anastrepha obliqua. The sequence continues at coordinate 51,420,200 of NC_072896.1, forward strand.
AGACTTCGTTGACCTTGTCCCCATTTATGAATTTGCATAATGCACAGACACACCCATACGAGTATGTGAACAAAACCATACACACAGGCATTGGCAGTTTGTGTATTTGACAGTGCATCCTGACAACTTAAGTGGGGAGTTTGCTACTTATTTGACTTTCACTCGCCTGCTGCTAAAATTTGCTGTAGTGTATAAGTGTGCAGGTATAATATTTGTAGCTATAGGATGATGAGGATTAAAAGTGGAAGTTCGTAGTCTGGAGTAGATATGTATGTATATTTATATCCATGTATGTGTATGTGTAAGTAAATATACTGGAGTTTGCATGACTTTGGTAAATTTTCGAGGTAATCATATGCATGTATACTCACACACATATAAGCACATGCACAGTTCAATACATAATAATGTTTGCTCTGCTGATTTCTTGCTGTCAAGTTATAATTATTCAAGCTCAAGTATTACATAGTTCAAGAGATTTGTAGTTTGGGAGTTGAATAATAAGTTTCTATATACAAATTTGAAAGGCAAAATAATTCAGTAACAGAAGACTGAGATTTTGCTGTATAGAAATCAGTTGACGAGACATTCAATGCAAAGTCCTTGAATTGATTGAGAGAAATCTTAAGTAAATTAATGGAAATGCAATGCAATTAAAGTTAAAACACTGCACTAGGGGTAAAATTACAATTGTTGGCCAAATCCTCAAAAAGATAAAAAACAACAAGTCTTATTAAAGCATGAGGGTTAATATGGTAGAGAGATTGACGAATTAAAAACTGAACACACCTCGATAATTCTTCTTCTTGATTAGGGCTATAGCCGCTTACACGATGTTGGCCGTGTTTAACAAAGCGCGCCAGTCGTTTTTTTCTCGTGCTAACAAGCGCAAGTTGGACATACCAAGTGAAACCAAGCTCTTTTCAATCTGATTTTTCCAACGCAGAGGAGGTCTTTCTCTTTCTCTGCTACCATCAGCTGGTATCGCAAGGGCCAGCCAACAAATTCTGCGTCGCGCTGCGATATGTCTACGTCGCCGTAAAGCTCATACAGCGCATTGTTTGATCGCTTGCGTTACTCGTTGTTGCTAACGTGCAAAGATCCAAAAATTTTCCGCAGATTTTTTCTCTCAAACATTCCATCATGTTGTCATCGTCCAAGCCTCTGTGCCATACGTGGGACGGGCATGATGAGAGCCTGATGGTGCGTTAGCTTTGTTCGTCGAGAGAGGACTTTAATACTAAATTGCCTACTTCGTCCAAAGTAGCACTTGTTAACAAGACAGATTCTCCGGCTCGGAGAGGTCCTTCCCAATTCTGACGGCGAATGATGTTGATGGTAGAAGACGCAAAGGATTCATAGATGCTGTAAAGAGGTTGAAATCTGTATCATTTGAGCTAAGTGATTCTCGGACTATGAAATCCATAACTTAGTAGTATTATTATTTTGTATTGCTTTTACGCCGTATCGGAGGCGAATGGTGATACAAAAAATATTTCCATTCTTGCCGATTCCTCGCCAAAGCGGTCCATGTTGGAGCGTTGTCAATTACTTGGAGTTCAGATTTAATAGATCCGCGCCAAGAACCTCTGGATCTTGTTCGTCCATGTGAGGCGTGAGGACTCCACTCTAGGAAAATATTCGGATCTCCGGACGGTGTGTCCCGGCCATCTCCACTTTCTTTGGTTAACAAAAGTCTGCAGTTTGTCCGATGCTTCTTTGGACGCCAACCACGTTTCTCAGCCGTAGAGTAGTACAGATTTGACATTGGAGTTGAAAAATCTTAATGTGGTTCTTGTGCTCAGTTATTTCGTATACCAAATGCGTTTTAGGACAGAAAATCCATTTTTTGCTTTCCGAATTCTTTGTTCTTTGCTCAACCAACAGGTACTGTCAGGCTACCGTGAGCTTGTTCAACTCTTCAATAGGTTTGTCAGATGCCTTGATAGATGCAGAGGAAGTGTTAATGTTTACACAGGGTGATTTTTTATGAGCTATAGGAAAGTTTTTCAAAAAAACACACGTAATATTCAGAAAAATGCATGCAATTTTTATTTAAATCGGTAGTACAGTCCATGGGCAAGATTTTCCAGGTGCTGCATGCCACGATCCCAAGTATCAAAACCGAACGTCCATAGAATGGAAACAGAAAAATTAGACTGAAGTATTCTATTGGCCTTGACTGTCTCCTGATGCCAACTCAATTGAATTTGGGCAAAAGCCAAGCGAAAATCAAAGGAAAACAAATATGAACGGTGAAATAGTTATGAAGGGAAATACGGATAATTTTGGACCGATTACCTCCACAAGTTTCGTGGGAATTGACAAAGTATGACTCAAGTTTTTGAATCCATTTGCAGTTGAGAACAAATTTGTAATATAAGTGATTTTACTTACTGTTGGTGCACTTTGCCAAGTCAACACTTTTTAACCATCCACAGGGTTGCCATATCAAGTCATAGAAAGTTGCGGTAATTCTACTACAGAATTTCAAACTGTTGTTGAGAAAATATGTTTCCTATTAGCGGTCACTATAGGCAGGCAATGGCAAGCCCTTCAATGAAAAAGTTTCTCATAAGAATCATTGCTGGCCGGAGGCAGCATCATATTGGAAGTCACTTCATTTGAGGAATCACAGCACAGAAAAATTTTATGGGGGGAGCTTCGTCAAATATCGATCAAATGCTGTACGTGATATTTTCAGACGGAGTCCAGCACTCGAAGTGTAACTACCTTCAGACCGCTTGCGCTGCTTAGGCACGGGCATCAGGTGTCTGTTGGTTGGCTAAATGATATTTCAGGATATTGTTTATAAGCGCGCGAAAAAAAAAAGTGAAGAAGTGTCTTGAGCGAAATCCTCGACGAAGTGCCAATCAAGTGGTGAAAGAACTGAAAATATCTGATCGTAGTATCCGCCGCATACTGAAAAATGATTTCAAAGTAAAGCCGTACAAGATCCAAGAGGTGCATGATCTCACACCAAAGCAGCAACAACTCGGACTTGAGAGAGCGAAGGAATTGTTTCGCTTGGCCGAAAGCGGCAATTTCCGAACATTGTGTTTTATGACCAGAAAATTTTTCAATTGAGCAATTCGTAACTCTTAAAACGATAGGGTTTATTTGACCAACCGTTCATACCAGAATTTGAGTCATCGATTGACCACCAGGAGGCAGCACCCACCACTCGTAATGGTTTGGGCCACAGATTGACGCTCTCCAATCGTTTTCATCGAGCCTGATGTAAAGTAAAAAAAATATTATCGGAAAAGTATTCTGGAGGTTGCTTTGAAGTCGTGGACAGACAAACATTTCGGTTGCAGACCATGGACGTTTCAACAGAACTCGGCACCATTTCATAATGCTCGAGTGAACCAACAAAGGCCATAAAACAATGTTCCGAACTTCATAACGTCCACACAATGATTCTCAAGCTCACCAGACCCGAATCTGATGGATTATTCTCTTTGAGCCATTTTGGCCCATTTTGGGCATTTTTTACTTTGAATTCAATAAAAGTAGTTTTCCAAACTAACTTATGGCTTTTTTAATTGGATACACTTCGAGTGCCGGACCTTGTACTTCTACCGAAAAAACGTTGATTATCCATTTGCAATCTTTCCACAGTATTTTTCGGACGTAGTTTCTTAGACCCATATAAAGATTGCTTGCTATACCTGCTGCATGATGTGTGATTTATTAAAACAAGTACGTGCGAATATTACAGGCATTACTAAATGTTTTACTTATACACATATTTTTATTGAAACATCTTGATTGAGATGAATATTAATTTTGGTAAAAATTTGTTGCTTGAATAAAATTTCAAAAGAGTGAATTGAGTAATTGAGACAACTAATTTGGTTAAAGCAACGCTTTGACAAGTCGAATTATTTCATTATTTTTGAGGCATTTTTTTGCATTTTACATCTGTTCAATTTGGAAACGATAATAAAGTCTATAACTTTATCAAAATACCATACATGCACACACACTGGGTACGCAGAATAAATTTTGATGCGTCAAACTTTATTTTAAAATACTTGTAAGTATGCAAAACAGCAAAGCAATACAAATATGTGTGCCCTGCAGGAACAACTTCTGGTTACGAGCTGGTGCTTTTTCAGCGGATTTGAAACCATGACTTGGTTGCTCTCCCTAGTCTTTCTATATAAGTAACAGGAGAGCCCTGCTGTTTAACAACAACGCTATCTCCACCTCTCCCCTCTTTCGTTAGTTTAAACGAGTGAAGGACAAATTACACTTGGACTAGTTTCTTGTGGGAACTTTTGAGGTAATGTGCTCAGAAGTCAAAGAAAATGTAATTCTTTGAAGTAGGCAAGAGTTCTTTGGTGCAATGATACCATTGGAGGCTGAACAAACGGTGAACTAAACTCTAGAGTCTTTTGCAAACTTAGTTGTCCTTAGAGTATCGTTGGGAGATGGTCGCATAGTGCGCGTATCATGGATTCTTTGCAAAAGTAATCACCCAACAAGCAGATAAGAAGACTAGGTTATTCAGGGTGTTAGATCCTAGTTCAATCGGACCATAGTACACTGCGACCTCTGATGTGGTCTACCCTATTGTGATTAGCCGCAAGCCTTTAATTGAGTGCTTCTAATAAATTTAAACATTTCTCCAAGGCTTTTTGTTTCATATCACACATAGATTTAAGGTCGGATCCGCTAGGTGAGTAACTTTTCATCTTGCGGGAACTACATATTCAAAGGAACGATGTTCCTGAGTTTCATCCTTCAGTTCGCAAGAGACGTAAAACGCTTGTTTCGGTTAATCCTGGTTTCTTGAAATGATTAAAAAGACTACAATGACCGATATAGTAATCAATGAGAGTGCGCAAGCTGTCTCTATCCGGGCTTATGAGCCTATTTGACGTTCTTATAAAGGTATGAATAAATTGATTTGCCTGACTCTGTCCTGGAATTTATATCCAGTGTTGCATGATTTCCGTGTCTTTACAGCCGCTAATAACTCCCTTTATGTGGGCTTGGGCAAGTCCACAAACGGATTCCGGTCCATTAAATTTTGATGTAGCGCCTAGTTTTGCTAGACAGCCCATCTGTTCCTTGTCAGTATGATCTTCATATTTTCTCTCAGGTTATTGAGGACAGTGAATCATTTCTTAACGAGTTTAGATGTTTTAATGGAGCTTTTTTACCTGAAAAAGTTTTTTATCTGGGCTACTATCGGCAAGGTACCCTGTACTGATTATTATTATTGGGTATTGGCGGAGCTCCTCCTCTTATTTGTTGTTTGCATTTAGCTGCTTTTCTACAAACGCAGCGACCTACAGACTTTATCATGCCTACGAACGGCAGTAGCATTTTATAAGCAGCTTTTTCATGGCAGAAACGAACTCGGAGGTTTGCCATTGCCTGCCGAGCGGCGACGGCTATTAAAACAACATTTCTCTTCAATTGGTTTTTCAGGCACGCATAGTCGAATCTGGGACTTATGAATAGTAGTCACGCATCAACTCATTTGGGTGCGGTCGTCGCCTTCATGCATCAGCGTAAAATATTGGAGTAGAGAATATAAAAGCGGTTGTACAAACATTAAAAACGATCTATATGAAAGATGCCCAAAAAATTTGGTTTTGTGGTCAGACCACCAGAAAAAAGTTAACTGAGCTCTTAGATAACTCAAGTGATAGTTTTGGGAATGGGTCGCAAAAGATTTCAGCCAAATGGTGCTGCTTATGTCAGTCAACCGGATAATACAAAAGCTGACAAAATCAATGGCTAAAGTCAATGAATTATAGTACAAAATGCTGGAGCATTACCCTATTCGCCACATTTGGTACCTAATAACAGCTACCTGTTTCCAGAACTGCGAAAAAATATGTGTGGGAAGTATCGTTTATCATATCAAGAGGCCATATTTTGATTCGGTTTGTATTTTGAAAAACTTCTGGGAAGGAGTCCATATATTAGAATACGACTGGTTTTTAGATGCAGGCAAGTCATACTGAGTAATAAAATATTTTCATAAAAGTGCATTTCTTTTATGTTGAAATCACATTTTTTGAGCAACTTACTATGCATTAGCTAAAGCTGAGTCGGTTATTGTGAAGTAGTATTATTTTGCCTAGGAATGTGAGAGTTGCCTTTATGCACCTAATAATCAAAACACAGTGAAATGAAAATGGCATTATTGATTTTCAAAATATTATCGTTGGAAGTCAATACACTTTTTCGTTCGCTTGAACCTTTAAGCACTTTTTGCACACAGAAGAAAATACCTCCAAAAACCAGCTTCGACATCTTCTTCAGGGGTTGAAAAACGTTGATCTCGTATTTATTTCGAATGTTGGGGAATGAAAATAAATCATTAAATGCTAAAGCACGGCTGTATGGTAGATGTTCCATTAACTAAACCATTCGAGTGCTCGAAAACTCTTTACATGAATCGATTCGAAAAAAACAGGTAATCATTTGCTTTGAGGAGCTACTTCCGCTAACAAGTTTTCTTGGACTAAGCTCATCTTGGAGCACCAGTTCTGAACCAGTTGCTCGTTCCATTAGTTCACAACTTTTCTACAGGGTGGCTTACCACATATTTATATTTGCTCTTGTTTTTGTTGGCAGTTGTAAAAAAATAGAGTGATACACGAAAAATTTTGCTCAACGTTGAAGGTGCACAACTGTAGACTTTTTATGTTGTTTGAAAAACATTTAATTATGTCATTAAGTTGAATTAACTTTCAATTAAATGTTGTGTTGTTTTTGCAAGTCAAGTGGTTCAAGTGGTTCATGTCTGAACTTTTTGCTCATGAGAACGCATATTAATATGTTTGCACTTGTATTTGTGAGTGTATGTTTTTCACCCATATTTGCTTTGGTATTACTTGTTTTGTTGTTATTATTGTAAGAATTATGTCAGTTGTCTTCCATTAATTTGATATTCAGCAAGTAAAAGCACGGCTTAAAGGCACGAAAAAAATAAGTAATTTTTATTGTGAAGATGAACGTAGTTAGTATCACTACATATTTTTCTTTGAAGCTTGGAAATTGCCATGGCTTAGTTAATATTTGTATAGAGGTGCAAAAGGATGGAACACCACATCCGAATGCGCTTGCGCGTGACCACCATTTGGTAGGGTACATGTTCGAAACGCACTGTAGCCATGAAACTCCAAATGATAGAAAAGGTTTTTCTAAAAGCGGTTGCCCTTCGGCAGGTCTTGACTTAAGTGTTTTTCTGTTTTTTTTAATTCTCTTTTAAAAACTATCTGTTGTTTGGAGGCGTCTTAAGGGGACAGATACTTGTAAAATTTTGAAATTCTTTTTGTTCATAAAATGTTAATATAATCCTTTAAGAATATGTCAAAAAATTTTTAGAACGTAAATTTAAGTACTTTTTATATTATAGGTCGTCAACCGTGACGACTCTATTCTTTGCGTTCGAGCGCTGGGAGAGGTGTAGTTACGTTGTATTCAAACTTTATACGCGTTTTTCTCAAAACCATATTTTTTGAATTGGCGTACTCGATAACTCGAAAATTATTCACCGATCTCTCTAAAATTTTGCATACATCGTTTTTATGATATTACTTTCTATGTGTTTGAAGTTTTCGAAAATCATTTAAAAGATTAAAAAAAAAATTATATTGTTTTAATGTATAAATAAACTGTATGCCAATTTTAAAAAAATATAGACTTCTTCATTTTAAATAATTTTAATGAAAATCAGTGAAAATGTAGCCGTTTACAGGTATCTGCCCCCTTAACTCTGTATGCGAATCCATTTGTGGAAAAACATCAGAGGGTACAGCACAAAGAAAAGGAGCAGCTCGGAAAAAATTTAATTAATTCGTGCGATTATTTTTTCACAATTCGTGCGATTATTTTTTCACAACTTGTAATGTGGATTGACAAGAGAAGAAAGCATCAATGAACTCATGAAAAATGACACAGCGAGCAAACACCATTATAAGGACATCAAAACTAATAGATTGAATTCCCTCTCGGTCATTGTGCGTTCAAAAATTATCAAAATCAGTTGTGTCATGGAACGAAATCGTCACGTCAAATATTGTGAGATTGAGGTATCCTATGACATTAGTGTTACAAGTATCAATACTGTCACTTACTCTTAAAAGAGGTGTACTCGCGTTGCATCTCACACAATTTCACAAAAGACCTGAAAACGCGATTGGACGAAGTGCCCCAAGAACTGGCTCACACGAAAACAAAATGTATGAATTACTCGGATCCATACATAGATTCATATATGGGAGTGTGTCAAGTCTATTAATACATTCAGTTCTATAAGAACGTATTTGCATACATAAGCCACTAGTGGCAGTATAAGCCAATATTTATACATTTCATTAACTGAGACATCTCGGCGAAAGCTTAAACAAATCGAAAACAAAACTCTATCTAAGTTTTCGCGTGATACAAAATATGTATGTGGAGCAGACGCAAGCACACACTGACAATTCGGAGGCAATAACTCTCATTCCCATAAATACCTAAAAAATTTCACAACACTTCAGCCTTGAATGAGACGATACCCGACAAGCCAAATGGCGTACCGATTGGATGAAATAATATTTCTCAGCTGTTTTACATTACCTTAAATGAAGGCACAATGAAGGCACACATTAAGGAATACAACTTTTGCGACTTGTGTCAGAGTGAATTACTTAAACAATTACATTAAATATTTTGTCCCAAACACGCCCAAACCTGCTTTTCCATTGCTTCATTTCACTTTTACTTTCAATTTCACATTGTTGTCTATTTATTCGCTCTGCCTCTTGGCTCTGGTGTTTTATACGAGTATAACTCCCACTGCCTGTATTTTTTAGCATCAATTGCTTTGCAAACATTATCACCCACGCACGTGTTCTTTGCTTAGCGTGTTGTTGGTAGGCTGTGAGTTACCTAAGCAAATAGGCTACCTCAGCCTGTTTTCCATTTTCTAATTTCTCTGCTATGTAGAGAAAATACCACCTCTGAATAAACTTTTTATGTTTGTTTTTTTTGTGTTACATTTCGCTCTGTTATTTTCTTTTGCCTTGCCGTTTTCTTTTATCACAATTTAATTAAATGTTACTCATACGCCCGCGTGTCTTTATTACGAGTATATTCCCCTGCAATAGCCTGAACAAATAAATACGCACATATACCTATGTAAATAACAATGGGCGCTTCTGTCACATATGTTTGCAGGCCCATTGGATACGCACATAAGCATGTTTGATTACATACACATAGAGGATATTAATATATATGTATATACGTGCCAGCACCCTCCTGATTTGGACTAGGCCTCTTTGCGCCACATGCAATTACATACAGGCCTGTTATCTTTACTTGTTTCCTTTCTACATTTCAGTTTGTTGTTATTACCACCTCTTCCTTAGCCAAAAGCCAGGATTTTATTTAATTACGCATATTGCCTTTTATATATTTCTGCCTCTTTCCTTCTCCTTTCATTGTTCACATACCCTTCCTTCCAGTACATCTTTATGTAGTCCTTCATTAAAAAGCAACAATAATAATGATTAAGCAATAAAAACAACATTTTTATGTCCTCAACAACAATCGCAGCCTTGCAGTAATTACAAAAAAAAACATTTACTTATAATTTCGTCTGTGTAGCACTTTGCTTGATGGGAAAATTTTGTGTCACTCCCAGTAGGTGGGAGTGATGGTCTGTCGGCGTGTTGCCTTAAAATGGGATATTTTTTTTTACAATACACATGTATTTGTGATATTATTGCTTAAACGTATGTCGAAGAGTCGATTCACTTTAAATAAAAACTCGCTTTGTATGCGGTGCTTTGTGTTAAAAATTACTGCTCTCTATTCGTAGAAAAATTGTTTTCAATTAGCATAATTGACTCAAAGTTAAGAAATGCAAAACTAATTTAAGACATCGCATTACCACTTTGAAGAGTTATTAGCAAAAATTATTTTCTCTTCTAAGACTTTTTGATTGGTTGAACAACTCACGTGGGGTATATGAAATTTTTGATACTGGCAAGAGGCTGATGAGTGCAATACAAAATATGAAAAGGGGTATCTAAGAGGCATTTGTTGAATATTGGAGAGGTCTAAGTAGAAATTTAAACTTGTTAGATTCTTACAATTCCGCGATTCTAGGGATATCGTTATTAAAATCCCGGGGTCACGGAATTATTATCGGGATTACTCTCAGGGCTAGTCTCGAGGCTTAGATATTCATAATTTTGGAACAACTTAACTCGAAAAAGATTGCATCATCGAAAGCTCTTCTTTCATATCAGGAGTAATAAGGTATCATATAATACAATAAATAGTAATACAGAAATATGGTTTAAAAACAATTTTTTATTTAGAGTGAACATTTTTTAGTAATAGCAAAAAAAAGAAAGTAGTAAATTTATAAGTAATATAATTTAGTTTTGAGTAAATTTAAATGCACACAGTAGTGCACCTTTCTGATAAAGTAACTTAAGACATGTCGAAAAAGCTCGTTAAAAAGGTTTAAAAATGGCGGAGGAGTCTTCTGACTCCATTCTGTGTGGCACCAAATCTGTGTAATATGGTTTGACCTTGAAATGATAAAGTCAGAACTAGATTTTATTATGTACAGAGTGCGCCATCTTTTATGTCGGTATGTAATCGCTGAAAAATTTTGTCATTTACCAACCGATCGACTTCAGCATACATGGATCGTGTTACACCGAAACAACGCGCTGAAATAGTGACGCTATACATCGAAAATAGTCGTTCTATTGTTCTAACTCAACGCGGATATCGCAAAAGGTATCTCGGCAAACATGCACCGTCTGACAATACTATTCGTCGTTTGGTGTCGAAATTTTTTGAGCACAGGTCGGTAGGCCATCGTCAACATGCTGTCCATCAACGACCAAGATGTTCCAATGAAATTTTTAAAGCATTGAGGGAGAGCGTTGCCCAGGAGCCAATAATGCCGTATCGTCGTCGCGCTCAGCATTTTTGTGTCAATGAAACCACAATGCGGCGCATTTGAAAGGATGATTTAAATTTTTTTTCCGTATAAAGTGCAATTGACACAAAGAATATTGCCGTCAAACCATTCACGTGGCTTCGAATATGGCCATACAGTTGCTGGAATGGTTGACACTGAACCCAATTTTTGGAAGCAAATTTTAATGACTGACGAGGCACATTTTAACCTCTCTGGCAGCGTGAATAAACAAAATTACCGCATTTGGGGAACTGAGAATCCACACGGAATCCATAAAACGCCATAGCATGACTAGAAAGTAACTATTTGGGCCAGCTTTTGCGCCAAAATCATCATTGGGTCAGATTGGTTTTACCGAAAAAACGAAACGGTCGATGGAAACCGATATCGATAGATGTTGGCTCATTATGTCTGCCCGAAAATACGTGAGAAAGGTTTAGACGGTTACTGGTTGCAACAAAAGGGTGCGCCATGTCACACTGCGAATGCAACAATTGAATTTCTGCAACGAAAATTCCGGGACGTCTAGTGTCAAAAAGAGGCGACATCGACTGGCCCCCCAGATCACCTGATTTAACGTCCCTTTCTTTTTGTGAGGTTAACTGAAAAGTAAGGTTACGTTAACAAGCCGCAGACTATTGACCAGCTTAAGGAAGCATTCGTGCCGAAATCGGCGCTATAAAATCCGAAATGCTTAACAAGGAGATGAAAAACGCAGAACAAAGATCGCAGTTTGTGATTGCTAATAAAGGTGGCCAATTGATTGATATTGTATTCAAAAAATAGTTTCAATAAATTGTAAATAACCAAACCAAATAAAAATAACTCACTTAAACAAATCAGGTGTCCTTTTACAAAGTTATTCAATGTTTTCATACCGACATAAAAGATGGCGCACCCCGTATACAAAAATATCTAAAAGGGATGGCCGCTCACGCGTGTTAGTTTGAGATTATTGGATCTAACACAAATATTACGAATTTCAGTCATTTTTAAACAAATCCTGAAATTTTGGGATTATCGACTAATAAATTTGGGATTTTCGGAACTTAAAAATATTGGGATCCCGGATATTGTGCCACTATTTTATATGTTTCATAGGCCGGGTCGATTTGTGGGGAGGCAAAAAAATCGCCCATTCCTCTGTGAAAATCATATTCTAGGGATCAAAATAAGAAACTTTGCCGAAGGAACCATACCTCTAAAACGAATTCTGATGTCCCCTAATGTTTCATAATGAAATACAAATCTCGAAAGTTGTTCACAATTAATCTCGCGATTTTCAGAACTTAAAAGTACTGAGATCTCGGCTTTCGGGGACTGACATGCCCAAGTCCTGGGATTTGTAAGTAGTTATCCGAGCACAGGGTGGTGCGCTTATTTATTTCCGCTTTGGTAAAATACTATAAAAAACATACAATGGAAAACCTCTAATGTTGGTGGTTTTATCGTCTTCCCTACATAACTTGCAAGTTCCTACGATGCCCTGCTAGAATTGTTGTGATGATTCTAAAATTATTCTTATTTAATTCTACTCGTATACAATCTTTAAATCGGTTGAGATTAAAGCTACCTATCATGGATTTTGATTGCATAAGCCCTTTATATTGTCCCTGTATGATCTTCTTTGTCTTTTCTCTACTTCGAAAATAAAAGAGGAGAAGGGAGCCTCTCCTAAGCCGCAAAATGGCTCTGAGCCTTTAGGTGAGTACGCTGTCCTTCTCCTGACTGATCTATCTATCATTTCGTGCCCTGGGACTTTACTCCGAAAGATGATAGTCTAGTTCAACTGCTCTCTAGAATGACTTTGTTTTTAACTACAGTAGTTACTTTTTAAGTTAGTCTCAGAAAACAGTTAAATCACTTAACTTCACTTCATTTCGCTTTGCTTTGTCGTCGCGAACCACGTCTTCGTCCTGGAATCAAAAGTCCGGGAATCCCGGCTTGCTCTCAAAATCAATCCGTTTGTATATCAGTACAGGGCATTATTTTGTCCGATATGCCTGTCAAAGACAAAGGTGCTGAAGGCTATCTATTATTCGGACCGATCCTGTTATTAGTCGTGGAGAGTCAACCTAACAGGAGTTACAGGTTTGTTACCTCCAGATTTGGTGGTAATATTATCTTCTTCTTTGGTAGACCTTCGCTAACCATAAGCAATTAGTTGTATTCATTTTGCTCATTGCTTTACAATGCCCTCTGCTCGAATTACTTCGATCACAGCCATCGAGCAAATGCGCATTACCACCATTGGCATCACTGAGGACCTGATTTCCCTGCTGTGCTTAGAAGAGCCGTATAGCACTGAGCATTTTCTCTGTGAGTTTCCTTGCTTTTGCTAGATTTTGGATTCCGATGTTATTAGAACGAGTAAATTCGTACTCTCAAACCGGGGATTTTTTCAGATTTGCAAAAAAATTTGAAAAATTCTCATAAGACTAGCTATCTCTGTCTCTGTCTCTGTCTTTAACTTTCTGTTACTTCTTTCCTTTCTTCCTTGACTATTAACCTTTTTACTTTCCAGGCGTTTGAATACAATGGGCTTTTTGGCCTGAGAGTTTTTTGCACTTTGCACTTTGTTTTAGAATAGAGTGAAATAAATTTGAGTTTTTCACTTCGACCTCATAGCCTTTTGTGTCTTTTACTCATCACAGTACCTCATACAAACCCAGTTATCTTCTTAATCTTAAGACAGAGCCGGATTGTTCTGAGCGTATATGCTTTTTTTCTGGCTGCAATTGGGCAAGATGTCTTAATCTTTTCCACGCTATAGCGCCACATTTAATGAGAAGTTATATTGAAGTCTCCGAGGATTGGTCGCAGAAATAACAAGAGCTAGTGGACCATATCCCAATCCTCTATAGTTGACTGCGCAATCTGCAGTGGCTTGTGGGAATGCCCCTGAGTAATCTCCATTTATCCTTAGGGAGGGTCATGAGTTTCTTAAATCTCTTTAACTAAACTTTTGATTTACCAAAATGATCCTGAAAGTCCGATTATGTACCCACTTTAATGTTCCAAAACTGGTAAAATCTAGATTTATGACATCTACAGAACCTTCCTTCTGTTTCCAATTTGTTACACACCTTGTCATATTTATTTGCAATTAAATAAACTAGTACTTTGAGACAGACTCTTCGTTCAAAATACGCACACACACACAAATATGCACTTTTTCTTTTTTATGCCCTTTTTCTTCTTTTGCGCAGCTCTTTCAAGAAGAGCCTGCAATTACAAATAACGATAATGATAATGGTGAACAATTCTGTTTTAGGTGTTGTTGCTATGCTGTTTTAGGTGTTGATTTGGTTGTAGCTCTGAAATCGTAGTTGAAACTAATGAGGTGTGTTAAATAGAAACATAAGGAAAAACAACAAGGAGCAGCAACATTGCATTGGATTTTACTTTTACTTTTCTTGAGGATTTCAGTTGAGTACTTAGCACTACAGACAACCGTTTAATGTTGAATACGGAAGAATGTATGCACGATTGCACCTAATATAAAATAGGGTGTATCACTCTTCATAGAAAGAATTGAGTTGTTTTTCATCGGAGTAATAAAATTTATAATTTTTGAAAACTTCTCCCCAAAAATATTTCGGAAAATTATTAAAATTTATCTGAGCTGTATTGACTTGAAAATACCTCCAAAAATCTTGCAAACAAAAAAACAAAATAATGCAAACTTTTCCAGCTTAAACTCTTCTATCGCGTACGTGATTTTTGTTAAAAAAAATTTATAAAAATTAAATTGACAAAAATATTTTGACGAAAGATATAATAAATTGAATAATTCTGATGGAAAAAATGCAATTTTTTTTGATTACGAACCCTATTTTACATGTGGCTTTGAAGAAGCGAGAAGAGTAAAGATGCTTTCCATTTCAATTCAACCGGGCTATTCGGGTCATGTTCTTCGATTTCGATGTAACTGAAATATGTTGCTCTCTGGTCAAAATAATGAGACACGTATTTTTTTGTTCGCCCGAAAAAAATTTTTTTCAAGAGTTATCGGCAATTTTGTTTTTCGGCTCAAACTCGATTTTTTTTAATTATACAATATAAGAAATTTTTTTTTTTTAATGCCCATAACTTAGTCAAAAATGAACCGATTTTAATAATTCTGGGTTCAAAATGATCGTCATTACTTACAGGAGTGACTTAATGTAGAAACAATTGCAAAAAAGTAGTTGCTAATTTTTTATTTAGCTGAAAATAGCCATATGCTGTTTAAGGTAAATGTTACTTTGACTTCTATTATTCTATCTATATAAAGAAAAAAAGAATTTTATCAAACAAAATTATAGTGAAACAGAGGAAAATACGAATAAAAATAGTCGTCATTAAAGGGCACTTATAAGCTTTCTGTTGTAAGCAGTTACAACAAACACACTAAGCCGTGCGTCCTTTCTGCCCATAACATAAGGATTCCTTCTTTCACCTACACAACAATTATTTGATCCACCCACATCCGCTGCACACTTCATTTTATGTATTAGTGTGTGACTATGCCAACGCATTGTCTAGTTAAAACAATTACGCTACAAAATTTCAAAGTAATGAGCAGCTCACAAACCCATATCCAAGTAAAAAAATTTACTAAAGCAAATATATTCACACATTCTCGCAAAACACCTGTCTCGAGATTTCAAGTATTTCTAGGGGAAATTTACCTGAAGTGGCTTTGAAGTGACAAAAGGCACTCGAAGTTAGCGGGAAAGGCAGTGAGGCAAAGAGATTAAAGTGAAAAAATGCAAATTATGCACAAATAACTGTATCTGTATGCGTACTACAGTGTGTTTCTGGGTGTGTGTGCGTTACCATGGAAAGTGTTGCGTTCAAAAATGTGTAGCATACTTCTAGGTGTTTCATACTTTTGCATACTTAAGTGGCAGATGAAAGTAAATTAAGTGGATTTGAATGGGTGGTATTCGGCGGAACAATTTTGCTTTTGTTGTTCTTAATTATTAGCATTAATTTAAGGGGATATAATAGAGCCCGAGAGGTGGGAAACTAATTATTTAAATGTTAAGTGAATGCGGATGTACATATTTTACATTTTAGAGAAATATTATTTTTCTCTACATTTGCGAGGCTTTATAACACCACAACAAAACTTTTTTTCTGGGTTTCTCTTTTAATGCATAAATTCTGATTCCAGGTATCGAAAAGCTCATCAGAATAAGAATAAAGCCAGCGGCTTCATTGGCTGCGTCATATCGTCCGAAAGGATACAAACTCTCCGGCTCTAAAAGTATTCGATGCGGTATACTAAACGACTGGCGCTCTTTGATAAACTCAGCCAAAATCGTTGAAGCGCTTATCGCACCAATTAAGAAGTAGAAGGTGTCGAAAAGCACCAAATTATTCATTTCAGCTCGCTTTTGTATGTTTTATGACATACGCGCAATTTCATACAACCATAAGAAAACAAAGAAAATTATTTATTTGTTAAATTAATTTTTTCTTGTCTTGCGTTTTTATGCTAAAACTTTGATTTTCGTCAATAAATTTTCCGACTGTAATTTATAGTAAAACTATGAAAAATCAGTAACTTTTCCTAAAAATTCGAAACTTTGTTCTGGTTTCAACAAAAGCAAACTTTGCAAAAAAACTTTTTTTCCTTTATTCGTCAAGTAAAAGCAACTTAAATTCCAAAGCCAGATCCAAAAATCGGTGAAATCATTTATGGGCTCATTTTACTAGTTTTGAGAATTTTATCATATAAAAAAGCCTTTGGCGAAATCCTCCTTATTAGATACTTTTGAATCAACTAAGCCAGTCTATCACTCGAATCTCTAATCCTTCCTACAGAGGTTTCACAGTTCTTATAATAATAATAATGATAATAATTGTCGCTTATACTTTTTATTGGATGTTTGACCGAGCTCCTACTCATATTTGTGGTGGACGGTTTAATATTTTCAAACAAATACAGAGACTTAAAGTTTTAAGTAGCCTTCGGATGGCAAATGGGGTTTTATGAGCAGCTGTTCTATGGCAGTAATTCACTCGGAGGCTTTGCCATTGCCTGTCGAGGAACGACCGCTTTAAGAAAATATTTTTTCTGTCATTTGGTGTTTCATATCCGAAATTTCGAAGCCGGGAACTACCGAATGGTACTCGATCGCCTCCATAGTTCGCTTAGGTAGTTAGAAGAAGACTTGTAAATGTAGACATCAGCCTCAGCTAACTTCACCCAAAAGCCTCTACAGCACGGCTATAAATAAATAATTTCCGCAAGTTACAGACGAGAACAAAGTTCCTGAGGAAAATACCAAGAGTGTACTCTATATGGGAATACAGATGGCTCGAAGATATCTGAAGACATAGGCGCTGGAATATATGGCCCCCAAACAAAGCTTACTGTGTCAATGGATAGTTTTCTCAGCATAATTCAAGTGGAAGTGTATGACATCAGCCTATGTGGTGAGATCGACTTTTATAGAAACCTCAGGAATGAGTGGTTTATGAATTACCATTCTGAGCGACAGTCAGACGGTGCTCAAGGTGTTGTCAGTCTTTGAGGTGAGGTCCTCATTAGTCCTTGAATGCATCGGTAAATTGAATTTACTAAGAATGCACAATCGAGTTCGCCTCAAAAGGGGTTCCAGGACGTATGGGTATAACTGGGAACGAAGAAACGGATGCATTAGATAGATAGGCTGCGCGCTCGTTATTAATATAATGCGAACATTTCCTTTCCAGCGAAGTGCTACGGCTAAGAGACATGAGCTGGCACCAAACTATGGGCTTACCTTAGGTGTAGCCCTTAGTGGTGAGGTATAATCAATGGAGCTTTCGACTGCTTATAACTCTCTATAAGGGCAAACTGTGAGAGCTCCCGTGATTGTCACAGGTCACTGCAGAAGGGCGCAGCCTATGCAGATTGTGGATATGATCCACTGATTTCTGTCTTTTCCGCGAAGTGTTGCAATTTAAAGTAAATCGTCCGCCGTTATGCCACAGCCATTTTTAGAGAGCGGCTGCGGCTGTTGGGAGGCTTTAATTATTATAGCTGTGTGGCACCATATCTGTTGCTGCTATTGAAGGAGACAACAAGCTCGTAAATTATTTCATAAACTTGTTGGGAATTATAGAAGCTGTGCTGGACGTGTGAAAAAAAAATTGCGCAGCTCGTTTAACTACCTGTTTTTTGTAAGGAAAATAGGCAAAAAGAAATTGCAGAATATTGGCTTTTCTACAGAAGGAATCACAAAAACTGAGGCACTTTTATTTTTTTTTATCATTCAATTATTTCGCAGCATAATTAAAATTGTTGCGAAAAAAGAACCAACTGATACTGAAATGGCAATAATGGAGACGCCTGCTATGTTTTTCAGAGTTGGTGGACCGATTCGTTACACAAACGTCTAAAGCAAAAATTATATTTCGTAACAAAGAAAGTGCTTTTCAACCTGGTCAATAGACCTGCGCATATGTACGCTCTGGGTACTTAATTTTTCGGGACTTTAATAATCCGAGATCTTGGAGATCATATTTTCAACTCCCGGTAAATCCATATTTATATTCCTAGTACGCATTTGCAATGTCAAAGTTGCATGCATTTGGTTACAAATCACCTTTTCATTCAGCATAGTAAGCGCCAGGTTTTATCCTTGGTGATAATTTTATATTTTCGAATATGAAGTGCGAGTTGAGTTGCCTACTTGGAATGAGGAGGTCATCGATAAAACAAAAATCAATTATGAGGACTCTGAGAAATTATATTATTTGAGGGTTTTAAAAATGGAGGAAAAGTGGGATGATATTTGTTAAGTTAAAATGAGACTATGCTGAAAAAAGCTGAAAAACAAAGGCGCGTACACTTCTGTTAGGTGGTTGGTCAAGCTCCCCCACTTACTTGTGGTATGCGTCTTGCTGTTGTTCCACAAATGCAGGGGCCTGCAGTTTTAAGCCGACTCCGAACTCCTAACAATTTTTATGAGGAGCTCTTTCATGACAGAAAAACAGGGGTGACCGCTATTAAAAACAACTCTTTCTTCAATTTGGTGTTTAATGCAACGAGGTTCGAACCTATGTACTCCCGAATGGTAGTCACGCACCAAACCATTTGACTACGGTGGCCAACGTAATATTATTAAAAATTAAAATTTTCAGCAACCTATCGTCCCAGCCTCAATACAATAGTTAACATATTTTCCCATAACCACGTAGAGAAATTATGAGACTGTATAAGTGCACACATATGTATATACCTACATGCACATTGATTCTCAAATTACTATCAAGCTGAAATTTATGTTTATAACTTAAATCCGCCTTTGCTATTTTCCAACCAGATCGCCCGCTGCTACAATTTTTCATCCGTTTCGTTTTTGTTTCTTTTGGCGAACAAAGTTTTATTGCAGCGCAATATGCAACAAATTAGTTAGGTTCCCATATGTGCCAGTACTTTTCGGGAATCCGTTTCAGTAAGTTCTGCTGTGGCTACTCATTAAAGGGATAATTTATTTGTATGCATTGCGGTAAATGAATTAAGGAAATAGGCATATTTATACCCTTACTTGTATGTACGTATATGTAGATAGTGCTTTCCCAACTCATGTCAATATGGTGGGGGCATACGTTTGACGCTACAGTAGCCAAGCTTATAAACGGGGACTTTAATGTAATTTATGAGTTTCATAAGAATTCTTATGAGGGCTGCCTTTTATATTTAGCGCCTTTGCAGCACTAAGTGTGATGATCTGTAATTCGATATTTTTAGCATAAACTTACTAACGAGCTTTGGGTGCCAGGCCACAGGAATATAGAAGAGAACTGCAAGGCAGATGAACTTGCTCGAATCGGTATAATTCGTGATCTCCAAGTGGACAAGATGCTGATACCTATGCCCATAGCCACTTGCAAACTACTTATAGATAGGGAAACCATCAGCAAGGTAAATACAAGTTGGCCAAACCTCACAACATGCGAACAAAGCAAAGAGGCATAAACGAAATGGAACAGTGGTCGATCAAAAAGCTTGTTAAGATTTAACACAGAAGCTATAATAAACATGATAGGGGTATTAATTGTTCATTGTTTAATAGACAGTCACGTTAGAAGGTTAAAACTCCCGTACTTCGATGGCTGTAGAAACTGTCAAGAGGAAACTGTCAGACACCTTTTATGTGGGTGGGAAAGCTTAGCTATAAAGAGGCTCCGCATTTTTAACTGATGTAGCGGACATAGCGGATATAAAACTAACGAAGATTTGCTCGTTTATTAAAGCTACCGGATGGTTTGAAAAGGAACCTATAGGGTAGGGATAAGTTCCAGTGGTATTACAATAGACCTACGAAAGGCTTAAGTGTGTCATTGGGACAGCCACCCTACCTACCTACCTACCTACTAACGAGCCTTATTTGTTCTTTTTTCAGTGAAAAGTTGAAAAATTCATCTCGCCCAAAAGATGGCATTTACTCGTACAAGTTTTCGTGCGAAGACTTATAACGAGTTGGAACGCGGACTATCGAGACCGGGTTGCATTGCTCAACTTACTTCAACTTTTTGTTTTGTATCACCAAAGTTGACCACTTGATGCTGGTACAACGATTTTCTAGATGGCAATTCATTCTTGCAGTATGAATTTTTTGAAGGCTGACCAGAAACAACCAACGCTGAACGTCAATTCATAACACAAGGTCATAATGTGATATGTCACGAGACATTTGCACAGGAAACTAGCATACATTCAATACTGTATGAACATTTGGACGTTAAGAAGATTTGTTCTCGTTGAATAACGCGTAATTCGATAATACGCGCAAAAAAGGACTCGTGTCGATGGGTGTAAAGAAATTTTGGAGAAATTCAGCCAAGATGGTTTAAAGCATCGTAAAAAGTGATGACTCTTAGACCTATGCATACGAACCGGAAGTAAAACAGCAAACTACGGTATGGCCTCAAGGTAAATGGTCCCCCATTTGTTCGGAAAATCTGGTTATGTGGCTACTTTACCATTAGAGAAGCTTAAAACAGTCAATTATGAGTGATATGCAATCATTCGTTTCAAGAAGTTTTCGGAGGTTTAAAGAAAACCAACTGCCAAAAACGAATTACCAACGTCGGGTTCATCGTTTTGCAACTGCTGAAGCAGTTGAAATCTTTAAACAGCTCGCTTCTGAGCGGCAAACGTGCTTTGCGTGAGTTAAAATTGTGTATTCAAGACGAGGCCGAATAAATGGTCTAATTTTTGACATTGAAATATCAGCACCGAAATCGCTTTGTTTCCTAGAGGGTTTGATGTTAAAGATGTAATGGTAGTATATTTTCTATATTTCACATTGGCAGTGCTTTTTCTGCATATATTCTACAAGTGCAGCGAGAATATCCTTTTTGGGTGAATACTTAAAAGTTTGGCATCTTCGACAGCGTTTTTGTTTTTTATGATTCCTGCTGTTGATGTTGAAAACTTTGGCATAGAGTTTTTTAAAGTAAAATATCTTCGGTTCTTTTCAACATGTTTTTTTTTTTATTCTTGTCAACATTTTGGGAGAAACATTGTTTTGTTTTTGTTAATATTGAAAAATAATCTTCTTCAGATTCTCAGGGAAGCTTTGTAAAATAAATAAAAAATAAAAAATTTTCTTGCAAAAAATTTTTTCCCCTTTTTTAACTTTGGAGAAAATTGTGTTTTTGACAGGTATGAAATATGCTCTTCCTCAGATCAATGCAAAATACTGGTAATTTTCAATAATTTCAAAAGGTAAAATTTGTTTCCAAAAAAACTTTTTTTATTGTATAAAGTAATAGCTTTAGGGCAATTTTTCTCAGTGGGCAGGATTGGATTGAGGGAAAAATCTGTAACGAGGTCGGTACATTGAAAATTACCTTCTTCTGCGACCTTAATCCGTATGAGTTTCTAAATCTCGGTGACTGCCCGTAAAATTGTTTGCTTAATATTTTCGTGGAACATTTTAACTCCCTAATTATATTACCTTTTTGAATGACTTTTCACATAGTCTTCTTGAGAACGGGTGAAAAGTGTCCATTTAAGTGGGAGTTAGAAAGCTAAAATCTACTAAAAAAATTCCTTAGATTTGCTTAGCAACGATACTAGCAGATGACCTTACCCGTACCTTCTGGCTGAGGTGGGATAAGGCGACTTCGATGAATCGAAATTTCTACCAAGTCTTGTGATATCGCAATGTGTTCTGAATAAGAATAAAAAAAAAATTGTTCTTTCTAAGTTTCATTATATTATCGATAAATTAATTGCACGTTCCGTCAAAATATTGAAACTTTGATCCCCCGTCAACTAAAATCCAATCCTCTAGACTAATACTTTCTTCAGCGAAGTTGGGGCTTTTTCATACATATTACCGTTTGTTCGTCGCGAGTAAAATTTTTGATAAATTATTAGGCTTGTAATCTGGGTCTAAGAGTTCGTCCGAAATTATTTTTTATAAGAGACTTATTTAAGCATAATAAGTCAGATGAAATTAAAGCAGCTTCAATTTATTTCCCCACTTGCGAAAGATAGCATAGTAAAGAGTGAGAGAGGAAGAGGATTTGGTGAAAAGGAGACTCACTCACTATCACTTAATTCGGCACCCGCTTGTAGACGCGAGCAGGGAGGAGAATTACTTATACATATCCACGTTGTTGAAAGATGCAACAGTGATCAGGTAGGCTATGCAAAGGCACTGTTATGGGCCACGCAAGAGAATGCACCATAATACTTTGCTATAAATTTTAGGAACATAATTGATGATAGTGGAATAAAGTAATCCCCGCTGCTTATAAGCTAGCGCTTCGTAAAAGGTTGTGAAAAATTAATCCCCCATTCGGAAGAATTATAATTTTTGCAAATGGCGACCTACATCAATCATATTTTCAGGAAATTCAGGATCACAATTTGGAAATTGAATACAGAAGTGCTTTAAAATTATTGAATTAATTTAATATTTTAAAGTGTTAAATATTTCAAAAACAGTCCCGATAAGTTAGATACTTTTTACATAATTTATCTTTAAATTATTCAATTATTTTATTCACTTAAAGAGTTTAAAATATTTTAAAAACATTCCCAAGAATACGGGATAAAAAAGTAAAGCCTTCATTTTTTTAAGTGTTTTAAATTTATGCACTCATTTTGTTCTTTTAAAACGCTAAAACATTTTACAGTAGACCCAAAAATTCGGGATCAAGAATTGGTCCTTAAGAATCATTAAATTAACTCCATCTCTTAAAGTGTTGAACATTTCAAAAGCAGTCCCGAAAATTCTTGATAAAAATTTAGATATTTTCCGTATAGTTAGTTTTAAATATTTAATCTCTGTATGCGCCTAAAGTGTTAAAAAAAGCAGTCCTGAAAATTTGGTATTAAAATTTGGAATTTAAAAAAATTCACAGTATTATTTTATACACTGATAGCATTTTATGTAAGTTGGCGAAAAATTAGTTTTTGCACCATTTTGTATGTATATGAGTGCTATCAAGTTTAAAGGGCATTAGAGCGCCTAAATTGCAACTGGTATTTGTCTCATTCTATTACCATGAATTCATAGTTACTCACCTTAAACGCTTAATTCAGCGTTCTTAAAATTCACCTGTCAAAAAGCCACCAATTTACAACTTTACAGCAGTGGTTATAGCAAATTAGCATCAAACCTTGAATACACATTCAGAAGATTCTTTGTCTGATTAAGTTAAGAAACTATGCAATAATCTTTTTACAATTCAATTCCATTGTAACTTTCCTTTTATTCTCGGCGTCATTTAAAACAGTTAATCGAGTAAAATATTTCACTGCGGTTCAAAAGTGACGCTATTACACAAATAGTTTGACAAAACGATTGCTTACACTGAAGCTTGCTTTAAACTTATCACTTTGCTCACTTCTTCTATGCCAAGCATTTGTAATCGCAAGCACATGCAAGCCGAACGTTTATCATTGCGGTTAAGCGCAAGCTACCCATCTTTTCGTTTAAAGCTTTTATCATTATTTAAGCGCATTTGACACGCTACTTTTTATTTTCCATTTTCATTTCTTTTATTATTTGTCATCCTTATTATAAGCCAATGAAAAGCCTTACAACGTTTTAAGCATATATGAAAAAATATTGAAGCATACTTTAAGGCTTAACCATTCAACCTTGAACAGATAAAGCGGCTTGGAGAGCACAAACGCACATGCACAGATGTTGGGTGTGTAAGTGTTGAGCCAAAGTGGAATGCGGCCATGGGGATGGTCTTAAGTGTGTATACATACACCTATGCACATAAATGGGAGAATGAGAGAATTTTAATTCTTTTTCACAGAGCGGGTGAATTTGTGAAATATGTTAAAAAATAAGTATTAATATGAACCGTTTTGTAAGCGAGGACTTGCACGGCGGGGTATTTAGGCTTATAAGACTAATTTGGTTACACTCGCAGTCATGTGGACTACTAAAGCGAAAATTTCAGGTTCGGTGCCAATTTGTAGGATATAAAATTTTAAAATTCAAAGTTTTTTTCTTTAGAAGTAACTTTCCGAGTAAGTCTTATTTTCTATACTAGACAAAGCACCAAAACAATTGAGTCAATAGACGAATTCAACCCCTTTTTGGCCTGAGTGTTTTAAAAATTACCAAATTTCTCGGTGTTTGTTGGCTCGTCTTTGAAAAAAAACTACACTTTAGAAGCCCATTTAGTTGATACTGATTGCTTTGACATGCATAAGACACCTAATTGGCATCAAGGTAAAATCCATAACTTTGAGTATTTTACCCTATCAAAAACCAAGAGAAAAGCCTCTGATGGTACACTTCGGCAATACTCTCGACGTGACAGGACGGTATGCCGTTCTACTGCGAGGACCTTCAGTTTGAGGATCATCACCATAATTTAGCTAAAAAGGGGCAAAAATGGGCCTCTAATTGATCCTGAACCTTTCTATGGGCTTATAAAAATCCACATTAACGAATTTTTTAGAGAAGTAATTAGTTGAACGCAGAAGAAACTCGTACTTGGCTTGTACTAGGCTTGTACTTACATATATGGATTCAAGAATACTCCGGTGTTCAAGGAAACGAAATTTCCTATGAATTTACCAACCGTGGTTCAGCAATTCCTCCACAGGGACTAGAACCAATAGAACGGTGCAGAACTGCAAACAGTTTTGTCCGAACAGAAAACTGTCGAAATTGCTTTTAAAACTTGGTAGAAAAGATGTTCGGTTGATGGTCGGTATTATTACAGGACACAATCCAAGGAGTTAGCATATGACCACCATTGGAATCATTGTGGGCTCGAAGTGCCTGTCGTGCTTGGAAAAGGCGGATAGCACTGCGCACTTTCTCTGTGAGTGTCCAGCCTTTGCTAGAGCAAGGCTACGAGTTGAGGGTTCGATGTCGTAAGAATGAGTAATATTCGTGCTCTTAAATGGGAGGATATTTACAGATTCGCCAACGAATATGGAAAATTCTCAAAGGATTAACTACCTTTGTCTCTGTCTCTATTATTTCCTATCTCTTTCTCTGATACTTTTCTCATTTCTTCTTTGACTATCTACCCTCTTTCGAGGGCTCTAAATACAATGGGCTTTTTCATCTAAGTGTTTTAGGAGCCACCAATCTCTTGGTGCTCTTTGGCTCGACCTATTCAAATTTCAATTTCAAGGGTGCAATTCTTCTTTCGTTCCTCTTGGAAAAGGTTAGCTTATGGGTTTGTATTTCATATAATATATATCCCTTTCATCTGAGTACATTCAGATAAACTACGCCGGTAATACTCTAATGATTGATCTTGTTAGTGGTCAGAATGTCAGTAGTAAAAATATTATGGCAGTCAAATGCCAAGCTCTGTACTAAAAATTTGAATGAAACCTGTGCCTAAACCCGTCAAATCTGCTCGAATCTCATTATTGTTGTTATTGTTCTAAATAAGACGTACGATTGTATGCGTTGAATAAGCATAATCATTCTTTTACTTGCTTTACAGTTAGTTGCTCGCTTCATTTCCGTTTACACGCCAGCCAGCCAGCTCTCACACATTCATAAATCCCCACACATGTATATATCAACTAATAAATAGTCTTGCTTTTACTTGACGACAACATCCGCTTCTTTCGGCCACCGAGTGGGTCTCCAGCTATGAATGCTTTGGCCAATAACAAAAACACTAACAATGAAGCTAAAGTGATGTGTAAAAGATAGCAAGGAGTGCGTGTTGTTTTTGTAGTGGTTGCAGTCATTTAGTTGTTATTTCAGCTGCTTGTCGGCATAATATATCCGCATACTTTCCTGCTAGGAAGCAATTGCCGACGCATGTGTATGTAGATATGCCGACACATATACACGTGCACATGTGTGTGGATATACTCATATACCTAATAACTTGTGTATATATACGTGTGTGTGTATGTGAACTAACCATATTAAGTGTGCACTTTTAGCGGCATAAATGTGTTTTGTAATTGTTTTTGTTTGAGTTCACATTTGAAATGACGCCAACAGCTGTTTCAAATATTTCCCCTGCCTTTACTGCTCCGACTGCGTTTGGCTGGCGCTGGGTTGGCAGTCACAGTTGGAATTGCTAAGTGTAAATGTAAAGTGTGGAAGTGTAAATACCAAATGTTCAGTTTAGTAGACATAATTGCACCGAGACTTCATTGCACATCCAAGTTAAATGCTTTGAATATCTTTTTAGTAAAAAAAAAGTTAAGTTTTTTATTGTATATTTCAATTTCATTGTGTTAAGGATAATTGGGTATTTAGCTTAATTGCCTTACTTCTGCTGACCAAATTCTTTGCTTTCATTTGAAAAAAAAACTTCTTTAAACAGCGCAACTTGGCTTCCAATCCTTTTCTACTGCGCGATCTACAAACGAACAGAATTTTCATCAATACGCAGTGGTAGTTTCTTCAGATTTTATGATAATAAAAAAGAATAATTAATAAAATTTATTAAATATTCCTCAATAATAACTAGTGCGTAGTTTTTTTAAATATATGCATACAAATATACATGCACACATATATATCATAAATAAAAAAAAAAATAATAATTGGCGCTTACATTTTGTTTGGTCGAACTCCTCCTGCTATTTGTGATGTGCGTCTTGATTTTGGTCCTAAAATGGAGGCGCCTACACTTTTAAACTGGTTCCGAACAGCAAGTGGTTTTTGAAGTGAAACTTCTTAGGCGTCGGTGAACGAGGGAGAATTGAGAGTAAATTTTCAAGGCCATACAACGTTTTGGGCATTTTCGTTCCGCGAGAGAGGAAAAAGATATAATGTAAAGCAAAAGGAGAGAGAGAGCTATACCTTATAGATATCTTAGATACACTTTAGGCTATTTTTCTTGAGTTTTTGCTTGTGATTGCTAATTTCTAGTGAGAAATAACATTGCCTACTTTTTGGCGCTTGTATATATTTTTGGTTCCTACTTTTTGGTGTTATATTTCCTCGGTGCCTTCGGTTTGAGGCGTTTTTGGGTCCCAATTTTTTGGCGTTTTTGTTTTTGTGCCCACTTTTTGGCACCTATTTCCATTTCCTGGCTAGTGCTTGTGCGTACTATAAAGTGCTATCCATACCGGCGTCGGATTTATTGGTACTGCTTGGATTTATTTGTGCCGTTGCGACGGTCGTAGAATTGCTGCGTTTGTGCGGGTGAAAAACGCTCGGAGTAGTGCGCGTTGTTGCCAAGGCTTGTGTCCGGCCCTTCTCCGTTTTTTGTAAATTTTGTCTATTTGCATTCTATGCAAATGTTGTGAATTTATTTAGATATATATTTCTCCTCTCTCTCATTCTCTCTCGGGTCTCTCCCTCTTTCTTTGTCTGCCTTGAATGTTTCCCTACTGTTATGTTTACGCTACACGCACTTTTTTAATGGACTTTTTAATGGTGGAGTTTATTGCCGTGGGGCGACCACTATTCGAAAAAACTTATTTTTATAATTTTGCTGTTTCGGAGATTCGAACTTACGCACTCCTGCATGGCAGTCACGCTCCAACCCATTCGGCTACTCCGGCCCATTTATCATATAACGGCTGTTTTCTAGGTTCATGAGAACTATGGATATCGATAACTATGATAGTGAAACCATAGAATGGCAAACTGTGTTGATATTTTTGTTTAGTGAAAATTGCCAAGTCATCTTGAATCATTTAACGCCAGAACAACGCTTCCAAATTGTGAAAATTTACTTTGAAAACACACAAAAAAATAATAAGTCTGTTCGAAAAAGTTCGTAGAGCACTGGCGGCATCACCGTCCCTTATTTCTTTGGGAATGAGGAAAGAGCTGCCGTTACGGTGCATGGCGAGCGCTATCGAGCTAAGCTGACTGAATTTTTCTTAGATAATTAATTAGCTAAACATCGATGACATTTGATTCCAACCAGACGGCGTAAATTGCCTTAAAACGCGCGCCTTACAATCGGTTTATTATAATATTCAAGCCCCCATTGACGCCATACTGCCAGATTTTTTGGACAAAATAGTCAAAAATTGGACTGATCGAATGAACCATGTAATTCGTAGCCATTGCGGATATATACCGGATATCATTTCATTCCCTTTTATTTATATCAGTAGTACAGAGTAAGACTTAGGAATTTTAATAGTACTGCAACATTATTATACAAAACTAAAATGCTCTTCTTAATTTCTTAGTCTAAATTTTTGCAACCGTTCATTAACAAATCATTTCAACGTAACTTCACAGCAATAATAAGATAAGGCTTTGATAGTACAGGGTCCGGCACTTGAAGTGTAAACCACTTTAGACCGCACGCGAAAAAAGAAAATCAGTAATGAATTTCAAACGTAATAGTGTGATTGCATTATATTTGGCTGGAAAATCACAACCAGTGATTGTTCGTGGGCGCGAGTACCTTAAAGTAAAAAAGTTTTTGTTTACGTACCACTACTCGTTACAATGTCACTGGTAGCATCGCGAAACGTCATGGAGGTGGCAATCAAAAGACTGCAACGTCCCGTGAAATGGGTCAAAAAGTGAAGAAGCGACTTGAGCGAAATCCCCGACGAAGTGGCAATCAAGTGGTGAAAAAACTGAAAATATCTGACCGTAGTATCCGCCGCATACTGAAAAATGATTTCAAAGTAAAGCCGTACAAGATCCAAAAGGTGCATGATCTCACGCCCAAGCAGCAACAACTCGTACTTGAGAGAGCGAAGGAGTTGTTTTGCTTGGCCGAAAGCGGTCAATTTCCGAACATTGTGTTTTCTGAGGAGAACATTTTTCAAATTGAGTAGTTCGTAATCTCCCAAAATGATAGAGTTTATTTGACCAGCTGATCATACGAGAATTTGAGTCATCAATTGCCCACCAGGAGGCAGCACCCACCACAGATAATGGTTTGGGCTGTTGTAACCGCAGGTGGGCGCTCTCCAATCGCTTTTATCGAGCCTGGCATCAAGGTAAACGCGAAATATTATCCAGAAAGTAGAGATTGCTTTGATGCCGTGTGTAGACAAACATTTCGGTGTCAGATCATGGACGTTTCAACAGGACTCGGATACCGGCACCAAGAATGTCTAAAAAACAATGCCTTCAACTTCATAACCTCCACGCAATGGCTCTCAAGGTTACCAGACTCGAATCTGGTGGATTAGTCTCTTTAGGACATTTTGGAGAGCCAGGTCCGAGCTAAAATATTCACCAGTCTCGAGGCGCTGAAAAAAGCCATTGCCCGCAAGTGGGCAAAAATACCTGCAAGTCAAATTCGGGCAACTTGCGATTCGTTTCTGAACCGTCTCAAGGCCATATTCAAGCAAAAGGCAAAATTTTGTATTATTTTCACACATTTTTTACTTTGAATTGAATAAAAGTAATTTTCCTAACTAAATTTATGACCTTTTTAATTGGTTACACTATGAGTGCCGAACCCTGTATAATTATGGTCATTTCTACCTCTCAGACTAGCTTTCAGGTTGTTGGTACTGAAATCAGTGATACAGATTTTGATAGTAGATCTTGGTCATATTTGACAATATTGAACTCTGCCAAATATACCGTCAGCGTCAAAATAAAGTGTACGCCATATATTGATAATTTCTGACCATTTATTTTTGTAACTTTTTTGTCTAAAAATTGTGACTAAACAGTTTGAAATTTTGATGAATCTTTTCCAAATTTTTGTTCTAGTGACAGCCAAAGTTTGAGAGAAGACAAACCAGAAGAAAAGTAATGAAACTCTGGCAAGAAAATAAATGAGATGCAAGAAAAAGCACAGAAATGCTACACACAAAACAAAAACAAAAATATTTCGCAGCTAAGGAAAATTGTGCTGTGTTTAAGCAACAAAAAGAGAAACGCAAGAAACGACCAAAAAGCACGGAGTGGATTCAGTAGATGTTGTTGGAATTTATTTGACTTGCTTGCGTCTAATAAATTTGTAGCGCAATTAAATAGGCTATTATGTGTGCAGATAACTTTGCATGCAAGAAAACCAATACACAAGCAAACATACATATGCGGCAAGAAATGACTACAAGGTGGCACAAAATTAATCAGTCTATCAGAAGGCTTACATTTTTGCAAATGGCATCGTGCGGAAATCATATTTGACACTAGTGAACCAGACAGCTGCGTTACATTACATAGGCCATTACAAAGGCCAAAGCAAAGATTTTCACCACTCAATATATATTTTTTTAGTAAAATGTTATTTAAAAACTAAATTGGATGATTAATTTTGTGCCACCTTGTACAACTATGCGTAAGTGAAAATATATACATACCTGGCATACAAATCCCTGCATTCGTACACCTTCCTGACTCTCTGGCTCATATCTCACATATGCGCATACTTCGTCCGCCTATAAGTATGCCATTTATAATGTTTTCTTTCGTTTTTCCAAGAAACAAACAAAACTCATTACCACAAAATGTTGCTTTAATATGCCAGTGAGCGTAGGATGCGTTGAAACTTAATGAAATATAGAAAGTGAAAAGTGTGGAAAAAGTGTTACTCGGCTGCTTGGAAAAGTGCGGCAGAAGGAAGACGAAAGGATGATGATGCAAAGTTTGAGTGGAAACAAGAGAGCGTTGTGCTTGACAGGCGCCAGAAAGACACAACAAATGTACATTTGCATACACATATTAATGTGTAGAAAAAGGCTGGCAAAAGAATTTTCTGCATGTGAGGTATTTAAGTTGTTTGCTTTTCTTTGCAAAGTTGGCAGCAGTTGTTTCTTCTGGGAAAAGACAGCAGTGCGTAAATGTGCTAAATGGTTGGGTATAAATCAAACAAATGCTTGAGTTTATAAAATTAGAGTGAAAAGACAAAATTAATAGACTTTGAATAAATGAGTAACTAGGTAGTTGAATTATGAGCACTAAGTAGCTCCAAGTGGTAGTTATACGAGAGAGTGCCTTGCTCTGCTTAAACTGCTAATACTGATAAAATCCCCGTAAAGAAAAGCTAAGTGGCCAGCAAAGTTCTATATATCTTCAAAAAGTTATTTAGTTCTTTATAGTGGCTTGGCAAGTATTTGCCAACCTCACCCACTGCATGATTTTGTTTTGAAAACCTTCAGAGAAGTTTCTGTGGGCCATGTAAGTTGCGTTTGCTACTTTTGCCATAACTGAGAGCTGCAGTTGGTATTTAAATATCCAATAGGATGTTGCGGGTTCATAAAGAATGTGAAATTTATTATCAATTAAATTTTTTTTTGTCATAAGTGATAATTGAAACCAGCTGCTGTACGAAGTAAAAGTAAATTAAGTAACATTTATATATATTTACTTGTCATATTTTATACGAACAATTTTACTTAAAAATTTTTACTAAAAATTTATTTTTAAATTTGACTTTCAAATTTTACTTAAATTTTAATTTTAATTTTTACTAAAAAATGTTACTCAAAAAAAATTTTACTAAGAAAAATTTTACTAAAGAAATTATTACAAGGTTGTTTTACTAGAAATTTTTTTTTCATTTATCCTAAAAAAGTTTTTGCCAAAATTTTACAAAAAAAAAGGTTTACTGAAAAAAATGTTTACTGAAAAAATGTTTTAAAACAATTTTCTTAAAAAATTTGTACTAAAAATTTTTTGCTAAACATTGTATTAAAGAAGTTTTTTACTTGTGAGAAACTGGAAGCAGAAGGGAAGTTAGAGCGATGATATGGATGTTGGTTTAATTAAAAATTTATTTTTAATTTTACTAAAAAAAATTACTGAACAAATTTTTACTAAACAATTCAGTTTTCATTTTTTCTAAAATTTAATTTCCATTCCAAAATTTTACTGAAAAAATTTAAAAAAAATTTCTAAAAACTTTCACTAAAAAAACTATACTACAAAAGTTTGTATTAAACAATTTTTACTAAAAAGTCATTACATTTTTTATTATTATTAAAATACTATTTAACAAATTTTTTACTTGTATGAAACTGAAGGCAGAAACTAAGATGGAGCGACGATATGGATATTGGCCAGTATGGGGACAAAATAAATTATACTAACATACAGGGTGGCTGATAAATTTTGCTACATTAAGAAACTCAAATAACTTTTTTTTCAGTGTATGGAATTCATTTATTTTTCCTTCAAGTTGAAGGTCATTAAATTTTATTAAATGTAGCTTAACTAGTTTTAAAAATAATTGAATTTAAATGCCCCCCATGCTCGTTGACACAAGTGCGGCATCTTAGTAAAAAGTTGTTCATTGCTGCTTTGAGAGTTGCGACAGGAATAGCCGCAATTGTTGCCCGAATGGATTGTTTTAGTTCATCCAAATTTGTTGGCTTTGTTTTATAAACTTCTTGTTTATATAAACCCCACAAGAAAAAGTCAGGTGCAGTAAGGTCAGGCGACCTGGGGGGCCAACGAAATTCGGAGTTTCTTGAAATCAGTTTATTGGGAAATTTTCGTCGCAACTCTGTCATAACAGTCTGGGCTATGTGAGACGTTGCCCCATCTTGTTGAAACCACACAGAGTTGAAAGGAATTCTCTTTCGGCGTAACCGGTCTCCAGTAACCGTAACGGTGAGACCATTTTCTTCAAAAAAATAAGGCCCGACAATACAGCGTGAAGAAACCGCACACCACACTGTCACGCGAAGAGGATGCAATTCCGTCTCGTGGAGTATCTGTGGGTTAGAAGTACTCCATATTCGACAATTTTGTTTGTTCACATTGCCGTTTAAATCGAAATGGGCCTCATCAGACATGAAAAGGCAGTTTAACATGTTTTGGTCTTCTTCCACCATTTGCAGGATCTTCTGGCCAAATTCCAAGCGAATCGGCAAGTCTGCTGCATTCAGTTTGTTAACCATTTGAATTTTGTAGGGAAATAAGTCTAAATCTTTGTGCATTATTGTTTGCAAAGACTGTCGGCTGACACCAAGTTGAGCAGATAAGTTTCTTGTTGAAACCCTTGGATTGCTTTGTATAGCTGCAGCTACAGCAGCGATCGTTTCCTCCGTCCGAACTGGTGGGTTTCGATGATAAGGCCTTCTTGCGACTGTTCCTTGCTCAGCAAAATTATTCACCAGTCTCATTATGGTCCATCTGCTCGGGGGATCGCCGCCAAACATCCGCCTGTACTCTCTCTGTACCAAAACTACGGACTCCAGTGCGTGATAGCGGCGGACTATCCAAATTCTTGTTTGCGTGTGCCAGTTATCCATTTTAATAAATTTTAAAGATCAGTCTGCAAATTAAAACAAAAATGGAACAGATAACTTAAAAAGAAAAAAAGTTATTCAATTTTTTTTGGTAGCGGCTTTCATCAGCCACCCTGTATTACGCCGCCAAATGATGTTGATGCCATCAGCGATAATGCAAAATTAGACGATAATATCGGAGAACTAATTTTTTATATCAAATAGACTTTTTATTTCACCCGCTAATTGAGTACACTTTTCTGCTTATTAGATATTTAAATTCCTAATTCTGGAAAATTGCCCTCAGAATTTTGAGGGACTAGCAATTGACAGCCCGTTTTCTTACGTAAACAGTGGATACAGGGGCTAAACTGCTAAAAATTTGTTTCTTTTGGAATTAATTACATTCTATACAATTTTTAAACACATTTTCTAATTTTTGGCAATCTCCATCTCTCGATCTTAAGAAAGATCACCTAATAATTGGAACATTGTTTTACTAGAGGACTCTAATGGACTCAAATGACTTAAGTTTTCCTAAACTAAATCAATATCACGTACCAATCCTGATATATGATCTTGTAGGCAAACATTGCCTTACGGTAGATACATAAATACACATTAAACAGTAATGGGCTAATGCTAGCATCAGCGCCATTCGTCTTCGTAGGGAAATGTTATGAAACACTCCGCATAAGCGGTCATCATACTAGCATAACAGATAGAGTGGAAAAATGCGATCAAAACTCAAGTCTAGTAAAGTTTGTCCACATATTAATTTCAAAACTGTGAGGCTTAAATACCAAATTGAATATGGAAGGAATACAGGGTGCTTCATGTTTTATGTCGGTATGAAAACATTGAACAACTTTGAAAAAGAACAACTGATTTGTATAGGCGAGGTATTTTTATTTTGTTTGGTTATTTACAATTTATTGCGATCTTTTTTCTGCGTTTGCCATTACTTTGTCAAGCATTTCGGGTTTTATAGCGTCGATTTCGGCACGAGTGCTTCCTTAAGCTGGTCAATAGTCTGCGGCTTGTTGGCGTGAACCTTATTTTTTCAGGTAACCTCTCAAAAAGAAGTCCAAGGGGGTTAAGTCAGGTGATCTAGGGGTCCAGTCGATGTCGCCTCTTTTTGACTCTAGAAGGGAATTTTCGTTCCAGACAATCAATTTTTGCATTCGCAGTGTGGCATGGTTGTGTACCACTCAGAATTTACTGTTCTGCGTTGTTATAGTGGTACGGTTGCGACATGTCCAGTTTTTTCGAAAAAACAGGCGACCATTTGCTTGGAAGTGCTTCGTGCGCGAACAACTTTGGTTGGATTTGGCTCATCTTGAAACACCCATACCCTTTTTTTGAGCGATTGACAAATTGTGTGGGATCCAACACGAACAAATTTTTGTGACAGTCAAATGTTTATGCAATATTGAATGTATGCTGGTCCCACTAATGTCTAAGATTGTCTCAATCTCACATGACGATCTTTCAATATCAGTTCGCGCACAGCATCAATGGTTTTCGGAACAACAACTGATTTTGGACGACCTTCACGAAATTCGTCTTGGAGTGAACTACGACCACGATTGAATTCACCATACCAT
Source organism: Anastrepha obliqua (assembly GCF_027943255.1). NCBI lineage: Eukaryota > Metazoa > Arthropoda > Insecta > Diptera > Tephritidae > Anastrepha > Anastrepha obliqua. The sequence continues at coordinate 51,455,340 of NC_072896.1, forward strand.
CGATAAACATTGGTCCTTGATGGAGCTTCATCGCCAAAAAATGAATTAAGTTCATCCATGCAATGTTGCTGAGTTAATCCACGTCGAAAGTTGTAAAAAATAATCGCACGAAAATGTTCACGATTTATTTCCATTTTTGGACCGAGATGAATCTTTTAAGTTACTGTAAACAACACAAATAGCGCTGGTGTTTTCAAACGTTCTGAGTAGGTAAAAGCCAAAAAATTTCAACCTTTGCGATACAGCTGTCAGTTGCCAGATTGCAACACCAGGGTTGCCAAATCCCGAAATATAAAAGGCACCCCTCGTATTTCAGCATGTTGTTTCGGTGTAAAGCGATCCATCGTTGAAATTATATTCAATTAGCGTATCGAAAACATGTATGTTAAAGTCGATCGGTTGGTAAATGACAAAGTTTTTCAGTGTTTACATACCGACATAAAAGATGGCGTACCCGGTATATGGTTCGAGTTTGATTCTACAGCTGCACTGAAATCTATCGCTGTGTCCACAACGTGAACATTTGTGCCCACAATTTTTAACAGAAAAGGGCACTCTTTAGACCAGTGGGGTAGTCGAATCGGTAGAGTTGCATTAACTGAAGATACACATTTAGTGCGTGAGACCTGCGTATTGCAAAATAATGTATTTCCATACGCAGTGCGTGAATAGCAAATTGTAGCAAATTATTGTTTAAAGGCTGGGCTCATTGAAATTGAAGGAAAAATAAATACATTTTAGGAATCTTCTTCAAATCGACAGTAAAATAAATCAAAATTGGAAAAATATGCTTTCTTGTATACATATTTACGAATGCTTATCATAAGCTAAACATACCATTTTTATTAAGTAATGCAAAAGAAAATAGCTGCACAACTTCTCTTTTTGTGGTCGGACCAAGTGCATAATTAACATTTTGACCAGTCAATTTTGATTTGATAGTCAAACTATCTTTATTTCTTTTTTTAAATATTCATTATTTTTAAATGTAAGTGTAGCTCAATGCTTTACAACAACCATATCAATCCAATTCATAAAAAATGCAAAAAGTTCACAATTTTTAACTAGAGTTTCTAGAAAGATGTCTGAATTTTTACAGATTATTAAATTTTAGTACCATAAAATGCAAGAATGAAGCTGCTAAGAAATCTAAACAATTGCGGTTTTATAATATTCTTCCTTGACGGCGTTGCGTTTTTACTTCAAGTAACAAACGCGTGACATTTTTTTATGTGAATAGCAATAGCAAAAGTAATCATCTTATTTTGTTTTTGAATAACTTTACTAAATACCATAACTTTACTATTTCTTGACTATTTGTATACTGCAGTTGCCTAGATCACAAATGAGGTGGCGTACGACGCCTTTTGCGAAAATTTCAAATCTCCAAATAGGGTGATTATGGCGCTAACTTGGTCGTCCAAAATCTTCAAATTTTCAAAAAAAGCCATCCTAAAATTTTAGTTTATCCAAAAGTCATGAGTCAATTTGGCAACTACTACCTTGTGCTTTCACTAATGCTCTCTGAAAGGACTTTCCAAGACGGCAAAAGAAGATAGCTTTGTCTGTGAATTGTGGCTCTTAAATCTTCTTTTGCCTGTCCGGCTCACAGTGTTGAGTTCTACAGCTTTGGTTATTTTGATATTCCATGTATGTAGCAATAAGGGGGTTTCATCAAGCGTAGTTTGTTTAAAAAATAACACCGTAATTAAAAAAAAAAACTTAAATATTTTTTATTCAATAGAAGATACCACCCATACAATAATATTTTGAATATAACATCGTTCAAATTAGCACCAAACCTCCTACTCCTTCAGCTCCAGGAACAAATCCGGAGAACCCAATTTTCTAACACTTTTTTGACTCAATCGGGTTGTATGCCATTAATAGCTCATTCGAGAGAATTTGGTTTATCTACATAGCCGAAATACTGCACTTAACTCTACAAAAAGTAGCCCAGTGGTGATAAGTTACACCTTTTGAAAGGCCATTCGAGATTTCTTGAAATAATCAAATTGCCAAACTTTTGCTGCAATAATTCGCCTGCTTTAGATGTTACGTGGAATGTATCTCTTGCTTTGTTTGAAATCAGATAAGTAGTGTCATGGTTAACTTTTCCCAATTTAGCGTTAGAATCGTATCGTTTCCATTGACTAGCCAATTTTGCAAGCAAGAAATAATTTTCATATGACTCAAATAAAGTCAATAGGCTCATTTAAATTTGCCAGGTATACGAAAGCCTTGTTATCGACTTTCTGCTTTTTATGCGTCTGGCTGCTTTAAAAGTTAATATTTTTTCTAAGGCATAACGTTCTATGATATTTTAATGGCTACTTCGTGATTTTATAAAAAGTGGCACAAAATTACTATGAGAATAAATGAGAAAAAAATTTTTATTGAGCATTGTGTGCTCCATTTCTGGCTTGTTTTGTGCCACCTTGTATAATTCAATTCCAAAACTATCCAAAAACTATACTATTATGCGAATTCCATTTGATCTGAACCATCACAATTGTTACAGCCTATTCTGAACCACAAAAGACACATACACTTTGAAGCCCACACAAACATTCCTTCTAAATAGAAAAAATCACACAATCGCCGTCACTACGCAACCATTTGAAAATAAAATAAATAACCCGCAGGTAAACCAAAATGTTCCAAAATTTTGATCCACATCTTAGTGGCTTTGTTTAGTAAATATATTCAGAGAATTACAGTCAGTTACTGGCTTTGGCTTGACTACCGTTATAAATTAACTGATTTAATAACAAAAGGTCAGTGCAAGGCTTAAAATTTTACTACCGAATATCTACGTGGGTCTAAATTTTCAAAAGTCAAACTTTAAGCCACTGTGGTCACAAGGAGAGCGGCTAATGAACTTTATCAAAATTCTGGGGTGTGTGTTCGGAGATGCGGTAAACAAGTATTCAGAAGCGGCCACACACACACATACACATATGTATACCACATGTGCATACATGCATGCATACATTGGCCAGAGAGTGTAAATTTAATAGCGGTATTTTATGAATAAACCAAAAATAGAAATTCTCTAATAAAAGTGGTTTAAAATTTACCCACAATTCCACAATAACAACAACAAGCAAAGTGGATAAAAACCAGACGCAGACATTCTATGCAGTACAGGAAGCTTGCGCTGCTCCGTATGCAAGTTAGGCATGCCAATATTAGCGGTGATTGTTAATTCGGGATTTCCGGGATGATTTTATGCCGATTAAGTTCAAAAATAAAATTATACTAATTAAAGCAACTAAAAATTTTTTTGGAATCGATCTGGACTCAAAATTAACTTGGAAAATAAATAATAAAAAAAAAAAATAAAGGAAAAATTTCGACAAATGCATTGGCTACTAAGTAGAAATTCAAAGCTCAGCATTTCCAACAAGCTATTATTAGGCTGGGGAATAAGTTTGTAGTGTTTTTATACAAGACTTTTACTTCAACAAAAAACAATAATTATATGAATAAGTTAATCAACCGTTGCTGTTTACAAGCCTTACCACCTCTCGATAATTTTTTTGTTGTTGTTGGTGTCAAAGAAGTTGTTGAGCCAGTTTTTACGAATCTCTTTGTTATCGAAGGTAACGCCCTTTGTATGGTTGACAGGGAGCGGAAAGTTGGGAATTGGTCGGTGCAAGGTTCGAAGAATACAGCCGATACTGAAGCCGTGTGCAACATGGGGCCTCGGGTTGTCGGGAAGGAGTATGGTTTGACTATGTCGATTTGGTTTTTTCATTCGAATAGCCTCATTCAGTCGAATAGCTGGGCAATGTAGAGCTCCTTGTTGACCTTGGCATTCTTTTCGAAAGTTTTTCAGTGCACCATGCCCTTCTGCCCATCAAACTCATATCATGATCTCCTTTGGAGGAAGATGCGACTTGACTCTAGGCGTTTATTTGATGCATAGGCACCATCTTTGCGTTATATTGATGCATAGGCACCATTTCTCATCTTGCGTGATGATTCGATACAAAAGCGCTGTTTATGACCGCGTGTTGTTCGATGGCGGGCGAGATTTTGAGAAGGAATTTGAAGGCGATTTTCTTTGTTTTTTCTTTGAGCTCGTGAGGTACTCAGGCTCTCAATTTTTCGGTAAATCCCATTGAATGAAGGTGATTGAGAATCGTTTTATGATCGCATTTCATTTTACATTTTTTCTGCCATTTCACGACTAGTTTGGCGACAGTTCTCCTCCAAAAGTGATTTGAGGTGTTCTTCATCGAATTCAGAAGGCCTTCCGCTTTGGGATGTGACCTCGACGTCAAAGTCACACAATTTTTGAGCTTTGCAAACCATTTCCGCCATGGCATCTTCTCCGTACACGTTGCAAATGCCTCGAGCTTTTTCGGCAGCTTTTTGATCTGGATGAAAAGCAGAGAGGAGCAGGTGTCGAAAATGTTGATTTTTGCCTCCAGTGTATTCCATTTCTTAGCCTCAAAACTAGTAAAAAATAAAATAACTCAAAATGCAATTAACATAGTTTTGTACAAAAGAAAAAAAAGTTCTATCGAATCTATACTTACTCTTTGCCAAACAGCAAACAAGTCGTTGTAAAATAAAAGAAAATATAAAAACGCTATGAACTTATGAACTTATCAACTATACAATGCGGTCATTAAACAATTTTGGACGCAGGGACTTTAGGTGTGGTGAGCTGCAAAAAGAACTCACATAAACAAAATTTAGCGACAAGAATCAAAAATCTTACGTATAATAAAAATGTCCGACAAGTACACAAAAAATCATGTCATCCATGAAACGTTGAAAATACCATAAACCGACGAGGAAATAAAAACGATATCAACAGGATAATTTAACGAATCAAACCAGCATAAAAACAAAGAAGTCAACACACTCCCACACCTTGCAAAAAAAGAAACCTATACGACGTCTGAAGAGGACGCTACCAATTGATCTGTTTAATTCTATTAAATATGTTTTCTCCTATGCTATAATAACTGTTGCGTGTAAAATGTAATTGCTGTCTCTCTTAAACTGTATTTGCCTTGGCACTGGCCAAGCCGAATCTATTAAAGGTGGTGTTGGTAATTCAGCTGATTTGTTATTTTTCTTTCGCCTTGTCCATGTCGCTGTCAGCTCAGAATGAAACAAGGCGAATCCATTACTTGTTTACTAGTTTCTCAATACTTTGCTTTCACAGTCAAACGTACAAAACATTGTTGTTGGTCTAGTGCCTTCACATTTAATGAATGCGCCTTGGCACTGGCTGTGATGAAATATATTTAAAATCTTATGAAAAAAATATTAAAGCTAAGGCTACAGATTATTAGACAGATGGAAAAATGTACTCTTATCACTTAAAATTCCCTTTGTAGTAAAAACACTAAAAAAGTAAAAAAAAAATTTATATTTAAAATGTGGTTATAAGAATAGAAAATCGAGTAATGTTGAGTCTTCTAAACGTAAATTTATTCCACTTAAATGTTTCCATGAAAACACCTCTTTACAAGTAAAAAAATACAGATGCTATCGGAATGGAAAATGAAAAAATTCAGTAATAAAATTATACCGGAATTTTTATCACCTAAAAACGGAATTTGCGGTAGTGAAAAAATGTTTATATCTCTGGCCTTTCGGATTGCGAGATTAACATTCCTATTGCATATGCACATATGTATTACACATATGTATAAATATTAGAAACATACAAGAATTATATTTATGAATGAGCGTATAAAAAGCCACTCAAAAGAACATACACCCACAGAAGTAATCAGGCACATACGTATGTATGTGTTTACATCTGCAGCGAATCTCGTGTATAGTACCCAACAAACACATACATTCTGCCAAAAAAATATCTGAATGTTCTGTCCATTAGCGTGTTTTTGGCATTTAATTATATAATATCAATCAATCGCAGGTGTGCTCTGCGATTTTCACTATGTATAAAAGATCGAACAAAGAGTTTGTCTTAAATTTTGAGTGTTTGAATGGTATTTCGTGTGCCGAATCATCCAAAATGTCGCAGAAAGTCTATGGAAAGTGTGCTTTATCAAAAACACGGGTCTATGAGTGGTATAAAGCTTTTGTAGAGGGCCGAGAAGTCGTGGAAGATTTGTCCCGATCTGGTCGCCCATTAACGTCTTCAACGGATGAAAACGTCGACAAAGTCAAAAAAATGGTGCTGGAAAACCATCCTTTAAGTTTGAGGAAGGTAGTTTGTGACTTTGGCGTGTGTCACGAATCAATTTGCAACATTTTACACCATCAATTCGGCATGAGACGTGTGTCTGCTCGACTCGTTCCAAGAGAGTTCCATTTCTTTCCATAAATTCATCGGAAGAAGGTGACTGAAGGCATTGTTGAGTAAGTGAATTCGGACCCAACGTTTATCCAGCGCATCATAACAAGTTATGAGACGTAGGTATATGAGTTTGACATGCAAACCAGTCAACAGGCGGCTGAATGGCGCTATCCACATAAGCCGAAACCCAAAAAACCACGTCAAAGTCAGTCAAAAGTGAAAGTAATGCTACTCGTTTGCTTTGATTATCATGGTGTTGTGCACTCAGTATTCATTCTAAATGGCTCTACGGTAAATAAAGAATATTATTTGGAAGTTAAGCGACATATTTAAGCGGCCCAATTTGTGGAAAGAAAACTCATGGAACTCATGACTCATATTGTGAACACATTTCTGACCAAAGCCTCGACAAATATCATGAATCCTGTGACTTTTTCCTTTTTCCATAACTTAAATTGCCACTCCGCGCACGCCGCTTTGAATCGATAGAACCCATTAAGGGGGGACCCTCATTTAGACGGTCGAAAAATGCATCATTTTTGGGAATCTTTTTCTCAGGTAAAATAACTTCAAACGTTTTGTAATTCATAAAGTACTTTAATAAATGTCTTGACTGTCTACAAAAATTTTCGGAGAAGAAAAAAAAAACATTTTAAGTATGGAAATATACACCTCGTCCATGGCACCTCATTCTATCTGTGTACATTCTAGCGCTCTGAATTTTTTTCTGAAATAAAAAAACCAAATTTTTTTTAAAACTTTAGGATAATACCTTCGATGTGACATTTTGATTTAAAAAAAAAATGTCGAAATTGATATTTTTTACCCAGTTTTATGTTAAAAGTGATTTTTCATGCATAAAAATTGACTTTAAAATTACAAAAAATATGAAAATCTTTTTTTTTTAAAAAACACTTAATGTCACATTGAAAACAATTTAATTATCTTTAAAATGAGCTATTGTAAAGCCTGATTGGTACAATACAGCGTTCTCAATTGTGTACACAAAATCGAAAAATGATGTTTCGAGAAAAACGCGTTTAAAGTTTTGGATACAGGCGATCAGGCCACCCGTCGCGTCCTGTTAAAAATTTTGTCACTCCTTCAAAAATACAGATATCGACTTGAAATTTTGAAAGTATATTCTTAAATAGTTGTAGAATAGATTAAAATTATTTCCAAAAAATCGATTTTTTTGACCCGATAAATGAGGGTCCCCCCTTAAGGAGAATTCGCTGATGGAGCTGAAGAAGATCTATTCAAACGCATTTGAAAGGTGCTTTGATGACTGGACTAATCATTTACATATGTGTATTGGTTCGAGTGGAGCCTATTTTGAAGGCGAGAAAATAAATATTGATGATAAATCATTAATTAGGGTTTCATTGAACAATTTCCTGTACTTTTTGACAGAATGTAAATACACTCAAACACCAGTTATCAAGTCGCGTTTCTAGATATTTTGCCAACGGATCTGAGATTGTTTAAAACTTTTATATTAGTTCTCAAGCTTATATTTTACATAATTTCCCAAAATATTTAAAATTTTTGAGAACTATTTAGTCCTAAAGTGTCACATAATTCTTTTTCAGAAATTTATAGGTTTCAAACTGACACGCAACGGAATTATCTTTTATATCGAAGTTTTGAAGAAACTGAGTTTTATGATATCTAATTATATTCTTGAAGTTGCCTAATACCCTTCAGACATTTTTAACGCTCAGATTAATATTTAACATCATTTTTTGATTGATTTCAAGCTTTCGAGAAATTGATCGGTCTTTGTTCCAATATCGCGCTCTAACAGGTCTTAAATATCTGAAGTATTGTTCTCAAGCTGTTAACTCACAAAATTCTGCAATTGATCTCAAGCCTTCGAGAAAAATATTCTTCTCAGTTTCTTATTTACTTCGTCCTACGGTCGTAGAGGAGCTTACTGTTTTTTGAGTTGATCAATAATTTGGTTTTGGTATCGATTTAGAGACTTTGCGAAATTTATTGTTGTTTTATTTGTTTGATAAATAAATGGTGAAGTTGAAATAAGTGGTGTCATATCATAAAGTCGCAACGCCGTGCCATAAACGTGAACGTAACCATTGCGATATTTACTGCCATCTATTTTTAGTGCCATAGCCATAAACAGAAAGTGCACAAACTAAAGGAAAGTTAACAATATAAGCAGTAATGAGTAAATTTTAATCTTAAACTAGTGGTTTCATTCCATAATGCCAAGACATAACTGTAACCATAGATATCAACCGAATTTTGGTTTCTCGCTACAACCGTAAATAGCTGATCACTGATTTACTGCATTTATTCTGACCTGATTTGAAGACGTATATGAAGATAGTTCTATTAGGATATTTCCAGCATGGAAAACCTATACCGAGGCAGATGCCGAAGCCGGACAAATGTGGACAGAATTTTCGAGAACGTTTGCAAGATACCAGCCCCACCTCAAATAATTCAGAGCTCAATGGAACTGCGCACTTCCGAATGTTAGACACGCATCAACCCATTCGTCTTATATATTTTAGTGAGGCGTAAAATACACTCATTGATATTTATCTATGACATTTTCTGTGGTCTCAAAATTACTCTAATCTACTACAGCAGATAAGCTTCAATACTCTCCAAAGCGTCTTGCGTTTTCAGTTTCTTTTGCATGTACAATTTTTTAAATCGAATTAGAATGAATTGGACTCTTGGGCACATTTTTTAGAACTCTTAGTAGCCTCTTCCTAAATGACTATTTTTATCTTTGTTTAAATCAAATCACTTTTAAGGTTTACCTTTAAGTCATTTTATACCTGTACTCCACAAGGGTTGCAACCTTAGACTTAATAAATCGAGTGAAGTGAAAATCATCATTTTCAGTTTAAAAAAATTCTTATTTTCAAGTTGTAGTACAAGTAAAGGTTGCTGCTGTACTCGAATGGTTTGGCGCATGACTACCAATCGGTCCTCCTTTTAGGTTCCTCCATTTGTGGAAGAACATCAAGCTTCGCGCCAAAAATAGGATGATGAGCTCGGCCAAACACCTAACAGAAGCATACGCGCCAATAATAATAATAATTATTATTTTTTAGAACAAGTGCAGTGTCATATTTATTTTTATAAAATATAAAGTGCCCATCACAAAACAAGACATGGTTACGAAAATTGTTCTACAGCTACTTTCCACCTTAAAGAGACAAAATAAAATAAAACATATAGAAAAAAGTGCATGTGAAAAATTAGAAGTCCATTTTTCTCGATCAGAGTGAGCTAATGCTTTTTTTTGTTCCTGATATATTATTAACAGGTATTTTTCGTGTAAATAAATATTATAAATAAATAAATAAATAAAAAGAAATAAAAATTCTCGACTTATCCACCAGTTTTATTTAAATCTAAATGATTATTGGGTAGCTATATTTTATTTGGTTAAGAATTTCCGACAAGTGAAGCTACAACCACCGACGCTCATCGTATCGGTTTGTGGCGTAAACAACTCGTACCGGCAGCATAATAAAACAAAAAAGGCGAACCTGGTAGTAAACATAGAAAATCTGCTCCTTCGTCTTTGTTGGTGTTGCATCACGTTGGCAAAAATTTATGTTTATAATTAGAAAATAAAATGTGAAATTTCAAAGGCATAAAACGGTACGTTGGCCACCAAGCGCAGCTGAGAAACACGCACGTACACATACATAAATATATCTACACATATCTACATATGTCTGCTTATATGAATATTAAAATAAATGTGGATACTCGTAACTATGTACACACACATTCACTTGCTTGTTATATTTATTACTTATACGCCTAGAAGTATGCAATGGCGTACATTAAACCCTATTTGACCAACGATTGTGGCGGGCAGCTGCAATTTTATTGCTGCGTGGTTAGTTGATTATTTGCATTCTGTCTTTCTCTCATGAAACCCCCGACGGGAAAAGTTGTGTTATTTGTCGTTAAATTTTCAATTAGATAAGTTGCGGAGTGTAGCTAGCATAGCTGGATGCATACGTACACAACGGAAATAACACTTGACCATTTTATAAACTAAAGTGAGCGATAGTGGAAATGAAAAGCTAAATTGGAAATATTATATTTGTTTTAGGAATCACTGAATGGGCTGGTATGAGAATTAAAAGCAGTTTTAATCAAAGTTTTTCGAAGGAAAAGAATCCTCAGAAAAAAAATTAAAAATAAAAGTAAAAATAACAATGACCGTAATTTACATTTCCAAACCATGAATAAAAGAGTAGTGTTTAGCTCAATCTACAAGGTGAAGTCCAAAATAAACAAGACTGGCGACATAAAAATGTTTTTGGTGGCGCCATCTTTTAAATGAGTTAATGCGTTGGAGGCTACATTTCTACCTGACTTCTACTGAAAGCTTGGTGATATTCTGTTCAGCATATGTATTTGTGTTATCGGTACCAAAATGAGTTTCGAAGAAACAGCTAACATCAACTTTTCTTTTAAAATCGATAAATGTTTACCGAAACATTTGAATTGATGAAAAAAGTGTATAGCGATGATTGTCTATCTCGTGGCAGAGTTCGTGAGAGGCTTACACGTTTCAGAGATGGTTGTGAGGACATAAATGACAATGAATATACGGCCGGCCAAAATCAGTAATCACCGAACAAAACACTCCATCGATATTGTTCGTAAATTTATCCAAAATGAACCGAAATTATCGTTGAAATTCATGGAATCGGAGTTGAATATCTCTAAAATATCGATTTATCGCATTTTAACTGATCATTTGGGCGTACGAAAGGTCTGTGCACGATTCATTCTACGCAAGTTAACTGAGGACCACAAATTGCTCAGAATTCAACATTCGAAAGACCTCAATAAAGATTCGAGAAAAGACGAGAACTTCCTTTACAACATTTTAATGGGTGATCAACCGTTTTCAATATGAACCTGAAACTGAAGGGGACTCCGCTCCATCAGAAACAACAATAAAATGATGGTTTTCTGATTTCGAACGTGGTCGTGAGACACCGATGTTGAACAACGCAGTGGGCGTCCAAATAAGGCGGTAACACCAGAAAACATCAAAAAAATTCACAAAATCTGTGAGAAAGCTCTGTTCAAAGTGGCCGCCACGTTAGCTGACTGATGACCGAAAACAAGAAGTCACAAATCAATCAAAACGATGGCAAAATTGAATTGCTCCCACATGTACCAAATTCACCAGTTTTGACTTCCATCAACTACTGGTTGTTTGCAGACCTAAAGAAATTCTCGCTGGTAAAAAATTTCGCTCGAGTGAAGAGGTCATCGCTGAAACTGAGGCCAATTTTAAGGCAAAAGATAAATCCTTCTACAAAAATGGTATTGAAATGTTAGAGCGGCGCTGGAATGATTGGGCTGTTGGTGGAAATAACGTTGACGAATAAAGCTAATTTTTAAGAAAAAAAGATGTTTTTTTTAGGCCAGCAAAGAATCAAAAGTGGAATCTTCTAGTTGTGACCTGAACCTCTTAAAAATAATTTAAATAAAATAAATAAACGTAGATTAGAATAAATTTCTTGTAAATTAGTATTTACAATTTTTTGGGAATACAATTTTGCTTTAAAGAAGTTATCACTTCTACCAGGATGTTCAATAATGTGTGTGACTGACACATAGATGGCGGCACTAGTACTAAATCAATATTTTTTTCGAAAGTTGGCAACCTTTTTAGGCTTACTGTCAAAATCATATGTTAATCCGACCATTTGTTTACAAGTTACAGTGCTTTAAGTGACGCTACTTTTGAGTTAAAAAAAAAATGAATTCAAAGCAATTCCGTGTGCTGATTTATCATTGTTTTTTAATGAAAAAAAAATACTGTTCAATGCCAGGAATGGCTTGAAAAACATTATTCGGACTCTGCTCCATCAAAAAAAAGCATTTGTTATTGGTACGCCAATTCAAACGTGGTCGTACAGACACCGATGACATTCCATCTACTGGAAGGCCAAATGACGCTGTTATTTCGTAAAACGTTGAGAAAACACTGAAAATCATTATGTCCGACCGTAAAGTGAAAGTGAGGGAGATTGCTGTCATTCTAAAGATATCAGCAGGCAGTGTACACACCATAATACACGAACATTTGGGTATGAAAAAGGTGTTTTCCAGATGTTTACGCGCAATAAGTCGGAGTTTTTGCGTCGGTACATCACAATGGATGAAACATGGATCCACCATTTCACTCCAGAGTCAAATCGGCAGTCTGCTGAGTGGCATGCAGCCGGTGAAAGCCGCCCAAAGCGACCAAAGACGCAGCAGTCGGCTGGCAAGATTATGGCGTCTGTATTTTGGGATTGCGCATGGAATAATATTCGTCGACTATCTCCAGAAGGGGCACACCATCAACAGCGACTATTATATAGCGTTATTGCAGCGTTTGAAAGACGAAATCGCAAAGAAACAGTATGTTGATGAATAAAAACGAATTTTGGCAAAAAAATGTGTTTTAATTAATTAGTCACACACATTATTGAACGAAGTTATTCTATTACAATACTATTAAATACCGAATTAAAATTTTCAGAATCGCGGAGTTGATAAAATGTGTCGAATTTCCAGGACCGGAAAAACATTGGTATCGTGTGATCGTTATGTGCCTGTAAGAGCTGCGAAAGCTTTGATTATTCTGTAATGCAATAACAAAACGTTGGTTCCAACGATTTCGTTGTGATAATTTGGACTGGGCACTGGCCTCAAAAATGTCACGGTTGCAGGAGATTCGGAATGGCAGCTATGAAACCAGTTGAATAAGGGGTTAGGGATAGTCGGAATTTTCAAAAAAATCGAATTTTTTTTGCATTTTGTTAAAGTGTAATATTTTGAAAATATTTTGTGAAAATTTGAAGTGAATCCGACAGATATACAATAATTAATATAACAGATCCGAGTTATACAATAATTACCAAAGGGCGCACGGGCGCTCCGGAGCTCGATAAAAAACTTTACATGCGTTTTTCTCAAAACTATGTTTTTGAACTGGTGATCTGTAACTGTAACTGTAACTTAAAAACCGCTTGGTAGATTTAAACAAAATTTATACTGCTTTTGAAAAACGTAAAAAACTCACGCTTCATCGCAGGATTTCTATTTTCAAAAATTTCGATTTTTTTAAAACAATTAATTGTCGGTTTTATTCTCAAAAATCTGGAAAATATTTCCTGAGGCAACCATATTGTTACTTTTGAAACAAAGAGCTTCGATCGGGCATAAGATTATCCATTAATAAAACTAATTTCTCTTGTCTGGTTGATTTTAGATGAATCTTCAAGGGCTTGTGATGATCACCGCAAGGGACTTCTGGAGAAACGCGCTCCATACAAACAGCGACAGCTTTTACAACTATTAATTTTTTTTTTTGAAATTTTGAAAGTCGAAACAATATTTATTAATGCTATGTTTTTATTTTTGTAAAATAAAGCAATTGACTGGGAAAACAAATTATTGAAAATCATTATATAATATTTGCAGGCCTCCGACTACCCCTAACCAGCCTTAAGGGCTCGATGGATGGATGTCACTTGAATAAGCTGCTTCCATTGCGCCAAGACTTTGATTCAGGTCTAATTCAGTCTACTGCCAACACATTGAAGCAGGCTATCGGAAAGAAAAAATTTGAATTGGTTAATATGAAGGAAATTGTGTTCCATTAAGATAACATGAGACCGAATTCATCTTCAATGTCGGCGGCCAGCAGCTGCGAATGCCTGCTGTATAGCTCTGACCAGACTCATAATGACTATCACATTTTCGATCATTTTACAACTTCAACGATGAAAATTTAGTTTATAACATTGATCAATTTATAGCCAAATAAATTATAGAAGTTTAATATACGTTATCTTCTTTTTAAGCCCTTTTTGGGAGAATATAAATAAGTTTTAAAATTATGCCAAAGACATTTCAAATAATAATGATAATCTATTGTATAATCAAAAGAAAAATAATTTTTAAACTCCTAGATAAATACAAATGTATGTTAGGATAATGCTAAATAATCTAATTTTATCATAACTTTGTAAACTCCTATGTTAAAATGATTTTGGGCAATAAATGAAATGAAATGAAATGATCATTTTGAGATATTTTGTGAAAACTCATTTTAACAGTTTACAAACACATTTTATTTTCCCATTTCATTCTTTCTCGCCTTCAATGCTGTTTATTATCAAAAGTTCTGTTGCTCATTTTGTTGCTCTTTAGCAGAAAAATTAGGTGTCTAAAAAATCGCAGCGAGTGAGTCTAAGACTAACCTTTCGCATGACCGGTCGCGCAAGCTAATCGTAATATCTGGAGGCCCTATCCACTATTTTTCATATTACCTTCAATTGGTGACGCCAAGAAGCCTTTTTTACCATATCTTCTTTGGTTCTATCAAAATTTGTGCCTTCAAAATGAACAGTGCCTCCTTGCAGAGGTCTAGAATGAAAAGTTTGAAGACAGCCACAATCACACACCTGCGTACCTATCGAACTTCTAAAATTATCCAGTCATTATCGGTAACATTAAAATGCATTTGATCAACTGGCCGTGCTCAGCCCAGCATATTTGGCTCTAGAAACCTTTTCGTGAAAAAAATGGCGTATTAAGTCTGCAAGCCAACTAAGAAGACCAATTCATGCAGTATACACATAAATACTGTTGCTTTCAACATTAATATTTTTATAAGTTGATTGCCTGCAAATTAGACAATAAAAATGCGACTGTAGATTATGACGAGCGGTAAAACAAAAATTGCTATGCTGCTGAAGTTACTGAAAAGCTTAAGCTTTTATTATTTTATAATTACAGCTAAGCCATTGGCAATGTGTGTGTGTGCACACACATACTTGTGCATGAATGACGAAATTCCTTTAGCTTATATAGGTGTATATGTGCATGTTTATAGAATAAAAAATATTTATTAAATAATAAATTATATGTGCGGTTAGTAAACATGTGTATGTGCATATGGATGTGTGTATAAATTTCAAATTGTTGTCTGCCCTTTGTTTACTTTCTATATATGTGATACATATATATGTGTACCATATATACATATAGAATATCAACAAACATTTGGGCAACCACCAAATTTCACTATCTGCTTCCAAGTCAAACAATTGCCCGCCGTGAGCGCAGACTGCTCAGTTATTTCGATCCATGTTTTTCTAAAAATTTCAGCTTTATTTTTATGCACGAAAGTAAATGAAATGTTTATTGACTAATATAAAAACGTGTGTGCGTAAATAAGTATAAGTAAATTTATACGAATTAGGTGGTTGTCCCAAGCGCTAAAGGCACTTCGTTATGTCTTTTCAAATTTAATTTTCTAACCAGTGCTTTAATATAGCACTTCATTTTTATGTACTACATGCGTGGAAAAAAGTACACATGTGTGAGCGCATATATGTGTGTCTACTTACAGTAGTTGATAAGTACCCAGTAGCATCATAAGTGCGATCTACTAAAACGAGAAATAAAAGAGTATTCCTTTTATGCTTTTTGCTCTTAAAACTGACGACTCTGTGCTGCGGCTCAACCAATTTACGATAAAATGCTTGTTTTTGTGTAGCTAATAAATATCATATTATATATTGAATTTCAGCAAAATTGAGCCATAAATACGATTTTCAAGGATATCTCGATATCTCTCTCGCTATCCCATAGCGTCACCTATCAGAACATTCTTTTTCTGATTGGCTTTGAAACAAACTTATCCTGTGATCACGGCTAAGTTATTATATATAGAATATTTATTTCAGTATACGAAAAAACAAACAATTCCTACAGACTACTGGAGAAATCATTTTATTAACGGCAAAACAGGTAATTTTTCCAAACCAGTGTGAAAGGGATAAAAAACTTTGCTTTGTCACAGGGAAATCAATGATCTCGTCAAGGGAGTAATATTGTATTGACAGTCCTAAATAAAATAGATAAGAAACGCGAAAATTTCAGTTGTCTTCTGCGCCAAGGTGGCTTGGTCACGAGATAACCCAAATTCGTTTCGTTATACCAAGAGTGATTACCTTACTAAGCCACTTCAAGACAAGTTTTAATGTTGGCGGATAAGGTGTGAGACGCCTAAGTGTTAGCGATAGTCAGAGTTTTCAAAAAATTGATTTTTTTTTGCATTTTCTTAAAGCATAGGTAATACCTTAAAAAAATTTGAATTAATAAAGGGCGCTCGGGCGCAGCTGCACGTATGAAAGTGGCAGATAAGCGCGATAACGATAACACTCGAGAAGGTAGAATGCTACGTAGGCAACAGCAAATCGATACTTTGGAAGCTGCTATGACGGCTGAAGAACTATTATATGGCCCAGAAATAGATGACATAGTGTAAGTAATTAAATAATTCGTATAACTCTACATAAATCGATGCGTTTTTCTCAAAACTATGTTTTTGGAACTGGCGATCACTGTAACTTAAAAACCGCTTGGTAGATTTCAATAAAATGTATACTGCTTTTGAAAAACATGAAAAACTCGGGGCTGATCGAAGGATTTTTTTCAAAAATTTCAATTTTTTTTAAACAACTGATGGTTGGCATTTTCTCGAAAATTTGAAAAATATTTCCTGAAGCAGCCATATGGTTAATTTTGAAAAATAAGCTTCAATCAGACAGAAGATTATCTATTAATAAAACTAATTTCTCTTGTACGATTGACTTTCGATGAATCTCTAAGGAACTTCTGGAGAAACGGACTCCATACAAACAGCAATAAATTTTACAATTATTAATAGACTGTCACAAATAATTGTAAATTAAATTTTTGCTTAAATGATGGACAATGCTTCAAGTATCTGTCCCATGCCTTCAGGTATCTTAATTTTGATCAAAATACTCCAATTCCTGCCCTATATTCAATTAATGATTTATGCATATGAGAGACCATCATTGGTTTATCTTCTACACTCACCAAATAATTTTTGTTACTAATTTCCGTCCTGAATCGTTTTATGAAGCACATTTCTAGTTGCGTGGTATTCCTTGCTATTATGGTTTCGTCAGAGCAACGTCCAGTAAGTCAGGTACCTTTTATGAAGAGGAGTAAGCCCTAAAATAACTTCGCATAACTCCTTTCCGACGCCTGTCAGGCTTTGTGCAGTGCATTGGTTGAGTGCATTTAACCAAGGAAGGCAATACTTTCAAATGGGTCCAAGCAAATAGTTTATGTAATCGGGGCTACTAAATAGTTTCTTTTTTGATTATAAATACTATTCATTTTCTTGATCAATTTGGGTTATTAAATGCGAATACACTTTGGGTTATTCTCTAAAACAAAGTCATCCAGAAATTTATTTTGTCCTTCTTTTTTCAATAATATTATATATAAATATTTTTAGACCACGCAACACATGTTTGACATATAATCGAGATTTTAAATTTGTGCCACTGAATATTTAAATGTCAATTACTTTTGAACGAATTATTCTTTCAAAAAAATTTTAAAGGATTTAATACAGAATTTCTCTGATAGGTGTGGTAATTGATTTCAGAGAAAAAAAAACATAGTAAAAACAATATTTTCAAAATTTTATCTATTTTTTTTATTAAGTCCAAGAAAATGTTCCTTAATCTATAGGCTTTCTACGCTCTTAAGGGACAGCGAGTTGTTTGTGAGTTACAGATAAATATTAATGTAAAAATATAGTCCTTCAAATCTATTGTTTTTTTATTACTTTTTATTATTATAAAAAGGTTTAAAGAAGTATCTTCTAACTCATTTAGGGGATGCATGTCCTAATTCTTCAGGGGCACCTTCTCCTCGCTTATTGAAGAGTAAAATTGATTTCTTTCATTATTCGCTCGCATAGAACATCTACTGTGAAAGGGGAAGAGGAATAATAGCAGGGTCTGCACTCGAGCACTCCGAATAATTTTCCCAAGTTCTACTGGGTGTTTATAAATTTAAATATCTAAAATTTTTTTCTTTGTTTCTTTCTGTTATAGGGGAAATATTTTTCGTTTTTTACTTATTTGTATAGATGCTGCATAATTTCGTTTTATTTTATTGGTCTGTCTGTTCATTTGCATACTGTAACTTTACTTTTGCTTGATAAAGTATGAAAAAGAATAAAATGAAATAAACCAAAATTATGCAGAATATTATTAAAAAAAGTGTTTAAAAGTGAAGAGAGAGAAAAGAGGCACATAAAATATGAAAATAAGGAAAGGTGTTTTATTTCAAGCCTGCATGTGTCTTTAGAAAGCTATGGATTTTATTTATTTATTTATTTATTGAAGTAAAAATTAGTCACGAAACAAATTGTCTTACAGACAAGTATCGATATTTTAACAGAAATCAGAATAATAATCATAATTTGTAAGAAAAAAGTATAACAAAACATAAGTGAAATTATTTATAGGCATTATTTAGAAGTTTAATTGGTTAGGTGTAGTTAGAGGCCGGAAAAAATGATGATTTTCAATAATTTTTTCTTTGCTAGTCAATTGCTTTATTTTACAAAAATAAAAATACAACATTAATACATCATGCTTCAACTTGACTTTAGAAAAATTTGGAAAAAAAATTACAAGTCCTTGGAGATTCATCTAAAATCAATCGGACAAGAGAGATAAGATTTATTAATAGATAGCCTTGCACCTGAGCAAAGCTTTTTTTCAAAATTAACAATATGGTGGGCTTAGGAAATATTTTTCAGATTTTCGAGAAAAAAGCGATAATTATTTGTTAAAAAAAAATCGAAATCTTTGGAAAAAAAACTTTCGATCAGGAACGAGCTTTTTATGTTTTTCAAAAGTAGTATACATTTTATTGAAATCTACTAATCAGTTTTTAAGTTACAGTGATCACGAGTTCAAAAAACATAGTTTTGAGAAAAACGCATTTCAAGTTTGGTACTTGCTCTCGAACACTCCGGAGCGCCCTTCGTTAATTGTAGAATAATTCGAATATTCAGACAGTATTTTTAAGATATTATAGTTTAAGAAAATGCAAAAACAAAAAATAAATTTTTTTGAATTCTGTCTAAGCCTAGCCTCTTAATGAAAGAGTGGTTAGAATTAGAAGCAAAGTCAATCCCAATAAATTTCTAAATAGTACTGAATTCAATCAGAGCTCTCATAACGGGTGTATTCCTTGCAAGTAAAATTCTTATAAAATCAATATAAAAAAAAATTATGAAGCGCTGTAGCTGGCTTTTTAATATGTCGATATCTACAATCATTCTGTGCGATCTAAATAGATTCGCTAGAGGAGCAATCCACAACGCCCTGAACAATATTAAACACGAATGATAAAGACAAAAAGGTCACCAAGACTTCAAAGGTTTGAAATTGATGAGCAGGCATCTGGAAAGCTATGAGGATATGGGGTCATGATAACAAAGGTAACGTTGAACAAGGGTAATGAAAACTTTTTAGATTCGTTCAACTCGAGTGACATGATAAGGTCTTCGGATGAAGGTTGCATATTCCACTTTAAAACGAACAAATGATTTATGGAGTAATTTAGGAGTTTAAGGACTAGTAAATTCTATACTACTGCGTGTTACTAAAGCTAATATGGCTTGAGATTTCGGTATTGTATAATTAATATATGACTAGCAAAAGCGAGCTTTACGTCAAAAATGACTCCTAAGCCCAATATTTCAAAGGCCAATCTCAGACAACGATTAGAGGTAAAATTAGATGTCTTCAAGGGAGAAAAATACTTCGCGTAAGTTATCTGGAGCCCTTAACAAATATTTAAAAATAAAATCAAATAACAGTCAAGGGTGACAAAGAAACAAATTTATCAAGTTCAGTCTAGAGCATTTGCCAAACGGATGAGTTTCTTACAATAGAATAATTTTGAGGTCATCAGCATAAAGAACATACGAAGAACATTCTTTTATGCAATTAATGCACCAAACAAATACCAAATGATATGAGTACCATCTTGTGAAACTCCAGATGACACAATAAAATAATATAACTGATGATTGTCAACAACAACCCCACAACTACGATTGAAGAGATATGACTACAATCAGCTGTGAAATATCGAATAGAAGCCAAGGCGCGCTAATTTCTTTATTGAGAATTGAATGCGAAACTCTGCCAAAAGTCTAAGAGAAATCCGTGTAAGCAACATCGATCTGAAGCCCTTTCTGAAAAGCTGATATGCAATTTTCTGACAAAAAATAGCCAAGGATGAAGTCATGCAGCTTGGGATAGACATTGTTTTGGATAAGAATTTAAAATCTCAAAAAAGAGTCTTCTGGTAGAAACATATGATATTCGTAACACGCATAAAAGAGTATGACGCTCCATTTGTAGGGACACATTATATATAATATATATAATATATAATTGGCGCGTGCACCCGTTTTGAGTGTTTGGCCGAGCTCCTCCTCCTATTTGTGGCGTGCGTCTTGATGTTGTTCCACAAATGGATGGATCTACAGTTTTAAACCGACTCGGAACGGCAGATATTTTTTATGAGAAGCTTTTTTATGGCAGAAACCAAACTGATAGAAATTGCAAGCGCCGCTCGGCAGACTCTGGTAAACCTCCATGAAAAAGCTCCTTCGCATATCATAAATACATGGAAGAGCTACGCCAAACACTCAATAAAGGCTTTAGGTATAAGAAATGGTTATAAGTATAACCATAACCATAATTTTTGCATAAATTGTTGCATAAAAAAACCCAGAATACTTCTCTAAATAGTTAACCTTGGCGCAGTCAGTTAGAATTCATAGTACTAAAATACAAATGCACTGTTTTCTCTAGAATCAGTGTTGTCAGAATATAGAATTTCTTGCCGATTTCTAAAAAAATCCATTCAAAATGCTGGACACTCTAAATTAGAAGTGTTTAACTACTTAAATATTTAAACTGTTTTCAAGGTACTGACTATTTTTTTTTTTTTTTTTGAAATTACTAATTATTTTATATTTATTTTATTTATATTAGCTATTCTGAAAATTCTCACTAAAAAGTGTAAAATTTTAGTGAAAGGTACAATAGAAAACAAAAAAAAAATTGTGTTTAATAGCTGAATATATTTTTTTTTTCAACAGCACAACAACCAGCAATAAGATAACAGCATGCTGCGAACTGTTACTGCTTTATTATTTTAGAACCAGTTGCTTCCCCTTAAAGACTAAGTGGAACACACTGCGATTTATGAATGTGCGGGCGAGTAAATTCCTTAAAAAGATTAGGTGCGGTGATTAATTGTCATTTATTGAGTTCCACAATAAAACCATCTCCACTTCATCCGATATTTATTAATTTTTTGGCAAGCAAGTCCCGAAGTCTGAAGTCCCACCTGGTTCTTTGTATCACCTCACAGACGTCTCGGCCATTCACTGCATTTAATTTTTCTTGTCCCATTTTTGTATTCGAGTGTTTTACATTATTTTCTTCACAGCACTAAGCAGCGCCAGCAAATTTAAAAACGTAAAAAATAAAAACAAAAATCCCTTAGCCCTCTTCGCTAACGATTTCTATGCTCATTCACCAAACATTGGTTGTAAAGAAATAAATATATGCTTGAGTATTATTTTTAATGATATTCAAAACCCATAGCACACACGTACATATCCACATTCGCTTACACAAATTTGGCCATACATAATTCTCAGCAAATATTTTCATATATTTACAGTTACTTTTTTTGGCAAGTGCATATCTTCTGCTTGACTTTTGTGTGAAACAAACAAAAAAATCTATTCTATAATAATAAATGATGCATGCTCATGTATTTTAAAATGCACGGAAGCATATTTTTCGGCGCACATACGAGGAGGCTGACAAAAGTTCTTTTTGTTAGCAACACAACATGCATTTTTCAAATGCTTGATGACATGACCCATCATAGCAATAATATATTTTAAGTTTCACCGATAAGCTACTGTGAGGTGGCCCTTCTTGTAGTTCACTTTCAAGTGCCAGCTCTCTAGCTTTGGAGAGTTTACTTATGCCGATTTGTAGCTTATAAGAGGCTTCTGTGGGATCTGCTGCTCTCGTCATAATATCTGTGACATCGGCAAAAGAATCGATTGGTTGGTGTTATGGTTTATTGCACAAAAATCAGTTACAGGATTGGATCTAATCTGCAGGTGATAATAAAAATAGGAAATGATGAAAATGTAATTAACATATGTAGTTTGTGGCAGTTCTCAGGCAAAAAAAAAAATACAATTGTGTTCGTTTTTCTTCTCTAGCTGAGGCGAATAAGTCAGATCGTGCGATCTTAGTAATTTGTAACTGTAAAATTTATATTTCCATAGAGAAATTATGAATTTTACCATGAAATGTGGGTCCCACAGTTTATAACGAAGCTGCAAATGAAAAAAAAAGAAAAATGTTGATAACTTTTTTCAAGAAAAAGATTACCACTTTCAAACATCTTCTATACATTAATGCTAAAGAAATGAAAAACGAAGTCATCTGAAGTTATGAAACTAGAATGGCTTTTGACCTTTTATTTGCAGCCAACTATGAGAACTTTCGGTAGACACCTTGTACTATATAATGAAATTAAATGTATACATGCATAGTACGCTTAATAAAGTACAAACACTTGAGTCGTATAACTCCCACATGCACACTTACTTCCTTCTTCGCTTACGTACTTGCCTTCATCTGCATTACCACTGCTTATGCACATATATGACGTTTGCTTTGCTGGCACACACACACCCACACACATGCATATATATATATAAGAAATCGCATATACATATATGTAAATGTGATGTGTGTGCACTTTTGCGATATCAGATTTCCCCCAAAAAATTCTTTGTTTGTCCTACAGCTCGTTGCCAAGAAAAATATGGTTACTTTTTTGTTTCACATTCTCTTGAAGTTATGTGCATTTGTATGTATGAAGTCCCGTAATTTTTTCACTGCAGTGCAAGCATTTTGTCCTTGCTTCGTTATAATAAAGTAATTGTACTCATTTGCTCGTAAGCAGCGGAGTAAGAGCAGTTGCAAAGGTAGGAGAGGCAGCAGGAGCAAACTGCACTGCGTATACGTAATTTAAAATTTGTGTTAATTGAAAATTTATAAGCTTTCGCTTATAAATGTGAATTTAGCAGATTTGATGGGACGAGTGAAAAGCGAAGAGATGAAACAAATTCGAGCTGACTTCAGAGGTTAAATTTGCTTGAGCGGAAGCGACGTATGTAATTTATAATGCAGTGCAGCAAAGTGGTGATGAAAGCAAATCAAGCAATATTTTTTGAGGGGCGGAAGATTCTAGCAAAATTTTTTAATATTTTTCTTTTGAATATTTTGTGGTTTTTTGTTACTGGAATTATATTTATGTGGTGCTTCTGCTACGCTTTCTGCTTTTCTTTAATTCATACTGGTATGTACGACCTTAATATTGTTGGGTATAAGTGGCGAGTTGTTCAACAAGTCAGGTACTGGGTGGGACAGGAAAGTAAAGTAATTCGGTGAAAATTTAGAACGGTTCATTAAGTAATTATAATTACTTGGTACTAACCATCTGAGATTAAAAACAAAGTATTGTGTTATAAAAATTGCGTTTCTGAATTAAAAAAAAAAAAACAAAAAAAAAAAGAACGATTAGCCTGCTGCAGCAGACCACCAAAAATGTGACCAGTATTCCTCCGTAAACTGTTCTATTGTTATCAGAAAGCCAATTCTAAGTGCGTTTTCCGATTTTTTCCTGAAAGAAATGTCTTCTTTCGGGCTTTGCACCCTTCTAAACCTACTTTCAGAATCCTTCTTCGAGTTGATCGAACACTAACGGTTTTCTAATTTCTTTTGACAGGATAGAAGAAGATTTTCTACGATCCTTGAGAGGCTCGCGTATAAGTTTTCTGTCTTCCCGTATGCTAGTGAAGCGCGTTCTTCCATTTTTTGATTTATTATTGCGGTATTTTGTCTGCGAAAATCTCTTAATAGCGCATTTGACTGCGCATCGCGAATGTCCCTTGGATTTTCACTCCTTTGTCGTAACAAAGTTCGACATGAAACGAGGTTTCAGCGAGGTGATGCTCTACCTTGTGACTTTTCCAACTTTTTACTGCGAAAAATCTCGAAATCGCAATTGTGAAAGACTTTGTCTGCCTTGGGGGCAAAATCAGCAACAAAAATGACGAAAGCCTGGAGACAAGCGGGTAATAACTCTTGCCAATAGCCGTAACTTTGGGCTCAGTAGGCAATTGAGAAGTAGAGCTCTTACTGGAAGGACTACAGTGACCATGTTACCCGCATGAAAGAAGACGCTCCAACAAAACGAGTCTACAACAGGGTACCCCAAGCAGGAAGACGAGGAAGAGGAATACCCATCTCCATTGGTAGCATCAAGTGCTGCTTTACCTGTCAGTACTTGAGATTTCTAACCGGCACCAGCGAGCGCAAGACAGAAACCGCTGCCGCGATAATTTGGATTCGGCCAAAACCGGCACCCGATTGTAGTGCAACATAAGTAAGTAAGTAAGATCTTTTTTACAAAAGCATTTATGTTTAGGTGGTTAAGAATTCCCTATTCCGGGAAAGAACTGAATCGAATCATAAATACAGTTTTTTTATACAACTCGAGCCCAACACCACCAAAGGGTACGAAAAAACTAATCAACTTTCCAGACATGACAAACTTTTCCTCATCGCAACAAATTAAGCTTATACAATAAAATTTTCAAAATCAAATTTTTTTTACGTAAAAACTTGCTGCATGACGTTTGAAGCATAAAGTGTATCCAACTAATGCGAAATTAAGTGTTTCAGCACTTATGGGGGTCGGCTATTTGCCTTCATGTTTATGGCGCTCCCTATGAAACTTGAACGGCAAACTGCACTACACTTTCGATGTAAGATAACTTTTTAATTATACTTAATCAAAACAACCAATGCACATAGAAATGGGCGATAGATAAGAGAAGAAATAGTAAAAGTTTCTAACTAAGAATGTAACGGAAAGCTCGTGCAACAGTAAAAAACAAGGCAAACTGGCGCCACCAACAGCACATCAAGCCGTTAAAAAGCGTAAACAGACAATGTAGACAAACAACAGCAACAACAATAATCACATTAACAATATGTTGCAGCTGGCAATACAGCCAAGTCCAGTAATACAGTCCCAAATCAAATCAAAGCGAGGCGCACGGAAGGACGAGATTAAGTGCAAAGTAAATGTCGGAAGAGAGGAGGTGGGTAGAGGTCGTTTGATTGGTGGGGGATAGCAGATAGCGCAGATATGGACAAGAAGAGTTAATCATGTTACTGTTGCAACAAAAGCGTAAAAAAGCAAGCAAACGAGTGTAGTGACTAAAACAAAGTAGCAGCAACAATCACAACAATGGCGCGCGATAACAGCAACAACTGCATAAGCAGCGGAAAGCCGTTGGTTGCTTGCCAAAGTTCTCATATTTTAATTAAGTAATGCGCAAACAGCGTGTCGGAAGAGGAAGAGATATACAGTTACATACACCCATACAGTAAATTAAAGTAAGTGGTATGAAACTAGTTTATTATAGTGGGGTACAGGATTTGCGCTCCCCACGCAATGGCTTTGATTTTCTATGCCAATGTCCCACAAAGAGTACTCACATTGTTTAATGCTTTGAAGCGGGTTCTGAACTGATTCCATTTTCAATTTTTGATTACATAGGCTTACAAGCCAGATTCAAAAAAATTTTACTTAACTTAGAATATCTGACTGGGAGTTCATTGATTTAAGCGCTGAGTCAAATTAAAATATTTGAATTTATTCATCAAAATTATTAGCCTCTAATTCTGATAAAAATTTCGCATCAATGGTGCTTATGAGTCTTGGCAGAAGGCGCCAAAACTCTGAGGCATTAAGATGAGAAAAGAGGGTAGAGAATTTGGCATATGTTTATCTTGAAAATGCTATGTCACCCTAAATATATTATAACACAAAAATTGCTCGTTTTGAGCCAACATTATTTTAAAAGCTGGCGCAGCTCTATTTATTTTCTAGCAAAGTGAGCACCTTAGAACTTTACATAGCCTACAAAAAGTGGGTGAGATTTTTTTTTATAAATAAGGGAGTTTGTGCCTTTCTACTTAATATGTAGTTTTGGTATATTTTACGGTTTACAAATTTCGCTCAAATCCTCAGCCTTCACAGCGCACACACCACAGACAAATTCATTTACCTGCGGTAAGCACCAGTAGCCAGGACTTCATATTTAGAAATAAAACTTAAAAAAGCTGAACATAAAATATCACAGAAAAAAAAATGTAGGTATGTAAATTAAATATCAATCTCGATACACGTGTCAATAGATTTATTCATTCCACAAAATATTTGAAAATTCTCTAGGCAACAAAACAGCTCATAATTTTCAAAGCATATGCGGCAAATTTTCCGAGTGATTTTCATTCATTAATTCTGTGGCAATCATATTTTCTTGTATTTTACATATTATTATTTATTTATGCAGACAAGAAAGGGAATAAAAATCATTGCAATAAAATTTACTTCTACGCCTGGGTGAGATTGCGAATATCTAGTAATAATTTCATACTTCAAACTTAAAATGTTATAAAAAATATACAAACACGTTTAGAATGAACGTATGTTGGAATTCAAGTTCCATTAATAAAAAAAATCACATAAACTTTACAAAAAATTATGCGCATAATTTAAGTAAAATAAATTTTATTAGCTTCTTGTTTAGGAAGGTTGGAAGATGAACTGCCTTTTTATGTTTTTATATCAATGTGCATGTGTAATGGTTGGCAAGGAGAAACATATTTTATAGCTCACTGGCATTTCCATTTTTTCAGAAAATATTCATTAACTAGACATATTTTTATTAGGGCGCACAGTGCGATGTTTCAATAACCTAAGGGTTAAAATTAAAAAATAAAATGTATTGATTCATTTAGCTTTTACACATTTAATACAAACAAATAAATTTCCGTTATGATAATGTAGAGTGTGTGGCAGGGATACTAGCTTAGATTAAGTTAGGTTTTTGCGGCAGTCGGCTTAGACTAGCCAACTCACTTAGAGTAGGTCACTACTAGGTCCGTTGTGGTACCACTGTGAAACACGGCAACCCTACTGTTTATTTTTAGCGAAAATAGTTAGACTCTCTTGTGAAGCGTAGGATAGGTTTTATCCCAACACCGGATAGTTCCGTGAGACAGTCAAAATGGTATTTAGGACAGTGCATTACTCCGTAGGCAGTCGGACTATGTTAAGAATTGTCACTGAAAAAGCCTGATTCTCGTCAGACATTTAACTCTTCACCGTTGACACTCAGTGCCTCATTGTGGTAACCGGGTAGACTCCCGGTCTAAACTTGATGCAGTGTAATTATTTGGGTCACCTTGACATATTCAAGTTCTTGGGTAAAAAAGTGAATTTCTGCGCTTATGGCGGGATTGTACAATAGGTATGGCAGCGCCTTAACATTGCTTGGCTCATTTCCTCGAAGGTTGATAGGTCCTACTAAGCTTCTGACTTGAGCTTGACACCTGCCTGGGTCCATGGCGATATACCTGCCCAGTACCATTACGAACCAGTCCCCCGGCTTCGGCCGAAGGCACAGGGATTTTAGGGGTGCCAAATTAATATTTGTCAAATCATAATATCCATACTACAGCTGAATCCCCTCTCGCCCTAATATTCGCCTCGGAGTTAGAGTTTGATGTGTTCATTTTCATCATCATCACCATTGTTGGCTGGACAACCCTTATTGGGTTTTCGCTTGCTGTAGCATATACCTCTAATTATTTTGGTTTCGTGCCTGCGTCCTCCATACCCGAAGTTCCAAAAAACCTGCGTCTCCATCTACATTATCAATCTATCTGAGCGGAGGGCGACGCTTTCTTCTCTGCCTGTGGTGCTTTCCAAAAAATATTTGTTGGCTTGAATAAATGGTATTAGCCCGTAATTTAAAAAGCGAAAGTAAATGGCATGTGAATATTTCGCAGCTCCACCAGATTGAAGAGAGGTCTTTCTTTCGAGCCATTTGATACCAAAAGAGATTTCAGACAGGATGACTCTCTGCCTTAAGATTTCACTAATTTGATGCTCAAAAGATTGTGCGAGCCGAAGAACTTAATCTGTCACCATGTGTTTTAAGAGCGTACGATTGGTGGCGTATACTGGTGACATTGACCTCATCTGCCTTAGTTCTGCCTTTTATAAACTTGATAATGAGGCAAATCGAATCTGGTGGTGAACCGGACAAGGACAATACAAAATCAAAGATTTGGAAGTAGTAAGAGACTTCGTTTATCTAGGAACCAGTACTAACACCGATAATAATATAAACCTTGAAATCCAACGGAGAATCCCTCTTGCCAACAAATGTTACTTTGGACTAAGTAGGCAATTGAGTACTAAAGTCCTCTTTCGATTAACAAAACTAATACTTTATAGCTCTATCGTCTTGCCCGTCCCTTGGTGCACAAACTTGGACGATGAAAATATCGGATAAGACGTCCCTTGGGGTTTTTGAGGAAGATTTTTGGACCTTTGCATGTTGGCGACGGCGATTATCGCAGGCGATGGAAGAATGAGCTTTACGGCGATATGGGTATAGTGCAGCGAATAAAGATTCAGTAGCTGCGCCGGCTAGGCCATGTCATCTGAATGGATAAAAGCGCTCCGGATCTGAAGGTATTGAATCAAGTACCCATTAATGGTAGCAGAGGTTCCTCTGCATTGGAAAGATCAGGCGGAGAAGGACTTGACTTCACTGAGTGTGCCGAACGTCCAACCTTACTTTGCAGCAATAAAAGCTGTCGTTGAAACTAATCAGTGCAAGGTGCCTGTTGCAACGAGCAATTTGGGATTTCTAAGATTGATTGCAAATTCCTAAATTTGAAAAAAATTAGATGTCTCTGGACAGACAATACTGCCGTAGAAAATATTATGTGCAAATGCGAGCGTCAAATACGACCGCCAGTCAGCTAAAGATAAGACGCCAAGAAGTTTCCTCCTTAAGGTGCCTGCGGAATATCACGGCTGTTGAAGAGTTTGAACATAGTAAATCTGGTGATTTTCTCCGTAGTTTCTTCGCAAAATACGGGTTCCACATTATCGCTCCATATTCAACAATACTCCGAATCAAGGCAACATAAATTGCTTTAATAGTCGTGCGATCTCTGGGCCCCTGGTCAGGAAATGTCTGGCTTTACTTTCGACTGCGTCCGAAGTCTTTGCCATAAGCCTTCCTGGTCACAGGCGCATTGCGAGAAAGTGTGAGGCTGTTGAGCTGGCCAGACAAGGAACATGTGGGGTGATTTCCCGGCGAAGGGAGAGAATTGGGATCCCCCTGATTACCTGCGGTCTGCTCCTGGAAAGATAGGCTTCGCTTCAACTGGGAAAGTACACTAACGAGTAACGCCGCGAAACCCTTCTGGCCACGTGTGGATCTGCGGGCGCTTGGGCGAGCTTCTAAGGTTGACAAAATCTCAACTTTCAAGCCTCGCGGGTTTTCTCACAGGACACAATGTGCGAGGCGTGCATGCTTTGAGACTTGGAATTACCTCGAGTCCTTTTTGCATCGGATGTATGGAGGATGAAGTAGAATCATCTCAGCATCTTCTCCTTAGCTGCCCTGTTCTAGCGGGGTTAAGATCTAGGCATTTTGGCTCTTATTTCTTTGCTATGCCTGCTGACATAGGTAGCGTTGACATTAAAAAATTGATGAACTTCATCAGCACTATAAAGCGGTTGACGCAAACACAGCTTAGTCATCGTTCGTAATACACACACTCTAAACCCACCCTCCTAACTATCCCAGTACCACCTCTCCCCGCTCTCTCCCTGAATCCCATCGGTCTTTTTCCTTCACCTTAATTCCTTCCCAATGGTAGCACAAAGGACGAATTCCATTCAGAGAATTTTTGAAAGTCACGACGAGATATTTGCTTCTGCCCCAAAAATCGTGTTTATTACCCAAATATGTTTAAAAAACCAGTCTCATATCAAAAACAAAAAAACAGGTACAAGTTCTCAGACCTCTGTTTATCTATCAGTCGTTTCCTAATTGATTCTTATCGATTGTTTTGCAGTTTGCACTTCCAGTTACAACCAATTTCAAATTATATTAAATTTTTGTTCTTCGTACTTGGTAAATTAAATAAATTAGTTTTTTTTTTGGTTTTCAAATTTTCTATTTTTAGAAATCGTTTTTCGGTGCTGCTATTTTCTTTAAAGTTTCTGCTATTTCAAGAAATATTTGTCCCGTATTGCTGCTCACTTTCAGGTATTTTTTTTATTGTTTTCCTCATAGAAATTGTTTTGGTTTTTCCTAACTTTACTTTTTGTATTTTTATTTTTGACTTTCAACACTCCAAATCGCTTCTTTCGGCACTTCAATGCCCATTGCGGCGTTGACTCACAAGTTGTCTGACTGACTGCCTGGCATTCTGTCTCTCTGTTTGTCTGCCTGCAGAGTTTGTTGAGGCGTAACTGGCTGAGTGGCGCTTGATTGAATTGAATTGGCAGCACTTTGTGGCACTCCGTTCGTTGTTATTATTTTTTACGAGATTTCTCTCACCACTAGAGATTTGATCACTTAGTAAAATGAATGAACGTTTAGTGTGTAGGACACAGTGTTTTGAAGCATATAAAATACGGAAAACAAATTTGCAGTGGAGCGATATGAAAAGTGAAACGGTTTTTTAAGTGATCCACATTATTTGTATGCATTTGGCTGGTAGTCTCTCTTACTCAGGGTGCACAGTTTTGTGCATTCAACTCTTATACTACTAAACTAAAAAAAATATTTTGGGTGATGGAATTCTTTATTTTGACTTTTGCGCTCGGTATTGCTTGTCTATTTGTATAATGCTGATGCCTAATTCACAAGTATATATGATTGGATGATTATTTTTGCGCCTCCTTGTAATTCCAAATATTCTTAAATGATTTCATTTTTCTTGGAGGTATATTTGTCTATCGTACAAAAGTTGCCATAAGCAAAGTATTTTTTAATTATTGAGCCAAAAAGGCTCACGTCCTACAAAGTTGTTCTGTTGTTACTATTTTCTTCTTTACTAGTACAGTCTTTCAATTAAGAAAATCAATAGATAAATTTTTTTATGTAAAATGTGAATGTAAAATGTAAATGTACTTTTGTCTCGCATGAGTAGTTTAAGCGCAAGAGGCAGAAGTTTGACGAATTTCTTTATTTTTATTTATTGTTAATATTTATTATTTTTATTGTCAATTATATATTATTAAAAAAAACATATTAATATGTGTTCTATATACACATATAGAATATATAATTTTCATAAAATAAAAAATTCTAACAAGTTAAGAATTTCTCACTCAAGAAAATTCACCCACGTGAGCAGCGACTAACGCCGACTCGCAAAAAACGAAGTCTAAGTCCCTTCAATTGAGTAATTTCATTTAAATTCTTGGTTCCAGCACAGTAGTGGGCGCGAGCGATGATTTAATGTATTAACCGCATATTCGTCGACATACACATGTTAGATCCTCATATTAATTATGCAAATTATATTACCTGTAAAGAAAAGAAATAAAAAAATTTGATTAGAAACAATCCTTAATTTTTATAGCAAAACAAGTCATATATAGCAACATCATTCATACCAAAAAAAATTCGTCACACACCCCTGAGTTTAAAGTTTTTTTCCGCGGTAATTTTTGAAATTTTTTAACTTTTTTTGAATGTACGTAGTTGCCACTTTTTTACATTCTACGTCATATAAGCGACACTTATTGACTGATCTTAGTGTATATGTCGATGTTTTGGTCTCGAGAACGGAGCGAGAAAAACGGCTACCACCGTTCCGCCAAACATTTTTTTTTCAAATTGCCTTGCAAAAATACTTCAGATTCCAGGGTATACGGCGGACTTTAAATTTTTTAATATACACATATGCATATACATACATATTTACTTAGTTATTAACTAATTCAAGTAATACAAAGTAAGCCTATATTCTTTTAGAAGTACTTTGACATGTTCCAGTATTATACAAATATGCGTATTATAAATAAAATTTTATAAGTTAATTCCAGAGTATACCGTTAATATATTATTAAATCGAAAGTGTATTTTTATATAAATATTATTTCTTCAAATGAAATAAACTTAGTATATTAAATAGTCTGAAATTGCCATAAAAGTAGAAATTGCCATAAGACCTGAAGTGTATCTATTAATATTAGATTATAATTTAGATCCATTCTCGCTACAGTTCCTTCTAAGTTACAGCAATTAATTGGATATACAAATGTATATCCGTTTGCGACTATCCCTTTGACTGCATTTCCCAAAAATATAGGGATAGGGTATACAACACTTTCCATATCAATTTAAGTCTATTATCGCGCTCCACGTTCTTCACTTCAAATCTAATAAATTGCTTGTAATGCCTTTTGTGAAAGTTTTAAAATTAAAGCTGTTGAAAATTAATTCAATAAGTGAAGAAAAAATTATTTTGTAAGTTTTGAAATCGAAGCTTTTTTATATTAATTCAATGAGCATAGGAAAAATTATTTTTTACTTTTTAGTCCATTTATACAAATTTTTTTAGTGCACCTCCTTTTATGTGTGTTTCTTTAGCTGCATCAGATCTATCGATATCGCTAACTATGGTTTGATGGCTGAGAATGGCAAATTGTGTTGATATATCTATTCAATAAACGTTACGAAATGATACAAAAAGTTGTGTTCTAATAGCGGTCGCCCCTCGTTAGGAAATGGCAAACCTCCGAGTGTATTTCTGCCACGAAAAAGCTCCTCATAAAAAACCATTAGACGCACGCCACAAATAGGAAGATCAGGTTGGCTCAACACAAAGGCTAAACACCAACTCGGGCCAATTATTGTTTTTTGTTAGGTTTGTCAAGTCATCATGAATCAATTAAGGCCAGATTAATGCTTTGTTGTGCAAATGTACTTTGAAAAAAAAAATAAGATAAATAAATCGGTTTACGAAGTTCATAAACCATAGGAAGGAGCTGTCATTGAGGTGAAATGCGAGCACTATGGAGCCTTGCTAATTGAAAGTTATTTCCAAAAATTAATCAGCAAAATATCGGCGACATTTGGTTCCAACAAAGCAGCGCAAATTATCCTCCAGCGTGCTTAACAATCGATTTATTGCAATATTCAAGCCCAAAGACAAAACTCGTAACTCGTAGCCGTAAATGCCATAAAATTATCTACCAGATTATAGTTAAAAAAAAATCATTCCAACAATCTTTTGGTTTTGTATTAACATTTTAATAATACCTCAAGCTCTTAAAAAAACACGCGATATATGCTTTACAATTAAAAAAATAAGTGGAAACGCGATTTAAAAATACTGTATTCACTACTACGTTCTTAATTAGGTTTTGCGCGATACCGAAATCTTAATATAATACTTAACTCCTTTCCTCTATTATTTACCATTTGCGCCTTAAGAGCTAAATGGCAATGCCTTACACTAATAATTTTATTTTAAGCTTTGCCATTATAATGGCAATAATAATTAATTATTATTAAAGGTTTTAATGTTTGAATATATATTATTTTTAATTGTTATATTAAATTTTTGTTACACATTTTTTACTTTCCATAAAAGTAGGTGGCTCCACCAGCTAAAAATTGTTTTCACAAAAGCTAGTTTCAACGCCTGTAATTCGGTACCTACATATACTGATATATACATATATACATATTGACAAATTGTTATTTTTGCAATAGAATGCAGGTGGCAACGCTACCAAAAACCTACCTCTGCCTATTTTTAAATATATGTATTTTTTTCATTAACGATTTTTATTCATTTTTTAGAAGCGTTGTACAATTCCAAAAAGTATGTATATTTAAAAGGATACGTTTTTTGTCTTCGAAAAGAATTTATCTAAAGTAAAGCAAGCTGCATGGTGCATCGTTGACATGATTTTTCTGTCGCTGTTACCTCGTTACTTGAAAAACAGTTGTTATTTTTTAGCAAACTTTTAAATACATAAATATGGCAATACAATAAACATAGGTTTCATACGACTCATAGCCTTTCCAACGTTAAGTGTTAAGTTCGAGGCAGTAGGTTTGGAGTGATGCTCTTTCGAATACATTTTATTCAACTTGGTGAAAGCCTGCGGTAATCAATACGCAGAATCGCAACTTCTCAAGTAAACAGTGTGCAAAATATTTTTTTTTTGTTTTACTTCTTCTTTTTCTTAATTGGCGCGATAACCGCTTACGCGATTTTGGCCGGGTTTAACAAAGCGCGCCAGTCGTTTCTTTCTCGTGCTAACCGGCGCCAGTTGGACACACCAAGTGAAGTCAAGTTCTTCTCCACCTGATCTTTCCAACGCAGAGGAGGCCTTTCTCTACCTCTGCTACCACCAGCTGGTACCGCATCGAATACTTTCAGAGCCGGAGCGTTTGTGTCCATTCGGACGACATGACCCAGCCAACGTAGCCGCTAGATCTTTATTCGCTGCGCTATGTCTATGTCGTCGTAAAGCTCATACAGCTCATCGTTCCATCGTCTGCGATATTCGCCGTTGCCAACGTGCAAAGGTCCAAAAATCTTAGGCAGAATCTTTCTCTCAAACACCTCAAGCGTCGCTTCATCGGATGTTTTCATCGTCCAAGCTTCTGCGCCATACGTTAGGGCGGGCATGATGAGAGTCTTGTAGAGTGTTAGTTTTGTTCGTCGAGAGAGGAATTTACTACTCAATTGCCTACTTAGTCCAAAGTAGCAATTGTTGGCAGGAGAGATTCTACGTTGGATTTCAAGGCTGACATTTTTATCGGTGTTAATGCTGGTTCCTAAATAGACGAAGTCCTTTACAACCTGGAAACCATAACTGTCAACAGTGACGTGGGTGCCGATACGCGAGTGGGCCGACTGTTTGTTTGAAGACAGGAGGTACTTCGTTTTGTCCTCGTTCACCACCAAACCCATTCGCTTTGCCTCTTTATCCAGTTTGGAGAAGGCAGAACTAACAGCGCGGTTGTTAAGGCCGATGATGTCATCGGCATACGCCAGCAATTGTACGCTCTTATAAAACATTGTGCCTGAGCGATTAAGTTCTGCGGTTCGTACGATCCTCTCCAACATCAGGTTAAAGAAGTCACACGACAGCGAGTCACCCTGTCTGACACCTCGTTTGGTATCAAACGGCTCGGAGAGGTCCTTCCCAATTCTAACGGCGCTGCTGGTGTTGAGCAACGTTGTCTTGCATAGCCGTATTAGTTTTGCGGGGATACCAAATTCAGACATCGCGGCGTACAAGTAACTCCTTTGCGTACTGCCGAATGCAGCTTTGAAAAAACTCGTATATTTTATATCTATTGATGGCTGATTTTTTTATTTATCAATAATCGTTTCTTTCTCGCCCACCTTTTTCGACTTTGGACATGAGTTTAACAAATTTCTGTTACAGTTAAGAACTTGTGTATCCAGGCAGCTACCTAAAATTTAATTTTCTATTATTTATCGATATAATCTTTTTCAAAGGATCCTCAAATAAGACGAAAAAGTCTCAGACCCGGGGGCCCAACACCAACAACGAAAGGTGTCCAATGAAGGGTTAGCAGAATAGATAAGTGTTCTTCCGTAACTTAAGTATATACATAGTATACCATCAGTATATACCAGTTATACCATCGGTTGATTTTTTTGAAAAATTGGCTGGCCAAACTTTAAATACACTGTCAACTACCGATATTTCCGTTGAATGTTGAATGTTGCATTGAAAATACCAATCGATTACGTGGAGAAGAAGAAAGGGTAGGGATTAATAGAGAAATTCCTAAATGAAGTAGTTCTTTGGTTAATCAAATCGATAACGTAAATTGGTGGTTTCTGGACGAAAATACACAGGATACATGAGATTTTTTTATATGAAGAAAATGCACAATAGCGTCAGGAAAAAAATTATCAAACATCGAGAAAAATTTTGAGCGATTTGAAATTTGCATTTTGTTATATTAAATATTTTAACCAATTTTTAAAATTTGATGAAAATTCGATCATGAAAAAGAGATTTAAAAAATCTTGTACAAAGTTGGACTTGGCTTATTATGATCTTTGTTATAGAATGAACTATATTTTTATAAAAAGATTATTCAAATCAAAAAAATAACTAAGTAAATGCTCAAAACTTGTCAAGATCTGGTGTCTTTACAATGATTTCGAGATTTGTTCTTTTCATTAGCTATGTTTTTAATTGATTTTTTTTTTTACTTCAGAACACTGTAGCTTACCTCGCTATATCAAAATTGGTTCTTGCTCTTTTTCGTTGCCTGTAAACTTAAAGCAGCCAACAAAATTTTCTGCAAGCATACTCCACCTTTTGTTGATAACACACGATTGTAACAGATGTTGCTGCAGTTATTGGGCTTGAATGCAGTTCACTGTAGCAAAACAGGAGTGAGAAGTCAACATCCGAAGCTACTTAAATAGTGTTGAAGAAAATTGTAAAACTTACAGCTTTATAGAAACTAGTAACTTTTCTACTGCATATTTCGACGCCTCCGTGACGGCTCTTTGCAATCATGGGCGGTGTAGTACACCATTTGTCTTCGGTGTCGTTGCCAGCATCAACGTTCATGATAATTAAATTGCGCCCAAAGTTACAGCGCAATGCAGCAACATGCACACGTACATAAACACTCACCCATACATACTCCTTTTTTTATTTTAAAAGTTTTGTTTGTGCTCTAGACAATCGCTTGGGTATATTTAGTTTCTGCTGTTCTTTTGCTCATTTTTTACATTAAATGTTTTGTTGTAATGCCCCAAAAAAGTTTTATTTTCTATTAAATTAAGTGAACGCGGAACTGAAAAGCAAACAACGGTAATAGAAACAAAAGGCGATATGGATTGCTGGAATATGTGAGTGGCATAATCAAAGTAGAGAAAGGCCAACCCAGTTTTCATTGGTAACAGGCGATGAAAAGTCGGTAAATGCATTCGTTTCCTAATCCAATATGACTGCATCGCAAGGAGAGTATAGTGCGCTGCTTATGAAAACCCCTAAACAATCACTTGGTATCTACAAATGCTTTTATGCAATTCGAATGTTTTTTGCGGCATTTTCGACTTAACTTGATAATCATTTTGGACAATTTTGTGAGGCAGTTTTGATGATTTCCTCCTAGTTTTTAATTTAAAATATTTGTCATACATTTGAAGTCATGATTCTTTAATAATATGAGGTTTGCTTCGTTAACAATTTTCTTGCCCTGGTTAAATCGTCTCCTTTAACAAAGGATCCTTTAGAAACGCAGTCTAGCTATAGCAAATTTTACGTGAAAAGTGGAGGAAAAGTAAATTTATAGCAATAGAAAACAATAAATGATGCCCCTTTAAATTTTTTTACACATATGAATTAATAAAACAACCGACGAATTTATAAGCTCTTCTCGTACGATGGATTAATTAGCGTCACTTATGAAGCTTATTTCAGTTCAAATATTATATTTCTTAGCCAACACAATTTTTGCTTGGGTTGTGGTTTGCTTTAACGCAATGTTTATAGATGTGGACTTGGTAGTTATAATAAAAAGTTAAAATAAGCTACTAAGGTTTTTTTTTAATAAAAGTAAGCGGGCCGCCAGCCACGTATTTTGGAAATGCCGTCGATTTTTCTGATTGGTTTATTTGTAGGCTCGTAGAATAAATAGTAAATTGGACATTTTTGTTTTATTTAATAGATTTACAGATTTAATAGATCTGAAAATTATTTAATGTTGAAAGTTGGAGGGTTCTTCTTAATTATGTAACAAAAAAATAAAGAATTAAAAAAAATTAAAACAAAAAAGTTCGTGTAGCGTAGTACAGATAGCAGAAATGAAACTTTCAAGGCAAACAAAGAAAGAGGGAGAGACCGGAGAGAGAAAAAGAGCGAGAGAGAGAGAGAAATAATATATATCTAAATAAACTCAAAACTTTTGCAGAGAATACAAATAGACAAAATTTACAAAATCAAAAAACAGCAGCTGAGCGTATTGAGGCTTAAATTATGGCAATGAACAATTGTTTTTGTACTCTAGCTTTAAAGTACTCGTATAACTTACGTGGAAGTGTGTAAGCATATATGTATGTAGTAATAAAGTAGTCATCGAACTTTGAAATTATTTGTATACAAACGATATATGCACACACAAACATATGTATGTATATAGACTCATTAAACGAAAAATTCGCGATGTATTTGCACACATCCATAAACACATATCAACAACTAGAAACTGTCTATTGGAAGTTTTCGACATCGCACCATTCGATTGAATTTTCCAATTTCCCATCATATAATACCCGCAAGAATATGCATACATACATACATACATACATAATTTAATACAAATTTGTATACTCTCTATAACACTAACATACATATTAGGAGTACTCCCCAAATAGTCTCCCTAAGCTTAAGGATGTGTTTCTTTCTCACTTCCTTGTACACTTAGTATTCACTTAGACACACTTACATACATAATCATATACATATTTATATACGTTATACTAGACCATCATTAAATATAATATATATAGCTTTCTCTCTCTCCTTCTTCTCTGCGTTATATCTATTTTCTCTTTCGCGAAACGAAAATGGCCAAAACGTTGCATGGCCTTGAAATTTTACTCTCCATTCTCGCTCGTCCATCGACGCTTAAGAAGTTTGACTTAAAAAATTTTGAAAGGTTATTTTCTGAAATCAAAATAATACATAAATTAAAAATGAAAAAAAATTGGAAGGGCTTGTTTTACAAAAGTGACTAAAAAATTAGCAAATTAATACAAAATTTTCAAAAAAAATTTTAAAAGTATGTATCAATACAGTAAAATAAAAAGGTCCCTAAAATTACGAAAAAGTAAAAAAAAAAATATTTTATCCCAAAAAATTTATGAACAAAATAAAATAAAATAAAATTTGAAAAAAATAAAGAAACAAAAATAATAAAAAAAATATTTTATCATAAAAAATTTGTAAACAAAATGAAATAAGAAAAAAATCTGAGGGCTGTGTTTTATAAAAATATTAAAAAATAAATACCAAATTTTTCAAAAAGAGTATTTTTGAAAGTATATGTGGTTTTGAGAAATTAAAAGAGACAAGTTTATAAAAATGTTGAAAGTAACTTTAAAAAAAAATTTACTGGTTCAGTGTACATTTTTGTATATAGCCCGAAAAGTTATAGGAACCTCAATATAAAACTTTCAGAGATTATTAGGCGTAGTCTCAGCTGTTAATGGCAAAAAGAATAAAACAATTTAAAGTTAATACACCATCTTCAAAATTGACAAAAAAAGGATTTCTGAAAATATTTAACAAAACAATTGAATTTTTTTCCAAAAACTTGTAGGTTTTATGCTAAAAAATTAAGAAAGAGACTATGAAATTATTGAAAAGAACCTAGATATTTCGATGAAACTTAGTAAAAAATTTTTTTTAAATATATTTTATACTAAAAAAATGTATAAATAAAGTAGAATAAAAAAAAGTGATGAGCGTCTTTGCAAAAATGGCAAAAAGAAAACCAAAAAACAAACGAACTTTCAAAAATATTTAACAAAATTTGTTTAAATATATCAAATTCCAACAAAATTTATAAGTAAAATTAAATAAGAAAAAATCTGAGGG
Organism: Anastrepha obliqua; assembly: GCF_027943255.1. Lineage (NCBI taxonomy): Eukaryota > Metazoa > Arthropoda > Insecta > Diptera > Tephritidae > Anastrepha > Anastrepha obliqua. Next base: position 51,495,187 of record NC_072896.1, read on the forward strand.
AGGTGTTTACAGAGAGGAAAAATCAAAATTAAAAAAAAAAAATAATAAAAAAGTGTCCTAGCAGTTTTCTTTAAAATTATATTTTATAAAAAAAATAATGAAAAGAAAACTTATAAAATTGTTAAAAGGAACCGAGGGAAACTTTATTGGTTCGCTGTACATATTTATTTGCATAGAACCCCAAAACTTGTGGGAATCCCAATATGAAACTTTCAAGGATTACTGAGTATAGTGTATGCTACGAGTATTAATGACAAAAATAAGGAAAAAATCTAAATTGAGGTATTTTTCAAAATGGAGAAAAAAATTGTTTTCGAGAATTTTAACATTTTTTTTCTTTTTCTTACAGCTTGTACAAAAATCAGTATGTAGTGTAGCGAACCTGGCAACCATAGAGTCAACGAGCCAGTACTTTATTAGTATTCTCGTGGAGAGTCATTTGTCGGTTTATAAGAGACTAAAGAGTGCCAGGTTCTCGTTTTCTGGTGAGTGCTGGCCACAAAGTGAAGGCGATACGCTGCCGGTGTTCAGCAGCTAGGGCAGCCTATTCATTAACATTCAGTTAAAGGAAACTCATGGAGACTTACATCGCTGCTTGAGTTCGATTAACAAACTATATCTGAGATTGTTTCCCTACGCACATCTCTTGCTCTGGGCTTGATCTCAGTTTAACGCTGAGTTGGACGTTCTGCAATGAGTTAGTTTTTATCAACCAATAGGCGAATAGAAAACCAAGTTTTGAAATGCAATGCGTAATCAAGCCCACCAGCCATACAAAATACAAATCTGAGTTCTAGAAGTACTAAAATAGCATGCAGATCTTTAAAAAACTTTGAATAAAAGTAACTAGTATAAAAATATATCAGATTTTTGCCCACTGTCTATTTTCGTGCTGTCCGTGATGTTGCGAATTTTGGCATAGCTGAAAATGATATCTTGGGATTCCGAGCTCACTGCATGAGCTGATAATCGAAGCTTTTACCTTCCAAACACTTACAGAAAGAGATAGGCGCATCGTCTTTATCCATCATTGTTAGATGTTTTACAACTTGGTGAGAGTAGAATGTATTTATCAAACTCCTTGAAGACTTTGTTCGTGAATGAATGTTTTCTCAATACAAAAAATCTCTGCTTGATTTTAGCAGGCAGGATATTCGTCTAGCAACCACCTTCCTGGCTTATGAACTTTGCTTGATTTCTTACATACAGGGCCTCCTCGAACTATTTCTGTAAACTTTTTTACGTTATTGGAGAGTGCTCGGTTGATTTTCCTCTGGCCAGCATGCTGTGCTCAGAGCCATAAAGATTTTGAAGCTATAGAAATCCATATTGGGTAGCCGTTGCTGTTTTGGGATTAGAGTTATTTTTTAAAAACTATTGCCATATTACAAAGTACTGGGAGCTTTTGTGAGTTATACTAGAGATGTCTTTGTAGCGCAATTTAACCTATACGCTGATACCTGAATGAAATTGTATACCATAACTAATATAACGGATACTTGCTTTTTGTAAGAATACCGATTCCCGATAATCTTTTTTAAAGAAAGTGGTGTAGTTTTTGGCCAACTGCAAATGTTAAATTTGATTGCCATTGACTTTTACTAAGAAAAATGTTATCTTCTGTGTCAAAGCCGCAAGCAACTGACTTCTCGTCTAAACAAAAAATCACTCATACGCCATGCAGCCCTTCGTTTAATTCTGAATAAGGTTACAGAAGCCTAGTGAGCTTAATTGCTATGAATACGTAACACCTAATGTTGCAATAAGTTTTTTTCATCAGCCATTGCTCTTTGTCATGAAAAGGACACTTATAAAGACCATCTGCCATTCGAAGGCTGTATAAAACTGTTAACCCCTCTTTTACTTTTACGTTACAAAATGCGAAAAAAATAACACAAGAGGCTTATGTTTTTACGGTCTACTTATGCACATACATTATTTAAATATTTTTCATTTGAATTTCTTACTGCGGTGAATTATCAAATAATTCTTTATCCGAAAACTTCAATCGACCATCAAATGCTGAATCTATTGCCAGCGAAATAAATAGAGAAATATGAACGAATGAAGCAAATATTGCATATAAAAACAAAATTTTACGAGTATGTAAAATAAATATGAATACCAAGAAGCCACATACGTGCACAATCGTGTGGAAAAAATTGGTGGCTATTGAGACGGACGGAAATGCATAAAAATAAAAGGATTATTTACATATGTGCAGACAAGAAGGAAGGGGCGAAAAATCGTAGAGCGAGCGAAATATAAAATTCCTGTTGATTTCTTAAGGTTATAAATGGAAAATTTGCATAACTTCTATGCTTGCATATGCCGCACAAATAAATTGCCACAAATGCAGCAGTTAATAAGGCATGAAAAGCCTCTACTTACGAGTACTTCGCATCTGCTTACACATGCCTGCATTGCTGAGTGAAATGAACCATGCAATTTATGCGAAAACACAAAGGCACTCACAAAAGTCAGACTAAATAAGAAAAGCGTGGCGCAGCAACCATGCATATGTATGTGTAAGTGAATTCGCTTGAGCTCCAATTGCATGCAAGAATTAATAGTACGTTTCTTTGCATATAAAAATTATTAAAAAATTCCAATAAAATATCTTACTTTATGCTTTAATAGAGCATAGCGCAGCAACTAAGTTTGAGAGTCGCACATACACAAGTTTGCTCGGTTAAGTTGCTAAGTTGCTCAAGCAGCTGCATATTTGCATTAAAATTCAGCGAATAAATTTAAATCCACCAAAATTTCACGCCCAGGTAGTAAAGTTATTCAGTTTATGCCTTATTCTACATACAAAAGGATCAGATGATATAAGCAAATCAATAAAAAAGTTTAAGCTTAAAAATATGCTGGACTAAAAGTACCCTGAACTTTTCTAGAAAATTTATAAGTTTCAACGATTGGTGCTAGCCGGTTCATTTTTACAAAAATGGACAGCATGGAATCTGATTTAGGATTTGTTTATACCAAAAAGGCCGAGTCAACTAATTTTTTTTTTCAAAGAGAAATTGCAAACGGTGGCCTCATATTATCTCTGTTCAACCTTTTAGTAACTTCATTAAAATTTTTCTTATACAACATTTTTCTAATATTACTTCTGGTGGAAAACAATTGTGGGTTCTATTATCCTTACTTTTCTCTTTAGAACTGCCTGCCTCATTTTAACGAGAAAATTTCAAACTCACTTTGGCGCACAATTAATAAATAAGTAATGTGTCAAAATTTCAAAATTAAAAAATTTTAAAATAAATATTTTACCAAAAACATGTCAAAATTTGAAAAATATTTAGAAAAACTAATTTTTTGTTAAAGTTTTACCAAAAATATGTTGAAATTTCAAAAGTATTGAAATAGAGAACTTTTTAAATACAATCTTTGCAAAAAAAAAAATAACAAAACTGTCGAGCAATAAAACTATTTAAAAAAAAAAAACCATAAAATAAATGTTATACTAAAGAAATTTCGAGATTCGAAAAATTGGGAACATTTTTGACGTGATAACGTCTTATAATTCGATTTAACAGGCTGCACGCACGAAAAAATGTGTCGTTACCTTGCTCATTACTGTTCATATGTAGTTACCTTGCTCATTACTGTTCATATGTAGTTACCTTGCTCATTGCCGTTACCTTGCTCATATTAGTGTTACCTTGCTCATTACTGTTCATATGTAGTTACCTTGCTCATTGCCGTTACCTTGCTCATATTAGTGTTACCTTGCTCATTACTGTTCATATGTAGTTACCTTGCTCATATTAGTGTTACCTTGCTCATTGCCGTTACCTTGCTCATATTAGTGTTACCTTGCTCATTAGTGTTACCTTGCTCATATTAGTGTTACCTTGCTCATTGCCGTTACCTTGCTCATTGCATTGAATGAACTGCAAGCGAAAGGGCGGAACGAACGACAAAGCAAACAAAGCAAACGAACGGCAACGTTCGATATCTTGCTCTCTCCTACTTAAGTGAGCGTATATATGTATGTATGTATATGCGCAAATGTACATATATAAATTCACGTATTTGTATTTGCATATGCCTTCTTATTGATTATTATTAATTTGATTCACTTGAAGAATTTTAAATAAAACCAAGTTTGTTAATAATACCTGTTGTTTTAATGTTATAATTATTAATTTTTTTATTATATATGAAGGAAAAAATGTATGGTATATTAATATTTACCATATACCTTATAAGATATGTTGTCTATACTAATATTATAAAGAGGAAAACTTTGTTTGTTTGTAATGAATAGGCTCAAAACTACTGGACCGATTTTAAAAATTCTTTCACCATTCGAAAGCTACATCATCCACGAGTAACATGGATTATATTTTATTTTGGAAATAGGGCTCGAGATATAGGTCAAAACGTGGACCCGGGTAACCTTTGGTTGTGTATGTACAATATGGGTATCAAATGAAAGCTGTTGATAAGTGCTTTAATACGGGGTAATTTGTTATGTTATGTAATGTAATGTAATGTTATGTTATGGTATGTTATGTTATGTTATGTTATGTTATGTTATGTTATGTTATGTTATGTTATGTTATGTTATATTATGTTATGTTATATTATGTTATGTTATGTTATGTTATGTTATGTTATGTTATGTTATGTTATGTTATGTTATGTTATGTTATGTTATGTTATGTTATGTTATGTTATGTTATGTTATGTTATGTTATGTTATGTTATGTTATGTTATGTTATGTTATGTTATGTTATGATATGTTATGTTATGTTATGTTATGTTATGTTATGTTATGTTATGTTATGTTATGTTATGTTATGTTATGTTATGTTATGTTATGTTATGTTATGTTATGTTATGTTATGTTATGTTATGTTATGTTATGTTATGTTATGTTATGTTATGTTATGTTATGTTATGTTATGTTATGTTATGTTATGTTATGTTATGTTATGTTATGTTATGTTATGTTATGTTATGTTATGTTATGTTATGTTATGTTATGTTATGTTATGTTATGTTATGTTATGTTATGTTATGTTATGTTATGTTATGTTATGTTATGTTATGTTATGTTATGTTATGTTATGTTATGTTATGTTATGTTATGTTATGTTATGTTATGTTATGTTATGTTATGTTATGTTATGTTATGTTATGTTATGTTATATTATGTTATGTTATGTTATGTTATGTTATGTTATGTTATGTTATGTTATGTTATGTTATGTTATGTTATGTTATGTTATGTTATGTTGTGTTATGTTGTGTTATGTTGTGTTATGTTATGTTATGTTATGTTATGTTATGTTATGTTAAAGTATATTATGTTATGTTAATGTTAACTCATTCTCTATATCCATACAAAATATCCATCAAACAAATAAAATTAAAATTTTCTTTTGAAAAATGCAACCATTCAATCAGTATTTTCTTATGACGTTATCACGTTAAACTATCGTCAGTAAACCGACTTTACAGACAACCTCTTTTTGTTAATAATTGGTTTACCAAAAATATGTCGAATGTTCAGCAACAAAAAAAAAAAAAAAAAAATATTTAAAAAATTGTTTACCAACAAAATAAAAAAGCAAATTTTTAAATTTGGGAAATATGTGAAAAAGGAAAAAAATGTTGAGAAAAAACATAGTTTTGCTAAGTTTTTTACCAAAATGTATTGAAATTTCAAACATACTGAAAACAATTTGCTTTATAATTTTTTACCAAAAAACAAAATCAAAGTTTGAAAAAGAATGAAGAAAACTTTTTAAATGCATTTTTCCAAAAAAAATTTTTTTCGAGTCTTTTATTCACATACTTTATCGGAAAACACGTAAAAATCCTATAAAAAACATTTCGTAGATAAATTTGAAATTGCAAAATAAAACCCAAAAAGGGCAACCACATTAATTTTACCAATTTACAAAAATGTGCTAAAGTAATAGAATGATTCTGCCATATATTCTTCTATATAATTGCAAAAAATCTAGCAGTAAAGACAGTTTAGGAATCCCATTTACTGGCGACTAACTTGCACTGAGTGAGTTGAGCACTTTTTGGCCCTCAATCACCTCAAACATTTGCATAACATTGATTTGTTCATTTGAAAATCTTTCACAAATCTGTAATTTAAGCTTATACATTTTAGCAACCACATATTTTATGTCGAAAGTGTCATCTATTTGCAAAAGTTTTGAAGGCATCTCTCAATATTGTCTTCTGCATTTAAATAACTCTTAACTTTTGTTTCCTTTTTTCATTCAAAAATATAAGATTAGAGAAAAAGAAATCCATTATTTTCTCGGTAGATTGTTGTAGTGATCGATATATCGACAAAAAAAAACTGCCTAATCAAAGTAAAAACATCGATATATCATACTCTGAGAGGGACTGTAATTACTGAAGATAAGGCAAAATATTTCAAAAGGCGACCCCGACGTTAGATCAAACATTTTTTTTTGTTTTTTTCCAAAGGTATACAGCACGGTTTACTGTACATATCTGCTTCATGCATAGCGTATGACTTTTTTGCTATAGTCATACGATTTTTAAATATTTACAAATTTAAGTTCCCCTCGTGTTTAATGGGTTAGTAAAACGTTTCAATTGTCGTAAGGCGAAATTGTTCGAAATTACTTCAAATGCACTGTACACTCATAATTACAATATAAGTGCTATCAAAAAAGGATTAAAAAGTGTTTAAAAAGAAAGTATGCCGAGACTTCAAGCATAAGAAATGTTCACTGAAAGTCACAAGAAAATTGCCACAAATATTTTACAACTCGGATTCGCACCACAGCTATAGTTGTTTCTAGTGCTAGCAGAAAGCTTGGCAAATAAAATGCAACAAGTTTGCGGTGTAGAACTATTTGGCAACGTATAAAAAATATACCAATGAATATAAGGGCGTATCATATCAGCTGAGTGAATATTGTTTTCACTTTTGCGTAAGTAAATATGTAGGACGAAACGCATTTGTGATGGAGTGAGAACTGAGAAAGAGAAATAAGATAATTGCTCATAGGCAGAGGCGTAGCTGCAAACATTACATCTACCCGCTTATAAACTATATTTTTACTATGCTTTTAAAATCTTTTAGCTTTTTATTCTGAGATATTTTAGCTTTTCTTCGCTGTAGGTTTCCTGGATTCATACTGTCCTATTAAATAGAGCGCCCTACAGTTTTAAGGCACCAGCGAGTTGCAGACGATTTTTATCAGATGATCTTTCATTGATGAAGTACTCTCGTAAGTTTACTATTGCTTGTCGAGAGGTAGACAATAATGAGATACTTAGAAAAAACCTTTTCCGACATTTTATATGTGTCTCACGACTGCAACGGGCATCAAACCTGAGTCTACTGGAAGGCTGATCAAGCGCAAGTCAACAAGTTTTGAAGGACGGCTGTTAGGCTTCGCGGCTATTCAGCGCCCGCTGGACAAGTATACCAACTTGCAAGTTATTATATTATTTTGGCTAGGAATTCGAAGTGCTCGGAGAAATCGCTTAAACAAACATAACCTCAGTTCTCAGTTATTTTGGGAGCTTTATCGCAGCATTGCCTACTAGGTATCTACATATCAGGTGAGATTGCCTTATTTTAAGCCTGCTTTGTGGCACCGGTTCGGAGCTCCCCATAAAGCCAAACTTAACTTGTAGACATCACAACATTGTTTCTGTCATATCTAAAAAAATTATAATTGCGCAAAATTGTGGATACTTTTGATCTTTATAATCATCCAAAGCATTCGAAATATAAAGCAAATGCGGACAGGATCCTACAGCCATTTGGTCGCCAAGATCATTCGATTTCACACCTGTGGAATATTTTCTGAGAGGTAATGGAAAGATAAAGTTTAAGTCAATAAATTAGAAACAGTTAACGGTTTTAAGGGGGCATTCTGTGTGCATGTTCAGTTCACAAAAATCATTTATTATGATTGATGTAGGACACTATTTTCAAAAATTATAAATCTTTCCATGGGGTGATTAATTTTTTCCATTTTATAATGCTTGTGCAAGGTAGCCAGCATTATACACAAATATTACTTCGGCTTAATTAATGACCAAAACTTCACCATATTCGATATATTTGATATTAAAAACCTTTTCTATCATTTGGTGCTTAGTGCCCGGGGATTGAATATATATATATATTAGGGCGGGTCGATTTAAAAATCGCTCATTGCTCTGTGAAAATCGTATTCTAGGGATCAAAATAAGAAACTTTGCCGAAGAAACCATACCTCTAAAACGAATTCTGATGTCCCCCAATTTGGGTCGAACGAAAAATCCCACTTTGAACCATTTAGAGTACTCCAATCGAGTCCAAATGTATGACCGACCCCCACTAACTTTGGACGGCCGATCCACCCATGCCAGTGGCACACCCCCTGGAACTCCCCTGGGGGGTTCCCATACAATCATTTCAAAATATCACCATTTTTGGCCTTTACATGAGAAAAGAAACTAAAAAGTTCGACCCAAATTGGGGGACATCAGAATTCGTTTTAGAGGTATGGTTCCTTCGGCAAAGTTTCTTATTTTGATCCCTAGAATATGATTTTCACAGAGCAATGGGCGATTTTTTTGCTCCCCACAAATCGACCCGTCCTAATATATATATATATATTATATATGCCATGAAAACGCTCCTCATAAAAAAAATATCTGCTACTCCTCCAATTTGTGGTGTGCGTCTTGTTGTTGTTCCACAAATGGAGGGACCCACAGTTTCAAGCCGACTCCGAACGGCAGATATTTTTTTATGAGGAGCTTTTTCATGGCAGAAATACACTCGGAAGTTTGCCATTGCCTGCCGAGGGGCGACCGCTATTAGAAAAATGATTTTCTTCATTTTGGTGTTTCACCGAGATTCGAACCAACGTTCTCTCTCTGAACTCCGAATGGTTGTCACGCACCAACCCATTCGGCTACGTCGGCCGCCGGCGGTGGTTGAATACATAATTATAATATCATTTAATTTTTCAGCAAAAAAGTTGATATCTGCATGCTTAGTACTTGGAAAATATTACAGATTGGTTGAAAAGTGGGAAAGGAAAAAGAAAAGAATATTTTTTTATGCAATTTAATATCCTTCAACTTTAATGCAGTTATTTCAATGAGAATCGAATAATTTTATACCATCTCTTTAATGACTCTCTGGAAACTCTGCAAAAAACCCTTCCACAGCTATTTGCTGAATTGCTTACGAAAGCGGCTTTTAATTTTCGAGCAGCTACTCCTATGTAATTGTGCATGGAAAAATGAAGTAAATTGGGAGTTCTTTTGTGTAAGCGCAACAATGCTTGGTTTAACTTGGGTCTTCACAGGCAATGTCATACTCTTGTTCAATGATTTCTGGTATTATTGCACCACTGCGCGGTTCATCTGCAACGCATTACGACCACATTTAAGCTCGAAAACTTCTAATTGCGCATTTGGAAATGAAGATGCAGATGTCTTTGACATCCTCTACTATTCTTATGAATTTGCATTGCATATAAATCTTCAAAACATAGAGTTTTATCACAGCACAATATTTGGTTCTTTTCATGGTAAAAAATGTGGTCTATTGTGCTTGACCTTAAGCCTATAGTTCGAGACTTCTCATGAACTTGAGTTTTTCGTCTAGCTTTTGTTGCATTTAATTAATATCTTTGTCTTCCAAGGTTGCACATTCGCAGAGAATGTGCTTGGGTTTTCCTTCGTCTAGCTCGCAAAAACGATAGACGCTTGAAATTAATCCTAATTAGTCCAAAATCCAAAATGTTCCACATAATATCGAGTGGGAGTTCGTAAGTCCTCTGTATCCAGGCTTATGAGCCTGTTTGACTGCCCTGTAGAAGGAAGGATGAATTGTATTGCCTACAGCCGTTCTCAACTTTTCATTGAGTGTAGTATGAATTCCCTAATCTTCCAGTTTTAGTAAACCCGTAGAAGGCATCTGGCCTATGGAATTTTAATGTGGCGTACAATTTCACTGTTCCTTGTTGTGACATTCATGTCCTGGTACTTAGCGTAGTAAGAGGTGGTTTGTTACTCAAAGGATACTGAGAAGAGTGAAATATTTCTGAACGTGCTTCGAGTTTATTTTGTGAGTCTGCAGTTCACATACGGTTGCCTAGTTGTCTGACAAAATACAGATGCGCTCCGAAGTACTGTTTCCTCGCAAACATTCACGGCCACAAATTTCTGTGACATGATTCTTTGCTTGGAATACTATAGCATAATCACCCACTGGTGTTTGTCCTACAATTTGAAAGTTGTGCCGATTTTGTACCCGATTTCAGAGTCAGGCTATAGATTACCAGTTACCCAAAGCACTCGCTCTAAAATAAGTGTTTTGAAATTTTTAGAGATCTGTGGATCGAAAACAAAAATCACTGAAGCGACAACTTATAATGGTTTTTGAGAAAATGATAAATATAAAATATAATTGTGTGCTCAAGTGGAGGTTGGGATACTAGATTTATAGGTATCGCTTTGAGAACTTTCCAAACACTCCTGTAATTTTCATTTGTAAATTGCAGAGCCTCTAAAACATTTGTCAATAAGCAAGTAATATAAGTATTTAATGAGTCCACATTCTAAATATAAATCCTCATTTCTGATCGAACTTACATTCTTAGAACTGTATCTTCTTCTTTTTCTTCTTCTTCTTCTTGATTGGCGCTATAATCGCTTGAGCGATTTTGGCCGAATTTGACAAAGCGCGCCAGTCATTTCTTTCTCGTACTAAACGGCGCAAGTTGGACACACCAAATGAAGCCAAGTTCTTCTCCACCTGATCTTTCCGACGCAAAGGAGGCCTCTCTTTTGCTCTGCTACCACCAGCTGGTATCGCGTCGAATACTTTGATAGCCGGACTTTTGTATCCATAAGGGCGACATGACCCAGCCAACGGGGCCGCTGGATTTTTATTCAGAATTGCATCTTCATAAAGACGAAATCAACCTGCAGCTGTTTCACTTCGGGGTATATTTAAATTTTTACTTTAAATTAGGTTGACTTTCCTCTTTAAATTCTAGCCTTCTTAAGGGTATTTTCTTATAATTTTACTAAAGCTTTATTGCTGCTGGATATAAAGTTGCTTCACTGGTGTTTGTGTCAGTGGTAGTTCGGCATTTATGGTGTATGCGCTGCTGCTGTTCCCGCTGATGTTGGTTATGTTGTTATTTCCCATTTCGGTATTAATAATGACACCATAAATTTAATCACGCTAGATTTCAGCCTCTTTTCTCGCACATCCCAACTCCACTGCATTTTTTCCATTTAAAGGGTGTATCATTAAGGCAGCCAGGGTGTTTTTTAAATTGGTCTTGCATTGTTGTTGTTTGGCAAGTTTTGCTGAGTAGTCATGGAGAATTACATGTAAAGGCAAGGCAAGGAGATTGTGATAATTCCCTATAGAAAAAGCGGGGATTTTCGTCTCACTGCAAAGTGCGCAGGTTATGCAGTTCATGTAATTCCACATAAAAAAAATTTTGAGTAGGCGTTAAATGGAGAAAATGCATAAGATTGCGACCAAAAAAAATTTTCAAAAATCAGTGTGATATTTAACCTGCATGAAACTTGCACCAAATTTCAATGACCTATAAAACTGTATACCCGAAACTTTTCTAAGAGTTCTGAGTAAAAAGTTTCGAATATTGATGAAAATTCGCCGAATTTTATACAAATTGTATACAAAGTTTGAATATTTGCTTTATATGAACTTTGTTGTAGTATCAACTATATTTTTATAAACAAATAATGAAAATTATAAAATAAATACATAAATATAAAAAACTTATTAATAGGTGGTGTGTAGATTATTTTGACGTTGACTGCATACTTCCCTAAAAATTCTCTCGTCTCTTAGTGCCTCTTTAACAGTTATCACACTTTAGTGTTCGCACTATTTACTACAACACAAAAATCAAAAATATAAAAATTAAAAAAAAAACGGCAATCTTAAAGTGACACCCCATTTGTAAGCACACCACTTAAACTCTTTTCGCTATTGGTAGCAAACTCAGCCTTTATTGTGCGGCAATAAAACGTTTACGCACGAGTTTACAATATAAAGCGTCTGCCTGACTAACGACCACCTTGCCTTTGGTCAGCGTATTGAATTTTGCCGGCGGCATTTGCGCCAGCGACGGCATTGGCAAAGACACAAAAAAAAAACAAAAGGAAAAATCGCTTGTGCTGGCATACTTTGAGGCGCCCACTTCATACTATGTAGTCCTTATGCTCGGCATAGCTGGCTGTGCTGGTTTTGCTGTGCGTAAATAAGATAATTAAAAACGACATTAAAATTACGTGTAAGCCACTTTAATTGCAGGCGGTGCATAATTCATGAGAATTTATTTACTGTGCGGGTCGCGCGGAGTGCCGGAGAACTAGGGCGGATAAAGTTGATAAATTCTTACACCAGAAGGCGTCACCACTCATGCGCTCAGGTGAGGCTCAGTTGTGTAAGCATATGTGCATATCTTTGTACACTCTTATGTGAATATATACGTATGCGCATATATGTATATATATCAGTAGAAAATTGCCAACATCAGCAAACGTCTTGTGTTGATGAAATAGCGACATACAAAAGATGAAGAACAAAAAGTTAAACCAAAGACGTTTAATAAAAACGTTGAAGTCGAAGATGGTAGAATAGCTAGCGCTTGGAATAATCGATAGGAAAAGAAAGAAGAATGTTAACAGCCAAAAATGATTTTCTGATGAAACTGAAGAGTTAACACCCACATAACAAAAGACATATTTTCAATTTCGTCAAAACGGAATAACGTACGCTGAATTCAAAACTATACGCAATACAGTAAACACACAAATATCTGACATAAGAAAAGCATACTAGGTAAACTTTTCAATGGATATAGAGTTCGATTTATAGAGTGCGCATAAAAAACTTTGGGGAATGCTGAGGAATAGAAATAAGCATATTAACGAATATTTAACGTTTTCAAAGATAACACTCCCAGAGTGGGAACATTTCCTTAAAAATTTATACGGCAGTAATAACTTAAACAATATTAATTACAACCAGACTAGAACACAAAACTCAAATTTATCTAACGAAATATAATATATACATATAATTGGTGCGTACACCCATTTTGAGTGTTTGCCCGAACTCCTCCTCCTATTTGTTGCGTTCGTCTTCATGTTGTTCTACAAATGGAGGGACCTACAGTTTCAAGCCGACTCCGAACGACAGATATTTTTTATGAGGAGCTTTTTTGTGGCAGAAATGCACTCGATGGCTTACCAGCATTTGGCAGGGATGGGCGACCGCTTTGGAAAATACTATTTCTGTCATTTTGGTGTTTCATCCACGGAGATTTGAATCTGCACTCTTTCGAATGATAATCATGCACCAACGCATTCGGCGACGGCGGCGGAAATATTGATATGGGAATAAGTTTCAACCGAGTAAAAGGTTTTGCTGCTGATACTATTTTTGTGTTCACTCTAGTACTATACTGGTAATTTGAAGCTGTATATGTGTGGTCTCGATCGCAGTAGTTGACATTCGTTTGAAGCGTTAAGATCCTTTTTTATCTGACGTCAAAACGTGACGTGTCTAAGTTCGTCTCGAAAAACAGCATTGCGAGAAGCCATGTTCTTGATTACCTTTTAAAGAAAAGTGTAGCTGAAACGTGTCGTCTATTGATCAATATTTACGGCAATCAACTTGTAAAGAGTGGTTTCGGCGCTTCCAAAATGCCAATTTTGTGTGAGTGATATCATCGCGAAGGGGCCTCGAAATAACTCGAAGATACTCAAGTACAACAACTATTGGATGAAGCCGCAAGTCAAACCCTTGATAATATGTCTAAAGACTTGGATGTTGACAGATCAACCGTCGGTAAACGTTTGTACGCGATGGAAATGGTCCAGAAAGTGGGTAACTGGGTGCCTGCCACATCAATTGATGGAAAGGAATATCGAGAGACGTTTGGTACCATGTGCGCTGCTTCTTGAAAGGTTTGGAGCATCGCCCCTGGCGCTGAAAAAGGATCTATTACGATAATCCTAAGCATCGAAAAAGTTGGAGCCTGCCAGGTGAAACAGGTCCATCGCCAGCGAAAGAAACCAATATTCATGCTTCAACGGCTATGTTGTGCATCTAGTAGGATCAGAAGGGTGTCATCTATTATGAACTCCTTAAACCATCTGAAACTATCACTGGCGCTCATTACCGACTGCAGTTAAAGCGTTTGAATCGAGCTCTGAAAGAAAAGCGACCGGAATGGGACAGTAGACATGGCAAACTGATTTTGCTGCATGACAGCACCAGGCCACATGTTGCTAAATCGCTCCGGAAATATTTAGAGGGACTGAATTGTCTTGCCTCACCTACTGTATTCCCCATCTGTTCCAATCAATGCAGTCAGCCCTCATTGGAGAGCGGTTCACTACTTACAAGAGCATCGCAAACTGGTTCAATGAATGAACTCGAATTTTTCGTCAGAGCAATCCGTTTGCTGCCTGAAAGGTTGAGTAAAATTTTAGCTTCGAATGGCACATACTTCACATAATATCAGGAATTATTTAAGTAATTTGTAACTTTGGCTCAGAAAGGACGCACACTTATTTCCATACCAATAATTAATTTTGTTGGTATATCTTTTTGGCAAAAATATGTTTGGAAAAAAAATTTCAATAAATAAAAAAATAAAAAAAATAAAAATATTTAGCAGTTGCTCATCAGGCTTGAATAAGTCTTTATAACTTTTAAAGAATTTTATCTCAGTTTTTACTGAGTAAGTGAGAAAGTTTCGGGAATTGCAAATTACCTGCCCGTAAATATATTTTCTTTTAGGAGAAGATAGGTTCGAAAGAATAATTGAATGCAGAAAAATGCATATTTCTTGTTTCTATTTTATGAGCTCTCCGGCGGCTTAAAAATAAAACAACAATTTAAGTATTTAAGTTATTACTTTCATGATTGTGTCAATGTTTCGAACTCAGTTAAAAATATTTACAAGAATTTTTGCTAAGGCTGCCGTTAACTAGTTGTTTTACTATTAAGGTAGTAGTCTGGTAACTTATTTTGAAAATTTCGAATTTCGGTTTTTTACATATTTTGAAAGTGCGATATAGTGGTAATATACTGTACAAATTTTAGACCGAAATTCGAAATATTGACGAAATTATAGCACATACATGAGAGTGGTTCGTACTTACGCGCGCTAAACGTTTTTCTCAAAACAACGTTTTTCCGGATGGCCGTCGTGAAAACAAATTTTCTATCTAACGGATTGAGCTGAAATTTACAATAGATATGTTTTTCTACACATCAATAGTTCTGGCGGGTAGTAGATTTAATTTATTTCGTCCCTAACTTTCCATTTTTTAGTCTGATTTCCACTTTAAAAAAAGGCAATTTTTTTACGAAGCCCGCCGTTTTCTTATTTTTTGTCAAAATCATTTGACCTTACTACCCGCCAGAACGACAAGCACACTGATTAATAAGCAATTTGTTTTTTCTGTTTCAGTTGACCACAAGTGACGAAATCACGCCGGCCAGCCACTGTACCTCTTTTTTTTGCTGCTTGCTGCAGTGTACAAAAATTGTATCAAAACATTAAAAAAAAAAATTTTTTTGTACACCTTCTGATACCTTTAATAACATATCAGAAAATCAAACCGATTGAATTTTATTTTCCCTTCAAAAAAATGTCCCAAACATGGCCTCAAAAAACGTGTAAGTTACCAGACTACTACCTTAAACCGGCCTTGAGCTCCCAAAATCAAAGTACGTAAAGTAAATACTTGAATGCCACGAAAACAATTTAAATCAAGTAAAACTTATAAACAAAGTCAAGTTTCTATTTGGGCACAATTTCTGTTGCAACTATCTAGGTTTTAACTTCACTTATCAATTAATTTCGACAATAAAATGTCACGCATGCATACACACATACGCACAGAAGCCCAATGACACAATAATTAATGCATACTTTCCGGCAATTAATTACTCATACGCCTCGTTAGTGCATTCTATGCAGCTTTGTGCGCAAAGTATTGCATTCTAACACATTCCGTTCTGGTACTGCAAACCCTCTGTCATTTGCCCCCTTGCGAGCAATTCTATGCTGGGATTTTCAATTATGAACTTCACATAAATTCTTTGTGTTGTGTGCAGTGCTAAAAATGCTTTTTATCCATAGCAAATACAAATAATTTAAATGTACACACTTACGAGCGAACATATTTATCGTAAATACTAGTGAAAAAGACTAGCAAAATAGTCAAACAATGTGGCACATTAAGAATACAATGCGTAGAAAATTTTAACTATTTACTTATTTGTTTATTTGCTTTGGATGCAATTGAATTGGCAAAGAACAATAAAATGCATGAATTTATGCAGTTGATACTTTCCATTTGCCATGACTTGTTGTTATTGTATGTATATACATAGTTGCCGTTGCACAAAATTTGTTTGCAATCTTTTGTTAACTTCTGCTGGCTAGAATTTATGTTTACCTAAATAAGTAGCAAAATAAAGTATTTGTACAGAGTTGCTGGTTTTATGTAATAACAGATGTATTTGTATATTTATAAATTAACAGAAACAACAGTGACTATTAAACATATATTGGAATGCATATTTTCGAATTAATAATTATTTCATGCTTCTCGGCGTTGTAGTTCAAACTGTGTTAAGAGTAATTTTCGCGGTTGTTCGTTTTTAATATTTTACATTTTATATTTATTATATGCAGGCTCACGTATTCTTTATTGAATATTTGGCGAAGGGGATTATGGGAGAAGCCTCCCATGGAGGGTCTCTCAGTTGAATAAATTGTTGGTTTCGTATCCATTTGGAGCTATATGTAGGAATATAGGAAAGAACTTCTCTTTTCTGGCTGGCTTAATAAAAGCTTCGTTTTTGTACCACTGCTGCAATAGGTACGAATAACCGTGAAAATTACTCTTAACTCAGTTTGAACTTCAACGCTCAGAAGTATGAAATTACGTGGTTATGCTAAATGGATCACAATGTACAGGGCCGTCGAGGTAAATCCGGAATATTGAACTCAAAAACAAAACTATTGGATATTTACTCAAAAATAATTTTATTTGCACTTAAGGGGTTAGGGGTGGTCAGAGGCCCGAAAAAATGATGATTTTCACGAATTTTTTTTTGCTACTTAATTAATTTATTTAACAAAAATAAAAACATAGCATAAAAACATCATGTTTTAACTTGACTTCACTAAAATTTCACAAAAAAAAAAATTAATAATTGCAAAAGTTATCGCTGCTTGTGTGAAGCCCGTTTCTCCAGAAGTCCCTTGCGGTGAACATCACAAGTCCTTGCAGATTCATCTAAAACCAATCGGACAAGAAAAATTAGTTTTATTAATAGATAATCTTGTGCCTGATCGAAGCTTTTTTTTTTTCAAAATGAACAAAATGGCGGCCTCAGAACATTTTTTCCAGATTTTAGAAAAAAAAACCAACAGTTAATTGTTAAAAAAAAATCGAAATTTTTGAAAAAAAAAAAATCCTTCGATCAGGCACAAGTTTTTTATGTTTTTCAAAAGCTGTATAAATTTTATTGAAATCTACGTAGCGGTTTTTAAGTTACAGTGTTCACCAGTTTGAAAAACATAGTTTTGAGAAAAACGCATTTAAAGTTTTGCTATCGGCTCCGGAGCGGCCGAGCGCCCTTTGTTAATTGTTGAATAACTTAAAAAGTATTTGTCGGATTCACTTCAAATTTTTCACTTCATTTTTACACAATATTTTTAAAACATTATATTTTAAGAAAATGCAAAAAAAAAAATCGATTTTTTGAAAATTCTGACTACCCCTAACCCCTTAACTTTGTATAATGTGAGTACACATATCATAGTTGAAAATGATTAAATGTAACCTCCATCTCCTGCAATTACTTGCTCCGGCCGGGACCTGAAGCGCCCACATGCGCGAGCTACCACTTCTTTGTCCATTGTGGTCATCACTTCCTCGATGGTTGTCCTCAGAGCGTCCTTAGTGTTATGAGGCTTCGCGTTAACTTTTGCTTCAACTGTGCCCCACACGTAATAATCAAGAGGATTGCAGTCTGGGCTTGAAGGTGGCCAAAAATCTGGTGACCAGTGGTAGGGTAGGTTATTCTGCAGCCAAGCTTTAGTCTTTGTATGACTTGCTCGATCAGAAAAGACATCATCCTTGCAGTCGGCTTCACGAAAAACTTTTGCAATTTCGTAAAATTGCGTTTTTTTTGTAGCCAAACCACTCAATTATCTCGTTAGGGCTTTTTCCGGTGCGTAGTGACCCTAGTATCGCAGCTCGTCTGTCCTGCTCTCGACTTATCGTTTCACTAGCACTTACTCCGGCACTCCAATGTCAATCAGGAAGCAATACACTAAAAATATGTCCCTTTATCAGCGGTTTTAGACTTAACGCTACTGCTGCAGAGCTTTCGAAATGTTTTCCGGATTTACCTCGACGGCCCTGTATATACGAGCATAAGCGGAGGCCAAGAAAAAATGAAAACCAAAAAAGGGGTGGTGTCGTAATGATAGACCTGTCGTAGATTCAACAAGCCAAGAAAGGGTACTCTTGATTTAGAAACAAGGCATTTCTAGCAGATTTTAAGGCTTTATGAGTTACATACATATATATCCTTCAAGACGCTGATACGACCAGAGCATGGGAATGCAAACGCATGTTTTTTTCAGAAACTGTCTAGGTGAGGAAGAGACGATCACGCACCTTCTATGCCATTAATTAGAGGACGTCAGCACTGTGGTAATCAGGTATATTCTAAAATTTTTGAAAAGTACACACTGGACAAGAGTCTATGTGCGTCCCATAGTAGACAGCCGCTTCACCAGCCTTCATAAGCCCGCATACCAAAAATTCTACCACAGGGTCCGGCACTCGAAGTGCAATCAATTAAAAAGTTCATAAATTTAGTATGGAAAATTAATTTTATTCAATTCAAAGTAAAAAATGTGCGAAAATAATACAAAATTAATTTACTTTTCTTCGATATAACCACCTTTTGCGTGACTACAGCCTTGAAACGGTTCAGAAACGAATCCCAGTTTGCCCAAGTGTGACTTGCAGGTATTTTTCCACCCGCTGACAATGGTTTTTTTCAGCACATCGAGACTGGTGGATCTTTTAATCCGGACCTTGTTCTCCAAAATGGTCTAAAGAAGATAATCCATCGGATTCGCATCTGGTGCATTTCAGAGCTATTGTGTGGACGTTATGAGGTTCGGAACTTTCCTTTTTGCCATTCTTCGTCCACTCGAGCTTTGTGAGACGGTGGCGAGTCCTGTTAAAACGTCCATAGTCCGCCACCGTATTTACCTTGACGCCAGGCTCGATTGAACAATTGGAGAGCGCCCATCTGCGGTTACAGCGGCCCAAACCATTACTTGTGGCGGGTGCTCCCTCCTGGTGGCCAATCAATGCTTCAAGTTCTCGCATGAACGGTCGGTCAAATAAACCCTATCGTTGCTTGTTGCTGCTTTGGTGTGAGAACATGTGACTTTTGGGTACTGTAAGGTTTGACTTTAAGGCCATTTTTCAGTATGCGATGGATGCTTCGGTCAGATATTTTCAGTTCTTTCGCCCTTTAACTGGCACTTTGTCGAAGATTTCGCTCAAGTCGCTTCTTCACTATTCACACTTCACCATTTCACGGGACGTTGCAGTCTTTTGGTGAGCACCTCCATGACGTTTCGCGATGCTACCAGTATCGTTGTAACGAGTAATGGTGCAATAAACAAAAACTGTATTTACCTTAAGGTGCTCGAGCTCACGAACAATCGCTGGTTGTAATTTTCCAACCAAATATAATGCAATCACACGATTGCGTTTGAAATCTATTACTAAATTTCTTCTTCCGCGTTTACTTTCTGAATTTCTTCTTCCGCGTTACTTCCCCGCGCTTGTAAACGATTCTCTGGACTGTCATTTAGCCAACTAATAGACAGCTGGTGCCCAGTGGAATCAGGTGTAACAGGGAATCAGATGCGTGCGCTCAGAATTTGGTTGCTCTTCGAGTGCCGGGCTCAGTACATTGCTTGGGTGTGAACACCAAACTTCATGATACAATTTAAATCATAATTCCTTCAGCTTACTGCTCAGTTTGCATGTAGTCCACTATTGAATCTCTATAAATTTATTTTCCACTTGTCAATCTTTTTTTCCTTTCTGCTTATTATTTAAAGTTTCTTTAATTTTGATTACATCTCATTAATTGAGTTATACAAAAGCGGTTGGTAGTCACTGTAAATATTTTTAAATATCGTTAAAATTTTGTTATACTTATTTATTTTGCTGTGCATGGGAGCAGAAAATTGAAAATTGCAAAATATGTCTGCTCATTGTTTGTGCACCTTAACACCACGGGCACACACACACACACACATACATACCACATCAATACCAAGTGAATAAATTTACGATACTCGTTATAACTGCACTTATTCCCCAAACAAATATTTACACAATTCTCACATATGAATGTATGTATAATATGTAGGCGCATCTATATATATTTACAAAAGCTGAGAAAATCCTGGCAAAAGTATTGAATTTCAACTTTTGTTGGCCATAAATAAGTAAATAACTGAAATAACTTTGCCGAGCGAATACTTTATGATAATTGCAATTTAAAGTGAAGGTAATGCAGTTGCATAGTTTATTGTCTATGTGTATGTGTATGTAAATGCAAATGCAAAATCCTACACACATACATGTAGGAGCCGTGCAACTTTTGTAGAAAATTGTTTTTCAAAGATTGTGGCAATAAAATTTGTGGCACGCTTTTGTACAATTTTGCCGCACAACTACAAATGCAATACGAGCAACAAACAAACAAAACAGGTATACTTACTTCGACTAAATGTCTGACTGAATGCTAGCTTTGTTCATTGTTTGCTTTGCAGTTGCTACGCTTTGTTGCTCTTGGCCCTAAAGCGGCGTGTGGACAAAGTTCTTGCCAACAATCGCTTAGCGCCTGTAAAACTTGGCTCAATTGAAAGGATGCACTTTGGTGTTGGCCATTGCAAAAGCTTCGGAATATCGCATTTGTTATTCTGTTTTTGTTTTTGTTTTTTTTGTTGTTTTTTTTTGGCGATAAATAGTTTTGTGCAAATTAATTGGTGCAAATGAGCAAAACGTGATGTGAGGCGAGAAAATTGTTTAGTGTAAAACTGAAAGTTGAGATGAGATATTGAGTTGTTGTTGATAGCAGGTGGAAAGTAAGGAATTTAGTGCCTTTTTGAGGAAGTTAAGATATTTTGGCACTGCAATATCCAAACTGATCAGCTAATTCTGTTTTCGAATAACTTTTTTACTAAACAAAAAATTGAATGATTGAGATATTTAAATTCATGTTCATGCTATACTGCACCTGTATAGTTCACAAGTGACAAATATGATTGTCGTAGGAACCATTCGCAAAACTTATACATCTCCCGATAGCGTGGTTAATTCTGCGCCGCTTTGTACTAACATCGCTTGATCCCGAAAAGTGATAAGATGATGTGACTTAGTCCATACTTTTCGGATGTCGAAGTCACTTGCAGAGTTGCTACGCACTCAAGAAATTTTCTAATTACGCTTTCATCAAAAAAATCTACCCTGAATAAACCGCTCTTCTTATATGATGAAAAAGCTTCTGGCAAGAAAATGCCGGATTATCTAATCCCGAGAATATTCAGTAGAAATGTTCTATATATATATATATATATATAATTGGCGCGTATACCCTTTTTGGGTGTTTGGCCGAGCTCCTCCTCCTATTTGTGGTTTGCGTCTTGATGTTGTTCCACAAATGGAGGGACCTACAGTTTCAAGCCGACTCCGAACGGCAGATATTTTTATGAGGAGCTTTTTCATGGCAGAAATACACTCGGAGGCTTGCCATTGCCTGCCGAGGGGCGACCGCTATTATTAGGAGGTTGAATTAGGTGACACACAGATGGCGCTATTTATCACTTTATCGCGTTGGCAATACTGAATATATATTCTTGACAAAGCCTCATCCCTAGGCTTTGTTTATCAGTATCTGTCATTTCGCTGAAGTATAAACAACGCAGTGTTTTCGTGCTCCGAGTATGTCAACTTTCGTGCCGTCGAAACGCAATTTGCGGGAAGCTTTGCTTTTCTGCTTCAATTTGAAAAAACAAATGCAGCCCAAGCCCGTGAATTGCTGCAGGAGGCCTACCCAGACCATACTCCGTCGATTTCAACATGTGAGTACTGGTCTCGACGATTCAAAAGTGATGATTTTCACACCGACGACAAGGAGCGTCTTGGCCAGCCCAAAAAGTTCGAGGACTCGGAATTGGGGGAATTGGTAAATGAGGACTCGTGCCAAACCCAAGAAGAGCTTGCTGAATCATTGGGCGTTGATAAATCAACCGTTTGCAAGCGTCTAAAAGCGATGGGAATGATCCAAAAGCAAGGACATTGGGTCCCGTACGAGTTGAAGCTGCGCGACGTCGAACGGCGATTTTTTACGTGCGAATTGCTGATCGAGCGACAAAATCGGAAGGGTTTTTTGCATCTGGTGGTGACTGGCGACGAAAAATGGATCCACTACGATAACCCAAAACGCAAAAAATCATGGGGTTTGCCCGGCCACGCATCAACGTCGACGGCCAAGCAGAATATTCACGGCAAGAAAATCATGCTCTGCATTTGGTGGGATCAGGTCGGCGTCACGGGGGATCGTTACCGACTGCAATTGATGCGTTTAAGCCGGGCATTGAAAGAAAAACGGCCGGAAACGGTAAAAAGGCACGACAAGGTTATTTTGCAACATGACAACGCTCGGCTGCATGTTGCTCAACCTGTCAAAAAATACCTTGGAACGCTTGGCTGGGAAGTGTTACCCCACCCGCCGTATAGTCCAGACATAGCTCCCTCCGATTATCATTTGTTCCGGCATATGAGTCTCGATTTGGCGGACCAGCGGTTCTCCTCGTACGAGGCTACCAAAATATGGGTTGAGTCATGGATAGCCAAGCAGCGGCCAGAATTTTGGAGAAACGGCATCCGGAAATTGCCCGAAAGATGGGCGAAAGTTGTAGCTAGCGATGGTCAATACTTCGAATAAAATATTTTGTACCGTTTTTTCACAATAAAGCCCCAAATCTTCGAAAAAAACCTTTAAAACTAATTCAACCTCCAATACAAAAATGTTTTTCTTTAATTTTGGTATTTCACCGAGATTCGAACCGACGTTATCTCTGTGTTTTTCTTTAATTTTGGCATTTCACCGAGATTCGAACCGACGTTATCTCTGTGAATTGCGAATGGTAGTCACGCACCAAGCCATTCGGCTACTGCGGCCACCGTAATGTTTTACTTAACTTTTAATGATGTGTTCGTCGAAGCTAATCTTTGCCGAGAATTTCCATTACAAAGTAAGCTAATTTTTGGCCCACTCTTATGGCTGTTATTATTTGCTTTCAAAATCCCTCAGAATGTATTCGAAACTCAATCAAGTGCAATCAGTATTTATACTTTTTTTCAATTAAAAAACATGGATAAAAGATTTTTCAACGGACGATATTAGAAGTTAATAAAACAATCTGCCACTCAAATAAATGATAAAAGTTTGGTAGATGCACCACAGATTACTTGTTTAAGGGCATCTAATGCCAAATGTGATTTAAATGCAATCAAAAATATGAGCTGAGTTGTGTATGCATGGTAGGTAAGTGGGGTAGGTAGGTAAAAGTGGCAGTCGATACTTAAACCCAACCATTTATACTGTTTATGGTGCATTGTGATAAAACTGCAGAAAGATACCTGCTACTCCTCGTTATATCATTTAGTTTTACATGCAAATTATTAATCTGGCTGACACTTATGTCATTATCATTCAAAAACTATTAGTTAACGTATCTAAATGCATGCCTTTAGGCTACGCAGGACAGTGACAGAGAAGATGTAGAATAGTTGAAATAAGGCACATTCAATCTTTCAGCATGTCGACCTGAAAGACAGTTGGCAGTGATCAAAGCAACTAACATAGAGACGTTTTTCCTTGACCGATTGAGTAGCGTCTTTAAGCGCCTGACGTCTCATTCTGACGATTGAGAGGGTATACCTTCAATCTCTATAAAAAAATAGAGGCGAGTGGTAGTGCTCTCTCTCGCTAATTTGTCTGCCTTAAAATTCCCTGGTATATCACTCTGCCGTGGCACCTATATCCAACGGATGCGAAAATATTCTTCGTTAAGAGAAGCCTGGCATTTGCGAGCACTCACGAAATTAGTGATAACCGCACCATAGAAAATTAAGTGCCGCTTAGCTATCAGAATAAATATAGATTTCTTTAAAGATAGTCACACTTTTGCCTAATCTCATAGCTACTTCATTAATGAATTCACTAGAAATTCACAGTACTGGAATTTCAGCCTGATGCACTCTACAGAGAAAAGTAAGATGAGGCGAAACGCTTACTTTGGCTTCTTACTGTAAACGTTAAAGTCAATTCTATCGTCAAGCTCTGAGCTATCAGTAATGACCCGTAAGCAGTTTCTCGTACCTGGTGTATTGTCAACCCACTAACTTCTAGCGGGAATTATAGTACTAAATCACCTATTAATATATAGTTCATATAAACACCATAGTTAACAGGATTCCTTGAACTCAGACCGAGTGCTATGGCCGAGTGTCCAAAATCTAAATTGTAGTGACGGCAAGCCGAGCAGCAGTGTTACCTGGAATCACTTTCCCAACCAAAGAGGAGGTAAGAAGAAGAGAGGATCAGAGGATGGGGTTCTAAAAGCGCCGTTGATACATATAAGCGCGATATGTTGAACTTTCTGAAGTATGTCTCTAATCGTATTCTTGTCGAGTGGTGCCCACCAGACTATAATCCCGCAAAGGCGGATAAGTTTGATAACGGTCCTATACAGCCTGCGGGTGTTTTTCGTATAGACACCTAACTCGAGTCCTATAGTCTTTTTGCATGAAATTAGATCTATAGCGGATTTTCTTACTGTGTCTTCTACATTCGTGTTACAATTAAGTTTGTTATCGGAAATTAAACACAAATGCTTACAGGCATTGAAAGCCAAGATTCCTAAAGTTATTGACAACCGAAGTCCTCCAGCGTGGCAAATTAAGGCGCAATTGCAACCAATATTTGAAAGAGATTATCTTTAAAAAGTAAATGTCATGAATGTAATAAAGATTGACCAATCAATCTTCGTTGTTTTACTTCAATTTAAAATCCGAGGCTTGTAAATTTATGACGCTTTGTAATATAAAGCTCCTAATTATGACAAAAAATATTTTAGGTGCATAAATTACATCAGTCGATACGATTTTTGGGTCCAGCCTGTGAACGTGAAATTCTGGTTTCTTTTGCTTTATAAATAGGGAAACATAATATATTTTTTTCCATCAAGGTTTGCTTTTCCAGAAACCAGTGCAAATTTACTAGTTTTTAAGAGTAATAACTGATTTTTTCATAATTTTATTATAAATTACAATCACAAAATTATTTATCTGAACATCGAAATCTTTTTGATTTGAAAATAATGCTTCACATTAGCATAAAAAAAAGAGCTAACATGGCCCTCACGTTAAACAAAAAGAGCATTCGCACTCTCACAGGCGCCCTCACGGGTAACTTCACCTGCAACAAACACTTACATATGTAAATTAGGCATAACTAACACCAGCACCTGCAGATTTTGCTGCGAAGATGAGGAGTCTATAGAACATCTCATCATCGAATGTCCGGGGTTGACGCATAGAAGGAAAAAGTTTTTAAACAAGTTCATGCTTACAGATGAAGACCTTCAATCACTCCCTCAGAAGGAGCTGGTGCAATTCATAAGCATACTTAACAGTCAATAGACAGCATAGGGAGCACAATAGATCAATATGGTCGCAGTGCTAAAGGGCCACACCTTAACCCTTTAAAACCATTAACCAACCATTAGCATAAAAAAATGAGTTTAAACAGTAATAATAAAAAAATTAAGTTAAACAGGAAATATTTTTAGTAGTTTTCTTATGTTTGTATGGAATTTCTCATAGTGAACCCCTTATAGACATAAAGTATACAAAAACGAGCTTTGAAAGCTAAGAATAGATAATTTGGTGCTTTTCGATATCTAGAAGCTTTTCTCCAGTACCACTGACTATTCAGATCTACTGGACCGAATAAATTTTAATATTCCCAATAGAGTACTTCGCTCTTATAATCCATTTTATGTTGAAGTCATCGGATTTAATTACTTTAGTTTTGCCCCTCTTAAAGAACAACTTGAAGAGCTTAAGCGGCTTCCTAGAAGTCTTATATTTAAGAAGAGTTTAGGCTGAAATAAATAAATATATAACAAAAAAGATTGCACTTCATATTCCAGAACTATGCAAGAGATCACTTACTTAGCTAAACTTTCTAAAAGAATCATATCGATTTAGTTTCTTGCAAATGTAAATATCAAAAATAACAGTTTTCCATACAATTTTGTAAATCTAGGTGGTGCCCAAACAAATCTTCTTTTCTCTAATGTAGAAATACTCACCCATTTCTCTTTAGCCACCACTAAGTAAACCAGCCAATATCTTTGGGGCTGAGTAATTTTTATCGATTGAAACCACAAAACATAGTAAAAAGCGCCATTCATCCTCTTTTCATTTCTACACCGTTTCTCGCACCACCATGTCTTTCTCTTATCTGAGCCAAAGCACATAAATCTTCTGGAAAAACACTAAAGCGTTCTAGCCATATAACTGTCATTTATCAGTGGTAACAAAAATGCACCCAAATTAGTGTAATTTATTAAATAGATTTTGCTATATGCTCTAAGGATAAATGATATCTGAAAATATTACATTACACCAACATAGTCGTAAAAACTCTGTATGAGTCCATAAACACTTGTATTTAAGCAGCAAACTCCACATCAAACTAATACCATTACCTCTCTACAACTTATGCTTGCCTTACCACAAAATCATTCATCATTTTTTATGAGTTTAGGACCAAAATAGAGATGGAGAGAAACCATTCAGTGACATTTATTGGGCTCAGTTAAAGTGTAAAATTTTATGTGCTTTAGTAAGACGTGCATACAAATGCGGATATTTATGATATGGATGTGTGTGTCCTTCAATGCTAGCAGCTGCCAACCTATGGTTATGTCAAATGTCAGCCTCGGTATTAGCATCATACCAGTTAAAGTTCTACTGAGCCCATGCATCAGTGTTGTACGTAAGTTAAGTAACCAGTTCTTATTGAACTTCTTATTGAACAAACAAATTAAATTAGTGACTCCATCAACATTTAAATTCGGCTAATTCTCATTGTTGGAATAGTTGAAACATTTTTATTTATAAGGAGAATATTTGATTCGTATACAATTCGATTTGGTCATTTTGCAACTGCTACAATTCTAGTCATTATCGAAATAGTGTGACTTTCTGTATCAAATATAATTTTATGACCTACAGGGTACGGTACTCGAAGAGTAACCAACTTCTGACCGCTCGCGCAGCTGAGGCAATAGCAGAGTGCGTTTAACTTGAGCATGAAAATTTTACTCTAAGTGACTGATTTTTCTTATACTTTTATATGGAAAAAATGGAGAAGAAAATAAGTGTTGCGAGTTCGCATTAAATACTGCATGTAGTAGATGTTCAATTCTGTACGGTGATGTTTAATACTTGTGTTTCTGCCAGATAGTACTATGCTTCAGAATAGCGCAATAATAAGTACAGGGCCTTTCAAAAGACACGCGTAGATGTTGCTTTAAAATAAAACATTTAACTATTTTGTTTCGAAATACGGCTCTTAACAATTATATGTATGTCAAAAATAACCGAAACCGAAACACAAGCTCTTCAAATTGCCGGAACACCATTGAAAGAGTTGGATGAATTTTGTTACCTTGGAAGCATTAATTCAAAAAGTGACGGAACAGCAGCAGACATACGTAACCGAAGCTGAAGATATTCAATGCTAACGTAAAGTTAGGAGGCTTATACGGGTATGAAACGTGGAACATGACAGCATGCATTCTACAAACTTTGTAATCTTTTCTGAATTGCTGCTTGCGTAGGATTATGGGAATATTCTGGCCCAATGTTATACGTAATGCTGACCTTTGAGATGTGACCAAGCAACTACCAGAAATCCAGCGTCGTAAGTGGAATTGGACCGGGTATACGTTGCGTAAACCCCAATATAACATCACAACAACTACACTGGACTCAAACCCCTAAGGGAGTCGCAGGCGCGGAAGACTAAGCTAACTCCTGGAGGCGACAAGTTGAAGCTGAAGTGAAAATAACAGGCTATTCCTGCAGTCAAATTAAATTCCAGCTCTAAATAAATCAAATTACAATTTGTTTATTGAGGCCATAGGTTCCACTTAGGAAGTATGAGAAAATATATCGTATGCTAGGTGGACGTCTAAAGTAAAATTCGCCAAATATTCGATTCATGAATGCCTAATTATTGAGATCGCCTGTTGTTCAGCAACACTTTGCGCTACAGCAGCAATATTCTCGTCCAGTTTTTGATCTGGCAGTCCGTTTGACAAAATCTGTTTATTGAAATTTTTTCACCAAGTTGTGAATTGTCGACTCATTCGGACGATTATTTTCATCTAAGAAATCATGAATTTCGCGATATGTTGTTCTTAAAAATAGACCATTTTTTTAATAAGTTTCAATAATTTTAACGCGCAGTTCTATCGTGTAAAATTGTGCTCCTATCCACTTAACAAATGTCAAAGATAACATCAAAAATGATACCGTCTAGGAATATCAAGTGTAACTTTTGAAAGATCCTTTTTAATAGCGCCCCGAAGTTGTCATCCGGAGTGGTTGACCTGTTACCGTTACTAAATATTTTTACAGTTGCTGAGGCATAAAAATGGAAAAAAATATCATTACTATCTGGTCACCTTTTATACGTATTTCAGTGTATGTATGTATATGAATTTAAGCTAAGAAATTTTTTGCTATTCAACGAGTAAAGTGAAGGAATCGGAAGCTGATGATGAATTTTGTTAGCATGGAAATATGTAAAAGGTTTTTGATTTACAAGCTTACCGTGAAGTAGCTACAAATTACAAAGTCATTGAAAGGATTTTTGTATAATATCATTTTTTTCAAATAAGCTTTTTCCAGGTGGGATAAGCTTTCGAAAGACATCGATTGCTGCGAACAATAAAATGGAAAAGGTTGTTAAAAAACTACAAGCCTGATATTAAAAACAAGCCACATTAATTTCGCACTTCATACGCCGCGACCAAAGAATTAGTCCCAATTTTGCAACTCAAATGAGTGCATGAGTAATTTTCATTAAATATTAGAGCTATTAAAGCGAAATTAATTTGTGAAAGTACAATAGCATCAAGACGCACGCCAAAAATAGGAGGAGGAGCTCGGCCAAACACCCAAAAAGGGTGTACGCGCCAATTATATATATATATTTAGAACATTTCTACTGAATATTCTTAGGATTAGATAATCCGGCATTTTCTTGCCAGAAGCTTTTTCATCATATAAGAAGAGCGGTTTATTCAGGGTAGATTTTTTTGATGAGAGCGTAATTAGAAAATTTCTTGAGTACGTAGCAACTCTGCAAGCGGCTTCGACATCCGATATGTATGGACTAATTCACATCATCTTATCACTTTTCGGGATCAAGCGATGTTAGTACAAAGCGGCGCAGAATTAACCACGCTATCGGGAGATGTATAAGTTTTGCGAATGGTGTCCTACGACAATCATATAAATAAATCATTTACGGTTCGAAATCACTAATTACTTACTATTGAAATTTCACTGTTTTCATCGGTTAGAAATTAGGCTTTTAATTTTTGAATTCGAAACAGTAGCTTCCCTATTTATTTATTTATTTATTCACTCTATGGCCTAGCCTTAGAGTTCATATTTAATTTAACACCATTACCAAGTCTCTTAATAAACTTAACAGAATTTTGAAGTGTCGATTTTGATTTACCCTTCCTAGATGCCGAAGCTGTATTCAACTTATTTTAAAGTATTATTTGTCTAGTCTGTAAGATTTCATAACCATAGACTTAATAAATTAAGTGGAAATGAAAAAATTAAGGTACAAGTTGCTTAGACAGAAATGTAGTAAATAATGATCTTTATTAGCAGAGTTTCAAAGTGTATTAAGACACAAAGAGATATTTTGGGCTGGAGTCCCTCTCTCTGTTACTTAATATAATATCTAATCCCATCCGCGTGATTCCTTAAGAATACTAATACTTAGTTTATCAGCCCATATGTATGCATATGTAAAATGGCTGTTAATGTCTGTTTAGCTGGTCAACCAACTGCTTTGTCGCGGTAAGAAACTTTCAACACTTGAAGTGGTGGGGGAAAAAATACCATCTCTCATTTATTTGGACTCGGAGGAAAGATCGTGCAGCAGTCAGTTATGGGTTTATATAAATTTATTTGGTTCAAAGTTAAGGAAATATTATAAATTGTTCAACTTTCTTCTTTTTTGTATTAATAAGTATTGTGACTATCCTAACTTCATTAAAAAACAGCTGATAAAAGAGCAATCACACAAATAAGGGGAGGCAATTAAGTACCGTGAGTATGTACTTACGAGGGCGGTTCAATAAGTACCAGTGTTTGATGACAGAGGGCGTTCCCAAGGCAAGTTGCCATCTTTCAAACGACGGCAAAACAATTTTCAGACTAATTGATAGGCTAATTTGGATTTGGCAGCTATTCGAGTAAGACTTGTTCCGTGATTTTCTCTAAGATGGAAAAAGAGTAGAATCGTTCAGTAATCGGTAATTAGCCTCACGTTTTTGGATGGGAAAAAATACGAGGAGATAAAAGAAAAGTTGGATGCTGTCTATGGGGATGCTTCGCCATCTATGACCACAGTAAGATATTGCTTCAACAAATTGAAACGTGAGCGAAGATCCGTTTTTGATGAGGAGCGACTAGGATGCCCCACAAACGTGGTTACTGAGGAAATCTTTCAAGAAGTCCACGACATGATTCTCGCTGATCGACGAACGAAAGTGCGCGAAGTGCGCAGAGGAGAAAGGTGTGCCTATCGGAACGGCAATTAGTGTTTCATATGATAAGTTGACGATGAAAAAATTGTCGGCCCGATGGGTGCCGTGATTGAACACAAGCAACAACAACCGGATGCGGCTGTTAACTTCTAAGCAGTGTTTGGAGCAATACAAGTGAGATCCGAAGGAATTTTTGGGTGGAGTTGCTACCGTTGTTGAAATCTGGATTCCCCAGAAACTAAGCAAGAATCAACGCAATGGATTTCTCCCGGTGGAGCTGTTCCAAAGAACGCGAAGACAGTCCTATCAGCCGGGAAGGTCATGGCGACGATTTTTTGGGATGCTAACGGTGAACGGCGTCATCCTCATGGATTTTTTAGAAAAAGGAGAGAATGATCGCTGGATAATATTACAGCGAGTTATTGGACCACTTTCACAAACAATTGAAGGAGACACGGCCACATTAGGCGAAAAAGAAGTTGCTGTTTCACAACGATAATAAACAGGCAAATTCATCCTGAGTTGTCGCCGCCAAACTGCATGAATTACGTTATGAATTGCTGTTGCACCTCACGTATCCACTCAATCTGGCTCCCTGTGAATTTTTCTTGTTTCCTAGCATGAAGAAATGGCTCGCGCGAAAAAAATCGGAAGTCATCGCCGAGATAGAGGCGTATTTTGGAGAGTTCGACAAATTCAATTTTTGGGAGGGGTTAAAAAAAGGGGGGAATGTTTGGGAGAAGAGTAACTTTCTAAAATGGGACTATGTTGAAAACTAAAAAAATTTTTTTTTTTTGAAAAAATAGTGTCTTCATCTAACTCGGGTACTTGCTGAACTCCCTTCGTATTTATAAAACGCAGGAAATTTAAGTAACAAACAAAATTTTGTATCAACTTTCTCTCTAGCTTTACACAATGATTTTAACTTTGTTCGCACTAAAAGAATAGGTCTTAGTATCTTTATGGAAAGACAGTCTTTCGGTTAAGTTAACCGATATTCCGGGGATCAAATATGATAGTAAGTATTCCCATCTCTTCCTACAAACTGCTGCGAGCCTTGGTACGATATGCCAATATTAACTCGACTGTTAAGCGCCGGAAGCCACACTAATATTCGCTCTTTCTTCCATTTCTCATGTCAAGCTGAGAAGACACGTGTTTTTCCTTATTGAATGAATAGCATTCGCTTTTCTGAGAATAATTTATTCAAAGTGGCGCAAAATTAATCATCCAATTGAAATTACCCCAATTACCCAAAAATGAAAACTTACCTTTTGACGACCATTAGTGGCACTTTTCTGTGTAGGAACCCTTATAATTTAATTTACGTAATTTAAAAATAATAAAAAAATGTGGGTTTGGTTTGAAGTGTTTCCAAGTAAACAACCACTAAACTCAGTTTTAAATGGTTTACTTTTGCGAAGGGAAATCTTAGCCTCAATGAATATCTTTTTAAGGCTCAGTTAGAGATTTGAAAGATAACTGTTAATAGAAAAAATTCGTTCCTCACATTCGAAGTAGGTTTCAAACACGGAATCAGCCTAAATGGTAGTCATGTACAAACCTACTCAGCTCCTCGGCAGGCGAAATTTCAATGCGTCGTTGGATCAAAATTCTATTTCAAACCAAATCTTTAATTCCTTACTTAATATTTAAACAATTTTTGCAAAAGGTACTAAATCATTTTAAGCTTAAGCAAGTGCCAAGCCATTAAAAGAAATGTGCTGCGGAAACCGAAAAATGAGACTTCCAAAAAAGCGGAAGTGCGACCACTAACAGCGAAGCGTCGCTGTCCAAAGTGCCGGAAGCAGCCAAAAGCGAAATGAATTGAAATTGAAATTTTGCAAGCACGTCAATGATGACTACAACGTGATACAATGTGCGGCATGGCGATGCTTAAGCGAACAAAACAAGCAATAATGGCAGTATAGGAAACTAACAATGGCAATAAATACGCAAAAGGCAAAAAATACGAAAATACTCCGCTTCCAGTTGTAGCAACTCGTGCCGGTGGAGCAGCTAAAGTAGTAAATAGGCAGCGAAAGTGTCAAGTGAGAAATAGGCTTGTGCTGAAGATGAATAAAATGTCGACAGCCGAAGTACGAGCCACGAAAAAAAACAGAAAAAAGAAGTTTGGAAAAACTGGCCTTTAAAACGTGTGCGGCATGGGCAAACGTGGGTAGATGGGCTTGCTTACTGGATGCGTGACTATTTGCTTACTTTGCATGGATGTGGCAAGAGTATACGCTGAACAAACTGTGGTCGCTGAGGTGGCTAAAGCGGCTCTTTGCTAAAGTGTTTGACAGCAGCTTGGCTCAATATATCGTATAGAGTCACTTACTGTACGAGGGTTGCCTTTTAGATTTTGCGCCTTTGCAACACTACGCGTGATGAGTTGTGGCTCGATATCTTTATTGAAATGTTTGGTATTTTTGAGTATAAATTGGCATATAACATTTTCATTTACGAAGTTTATTTGTTCTCTTTTCTGTGAGTTGAAAAACTCAATGCGACGTAGATTATCGAGACAGAACTGCATCGATCAACTTACCACATTTAGTCACTTTAAAGCGCTGGTATAACGAGTTTCAATGTGTCCATCGATCCTTGCAAGATGAATTCCGTGAAACCATCGAGAAACGTTTGTTGTGCCAGAAACAATCGATGTTGTGCGCCACTTGATAACGCACGATCCTCATGTGACATACGAATATTGTGAGATAGAACCGTCCTTGGACATCTGTGGGACCAGCTTACATTTAGTATTGCATGAATATCAAGAAAGATTGTTCAAGAAAATTTGTACTCGTTGGCTACCGCATAACTTGACAATTGCCCAGAAAAGGACTCGTGCCGATTGGTGTAAGAAAATGTTCAATAAATTCAGCCATAGTGGTTGAAATCACGTTATGATAATTTAATATGTGACGAATTTGGGATCTACACAAGCAAAGTGTTCCAAGGCGAGCTTAAGAGGTACCACAAAGCAAATGGTCGCCTGTGTTTTGGAAAATGTGGTCAAGTGGGATCTGTACCACAGATAAACTTAATGTAGTCAATTCTGAGTAGTACTCATACATCACCATTTGTTTGCCAGAGATTTTCGAAGAATTAAGAAAAACTAACCGCCAAAGATGAATCGACTTTCACTCTTCACCAAGACAATGCGAGCTCTTTCGTATCGGTTCACACAATAGAGTTTTGGGCACTCAAAAGTTCGTATGTGTAGCGGATTTGCCCTGAGAGCCCTGATTTGGTATCTAATGATTTTTTTTTATATTCTGAGCATCAAAATTAAAATATGATGTCAACGTTTTTCAACGCCTGAAGAAACTGTTGAAGTCCGTTTTGCCAGCTCGTTTAAGGTATCTACTTCTAGTGGCAAAAGTGCATCGAGAATTGGTTCAAGCGAATGCAGAAGTGTACTAACTTAAAAGGAGACTATTTTGGGAAGCAGTAAAATCA
This sequence comes from Anastrepha obliqua, assembly GCF_027943255.1. NCBI lineage: Eukaryota > Metazoa > Arthropoda > Insecta > Diptera > Tephritidae > Anastrepha > Anastrepha obliqua. The sequence continues at coordinate 51,529,684 of NC_072896.1, forward strand.
TTTTCCTTATTATTTTACATTATTCTGCATCATCATCATCCAACCGTTTGTATCTGAACATAGACTTCCTCCATTTACTACTAATTTTCTCTATCTTATGCTGTTTCTATACAAATTGTCGTTATTCTTTTAATACTATTGCTCTATCTTGTAGGCGGTTTTCCGATTTCCTCTTGACTTCTCTTGGTCTCCATTTTAGGATTCTCTTTGTCCAATTGTAACTCATCGGTAACTTTTGTTTACAGTCTGTTTTCATTTACATTTATTCATTCATTCAAAATATAAAAGGCAACTAATGTATGAGGCAACTCACGCGAGTAAATCTTTGAAATTATTAAAATTTACTTTGAAAATGGGTTATCAACGAAAAAAACGAACAAAGGGTTGTAGAAAAATTAGAAAGAGATCCCTTTTTATTAAAGTATGGAAAGTTTATTGTTCGACAATACAATTCATTTTTTGATGAATGGTTTCAGTTCGTCAGGAGGGCCTAAAATTGTCTTATGTCCGAAACCATGCTTTAATATTTCTTCTTCTTCTTGGTTGGTGATAACTGCTTAAGAGATTCAACAAAGGGTGTCAGTCGTTTCTTTCTCGTTCTAACCGGTGTTAGTTGGACACCGCAATTGAAACCAAGTCCTTCTTTACCTGACATTTCCAAAGAGGGAAAGGTCCCCTGCTACCACCAGCTGTTACCGCATTGGATACTGTAAGAGCCGGAGCGTTTGTTTCCATTCGGACGACATGACCCTGCCAACGAAGCCGCTGGATCTGCATTCGCTGCGCAATGTCATACAGGTCATTTCCTCATCGCCAGTGATATTCGCCGTATGCCACAAAAACAAAACCTAATCTATCAATCTCAAAACTTAATCCTCGCATTACACTACATATTTACTGGCACACCTCTACTAGCAGACATTTTTGCATAGCCCTTTTTCAGTTCACGATCTCCATTAGTAGCCGTAAACTTCAATATCCCACTCCATTCCGACTCGAAATGTGCTGCATCTACCTACGCTCTTCTCTACATAATATATTATTTCAATTACTCCACTCTTCACATGCCTTTTATTTCTATTTTCTCACTCCATTTCTGATGTGCATATTTGTTTTTATTGTAACCGACGTAAAACTGCAGAACCTATAACTACGTGGCAACAGGCTGACTGTGGCACGTACGATCTCAAATTAGGTCACATACTCTGAGATCGAGTGACAAGAGAGAGAGAGTGAGAGAGAGAGTGAGAGAGAGAGAGAGAGAGAGGGAGGCAATAACAGGCACTATTGGCACGAGCAAAGGCGACAAATGCGACAAATCGAATAGTGAATTTCTAAAAAAAGTATAAAAAGACCAAAAAGTATAGGAGATTTGATAGTTTTCTGTGATTTTCGTGACAACGGTCGATAGAGGAGTGTATGTGCATACGAGTAGCGTAGAAGCTTTAAGTAAAACAATAATAACCGGTGGCGAGGTTGTTCAACAGAATAATGGGTACAACTTAAATTTGGCAGCAGCCGTAGCTGAAAGGATTGCTGAATGACTAGCATTCGGAAGACGTAGGCTCGAATCTCCGTGAAACACCAAAATGAAAAAAAAAAGTTTTTTCGAATAGCGATCGCCCCTCAGCAGGCAATTGCAAACCTCCCTTTGTATTTCTCTTTATAAAAAATATCTGCCGTTCGCAGTCGGCTAAAAACTGTAACTTCCTCCATTTGTGGAACAACATCAACAACGCTTGCCACAAATAGGAGGAGGAGCTTGGCCAAACCCCCAAAAAGGGTGAACGTGCTAATTTTATATATACATATTATATTATACAATATATACATTGTTTGTAATTTCAAAGTTTTGAACAATGTCTTTCTACATAGTTCACTTTCAGGATAAAGAGGAAATTCTCAAGAGTGTTGCTATACCGGCATAGCAGAATGCACGACTTGTAATCTTACAGTTACACCTAAGTACTAAATACCACTCCACTTTCTACGATTCTCCCCACTGAACTTGCAAAAAGGTATTACTGCACGGGGTTGGTTAGCTCATAGGCTGCCACGTATTATTAAGGTCGGATTCCCATCCAGTTATCAGTTGATTAATTTAGCATAAAATCTACAATATTTTCTCCGTTTAAGATGTTAAAGGTTTTGGGAGCAAAACCTGAACATTGGGAAAAGACGTGATCGGCATCTTCTGCCCTCTACGTGAAGATTGGGTAGTTTAGGGAATTGTCTTAACCAAATCCATGGAGGTATTTTCGAAATACCCCGTGCCCTGAAAGGGATTAGGTTAGGTGGTAATTTGTTTCCCTATGGTTCTTTTCTAACCACATCTTAAGGACGGGCACTAACTCTTGCGTCTATCTACCTTTCGATAACCTGCTCCACCGGTCTTGCCAGAGGGAGATCGAATGACGCCTTTTTCTCCTGCAATATCTCTTGCCAACTAGTGCTAATTTGGGTTAAGTAGGTAATTGGCTGGTAAATTCTCCCTGAATCAAAATTAACTCTTTATAAGGCTCTCATCATGAAGACAGACAGAAGCTTGGATGATCATCGTATGAGACAGAAGCTTGGAAGATGACAACTTTCAGTAAATCGTCTCTTCAAGTGTTTTTGAGAAAGATTCTTCGGGAGATTTTTGGACTGTCTAGTTCGGAAAGCCTTATAGATATAGTATGTGCCCAATTCATTTCTTTTGCCAAAATGTCCATCGGGACTATTTCTGCAATGACGAAGGATGCGTCATCAGAAATTGTACGGAAACCGCAGATAGTCCGTAAAGCGCTTAGTAGATAGACTGCTATCAGTTTTCTTGTGTAGCTATGTATGTTCAATGGTTCAACCCAGGTCGAGATCGAGCTAACTATTCTACTATATATAATTCTTTTGCTAAGGCTGGGGGGGGCTTTTGTTTCGCAATATTAAAGCAGACAGGACTGCATCTCGATGCCTTCTTCACATCATATTTCGGATGCGTTTTGATATTTTAAAAAACTATCAGTTATCCCTCTTCGGTATTTAAAAGCGGGGTTTGAATTGATAGTTACAGTCCCAATATTTACATTCATAGTTTTTACTGCCTTTCTGCTGCCTATTAGGGCTACATCGATTTTGGGCTCAGCTGACTCCAGCTTAATGGATGTCAACCAATCCCTGATCCTGCTTATTGATTCGCTGGTGATGTTTTTCCACCATTACCACCGCGATATCATCAGCGAATCCATTATTCCAAATTATTATCTTTTAAAACAAAGTTATTTTATATTGTGTTTTGCTTGAAAAAACTTTATTAGTCATTCGACTTTCGACTTTTTTATTTCTGGGATTTATATACACTTTGTGATGTACGCTTGTTCTTTCTCATCACAAGTCATGTTAAAGTGAGATAAATAAATAGATTTATAAGATTTGCACTTCGAGCTCATGGTTTCTTCTATCCTCTACTCATCACAGTGTCTCATCCAAACTCAGTTCCCTTATTAAACTCAGGATAGAGCTGGGTTGGATTGAGTGTATGTACCTTTGCTTTGGCTGCAATTAGCCAAGATGTCTCAACCTTTTCCGCGCTATAGCACTTTATTCCAGGAGAAGGTGCATTGAAGCCTCCTGGGATTGGTCGCAGGAACGGCAACAGTCTGTAGACCAATTGGCCTGTTAGGGTGCTTGGAAGGGCTCGTGTCATATTAAAGGCGATGCCACAGTCTCTCTCGCCAATGCGCACGCTACTTCGTTCCCAATTATACCCCTGTGTCCAGGGACCCAAATTAGCCGGATGCAATTGTGTATTCCTAGTAGATTAAGTTTCTCGATACACTCAAGTACCAGTGAGGATTTGATTTCACAGGACGATAGGGCCACGAGTGCCGCCTGACTGTCACTCAGAATGACAATTCCCTCATGCCGGACATTCCTGTCTAAGTTTATCTATGCATATAGACAAATAGCATGGATCTCCGATTGAAGAACTGCTCATCGGCACAGACCGTTTGGTTCTGGGGTCGTAAATTCCAGCGCCTATGCCTTCTGGGGTCTCACTGTGTACCAGTGCAGTCCCTGATATTATAGTGAACTGTATACAGATATGGCAACTTTTGTTGTGGCAAAACTCGTTACATTTGGTTAGTAGTTAACGGGGAAGGGAGAGGGCACGAATTTACTCGTGCTCGCGCAAAATGCATTGTGGTCTTTACTTGTCAATGTTCATGTTAACTGTAAACTAAAAGCAAACACAAATTCAAGCAACTCGATTAGTTCAGTCTGAACGCGGTCTTATAAATACTCGTTAAGTGCTTCCAAACGAATGTAATTTTTGACAGCTCTTTTTCAGTGCTACCAACATATGTTAATTTATACAAGTTGCTTAAATTGTGCATGGCGGTAGAATATTACTGACTTGTTGAGCTGCCCCACCAATACCAATTAATTCGAATAAAGAATCAGTTTACATTTTTCCATAACAAAAAGTTAGTGAATCTCGAATATAACCCAAATCGGATCTTAAATATGTTTTATTCGGAATATCACCATCATCAAGCCTGGTAGACCAATTGAAACTTGGGGGCGGACAGTTGAAAGAGAAGGTGGAATCAATTGAAGTACATTTGCAAAAATCGCACAAGATGGCGTATAGGCGTGGTTGATGCCTTATGTTTCACAAGGGATTAAGGACCTGAGGAGGAAGAAGGCATATTGCACAAATTGACGGCTCCTGATGACCATACAGAGAGTAAATAAATAATCCTTTTATATTTCTTGAATTGCTGACCTCCTGCATTTTGAATTTTCATTCGGTAAGAGGTTTGTGCGTGACGTGTACCTGATTTTAATACTTGTGTTACCACCAGTCTACGCTGTGCCCTAATACCGCATTCCAAATATGTTACTATGTACATACACACATACATATATATGCATACCCTTCAAAGCGCACTCACATCCATTTTGCATTGTATGTAAATGTATCACCAGTTTGCGGTTGAATGAATAAAAATTAACATTGGCAACGTTTTGACTTCAATTATGTACGACGCATTTGAAGCACGAGCTTCCGAGCTTAAAAGTATGTATGTTTTGTATGTGAGGCATGTTGGCGACAACAGAAGGCAACTAGCCACGTTGGGCTACACTAGCGCCACAGATATACGGTGTAAAATGTTTGAACAGCGATTTGTAATGACTCAGTGCGACCAATGCGCGGGTCTAAAGGTTCGAGTAGGGAATTATGTATGCATGTATGTACGAGAGGTATTCGAATTTGGTTTTGCTAAAAGCACTCACAGCAATTTTGAACCATCACCACTGGCAGCCCCTTTTTAGTAGGGAATTTGTTGTGGAGTTAATTGGAATTTCATGGAAAATGCTGCCCGAACATGGCGGAGTATAAAATGCAGTTCGTAATGCTCAGGGCACATTCACAGAAAATTCAGCGAAAATCTCACTAAAGTCACCACGAAGGCAAGCTAAATTGGGTGCGCGGATTCAGGGTAAAATGCAAATGGCAAAAGCGGGGAAAAAGAATTGAATTACTTGGAAATATTTGCTGCGCTGGTCAATCGACCTCTGTGGGGTGTTGACTTTTGTTGAAAGTGTTAATTTTGGTACGATGCGCTAACTATTGTCACCAATTTTGAGCAGTGATTTGAATTTCAGAGGCGTACACACTCGTGGCACAGGCATTTGCTAACTAGGCAGGGAGTACGAGTATTTACAAAATTAACTGAAAGCGCTGGCTCACAGCAAAGACAAGTTACTGGGTATTACTTTTTACAGAGCTTTAATTATGAGAATTTAGTAGGTAATTTTTTTTTGTTTTTGTGTTTTTTAGTTAATATCATGCTGTGTGTTCTGACTTGGTAGGTTACATTTGTCATTTGACATGCTTTACCATATTATGGTATGGTATTTATGAATATGTTATTATGTTGTTCGTATTACGTATTAGTTTACGTATAACAATGTAAACGTATTATGTTGAGTTTTGTTATTTTCTGTTAAGTTATGTTTCATAATACTTTGTTATATTTTATATTACATGCATATATGTAGCACAATGTTTTGTTATGTTACGTGAAGTAAGTTTAAGTTTAGTTGTTTGACATGCTATGCCATGTTGTGTTAAGCCCTTTAAGAATATGCCATTACGTTATAAATAGTATTGTGTTATAATAAATTTTACAAAATATTATTTTTATAGGTTTTGTTATGTTATGTAATGTTTTGTTATATTATGTTATGTTATGTTATGTTATGTTATGTTATGTTATGTTATGTTATGCTATGTTATGTTATGTTATGTTATGTTATGTTATGTTATGTTATGTTATGTTATGTTATGTTATGCTATGTTATATAATATATATGATATTTTGTTACGTTACGTGAAGTTTTGTAGAGTTTAGTCTTTCAACATGCTATGCCATTTTATGTTATGCCATTTAAGAATATATAATTACGTTATTAATAGTACTGTGTTACAATATAGTATTACAATACAGTACTGAATTATGTTTACTCATGTCATATTATATTTCGCTGTGCTATTTTTTGTTGTGTTATTTTTCGTTAAGTTATGTTTCGTAATGCTGTGTTGTATTATATATATTATAATATTTTAAGCTATGTTTTGTTTTTTTATTTATTTTTTGTTGTGTTATGTTATGTTTTGTAATGCTAAGTTACGTTATATACAACTTGTCTTGTCCTGTTATCTGAATTTATGTTAAGTTTAGTTGTTTAAAGTTATGTTATATTATACCATGCAATGTTTAGTTTGTTATGCTAAGTTCTGTTCTATAATGTTTTTATGAGAAGCTGCCATTTCACAAAAATAAATTCGGTAATTCTGTATTGCCTGGTGAGGGGGTGCTATTGGAAAAAAACAACTTTGAGTCGCGGGCCATTGGTAGTTATTACATAGTAGCTCCCAGCTAAGGCGACCGCTTAGGAAAAAATTACTTCGTATCACTTTGATCATGAATAGAATTCATGTCTGGCTTGAGATTATCAACAAACTCACACTGTGGGCTTTTTTTCCTTGTTCCCTCCGCTCGTAGGCATAAGGTTTCAACCAGACTTTTCCATCGTGCACGGTTCTAGGCTGTTATTTTTGTGCTGTTCTAAGTGATGTTGGCATGTGTTAGCTCGCGCAATGTCTGCAAGTATTTGTTGGCCGGCCGCGACCTCTGCTCCCTTCCGGTTTCCAGTCCAGTGCCATTCTTGTGATGCTATCTGGTGGTTTTCTAAGCGCGTCACCTATCCATCACCACTTTCTGCGTTTGATTTGCCATACGATGGGTTTCTCATTCGTTGATCTCCACTGCGTGTTGTTGAGTTGGAAGATGTTGCTGGGGCTGAAATTTTTTGAAACAAGTAAAAGTTGAAGAACTTGGAAAATGCGGGGGCTGATCTTCCGGTGGGGTTTGAACCCACAACATCTCTCATTGGTTTGCTCAGTGATATATTCCGATGAGGTTAAATTTACTAAATTTTTGCGACTGAATTTTATATTTCTATTTGCTCCTGTTGATGAAATATTGCTAGGCATGCTTAAATTTAACATTTCTTAAAAAGGTTTATTTTTCAATAAAATTCTAACTTAAATTTAAACTTTGCTCGCAACTTGAAATAAATATTTGTTTTTATGTAATCCCCCACCATTCTGCTCCCCATTGCATTCATTCGACCACCAGTGACCTCTATTCCAATATAAAAAACACACATTCACATAAATACGAGTCAATATGCATTGCTTGGCAGGTCGTTCACATTTTCACCACATCCATAAATAATGAGAATAATACCACGATATTTAAACTTTTAACCATTTGCTTCCCTCAGTCGGCCACCCTTGTCTAATTTTGATTTTGAGCAGAACGTCGTCACATAAATTTCAATTTAAATTGCTTTTTGTTGGTATAATGCATTTAGTTAATCAGCATAGGAATCTCCTAGAATGGCAAGCGATAGAAACACAAAATGGTTTAGGAAGGAATTTCGAATAGACTGATATAATTTATGAGACGAAACGAAATTCTTTGCAGAAAAGTAGGTTTGTCGGTTAAACGACTTTATGTGGGTCACAATTAGATTAAATTGAAAATTTACTGCAATGAGTGGAATTATTGTAAATCTATAATATGAAAATGAGTCGCAAAATGTGTTGGTAAGCGCATAACTCAACAAGGCATGGACCAATCTTAACAATTCTTTTCTTAAATCAGACTATCGAAAGGATGTATTAGATTTAAAGAGCTACAAGGGTTAAGGGTTTCAAAGACTAAGAAAATGATATTTTCCCACATTTTTTTCTTGTATATTTCAATCAAACTTTTCAGCATGTCTGTCTAATGGAAGCGTGACCCGAACAATTCAAACTTAGGGTTCCGTAATAACAAAATTTAAATGCTGCTAAATGGGCTGATTAATTTCGGAATAAGCGTAAAGCAATTTATTAGTTATGTGAGAAATTTAGAAAGCGTACGTTGTTTTTACAAAATGAGTTCAGCGTATGAAAAACGATTTGACTAACCCTAAGGGTACGCCAGATTCGTACTAGCCATGTCTAGAAAGGAAAGCAGAACTATCGTAGGTTTACTGACAGGCCACAATTTGTTAGCGGCACACGCATACAAGATGAGAATTGGAAACAATGATAGCTGCAGGTCTTGCAATGAACTAGAAGAGAGGGAAACTCTTGAATACCTTCTATGTTCTTGCCTCACATTAGCTAGAACCCAAATGAAAGGGCGTACAGCTTCAGAGCTTACTTAGATTGATAAAATACGCAGGTTTATTACAAAAGCCTACTACAAGGAAACGTAACAATAAAGCTCCATCTGGTACCACTAAGGACCAATAGGTATATGTGATAGCCAGGCTAGAGGCCCAAATATATCAAGTGCATCTACAGCAAAATATTTGAGGAGTCGAATACGTTCATATATAAATGGATGAAATAGTATTTCGATGTTAAAAACATTGACGACTTCGCCGGACCAGGTCTAAAAAATATATAATATATCTCCTATAGAGGATCCGAAGATCTTAATTTTGCTTTGGCAAAGCCGAAGCTAAAGCAGTTTTAAGGAAAATTGATGCTAATGTATCCAAAGGCACGATTCGAAGACGTTTACGAGCAGAAATAATAAATAATACATAGAATATAATATAACGCATGGCCTGAAAAATCCCGGGCACATAGATGGCACTACTTTTATTGCAATTACCTCGTTTTCAGTTGGCACTAATCTCAAAAAGACAGCTGTTAAAATTTCATGACATTCTATTCATTAGTTCGTGAGTTGTTGTGCTAAGAGTTGTGACGCTACTTTTGTTATTTTCTAAATATTCGATCAAAAGAAATTTCGTGTTTTAATTTTATCCTACTGCTTGATGGGAAAAGATACCGTTGAAGCAAAGTAATGGCTTTAAAAGTGTTAAGTGGACTGCGCTAAATCAGAAACAACAAAAAAACGCAGATTTGCTGACTTCAAACGTGGTCGTAGGGCCACCAATTATGCACAACATAGTGGACGTTCAAATGAGGCGGTAATACCAGAAAACATCAAGAAAAAAATTTACAACATCGAAAAGTGAATTTGTATGAGTTGGCTGACATCGTAAAGATATCAGGAAACCTGTTGGCTTTATATTGCGTGAGCATTTCAACATGAAAACAACTCTGTTCAAAGTGAGTACCGCGTTTGCTCACTGTTGACCAAAACAAAAACGTGTTGATGATTCTGAGCATGGCTAAACTACATGATTTCAACTTCGAATTGCTCCCACATCTACTGAATTCGCCAGCTTTGGCTCCCAGCGAATACTGGGTGTTCGCTGACGTAAAAAAAAAGCTCGCCGATAGGAAACTTCGCTCGAATGAAGAGGTTATCGCTGAAACGGAGGCCTGTTTCAAGGTAAAAGATAAGTCTTTCTACAAAAATGGCGTTGAATTGTTAAAGCGGCACTCTTGATGGGAATTACTTTGATGAATTAAGCTAATTTTGAATAAAAAAAAATGTGTTTTCGTGTCGGTAAACCATTAGTACTTTCGTCGTCTGTCAAGGCGGAAAGGCAAAAAATATAGTTTATCGTCAAGCTTTACGTTGATAGTATAAGAATGTCCAATATGGTAAATGTTTTTGATGCCATTAAATTGTCATTAATTAATTATAATGAATTCAAAATCCTACTGAAATTTTTTCATTTCAATTCTTGCAGAATTGAGGAAATATTCATTTGGATACATCCTTTCTCCATGACGGGATTGACAGATACCCATGAGCATGTACATACATACATAGAGCTAAATAAACGATGAGAAACAGTTTATGAGTTCAGTGCGTAACAGATATATGAATTCGGTGCCAATCACGTGAAGTCACACGGAAATGAATTTTTAAATTCCCTCCTGATATTTACACAGGCGACACCGGTGTTCCGCAGTTAGTAGTAAATAAATATAATACCTATGCGTTGATAGAATCTTAGTTAATATAATATCATAGCATTAGGACCTAAAAGTTAAAGTTCGGACATTTATTTTGCTTTTTAAAAATTCACAACCCATCTTAGGGAAACGCACCTATTGCGAATTTTCCAACTCTCCGTCGACTTTTAAATTGCTCTCTTCTGTTTGACGATTTCATAAAGTTCATATTGCTTTGCCACTTATTTGCCTATCGCTCAGTGCCCCATCGATAAACGTAAGTGAGTGCAGTGAGAAAAGTGATTTTCAGTTTATTAACAAACAACGGGCCTCATAAGGCGGAAGTGGCTCACTAGCATAAAGAGATTGGAGAGCAAAGCGGAGAAAGCTGTGTTGAATTCTTTCGATGCTTCGGGGGTAAACATAATAAATTGGATTCGAAATTTCTGAGGCATACTAAATAATTAATTGAACAAAGTATTTTCCTAGTATAAGGATGCTTAAAGTCATGCCAATAACATCGAAGAGAGCCCACGTTGGAATATACCTAATTTGTTGGGCGTACTGGAATTTGGCGAAATAAATCAGGTTCTCCTTTGACAGAACTGGTTAAAACAATTAAATAACTTCTTGCGTTATCTTTTTTGCATATGAGTCGTAACAACATATCCGTCCAAATATTCTCGAAAATGGCTTCTAAACTGCCACAACTCCGGAAACGTATTGTACTCTTTTAGCAACATAGCTTATCCCTTATCCAAATAAGGAACGCCATTCGACGTAGGTTCGAGTATCCGTGAAATACCAAAATGAAGAAAATTTTATTTCTAATGGCAGTCGCCTCTTGGCAGGCAACGGCAAGCCTTCGCGTGTATTTCTGCCATAAAAAAGCTCATCGTAAAAAATATTTGCACACAGAGAAGCAAATTCAGGTGGGTAGAAAACCGCTCGTTTTGAATAATGAGGAATATCTCTCCCTAAGCGCTGTACAAATGCTGTACAAATGCAAGGAAACAATATATTTTAAGCAAATATAATCAAAGAAAATACCGGGCAGCCCTAAATAATATTAGTGTCGCATTCAAAATCAGCTTTATTTGGGTTCCGGGGCACAGAGATATTGAGAGAAATTGTATAGGCAATGAGCAAGCCAGGAAAGGTACTGTTCTTCAACTGCTCAGTGATAAAAGAACCATTGGGATACCGATGGCCACGAGTAAGCCAATAATCGAAAACAACAGCTAGGCTACTATGGCCGCAAATAAACAAGAAAAAGACAAAGGAATAGCTTAGCCTCTTAAGAGATGATATCTCGAAGGTCGCGGCTTGTATGCCGGTCGTTGGCTATCTGGCAGGCACTCCTTGAGACTAGGAGCTTTCTACCATGAATATTGTTGAAGTTGTAGAGATGAGGAAGAGGGAGAGAGACAGTAGAGAAAATGAAATATCTGCAACCCTACTGATGCCAAATATAAATCTAAGGAAATGTTTAGGGCTAGTGGTTAGCGAGGAAAAAACGAAGTACCTCCTGTCATCAAACAAACAGTCGGCGCACTCGCGTATCGGCACCCACGTCACTGTTGACAGTTATAATTTCGAGGTTGTAAAAGACTTCGTTTATTTGGGAACCAGCATTAACACCGATAACAATGTCAGCCTTGAAATCCAACGTAGAATCTCTCTTGCCAACAAGTGCTACTTTGGACTAAGTAGGCAACTGAGTAGTAAAGTCCTCTCTCGACGAACAAAACTAACACTCTACAAGACTCTCATCATGCCCATCCTAACGTATGGCGCAGAAGCGTGGAATTGGAAACAACAGCCGTTGAAGTGACGATTGAAGTATTTGAGAGAAAGATTATGCGTAAGATTTTGGCAACGGCAAATATCGCAGGCGATGGAACGATGAGCTGCGTGAGCTTTACGACGACATAAACATAGCGCAGCGAATAAAGATCCAGCGGCTACGTTGGCTGGGTCACGTTGTCCGAATGGATACACACGCTCCGGCTCTGAAAGAATTCGATGCGGTACCAGCTGGTGGTAGTAGAGGAAAAGGAATACCTCCTCTGCGTTGAAGACATCAGGTGGAGAAGGACTTGGCTTCACTTGGTGTGTCCAATTGGTGCGCTTTGTTAAACTCGGCCAAAATCGCGTAAGCGGTTATCGCGCCAACTAAGAAGAAGATAAAGAAATTGCCACCCAAAACCTTATCCCAAGTGGCAACTGTAGTAGATTTCGCAAAGTGCGCTGATCTTTGAAGATGATACTAGACTTTGCTCTTATGATAACGTAAATTAAACTGGCAGAAAATCTTTCTTTTCTGAAAGAGTAAACTTCCAAGTACATGCACACAGATCAAGGCTTTTTGAGAGATGGACCATGACGGTCGCTATTAATAGTGGAGTCTCATGGACGGATTTTGTGAAATCTGTTACTGGAGTAGGTTTTCTGTGACTAAGTTCAGCGCTAAATTCACTCTTTATAATTGGTGCTTTTTCAATTTCTTTGCAAAGCTCAAGCAACATACGCCAATCGCTGCATAGTAGGATATTGCCAACGCTCTTTGTATTTTATTTTTCCAAACAAAAAGATGTACATCAAAATAAACAACGCTTGCAATATGTTGTATATGTATATGTTTGTATGCCACTGCCAGCTAAAAAAACAATCGCAGCAGTGAACGAGAAGGGCATTTGGTGGAAAAGGATGCTGCGACCGGATAGCTGTAACAGCGTGCAGTGACAGCGACGAGCACGAGAGCGACAGCGGACTTGTAAAACGGTACGTGTCAACTGTCACATGACATGGAAATTGTAACACCTCGCACATCACGTCAATCAACCGAAAATGCATTAATAAAACAACAACTAAAGGAAATGAAAGGCAAATGAAAAATCACAATTAAAAAAATTTAAAATCGCTCGAAGGTTTACTGATATCCAAGTAAACCACCACCTAAATGTATTCGCTAAAATCTCATACCCTGCAGCTGGCAAAGAAGCAATCCATATATTAGACTTTTAGACTTGGACGTGAGTAATCCTCGATAGTAAGCTCCTCTGGAAATCCCACGTTGAAACAAAGACATCCAAATCACTGACAGCTTTCTGGCAGTGCAAATGTGTCTTTGAGAAAACGTGGTGTCTTTCTCCTAGCAAGGTCCTATGGATCTACTCGGCTATGATAAGACCTATTACCACCTATACATCAGTGGTCTGGATAAGTAGACTCTCTCTCGTGGGAGTCAGGAGGACCTTTTCGAGACTACAACGCACTGTGGCCATCTGTTGTACCGGAGATTTTCGGACTACTTCAGGCCCGATATTAGATGCTCTGATTGGTTTACCACCACTTGATGCTTTCTTCCAAGGAGAGGTCTTGAAGGCCATCTCCAGGCTGAAACACAATGGGAACTAGTACGGCCCCTGTACGGCTCTGGACAAGAGAGTAGGCATGGACTTCGTTCCAACGGTCCTTGCCATGCACATTGACTCCACGCCATCCAGAGTCGTGCTTGAGAAGAGATACAGTGTAGGGCTGTCAGAGGCTCAGTTGTGGTCAAACTCAAAAAATGAGCCCAGAAAACACTGTTTTCGCATTTTCGCGGATGGCTCCAGGACCGAGCATGGCTCCGGCTCTGGGTTCTACGTGGAATCCACCAGAACGAAACTGCACTTTGCTCTTGGAATGCATGCATTTGTGTTTCAAGAGGAGGTGTATGCAGTTCAGGAAGCGATGAACTTTGTTGTGGAAGACCGATGGAGAGGTAGATCTCTATGTGTCTGCAACGACAGCCAAGCTGCGCTTATGGCCTTAGTCAGCCCTCCAACCACATCAGGGGCAGTCGAGCTCTATAAATCCAGGCTGAACTGTGGTGGTAGACATATTAGCCTGATGCTAACATGGATCCCGGGAGTGTCGTGGGCAACGTGACCTCTGACTCCTTAGCTAAGATGGGCTCTGGGCCAAAGAAGTTTTGCCATTCCGTTCTGCGGTCATCAAAGCCATGGTTAGCAAATGCGTAACTACAACCCACAAGCGAGCTTTCCAGGGTGAGAGAGAGGCTGTAGATGGACTGAACTGATGTCTCCTGTCATGCCCGGTCGATTGTCGCAAACCCTTCTAACATTTAGCAGAAGGGAGTGCAGAAGCACATGGAAAGGTTGGGCATCTCAGACAGTGTACTCTGCCCAGCTTGTGAAGAGGAGGATAAGACGGCGAACCACTTTCTGTGCGTCTGCCCCGCTTTCGCTCAAATCAGGTTTGAGGTTTTTGGCACTGATGTGTTAAGAAGAGACCATCTTGGCTCCTTGGCACCACAAGATCTAATCAGATTTCTTCGGAGAAAATTAAAAGGGATATCCAAGTGTAGTACAATGGACTTAATTAATGTCTGAGTGCTACACTTGCTAGTTATCCCGACAAAAAAAAAACCTCAAATAGTGATGTGAATAATTTGGAGGAAGTGGAGTGCTTTGGGTTTTTCGCTAGTCGAATTGAACTAAAAATGTAATGTAATTCATTTATCGATGTAAAAAAGCAGTCAGTGATTTAATTTGCTAATTTTTGGTACAGTGCGCAAAGAAAGATTTTCTGCCACAACTCAGCCAAGTGTTAACAAAACTGTCACTTCTATCACTTCTCCTACTCTTACTACTGGCTTCCTTTTGCTTCTAAAAGCCTTAACATATTAATAGACCCCTTTTAGTGAAAGCAGCTACAAACAATATAGAGGGCTGCCTGCATTCGAATTCATGGAGGTATACGGGCTACCTCAACTCTTAGGTAGCGCATGCAAAGCTGGTGCTATACGTCCCATGATTAGCTTATAAGGTACAGGCTACAGGTTTGCTTAAACTCACAGGCACATAAAAATGTTGAGAAACTTCGAGTTCAATCCAGCTAAGCTAACCAGTGCGCAGCTAATTTGAATCCAAGTAGATCCTTCACCAACCACAACCCTTCACGGGAAGAATATACGGGTTGTGATATCTGGAATAGAGCCCAGTGAACTACTACGCAGATGGTTCGAAATTGAATTGAATTGTTGGCGCGTTAGTACTTTTTAAGAAGCTCCCCATTAAGTCTACGTATACGCTTTTGGATCACTGTAGTGCTTGTGAAGAGAAGGAAGGCTATGCGTCGATGGGTTGCTCATTCGAGGGCCGTTTGAAAAGTCCTTAAAAAATATAATATAAATTAGTTAATTGTTTGGGCTAAACGTTTTTCATATTTCGACATAGTCTCCTTATAGACTTACACACTTCGACCAACGCTGTTCTAGTTTGTTAATCCCTTCCGAATAATATAATTTATTCAAGCCTGAAAAATAGACACTCGTTTCTGGAGTCACCACCTCGTTTAAATAAAATCCTTTTCCCGCCGGCCATATCTTCAAATTGGGGAACAAATAGTAGTCTAAAAGAACTGAGGGAGCTCAGTTGGAGAATAAGGGGTATTTGAAACGAGTTGGAAAACTATTCTTATTAATTTTGCGACCACAACAGCTGAGGCGTGAGCTAGTGCGTTCTCGACAAGGATTCGATTCAAACGAATACCAAATACAAAGAAATGCACCGACCTGGCTAAAACTTAGTGTGTATTCTTCCAAGAGATGCTACTAACTTAACATAACCTCGATACTCGTTAGAAGTGTCATCTTTCTGACTTTGCACAGACTATTTAACTGATTAATACAACATCCTTTAAATATTTATTCCGATATCTAGGCGGCAATAGAGGCCCTAGACTCACTAACTGTCCGCTTGAAATTAGTCGGGGAATAGTTGACTTCTCTTTTGGTCAGATCTAAATACTTCACATACTTATGCGGACGAAGTAACAGAGATTACAGAGAACAGGACATTGTATGACTGATAAGCTGGCTATGAAGACTTGGCTGTGAGTTGGTTCCTTTGCACAAAAATAAGGTGCGGCTTCTTTTGTCTAACTTTACCTTACCTTGCACAAACGATGCGAAAATACTAGAAGGTATGGTTTCAAATAAGAAGCTGTCAGTCCCGTTGTTCAGCTTTCCGTGCAGAAGTGAATCCTATTAGGCTGTGCATTCATTTAACTCTGCAGATAAACTTCTGCAAAGCGTGAATAGCTATTTTATTTGACAATGAGGTTAAACTTAAAGTTCGATCATCTTTTTAGGTTGATTCCTCAAGAGTTTTGGAGCGTATATATAGTTTGCCCATGAGGGCAAAGGTAACCTACCTTCTTTCAATGCTTATACCTATGCCCTCATGGTCCAGAACCCATAAAAGTGGAGCTCGATTTCGCACCTTTTAGAAGCTTAGCTTTTCTATACGCTCCAAAACTCTTGAGGAATCAACCTAAAAAGATGATCGAACTTTAAGTTTAACCTCATTGTCAAATAAAATAGCTATTCACGCTTTGCAGAAGTTTATCTTCACTAGCTAGAGAGGTTCCGGTTTCAAAAGACTATTTGGATTTGAGCCTTTATTGGCGATATGATTAATTGGCGCTTACACCTTTTTTGTGTATTTGACCGAAATCCTCCTTTTATTTGTGATCTGCATCTTGATGTTGTTCGACAAATATTTTAAGTCGACATACAGTTTTAAGTCGACTCCGAACGGCATAGGGTTTTTATGAGGAACTTTTTCAAGGCAAGTTTGCCAATGCCTGCAGGGATGTGGCCGCTATTAGAAACCACTTTTTCTATCATTTGATGTTTCATGCACGGAGACTCGAACCGAATTCTAGTCATGTACCATCCCATTCGTCTAAGGTGGCCGCAATTAGAAATACAGGAATAAACACACACAAACACAAAAAAAAGAAGCCAGAAAGGGAAGGCAATGGCTAAATTCGAGCTAGCATCACCCTGTGGGACTATGCAAAGCAAAGTCCTTACTGGGAGTGTTTCATCTTAAAACATTTATGTAACTCATAAACCATAAACTGAAAATGTTCACAGGTAATCATTGCAGATTGCGAAGTCTCACCGTTCTAATAACTCTGGCTAATTCAGCGAATTATGCACGATGTCCCCTCGAATATGATGCCATATCGACAAGGAGAAGTAAACATACGGCTTCGTACGGCCGAAATAGAGGTCAGTACGCTCAGCCCAGTTCAGTGCAGTCAAATACCAATTAAGAACTGTATCTGGATGAGATATTATGAAGATTAGAGATCATGGTGGGCCTTAAGATCGAAGTACATACATATCAACTACCGTCGTTTCTGCAACTAATCCCCGAAATCAAATTCTTATCGCATGTGATGTCATGGCGAGAAGGGGAAGTAGTCCTTAGCCTGATACGTCCGGAAGTTAAGCGCATAAGCTCAGCTCAACTCAGCTCCTTTTTAGGTTTATTGAGAGAACTGCGCTTGGATGAGGTACTTCGACGGGTAGGGGGCACAGAATATTTGAAGGTCGAAGTGCAGTAATTTTTTTAGTTCATTTATTCACTCATACATAGTTTATGTCTAATCATTTTATCTAATTTAAATTTAAAATAGATTCAAAGAAAATTTAACCCTCATTTTGGCACCCGGGTCTGGTCAGACTTTTTCGACCTTGGATGTGAATTTAACATATTTCTATTACGGCTAACGACTTAAGCTTCCAGGTAGCTTCCTAAAATTTAATTTTCTATGATTTATGGATATAACCTTTCAAGGAGAAACAAGTCGAAAAAATGACAGACCCAGGTGCCCTACCGAAGGTTTTAAAAAAGGTGTTCAACGATGGGTTAGTATTGGCGGCGCAAAAACAAATTTTATTTAAATATTTTTTCAGTTTAATCCTCTCTAATCGGAATTTGCATTTTTTGTATTGAAATGCTTAAAAATGTTGAACAAGTTTCTTACTTAAAGTTTCTGAAATCCTCTGAAGACGAAGTTCGTTTTATTTATGAGGAAATATAAAATACCTAAAGGTTTTTACGCCTCAATAGGGGGCGCTCCGTTAGTGCTATTTAACAGGATGAAGTACCTGGGTATTATCCTTGACAGAAGTGTAATGTGGAAGCCAAACATTGAGGAGAGAATTTGGAAGGCAACAGTTGCCTTGCATGGTTGCGGGAGCGCTACCGGCAAAAGATGGGGCCTCTCGTTTAAAGTCACTTTTTGCCTGTATAACACGATTATAAAACCACTCTTGCTCTTCGGAGTCCTTGTATGGGGGAGCTCGCTAGGAAGGATAGCATCAGTTAAGTAGCTGGAGAGGTTACAAAGGTGTGCCCTCATTGGAGTCAGTGGGGCGGTCCGTACCCCTCCTACTCTAGCGCTTAACGTTATGCTGAATGTGGCCCCCGTGAGCATGGCAGGAAAAACTATCGCTGCACGCGCCGCAGTCAGACTAAGGTGTTCGGGTCATAAATTAGACTTAAACTACTGACACTCTAGCATTCTTAAAATTTTTGAGTTTATCCCCATGGTGCGGGATCGTTGTAAACTCATGCTAGGTCCGAGCGGACCTTTTTCCGCTCATACTCTCTCAAGGGATGAGTGGGCGGGGTGTAACATTTGACGGTCAGGCATGGAAAACATATTCACGGATGGCTCGAAGTTGGACGGATGGGTTACTGGGGAGGTGGTCTGCGAGGAACTCCCCCATCAGCAGTGGATTGGTTGCTCACTTCGGTAATTACCGTTAAGGAAGTAAATATTTACTCCGACAGCCAAGCGTGCTTTAGGCTCGTTGTTTGTACGTTCGAGATTGGTCGGGGAATGTCTGACTTCGATTCAGGCTGACTTTGGTTCCCGGGCTGGGCTGATGAGCTGGCTAGACAGGGAACTTTGGAGACGGTTTCATCCCAAAATCAGAGGATCGGGGTTCCTTTAAGAACATGTGCTCTGTTCCTGGAAAGATGCGCCTCCAGTCAACTCAGCGAGCGGTGGGCTATAGCGGGTTTAAATATCATACATCTGGTGAAGTTCATCAGTAGCTTGATGCGGCTAATTACGAACGTAAATCAGGCACCGTCGGCGTTGTCGTAAGTGCATGGTCATCATTCCCTAATCCCAAGGCTCTTCCCACCCTTCTCCTTTCCCCTGTATGGTATTACAGCGGACGAATTTTAAATTTCTGTCCAAGTGGGCCCCAAGCAAGGGCATCCATTTAACCTAACTTAACCTACTTAAAGTTCCTGAGCACCGACTCTCAGAGAACTTTTTCACAAGTCAGATCAAGTCAATGTAAAGACGTGGCTGTCTTACTTTCGTAAGCGTTGCAGCAAATAGGTGACAAAAATAGGAAAATTGATCACTGCCAAACATCTACAACGTGAAGATTTTCTTGTGCGAAATTTACATTTTTTGATTCATCTTTAAAAATATGTGGATCTTCTGAACAACCGTGTTTTTACTTAGAACTAAATATTTAGACTTAAATTGTATTATTGAAGCCAACTTGGAAACTTTTGAGGAGTCTGATAGCCTCTGCACCACCATTTGAGGGTTAAACAAATTTTTCACACGCCAGTCGCGTCGTTTTACGGCAAATTAATTTTCATTGGCTGTAATTATAATAATTTATGTTGAGTGGGAATTGTCATCAAGCCAGCTAGTCAGGCTGCCGCTCAGTCAGTCAGTCAGTCAGCCAGTCAGTCATACAATCAATTAGTTAGTCAGCTCGTGAGGAAGTCAGTCAATCAGCTACTGTTACTACGTCCATTCACCTACTCCGCTTCACTGCGTTACTACTCCACCGTACGTGCGTACTACCCGCAGCTGGTGTAAGTGCGAAAGCTTAATACAATATTAAAATCAATCATGCGCCCCGTTAAGCAATAATTATTTAAAGATGCGATTGCTGCAGTATATAAATGGTTTGCTTAATGACTGATGTCTTACTTATTTATCCTTTTAAATACCAACACGAGAATGTAATCGCTTGCAAATGCGTATGCAAGTGCATATGGGTAAATTTTTGTGTTTTTGTAAGTATGTATATGTGTGTATCACATAGGTGTATTAAATATTAATTTCTTACAAAAATCTCAACCATACACTGGGATATTGTTTTGTTCACTGTCCTTAATTAAAAAATGAAATCAGCTGCCTGACTTTAATTTGCTGTAATATTTTAAGTTATCATTACGAATATTTACATACATACATACATATGTGCGTATGTATACAATTCCATATTGTTATTGTTCGTTAGGGAGGTTTGTGATTCAATTCAAGGGACACAGATTTACTTTAAATAAATTCATGGTACCTGCTGTGGGTTGATCCGATTTAGTTTTTCGATTCGACGGTTTGTTATTCTTGGTTTAATTTTTTTTTCTTTCTTGAAAGTGTGCGCACTTTTGATAAAATGAGTTAAGTGGACGTATCACTTTTTGCTTTCATACACTAAATTACTGCTTGCTTGCGATATTAAGCACTTGATCATTTATAGGCTTAGCTCCATTAACCATTTTAATAAAAGTTTTATAAAATCCTACATTTTTGTATTAGAAATCAGAATTTATGACCTCACCGCAAAGCCTCTTAAAGCCACATAAGTTGTTTTGTCAAAAGTCCACTGAATTGGGATAATAGTAGAGCAACCTAAATTTCTGTAATATTTTCTGTAACAGAGGGGCATTTTGGTGTTGCCATATTATTAAAGAGTCTCTTTAGCGCAAAGCAACGTCTTTTAGGTACTTGTGAGATAATACCGTTAGGAGCAAATTAAGTACAGTTTGAGTGAAAAGACGCGAAACTATGTAACTGCTCTTCTTTAAAGCACTTTCTTCCGATTGAAGCCAGTTATCAAGAAAATACATAGGGAAAGGCAAAGTGGTAGACACAAAAGCGGCCAAACTGTGTTGTGGGAAAAACATTTTGCAGCTGTGCGATGGGCTGTACGCTTACGTTTTTGTAAATTAATAAATTTTTATAATTATAAAATTTTTTTCTTATGAAGTAAATTGAATAAAATATAAGGGAAGTGATATTAATATTATTGCGTATTAAACTAAACATTTAAAAAAGTTATTTATATTAATAAATAGGTGGAAACGATACTCAATATATAATATGTAGCTGGATTAAATATGTCTATAATATTATAAATTTCAGCTGATCCTCATGTGCAACATTTTATCTAGTTTGTAAAGAATATTCTCACTAATCTACTCATTTAAACCAAATGAAGCTTTTCTAACCCAATTCATTTCTAATCTTCACTTATTTTGATATATAAACTAAATTAAATATTCAATAAAATATCCAAATGTTTTATCTTTTAGAAGACAACCCTAAATAAAAAATTCGGAAATAAAGCTGCTAGATGGTATCAATGAGTTACTTCCTTTCAAAAAAGGCGACAATCTTAGGGTTTTGGATAAATGCACGGGCGTTGGGAGTTCTTCTATTGCCGGTGCCTAGGATTCATTCTAAAATATTGTTTGCCTGCTGCCTTGTTTTCTGGTACAATTTTCGAAATACTGACTTTTCCGTCTCTTTTTCTGTTGTTTGTGTCTTATTTGTTTTCCCTTTTCCTCTTCTTCTTCCTTTTTCCTTTTCCTTTTTCTTTTCCTTCTACTTTTCATTTTCCCTTCCCTTTTCATTGTCCTTTGCTTTTAATTTTTAGTTTCTGTTTCCTTTCCCTTCTTCTTTGCCTTCTTCTTTTCCTTTTCCTTTTCCTTTTGCGTTTCCTTTTTCTTTTTCTTTTCCTTCTACTTTTTATTTTACCTTCCCTTTTTCTTTTTCTTTTTCTTTTTCTTTTTCTTTTTCTTTTTCTTTTTCTTTTTCTTTTTCTTTTTCTTTTTCTTTTTCTTTTTCTTTTTCTTTTTCTTTTTCTTTTTCTTTTTCTTTTTCTTTTTCTTTTTCTTTTTCTTTTTCTTTTTCTTTTTCTTTTTCTTTTTCTTTTTCTTTTCCTTTCCCTTTTACTTTTACTTTTACTTTTCTTTTCCTTTTCCATTTCCTTTTCCTTTTCCTTTTCCTTTGCTTTTAATTTTTAGTTTCTGTTTCCTTTCCCTTCTTCTTTTTCTTTTCCTTTTTCTTTTCCTTTTCCTTTTTCTTTTCCTTCCACTTTTCATTTTACCTTCCCTTTTTCTTTTTCTTTTTCTTTTTCTTTTTCTTTTTCTTTTTCTTTTTCTTTTTCTTTTTCCTTTTCCTTTTTCTTTTTCTTTTTCTTTTTCTTCTTCTTTTTCTTTTTCTTTTTCCTTTTCCTTTTCTTTTTCCTTGCCCTTTTCCTTTTGCTTATTAGTTTTGTCATTCTTTATCTTTCTCTTTCCGTTTCTCTTTCTTTTCCTCTTTTTAATTTTATGTTTCACTTTATTCAGGACGATGGTTGTTATCATCACCAGGCACTGCCTAATGGGACCACATGGGTAACGTATGGAGCTTTCTTCAAATGACTTCAGTCGCAGCTGCAGAAAAACGAAGGGGTGGAGAGCGTTGAACACTTCCTCTACAGCTGCTTTTCGCTTGCCAAGACGCGTTATCCCTACCTAAACTTTTACTCCATTGGATGTCTAACAGAATTTGAATTGGCAGCCATCCACAGTATTTAATCGTTTAACCGAGACGAAGTGGGGCACTTGGACTCCGAACTAGTGGTATCACAATGGGCCTCCAGGCCTAAGTGGGCCCACTCTACACCCATATGGAGAGTATCAACCACCGTAGCCTAATCTAAACTAATCTATTTTAGTTACTTTGTTTCAATTAATTTTAATTTTATTTAATATTTAATTATATTTTATTTTATTTTCCTTAATTTCGTCTGCGACCAATGATCGATGCGTATGATGTAAAGAGTGGTTAAGTTTTAAGGGCCGGTATTGATTTTGAATCAAATAAAATTTTTTTTAAATTATAATCATTTTTCTTTGTTATGATAATACTGGTATAGCTCAATTACGTATAGAACAAAATATCGGCCAAATGGCCGCCACGGCCTCGGCGGCACACGTGCATCCGATGGTCTAAATTTTCGATGATGCTGAGGCACAATTGAGGTTCTATGCCGTTAATGTGCCGAATTATCTCATCCTTTAGCTCTTGAATTGTTGCTGGCTTATCGACGTACACCTTTTCTTTCAAAAAACCGCAAAGAAAGAAGTCCAACTATGTCAAATCACATGATCTTGGTGGCCAATTGACATCGCCGTGACGTGAGATTATTCGGCCATCAAATTTTTCGCGCAAAACAGCCATTGTTTCGTTAGCTGTGTGACAAGTGGCGCCGTCCTGTTGAAACCACATATCGTCCACATCCATATCTTCCAATTCGGGCCATAAAAAGTTCGTTATCATCTCACGATAGCGAACACTATTCACAGTAACTGCCTGACCGGCCTCATTTTGGAAAAAAATACGGCCCAATGATGCCGCCGTCCCATAAACCGCATCAAACAGTCACTCTTTGTGGGTGCATTGGTTTTTCGTTATTGGATTATCATTCGCCCAAATGCGGCAATTCTCTTCTGCGAATCCACTGAGGTGAAAATGTGCCTCATCACTGAAGATGATTTTCTTCGATATGCATTTTGATTTGAACGCCCGTTTTCATAATAAACCTGAATAACTTTAACGCATTGCTCGATTTTGTATCTTTCCATGGTTCAAATTGAGTTAGATTGAAATTGAAGAATGTCAAATAAAATGCAGAAAAACGCTTGACGCTTAGGTGTAATTTACATGCACCATCGGCTCTTAAAATTTAACCACCTTTTATAATGAGCCTAATCATATTTTCTTAGTCGACTTCGCAAGGAGAATGATCAGTTGTTCCCAATAGGTTTATGAAATAATTTATAAACATATTGTGAACTGTCAAACTATAGGTACCTAAACATAATTCACCTCAAAGCTGAGATTACCCTCTCGGACGTCCCATTTACAATCGGTCCTACTTGCGCTTTTAAAGCTCATCACACCCATTTACATAACAATGGTTTTAATTTATCTATTAACTTACTGGGTGAAAGCAAACCCAAAATTAAAGACGTTGCTGGTTTTCGCCAAAATCTCACATTTGCATATTAATGTAATCCCCTTTTTTGGATATATCATTTCACTTTAATTTATGCATTTCATTCTTGTTGCTCTGTACAAATTCTCTGCATATATTTAAGTGTAAAAGTTGTGCAGCCACAAAAGGTGTAGGGCGCCCATTAAAAGCAGTAGTTGCACAAAGCCAGCATTTAACACCTTGGCAGAAGCAATGAAAGCATCAGAAAAAGAACCACAACCCGCAAGTGCAACGAGAAATGGCCATGTAGGGAAACCAAGCTGAAGGAAAACACACCGATATACTAGGCGCAGTGCAAATCTATGCCTTTTCACTGTGGCAAGTGCAAACATCGCAAACTCACAAAGAAGGAAACGATGAAAAGTCAACGAAAAGGCAGCGAAAAGGCATTTACAAAGTGCACATAGGTGGCAACTCTAATAGGCTTAAAAGCGTCGAGGCCGTGAGAGATGCAACAATCGTGCTAAAAATATTGAGAAGAGAGGGCTAAGAGGTATACGAAGGGTATACAGCTTGCCAAGTGCCCACAGGCCGAAGAACCAGCCAGCCAGCTAGTCAACCAGTTCAGCCGCCAAACACCCCAGCCAGGTCCGCCAACCAAGCGGTCAAGTCAAGCAGCTGTTTAGTCAGCAAAGCCGCCGTGTAAGTTGATGTCCTTTAGCGGCAGCCACTTGGCTGTTGCTTGCTGTGCAGCTGTGGCGCTCCTTGGCGAAGAAAGACATTAAAAAGGATTATTTGCGTTGGGCATTTTTAATAAGCCTTACCAAACTACTGCTAGTGGAGAGTGTACATGATATCCACACGCCGGAAGGATGAACGGAAGGAAGCGCGCTGTAGGAATAAGCAAAAACGAAGGCACCAGCTATCGAAATGAAAAGTTTCAAAGGAAAGAAGAATGTGCAAGCAAAGCGACGCCTTTGGGCGTGTGTGACATAAACAAATACAAAATGAGAGAAAATGAAGTATTTGTGTGTTTGTGCTTGCATTCGTCCTTGTGTGTGTGTTCGAGCTCGGATGCACGAATATATCCAGATGTGCTTGGGGTTAGCAAATTAACTTAAGCACGTGTTGAATTGCTAAAAAGCAAGCGCAACTATGCAAAAGTATGCAAGTAAGTAAGTAAAAAAAAAATATGAAGATATTTTTTAATATAATTTTCACTAGAATTGGAAATAAATTACTGAATTGTTGTGAGTATATAAAAAGTGTGGAAAAAATGCAATTTTCACACACAAATGTGCCATTTTCCACAAAACTGGATTTGTTAGCTATAGATTTGAAGCTTAACTATTTAAGAAAATTTAAACTTACTGCTTCATCAAACATTTTCAAGGAAATAGGCCACGTCATACAACAAACGATTCCAATCGTACTCAAACCCTCTTGCAAATCCCATAACCTTCACCAGACTCAAGAAAAAGTCTCCAAAAGACCTCATCTGATAATAAATTAGTCTAAATTATTATTTATCATACAATTGGAAGAGGGTACACTCCTGGATGCATTCCATAAATATTTTTTTTTTCTCTTAAATATATTAAATAGCTTTAATTTAAATCGCAATAAAGAAATGAAAAAAGCATTTTCAGAGGCAATTCTTAACTTTCACTAATAATTTTTATTCATTTGAAGCATTTTTTTATTTTTTTCATGTTCTGAACACTAGAAAAAATTACATTTGCAACAGTTTCAGGGTAATTTTCTGGAGAAACAATGAATCTAATTTAAGATGATTTTAGCGCCATATGGTAAAACCCCTTAAGCTTTTTGCATTGCCGGTCAAAGTTTTTTATAACTTAATTCATTTTTAAAGTCAAAGTTTTTTATAACTTAACTCATTTTTAAATTATGTGCCTGTACTTCTTCAAGCGAAATTGTTTTATATGGAGATATACAGCAGCAATTCAGGCGAAATATTTTTGTATAATATTTTAGCCAATTGGCTTCCTAAAATAGGGTAGTTTGAACAATGTATTTGTGATGCTGCTAAAGGAGAAAAATGTTTTAAAAGATTGCTCCTCGGAAACTTTCACTAGGGGTCTTCATGGACGAAATCTTCGTAAAAAGAACGCCAAAGCTTACAGAAACTAAAATAGCGAATTGTTCCTCAGCTCCCTTGAGAGATGCAGAGCTTTTTGTTCTTTCTTTCATGGGAATTACGTTGCGATTGTATCAAGCTGCTACGGTAATTGAATTTTCGAAGGCCTTAGAAAAGAATTGGCTTGTTCTTAAATACTGTTATTATTATTATCCTCAAATTAAGTCTTCATATACTCGGACAGTCAAGTGGCAATAAAAGTGCTTGAATATCTAAAACACACTTGTCAAAAACAGTCTTAGATGTTTTAAACGTCTAAATGACATATCTAAGTGCTACAAAGTGCACCTTATTTGGTTGCCAGGCCAAAGGAATATAGAAGAGAACTGCAAGGCAGATGAACTTGCTCGAACCGGTACAACGCTCGATCTCCAACCGGATAAGACGCTGATATCCATGACTAAAGCCACTTGTAAACTACTTATAGACAGGGAAACCATCAGAAAGGTAAATACATGCTGGTAAGACCTTACAACATGCGAACTAAGCAGACAGACATGGCCGAATTCGAACAGCGGTCGATCGAAATTCTTGTTAAGATTTAACAGAGAAGCTATAAGAAAAATGATAGCGGTATTAACTGGTCATTGTTTAATAGGCAGCCACGCTAGAAGGTTAGGACTCCCGTACTTCGAGTTCTGTAGAAGCTGTCTTAATACAGAAGAAGAGGAAACAGTCAGACACGTTTTATGTTAGTGTGAAAGCTTTGCTATGAGGAGGCTGCGATACAGTATTTTTAACCGAGGTAGCGGACATAGCGCATCTAAAACTATCGAAGCTCTGCTCGTTTATTAAAGCTACCGGATGGTTTGAAAAGGAACACGTACGGTAAGGATAAGCTCCAGTGGTCTCACAATGGTATCACAACCACCTAACCTACCTACCTACTTAACTACTATTTCAGCAAAAAATTAGCCACCAAATCCCATGAATAAGGCGAGCGCTTTCATAAAGTAGATTCCATTTGAAATGAGGTAATATAATGAGTCGTTAATAAAGAGTGCGATTTTGGAGAAATTCGCTAATTCGCTGCAGGAGCAAACATGCGTTCGAAAAGGAAACCAACCAAAAATACGCTCCAAAAATAGCTGTTGTACTGAATCATCAAGGGGCGCTTGCTTACTTTCTACGCTGTCACGGCACAATGTTTCGCAATCGTGGTTGTGAGTCTGAATGTATTTCTGACGGACACAACCTCACTTCTTAAATAAATAAAAATAAAAATAAGACGGATACAGATAGCATCACCTTTGGTTTCTATAAAAAATTTCACAATTCCTAATGGCATTCGCTGTGAAACATCACATAATCTCTTTTACTTATTGGTGTTTTTGCAATGGAAATACCAAACGGAACTAATTTCTTTTACCTCACCCAAAGAAGCTTTACGAATACTTCGTGGATGTAGTGAGAGTCGCAGCCTTGTTTTTTGTTAGGAGGTTTCTACCTAAGCCCATACTTTTTATCTTTACATGTAAAACGCAGATAATTTTTTCGAAAGAGCACAACTCAAAAACAATTTCCTATATTTTATAATATTTAACATTTTTGAAAAGCCTATTGTCGTAGATGGTTTGTGTGTCACACTCATTTTAGCAGGATGTTGCCACCTATTTCTATTAAAAAATATAATTTAATAAATAAATGATAATAATAATTTATGCCTAATAACAATTATAGCAGATATTGTAACGAAAAATCAATTCCAAAACCATTTTTTTTATAGCGTTGCCATCTGAATTTTATTGCAAAAATATAAAATTTTTAACACGTTTCAGTTGATATTAAAATATAAGTATCATGTAAAAAAATGTCAGCATGCTTTAATAGAAAAAAGATTTTCTGATGTTGCCACCTATTGTGTATAATTGCAAAAACACTATGTATACACATATCAGAGGAAAAGTAAACATAGTATTGATCCGATAATAATTTTAAAATGCGTTGCCATCTAATTAAAAAAATAATTTATTTTTTAATATAATTTAATTAGAGGTTGGTATAACTATATTGGTATCAAACCAAATGTATTCAAAGGCATGGAAAAGCTTTATTCAAATTATTTATTAATAGCCTTGCCACTTAACTAAAAACTATTAAAGGTGTAAAAGGTAAATAGTAGTGTAAAGGAATTAAGTATTAGGATTTAGGTATCACGAAAATCATAATTGCGAACGTTTGAGTAAAAAAGTATTAAATGGCGTTGCTACATAATTTTAAAGAAAAATGTAAACTAATTACAAAATTCAATGTATTTGGGCATCAAAGCAAATGCGTCCAAAAGAATGAGCCAAATATTTTTACATTTTTCTCAAATAAAACGTCTTTCTCTAATTCAGAATTTTTTCATAAAACGTTGAGCTTCACTTTTTTGAACAAAAAAGGTTGACCTTCCAAGAAGTAAATGAACTTTTGCTGAGCAAACTCTATTTTAATATTATATTTATAATGAAAAATCTATTTTTAACAATTTTCTGCTTTGATTTGCTATACCTTTTGCGAATATTACTCCCGATTAAGAAATAAACTAAAACACCTATCATTACCTCGTCCCTAAAGTCTTAGTCTTAGCCGTAAGAAGCAAAATTGTGAGAGTAATTTCAGCTGCCACATCACCGGAAAGTCGACAGGAGAATTCACTTGCGTATGTCATATGCATTCATAACACTCGCCCAATCAGTCGTTGTTTCGGCAGCAATGAAATAGCATAAGTCATGGCTGCGTTGATTCTGTTCGTTATCACCAACACAATCTCAGTTTTTTCGTAAACAAACCGCTGCCATAATCCCAGTTACGTCAACCAATCAGCTGATTACTTCAAAATCGCAGAGAGCCGGTTAACGATTTGAGATTGGAGACACCTCTGCATTCTTTACATCGTAGAGCCTATGATCCTATTAAATTGTTTTTGTTCATTGGATGCTACATAAGAAATGACAGCCAAATGCGGCTGGTTATATTTTTTCCTTAATTTGTGAATCCGTGTAGTTTACCACGAACACCACGCGGCAACTCCGCCATGCTGCGACAGCATTTCTTAGAAGATGGAAAACTTGCTGGTACAATGGAAAGTAACTTTTTAATTCGATTTTATTTCTGATAATTGCAGGCAGAATATATAGGAATATGAATAAGCGGAAAACTGACTTCCTCAAACTATTTTCGAGTGTTCACATGAAAAAGCAAAATAAGCTGCAAAACTCCATTCCTCGCCAAGTCTGGCTGTCAATCTGAAGACTAAAAACATCGCACATTCATCGCACTTCAGGTGGCTTGATAATTTTAATTTTCATACGATAAAATAAACGCAATTTTGCTAAAAACTTCTCAAAATAGAATCTCGTTTTTAACAGCGTCAGTAATCACAATTAAGAAATTACTTAGTTGATATTGTGGAACATTTATCAGTAAATTTGCATACAGATATTTGCAGCATTTGATTGACATATCGAATTGCATTTCATCTACTCAAACTAATTGCATTAAGCTTACCTGAAGCATACAATTAGGCGCTTTTCAGTAAGAACATTTGTAGAGCGGTATACTTGATAGCATTGCAATAACTACAAGTCTTACTACGTTGTCACATTATCTATGTACATTAATTATATATTTGCTGTGTGGTCGTGCAATTCAAGCTTCTCTTCAGGCTGATAAGCATGAATTGTCAATATGTATTTGGGAACTAAATAATTTTAAGTATACCAATAAAGGCTTTTCTATGAAGCATGCATCATTTAACTAGAAAATTGGATGAGAATATTGAAGCAAGTTTATTATCTAATGGAGAGCATATACAGATGTCTAAAGTGCACTAGTTTGGAGGCGTTCGATTGCTTGTGTTGATTTGCCAAAGGCATTAAGATGGGTCGCTTTCTGACTGATTGCAACAGCAGTACTTCGGTACTTTACATAACTTATATATATATATATATATAATTGGCACTTAAACCCTTTTTGGTTTTTTGGCCGAGCGCCTCCTCCTATCTGTGGTGAACGTCTAAATGTCTTTCCACAAATGAATGGACCTAGAATTTTATGCCACCTCCGAACGGCAAATGTAATAGGTCTATTAATTAGTTCGTGCGGTTTTACAACAGATGGCGTAACTTGATTATTATTCCATCGATCCACATTTCCAAACATTCATTGGAGAGCTACTGTCGTAAGGCACAAACGTCAGTATAAGTTTTTTATTTGAAGCGTAAACAACAATATTTTTACCACACTTGAAAATGTCGAATTTCGTGCCAAATAATGTGTTTTTGCGGGGAATTCTTCTTCATTATTTTAATATGAAGAAAAAAGCAGCCGAAAGTCATCGTATCTTGGTGGAAGTTTATGGTGAGCATGCTCTAGCTGAGCGAACGTGCCAGAAGTGGTTTGCACGCTTTAAAAGTGGTGATTTTGGCTTGGAAGACGAAGAACGCGAGGGTGCGCCGCCAAAGTTCATGGATACCGAATTGGAGGAATTGCTCGATCAAGATCCGGCTCAAACGCAAGAAGAGGTTGCAAAAACTTTGGGAGTTGATCAATCAACCATTTCCAAACGTTTAAAAGCCATGGGAATGATCCGAAAGGTAGGCCATTGGGTGCCGTATGAATTGAAGCCAAGAGACGTTGAACGCCGTTTTATGGCATGCGAACAACTGCTTCAACGGCACAAAAGAAAGGGTTTTTTGCATGAGGATTTTTCTTAAAGAAGAAGAGATATGTCATTGCCTGTTGAGGGCGATCATTATTAGAAAAAACCTTTTTTCATTAGATGTGAATTTACCATAACGGATTTGTATTCAATTTTGCGTTCAAAATGGACTCAATGACCTCAATGATACTCTAAAGAAAGCAGCCGATGTCGTTTATGAGTGGCATGAACGCTTCAAAAGAGCTTGTGAGTCCATTGAGGATGACGAACGTTGCGGACAGGCCGTCGACATCGAAAACTGATGAAAACATCAATAAAGTGAAAGAAAAGTTGATCAATAACCGAAAATTAACCATCAGAAAGCTGGCACAGGAAGTGAACTTTGCTTGTGGATCCATTCAGGATATTGTAGTTAATAATTTGGGTTTGCATCGTGGTGATGGGAAAAATGACCACTTTGATGGCGCCAAAGACATGATTTCCAAGGCTGAATCAAACCCAACAATCATCCAAAGCATCACTACTGGAGACGGGACGTAGGTTTATGAGTATAACACGCAATTCAGTTATGAAGTGAGTGAGTGGCACTTGTGGACTAGCAGTACAGAACACACAAACAATGGATCACGTAAAGGCCAAAATAAATATACCCATCACTCAAAATCATTTCTGTTTTTTACATTTCATTATTTAAGAATCTGCGAGTCACATCATACCTAGTGAAAGCAAAATCACAATCATAAATTTATGGGCATCTCACTTATGCACGCTTCTTTTTGCTTTGAAAGAGAGAAACTACATATTTCTATAAATTTTATCAATAATGAAATAATTAATTATAAAAAGAAATAATTGGCGTGCACACTTCACTTATGTGTTTGGCTGAGCTCCTCCATCTATTTGTGGCGTACGTTCTGATGTTCGTTCACAAATGGAGGGACCTACAGTTTCAAGTCTACTCCGAACGGCAGATATTTTTTTATGAGGAGCTTTTTCATGGCAGAAATACGCTCGGAGGTTTGCCATTGCCTGCCGAGGGGTGACCGTTATTAGAAAAACTTTTTCTTCATTTTGGTGTTTCACGGAGATTCGAACCTACGTTCTCTCTGAATTCCGAATGGTACTCAGGCACCAATCCATTCAGCAATAGCGGCCGCCGTCATTTATGGACATGAAAATGGATAAGAATATTGCTAAGTTTTAAAGTTTCTAAAATAAACTACATCTTCGTCCACTTTTGTATATTCCTTAAACGTTCCAATTCGATTAATTAGTTTGAAAGTACTAGAAAACTAGACATACGCCGGTGAATCAAAAATATCTAGATGTTTGACTTAACCCTAAATGAGTTCACCTATCAAGAGACCTCTTTAGACCTCTTAGGTCAGATGAGATAGGCTAGAGAAAGATCACCTCCAGCTCTCGGGGATGATAAATTACCAGATTTGGCCATCAGTTCGGGTGAAAAACTAAATTGTGAGAGTCTGCTGCGTCACACGGGACTCGACAGCATAATTCTGTCAGCTCGTTTTACACGAATTCGCACTCTCATACCATCAGGCGTTGCTCAGACGGCAACGAAGTAGCTGTGATTTTTTTCGAATATCACCAACACAATTTGAGTTTATTCGTAAACAAACCACTGCAATGACCCATGAGTGGGCAGCCAATCAGCTGACGCTTTCAAATTAGCAAAGAGCCGGTTAACGGTCTGATTTTTGCGATATCTGTATAAATATTTTCACCTTATTCAGCTCTAGTAGGACTGAAATCAATCTGCGATATTAGCTGCAATTTAGTCATTGAATGGAAATACGTGTGAAAATGTGCAGTATGCATTGAGGTTGGTTAGGGCGCATTTTTGTTGTAGCTGTGATAAGAGTGACTATAGCCTAATGAATACTCAATGCTTTGGTTATTTATTTCGAGGCTATGATGAAAGCGTAGACTTCACTGCTATAGTAGTTTGAAGCTCAAGCAAAACGAGTAGCACTTAAGAAGAAATGTTGTTACTGTCTTTAAGCTCAAATTATCGTTTAGTTTAAAATACAGAGGGAGTTCCCAAATTTTCTGCATATCCTACTAATGAAAAAAGCCAGACATTCGGCGAATTTTATAATCTTTGCGAAAATTTAAAGTGAATCGCGCCAAATTTTTAGATTTCAGGCTCAAAAATATTGAAATGATTGCTTACATTTTATTGTAAAATTAAGCACCACTTCCCATTTTACCTACGAAACAGATTATGATAACCTAAGGTAAGTTGCAAATACTTTATTTGAAAATAATTATAATTAGTAAAATATTGGTAATTCGAAAATAGCAAAATTCAAAATTGCAATAATAATAAAGAAAAGGTGCAATTCCATACTGATTCTAAAAGGTGGCGCAAAATTAATCATCTATTTTTTGATTTGAGTAACTTTTTTACTAAATACACCAAAAAAAAAATTAATGATTTTGAGTATTGGAAAACTTTGATTTGACTTTTGCGCGCTCCAACGCGCGTATTTCGTTTAGAAGATGGCCAGTTTATGAGTTAGTATTAGTGTGTGAGTTTTGTGTACTCTATTCAAAGTCGGGCATACTGGCTGGTTAAATATCGATGTGTATTGCTTGGGTAGAGAGCTGGTCTGTGCAGCGGTTAAATGCAGCATATCGATAATGGCTTTTTATCCACTTGTGTGAGTAATTTTCTGAGTATTCTGAAAACATCTGGCTTGGGCTGAATGATTGCCTGGAGTGCATTCATGATGGTGTTGATTTTGTTTCAGTTTCCAATATACGGGCCTCTAATTTTTCTAAAGAATTAATTATTGCCTCAAGTATTCTTTATGGCTTTAATTGATGAAATAAGGATGAAATAAAGAATATTTTTTTGTAGGGCTGTGTGAGTTCCGCTCTTTTAAATATTGATTTCGCTATGAACACAGATCGGTGTCCGGCTAAATTTGTCTTATATATTTTACATTATTCCATAATAAACTGAGTTGCATATTCGTTCATACAATAATTTTTAATAATATTCACAATGCTTTTCATGCTAGATTTTTTCACAAATGGTTCATATAACGCAAGCAAAAAATTAAAAAAAAATCTATGGAAAGTTTTGGCCACACTTAATGTGCAATTTATTAGGCCAATATTAAATGGGGTAAATTTTGGAAAAATTCCAATTAAAAAATTAAAAACCTTGATTATAATGTGTTGATATTTCATAAATTCTGTAAAAAGTTTGAAGTTGTAAAGAAAGGTTCACTTCTAAACACTTCAGAGTCCATGTTGACTAGAGTGAATACAGCGAAAAATACTCACTAAATGATTTTCTTCCTCCGTTTTTAGTTCTGCTCCAGCATAACCTGTTTACAATTTTCTCGCAGCTCTAATATAAGCGCACCCGTAAGTGACTTCATATCTCTATCTAAGTGACTTAGCTCTTTTTACTACTATTATTTATGTGAACGAAACAGATGCTACATACAAACGGACCAGCAGTGGGGCGCGTAAAGATCAAAGTAAAGATTTTCATCACTCAAAATATTATATATTTTTTTATTTAGTGAGAAAGTTAGTCAAAAACATATTTGGATAAGTATTTTTGCGCCACCTACTTACAAGGTTACTTTAGTGATCACTTGCATTCCACAGAGTGTAGAATTTTAAATTTGTTTTTCTTTTTTGATACCAAATAATTAAATGGGATTTTTCTTTTCCCATATGCTTGGTGAACAAATTGATCTTCCCTAATAATCATATCATTATGTAACTTTCATCAGGAACTTCACTTGCAAATCTCCTTCACATAAATTCTCTTTATTTAATAGTTGCCTATGTTAACAAATGCAGCACTTCAATTTTCGATTAATTTCGTCAATCTATGTATTTTGCTATTATTACAATGGACAATTATGTACACAATTATGCACACAGACTATACTCTACTATGTCCCAGTAATAAATTCACGTAGTTCAAATTAAGTTAGATTAGATTAAGTCCAGCGCTATCCGTCTCCATCATGTTTCTCTAGCTGCGACCGAAGTGATTTGAAAGAAACCTCATGCGTTCCTCGTAGGCAGTTCCCGGTGATAATACGAACTTCCGTCTAATGAAAGACCGATTTACATTGATGAGTGGCCTAGTTATCTCACAAAGTGACTCTGTGATTCATCTACTCTTGGCTTGGGCGATGCAAACCGACCTAGTCCAGAGCTTGATTGACGATAAAGGGATGCACGCAAATTGGGCTGCATTGGTTGAATTGAGAAGAGTTCTCCTGCTAGCAAGTTCAGTCTGCAATGTATGAATACCATAAGACTATACACGATACTTTCCAGGAGTGATCCAATAACACAGACAACATTCCTAGTGCACCGCTTAGCCAGCTCATTAAGAATAGCTCCACATTGAATTGCTAATTTGAAAGAAGTATTATTACATTGTAGAGATTTTATGGAAGCTTGATCTAAGCTAAGATCTTTAGACCGGAGCTAAACTGTGGGCAAATGCGCTAAACGTAAATCACCGATGCCAGCTCTTAGCATCGGTACAACGAACGACAGCCCTGGGAGTTATGTCCGCCTACTGGGCAGTATCAGGACCAGCTGTTCAAGTAATACGCGTCTCAATACCGATAGACCTTCTAGCTTTTGAGAGGAAAAAGCTATGGGTATTAAAGCAAAAGAGAATGGAAGAAAGAAATACAACTTGTGGCTCAAAAATTACAAATAAACAAGAGAAGAATCTCTTACAAGCAATCCAATCTATAAGAGGAAAACACATAAGTACGGGAGAACCAACATATAGCCCACTGACATAAATAAAGCACCTGACTGTGACTGTCATCTTTTCGAAATAGAAAGCCTGCACGACCTTTCATCTGATCACTCACCAATTCTATTGACGTACGGGGGAAAAGTTAGTAGGGCAGGAAAACCTAATAAACTAACAAATGGAAAAACTGATTATATATATTATAATAGATTTAAATCTACAATAACACATTGCTTTAAAATCTAGTGCTGACATAGAACGCTCGATAGTTTACATCAATAGCATCATGCAGGAAGCAGCTCATAAGTCAACACCAACACAAATACACCGCTAACTGCCCTATGATTAACAAACTTATTTTAGAGAAAAGGGAACTTACGAAAAAATGGCAACAAAGTCGGTATCCTCCAGAGAAAACTAAACTAAACTGAGCAACTAAAATCCTAAAACAAAAAAAATTTATCGGCGAGAGCAGAAACTAACTACTCAATCTGGAAAGCAACCAAAAAGCTTCTAAGCAAAACAATTTACCAACCGCCTATAAGGAAGGAAAACGGAAACTGGGCAAGAATGAATAAAGAAAATTTAGAAACACTGTTTTCAAGCTCTACAATTCCAATACCTTCCCGTTTGCATCAGAGCGAACTCATATTCAAGATTATAAATTAAGACCGGTGACTACACGAGAAATCCAAAAAAATAACAAAGACTGGTATAAAACCAAAAGTCCTGTGATTTGGTAAAATCCAGGGGATTTACATATATTAAAACAACTACCATCTCGTACAATAACCTACATACGCAACATATTTAATGCTATATTTAGGCTTAAATATTTTCCGAAGGTTTGGAAAATAGCAGAAATAATTGCTATTCCCCAACCTGGCAAGGATCCAGCAATAGCATCATTATATAGACCAATTAGCCTACTTCTTATTATGATTAAGATATTCGAAAAGCTGCTCATTGTGAGAATAAGACCAATTATTGACCAACACAAAGTGATCCCTGACCATCAATTTGGTTTCAGACAAAAACACTCGACAATACACCAAATACACCGGGTATCACATAAAATATTAAGTGAGATAAACGCAAAGTTGGCATTTATTTGGACATAGAAAAAGCATTTGGCAAGGTTTGGCACAAAGAACTGATTACTAAGTTAAAACTAGTGCTTCCTAACAATGTATGCAAATTACTGGAAAGTTACATACACTGACATAAATGCAATGTTGGCTACATTCACAGATAACACAGTTTTATTTTACGGGCATACAAGCTTACATGACAGCTACAAAGAATATGCAACAAATATTTAAAATAGCCAAAGAGTAGTTCGACTCGTGAAATATTAAAATAAATGCTCTGAAAACGCAGCAGGTTATATACACAACAAAAAGGAACTTCATACCAAGAAACGACCCCATAAATGGAACTCCTGTTCCTACATCCTTAGCCGCGAGATACCTAGGTATACATCTGGACAGGATACTACTATGGAAGCATCACATTAAAAATCAGAAGAACCAAATCAAAAATAGATTGAAGCAACTGTACTGGCGGCTAAACAAAAACTCAACTTTGTCCTTGTACTATAAAGTGTTAATCTACAAAACAACAATAAAACCTATCTGGACTTACGGAATAAAACTATGGGGAACAGCTAAAAAATCGAACACTAATATTATACAAAGACATCAATCTAAAATTTTAAGAATAATAACTGGTTTGGGGGGGGGAGGGGGGGGGGGGGGGGGGGAGAGTAAGTTTTGTAAGGAGAACGTTATATTCATTTATTAAAGATATGGAATCTTTATGATCGAATCGGCATCATCGAAATCGAATAAGTATAATAAAGAAGAAGAAAAAGAAGTAGAAAATCTAACAAAATTTGCCTCCCTCGTTTCGCAGCTTGCGCCTTCTCAAATATTGGGCCTATGAAAATAAATGAGAAAAATTTTAGATGCAAAGAATAACAGTTTGGACGAAGATGTTGAAATTGAGCTCCAATTATGCGTTATAGATAATTATACTAGGAGAAAAAAATATCTGCAAACAAACATGATGAAGATTTTCTTCGTATCTTTCATATCATATCATTTGTTATTCATAAATTGTAGACTTTCTACTACATATGTACATTAAAAGGACATATACGTATGTATGTCAACAAAGAGGTAATGATTTCTCATTTAAAAAATGTGTTTCATTTTATCGAAAAAAATAATAATAATAATAAGCTCCAACTTGAAAGGCCCTTTATAATAAAATATGGTAATTCCGTTAGTGGTATATTTAAGCATAACTTTTTAAGTTACCTCAAATTCTACACTTAATGTGCGTTTTATTAAAACCAAGCACATAATATTACTCATACGCCCTGGGGTGAAAACTTAAAACTAACAGCAGAGGGGAAATAGTCAACATAAATGGCAAACAAGCAGAGCGCCGTACGAGAGGTGGATGACTAACGATGACACATGGCAAGGAAATGCTTACAAACGGAAAGCTTGCCAGAATATTAGTATGCATTTATGTGCATGTATGTGTGCATCTATATATGTATGAGTATCTGCAAACACACACTTACAATGCCAAAGGGTAAAATTTCTTTCTATACATATG
This sequence comes from Anastrepha obliqua, assembly GCF_027943255.1. Lineage (NCBI taxonomy): Eukaryota > Metazoa > Arthropoda > Insecta > Diptera > Tephritidae > Anastrepha > Anastrepha obliqua. The sequence continues at coordinate 51,568,212 of NC_072896.1, forward strand.
TCAAGTGCATAAAATGAAATGAATGAAGAGGGCAACAGCAGCAGCAACAACAAGAGCTGGCGACGACACTTGTACACGCTACTCATGCAGAGAGACAGCGAGTGACAGTGGTAGGAAGAAAAACTGAAAATAAATAAATACGCATACAAATGACATTGCAACAACAACAAGCGGGTGAGCCTTAACAAGACAGTGCAACAAACTGCAGCCGACTACATTAACGATTGTTAGCAGGCAGTTGGCAGGCCGACGGCAATAAGGCATTCGCACGCCGTAAAACAAGAAGAAAAGAAATAAAATGAGAAAAAAAGAAAATTAAATCAAAAGCAAAGTGTAAAATGAAAGAGTGGAAAAGCAGCAAATAATAATAATAAAAATAGGTGAGCAAACAGAAAAAAGGCCAGGGAAATGTTATAACAGAAAAGCGGAAATTTATGAAACAAGTGAAATGTTGCGATGTTGCAAACGAAAACACAAAAGCAAAAAACAGTAAAAAGCAAACAAAGAAAATACACAAGCAATTGAAAAACGTAGTAAGCCGCCAACAACAACAAACGGAAAACAGCTTCACATAAGTGGAAACGGAAAAAACTTAAACGTGGCAACAACAATACATCATTGCTGGCCAAGTGCCAGATCAACGACAACGAACGGCCAACAACATTGGCGTCTAGCAACAACAACAAAATAAATGCAAAAGTTTGTATCGAAATGCTGATATGTTGCCGGCAGTATTTTATAGTCACACACATGCATACATACTTAAATATCCATGCCTACACAGCTGTTGAAAGCGTTAATGCAATGTTGGTTGCCTTGTTGTTGCTTTTTTATGCATTGCTGTTAAGTACTGTTTGTTTCACGTTCTTGCTTTACAATTGTTGCTTTTATTACTGCTGTTATGCCATTTACGACTGCCATTGTTGATGTTGTAATTTTCCAAAATACTCATGTTGTTGCAACTTGCAACCTCAACATTTGCACTTCTACCACTGCCGCTGCACTCGCATATGTTGCACGATTTTGTCGTGTTGCACAGGAAATGCAGTCAAGTATAGTGGCGCTATTTCGCCAAAAGGTATACTCGAATGTATTCCGTTCACCTAAGTTCATACATTTGTTAACATGCGCATGTGAGTGTGTGTGTGTTGCTGCTCGTAAGTGTTTGTACTTAAATGCTTGTAATGATCGCCGGTAATATTGAAGTGCCGTGATGCAATGTGTGACAAGTGCTCTTGTAGCTGAGTTGTGCTTGATTAGAGAAAACGATATAAATTTTTATAGCCCAAATACGTATGTACACGCATTTGAATGTGTAAGTGACAGCAATTAAGTTTCATTAAAGCTAAAAATGGATTTATTATTATACATTTCATTACAAATTAGGAACTTTTCTATTTTAATTTTTTTGGGAAAAATATTTTTTTGTTTTGTTTTTGAGAGTGACAGTTTTACAGCAAAGCCTCAAGCTCGCTGATTAGCTCATGGTGGTGAAGTAAGCAGCATGAAAGATAAACTGTCCCAAAAGAGGAAAAGATCAGACATTTAAAAAATATGAACCCTCTTTGACTAATAAAATCGCAATTATTTGGATTTTTTCCTAATTAATTTAAATTTGAAAATTACATATACGGACATGCCCCACTGTGAAAAATAATAAAGTAGTCAAAACTAATTAATTTTAAGTTTAAGTAACTTTTTTATTGTATTGAAATTAGAAATAACCAGTTTTGTGAATTATGCTCGTACGAGAAAATACTGACAATAAAGGTCAACATTAACAAAAGGGCTTAAAATTTAATTCACACAAAGAGGAGCCCACTTTAATCTTGAATGCAACTATAACAGCAGAATCATAGCTATTCTGACTAATAATCAGGCAGTAATCAAGGCTCTCAACTCTTTCCAGGTTACATAAAACTGGTGATGGCATTTCATGAGAAGCTGAATATTTTAGGTAGGTACTGGGGCATAAAAGAATTACTGAGAGCGAAATGGCAGATAAATTATCCAGAAAAGAGACGGGTTTCCCAGAGTCATTTTGTGCCATATTAGAGGATTACTTCTTCTCTCTTATTGAGGAAGTAGAGGAAAGACAAAGAAGATAACATGTGGTCAATCGACTTATCGCAATCAAAATCAATGATAGGTAGCTTAACCGATTAAGATTGTATGGAATTAAATAAGAATAATTTTCAAATCATTTTCACAGAGAAGGAAATTCTGAGAGGGAATTTTAGATCGAGTCATCAACTCACTAAACTGTGAATTTACTCTAATGCAACTTGCAAGTACTGTGAGAAAGAAGATGAAACCGCCAAACAAGTGCTGGCCATGTACCCAATACCGATGCATTATCGGCACAAACCCGTGTTAAACTACTTTTACCAGAGAAGGAAATAAAATTCAATAAAATAATATAAATATTAAAATTCATAGAGAAACACGGGCTCAGTGAAATAAGGCTCTGAATCTATGAAGGGGGCTTAATATATTTTTTTAGTCGCAGTACTAAATCACTTCATAATAATAATAATAAGAGAAGCGATTATGAAAACAGAATTCGGAGCACCCATTACCGCCACATTCTAGATGAAACTTTTTTTTTCCATTTTCACTCCTCTCGGAAGCATAGGGCCTCGACAAGACTCTTCCATCGTACACAATTCTGAGGTGTTGTTTTTGCACCGTCTCGCTGTGATGTCGGCATCTGCTAACTCGCGCAGCATCGACCTTCTCCAAGTGTTTTTTGGTCCACCGCGACCTCTGTTTTCTTGTGGGTTCCAGTCCAGTGCCATTCTCGTGATGCTATCTGGTGGTTTTCTCAATGTGTGATCTATCCATCACCATTTTCTGCGTTTGAGTTGCCTAAGAATCGGTTCTTCATTCGTTAATCTCTACAGTGCGTCTTTACTGATGGTGTTTGGCCAGAATATTCTGCAAATTATGCGGAGGCATTTGTTGACGAGGGCTTGTAGCCTCTGTGCGATGGTGATAGAGACCAGCCATGTGTCGCTTCCGCACAACAATACGGAGTTTACACATGAGCCGAATAATCGTAGTTTAGTGCGCCTGGAGATTTGCGGTATAGTTTAGGCCCTTGCTTTGCTTAGGTAAAGTATTCAATTGAAATGGGTAATAAAGATTTTGCACAAGTAATTCTACAATGGCTCGCGCAATACATAAATAAAATCTTGATATTTGCACGAAGCAATGCAAGTAAATATAAACTAGCAATCATTAACAGGCGGAGGAATAAAATTAGATTAAAGGAAATCGACGAAGATGTTAGCCATTTCATTAGCAGAATTCACGCAAAAGCTTTTGGATTGGCTTTTATATTGGCTTCAAGGTTCAAATTGTAGTTTTTCTATTAAAACTTAACTAGAATGTGATTTTTTTAGAATATACAGGCTGAACGATATGAAGTGTTACCAACTTCACACTGCTTGTATTTGTACAACAGCTCATGACATCAACGTCAAAATTGTTCTAATGGCAGTTCAATATATTGTTTATAAGCCATCAAAAGCATTTGCGTCTCAGTTTTGTTGAATTTTTTTTTCTTTGATGGAATTCAAACGTAATAGTGTGATTGCGTTATATTATATTTGGCTGGAAAATCACAACCAGTCATTGTTCGTGAGCTCAGTCACCTCAAAGTGAATAAAATGTTTGTGTATCGCACTATAAAACGTTACAATGGTACTAATAGCATTGCAAAACGCTGTGGTGGTGGCTCAAAAAAAACCGCAACAACGCCAGATGTGGTTCGAAAAGTGAAGGCTCTACTTGAACGAACTCCACGTCGAAGTGGAAGAAAAATGGCCAAAGAACTGAAAATATCGCAAGGCAGCATTCGACGCATATTGAAAAATAAGCTCAAGATATACTTTTACTAAATTTCAAGGGTATACTTTTACGGGAAATATTCCGTAATTTTGATGAGTCAGTCATAATAAAATATGCCAATTTCCAAGCCTTGAAATTTTCAAATCTCAGACATATCTGTTTGACATAGGTTTCTCAATGCTTTCAGAAATATTTAAAATAAAATAATTAGTACTGATGTTACCTTTATGTGGAACGGTAACGAAGTGATGATAGGGGCAAAACTCGCTAAACTGTTTCGTGTGAATAATACAGGCGCAGCGGAACGAGCTGAGCGTGCTAACCGATACTCTTGGAGCCATATGGCATGTTCTTTGCACAAGTATGATCATCCATTCTGTGTGTTCTATGCGGATAAGTGAATAGCTGATTTGCTTTTTGGATAGTTTTGTCAGTATGAGTTGGACCGTAGACCAAAAATACGGATATAAGCTGCACTGATAATAACTAAATAATTTTTTATATAAAAAATCTTAAATTGCAATTTCTGCCCCCAAATTTCAAAACAATTCACGTAGTTTCGAACGTGTTAGTGCAAACTAGTATTCTAAACAGTCTTTCTTGTTCTTTTCATTATTTTTCATTCACCATCGAACATTCCCCTTGTACCCTTAAATTATGAGAATTAAGTCTAATTGTAAATCCGCATTAATTTCACTTAATTCTTGAGATAAATCCGAATTAGGTCTTTTATCCCAATTAGCGCAAGACGGTGGCAGCCTAGACTATTAGACTGCATTCGAAACGATGTAATCCACGTCGAAACTGGAATAAACGACATCGGCAAGTTCGCCAGAATAAAACGTTGAGCTTGGAATGACTATTGGACAAAGGCTGGAAGATTCAGGGCCATTAGAGAAGAAGAAGAGATTTTATACCATATGGAAGAAGTAGGCCGATTCGTCTACCAAAGAGATGGCGTAAAAGGTGGGTTTGAACATAAACGGAAGGCTAATAAAGTTTGTAGTACTCATAGTGTTTTATTTATATGCAGTGGGTCACTTTAATATTCGGTTTTCTTTTATGTGAATTATTTTTAAATGGAATTTAGGCAGAGAAATCAATTTTTCATTAGATAGCGGTTCGGCATGTTTATTTAATACTTAGCTCTAAGCCTCTTGTTTCTAATAATAACGCATACGCGTTTTGGTTTGTTTTTAATTACTCTTTGCGTTTAATCTGACCCGGTTTTCACCCATTCTGCCTGTAAACTTTCTTTTAGTTCGCCGGTCGCTATCACACACCTCGCTCCAACACGTCCCACAAGCTCTCTATATCAATGACTTTTACTCAATTATATAGCAGCCATTCTCAAAGAATTTTATTTTGGTCAGGTTAAAACTAGGCTTAATGCCCATTTTCTCTGCTCCTTGCTTTATTTTCCGCTATATTCAAAAGAAGATATCTTATTTGGAATAGTTTGCCAGTGTTAGTGAATTGCTTATCTATAAGTTGTGTGAAGAAATACAGGTGCAAAACAATTATAAAACACCAGGAGAAAGAAGATAATATTTCAAGTAATGGAAATCCTTAGTTTGAGCTTTTCGTCATTGCTCTGTTCGTATACTGCGGCTGTTGAGTTCACAAGTGTCAAATGTGGTCGGCGTACAACGCCATTTGCCAATAATATAAATCTTCCGATAGAGTGATTAACTTTGTATCACCTTGTATATGATGCCAAAACTTGCCTCTACGGTTCGTTCTGCAAAATTTAGCGCTGTTTTTGTGCTTATCTTGATTACAAATTTACATTTTATTAGCTTTCGTACTTGAACGTAAGAATCAGCATTGAACTTAAGAGTCTCAATCCTCTTGAAAATTCACTACTTATTTTTTATTGTTGTTATATTCTAATGCTTTTAGAAACCCTTCAGAAGCTTCAGAGGGATTAAAATATTTCTTTGACGAATAACTCACAAAATTAAAAAGAGCGTTCTAATCCAAAGTAGGCGAAGATTACTCAAGTACTGAAAGAAACAGCCATTTTACTCCAATTACGGAAAATCTCTTTGCGCACAAGCAGCGCTGCCACGCATAACAGCTGCCCAAGAGGATTAGCAATAATTATATTTTAAGTAAAGTATTAAAAATTTTCCTGCCACAAATAGCGTCTTTGAGGTAGGAAGGAGTGTAAGCACAAAAAAAAAAAAAATGAAAAGAAAAAAAAAAATAAAAAAATAAAAAACAAAAGAAAAAACCAGAAAGCAACTTTAAGTGAAGTGAGGTGATGGGTACGGTAAAAAGGGAAAATACGTGTGTTGCAAAGCACTCACGCGCGCAGAAGGGATGGGAAAATTACAAATATTATTATGGTACTCAATTTCCACAAAGAGAACAAGTTTACTATAAAGAGTACGTAGGCTGCCGCGGATCGCGGGCATGTGCCTTCATTTTGACTTATTTCCTATTAAAATACGGAGTAAAACTGCCCCTGAGTGAATTTTAATTTTACTTCACACGCGCATACACCCAACTTAACTTCACCAAGGTTCTCGGGTAAATGTAATCTATTTGATAATTTCATATATCAAACACACTTGCACACCAATTTTCTTAAATTAAAATAGATAAAAGACAATTGTTTTTCCGCCGCAGCAACTCTCATCAAAGCTTAAATCATTATGGCGACCAATTTAATTTGTCTGCGCGTGGCTAACAGATAAGAAACGAACAAAGTTTTGCTGCCAAACTCACACATATGCCCATATGCACTGAGCATACATACATATATGTGTTTGTTGGTGTGTGTAAGCTTTTGGTACATTTGGCACGATGAAACGAATATGGCAAAGACTTTGCGATAACAATGAAAGTAACGGCAAGTAATAAGAACCAAGCCAATAACAAAAAAAAATAGTACGGGAAGGAAAAACCAAACTCAAGGAAGTCGCGAAAGTGTGGTCGTGTTGAAAAAGTTGCAGACAAGAGTGCTCAACGCGTGTGTGGCATGTAGTATGCGTGGCAAGAATAATTGTATTTTGTAGTAACTTTGATGTTCGCACATACCAGATGAAGGTAGGCAGTACGGCAGACAGGCAGGTGTGCATTGACTTGCAACAAAAAATAGAAAAATATTACTGACATACATACGAACACATATTGAAAAATTAAGCGTCTTGGCAAGCGCGCAGATCTGCACCCATCACACGCACATCGGGCATATGTGCATAGGTGTACCCTGCAGTAAAATTGTGTGGTCCGAAATTGGCTTACTGCCAGCTATCTTTGCAGCTGAAATACAAGCAGTTTTTTGTTGGTGTTGGTCTGGAGGTTGGTCGCGAAGACGACAAGAGTTAGTGGATTATGCCCTAATCCTGTGCAGATCCTGCAATTGCTTGTGAGAATGCCCGTGATCATTCTCAACTTACCCTTATTGAGAGTTATGAGTTTCCTCAGCCTCTTTTTATTGTACCCGCCAGTAAAGTATTCGCCTGGCGTAGCCCAATAATTTGGTGCCAGCTAATCTCTCTTAGCCTTAGCTCCTCACTCCGAAGTTTCTGTGTGATGGGTGTGCTGTTCTATAGCAAGGAAGGGCTCGTGTCTTATTAATGAGTGTCCTGCGAACCCAATTAACCGAATGCGATTGTGCGTTCCTAAAAAATTCGGTTTCTCGATACACTCAAGAACCAGTGAAGTTTTAAGTTCACAGGATGACAGTGCCTTGAGTGCCACCTGACTGTCGCTCCGAATGGCATTCGTACCTTCCAGAGATTCCTGTCTAAATTGGTCTCTGCACATCGACAGATGGCATTCATCTCCGCTACGAAGATACTTGGAAAACTACCTATCATCACAGAACGCTTGGTTGTGGGGCCATATATTACAGTGCCTATGCCCTCAAGTGTCTTCAAATCATCTGTATACCAGTGCAAGGAACACTCTTGAAGTTCTCTTTCCCTAACTCCTCCATTTGATATCCTTAACTCCTACATTTTTTTAAATTTTGTTCTCGAGCAAAACGTATTATAACGGACATATTCACTAGAAATGGAATAGAAGAAATTCAAAAGGCAGGCCAAAGCTTTCGCTACGAAAGCTATTCACGCATTACCGACCCCTTGCAATGGAGGAGTAAATTCATTGTGACTCCCATCAGTTTAAGTACGACATTTGCCAAACGTAGTCCTGGAGAACAAGAAATGTATAATATAAATAGTCTTTAATTAAAAGTCTGTGGGGCTAGGTATGGTCTAACCTTTTCATCTAGACTTGGTGCAGCAATTCCTAACATCTCTATGTTGTAAAGTGCCGACCCCGTAGATGTGACGGATGATGTCTTTGTAAGAGCAGGACGTTTGCTAGGGTAGAAGACTCGGATTTCAATGCAATTTCGTAGATTTATTGGTATTGGCCTTTGAATCAGCTTTCTAATCAAACACTTAGCTCGTATGAATAGAAACACCGACAAACCCTTTGATAAAAGTTTCTGATACTCAGGCAAAGGCAAACAATCCCGAAAGACGAATGTCGTCTTTGCAGTTGACAATACTTTCTTAAGCTCTTATTTTCAATAGCCTTAGAACTCGGTGCAGATTCAGTGTGCTATTTCTTAACCAAATATATGAACGGCCACTTTGGATGGCATAACTACTTATACCGATGATTTACCTAGCCAGTTGAAATTTTTGCAAATACAATGGGATTCTTACTCTCTCCCTTTGATTGCTATCAGAAAAATCGTGGTTTATAAACGCATGAGAAAACATCAAAAAAGATCAATTGCAGTAGGAAAGTTTTTAGGAGTGCATTCTTTCGTTGATAAAGTTTTACATCCGTTGTTGCGCTCTCATCAGCAGCATCTGCTCCCTCTTTAGAAAGCATACGAATACAGTGGAGTGTTCTAATTTTTCATCAAAGGTAACTTAAGGCATTCGAAAGCTTTTCTACAAAATTCAAAACTCTTTGCATAAGTCGAGGTTAGGAAAACTTGACGGAACTTTCATCGACTATGACTCAGTACCAGAGGAAGAACAAAAGAAACTGGGTAAACTTGATTCAGAAAGTCGCATATTCTGCCGGATTAGAAGATGTTGAGGGTTCAATTAAGGATTTAGAATGTTCTTTGCTTGAGGAGTTACATACGTCCAGCAGCGCTAAAAACGCGCTAAAGAAAAAAACTGTTTTTAGAAGGATAACAATAGAAATAAATAAAAAAAATGTTGTGTATTTTATTATTTTTATTAGTACTTAAAATTTATAAAAATATGTATTTAACATTTTTTTTTTAATTTGCTTATAAAAAAATCACGTGACTCAAAGTACAATGAAAAAAATTTGCTCCACGGTCTGTATCATTCTCCTTGAAATGTTAATGGATCTATAAAAAGTAAAAAAAAATCTTCTAAAATAAAGTTGTAGTTAGAGTCTGTCGAACCGAAGTTTTGAATTTCGAAAAATTTTGCAATTTACGGCATCTTAAAAAAAGTATGCATTTTACGTCATAAATGTCACACTTTAATAGGACTATGAATAAGTTCCTTGCGGTTTTACAACAGATGGCGTAACTTGATTATTATTCCATCGATCCACATTTCCAAACATTCATTGGAGAGCTACTGTCGTAAGGCACAAACGTCAGTATAAGTTTTTTATTTGAAGCGTAAACAACAATATTTTTACCACACTTGAAAATGTCGAATTTCGTGCCAAATAATGTGTTTTTGCGGGGAATTTTTTAATATGAAGAAAAAAGCAGCCGAAAGTCATCGTATCTTGGTGGAAGTTTATGGTGAGCATGCTCTAGCTGAGCGAACGTGCCAGAAGTGGTTTGCACGCTTTAAAAGTGGTGATTTTGGCTTGGAAGACGAAGAACGCGAGGGTGCGCCGCCAAAGTTCATGGATACCGAATTGGAGGAATTGCTCGATCAAGATCCGGCTCAAACGCAAGAAGAGGTTGCAAAAACTTTGGGAGTTGATCAATCAACCATTTCCAAACGTTTAAAAGCCATGGGAATGATCCGAAAGGTAGGCCATTGGGTGCCGTATGAATTGAAGCCAAGAGACGTTGAACGCCGTTTTATGGCATGCGAACAACTGCTTCAACGGCACAAAAGAAAGGGTTTTTTGCATCGAATTGTGACTGGCGATGAAAAGTGGGTCCATTACGACAATCCAAAACGTCGGGCAACGTATGGATACCCTGGCCATGCTTCAACATCGACGTCGGCGCAGAATATTCATGGCCTGAAGGTTATGCTGTGTATCTGGTGGGACCAGCTGGGTGTTGTGTATTATGAGCTACTGAAACCGAATGAAACGATTACGGGGGATGTCTACCGACGACAATTGATGCGTTTGAGCCGAGCACTGCGAGAAAAACGGCCGCAATACGCCGATAGACACGACAAAGTTATTTTGCAACATGACAATGCTCGGCCACATGTTGCACAAGTGGTCAAAACATACTTAGAAACGCTCAAATGGGATGTCCTACCCCACCCGCCGTATAGTCCAGACCTTGCGCCATCCGATTACTATCTCTTCCGATCGATGCAACATGGTCTGGCTGACCAGCACTTCCGTAATTACGATGAAGTCAAAAAATGGATCGATTCGTGGATTGCGGCAAAACCGACCGAATTTTTCACAAAGGGAATCCGTGAATTGCCAGAAAGATGGGAAAAAGTAGTAGTAAGCGATGGACAATACTTTGAATATTAAATTTGTAACCATTTTACGTCAATAAAGTTTCAAATTTCGAAAAAAAATCGCACGAACTTATTCATACAATTTCTGAACAAAAATATAGAGAGAAAAAACTATAGAGAAAACACTTTCGAACATTGTAAAAAAACAAACGCATCAAAAAATATTAAAAACTGTATGGGTTATCATGCAGGCCATGCCAGAAAAAGTAGTTTCGAGAAAAACGAGTAGTAACGAAAAGCTGCCTCAAACGAGGGATGGCTACCTGTGCGCATCAAACTCTACATTTCTACCATAACTTTAAAATCCCCAGACATGTTAGTGGAATATTTTTTTTGCCTACAGCTCTAAGTGGTCATTTTGAAACTGATGCAATTCAAGTCACTCTGAAACTAGTATGTCCCCAGCATCAAATATGAGCTCAAGTACTGCAATGCCTGCTGTGTAGCTTGACTTTTCACTTCTTGTTACTTGCAAGTGCTTACGTACTTGTAACTTCGCTCTTAAAGGTGTAGCCGTAAGTGTATAAAGACGCGTTGCACTTCAAAGCATAATACTTCCGCCTCGTTTAATTTCATTATATACTTACTTAGTTTCTTGGCGATCGAAAGGCAAATAGAGAAGACTCTCTCTTGTAACTTTGGAAAAACACCAAAAAAAAAATTGCAAAATTTTAATTGCCACATCTGCTATCAGCTTACATATATACTTCTTACAACTCCCGACGCTGAGCAAATAGTGTGTTGTTGTTAACTTGTCGTTGTTACCAGTCAGCATATCCTGCGTGACATTTAGCCATAATGAAGTGAAGGCGGTACATATATGCATACATTTTAGGTACTGTTGGACTGTGTGCCAGATTTGTATAAAAAATATTCAGAAATGAACCCCAATTGAGCCTCTTCACCAATCTGCAGAAATTTATTTGTTTTTTATAATTTTACTATTAACTTTAGCAATCTGTTTTATTACTCAACTGACAGATATTGTATATTAGTGAATGCTTTAAATAAAAATTAAACACGAAGCCGTTCACTTTTATCTGTAAGCAATTTGTTGTGAATTTTTTTGACTGATGTTCTAAGGCTATTATTATTATTAGGCTACTACGCACTGCAACCCAAATAGATATAAATCTAACTGAAGTACCCCATATTCTAAGGCTTTTTAAAAACTTTAGCACACTCTGGGGCTTATTGTTCCACAATTTGTGTAGATGCTCGGCCATACCACCAAGAAGGTATAGCCTTTTTCTGCCTAGTGCAGAACATTCACCAAGCCTTCTGAATTTTCAGTGTCCATTTCACAGAATCGGCAGTGGGTGATCTCCGCGAGAACAATTCGGTTTAAGTGATATCTGAGGCTACAGTAGTTTGTAAAGTATCCAATTAAAAGTCTTAAGTCTACTGTGCTGAGCGAAAGTAGTTTATCAGAAACTCCTCTGGCCGGCGTTTGGAATTATTTCGCTTGTCGCTGATCGACAGAATTTCGCCACTGTTCAATGAATTTCTTCTCCTCCTCTTTTCTTTGAAACTCGTTAATGTGGCCTTTTGTAAGTCCACAGAAAGGTTCAGAACCAATTAGAAGCATCTTTGCCCATATTTAGCACTATGGTCAGCCATTTCATTTCCTTCAGCGCTCTCGTATCCAGGAAACGAACCTAATAATGTTGTATTGAAGTTACCTAACGTGTTAAAAAGGTTGAGCCAGTCATTCAAAATTTTTAGGGGATTGTAGTTGAGAGAAGAGCTTTCAATGCCGCTGGACTATCTGAAAGTATATAAAGGTGGGTTCCTCTAATTTTCCTACGGAGACATTTCCTCACACATATCTCGATGGCAAGTATTTCTGCCTATTGTTGGAGAAAAACCCATTGGAATCGATTTTTCGAATTTATTTAGGTCCATTGATTTCCGCCTCTCTTCAATCATATTATAATTTTGGCCCATCAGTAAAACATATCTGGGAGCCACGTTTGAAGTTGATTGGATTATTTCTACACGCCGTACGTTCATTAATAAGAACTTTGAAAGTTCCTGAAGATAATGGGTTTGGGTGATAACGTTTCATCCCTATAAAGAACAGGAGCAAGTCGAAAATCATCAAGGATCGTTAATGCCCTTTCATATCCCCACTTTTTAGATCGGAGAGGCCTTCCAATCTTAAAGCGTTCAAACAAGCTTCTTTTTTTCAATTAAAATGGGAAGCGGCGATATGCATAAGAGCACATTTAATGAGTCAGTTTGGCATGTTTTCATTGCTCCTGCTATATTGACACCTACGAGATGGTTAAATTTCTTGAACTCATTTAATGCTAGGGAGGCGCGAAGGTTTAACAATTGTAGTGAATGGGCAGTAAGTCATTTTGGAGCCCAGTCCCCATCTTCTTAATATAAATATCACTTAACTGGAAACATATTACTGACGGCCACTCAACTTACGCTCTCCAACACAGTTTGAAAAATGGCAGGATTTCTGATGTCCCAGGAGTCATCGATGATGTCATGAGCACTCCATAAAATATTAATTTGTCATATAATAGGTGAATTATTATTTTTCATTTTATTTCGTTCTTCTACTGTCGCTAAGTTTGGGCAGTTGGCTCTCTAATTTTCTACGTTGCAGGTAGTCGAAGTAGTCGAGCACCTACCAACTCTTGAATTTCGTCTTCTTATTTTATTTATGCCAGCGCTCGCTTAAGTTTTCTGCTGTGAAATATAAGAATCTAATTGACGCACAGAGGAAGTATATAGAGTAATTTTTTTAGCTGTACATCATCGTCCATACAGAACAAGGTGGATCAAATTATGTATTTGTATACGCTTTTCAATGCTCTTGTCTGGCCTGTAGTTATTAGCTTTCATTTTCCCTCCTTTAGTGCCGGTGAGCGAGTAAGTGGTATTTTTCCGGTAGTTATATTAAGTAAGTTATATAATTATATATTTGAGATAATGACTCCATTTTAGAGACAACAGCATGAATTGTGGAAGACTCTACTATACTAAATCGACCATTGGAGTCTAATAGGTGTGTGCGTGACTATCATTTGATAATGCCCGGTTCTGAAATCCGATGTCGGCTCGAATAGTTAAAAAATATAAAAAAAATTTTATCTAATAGCAATCAATTTATTTCATTTCTGCCATGAACATCAAGAAACACACCAAAAATGGGAGAAGAAGCTCAGCCAAAAACACTCAAGAAAAGGTATATGGTAAGAAGCAATTATATATGTGTGTGTATATGACTCCAGTTATTGACCAACATGGAAAATGCTTTCACTAGATGTTACGGTATTTGAAAAGCGTTACTAAGTAATAATAAACGCATAGTGCGACTTCAAATAAAATCAGAGCATCAAAAAAAAAAAAAAAAAGATACTCAAGCAGTAATGTAATGTCAATTTGTGTGAGAGCACAGTTCTCTCGAACTCTAATTGCCATTGATTGCAGTGAATCAATACTTGGTATTCATCATGCCCTTAGATAAGAAAAGTGATCGAAAGTAAGAGTCGAAACGTGAACCCGTAGACCTCTTTCTGATCTGCTTGAAAAATACATACAAAATTATTTTCTTTGGGGTCCATTTGATGAAACATTGAAATTAAAAAAATCTCATAATGCTAAAACATACTCGGCAAAAAATATGATATAAAAAGTCCAATTTTGTTAAAATTCAAGGAAGGTAATATACATATTTTATAGATTACACAGTTCTCCACAGTTTTTTTTTTTATTTTTTTTTTTTTTTTTTTTGTATATGAATGCTATATCCTTGAAAGGTTTTCTTTGAAGCAATTAAAAATAATATTTTACGCAAGATACGTTTTTGGAAAAGAGAAAAGCTCTATAATATTGTATCATAGTTTAAAATAATCTCCAAGCAATTTTTGGGAAAGCTGCTGGAATGATAATACCTGCTCTGTCATCCAGGAGGTATATTTAATGTTTTAGAATACTCATGAAAATATCGATATCTGCAAAAACAGGGACTGACGTTTGTGCCATAGACTTATTTTGTATCATTCAGAAAATTGTGTAAGTACTTGAAAAATAATAACCGCTTTGTGCCTTGCATGCATAATAAGATGGATGCATAAAAACCTTCCAACCAATTTACAAGAGTTTCTGTTGTTTCACTACCAGATGCTTGTAGCCTGCCATCGTCGTAATTGGGCACCATTCATTTCCTGTTGATCAAAGATGGCTGCTCCTGGGCGAATGTTTCTTTCAGAACGTCCAATTGTTGACAGAAGAGTTATGAATAATTTATTTTTACTTCACCATAAATTTAAGTTCCAAATTTACACTCTGTAACAAAAATATGCTAACTACTACATTCCCTCACTATTTAAATCCACAAAAATGCACTGAGAGTCTCATTGTGTACCAGCGGATGTAATAAGTGGTACCGGTGCCACAATCGACTGCTATGCGACGTACGAGTCCTACAAAGCCCAATATGCGTTTACATTTGTATGAGTGCCAGGATGTATTCACATAAGCAAAAGTACGTGGGAACGTATCGGCCTATGGCATAATTCTATTATTTTTCATTAACAAAAGTTCAACCACCAACGAAGCGCGCGTCAACGGCTTTTCAACTTGGCTCGACGCAAGTACACGCGAACTTGAGTGGCGGTTACGGCACTTCACAGGCCTAACATACGTGCTAAGAGGGGTACATGCAACGCACACACACACACAAGTGGGTATCAATGCATAAGTACACGTATATGTGCATGTGAGCACACGCTTAGTGGACGCAGCCAGACACGTGCACGACAACAATGACGCTACCTTTTATGGCATTTTACTTCCTGCCGTGTGGTGGCTTTGTTTACTTACATTTGCACGTCGAAACTTTGCTCCCTTTTTATACTTTTGTACGCGCATGTATTTTTAACTTTTTTCATGTACTTCTCAGTGCATTGAACTTTTATTTTTAAGTGTCGCACGTATCAAAGAGGTTGTTAGTATTAGTTGGTGGCGATTTAGTGCAGCAGCAGCAGCCACTAACTTTTCGCATGCTCTGTTTTTATTGGAATTTGTTTTGTTTTTACTTGTTTTGCTTATTTTGCTTGTTTGCTCCTACGACACTACACATTTTGTTGCATGCAACTTAATTTGCTAGTTAATGTCTAGTCTTCATCCCTTCTACATAATAAAATGACTGGTTGGCTTAGCCAATTTGCTGGAAATCAGTGAGTTTTATATGAATTATAAACTTTTTACTGACAACAGTTGCTTATGAGACAGTGAAGTAGCCACTCTTAGCTACTCTTTGGTGCTTCCATACGCAATAAACCATTTTATTGTATTGTAGTTGCCACACATTTACTGTGAGTAGCTGCTCAAAAATACTTAAGTGATTTTCGTATAATTTTTTACTAGACCACTTACTTTGTGCTTTAATAAGCAGCTTATCTAATGCATAGATTTTGTCTTTGCGCCGAAACATATTTTAAATGGCAATCGAATTATCTCAATGAAGTATTTTCCTGACCATTCTAACTTTAGGCCACTGTGTGTGACTTCAAAGTGAAAGTCATTTCGCTATTAAGCGGAATTCGTTCTTGGTGCTCAATCGATTTTCATGTAACAGCGAAATATTAGAAAAATATTTTCTAAATTTTCATTACTAAATATTGAAAATTGAACGACTGACGGCAAGTTGGCAATTATAAGCCAACCTTAAAGAGCAATTTACAGTTCGGAAATTATTTGAGATCGCTCAAAATTGCAAATTGTCCTTTGCCGTTAAAAAAAAAAAATTTTCAAGCCAAAAAGGGTTGATGGCCAATCGCTCAACAGTCACAAATCTGCCTATTTTCAGCGATTTCTGCTTCTCTGCTTTTCAAAAATACAGGTAGATAGTTTCTACACTAAGTTTTCGAAAAATGTTGACTAAATTTTACCTCGTCTGCTAAAATTTACCTCTTTTTGGGATACACTCAGCATTCTTGTACTGGAATCAAACTTATAGGCGCTGCTTTACAGTTGTTGATAACACGGTAGCATCCTCAGGGCCCCTTTTTTTTGTTCTTTTCATCATGCTTCAAATTTTCCAATTTCTTGCTCTATGCTGATGACTTGAAAATATTTGCAACTATCACAGATTTACGCGACTCATCCAAAAGGCCATTCGACAAGAAAAGAGTTTATGAATGGTGCTGCAAAGTCAGCTGATGAGCTAATAATTATCTCCTATTGAATTTTTTCCCATTCGGAATTCTTTAATATTGCTTTTTCTTGAAGTAGTTATGGCGTCAATGCCTCCATGTCTAGATCTGCAAGTAGTCTTTAATGCTTTAGATTCTGATTTCCCGTAATAAATAATTAAAAATTCTTGCAATTGGCCTCAAAAAAAAAGGCTTTCCACCGCAAATATCATAACTCGCAACATAAATATCTGAAGTAAAATAAAAAAAAACTGTTAAAGGAGATTTTTCGCTCCTCTTCTGTTTTCCGATATCTCGTAGCTTACGGAAACCGATGAACTGATACTTTTGAGATCAAAATTAAAATAAATACATATCATTTCGTTTCAGTTATCCACTGCGTATACTTTATTTCAGAGGAATAAAGTTCAACAATTTGTTTTTACATTTTTATGTGACAGCGAGAAGAATACCGAAATATTTCTGTAATATATTTACGTGAGGATTATCTATTAGAAAATACCTGCCAAATCGAGTTAAAATAAGATTTTAAAAATATTTCTTCCAGAAGTCTGAATACAATTTTTTGTTTAATTTGCCCCTGGAACGGCGATGTATTCAAGATGATTAATAGTTATCGCGCCCATTATTTGCAAAAAAATGTGAGTGAAATAAAAAGTAAGAAAAAATAGTTTTCCAGTGACGTATTAGAATTCTAAATTGGTAAGATTTGGCAAATACTAAAGTTTCCATTAAATTTCTTTCCAAAAAAAGAGTTGGCATAAAATTTTCGTCATCAGTCCAGCTCATGTACTTGTTCATATTTTTCGGGAATATTTCGACCGTAGTCTTAAAATATAATAGAATTTATGTTTTCGAAGGAAGTACTACTCTTTTTTGTATGGAGAGTGATGCATCTTAATGCATAGTTAAAATTTCAGGTCAATCGTTCATTTGGGGAAATATTTTTCCATAGTTTATTTAACTATAGACGAACATTTTTTGTTTTTTTCAATGACGATCGATATCAGTTTACATTTTATTATAGTGTCTTCTCATTGTTTTTCTTAAATTTATAGTACAGTTTTGGTGGTTGGTTAGCTTAAGCTGTGTACGCAGGTTCAGCTGCGCTGATTGCTTGTAAGTACTGTTTTAAAAAAACCAGCGGCGTCGAAACGACAAATACTATCTTCTGTGCTTAAAAAAAAGGTTAAAACGGTGGGGAGATAGAGGGGTGTATCTCCATCTTAAAACTAAAACCGCACCTGCCGGAGGCTTATAGTTTTTAAGTAATTTAATGTTAAAGTTCAGTAATTTAGCGAAAAGTTGGTGTTGCCATACACCTGAAATAAAAACGAAGTTCGTATGCAGGGATATTCAGAGGAAGGTTCATTGTAAAACTGCAGTATTTTTTGCTGTAATTTCAAATTAGAAATATTTCAGAAAATAAAAACATACAACTCATCGAAATTTAAAAACAATGATATTAAGCGTATCACAAAAAATAATAAAGTAATTAAAATCTAAAAATTACGGTTTATAAGTGTATTGTATTGCTTCGATCAGTTTTACAAACGGGTCCTCATGCCTTTTATAAACAGATTTTCTCCACAAAAATTCAATTATCATGTCTGCAAACCAAATAGGGTGGTCGTAGTTGTCTTTATTAAAAAACTCGTTTCCTTTCAAAAAAATAACCCTCATCAGTCCAACTCCGGCTACGCAATCCATAGTATTTTTGCGTAGAACTCCTTTCCGTGTTGAAGCCATTGAACCCAAAATTAAAACGCCATACGCGTGTATGTAGTAAGGAGGCACAATAACCTCCATCCCCATCATTAATACTAAACTCAAATATTTAATTTTTGTTCATATTTTTGTTTTCATTTGCAGGCATGATACTGAGAAGCACTTTCAAGGCGACTTTTTTTTGCTTTTTTCGTTGAGTTCGTGAGGCGCACAGGCTCCCAATTTTTTGATAAATCTATTAATTGAAGATGATTGAGAATCGTTTTATAATCGCAGTTCATTTTTTTCACCAATTCACGACTGGTTTGGCGAGAGTTCTCTTTCAAAAGTGGTTTAAAACGTTCTTCATCGAATTCAGAAGGTCTTCCGCTGTGGGACATGCCATCGATGTCAAAGTCGCGATTTTGACTTTCTCCAAATACGTCGCCAATGTCCCTGGCTGATTTGGTTGCTTCGGCAGCTTTTTGACCTCGAAGAAACGCAAAGAAGAGCAGGTATCGAAAATGTTAATTTTTGCCTCCTGGGTATTCAATTTCTTAGCGTAAGCTAATAAAAACTTAAATAACTCAAAAATAGGATTAACACAGTTTTTTAGATCAGAAAGAGACTACCATTCGGAATTCACAGAGAGAACGTAGGTTGGAATCTCGGTGAAACACCAAAATGAAGAAAGTATTTTTCTAATAGCGGTCGCCCCTCAGCAGGCAATGGCACACCTCCGAGTGTATTTCTGCCATGAAAAAATTTCTCATAAAAGTATTTGCCTTTCGGAGTCGGCTTGAAACTGTAGGTCCTTCCATTTGTGGAACAACAACCCAAAAAGATTGTACGCGCCAATTAAAAAAAAAAAAATTTTGAATTATTATATAAATATTCCAAATAAAAAATGGAATTTTTATTATGTGGTGTTTGAGGATATGTGTAATCTGGGGAATGTTTAAAAGTCCTTCTAGGGTTGATTTTAATATATCCACCACTCTTTATTCATCAATCAATTAGGAAATAGAGGAACTCGTTTACGATTCGTTTAAATAAATTTGAATCCCCAATGCTACAGCTTTTGAAAAATTAAGTGAAGCTACTGCTATCCAGTTTTTATGCTTTGTGAGTGCAAATGTAGGAAATAAGAACTTGAATTATTTCTAGATTCAAATTATAAATATCCAGTTTTCACCATACACTACCGGCACCAGCCAACACACAGCATGTATCGGTTGTTGAAACATTTATACACCCACATATGTATATATATGTATATGTGTCGTGCACTTGTAGTTAGTTGTGACCATGTACATCATTTGTTTTTGTGCAGAGTTTACTACTTATATGAATGTGTGTATGTATATTGTCTACATTCCATATGCCTGCCGACGGCGACATTCTACACTTGAATTAGTTTGTAGGTTAAATAGCAGCTGTGTACTAGATGCCAGCGCCCAGCACCAGGGCACACAGCTACGAGAGTGAGCCAGTGCACCATTCATATACGAGAACACAAGTAATTTGAAATACTCGCATGCATGCATTTACAGGAAAACAACTCAGCAGTCAACTTCCTTTGGCAAAATTTTCTATTAAATTTACATCAGTGCAATCGTCGTACATATGTACATACATACACACTTTTATAGTCTGCATGTGTGTGAGTGTGGAGCAAAGTGAAGTTGGGAACTCAAGTTGCTCGTGGCATACTACATGTTGCATGCTTCATGCAACAGCTAACTTGCTTATGCTCACAACACCAGAACACACACACGCAGTCGAGGTTTGCCTCCCAGTTTGTATGTAAAAACCAGCTCTCCAGCTTTTATGAGCATTTTAATTAGTTGTCCCGCTGGCTCGCTCAACGTTGTTTGTTTTAGTTTTATACTCACACTTACTTTATGTCAATTCTACTTTATCAACGGCTTGAGATACCCTTATTTTCAATTTCCACATGTACCTTCATAACTTAGCTAACTCTTCGTGGTACGTGTCGTATGCGCAACTTTTAATTCATAAATTTTATATTAAATGCATTTTTAAGCGATTCAGCTGCTGGCTGCCATTTGCCAGGGGTGTTGTTCATTTAATACATAAATAATTAGTTGGCATTTTGTCTACTGGCAATTGCTTTTGGCGTTTGATTGACCCATTTTCATATCATTAAATAAAAGTAATAAGCTTTGAGTTGAGTACGTCCCCAAAGCTGAGGCAAAAGCGAATGGCTTATCAGCTACACTTTGTGTGCGCTTGATGGCTTGACAACTTATTGTAGATTAACATAAAATTCATATTTCTGTTAAAATAACTAAGGGCAATAACTTATTGAGATCTCAAGGACATGTGAAATGATGCTACCGATGCGCAGTTTTCCGAAACGCCTCAAGCATGAACTGGGAAATACAAGAACTTGGAAATGGCTATATAAAAGGTGAACCAGAATATGATAATATAGTACACGGTCGGATCTCGCACCGAGAAAAGTGCAGGGCAGGTGTCGGCAGATCAGCGAAAATATACTCTGAAGCGCTAGTCGAGAATACAAATATATTTCAAGCGGAAGTCTACACAATAGAGGGGTGAACTCACTTGAACCTCGAATGAAAATATGACAACTGATAGCGAGACAGAAATTTAGGCTCTGAACTCTTTCAAGGTTACATCAAAACTGGTGCTAGAATGTCTTTTTAAGCTCAATATTTTTGGGTCAGAGCAACCAGGTATGAATTCTATGGGTTTCGGGCACATACATAGAAATTACTGAGAATAAAATGGCAAATAAATTAGTCAAGAAAAGAGTGGTCTTCCAATTCATAGGTCCAAAATAATTTTGTGGCCTAGAAAATGGTTACTTCTCTTTTATTCAGCAGACAGAGGAAATATGTGCAATGAAGTTCATACTGAGACAATTTATCGCAATCAAAATCAATGATAAGTAGCTTTAACCCAACCGGTTTAAAGATTGTATGTAATTATGTAACCATAATTTTAGAATCTTCACTGGAATTGTAACAGGGCCATGCAGATGGAATAATAATTTTACTAACCTTGGAATATACTCACCACCAAATATGTGGTGGCATCGAGCCCAGGCCGAGGCACAAGCGGCATAAACACATGATTAAACATATTTTACCAGAGAAGCAAATAAAACTCAATAAAATAGGAGCAATAATAATGTTATTGAGGAAGCTCGGCTCAGTGAAATACTCAGAATCTATAAATGGGGTATATTGTGCAGATCTTTCAAGTCTCCGCAGGAAGTAACCTCATAATAACAATTATAATAATATATTAATAACTCACTCTGAATGTAACGCTTCTTCAGCAATATATTATATTTAAATATAGTCCGAGTGGCGATGCTTACCTGGAAATATAAAACAAAATAGATAGAAACATATGAGTCTCGTGCTTACTAGTTTTAATAAATAAATATTACAATTTTTGTTGACAAGTTATATAAAGTTTCGGGTGGCAAAATTCATAAAAATAAGAAAAAGATTAAATCAACTTAAATTAGGCACCAAATTAGATTAAATAAGTTAAATGATTTGTAAATAATTCGAAAAAATTTAATTCAGAAATAAGCTTTACACACCAAGAAAATTTTCGAATATGTTAAGCTAAGTGTAGGTTAAGCGGAGTGAATTTATACTAGAGTCACTTGCTCTGTTTTAATTTGGTATTGACGGACCCCCAAGTTTGTCAAAATTTTTCAAGGAATTAAGTTTGTTTTTTTGGAGTTTTGTTTTCAAAGGAAGTTCCAAGTAACCAAAGCATAATTCCTGAATTCAAAGTTGAGATTCTTTCGTCTTACGTAATTTTAAAAAAATTTTAACAATACTATTTATATAGTAGATATATTGTTGCCTGAAAAGCAACGCTCATTCTTTTTGAATGACAACACACTACTACTACTGTGAATATATTTCGTTTGATGCTTATATGCTAATAGTTACTTCGATTTTGAAAATATTTTATATTTTTCCGTTAAGAAATAACTGGTAACACCATTCAAAAATATTTTTAAACTAACACTTTTCTCGTTTGACAGCTATATTCTAATATTTATTTAAATTATGCAACTAGTTTACACTTTTTATTTAAAAATAGGTGGCAACCCAATTCCAAAATATTTTTGAATTTCATAATTCATAAATTAGTTTCATTTGACACTGACATTCTAATATTTATTATTTGAAATAATATTACAGTTTACCTTTAAAAATAGGTGGCAACGTCATTCAAAAATATTTTTAAATAACACGTGGCGACGCCACGCAAAAATAATTTTGAATTAAATATTTTTTAAACTCTTCATGAGACACTTATATTCGAATACTTATATCAATTTTAAAATTAGCTTACAGTTGTCCCTTAAAAAAAGATGGCAACGCCATTCTAAAATGTTTTTGCACAACACTTTTTTTAACTTTTCTCCGTTCACAATCATATTCTAATAATTATTTCAATTTTATAATTAATTTATATTTTTTCAAATTAGGTGGCAACGCCGTTTAAGAATATTTCTGAACTAAAACTTCACTCGTTTGACGCCCATTTACTAATATTTATTTCAATTTTGAAATTAATTTACAGTTTTCTTTTATAAATAAATGGCAACGCCATTCAAAAATATTTTTGAATTTACTATTGTTTTAAATTTTCCTCTTTGACATCCATATTCTAGTATTTATTTTCGTAGTTTGTAATTAGTTTATATTTTTCCTTTAAAAATAGATGGCAACGCTGCACAAAACTATTTTTGAATTACAAATTTTCTCTTTTGAAATCCAAAATGGATGGCAACGTCATTTAAAAAAAAAATTTAAATTAACGTTATCTCTAACATTTTTCATTTGATAACCTCATCCTGATATTAAATACAGTTTTGTACTTTATTTATTTTCGAATCAATTTAAAATTAGGTGGTATATATTTTTTTATTTTTTTTTTAATCTTGTACTACTTTTGAGGTATCCTAGTACTTAATTCATTTATTAGTTATATATTTCTATATTTGCACGAACAAAATGGTGTGGTGACAACGCCAAAATAGATTATATTTGGTTTAAAATTAGCTTAAACACATTTCCTTAAAATGCCGTCAACGCTTTAAAAATTACTATTGAATTCCGATGGGAAAAATGCTCTTCTCCGTAAATTTGGTATTAAATGTAATCTCTTGTTTTAATTTCCCTCCACAAGTCTCCACAAAGTGTCACTCTATGTTTTATACCATGCACTGTTTTGGTTATTTCGTCGCGCTCCTCTTCCTATTCGAGATATCCGTCTTGTTGTTGTTCCAACGGGACTTCCAGTTTTCTGCTGCCTTCGAAAGGCAGATATTTGAGGAGCTTTTTCGTGACAGAAATACACTCGAAGGCTTGCTGTTAACTGCCGAGTGGCAACCGTTTTGGAAAAACTTTTTCTATTAATTGGTGATTCGTGCCCGGGGTTTCAAACCTGGGCGCTATCGAATGGTCATGAAAAAAGTAATTTAGACTACCTTTTTGTAATTTTGGGAGATTATCAGAGAACAAGTTTAGAGGGTGTCGATAAGGAATTTTTTTCCGTAACCACCTATACCTATGGACTATTACATTTTGTCTTATTCAGAAAGTTGTTCTTACTAGCTTATACCCAATGTTCTTCTCCTAAATTGGTAAAATATTTTATTTGGAGTGAAGTGAGAAAAATCGTTCTAAAGTCAGAACAAAAAATAAACTGAAATCCCTCTTGTCAACCTGCCTATAGTTACGTGTAAAAAAGTATGCTAAATCTGATCAACAAACCCAATACCAAGGCAAAAGTTACGTTCTTTTTTGTCTTGCTTACCAAAATCTGCTTCCCTTAGGATTCGCTGTTTTCTGTTTTTCCTATGGTTCCTATAGTTATGGGTTCCATTGTAAAAATCAGCTTGGACTGGCGCTTCCAACGCGCTATGTCATTAAGCGATCTGACGTCTCTGTCAAAAGATACAGGGTTGCCAGTTGGGTCTGTCGAATATGGGCAACCCTTTAGATAATTTATGTAAAACTTGTGTTATCCTTGAAGACTATTTTTCATGCGCCTCCTACAGGTATTTGCTAATACTGGAAATTAGCTGTAGCAATTTTCTGTTCTCTGAACCTCAAACCTCCAAGAAAACATCGATATTTAAAATCAGGCTGTGTATAAGCGAAATTTCAATCCGCATAGAACACAAATTTTGAACAAAGCAGAGTTGTTTTTAACCTCTATGCCAATTCAGTTAGCAGTTTTTGATATTTATGAGTTGAAAAATCGTTTACTTGTCAGCACCACACGAAAATTAGGTCAAACAAAACCGCAGATCGAAAAATCTTGAACTCTTGTACATATGTGATTGGAGTTATGCAAATAGCAGTAAGAGCTTGAAATTTAGCCTTTATTTTAAAATGACAGACTATCACTTTAGCTTTATTTATGATATACACAAACACATGTAGATAATTTGCAATATTGAGTTCAAAATTTTAAAATTTTAAAATTTTCCAATTTTTCATTTCTTCATTTCTTCGCCCAACTTCGTCACATTACTATGCTGCTGACACAAGGACGAATTTATTCATTTTACAACGTTTCGTGCAAAATTAACTAACAACAACACCAACAAAATAAAAAAAAAAAAAAAACATTACTTTTTATTACATTTCTTAGGTTTGTAAGCCAAAAACAATTAGCGAAAACCAGAAGTACTAAAAGTACAACAACCGAACAATGAAATTTCACTTAAATGCTCAACGCATTTGCAGACGACAAAGATTAATGAGCTGCTCATTTTGAGATAAATTTGACAACTACTGGCTGAAAAGCGGTGGTGCTCTCCGCAGCCACTTCCCAGCTCACTTCCCAGCTAAATTTTCTGCCTTGCTAAGCAAACAAGTAGCCACTCTTCATCACTGGCAAAATCATGCTACTGCTACTTCTTGACCACTTTTGTTGTCGCCGCACTTACACTGCGTCAGCTCATTTGTTCAACTGTGTTCGTTTGAAATTGGAATGTTTTTTCTATTTGCCATTTGCTACTTTGTTCTTGTTGTGCCGCAAACAGTTACACTAAATCTTAGTAGGCATTGGATTGCGCTTAGCATTCAGCTTCTCTGCTCATTTCTACTCATTTCTATGCCACAATGTGCTGATGTTCGCAAAAATTTTAATTGCAGACATTCGCATGTCCACCTCACTACTTAAGTCACACAAATTCATACACATTCACACACACAGACACCCACTTACAGGCGGTTCTATGAAGGCATGTTGTAATAGATTTCTTCCATTGTTTATCAGCTTTGTCTGCTGCTCCTTTGAGGCTGGTCATTTATCTCCACATTGCGCTATGTGTGCATGTACGTATGTATGTATGTTTGTATGTATGTATGTGTGTTTGTATGTATGTATATGTGTATGTATGTATGTGCGTATGTATGTATGTTTGTATGTATGTATGTATGCATGCAGCCTCTTTAGCGATATTTTCAAACATTTTGCTGCTTCGACTTTTCGACGATTGCCGCCTTTACCGCCTATGCCCCGACTATTACTATTGCTTCTGCTTCTATGTATTTCTGTTTGCTCAACTCAATATCGCCTTTGCCGCCTTCCTTCTGCCTGTCGTGGTAGTTGTAGTCGTCGTCAACATTGTCGCCGCTGTCAGCGACCATTCACCAAGTTCATTAAACCATAATCCTCGCGTTGCTTACAAGATCGCGGTTGGATCACTGGTCCACCAGCTGAATGACAGCAATGCCACTGACACTCTTCCGATTCGTTGGCTAGCTTCCTTTTATTCCTTTCGGCGTGCTTGTGCGCTTCCCCGCCGTAGTCATTGATGCTACTCAGCCTCTTCTCGCCCGCTGTTGGCCTAGTCCGTCTGGTCCTTGTTAAATATGCTAATTTTGCTTGTCCGCATTTTTCTTCTTTACTTCCACTCTCTCATCACCGCATTGCATACTATCAGTACTAAGTTGCAGTTGGATTATTTGGTTATACTATGATGAACTGGTATCCGTAGACTTTTCAAGGCGCCTATGTGCTACACTGAAGTAAAGGTCCGCCGAGCGGTGAGTGGTATTCGCGCGCGATTGCATAATTAATTTTGTAGGATTTCTGTTGTGCAGTGCTAATGGAGTTTGTCGCAGCCAACTGATGCCACTGACACTGCCATCACCACTACCATCATTTTCATTCATTTCATTCATTCCACTGAGTAGCACTTCAGCGTTACTTTGTGTGTGCAATCTCTCCACTTTCTACTGCAACAAATTTGAAAAAACGCATAATTTCGAAGCTCCCTTGGTCGCATTACCGCTGTGGATAATTTTTTAGTTCGTAATATTTTAATTGCATGAATTGTGGTGGCTATTACCAATCCTTCTCTCCGCTTGCCTGGCTTTTTTTTTTAGGGGGTTTTCTGTGGTTGCGGTACTCGTGTGGCCGCCTAATGCCTAATGGCAGCTGGCGCGTGCTTTTGCTATGATTTGCTCACTTACGTTGACGCCAGCGTTGACTGTCTCGGTGGTGGCGCTCGTAACTCGTATAATGATTGTGGCTACGTGTCTGTGGTGTTGGCGTCGGTCGATTGGTACTCTGGCTCTGTGGTTATGGATGTGGCGCCTGATAATTGACAATAACATTTAATTTACTCCAATTTTGTGGATACAATTAAAAATGAGCAACTGCGATTGTGATCCGAAAATCAACCAAAAAAACAATAACAACAAAAAGATTCAAATTACTCTGTGATAATGGATGAAATGGTGAGATTTTGTGGTTTGCTAGGGATGTAAAACTTTAATTTCCAGCAAATGGTAGACAATGAAAATAACTCAACATTCATTAAAAAAATTTTAAGTATTACAACAACTGAAATGTAATCGTTCAGCGATAATTGGGAGGGCAAAAGTCTTCCAACACAGACATGGTGAACAGCATTTGGAATAGAATTCACTCCAACGTTCTCCTAATTAAATTTAGCCTCCCTCTAACTGACCAACTTTGCTGGTTGGTGTGTCCATTCCACACTACCAATAATTGGCAGTGTGAATGTTTTTGGTGTTTCGAAGTCGGCAGGAGCCCATGTGAAATACAACGGACGCAGGTCAACTTCACATTTGCATATTCCAGCCTAAAAAGGCATCAGTTTAGAAGGCTTCTCTTTGTCAATTTACCTTTAATTATACCGAGTAGCCTATTACAAATAAACTGACTGTGAAGGCGCTGTTAAATATCTGTAATAAAATTATGCCCCTTAGAAGGTAGCTAACGAGCTAGAAAAGTTCTGAACAAGTTGACCTCACAAAGTTCCACAAGCGTATTAAAGACCACTCTTAGCGTGCAAACTCGAAAAGAAAATGTCACAATCATTGTGGTAAAATCTAGCCAATAGATAGAAGGAACCAAATATGCTCCCATTAAATGCTTGCAAGTACTTTCATGAATGAAATTTTAAGGTAGAGCCAAACAGAAAATGGGTCAAGGAACCTACCTACTGATAGCAAATCAAATTCGGTTCAAAGTTGTTGCAAAAAGTCCAAGTTGGTAATACATTGTGATAATTTCTTTCGGTAATCGAAATCTGTTTAATGGTCATATATATAGTATGACGGCAGGGGAAACCCATTCAGAAATTTCTGCGGCAGCTGCAAAGGAAGTGCTACGTTAAATTTATTCACTCTGGCCATAGGGAGGTAGGCACGTAGAAGTGGCACCACATCACGAAACTAAAAAAAAAAACAAAAAAAAAATTCTTTAACAAGATCCATTGATATCTTGAAGTTGTTGTTATTATAGTAGCGCCAAGTCTGTGAAATATCCTTATCAGTGTGGTGTGCAGTGTATCATATGCTGTATCTCAGTGGCTTTATTGGTCATTCAGTCCAATTTTTCATAACTTTGCAATGAATCTACCTGGCAAGTTACGCCGTATTATTCGATCCAAATATCGTCCATGTCAAGCTGATTAATTTTTGGAAACAAAATTTCAGTCTACATAGCCCGATAGCGCCGCTCACCCTTCACCGTAACGGCGGCTTTTCCTCATTTCCAAAGAGGTAAGAACCGGTGGTGTCGTCACTGCTCTATGAACTTTGCGAGCAGATTTATTTTTTTGGAAATATATTTCCACAATATGGGAGCGTTGTTTTAGCGTTAAATAATTCATGATAACTTGCCAAACCCTACTCAACAGAAAAGTTAACATAGTTTGCCACTCTCAGCTGTGAAAACATAGTTAACGATTTCGACGCGTCGTCGTCGGAAGTAGATCGAACATTCGAGGTTATATCTCTTTTGAAATGCCCTTCATATCAAGTATAATCATCATCTTCAGTGCCTTTATAATATAGCTGTAACTTGTATTGCAATTGCGCATGAAAATTTAGAAATCTGCTACTGAAAGTTACAATTTATTAAAATAAATTGGTTTAATGGCAGCAAATCAGAATTATGGCCAATCGAAAACCTCCAAAAACCTTCCAAAATCTACTAAAATCATTACAATTCAAATCAGTTCACTTAAAATCCAAAACTTGGTAAAGTATATATGAAAGAGCAATGAGCAGCAGAATAACAAATCACCTTTTTTATATTTTCTTTGCCTTTTTATTCCGATTATCTTACTTAGTGGAGTTTGTCACTCAACAAACAAGCACACGAATAGGAATTTTTGAAAAAATTTCCTTTTTATTCAAAAAGTTTTCTAGTATATATTAATATATAATTTCTAAATTTAGTTAATGCAGAGTGACAGCAAACATTTCAAAATTTTATGTGGTAATAAAAGACTCGAATCGATGGAGTTACTTCTGCTTTGTTGCAGTTTGAATACTAATTTTATGATTTTTTAACATTTGTTTTAGTGTAGTTTACGCAATTTATGCCTGAGAGACCCTCCAGAAAAAATTAGCTTTATAATACAACAAACCCAGTGCTAATCGGATACTTATTTTCAGATTTCAGATACGTATTTTCAGACTTTATTTTGTAAGATGAAAAAACCTTTTCTATCATTCGGTTACTGATTGTCACAGCACAAGCGGCTGCCGTAGGAGTAAAATTTTCTTGCACTTTATATAATGAATAATTTAAGTGGTACACGATTATGGTGCACCAAGAGACGCAAATATTACCTTACTATTACACAAATACTAACTCATTCCAAACAATTCGTCCCTGAGCATACCGTTGTAATTATTTTCCATACTCAGCATGCTTGGCATTACTCTATTGCTTGTGGGCGTCACATCCCTTGTGGCTGTTCTAATAGTATTGGTCCTTGCAAGCAGCAAATATATTGAAATCAATTAACTAATTAAATATAAGCCAACAATTTCAAGGTACCACTAATAATATTAAATGACTCATTTAACTCGTATAGCCCGAAGTTATGCTGTTTAACAATTCGGAAACAAATCTATAATGGCATACTTCCAAAGATAAGGCAGGGGAAAATAAATTAATTGAAATGTAGCCATGTAAGTAGCTTCAAGGCAAAAGAAAGGCTGGAAAAAAGAGAAAAAATACAAGCTAAGTAGCAGAGGCATACGAGATAGCAAGAAAATTTAAAAGTATGCCTTTGATAAGTACTGAGAAGTAAGTGAAGAAGGAAGCAATTATGTGTCGCAATTAATTGTACAATTAAATTTCACATCCCGCTTTCATTCTTAATTCAAGAAAAAATGATGAAAATAACGGAGCTATAAAAATTTTAAATCTTATGGTAGTCGTTAAGGGGTGGGACGGGATGAAAACGATTAACTGATAAGCCTGCATATTCATTTTGCTAAGAAGGTAAGACTACGTTTCTCATAAAAGCGATGTAGAAAATTATGTCTACCATTTATCACTTCCACTCTTCCTACTTTGCCCTCCCACTCTCCCAATTCTAGTCAATTATCTTTTTTAAAATAACAATTAGTCTTTTTAACTCTTAAAAATCTACGTCGGGTTTAACGGCTTTGGCAACGTGAGGCTGAGCGTTGTCATGCTGTAGAATCACTTTTTCATGCCACTCCGCGTATTGCAGCCGCTTCTCGCGCAGTGCTCGGCTCAATCGCATCAATTGAAGTCGATACCAGTCCCCAGTGATGGATTCGCTTGGTTTTAACAGTTCGTAATAAACAATACCAACTTGGTCCCATCAAATACATAGCATAACCTTCGCAGCGTGAATATTCGGCCGAGGCGATGACGTAGAAGCATGACCGGATAGTCCCCATGACTTTCTTTTCGTTGGATTGCTGTAATGAATCCATTTTTTATCACCCGTCACGATGCGATGAAGAAAACCCTACCTTTTTTGCCGCTGGTGCAGTTATTCAAGGCGAAAAAACGACGTTCAACATCCCTTGGTTTTAATTCATAAGGAACCCAAGTCCCCTGTTTCTGAATCATTCCCAAAGAATGCAATCGCTTGGAAATGCTGAAGCAAGCTCTTCTTGCGTTTGACACGGACCCTCATTGAGCAATGTTTCCAATTCAGCGTCTTCGAACGTTTTTGGCTTTCCTTCACGCGGACGGTCGTCAACATTAAAATCACCATCTTTGAAGCGACGGAACCGATCTCGGCACGTTGTTTCACTTAAAGCAGCATCTCCATAAACTTTTTGTGGCTCTCGATGCTCTTCAGCCACCGTTTTTTTCGATTGAAAGAGGAAAATCAACACTTCCCGCAAATGACGATTATTCGGCACAAAATCAGACATTTTCACAAAACCAAAATTATATGATACCAACACAAAATCACTAATGTGTCGAATAAGTTAGTTTACTGTATGTCTAAGCTTGGTTGATGATGTTTAAGTTATGTTAGAATCGACTAGCGCACACTGCTGGCGGCATCTATTGACAAATAGCGGGAACTTAGTTGCGCACCTAATATTTTTCAATGTTTTCTGAAGTGTTAGTTTTTGGCTGCATATAAATCCAAGTTGCTCCGGTGACGTAGATCCGTCGTTAAAATCTACCATCATTACAATGGGCAGAAAAATAAAATATTTTCTGCTAGCGGCAATTTTATGGCGCAATGCATGCTGAGTGCCCATGCAGATAGACTTTGACTTAAGTATAACTGGAGCGAAGCTTTAAGACTTTCGTTCTTGTGAACAACACTAAAACACGCTGTTGCGCACCTACCACCAAAAATTTAGCTATCTCAATCGATGGTCCAACTCGATCGGAAAATACTGACTCGCTAGCAATCCCACCACTAAAAATGTACAACTGTCCTAAGTGGTTTTGAATTTTGCACCCAGATGCTCCAATCGTTGAAGCAATTGAAGTCGGCTTGAATTTTTGCAAACTCGAGATTATTTCTGTCGAAGAGCATTTTCAAGTTAATTTTATCCGCAGAGAGTGGCAGCTGGTTGTGTATTTTGGAGGAGTGGAGGATTCACTAGCAGATGTTATTTTCCAGCCTTTCAAATGTGAGATTAACGACTTTTTGGATGACTTCTGTTTCCAACATCATGGCGGACCATAACACACAATTGATAAAAAGATAAACCTTTTGCGTAATTTGTTAAGTAGTCATGAAATCAATCACTCTTGATTCGCTAATCTAAAACATCAGAACTGCTTTTAGTCCTCGTTAATATTTTTTTAATTGAGTACCCTGAAAATATTATAGCGACAATCTAGAAGCCATTAAGTCATTAAATATTTTGGTCATATTTAGTGCAAAAACAGTTTGGGTAAAGTTGCCACCTATTTTCGATATATAATTATTTTTCCTTTCAATTCTGGTATTCAAACGCCTTAACATGCATTCTTATTTATACTTATATTATTTATAGAAACTTGGGAAAAGTGGTGTTGCCAGATTTTCGAAAAATTTTAATTAAATATATTAAAACACGCATGAATATATTAAAATATTATATTTAAAACGTATTAAAAAATTTTAGTACAGTTGCCACCTATCGACAAAAACTTGCAAAAAAGGTATTTAAATATACTAAAGCTTACAATACGACAACACTGTTATCAATCGAAACAGTAACGTAAGGGTCGCTACCTTTAAAAAAACTAATAAAAATCAAATATATCGTCTTGTGTCAGTGCATCTCCAAATTAAAATGTTGGATGTTTTTCGTTATTTGTTGAAGAAATATGGGGAAAAATTCAAGTTAGGTGTAAGCGCATTACCCATGAATGGTTTAACAGAGCCACCCCCTAGCGGATCTAGCTTTGATAGAAGTTTTTTTAATTGTACCTGCAACATACGTTTTTAATTTTTCAAAATCAGAAGTTAAATTAAATTTTTATTAATATTACTCATCTAGCGCCATTTAACAGATCCAGTTTTCTTTGAAAGTTTTCTAATCGCACCTGCAGCAAATATTTTTAACCTCATTAAACTTTAACCATAAATACGGATTTTCCGGATAACGTGACTCCAGTACAATTAACAGACAAGCAAGGGCATGCGTAAAGGTCAAAATAAAGATTGTGATCACTCAAAATTACAATATAATTTTTTTTTCTTTTTCTTTTTCTTTGCCTTTTATTATAGGCTTCTTGCCTGTTTTTCTTCACGCAATATAAATTACATTTCATTACAGTAGTGAACATAAAATTCATTAAAATAATAAATCCTATTTAATAAAATAAAAATAAAAAATAATAAAAGAGATTTAATTTGCGCCTTCAATTTGGGTATAGAGGTCCAACTCTCCTTCCATCGTTTTGGAGGTCTTCTCGGTGCATGTCGTTCAAGTGGTTTAGAATCACTGGGTGCCTTTGTTATATGGCCATTCCAAGCTCGTCTTCTAATAAAAATAAATAAATAAATAATTGGCGCGTACACTTCTGTTAGGTGCTTGGCCGAGCTCCTCCTCTTATTTGAGGTGTGCGTGTTGATGTTGTTCCACAAATGGAGGGACCTACAGTTTCAAGCCAACTCCGAACGGCTGATATTTTTATGACGAGCTTTTTTATGGCAGAAATACACTCGGAGGTTTGCCATTGCATGCCGTGGGGCGACCGCTATTAGAACAATGTTTTTATTAATTTTGCTTTCTGCCTCGAAGTCAGAACATTCAATTCTTAATTGTTTCTGCCGTTACGTTGTCCCATAAAGATTTAATAAAAAAACAGCCTCCAAAATGTCAAAAGTTTTTCATAGGCTGTCCATTGGAATGTCTCCTAATTTTGTCAAAATATGTTTGATTATATGGCATCTGTAATGACACTTAAAATTTTGCATTATATCCTGATCGAGGGGCTGACAAACGGATGTTGTATTAGCAGGTAAAAAGATCAACTTTATGTTATCTAGTTTAATATCTCAAGGGTGAGTTGTAGCATTGACCAAAAATAATAAAATTTTTCTCTTCTGGCAGCCCTTTTTTTTATCAAGCATTTCTAGCCACTCACACATAATTTCACGAGACATCCAAGCTTTCCGGTTTGACTTCCATTCCACTGGCAAACTTCCTATATTGCCTCTTTTAAAGGCGCGTGGGCATGCTGCTTTTCCGATAACCAATGGCTTTTCTTTATCTCCAACCATATTGGCACACAATCCTCGAAATTAACCTCGGAAGATTCCCCACATATTCTTTTGAAAGTCACATTATGACGCCTGCGTCATTTCTCCAACCATCCATTTGACGGAGAAAAGTTTTGAATACCTAATCGGCCAGCAATTTCTTTTGCTTTTTCCTTTATAATAATACCCGAATTTGGTATATTTTGGCTTCTGGCCTTAACGAACCATTCGAAACTCAAATGGTCAATTTTTGAGCCATCCGCGTTTAAGAACTTTTTCTTTTTGTTGACGTTATCACCGCCCATCCATATTCTTTTAATATCTTTTATTTCAACTATTGTCTATCTACTATCTTTGTTGTCCGTGGATTAGAGTATCGCGTCCGCTTATGAGAGGTTTTTATTGTTTTCTTTACACATTTGTTCAGTGATATACTTTGCTTGTCCGTTACCGAGAGGTCCGCGTCCGCTTTCGAGAGGTGATTAGAACAAAAAAAATGAGAAAAAGTGTCCGCGTCCGGTTATTAGATTGTCCGGTTATTAGAATGGAATTCGTTCTAAAAACACAACATAAAGCTTGGCTCCTCAGTTTTTGTCCGGTTATGGGGAGTGTCCGCTTATTGGAGGTGTCCGCAAGGGGAGGTTTCACTGTATATATAAAAACTACATACCCAAAATTTTTCTGAAAATTCTGAGTGAGAAGTTTGAAATTTTGATGAAAATTTTGCCGAATTTTTCAAAAGTTCAAAACTTTGGTTTATATGTTTCTTGTTGCGGTATGAACTATGCTTTTATGAAAAAAATAATTGAAATTAGATATAAACAAAAAAATGGTCAAAAATCATCAATATGTGGTGCACACTTTCTTTAGACGCTGACTGTACATATGTAATAGTGGATATACACACATCTGCTCGAGGGTACATGAATTGATTATTTATTGTAATGAACTAAGATAAAATGTAGGAAAAAAATATTTTCTTTCATTTTATTTTAGTTTTTAAAATGCATTGCTATATTTTTTTCATGTCCCGCCATGTGTGAGCAGCTAATTTACGCGGCTTATCTGCCATATATCCTAGAAGAAAAGCCAGAAGGCTGCGTATAGGTATGTTAGATAGTCCGATAAACCAACTTACTTCTATCAGTAAATATATTGGGTAGTTGAAAAAGTCTATTCGTATTTTGTCAATAGATGTCGTTGGAGTCATCTATCTACAGTGCTACCAATCACATTGTGTCATATCATATGGTGTTAGAAAGGCGACATTTTAGGCTTCATTGCACCAAAAAAAAATTAAATTCGAAGAAGTTGAAAAAAAGTTATAGCTGTTCAAAAATGAGTGAAAATAATGAAGAAATTCGCTATATTTTGAAATTTTTGTATAAAAAAGGGAAGAATGCCACGCAAGCCACCAATGAAATTTGTGAAGTTTACGGAGAGGATGCTGTATCAGTTCGTGTAGCACAACAATGGTTCGCTCGCTTCCGTTCTGGAAATTTCGATGTGAAAGATGCACCTCGCTCCGGTCGACCTATCGTTGCAAAAGTGGATGAAATTATGGAAAAGATTCACCAGGACTGTCATTACATCGCCAAGGCACTAAACATTCATCATCAAACGGTTTTGAACCATTTAAAAAAGGCTGGTTACAAAAAGAAGCTCGGTGTTTGGGTACCATATGAATTGTCTGTGAAATATTTAATGGACCGAATTAACATCTGCGATTCTTTGCTGAAACGAAATGAAATCGAACCATTTCTGAAGCGAATGGTAACAGGAGACGAAAAGTGGATCAAATACGACAATAATGTGCGAAAAATATCATGGTGCAAGGGTGGTGAAGCCCAACAAATGGTCGCAAAACCAGGATTGACGCCTCGAAAAGTTATGCTGTGTGTTTGGTGGGATTGGGAAAGGAATCATCCACTATGAGCTGCTCCAGCCTGCTCGAACGATTGATTCTACACTTTACTGTCAACAACTGATGAGATTGAAGTAAGCAATCGAAAGAAAACGGCCAGAACTGATCAGCAGAAAGGGCGTCGTCTTCCATCAGGACAACGCTAGGCCACACACATCTTTGATGACTCGGAAAAAACTGGGAGAGCTTGGCTGGGAAGTTTTGATACATCCACCATATAGCCCTGACCTTGCACCATCGGACTACCATTTGTTTCGGTCAATGCAGAACTCTCTTAATGGAGTAAAGTTGATTTCAAGAGAAGCCTGTGAAAATTACTTGTCGCAGTTTTTCGCCGAGAAACCACAAAAGTTTTACACTAATGGAATAATGTCTCTAGAAGAAAAAAGGCAAAAGGTGGTCGACCAAAATGGTACATATTTGGTTTAATAAAGTTCAATATAAATATAAAAAAAATGAGTTTAAGTTTGATTAGAAGTACGAAAAGACTTTTTCGACTACCCAATATATACATTAATGTATGTGTATGTACCTGCAATATGATGATACCAAATGTGTATGTGGTATAAACCGTTAGAAATAAACGAACACGTGTTTTAAATTTCATTTGAGCAAGATGCTTGAAAAAGGCAAGGAAAAAGAAAATAGATATAAATTAATTCAATATTGAAAATTAAGAGAATGACAGAAATAAAGTCATAAAAACACCCACACATCCACGCATGTATACGATAAGCAACAACTTACCGAGTGCCATGACTGACTGCCAAGTTTGCCATGAATTTAATCATCTCATTGTAACTGTTTTTCTTTCACTCTCCATCACCTTGCAGCGGTTTTGTATTACCACTGTTGCTTTCACTCTGCATTCTACATACAAACATACACATGCACATATTTGTGTGTATGTGGGCTTGTGCATAGCTGTCAGCTAGCTTATCTATCATTTGAAGGGCGTCCTGTATCCTGCCACTCGCAAACACACATGCACACAAGCACGTACATAAATATCTATGTAAAGGATCTTCCTGCATATGTGGCTTTCATATCCGCTCCATTCTTGGTGTCATGTGTCGGCGCAGTGTGTCGCCTGTCGCCAATGTGGCCAATGTCAGTTAACGTTAATTGTCTTATACCAGAAAGAAGCAGCACAGATGAATGAGTGAGTAGATCAAGTTTTTTGCACATATACCCCTACATACATAATACATCTACGTGTATACACACATACAATTCTAGGGCACATATGGCGAACAGTTATTTATACATACCTATATATTTTTTTTCTTTTCTGTAAACCTTGGAATGGGTGTGAAGTGTGTGGGCGTGTGTGTATGCATAAATGTAGAATTAGCCGGAAAATCAAAAAAAAAAAAAACAATTAATTTTTCATTTGCGGACAAGAATTTAACATACTTTCATTTTAACCTAGGATTCATCGCATGTGGCTTGATCGACTTTGCAGAGCATACAAAAAATTCAAGTTTGACTAAATGCATCCCATGGTTACGAAAATTTTTACACAGCCCCTCTACGAAGAGTAGGCTATCCTAACCGCTTGCACTTGTGCGTGATAAGCCCCTTTAGCTTTAGTCCTTGCAGTTCGCCCCCTGATTTTACACTCCAATTTTGGTCAAATGTACGAAAAGTGAATAAGAGAGTGCTGCTGAGATATGACCGCATGCTGGTAGCTGATAAATTCAACTGCAGATAATGTGATAATAACAACAACACTGAACGACAAAATGAATTATTTTTTTGCAAACTAATATTGTTCGGGCAATTCATAAAGTTCGTAGCTTCTGCATGCATAACTTACCAGAGTGCTGCCCTGAGTGGCGCTTTGCATTTCGATTTCCCATCGCCTAGTACGTTATTTTCATAGCTGCTCAAAGTGCAATCAAGTTAAAGGAGGTTGACCTCTGGAGGCAATCTCCCAAGGCATATGGTAGCATTTTTGGGCAGTTAACACCATATATCTCCGTACTTTGTACAGGTCTCCCTTATCTATAAACCAGAGTTTGAGGGCCGTGCCAGGGAAATCTTTCCAAGTAGGCAGGATTGGAACGAGGGGAAAATCCTGAATTTTTTTCCTAATTCACTCCTCTCGGGAGTATAGGGCCTCGACAAGACTTTCCATCGTACACGATTCTTTGTTGTTATTTTTGCACCGTCACATAAGATGTTGGCATCTGCTAGTTCGCGCAGCATCGACCTTCTCCAAGTGTTTTTTGGTCGACTGCGACCTCTGCTCCCTTGCGGGTTTGCCAAATACTGCTAGCGTTTTTCAGACAGAAGTCTTTGCGATCCTGCAGGCTTGCAAAATGCGTAGGGAACGTGGGAGCAAGGGAGATATTAACATTTTCTCCGATAGTCAAGCCGTGATCAAGGCTCTGACGATGCCATGGTGCAGATTCAAGCTACTCAACTCCTGCATGGGGGAGATCAAATCTCTTGGCTGTGAAGGCAAAATTTCTCTGATCTGAGTTCCAAGACATAGGATCATAGAGGGAAATGAAATTACTAATAAGCTTGTCAGGAAGGAGACTGAATTGGTCTCAGAAACCTCCCACCCGTCCATCGGCATGCCCTGATTGTTGTTAAAGAGAAATTATACAACTTATCTCTCCAGAAAGCGCAAAAGAGATGGAGCTACCATCTTTCATGCGCTATTCCGGAAACCTTTGACCACATTATGATAAACGGGGGACTCAGAAAGTGCTGGGGGCTCCATGCCACTCAATTTCCAAACTCGTAGCTGTTTTTACCGGTCATTGGACGGACGTCGAGCACGCCGAAATGCTAAGTTTACCATTTAACCTCCACTGAAGATGGGTATTTTTTGCCTTCCCCAAAAAAAGTCAAGAGAGGCCCATCTATTGGGGAGCTAGAGGGTTAAAATATTCCACAAAAATATTTCCCGTTATTTTTTAAATAAAACTGCACATATATTGTAAAAATCCGACAGGAATTTTGGACATCCTAAAATTTGAGATGTAAAATTTCAAATGACCTTTATACCCATATTTTCTGTGCTCCCTCTAACAGAATCCATCGTTATCTTGTTTTGTGTTGCACAGTGTAATATACGTATGTCGTAGAATATCTTTGAAAGTTGTTCCTGTTTTTACTCTAATTTGTACTTTGCGACTTATTATTGACCTACTTATGTAGGACTCCCTGTAGTTTCTTGCATATGTACTTATGGTGGTGCAAAATTAATCATAAAATTTGTTTTCGAATAACAGACATTTGCAAAGCACTTTTATAATTAAATCGATCATCTATGCTGACTATTCTTTCAACTACTTGCGAAGCAATGAAAAAAAAAAAACATATAGTGTTCCATTTTTTCCATTTTTTTCCAGTTTTTCAGAAAGCAACTTTTTGAGTAGTGGCAAATTTGTAATTCGTAAATAAAAAAATAATAAACTTAGCTGCTGTGAAGTGTGCCGTGAAAATACAGCCATCAAATGCGAAAAGTGCAATGTTGTGGCACACCAAAAAAGTTCTCGAGTTTTTCATATAACTTTTTTAATATAAATAATAGTAAAAGTATATGTGTTAGTATAAGTATTTCTCAATAAATTGCCCAACAAAACACGAACACTCTTTTATTTCATATCAACTCTATATACTCGTATACTTCTTCTCTTATTCTTCTTCATATGCAGTAAAAATATTATGGAAATTTATCTTCCTATGCTTTCATTTATGGTGCGGTGCTGAAAGTAAAAAAAAAACTGGAAAACCTTCTCTTTTTTTCAATATACTCGTATGCTATGCACTATCATCAGTTGCTGTTTTACGCAAATCCGAAGAGTTTAAACATGTCCGGGATGGTGTGGATTAAACTCGGCACACTGCATTTTCAGTTGAGCGCCGACAATCTTTTCACCGCAAGCATAAGGCGTATGGATCATCTGCAGCAAATTACCTTGAATTTTAATTAAATATTTGGTTTATTGCACTAGGTTGTTCAATAAGTTTTGCGGCTGAATAAGAGAGGACGTTGCTACTAGCCTAAATTTTGTTTTGTTATGTTGGCAGATTCTCCATATGAACCCATGTGAAGTTTCATTTCAATCTGTTAATTCATTCTTAGATTACAAGCCTTTTTGCACCGACGTGCATCAGAATTTTCTATGTACAATGGAAAAAATTGAGTACCGTGCGGAGATTGAACTTTTATTTTTGGAAGGTTTCGCCATCAATTAGTAAAGTAGAAAAATGGGTTGGCGAATTTAAATGTGGTCGTATAAGCCTTGGAGTCGATCCACGTCAACGGCGTCCAAAAACAGTAACAGCAACGACGAAAATCGTCGAATGCCTTAAAAAGATTTAGTAGAAGGCACAGGCTTGGGTAGTGTAAGCAACATTTCTACTGAGGAATTGGGCTTCGGAAAGCTGTGTGTGCGTATAGGGTGCCCCATAAATAAAAATACATTCGAATGCGACTCTCTCAGCAACATTCGGAGCGCGTTTTCGAAGATGATAAAGTGGATTTCGTGCATTGATTCATCACCATGGATGACACTTGGATCTATCACCATGACCTTAAATAAACCAAGACCCTAAAGTGTGGTGTGAACCTGATTCAACGGCTCCAAAACGAGTCCGTGTCCAGAAATCTGCCAATAAGTTGTTAGCAACAGTTTTGGATGTGAAAGGAATTTCGTTTGTGCATTACTTGAAAACTGATAAAACAATAAATTCTGAATGTTATTGCAATCTTTTATACCAGCTGAAGGAAGGAAAAAATCGTGCAAAAGAACCCAGTTTGCCAAACGAAAAAATGGTTTTCCTCTGGACAAAGCACCGAGACACAAAAGCATTTGGACAATGGCTAAAATCCTTGAATTAAAGTTCTAATCGTTCGGGCATCCACCGTATTCGCCAGATAAGAGCTTTAGCGACTTCCATCTGTTTTCAGACCTAAAAAGTCCATGCATGGAAAGTGTTTTTCAATGAATGATGAGGTCATAACAGCTGTGGAAGCCACCTTTAGACATTCTCATTTCAGAGGTGGGATTCATAAATTGAAATCTCGTTGGA
Organism: Anastrepha obliqua; assembly: GCF_027943255.1. NCBI lineage: Eukaryota > Metazoa > Arthropoda > Insecta > Diptera > Tephritidae > Anastrepha > Anastrepha obliqua. The sequence goes on from NC_072896.1 coordinate 51,609,132, forward strand.
ACAAGTGAATTGATGTCTACGGACTATACTGAGTAATAAAATGTATTTCAAATCGTAAAATTGTATTTTTCTAATCGAATTGCAAAACGTATTGAGCAACCTAGTAACTAAATAGTAAAAGTATTGGAGTCAGTGATCGCTGGGACGAGTATTAACACCTCACCATTCGCTGTTAATAAAAGTCACTTAGATCTTTATAATTTTATAAAATGACGAGTGAGACGTAACATGTCTGCATGTAAGGCCCAGCATACGTGAATGAATTAGGGTATACTAGATGGCGCAAAATTAGTTATCCAATTTTGTGTTTGAATAAGATTTTTAGTAAATGCAAGACAAAATGATTTTGGAAAAATGAAAATCTTTATTTTGAGCTTTGCGGGCTCTATTGCTTGCTTGTTTGTATGCCGCAGCTGTCTAACTCACAAACGTCAACTCACAAATTGACGTACAACGCCGAAGTGTGTTCAAAAAATAAGGTGAATTTTCATTTTTCTCAAATATATTTATTTATTCATCAATTTCTATTTCATCTCCTTCAAAGTAGTCCCCCTCAGATATAATACACTTGTGCCAGCGTTTTTTCCAATCCTCGAAGCAGTTCTGATATACACTTTTTGGTATGTCTTTGAGCTCTCCCAGCGATTATGTTTTTATCTCCTCAAAACGCCGTCCTTTCATGGATCTCTTCAATACTGGGAACAAAAAATGTCGCAGGGAGCCAAATCTGGTAAATACGGTGCCTGAGGTATGATAACAGTGTTGTTTTGGGCCAAGTAATCTCTTATAAGCTAAGATGAGGGAGTAGGTGCATTATCATGATGCATAAGCCATGAATTTGTTTTCCACAATTCCGGGCGTTTTTTTCGTACTGCTTCATGCAAACGCTCAAGCGACGTTATTTTTGGTCAAAATTCAGCAATTTTGGAAGGAACTTTGCCTGCACACACTTCAGGCCTAAAACTTCTGAAAAAATTGCATGGCATGAGCCAACTAATGTGCCGACATTCTCAACAACTTCTCTTATTTTGATTCACTATAATAATTTTCTTCACTTTCTGAATATTTTCATTGGTTGTTGATATGCTGGGGCGTTCAGAGCGATCATTATCATTCACATCTTCTCGACCTTCCTTGAAAAGCTTGTACCATTTATAAGCATTTTTTTGACTAAGAGTACTCTCACCGTATGCCACTGTCAACATTTCAAGGGTTTTTGTTGCACTTGATTCCATTTTTTACACAAAATTTGATGCAACTTCTTTGATTCATTTTTTTCGATAGCTGAAAATCGCCGAACGCGCAAAACACTTGTCTTATTTATGCCTCTGACAAACAAACTTAACATGTCATATTGCTAAAACCATGAAAATCGTCTTTTCGCGACGAGTTTACCAACATAAAAAAAATTATAATCGAAAGTTGAATGTACGTAACCCGCGAAATTTGCAAATTCACCTAATTTTTTGAACACACCTTGTACATTTTTCAGCTCAGCACCTGTTTAGTAGTACAGCCAAAACATTTTCTCTGCTGTATGACTTAGACGATGCCACGCAGAGACTATTTTGGTCCATAGCGATACCAGATCAGAGTCCTTTTTTAGCGAACATATGAATCTCTCAGAATGCGCGTACTGTTCGCAAATTTTAGGAGTCGCTCAAGCCTCAGTTCAAGGTCTGGTCTTTCTAAGCTGAGAGCACCCAGGTAGCATAGTTTAGTTTTCGAGAGAGGCGGACAGAAGCATAGAATATGTTTCAGGGTTTCTCTTGAGCCCGACTCATTACATTTCCTGCAAGTATCGGTAAGAGTTCCTTTTAGCTTCTAAGCTTGCACTGCAACTGGTCAGTGCCCTGTTAGTACATCAACTAAAGTTCTACAGTTTCTTCTAATCATACGCGCGTTTGCATATGAGCCTAGCAACTTTGCAATTGGTTAAACTAAGCCATCTGCCTTCCGCCTTTCTCAACATGTTCCATTTCTAGTTCTTTTTGAATTGTGGGTGGTGGTTTAAGTGCCTCACTTATTTGATTCCCTGCAAGTCTCATGCATTCTTTTACTATTTTGTCCACTATCTCATTTCCCTCTATGTCTTTATGCCTTAGAACCCAATATAAAAAATCCTGCGATCAAAGCTCTTTAATTGCTTCCTTGCATTACGGGCATTTAAGGGGGTAGTATGGTATTTTTTTTTTTTTTCATTTTTTTTTTTTTTTTTTTAAATTATTCTATAACATCTTAAGATTATTGAGTGAAAGTTTGAAGTGCATTGGAGTAAAATTGACAAAGACACAAAGGATTAAGTATCTACCTCTCCAACCGGATTTCACAATCTTCACAAATCTTTAAACGCGTTTTTCTCACACTTGCCTTTTTTACGGTCGGTGTCCACTGTAGATTCATATCTACTGCACCGATTCTTTTCAAATTTGGTTTTTTTGTTTCTTTACTTTATTCACGAGGTAATGACGTCGAGTTTTTTTTTTTAAATTTTGTCATATTTTAAAACAACAAAGTTTTCAAGTTTTTTTTATGAAAAATCGGTGTTTTGACTTCAAAGCGCTTTAAAAAATTAAAAAAAAAAAAAAAAAAAAAAAAAAATTCGATGTTGTTACCTACAAAACTTTATTAGCTGATGAAATCAATTTGGTTTTTTGATTTTAGTTGATCCAGTAATGAGTTCTGAGGGACACCGCAATAAAACTTTTTTATGAGACGTCCGCGAAGATTCGCTGCCACCAACTCATTTCTTCATAAAAATCAATGAAAATTTCACACAATATTCTTTAAATATGACTTTATAATGAAGTAATTTTAAAATTTTGAATAAATCAACTGTGTCGACAAAAAAAATTTCGAAAAATATGCTTGTTTTACACCGAATTAACCATACTACCCCCTTAAGGTCTATCTACTGTATGATTTGATCGTTTTTGTAGCTACGTATCTATCCAAGTAGAAGTACAAGCATTGCTACTTTCTTTACAGCGAAGACCTCAGCTTGAAGCACAGAACAAAATTTAGGCAGCTTAAATGACTTTTTGATGCTTCCGCACAATATATGCCTGCGCCAACCCCTCTTCAATTTTTGATCCATCGGTAAATACATTGATGTTGCTTTATCTCGGAACTAAGCCTTTGCGCCATCCATCGTCTTCGATAACGGTCTTCAACGATTTTCCAAAACTCGTAACTGAAACCATGTAGTCTAAATCAACCGTGGCATTCTCAGTATTAGAGCGAAGGTTCTGGAGGTAAGCAGATCGGTTGCTTGTAGTCTCAAAGGTGAGTTTGCAGCTCGATTTTCCGCAAAGAGTTCAATCGGTGTTAAGTTGAGGATTGGCTCGAGAGCTGCCATTGGAGTTGATTTCATATCGCCCGTAATGCAAAGCGCGGAGACTCGTGGGATTTTTACCAACGGCTTAAGATAGGTGTGTATGACTTAAGGTCTAAGAAAATTTAGTTTTCAAGTAACTAACAACCACTAACAATTGAGCTTTTGCTCTGCTCGCTTTGCTTAAAATTTGTATGTGAATGCAAGACCAAAGTTATTATTGTCACCTCATACAACTGGTCTAAGTCATTATTTTCAATGCTGTCAAATATTTTTTCTGATATTTGGGAAGTTTTATTAGACAGCGTTCATACAAAGAAACTTATGTTCCGTCAACTTTGCGAATTCTCTTCTGATGTTCCCGTCGAGTTTCTATACCTTGCAGTTGTTAGTTTTTAGTATACAGTCAACAACAACATTGAGAGGTACGGCAACACAGGCGGTGTTGACAGCTCACGAGCATCGCAAGTAACGAGTTGAAGCAACAAAAGTTGCCTTATATGAACGCGGTATTTTTGATACTGATATTTAGCGCTCCCAAGCGAATGTAAATTTTGCTAGCTTCTTTCCAGTGCTGCCAACATATTTTGGCTAACGCTAACGCTTGGCGAATCGAAGGCGCCTAATTTAATATCATATTTCTTGCATTCTCTTCAAATTCAAATTTCAAATATTTCTCAGATACTTTTTACATCAGTTACAAGGTTGTCTGTATTTTTTTCTCACTCTTCTAGTATTAATTCTAACAATAAAATAAGAGCAACTGGCATAACTTACACACTCGCTGATGCATAAACTCTGTAGAGCAAATGAAAAAGGACAAGCGAAAAGGAGTTTGGCAAACAAGAAGAATTTCAGATGTTCAACTTCTGCTTCATCATTTACATACATACACATATCCGAATGTAGTTAACGCTACCACACACGACTTTATCAAGTGCGTGCGAGCATGCGCCACTGTCTATAGAAAACATCTAACTTCATACTTCTAATATAACATACAAGTACCTATGTATGTATGTATGTGTATATCGACGCATGCAGGCACGTATTCATGTGGGACAACAGTCTAACATGCAATTTAATAAACATCTTCATTTATTATTTTGAGACTAACACAAAGCAGAACAGCAAAAAGATACGCAAAAATGCATGAAGAAGGGACAGGACCAATAGAAATCAGCACGAGATATAGCCACTGGGAGTTTGGGAGCAAATGAGTGAATGAAACTAAAGTGAAACTTCGCCCAAAAAGTACAACACATTGATAAATGCATGTATATAAATAAATAAAATTCTGGCACGCACATATCGTGCGTGCTAATAAATTGGATCCCGAACAATTTTGTGAGTGACACTTTCGGGATCGCGCAATTTTTCGGGTTTTGATACCAAAGCATCTGAATTCGGTTCTAAAAAACATAAATGGGCACTTTTCAGTAGCAGTAAAAATGCAGCAAATATAATTTTTTACTGATATTGCAATTAAGTTTGCATTACCAGTCAACTTTTACTGGTTAAAAAAAAATGTATTCTTCCTTTAAAATATATTACTTATGAATTCCGGGATCTCGAAAGCACAAGACCGTAAGTTTAGACTAAGAAATGTTATGACAGTCCCACAATTTGGAATGTTGTACCACAGTATAGAATGCCGTAATACGTACATCTACAAGTGAAGCTCTGAGGTGAAACATCCTTATAGGAAAAATCCAAGCATTGCACAAATTTTGAACTGATAAAGAACGTAAATTTCGTATCGAAAATAACACGGAGATCTTTTATGTAATCAACAGTCTGCAGGACAAAACGAAGAGGAGAGGACCGGATATTGCACGGAAGGATTCAGATGACAAGCTGTCATTAAAGACAGCACACTACTTATTACCTAAATGTGACTTAAGCCATTGCAAAAATGAGTGAAAGCCTAGCCAATCTGGTTTATGAATCAGTAACTTATGAGAGAATTTATGGAATGTTTTGAAGAAATCCGTGTAGATGCTGTGGATTTGACATCCAGATGAAAATGCTGAGATGCAGTATTCACTAAAAACTGCAAGTTTAGACTCTTCTAGACTCTAATATTCTTTATTTACCGTAGAACCATTTAGATAATCAAAGAAAACGAGTAGCACGACTTTCACTTTAGACCGACTTTGACGAGGCTTTTTGGTTTTCTGCCCATGTGGATAGCGCCATTCCCCGTTGGGCCCGAATTCACTTGCTCAAGCATGTCTGCAGTCACCTTCTTCCAATGAATTTTTTGAAAGGAATTGAACTCTCTTGGAACGAGTCGAACAGCCACCCGTCTCATTTGATGATGTAAAATGTTGCGAATTAATTCTTGAGACACTCTAAGGTCACGAGCTATCTCCCTCAAACTTAAATGATGGTTTTCCAGCACCATTTCCTTGATTTTGTCGACGTTTTCATTCGTTGAAGACGTTGATGAGCGACTAGATCGAGGCAAATCTTTTACGAGTTATCGGTTCTCTGCAAAAGCCTCATACCAACATATTCAACGATTCGGGACCCGAAATCCCGTTCAAAAGCAAAAAATTTTAGACAAATTCTCAAAACACAAAGTTTAAGTCAAAAGGGTCGATATACCGTCAGCGTGTACCGTGCCCTTTCCTAAATAATTTTAATCTATCCTGTTTGTTGGTTCTTTTCTAAGCTAAAGAGCGAATAAGCGAAAATTGAAGCGAAAGTCTCACAAAGTTAACGGAGATTGACGCAAACAGTGAGCGCAAAAGCCGTTTGATCCACACGCCAGTTATAGATTTAAGATAGTAATTAGAAGACTTGGTTTATCTTAGGTTCAAAAGAAACTATCTTTTGCCGATAAGAGGTCCTCTGCTGGAGTAACTAATTTAAAGGCAAATTCCTGTGATCTACCTCCAAGTTTTACTTGTATGTGTATAGAAAGATTCTGAGGAAACTTTGTGAGCCTTTGCAAGTTAAAGACGCCAAATACAGAAAGCAATGGAACCCTGAGTAATAAAAGCTTTACAACGATATAGACACGATATTGGGCCGAATACAGAATCAGCGGCTCCACGGATTATGCCATGCATTACGAATAGTGGCAAACACTCTAATGTGGAAGGATTTCACATGTTTTGGTTTTTCTAATTGGTGTCATATAGCACGAGAAAGAACCGACTTGCGCACCGTGTCGAACTCGCCGAAATCAAGAAGAACAATAAGTACAAGTTAGGATTTCAAATTTTTCTATGGGATCTATATTTCTACAGGGATGTGACTGTAGAGATTTACGTTGTGTTACATATTGTAGATTTACATATGTATGTGTAGTAGCAATTACTGATGCGTGCGACGCAACGCACCAGTGGGGCTGGCGTATCAACAACGCCAAGGCAGCAAAGTCAAAGCTGACAGCCAGCAGGCAGTAAGCAGCAAGTAGGGTCGACGCACACAAACAAGATCAGCAGCCGTACAATAACTGGCAGATAGACATGTTGCGTACAGATTGATTAACACGCATATGGACACGCACTCTTACATATACAGTGGCAAGCAAAAAAAATGCAGCTTTGCAAGGTTCATTGCTGGCATATGGGTTACTATAAGTTAACGATATTCCACTTTGTTATTGCGTTTTTTTCAAATTAATTAGTTTATAGTTTATTATTGATAAGGACTGAAGATTCGGTCTGAAAGGACGTTATACCATTTACAGCTTGACTAAATTATGTTTCTGCTAAGTATGCAGATTAAGGTGGACATAATTTTTCTCCACTATATTTCGGTGACTGAGGCAATTGACTGGCAATTCTGGACTAAAAAGTCTCGGGAGGCATAGTTCTAATTTCTTATTTTTCAATTTATTTATTAGTCTCCAATATTTTTTGGGCTTTTTTATTTTATTTTTTTTGAAGAAAATCCATACAAATATGTGGATGCATATATTTTCCCAAAATCCTCCATTAGAGAATATAGCGTATAGCATCACTTACAACCAGCAGTTTTTCACGTTACTTAAACTGTGGCATCAAAGTGCCAGTAGAGGTTCGTGGCCCAGCTGTTTTTGATTTTTCCAATGCAATATGTAAACACGAGGATCGTTTGAAAAGTTCATTCAAAACTAAAAACTACTTAATTGCTTTTTATTTTTTCGAGAAAGTGTCCTTTAGCCTTATACATTTCGTCTAAGGCTGCTCTAGTTTTTTGGTTTCTTCAGAATAATAGGATTTTGTCCAAGTCTGAAAAATAACCAAATCTAATTACATAAAAGAAGGTTCTAGCAATGGATTCTGAATTTAGTTTTAGGGAGGATCAAAGTGTTTACTCTTTTGCACAGTTTACGCCTCTAACACTTCGAGTAGCCACAATCAAAGAAGCAGGCGGCTGTTCACTTTGCAATAACTGTTACGGAAGTATAGATCTGCTTAGGCAACCAAGCGGCAATCAGGGCTCTGAACTCGATCATGATGCACTCGAAACGTGTTGGGGAATACCTGACTTTACTTTCCATCGCATCTGATTTCCTTGCTGCAAAGCTAGTCTGGTTTCCTGGTTCCAGCGACATTGCAGGAAACTATGAGTTGGATAAGCTGGCTAGGCAGGGGACCTGTGAAGTAGTTTACTCGAGGAAGGATAGGATTAGGAATGCCTTCACTACCTGTGGCCTGGTCCTGGAAGGGCGGACTTCGCGTTTACTCAGTGAGCGCTGAACAAGTACATACGTTTGTAAGGTCGCGAAATCATTCTGACCGCGTGTAAATCAGAGCCGCTCGAGGGATTACCATAGATTATAGGGTTACCAAAATCTCAGCTCTCCGATTTCATGCATGCCCTTAGAGAACACTAGCCCTTAGAGAACACTAGCCGTGAGGTATGCATGCTGTGAGAGTCGTCATTTTTTCAAGTCGTTTTGCGTGAGCTGTATGAGGGTTTAGGTGGAATTATCTCACATGTAACACATATTCATAATGATCTAAGACACGCGTAACATTAGTTAGTAGCCTTGGAATTAACCACCTCCGTGAGGTAATACCTTTTTGGTAGTATTGCGGGGCATTTCTGCAGTACTCATCGACTTATTGATCAACGGAATCCCAAACAAATATTTGCGGATCAAGTCAGCATAATCCCACCCTGTTTTTGCTAAACTTTTTGGCTGAAAAGCTTAAAAGGTTATGGTTATAAAAGCACCAACAAGAATCTCATTGAGGTAAAGCTGTTCTCTTCACTTGATCGAAATCAGCTCTCTAAATGTATTGTGGACTTCCGCCAAAAGCAAAAAGAGATTGCTTGCGTTCTCTGCCACTGAATAGCCATGCTATGGATTCCTATACGAAAATCTGCCGAAAAAATTACTGAATGTTATGTTGTATGCTGCATGACTAAGCGTTCTCTATCAGTAGGAAACATTTTTGTGCGACTAAAGCAAAGGGAAGAGGCCGAACTGGAGTGCAGCGTAAGTCAGATTCACGCTGTTATCAACGCTACGTGGAACTAACTATGCATATGTATAGAATTTTCTCTGACAATTTATATTTTTATTTTACATAGTGTTTTTTTTTTTACCTTTGAAAAATATATCCTTAGATATCCTTGAAATTTCTTAATGAATTATTTGGGAAAATATATAAACTCATCACTAACGAAACGCAAGCGTCCCTTGTGATAGATAACATACATTTTGAATCGTAATTCCTTGTAATTTAATTTAAACTAATTTTGAATGAAAATATAACTCATAGTTTAAGAAAAACCGTATGAATGAAAGCTGCAGACGTTAATCAAAATTCAGAAGAAATCACCAAATACTTGTGAAAATCTCCAAATTTTTTATAAGAGTTGTAGGCATCTTTTGCGTATGGTGCGTAGGGTATCTTTTATAGGCTCTATGCTCCACGAGGATACAAGGACAGCAGTACGTAAGTAAATACACTTTAGTACAATAAAGAGAAAGTTTGCGTAGATTTTTAATTTTTTTTCTTTTACTGCTGAACTTTTGTTTCATGTCAAAAAAGTGACGTCATTTTACATAGATATTTCTAATTTGATATTTTTAAATACTTGTAAAAAGTAAAAGCTTTATATTCATCTCAGTAGTATTTTTCAAACAGTGTTCACAATTTTCATGTCTGTATGCATTAACACCGACTAAAACTGATTGAACTTATCTGTGGGACTTGCATATGCAGAAATTCTCTTCCGAAAATTGTATTTTTACTCCTGCTACTGTAACTGTTAATCAAATCTCAGCCGAACACAACTCAGCCTATCAACAGGACAGCTTCAAGGCAAATGGTAGTGTAGCAGACAAGAAGGAGTGAGAAGAGGTTGTCTGAGTGACTTCTCTGTTGTTCGACGCTTGACTGCTCGATTGCCTATCCAAAGCATTACACGTTGAGGTTCATGTCTTCGTGTATGCCCTTTATAATATTTTGCATACAATGGCAATGGCAAAAACAAAAAAGATGAACGGAAACTGTAAGGGGTAAATAGTAGTCACAACTGCTACATTGACACCGACAGCACGCCTGACAACAGTAATGACTTGAAATGCTACGCAACATTTGGGCAACCGAAACATTCCTAGTAAACGGCATATACGTGTGGATATGTATGTGTGTATGTTGATATAAGCTCTTATACATAAATATTGCACACTTAAAGTTAACAGCAAACATTATTTTTAATATCAATTGCAGTATGATTGCAAGAATTAATTTTTAATGAATAAGTCAAGGAGTGTTAAGGCATAATGTATGTATGCACGTATGTATGTATGCACGTATGTATGTATGCATATATAAATAATCTTTTTTAGTATATTATTACATGACTTACTTAGAAATGAAAATTCGCAATTATCACTGGGTGTACTGATCCACACACACATATGCACATGCGATTGTAGCCTCGTCAGTTCCTCTAAATTATGGAAACAAAATTCCATCGGGACAAAATATTAACTCCATTTTTGCTTCATCGCTCGATGCGTGAATTTTTTCTGATCATTACGTCGATTTTAGTCAATGTAAGTAAAAATATTTAGATTGACCTTATAAACGAGAAATTAAACTTTTACGATGAAAACTTCTTTTGGTTGTCAGGCTCTTAATATTTTAGAAAGTACATTATTCGAGGACATATCACTTCCCAGGTTTGCATAAAGCAAATTAGTCATTGGGAAGAACGCATTAAAATACCACTTTGATCAAAAAGTTTCCGGAACAACTTTAAGGTGACGCTCTAAGTCAACTGATTTGAGTTGTGTTTTTTTTCTTATTTTTTGTTAGGTTGCCACATGTGCGATTAGCATTCCTTCCAAAATATTAGCGCTAGTGCCTGACATTTGTAAAAGTTACGCCGTCTCGAGTAAATCTATCTCTGCACGTATTTTTTTGATTTTTTACAGTTTCAAAAATCGACTTGAAGTTGTATTCAAAGAGTTTCTTTTAAATGGATTCCATGGTACGAAAATCTTAGAAATGTTGGGAAATTGTTTCGGAAATGATACTCAGCCGACAGCCGTTTACGAATAGGATGAACGCTTCAGAAGAAATCGTGAGTTCATCGACGATGACAGCCGTAGTAGCAAGCCGTTGATGTAGAAAACTGATCACGATATCAATAAAGTGAAGGAAAACTTGGTCAGTAACCGAAAACTAATCATCAGAGAGCTGAAGAGGGGGCAGAGGACAAAAACATTGTTTATGGATCCGTTCGAGGCACTGTAATGAAAACCAGAGTCTCTCTATCATCGGACTCTGTCAACGAAATACCAAGGCAAACACGAACGTTATGCAAAAACCTATGCGAAAACATGATCAGAAAATTCAGCACAAGATGGGAGAGATTTCTGTTAGTGGAGTGTCTGGAGCGTTAAAAACGTTAAAACCTAGGATGTCTCAGGGACTAGATGAAATTAAATTATCTTTGCGAAAATGTGTTGTGAATAACATAAATATTAATCTCTACCTATTTAAAAGTTGTGCATTTGATTTTTAAATAGCAAACATTTATGATTGCAATAACTTATGTGCTATAATGCAAATAACGTTGTAGAATTTATTGTTTTTGTAACAGAAGTGGAAGCAAATGAAAAAATAAATAGATTATGGGTAATTAAATGTTAAAAAAAAATATTATGTAAACTATTCGTTTATTTAAATAATTAGCATACAAAAAAAAAATAAAAAATTGTTTTCTGTTATTATAGCATAAAAGTAAAATCGAATTAATTATTAAAAACAAAAGAATTATGACTATTTAAAAATGAATTAACAAAAAAATTTGTCTATTGAAAAATTTACATTTTTTCATGTATCACCTTCAATTTCACTGATGTTAATCATAGGCGCTACATTTTATTGAAAGATATGTCACAAAAATTTTCTATGCTATCAATAATATCTTTTCTATAAATAACTCCTCTGATCCGTTTATAAACTACACTTTCAGTGGCACCTCGTTCAAAAGGACCCCCTTCGACGCTTATTCCTTTCATTAAAGTCTGATCACTTGCAATACCAGAAAAAAAATATCTGATCGCCTAGATGTGAAATATCCTGTTGTATATTTTTCGAACTCTGCTGGATCCATTTTACACTGTAATTCCTTCATATCTTGCAGATAAATTTGTGCAGCCTTCGCATAGGGAAAATGTCCTGATGCGTCGAATAGTGGAATCATCAGCTCAGTACTATGTACCAATCCCCCATAAGGTCGGCAGCAATGAAGTCTTTCAATATTGTTACCATTCGAAAATACGTAATCCATAGTTTTGATGTTTTATCTTTATTTTCAAGCTCAACTAACTTATCTTCAAAAATTCTACTCAGCATTTGAAATCCTTGATTTTCTGTAATTTCATTGTAATTGAACATTTCAAAAATCATCGATATTTATTCGTCATTCAATACATTTAAAAAATCCGCATTATTTTCCTTAAGATCTTCAAAAATTAATTGTGATAAAGCCTGCTGCAATAAGGTATGAGCACGTATTGCTCTAGCATAGGCACGTCCTGACGTTATGTGATCAATCGTATTTTCTGCATAAATGGTAGAAAGAACTTCTTTTATCCCACTTCCAGCCATAATATAACCAATAATATATAACGTTGGGAAGTTGTTTTTCTTTATCTATTTAAGTAAAATTTAACATAGAACTAAAAAAAAATTATTTCCAACTAAATATTATATTATGCTCCAATATATTAATTTTTCATATTTTTTTGTTTAAGCAATGAAAAAATTAATTGCACAATATAATATTGGTAGAAGTTACAATTTAGAGCATACAAAAGAAAATCCTGTTGGTTACATGACAATTCATTCAGTCCCTCAGAGATCCGAGGTCAAAACCCCCGGGCACTCCACTATGTCCACTTGGGAAAATGCTGCAACTGGTTTCACTATGGACGGACCGGTGCATGCGTGCCTACAAGTCAACGAGTTCAACCTAACTTAACCTTTTAAGGTGCTAAAGATGGTGCTTCCTCACCATATGACTCTTAAGTTCATCATGGTTAGTTTTTGTTGAGAATTGTGAAAAATATTTACACGAAAATGTTCACTGTTTAGTGCCATTTCTCTTCGTTTTTTTTTTTGTAGAGATGTATTTTAAAAGCCACTGTAGTGTTGCTTACGTATGGCTCGCTCATCAAAACGTTCTGGGTGCATTTATGGTAAAACACGTCGAACTTTCCAATGGAAATGTCAGCTGGCGCCTTAGAGCACTAGAAATGGCCAAGTTTAGAAATATAAATAGCGACGCTCGCACCATATACAAATTTTGTTTTCTTATATTTTTTTTCGAAAACGAAGCTTGAGCTCATTTTATTTTTATTTTTTGCTGAAGGTTGCTGAAGGTGAAGACGAAGACAATTTTTTTATATAAATTTGACTTCTCTTTTCTATTTTAATGGAATTTTTCAAACTTTTTTTTTTATATTTTGTTAAAAATTGGTCTCATTTTGCACATATTTTCACTTTCCCACATCCCCTAAACATAAAAAGACTTAAAGAGGATTCGAGAAAATATTAATGTAATTTTAAATTTATGATTAGCCAAATTAAGAAATATAAAAAGCAACCCTCGTACCATATAAAAATTTCAATTTTTGATGTATTTTTTTCCGAAATACTACTGGCACCCGTTTATTTTTTATTACTTTTTTTTGATGAAAGAAAACAATTTTTTTATATAAATTTGACTTCGCTTTTCTATTTAAAAGAATTTTTGCAACCTCGTTGAGAAATCGTTTTTTTTTTATTTGTTAAAAAGTTCTCATTTTTCGTTTATTTTCATTTGCCCACATCCCTTAAACGTAAAAAGATTTAAAGGCGATTAGAGAAAATACTAATGTAATTTTAAATTTATTCTAGTCAAGTTTAGATATAAATAAATTATAAACAGCACCTTTGTACCATAAAAAGTTTTGATTTTGATGAATTCGTTTCGTTTTTCTATCCGTTTTTTAATGTTTTTTATTTTTTTTTGTTGCTAAAAAAAATCTATGTAAATGCGCAGTCGCTTTCTATTTTTATGAAATTTTGCAAACTTGTGGAGAAAGTTTTTTATGTTTCAAATACTTTCACATTCCCATATCCCTCAAATACAATACGAACGAATCAAAGCAGCTTAGGGAAAAGTATTTATGTAATTTTTAATTTATGATTTTCTCCCACATCTTTACACAGAAACTCATCTCCATATGCATTTTCTGTTCAACTCATATTTATCATGCAGCACGACTCTATCAAACAATCATCAGGGCAGTTGCTGCTTTCATTTCGACTTTATACTTGCTGAATTCTGCAGCAGCTCAGCTCGTCTCGCTCTACAGCCTACACAACTCTCTATGGCACAACAATGCGCGAAGACATAATAATATATATTTAATAGGCAGTCCTACAGCCACCCCCCGAACCGACCACATTCGTTATTGCTGGCGGGCAACATTCAGGTGGTCCCCCCAAGTGAATACTCGCACTCATATCGCCAGCTATCTGGACTTGACTGGAAGTTGGTAACAGCAGCCTCACTGGCTCGAGATGGATGAACTCATATGAAAATGTTTTATTACAGCATGTTGTACATTTACAGTTATAAATGAGACAAAAGCACATTTATTTCGACAACTCAGTTGTAATGTACGTATGTATGTCATTGACTGTGTATGTGTGTATTTATGTATTTGTGCATGCATGCAGAGCTTCGTATCATTTAGGGCCAATGATTGTAATTTATATTAACACATCCATATCTACCATATACACATGTACAGTCAACGCCAGAAACAGTGTACACCACACATTGATAAGATTTGAAGTATTTATTTATAATTTATATTTATAAAAATATAGTTCATATTACAACAAAAATCAAATAAAGTAAAGTTTCGAACTTTGTATAAAACTTGTAAAAGTTCGGCAAATTTTCATGAGAATTAAAAAATTTTATTCTAAGTTTTTAGAAAAATTTCTGGTATGCAGTTTTATAGATCATTGAATGTTTTATAATAAGTGCACGTTTCAAGCGGTTTAAAAACCACGCTGATTTTTGAGAATTTATTGGACCTGGTCTTGAGCATTTCCTCCATTTAAAGCCTACTCCACATTTCTTTACATGGAAGAAAAAACCAAGACAGCAGAAATTAAAAAAAAAAATAAACACGATTTTCGAACTACTTGAAACTTGCACTTTATTATGACAAAATTCAATTATCTATAAGCCTCATACCAGAAATTTTTTTAAAAACTCTGAGTAAAACCATTTTATTTTTTATACCAAAATCAAATTATCTTCAAAACTGCATTTTCTAAAATTTCTGAATAAAAACTTGCCCTTAATTTTACCACAATTCAATGATCTATAAAACTACACACCAGAAACTTCTTTTTTAAATTCCGAATAATAAGTTTGAAATTTTGATGAAAATGTGCCGATTTTTACAAATTTAAGCAAACTTCGAAGCTTCGTTTCATATGGGTTTTGTTGTAGTACTAACTATATTATTATAAAAAAACATTTCAAGTTGGAAAATAAATAAATAAATAGTCAAACCATATTAATAAGTGGTATACCCTTTCTTTTGACGCTCACAGTACGTACAAGTACATTTGCATGTGTGTGAAATACGCATATTCTTCATTTATTTCTCACTCTTGTCCTTTCTGCAATAAACTGGTCCACCATTCGGGATAAACTAGTTTTTGTAGTAGTGGGAAGGAGCGAGTGTAGTGCAATGGAGCGTTAGCACCGAAGAATGGCATTGATGATGGACGCCTGCACGCACGTACGCACAGCCAGACGGTTCGTGTGTTACATTCATTTACACGCAATCTTTTCGAAAGATGAATAGTCAGTCGCTCAAACGACCACTCGTACAAGTGAGTGTTTGCTTTACATGCAATTGAAATGTTAACACCGTTATTGTGTATAAGGGTGTGCATACAGCAACAGTTGGGAGGGGGGATATTACGAGCAAGAATGTCTGATCTTTTATTGTCTAAAATTCGAATGTGAGTGCATACATGAGCAGCCTGTGTAACGCTAATCAATCACGTTAGCAATTTTGTTTTTTTCGCCATGGTGAGTGGCAAATGGCTGGTAAATGAAAGTTTCAAACTGCTGGCTTACTGAGCTGATAATTTCAAAAATGCTTTATTTAAGTGCTGACTCTTTCTGTTAAAAATCTTCTTTTGGTTTTGTAAATTAATGTGAACATTTTTCTTTTTGCTTGTAATTTCTATTCTCCTAAGCTGCCCACTCGATTGCGTTGAAGTTTTGATGAGTTATTACGAGTATGCCTGGGAATATAAAAGTTGTAATAAGTTTGATTGGACCATCCAGGTGGCATTATGGTTAAGCAATTAGGGGTTTAAAGTCCAAGCTCGGACTTGGATGTACACTGCCATAATAACACCGATTTTGATATACGGAACATTAGTATGGATAGCCTGGATTAAACAAACAATACAACGTTAGGCGGCTAACAAGCGTACAATGAACAGTCTGCGCAGGAGCAACTGGAGCTATGAAATCGTGTTATGTCAAGCCTATTGCCAATAGATTTGCAACTACGACTAATAGCAACAAATACCGCCATCTGGATAAAAGAGGGTGCCTTTTGGGGTACTGTACACTAGGCAAGGCTAGTTTTTGGCACTCATCTAACACGCTCTGGACCCAACCTGTCGAAACGACAAGTTTCCAGGGCCTACCGTTAGATGGGCTAGACGAAGACGTCCGGTGATTACAGTACACTTTTGGGATGCTAGGATGTTTGGCGATAGTGAAATTCTTGATAGTCTTGACAGACTAGAATTTAAGGTAATATTGCCCTCGCGAAAGGAATGGGATTTAAATTTAATAGTGAAGGAAGATACCACCGCACTTTACACTGAGTTTTCAACATAGATTGCGGCGTCGGCGTGGGTGTATATTGGAAAAACCTCGAAAATTCCAAGTTCTTTCACCAGGGGAATTGGAATAGTATCTTCTAGCAGAGGCTCTCGGGATAATGGAAGCTTGCAGAATAATCAGAAATTATCTACAACAACTAACAGAAATACGTATTTTTTCATATAGTCGAGCAGCTATCTTAGCTATAAAGTCATCAACAACCAATTCAAAAATTGTCAGACATTGCAAAGAAGAATTAAATGCCTTAGAACGCACGACAGACATCACTCTCATCTGGGTACCTGGCTTTAAGAACATATAACAAAATGAGAAAGCTGATGAGCTGGCAAGACAGGGGGCTTCTTCCAGAATGTCCGAAGTGGTAGCAGTTGGTTGCCTTAGAAGCGTCTACAAAACGGAAATTTTCTAGTAATTCCAGGAATTGTACGATGGACCAACACCGATTACTGCAAAATAGCGAAGGAAACGTGGCCCGATTACAACAAATCCAGAACTGTGGAACTGATAAGAAATCTGACAGCAGACATTTGTAGAATTACGCTAATAATAACGGGCCACCATGCTAGGGGGTGGCCGTGTAACGACAGATGTAGAAGCTGAATTCAAGAAGATTTTAGGAAGACAGTATTCCACTATCTGTGTGAGTGCCCAAGGCTAGATGCTCTGAACAACTTGCAGGAAGGAAACTAGATGATTTATAGTCACATCAAGATAGTTTGACTAAATAACGGCATTGGTTCTACTGGAAAGGTCAAGTTCGCACTTGACATCTATGTACATATATTGGGTAGTCAAAAAAGTCTTTTCGTATTTCTAATCAAACTTCAACTCATTTTTTTTATATTTATAATGAACTTTATTAAACCAAATATGTACCATTTTGGTCGACCATCTTTTGCCATTTTTCTTCTAGAGACATTATTCCATCAGTGTAAAACTTTTGTGGTTTCTCGGCGAAAAACTGCGACAAGTAATTTTCACAGGCTTCTCTTGAAGTCAACTTTACTCCATTAAAGGAGTTCTGCATGGACCGAAACAAATGGTAGTCCGATGGTGCAAGGTCAGGGCTATATGGTGGATGCATCAAAACTTCCCAGTTTTTTCCGAGTCATCAAAGATGTGTGTGGCCTAGCGTTGTCCTGATCGAAGACGACGCCCTCTCTGCTGATCAGTGCTGGCTGTTTTTTTTCGATTGCTTACTTCAATCTCATCAGTTGTTGACAGTAAAGTGTAGTATCAATCGTTCGAGCAGGCTGGAGCAGCTCATAGTGAATGATTCCTTTGCAATCTAACCAAACACACAGCATAACCTTTCGAGGCGTCAATCCTGGCTTTGCGACCATTTTTTGAGCTTCACCACCCTTGCACCATGATAGTTTTCGCACATTATTGTCGTATTTGATCCACTTTTCGTCTCCTGTTACCATTCGCTTCAGAAATGGTTCGATTTCATTTCGTTTCAGCAAAGAATCGCAGATGTTAATTCGGTCCATTAAATATTTCACAGACAATTCATGTGGTACCCAAACATCGAGCTTTGGTTTATAACCAGCTTTTTTTAAATGGTTCAAAACCGTTTGATGATTAAAGTTTAGTGCCTTGGCGATGTCATGGCAGCTTATGTGACGGAGTCAATCTTTTCCATAATTTCATCGACTTTTTCAACGGTAAGTCGACCGGAGCGAGGTGCATTTTTCACATCGAAATTTCCAGAACGGAAGCGAGCGAACTATTGTTGTGCTACACGAACTGATACAGCATCGTCCCCGTAAACTTCACAAATTTCATTGGTGGCTTGCGTGGCATTCTTCCCTTTTTTATACAAAAATTTCAAAATAAAGCGAATTTCTTCATTATTTTCACTCATTTTTGAACAGCTATAACTTTTTTTTAACTTCTCCGAATTTAATTATTTTGGTTCAATGAAGCTTAAAATGTCACCTCTCTAACACCGTATGATATGACACCATGTGATTGGTAGCACTGGAGATAGATGACTCCAACGACATCTATTGACAAAATACGAAAAGACTTTTTCGACTACCCAATATTAGTCATGAAAAATGAAAAGCTATTAAAACAAATTTACCCTTTAAGAGGCGCTGGTGTTATTTTAAATGGCTCATACATGGAAAAGACTTAAAAACAAATATTTTAAAGACAATTTTGTCAGCATAATTGCTCTTTATATTATATTATAAAAATGTTTACTTGAGACCTTGCTAGGCCTCCCTATCTGTGGAAGAACCAGCAAAACGCACACCACAAATAGAAGAACAAGCTCTACCAAACACCCAAAAAGGGTATAGGCATCAATTATTTATATATATTATATAATTCCTAAGACTCACACCGAGCTATAGTGGTATGTATGATTATGATGATGGGATGAACCAAATATATATTTTATGATATATATATGTCGGCGCCAATTATATATATGTATATATGTATCTACATGTAATTTTTCTACATGCATCTCGTCCCATAGCCATTCTTTGGTAGTTGGACGCTTCTATGCTTCTTATATCGTCCTCAGAGTCGTCTAACTATCTTTATGCGGTCATCTTCTTCGCTTTTCACCATACAAGCGTGCATCCAAAATTTTGCGATGCATTCTTTCATCATTCTGCAAACGTGTCTTAACAAACCGCACGACATTTTAACCTTGTCGGAATTCTTCTAGCTTGTTATTATATCTGATGCGATAGGGACCATATTCTTATCGTACTGGACCCTGTACTCTTCTCAGTATTCTTCATACCAGGTATAGTATATTCCTTAACTAAATTCTGCTTTACTATCCAACCCAGGTTTGTAGGCTAAGAGCTCGTGCTGTCTCATATACGAAGGCGTAAAAATTTCATAAAAGTCGGCGTAAGAACCTAAACAACAGTGGCACATATTCGTATAAACGCACTCTTAATTTAATACTTATTACCTTCTATCTCTTTCCTCAAGGCATTGCTTACAACAACATTTGACTCATATTTTTTTCAGATTTTTCAAAAGAAGATCAAAGTGACGCTTTGTGAGGGAGTTAGAAGATCAAAATTTTCTACCAAAATACGTATTTTCCATAGAATTCTGCGATATGTGTTCAAATTTCTATTACATGCGAACTAGGTAAACTTTTGATACAGGTTCCCCATTTTTTTTAACTATTTAGTAAAGTTAACATTTTAAGACTAAATTAAAAAGGAGGTAGCTAG
Source organism: Anastrepha obliqua (assembly GCF_027943255.1). Classification (NCBI taxonomy): domain Eukaryota; kingdom Metazoa; phylum Arthropoda; class Insecta; order Diptera; family Tephritidae; genus Anastrepha; species Anastrepha obliqua. The sequence goes on from NC_072896.1 coordinate 51,629,091, forward strand.
GTTTGGCAGCCGCAACGCATATATAACAACGATGCCCCTTAGACCACGAAATTGGTTCGTTGTGAGCCGCAGGGGCTGGGCTCTATTTTCTCCTCCAGATTGAACCACTCTGAGATTTTGACAAAGCGTAAAATTTTTTGATACCTAAAGTGTATAGATTATTTATATTCATTAAGAGGTAGGATCTCAAATACCAGTTCCTATTTTTGGCTATAGTCGGGCACGTGAGAAAAGGTGCTGAATTGTTTCCAACTTCTCCTTATTCCTACAGCTACGAAAGAAATCTTGCATGTAAACGCCTAAACTCCTTGCGTGATTTCCTATGAGTCAATGGCCTGTGAGGTCCTAATTTGAAGCCAAACTCAATTCTATAACATTCGTGGATAGATGCAAATTTAGCCTTGGCTATGTTTGCATAGCAATTTCACAGGTATTGATACTGATCCACCTTTGATTTACAGAACTGATTAGTGCATAACAAGAAGCTTACAAGTTGCATGAGGTACCCCCATAAAATTATTTATGTGTGGCGTACAAGTACAGTTCCCTTGTATATCTCTGTGGCCCGGCATAAGATGATAGGATATTGCTTGGCCATCTCATTTAGAGATTGGCGACGTAAGACACTCCTTGATGTTGTTTGGAATGCATTCAGGGCTCGTAGGACACTTTGGCTGTCTAATAGAATGCAGATATCTGTTGATGATATTCTGTTTATCTCTAACCATCTTAAGGTTTCATGAATAACATTTATTTCCGCTTGAAAAATACTATAGTGGTTCGGTAGTTTAAAGGATTCACTGATAGAAAGCTCTTCGCAATATAACACCGATCCTACACCGGTATCAATTTTAGATCCGTCCGCGTGTATTGTGTGATACTTTTTTGGTTTTGCTACATGTGTCTAGTACTCTCATTTTAAGTAAGAACTACTGTGCACCCAATATGCCATTGCACTGTGATACTGCTGACGCAGAGTTCAGTAACTTAGCAAAAAAGTTTCACTGGGATACAGTACAGATACATTAAAACTACTTATATACATTCGCGTTACATTACACAGCTCACGCAAAGTGCTGCCGTTTCAGTAAAACACTAATTTTCAATGCCAACCAATCTCTACAGCTCGTTTCGCATGAATCGTTTAAGGTTGCGTATACGCCCCGCACAATGGAATTCACTTTACTGTATACTTTACGTGTAAGTAGTCATGTAGAAACTACTAATATATGTTTCTTTATCCACCAAATATAGCAAACCCTGGAAATTGGCAAAATTTTGCGAATTCAGTTTAGCTTTTAGCGCAATTGTTGCGCGAATAATTCAGCAGGCGTTTGAAATTATGCAAACAATCTTATTTTCTACTCGAACCAAAGCGAAGTAAGGCATGCAAGAGGCAAGCAACATAGAAGGAAAACACGGCAATGCCATGCCAAACTGCAACGCTAATGCGATTTTGTACAACACTTTAGAGATATTTCTGCTATTTATATTTGGTGTGAATAACCGTAAGGAAGATTGAGAGAAATATGTGACGCGAGAAAGTTAGCGAGCCAAGCGGGAGTTGGGTGGAAATATCTTGGGCGTTATTGAAGGTGTAAATAGTTATGCCAAACTCGATTGCAAGAAGCGAACAAAGCGGGGAGGGAAAAACATAAACGCTTGCAATTTGTGCTACATTTTGAGAATTTCAATGCTTTTGGCCAACCACAAGCGCTGCATTGCGCGTTGTGCACGCGCGTGTTTTGTGAGCACTTTTCGCCTTCTCTTCTTTTACTCCGCAGGTTTAATTTTATTATTTTTTCCTTCAGACAACGGAAGCGCAAAATTCTGCTGTTGCTTCCACCATTTGTTGCACGACTATGACATTTCCGTTTTGCCGCCAGCAGCTGTGCTCCGCTATTTATACCTGCGTGCCGCCTGCTGCACTCCATGCACTCCATCATTTTAGCGCCAATGTTGGGGCTTTCTTCTAGCTGTGAACCATAAATTATGCGACCGCCAGTTTTTGGCAGAGTTTTTATGCCACTTTTTGTCATTATTTGTTTCTATCGCTTTTGTTAGTATTCGAATTTTTTTGTTAGCTACTCTGGTAGATGTTTTTTTGTATTTTTGTTTTGTTTTGTTGCTACACGCTCTTGCAGCAAGTGTCCAGTAAAGTTGCATTTCCACTTCGTTTGGCGTTGTAGAATAGCAAACTTTGTTGTTGTTGTTCATAGTTATTACCTTTTGTTTGCCCTCGGTCTCATTTTTCATAAAAATGCCAGACAAAATGCATTTAATTTCATTTCACTACTTTGGCTACTGGCGCACTCGGAAGTCAGGCAGCCAGCTGCCGTCACTGTTGAGTGATGTACCAGCAGCTTCTTCAAATACATGTGAGCGTGTGTATGTGTATGTGTATGCTATGCTGTCTGTGTTTGTATGCTTGCTTGCTTGCCTGCTATCACTAAAGTGCCACTAATAGCGCTGAACGTTGGCTGTTTGGTAAATTGCTCATTTCGTGTTGCATACTTTGAGGCGCCCAACTTCACTTTGCAACATTTATGTCCGTTAGTAGTTGAAAAAATGTGTGTCATTAGTTAGCTAACAGCATTGTAGGCGACAACTTACTTGCCACACAGCTTGGAGGCTGTGTAGGTGTGCGAGTTGGTAGAGAAAGGGGGGGAAAGCCTTTTCAGTTTCGTCCTTTCTCACCTCTGCTCACTTGTTTAGAAGATTTTTGTTACTTCCTGCCTGGTAGCGTACACAAAATGTAGCAGTTATTATTGTCGTTGTTGTTTTTAATAATCATTATTTTTCTAGCGCCGTATCTGCTTGATTTTGATACTTTTTCGTTATTGCTTTTGTTTGCTGTTAACATTATTTGTGCTGGAATTTCCTGCCTAAGCAGCAATCTTCACATTTTTCATTATCCCGTTCCCTCCTTCTCTCTCTCCCTTCTTTTCTCTCTCCCCTCACTTTCTTTCACTACCTCTTTCTCCCACGCTTTTTCTCTATCCCTCTCCTCCTTTCTCTCTGCTTTATTTCACTCACTGTTGTTCATTTCATCAATTACTTCCTTTACCTATTTATTAATTTTCCTTTTTTGTTGTTGCAGCGCACAGGATTAATGTCACTAAATGAAGTTGGCAATTTGTGTTCGCCCTGCATGCTGACTCCCAGCTTTTTGCAATCAGTTCACGCTTGATTCATCAACCTTATCCGCGTTTTTTTTTGCCTTTCTTTTGACGCTCCCTCTGCACACTACTTTTTCTACTACTCCTACTTAATATCTCCTTCCTATAATTTCTTTTCACACACTTCCTCTCCATCCCCCCATTAATTTGGCGCGCTCATCTTTCTTCTGTACCTCTTTCTTTCTCTTTACACCATCTCAGCGCTCTTTGAAAAAAAACCTTACTTTGCTTTTCTTCCTTACAGTTTTGCTACAGCAATTTTTCATCCAGCCATTCTTCGCTGAGTCCTTCATATACTCTGAGCACACACATACACAAACATATACACTTTTTATACAATTTGATCATTTTTACATTTCATCATCTCCTATTTTGCATGGAAGCGTCAATTTCTCCTTCCTGATGCTGCTGGCGCTGCTGGCGCTGCTGCTATTGCTGTTGTTGCTCATTAAGCTTGAACCTGTGACAGCAGAAAATCGTTGTCTAGGTGAACTTTAATTAGGGATTTCAGTTCCTTTTGCTATCCATGGCCATTCGCTTAAAACGCTGACGTTAATCGTTGCACCAATGAACTTAAGCACAATTGATGTCTTTTGTGCAACATGTTGCAAGCGGGGTAGGAAAACGAGTAAAAAGGAAAGGCAGTAATATGCATTTTCTGTTTTTTATTCATCCTATGCTGTGCTGTATCTTAAGGAGATGAGAATTATTAAATTCGTTAGTGTGTAAAAGATTTTCTACTTTTTCATTCAACGGTAAATGCTTTTGCTTTGATTAATTCAGTTGGGCTGTTAAGTACAGTTTTTATTTCAAGCAAGAAATGCGATAATTAGAAAAAGTGATATTAGAATACTTATAGCTGATGCTTTTGTGATGTCACTTCGAAAAGGAAAAAGCAATTAATATTCAGTGCATTAGTAGTTGAATAAACGAGAGTCTTTTTTTTTGTTTTAAAAAAAGCACTTCAATTTAGTTTTTGTATGGAAATAAAATTCAGTAATGACTTAATAGTTGCAGGAATGAGCGTTAATCTGCAAGAGTGCTTTGCAGTTAGGTAACCAGTGCTAAGAGAGGAGCTTCCGAAGACGGACCAACATGGAGCAAGAAAAGGAATTGATGGATATCCAAAACCTTCTGTAGGGAGATCAAATAGCTATGACGGTCTTTCAAATTCTTAAGTCCTAGCAGCTGTCAAAGTTACCAATGACATTCAGCTGTAAAAAAATATTCGGTAGGAGATGTCATTTTATCGTTTATCGTTACACGCTCGCCGAAGGTGTGGAAATTATTAAAAAATATTATCGCAGTCCCCATTCAGTTTAAATATTTGGTTGCGGAATAAGTTCAAAGGGTTTTTATATTTTCTTTAATTTTACAACGATTTGTTTGCTGTTTGGCAAAAAATAAGTATTCATTCAATACAACTCTTTCTGCTTTACAAAACTATGTTAATTGTATTTTTGAATTATTTAATTCTTTATTAGTTTTGAGGCTTGGAAATGAAATACCCAGGAGGCAAAAATCAACATTTTCGACAACTGCTCTTCTTTGGTTTTCGTCGAGGTCAAAAAGCTGCCGAAGCAGCCCGGGATATTTGGCGGCCGCCGTAGCCGAATGGGTTGGTGCGTGATTACCATTCGGAATTCACAGAGAGAACATTGGTTCGAATCTCGGTGAAACACCAAAATTAAGAAAACCATTTTTCTAATAGCGGTCGCCCCTCGGCAGGCAATGGCAAACCTCCGAGTGTATTTCTGCCATGAAAAAACTCCTCATAAAAATAGTAGGTCCCTCCATTTGTGGAACAACATAAAGGCGCACATCACAAATAGGAGGAGGAGCTCGGCCAAACACGCATAAAGGGCGTATGCACCAATTATATATGGAGAAGGTGTCATAGGCGAGTCTACAGCACGAAAATGGTTTGCAAAGTTCAAAAATAGCGACTTTGACGTCGATGACACGATGACCCCATGATTTGTGTTTGGTGGGATTGGGAAGGCATGGTTCACTGGGAAATATGCGAAAAGATAGACACGGTCAACAAGGAGATCTACATTGCCCAGCTACACCACGTGAATGAGGCTTTTCGACTGCAAAAACCTGATCGACATGTTGCACAAGTCCTCAAAGCCGCATTCAAAGAGCTCGAATGGGAGGTCCTTCAGCATCCTCTGTATTTTCCGAACCTTGCACCGATCGATTACCATATTTTCCGCACCCTGTCAAATCATATGAATGGCATTACCTTCGATAACAAAGAGGTCCTTATAAACTGGTTCAACAACTTCTTTGATACCAGGCCAGGTGATTTTTGGCTGAACGGCAACAAAAAATTGATCGAGAGGTGGGAAGGTATTGTAAGTAGCAACGACGAATATATAATTGCTTAACTTATTGATTAATTAATGTGTTTTGTTTGTATGAAAGTCTTCGGTAAAAACGCTATGAACTTATTCCGCAACCCAAATATATTTCATAATATACACATTTGATTCTCATTTAATCTCATTATTAGTCATTATCCAGACGACACCAATCCAAATTTCTCGATCGAACACTCATCATTTAAACATTTTAGAAGCTCATTCCCTCTCGATTTATGAAATCTTGCACAGTACGTCGGGGGTAAACTTTCACTTGTTAGCTTTATTTATTAAATTTAGGGAGTTGAGTAGATATTTACTTTTTCATTGAATGTTTGCTCACAGCTGCATGTCAGAATAACATTTTGAAAACGATTTTTCTTGCTACCGAGCCTTATTTAAATAAAACATATTTGAAAGTAAAAGTAAATACGAAGGAAATTTTTTCTAATTATTTTCTCAAATGTGCTACCTGCGCGTTTGCATTTCGAAACATTCCAAGAAATCTACAAAATGTCATGCTATTTGCTTATAAATATAATAGCATAACCCCACATTCACGTACGAGCGTATACGCGCAGGAGAGTGTGTGTGTGTGTGTGTATAAAAATTTCAAGAATCCCTACTCGTATGTGCTCATGCAGCCAGCTATGCAAGCGAGTGCAATTTATGCACGAGGAGTTGCTGCTTGCTTGCTCAAAAACTTTCAGTCGTGCTGCTGATACTTGAGCGGCTTAAATGGTAACGGCTGAACGCTAACACAAATGGGCTTTCAAGGAGCATCTAACATACAACTACTCGTAGGAAAATGTATGCAAAATCTTACATGGGAGCGATTACTTATGTATAAAAATGAACTGCAAAGCAGCAAAGTCATGCACATTCTTCTATGCGTAGCTGGAGTAGGAAAACTCAAAATATGAAAGCGAAATATATACACCTACTTTTTCCAAACACACTAAATCACACACACACACACACACACACTTTTATATTTATTTCTAGAAACCGCATTAAGAAAGCTAAAGCCAACTGAAAGTAAAAGCAAAAGTCCTTTCCACCCGACTTAGCAAATTGCTGGAAGTGGAGCAAATTCGTATGGGTACAAAGGCCCGAATAGTGGCTGCGACTTCACATGCATGCATACACTTATATAATTCACTTCACTTGCATACGTGTGCCAGCAAGTATTGGAAAGTAATACACAAAAGCAGAGAAATGAAGCCAGTTCATTGTGCTTGTCCCTTGCGAAATACGTGTCAAGGTTTTGTGCTCGTTGGTCCAGTCCTCACCTCCAGCTTTGTGTGTGATTTCACTTGTCAAATTCAGGCACTTTCTTACATTTCACTCCTGCTTGTACAACTCGTTTTTAAGTATATGAAAAAAGTAGATACGCACATACACGAACGAGTATATTCACATGCTGGACAATTCATTGAAGTTGCTGTTTAAAGCAGACCTTCAAGACATGAGCGGTGTACAGGTTTCGCTAGTTTGTATAGGGTACAGAGAAAATAAGTTTGTACAGGGTGCCACTGCAAAATCTTAACTGCTCTGACCATCGATGTGTAAAATCATTTTATGATTTCGTGAGCCTGAAACCTAGGGTAATCGCGTATAGGTATAACGAGCATGAAAGTAAACTCCAGGAGTGTACTCTGCCCTTGTACATAGATGATTCGAAGAGAGCAGAAAGCATAGGCGCTGGAATATATAGCCCCACAACCAAGCCTTCTGTGCCGATGGGTAGCTTTTCAAGCATCTATGAGTAGAGATTAACATAGATATGAACTTCCGGAATGAGCGAATTGCCATTCTGAGCGGTAGTTAGGTGGCACTCAAGCGGTAGTTAGGTGGCTATCAAGGGGAAGCTTAAGAGTGAAAAGCTAAGGCTGAGAGAGTTTAGCTGGCACTGAAATATGCAGCTACGCTAGGCGAAATCCCTGCTGGAAGGTTTAAAAATCTCATAGCTCTCCCCAATGGTAAATTGAGAATGCTCACGGGCATTCCCGCAGGCTATTGCAGACTGCGTAGTCAACGTCCCGTGATCGGGATGTGGTGCACTGACTCTTGTCTATGACCAACTCCAGGACACTCCAATACACCTTCCTCTCGAATGTGGCGCCACAGTGCAAAGACGGTTGAAACGACTCAGTCATTTGCAGTAGAACCAAGCAATACACGCTCAGTGCAACCAAAACCAATCTTAAGTTTAATAAAGGAATTGAGTTTGGATGAAGTACTGTGATGTGTAGAGGGCACAAAGGACCATAAAGTCGAAGTGCAAACCTCCAATAAATCTAATGAGCACACATGATTTTGTTCTACATGAGCTAGCGCACATAAAATAGAGACAATGTTAAGGTGCATGAGGTCGTAAATATCACAATCGAGGAACATGAAATTTTTTCAAAATATTTTACATACGTTTTCCTTTAGCTTCTAGTAAAGCATAAGGCATCAGCTACTCCAGAAAGCCTTCTGATGCAGTTTTGCGTTATGCCCTCAATTCGCTTATGATAAGCCGAGAGTTTCTACTTCGGATTCGGTTGAACGTCGCCAACTGCACGCCCTATTTGTTGCAAGGGCTTCCACCTTAACGCATGCTGGTCCACGTTGTAGTCAACCTTTTGAAGTGTGTGATCAATTCACTGCCATTTCCCTCTTTGCACTCCATAGGCAATCTCGACCTGATTGGTTACCCTAAGCAATCCGGAGTTGCTAATTTTTGGAGGATAAAAACTCGTAGTATACGTCGGAGGCAGCGGTTGGTGAAATTTTGTATACTCTTTGCTCAATATCTATTTATATCATAGCCTCCACTAGCGTCTACAAAGTTCCCAAGGTGGAAAAACTTTTGCACGCACTCCCTCAACATCCACTGACTCTTAGGTGTTACTGTTGAGATGCAGGGTTATAGTTTTAGCGACATTAGTATTTAGTCCTGTTGAACGAGGTTGCTGATGCAGGAGCGTTGTCATAGGCTTAACATCAGAAAGCTTGGGTGAACAGGTGTTTTCTTCTTAGATCAGGCATCTCAGGAAAAGTAGAGGTCATGATATTTTTGATAACTCTTGACTCCACTCTCAACTCGAAAAAGCTCTGACAACGCATCTTTGTGAAGTACCCGGCAGTTTGCGCTGTGGTAATTTTTCTTAATAAGAGTTATGAGTTTATCGGGGATACCCTTCTCTGCAAAGCTGCCCATATACATTCACGCTTGATGCTATCAACTTGTTCTAAAAGCTTCCATCAGATATCTCGGTATTATTTTTAATGCTAGATGAAAGGTAGTCACATATTGAATAGGCAGAGGAGTCGAAAGATGAAAAAAAGGTAGTGGCACTATCTCGGCTCAAGGCAATTTGGGTGGATCCGGTTCTGCCGTTCCACATCAAAGGAGACAGTACTTGTAATAACGACATTTTGGCGATATATGTAGATGACGATAGTCCCCAAAAAATAAGGCGCGTAGTTAAGCAGCGAAGGAGAGCTGTTAGCTGAAGTGGCAGAGTCGATATATCAGTTCATTGAACGGGCGTAGAATATTTATCGCCTAATTCCTTTTGCACGAAGTTGGCTAGACAGACGACTGGTGGATGAGGATTTCCATCTTACCCAAATATTGGTAAGATATGTATTTTTTTAATTTTATATTTACATGTTATATATATAATATATAATTAGCGCTTACACTCTTTATTGGATGTTTAATCGAGCTCCTGATTTTATTGTGGTGTGCGTCTTGATGTTGTTTTTTAAGCCAACTCTGAACGGAGGAGCTTTCTAAAGTCTGAAATATAAGTACACACGGAGGTTTGCCATTACCTGCCGATGGGCGACACTTATAAGAAACACTTTTTCTCTCACTCGCTGTTTCGTACCCGAAGTTTCCGATTGGTAGTTCCGCACGAATCCATTCGGCTACTGCGCCTGAAACTTTTACTTTATTTACATAAATTTGGACATAAAGACGACCAGTACTGCACCTTCTGTGCAAATGACAAAATACTGCTCTTTCGTTTATCTGCAGATTGTAATCGAAAGAGATGACTTGGTTGAGGTAAACAACCTGGTTGAAATTATGCTTGTATCAAAAAAAAAAAAAAAAAACAAACTGGTCCGCTGTTTGCAAGATGGGAAATAAAATCATCACCAACTGCGTCGCAGGGATTTAGCTGATATGGTAAAGATTTAAATTTGAACTCAAATCAAAACTTGAGTCTAACACCACGTAAATTCCAAAAAAATTAAAAAACCTTTGAATAAAATGGAGTTAACCCTTCAAGGTCCAGCGACTGCGATTGACTTGCGCATTATTATGAGCTAAGCTCCTAAGCATGTTACTCGGGGCTTATGCGGTCGCTGACTACAAATTTAAAATAGTGGATGCGAAATTATGCGAAAAATTTATTACTTTGAGTCAGACTTCCTACATACGATAACTAACGTACAGAGTGTTGATATTCTTTAATAATAATTATTACTTTCTACTATATAATTATTTTCTCTCACATAACTTTTCTGTTTTATATAATTACTAGCGTACCCTCGCCCGCTTCGCTAGACGATAAATTCAATGATTTGCTGAAAGAGAATAAAATTAATACGAAACAAAGCAAATTCTTTGATACAATTTCATTCGAACTTTATTGTAACACTTTTTGGTAGACAATGTTTTTGGTTTTTTCATCTTTCGCGTGAATAATGACGATGGTTTGCCAACTCGTGAGCAAGCTACATACAATTGTCCATGAGAAAAAATTGGGTATTCTAAATTAATACCGCACATTTGTAGAGACTGTCCTTGCGCCTTATTAATTGTCATAGCGAAGGCAAGGCGAATAGGGAACTGCAAACGTTTGAAATCGAATGGTAAATCCGCCGGAATCAGTGGAATTCAGGGTATCAAAATGTCTTCTCCTTTGTACTTCCCTTTCAAAATTGTTGCTTCGATAACGTTACCCATTAGCTTCTTCACAGCGAGTCTGGTACCGTTGCAAAGTCGGGGCACATTACTATTGCGCACCATAATAATCGGTGCTCCAATTTTTAATCGTAAATTATGAGGTGGTAAGCCTGGCAAATCGAGTGAGTTTAAGAATTCAGTTGGATAATTTACGACCTTATCTTGATCAGTAATAGTGTCCATTGACTTATACGCAACTATGTCACCAGGTATTTGATCTAAAATAGCTGAATTTATATCATTGACGTCCTTATTTTTCCCAGCTAAAATTGCTCTTTCGCTGAGTCAATCATGGTTTTTGTAATGTTGAACTATGTTTGGAAATTCACTCTGTATCAATGCCTCTTTAGACTGTGCAAAAGTGCAGAAATTGTTAGGGAATGTTATCATTCCTGTTGTTTTTGAAAAAAGGTTTATTTTTTTTTGGTTAAAAAGTGTTTTTTGAAGTTTTGAAAAACACTTCGCTCTAACAAATTTCTTCTCAGTTAATTGCTGAAAATTAAATATTTTGAAAAAACTATTTTTTTTTTAAATTTAACGTTTTTGAGAAGATTTTGTTCTTGAAAAAATTTCATACTTTTGTAAAAGTTTAAATTGATTTGTTAAAAAAGATTTTTTTCCGCTTTGAAAAACACCCCCTCGAAAAAATGTATTCTCTATTAATAGTGGAATATGAAATGCTTTGAAAACACCATTTTTTTTTTAAATTTTGTTTGGTTTTCAGAAAATTTTGTTTTGAAAAAATTTCATACCCTTGAAAAAGTTTTATTTTATTTTATTTGTTTAAAATTTTTGAAATTTTTTTTTTTTGTAATTTTAGAAAAACACCTCTTCGAAGAAATTTCTTTTATCTTTTTGAGGAAAATTTGGTTTTGAAAAAATTTCATGCTTTCGAAATTTTTTTATTTTACTTTATTTCTTCAAAATTTTTGAAAACAATTTTTTTTATAATTTTCGAAAAACACCCTTTGAAAAAATGTTTTCTATTTGTCATAGTGGTATTCCATTAACTTTTAGGATTACAGTCAAATACTTACAAATATCTACGCTTTCACAAATAGCAACAATAAACAAATTTCCTCAAAACCAAAAAATTTACTTTTTTTCTAAAAAAATTCTAAACAAACAACGTAATAAATTTAGAATTTTGTGTTCACGACAAAACAGTATTGTTTTTATTGTATTAACTGAAAACCAAAATGTTGCAAAAAATCAAAACAAAACTAAATTATTTTTTTGTGTTCATTTGGTCCATATGTTCCATAAAAAGTTGATATGGTAAATAATATGCAGGGTCTGATACACGCAAATTTCCATTGACCATTATAGTGACAAAATTATCGATCACCAATTCCAACAGGATTTCAAAATCAGAGTTGGAATGAGTTGTTGTGTGGTGTACTTCTGAAAAAATGAGAAATAAACAAAATAAATCTAAAAATTCGAATTCTAACTTTATCTTGTGTATGTTCTTATTACCTTTGAATTTTTCCAATGAAGCACCATTCATTTTAAATTTTCCAAGAATTTTTTTTATCATTTCGCGTTTCTTTCCTTTTTCATTCGATTCCAACATTTGTTCATAGCCAAAAACATCGTTTGCAAACGCATTCATTTCCATATAGAATTGGTCAAAGAAAGCATTGCTCAATTGAATTGAAACATTATTTTCATAAATACTTAGGACCTTAACTAATGCACCTTGGTACATACCTAACGCAGATATTCATCGCGACCTTGACATCGATACTATTGATGAAACAATACAAAGCGCTAGCAGAAGATACATAAATAGACTATTAAGGCATACAAATCCTATGATGAGAAGACTACCAAATAAAGAAAAATCTACCCAAAGTCGGCTTAACCGTCAAACACCAACAGATCTTGCAAAATCCTTGTAATCAATTGTCAACTAATCGTATATATCATTGTTTGTTAACCACTTGTTTTTAAATAATATGTATAATATAATATATATTTCTTCTAAATGAGCTTGGGGGCATTGGCCCTTCAATATCACTCTCATTCCATCTTTTTGTAAATCAAATTACTTATTGTCTAACGACAGGTGTAATATTTTATGGAAGAAATAAAAAAAAAAAAAAAAAAATTCATTCGAATCATTTGAAATTTCTGTATACAATACATTTCTGTATCACAATACAAATACAAAAAATTCAAAAAAAGTTGTACACATAAAATTACACATAAAATGAATGTCGATTCGAAACTTACTTTAATCTAACAATCGAGCAAGTTTTGTTTTGGACAATATTTTGATTTTTTCTTTTTTTTATATGAAGAAAATATTTAAAAGAAATTTTTTTTGCTAAAAACCTTCCCCTAGTGGATCCCTATAATATGAAAAAAGAACGAATAAAACAAACGAACATCATTTCATTTTTATATATATAGATTCTCATATATTTTCATCTTATCAAGTGGAAATCTCACCTCTAATGCGGTTTAAAGAACAAAATCCCATGAAGAGGCCGCTAGAGAGCTGCCACGCTCGGCAGCTCCTTCAGAACCCAAAGACAAGCTGTAGTAGTTAGTAACAATAACAACAACATAATAGCAAAGAAAAGGTTCAAGGTTCCTCAAACTAAAAAAAAGTGCTACTTTACCCTTTTTTTCTTTCCAGTGAAAGTATAAAGAAAAGTGAAAACTCGTAAGTAGCAAAAAATATAAAAAAACCAATGAAAAAAGAAGCACCGGCAAATCAGCTTAGTAATGCGCTCAACAGTTGTTGCAAATAGACTGCTATTCAAGCGCACCTCGCCAAGTACACAGCCAGTCCATCAGGTAGCCTATGGCATTGGCAGCTGTTTTAACCACTCCTGCGAATGCTTCTAGACACACACTCGAGCGCAATGCTTGAGTGCAAGAAGAATTCACCTAAAGGCGCCGCTGCCAATGTGGCAAATGTTTTTGTTCATTTTTGTTGTTATTGTTATTGAGGATTATAGCAAAACTTCACACAATTACCTCGACGTGTGCAATGGGAACTTTTAATTTTTTTCTCTCTTTTCTCTTATTATTTTTGTGCCCTATATTTTTGTGAGCGTGCTCGGCGATGCTGCAAGAATCCACTTGCCATTTAATTGGCTCAAACTTACATACGTAAAAGTAAATATGCACAGTACTCAGTTGTGATCTTTCGTTTGGTATTTTTTCTTCATTTCCATTAATTCTTTTATATTTTCTTTAATTTGAATGTTTCAGTTGTTGAAGCCTACTTTATTGTTCATCATCAGCTCGCTTGATTGGTTCTGAGAAAATGTTTCTATACAGCTACTGAATACATTATGGTTTGTTATTTTTTCCGTCTTTTCTGCTTTCTAGTAAAAACGGCAAGCAAAAAATAATCTGAAAGAGAAGAGCGGCTTTCATCCCACTCTATACTAGAACCCGGCGAGTGTTAGGTAAATAATTCTTGTAACTTATTAGGATAGTCACGACAAAGTGCTCTTTTCGGATCACCTTCTTCTTCTTTCTCTTCCTCTTCTTGATCGGTGCATTAACTTCTTAAGCGCGCCAGTCGTTTCTTTCTCGTGCTAACCGGCGGCAATTAGAAACACCAAGTGAAGTCGTCAAGTCCTTCTCCACTGATCTTTCCAACGCAGAAGTGGCTTTCCTCTTCCTCTGATACCACCAGATGGTTCCACATCGAATAGTGTCAGAGCCGTCCGTACAAAAATCTTCGCAGAATCTCTCTTTCAAACATTCTTTTCGGATTACTGCCGACAAATCGATACAAAAAATACTCAAGAGTACTTGGAACAGATTCACTCGGATGGTGGCTGAACAACTAAATACGCCGAAGTGTAGTCATCCGCCTTATGAGCTCTCTTAATGGTACTCATCTAACTACTAGTCCCGAAAGCGAAGCCTCTAAATTTCGTGAGAAAGTTGGATGAAGGAGCGGGCTCTATGTAGCCGACCAGCGGCTGGAAGAGCTTTCAAACGAGCAAAATTTACACTTCCCTGTTACTGTTTCAATGAATTTTTGAAAAAAGAAAAACAAGCTAATATATCTTTATAGAATGGCGAGTAGCTTTTATAAATCGCCGAAGCATTAGGATTGAAAAGATATCTTTTGAAATACTAAGCATTTCCTAGATTTCTTGGAAGTTCAAAAAGGGATTACACTTGAAAAATCGAATCTTCTAACAGACGTTTGACATGTCAAACGCTGCGAGCAATAGCTGGCTACACAAGGCGCGATCTTAAACGCAGCGAGGAGATGCGAGAGATGTGCGAAGTCACTGACGTAGTAAAATGGAGCCGCAAGAGAAGCAACTAATGTAACCAGCTTATAAAGAGAATGGGAATTGATCGGTTGGCAAAGATTGTAATAAAAGGTGAACCTAAAACACCCCGAACTCCAGGAAGACCACCAAAGCGTTGGCATGAGTGTTGGACATCTTGATATCTAAAGATAAACGAGCAGAAGAAAAATAATATATGGAATACAGCATATTAACAACTCTCGGCACGCAGTCCCGTCGACAAAACCATCCCGTCAGTAAAGCAGCATGAACTTTGAAGCTTGTCACTCCGATAAATCTCCGCGGTCCGAATGATGTAATATCGGATAAGCATCAAATAATAATAATAGTCATTGATTCCTTAATAGTTCGTGGGACATAGGGCATCAATCACGCCTGCGCGCTATCTTATGCGATTTTTGGCAATGTATGTACTTTAATTGATTCCAGCTCTTTCCGTTGTTTGCAACTTCTCTTTCAACTGTCTGCCTCCAAGTTTACCAGCCTTACTACCAACATTCGTGAGAGTGGTCTACTTCCAAAGTACCTATTAAAACAAAGCCGTTCAGAGAGGTACGAAGGTAGGAAGACCAAGCTACGTCAGCACAGAAAGGTTAGAGCGTTCCGTAAATCTTTCGGACACTTATCAGCTTTTAAGCTCATCTTCTTGAGCTGATGGGGATGCTAATATATCTGCAAACCGTACATTGTCCCACTCAGAACTTCATTCTTATCTTGAAGATAACACATAGAAAACGCAAACAAGAATTATAAGTGGTTATCCAGGTATTTCGGTTATTGTAATGCTGGATCCATATATATTCTCTGAACCGATAGTACTTTAAGCAAAGGAAATTATTTCCACTTCCTTCAGAATCGCTGAACTAAAAAAATGGGTGCATGAAGTGCCACCAGAGGCTTTACCCTCTCAGCCAAGGAACCTCCCAACGAACAAATTTATGTTCTACTCTACCTCGAAAGGCATTTATGTTGTTGCCTACCTCACTATACTATAACTGTCAGTGACTTCTGTAATGGAGTCTGCTCTGAAAGACCTTGCCAAGTTTCAAAATTGGAACACTTAGTCTTTCAAATCTAAATCTAAATATCGAATGAAGCTTATCTTCTGGGATTACAAGGAAATTCGAAAGAAGTATATAATTAGGGACTAAGGTCGATAATAAAACACGGGATATTTGCAGTGGAGGTAAAACCCATTCGCACCCATTCGTGGAGCGTTAGCCTGGCGAAAGCCGTTTACAACAAAACTCCCCTTTTTACACTAGACTGAAAGGTGCAACTATTGTCATGCCCATATTTAACGGTCCTCTCTTAGCCAATATCTATGAAATAATCCACAATCAAGAATGGAGGCTTAGGAGTCTAAGATTGAAGATTATGATTGATCAGTTACGGCAATGGTGCCCCCTCCTTTGACTAATAGCTATGGAATATAAACTGCGATTATCACATAATGGGAATCGACGTTTTGAATAGAACAAGATAGAATAAATGGCTGCACATGCCAGGGGAGAAGGAAAATAACAAAAAGGTGGAAAAGGAAATAAGGATCTTTGCGATAGAGGATGACGACCAACAGTGACTAATTACGTTTGTATCAACCACTTTAAGCTCCTGATGAAATCTCCAGAAGTGATATTTTAACCCGCAATATCCGCAGGTGTAGAATTCCAAGTCTCACCGCATAGACACCTAACGAACAATGTTGAGTAAGGATACCTACCAAACTCGAGAGCTGCGGCTATGTTAGCCGTAGAAGTTCGCTCGAGCACCCCCAATCTACCCGTTGCCAGAAGGATCTCTCGACTTTGCACGTCTGCGCAATAGCCCGGCGCCCGTTGCCCGTTGAGTTGATGCGAGGTCCATCTTTCCAGGTGTATACCACTAGGTTGCAGGGGCAGCCCCAACCCTCTCGTTTTGCGATGAAACCGTATTCAGGGTCTCCTATTTAGCCAGCTAATGTTTTGAATAAACCACGTTGTTTAATATACCAATGCAAGATACCCGGTATCTGAGATGTCTTTGTTTAGCAATGTTGAGGGTCATGTGGAAGAGGATGTGAATTGTTTTCCTGCTAATTCTCATTTAGAGTAGCCTACAGTCTTCCAAACTACTGCTGCGTTTTTCAACCCAAGATATAAGCAACTGTCCAGGTGGAAAAGTTGTGAAGCCTGACGGACCTCCCGCCTTAAAAAAGCTCCTTCCTTTTAGACAGCCAAATGACGTACACTCTCCATAAGTAGCAAAGCAACCAACTCGGAATGTGTTTTAGAAGCTCGAAGTTGCCTCTTTGCAGTCTCTTCTTGGCGTCAATCTGTACTGAGCCACCGTACATAATTCTCTAGAACTTTTCATATTTAATACACCTCTCTGTCAAAGATGCCCCGACTGTGAGCAAATGTGTGACTTTTAAGCGCATTAAGCCGGATAACCTCCAACGGGTACACAATTCACTTACAAACGTGCGTATGTATGTACAACTATGCTTTCCACCAATCAGCACATCCTTCAACTATCCCAACAAACAAGACGAAAATCGCTTACGTGCACAAAATTTAAAATTCTCAACACAAATTCATTCATAGTTGTCAGTTTTGTTTGTTACTCAGCCACGTTGTCTGCCGCACTGCGCCACCTACATGAAATTTTCACTCATTTTCCATCACTTTGGCTCATTTTTTTCCTTCACTTGCATCCATTTTTTGCCATGCTTTTAATTTTGTTGCTTCACCTTGACTGTTTTCAGGCAATTCCATTCTTCCTCTACTTTTTTTTATTTCACTTGGTTTAAAGCTGTGTTGCATGCAACATGTGTTGGTGTGCGCCGCCGCAATCGCGTCCGGAGATTAGCGTATAAAAAATACATGAAAATTATAATAGTAGCAGAAAACGCTTGGTAGTAAAAGCAGCAAGACTTAATGGCTTCGTGGGTTGTGTGCAATGGAGGTGAACGTGTGTGTGTGTGTGTATGGGTGCGATGAAAATTTATATGTGAGTTAAGTGTACTTAGCCTACTTGTTGGCGACGTAACTAATTTGCGGGAGGAAGTTAATTATATAACACGATTTTTGCTAAACAATATTTTAGTTCAAGGTTCGCAAAAATGGGACGATAAGAATATAACATTTTATTACACTTTGTGGTGTGATGCTGCTGCAACTTGGTCGCGCTACTTAAAGTATTTGGAAAATACAGTGTATCTATTAAAATAATTTTTATGCGCAATAAAAAGTATATAAAATGTATCAAACATGGACCGATGGGCTGGGAAGAGAATTTTCATCCGTTGCTACTCTGGCGTCATTATAATTTTGAAGTCTTAACTGGTTGACATCTAGCAGGCTGCTAAAACAGTGCATAAACTTATAAAAGAGTATCAGAGAGAGAAAGAGAGACAGAAGAAGGAAAGTGAAAATATTTCGAAAAAAATTAATTTCTTTAGGATTTATTAAATACTGAAAGTTAGGCCATAGAAACAGCGTGGCGAGTTTTCATGCTTGTTTTTGAAACCGCGAAGTGAGAACAAAGGTGAATTTGTGACCTAGATTGCGACTAGGGGAGATATTTTTTTTACCTTGTTCACTCCTCCAGAAAGCACAGGTCCTCGACAGGACTCTTCCATCGTACACGGTTCTGTGTTGTTGTTTTTGCACCGTCCAATGAGATTTCGGCATCTGCTAATTCGCGTAGCATCGACCTTGTTGAAGTGTTTTTTGGTCGACCGCGACCTCTGCCCCATTGCGGGTTCCAGTCCAGTGCCATTATCATGATGCTATCTGGGGGTTTTATCAATGTGATTTGCCTAAGAATGGGTTCCTCGTTCATTAATCTCCACACTGCGTTGTCACTGATGGTGTTTGGCCAGAATATTCTTCAGATGATGCAGAGGGATTTGTTGATGGAGGACTGTAGCCTCTGTATGATAGTATTAGAGACCAGCAACGTTTCGCTTCCGTACAACAATACCGACTTCACGTATGAGCCGAATATTCATAATTAAGCGCAGCTGAAGATTTGCGAACTCCCCCATACTGTATGCATTCGACCGAATGCCCCCCTTGCCTGCAGTTGGCATTATCATCTGCTCCACTATCTGCCGTTATAATGCAGCCGAGGTAGCAGAAGCTTTCGACAAATTTCACCAAACATCCGTCAACCAATATCTGCCTTGCGTTATTGCGGTTAATTTTCATAACCTTGATATTGGCGATGTTTACCTCCAGTTCGACAGTGCGTGCCAGCGCAACTAACACTAGTTTACGAATTTTCACTTTCAAAAATGGTCCTCGACCAAAATGCGGTTTTTGATTAATTTGAGGTCGCTGAAACCAAAAATTAATTTTTTTTTCAAAGAACGGTTTCCGAGATATTCCTGTTTTTTTGGGCAATAGTGCAGTTATTACCTACAATCTCGAAAACAGTGTGCGCCATTTCTTTGAAGTGCATAAATTTCGAAAGGCACGCATATAACCTACATGGCAATATATATTTCGTGTCAATGGAAGTCGCAGTTTTCGCAAAACAGCAGTTGAAAGTTAAAAAAAGGCATTTTTGACGTTTTTTACTAAATTAATAAAAGTTTATTAAAAATTTTCTGGAGTACAAATTTTTTTTATATCAACATAAGATAGGTTTTCTGAAATACAATTTTGTCACCTACATTTTAAGCCTAAGCTTGTCTGAATCGACGAAAAATTGTAGAGCTTTCAAAAACGAGACTGTCATACAGTTCAATAAGTCCCGGAGGATAAGATGGCTCGGGCATATTATGAGAATGCTCAGAGAAGGAGGAACTCGAGAAGCGCTTGAATTGTGCCCGGTTGGAAACCGAAGAAGAGGACGTCCAAAAAACAGATGGCTTGAAGATAAAGAAGCAGGCCTCAAGAAGCTAAACGTGAGGCGTTGGAAGGATGAGGCTATGAATAGGGAGAGATGGAAGCTGAATGAAGCAATGTGTCATCTACATAGAACAGTGATGCTAAGAAGAGGAAGAAGAAAAAGAAGAAGAAAACAATCTGTGGGTCGTTATATAGGGCCGAAATGATTCCCACACACGACGAAAGAGCGATGTGGTAAAATCTCAAAATCGTTTTGCATTATTTGATCAAATTTCCTTCCTGTAGCCATTTTAAAGTTGCGATTAAAGTGTTTTCGAATAAATGAAAGAAAACGAGTTAAAACACATAAGAAATAAAATAAAGTTTTGGTGCACCACTCTTATTAGCTGTTTAGCTTAGCTTCTCCACCTATGTGTGGTGAGCGTCTTGACGGTGTTTCACAAATAAATGAACCACCGTACGGCAAATGGAGGAGCTTTTTCATGGCAGTATGTTGGCTATTGCCTGCCGAAAAGCGACCGCTATTAGAAAAAACTTTCTCTATAATTTTGCTCTCCCAGGCACGGAATTTCGAACCTTCGCACTCCCGAATGGCGGTCACGCACGAACCCATTCAGCGAGGGTGGTAACCGTAGCGGTGCTGAGGTGCATATAGTAAAATTTTACGAGGAATAATTTTGTAGAACATTTTAATCCATTAGCTCTCTCATTAAGAGGTCGTTTTAGCCTCATTTTCAGACACTCCGAACAAAGTGGAATTTTGAAAGTCGCTAAAGAGTTAAAATGTTCCAGAAAATTATGTGCCATAAAGTTTCGCTAGGGGTGTTCCTAGACAAAATATTTGTACAAGGGATTATTTTGTAGGGAGATCTTCAGACGAAATCTTCGTAAGTCCCCAGAAAAAAATCATATATCGCTTTCGTGAGAGAGCTAATGGGTTAAAATGTTCTACAACCTTCTGTTTAATTTTTTATATTAATGCATTTATTATTATAAATAATTATTCCACTTATAAAGGAAAAAAAGAACAAACACTGGCTGTTGAGGTATTCAGCAGTAACTCTGAATGAATTTGCGCGACTCTGCTGTTTAGTTGTTGAAGTTTGCATGCAGGCAAACACCCTGGATTGCTAGTGTTTTTGCTTTTTATTTTTTATTTTTGTTTTTGTTATTATGTTATCGATTTAATTTGTGTAGTTAGTGATTAAATGGTGTATTTTTGGCATATTGAATAAATATACACTTGCTACTGCCGGAACTACTAATTCACTGTGCAGAATCGTGCGGATAAACAACTAATTCAGTGTTCGTTATGTAGAGCCTACAGAGGCAACATTTTCGTATATACATAAAAGCATTTGCTAATGAAATTGTGGCGGTTTACTTTAAATTTATTATCAATTCATTATGTGAACATTTTACACCCATATCTCTATTATACACCAGTACATGGGAAAAGATATTCATCAAAATATCACACAATAAAATTAGGAATATATCATCAGGCATGAGCTCATTTAGAGCAGCTTTTAATAAGCAATTCATTTAATCAAATTATTTTAAATTAAATTGCATGACCGACACACGCATGATAAGTCATATAAATCCCCCTCTTACATACACATATTTATTTATGTGCCTAAACAGTGGCGCCGCTTAATCAGTAACACCGCAAATATACGGTATTCAAATTTAATTAATATCGCGAATCACACGTTGCATGTTGCACATGTGTGCGTGTGTACTCATTTATAAATTAAAATTTTAATCAGTATTTGATTTTCTAAAAAACCACACACATACCCCCACTAAGGGCTTAAACTATTCGCTCATAGCACGCCACTACAGCACCACATCTCCCAGAATGTAGTCTCCAGTGGAGAATTACCAAGGTCTCATGTACAGCACTTTAGCAACTCCAATGGGGCCGCAAATACGTTTAGCACGACTGCGTCTGCTTGCAAATATGCGTGTACGTTTGAGCGTGCTAAATGCCGGCTCGACTGTAGTGCAGCTGCCACTGCCGCTGTGTAGTTGAGCGGAAAAATGCGGTTTATTATAATGTAACACGGGGCGTATGAGCAATGCGTCACCTACTTATGGATGTATGTATGTGTGTATGTGACTAGCTGATAGGAGGCAACAGTAAGGAGGTGCAGCAAGCTCAACATTTTATATATAATTTATTAAATTTTTAATGGGCGTAAATTTTAATTTAATTTACGACGAGCTGCACGAGGGCGAGATGACTGTGGGGAGCTGGAAATACAGCAGTATATAGGAAGGAAGATGAAAGATGTGGTAGAGGGTGCTACGTATAGCGTTTGCAATTTGTACTATGCATATTTTTGACTTTGATAGCTAACACAACAACAGTGAGTATGGCCAGTATCCGGGAAAACGAAAATAACATACACACTAACAGGGTGGTTCACAAAAGTTCGGAATTTCCACCATCGGTTTTTTGACTTTGACAGCTAAAATATATTATAGTAGTACCCTTGAGGTATCAGAAATTTAGTTTATGGTTAGAGATTTGCAGATTGGACCGTTTCTGCTTAACCCTAGAACACGCACCCAGAAAATACCACGTAAACACACACCCGGGATACGTTTGTACCCGGACCTTATTTTGCGGTTTTTTTAATGCTTATTCAACCGATTTCTATGATTTTTTTTTAAATGTATATTTTAACATATAACAAGTGTTTTGTCTTTTGTTTCATTCGAATATTCCTACTGGTTCCAGCGATATGGGCAAATAAAGTCAGGACATGCAACAGTGGATTTTGGTTTTTGTTGTTGTTTTGATAAATGCAAAACAAAATAATATAATTTATAATAATATACTTGTAGAGTAACAACGAATACATATTTTGGTTTTTATTTCATTGAAATATTATACCTGGTTCAAAAGATATGTGCAAAAAGGTCGCGCAAGGTATGGGTACGTAGGTAGCAAATACACTGGTATAACTGGTTTTTGTATTTTATATGCAGCTGCAAGGGTTGTTTTCACACGAGGTGTTGTTATAAATGCTGCCTGTTGATATTTTCATTATTGTTTTGGTGCTCAAAAGTGTAAGAAGTGAAAATATAAGTGAAAATAAATATAACTGAAACTATAAATAACTGGATACGAAATGACTTCAAGAAGAAACGAATATTTATCAAGTGCAGCATATAGAAGGTAAAAAATATAAAATAAGTAACAATGTAAGCATATACTAATTTTTTTATTATGCAGACTAACTGAGGAACAGCGAGAATCATATATACAATATTTATTTGATGAAATTTGTGACGATGACGCTCCCTATGACTTTGACTCAGAAGATGAAGAAGAAATTCAATTCAATGACATTGAAATTGCTGATAACGATGCTGAAGTTTCGCAAAGTGCCGCAGAAGTATTACCTGATTATGCGGACTATGAGGATGATGAAGAAGACGATGAAGAAGAAGAAATAGAAGAAAATAATGAATTACCTGCTAGTGGCGAACAATTTGTTGCACGTGATGGTACTGAGTGGAGAAAGAACCAAATGCAAGTCGTCAGGTACTCAGACAAAATATTATCAGAGAACGTTCTGGACCAGCTAGATGCACTGAAATGTTGTCAATAGAGAAAACAATCAAATGTTTCATGAACGTTAAAATGGCTCATATAATTATGCGCCACACAAATAAGTTAGCAAAATAAACTTATAATGCTTACAACAATGCGCATCCAAACACAACTCCTAAGTCATGGACGCCTGTGTCAATAACAGAGCTGTATGCATTTTTTGGCATACTTATTATGACTGGTGCGAACCATAGCAATGGAGAACATGTGCGAGATTTATGGAGCGTCAAAAACTATCCTTTATATCGCGCCACAATGGGAGTCAACCGTTTCTGTTCGATATTGCGGTTCCTAAGATTTGACGATAAAAACACTCGTGCAACACGCTTACTAACTGATAAAGCAGCACCGATCAGTGAGTTGTGGACGATGATGAACAATAATCTTGCTGCACATTACAAGCCCAGCTCATGCTTGACGATTGATGAACAATTATTTCCTTACCGTGGACGCACACGGTTTACGCAGTACATACCGTCAAAACCTGCTAAATATGGTGTCAAGGTTTGGTGGATTTGCGATGCCACAAATGCATATCCACTGCATGGACAAATATATACTGGCCAAGCAGAAACTGGTAGGAAAACGAACCAAGGCGAACGAGTGGTGAAGGATTTGTCTGCCAAATACCAAGGAAGTGGCCGAAACATTACAATGGAAAATTTTTTTACGACCTTGTCAGTTACAGAACTGCAAAAACAAATCATATATTCCTCAAGAAATGAAGCAGAACAAAAACAGGACAATTGGTTCAACGACATTTGGCTTCAAAAATGATGTGACAATGTGCTCTTATGTTCCCAAAAAAAATAAAGCAGTAATTTTGCTTTCGACCATGCATAATGATGCTGAAATAGCTGACAGTGGGAAACCTGAAATAATTGAAAACCAGAAAGCTGTGCGCCAAATGTAAGAAGCCAATGTGTCTTGAACATTCAGTCACATCAACAAATTGCTCTATTTGCCGTGATTTTCCTTAGATATAAGATGCATTTTTATAATTTTTATAATAAAAGTCAATAATATAATGTGTGAAACGAATACTTTTAATTTCTCAAATAAAAAAAATAATATAAAAAATGTTTTTTTTTTATTATTATGAGGATTTTTACTATTGGGGTACAAACGTATCCCGGGTGTGTGTTTACGTATATAATGTGTTTGGAAGGCTGTAGCTCCTGAACCAATGGTCCGATCTGGTTCAAATTTTGAATTTGAACTCAAAACTAAATAATTTTCCTAGATCCGAAGTTAGCGGTATAGAGGTAGAGTGGTTCAAAAGTTACAACACTTCAAAGTTGAAGTGGATACATTTGTACCCGGGTGTGTGTTCTAGGGTTAAACAAACTTTGTAAATTCTAAATTCGAGTTAAAGTGGTCGCAAATGAATAATCTTCAGAGAAATTACGCCTATTTGGCCTATTAACCTACAGATCAGACAGTTTTTTATAGTGCACTATTAAATTTAGTACACTTTTTTTCAGGCTAAGTTAGTAATAAAAATTGATGAAATCGAGAACTGCGTAATAAACGGATGCGCCCAGATGACTTCTACAGAAATAGTGTAACTGAGGAAATAGTAGATACAGTATTTCACCATTGTCCTGCTCTTTCCAGACTTATATTTTCCATTTTAGGCAGACAATTTTTTAAGGTAGTAGTCTGGTAACTTATTTTGAAAATTTCGAATTTCGGTTTTTTACATATTTTGAAAGTGCGTAATATTGGTAATATACTGTACAAATTTTAGACCGAAATTCGAAATATTGATGAAATTATAGTTTTTCTCAAACCAACGTTTTTCCGGATGGCCGTCGTGAAAACAAATTTTCTATCTAACGGATTGAGATGAAGTTTAGATATGTTTTTCTACACATCAACAGCTCTAGCCGGTAGTAGACTTAATTTATTTCGTCCCTAACTTTCCATTTTTTAGTCCGATTTCCACTTTAAAAAAGGCAATTTTCTTACGAAGTCCGCCATTTTGTTATTTTTTGTCAAAACCATTTGATCTTACTACCCGCCAGAACGACAAGCACACTGATTAACAAGCAATTTATTTTTTCTGCTTCAGATGACCACAAGTGACGAAATCACGCCGGCCAGCCACTGTACCTCTTTTTTTTGCCGCTTGCTGCAGTGTACAAAAATAATATCAAAACATTAAAAAAAAAAAAATTTTTTTTTGTACACCTTCTGATACCTTTAATAACATATCAGAAAATCAAACCGATTGAATTTTATTTTCCCTTCCAAAAAATGTCCCAAACATGGCCTCAAAAAACGTGAAGTTACCAGACTATTACCTTAATGAGTTGGAAGATATCAGTACAATGAAAATCAGGGATATTCTCCAAATTTTGCAAAGTTCATCACAAAGGGCTATGATCCTGAGTACTGAGCGTGTACCATAGCGGATAACCGCTACAATCTTACCGACCCTATCTTTAACTTTAGATGTCCTAAGCTCAAACACATATAATCTAGATAGCTCACATATACTGATCACCTTCAACAGGCATATATTATAGAAAGCCATTAAATTTCTGTATCTCAAAAATTTGTGAAGTTAGAAAAAAACTGATTACAGATCTAGAATAAATATTAAAATTATACTTTAATCCACAATTTACGCGACTCCATCGGAAGATTTTTAGGCCAATCAGTAGCCTGAGTATAAAAAGAGTTATACTGAAAAAAATTTAACATTTTTTTTATATTGAGGTTTTTTCAATGTTGAAAATTGAATTTTTTTGGATTCATTCGGTTCTTTGTAACACTTTTATAATTTTTTAAGATAAAACATACTTCTTAAAAAAATTTTTGTTGAAAACTCTTTTGTTAGAAAATTGTAAAAAATTTTGGTGAAAAAGATTTTTTCAATTTTTTTGACACTCATTTTTGGTGGTGTTTTTACAAAATAACAAAAAAAATTTCTTAACTCAAAAATTATTAACAAATTTTTTTCAATGTTGTGGTTTAGAAATTTTTAGATTCATTCAATTCTTTGTAACACTTTTATAAATTTCTTGTGTAAAACATACTCTTTAAACACATTTTTTGCTGAAAACTCTTTTTAAAAAATGTTGGTGAAAAAGGTTTTTAATTTTTTTGACATTCATTTTGGTGGTGATTTTACAATATAACAAAACAAAAAATTTATTTTCTGAAATTTTTTTTTGAACATTTAAAAAATTCCTGAGGGCTGGTGTTTTTATAAAAAAAACATATCATATTATATCGCAAAAAATTTAAAACAATATGTATATCTTCTACAACAATTTTTTTTTCTATCCTAAAGATTTATGGAAATGCTAAAATAAACCGAAGATATTTAGCTTAAAATAAACTCTATACCAAAATTTTCCACTTTGAAGAAATTTGAAAATTATAAAATTATTTTAAATCTTTTTCACTTTACTTCTTATAACAATCAAGCTTACAAACGAACCAGTTTTGCAAGGAACTGACGACAATGCTGGGCATGGATATGCCTAATGTGTCACATAAAACTTTAGTAAAACTGTTAGCGCATAGCACTGGAAGAGACCTCACTTATCTACTAAAGTAGTCATTTCTGGCTTCTAAGACTTACTGTCTTCTGTAGGATATATTCTGGTGAATTTTATTTGATGAATTTTATAGTTATCTAAGAGTGACGGCAAAGTAAAATCTGAACGTAGCAAAGTTCAAAAATATTAATTCTCAAAGTCCATCAAATTTGACCATCTAATAAAAAAAATTCATATGGACCATTTGACAAGATTTTGAATTCCCACATTTGGTTTTAATATGAAACTTTACTGTATAAAATCTTTACGAGTAGTCACATAAAAATTAAATTTATAAAGAAAATAGTGTGCAATTTCTGTTTTTTCATAAAATTTGGAAATTTTACGTAGAAATTTACCATAAATATACAGCGACAGAGATAAAAAGGGGAATCGATATTTTTTTATTTATGGCGTGAACTAATTTATGGGGGTGAGTTAAGTGCCGAAACTCGCGGAAATATACTGAAAAATTGGAACTGGACTATTGAAAAACCTGCTGCGGATATAATGTTTATATTAAATGGCTCCCTTTGCCACGATTTTTTATTTTAGTGTTTATGCCACTTTTATTTACAATCGAATTGAATTAAATTCCAACCTAGGTATGAACCACCCTGTAAATTTAATTGTTTAAATGCAACTATTTAAAAATGCATGTCCAGATGTGTTTAATTTTGCAACCCAATTCTATCCGAATCCAATGGTAGATTTTGGTTGTAAGTTAGCATCAACTAGAATAAATTCATAGACACACATGCATACACACACAGACAATGGAAATTATGTTAATTTGTGGTATGGAGGTATGTTAATTTATGTGCAACAAGTTTATTTACAAGTGCACTGAAATCTGCACCATTCCAATTCATAGAGATTTTAGCAGCTTTACCCCTCCCCCAGTTTTTGACAATTAAGTACAATTTACGTAACCAAAATGCTTTGGATATCAAGAGTGTTATTCCACTATTTCATTAGTACATATTTACTTGCTTAGCCTGATTACAAATTGCCGATAAAACGTTGGATGAAAAAAGAAGATTCCTAGTTCGACTAAACGAAAAATGGCCAGACTTATGGGTATTAAGATCAACTGACAAAATTAGTGCTTACACGGAAATTGTGCGGAAAAATGGATTGGGGGGTCCATGCTAAGGTAAAGAAATAATTTCTGACTGATCGCTATTGGAAACTTAAGTTGAAACTCATAAAAATGTACTAAAATTACGCCACTGAAGATTAGGGAAGAATGATGAAGTGGAGTAAGGAAAAGATTTCGCTCAGATGGGCGTCAGGGGATAGAAAATATATAAGGCTTGGTCTACAAATATACGAGGGTCGTTTGAAAAGTCTATGCAAAGTCAGAGAAATATGCCAGCTGATATTGGCGCATATCGAGGTTATGTTCAGCTAATAGCATCGCTTGGAAAACACTCACTAAGTTTCAGCCAGCTCACTATTTTTGTGTTTGGCATTTGTTTGAGTCGAAGAAGTCGAGTGATTTTTGTTACATCTCGACAATGCACCCGCTCACACCTTAGCAGTTTTGGTCGCAAAATTCATGGAAGTAGGGTTCCAGCTTAAAAAAAGTTTTTTAATTTTCTTGATATAAACTTTTGGTGGTGTTTTTATAACTTTTTAAGCCAATTTTTGATTTCGTGTTAGAATATTGTAAAAAATTTTGGTGAAAATGTTTTTTTTATTTTTTTTTGACATTCATTTTTGGGTTTTTTTTTTAAATAACGAAAAAAAAAATTCATTTCTCAAAATTTTTTTTTGTGTTTTTCTTTTCTCTAATTTTTTTTTCTAATTTTGTGAACATTTAAAAAATTTCTGAGGGTGGTGTTTTTATAAAATAACAAAAAATATAAAAAATATATATTAATATATAAGCTTAATTATATATGGAATTAGGGTCCCAGCTCATTCCCCCATATTCTCCAGACTTGGCTCTCTCAGGCCCCCGAGACTAAAATTTGAAGAATTGGCTGGAAGAAAAAATAGTTTGTTCAAACGAGGATGTGAAGTAGGGTTTTTTTGTGTTTTTTTGCACGAACTTTTCAAACGACCCTTATATTTTAATTAAGGATCGCTTAAGGGGTTATATACTTTGTGTTGGACTAAAAAATCGAAACTTTTTTTATGGCATCTTCTAAAAGTACATCATCTTAAAAATATAAATTCAAAAAATCATAAAGATCGGAGAATTAGAACGAAAGTTACAGACAGTGGAAGCGCGCGACCTTTCTTGGAACGAGAAGTGCACGCAAAGCTTTAGACGCGATTATCTCGAAGTCGTGCTTTTTGAAAATTACGGTTGCGGTGATCATTATTTGTCAAAAACTACAATATTTGACCGATTTGCATAAACTTTTTTTAATTATTTATTTACTTTAAATATTTGCATAGTGCGCTGGAACTAATTTTTTTTTTAATTTTTCAACCCCTCAAAAATCGTTTTTTTTTTTTTGGTGCAAAGCGGTTTTCATATCGAGAAAAAATTTTTTTGGGTAATTCAGATTCACTAAAAAACATTTTTCTACAATAATCATTAAATTTTTTGGATTTCAGTTGAGCTGCTCATGCGCTACCGTGATCACCGCAAGCCTCTTCTAAAAAACGGCGTTTTGGGGGAGGGCGATATCAACAATAACTAATAACATTTTTAAAAATATGTAATGTATTTTACGAGAGTTACCCTCCAGTATGATATGTGCCTCATTTAAATAAAAGTTCTAAAACATATTTAAAAAAAATTATGACAATCGTCCATTTTTTCGGGCTTACAAGGTATATAACCCCTTAAACTCGAATATTAGCAACTTACTTGATATAATTACCGGTATAATTTATTAATTATTTCAGTTAACATGAAAAAAATTCAGTTAACATGAAAAAAAAGTTGCATTAATCCAAATTACGGAATTAAGTCTGTAATAATTTTCTAAAAACTAATACAGTCAGTCATAATATATACAAAACTTTAATTTGCGGAGATGATCTTTGAACGACGAAAAAAGTGCAACAAAAGCACAACTACTTACCGAATAAGTGTGCAATGTAACCAATGTTAAAATTTAACAGGAAATATTTCCATCTGACCGATTTTACAAAACCTAAATATAAGCCAGTACTGTACTAGTTTTTGCTTTCAAAATTGTTTATTTGTGTTACTTTGAACTAATATACAGCATGGAAATTAAAAAACAAATTATATCTTGGGGTTAGTCCCGAAATTTCAGGATCGCCCCTAAAATTGGCTATCGTACTATATATTCTTTTGTTTTTATTTATTGACGCTGTAACCATCGAAGCCATTTTGGCCGAATTCAACAATTGTGCTAACCGAAGCCAATTAGAAATGCGAAATAAAGAAAATCCTTTCGCCACTTGGTGCTTCGTCTTCCTGTGCTATCACTTTCGTGCATTATACCGAATACTTTCAGAGTCGGAGCGTTAGTGACTATTCGTACAAAATCACCTAGCCAGCGAAGCTGATGGGTCTTAATTCGCTGCACTATGTCCATGTCTACACCCATTTGGGAGCAAGCTAATGTGAAAAGATGAAACTGGCCAGAATATTTGGTTGCAAAAAGCGTAAGTATTGAAAATCGGAAAGAAGGGAGCAACATATACAGCCTTTTTGTAGCTAGACTTAAGGAACAATTTCACTACACAATACTATTTTATTCTTCCACCAGCACTGAGAGATAAAAGGACGTATTCAGTTACTTCTAGAAAATTAGTTACCCTAATATGTATTCCATGGAAGGAAAGTAGAGGTAATTGAAGCTTTTCAGCTTTACGCTTTATTCAATGCAATGGCACCTTCGGCTGGAGGAAATATGCTTTGTATTCTTTCTTTAACAATATTTTGGAACTTTTGGGATAAGGGATGATATAATTAGATTAATTGTGTTCAGCTGCTTTGAAATGTATTAACTTTACCTGGTTTAAGAAGTTTACACTACATTAGAAAATTACAAAAATTATCGCTAGCCTCATACCATTGTTTGAAGGCACAAAATTTGATGAAGTTAACAATGAAAAGATTCACTGTTGTAAGTATCTTGTACCATTTTTGTTGATAGTCAAGAAGAATGGAATAATGCAGGAGGTCGCTCTCTCCAATACAACAGCACAGCACCACACTTTCTTGACTCTGAGCTTGATGTTCAGCGAGTGATAGAGGACTAAGCGAACTGTACACTGCAATTGTAATCTTTGATTGCTAACTGCAGGGTCCTCAAAGCGCTTTGTACAAAACTATATCTGAAATGGTCAAAATAACTACTTGGATTCAACAGATCAACTATCAGTGCCCTTATAGATATTATAACGGGTCACTGCACTATTGGCATTATAGCCACATTACGATTAGTACCTCACAATAACTTTTGCGGGAGTTGTAAAGATGAAGAAGAAATTGAGTCGGCACAACACCTCCTCTGTGAATGCTCTGCACTTCAAAGAAGCTGTACCAAATATCTTGGCGATTATTCCTTTGAAGACCTGAGATGCTTTCCATTTCAATTCAACCGGGCTATTCGGGTCATGTTCTTCGATTTCGATGTAACTGAAATATGTTGCTCTCTGGTCAAAATAATGAGACACGTATTTTTTTGTTTGCCCGAAAAATTTTTTTTTCAAGAGTTATCGGCAATTTTGTTTTTCGGCTCAAACTCGATTTTTTTTAATTATATAAGAACAAATTTTTTTTAAATGCCCATAACTTAGTCAAATATGAACCGCTTTTAATAATTCTGGGTTCAAAATTATCGTAATTACTTACACGAGCGACTTCATGCAGAAATAATTGCAAAAAAGTAGTTGAAAATTTGTTATTTAGCAAAAAAGAAAAAAAAAATTAAATTTTTTCGAAATTCAATATTTCAAAAAGTGTATTTTTTTTTTTTTATAACTTTTTCCAAATCAAAAGGACATCTCAAACCTTAATTGAGCTGAATGCCTAGTAGCTAAAATGAGCTGTTTTTGAGTAATGAGTTTTTGAGTAAAAACCCTGTTTCGCACTTTTTGTTTTTTGCAAAATAAAACATTTTCGACTTCTTTTTTACAATTGTTTCTGCATAAAGTCGCTCGTGTAAGTAATTACGATTATTTTAAATCCAGAATCATTCAAATCGGCTTATTTTTTACTAAGTTATGAGTAATTTAAAAAAATTTTCTTATATAGATTCTTTCCATTTCAATTCAAAAGGGCTATTCGGGACATGTTCTTCGATTTCGATGTAACTCAAATATGTTGCTCTCTGGTCAAAATAATGAGACACGTATTTTTTTGTTCGCCCGAAAAAATTTTTTTTCAAGCTTTATCGGCAATTTTGTTTTTCGGCTCAAAATCGATTTTTTTTTAATAATATAAGAAAAATTTTTTTTTAAATGCTCATAACTTAGTCAAAAATGGACCGATTTTAATAATTTTGGGTTCAAAATGATCGCCATTACTTACACGAGCGATTTCATGTAGAAAAAGTTGTAGAAAAGTAGTTGAAAATTTTTTATTTTGCAAAAAACAAAAAGTGCGAAACAGGTTATTTACTCAAAAATTCATTACTCAATAACAACTCATTTTAGCTACTGGGCATTCAGCGTAGTTGAAGTTTGAGGTGTCCTCTTGATTTGGAAAAAGTTTAAAAAAAAAAAAATACACTTTTTGAAATATTGAATTTGGAAAAAATTTCAATTTTTTTTCTTTTTTGCTAAATAAAAAATTTTCAACTACTTTTTTGCAATTGTTTCTACATGAGGTCGCTCGTGTAAGTAATTACGATCATTTTGAACCCAGAATTATTAAAATCGGTTCATATTTGACTAAGTTATGGGCATTTAAAAAAAATTTGTTCTTATATAATTAAAAAAACTCGAGTTTGAGCCGAAAAACAAAATTGCCGATAACTCTTGAAAAAAAATTGTTTTCGGGCAAATGAAAAAATACGTGTCTCATTATTTTGACCAGAGAGCAACATATTTCAGTTACATCGAAATCGAAGAACATGACCAGAATAGCCCGGTTGAATTGAAATGGAAAGCATCCTGAGAAAATTGCAAGTGGTTCAAGCAATTTCACATAGTTAGGGGATGAAAATGAAATGCAGTTATAACGAGTGGCTTTAAGGCCACCGCGTGTCTTCTCTTAGGCAAGCAACCTGGCTATAGTTGTTCTACCCTGGGTGCAAGCCTTACGATTGTATGACACTTCTCTCCATTTTCGAGTTATAGCTCCTAGAATTTACTAGTTTATGACTTATAGACAGCTATTCTTACCCACTGTAAGTATGCCACTTAGACCACGAAATGGGTCCATTGTGAGCCGCGGGGTCTGGGCTACATTTGCCTCTCCATAATGCTCTTTCTGTTCAAATATTATATCTGGAAACTTGCCGGATTGTGGAATATTGTACATACCTGTACTTGACCACTCCGTTTGTTCTATCTACACTGAAGCGCGTGAAATGGTGAAATACGTGGACTCTTTAACCAGGTATATTAAAACAAACGGGGGATTATGGAAGCAAGAATGTACAAAAATTACATTAAGGTAACTAGTTTTGAACTAGTCTCATGGGCAGAAATTATATTTAGATAACTGATTTTGAACTAGTCTCATGTGCAGAAATTACATTTAGGGAACTAGTTTCGAACTAGTCGCAAACTAGTTTTTTATACACTAGTTCAATTTTTCTTTTTTTCTGTGTATGTATCAAATTATCGATCGAGGTGTTGTTACATCCCAAGAATGATAGAAAGAAGATTGCGCCCATCAGACAGTGCGTGACGTCATGTTTTTCCGAGTTGTGCAGTATTGCCAACCATTTGCTTCTCGCAATAAATTTAGTGCTTTTTTATACCGAAAATGCGAAAATTTTGAAGTTTCGTGTTTGTTTTTCTTTTTTTTAATTTAAAGCTACCGAAACTTTAAGTTAAAAAAAACTGTATTATTACACAAAATAAGGTTAAAAAAGGCTACTCTGAGAAGATTTTAGTGCTAATGAAAATTAGTCGGTTCTTATAAAACTTGATTTTTTGAAAGTGTGAATTTCATTTTTGCTCTTTTTAAGGTTATGCAAGAATATTAAATGTCCGTCTCTCAACTCTTCTTAAGATTGGAAACCTTTTTACACATTTTAAAGGCGTTTGAATTTACTGAATGCGGATTAAAACCATAGAGGTGTAATCGTTTCTTCCGGCCATCAATCCTTAGTGGGACATTGTAAAAATAAGCCACAAAATACCAGAAAAAAGAGTACCTTATCAAATTAACCTCAAATATAGTAAATAAGTCGTTCCCTTAACAAAAGAGTCTCGCTTAACAAAAAAAAAAACTCATAAATTAAATTGTACATAAGCATAACACATTTATTAAAAAAAACGTACATTCTAAAGACAATTTATCACGCATACAAAGTTCTTTAAGTGATTCAATAAAAATTTGGTGTTTTATTTTCCTTAAATGGGCATTTTAGTGCGTTTTTATAGCCAAAGCTAACACTGCAGTAGCGAGAGAGAGATTTGACTGCCGAAAGCAGAAGAACACCAACAACTCCTGCAATCGCGGGCAATGCCACCAGATGTTAAAAAAAGTAAAGCTCAATAAAACTGAGTGAATTATTTAACTAATTATTAAAAAATGTATATTTTACAAAGTTATAAACATTACATTTTAATTAGAACAGGCTAGAAAAATGTCATGAAGAAAGAACTAAAACTCCGAGACTAAATAACAAAAAAAAATGCTAAATTAAGTTACGGAAATGGTAATCTGGCCATACTGGAGCTAAAATCACGTAACTCATTGTCAAATTCGCTGAGAGCAAAGTAACGGCACCACGATAGGCGCCATCTCATTATTTTTTCCATCATGGTTACATCCAGCAAAGATGTACCGTTATCAAATCACACTATATGAGGCTAAAACATAATACCTTGCTTTAGCTAATTGAATTTGAAAATCTAGCAGCACCGACGCTTGAGAAACTAATTTATATTCTCTGAATTCCTTTTATCGGGTGTTTTTTTAGCTGCATGAGAACTATCGATATCGCTGACTAGGATTTGAATGCTGAGAAGGGCAAACTGTGTTGACATTTATGTTCAGACCAGCGCTTCCAAATTGTGAAAATTCATTTAAAAAAATCGAATCGCCAAATCTACTCCATAAACTTTGCGATTCGATTTTTTTTAAATGAATTTCCATTGAATTTGTCCATAATATGCGTGGTGTACACGTTGGCTGCATCATTGGTCCTTATTTCTTTCTGACAGGAGAGCGGTCATTATGTTGAATGCCATGAATGCCAACACAAGACGGCGCAACTTTCCATACAGTGCGCTAACAACTGATTTATTGCAATATTTAAACCACCATTGAAGCCATATGGTAAGATTTGTTCGAAAAAGTAGTCAAAAATTTGACTGATAATGATAATTGTGAAATATTTGGATTTAATAATTCTACACTATTTCTGAGGGGTACCGTAATTTGTTTTACATAAGGCCCCAAATGAACGAAAAAGTTGTAGAAAAAGTCTCTTATGACTAGAGAAATTTTCCATCAATAATATCATGAATTACCACTGAAAAAAATATTCTGACTCCCCTTTTATTTAACCTTTTTTAATTCATTTTACGATCCTTAACTCTGCTTGCGTTTTTAAATACCCACTTTGGGCTAGTTGCTTTGAGGTAGATTTCGAGAAAAACTGTTAAATAACCACAGACACTGGCTATTAAACCTTACACTCGTTTGCCCCTTCTGTCGTCGCTAGCTGCCGTTGTTCTACCGCGGCGACACAAAATGAAAAGTTTTTCCAGGGAATACATAAATTATGTCTTTGCATATAAATTAAGTCACACGAAATTTATTCCCAATGTACGCACACTAACGTATTTGCCATATGGTTCATTCTAAGATGCGATAGCTTTAGCTCTACTCCCAGCTCCGGCTCCATTTCATTTGTACTTCCAAGTGGAAAAGGGAAGTTTAAGCGTCTGTCAGTCTGTGAGCACCACAATGAACTTGCCATACAAATTACCCGAAATAAGTGTGACCGGAGTAGGAGACTGTATACGAGTATATATATATATATATATATATAGGAATGTATGAATGTATGTATGCATGTACTTAAAAATGCGTATGAACGTATGTGCCTGTGTGTGAAAGGTTGTTTGCTTGAATTTCATGCATGCTGTTGTTGCTTCGCTTCCGCTTTACTCTGGGCGGATTTTGATTACTTTCGCCTTCCTCTAAACATATTTTTCTTTTCATTTACACCTTTCCCCCTGCCAAAATGTCTACCTAAAATATGCGTCTGTAGCGCAGTGAAAGTACAACCCATACCAAGCGTTTTTTTATTATTGTTGTTATAATTTTTTTTATTTTATTCTTCTTTTTTACGCCACGACTTCGTCTTTCCGTGGCTTTCCTGTCTTTTGTGCTTAGCGAAATGTTTTATCGCTGTGTCTTTTGTGCCTTTGCTTCCACGTGTCACTCGGTAGTTCATTGCTGGTGTTTTCTCTCTGAATTTTTTCCATTCCATTATTTTATTATTTAAGTTTTTATTTATTTTTTGATACCCCGGCGCCATTCACGCTTCATCAGCACTACGTAGTCTTTTCGCCAAGCTAAGCCAAAGCTAAAAATCTTTTGAAAGTAGCCGTAAAGTCCCACCTGGCTTATCAACAGCTCATTACCGCTGTCTGCAATTGTGACCTTTATTTCATTAGATTATTGCTCTTGCAAATGCAGAGCGTCCTTGGAAGTTTTATACTGAAAAAAGTATCACAAATAAAAAAACCTAAAAATCTAAAGTAAAGAAAAAAAAATTGCCAA
This sequence comes from Anastrepha obliqua, assembly GCF_027943255.1. Taxonomy (NCBI): domain Eukaryota; kingdom Metazoa; phylum Arthropoda; class Insecta; order Diptera; family Tephritidae; genus Anastrepha; species Anastrepha obliqua. Next base: position 51,665,770 of record NC_072896.1, read on the forward strand.
ACTTCACATCCCACTTGTAGTCAACGCGGTCATGAATTTGAAAGAATATGCAGGGTGGTCCAACTACCATTATTTTCTGAACCGTAAAGGGCTTTCCGACGTAGTGGTTGTGCTTAGAAAAAGAAAGAGGATTAAGTTACTGCTAAGATTAAGGGCACCATCGCTGCCCAAGACAAACAACCAGGGACAAGCGGGCATACTTGGGATACTTCCTGATATTACTAACCCCACCGACTTTGAGACTCTGGGAATACATACCTAGATAAACCTTCTAAAAGGTTTCCAATAACAGGTTCGGTAGATGTCACTTTTGAAGCTGTAATTTTTTGATATTTGACAAGTAGAAACTACGCCTTTAATAAAAGTGGAACGATACACGCTTAAACAAAGCACTGAAATTATTAAAATTCATTATAAAAATGGTGAACATTTGGCAGAGACGGTTCGTAAAACTCGAACGTTTTTGGGTCATCCTCAAGCTCCTTGTCGGGCCGCAATAAAGAAATTGGTGAAAAACTTCGAGCAGTTGGGATAAGTTAGTGATGTGAAGAATAAAACCCCTGCACATCGCTCAAGAACAGTCGAAAATATCGCTGGTGTAGCCGAAAGTGTTGAAGAAACCCCTGGTTTGTCCACTCCTTTTCGTTTTTTGGAATTAGGCATTCCACAAACGTAATTACACCGTATTGTGCATAAAGATTTGGGTCTTATAAGGCTTATAAAGTCCAGTTAACACAAGAACTCAAGCCAGCAGATCATCAACAACGTCGTGTCTTTCTGTATGAAAATGATCCGGAATTCCATCGAAAAATCATCTTGAGTGATGAGGCCCATTTCCACCTCGGTGGCTTTGTCAACAAGCAAAATTGTCGGATCTGGCGCTCAGAAGAGTTATTGTTGAAAAGCCTCTCTATACTCAACGTGTGACTCTTTGGTGCGGTTTATGGTCCGGCGGAGTCGTTGGACCTCACTTTTTCAGAAATGAAGCTGGAGTAACAATTACGGTGAATGGACGGCGCTACGTGCCACACAAGCAACGAAACCGGGAATAACACCTCTTATTGGAAAACCCTTTATAATACAACCCATTTTTCATCCGGGGAGGACCGGGAAAATTTGATAAATAAAGTAAATGGAGTCATTTATATGCTAATGGCTCTAAATTAAATGATTTACCTTTCGCTTGTCTGATTATTGCAGTGTATTCCAAGTCGAAATCTTGGGAATCTCAGAACGACTTTTAGTGGTAAAGTGTGGTCACAGTCAGAGAAATCTTCTTTTACTCCGATAGCTAAGCAGCTCTGAAATCGCTTCTATCATATAAACACAGTGAAAGGGTGGTACAGAGATTTCCCGGTCTCGCCTTTCTGGACAACATTGCGGATGTTGCGAATCTCGAACTAGCTAGTATAGACAGCTTTTTGAAGGCCACACAATGGTTTCGAGAGGACCAAAGAGAGTAAGGGTAGGATAGTCCCAGTGGCGCCACATGGGGCCCCTAACTGGTCTAAGTGTGTCGAAGGACAGTCACTTCACCTACTCTAACTAACCTACTCCTCTTTTCTAATTACGGTTCTTCATTTTCGACTAAGGTTGAGACTTACCTGGAAATCCTGAAAATAAGTCTACCTCATTTTCCCGTGGCTTAGCACTCGAAAAGCTTTTGTAAATTTCAAAAACTTATATCAGAGCCGCCGTGTAGTGCACTTGATCAGTAGGTGGTAAGATTCAAGTCTCCATCCTCACAACTCTTGCTAAGCCCCAAATGGTATTTTTTTTAAACAATGGTAGTCCCTTGGTAGGCAATAGCAAGCCTCTGAGCGCGTTACTACGCTATTCTTAATATTCGTATTACTTATAATATACGGTTTTCAGACAAAAAACCTCACGCGGTGCCTATGTAATCAAGTATTCACAAGAAAAGCTTGCTTGTGGACAACACTTATGCCACCAGTTGACCCGCGGTCGATCTCAACTTATTAAGGATTCAACATTTGTCAAAAAGGCCTCAAAATATCTGTGTCGATACTGCTTCTCGAACTGTACCTTAGAGCTGCGCGTATTGTATATTGCATTTGGCGGGAGGCTTAGGCGGAGAACCTGCTCTTATTTGTGGCGTGCGTCTTGGTGTTCTTCCACATATGGTCTCCAACAGTTTTAAGCCGACACCGAAGAGCATATGGTTTTTGTGAGGAGCTTTTTCATGGTAGAAATACACTCGAAGATTTGTCGTTGTCTGCCCAGAACGATCGATAAAATATCCTTGGTGAAGGAAGTACCATAGTGGCGTTAGATTTATCCTATCCAATCCGCGAAAAAAATATTGAAGGCTCAACTCTCCCTCCAGTATTGAAGAGGTGGTCTACGAGTTATCTGGGAAGTTAATGTCAAAATTCAAAGCAGTGAAAGACTAAGCAAGGGATCCCACAGGAAGATGCCTGTTTCTATCTACTGTTTAAATTTTACATCTCAAAGCTCCTCCACCCACCAGTGGTATCTCTTAAGCTGATAATTGCTGGATTTTGCCGGGCGTCTTTTTGAAAATAAACTCAGAACTTTCTCGCTGCTTCACTACATGGATCCTAATACTTCCTCCTAGAAAATCTATAGCAAACCAGTTCACCAACTGTTGAGCTTGCCAAGAAGGCGTGAACTGAATTGATTTCAGAGGTCTCGCATCCGGTCATCAGCATTACGCTGACTGTTTTTAAATAGGATTTGCAGAACTAAGTTTTCAGGAAAGCACACATCAAACGGAGATGCATTTCTTTATGTCCTGTTTCGAAAATCCTATGGTCCCAGTACAATAGATGGAGGACGCAGATAGTCCTGGACACTCCTCATCATTCATTTCCAAACTTGTAGCTGTGCTTACCAGTCATAGGATGATCGGCACTTACGCAGAAAAGCTGCGTATACCGTTTAAACCCCGTTAAACAAGCTGTGAAATTTGACAGCTAGATGATTAATGATAAAGGTCCCTGGGTGTTGCATTCTTCGACAGCCCGGGACAGTGATCCAATCTAAATCCCATCAACCTTCTTCATCACATCAACAATTCGGGTTGGATGTAGATATCTGCCTGTTGGAGGTCTCATATTGGCATTAAAAAAGCGCTTTAGTACTTTTTGTGGAGTGCTAGTCTGGCATTTCTACCAGTTCACCTACCTACCTTTCTGAACGACATTCACCGCGATACCAAAAATAAGAGAGTTGCCACAATTTGGATATAAAGAGCTTCAGCTGCCTCGTGAGACTGGTAACCTCTGGCAGAACTAAGTTCTGAATAATATAGTAGGGTGGACTCCTATTTATGCAGAAGAGATCCGAATATACTCAGCATATGTTCAGTACATTCATATGACCCTTAAACCCGTACTGACAGACTGCTGCGACTGGTTCGACGCCTCGTTTTCTTGGGTTACCGCTAAATGATATTGACGATAACAATTGGTGATCCAGTTGTCTCTCAAGCTGGATCTGTAAGCTGCTACAATACCAGCAATATTTCAATTAGACGCCCTGGAGCTGCGATCTCACCTGATTAGAAATTTATGGCACGATCTAAAGGTAACAATCTAAAATCCACGCCCTGAGCTTAAAAATACGAAATGCTGAGATGGAGCCAAAAACCTTCCTTCTTCAAAAATGTGTTTGAAAGGGTATTGTAAAATGAAGCCATAGAATTTCGAAAAGGAACTTATATTTCGAATCCCCTTTAGGAGGAGGTTGAAGTTTAAATGCAAGTGAAGTTAAGCGCAAAAGCTGACAGGTAAAACCTACTTTATTTTAGTTAAGCCATTTTTTTTATTTTTTTCGAGTTCACAGCTGTCCGCCCGCAATGCGAGCCACTGGTTTGTGTTGTGCGCGCCTGATTTCTCTCATTGTTTTGTTTGCACATCATTCTTTGTAGTATGGTGTTTTTCCTTTTGCAGACATATGTTGCCCACTGCATTACAGAGCGCAACGGGTGGGTGTGTGGGCGTTTTTGCAATAATACAGCACATGGCATTCGTTCGCTGGCAGCTGGCAGCTGGTTACACCACAGCGACTACAGTAAATTTATTGTATTGCATTAAGCATACCACATTTCCTAATAAATGTACATCTTTAACACAGCGAACAACAGGCATCCCCACACACCACTCGCGAAATGTAACCACCTACTAGCATTCACTTCTAAGTGGAATATATAAGCCAGGCTACAAATAATTTTAAATTAAAAGAATCAATTCGCACAAGAAGTGAGCTTGAAATCTGGTATGATTTGGTATGATTTGGTGGGCTAGCTTAAATTAAGTTGAGGAGGTTAATGCACCTATGGCATACCAAAGAACTACTGCTTGTTGGGAATACCAGCAAAAGATTTAGAATATATGTAATATTCTTATTGGGTGCTAAGATTAATTTCAAGCATTTTTGTTAAAAGTTTTACTAAAACAATCTTTAACGTAAAACTCAACTTAAGTCTATATAAATATACAAGATGCTACATAAATTGGTTTATTTTTAAAAATCCCAAAAAAATAACAAAAAAATGTCCTTTAGACTTCATTCAAGAGGCTGCCTCGGCTGGCTTCGCTGAAGCTCCTCTCGTTAATCCAGTTTTTCAAGACCTTAGTCTTCATTACTGACTATTATCTGGCTATCTCACAAACGGCTTGCTCGATATTCCCCTTAAATTCTGTTAATGGATTTTTCGCATAACATCGGTTCTTCACGGCACTAAGTAAAAACAGGATCACTGCATTAAATCTTAGCTCCGAAGTGAGCAGATGAAGTCTCCTACCACCGGATGCCTTCATTGGAGTCCAACCACCGCTCATTGCGGGCGAGGCGCTTCAGCTGCCTTGTCGTGAGATCCGCGTAACTCTGACTCACTAACATTCTGGATATTGTAGCAGCTTAAACACCTACTTATCTAGAATCGACCCCGACATATTCAATATGCATATGTCGGTATGTTAACCTTCATCTCACCCTTGTGTGGAAAACCACACAAAATGAATCTTTTTTATACATTTAAAAAAAATTTTTTGAGCGATGTTCATGAAATTTCTTGACATTTCCTGCCGCATAAATTTAGCACAAAAGACGCATTTATTGATTAAAAAATATTTTTTAATAAATAGATATTTAAAAAGTGACATTGCTTATCCTGGTGTGTGGTTTTCCACACATATGTTATTTCTATGTAGTTCGCACTAGGAACAGCATTTTTTGTCGTAAAACGTCCATGTCTTTTGATACGATTTGATGACGTTATGAGCAGACGTCAAAAAAGCTCTACGGACAAATTTGCTCCAATTCGTGAAATATTCGACAAATGGTCTGAACTATTGGCTGATTATTTCAATCCATCTGAATGTGTTACTATTGACGAACAATTGCTTGGTTTTCGTGGTAGATGCAAGTTTCGGCAATATATGCCTTCTAAGCCTGAACGATATGGAATTAAATTTTGGCTATTAGTTTGCTCTAAAACTTGTTACGTTTGGAAAATCCAACCGTATTTGGGTAAGCCAGTTGGTGGTTTAGCTGAAAAAAATCAAGGTCAACGTGTAGTTTTGGATTTGGTTCGTGGATTGAAGGGGCATAACATAACAATGGACAACTTTTTTCCTCTTATGAACTTGGTCGACAATTGTTGTCACAACAGCTAACAATGGTCGGTACAATGCGAAAAAACAAAAGAAGCATCCCACCAAAACTTTTAGAATGCAAAAAAGTTCCGTTGTTCCAATCAACATTTGCATTCACCGAAAACACAACACTCGTGTCATACATCAGCAGAAAAGACAATTGCGTAGTACTGCAAAGCACAATGCATGCTTCAAATGATGTAGAATCTGATGGAAAAAAGTTGCCAATAATCATTCAACATTATAATAAAACCAAAGGTTTGTTCTAATACTTTTTATTCTATAATAAAACAAAAGGCTCGTTTCGATGCTTTTTATTTTGATTTCATTAAACATTTTATGTTATAGGTGGCGTGGATACAGTTGACAAAATGTTGTCTTGTTACAGTTCTAAAAGAAAGACGAATCGATGGCCATTGGCGGTTTTCGCAAATATGATCGACATCTTAGCTTTAAACGCTTTGATTTTATTCAAAGATGTGAAACCAAATTGGCAAACAAACAAACCAACAATGCGACGAGTTTTCTTGCGTGAGCTTGGAATATCTTTTGCAAAATCATACATGACAATGAGAAAAGGCGTGCCACGAAACGAATCAGCGGCGTCTTTGCTTTCTGTTATTAGCAACAATTCACTAAATGAATCAGTCGGGGAGCACAGTAGCTCAAAAGCCTATTCCACATCTTCACTGTTCCGTGAACCTTCAGAATCTCGGGAGAGCTCATCACGATCATTCAACATTCCTCCAAAAAGATCCAAAAGTGTTCCTCCGAATATCGAAGGAAAAGCTAGATGTCACATTTGTTATAGCGAGAAGTCGAAAACTAAAAACTATGTCGTTTGATATACATACATGTGCTGTTTTTGCCAAAAAGGTGTATGTAAGCGTACTCATAACCGAAGTGTTTGTGTAAAATGTATTGAAGATAGACTTATTTGGTGTAACAGATAACAAAATATAAAAATAAATATGTTATTGATGATAAATCTTGATTTTGACTACAATTAAATTATGTTCCTACTGTAAAATACGTAAACATACCATATGTGTGAAAAACCACACACGAGGGTATACAATGTAAGTTTATTTAAGGGTGAGATGAAGGTTAAGGCACCACTTTTTCATATGCCTCTTCAAACCCACTCATCTAACATCTTTTTTCCTCTGCACCCAACCTGCCGAAACAGCAAGTTCAATATACATACGTATATCCGGCATGTGAAAATGCCCCGTGTATCACTAACCAGCTATTTCCATACCCCCTTAAGCCCATGCTCACCCAACACTCCTCTCTCTTTGGACCTAACCCGTCGAAACATTATATTTTCTTGGTCTACCGTTAGATAAGATAGACGATGGTAGTCCTTATTAGAGTTTTTTCATGATCTTTGAATTAAGATTGTATTATATAAGGTGGTATGAAATTAATCATCCAATTTTGTTATTGAATAATTTTTTTACTAAGTAAAAAAAGAATATATTGAGTGATGGAAATCTCGTAAAGTCCTTTTACTGCTGCTGTCTAGTTCACAAGTGTCAAATATCATTGTGGTATGACGCCATTTGCAAAAAAGTTTATTAAATTCGAAGCATAGCACATTGGAGTTTAAATAGCATGATAAATGAAAAATATTTTATAGAATACTGGAGGGAGTATAAAGTTTTAGAAAATTTCCGTGGGAATAGCAATGAAAAGTGCCAGGATTGTGTCTTTGTGACACTATAAAGAGGCATTCTTCACACATAATTAACGTCATAATTGAGAGATGAGCTTAGGTAGGTAGGTGAAATGGTTAAAGTACCAAGCTGGCGCTACCCAAGTATCATATCTTTGATACCATTATCAGACCTCCAAGAGCCAGATATGTACATCCAACCAGAGTTGTTGATGTAATGAAGAAAGTTGACGGGATTTAAGTTGGAGTACTGTCCCAACCTGCCGAAGAAAGGAGCACTCAGTGATCTAAATCATCTGGCTACCAAGCGCGGACATTTACGAAAAAGTACTCAACAGTCTCCTTCTCTAAAGCTTTTGCAATGGGGATAAATTCGAGCTTCCAGTCGCAGAAACTGCGATGCATCCAACGAATCTTGGATTGAAAAAATACTCCTTGTCAAAATTTGCTCTGCATCCAGTCACTCGTATGTAGGTAACAAAATGTACTCAAAATAATATGCACACATTTCACACATACACACAGATGCACTCACTTGTTCAAGTGATTCAAAATAACAAGTTTTCTGTTTGGCGGGGTTTATTGAAATTCAAAATTTCTTCAGGGGCACTCAAGCGAATACACACGTCAGCGAAATTGGTGAACTCAACAGACGAGGTAACAAGTGATTCAATGAAAGATGCGTGCCACAGCTGTAGACTTATTAGAAACTTTTCGGTACTCAATATTCTCTTCACTCACTTCTCTATTCGCCGAGGAGTTTGCGAATTAAGACTAACATGAAGTGATGTTTGATGTTAGAATTCAGAAAATTCATTTCACAGACTAAATGGATGGCAAAAACATTAATACTAAAACGTTGACTAAAACTGAAATATTTACAAGTAAATATCAGGAAGTGTGAAATACTCACTAAAAATTCTGCAAATGCAATTGGATGAAACGATTAATTAGTGATGATCGCCACATAAAAGCTTTCCGTCGCTCAACTGGTCATCTTTTTGCAACGCGCTTGAGAGAATTAGATTCGATGGATGCAAATAACTTCTTCGGAGGCGCACAGATGAGAAAATTTACACTGTTGAAAAAATTTTTGATAAGAAAAACTATAAAATATATGCTAAAACTTTTAAAGACGCAAAAAATGTTGTTCCAAGGGTTCAGCATAGCCACCATCAGGCTTTCGCAATGGATTGGTGAGGAGTGTCTTGTAAAGGCGTTACACCTCTTCATTTCTGCGAAAAAGGAGTTAAGACCGGGGCAAAAGTGTACCAGAAGGTTGTGATGGAGCAGTTGAGCAGTATTCTCTTCAACGGAGAGCGTTGGATCTTCCACCAAGATTTCACTCCAGCCCATAAGGCAAAAACCACCCAGCAGTGTCAAAAAATATTCCTTCCTTCAAAGCCGCAGAAGTTTGGAAGATTGGGCATCTGGAAGTCCAGATCTGAATTCATTGAACTACTGTTTTTGGTCAGAAGTGCAGAACATGCCCTGTCGAAGAGCTCAGCGAAATTTGGAAGGTCTCAAACCATCTTTGGTTTGAGCAGTGACGTCAATGCCCATGGACACCGGGCGTGCTGCAAAAGTTAATTATCGTTTGAAGGCTTACGATTAAAAAAAATGATGATTAAAAAAAATTAGTTTTATTTAAATTATAATTTTATCTCTATAACGGACTTAACTTGTAACAAAATTTATGCCAGGACTAAATACTATAGGGATGGCCATTAAGGGCACTCGAACTAATGAAATCAAATTAAACTGAGAGTTTAAGTAATTTTTCCACAATTATTGTATTTAGATTTTCATGTCAAATCAAGACATTACGTATGGAATATAATTTAATGCCAATTCCTGACGCAGGTTCTGCTATAGATTGTGCATCCTAGTGGATGATATCTTCACATAAATGCGCCTCAATTTCATATAGAATTTGAGTTTTGTAGGCTTTCAGAGTGGTAATCGTCGGTTGCCAATGAATGTCGCTATTACTCGAGCGAAGAATGCACTAAAACTTCTTTTGTTCTTCATATTTGTGAGAACCATATCGTCCACCTTGGCCCATGACAAGTTTGTAATCATCATCCTACATCGGTCGGCATTGGCAGTGAACGCAAGTCTCGAAGGAATAAAGGTCGGTGACATCATCGAACATAAATCCACACCAACCAGTGACTTTTTCGGTGTATTAAGACAATGGTTGCCAATTCGGAATTCCGGAATACAAATATTTTTAGGTCCTGAAAACTTCAGGATTGTTGACAAATAATTGTTGTTTACAAATCGACTTTGAATTGGTAAATGATGAACACAATAATTATTCTGCGACTATTTGTCAACAATCCCAAAATTTTCGGGATTTGTCATTTTTAATTGAAGCTTAGGGAATTGAAACAGAAAAACCTCTTTTATAAAAAAAACAACTTTGCGTGCAAAAAGTTTCGTAATTTTTTAGCAGATATCAGCGGAATTTTTGATGCTCAATGGAGTATATCAGCAGAACAAAGACACGTGAAAAAAGGAAGAAGGCGCTTTGGATTAGGTTTGTACTAAATGTCTCAAGCTACTGATGAATTTCACCAGGCGTGTGGTTTTTCAGCACGCAATATCCGCAGCTGTAGCGAAAAAGTGAGAGCCTAGATGTCTAAATCTTTGCCCGATGAGGGCAAGGCAGCTGAGATGAATGTGCTGAGATTTTAAATGTGAATTGAAGATTTTCAATTTCATGCATTTCCAAATATGTGAAGCCTTCCAAACTGACTGAAGCGAACCAAATGCCGCTGATACGTTTTTGATGTCTTTACTTGAACCGCCTGATGCCGACATAATGTTGGCCAGATGCAAAAAGGATTGCTTAGTATTTACAGGTATCGAACTCATTACAAAATCGTAATAACTTAAAAAAGTTCCTTTAATCTATTACTATTCTTATGACAGGCTACTCTTTAAGACGATCGTTGGCGCCGAAGGAAAATTCATCAAGATCTTTTATTGTGATATTTTTGGCCAAGCATGAGGCCTCCGTGATGATGTTCTCGTACACTTTTATAATGCTTTCGAATAACACACCAACATCAAAACCATTCTATTATATGATTGCACCAGCTGGAAAGTAATTGGGAAGATCACGAAGTGCCAGCAAACGTTCATAAATCACTGCCTTCGACGATTTTTGCGAATTTTCTGGCCCCGGACAATAACCAACCCCGAACTGTTGGCGCAAGCTGACCAGCCAACGTTGCATCCGAAATAAAAAAAGGAAATGGCGATGGATTGGCCACACGCTAAAGAAAAATTACGACAATGTCGCTAAATAAGCTATGCACTGGAGTCCATTTCAACAAACTGTTAGAGGAATGGGCACGCCATGTATCACTTGGCGGCGCTGTATTCAAGCTGAAATAAAATCACTTGGATTATCGTGGAACGAAGTAAGATCCCTAACACGAAACCTTGTCCGTTGTCAAAGAGGAGTGGTCGATGCCCTATGCTCTATATCTATATAAATTCAGCCGGAGTCATTGAAAACTAGACATCTAAGATCCATGCCACTATACGGAGCCATGGGGAATATTTTAACAATTTTACATGCACTACAAAAAGACACGTTTGGCACTTAAAAAAATGTTCATTAGCGCCTCACACACACTTTTTTCTTTTCAACATTGGGTTGCCCTTATTGCAAAATCCTATATTTGAGTTGAGTCAAATTTTAATAAGTATGAAGAAAATTTTGAAAAGTTGAATAGCATGAATGCATGTTAAAAGTTCTTACGAAAGTTCATCGCATTAATTGCGATTGTCTAACGGTGTGACTGACAGCCGAAGGACTTTCATGTTCGCGTACTTCAGGTGAATGAATTTTCTTCATAGGTTTCTGCATAAGAGTGCTTGGGAAGGTTATTGTTAAGTGTAAATGAAATGCACGTGTGCGAAGGAAAACTCTTAGTGCATACATACATACTTATGTACTTATAGACATTTTTGCCTGATGTGACATTAAGTACCATAACTTAGCTTCAATAGCTCTATACAAGTACGTACTTGTAAATTAGAATTAAGTGTCTGTTTTTGATTTGGTACTTCGTGTGAATCATTGCAGGATGTTGCCTGTTTTTTTTTTGTTTTTTGAACTTATTAGGCGTCGATGGACGACCGAGAATGGAGAGTAAAATTTCAAAGCCATGCAACGTTTTGGGAATTTTCGTTCCGCGAGAGAGAAAAAAGATATAAAGTAGAGGAAAAGGAGAGAGAAAACTATCCCTTATATAGAGTTTATAGTAATTCACAATCATAAATCCATCCATTTTCGGTTGATTATTTGCAGTTGATCGTCTGATATTTGACAGTTTATAGTTTGTATTATTTTATTGCGGGCATCAGTCACAACGCTCCGTTTAAATATCGGCATATTTAAGGTTTTTCGCAATGCTAATCCGCTTGCTCTATTGTAAATAGTATGCAAGCAGTGCTATTAGGTAAAAGCAAGACACTTATGCCGAAGAAAATTTTATTTCAACGTCGCTGCAAGGTATATACAAAGCAGATTTAATTTGAACAATATTTAGGAATTAACGTAGTTAGGTCCTCCACGCACGGGTCGTATCGTCAGTGGCTTTTCCGCACACAATGCAACTATCTATCGTGAAAGTACGAGTTATCAATATGTCGAGCGATAAAGGGGAATTTATTTGTAAATTTTGACTATTTGTATTCTCTGCAAATGTTGTGAATTTATTTAGATATATATTCTTTCTCTCTCTCTCTCTCTCTCATTCTCTCTCGGGTCTCACCCTCTTTCTTTGTCCACCTTGAAAGTTTCACTTCTGTTATGTGTACTACGCTAGACGCACTTTTTTTTTAAATACGTTTGCATTGTCGTATATTTCTTAATTTAAAAAGTTATATATTTATATTTAATGTATGGAAGTTAATATTTGTTTCTCCGTTCCTCTGTCCTAGAATGAAGTCTAATTGGCGCTGGAGTTTACATATTTTGTACAATCGTACTTATTATCCGATATGGCTAGTATTTTTGTTCAAAATATAGCACCTCGTTGGTGAGTGTGAGCACCATTACAAAATTTAATTAACACAATTAGACAATTGAATAGTAAAGTTCTCTCTCCATGAACAAAACTAAAACTCTACAAGATTCTCATCATGCCCATTCCATGCAGAAGCTTGGATGATGACAATATTCGACGAGGCATCACTTGGAGTTTGAGAAAAAATGTTGTGGAAGTTTTCTAGACCTATGGATTTTGGCGACGGCGACTATTGCAGGTAATAGAAAAAAGAGAGGCAATAGAAAAAAGAGCTATATAAAGCTATACGACGACATAGACATAGTGCAGCAAATAAAGAACCAGCGGCTCTGTTGGCTGGGGTTTTTTAATTTTTTTTCAGTATTTTATGGTTTGATCCAGCGTTAAAAAATAAACTTTTTTTTTGGCCATACAAGGTTCATTATAAAAGTTGTCAGTCTTCCAAAAAAAAAGGTATGGCGACACGGATTAGGGTACTCATAGGTGTTCGAAATCAAAGAGGCAAAAAGATTCTTGTTCAGTATGAATGCCGTTATTGTGTGAACTACGATCTTTAAAAAGCAAAAAAAAAATTGACAAAATGGCGGACGCTCAAAGATGAAAATCCGTTTTTGATCCTTTTTTTACTTTAAAGGTACATTCACTCCCAACTGAATGGCGATCAGTAACTTTGGCCACATGCGTGGACCCACCCTCCTGCACTTTCATCGTGAGGTGGAATTGAAATGCTCATAAATAACTGTTACACTCTTTTAGCGGACATACCGGGTATATCTCTTTCAGAAGGCTTTACCATATGAAAGGCTTTTAATTTTCAGTTCTCATTTCGAAATGGCTCGCGATTAATTTAGTTGTATCTTTAGAGACCCAGTCAGGAATGAAGGCTTTTTGTTTCTTGCTAATTACTCGAGATTTCTGAAAAAGTTTAAGAAGTATGTCTCGCTTTATGGGGATATCATTATCTTTTCTGGATTCTAGAGTACTTCTTAGGAGGGGCTCAGCCCTGGACATCTCAGAGGAAAAAGGTGATGTGCTAAACACCTAACTTTCATCAACAACCTATAATACGGCCGCCGTAGCCGAATGGGTTGGTGCGTGACTACCATTCGAAATTCACAGAGAGAACGTTGGTTCGAATCTCGGTGAAACACCAAAATTAAAAAAAAAAAAGAAAAACATTTTTCTAATAGCGGTCGCCCCTCGGCAGGCAATGTCAGTCCTCCGAGTGTATTTCGGCCATGAAAAAGCTCCTCATAAAAAATAGCTGCCGTTTGGAGTCGGCTTGAAACTGTAGGTCCCTCCATTTGTGGAACAACATCAAAACGCACACCACATATAGGAGGAGGAGCTCGGCCAAATACCCAAAAAAAGTGTACGTGCCAATTATATGTATATATATATGCAGGAATCTCTACCCTTCCCACAAAGCCAAGCGATCTCTCCCATTATTTGGATATATCCAGGACTGTATAAGTATGTTTGTATGATTTTCTGTGTGTCGAATTAAAAATTATTTATTAAAATACAGAAAAAAATGTGTTAACCTCTCTAGGCACATATATCTATGCCTGCACACATACATATTTATAGCTAGAAAGTGTTCCAATATGGCAGTTGGGAATTTCTCAGCACATCAAAGTTTGCCCCCACATGTAAGTGTATGTGTGTGTGCGAGCGTATACGCGTGTGCGTAGGCGTAACTTAAGCTGTATAACTAACTGCAACTGCTGTTTTGCTAAGCGACTGTACATGGCAATCATCATAAATGTCAGCGTTGATTTAACTCCATGCGCTCTTGAATATTTAATAAAGTTGCTAAGTAAACGGTTGGACTGAATTGTGAGGCAAAGGAATGGACAAGGAATTAAGTGAAACATGTCGGAGGCGGGGAGTATACGGAAGGAGAGAGATATAGAGAATTAGTATAAATGTGTAGAAGGTGTGAGGATTTACATTGTGCTGGGAGTCGTGAACAAATTTGGACAGTGTACTAGAGTTGAGGAACATATGTGTGCACCTATACATACCCTGTGATGGAGTGTGCCTTTGCGAAGCGGTACAAATGTTTGTTATGCTCGAGGGCGTAGTACAGCATAATTTTCGGGCTACATATGTAAGTATGTACTTACTTAGCACAAAAGTGTTGAAAAGTTTAATTTGAAATGTATGAACTAAGCAAGAATATGCAAACCCATACATTCACACACACACACACACATACAAACATCAAAATGATGGCAAACACTTATGAAAAATGGACACAGTACGGTCAGCAGTTGGTCAGCACTTCAGGTAACTCTTATGGACACACACACACATACACACTCGCATACATGTAAAAATATATACAAACACATATATACATACATATATTGTTTGCATATGGTTTGTTTGCTTCATTCGTAATTCATTCTTTCACTCTCACTCCGCCTCTCTTCTCTGGCGATTGCTAGCCTTCGGTCAGTGTGTGATTAGCAACAAGAAGGATGGCTTGTCTAACTGTTTGTGGTTATTTCTATGTCGCCATTTACACTTCAGCAGCCTAGCAACGAGAATTAAAATATTTATGTGGAGACATTCTTGTTACCCAACAAACCATAGTATGGCTGACACAAATACATAAGTGCGCATTAGAATTGGTCTAAATCACAAAAATTGTAGTTTTTTTGCTGACAGAGAGTAAAATTTTAGCTTTTGAGTTAGTTCATTCAGTTTTAAATTGTCTTATATTTTGTTGTATTTTATTTTCTGTCATGAAAAATCTCCTCATAAAAACCATTCGGAGTCTGCTCAAAAAACTATAGGTCCCTCCATTTGTGAAAAAACGTCAAGACGCACACCAAAAATTGGAGGAGGAGCTCGGCCAAACACCTAACAGAAGCGTGCGAGCCAATTATTTATTTATTTTTAGTTTTATTTTTGATAGTGTTAAATACCTGAACTTTTTTATGAATTTAACGCTTTGCGTGCATCATTCATCAAATTAACTTCCTTATAGTTTTGATTCACCTAAACAGGTTTCTTACACTGAAGGTCCTTGCAGCCAGTAGCCAGCTAGTATTATTAGAGTTATATTGTAGTTTCCCCCCAAAAAAAAAATAATAATAATTTTCAAATTCAACCGAAGGACAGAGAGCTATAAATTACACTAGTACATAAATCTTCGATTTAGCAAAAAAATCAAAAGAGTTATTACTAAATTAGTTTAAGGCGCTGCGATCCATTGATCGAGCGAGTTTGTGCTTGTCTACCATTCGGTCGGTCTGGACTCGAACCTCATTCATATATATTTATTTAATCGTCCAAATTCGTTTTTGAATAACTTTTTTACTAAATAAAAAAATTACTTTGAGTGATGAAAATCTTTATTTTGACTTCTTCGCACGTCATTGCTTGCCTATTTGAATACTACAGTTGCCTACTTCACAAATGTCAAATATTACTGAAAATAAATTAAAAAAGCCATGTCTCGTTCAAGCTTGCGACCCATAACTCTCGCCAACTTTTGGGAAGCTACCTGGTATATTTTCCAGTGTTTGATTTTTCTACCACAATAACTTTTGCGATACGTTTGTGTGTCCATTTCCTGCGTCTCTTTCTGATCCATCAGATAACATCTTTGTATATTTGTTGGATATCCTCGCCGGTTAATCCTGCTATAGCGTGTAGCGTGATTCCGATTTACTTAGGATCGAACTCGTACACTCAATCTCTTTTTTATGACTTAAAAAACTTAAAATTTAGATTAAAAAAACATTTTATATTTCCTGTACCATTGAAAAAGTTCGGTGCGAAACGATTTTGGGCGAAGATTCATAAAATTGACCGAAGTAGGTTTTAGTTCGACTTTGGTCTCAAAAAGCAATAATCGACGCTTTCTATAAATAAATCTCTCTATATATAATATTTTTCCTTCTTTTAGGTAAGATATCCGAAACGTGAAATTCAGTGTCATCAAACGCTATTTTGCTGTTGTGTAGGTAGAACTTCTTATAAGGTAGGTTTTTGTTAATCTTATCTATTGAATTTTCAGCGAAGAAACAGACAGTTTCGCCCGATTCTTCAATAGACTTGTCTTTGATGAATTCCGGCTGCGACATTTGTTTTATTGAAAATGGATATTTTCTTCTACACTACTCCGTGGTGAAAAGATTTTTAGAAGTCTGGTCAATAATAGACCGTTAACTGACTCTCGGAGAATTTGAAAGGATCAGCTGACGGGCTGACGTAACCGGGTTCATGACAACGGTTTTTTTACGACAAAGCTGAGATTGTGTTAGTGATATAAGAAAAAAATCAATACGTTCTATGCTTATGTTGCTTTGTTGCCGTATGACCAACGAGCGGGCAGAGCTCTGCTGCAGAAGCCCCGGTAACGAGGCAGTCGAAGTTCCTCACTCAGCTGAAAGCCAAACCTGTCAATATATCATCTTTGGTACTACTCAATTAGATCAGATTAATGCTCAAGTTTTTATAAGTGATGCACTTTTCTTATTTTTATTTCTATCAATTCGGGATGATTATCGTTCGGTATAAAGGAGCGATCAACTAACAAACAATTACCAAATATTTTCTCTATATTATTAATTGCAGACTGAGAAATTTTCATTCAGTAGAAACGAAATTTAATTTTCCGTAATGGAATAACATTCAACTGACACAAAAATTAACCGAATCCCAAAGAAGCCCCAAAAGTGATGTTAGAAGAGGTAGAGGAAGTATTTTCAAAAAAAAACTCTTATTTGAGAGAAGTAAAAATGAGCTAGTGATCTAAGTAAGCATCGGAAATTTATCTAAATAGGAACTACTGAAAAAAAATCTTCGAAGTTGCTCCAAAACAGATACATAAAAAATTGGTGAAAAGAAAAAAAATTAAAAAAAAAATTGTCTTTTCACCCTATGTTCTGACTAAGAGCGATGAGCGGTGAAATTTTTTTTTATATGCTTAAAAATATCATCTGAAAGTATATATTATCAAGAAATAACAAAAACGACATGGGTTTTTCAACATAGCCAAAGTGCTAATAAATGCGTTGAAATGCAAAATTATTTGAAAGAAATAAAAATGCGCTTTGGCATTAGCCTCCGTTGATTAGTCTCTACTAAAAGGTACAAGAGATAAATGTTGCCAATGAAAAATATATTTAGAATAAATAAAAATGAGCCAAAACTAAAAACCAACTTTTAAATCACTTATAAAACATGCAGAACCAAAGTTTTAAATAAATAAATTATTAGTCAAAGACATAAAGAGACACTGAAATCATAAACGGCTTTTAAGAATTTTCGAGAAAAAAATTTGGTAAGTTGTTAAGACACAAGTCAAGCTTCTAAGTCATGCCCAAAAATTATTGACTATTCACAAAATAAGAATTTAAGCTCAATGAGTCAAAGCTTCAAAGAAGTTATGTTGTCTATTTTAGAGAAGATAGAAATAAAATTGTTGAGAGAAAAACAAAGTATGAAAAACAATTTAGCGAAAGCTTTAAAAAATATTTGGGACCACTCCTAGATAGAGAAAAGGTAAATTCGGAAAAACTAAAAATTTAAAATTATTCAACAGAAATTAAAATGAGGTATTACAGTATTTCTCTCTCTCAAGAGAGATTTTGGAAGGAATTATAATAAAAAAAATACCCATCGTTTTCAATTTTTTTTTTTAATTTTCTTAAGCAATTAAAATCGCACAAAAATCACTTGAAAGCCTTTTGTGTTGATTGGTATGCCTAACTTAGCCATTATTAGTGTTTGCTAAGTGCCGAAATTGCTGGTTGGCGCATATATAGAAAGAAATACAAATATTCACATACATATGCACATACTCGTATACGTACAAGGCAAAATTGTGAATGTAAGCAACTTTCACAGCTCTCCTGCTATACGACGGCACACAAAGTTGTGCATTTTGGGAAGAGAAAAAAGACGAACATCCCTCATTTAAATTTTAATTGCTTTATAAATGTTAAAAAGTCCTTGAACCTTTCTACAACAATGCATGCAGCATGCAACCAGGCACTTGCAACATGCAGCCATAGCAATTTGTCGAGGTGTTACGTATGTCAGCTTTACTATTATTGCATTAAAGTTGCAAGCAGTGAGAAAAAAAAAATTATTTCGCTTTTTTGTTGAGTACAAAGAGTGTGCAAAATTTTTTTAAATGCTTCTTTGAGTACTACATACAACAACAAGAACTCTATATAATACACATATAGAAAAGACCTTTGAGAGAAAGTTTTCGCCTACAAAATACTTTTACTTTTGACCTCTTAGTTTTGCAGCGACTGCAGTTTCCACTTCACTGCCACCGCGAAAGTGAGCAGCTAGCAAAGAGTGAGAAAAAAAAATGGTTAGGAAGAAAATAGCAGCGGAAGTAAAAGAGGAGGATCGCGTCTTAATTGTAGACTTAATGCATTGCCTTCGCAAACTTGTTCGCTTTATGTCCAGCATCTGACAGAGAACCTTTGTATGCATTTTAGTAGATGACCGAGAAAGGTCACCCAAAAAACGAAAAAAACCCGTTTGGTGCATTTCTTTTAAAAATTATTTTTCTATTTTTAAAGCTGTAAGATATTAAATATTCTTCTTATTAACTTGATTTGGATCTCAAAATTTTTTCATATTTACGTAATTGGGCACTTGGGCTAGGCAGCAGAGTTCCAAGAATGATATATTACCAGATGAACCAGTGAACAGATTTTGAGAGAAGAGTTCTTTTGCAGGTCGTTATCGCTTAAAATAGAAGTTTGTTCCGCAGAGATTTGTATTTGAGGTCTTAGTGTGGCATTTCGCTTTCTCATTAAAACTAGTTAGCTACATAAAGGATACATTTATTCCAGCTCATTTCAATCTTTCTAAAACATTTAGTCGAATAAAAGCTTAGAAGGCTTAACTGGAGCTGGAAGGATGCTAAGTTAAATAGGGCACCTGCTGCCTTTATCTATGTTTTAAACCCATCCATACGTGACCGACATAAGCTAGCGGGTTTGTGAAATAAAAAAACGTTAGAAAAAATGTTTAATAGTAGCGATCGCTCCGTGGCAGGTAATGGCAAACCTCTGGCTGCATATTCGCCGCGAAAAAGAGTTGCTTTGCTTATCAGATACTGGCGTGCACCCTTAAATAACTTTATTGAAAAAAATAAAAACTAATCAAATTTAAAAATAAACATGAACATTTGTTTTAAAAAAAAAAATTTATACTCACAAATGTCAACCTTTTTTTACTAATTTAACTTCTTAGGCTTCTATTTTTCCACAAATTTGTTTATACAACTTTTGAAATTTCTGCGCGGTTTTTTGTTTTGTCAAAGCGAGGTGTTATGCGAGTCTGGCACACTTTATTATTACTCTTCGGTTCAATAAGTAATTTCTGGGATTATTAATATAATATATATATATTGGGACTGATACTGCTACTGCCAATCATGCACAATTTTGGCGTTTTCAATTCCATTTCGGTAATTGTTTTGTTTCAAAGACCCACCACACTCCGGAAGACCAATTTTCGAAAATTTCGATAAAATCTTCAAGTACATTGATCAATTGAGCAGTTTCCCAATAGTTTAGGGGATAAACATAGCACAAAAAGCCATGTAGAATCATTTGCAAAAGACTGGAAATGAAACGAGGCGCGACCTTAACGTACATAGTTCGAAAATTGAGGCAAAACTAACTGATGGACCCCATTTTTGTCTGCGATTCGCTGCTGAATCACAACACAATCAACCTCTTTCTGTGTTGGGTGAGATTGGCAAGGGATCTTCTACTATGAGCTGATCCCTTGCGAAGGAACTCTTAATTCGGACGTGAACTGGCAGAAAACGAATAGCTTGAAGGAAGCTTGAAGCAGTTCAATTGCATAGCAACTCTCACCTTTGGCCAATAGGAGAGGAATTGTATTTCAATAAGTCAATGACAGATCGGTGGACACATTAGTAGCTCGCGATCCCCGACCCTACATCAAGTGATTACCTTTTTTTCTGGTAACAAGTTCCACTAAAGGGAAACTCGAGAAAATCAGCTGTCCTTATTTTTGCTCCATTTGCACTCTAACTAGTTAAATAAACGACGAAAAATTTTCTTTGGTTCTTGTACAATACAATTAATATAATGAGGCTGTGCACAAAACTTGTAAAGAATTGATTACTGCCTGAAGTGGTGCGGCGTTTTGCGTTTCTACCTTTCAAACCATTTGTGTTGATCGGTAAGGGCCGAGGCTTTGCTGTTGACATGATGAGATAGCCTATTCATATGCAGTAGGGCAATTTTTCTAATAACGAGGGCAACTGGTGCTATGCTGAGATAGCGTCCAAGGTCGCCGATGCGTAGATACTAGGGCGCGCTAGTAGACTTTATTCAGGTACCTTTGTACTTGAAGTATGTTGCCGGAGCTCGAGGAGCCCCATAGTTGGCTCCCATACGTCCAATTTGGTTTCAGTATTTGCTTGAAGAGAAGTAATTTATTGTAAGTAGAAAATATGGATTGATTACCCAAACTAAAACATATTTTTGAATTCAATATCAAGTTCTTCTTTTTTCTTCTTTGCGTGAGGGCTCCATCTGAGTTTGGTGTCAAGAGTCATACCCAGATATTTAGCCGTGTTATGATGCAGTACTTGCACTCCGTTTAACTGCAAAATAGTAACAAGTAATCGACAGAATAGGTATCCGCCGTAGCTGAATTGGTTAGTGCAAGACTACCATTTGGAATTCGGGGAATTTCCGTGAACAGACAAAGGCAAAACCTCCGAGTGTATTTCTGCCATAAAAACGGTCCTCATAAAAAATATCTGGAGTCGGTCCCTCCATTTGTGAAACAACATCAAGACCCACGCCACAAATAGGAGAAGGAGCTCGGCCAGACATCCAAAAAAGGATGCATGCGCCAATTATACTCGTGTACAAGATAATAAAAAAGACTGGCGTCATCAAATGTTTTGTATGACCCTGTGACTTCTACCCATTCGGAAAATTGCATTAGGCCATGAAAGGAAAACGTTTTGCGTCCGTAGAGGCCATCCAAAAGGCTTGTACCGAAATCTTGAAGGACATTTCGGTCAATGACCTGAAACACTCTTTCGAAAAGCTGTTAGATCGCGCAAAACAGTGTATCGGAGCCAGAGGGGACTATTTTGAATAAATAAACTTGATGTTATCAGAACAAAGTGCAGTTGTTTCTATTTTAGCTCAGTATTATTTATTTTGGTCTTCACCTTGTATATAATCGATAGAGAACATGGGTTATTTGACTTAATCGGGTTTTTTTTTACCAAATCTGTTAAAGAAAGCCTACAAGCCGTACAAAAATTACAGATTTCCTCTAACAATTCCAAAGAAACATGCGCCCTGCACACAACTGCATTCGCTCAGAGAAATTCTTTCCCGTTGTAACTGGGTAAGTATTTGTATATCCACAAATATTTGGAATCACGCAAAGTTCGTTTATCATGCCATCAATCGTATTGACACTGGCCCTTTGTACACTAGGTGTTGTTGTACCTATGGTATATAGTATACCTACCAGCATGAGAGTAGCCGGCATACGCTTCTCCGCTTTTCAGGCAAAATATGGACGAAACAAATATAGCAAATTTAAAAATCAGAGTGTATCTGTGCATCATCTGCTTTTTGAAAAAAAATCTTTATTTTGTTTGTAAAATTTTAATAGTAATATCAAATAATTTCTAAACTTGATTATGCAATAAGCATTTAGGAGTTGTATAGAAATAAAACAGTGTCGGTTAAGTCATTTTGGATTTATTCAAGTTTGAAAATAAGTTTTATCATTTATAACACATCTTGGCGTACAGACACGCCTATTTTGCAAGTTTATGTAATTTATGTCGAAAAAAAACCTTCCAGGGAGGACTAGCAGCAAAATACAAAAAATCCCTTGCAAATCGATGCGTTCTATGCTCAGTTATTAGCCTACATACATATTTTTTGAGACTTTGTTTTATAAAATGTGGAGACATGTCCGCAATTGGCAAATGAACATTAATGATTTTTTCTCAATTTATCTTCATGTCTACTAACACTACTTTATAGCTTTTAAATTTCAAATGAAATACCATCAGCCATTAGAAATACATTCAAAGCAAATAAAAACGAAAATGGCGACAGAGTGTAAGCGTGTACATGTGTGTGTGTGTGAGTGTGAGTGCGTGTGCGAGTACAAGGCGCATGTAAGTACTTTGTAGTGTGGCCGACAGTTGAATGGCATGCCACCTGGCGCGCGAGCATCAAATCTCACAAGGTCGCGTCACGCTTCATGCAACATGCCGCAGCAATAAAAGCAATAACATGCAAGTTGTCGCTGCTGTCGCCCCCAAAAATTCTTGACTGTCAGTGTCAGCTGCTTGTCTGGCTGGTTGGGCGAGTGTCACCTGCTTGTCTGTCTGCTTTTCTGCCTGTCCGCTTTGTTTTTTTTTTTTGTTTTTAATATAGACGCCACTTTTAATTCATATATACACTTTTTATTTTATTATATTATATTTTATTTCATTTCGTTGTTTTTGCATCTGCCCACTGCAATTCATTTCATCAGTGTTAGTGTCATTTTGAATTACTTTTTCCTTGCTCTTAATTATACGTTTACATACAGGTATGTATGGAAATATCCATTCGTAGTATACGGGAATATTTTGCATGGGTGTATGTGTGTATTGGTAGGCAGCTTTTTAGAAAGCCTTAACCCTGCCCATTTGCCTTGCTCATCGACAGAGTGATTTTTTTTTGTCATGCTCTCCACCTTTTCTTTCGCTTTTAAGTACATTAGCATTGACATTTTTAAAGCCTTCGGCACTTAGCAGCTTCAAGTGATACTCGCATATTCGTTATATACTTTGTACAGGCATTGAGTACAAACAGCTGTTGGTGATTTCTCTAGCAGCGATTGCACTGTGTGTAGTGTAGGTATTTCAGAAATCTGATAAATTTTAGTGGTGATAAAAAATGTTGGTGAATAGCAGGAATTGCGTTACAGCTCGTTTTTGACTGGGATAGAGATTTGAATTAGAAAAGGATAGATGAAGGAGAAGAAAGTTATTTTACCATCACTTCCAAAAAATTCCAACTTTTATTAAACTTAATACAAACTGAACATGCACTAAAAATATTATGCTTATTTGAAAAAACAAAAAAAAAACAAATTTGTATTTATTCATATACTTTATTCTTTTGTTATTGAGAAATTAACTATTTTAAATTATATAATACATAAATATAATATAATACATATATCATAAAAAAATTTTAATTATAGCGACTTGAACTTCAATTTTCAATTTTGGAAATCTAGAAGGAAAGTGAAAATATTTTGTTAGCTGCATGTACCCCGGCTACATCGCGACAAGAGATGGTGGAGCAGATGAAGATGTCAAGGGCAGGCTAAACAAAGCAAGAGCGGCATTGGGGCGAATGCATACAGTATGGGGGAGTTCGCAAATCTCCTGGCGCACTAAACTGCGAATATTCGGCGTGAAGTTCGTATTGTTGTACGGAAGCGAAACATGGCTGGTCTCTAACACCCTCACACAGAGGCTTCAACCCTTCATTAACAAATCCCTCTGCATCATTTGCAGAATATTCTGGCCAAACACCATAAGTAACGACGAACTGTGGAGATTACCGAACGAGAAACCCACTCTTTGGCAAATCAAACGCAGAAAGTGGCGATGGATAGGTCACACATTGAGAAAACAACCAGATAGCATCTCGAAGATGACACTGGACTGGAATCAGCAATGGAGGAGAGGTCGCGGTCGACCAAAAAAACACTTGGGAAGATCAATGGTGCACTGCACCGATCCCAAATTTTGCTGGATTATTTGACCAAACACCAAGTAAATACCATCGTGCAAGCACCGTATTCACCTGATATGGCCCCGTGCCACTTCTTTTTGTTTCCCAAGTTGCAGTTACCACTTCGTAGAAGGAGATTTCAGTCGATAGAGGAGATCAAAGAGAATGGGACGAAGGAGCTGAAGGCCATCCTTTCGTCAGCCTACCAGGGATGCATTGAGGACCGGGTTAAACGTTGGCACATGTGTGTTGCTTCAGACGGGTCATATTTTGAAGGAGATAAAAAAAATTCCCTGAAGTTTAACTCTGTTTGGTTTTATTTAAACATTCCCGGTGCTTTCTGATCACAGAGTGTATTTTCTTCTAGCTGCCATTGGCCGAGATGTCTCAACCTTTTCAGTATCATAGCGCTGTTATCAAGGAGAAGGTGTATTGGGGTCTCCCGGAATTGATTGCAAAAACGACAAGAGTCAATGGAGCACATTCCAATCCGGTGCAGATGAATGCGCGTCCTGTAATCGAATGTGAGAATGCCCTTGAGTATTCTCAGTTTATGCTAAGAGAGGGCTATGACTTTCTTAAACCTTTTTTCATTGTGTCCTCTATTAAGAATTTCGTCGGGTGAACCTCATAATTTGGTACCAGCTAACCTTCCATAGCCTTAGCTCTTCACTCCTAAGCTTCTCCTTGATGGACGTTGTGATGCCCTGTAGCCAGAAAAGACTGGAGTCCTATTAGTAACGAGGTCGCAGCCTCCAAGGTTAACTTTTATAAAAATAGTTAGGCAGCCATTAAAGCAATTCCATCGTTTATTTTAACGTCCAAGATCGTTCTTCACAGCAGGAAGGCATTAGAAAGGTTGGCAGCGAAGCGTAAGCTATATTTCTATTGTGTATCAGGCCATGAAGGTATAGCGAAAAAGTGGGGTCTCTCTATTTTCGGATATTGTTAACGAAATATCAAAGTCAATATGAAAATTATACAACCGAAGGCATAAGACGAAAACATGATCAGAAAATTCGAGGCAAAATGGGAGAGCTTGTTCACTTGCAGGAAAGCTAAGATCATGTGCAAACATGGCTATCACTAACACAAAGAGATTGTAGAGCTCTGATAGGCGTGTTGACGCGACATAGAACAGTAAAAGCGTATGTTTATAAGATAGGAATCTCGGACGGCGAGAAATGCAGGAAATGTAGGGAGTAGGGTGAAAGGGAAACAGTAGAGCATATCCTTTATGGATGTCCTGCTTTATTCAAAACAGACTTCTGGGGCACCAGAATTGGATGGATTAGAAGATATCTCAGTAGTAGTTTGTAAATGTATTCTTAAATTCGCAATAGAAACAGGCACGCATAACTAATAAACTCAATCTGGTATCGCTATGGACAGAACCGGTATATGCGTGACTGCAGGTCAACCTAGCCTAACCTAACCTAAGTTTTCGATAACTTTTCGCCAGTTTCGTTACTCGTATCGCCAATGGCAGATTTGATGTAATGTTGCACTTCCGGAATCGGCTTTGGATAACTGGCTTAATATTTACCGCCACAAAAACTAGTCTAATGGAGTCAAATTACAGCATCTAGGCGGCCAATTGACATCAACGAATTGGCTGATTAGTCGGTTTTCGAAAACAGTGCACAAAATATGAAATGGAAGATTGACTATATGCCGTATGGAGTTTCCTGTCGACTATGGTATACTTTTTAATTTAACAAAAACTTGTTTGACATTGCATTGTATTGACTGTCCAATGATGGTACCCGACCAAAATCCACAGCAAACAGTCAATGGTTGTAGAGACATCGACATCGGGATGTGTTGGTTTTCCAAACATAAAAAGTGGCAATTATGTTTGTTAACGTAGGTGTCAGGTGGATATGAGCATAATCTGAATAGACGACTTTTCGGTAATGACCCTAACAGTTCCGACGACTGTCTGACTGTATTTGGGTACAAGAATAATTTCTTATTATAGAGGGCTATTATGTTTTTTATTTCCCCTTTAACTGTCGGTAGGTTGGGATCTCTGTGGATTTGGATATTAGAGACATACAACGGACAATTAATTATCATCAAGAGTACTTTAGACTGCAATCTCTGTAGTATTTTGATAATTGAGTTGGCTACAGTAGCCCATATCTGGATACCGCATGTCCAAATAGGTTTCAGAATGGCCTTATAAAAGAGAAATTAATAATATGATACATCAAACCTCAATTCAAATTATTCGCCAGCCTGCTTAATACTGTGCTTTGGCAACAATTAACTTTAATTTAACACAGAGAAAATTCGGAAATTTAAATTTCAGTTTTTATATTAATTTAACCAATTTTGACGTTCGTACGCGAGAGTGGATAGCGAGAAATTCCTTATAGTCAGTTAAAAATCCACCGGGCAGCTGAGGGTATTTTAAAATGTTTACTTGAGTTTAGGGTATAGATTAGGTACGTATAAGATTAGGTAAGGTAGTGTTGGCTGATCTGTGAAAAGATCTCACTTAGCCCACTGGGGTCCATTTTGTGTTGCCAGGGCTATGTATCTGAAGTCGTAGATATCATCATATATAAATCGTAATGCACCTCTTCACAAGTTTTAACAAGCCGTTCAGCCTTTTGTCCGCAACATTCTTTAAGAATAAAAACAAAAATGTGTTGATTCTAGGCACATTCGTCCAGTCCTACAAAAAATCGGGCTGTGGCAAATTAGGTGTTTCAAAGTGCCCCTAGAATTTGCTTCGTTGCATGCGTTACGTGCATTGCTATGGACCAATCCCATTTTGACTGCATGATGTGGAGTGAGACAGTGTCCCGTCAATGCTTCAACCAATATTTTGCAGTCTTTCCTAAACAGTGATAAAATAAAGTTTGTAGTTTTCGTATTTCAAGTCCTTAGCATAATTTTGGCAGATTTGTTCGAGGTTGAGTGTTCCCATATCGGCCGCGTTTCTAAAACTATGGTATTTCCTCATTTAGTTCCACTTTCAGGAGGATATATTTCTAACGTGTTTAATCTAGACAATCAGCTAGCTCATCGGCATTCTCATTTCCTTCTTTTTTTTTTGGTCCTGGTATCCAGTAAATAGTGGCCTGCCCATTTCGAGTTAGTGCAAAGAGCTAAAATTGCTTTAATAGCCGCTTGACTATCAATGAAAATGTTTGTCCGAGTATTAAGAGGACTTAATTCCAGAGGCAATTCAGCTGCTTTTGTTGCGGCATAGAAGTATACACTTTCAATAAACTTTTTTTTCTTTTGGCATGTTCTAAACAAAATTTTAGAAACTAAGTTGGAAAATATGTTACATTTTGAAATGTGCACCACATTATTGGTTTATACTTTAAATAATGTAAGTTTTTTATACCAAAATAGATTAGCTTTCCTTACCAACTAAGATACTTTGCAGCTCAAAGAACAGCTAAAGGCTTTCAGCATATCGAAATATAGATTTTATTAGTATTTTGCCACATGATTTACTAGTCATAAGCGGAAAGCGTGGCGTATCCTCTTGTTATTAATTTACTCTAATAGAATTCGAAATTGGAACAAAAAGATCGCGCACAGATACCCAAATTTTAGTTACAAAAATCGATTTTCAATAAAAAAGCAAACTGTTTTAAAATACCACTTCCATTCTTGATTCCTCTTAAAACACTGTGACCCATCACTAGCAACACTTGCCACACAGCCGACCTAACACGCACTCCCAGCTCCCCTACCCCCAACTATTCGCACTCATCAAGCAATTTCGAAGCTTCCTTGCATGCTATGCAGCTACACACCTAGAGTTTATTCAGTCAGTCGGTCGACGTTGTTATTGCTGTTGTTGGTAAAATCTTCTTTTACGCGTCTTTCATCGTCATCATTTTCACTTCGCCAGCCACTTGTCCCCTAACAACTTTTCACTTTTCGCAATTTTTCCACACCACCGTATCTACGACAAAATGGCGCTGTTAGGCTTTTCGTCCATAATGGTGGCTTGTGTCAACGCTGAAGCCTCTTAGCCGCACGACACTACAAACAGGCAATCGCTAGGCTGCCATGCTGCGCACTGCCACAACCTTTGCAGGTGTAAAAGCTCGAGTCATCAGTTCATCATTCAACGGCAACGGTGTGGCGTGTCAACCTTCACCTCTTTTAGGTCAGACCGCGACAATTGCTGTTGCTGACTTTCGATTTTTCGTAATCATCCTTTTAGGCAGTGGCAGCAGAAGCAGCAGCCTAGTCAGGTCGGGTAGTGCTTTAAAAACTCATTCATTCCGCAACAGCGCAAAGAGCGTCGCGGCTGCAACTGTGGCTGTGGCTGTGGCTGTGATTGTATGTAGATGCTTCACTGCTGTTATTGTTGTTCTTGAAGTGACGTGCCCTTTAGTGCTTTAGTTGCCGCAACCTTCCGCTGGCGACTTTAGTGTCAACACCAGTTTGCAACATCCTTAATTGATGTTGTGAATGCGCAGCATGGCAGGTGGTGTAGCTGCAGCCATGGGCAAAGTGCCTACAGGCACTAAAATTGTGCCCCAAAATTGTGCAGCAACGACAAGGTAAGCATGCGAGGGGGCGAGAGGTTGAGCAAAGCTTCCTCCACAAAAATGGCATCGACAGGTATTTTCCACACAAATTCAACTATTTGTCAAGTTATACTTCAGAGCTGCTATTTGTCCGTCCACCACCACAAAGTTCACTGTTCGTGACATTGCGTTATGCGACGCTTTGATTGCTTTTGATTTCTTCAACCACCCACTATCACTGCCGCAGCCACAGCCACATCCAGAGCTACAGGCACAGCCGTGCTTTGGTTATTTAGTTGCCCTATCCAACTGCATATTCGCTGCTGCTGCTGAAGTACATAGCTCTCTATCTCCCTCTGCTGCCAGTGACAGCAGCTCGTCGTCTGCTCCATCAAATTGTATTTAATGGTGCACAAACTTAATTTATCCAGCAACAACTCAGCTCAACTTTATTCAATTTACACAACAAATAGTGGCGGGTACCAGTACGCGACACAAATAAAATTGCTCACCCTCAACGATTTGCTACACTAAACACGCCGTTTACATATCGACCTCGAGAATGACGCAACCTTGGCTCACCTTGTGCAATACAACTGCCGCTTCATTCACTAAATTACACTTTCGCTTACTCGCTTCTGGTGCTCAACATTTTGTTGTGTTTGTATTTAGCTGTCACATACACATTTGCAAAAGTAGCGAGGCCCAAAGAGTTTCAAATTGACATTAAAGTTGTGGCCACAATCTGTAACGTAGCTTAAATGAAGGCATTAGCTTGTATATTTTGAGGGGAAAGTTGAATTTTGAGTGTTTGCTTTCCGGGAAATTTGTAAAAGTATTCATTTGGATACGCAGTCCCGAACCACGCGGAATTTCGGGATCCCGAAATTTTCCGGTACCTTTCAGGTTATCGTTAATCGATTATCGGGGAACTTAGTATTACATGTCTTTATCTGTATGGGCCGTTGTTTGCATTGTTATAATATTTCTAATATTTCTCATGTTTTTCATGAGTACGGCAGTAGATTTTATTCTAAACTCATTGCTTGAATTTTCATACTCACATCAAAGCGAGCACTGGGAGACAAATTTTTTGGAAAGTTTAGCTCAAATTATTCATGAAAGCACGACATGAGTTTACAGGTCCACATATTTACACACGAGTATGCAGCCTTGGCTAAAAGTATAGACCATGAAAAGTCACTAGTCTATAGTATTATATTTAGAAGTACTATACTTCATAAACGTGGTCAGCAATTTTAAAAAATTTATTGCTGAATTTCGGAAGTTCGCGTTTTAAAACTAAATTTTACAGTTAAAATTGCAATCTCGGCATCCCGGAATGTTTCGAAATTTTCGGGATTTAATTTTCTCGAATTAAATTACCATGGTTATATGTACTGTTTTCTTGAATAAATATATTTTAAGTAGCACAACAGTATCTTCACGTTTTAGCTGAACTCCTTAACACTAGAACTACCAACAAGTCTACATACTACAATATTTCTACCGAACCGGTCATTTTGGTCGAAGTGATTTTTAGATGGCAAAATTTAAAAATTGAAATACAACTTGTAAATAAAATAAAATATATTTCATTCTAATATTGCAGGCACATGATTTTTACTCGTACATCTATTTACCTAAAAAGTAGTACTATTATTTGTTTTTTACTTAGATTTGGTTATTATTTGTATCACCACAATTTTTACATATAGAGATTTTTTTCAATATTCATTTACCACGTACATGTTTCTTATAACCAACGCATACATATATAAATAGTTTTATTTCCATTACAAAAACCTATTTCGCAAGTTCTTGTACTCTTATATTAGAACTTTCAGAGTTGTTCAAGATTTATGATATTATGCGAAAAGTTCTTCTACTGATACAAAATCCATACATTTATGGCAGCAAAGTCGAGAATGTTAAAAAATACTCGGAGTGGTCATCTAGTGCAATCACGACCACATTTTCTGGCAATTTGATTTGCCATATCTACACCGCATTTATTCTTATTAAAAAATACAATGAAATTGAAATTGAAATTTAAAAGGTGTAGCCAAGAAACACCGAGGGATTTGGTAACTCCTAAAACACTTAGGCTAAAAAGCCCATTATATTCAAAGCTCTGGAAAGTACAACGGTAGATAATTAAGGAGGAAAGGAGAGAAGTAGCAGAAGGAAAAAGATAGGATAGAATGAAAAAAGGTTCCTAGACCTGTGAGACATTTTAAGATTCTTAGGTAAATCTGAAAATATCCTCCAGATCTGTCTTAAGATTCAAGGGGAGCAAATCATGCATTGCAGAGCAACTCCGGAGGTTGTACTCATGGCACCCGAACTGCATAAACACAACACTTCTTTCCAGCCTGTATAGTTCTCGAAGTGTGGACTTAAGCATAGTTCGTTGCCACCAAACCACAGAGGCATAAGTGCTATGTATATCCAACAATCCACAGCAGGTTTAAGACCCAGGTTTTTCGAAAAAAAAAATAATAATAGTTTCTGGTATGTTCTTCTATCTTTTTCAAAGTTCACTGAATTATGTTTTTTACTTTTTTAGATGCCTTGTTTTAAATAAAAAAAAATTTCAAAGGCGAATAACGGTAAATTATTTTGCTTTTGCTTAGCCAGTTTTGCCAATTTCCTTTTATTTCCACGAATTGTTCCAACTTAAGTAGTTCGTTTTTTTAATAATTTTGACATGAGTGATTTTCTGGTAAACAAGTCAGTCAATCTAACATTTCCAAACATTTAATATCAGAGCAAGTTTATCCGTTTGTAGTCCTAAGCTCCGTTTATGAATGTGTGAAATGTCAGTGAGCTCTTTTATCCTTATAGTTGTTATGAGAAACTCTGGCCCACACTTTCACAATTTTAAAATCTTACGTACCACAAGAATATAAAAAGAATACAACTTTTCTTGGAAACTTATTTTTTCGTCAATAACTCCGTTTTACACCCAGAAGACTAAATATTGTGTGCATTTCAAATATACAAGAATTCTAATAAGAAACTAAAAATGCTTCACAAGATGTAAAATTTTGAAAATTTGGGACAAAATTGTAATTAAATTTTCCAGAAATTTTAAGTAGTATTTGAAAGTTGTCATGTTAAAAATATTGACCAGTAATCACATACGTATGAGTATATCGTAAAAATAGAAGCGGGAAGTCAAAATAATCTATAATATTAATAAATACATGGAATTAAAAAATGTCTTTATAGTATCATAAAATATTGTATTAAATGAAATTTAATTAGAAACTCTTGCAAAAAATTGATAAAACCTGTAATTTTGACTAGTCGGTAATTCTAGTGTTAAAGGAATACAGAAAAGACGATTTGATTTATGAAAAGATAAGTCATAGGTTCCCTGCTAAGATAATGCATTGGTTAATACCGTATTATATTTAAATCAAAATATCTCTAGGCACATACACCATCGAGTGTACGACGAGCTACCTTGTTTCGCGAATCCCGCATGGCGCAAGGTCATATTTCTTTCATCTATTTTCTATGGTAAAATCGGCGGTAAAAGAAGTACTATTTGATTAAAAGTGAGGAAAATCTGGTGTATAATTTGCAATTTAATTTAATATATTCCGCGATAGAAGTCGTCAACATTCTTACCAATGTTTAATTGAATAAATTCCGTTCCCCATGGTTGAAAAGTGATTTCGTTACATGGACAATATTGAAATCCCTACTAAGGCTTACCTGGAAGAAAAAAGAAATGGAAATATATAAATTGTAGAAATGATATTTTGAAAAAAGTTTACCATTAAAAAATATATACAATAAATTAAATGAAGTTTCAGTAATTCAATATGAGTTCTTTATATGAAATTGTACAATTCTGTGGAATTATTAAAGAAATAAACCAAGCTTCTAGCTAGGTTATCTTGAACATTGCGTGCTAAAAAAAATTAGGATTTAATATTGAAAGGTTTTTTATTTCTTAACAAACTCAGAATAATCTACATGACTCGTAGCTGCGTTTAGTGGCTATCCACTTATGTTTATAGTAAGATTGCTCTGGAGGCAACAAAACCAAGCTGATGAAGTCAGAGGAGTTCTCTCTGTTAGGTTACCAGATAGCAATAAAATGTAAAACGAAATAGTGCACCAGACGGTATGGTAATGCTTTGGAATGACCTAGAAATCTATAAAATTTACAAATCTCTATAAGTACCGGGAATGTTTAAATAAAACTAAACAGAGTTAAACTTCAGGCAAATTTATTTTATTTCCTTCAAAATATGAATTGTTTGCCCACATTTCCGGCAGACCAGGCAGACACTAATAATCCGACAAAAAAGTAACAGATGTGTGTCTTACAGCCCTAACACCATAAGAAAAAAAACGGACCGGTTTCCACGTGCGCGGTTTGTTTAAATTAAACATTCCCCTACCGGGATTACTGTATTATATGATGGGCAGTAGAAAACACGGAAGAAGGAAGGCTAAATCACAACGTGGCTTTTTTTCCATCAACAATTTTCATAATCTACTTGAGATGGATGTAAACATAGTCGAAAGTTTCTTATCTGTGTGACCTTTCATGAAAGTCAATCAGCATGGTGGAATTCGGCGCTTGAAAACTTGCCTACTTCCCATATAGTAAGGCTGCGGTTAAGACTTTCGGTAGGTACCAGCTTGAAATGTTTTTGAAGATATCAAAGAACCTTGACATATTCGTATATGTCCCAGCACAACGACAATCGATTTTGTGTCCCGCTAAATGAGAAGTTGCGTTGGTAAAGAGTCTAAGACAGAACTTCGGGAACTGAGTAGAAAACTGCAAGCCTGTTTGGCTTTGTTGGTTTCACGAAGTAGGGCGAAAACTGGCAAGGGCGACAGTTGAGCTGCAGACAATCGAGCTCAATTTGGCCAACAGTTATCGAAATTACACAGCTATTCAAAAACGACTATACAGCTTCTCGCGGAACGCCAGACTTGTTTGGAAACCCGCAAAATGTTACCTACAGAAACTCAAATTCATTTAACTCTGTGGTAATGGCCGCACTTCCAGCAAGATTTATGGGTAACCACATTTCTCAAAGATTCCATGCAGCATAGGAATGGTGTAAGGATATTTTGGAGTATGACTGGGGGTTGTATATATGTGCACCCAAAATGTAGCCTCTGTAAACATCGACCATATTTTTTAGGCTTTAAGCTAAATTTGAAAATTTCACCAATTCTGTCCAATTCTTTTCAATTATCCATCTCTTATCTTCTTTCTAGTGGTATCAAGATGCGCAACCAATTGATGCCTAAGTACTAAGTGCTACCTTTAAACCACCAGCTGAACCTAACCTCACTTAGAATAAATATAAAGCACTTTTATTAAGTACGCCATGTCTTATTACAATA
Organism: Anastrepha obliqua; assembly: GCF_027943255.1. Taxonomy (NCBI): domain Eukaryota; kingdom Metazoa; phylum Arthropoda; class Insecta; order Diptera; family Tephritidae; genus Anastrepha; species Anastrepha obliqua. The sequence continues at coordinate 51,699,832 of NC_072896.1, forward strand.
TTTTTAAAACTTTCCCTAGTTGAGTAAGAAACTTTGCAGCAGGATGCAGCAAAATAACCCCACAAGCAAATATTCCTCTGAGTATGAGTGCGAGCTTATGTGCTTGTGACTGTATGCCGCACTCAAGACATTTTGACATGCGCCATATTGCGACTTGTAGATTTAACTTGCCACACAGCAGTTAATGTCACTCTCGCTGGCTTTGACCTCTACTAGTACGAGTAGTACAACCAACTACCACTCGAACTGCTATTGTTGTAAAGTGAATTATATGCCTGCCATGTAACCAGCAGGCAGACAGCTCGACTTTCCCCGTCATTTTGGCTTGTTAGGCAGGCCTGCTTAAAATTGTCATTCATTAAAGTAATTGGTGTGGATGCTCGACATGCCGGAGCGATTAAAATGTTAGAAAAGAACACACCATCGGGGAGAGTTATGGAGGCTAAATGAAAGACTGCTAAATGTATGTAAGTATGTAAAGTTCGTTTGTGGCAAGCAGCTCAAGTTGAAGGGCTTTTCCTCTTTTACATACATTTTCTAAGTTGCAACATGAACTGTGATGAGTACTATTTAGGTGTGAGTAAAGTATTTGTAATGAAATTAGAAAAGTAGTAGGCAGCTACAGGTGTGTGTGTGTGTATGTTTGTGTGGATCGGCTTGTGAATATGGTAAAAAAGGAATTAGTTATGTGTCAATGCAAAGAAGGTTGTGTTAAGCCAATGTGGCTTTTCGTGCATACATACATACCAACATGCTTATGTATTTGAATATGTTTGCATATAAAAACTCCTTGCCTAACTATATGCTTTGTAAGATTCTAGAAATGCTACAGAGAATTAGAAGCATCGCTTGTACTTGCTTGTAAGTATGTATGCTTTGTGACTTTTGATGCCTTTTGATCTACAACAACGAATATTAAATTTTGCATTGCGAAAGCCTTAGAAGTGATGGGAAACTGTTTCGGTAATGATAATCTAAAGAAAATAGCCGACAGCCGATTACGAGTGGCATAAATGCTTCAGAAGAGCTTGTGAGTCCATCAAGGATGACGAACGTAGTGGCAGGCCGTTTGCATCGAAAACTTATGAAGGCATTAATAAAATGAAAAAGAAGTGGATCAATAGTTCCAAATTAACAAATCGGGAAGCTAGCAGAGGACTTGAACATTGATTATGGATCCAGATATTGTAGTTAATGATTTAAATTTGCGCCGTGTTGCTGCAAAGTTGGTGCCAAAGGGCGTGAAATTCATGCAAAACAGGGAACGCATTGATATCGTCAAATACGAAACGGGGGTTTATGAGTACAAAACCCAATCCGGACATCAGGCGAGTAGGTGAAGAGCTCCGAATAAATCAAGAGCAAAAAATACGTCGTATTCTGCCAAAGAAGAAAACAATGCTCACGGGTTTTAAAGATTACAACGATATTGTACACCACAAAGTTTTGCCAGAAGGTCAGGGAGAATAAGTATTATTATTTCGACGTTATGAGATATTTACTTGAAGCTATTCGCCAAAAAAAAAAACTGGAAAAAAACTCTTGGCTTTTTCACCATGCTAACGCACCGTCGCAGAGTACCACCATTCTTCGTGAATTTTTTACCAAGAACCAAAACGAATACCATCCAACAGCCATCGAATTCACCTGATAAGCCATCGAATTCACCAGGAATTTTTTCTGTATCATCGAGTCAAAAGTCACTACGGGGAAAGATTTTTAACAGCCGAAAGGAAGTAATGAAAAAAAACGAAGACCGTTCTGATGGCTATACCGAAAATAGAGCTCCAGAAATGATTTGAGAGCTGGATCAAACGCTGAAGTAAATGAGTAGCAATTGAACTGAAATACTTTAAAGGTGATAATATAACTTTTGAGGAATTAACTTTTATTTTGAATTTTCAGGGACTTGTATTCCGGGAATTTTTCTATCAAGATAGTTAATGTATTTGATGACAAAAAGTAATTAATTAAGAAATTAAAAAAAAATTAAAACTTATTTTTCTTTAATTTCTATTTGATTATATCAAAATTGTATTCACATCTGAAGAATATTTTTTTAATAAAAATAAGAGAACAAACTACTCGTATAAAATACTAGCTATTCTCCATTTGCTTTTCAATTATTATCCTGTTTCAAAAAAATTTTGAGCATCACCTTTTTGTTAGAAATTTAACAGGTAAAATTAATGATGTTTTAAATAGGTAATGATGTAAAAATATGTTTTTTACAGTGCAGCACAGAGGGTAAGCCAATCTACAATTACTTTGGATTAAAAAAATGTTTTTTATGCTATTGTCCTCTGAGAGTGACGCTGGAAACGAAACGGTTAATATTGTGCTCTACAACTTTGAAATAAGACCAAGAATATAACCACTCAAAAGCTAATTATTCGGCGTTTAATTAGGTTCTCTATTAAACCAATAAGAAAATTTTCTTATAAAATTATAGCAAATCGACGAGCTTGGTTTACTTTCGGCCACCGAAGCCGAATGGATTGGTGCGTGAGAGAAACGTAGGTTCCAATCTCGGTGAAACACCAAAATTAAGAAAAGCATTTTTCTAATAGCGGTCGCCCGTCGCCAGGCAATGGCAAGCCTCCGAGTGTATTTCTGCCATGAGAAAGCTTTTCATAAAAATATAATATTTGCCGTTCGGAGACGGCTTAAAGGAGGAGCTCGGCCAAACATCCAAAACAGCGTGTACGCGCCAATTATAAATTATATATATATATACAAAGAAACGTGATTTATTTAGAATTAAGGCATACCTCGGCTATATTTCATTTTATATTTAATTTTTTTATTTTATTTTTATTTAATTTTTCTATGTTTTTAATTTCTTTATTTTTATTTTTGTTTAATTTCATTTTATTTTATTTTATCATTTACCTAATTTATTTTATGTTATACTTAAATATTTCTTTACTTTTATTTTATTTAAAATTAAATATTATTTTTTCTTCCATATTATTTTATTGTGCTTCATTTACCATATTTTTTTATATGTGGTTGTATTTTATATTCCATTTTTTTCATTTTCATTTCATGTTTGATTTATTTTTCTTTTCGCTTTATATTATTTTTCCCCGTTTACTTTGTTTATTTAATATTTAATTTTATTTTCTTTTTAATTTACTTTAAAAAACTTTTATTTTATATTATTTTTCCATTTATTTATTTTATTTGACTTTTTTACCATAATTATTTTGTATTTAATTTTATTTAATTTTAAATATTTTTATTCTTTTTATTAATTTTTTTGTTTCTTTTTGTGCTATTTCACTTTATTTACCTTATATATTTCTTGTAGACTTTATTTTTGTAAAATATTGATCATTCTTTTTCATATTATTTTATATTTTTTATATTTTAGTTAATTTTTTTGTGTAAAGCCACTTTATTTAGTTTTCTTTTATTTTATTTTTTGTTTCTTTTTTTTTTTTTTTGTCTTTTTATTTTATTTCAATTCACTTACGTTACTTATTTTATATATAATTTTATTTCATTTAGAATTTGATTTAAAGATTTCTGTATTTTATTTCTTTTTTTAATTTAGTTTTATTTAAATTCATTTCATTTATTCAGTTATTTGATTTTTGTTTTCGGATTTTATAATTGATTTATTTCTTGTTTTACAATTATACTTTTGATGTATTTTAGTCCATTTGTCATTTTTATTTTAAATTTAAAATATTGAAATTTTGTTAGTTTAATTTTTTTAAATTTATCTTATTAAGTTTCATTTTTTTGTATTTTACTTCACTTGCTCTCCTGATTTTATGTTTTATACATACTTAATTTTAATTTAATTTAAATTTGATTTACAATTTTCCTTATTTCATTTTATGGTTTTTTCGTTTGATTTAATTTTGTTTGACTTCATTTAATTTCTTTAGTTATTTCATTTCATTGTACTTTATTTTTTTTTGTTTTGTTTTTTGTTCAAACATCCCATTATGTGGGAGGCACTTACACAACTTGGCGACAGCTTAGCTGCAAGTTAGATGTTTTAATAAGTTCTTATACTACCGTACTCTAAATTAAAAAAGAACTAAAAGGACAGGTGTGAATATTGTAACAACAAATATGTATTACTAGTTTACTGAAGGTCCTAGATAAGGTGCTTCTCCAATTTGAGCTTCTTGCGGTTTTCCGCATTATTTTATTTTATTTTATTTTACTCCATTGACGTTATCTACTTTGATTTTCTTTAAGTATGGTTTATTTCGGTTTTTATGTTTATGTTTTGCAAATTAATTTAATATATTTATTTCAGTTTCAATTTAATTTTATAATGTTTTTACTTTTTTATCTTAATAATTTTTTTCTTTAACTTTATTTTGATTTACTGCGTTATCCAACTCATTTTGTATATATTTTTGATGATGATTTGAAGGTAAAATCGCTTATTTTGTATTATTTCTTATTTTCTTATATTTTTCTTTCATTTCATTTATATACATAAAAAAATGTTTAAATTTATGTATTTTTCTTAATTTTATCGTTTACTTCTGTGATGCAATTTTATTCATTTATTTTTAGTTTTACTTCATTTACGTTATATATTTTATATTTAATTATTATTGGGATTTTAAATTCAATTTACTTTTATTTTATTTACTTTTATTTATTTGTTTTTTTATTGTATTGTACTTATCGTTTTTTGTTTATTTTTTTTTTTTTTTTAATTAAATTTTGTTTCTTTATTTTCGCAATATTTGTTTTCACCACCACTTGTTCCGTTTCCTTTTGTCCACATACTTTTACTTTAGTCTTAAGTGCTGCTACTACTAAATCAACTCTATTCTTCTTCAAGTTCCTTTGCTTTTGCCCAACATTTAAATGCTTGGCCAAACTTCGCAAATATTTTATATTTTCAAAAACTATTTGCCCATTTATTTCATGGAATCCTCACTTTTCATCTTTGCCATTACCATTTCAACATTTAAACTTTCAACGCACATTTTTCCGTTCCACGAACTCCCTGCGATTCTTTGTGCCATTTTACTAATTCTTTTTGTCCTATTCCTATTTAAATTTAAGTAGTTACTTATTTTTGCAGTTGCATGCATACTTAGAACACCCGCTTCTCACAGTATGCCTGACCTCTATGTGCTCTTTCTCCAGTTCACTCGTTTACAATTGGGTTAAGGTCAATTTTGTTTTGGGTGCCTCTGATTTTTGCGCTAAATGCTTGCCTGCTGCGACGCGGTCGAGCACTCGAACTACGTTTCCGATGAATTTTAATATCTACTCTACGCTCACCTTTCACTATGCAGCATCAAATATCAGTTGTTACCAACTACTGGTAGATGGGGTACCCCTCACACCCAAATTTGTTGTGCATCACCAACAAAAAAAAAAACACCAAAAAAAAAATTAAGCGGAAAAAACAAATTTCGCACATAAAGTTACAATTGCCTGATTGTTGCTGCTGTCGGCAGCATTGCCCCTGAAGCGTGTAAAGTGTGTATGTCGGTTGGTCGACTGCGTGAAATTGCAATATTTTCCATAAGCTCATGTTCGCCTACCTTTCGCCTCTCCATTTCAACTGTTACCCGCCGCTAGCATTCAAAATCCGTAAAATTAATTTTTACAGCTGCACAACTCTTGCTTTGCAACTATTTGCTTTAAGTGGTTTTTTGTTTGTTTGTTTCTGTATGAGTGAAAGTATGAAAATGAAATCGTTCCAAAGAATTTAAATGCGCGAGCAGCAGCCGTGGAAAATTTTTTAAACAGCGACCGCATACATACATACACATAAACATATACTTGCATACATGCCTGCTTTTTTTATACATACAAACAATCGCACGAGAGGCGGGTGATAATATCACGACCTGAGTTATGTAGGCGGCCATCACAGCCGAATGGCTTGTGCGAATGGTAATTCAGGCCGTACCAAAATTCGATGTAGTTAGGAAACACTAAAGGTTATCAAAAGCTTTTTTTTAATAGCGTTCGCACCTCGCAAGACAATGAAAAAACTCTGAGTGTATTTCTGCTATGAAAAAGCTCCTCATAAAAACCACCTGCCATTCGAAGGGGGCATAAAACTGTAGCTCTTTATGTTTTTAACATCATTAAGATGCACATTAAAAATTTCAGATGGAGCTCGGCCAAATAATACAATAATAATAATTTTTATTTGACTCTTAATAATTTTTATTTGACTCATTAACAGATCTTTCTAAAAGAAGCAATAACTTCATGTCAACGATTCCTAGAACGTTCACAATTTCTAATACCTCGTTGAAATTAAATTCGTTTCTAAAATGGAATTGCACCGAAACCAATTCTTGAAGAAAATTCATGAGTTCTTCAATCTAAGTATCCAGCTTTATATACAACGGTAAAAAGTGACAAAATGGCGACAATTTCCACAAGAAAGAAAAAACTGTAAAGACGACTCCACTCAGGTCGTCCAACAATCGTGGTGACAGTAAAAAACTAAAAAAGTCGAAAAGTTAGTACTGGTGGATCGAAGAATTACTTTGTGGCAGATAGCAGATAAACTGAAGGCTTCTAAAGAATGAATCGTAGAGGTTTTATTTGAACATGAAAAAGGTTTTGACGCTTTGGGTATCGCAAATCCTCACACCGTTCGACAAGTAGAGACGGCTGAAGAATCGTAAATATAGTTTAGAGTTATGCCGGATTGATTTGGATAAAATGTCCGACCTTATCCAGAGTCCGGAGAATGAACGTTTTTCACAGAGAATGTCTTCCAGACCAACTTTGCCAAAGGCAGTACTGGGTCGAATTTTTTTACGGCTGGTTCAAGTTTTAAAATTTTGGCCGAAAATGCAATTAATTTGACGAACATATATTCTTCTTTGTCTTTTATTATCCGCTCCTTGTATATTTTTTTAACGTAATATAAATTACATTTCATTATACGAGTAAAAATGAAATGCATCACAAATCCAAGCTAATAAAATAGAAATAAATTGTAATAAAAAGAACTTTATGTGCCTTCAATTGACATAGATATCTAGCTCCTCTTCCATCGTTTTGGATGGACACAAATCCTACATATTATTCGATCAATGGGTGCCCTTGTTATATGGCCATTCCAAGCTCGTTCAAGTTTAAAAACGTCAGTAACCTTCGTTTCCTCTCTTATTGCTTCATTTCTTACGCAATCTAGTGAGTTTTTCCTGCAATAGATCGTAAAATTTGTCTTTCTGTAGTGCGTAGCATTTCTATTGTTTTTTTGCATTTCAGCTCGCGCTTCTGCACCATACACTTATCACAGATTTATATATTCGGGTTTTAACTTTCGATCTGAAGTACTTTTTTCTCCATATTATGTCTCTGAGGCATCCTGGTGTCTTGCGTTCTTGAGCACATCTTTCTGACCCCTCCTTAATAATGCTGCGATCATTTGGAGGTCACCACCTCGAGGTATTTAAACTTCATCATATCCTATATAAAATTACTTGAAATACATTTTCTGTCCTCAAATATCTACTGTATAGTTTAGCGAGGACCTTTTGGACTAGTACCGTCTTTGGCAAAGTTGTTTGATCGACATCCTCTTTCATAATAATTAACGTTTGTTCTTGTTGAGTACCTACTTTTGGAGAGTATCCAAGGTATTCAATGAAGAGATGATGGGAAAATTTTAGTAAATGATTACTTGTCTTAAGGCAAGAACCACGTTAATTTACTGATACAGAACGGATGGATAGTTCTAAGTTACTGGAACGACCTGTCATCTCAGCTGTATTCTCTAAAACTATATGGTATGTACTTTATACTATACTTCGACCAACAGCAATTATAACTTAACTAGGCAAGCGCGTCGGTCATGTTCTATATGCCGAGCTTCTGCTGCAATTGGTGCTGCATATTTTAAATTCGTTCTTCAAATGGAGAGCCCTGCACTTTTAAGATACCTTCCAGAGGTAGCTAATTTTATGAGAAGCTGAAGGTCTGCCATTAACTGACGGGGTTTGATCGCTATTAGAGAAACTCTTTAGTGTTACAAGTTTTCAGTGGGAATGGAAACCGTATCAACCGAGTGGAAGTCATTCAAAAACCCACTAAGTAGTGGCGGCCATACAAAATTTAAAATACAAACTCTTACTTATAAAAGACTTTCACATGCAAGACAAATAGCCAGGCAAAATGTCAAGCTGGAGGTCGCAAGTCTTCTTCCAGAACAGACCCAATTGAGGCACGGAACGAACTGAATTGCAGAAGAGCCCTCATATCTGGTTCCCTATACCAACAAAGAGCATGGTAACTCTGTTTCTCAGGCTGTGGTATATAGACCTGTTCCTCAGAGAACAATAGTTCTTTTTGGGAAAGGAATGTTTCTTTCTGAGATATGAATAGTGAGAGTGGAAAATTCATCTACAGAAGTTCCGCGCTTTTTGACTTGTCTTGGCTCGTCCTTCTTATCTTCGTAGGAGAGAGTTTATATGCATATTTATTCTGATAGCCAAGCGGTGATTTAGTCTTTGGGTGCGATTGTCACCAACTCCATTATTGTTTGCAAATTCCGGGAATCTCTTATCAATTGATATGGGCGCCAGGGCATAGTTATATGATGAATTAGCCAGAGAGGGCACTACCACTAGCCTTCCTCTTGATATGGAAATTGTAGATGTATTCCTCTCAACCTACGAACTGCGTGGCACAAGTACCATTGCCCTTCAGCCATCACGAGATGGGTTGATAATCTAACAAAAAGTATGGGACGTCAGACGCTCAAAGGCGCTACCCAGTCCATCATGGAAAAAAACTCTGTGTTAGTTGGTTTGAGTGCATTCCACAGGCATATCCTAGGTCGACAAGCTCATATATTGAGCGCACCTCATTTCAACTATAGCAGAAGGTGCAGGAATCAGGAGAAGAAAGATTCTTTCAGACATCTTCTTTGCCGCTGTTCCTCGTGGCAAACTGGCGTGTGAGGGCCTCTTTCTGCACGGCAACGCGTCCATTTAGAGCAGTTTGGTTGAGAAGTACACTTCTTAAGTGACGTGATTTATAGAAATTGAACACACAGGTTACATTGCGGACTTGGCTTCCTGTTCATTTGGAAATTACTATGGAAAACAACAACAAAATGTATGATAAGCATTTCATCCTAATTTATAAAGAAGATCAGGTCATTTGCTTTTAATTATGAATCGCCGTGACGTGAAAAGTAAATTTCACATGAGTGAAAAATCAAAAACTTTCATATTTTCCGTCATTTCCGGCATTAAGTGCTCTGGGTCGCAGAATTATCAGTCGCCTCTCGTACATGCATACAAGCACATAAAAGTGCGCAAGTAGTTTTTGTGGTAAGTGTAACTTTTTGGCGCCCACATTGTTGAGAAGTAATGGCTTCCCACTTATTTCGAGGCACAAAATCATCTACACACACCCATGTGCGCTTGTGGTCTTGAAGTTTGTTGCAAGTTCGCAAGTAAAGTGCCGAAATACATATTACAACATAATCGACCTTCGTTTGAACGATGCAGAGCCATCAGAAGGCAAAAAATAAGTAATGGAAAATATATTAAAGACGAAAGTTGGGAGAAAGTTTGCCAAACCACAAATCACTGAGGTTTTTTAATTTAAATAAACTCGGAAAAATCAGCTAAAAAATTTTTACAAAATTTAGAAAAGTCAAAAAATTGCATTATTGAAACACATAAATTACCCTGCTTGCATAAGTAGCCGAGTTCATGACCAAACCAGAAAAAAAAAGAAAGGACTAAGGTCTGTAGCGGAGTAAGGTAAAAGGTAAAGATTGCTTGGTAAAAATGAGTCTCGCAAAAAATTCAACCCTTAACTTAGCACTTGTTTTTCATAGTTGAATGAAGCCAATGCGCAACTTGCTTAACAACCTGTCTAGTCCCACTCCTCCCGACTGATCGTCTCAGACCTCAGTTGGTTAAACTTTTCCACAGTGTCCTGTGGGAACTGCCACCAAATGCTTTTTAAACCCGATTTGAACTATTTTATTGCCTTAAAATATGTATTATTCTTCAACTCAAGACTTCCTTCACTTTTTTTATCCATACCTGAATTTTTTTATTAGTATCAGGGTCATAGTCACAATATGAAGGCGCTATATTATATTTCCTTTTTGCGGCAACGTGGCATTCTTCGTCGTACAGACATGGAGAAAGTCCAGTGAAAGGTATAAAAAAAAAATAAATATTGTAATTGGCGCGTACACTTCTGTTAGGTGTTTGGGCGAGCTTCTCCTCCTATTTGTGGTGTGCGTCTTGGTGTTGTTCCACAAATGGAGGGACCTACAGTTTCAAGCCGACTCCGAACGGCAGATATTTTTATGAGGAGCTTTTTCATGGCAGAAATACACTCGGAGGTTTGCCATTGCCTGCCGAGGGGCGACCGCTATTAGAAAAATGTTTTTATTAATTTTGCTTTCACCGAGATTCGAACCAACGACCTCTCAGTGAATTCCGAATGGTGATCACGCACCAACCCATTCGGCTACGGCGGCCGCCCCAGTGAAAGGTATGCTAACTGTCAATTAAGGTTGCAAGAGTGAAGTAGCTCGAAATTTTATCATATTCACAAAGACCCTATACTCCGCAACGGAGCTCGAGGAACTATGATGATGATGACAAGGACACTCCAGGTGCCCATAGAAGCTATATGTGGTTACGTTTTCCTTTTATTCAGTTGGGGTGTAGACAAAAAAAGTCACAGAATCTCGCCTTAATGTGGGTTATGGTCTGATTTTCTTCCTCCACAATGGACGACAATGTTAGGCGGCCGAGTCTCTTTCCCTGTACAGATGTGACATACATATATAATATATGTATACATTGGCCGAACTCCTCCTTCTATTTGCGGTGTGCGTTCTGATGTTTTTCCACAAATAGAGGGACTTACACTTTTAAGGTGACTTTGAATTTACACTTCTTTTCATTTTAGCCGTAAGTTTCATGGTTTTCTTACCTTAATCAGCCCTTCACAATTCTTGCGTGACCGTTGTACTAGATTTTGCTGTTACGAGGGGATGGCCAGAGGCACTTTTCGCTAGAGCAAACTGACAATTACTGGACCAGACAGTGTACAGGCAGACAATAAACGACATTCAGTGGGAGACACTTACCACCTTCTTAAGCTCCTGACCCGGAGTCTAACCACCCTCCCATTGCAGGCGGGAAACTCCAGCTTCACCGAGAGTCCAGCGTAACCTTGGCACAATTACGTTCTGGATACTGTAGCAGGTTCAACTCCTACTTATCCAGAAATGACCTAACATACTAAACATATATCCAGCATGTCCCATCAAACTCACTCAGCTAACACTCCTCTACCAGTGGACCCAACCTGTCGAATCAGCAAGTTTTCTGGCCCTACCGTTAGATGAGCTAGTGATTTACGCTACACTGACGGGGCAAAGTATACTACAACAACATTTGGGAGCTCCTATCATAGTGTTTAAAGTTTTAACCGTGGCATTTTTGTTACATCTCATTGGAGGTTTTTTCTTGTGGCGGGTTCTAAGGCTCGATCTCAATCAGGTATTGGCATATATTATTAAAGTGCTTGGGTGCATGTGGTTCGCCGCCTAATTTCAGCTCCCCTTCAAACTTAAGTTCGGTTGCTACTCATCAATTAGTTGATCGTAACCATAAGTCGGGAGCTCGTGACTTGGAACCATCACATCAGTTGTGGAATAATTTTGTTCTGTTGCGGTTAAAAGTCGACTTGCGCATTCGATGGGAAGCTTATCTTTCCTTACCCCTGGAGTGGAGCTGCACCTAGTACAAATGGCATGTTGCCTTGACCTTGCTTTTAGATCGGCGCTGATGCCAACATATTTTTCAGAGTCTTCAATGAGTCTGATTAAAGTCTTTTCTGACAAACACCACACATCATTCGGTTTTGTTAAACCAATTAGTGGCTTAGCTATTTCTGCACATAAAGGAAATAAGTTCGCATTTCCAGGCTCCTTTCGTTGTATTAGTGCATTCTTCTTTTCTGGATCAACATATATGTGTATCATCGCAAGGGAGAAAATGATCAAGTTATCTCAGGTTTTTACAGCAAAGTCACCTTTTTAAATTAATGATACGCAGCTTCTATGCACATAGCTTATCTAAAACGCTAGGAAAATCTTCAATATGTTGCATTAAAGATGACGAACAAACGATAACGCCATTTATATATAATAAGATAGCAGTTGCACTTTCGGAACTGCCGCTTTACTGCTGTCAGAAAGACATTAAAATGTTCCGTATTCCGTTGTTCTAAGAGCATTCGTTTGAAGCAAAATGTGCCAAACGGTGTAATGAGACATGTTTTATTTCGATCTGGGTCTTGCACCTTGATTTGATAGTATCCGCTTTGGAGATTTGAGGGGTTAGGGGTAGAGAGAACTTTAAAAAAATTTGATTTTTTTACATTTTCTTAAAGTATAATATCTTAAAAATATTGTGTAAAAAGTGAAGTGAATCCGATAAATACTTTACGAGTTATTCAACAATTAACAAAGGGCGCTCGGGCGCTCCGGAGCGGCCGAGAGCAAGTAGCAAAATTTTAAATGCGTTTTTCTCAAAACTATGTTTTACAATTATTATATAACTTTTACAATTATTATTATTTTTTTTTGAAATTGCTAAAGTCAAGTTCAATATTGCGAAAACATTTGACTGTCAAAAAAATTTGTTCGCGTTGGATCCCGCACAATTTGTCAATCGCTCAAAAAAAGGCTCGTTTCGATTGGTCGAAGGAAATGTTCAAAAAATACGATCGCGGGGCTTCGAAACACGTCTATGACATCGTGACAAGTGATGAATCATGGATTTACGCGTATGAGCCCGAAAGTAAACAGCAGTCGACTGTATGGGTGTTTCAAGATGAGCCAAATCGAACAAAATTTGTTCGCGCACGAAGCACTTCCAAGCAAATGGTCGCCTGTTTTTTCGGAAAAACTGGACATGTCGCAACCATACCACTAGAACAACGCAGAACAGTAAATTCTGAGTGGTACACAACCATTTGTTTGCCAGTTGTCTTCCAAAGAATTAGGAAAACCAATCGCCAAAGATGGATCACTCTTCACCAGGACAATGCGAGCTCTCACACATCGGCTCAAACAACTGCATTTTTGAGCACCCAAAACATCGAATTAATGGGTCATCCGCCATATAGTCCTGACTTGGCACCGAATGACTTCTTATTATTCCCGTACGTAAAAAACAAACTGAGAGGTCAAAGTGTTTCGACACCTGAAGAAGCGGTTGCGGCATTCAGAATGCATGTTTTGGAGGTATCTCATTCAGAGTGGCAAAAGTGCTTCGACAATTGGTTCAAACGCATGCAAAAGTATATAGATCTTCATGGAGAATATTTTGAAAAGCGATAAAGTGATTTCCGATGATTAAAATTTGTTTTTGTTCTCTAATCCCGACATATAAAAGGCACCCCTCGTAATAGAAAATCTTGTGTCTGTCCGAAAATAATTTTTCAGATTTTCGAGAAGAAAACCGACAATTAAAAAAAAATCGAAAATAAAAAAAAATCCTTCGATCAGTCACGAGTTTTTTATGTTTTTCAAAAGCAGTATACATTTTATTGAAATCTACCAAGCGGTAAGTTACAGTGATCACCAGTTCGAAAACATAGTTTTGAGAAAAGCGTATTTAAAGTTTTGCTATCGATTTATGTAGAGTTATACAAATTATTTAATTACTTACACTGTGTCATCTATTTCAGAACCATATAATAGTTCTTCAGGCGTCATAGCAGCTTCCAAAATATCGATTTGCTGTTGCCTACGTAGCATTCTACCTTCTCAAGTGTTATCGTTAGCGCGCTTATTTGCCACTTTCATAGCATGCGAACGCTACGGAGCGCCTCAGCGCCCTTCAAGTTTTCACACAATATTTGTAAGATATCATACTTTAAGAAAATGCAAAACAAAAAATTCAATTCATTGAAAATTCTGACTACCCTTAACCCCTTAAATACAAACTTTTAATCATCTTTTGCTTAAGCCTCAAGCAAAAGCGTCATTTCTAGCCACTCCCAAGCGAATAATAATAATAATGGTTTATGTAGCCTTTAACTTTAAATGAGTTGAAGATTAAGTTAACTTTAGCTCTTTTCTTGCAACACGTAGCTTAAGCCTATTTTGATGCATGAAATCCAAGCAATTATCGTTTTTTGTATTTGGTTGCAATAAGTACAAAGTTCTGTAAATACTAGATATGGTCCGTTAAAAATACAAAGTAACGAAATTATTGTTATTCTTTCATCAACTAAAAATGTGTCTTCTTCATTATTTCTCTGTTTTAATAAGCTGCTCTACATACGTAGTTATTATCTAAAGCAAAAAGAAAGTGTTTGTTATTTTTTTGGTATTATTCGCCTGTACAAAAATAATGCTGCAAAATTGCAATTTTTTGATGTTCGAATTTTTATTTGCGCAACTGTATGTATGTATAATGTATTCACTCAATTCGTTTAAATTACATACACTGCATTTTTTTTTATGGCTTCCTCTATAAAAAGCACCATAAAATTCTGCAAAATATTACCATTTGAAAGCGAATTAATTTGTTGACATAAAAAGTGTCACAATACAAAGGTCTACATGGCGATATTGAGTGCCATCAAAAACAAGGAAACAATAACAGTATTTTGAATGCAGAAATATCCATAAAAAGTAAAATGGAAGATTCGTTTACCAGCATTACAAAGTAATCGATGCCATGCAAAGCGCCGCGAAGAAAAACCAAGGGGTAAGAAGGAAAACAAACAATCATCAGTAATACTACTGTGGGCAAAAAGTAAGGTGAATTTATTTGTCAAACTTCGCGGGGTTAAAATTTCGCTCTAGTTATTTTTTCATGAGTTAGCAGCACTATTAATAACATCTGGGCCAACTTTCATGTGAATGTCAATATCAGTAATATATTTACGCTTGTGTTTACCAAACGACCAAGAGTGCATTTTTCGATTTTTACAATGTCTGATTTGATTGAGCAGAGAAGTGCCATCAAATTTTGTTTGCGGAATGAAATTTCGGCTGCGGAAACGTTTAGCATGTTGCAGAAGGCATTTGGTGATTCGACCATGTCGCAGAAAAATGTTTATAAGTGGTACAAAGACTTCAAAGAGGGTCGAGAACGTGTTGATGACTTGGAGCGCTCCGGACGACCATCGACGTCAACAGAGTGAAGGAGTTAGTGCTCAAAAATCGTCGGTTGACTGTTAAAGACCTTACTGATATGATCGGAATATCAGAAAGGTCTGTGGAAACCATTTTGAAAGACCATTTGGGCCTACGAAAAGTCAAATGGGCCGTTGATGTGTGTGAAACAATGCTTTCAGACTATCAGGACAAGCTCAAATGCATCATTACGGGAGATGAGACTTGGATTTATGTTTACGACCCTGAAACAACCGACCAATCAAGCGAATATCGTGCTAAAGGCGAGGCCAGACCGAAAAGACCACGTCAAAGTCGTTCAAAAATAAAGGTCATGATGACAGTTTTTTTCGATTTTCGTGGTGTGATGCACTATGAATTCCTTCCACCTGGCCAAACTGTTAATAAGGAATATTATTTGAGTGTTATACGTCGTTTACGTGAAGCAATTCGTCTTAAAAGACCACAATTATGGGCCAACAACTATTGGTTTTTGCATCACGATAATGCACCGTCTCACACTGCCCTCGTTCTTCGTGACCACTTCGCCAAAAATTCCACGCATATCGTTCCGCAATCACCGTATTCGCCTGATTTGGCTCCGTGTGACTTCTGGCTATTCCCAAAACTCAAGAGACCACTCCGGGGAACGCGTTTCGAGTCGATTGAGGAGATAAAAGCTGAATCGAAGAAGGTGCTGATGGCTATACCGGAAATGGACTATTTGGCATGTTTCGGGGATTGGAAAAATCGTTGGCATAAGTGTATTTCATCCAGAGGGGATTATTTTGAAGGGGATGAAATTGATTTACAAGAATAAATAAAGATTTTTCATTTTACAACCAAATTCACTTTACTTTTTGCCCACAGTAGTAGATGAAAGAGCGAGAATCGGTAGTGTGAATGACAATAGCGTGAAATGAATGAGTTGGTGGCTTTGACGGATGTGTGAGTGAGTGTATGTGTCTGTTTATGGCTCTGTGGTTAAGAATGTGTGCTAAGTGGGTATGAGAACATTGCCTGGCATCGGCAGCTCATAAATAAAAACTGCTCGTGAAAATTAATCAGACGGACATATGAAGAAGGAATGCAGAGAGAAAAAAACACGGAAAGGGCGATAGCGAGAGAGTGAAAGTCTGGTTGTTGTGTGTGTGTAATTGCATTTGTGTTTATATTAATATTTACCTATGTATTTTTCTGCCTTCAAGTGAGTTATTTGAAAAGGCATCCATATAGCGGCAATATTACAAATACATGCACACAATCCCATTTGTAAGTGAAATGAAAAAAATTGCAAAACATAAACAAACAAACCAAACAGCTGTGGGAATATAGCGCCCGATTGTCACCACTATAAATGACACATCATAAATCATGTCGACACGCACATTAAGGCGTAAGGCAGCGTGGCAGAGTACACCTGAGAATTGTGGCGGGCCAAACGATTGTGTAAGCATGTATTAGTGTATATTATTAATGAACATTTGCATGGGAGCTAAACGAATAAGGTTACCCTGTAGGGAAAACATGAACTATATTTTGACGCAAATCCATAGCCGCCCAAGTTAGCAGACAGTTCGTCATTCGTAACCCCATAGTGTCCAGATCAAATTTATTCTTCTACGTCTCAACTCAATTCCTGCGTACTGTTTGAAGACACCTTTTGTAATACTATTAAGGCACTGTAGCCGTTACTGGCAGCTCTGGTTTGCTATACGAGCCATCTTCTATCAATTATCCATTCTCAAGTTATAGATTCGGTGGCAGCGAATTTTACTCGCGTGATTTCGCTAACTTCGTAAAATCGAATTTATGATGAATTCAATGAATGCTGCTATCGCACATTTCGTAAATTGAAAAGGGTGATACCTGCAGTAACTAAGGCTCATATAATAACAGCCCAGTTTTAGGTCCAACAAAATTTTGTTTATCAGGGATATACAGAATCCATCGAATTGAACCCTATTCCGGAACTGTCTAGAAAAGGTTGCAGAGGAGAATAATTGATACTTCCTTCCATCGCTATGTCCACCGCATGGTAGTCACGTACAAATCTACTCTGCCACATGGCGAAGAGGAAAAATATGCACCAGAACTGAATCAATTCAATACTAGTGAACTTTCCTGCAGGGTGTGAGCGTGCGTATGCGTGTTAGTAATGTCGACATGGATTTGACGTGGATGTAATAAAAAATTAACTGCTTAAAATAATAAGTGTGACATTGTTGGTTGTTCATTGCATAGCAATGAAAGGGAGTGCGAAACTGATTTGGGTGGGAAGAGCAAAGAAAGAATTATGAATAATAAGAAAATAAGGCAGTTAAAACATGGAAGAAAACGAAAAGAAAGGGTAAAATATGTTGAGAGAAAAGAAAGTAAAGGAAAAGATATGTTGAGAGAAAAAGAAAAAAGGGGTAAATTATGTTGTAAGAAAAAAACGCAAATCAAGAAAGTTGCTATGGATATGCGGTGAATTAAGAAGCCGCAGCTTCGTAAGAAAATTCTTTGAATATAAAAAGAAGGCATTTCTTCCAGAGAAAATTAAAAAGAAATTGTGCAAATTTATTAGATCTCATATCAGACTGGCTTAGTGTGTGTGAAAAAAACAGTTTTCTTGAATACAAAAATTGCATGAAATGAAATATTTTAAATGATTTAAATTATTTTATTACAAATTATATTTTTTCTGCGAAATTTTTTTTAAATTTTGGAGTTCCATTTTTAACTCTTTTCAGGTATGCCCATCTTTCAAAGTGTTCTAGTGTTAGGAGAAACAAATAAATGGTCACTTGATATTTTGGTGCAATCATATTTTAAATATTCGAAATTTTTAAATTTTGTTTCCAGCATCACCAACCGCTTTGCTCTGTTCTCGGTTCCTGGGAGGAACTTTAAGAGTTGACTTTCAGATGGAAGAGTGTGGAGTGGAAATTAAATATTTCACTCCAACTTACTACGTAGCTGTATTTATTTACTTATATTTAAGTCTATGAATTACCATCCTTACAGTCTATGGTACAAAAGCAACTTAGATTAAAATGTTGCTACATTAAATAAATTTAAAAACTATTTTATAGAATTTAAGAGATTTAACCCTCCGCCGGACACCTTTTTTAAAACGTTGTATTAGTTGGCACCATAGCATCCAACAAACGCACATTCCACCAAAAACGAAAGAGAACAATTCTCGCCCAGTATTCTCGCCATTGTTTGGCTTTCATGAAAACCTGGTTGCAATCAGCAGCTTTGTACCAAAAAAGTAAATAGAGTGGTTAATTTGCTTTCCACCGTCCATTATGCCAAAGATTGTGAAGGCAAGGCAAGAAAACCATCACCCATTATTTATTATAATTCACACAAAGCTTTTTGATGACTTTATCGTAAACGCTGGTCCTTGCAAACATCGAATATTGTATGAATAATCCAGCCGTTATTTCTCAATTCACTATTCGTTTGGCTATTGAATCATTTTAAACAAATCAATTTATTTTTGCTGGATATGACCACATTTTGCCTTGACTATAACTTGAGACGGTCCAGAAATGAATCGCACGCTGCCCGAACTTCATTTGCAGGTATTTTGGCCCACTCGCGGACAATGGATTTTTTCCATCGTCTCGAGACTGGTGACTCGTTTAGTTCGGACCTTCCTCTCTAAAATGGCTCAAAGAGAATAATCCATCGGATTCGCGTTTGCTGAAATTGCCATTCTTGGTTCACTGGAGCTTTGTGAAATGGTGTCCTGCTGAAACGTCCATGGTCTGCCACCGAAATATTTGTCTGCCCATGACTTCAACGCAACCTCCAAAATACTTTCCCGAATACATCGAGCCTCACATTTACCTTGACGCCAGGCTCGATGAAAGATTGGAGAGCGCCCATCTACGGTTACAGCGGCCCAAACCATTACCTGTGGCGGATGCTGCCTCCTAGTGGCAAATCAATGACTCAAGTTTACGCATGAACGGTCGGTCAAAGAAACTCTATCGTTTTGGTAGTTTACGAATTGAACAGTTTGAAATATTTTCTCGTCCGAAACCACAATGTTCAGAAATTGACCGCTTTCGGCCAAGCAAAAAAACTCCTTCTAGTCTAGTCAAAAGAGGATTTAACTTCGTAATTTTAGGAGTATGCGAGTTTATGGTTTTATTATGTAAAACCTATCACTGTGAACTTAAATTTGAGTTTTGGGGGTAGGGGGTTGTGTCCCGCGGCCGCCATCTTGGAAATAAGGGTGCAACTGGTTTTTTGCGATTATCTCGTGAATTTCGAAAGTTACGAAAATTTTGTAAAATTCAAAACGTTTTATTGTAAAATTAATAATAAAAAAGTTATAAACAAAATTACGCGAAAAATTAAGGGATGCATTGTTTTAAAGCGTAATAACTTTTTTTTTATTGATTTTATGGAAAATATACATCAGAGCTTTTTTATAGAGCATTCTTTTGTGAACATTTTTGTCTAAAAGTTTTTTCCGCTATCTTTATTTAGTCGTATGATTTTGAGCTGCTAAGCGGAGCAACCAATACATTAGCGAAGCGCGTACATAATTACACAGGCCGACAAAATTTAACCAACATTCAGACCCAGAAACCAGACTATATATTTCCAAAGGTTTATGATGCGCTAAATCCAAATCTGGCCTCAGAATTGCTCTATCAGCTCTGGTTTTCGAGATATCCTAACCTAAAAGTGCAAAAAACACCATTTTTGCCCATATTTGAGGTTATGTAGCCTTGCAGATGTTTTCTTTCACCAAAATTAAAGGATGGCATCTTTAAATACAAAACAAATTAGTAAGCGACTATATCATGTCTATGTTACCTTAATCGATTTTCAGGTGTAGGAAACATGAAAATTTCAAAATGCGATATCTCTGCGAAAAAAAATGATATTTGAGCAAACAAAACGCCATTTGAAAAAAGAAGGATTGTATTTAAAGGTGCCATCCTTTAATTTTGGTGAAAGAAAACATCTGCAAGGCTACATAACCTCAAATATGGGCAAAAATGTTGTTTTTTGCACTTTTAGGTTAGGATATCTCGAAAACCAGAGCTGATAGAGCAATTCTGAGGCCAGATTTGGATTTAGCGCATCATAAACCTTTGGAAATATATAGTCTGGTTTCTGGGTCTGAATGTTGGTTAAATTTTGTCGGCCTGTGTAATCATGTACGCGCTTCGCTAATGTATTGGTTGCTCCGCTTAGCAGCTCAAAATCATACGACTAAATAAAGATAGCGGAAAAAACTTTTAGACAAAAATGTTCACAAAAGAATGCTCCATAAAAAAGCTCTGATGTATATTTTCCATAAAATCAATAAAAAAAAAGTTATTACGCTTTAAAACAATGCATCCCTTAATTTTTCGCGTAATTTTGTTTATAACTTTTTTATTATTAATTTTACAATAAAACGTTTTGAATGAAAGTTGTAGATAATATTATTATCTACAAAAAAGTATTTTACAAAATTTTCGTAACTTTCGAAATTCACGAGATAATCGCAAAAAACCAGTTGCACCCTCATTTCCAAGATGGCGGCCGCGGGACACAACCCCCGACCCCGAAAACTCAAATTTAAGTTCACAGTGATGGGTTTTACATAATAAAACCATAAACTCGCATACTCCTAAAATTACGAAGTTGGCTATTTTTTCGTCTCTTTTGACTGGACTATTCGCTCTGTCAAGTCTGACTTGTTGGTGCTTTGGTGTGAGATCATGCGCATTTTGGATCTTGTAAGGGTTGACTTAGAGATCATTTTTCAGTATGCGGCGGATGCGGTGCTCAGATATTTTCAGCTCTTTCGCCATTCGATTGGAATTTCATTCGGGATTTCGCTCAAGTCACTTCTTCCCTTTTTGAACCATTTCGCATGACCTTGCAGTCTTTTGATGACCACCTCCATGACGCTTCGCGATACTACTAGTATCATTGTAACGAGTAATGGTGGGATAAATAAAACTTAATTTACTTTAAGGTGCTCGAGCTTACGAACAATCGCTTGTTGTGATTTTCCAGTTAAATATAATGCAATCACACTATTACGTTTGAAATCCCTTACTGATTTTCTTTTTCGCGTTTACTCTTGGCAAAATGCTTCCGCGTGCTTGCAAACAATACTCTGGACTATCATTTAGCCAGCTAACAGGCAACTGATATCCGTGCTTGAGTTGCACAAGCGGTCTGAATTTAGTTTCAATTCGATTGCCAGACCCTGTACTATATCTAGAAATAATGTAGTCAACAAACCAACCGGAGCCGATGCACTCAAAGCGAAGGGAGATTGTCGTCTTTGTCTACAAGGAGGTGAAAGACCAAGAGTCTAGTATATCAGCAGCACTCAAAAATCTGCTATACATGTTTTGCTTGCTCTCCACCGAATCCATAAACAAATATCATTCCATATTTGACCATAAATTTCATTGCAACCAACTTTTTGCTCTTCGAAATAGTCAAAAGAAAGACCAGAACAAAGAAATCCTTTTCTTCACAAACCAACATTTTTTCAGCGACTATGTTTGCTAATGTTTGCTTGTCAATACCTGCCAAATCCAATGAAAAAGGTAAGAGATTAAAATATATACCTGCTATGCTTCAAAATGAATTATAAATGTGGCACATTCGCCACATATTCCCATACAAATGCATGTAACCATGCACCAGACCCGAGGTACCCAACCGAAATGCTGTTCGGGGATCCTCTTTATCTTATATCCATAAATGGGTCCTACTGGCATACTTAGTTTTAAAGTTTTCGCCCTAAATAGGGTAGAGCTTCCTAAGACATCGCTGGGAAACATTAAATCGAATCCTTTCCAACAAGTAGGGACAATCCAAGACTCCAGTAATAATATTATGAATAAAGGACAGACACTGCAAAACATTCGCAGTCCAGGCACTGGAGACTTATAGGCATAATCAATCGATGGATCAATAAAGTTCAGAGATTAAAGGGCATATTTGAAAATAATTTTTTCCCACTTTCACTTTTATTGATAGCTAGCTGACGTATAGAGTAACTTGATGTTATAGGAATCAGAGAACTTAGTGGCATTCCGTCTAATTAAGCCCAATATGGAAAAAGGTTTTGAAGTAATATAGTTTACAAGGTTTTTAAAAGAAAACTTAAACTTGCTAACACACTGCAGGACACAAGTCGGCATACTGAACTTAGATCGCACAGTGTTAGATGTTTTCGAGTAAAACATTTGAAAGCACTTCGACAAGTTCAGCGAAAGACGTAAAAAACTCTCGAAGAGAATCAGAGCCCAATTTCATACGAATAATATCTCCTGAAGCATAAACTAATTTTGTTGCATTCTCCTCTGTGTAAATATTTATGACATAATGGCCCCTATTATGAGTTGCATTCGATTTCGATATTCGTTGGTTGTCGAAGATCGAAAATCGAATGTCAATTTGGTATTATGAGCGGTGCAACGCTGTCGAAATTTTCGTTGTATACCGAATTTAGAGTCGAATGCAATTTTGCTTTCGATTGTGTAGCGTATTGTGGGAAAACTTGTTAAAATGTAAGTTAACACATAATAATTTTGGCACATGACAACAACACCAGCTATAACCCATGTTGCGGCTCTAATAACAAAGTAGTCGCAACAATAAATGTAACAATATCCACCATATCCGCAGAGCAAGCAATGCAGTAGGCAGTTAGGCAGCGATCCCACGTTCAAGCAGCGAGCGTAAGCCGATATCACCAACATTGCAGCAGGCAGTTAGGCAGCGATCCCACGTTCAAGCAGCGAGCGTAAGCCGATATCACCAACATACGGCAGACGCTCTATCAGCAACTTCAAGTCACGCGTTGTCCACATGCAATAGCTAAATTTCAAAGTTAGGTATTCAGGTGCAGTCACCGAGTTAGTTAGTTGTTATAACTCTTCCGCTGAGACCGGCTGCCCTTGCATTAGCAAGGGAAATAAATAAAAATTACATCAAAAATAAATTGGTGTTTTATTAAAATAATTAACTGGCGCCCAACGTGGGGCCAAACTAGAAAAATCCTTGTAAAGGACTCGCGAGTTTTGGCCGTGGGTTCAGACCCACCTCCTAAAAATTTAAAAAAAAATTTTAATAAAAACTTTGAGTCTAAGTACCACTATAGAAATGCCACAATAAAAAATGCCACCATAGAAGTGTTACAAAAAATCAAAAAATGTTAATAAAAACTTTGAGTCTAAGTACCACTATAGAAGTGCCACAATAAAAAGTGCCACCATAGAAGTGTTACAATAAATCAAAAAATTTTTAAAAACTTTGAGTCTAAGTACCACTATAGAAGTGCCACAATAAAAAAAGTGCCACCATAGAAGTGTTATATTACAATAAATCAAAAAATTTCTTTTTTAAAACGTTGAGTCTAAGTACCACTATAGAAGTGCCACAATAAAAAGTGCCACCAAAGAAGTGTTACAATAAATCAAAAAATTTTCTTTTTTAAAACGTTGAGACTAAGTACCACTATAGAAGTGCCACAATAAATAAAGTGCCACCATAGAAGTGCTACAATAAACCAGAAAAATTATATAAAGGACTAAGTGCCACCATAGAAGTGCCACAATACAAATAAAACCATCATCAGGTGAAAATACAAAGAAACCACCAAAGTAAAAAAAACTACGAATAAAATCATCAGGTGAAAATACTTAAAGAAATTTTGAAGCAAAAAATTTTTTATAAAACCACCAAAAACAATTAAGGCTTTGCACGCCACGCCGAGGCGTTGCCAGCGAGGGACAACCCAACAACCAGCGAGGGACAATCCACAATCCAACAACCAGCGAGGGACAATCCACAATCCAACGACCAGCGAGGGACAATCCAGCAAGCATCTTAATATGGACCTATTTTTACTATTTTTATATTTGGTGACTTTACTCTTGACAAAGGACCATTGGACTGAGGCAAAAATACTAAAAATACTTACTACTACATTCCTATCACTACTGGTAGAGTAGCCATACATGAACTGAACGGATTTCTTGTACATAAAACCAACCTATCGAATTATGAGGCAATAGTTGATGATACGAACAGACTCCTGGGCCAATTTCCACAAACACACATAAAACGACTCTTACAAAATGACGCGGAACAGATTACCCAACTACTCGACGCAGTAAGACTTCATCACCGACAGGCTCGTAGTATTAACGTGTTGGGAACTGCATTAAAATACATCGCAGGTACGCCGGACTTCGATGATTTCCAGGAGATTAAGACCAAAACTGAGACCTTAATAGAATCTCATGAACAACAAATATCGATAAATTCTAAAACACAGAAAAGAATAAATGAACTGACCAAAACTGTTAATGAACTATTAAGAACTTCTAAAAAAATACAGATAGATACAGGCAATCTATTTGCTTTAGCCTCTGCGAGAAATAGGGCAGTAATAATGGAATTGGAAACAATTATAACATCTGTCACCTTAGGGAAAATAAATGTTATTAACCCGATTTTGTTGAATGGTTTAGAAATTAATGATATTTTAGCAGCTGAGCACTCTACCAATGTTAGCATAAGTGACATACTACAAGTATCTAAAATTAAGATATTCCAAGATATGCAATGTATTTATTTCATTATTAAATTTCCGAAAATAACTAGTGTTTGTAACTATGTAAAGCTATTGCCTATGGTACACGCTGAGAAGATACTTTCTTTGGAAACCGATGCAGTAGCTGAGTGCTCCGGAAGATATGTTCCAGTCCATAATTGCAGAGAAACCATGATGGCGAGTTTTTGCCAGCCCTTGCAGGAGAGTCCTTGCGCAATGCAACTTCTAAATAAACACTCTGCAAACTGTAAGTCGAAATCAGCCGATCAGATAGTAGTTGCTGAAGAAATCGATAATGGGATTGTATTAATAAATAACCAACCCGCGTCGATATTTGACGGGAACCTTACAGAGTTGACCAAAGGCACTTTTCTAATTACTTTTGAAGGAGAAATAACTATTAATACCACCACTTACACCAACTGGAATAAAATAGCCCGTTCGCGTCCAGAAGCCGCTCCCGCTCAGAATATTAACTTTACCGATCACATATCGGTACTATCACTTCCTTACCTGCAAAAAATCAACATAAGAAATCTGAAGCACATATCGCAGTTGCAGGGACTGATCAATACGCGATCAGTTCAATCCATAAGCTCTTTGATAGTCCTTGGAATAGCTGTTATGGTAATTACCGCGCTTATCTCCATTAAACAATGGAACAACAAAATAAGGTTGAACAAGGCCATAAAGGAAGCCGAGGACGGCTTCACTTCAAGTGGGGGAGTAGTTAACACATAATAATTTTGGCACATGACAACAACACCAGCAATAACCCATGTTGCGGAGTTAACACATAACAATTTTGGCACATGACAACAACACCAGCAATAACCCATGTTGCGGCTCTAATAACAAAGTAGTCGCAACAATAAATGTAACAATATCCACCATATCCGCAGAGCAAGCAATGCAGCAGGCAGTTAGGCAGCGATCCCACGTTCAAGCAGCGAGCGTAAGCCGATATCACCAACATTGCAGCAGGCAGTTAGGCAGCGATCCCACGTTCAAGCAGCGTTAGTTAGTTGTTATAACTCTTCCGCTGAGACCGGCTGCCCTTGCATTAGCAAGGGAAATAAATAAAAATTACATCAAAAATAAATTGGTGTTTTATTAAAATAATTAACTTGTAAGTTGTTTGCGATTATTTATTGTTTTATAGTAACCAAATATATACTAATTTTGTTAATTTTATGCAGGTCGAAAGTCGTGAGTACCAAACAGCAATTAGAAAGGCTAGTTGCATTAATGGAAGAGAATCCACAATTCGCAAAAGGGATTTCCACCAAAGTACAAGCAGGAAAAAAATGGGAGGAATTTACAACGGAGCTGAATTGCTTGGGACCACCAGTTAGAACGGCAGCAAAATGGATTAAGGTTAATAATGGTTTTTTTTTGTGATGTTTATAGAAATACATTTTTATTTTCCCTTGGCAGGTATGGGCTGAAATACGTAGAGGAACTGAAATACATTTTTTTCGAATGGCGAATAATTGAATAAAAAAATTTATAACAAAAATAAAACAGAAACTGTGGCGTAAAGGTTTCTATTTAATACTTTTTAGATTTTTCTTTAATATTCTAAGAATTTCATTTCTTATGCTTTCTGCTTCTCCGTTATTTGACTCCACTTCAATATCTTCAGCAGCACCGTTAAGGGTCTCATCGGATAACTGTAAGGAAATTTCTGTAATATTAAATACGTCAACACATTTTGAAAATTCTAAACTTACTCAGGGGAAGCCATTTCTAGGGGGTTGGATGTGCCCCTCAACTGTTTTCTACTTCTAGCTAATCTAGCATTAATCTTTCATCGTCCGATGAATCGTCGCACCACAACTCCGTTGTACTCATTTTCACAAAAAATACTTTTTTTAACTTTTAAAAATGTTGTTAGCAAAGAATTTCAACACAATCGGTGTTTCTTTTATTTTGATATGCTGTATCAGCTGAGAAAAAATTATCTATTGTAAATGCGTCGAGCGATCGAAATTCACAATATTCCTATTCTTCAACGAATGAGCACCATAATACCAAATGAAAATTCGTTCGATCAGCACTTTCGACTACAGTCGAAGATCGAATGTTGCTCATAATAGGGGCCAATTAAATAACATTATCACTTTTTCTTTCATCATCAACGTTCGCTCCTGCAATAAAAATTAGATCCATTTCCTCTTCATTATCCGTTTCGAATATTTTCAAGTTACGGCCACTGCAAATTTCAAGGCCAAAAATTTAGATCAGCGACTTTGCCATCAAATTCGCTTGTATAATCATAAATTTTGTCATCGTCAACCTCATCATATTCTTCCAAGATTTTTATAGTAAGCTCATGTTTTTCGACTCTTCTATTTTTCACCACATAACCGAAAATTTATTTTATTATTAAAATTATTTTATTACTTTAAAAAATTCCATATAAGGAGTAAAATGGTGGAGTAAATTTTACACCCACACTCTATTTGCTGCGCATTACTCTTCATTTGCCTCTAACCAAAACAATAGCTATAATAAAAGTGTAATAAAATATGAAGTTATGAGAGTGAACTGGGGAGAGAAATTATGTGAGGAAAAAAGAGAGTGCATAATTTACTACACTTTAAGAAATTGGTAAAAATACGCGCTGGTCATTACAGAAGCCATGCGTACACGTCCCATCGATCCCTCTTGACCACACACCTCTTCACTTTCATATTCAATCCCAAAAACATAATATGCTCTAGAAGGGGAATACGTCATGGAGAGAAGAAAACACTTTTGTTGCAACCAGGCTAATTAGGCCGCAAATAGATAAGAAAAAGTGAGGAGAATTGCTCAACCCCTCAAGAGAGAACATCTCGAAGGTCATTAGCTGTTAGGTACACACTCTTCTAGGCTAGGTGCATCTTCTTATGAATACTACAGAAGTTGTAGAGACGAGGGCGAGGAGGAAAAATTTGAACACTTTCTCTGTATTTGTCCAGCCTCAGCTAGAAGTAGCACGATTTTGGCTCTCTTACGGAATTATCCGGTGTTTGGGTAAAACCTATCCTACGCTTCATAAGTGGCCTAATCTTAACTGACTGTCAAGAAAACTGAATCTAACCAATCCAGGGATATCCTAAGAACAACCAAAGCTGGGGTTCATCAAAATACCAAGAAAATTTGATATTCTTGTTGAAATAACCCCTAAAATCTTTTAAACGCTTCAATACTGAGCTGAGAAATAAAAAGGCTTAGGAAGAGTTATCTTAAACCTACAAGATAAACTAGAATATAATAACATGGTAGACAGAAGAGAAGTCTATGGAAAACTTAATCACCACCGGTGAGGCATTAGACCACAGGAGACATAAATTCCTGGGCTCGTACCTACTAGAGGATGAGGACCTACAATGCCTCCCTCCTGAGGAGCTGATTCGACTCCTCAATATACTCAATAATTATAGTTAAATAATTTGGGGCGCGCAATAGATCAATCTGGTCACAGTGAATAAAGGCCTTAGCCTAACCCGTACAACCATTACCATACCATGGTAGACAAATGGATTCCTCATCGAGGAAGGTGGTGAGACAGGAAAATATACTCGGGCAGGAATACTAATATATTTTGAGAGGAAGTTGTTAACCTTGAACGCAGCTATAACAACGGAAGCATAGCTGCCCTTACCCATAACCAGTCGGCAATCAAGGCTCTCAACTCCTTCCTGATTACATCAAAACTGGTATGGGTATGTCTTGATAAGCTGAACATCTTAGGTCAGAAAAATCAGGTAAGGATCATATGTGTTTCAGCGAACATAGGAATTACTGAGAACGAAATGACAGATACATTAGCGAGGAAAGAGATGACCTTCCCATTTATGAACCCAGCGGCATTTTATGGTCTCAGAAGGGTAACTTCTCCACCTTTATTCGGGATGTAGAATAGAACATTGAGCTGTATGAGCTTTGTGATGCCATAAACGTAGTGCTGTGAATAAAGATCCAGCGGCTACGTTGGCTGGGTCAAGTCGTCCAAATGGATACAAACGCTTCGGCTTTGAAAGTTTTCGATACCGTACCAGCTGGTGGAATCAGAGGAAGAAGACGGCCTTACTCCTTGCTTAATCTTTAACAGCGAAGTTAAAGAGATTTGATTTTCAACTTCATAAATGCTAGTGAGCAGTGGTGCATGATTTGATCAAAAAAGCTTAACGTTTTTTCCAAATGATCAGCGAAAACTTTCACCTTTTCAGTTTCAGTGTCACTTTTGGCCCACAATCCATTGTTTCACAGGGTTGCGCAAAGTTTGTCTATTAAAGTACTTTCTGGATTTCCACAGAGAATAATCAGTATTTTTTCCGCTGTTAGTCATAGAAGCCCGGTGTTAGAAGGACTTGGTTTCACTTTGTGTGTCCAACTGGCTCCGGTTAGCAAAGGAGAAAAACTCGGCCAAAGTCGCGTAAGCGGTTATCGCGCCAATTAAAAATAAGAAGAAGAATAATAATAGAAGATCATACTGGTACAATCTACCGGATTTATTGCAATCAAAGTCAATGCTAGGTAGCTTTACCCTAAGCCGGTTTAAATATTGGGTGTACGGAAATTAAAATAACTTTATAATCATTCCAGGAATTTTGGCACGGCATTTTAGGTTGAATTATCATCTTAAAATAAAATAGATAAAAAATTGGCGCGCACACTTCTGTTAGGTATTTGGTCGAGTTCCTCCTGCTATTGGTGGTGTGCGTCTTCATGTTGTTCCACAAATGTAGGGACCTGCAGTTTTAAGCCGACTCCGAACAAGAAATGGTTTTTTATGAAGAGCTTTTTCAAGGCAGCAGCAATACACTCGGAGATTTGTTATTGCTTGCCGAGGAGCGACCATTATTAGAAACAAGTTTTCCTATAATTTTGCTGTTTCATGCACGGAGATTCAAACCTGCGCACTCTCGAATGTTCGCATCGAACAAACCCATTCGACTATGGCGGCCGCCGTATCTTATCATCTTACTAACCTGGAAATTCACTCCAGTGGAACTTGCAGGTACTATACCGAGGTCGATGAAGCCGCCAAACATGTGCTGGCATCGTATCCAGCGCTGATGCATAAGCGGCACAAACACCTGGGTAAACATATTTTATTGGGATCAGAGGAAAACTCTGCATGGGGCTCAATAGAATTTTCTGGCTTCAGTGGTTAATGCCTTCATAGTAAAAAGAAACTGCTGCTCGTTTTGAAAAATATTAGAACCAGCATTCTTTCTCCCGTTTATGCGTAGTTTTACAATTTTTGCTGCGCTTAATAGGGACTGAATTTACGCATTATTCCAGATGAAGTTCGTGCCAAGTGAAATGACCAAGTTTTAGGAATAAATTATCGACTTTAGTTGAATCTTTCAAATCCTTGAAATCTGCTCAACTTTCATTCAAAAGGTTTACGAGCAAATGAAGCTGAGTCACCTTTGGTATTATTGCCAAACACCAGCGTTCTAACATTTGGCAAATTATTCAGACTTTTCTAAAACTCCGAGAGTTTTTAAATTTTTACAATAAACTCATAGTAAAGTGAAGGGGAGGGGATGAGGATGGCAGTCGTGATTGTGTGTACATATAAATTAATATACTTCCTAGTACAGAAACATTAAAAATTCACCCACATGAATACATCCAGACGCATTAGTAAATATGTGTTAGTGTATGTATGTGTGTATGTACGTTCATAATTTCACAGAAAATATGTCAGTTCATAATTTATGAGCAATAATGCCGCCATTGAAGCGTAAAACCAACGAGTAAACGAGTAGTTGTATACCACAACTACACAAACAACAATAAGAAAAGCATCCCGGGGCAAAGCAAGCGAAGAAAATATTTTACCAATAAAGACCAAAGGAGAAGACAGAAGAAAACGTATGAGATGTACATAAACATGCAAAAGTGTAGACCCAATATTTGTTTGTATGTTTGTGTGTAAAATTAAGTGTATCGAGGACTTATGCTCATACATACACATATACATATATACATACCATACACCGAACGAATTATACATTTACGTTCAGTCAGGCACTCTCAAAACAGCTTTACTACGAAAATAACAACAGCAACAACAACAACGCAAACCCAGTTCACAAATTATTCGATGAGCGAGACATTGCAAATAAAAGAAAAAATTGCACGATATAAAAGCAGAAAATGATGGTAATAAAGTCACAGCGCAGCGCGGAGACAGACAAGAAAAATAAAGAATAAAATCGAAATCAGAAATCTGAGATTGTTTGTGTAACAAGTGGAAAATATTGGAAACTTACTAAGAAAGCCGATAAGAACAAAAGAAACAGACACAATATTTTTCTCGCCTCTGTCGCATTGTAAACTTTGAAAACTCACCCACACACACACACACACACGCGCATAGCCACGTGCTGTAAGTATGTGTGTGTGTAGCAAACTTCTTTTGTAAATCGGAAATAATGTCGGTTTATAAGATGTCAAACGGAAATTGCCGAGATTTTGTTAAGAAGTCGTAGTGTCCGTACCGCAGAGCAGCTTCGGGGGATGTGCAGGTAAGTGAAAAGTGTATCTATGTAGGTATGTTTGCAGTAAAATAAATAAAGTATATAAGAAATTCAAAGCAAGGTGAATAAGAAAAGCATATCGATTAAAATGTGTGATGAACCAAATGGCGAAAATGGCTGAGTTTAAAAAATAAATGTCTAACTGCATTGGTTGACTTGAGTGAAACGTTGAGTAAGAATCTATTGGAAATTTTGAGGCATATTTTAGATTAGGTTTGATTGAAGCAGTTGTCCGCTATAGGACACACTCAGGCTCATAGCCGTTTTGTGAGGCTGCGTGAGGAACTTGTCCTCATTTCTCCTAAAACTAGTGAGTACTTGTAAAAATTTTTGATGGTTCCTGATGTCTGCAGTTCTGAGATCTCCCAACTCATTAAAAAATTGTCTACCTAAAGTTGTAAATCTACGTCTGTGTGGCATGTGTTAATAAATTCGAACTTTGCGAACTTTTAGGAAGCAAACTTAAAATTAATTTTGATTCAAATATCGATTACCACCTTTTCCGCTTCTTGTCAAGTCATATGAAGAGCGTCACCTTCGATAACCAAGAGGTTCTTATAAACTGGCTCAACAACTTCTTTGATACCAGATCAGGTATTTTTGGCGGAACGGCATCAACAAATTGATTGAGAGGTGAGAAGTGGTTATAAACAGCAACGGCGAATATATAATTGATTAAGTTATTGATATATTTATGTGTTTTGTTTATAAGAAATTCTTCGGTAAAAACGCTATGAAATGAGACTTTTATTTTCAATTTCTAACGTTTATTAACAAAAAATTGTTACAAATTTAATCCTCAAAATAATAGCCATCGCTAGCGACACATTTTTCCCATCTCTCAGGCAATTTGTGGATCGCGCGCCAAAAAAATTGGCCGTCTTTGACCGCAAGCCAATCATCGAGTCAGTTTTTGGCTTCTTCGTGGGAATTGAAGCGCTGCTCGGAAAGTGCGTGGCCCATCGATGCAAGGAAATAATAATCGGAAGGCGCCAAGTCTGGTGAGTAAGCCCTCTCTACCATTTTTACGTCGATCGGCATATTCTGGGCGTCTTCGGTGTAAAGCGCTGTTCAAATCGGCCAATTGTCGTTAGTAGCGTGCACCGTCAACTGTTTCACCTGGTTTTAATAACTCGTACCAAATCATAACACGCTGATCCCAGAAAACACACAGCATTACCTTGCGGTCGAAGCGATTTGGTTTGGGCGTTGTTTTTGGCTTGTGGCCGGGCGGACCATACTATGGTTTACGCTTGGGATTGGAGAAATACACCCATTTTTCATCACCCGTAACGATTCGATGCAAAAAAGATCAGCATTTCACAAGTGGTCTTTCGATGTTATAACAAACAATGAACTGAATATTGTTGACAGATGACAGACGAAAAAAACAAGACATTTGGGAAGGTTTGAAAATACTCCTAGCGACATCTATGGACTAATAGCTGAAAGTCTCATTTCATACGTATATACCTAGTATTCCCCAACCCAGACATATCCTTTATCCATTTCTGTATCACTTAAGAGTTTGTAATTGAAATTCATTGTGACAGTCAAAAAGCAAAATTGCCGTATTTAGGCTGAAGGACTACGCCAATCACAGTCCTTACTGATGGGTGATGGGTGGTAGAATTAAGCATTAAAAGCTAAATTAAAAAAGAATTATTAATGATCAAATTGTATATAGTTTAAAGAACCATATAAATAACGACACTCAGTTCGCCTGCATTATTTGCGCATTGAAGCTTTGAAAAGGGATCGTTTTTTTTTGGTTAAAAAAACAAGCAACAAGAAAATCCAAAACATCACCTTTGAACAAATTTGGCAAAGAACGCCGCCCCGATTTTGCAAGGGACCACATGACTTAGAGTTCTGTATCAAATAACGATTCCTGTGAATGGAAAAAAGTAGTATTTAGCGGGGAAAATCAGTTCAATCTGGATGGGCCATATAGTTACAATTACTTAAGAAAGGAGGAAAGGTACTTGAGGCGACATGACTGAAGAATGGAAGAAAGGTACTTGAGTCAACATCACAGCCATGAAGGTGGTGCTCTGGTAAAAGTAGCAATATCTCGCTACGGCACATTCGAACTGAAAATTGTAAGCTTTAAAATGACGGGAAACAGTTTTATAGCTTTGTTGGAAAGCATTTCGACCTATTAATTGGATTTTTCAACAGAAAAATGAATCTGCACACATTT
Organism: Anastrepha obliqua; assembly: GCF_027943255.1. Taxonomy (NCBI): domain Eukaryota; kingdom Metazoa; phylum Arthropoda; class Insecta; order Diptera; family Tephritidae; genus Anastrepha; species Anastrepha obliqua. Next base: position 51,733,305 of record NC_072896.1, read on the forward strand.
CAAAAGTTGGATTGCGTCCCAAAACGTTTAAACTTTAGCATGGCCATTGTACTATATTCCTTAAATCTCAACATTATTAAAAATATGTGGGGATGGTTTGCCCGTAAGGCTTATGAGAGTGGACAACAATTTGAAAACAAAATTGCTTTGATTCGAATCATTAAAATGGTCTGGTCTGAAATTTCATTAGGCTATCTGGTCGCCCTTCGGCAGGCAATGGCAAATCTCCGAGTGTATTTCTGCCATGAAAAAGCTCCTTAAAAAAACAAAAGTATCTGCCGTTCGGAGTCGGCTTGAAACTGTAGGTCCCTCCATTTGTGGAACAACATCAAGACGCACACCACAAATAGGAAAAAATTAAATAATGTGAAAAGTACGCCTTTTAAGAACACCATTAAACGTTTGTACGAAAGGTTTACGACTAGTGATGCTCTTTCTAATCCAAAGAGGCCAAATCAAAACCGACCAAGGCGTCGCCAAGGACATCCCAAAATCGCCGTTCTCAGCAGTTGGGCATTGCTCGGGCCACTTTTCAACGAATTATCCGCATTGATTTGCTTTTATTCCCGTATAAGATTCAATTGACGCAAAGATTGTTGCCTGCGGGCAAGCCTGGTCGATTGGAATGGACCCAAAGAGTCATCGAAATCCGTCGGGTCCGTCGAATATGGGTAACCATGTAGTTTAATATATGTGAAAAAAAGTTGTTCAATATATTTCATGATTTTTTTTTTCATTTTTCCAGTGCCTCTATTACAGCTGGTGTAGTTTTATTGCTGCGAAAAACCGTAGGGTGAAATAATATTTTGATGCAAGTTTATTTTTGCGCAAAGTACGGTCTTCACTTGACTTATTGTACCAGGAGATTACTAAATCAAATACGGTTGCTTGAATACTAATCTTCTCCCATAAAAACGACTGCCTCTAGTCGAGCAAACCTTAAAGTTAAATGATGTGTAAGTATACCCAAATGCGTAAAATTTCGTATATTCGCTCTTGATTTTTTTATTTTGAAGCACTTTCAATGTATATTTTACATACAACAAATTTTTACCGCTGCGATTTCATTAATATTTGCTCACCAAATTTCCCAATTATTTTACAGTATTTTTTTCTTTTTTGATTTGTTTTTTTTTTGTCTTTATACAATCAACCTCTTTATTGTCAATACAGTAAACTTTTATGCACCATTTACTATACGAAAGCAGCGGAACCATGCAATACTCGTAATACTGTGAGAAGTGGGGAAAGCAGGTGGGGAATACGTGGAAAGTAGATAGAGAAGAAGGTGGATTATATGCGGCGCAAGTCTGCGTAAGAAAGCGTTTTCGTGTTCAAACAGTGGGCGAATGCGAGGAGCGTACATACCAGAATGCGCCCAAAAGGGTTAAGAAAACTTAATTTTACGCACGCTTGATTTCCAAACAGTTATTTCCAAACAGTTATTTCGTTTGTTGTTCTTTACTTGAAGGAACGCTCAACGTCATTTTCAACGTCTTTCCGGTCGAATGCAATACCAGCAAACCACCATCTCTTCACACACACCCACACAGACACACGCAAAACATCGTATGTTGGCAAGCATTCATAAGTACGTCATCGTATTATTTTCTTTACAGTTGTCAGCTTTTGTTGCGTTTGATTTTTTTTCCATTTTTCTTCTTTATCTTTCTTCTAAATATTTTCCCATTCCTTATTAAGCTAGGCAGCACTACTTACTTGTCATTATTTGATAACCCTTCAACAATGCCAGCTTTCATAATTGATTGGCTGCTTTTCAATGCCATGGAAAAAAAAACAAAAACTCGCATGGGAGGAAAAAATCTTGTTGGCAGCAAACAATATTCTTAATGTGCCAACAATAAAATTCCATAACGACAGCAATGAGTGAAGCTAAACCAATATTTACAAGAACAAAAATCACAAAACAGGCAACTACTATAACAAATACAAAAACAAAAACACAAGAAAAAACTAGCACACTTATGTTCGTAGACATTAAAATCTACTTATCCTTCTGCTATACTTCATGTTGTGCGCCTTGTACCATCTCCTCAGCACTACGAGCACTCCTAACTTGGTTTTCTCGTCATCATCCTCATAATTCTCGCCTTCAAAGTGCATAAATCAAAGCATTGAAAGCCACTCATCGGTGTATAATGAATGAGCTGCTAAGTACAATATTTCGTTTGGGTCTGAGTTAATGCAGGAATCAAGAGAATGAGAATGAGTCACAGTCGCACTGCGATAATTGCTTGCTGCTGCGTTCACTTGTTGCTACTTAGAAATCAATTTACTGTAATAATTACAAACGAATCCAAGTGGAGTCATTTAATAGCAGCAAAAATGGCATTAATAGTGGAAACTATAATAATGACATTAACAACTACAACGACACAAACAAAGCGGGTGAGTGAGACAGTGGAAGTGATATACCTACATATTGCAGTTATGAATAGTTGAATGATATTCGTAGATCGCATATTTATATTGGCAGCAAATATTCCTAGACAAGTAGAAGCCGTGTTCAATAGCACTGAAGTATGTAGATAGTAATTTTCAATCACTCAACAGGTTTAAGGGCAAGGACAATTTTGGTAGATGGGAATATTCTATGTTGGATAGCTGAATAATTCAGCCAAGAAGTGGCTCGCCATTTGCCTTAAATCATTCCACTTATACTATACTGCGGTGATTAGGGAAACAAACTAGGTGAAGAATTGGCAAAGGTGGGTATGCGAATTAGCCTACGGGACTAGCGCCACTTATTAGAAGTTGTGTAAAAACAGTTAAATAGGAATTAAATAAGAACCGTCCAACTTGAATGCTTACAGAACAATTAAGTAGAGTAGGATCGGGTATTGTGGGCTATTCGGGTAATGTGGTCAACGCCTGTATTTTTCATAATAACGAACTTGCACTGGAAAAATTGCTTATGAACTTCAAAATTTATATAACGGATGTTTTACGCTGCTCGCCTTTTGAATTGGACTATTTACTGATGAGCAGTTAATGAAAATATTTTGTGAAGTGCAATCGATTTGTTTTCCAGTGGCGTGTAATATTAATGGTATTTTTTAGCAAGTGATTATTTTTAGAGTGTGAAAGTTTAGATAGAATTATTAAACTATTCGGCATTTTTTAATGCGGTAAGAAACTCTTTTTAAATTAGGCGGCCAAACGATATCAGAATTTCGGCTGATAATGCGATCTTCGAAGACAGTGCGCAAAAGATTGATCGTAGCATTCGCTGTGTGACAAGAATGTTCGTACACATTCTGCAACATTACCGTGATTTTCAAAGTAATGTCGCAATATTTCCCAGCGTTCTTTGAGCGTACACACAACCATTTTCGTTCAGCGGAAGAATAAAACTAATTTTCTGTCGAATCAGATGACAGCTAAGTGTTACCATTCTTCAAATAATACCTAGTTGAAATCCGTAACGATAGGGACATGTGCATATCTAGACATGCCAAAAATGGAGAAATAAGGAAATGGGACCCCGGTATGATCAAAAAAGCTATTGTAGCTGTTAGAAATGAGGAGATGGGCACACTTTTTGCATCAACGACTTTTAATGTGCCGCGTTTTACATTGCAAAGACTTGGAAGGAGTAATGCATAGCTTGCTTTTAAAACCCCCACTTGGACGTAAGCTAATATTGGACGAAGCCACAGAAAAGTACCTTGTAAAATATACACTAGAAATGGAATCAAGACTTTTCGGCCTCACAAGACACGATATTTGCTCCCTGGCGTTTCAATTGACGGAACTGCCAAAGTGCTAAACAAATTTTCGGTGCCTGGATTCCTGCGCAGGCACAAAAAATGAGCCTAGTTTTCGCTGTCCAACGGGAACGTCTTTTAATAGAGCAACGGGTTCACAAAAGAAAATGTTTTTAGATTTACTTGAGCAAGAGTATGAGAAACACAAATGTCCACCACCTGCTGTACAGAAAGTGGATTTATATTTGCCTAAGTTTAATATTTTTTTTTTTTCAAAATAGTCAACTTTTAAGGTGGTTTCAGTTTTTCTTTATTATCAGACGAAAACGATTATATTAGGGTATATTTTGCAATAAAATGTAAAGATAATTCAATATCTGTTGGAAATAAAAAAAGATCGATTTTCTATTACGATTATTTTGGCAGAAATTAATATCAATATAAAATGGCGCCCACAATAGCTGACTTTACTCTACATATATTATTTATTAATTTCTTCTAATAATCTAGAGGACCAAGTACCTTACAGATCAGATGAAAATGTTAAGAAAAACAAGTCAAATTCGGTAACTATTGCAAAATATTAGCAATCAATATAAATACAACTGAGCACCTAATTTTACAAAATTATATCTAAATAAATCGTAATCAAGCATGCTGTAATTGCATAACGAATCATAGTTTCGAAGAGCGTATTACGTACAAATTTTAATCTTAAAGTTTCCCTATAAAAAGGATAAAATTTGCGAGGACCTTTCTGTGGAGCATTAAAACTTATCCGTTCAAGTAGAGCTGGATAGTCGGCGATGTCATTAACAATACTGGAAATACACAAAAGTGAAGTGGATGCCTTTTCTTTTCTAGAGATTCTAAATTAATAGATTTAGACGAGAATTATAAGTTGAAACACGGGCCTCCAATCGTAGGGAATGTAATACTTTCTTAAGGCGTTATATACAGTTAGAATTTTCAATAAAAAGATGTTGTTTTAATCTTATTTTCTTAATGTACATATATTTAAGAACATATACAGAAAATTTAATATCGTTTCGGTGAATATTTTCGAAGTTACATGCAAATTTTAAAAGGCGTTTCAGAGTGTTTGAAAGTACAACAACGGAGTGGCAGCATGTTTTTCTCAAAATGGTGATTTCAAAGTCGGTGACCAACATTCGAAAACAGCTAAACCGATTTAATACAATATATTTTTTAGTAATTAGTCAAAGATTTTTTCTCACCGATAAATATTTTTTTATAAACAATTTTAGGGGCCTCTTATCAGTCGGCTTCAAAAAATCGTTTTTTTACTGCAATCGATAGATATATTATAGAAAAATATGCCCTCAAAATTTTATAGCGGAATTTAAAATGATTTCGGAGTTACAGGCCTGTGTACCGTCCCTCGTGTGAGTATACTGTCTACCTTCTGAAAACTTTGAAACACGTTTTCTCAAAACCATGTTTTTGAAAATGGCGCATAAGATGTAAGAAAAAACGACGAAAGTTATCGTTTCAAACCGATAATCTATATAAAGATATTTAAAATGCGCAACTAATTAACTAACAAAATACAAAAAAAAAAAATTTTGACAAAAAATAGCAAAAAAGGCACTTTTTTCAATAATTAATTGTGTGCTCATTTTTTCATATTTTTATACAAGAGTAGTCCATTATATGCGGGAAAGCCTTCTGAATAAGACAATATTTTTCTTTTGTGTTGCAGGTGAAAACTACGACCGCAATCTTACACGCCGTTTTACTAGCGCGCAACGAGAAGCTGGCGAGATCCCTCATATGTCCGCCATTTTGTTTTTTTTATTTATGTTAAAAAATTGTTTATTACTCTTCAATCATGCCTTCAAATAAATGCAAAAGATTATTCCTGTGAGTCGCTTTTTTCGCCGTGAAAAAAAAATAGAGAAAAAATACCTTTTTTGAAGCCACTGATAAGAGAATTTTGGTCAGAAATCGATTTTTTGTAAAATTTGAGAAATCAATATTTTGTCAAAAAATTTATTTTGCTTATTGCTTCGATTAATTACTAAATTTAACATTACTTTAACGAAATGTGTTGGGTTTTTAATTTCAGAGGATCCAGTTTAGAGATATAGTGGTCACCGCAAAGCGTCTTTCTTGAGAGGAGCTCACGGAGACCAGCTGAATCTCCTTTCCAAATAAATATTTTTACTAATACTAAGTCTTAAAATACAATTAAAAGATAGCATAATATGTGGACAAATTTTTAGATCAATAAATTTAAAAGTTTTCTCAGAAAAAATTCTGGAAAATTCGCTTTTTCCGGCCTTCTAACTGTATATAACCCTTAAGAAATATTTTTTGAATGCGCTCTTTTCTACGTCCAACAGCGTACGCTAAGTGAGAACGAATAGAGCCGTAAACAGCAAGTATACGGATCTTAAAATTCGTTTGCATTACGACGAATGAAGCCTAGAAGCTAGTATGATTTTGAAAGAATAATATTCATGTCACCACTGAGAGAAAATTTCGTATTAAATAAAACTCCCAGATCCTTAAACTCTGTTACACTTTGTACTGAAATACTTTGTACGAAAATGTGCTATAAAAAAATTTTGTAATATTTAAATACACACGAGACACCATTGATGAAAGTTTTTCAAGTCGAGATGAAACTTCTGGGCATTCACTGAGTTCTTAGTTTTAAAATTTGAAAAGGAAAGACATTTGCTTAAGTCATTGATAAAAATTTTAAAAAGAAGTGTCTCTAAGATGTTCCATTGTGAGACACCTGAAGTAGCAACAAAATGCTAACGCTTACAACGTTTTTAGATATTTTGTCGAGCTCTTCCTCCTTTTTAAGATATGCGTCTTATTGTGTTTCTACAGTTTTAAGCCAACTTCGAACGGCAGATATTTTTTATGAGAAGCTTTTTCATGGCAAAAATATACTCCACCAACCGTTCCGCTCTGGTGGTCGCAGTGCTTTTCTGAAATGCTAAGAGTAATGAAATCTCGTATCTAACTAAAAAGGAAGAAGGATTTTTGAAAGAACCAAATTAGGTTAGATTAAGGTTATTGCCACTCTCCATTAAGGTGTACCGGATCCCACTTAGGCTTGGAGGCCCTTTATGTTATCACTAGCTTGGGCTCAAGTTCGCCCTCTGATTCCCAATATAGTGAAGCACTGCGATCCTCTTATAAAGGATAAGATATTGTGGATGGCCGCGCAGCCTAAGTCTGCCAAAGATCCAAAAAGGAAGAGGTTAGACTGCGATGTCGCGGGACTGAAGCAAAGGAAGTATTCAAAGCACTTGCATCCTCCTTGCTCCTGCAGCCGCGACACAAGTCATGTGAGGGAAATACCGTACGTTTCTCGTGTGCTCCAATTAAGCAGTGCCCGACTGAGGTAATGGCAAGTCGGCGCTCATTGGTTAGCTTTTTGTTTTCATTAATTCTAGCACAGACCTGCTCGAAATCAATGAGAGATGTATACAATTTTAGTTTTATACGGAGAATTACTTACCCTGATTGGTTTATATCAATAATAACGGGAAGAAAAAATGTGACAAAAGCAAATATTCGAATGAGTTTTGTTTTAAATTTTTTTTGTTTTTATTAAAATTAAAATAATATATTTTAGAAATTAAATAGTTTTTTCCTATAATGCTTTAGCTTTGGCAATTGGAAATGCCGCTATTATTGAAAAAAATTATTTGAAAGAATAGGGTTGCCACACTTTCACTAACTATTTAAATAAACAAATTTTTAACATTAGACATTTTCAGCTAGCATTTACGAATTTCATCTCGGTTATGCGGTCAAAATGTCATTTTTGTATAAAACAATTCATTTGATTAAACAGAGCTGCCATATGTTGATTAATTATTCAGAATTGAGTGAAATATAATAGTTGAAATATGGATTTTTAATGAAAGATTTTACAATACATTTTAAGGTATATTTTTAGGAATGGGTCGAAATTCTAAGTTGGTAGAACAGGGACAGGAATAAGTTCGACTAAATTCAAAAAATCGATGCCAATGGGTATTTACCCAAAAAAGTTCGAGGCAGAAAAGTGAGAGGAATCCCTATTTAGATTCTTTCACATAGACAGGCGGCTTGAAAGCAAATCTATCAGCTTTAATTGCCTCAGAAATGGTAAATGACTGTCTAAACCTTCTTAATACTTTAGGAAACTTCAACACAGTATTACTATATCGGGTTCCTGCTTATGAGGGATATGATAGCTAAAGAAAGAGCAGATATGTCTCTAATTAGTTCTGAGTCTTTCAGTGGACTTAAGAAAGGCCATATTAACGAATTTCTCAGAAAGGGTGAGGAGAAGAAATTCATTGAACACTGAAATAATCCAAACGCCGAGCAGAGGAATTTCTGAGCATCTATTTTCGCTCAGCAGACTAGACTTAAGACTTTTAACTGGTTACTTTACAAGCTACTGTAGCCTAAAATATCACTTAAAGAATATTGTCCTCTCTGAAACCATCAAATGTCGATTCTGTGTAATAGACTACGCTCTTCATATGAATATACGTGAAGTTTCATTCGACGAATTTTTATTTTTGGAAGATTTAAAAGCAAAGGAAATTTATGAATGAATGTTTAAAGTGTATGAGGACTTTTGGCTATTAATACACTTAAGAAAGTGGGTTGCTGAAGGTGATCCATGACAAGGACGTCCAAAAACAAGAACAGCACCAGAAATCGTGGAAAAAATACAGGATATCGTACTGGAAAATCATCAAGTATTTAAAAGAGATTCCGAAAACGCATGCCTAGGGCTTCATTGGCCACTGTAAGCAATATTTTGACTAAAGTAGTGGGTGTCAGAAAGCTGTGTGTACAATGGAGCAACATTTGGTTTTGTGCATCGACTCCTCACTACGGATGAGACTTGTGCCTATTAGCATGATCCGAAATCAAACCAAGAGCCTAAAGAGCGGTGAGAACCTAGTTCTTGAGCTCCGAAACGTGTTCGTGGTCAGAAATCGACCAAGAAGGTGTTAACAACACAGTTTTGGGATGCGAAAGGAATTTTGCTTGTGGTTTACTTGAAAACTGATAAAACCATAAATAAAATAAACAAAAATAAATAAAATAAATGAATATTATTATAACTCTTTAGATCAACTGTAAAAAAAAAAATATGCAAAAAACCCAGTTTGCAAAAGAAAAACAAATATTTTTCATCAGTGCATCAATGCACCCGTGTCACCAGAACATTTTGACAGTGCCTAACAGCCATGACCCCAATGGTTGGAGAATATGGTGGATTCACCGGATTTGGCTCCTAGCGATCTCCATCTCTATTCAGCCCTTACAGATGCTCACTTCAGGGATGGAATTTATGTATTAAAATCTCATTGGAACAAATGCATTGATATTCGCGGATACTATACTGAATAAAAAAGTGTATTTCAAACCATGAAATTGTGTTTTTCATATCGAACAGCAAAACTTATTGAACAACCTAGTAATAATAAAGCGTTGCTAATCTTTAGTTCATCGCAGTGGGCTATTTGGCTTAAGTGGGTCTCTCCACACCTCTTGTCTTTCTGGATTCCCATACTTATAGTGCTATTGTAAACATACCTTTTTTTTGTGGCCATGGATTAAGAAGAACTGGAAGTGAAGTTCGAAATTTCTCCACCATCTTTTGTCATTGCTTTGTCATCTATTTGACTACTTCATTTAAGGCATCACAACTTTTTTTATGAATTACAATATTATTTTGTATTATGGGCTTCTTTTAACAGCCAGCCTAGCAAAATGATGCTAAAGCGGTGACTTGATACTCCACTGAGAAAAAAAAGCATTAATGGCTGCGTATTAAAAAATACTGATATCCGCTGTAACCTGAAACTTGAGCGTCGCAAAGAGCGGCTTTTAGTTCCGGTTTCCGGTTATTGATGTATTATCAGTGCGCACATCTGCTAATCTGCTCGTTTTCTTTTAATGCATAGAAAAAGGATTGATTACCCAGAAGGAGCTCACATAAACTGGTGTACACTCAGTTTCCCTTTTTTTTGCATGTGTTTCAATCGAGCTTGTTTCGGCGCGACTAAATATTTTTATTTTATTTTATTTTGTTCCTTTTCGGTAAAGTAAATTTTTTACGCCGGCGGTGTTCACATTTTTTCTTCTGCTGGATAATTTTTTTTCTTATTATTTTGTGTCTTGTGGCCGTTTTTGTATTGGCAATGAAAAGAACGGAAGGCAAACTTAGAATGTGTTTAGATAAAACGAACACATGGAAAAGGAAACCCTAGCTGAGCCATTGAAAAACATGAAAAACCGAAGAAGAGGCATAGCAAACGGGTGTGTTTGTATGTCTGTAGATGTGTTGCAAAATTGAAAGTGAAGCATGGCAGAGCTCCGGCATAATAAACTAAACCCAATGTAATATACAAAAAACACACATACATATGTACTTTATATGTGTAGGTATTAGGCCGGGTCGATTTGTGGGGAGGCAAAAGAATCGCCCATTGCACTGTGAAAATCATGTTCTAGGGATCAAAATAAGAAACTTTGCCGAAGGAACCATACCTCTAAAACGAATTCTGATGTCCCCCAATTTGGGGGAGGCAAAGTTTCTTATTTTGATCCCTAGAACATGATTTTCACAGAGCAATGAGCGATTTTTAAATCGACCCGCCCTAGTAGGTATACTACGCACAGGTAAATGTATGTTTTTGTTTTTTTTTTGTTTTTGTTGTATAATTTTGCTTCACTTTTGTGTTACACGCAAAGTATCGCCGCCAGTGAGGCTATTGCGAAATTGAATATTCGAACACAAAAAAGAACTACACGAGCCACCGCAATGTGTTGAACACTTGGGTGGTCGACGGGTGGCGCGACGGGTAGGCGTGGCAAGCAAACGAGATGCTCAGTGGAAACAGTTTGTGGCGACACACAGTTTAAAAGTCAAAGTCAGAAGTAGTCAACCGCAACGTTAGCTTACATATTTGGTTGTTGTTGTCTTGCTTGTTTGTTGCCATTTGGATAGTGAGTGTGTTGTGATTTTCGATTTATGTTGTTACACATACATGCATATATGCACACATAAATACATGCACACATGCATACAAACTTACATACATATACAAGCACATACACATCGGAATGTGTCCTGGACCCTTTTTTGTGCCAGTCCCTTGTTTTGTTTTCGTTTCTACTTTTGCTACTCTCTTTGTTTGCGACTGCCGACCGACTGTCTGATCAAGTTCGCTGCATACGCTTTGTAAATGGAAACTGTAAACTATTTTAGGCGCACATCGTATCCAAAAAAATTTTTGTGGCACCACCAAAATACAAACACACACAAACATTGTATGCGTTTACTTTTTCCGAATATGCCATCACCCCCACCTGGGTTTTATTGTTTCATATGAACTACAACGCTTTTCGTGTGTAACATTTGGCATAGTTTTAGGCGCATGGCCACCGCGTACAACTTCTGACCACCAAACTAGCTCAAATGACGCGTAAACACATACGCAGAGATACAAAATATTCATCCATATACAGCTGCCGCCTCTTCATGTTCCTTTTCCACACCGTCACTCAGTCGCTTTTCCCTTCCTCGTCATGCGTCGTTTAAACTTAATTTCCTTTTGCTTCGAAAGTGAAAATAACGTTTTGTTTAGGTAGCATACTTTTTGTTGTGGGCTACATTGTATGTGTGCGTGACCCATTCACACACATATCAAACCAAGTTCGCTACAATTTCAGTTTTTGGTTCGAATTTACGATTCTTGCCTTTTTGTGGAACAGTACCTACGTATTTTTTCTCGCATTTTCTATTCATTCTTCAAATTCTGTAATATGTAGTTTGCCCATAAAATATTTTCCCCATTGGAGTATACCGTACACCTGTTTGGAGCAAAGCCATCTAACTTTTGAAATTTATGTGCCCGATGGAGAATTTGTATACAAAATACATGGAATGAAAAATTCAAGTCCTTTTTATAAAATCCATTCTATGCTTATAAAGTCGGTGGAGGAATGGATACTATATTTAGAGGAATATTTAAAGTCTTTATTAAAAACTTCACCACGTCCGGAAATGTACTTAATCAGTCAGGTCAATTTGTTTTTTTTTTTTTTTTTTTTTTTTTTGCGGCACAACTAGAAAGTACAGCACTCAGGCAACATAAGGTCCATTGTACTGCACTCAGCATCCTTTTTAATTTTCTTTAAGTCTTTCCGACCTTCGAAGCAATCTGAGTAGATGTTGCGGTGCCAAGAAGTCAAGGAGGCCGCTTCTGAACACATCAGTGCCAAAGACCTCAAGGCTGATGCGAGCGAAAGCCTATTAGACGCACAGAAAGTGGTCTGCCGTCTCATCCTCCTCTTCACAAGTTGGGTCTGAGATGCCTACCTTTTCCATGTGCTTCGCCAATATAAAGTGGCCCGTCATCAGTCCTATCAGCTGTCTACAGTGCCTACTGCTTAATGACAGGATCTGCGACAGTCAGTCGGACATGGCAGACAACCTTTGTTTTGTCCATCTGCAGCCTCTCTCAGCCTGCTTAGTTCCGTGGCTTTGATGGCTGAAAAAGGGAGACACAGAACGGGTGCCGGGCCAAAGAAGCCTCAGAACCCATCTTGACTAAAGAGTCGGAGATCTCGATACCCACGATACCCATTTGCCGCAGGACCCATGTTGGCACTAGTATATGTATTATGTCTACTGCCATAGTTCAGGTTGGATTTACAGGACTCTTCTACCCTTGATGTGGTTGAGGGGTTGTCTAAGGCCATGAGTGCAGCTTTGCTGTAACTGCGGACACATACGAGTATAGATCTGCTTCTCCACCTATATTACACAACAAAGTTCATATAAGTATGTAATATACACCGTAGCCGAATGGGTTGGTGCGTGACTACCTTTCGGAATTCAGAGGCAACGTAAGGTTCGAGTCTCGGTGAAAGACCAAAATGAAGAAAAAGTTTTTTCTAATATCGCTCGCACCTGTACGCGCCAATTACATATATATACATATACATATAATATAAAATAATAATAATAATGGGTCTCATCCCATTGCTACATATGGCATAGAAGAAGAATCTCGCAGAGTCTTTGAGAGAAAGATACTCAGGAGGGTATATGGTCCAAGACTAAACGAAAGAGGAGATTTCATAATACGGGCCAACCAAGAGTTACTCCAATTTATTATGAATGCCGGAGACATTGTCAAATTCATCAAATCGCAAAAGCTAAGGTGGATTGGACTCGTTCTTAAAATGAAAGACACTCGGGCCCATAAACTAAAAATGCAACACATTTGTACCATGATAACGAGAAGTAGGCTGCTAATGTCCTACGTTGGCGACTAATGTCCTCCATAGAAAAAGATCTACGAACACTCGAAGTAACCAATTGGATATATCTAGCAAGAGAGAGAAGTGTCTCGAGGAGCCGCACCTATTACCCTCGGCACCATTGATACTTCTACGGCTATGTTTTATGTCTGCATCCCAGCGGAGACGATGGAAATCACAGGTGCAGAAATGGAATTAAATTTATCCAAACTCACTTTTGCCGGCAAAGATAACAGGTGTAGGTGTCCGGTGTCAGATGGAGGTGCCATAAGCTATTAAAGCAACAAGAAGAAATTTAAAGAAAGTTAAAAGAATTAGTGTTTTTGATATTGAACTGTAACACATCACTCATTTACTTCAAAACTAAAAAAACTAAAAAAAAACAAAATGTCGAGAAAAACGAGGGCTGTCTTTTATATTAGTACGGGGGCAAAATCCATTATTTTCTCGCTAGTTGGCTGTAGTGATCGATATCGATCTCGTAAAGTATTGATCAAACAACTTGAAGTTTATGCTCGTTGCCGAGGTGACACTTCGCAATAAAACAATTATTTTGCTACTTTTTGTTTGTTCCATGCAGTTGTGAGTTACAGGGTGTCAACAATGGAAGTCAGCAAAGAGAAAATCGAGTATATCTTACAGTTTTTCTTTGATAAAGGCGGAAAAGCAAGCCAGGCCACTGAAATTGTTAAAGGTGTTTCTGGTACCGATACTGAAACAGCTAATAAGGTGCAATTTTGGTTTCGTCGATTCCGTTCAGGCATTTTTGTTGTTAAAGAGAATGTCGATAAAATCATAGAAATAATAGAAGTTGATTCACATGTTAGTGGTCGTAGCATCGCCCAGGAGCAAAATACAAATGCAAGAATAATAGATTTTAGTAATGCAGTAAAATAATAATAAAAAAACCTTTATTGTTTTCAAAATATTTTCCTTGGAAGTCAAACCACTCCCGCATTCACCTGAACTAATTTTCAAAGGAATTTCGCCCCATCTCTTTAGATAGGTCTCTAAACTATATAAAGGCCTCAACAGCTTCTTCAGGTGTTGAAAAACGTTGAATTCGGATTTTATTTTTAATCTTCTGGCAGAAAAAGAAATCATTAGGTGCCAAATCAGGACTGTTAGGTGGATGACCTATTAATATGATCTTCTGAGTGCTCAAAAGCTCTCTTGTGTGAGAGGATCCGAATCATTGGCATAGTGAGGTATGATGATTCGTCTTTGGCGGTTGGTTTTTCTTAACTCCTAAAATTTCTAGCACACAAACGGTTATGTAACATTCAAAATGTATTTTTTTTAACTTATTCGTAGTATAGTTTAGACATGCCCATATTTTCCGGAAAAAAAAACAGGCGACCGTTTGCTTTGAGATGCTTTCTTTCATTACTTTCTTCAACATTTGTTTACACGTCAAATTATGCAATATCTTCGTATTATACGTCCCAAGCTGCTAGAATTTAGCGAATACAGAATCTTACATTTCGCGTCGAATGAACACAGACTCGTAATTTACGTATCTCGGATCCTATTCTTGACTATGAAGCGCGATGGTTATTGATTAGCTTGAAATCATTTCAGAACAAGAGAATAATCTTGTCTTTGTCTTTCATTTTTAATTTGATCGGTGATGCTGTTGACTGTGCCGTGCTTCTTGAGAGAATTTTCTTTAATATTGCAGCCAGGGCTCTTCGTAGTTCGGAGTATCTCCTAATACTTGTTTGTTATATTATTGAGTTTATTAAAGTCTCTAAACTTTTGGTCGAGGACAATATCCAACAGGGCCTCCTTCTGCTTACTAAAAGCTGTCCGATTAATTCTGAAATAAAAAGACAAGAATGGAATTGAATTGGACATACTCTCCGTAGTGAATTTGACACTGTTGCCAAATGGCATTTCAATGGAATCCACAAGAGAGTCGATGCAAGGTCACCCACGTAATTTTCGATGCGCACAATCTCCCACCAGAGTCCTTCGACCACTATCTTGAACCAAATCAGCCTATTAGCTTCATGATGATTTTAAATTAACAATCAAAACAACAAAACAAAAATAACTATGCCTCTACAAGTAAAAATAGTGAGATTTTTAAGTTATTACACTTTTGAAATAAATCAGCGATATGTACAAAGTCCACTTAAGCGGGAGCGTGGAGCTCAATCCCTTATGTAAACTTTAAATACCAAAAAACTATGACTGCGTCTTTATAGTAAGCAAAAAATCTATAAAACTATTTATGCGCGATACGCTTTGAAAAAGCGGCAAAGGAATCGATTTTAGTGTCTCTATTAAAATAATCAAAAATATTTTATACACACTTTTTCTGAATAACAGTAAAATATTAAATGAAGATTTATTTGTTTGAGTTAAGGCTCCTTCTCATTTTGTTTATTTTCATTACTACCAAAAAGTAACAATTTCAAAAATTGTTTTAACTAAAAGGGTTTAGTTTTTGGCTTTATTTTATTTTAATTTTTTCTTGTTTTTTAAATATTTTTTTATATCTTTACTAGTTCACTTCACACTTAAGCAGTTAAATTTACCTTTGCAAAACGGTGAATGTGAAAAGCTACGGGATAGCAGACGTTAGAGAGCGGAAGGTACGAACAAATGCTGATTCAACGTTTAAAGCTGAAACCAACTGAAATGTCACGTTTGGCATTACGGACAAACAACAAAAAAACAGAAGAAGTGAAAGACGTACTAAGCATAACTCCTTACCTGAACAGTTTAGCTGTTTTCACAATTTCTACTTTCACTTATTCTTATTTTCAACAATTTACTCATTTGCACTATTTATAATAAAGGGTTTCTCAATAGGTGCGCTCGAACTTTGACAGTGGCGAAATTGGTGGGTATACTTATTTAATATTTTTTATTGACTTTAAATTTATAAATAAAGTATTTATATTAATAAAATTGATTAAAAATTAAAATAAAAAAACTGAAAAAAATTTATACAAAATTAATAAAAAGTTATAAAACTTCATAAACATTTTAAAAATTTATGCCCTTTTACCCGCAAAGGGTTGGTTGGTTGCCCGTTTGGTATCCAGGCGTTGAGACTTGTGATTTCTTCAAGTTAGTATTTAGTTTTTCAAAGGTTCGCAAGGAGTTGCGCTTACCAGCAAAGTTAGTCTTCTATGATTTTGTACCTCATCGTAGCTGCGATGGCTATTTGCCTGAAATTATATTTTACATAAAATGCCATTTAATGCACAATGCACGGCGGCCGCCGTAGCCGAATGGGTTGGTGCGTGATTACCATTCGGAATTCACAGAGAGGTCGTTGGTTCGAATCTCGCTGAAAGCAAAATTAATAAAAACATTTTTCTAATAGCGGTCGCCCCTCGGCAGGCAATGGCAAACCTCCGAGTGTATTTCTGCCATGAAAAAGCTCCTCATAAAAATATCTGCCGTTCGGAGTCGGCTTGAAACTGTAGGTCCCTCCATTTGTGGAACAGCATCAAGACGCACACCACAAATAGGAGGAGGAGCTCGGCCAAACACCTAACAGAAGTGTGCGCGCCAAGTATTTATTTTTATTTTTTAAATTTAAATAACTGCCGTAATATAACTTGAACCATTTTTTTTTTTAATTTAATTCCTAACTTCAAGCGCTCTTGATGTATAACCTTATAGTTATTATATGAATCTATACATATACACCTTTTAACCTGTGCTACTTACTTTTATACCCTACTCCTACTTTCCTCTGATTTGTGCGATTTTTTCCATCGTTCTTCCGTTACTATAGCAGCAATCATCTTTTACGAATATTCTCAAGTTTTTAAATGTCTCATTTTTTTCTTTGTATCCCTATTCCTCACCTGCTACATAATCCTTTGCTTCCAGCTACTACTGCAACTCGTAGTTGTTTTTGACAATGCTTTGACGGACGAACTGTGGCGCTTCTAAGTTCAGTTCGTCGTTAACATTTTGTTCTTTGCTCACCATTTAGTTTATCTCTGCAGTTATGTATGTATGTGTAAGAATCTTACATTGTTACAAATTCAGCCATTTGCAAATTTTCGCTGGGATTTTCATATTCCTACGCGCTTTTAAAGCGGTCGTCGAACTTATCCCCTACCCAAGCCCATATTAACCAACAGTGGGCTAGAACTATTTAAACAACATTTCGCTTAATATTTTAGCAAGACTTTTAAGAATCGTTGCAGCACTGGAATGGTTTTACACTCCCTGTATTAACCACCTCACATTAAAGAGATTATGACATTTCATTTTACCATATCTCCTTATAATATCTTATAACATTGTGTTGGGAAAAGTATTAAATATTCGCAGCACTGGCGACGAAGGCCTTTGGCCTTATTGCGAAGAGTTAATTTTTGGAGTGTAAAGAAAAAAAGCAAATATTTATGGCACAACTTTTTCTTTTGAATTTTTACAATTCTTGTACATATGTATGCACATAATCGACCTTATATTAAGTAAGGCTCTGGCATTCAGTGGAGCTATTTGCAATACCACGCAGTTCACGATCATTCTCTGATTCAAACCGGCATGTAGAGTCGATTAATATCAGCAGTTACAATATCTTTATCTTCTATGTATTGCCCAAATATTTTAAAAACTCTACGTCCCTGATTTTCAGTCACCTTTTGGTAAAAGCGCGGTATGCAAAGCGTAAGTAATTTATATTTTTGGTAGAAGTTCTTCCTCTTTGGGAAGCAACATAACAATATCGTATTTAAATGTGTGAATTCCCATGCGATTTAAAAAACTAAAACTCGCCTTCAGGACAAAGTTAACTTAAATTTGCTGTTCTACAAGGTGAAGTCCACAATAAAGAAGACTGGTGCGATAAAAATGTTTTTGATGGCGCCATCTTTTTACTGAGTTAGTCCGTTGGAAGCGGGGCATCTCTAGCTACATCTACTAGCTATCTTCTAGTGAAAGCTTGGTGACTTTCGGTTCAGTGGAAGCGAAGTTATTGCGTCTGAAGTGTCAGTATGTTTGTGTCATCGGTACAAAAATGAGTTTCGAACAAAGAGTTAATATCAAATTTTGTTTCAAAATCGTTAAAAGTTTACCGAAACATTTGAATTGATGAAAAAGTTTATGGCGATGATTGTCTATCTCGTGCCAGAGTTCATGAGTGTTTTACATGCTTCAGAGATGGTTGTGAGGACCTAAATGGCAATGAACATACGCCCAAAATCAGTAATCATAAAAAACTCCATCGAAATTGTTCGTAAATTTATCAAAAATGAACCGAAATCATAGTTGAAATTAATGGAATTGGAGTTGAATATCTCCAAAATATCGATTTATCGCATTTTAACTGATCATTTTAGCTTACGAAAGGTCTGTGCACATTTCATTCCGCACAAGTTAACTGAGGACCAAAAATTGCTCAGAATTCCACATTCGAAAGAAATCATTAAAGAGGAGAGAAAAGACGAGAACTTCCTTTACAATATTTTAACGGGTGATCAACTGTGGCGTGTCCAACGTGAAACTGAATCTAAGCGTCTTTTGCCGAATGGAAGGCCCCAGACGAACCACCACCCAAAAAATCGCTTTTGGAGAAGTCAAAAATCATATCGATGCTTATTTGTTTTTATGATTCCAAGGGAATTGTCCACAAATAGTTCGTGCCAACGGGCCAAACAATCAATGCAATTTTCTACCTTGGTGTTTTGAACCGTTTTTTGCATCGTATTCGTCGAATTCGCCCTGAATACCGCGAAGGAGGAGCCTGGCGCTTATTGCATGATAGTGCACCATATCGTCGATCCACTCTTGTGACTCATTCTTTGACTAGAAATCGCATTTTAATCAACAACGACTCACCGTATTCGCTTAGTATGGCTCTCTGTGGCTTCTACCTATTTGGGAAATTGCATTTGGCCATGAAAGGAACACGTTTTGCGTCCGTAGAGGCCATCCAAAAGCTTGTACCGATGTTCTGAAGAACATTCCGGTCAATGACTTGAAACAGTCTTTTAAAAAGCTTTTAGATCGCAGAAACCCGTGTATCGAGGCCATAGAGGACTATTTTGAATAAATAAACTCGAAGTAATCAGAACAAAGCTCTTGTCGTTTTTAGTTTAGCTCAGTCTTTTTTATTTGGGACTTCACCTTGTAAGTACCATTATTGAACAGGCCAATAGGATAAGAAAAGACGAAGGCACATGCGTAGCAGCTAGGTTACTATGGCACAATAGGTCAGCTCTGGTCACAGTGAGTAATGGCCTTCTAATAATAATAATGGCCGAAAATAAATAAGAGGAAGGCAAGGCAACTGCGTAGACTTTCAAAAGAGGTTAACTCGAGAATCGTAGCTAGTACACCTGCTCATTGGCTATTTGGCAGACATTCCTTGCTTCCAGGAATTTTCTCCCATGAGTATTGTAGAGATAGGGAAGAGGAAGAAACAGTTGAGTTTGCAAAAGTTTTCTTCATATTATATTTCTTATCAACGAGCTTAGAATCATCTAAATATATTTCCTTCGGTTTTTGCTGTAAAGTTAACAGCATGCTTCTCCTGTGTCCAAACGAACCGAACCTATAACCAAACGCTTGCTTCGCAATTGTTCAGCCTTAGCTAAAATCAGAGGTTGCCTGCGTAAATATTTTTTCAATTATATTACGGAACTGTCTGACGTGGCGATGGTACCATTCCTACGCTTCATAAGAGCCACAAACTGGTTCCACGAAGAAAAATGCATGAGATTCCCGTGTCGTACAATGGGATCACAACGTATTAAGCGAATTGGTTGTATAGACCAACTACGCGCAGGGCCTAACCTAACGTATGGTTCTCTTGTTTTATGTAACACTTATAAGGTACAACAATCCATTATGGATAATTTTAACAAAAGAAGAAGTTACTGAAATTGTTATTTTTCAATGTGGGTCAGTTTGACCCAACCGACGCAGAAGGGTTAAGGTATTGTACTAATATTGCAAGTCGAGTTTGAGGGAGTTGTACACAATTGAAACCAAAGAGTTAAGGTGCGTTACTTAATTTTTGTTTTTATAGTTTTTTTTATTGGTTTTTTTTTTTGGAGTACAAGGCGGAGGCATCGAATGCCTTCGCCGTTTGACCTCAACAGGAACTAAACCTGCTACTTCCTCTACATTAGAAAACTTTTTTTTGGAAGAATTCTCAAAAATTAGTAGCCATTTAGTCCGGTAGGTGCAAAAAGGGGAATGGATATTTCTATAGTGTACTCAAAGTTGCAACTCTACTTTTTATAAGCTTTATTGTTTTCCGTATTTGCAATCCAGTTCTTCCAATTGTTTGCTTTTCCACTGTTTTTCTCTTATTTCCTCCTAGTTTTGCAAGTTTTTGTTTACAATTTTTCTTTTCTTACTTTCAAGTTATGCTCCACAGTTGTTTTCGTTTTACTTTTTGGCATGTGGTATGTATGTATGTTTATTCACGCACAAGTGTGACACGAAAAAAGTTAAAATGAATAACTCAACGGCACCTCACGAAATCCTAAAATAACATAGCCTATATAAAGCACAAAAGCGTAGCGCTGGCGTACGTGCCGCTGTACTATTTTGATGCCCTCAACTCCTCCTACTGCTCCCCTCACAATTCTTTCCCCCACTCTTATGTGAGTGTGAATTTGTGAGGGTTAGCAAAAATATATTTTTGTCGAATTTTTAGATTTTCTATGGAATTTTTGATTTTCGCTTTCCAAATCTATTCATATAGGTATAGTGCCATAGATACACACGCACATATAGAAGGATATGTTGCGAAACATACATGTGAATGAATAATACCGTTATTATTAAATTAGAAATTTTGAAAATTTTTTTTTTGAAGTGATTGAAATGTATTTCTATTTTTTTGTTTTTTTTTTACCTCATAGTTGACCTGATTTCCTTTGTTGCCACAAGTGGGGTTGTACGAGTGTTGAAAAATTTGTCTGTGATTCAAAATGTTCAAAACTTACCTGAAAGAGAGAGAGAGAGGGGGAAAAAGAGAGAAAATAGGATTAATTTCTTTATAGAATTTATGCAAAAGTAAATTTTTTTTGTTCCGATAATGGAAAATACTACAAAGCTCATTAAACATATTTTATTTTAATCCATTTGAAGTGAGTTCCATTTTCTGGAAAATGCTATTTGTGTCTATTAACTGAAATAAATGATGCACACATTGTTAATTTAACTTCAATCCATAGCGGAGTAATTGATATTGAGCGTTGAGATATTATATAAATATATATATACGAGTGTATACTTGGCGATATTATTCCAAATCACATTGAGTTTTTTATTTCATTGATTCAAGACCAGATTATTGTTGTTAAGTTTAAGTACCTGTTGAGGTTATGTAGGCTAATATTTAAAGAAAGCAAAGGGCAGATCGTTAATACACAAAACAAACAGTAGAGGACCAAGAATGGAGCCCACTGAGACTCCTCTAGATATGGAGAAAAAGTTAGACTTTGTGTTGCCTATGCTAACTGCTTGCGACCGCAAAGAACTAAAAATGAGCTGATTAGGTTTACCGCCGAAGATGAAAAGAGAAATAAATTCTTCACTTGTAAACACATTAGCTTGGGATTGACTGTGTCGAAGACTTTGCAATGGCCAAGAAGAGTTAGTAATGCCACCATTATTTTTACTATTTATTGGAAAATCATCTGAAAGCGGTGATACTGCTTTTGTTATGTCTTAAGCCAGATACGCGCTTATGATCAGGGAGTTGAGAAAAAATTGCATTTAATTTTTTAGATATTTTTTTTTTATTAGAAGATACGTATTCTTATTTAATGGCTAAAAAATTATTAAAACATCAAAAATGGATTTCTCAGCTTCATGAACTCAGCCTGAACTTTTCAATGAAAAAACATAAACTTTATCCAAAACTAGCACGATGGCACATGTTTAAGGAGAAATATCATCTTCTCGACCAGAAAAGCCGTAAAATTCCATATAAGAAAAGCTTTGTTCGATACAAAATCTTTAAGAAAATAAATAAGCCATAAAAGCCAATTACCATACCGATGAGAAGGTTTGCTCAGACTTGTTTCTGTATGCGCTTTATTAGTTCCAGTCTTTTGCTGAATCCGGTCAGCCCCTCAAAAAAAATTGGGCTTAAATTTCTCAAGATTTCTTTAGGAATATGCGGCGAAATCTTCGAAGCGCGGAATGCTCGCACCAAAAGCGCTGATTGGATTATATTTTTTTTATTTAAAAACTTTTATATAAATCATTATGCGGAGTTCAAAACTTGGTGTACAGAAAACCAAGAGTCCTGTACTCCACTAATTCTCCAAGAAGTCGCATGTTTACTTTTGAGAGGCCCGACATGCTCAATATTCTTTTATCCAGATTAGTCCAACTGTTGTTAGTGGCTGCTCGTTAGACCAATTCCTCGCACATTAGTCCGCTGTGAATTAGTTGCAGAACCTCTCAGTGAGTTGGAACCCAGTTGAGATTGACGATGTGTAGTCGAAGATATTGTAAGGATGTTTCATAGTTTCTATTTATAGTTTCTAGAAAAAAACATCAGATCCTGTATTCGATTATTCATCTCTTAAGAGTAAATTCAAGTCATTGCTTAGAGAGATGACGAATTGGATTTCATTTCTGCCGATTTCGCTATTTTTATTCAAAATATGGCTCTTAAAAATTATATGAGAAAAATCACATCATTTAAAGGTCCATTATGAAAGGTGGTCTAAACGTGAAATTCGCCAAACAATCGCTCCACGAATGCCTAATTGTTGAGAACGTCGAGATTTCGATGCTGGAGGTTGTTCAGCAACACTTTGCGTTAGAGCAGCAATATTCTCCACAGGATGTCAAATTTCTGATCTGCCAGTTCTTCTTCCAACCTCGACAGAATCAGCTCCTTGAAAATTTTTCACCAACCTTTGCATTGTTGATTCATATTCGAACGAATATTTTCAGCAAATAAATTACGCAAAAAAATCAAAAATAAAAAAATCTACTAAACAAATTAAAAGGTGACATAAAAAAGGTATCGTCTAGGAATTATTCTCTAATGACATCTACGCAGCCCGTCCCTAACCCCAAATAGGCATAATAAATGCAGACTCTCTAATGAAGACTAAGAGGTCTAAGATCACTACTAGCATTCAAAATCAGAGGTGCAGATGTGAATGCAGCAGCATTTGGCTGGTGAATAATCTGAGGTGTCTCCTATAACCGGCTTCGATCATTCCTATTGAGCGGGTACTCAAAATTGTTGCTTGTCGCAAATATGGCCCAGAATTCAACGTTGCAATATTAGAAAAAAAAATCCCATGCATGACTAGAAGATTTATTTCACCCTGCAAAAGTAGGAAGAAGAGTAAAGTAAAAGTAAAAAAAAATAATCATCCGTTCCACTCCACTTGCCACAACACCGCACTCACGCTCAACTCGTGTGGCAAATATCATATGACATAGCCGTTTTGTTGCATTGCACACAGGCACACGCACACACGTACTCATACAATTTTACATACAAAGCATAGATCAGCATTCATAGTATACAAGCACAACTGAGAACAAGCGTGCAATTCGGCATGAAATTCCGGAAAAAGGCATGAAGTGGCAAAAACACAAAGTAAGAAAATATAATATGACAAAAAAAAATAGAAAAATTTCACCGAATTTATGCAGAAAATCGTGTAAAGCTTTATTTGATTTTGCCTTAACTTCTTCTTCGAGTGCACAAGCACTGCAGAATGGGAGCAGCTGCTGCATTCGCTTTTTTCACAAAACAACACCAAAAGGAAGAAAAAAAAAAACAAATCCCATTGCTTCAACTTGTTTTTTTTTTTGTTTTTTTGCTCCTAAAGTGCCGTTATTGCTGTCACAATAGTGCAAATTACCAAAATATAAAGAATATTTATATTGTATATTATATGCAGCCCCATATATATTTATGAGTTTGCATTTTATTCGGCATACTTGACCCACTAAAACCAGTCAGTTTGACTCAGTCTCAGAAGTATCAAAGTCAAACTCATCCGACTGCTTGACATTTTTCTGATTGCCTGGAGATTGTATGCACATAGTTGCAATACAAAAAAAATCAAAATGAAAGAAACAAAAAACTAAAAAAATACAAAGTAAAGTCATTCTTTCGAAATTTGTTTCAAATTGCGGTTGGGTGTCAAATACAGTAATATACAGCAATATGGATGCGATGCGACAGGGCGTATGATGAATTTTGTTCGAAGCAGTTAAGGCGATTTATTTTTTGAGCACAATCAATTCACAGTTGAGCCCTTTTGTGGGTACTAGTGAAATAAATGAAATGAATTCAATCAATGCCAGTGTAGTTTAGGGTCATACAATAATTGGAACTGAAGAAAATTTAGGTAAGTGAATTTAAAATAGGTCCAAATTTAAGTAAACAATTTTTAACTATTCGATTAAAATTCTATTCAATAATTTTTTTTCTTCTGATAGCACTGAGCAACGCGAAAGTGGAATAATATAATAGCTGTTACACATCATTTTTAACGCTAATTTTGAAACATATTGGTATTTTTTGAACCCACCGAAAAACAACTACTAACTCTAAAAACCGCGTGTGATGCTATTTTGAATAAAAAAATGTATTTACTTTCACATTGTTATGCTTTTTTTTTAATAAATATGGGCTATTAAAGATAATACTTATCAGCATAATATCATACTTCTAGTATGGTCTAGCCTACATGGCTTTAATTCGTTACTTTTATACTGGTGAGATAATCATTGCAAACTCTATGATAGCTGGATACTTCCGGCAATACCCACACTGCTTGGGTAAGGTAAGCGACCCCAGGTGCCTCGGCGAAGTACTGAGCGATGACGCCAAACACACGTTTGCGACAGATGACAGATTGGCGACATCGCGCCGACTAATGTGATCGGCAAGAAACGTAAAAGCGGGGATAACTGGAATGCGGTTCAAAGATACGTTGAAGGAAAATTACATAGAAAAAAGATAGACCTCGACGCACAACAACAAAACGAAATCTCACAGACAGAGACATAAGAAGACAAGCCTATAGCATGTAGCTGGTTACAAACAAGGTGGATCCAAACGTGGGCGAATCATTTATTGTCTATTTCATGGCTGTCATTCTGGGTCCTTTCAAAGTAATACGGAAAGCAGCCCCAGGAGGGGAGTCTCCCCAGAAGACGAGGAGGATTTATTCTAGTCTTCACACCACTCAACGCAGTAGATGACGGTCGCTGTAAGTGCGAAGGCGGTCAAATGCCTATCTCAGCCACCAAAAAAAAAATTAAATAAACAATATAGGTATGCTATATTCTCTCATAGAAGTCATCGAAAGTGTTAGGCCAGCAATTATCAAATAAATAGATTAAAATGGTTTTTTCTCGCTTCTTCATTGGTTATTCAGAAGCTTTCATGTTCTCCGCTTATCTGACATTAAAAATATGTAATAATTGTGAGAAAAAGAGTTCAGTGAACCAACCTATGACCATTCCTGGTTTTAGCAAAAACTTCACATCAAACTTGCATGACGTTGTGGCTTTCAGCTATTCAGCTGACAAATCTTATAGGCGAAAAAAGCGTTAAAAGCCATAGTACCTAAAATACAGGATACGGAGTGCTACCTTTAGGCCAAGAGAACCTTTTAATGAAATATCAATGAAATTAGAAAACTACAAAACTTTTGCTTAGACCTGTGAGAAAATATTTTTTTGGAGCTAATGGTTGTTGGGATATTCTGATCTGAGGTAAAAAAGGCAAATCCTTTAAGGGGCGCAACTGGTATGATTGAGGAAAAAATTGGCGATTTTTGTAGATTTACTTAAAAATAAATAAATAAATTGGAAATGTTGGGAAATTTTCAGGATATATTTGCATAAAAATGATTTACTTCGAATAGTTTTTTTTTTTAAATAAAATAAAAAAAGAAATAACAGAAGTTTTCTCTTTGTTGTGATTGTGGTTTTCATAGTAATATAAAACACACAAAACCTTTCCTATAACATTACAATATTATTATATACATATTATAAATTTACATACGATTATGGGAAAAAAATATAAACCAATCAAATGTCGAAGATTTGTTGATAAGAACTTTTAACTCCGGAGCCATGGAATTTTCGACCGATTTTAATGACTTTTTTTTTAAATGCTCGTAAATAGTTTTGATTATAAAAATTATATGTATTCAAATTCGGTTTGGAATTTTCTTATTGCAAAACTCTTCGCCTTATTATCTAGAAACTTAAAAACTAATTTTTTTCATGGAGAATCTAGCATATTCACAGAAAAAATTACGTTTTTGGGGTTATTAAATTAAAAAAAATTATTATTTTGAGGTTGCTGATTCCGAATTCGTTGTCCTAAAAAAACTATTAAAATCAGTCGAAAATTGGACCCTGTAGCCATTTTCGAACCAAATTTATCACAAAATTCCCACTTTACATCATTTGGTGGTGGTATTCGGCCAGAATATTCTACAGTTCAGTTAGAGACCATCCATACTTCACTGCAGTACGACAGTACTGACTTCACACATGAACTAAATATTCAAAGTTTAGAGCGAATGTAGCCAAGAGAATAGAGAACTAGGCAGCAAAGCCAGCATTACCTTTACTATGTTTGGTGCGACAGGATATATGCCATTGGCTGAACAAGAACAAGAACTTTTAAATCAATTTTAACTTGCTAGTGCTGACTATTTTTGCCATCGGAAGTAGCATCGGAAGTAGCTGTACTTAATACTCTAATTGTGGAAAGCGAGGGCTAACGAAGATGTGCTGCATTATGATTCAAAATAAATAGTTTTGACTGTTTGATATCAGACAATGAGATGATTTGGCTTAGAAGGTTCTTTGCTATTGAATATAGGTGACTTATCAAGGAACCCTGCAGCAAAAAATGTTTGCGTTTGAACTGAATATTGAAATATAAACCTGAAAATTGGAAGAATACATATTATACTTTTTCATCTTGGTAATGGTGGGCGAATAATTAAAATTCACGTGAATAAAATTTGGTTTCGAAATTTAACCACTCAAGCGATATTTATCAGTCGAGTAAAAAAATATTTTCGATCAATTGTTTACTAACTTCAAGAAAAATTAAAAATTAATGAAACACATAACGTAGCTACGCTCACGTTTAAATGCGTACACTCTTATAAAATAACGTTTCATGACTTTACATGAATTGGCATACCACATCGCTGTATTAATGCAAAAATGCTTCTGCGGTCAAATCGTGATTGACATGTTGCTCCCAAATTGAAAGCTGTGGTAAGCGTGAAAATCTTTGCGTCACAAATCCACTCTAATATGATAATATGAACACGCACAACATACCCCTGCAGGAAAGTAAACCACTCTGATCTATCTAAAGTGAAATGCTGACTTAGTATTCCGGAGATGTTCATTTATTTCGTACGCGATAACCTCGTAAATAATAGTAACTTTGTGTTATTACGTATAAAAGTTAAAATTTAATTGTAAATGGCAATTTTAAACTAATTCTAACGAAACTAGTTGGCAATTAGTTACCTTGAACAAACAATTTAAAGTTATTTCAGCTAAACTGGTTGACAACTAGTTACCTTGAAATGAGGTCTTAGCTATAATCTGCATAAACAAATTATTAGTTTAAATTTATTACAAATTTAAGTTATAAGTTTAAAGTTAGTAATTTGAAGGTAATATGTATTTAACTGTTAAAATACTACTTCATTAGGTATTCTTCAGTTGAATCTAGACAAACAAATTATTATTTCTTTTAAATTTATTTAAAAGTTATTGAAATATTTAACAACTAGTTACTTTGTAATGCGTTCTTAAGTTTAATATGAATTTAATTTAATAATCAACATTTAATAGTAAGTAAGTAACTCTAAAGTACTTGGAATTGAACTGGTTAGCAACTAGTTACTTTGTAATGCCTTCTTAAATTTAGTCTGAATTTATATACAATATATATGTATAATTGGCGCGTACACCCTTTTTCGGTGTTTGGCCAAGCTCCTCCTCCTATTTGTGCGTCTTGATGTTGTTCCACAAATGGAGGGACCTACAGTTTTAAGCCGACTCCGAACGGCAGATATTTTTATGAGGAGCTTTTTCATGGCAGAAATACACTCGGAGGTTTGCCATTGCCTCACGAGGGCGACCGCTATTAGAAAAATGATTTTCTTAATGTTGGTGTTTCAACGAGATTCGAACCCACGTTCTCTCTGTGAATTCCGAATGGTAGTCACGCACCAACCCGTTCGTCTACGGCGGCCGCCTGAGTCTGAATTTATGTATGGTAATTTAAGAATAGTAATACTCGTATAAGAGTAAATAATTTCAAACTGAGGTGAATTATGTACAAAACTAAGCATTTTGGAAGGTGTTCGTTTCATATCTCAAGCAAAAATATTGGGGAAATATTATATAATTCTTTTGAACCACTGAAGTACCCCTCAAAGATAAATCTATACCCAATTTCGTCAACATAGATCATGAGCTAGTTTTGTTACTATCAGCAAAGTATAAGTCCATGATCGGTATTCAAATATGAGAAACATCCACTTGCCACTCATAATTCAACTGGACAGTATTGACTGATTAAAGGAGCGGTAGTGCACACTCCTGGAAAATTGGAAAGTCGTAGACAGTAGTAGCTCTAAATACGCAGCTAACGGAAATATGGTTTTACGAGTTAGTGAGGTGAGAAAGAAGTAGAGCGCAAGATGGTCTTCTTCTTCTATTTCAAAATCGGTTTGTTATACCATATATCGATCTGCTAGCTGGCGACTAAGTGATATGGATTTAACAACAAGTACCAAAAAGAAAGTCAGACTGTGAACTAACATCATTTCATTTTCATTTATTTCGCTATACAAAAAATAAAAATCTAAAATGCACTTTCAAAACTAGACTATATCTTCAAAATTCAAATTCAAAAATATTCGGCTTTCTTCTTTGCTTCCTACAGAGATATTTTTTCTACACCCACACAATTACAAAAGCACTGAGCACTTTTCTCACTTTAAATCACTTCGTACCTCCATGATTGGTGGTTTGTTGAAATATATTGAAAATGTAATTAAAAAGACGCTTTTGTGGCTTCTGCGCGTTTCACTGCATGTTTTATTTTTTTTTTTTTCTTAACCACTCTGGGTGCTTACGAAGCCACACGACAAAAGCATTTTGGCCACATTTTCAAATTTTTACAGTTTTTTGGTATTTTTTTTTTTGTGTTATTCTTTTTTTGTATTGCAATTTTTTTTCCTCCCCTCCTCTCCCTCTTTCTTCTTTGTATTTTCTCTTTTTCAGTATTTTTTATTAATTTCACTCTAAAAAATAAAAGCGCGTGAAACTTGCTGCTGCGGTGAGCGTTGAATGGCAGTTTAAAAAACTTTGCTTTTGACCACGAAACACTCGCATGCATGCATAGAAATGAATATATTGCGGTTTTAGCAATTTCGTTACACTTCATTAATATGCATAATGGAATGTATACATATCGAGTATGTACGTAGTAAACAAAGTGCTTAAATTTTACGTTTATTTCTTCCGCTCACTTTTTATTTAAATTTTTTTTTGTCATTTGGTTAAAAGGTATTGTGAACAAATTATGAAAAAAGTAAGTTTGTAAATCAATTACAATGTTATTTAGAAAAAAACTGTTTCAAAAAAGTTGTATGAATTTTTTAGGAGGAAAATCTTTGAGCTGCAAATATATAAATTTAATATCGCATTCAAATCTGGGGATACGTACCGAAATGCGATCCAGAATGGTCACAACCACAAATAAAAGAAAATTATTACATGCTATTAACTACATAAAGGCAGCACTGGCTACCCGGTCTTTATCCATTTTTTAGCGTACGTGCGTGCCTAGTAAACTGAAAAAGTTGCCAGTCGTTTGATCACAGGATTTCCAGATAGGTGGCGCTGTGGGCGAGATATTTCTCAAATTTTTATTTATAATGCGATTTGGCTCAAATTAAAAATATTCGCTCCCACGACAGGCGGTTGAATGTTACCTATGCAAGCAAGATTTATATATGCCCAAGGATCGTCAAACTAGCAGCATAGCCCCAGATATAGTCCCCATAACCAATACTAATTTAATTATATGTAACTAAGTGAGATAAGTAGCCAGGTTTGCTAGTACATTATAAACAAATATTTGCTTATTACTCCACGTGAAGTCCTTCCGCCAAAGAAAGAGTTCTAATAAGTGCTTCTTCAAAGATTAGTAATGATAGGAAACAATTTTATTGTACTTCGGTGTATATCAAATAAATTCTCTGAAAAGGAGTCGTAGTACAACTTAAGTATATGAAATTAAAGCTTGCACTGTTTATTTTTTGGTACTTCTAAGTGAAAAAACTGTAAAGTCTAGTCCAGTTCATGCGGAAATATGTAACTAAGCTGAAATCAAACTGATAGGCTACTTTGCCGAGGAAGTTGAAAAAAACAGGCTTCTTCTGCAAATTACTATTGGAGGCATTTTGAAGCGATTTTGGCTCTCTTGCACTGAATAGTCGTAGAAAATCTTATTATCAGGACATCTATCCTTCCTTAGCACTACACGGCATTTTATTGTTTCATGCGAATGAGATATTCTAAGCTTATCACTTGCATTTTCTTCCACGAAGCTCGCCTCATTGAGGTCTATGAAAATTTTCATATAAAGAGCAGAGCCATAAATACTGAAATTTTGGTATTTTCGCACTTTTACTGCGATTGTTCACATAAAGTGAAAAATAGAAAAGTGCAAAAAAAAAAAGAAATTATAAGAATTTTGAGAAATTAGGGAAAACAAAATTTTTTATATATATTTACTATTAAAAATAACCGAAAATATTTCCCTGTTTTAAACTCCAAACCAATATTTAGAACATGTAAAGAGCGAAAAATAGCAAAACTGAATAAAAGAAATGTATAATATTGAGATATTAGGCAACATTTTTTTAAACATTGCAAACATTTTGAACATTGAGTAATTCTCGAAGTTCTCAAACAGAGGATTTATATATTTCTCTGCTTGAGAACTTTGTAAACTTAATTTTTTAGTCGTGAGAGTAACGAGCGTATTCATCATTGATGAGACTTGTTGTTTCGCATTTCGCTTATGGATTCATATGTTGTTTCTTTGGGCTGAAGTTCTAAAGGAGCATTCGTATTGTGTGCAACATGTTTTAAAACATGTGAGTATGAGAGTGAGTTTGAGACGTGTCTGGACGGTTGGGTGACAGTGATCGAACCGGTTGAGCTTTAAGGTTGAGCGATGGGTGCGCTGTCTTTATTCTCTTTTCTCAATGGGTGATATTTGAGGGTCTTGTTTATCGCGCAGTCTTTGTAATTCGCTGGATGATTTCCTTTGCACAAGGCGCATTTGACGTCATTTGCTCTCGTTTTGTGCAATTAAAGAATTTTGCGTTTCGGACGTGGGGGCTCAAAAACAATGTGTTGAGTAAGTACTTGACGTATTGTTCGGTCTTGGTTTCAACTCAATAGTGAACATTGCGAGAGGTTTGTTTGTGTTTCTGTGCTTAATGTTGAAGATATTTAACGCTGTGTGGCCAAGCTCTTTTAGTTGCTCTCAAATTTCTTGGGTGCATATTTTTTAATATAACTTTGAAGCTGTTCTCTTCTTTGGGCATAGACGTAAATAATTCAGTATTTTTCCGTTCTAGTAGAGATACAATCGTCTTATGGGATTCGGGAGTGGAAGCTAGTATTTTTACTTGCTCACTGCTTATGGGTTTTATATCGTAGGCGCCAGAAGCAGTTTCTGCTAAGAGTTTCATCAACGGGAAAAATTCTTGACTTTATCAACAAATATTAGTGGAGTTTTCAGGGGTTTTTCTTGAGATTTAGGATTAGGTTCTTCTTCGTGAGCTTTCAAAGAGGAGTATATATTTTGAGAGGTTTCAGCGTTACCGTGTCAGTATTCATCGAGTTTGACTTGCTTTTGAAAATTTTTCAGCATATCTGGGCTACTGCGAAGAATTTTTTTTTGTTCCTCGATTTTCTAATCGTTAACTGGTAGGTTCTTGCTGGTCGATCGTTTAGTGGAGAGGTCCTGTTGTTTTTAGAGCAGTTCAAGTTGTTGCTGTAGCTACTGAATATTATTTTGAACTACTTAGGAGTTTGGGATAGAGTTGGGGGTGGGAGTAAGGCACTAGATGCTCCATGTGTTTAAGAGAGGTATTGGACTCAGTTGCTGTTGTTTCTGTTGTGGAATTTGTTCCTGTTGTGTTGTTGTTTGCAAAATGCAAATTTTGCCGCAAATATGTGTCGTTTTGGGTGTTTGGCAGTCTTTGTTGAAAACGCTTTTGCAGCTGTTGTTGTTTTTGGTTTAAATCGCCCCCATCAGGAGGGCAGTGTCCAATCGAAAATTTTTTCTTTTGTTTTTGAGTTTTTTTGTTTGAGTAATTTTGAATTTTTTTACATTTTGCTGTTAAATGCTCTTTGGCGATTCTAACCAAATATTTTTCAGCATAAAATTATGCTTTATTTTCAAGTCAGCTTTTTTATTCCGCAGTTTTTGTTGTTGTTTTTTGCTGCTCTATATGCAGGCGCAGGAAAGTTTTAAACTTTTATAATATTTTTATGTCTTCATAGTTTTCAGCTATTGCAGCAATGGATTCAACCGCTCTATGGGGTAATTTGCACAGTTTTTCTTCTTAAAGAGGAAAAATCAACCAGAAAAATGTAAAAAAAGATTAACGATTTGAGGAATTAAGGAAACAAATTTTTAAATATTAGAAGGAATCGAAATTATTTCTTTTTTCACACTTTGAACCAAAATTTTTAGCACGAAAGAATTCTCCTAATTCTTAAAGAGGGAAAATTTAAAAAGAAAAATTAGTAATTTTGAGTCACTACAAAAAAACTTAAATACTAGATAGAACTGAAAATATTTTACTTGTTTTTAACTCTAAACCAAAGTTTTAATATTGACAAATTCTCCAACTTCTCCAAGAGAAAAAAATGGAAAAATTTAAAAATAAATTAATAATTATAATTATAATATAATATTAGAGAATAATAATTAATAATTTTGAGAATTTAGGGGAAAAAAGGTTAAATATTAAATAGAACTAAAAATTACTTCACTTTTTTTAACTCTACCTATACCAAAATTTTGAGTTCTGAATAAATCTCAAAGTTGTTAGTTTTGTGCTAAAATTTTTCGACATTGTCCAAAAAACTTTATTTTCTTCCTACAAAATTTTATTTTTTTCACTTAACGCCCCTTTGGACCTACTTTTCTTTTATTACTTAGTACTCAAAAAATCTGATTGGAAATCTCCTGTTAGCCAGAACTGAGAGAAATGTGATTAAAAATATCCGAGAATTTCGAAGTTACGCACTTAAAAAAGTTTTCCACTTCTTCAACAGAGTGAAAGTAAAGCAAAAGGGCCATATTTCTCATTAAAAGTTTCCTTAAATGAATACCTGCCCACCCTGCCTTTCAATTCACGAGCATTTCGAACAATTATTTCCTATGTAAAGTGTCAATAATAAAATAATAATGTGAATAAACTCATAGCCGTTAAAAACATGTTTTTACGAGTTCATGTCGTTGCGCCTGTACCCCAATAGGACAAATGGGCTAATGCAAAAAAATTACCATAACCCTTTTGGTATGTTCACACGTGCTCCATACGCAACACAAGGCAATCTAGAGGCAAGCAAGTCAATATTCGAAACGCTACAATGTACGAATAGCAAACGTTGCGTATACGCCCATGCCGCATACTTCCCAACTCGTAACATCGCACTAAACTTCACTCTGTCTCAGCTGGCAGCATGTTTGACATTTTCATTTACGGTGTCATAAATAACAACATTGTTGTACATGTACGCTTTAAAGCGTAGGCAAATATCATTTTAAAGTAACTATGTGGGAGCGCAAACTAAGCGGTAACTGAGGAAGTAAGATATTCGTTATGAGTCTATTAAATTTTGTCAAATCTAATTAATTTTAGTGTAATTTGTGGTGAATATTGTTTGAAAACTTTTACATTTGGTTAGTGCGCGATATTACCAAGTATATGCGGTAAATGCAAAGGAAGAAAATTTGAAAGATGTAAACATAAATGGGCCTAAAAACTTCAACGCTTCCATTTCGATGCAAATTTGGGCAGATACTTAAAATAGAATAGCATAAAGTTTTGAAAAAGGATGAAAGGAAATATTCAGTGGTTACTATGATGTAAGAGTTCAAAATTGAAGTTTTTGTTTTGTGGCGGAAGCCTTTTTTCTTTGAATTTTAATAACTCAAATAATTCCCAGTCGAAAATGAAAGAGAATAAATTTTTTCTATAGGATTTTGTTGCTATTTAATCTAAAAATACACGTGAATTCAGATATTTGTTCATATACGAAGGTCGTTAGAAAAGTACGTGCAAAAATAAAAACCACTTAACTCCTCGAGGTAAACTCTTTTTATTTTTCGACACAGATCCCTTTAGACTCACTCGTTATAAGGGTATCATCATGTCGGTGCTAGCGTACGTCGTAGAAGCTTGTACGATGACAATATCTGATCAGGCGTCTCAGGGAGTGCTTGAGAGAAAAATTTTGCGCAAGATTTTCGGACCCTTGCGTGATGGCTATGGCCTGTACCGCAGGCGATAGAACAATGAGCCGAATGAGCTTTACGCCGACATAGACATTAAGCAGCGAATAAATATCTAGCGGCCTCGTTGACTGGGTCATGCCATTGGAGTGGATACAAACGCTCTGGCTCTTAAGGCATTCAGTACGGTACCAGCTGGTGGTAGCAGATGAATCCCGCTAATCAAGAAGAAGAAGAAGTCTATAAGATGAAGTGTAATCATCTCAGCTTCACCGTTTTTGCATAACTAAGCATTTTGGCTCTCACTGATGTGCTACGTCTGCGGAAATAATAATTCTAGATATCCACCACCTGTTGAATTCCTGCAGTGGTATGGAGTGGTAGACACAAACGTAAATATTTACCATTCGGTTTTTCATATTCTTGCCTATTCTTCTTTTCCTGTTTCCCCTTTTTGCGTTTCTATGCCATCACGATGGGTGAATTTTATCCCATTGATGCACAATATATATAATATTCTTTAGTTATTTATTTGTAATTGTAATATTTTCTCTTTAGTATTTGCATAAAAAATCTGGATTAAATAAATAAATTAACAAATAAAAGGGTTTTGTGTGCACAGTCACATCTTTAAATGCATAAATTTTCAAAATCCATTCGTACACATCTACCAGCAGTCGTCCTATGTCTTTAAAATCTTAGCTATTGCAAGACTTCAATAAATATAAGGAATGTATTTTTATTAACAAAACTATGCAATACGGATACGAATGTCATCGGTAATAGAACCACCTAGAAATTCCCCACACATTTGTAGAAATACACAAGTAAATATGCAAATATATGAATTAGATTCACACACTTCAATTCAGCACAAAATTGCAAGTCTCTCATTTCACTTTATATTCCTCTGCTATCTCATAAATTATTCCAACCTCTGTTACGCCACAAATGCAAAATCATTTGAAATATTATTTCTTCCTCTTACCCTCGGATGAACACACAATCACTCACATTCCATATAATTTCACACACTTCACATTCACACATTTGACCCTTCAGTTTTTACCTTTCAGCTTCATATGTGTAGATGTGTGTATGTATGTATGTATGTGCTAGTGTAATACTACTCAGCAAATACGTTTTGTTTTGATTGGGTGATAACAATTTTTCAAAAGCTTCATTCATATTTATTGATGCTCTATGCCCAACTGATATTTCTTTGATTACAATTTCGTTTATTTATTTATGGTTTTACGAGTACTGTTATATACGGAAAATTCTCCCTTTAAATTTTGTTATTGCTTTTGCAGTTGTTAAAGTTTAATATAGATTAGGTTAACATAGATTAAATTGAAGTGGCAGTTAGTGGATCATACAGGATTTGAATTGCGAGAATGGATCTATTTATCTCTTCTTATTCAAGTCCATATATTAGTTTGGGGAAAAACAAATCCATTATTTTCTCAGTAGATGGCTGTAGTGATCGATATCTCGTCAATTATTGTTCAACCAATTCAAAGATTATGCTCGATGTCAAGGTGACATTTCACAATCAAAAAATTCGTTTGCAGTTGTCTGTTTATTCAGTTCAGTTGTGAGTTACAGGGTGTTAACAATGGCATTCTTCGTTTATCTCTTCTTATTCAAGTCCATATATTAGTTTGGGGAAAAACAAATCCATTATTTTCTCAGTAGATGGCTGTAGTGATCGATATCTCGTCAATTATTGTTCAACCAATTCAAAGATTATGCTCGATGTCAAGGTGACATTTCACAATCAAAATATTCGTTTGCAGTTGTCTGTTTATTCAGTTCAGTTGTGAGTTACAGGGTGTTAACAATGGCATTCAACAAAGAGAAAATTCGGTACATTTTACAGTTTTTTTTTTTGATAAAAGCGAAAATGTAAACCAGGCCGCTGAAATGGTGAATGGTGTTTATGGTGCCGATACTCCAACAGCTAATTATGTGGAATTTTAGATTCATCGATGCCGTTCAGGCA
The DNA here is from genome assembly GCF_027943255.1 of Anastrepha obliqua. NCBI lineage: Eukaryota > Metazoa > Arthropoda > Insecta > Diptera > Tephritidae > Anastrepha > Anastrepha obliqua. Next base: position 51,769,897 of record NC_072896.1, read on the forward strand.
TCTTTGATATTAAAGATGCATCTCGCACAGGCAGAACCGCCGTCGAGATGGTCGATAAAATAACAGAAATAATAGAAGTTAACTGGCATATTAGTAGTTGTAGTATCGCTCAGGAGCTAAAGATAGACCATAAAACAGTTTAAATCATTTGCGCAAAAATCTAACTCAAAAATAATGGATTTATCCTTCCCCAAACTAATAGTTATATAGTGGACAAACCTAGGCATCTGACCTTTATTTAAATTATCCATGTAACTCAAATCATCTTAAATTTTCATCTGCTCTCCGACTTTCTTATTTGAGGTGCCATAGAGTTTCAGGGCTTTCGACTTTTCCTTGCAGCTTCAACAAATAGTGCTGTGGAGGAACTTCAAAGTGTAGTTACTCACCAATATAAGCCAGTAGAATGTGCCAGCTTGTACGATTTATCTCATGAAAAACCAATTTAACATAAGATAAATCAAAACTCAACAGCGCAAACCGTAAGAAGGTAAACTCAAAAATCTACGAAATGTTGCTGTTTTTTATAGGATTATATCTGTTGATTACTTTATTTTGGGTCAATTTACACTGTTGAAATAAATTTAAAAAATTTTAAAATTTTGCATAATATAGCTGCGTTTTCGTACAGGCCTGCTTCCCAGCTGGTCAGTGTCTATGCCAGATAATAGGCAAACTCCTGAACCATCTTGTTAACTAGGTAAGCACGTGTGATGACGGGTTTATGTTTTTTGTTTTTGGTATTTGTTTTTCGTAATCATCTATTGCTGTTCCTCCAATCAGAGCATAGGGCCTCAATAAAATATCTCCATCTGGTATTGTTTTGTATAAGAAGCTTCATTCAGTGATGCTTCGACTTCTTTTTGAACCGTTCTCTAATGAAAATTTAAAACTTCAAACATTTCGCTACACACTTAGTGATATTTTAACTAGAAGTAAACATTTTCTCGTGAAAGCTATTCAATATTTACGCTTTATAATACTGGAAAGTGACTTTGGTCATAAAAAAAGTTGTCCATTGGCCACCAGGCTTCCAGCCGATTAACTGATCTTTAATTGAAATATTAAAAATCATTTTAGTTTTCGAGGTTGTGGCTATCACCGGCGGGTAATATCATAGCCTTAGCAAGATAAACAAAGACAGTAGAGCCAAGACGCCTCGTAAAAGTTGGGATAACTAAGGAGAAGGTACTCAGATGATTCCACCTTTTCCTCCATACAGCTGACTCCAAATAACTCAGAGTGGGCATACCTCGCAGACAGTATCCTGTAAGAGCACCCACGAAATTCGATGGCTGGGATTTGGTTAACTTTAGAAGATCCGTGGAGGGCTTCGGATTCGAACAGGATCGGGAAGTTGCTTAGGTGACATGAAAGCTACGTTTTAGTTGAAATTCCAAAAACTAATCTGTTAACCATCGATGGCAAAACGGCTCAACTTGCCATAAAAGTCACTTAGCAATCGATTTATTGCCATTTTCAAGCCACCACTGATGCCATACAGCCACATTTATTGCAAAAAGTTGTCACAAATTGGACTAATCCAATAGACCCTGTGACTCGTAGCCGATACGGACATATGCCGGATAACACATTAAAAAAATAAATCGCATACAATTAATTAGTCTTGCCGTAAATTCTGTGACAAATTTTGCAATGCATACAGCGAAAACAAATCCACATTGTCTACTCGTAAGCTATACTCAATTTCGCGGTAAATTTCGCTTGTTAACAATGGAGTGCGGAGCTAAAGAAAATCGCATTGCAGTAATTGCATTACAGAAGTGTGCTAAAAGTGCAAGTGAGATTTCTAGACGTTTTGTTTACCGCACGATCAATCACGTTTCCCAAACTTCTGAAGTAATAAATAGAAGGATAAAGGAAGTGGTTGTCCTCGCATGGTTCGAATATTCTTCTTCTTAATTGGCGCGATAACCTCTTATGCGATTTTGGCTGAGCTCAACAAAGCGCGCCAGTCGTTTCTTTCTCATGCTAACCGACGCCAATTGGACACACCAAGTGAAGTCAAGTCTTCTGATCTTTCCAACGCAGAAGAGGCCTTCTTCTTCCTCTACTACCACCAGCTGGTACCGCATCGAATACTTTCAGAGCCGAAGCGTTTGTATCCATTCGGACGATATGACCCAGCCAACGTAACCGCTGGATCTTAATTCGCTGCGCTATGTCTATGTCGCCGTAAGGCTCATACAGCTCATCGATCCATCGCCTGCGATATTCGCCGTTGCCAACGTGCAAAGGTACAAAAATCTTACGCAGAATCTTTCTCCCAAGCACTCCAAGCGTCGCTTCATCGGATGTTGTCATCGTCTAAGCTTCTGCGCCATACGTTACGACGGGCATGATGAGAGTCTTGTAAAGTGTCAGTTTTGTTCGTCGAGAGAGGACTTTACTACTCAATTGCCTACTTAGTCCAAAGTAGCACTTGTTGGCAAGAGAGATTCTACGTTGGATTTCAAGGTTAACATTTTTATCGGTGTTAATGCTGTTTCCTAGTCGTGGTTCGAATCAGTGTAGCCAAAAGTCGTTTGCAGAAATTCCCTTAGAAAGCAGAAAATCATATCCACGGAAATGAATGTATAGACCAGATCCATGTCAAGACTAATTGGAAATGATATTCACCTGAAAACCTTCCGTCGCTCAACTGGTCATATCTTGACAACGCACTTGAAGAAAATTAGACTGGACCGATGCAAGCAGCTTCTTCGGCCATGATAACATTCTTGTCACAGATGAGAGAATTTTCGCTGTTGAAGAATTTTTTGATAAGCAAAATGAAAAAATCGATGCATAATTTTCTAAAGACGAAAAAATTGTTGTTCCAAGGGTTCAGCGTGGGCATCATCTAGACTCTGTAATGGTTTGGTGGGGAGTGTCTTGTAAAAAGTGGTTAAGACTAAGACAAAAGTGTACCAGAAGGATGTCTTATAAGGCATTGTGAAACAGATGAGTAGTACTCTCTTCAATGGAGAGCGTTAGATCTTCTAGCAAAATTCCACTTCAGTTCATAAGACAAAAACCACCCAGCAGTGGTTAAAAAACAATATTGCTGACTTTATAGCATGGAAGTCCAGATCTAAATCCATCGCACTACAGTTTGTGACCAGAATTGGAGAACATGACCAATCGAAGACCTCACAGAAGTTTGGAAAGCCTCAAATAAACTTTGATTCGAGCAGCGAGGTCAATATCCATGAAAATCGTATTCAGGTATTCAGGTCACTGAAGCCGAAGCTACAATGCCCGCCGATTGAGAAGCTCCGCTGTGACCTTCATGGAAGAATTGAGTGTACATCCGCCATTTTAAATGATTAAAATAAAAAAAAGTTTTATATCATTTTAATATATAAATAAACTGTATGCGAATTTTGAAAAAAATATATTGACTTTTTCATTTTAAAAAATTTTTATGAAAATCAGGGAAAATATGGCCGCGTATAGATATCTGTCCCCTTAACAATTTTATGCTTCCTACACAGTTTTGCGACGAACTTTTTCAGGTTTCTGATATGACAAGCATTCGTTTCACTTGCGCCACAATGTAAAAGGACAATTTTAAAATTGTGCTAACAGAATTAAATTTGTAATTGCCATAGTACCTAAAGACCTCTACATTTACGCAAGTCAAGTTTTACCTCCAAATATTTCAATTAAATTCATGAAGTTAAGTGCCACTTATTCCTCGGTTTCATGTTCAGAAAAGTGTGTATCAAATGCAGACATTTTGCAATTTCGCGGAATCGTAATTAAATTAAAGCAAAACAAAGCAAAATATATTTGTAAAAGTGTGTGCATATGTGGGTGTGTGTATGCGTTTAAGTCGCTACACGCTTTTACTTTCGCTAAGTGAAAATCATTTGGTGGCAGCGAGCATTTTACTCGCATAGCTGAATGTGCAGAAGTCTACTCGCTTATTTGCTAACAGGCACACACACACATTCGTACACAAACACTTACTCGCGCAAATTTACGTTAGCTCCGCTGCTGTCAGATTATACTCACCACTCTGCACCAAATATAAGTACTTTTAATGCCAAAAATGTAATTAAATGCTTAATAACAACAACTACAACATATAATAATAATCATAATAACGGCGAAACAAGCAAAAATTACAACAACAACAACAACGACAATGAAATACGCCAGTAACAGCGGTAATAAAATTCGTAAGCACAGCTGCTTGTTCGGACAAACCAGCCAATGTCATAAAATTATTAAAACAAAGCGGCGCAATAATGGAAGGGCCGAGAAAGAAATAACAGGGAAAGGGGGCTGGTGCTGGTTGCAATCAAAAGTGGTGGAGTGCTGGTACGATGTGAAGGCAATGTGCAGAGCAGACACAGGCAATGCTTTGTCCAGTTAAAGACCTTGAAATTCGTCATTCGACGCGATGGTAGATGTACTAAAATGAGAAGAATTCAGCATCAACATTTTCAAGCATCAGCATTTTCGTGGAATATCACAATTGATACTAAAAACAAAATGCTACGATTTAAGTATCGACTGTGATATTCCACGAAAATGCTACGATTTCATTTAAAGCATTGAATTTTAAGCGTTCGCTCACTCAGCTTACACCGCGACTATTGAAGCTCTAAGTTATCAGGCAGTCACTTCCACTTTAACAGTCTTTCACACCCACACTAAGAGGTCCAAACGGGTGTACGTACAAGTTGAAAATTTTAAAACGAACTACAAGCCATTGTAGAGTATATCTATATATAAAAATATTCACATAAAATGTCGCATAAAAGCGTAGCAGTTGAAGCGTGTTGTGGCCAGAAATTTATTGCCAAATATAATATGTAGTGCAACACAGTGGTCTTTTCATTGGCTGTTACTCCGTTACTCTAGTGAGGGCCGAAAGGTTGAAAGGAGTCATGAATTTTAAGCGCAGAAAATGTGCACATTAAAGTATTTAAACCCCTTTTTTGCATTTACCGTTCACCAGATTTCAATGAAACATGTACCGGTTTGGAGAAAATAACTTTCTCAGAGCAGAATATATTTAGGGGGATATATAGAGAGCATGAAATCTGACATATAGACCCAAACGTGAAAACCAATATATTTCTAAAACCAATTAAGCTATGGAACTGAAATGTGTCGCGAATTTAGGGTGAAATATTCTAAATATGTTTTCTACTCAAAAGCTAAGCTGTTGAAATCCCCTATGCACGGTCTGGCACTCGCAGTGTAACCAACTTCAGACCGCTCGCGCAGAAGATGCACGGGCATCAGCTGTCTGTTAGTTGGCGAATTGATAGTAGAGAGTATTGTTTACAAGCGCGCCGAAGCGCTTTGCCGAGACATGGCATGGATTTTTGACCGCGTGTTTTTCTGAAGGTGTTGGGTGTTTTCTTCCATATGAAAAACATGCCGAGAATTCGTTATAGAGGAAAAAAAAATTGTCGAAACTTATCAATAAGTCCCTGTGATATAATTATTTATTGCACTCTATAAGTAAATTCATCTCCGTTCAACATAACCTCATTGTTGCTTTAATCAGTGAATCGTTTTATGTTGCGCGTGGCCTTTTCAGTACGTTGGCTGATTACACCGCCGACTCGTTCTAATTTTTTTTTTAGGAATCTTTAATTCAGCAGTAATAACTGCAATTGAAAAATGGCCTGCACTCAACAAATCAATAAGTAGTGCAGTAAATCTCATAGCACACCACTGAGTGTCATGATATCTCTAAAACGTTAACTTGTCAGAGTAAATTGTTCTTGCTAAGTACCGCTGAATAAGAGGGAAGGCACAAAAGACTATCCGGTCGAAGTACAATACAAAATTCAATTTTAAATATTGAATGCCAAATTCTGTGTCCACTTTGCTGAATGACGCTGAATCATTGCAAGCTCCATGAAACAGCTTCTCCATGGATTCTGCTTATCAACGCAATTGATCTTTTGCAGAAATCCGTAAATGCAAAGCTGAATTACATGCAACGATATTTTTCTATAACAATAAAGATATGTATGTTTCTTCCTATTTTCATTGGCAGCACAGTGCACTAGCAATTTCAATACCGGAAGACCGGAAAACTGTTCACGAAAAGTCATTACTGTATCACTTATGCTGTATTGCTCACTGCCGGCCTCTCTCTATATTCATTCAATTTTTTTTTTTTTGTTTTTTGCTTTTCTTTTTCTTGTGCGTAACATTTCAATTGCCTGTGTTTTGATGACAGCGTTGACAAAACCGCCGCTAACTTTATTTCATTTCATTTCCTGCACGCCAAGAGGTGAAAGTCGCTCAAAAGTGCGGTGAAAATGTGTATCAACATGGAATTGACATTAATAGAAAAACTTTCGCAGATATATTCAGAGAAATGTTTTACACCAATATATGAAAAATTTATTTATTAAAAAGATGATATATTATCTATATATTATATATAAGTATGCGTATACATATATGTAAGACAAAATGTGACTATAGTTTATTTGTATGTACTATGTAAAATGTTAGATTTAAGAAAATTACAAAATAGGTTGATGTGCAAAAATTACAGCTTGACAAAACCCGACTTTCAACTTCGATATTCAACAACGTTCTGTGCTCTCACTCGTTTCTGCTGTTCAATTGTTACAGCTGATACTTCTTTGCCGACCACCTCTTTACCGACTGATATTGTCTGTGCAGACATAAGGGTGACACTTAAATTGCATTGACATAACTAACATCTTACATTCGGCCATCCTGCTCGTCATCTGTCTCAGATGACTCTTCATCGATATCGTCCTCTTCTTGTTCGATGTAACGCCATAGCTTCATGTAGTCGGCACTGGTTGAAGTTTGCTGCGGGCCCTGAAATTCAGCGGCTTTTTTAACGTCATACCTATCGTTTCTTTTCACCTTTACCACTTCGTAGGGACCGATGTACTTGTTCGACAGCTTCTTTCCCGTTACAAATTGAGTGACTTTGATGGCTACTAAGTCCGATAACTGATAGCCATGCTGCCCCTTGCGCTTCTTATCATAGTTGATTTTATAAGTCTCCTGTGCCTTTTGGATTTGTGCTCTGACTTCTTCACGGATTTTATTACGTTCGTCTTGCAATCCTTGCAGCAACTCCTCCTGTAGAATCTTTAGAAGTTCGGTATCTGTTTCGTTTCTCATCTTTACTCCGAACATAACTTCGAATGGCGTAAATTTTGTAGATGAGTGAATATGTCCATTAATTGCTCGCTGCACTTGAGATGTGTATTGATACCATTTTGACGGCTCTGCTGCTGACTTTTTTGCTAATACCGAACTAATGACGCGATTGACCCTTTCAACTTGCCCGTTACCTCTCGGAACACCTGTTGTCGTTTCAACGTGCTCGATCTTTGAATTCTCACAGAGCTCTTTAAAAAGTTTGGACGTAAATGCTGTACCCTTGTCACTAATTATACGCTGCGGACAACCGAAAATTGCTATCCAGGATTCGATATGTTTGACAACTTCTTGTGCGTCTGTAGACTTTGTGGGATATAACCAGGTATATTTTGAGAATGCATCGACTATAGCAAATATGTATTTATACCGTTTTGATGTGGCATCTAGTGGACCCAAATGGTCGACGTGTAACGTAGAAAGTGGTATGTCTCCCTTATCTATGCAATGCAAAAGACCATCCTGCTTACCCAGCTTTCGGTTCCTCGTAATGCACTCGATGCAGTTTGCGATTACTTGATTAGCTTTCTTTTCAAGGTGTGGTATGTAATAGTCCTGCCTAATTGCGTGAATCGTTTTCTGAGAACCCATATGTCCAAAGTTGTGTGCGTTTGTAATGATTTCCTTTTCCATGCTTTTAGGAACGGCTAGTAGGTCCTGCCCATCGACTTGCTTATATATCAGCTTGTTTTTCATTTTGTAGTCGGCGTACTGCTTATGTTTAAGGATCTCTGCAACTGCTACCAAATGATCGTCTTTTTGCTGTGCTCTTCGGATTTGTACGTGCACCTCTGATGTTACTGTCATAACAGGGAAACGACTTAACCCGTCAACATGTTTCATTCTGCTAGCTTCACGATGTTCTATAGTAAATGAATAGTCTTGTAGATACATCAACCACTGGACAACCTCGCGTGGTATATCTTTTTTCGTGCTTGTCTGTTTGAACGCCGCGCAGTCAGTTACGAGAGTGAATTCTATGCCCATAAGATAGTGGCGCATCTTTTTCGTGGCTAAATGTGCTGCCTTTACTTCCAAAAAATAGCTATGCATTTTTTCTTCATGCGACGATGTTTTCTTGCTCCAGTAAAAAACAGGATGCCATTTGTTGTCGTGTTGCTGCAAAAGCGTAGCCCCAAATCCTTTTTTGGATGCATCAACGTGGAGCTGTGTTTTGGCATTCTCCTTATATATCTTCAAAACTGGTTCTGCTGCAAGAGCCGCCTTTAGATTATTGATTGCTTGTATCTGCACGCCTGCTATCTTAAATTCAGCATCCTTTTTGAGCAACTCTGTCAACGGTCTGGCTAATACGGCATAATTTTTAATGAATTTTCGAAAATATCCAGTCAGCCCAAGGAACGCCTGAACATCTCTTAGATTTTTCGGCAACGGAAAATTTTTTACAGCCTTTACTTTCTCTTGTCCAGGCCAGACACGCCCGCCTTCGACTTCGTGGCCTAGAAACGTTATTTTTGTTTTTAAAAATTGGCATTTTGACCATTTTATTTCTAAACCATGCTGCTCTGCTCTCTTTAAAACTATTTCCATGTTCGCTAAGCATTGCTCAGCTGTTCCCCCAAAAACAACAATGTCGTCAACGTATATTTCCATAATGCCATTATTTATTAATTGTTGAAAAATATAATTAATGAAGCGCACAAAAACTGCCGACGAATTACAAAAACCAAATGGCGCTCTATTGAATTCGTACAGCCCTTCCTTTGTAACGAACGCCGTGTATTTGCGACTGTTTTCATCTATTTCGACGTGGAAAAACCCATTTTTTAGGTCCATCACGGTAAAGTATTTGGCGTTTTGCATTTTTTCAAGGACTTCTTCTACGACTGGTACTGGAAACCTATCTTTTAGAACCAATGTGTTCAACTTGCGAAAATCTACGCACAGCCTGTAACAGCCATCCTTCTTTTTAGCCAACACGATTTTGCTAGCAACCTCAGAAAATGACTCGCGTATTATGCCCTGCTGTAACCATTCGTTTACTTGCTTTCGCACCACTTCTCTTTCTGCTGCTGATAAACGACTTGGACTTTGACGGAAGGCGATATTGCTGCAGTTTGGTACAATTTTCAGCTTAATGGGACAGCTCGACTGGACGTTCGATGGCTTATAGTTGTCTATCAGCTTCTTTACGGCTTCTCAGTACTTCGGTTCTACGTTGATTTCTGGATTATGTTCGACTACGTTGTAAACATTGTAATCGTTTTTCTCGCCCGCTTGTGCAAAAGTGTAACAACCAGCATTTAAGGTCACGCTGAACTTTTTCAAAAAATCGTAGCCTACAATTACACTTACATTTATCGTCGTATCGGGAACAAGAAGAAACGTGTGTTGTGTATGCAGCCCGTCGACGTTAACTTCAGCGTTAAACTCACCCAAAACAACTGTTGCGACATTTCCCAAACCGAACAACCTAGTAAAGCTTTTTTTCAACGAACATCTACTATATTTTGCATCGAAAACGCCTTTACGCATCAGAGAGACATCAGATCCAGTGTCCACCAAGCAGGATAATATCTCGTTGTTGATTTTCATCTGTTTAATTCGCTTTTCATCTATCACAACATTAACACTTTGTTTTACAGCAACACAGTCTTTGGATGTATGACCGCTGCCATTGCATTTGAAGCACTTGGTATCTTCCCTACATTCGGCTCTTTTGTGTTGTGTTGAACCACAATTAAAACAGCGCAGCGGCTTACGATCGGCGTTGTTAAAGTTTTTATCGTGTTGCGCCTGTGTATTTGGTGAAGAACGAAGAGGTGTTATTTCGATATTCAAACAAAAGTGCAATTTTTTAATATAAATGATCGGATGTTTATTTCATTATAAAGAGGAAGGTATGGTGTTAATAGTTTAAAATACATCAGGCAAATGACCACCACGACCCAGCTTGCGGGATAATATCCTTTTCATGAAATTTTCCATAACCGAATTGAAAAGTGGCTGCCCTATGTCCTCGATAGCTTCACGAATTCCATCCTTGTGGTCATTAATCGACCCTGGGCTGTTGGCGTAGACCTTCTCTTTCACGTGACCCCAAAGCAAAAAAGTTACAAGGTGTTAAATCAAAAGATCTCGGTGGCCAATTGTGATCACCTCTCCGAGAGATTACACGGTCCGAAAACTTTTCCTGTAAAAGATCAATGGTTTCGTTGCTTGTGTGCCACCTAGCGCCGTCTTGTTGAAAATAAACGTTGTCCAGATCAATACCATCAAATTTCAGCCATGAAAAATCTTTAATCATTTGTAGATATCACAATTCATTCACCTGTAACACCTGTCATTGGAAAACCCTATACATACCACATGTCCCGGAAAGTTTTGACTATTTATTTACTTTTAACTTTATTTTGATTTTCTTTAAAAATATAATTCACATTTCACTAACTACCACCTAAATTAAAGTTTCAAGCGGTGTACAATTCATAATTCAACATTTTTGAACAAAATTTCAAACTATTTCGGCAGTGTTTCGCATTTTCTTCATATAACGAATGCACTAAAATTTTTCATAATCTGGAAAAAATGCAAAAGACCACCGCAAAAAAAACAAAATACTTTCAAAATCAACGATTTTGAGCATCTTCAAACTTGCACTTTATATTAAAATTTAATGGGCTTTTTAAAGCCTATTAACTTGAAATTTTTCTAAAAATTTTAATTTGAAAAGTTTGAAGTTTTGATGAAAATTTGTTATGTTTTTAGTTTTGCACACGTTTCGTATGTGTTTAAGTTATAAGATTTCTAGTATTTTTATTAAAAAAAAAAATACATAAAGAAATTTATAAAAAAAACAACAATTAAAAATTATTAATCAGTCAAAACTTTGCAATACGTTGCGTTGCTATTGTAATACCTTCTGTGTTCATGCACGTATCTTAATTAATTATTCTTGTAAGAACTCTGCGGATTCCATAGATGTATTCAATGCACACTATGTGCGTTTTGTCGAATGGTAGGAAATATTTTTTTAATATTGGCCGCCCCGTCGGAAATACGGCAAGCAGTTTTCTTCATCAAAATCATAGGTCGTGTCCTTTATCCGTAGAGCATCACCAAGGTGCATAACAGAAGGACAAGCTAAGCTAAATGATTAAAAAGTGATGTATGCACTAGTCAACCATAAATGCATATATTTAGGCGCAGTGACGTTTAAGAGACAAAAGCATGTGGTATTTGGAATTTGGTGTTTGCTATTTGGATAATGACATTTGATTTTTGGTATTTGATTTTTGGTACTAAATACCAGTAGTACCAGTATTTAGTATTTAGTATTTAGTATTTAGTATTTAGTATTTAGTATTTAGTATTTAGTATTTAGTATTTAGTATTTAGTATTTAGTATTTAGTATTTAGTATTTAGTATTTAGTATTTAGTATTTAGTATTTAGTATTTAGTATTTAGTATTTAGTATTTAGTATTTAGTATTTAGTATTTAGTATTTAGTATTTAGTATTTAGTATTTAGTATTTAGTATTTAGTATTTAGTATTTAGTATTTAGTATTTAGTATTTAGTATTTAGTATTTAGTATTTAGTATTTATAATAGTATTTAGTATTCAGTATTTAGTATTTAGTATATAGTATTTAATATTTAGTTTTAAGTATTAGTATTTAGTATTTGTTTGGTATTAAGTGTTGGTTTTCTATATTTAGTATTTATATCTGGTATCTGGTATTTAATATTTAGTACTTGGTATTTGGTATTTGGTATTTCGCATTTGCAATTTGGTGTTTGATATTTGGGATTTCGTATTTGGTGTTTGGTACTTGATATTTGTTATTTGGTATTTGGAATTTTGAATTTGGTATTTTGTATTCAGTATTTCGTGCTCTCTAGTTTGTATTTGGTATTTAGTATTTAGTATTAAGTATCTGTAGTCGGTATTTGTATCTGGTACTTGGTATTTCGTGTTCTTTTTTTAGTGTTTATTATTCGATATTTCGTGTTCGTTATGTAGTTGGTATTTTGTTCTATTTATTACAGTAGTTTGTGCTTGGTAGTTGGTACTTAGTGATCGTAATTGGTATTTGGCATTAAGTTTAAGATATCTATATTTGGTATTTGTATCTGGTATCTAGTATTTGGTATTTGGAATTTCGTATTCATAATTTCGTGTTCGGTATTTGACATTTGATACTCGGTACTTGGTATTTGGTGTTCGTTAGTTCGTGCCTGGTATTCGGTGTTTGATATTTGGTATTTAGTGTATAGTATGTGTTACTTGGTACTTGGTTTTTGGTATTAGTATAAGATATATCGTATCGATATTCGGATATTTGGTGTATGATATTCGGTATTTGGTATTAGATTTTTGTTTTTGGTATTTATTTTTGGGTATTTCATATTTCGTACTTGGTATTTGCTCTAGAATATTTTATATCTGGTATAATGATTTTTGGAATTTGGTGCGTCGAGCACATAAATAGTTCTAAAGTTATTTTTCATAAATCTCACTTTTTTACTACGTATGCTACTTTGTTTCACATGTTTTTCCATATGTGCCACGAAATAGACTACACTTTTCTCTACTTTAATTCCTTTTTAACTTTTTTGCATTCCCTATTTCATTTCGATTTCATTTCGATTGCAACTCATTCTAACTTCATTTTCAATTCGTTTCATTTCTGATTTGTTTCTTTTTAGTCACGCTTTTTATTATTGGTTTATTGAGGCGCTCAGCATTGCTTCCATATCACTCCGCTAGCGCCCATTCCTCTTCACCTGTACTCCCCTTGTGATGCGAGTACTCATATTTGCACTCAGCATTTATTTGCTTAGGTCACTCGCAGTCTGCATTCAAGTGCGAAAGTATTCCTTTCTCACATAACTATTTTTGTACTCTCACATATGTACTTACTGGCACATACGAGTATACATGTATATATGTATTTCCATGCGTATGTGTGCTGGGTGCCATATAATAGCGCAAAAATAATAGGAAACTATTATTTTGTTGGTTCGGTTTGCCACTGTGAGCCGTTCTGTCATTTCCTGATTGCCATAAGTTGCTCGAGTAGACTTTTTTCTTCTCAATTTTTGTTTTTTTTCTTGTCAACTAAAAATACCTAGTAGTTGTGCAATTGTTGCCTCTGAAGTTTGTTGGTCAAGTTATTGCCATTTTTACAGAGTTTATTGCCATCGTCATTGGTTACCAATAATGCAGCTCAACAAACTACATACAAATACAAACATATCCCTACAACTTACTATCACATGAATACAAAGTATATACACAGTGAGGTGTTCTTATAAATATGTATTGTGGAAGTACCCAACCGGAAATCTGATTAAAACAGCATTTTACGAGAAGTGTGAGGGGTCATCCGAATTGTAGATTATTTTAATAAGGAATTATTTCTTTTCAAATGTCTTGAGAATTCAGTTAGTAAGCTGTACTTCGTTTAGTTATACTCGTGAAAGGGCAAGAAAATCGGCCTAATTATTAAAAATTAAGTGTCGAAAGGAAAATACCGAATACTAAATACTGAATGGCAAATATGTAAAATTTTGATCATTATGAATTGGGTTTTGCTTTTTCCTTAATCACTCACACCTAGAATGCGGGCCACGAACTCCCACCTGACTTATGAAATTAACCACTTTTAAATATCCTCTCACCAAGAAGATTACAGGCCGTAATGTGGAGCTCAATAAACTGATGATAAATAAGCATAGCGCATGATACGTTTCATTCGGTTGCTACATGATGGTTGGTATTAAAACTAGCATTACTAGCATCTCAGGCAATAGACTAGCTGCGAATGGAATGTAGAAGAACTCAATAAGAAAACAGTACGAAAAATTTAAAAAAAAAAACTGAGTATCAATATTAAATTTTTACTAATTTCTGCTCCTTGAACTAGCATTTACTCGCTACAAGCACAGAAATCTTCAATCTCCAGCTGATTTTTTTTATTTTGCTTTTAATGTATGGATTCTAGAAGGGGGTGTATAAAATTTCAAGTTGGGGCGCCCTTCCATTTGAGAGCTTTTTAAAGCTAATTATGAGTAAATTTGGACAGTGGAGGAATACTTAGCTCGAAACAATATTTCCTTGTTGGAGTTGAGTGGGTTAAGTTAGACACAGCTCTTATCTACTATAGTCCAATGAAAAGGAACTTCACCTGATAACTTTTGGTGACTTGGAGCTCTTTTCGCAATGGAGTTCTTTTCATTCTATCCACAGTTGAACATTATTATCACGATCATCTCATAGCATCACTGTTCAGGGTGAAACATTGCTTCCGTTACAATTCACCTCCACAACACTCGGTCTGCAGCTTTTCTTTTGACATCAAAGTTTCTATAGTTCTTTTGTCTGCTTCTATATCATTCCTTCATCTTTCTCTCAGCCGACCTCTTCTTCTGTCGCCTTGTGGATATTTTTTGGAGTTCTATCGTTGCTTATTCGCAGAGTGTGGCCGTACCATCGAATTCTTTGCGCTAATAAGCGTCTTCAACTCGTCGTTATACCGAATGCGGTAGTCATTCGTACGACTTGACTTCATACGAACCGGTCATTGCCTAATAGTTTCCATACTACGATTATTGTAGAAGCTATTACAATATAGAAGAGTAGGAAACTATTGGGTACATCCTTGTGTGGGTGAAGGATAAGCTAATAGAAGACTTTACACTCTTGGTAGCGCATCTTAAACTAACGAAGTTAAGCTCATCCACAGGATGGCTTAAAAGGCATCCCACAGTGTAAGGAGAAGTTCCAGAAATCCAGTTCCAGTGGTATCAAAACGGACCTACGACAGATCTAAGTGTGTCATATTCGCAGCCAGACCTACCTACCTACTTATACATACCTGGACTCAGTGTAGTGGTTAGAAGCTGTTAAAGTTATTAGAGGAAACTAGGCTATTAAAGCAAACTTTTTTGGTGAATATTTGATTTACATAAACACAACTTTTCACTAGCAAATGCAATTCCCGCAGGGTTAATAAATGTATCTGATTCTTATGCATGCATATTTAAACAATATATACATTAAAGTATGAGCAGCCGCAAGTGGCTTGCCATGTTTTAAAAATACAATAAGAGTTACACTGCATGTCTACTGCTTGCAAATACGCACGATTCACTTTAACAAAAGTATATCTTCATATGTTCATACAGAGTATATAACAAAAGACATTTTTAAAGCTATATTAAAAAAGAGCGAATGAGTTTCAGCGTAACCCTTATTTAATTGGCAGAATCCCGCCCAAGTTCATGATGGGCATACAACATTAAGTGATGGCACAATTGTGTCTAAGAGCAGTATTTTCTCAACAGATGCTACCCGCCTTTCAAGAGCTGTCCTGTCTTCACGAAACTTCTCATAAAAATCAGTTGTAGTACAAAGGTGGTAGGCACTGAAAGGTATCCTATATTTATAACAACATTTTAAGACAATTTCAAGGCTCAAGTTAGAAATTGGAACAGCAGGTTGCACCATTTTAGTGAGCTCTTCTAGGCTCTCTTCTTCTCTTTCAGGCTATGCTAAAGTGCACTTGCCAGCTGAAAAAGAATGGTTTCCCTAGATCGACGTGCTTTATAATATAGCACGCTGACCAGTATTCAGGGCATATTTGGACTAAATAGTAGAGGAGTCCTTACGTATGTAGATGTATAAGATTATACGTTAACACAAATTTTTTCTGAGAAAACTCTTAATTTCACTTTTGATTTGCATATTTCTTTCTCAGCTTTCCCAATCACGTATTTTTCTATCTCCACTAATGCAATTTAGATTTTAAGTTCTCACTTAATTTCTTTTATTTCCTGCACTTTGTATGCCAAACACTTTCCCACTAGCCGATTTCTTTTGTTACGCTGCCAAACGCCATATCGGATATTTGGCAGCCTACGCTTTTGGCAACCGTACTGAGCAATGAAATTTTCACGCTCGTTTAACCGCATTTGTTATTGTTATACATATTTATAGCTTATTCACAACTATGCGATATACATTAAAATCTTGTTGAGTGGTTATGGATGGTGCATCTTAATTATTCATAAGAAATTTTTTGGCAGAGATGCTACTTTTCGCATGATTTTCATTTTGCACATATTTGTATGAAGAAACTCGAGAGGAGAGCGCGGCTTTGTTTTACTTACTGCTCTTCCTACTTGGAAACCTACAAAATAAGCACTAATTGCTTGTAAATATCGCTGATTAAACAGGTCAATCGGGAATAACATCTAAAGTATGGTGAAAATAGAGTTTCGTTCTGTGGTGCCTTAAGAGCATCAAAAAGTGAAGACACCTTCACAAAACCTATTTGGCAATATAAATTAAGACTAAATGCTGTCACAAAAAGAAACAAAACTAAAATTATATAAAGGACAGCTTGAAAGACCTGCTGAATTGGCGTCATCTATGGAATCGTTAGGACATCCAGAAGCTCCTGAAAAAAGGAACAGAAACCAAAAGTCCAAAGTCATGCCTTCAATACAGCTAAGTATGCATTCGACATGTACCTTCCCTCAGACCATTTTTTTGCCTCTAACTGGCATTCACTACCTCCTGTATCTCCATTTATCACACTTACTGTATATCGTCGTAAATGTAGTAACATTGTTTCCTTGCCTGCGATAGTCGCTGTCGCCAACATACAAAGATTTAAAATCTTCCGCAGAATCTTTCACATCCTCTTTCCTCATTGGATATTGCCATCGTTTAAGGTTCTATTCCATACATTTCGACGGGCCTGATGAGAGACTTATAAAACGTTAGTTTCGTTTGTCAAGGGAGGACTTTACTGTCAATACCTACTTGCTGGCAACTTCACTTTTTTGGATTTCAAGGCCATTAGTTCGCTTGCCGATGAAATTCCCATGCGAGGCGCTGTTTTTGTTTTTATTAGGAGTTTGTTTTTTATGTTGCGGGACCCGAACCTAACGCACAATCAGGTACATCTCCTGGGCTGTTTCGCCTTCTCACGTTAGCTTGCTCGTAAACGGGTGTTTAGAAGCTCCACAGCGGATACTTGGGTGATGTTTGGAAGTTGTGAGCTACTTCAGCCGCATGCAGAATAATCATCCTGGCGAATCCCAGATGAATGGCGATCAGAGACTTTTCCCAATTGAATTTGTACCCATTGAACTACTCATCCTTTCACAAATACTTTCGTTGAATGTTGTTCTAAGAATGAGAATTTATATTTTTTCACCATAATTTCGAACTGGGGACCCCTGTAACTTAAAAACCGTTGGGTAGACTTCAATAAAATCTATACCGCATTTGAAAAGCATAAAAAACTCGTGCCTGATCGAAGGATTTTTTTTCAGAAAATTCGATTTTCTTTAAACAACTTATTGACGGGTTTTTCTCGAAAATCTGGAAAATACTTGCTGGGGCCGCCATATTGTTAATTTTGAAAAAAAAAACTTAGATCAGGCACACGATTATCTTAGTAAAAATAATTTCTTTGTACGTTTGATTTTAGATGAATCTCCAAGGACTTGCGATGATCACCACAAGAGACTTCTAGAGAAATGGGCTCCACCTAAACTTTTCCAATTATTATTTTGCAAAAGTCAGGTCGAAACATGATACATTAAGGCTATGTTTTGATTTTTGTAAAATAAAGCAATTGACTAGCAAAACAAAAAAAAAACAATTGATTGAAAATCATAATTTTTTCGGGCCTCTGACTACCCCTAACCCCTTGAAGGCACAAAGGAGCTCACTCCGAGACTCAAGGTACAATTTGGCTATACTCGGCTTCTGCACTACCCTCACTGTGGTATAGGTATATATTATTACGAGCAAGTACTAGAGGTTTACTATTATTTTTCCATAAAATAAGAAATGCCAATAACGAAAAAGGAGTGAAGTCAACAAAATCTGCATATTTTCTTTCAAGTTCTAGACAAAACAATTTGTTTTCTTATTTTTTTTAGTAGTCAAAACTTTATCATTTATTTTATGAGTACATGAAGCGTACAGTAGCCTATAGAGAAATGTAAAAATAGTACTTCATCACATTTCCACACCTCTTTCCCTTCTGTTAAGTTAGATAACTACTGCCGAAAACAAGACTCCTTTTAGGCCAAAAGCTGGTTTATTGGCTCGCTAGTCCAGTTAGTCTTACTATCCAACTAGATGTGGGTCCGCGAAAATCATCGGATCCAAAATTTAGTCTTGAGTTAACTCAATTATGTATGGCTATGACACAACATCCAGACGCACGCCACAAATAGCAGGAGTAGCTCGGCCAAATACCAAAACAGGGTCAATTATATATAATCATTTCTTTTATTTACCCAGACCTTCAGACCCAGTTTTCAATTTATTTAAACATTCTTTAGTGAATAAATTAAACGGTTTTTATTCAAAAAACTGTTTTACTTTTTTAGCATTTTTTTCACATCTTCTCTATGCTTATTTCTTGAGGAGCTGCACACTCACACTGGGAATGCGACAATGAATAATAATTTTACCATATTTTATCGCGTTGAAATCTCCATAATTTGCTTGCAAAAAATAACCAAAAACATGCAGCAAAACAAAAGTGAAGTGTCAATAACTTTTACATATCCCTTTGCCATGCCTTGCTCAACACACGCACACAAACTTGCACAAAACTTCGATTACGTGTACTCCCCTGTCCACGCGCACACATTTGTATTTGTTTCAATATGATGATAGGTGATTTGTGGTACTCGCCACAGTAACCGCTAAACACAAATGAACCATAGATAGAAAATCGCTGCACGAAACGATGCATGACATTGCGGTAAAAGCATTGGGCAAGCAGTGAGTTAGTGAAAACGAGGAGTGGCAAAGAGGCAGTGGTGCAGAATGGGCGGGTACCAAGCAAGCACATATGTGTGTAAGTACAAGTATTTGTGAACTTTTGAAAAAACCGCTTATGTCGACTATGTTTACTTCACTGCTTAAGCGCTAAATGGATGAGTTCTTATGCAATACTTAAGCTGTTGCTCATTAATAGCAAAAGCTTAAGAATACATTTTACTAAAAATTGTTTAAAAGTAACACTTTTTCGCATGAGCGATACGAATTTGCTAAGCTGATTGCAAAACCTGATAAATTCACGTAGGCGCCTTTGTCAAAAAATATACAAATATTCATGCATTTAAGTACATGTGAGACCAAAAATGCAATGAGCACAATTAGGTAGAGGGCGGCAGTCGAACGCAAAACAAAAAAATAAACTTCCAAAAAAAACAAAAAAACAAAAAAACATCCTAGTGAAACAGGAACGAGCACGAGAACGAAAATGAAAAACATTGGCAATTGTGTATGAATTCAAGTTGGAGAGGTGTTTGAGTCGTGTGCAGAGCGGTAGATGTGGCATTTGCGGAAATTGTAGAATTTCGGGTATTTGGTGGAATATGGCCATTGACCCACTTACAGCGACGACTCAAGCGACTCGCACGTGACCAATATACAAACGACTAAAACAATTGCATAAATGTTGTGTCAATTGACTATTTACAATTTGTATGAAGGTTGAGAGGTTTCCACAACCACACACACATAGATAGCTGTTGGTGTGGCTGTAAATATTTGTGTCTACTGGTTGGTGTGTCGATGCATCCAAACATATGTAGCCTCTTGTGGAAATGACATACAATACTTGTGTGGGTGTTGGAAGTGTTGTCTCACATTGCCAATACAAATTACTATCAATATTTGGTAAAAGTAGCTGACAATGCATTTAGACATATTGCCAATACAGGTTAATGGGGGGCGTATAAATAACCATTACAATGGCAACACTAAATACTAATTTATGGCATTTCAATATTTTCCTCGATAATTTCATTGCTTATGGGCTAAGTGAAGTTTTGTGAATCCAAATTCGTATGCTCTTGCTTTATGCACAATAGTGTCTATATTAGGGTGGCACAAACAATTTTTTTTTTAATTTTTCCAAAATTTCTTCTATGACAAAAAACCTGGCGCACCATTTTTGTTTTTTTTTGTTTTTGTATTTACCCATTCCACCAACGCTTTGAGAATTACCATTGAATTCCTATAGTAAAAATTCACCTTTCATTTCATTTCATTGATTTATTTAAGTCTATGGTTACCAGAACCTTATGACTAGATACCAGAACAAAAGAGAGCAGTTTTGAATAGTGTACCTCAATTCTCGAATGGAAAAGTAATCTTGGCAAAGCACAATCTAGATCAAGTAATCTTTAGGTACAATTTAACTAAGTAAGATCCCTTATACGTCACCATAGCCGAATGAGTTGGTGCGTGACTACCATTCGGAGTTCAGAGAGATCGCAGATTCGAATCTCGTTGAAAGACCACAATGAAGGAAAACAATTTTCTCATAGACATTAACCTTCGGCAAGCCATGGAAGCCTCCGAGTGTACTTATGTCATGAAAAAGTCCCTCATAAAAAATATCTACCACTCGGACTTAGTTCGAAAGTGTAGGCCCCTCCATTTGTGGAACAACATCAAGACGCACTTCACAAATAGGAGAAAAAGCTTTTCCAAATACTTACTTCCAAATACACGCCAATTATTTATTTAATGCCCTCGTAGGGGCAACATTATAGTAGTTCCATTCGACTGTCGACGTTAAATGGATAGGAAAATTTAAGCCAATCTATTCATTACCTTCAGGAAAATTACCAGAATAACAAATATCATCAGAAACAAACCTTAAAGACTGAAGGGTACGTCTATTGGCAAAGGACACCAGATTTATTAGCATGCATGAAGTTAAGAGGTTGCAGAGCAAATCGAAAACAATTTCTTTGTACGCATTTAATTCCATTTGAAGGTGAGGCATATATATTCGATTCCAAACCGTAAATTAATTTTTTTTTTTAGTTTTTAATATTTTTTTGTTTGATTCAGTTTAGTCTGCAAGGTGCCTGGAGCAAAAAGTTATTGTTTTTTAATGAACCATAGGGTACCATTTTTTTAAATCTTGGAAATAGAAGGAGAAAATTAAATAACATCGTTCTGTAAACATAAGAAAATTTACGGGTAAGTTCAATGTTTTTTTTTTTTATTTTAATTTAATTTACTTTATTTAATTTCTTTAACTAGGACTACAAGGACGAGGACATCAGTCAAGAAGAACTCATTGGAACAGTTGGGTCACTTCGGACTACTCCTACTCTAGGGCTCAACGCTATGCTGAAAGTGGTACCCGTGGACATCGGAGAAAAACTGCCGCTGCAAACGCAATCAGATTGAGGGCCATATGCTAGATTTATGCTAGTATTATTAAGAACTTTGAGTTAATCCCCAAGGTGCTGGATCAATGTACACCCTCACTGAGTCCGATCGGTACTTGTTCTATTTATATTCTCTCAAGGAAGGAGTGGGCGGTGTGCAGCATTCGGAGACGGTGCATGACAAACATGTCTACGGATAGCTCGACGTTGGACGGAAGAGTTGGTGGGGAGTGTTCTGCCAGGAGCTCCCTGTCAAGCTCAAAATTAGGTTTCCAGTGTTTTCCAAAGGACTAGTTTCTTTTTCTGTAATTACTGGTCACAGCGACATAGAGGGAAAATGCGAAAGACAATTTCACAGCGAAAAGAAAGGATTGGGATTCTCTTAGTAACCTGTGGTCTTCTCTTGCATTAACTTACCGAACGCTAAGCTAGTAGGTGGAATCATTTCAGCACATTTCTCTCAGCTACCTTCGTTGAGCAAAGATTTAGACATCTCAGGTCTCACTTTTTTGGCACAACTGCAGATATAGAAGGTTTTAATATCACACAACTGCGTAATTTCATCAGTAGCTCGAGACGATTAGTACAAATGCAATTAGCCACCATTGGGCGTCATGCAAAATCGAAATCCTTTTCTTCTTTTTCACCCTGTTTAGTGCTTTCCCTCTGTTGGTCCTCAGCATGGCATCACAACGGACAAACTTGATTGTTTTTCCAAGTGATCCCCCCCTCATGGACAGCCATTTCTCCTATCCTACGAAATACACTTACATTTTTAATAGCTCCGTAAATAGGATCTATGAGTTTAATTGTGACTTACGACTAAGTATTTCAACGCCACTCCAGTAAACAACAAGTTGATATCTTTTACAATATTTATAAATAGTAATTATACATATTGAATAAATAAATAAATAGTACAGAATTAAGTGCCTTTTGTTACCATATAAAAGAATTGGCGTAGCATGAAGACAAAGGTTTTTTTGTTTGCTTTATTTTTGACCACCCTAATCCATATGGTACTTATTATTGTAGTTGCATTCACATGTACGGCACGCTGTACGAGCAATTTTCGAAGAAAAGCAAACACGAAATTTCCATTTACTTACATAAGTTAGCAAATTAGTTGGCGAAATGTATGACAATGCAAAATAAGCTCTTCTCATTTCGTGGCCCATTGCAAAGAAATTTTGTGTTCTGGACTTAAGTGGTTCATTAAAATGGCGCAGGCTTCTAATTTGTTTATTTAATGAGCACTTTATGTTAAATGTGTGAGCCGGTTACTATCCGCCGACTTAAAACTGACATTAGGTATATCTGACAGTTTTATGATTAGTAACGCCGGTGAAATGTTCTAAAGCTACAAAATGGAGGTAAAACCTGAAGAAAGTCGATACATTCAACGAAGTACCTTTTTTCCAGCTTTTCATCAAAGCTGCCGAAACAGCCCGGGATATTTGCGACGTGTACGGAGAAGATATCATAGCCAAGTCTATAGCACGAAAATAGTTTGGAAAGTTCAAAATTGGTGACCTTGACGTCGATGAGATGTCCCGCAGCGGAAGACCTTCTGAATTCGATCAAAAATGTCTCAAATTACTTTCGAAGGAGAACGGTCGCTAACACAATCGTGAATTGGCAAAAAAAATTAACTGCGGTAATAAAACGATTTTCCATCAGCCTCATTCAATGGGATTTTGCGAAAAATTGGGAGCCTGGGTGCCTCATGAGCTCAACGAAAAAAACAAAAAAATCGCTGTTAAATGGCTTCTCAGCATCACCCCGCCATCAAGCAACACGCGGTTGTAAACAGTGGTTTTTGTACCGAATCGTCACGGGAGATGAGAAATGGTGCCTATACATCAATATGAAGCAAAGAGGGGAGTGGGTGGCTCTAGGAGATACGCCAAAGCCGAGAGTCAAGCCGGATCTTCATCCAAAGAAGATCACGACATGAGTTTGGTGGGACTGGTGCAATGGGATATGCTCGAAGAGAATGCCACGGTCAACAAGGAGCTCTACATTGGCCCGCTACACCACGTATTCGCCGGACCATGCACCTATCGATTACCAATTTTTCCGCTCCCTGTCAAACCATGTGAAGTGCGTTATCTTCCATAACAAAGAAGTCTTTAAAAACTGGTTCAACAATTTCTTTTACACCAGACCAGGCAATTTTTGGCGAAACGGCATCAACAAATAGGTGGAAAGTTGGGAAGAATATACAACTGATTGACTTAATGATATAATTATTGCCTACAAATTTATTCCCAACCCAATTCAAACACAAACAAGAAAGATGCGGAATACTCTGGTATTCTTTGGTATCACATTTACGCCAGCTCACGTCGCTTAGCCTTAGGTCTTCACATGTGCGAATCTAATGCGATCTCGATGTTATTCCGCTTGATTTCTCAATTCCTAAAACTTAATTTCCACTTTTTTTAATACATCGTTTGAGTCACTCATACATTTACGTATTTATTGAGCCAGGTGTATTTTAGTCTCACTCCTTTTATTTATTATTTTGAAGTATTAGTAGCAAGCCAGTAGTTAGTAAAAACTTTTGTATTTTTGACTACAATAATTAAATAAATAAATACATATTGATTTCACAGTTTCTATGTCAGCTGCTGTTCTTGTTGTCCTATTTAAACTTTTTGTGTTTGAGCAATTTTTTTAAACGAATTTTCATAATAAACAAAAATGTCACAAAAAATTACAATTTTTTTATATATTTAGTTGTTTTGTTTGTTTTTTCTTTTTTTAAGTTCCATTCCATTTTTAAACGCTTTAGACTTTTTTATCTCGATTTCAGCAAACGCTTATACATTTTCGTCGGCTCGTGTACGTGACATTTTTGAAATAATGTTTGAGCGCAATATTTGTGAGTAAATATTTGCATAGGCTCAATATTTTGATAAAACAATTATAGATAGAATATTAAAGTACATAAAGCAAATAAATTGTACAAAAAAATAATACAAGCACAACGGAATACAAATACAAATTATGGCATAAGTGGAAAGTTTAATATATCGACTGAGATTTACCAACAAATTTTCAAGCGCCACGTGAGTTGAATAGCAAAAATCCAAAACACAAATTTAAAACTTTCGCACAAGTATTGCAATAGAAATAATTTGGTTGAATTAAAATTGTGAAGTGCTTTTTTGTTTGCTGCTATACCTTTGAGTACGTGAGCTTTTTCGATATTACTACAATTAGGCTTTCGGTTTATGTGAAATGCCGTCAAACGCAATGTCTTTAATAAATTCTATTGAAATAGCATTATAAACATTCAGTTCTACATATATGTATCTATGCACTATGGCGCAAAATTAGTCACCCTATCTGCAGATTTATAATTTTCCCAAATGACGTCGTACGTCAATCGTATTTGACACTTGGCAACAAACAGACAAGCAGTGGAGTGTGCAAAGTTCTAATTTAAGATTTACTTCACTCAAAATTATTATTTTTTATTTAGTAAAAGCTTTAAGTTCTTCGGAAACAAAACTGGATGCGCCACCTTTGCACCTTTATTTGCATTATGATAAAATTAGTCTACCTTGGCCAAAATCTACTTTTTGTTATCAACTTCTTTATTCTCGTGAAAAAATGGTTAAATTTCTACGTAAAAAAGTAAGTGATTGAACTTTTCTCATATGAAATACAGTCTAGTCAAAGGCTATTATAAAAAATGTATATTTGCCCTGACGAAAAATAACCAACATTTATTTAATAACTGAGTATATCCTCTTTCGACTGATATAAATATGAGTATCAAAAAGTGGACATAAGTATTTAAAATATTTTTTTGAAAATTTAGTTTTTTTGAAATTTAAAGGGTTAGAAATAAAATTATTGAGTAGAAAAAAATTCAAGATTTTCTTTTATCCAAACACCAGACCATTTCTTCCCTGCCTAAAATCGATCGCCGAGCCAGAGAATCCACTTAGTTTTCTTTTCTGTTATGTAGTTTTCGAGATATCGCCAAATAGGAGTTTTGGAATAAAGAAAAAAAGCAGATCATAAATACTTTGGTTCATAGATGTAAGTAAATAAATAAACAGGTCGTTTAACCTCTTAAAACAGGTGATAGGAAAATTAAAGGATATTAAATTAAAATTAAATTAAAGAAAATTAAATTGCTGCTTTTTATTTGTGTTTCATTTTACATAAAAATAAACGTTTTCCAGACGATAACAAAATTAAAAAAAATGTTCATTTTTGCAAAAATGTGAACATTTTCAAACTGGCCGCCGTAGCCGAATGGGTTGGTGCGCGACTACCATTCGGAATTCACAGAGAGAACGTTGGTTTGAATCTCGGTGAAACACCAAAATTAAGAAAAATAATTTTCTAATAGCGGTCGCCCATCGGCAGGCAAAGGCAAACCTCCGAGTGTATTTCTGCCATGAAAAAGCTCCTCATAAAAATTTCTGCCGTTCGGAGTCGGCTTGAAACTGTAGGTCCCTCCATTTGTGAAACAACATCAAGACGCACACCACAAATAGGAGGAGGAGCTCGGACAAACATCCAAAAAGGGTGTACGCGCAAATCATATATATATATATATATATATATGTAATAGAATTAATTTAAAATATTAAGGAAAAATGTCAGGCATAAATAAAAAAATTCTCTATTAGATATAAAAGTTACTCGCATAAGAATAAAATGGCAAGTTTTTGCTTTGCTTATAGTCACTTAAGTAAAGTCGAACAAGTGGTCAATACGGTATCAATTTTTGTGATATTATTTCAGATATCACACGTTAAATCGATATTTGTTGAGTTTGCTAAATGAAAAACACTATGCGGGCAGAGCCGGATATACAAAGAAAATTTTAAAAGTCATTTCCTTGTCATTTATTACCTTCCATGTCACTCATTTATGCTTGAATAGAAAACTAAACCGCTATCTCCCATATAATTACAGCGTACATGTGCCCATATCACGGTTAGAAAATGGTAAACTGACCAAATTTCGATATAAAAAGACTTTGCTTAAGGTGCGTGACATGGCGTATACGTGACATTCAAAAACAGCGCCAATCTTGACAACTATCGCAGTCGCCATGTAAAATATATAAACAAGAAGAGAAAATCAACTAAATAGGGTAAATGGATAAGGTAAGAAATGCCGTAGACATGCATAAATGCACTCTAATCACAACCCAGTTAAAAGAGCTGACAACGAATTGCCTTTGTGGCTGGCTGTACGACTAACTCAGCACCAACATGACAGATTTTTCTGGGATTGTCTACACACACACGAACACATCCACATAAAATATTCATGTCAATACTGTTTATTACCTATACACATGCAGTCATTTCAACAAGCCAATAACGATTTAGGTGCAAGTGTTGCTAACTGTGTTACTTTCGAGCGATACGAGACTATGAGAAGCGACTGAAAATTTTCTGCTAAATGACTCAATCAATGAGAGAGTGAGATGAACTTTATCAAGCATTGGAAAAATTGAATCAAAATGCAAATATTTGCAAAAACGTAAAGCCACAAAACACAAAATACAAACCGAACAAAAAAAATCGTGCGAGCAAGAAGAAACAAGATAAAGAAATGAAAATATTGCCAGCGAAAGCGAAAGTCGGGGAATGGTTGAAGATAGCAGAGGGTTGCGATGGCAAAAATCACTAAACTGTAAACTATCATATGCCAAGTACAAAAAGCTCAGAAAAAACGTCGTTGTTATACAGGAAACCAGCTATTGGCAGCAGAAGATTGATATTCAACCAAAGGGAAGTACAAATCAAAGCAAGTTGCGTTGAAGCTGAAACTGAGGTAGAGAAGAGTGCGGCCACAAGGCAGTGGCTGCAACATTTGATTTGTGATACAACCTAATTTCAAGCAGAAACTTTTTATGCCACGAAGGAGTGCGATTTGAAAAAATCGTGTGGTATAGAGGCAACATTCTGAGATATCCACATACGTATGTGCATGTACATAAACTTAGTGATAGTGGCACACATAAAGGCGCTGGCAAGCAGGATTATACTAAGTAAATAGTAAAGTAAAAGCGAAAATTTGCTTGGCGTGCTGGGAAAAATTGAGGCGCAGACAAGCGTACAATTAATCGTAGATAAGCGCCACAATGTTGAGTACACATAAATTATGCATGCGAAGCAAAAAGTGAAAAGAAGAAGGAACATAAAAACAAAGTGAAACCTTTTTATTGAAATGGAAAGTACTTAGATAGAAAAACAAATAATAAAAACAAGAGGAAATAGAAAAAAATGTTTAAAGCAAAAAATGTAGAAAAGGGAAACATGAAGTTTTCCTCCTAAAAGAAAAAATAAATAAAAGAGAAAGCTTATAAAAACATTAAAGGAAATTATCGAAGATAAATGTACACGTGGAGAAAAATCTTGCCTGATTGGGAAGCTGGCTAAGTGCTGGTGAATGAAAATGAATTTTAATAGTAAGTGAAGAAATACTGCAATCCGTGCGGATCGAACTTTGTATACCCGCACATATTTTTTTTAGTGAAATTATTTGGACTGCCTGTTAATTTAGGGAATCAAACAAGCAAATAAACAATGGGAGTTCCAGCTTATAACATCAAACGGATGGCCGGAAATTTAAACTTAACCTACAAAAAGTGGGCGTGATTTCTATTCCATCTCAGTAATACTTATGGTGTATCGAAATTAGGTGAAGAGTAATTAGTGCACCAAGTTTGGGTGAGTTTTACTATCTTTGTCATACTGCACCAACACAATGCGAGTTCTCACGAATTGGCTCACAAAGGGGGTTTTTGATAAAAAAAAAATGGAATTAATGGGTCATCCGTCTAACAGCCTGGATTTGGCACATAATGAATTTCTTTTGTTCCCGAATATCAGAAATAAAATGCAGGGTGCACGTTTTTCAAAGTCTGAAAAAGATGTTGAAGCCTTCGAATAGCTCTTTTTGGAGGTGTTTACTTCTGAGTGGTAAAAGTGCTTTGAAAATTGATTCTAGAGAATGCAGTAATGTATTGACATCCAAGGAGAATATTTTGAAAACCAATCAATTTAT
This sequence comes from Anastrepha obliqua, assembly GCF_027943255.1. Classification (NCBI taxonomy): domain Eukaryota; kingdom Metazoa; phylum Arthropoda; class Insecta; order Diptera; family Tephritidae; genus Anastrepha; species Anastrepha obliqua. The sequence continues at coordinate 51,798,327 of NC_072896.1, forward strand.
TTCCATTACTATTTTACCATATTTTCGTTATTGGGCGCCGTTTTTTTATGTTAGTTCGAATTTTTTTTTAATTGGCCTTCGAAGTTCGAAATCGGAGAAAAATTGTTTATATGGTTTTTTGGCTATAACTCGTTGATTAATTGATATTTTTTCAATCTGTAAAAGCCAAATTATTGCTAGAGACCTGTGCAATAATTACATTTTTTGAAAAAATTGATTTCGAAAATTTTTGTGGTACTTATGAAACAATATACCGAAAATCGGCTCCGATTTCGAACTTCGAAGGCCGATTAAAAAAAAATTCGAACTAACATAAAAAAACGGCGCGATACGGGTCTTCTAATTTCGCCTCTATTTTCACCCGCCACTCTCAGAATGGACCTAATTTTTGCTAACCTGAATTTGTTGCACAGTGTTATTTGACTTTTTTACATTCAGTTTCATGTTCGGAAAATGAATTTTTAGTAAAAAAAAAAACAAAATAAACTATGAAAAGAAGCTATTTTTCTTGTTGCGGTTACCTAATTTTTGCTAACCTGAATTTGTTCCACAGTGTTATTGCAGTTTCTCAAAGTCTTGAAACTTTGGTAAAGTTCCGAAAGTTCGGGATAATAACTTAAAGAATTTTTACACACAAAAGTCTTTTGAAATTACTCAATTACTTTAATCGCCTAAAGTGTTAAACATTTTAAAAGCAGTCCCGAAAATTCGGGATCAAAAATTATGATACATTGAACATACAAAAAAATTATTCAATTACTTTATTTTCCTAAAGTGTTAAAATCTTTTTAAAGCAGTCCCGAAAATTCGGGACTAAAAATCAGAATTTTTTTTAAGTGTCGATAAATTATTCAATTCAAAACTCTTAAAGTGTTTAAAATTTCTTAAAAGTCGTCCCAAAAATTCAAGATAAAATATTAGATAGCTTTCTTTAAGGGTTTTAAAATTTTCAAATCGGTCCCGAAAATTCAAGATCATAAATTAGATATTTTTTTTTAAGTATTTTAAATTATGCATTCACTCATTTGTTTTCCGAAAGTGTAAAAACTTTTTAAAAGTAGTCCCGAAATTTTAAGACTAAGAATTATTTATTTATTTATTGAAAAGAGTAATAATTATGAATAATTACTCCACTTAAAAGGTAAGAAAAAAGGAACAAGCACCAGCGGCTTAGCTCTTCGTCTGTTGAATTAAATAGTTAAAAATATAGATAAAGTAGAAAAAGGAAATAATTATATTATACTAAGTTTAAGCCAAGATGTTAGCTTAAAGATACTAATATATTATACCTATACTGGAGAAGATGCAGATAGTACCTTCTAAAGGATGAGGATCTTACTGTTACTATATATACTAAATGACTTAGAAGCTCATGAACTTCAATTTATAATTTACAGTGAGATACAAATTGATTTATGATGCTTACATATATTACAGTCCGTTGTCTGCTTCAGAAGGTCGGATGATTTGACATTTTTAAACTCCCTCGATTAAATTTTTTATAGTCATGAACTCCTGAACATATATCCATGAAGTGTGATACGCTGACCGGGGTTTCGGCATACCATTTAATATATATGAACGGGTTGAAACTGTACGGCCAATTCTCAGACGAACAACGGTCTTAATATACCGGCAAAATGAATTTGACGGATATTGTTTTTTGGACCTCGGGAGATTGAAGGGTTTGTAATGATGTCGGTACTGGTTCCATTTGTTCAGGGAACTCTCATAATTGGTACATCTTACCAGATTTTTTATATCTTCTGGAAAAGTGTATTCGGACATGGCTCTTTGTTTGCCTTCTTAGCTCTACTATCGGCCTGTTTGCTACCTTTGATGCCACTGTGACCCGGAACCGACATAAGTTTGACTGAACCTTTTTGTTGTGTGAGCATGTTGCGGAGTTTTTTGATTACTGGGTTCAGAATAGCTTCAAGTAACGCAGCAGCTTTAGCTATGAAAATTAAGCAATAACTTGGTAAAACTCCAACGGTTATAGTGGTACGTATTTCACTTATTACCACAAACGAAGTACAGATATCAGTTTTAGATCCGTCAGCAAATAATATTTCCTAGTCTGACTTCAAAGGAGTGTAAGAGGAAATTTTCCATAGTGTATCCTAGGGGTCATCGCGACTAATGCAACTCTGAGCTATGTTGAATTTCATATTTATTTCTCTTTTCCCTTCTTGATATACACACAAATGAAATATAACTGACATGTAAATTTTAAATATAGTATGTAATAAACGAGCCATCCTACAGGAGTAATAGTTTCTAGATATAATTGTTTGAATTCATGGGGGCTAGTAGAACTTTTTTGATGGTGCAGTACATTATTTATGACTAAATAGCTTGCCATGACCTATTCTGGATGAAAGCGTTTTTCTACGATAAAAGAATTTACTTGTTTTGTGTTGACATGAAGAAACGCATTCAAGCAAAAGCTTGTTTCTGCAATAAAAAATTCTAGGCATTCACATCGGCGTGTTATTTAATACCCTTTCCTTAAGGGTGGGTAAATCAGCTTTCGCTAAGATGGCGGGGAGAAGTAGGAAAGGCTCTAGCGTTCCTTCTAGCTGCTGCGTGAAAAGGTGATTCGAGGCGTTTCAGATGGGTGTATGCGCAATGTCCGTAAATAGTTAATCCCAGTTATATTTACAAAGCATTTGTGTATGAACTAGATAGTGTTTTGAAGATAAGTACTTAATTATATTTAGTCTCGATAATAAGCTTAGCCTAATATGTTCACGGTGATGCTTAAAAGCTAATTTCTTATCAAATATAATTCCGAGTACTTTACGGGCGTTAGTGTGAGGAAGTGTAACGTTAGAAAAGGATATTGAGGGGAAAGTATACTTATGTTTACTGCAAATGTGAAAAGTTTATATAATTGCTGTAAAATTATTGAATTTTTTTTTCATTTCCTTAAAAGTAACAAATTTTAGAAGCAGCCCTGAAAATTTGGAATCATAAATTAGAGATGTAAAATTCTGCAAGTGCTTTAAAAGGATACAATTATTATAATTTATTCTGCTAAGTGTTAAAAGCCTTTAAAAAGTAGTCCCAAAATTTCGGTATTAATATTAGGAATTTAATACATAACCGCTTTAAAATTATTCCCAGGGCGATTTTATACACTGAGAGTGTTTTATGCAAGGTGAGGTAAAATTAATTACCCTATCGGAACGTTTATAATTTTTGCGAATGGCGTTGCACGTCAATCATATTTGACACTGGTGAACTCGGCAGCTTCAGCATACAAACACAGAAGCAATAGAGCTGGTAGAGGTTAAAATAAAGATTACCATCACTCAAAATATTTTTCTTTTTATTTAGTGAAAAAGTTATTCAAAATCAAAATTGGCTGATTCATTTTGTGCCATAAAAAAATTTTGGTTGTGCGCCTGGGTATATTTTTTCCACATAATGTTCAGCGTAACTTCATAATTAGACCTCAAAAATGAACTCGAGGAAGAGATAAAAAACTATAATAATAATAATAATTAGTTGCTAAGCCGTCGTCTGGTGCGCGCATAATACTTTTATAAAAATATATAATATGAATGGTAAAAATTTTCGTGTTCCGTGAACTTCTATAAAGCAGCCTGCAAAATATCTTTAAAATCCTAGAAAAAAATAGTTCTGGACTAATCTGTATTAATTTATTGCGTGCAAAATAAATAAAATTTTTTTAATTCATTAATTTAGTGGAAGGAAAAACTGGTATTAACTTTCACATTTTCTAAACGAAAATTTGATCAAACAAAGGAACTGCGAAGTGGGTATTTCCTTAAAAAAATTACATGAAAGAAATTAAGTACCAAAAACCAATGCAAAGCTGGGCGAGCTACAAATAAGAAACCAAAAATGTATAGCCTAAAAAATTAATGCAACAACTGTATCGCTAAATAAACTTCAAGGTGCAGTGAACTCTGCTATATCACGCACCCACTTTGCTAGCACTTGCATGCGCACGCCTGTGTGTACACATTTAGATGTATGTCCAAAAGCAATTTGGTAGGGAGACTAAAAAATGAGTATAACAAATAATTTTCTTAAATTCGTGAAGCGTAAAACAAGAATAAAGAAGTAAGAACAACTGCAAAAAGAATTAAGTAAAGCAAGCAAAATCTCTTCAGTGAAGTGACGTAAAGTAACAGAAAACTTTTTTCTTCTTTTATAGCAAAAGCTAAAACAGTGAAAGGCACAAAAGTGTGTGTGCATGAGTTCATACATTTTTAAAGAAATAATTAAAACTTTTCTTTTTTTTTTCTTTTTGATTATTTTCTCTTATCTTAACTCATGTAAGTTCTTGCATGTACAAGCGCACATATTGCACCAGCTACGCGCTTATATTTCTTCCCAAAGTTAATATTTATCTATTCGTCCATGTCTCCCCAACTGTTGACCAATGAAATTGAAAGTGGTAAGGCGCACGTGCGTGAAATAATCAAAGTAGCCGAGGCAGTAAAATTACAGATGAATCAAAGAATTGTATTTAGTATTGAAGAATTGTAGCTAAAAGGAATTTTGATTGCCACACTAACTAAGAATTACAACAAAACATTTATTTGCACGTATACATATGTATTTATATTAGGGTGGCACAATTTTCTTTTCGATAAAGCTTATAATAAAAGACATAAATATACATTATATATATAGATATATATATGTGGCTCGGAGTGTAATTACTGAACAGACTATAGGTGTAAATCGTATTTCGACCCATGTGAACTCTCAAATTATGTAGGCGGATGGCATACGTTTTGAAGCAGTAATATTACTCATACGCAGTGTTGGTCTACAATGGGAATACTTACATTTTTTTTTAATATAAATTAATATACGTATTTTTCTATATATCTGGCAAACATTTTATAAAAAAAACAGGCACCTCTTATTTGGTGTACTGTGAAATAAGTTTGTATTGTGAAATAAGTTTGACTTTTCGGTGTAACTAAATTTTCTCGGTCATTCGAGACCTACAGATTGAACTTAGGTTCGGTAGAGGTCAACACAGCCTGCACCTGTCGGATACTCCGCTGATGATGTGCTTTGATAAATAGGTATACCTATAAAAAGTTAATGATAATTTCCAAAGCTCTCGCGGCGTGGTTAGATATTAAGTATGTATAGAGACGATGAAGAAGTCGGACCTACCGTACTGACTCTCAGGGTATCGATTTCATATTTCGGCACTCTGACAACAATAGGTTCATAGAAAACCAGAATATCTTCGAAAGGGTATTGTCTAAACAGCAGCAATCTGTTGATTACTGAAAATATCCCTATCCCAGAAACAAATTGTGCGACACTCTGCATATGAACCTGAACAAATGAAATAACGAAAATAATAAAATAAGAAAAAGAACCATAAATTTAACGTCTTCTCTCCTTTCTGTCGTAAAAGTTATAAGAACAGAGTAAAAAAGCAACAATTCTCGAATACTGATCCAAAGTTAAGTGAAAGTGCCTATTGTTTTTCTTTGACTAGAACTCCACCTCAATTTTTTAGTAAAAAATCATCATCATTATCATTAGTACTACAGTTTTGTGCAGACCATAGTTTCTACTATTACAATAGAATTTTCAATTTTATTATGATATTATTGAGCATTTCATTACCGTATTTCAAAGTATTTTAAAAGTTGTCCATTTATTCAGTCACTTCCGCTGTTTTTAATATTCTTTAAGGGGGGGGCGAGGGGGGGGGGGGGGGGTTAAGGGATAAAAATCGATTTTTTTTTTGCATGTTATTGTAGTAAAACATTTAAAAAATATCGTGTTAAAATTTTAAGTCAATCCGAGCAAAACTTTTTAAGTTATAGAGCATAAAGCCGAGCCGCCTCAAACATCTGCCAAAAATCATTTTTTACTTCAAACGACCACCAAATGGCTGAAAATGAAAATAAATCGTCAAAATAAACGTTGGGGGGAAGTTTAACTCATACTTTAACTAAATTATTCGATTTTTTTGATTTCAGATGATTCTACGCTGAGATATGCTGACTACTGCAAAATGTATTTTTGAAAAGACGTCTACGTAAATGTGCTCTCATTCGCTCATTTTGCAATATTTTTACATGAAAATTTTATCAAATATTCTTGAAATGTTATTTTATAGTATGCAATAACTTTTAATAAACTGACTTGAACCGTTTCGCTACAATAAATTCATGAAAAAAGTGTTTTTTTTAGCGTTTATCCCTTACCCCTCCCCCCCTTAACTTTCAGACTTCCTCTCACTTCATTACAACTCGGGGATTCTATGAAGTTTTGTGCCATAGAGTATGTCTCATTCATGCAGTGTGGACCGTAAAATGTTGCGTTTTCTATATGCTGAAGATCACTTAAGTATTCTCGCCATCTTCTTTAGTAAGAAATAAGAGAGTGCAAAACCAATATACGTCACTTATTGCTTAAGAGCTCTTTTATGTCCCACGTCAGCAGATCCCCCTTAAGTGTCAATTGGATTACAACTCATCTGAGTAAATCATCCTTTTACACCCTTCTACACTAAAATAATAATACAAATTCTATGTACCTGAGAAGCATTTATACTGAAAATTAAAAAAAAAAGATTATAAAAAGGGACTACCTCGAAAGATCGTTCCATTCAATACAACCCGCCCTAATATACGTATGTATGCTCATTCACATATACTCAAATGTTATTTCTATGCGCATGTATATATAGGGTTGTTCAATAGGTGCGCTTCAACTTTTTTCCGATAGGGAGGGCGAACGACGCAATATTTTTTATTTTTCGCTTGTCATTTGTAAACTTCATTAGTATACATTTCATCATGTATCGCTACACACTTGAGCAATGATTGCAAATCGTGCAAATTTTTCATGAAAATAATCGTTCTGTTGCTGCTACTTTAAGAGCATTACGGCCATTTTACGGTCCATTTAACAAGCCGTCCCGTTTTGGGGTTATGTGAAGTCATTGGTCTACAGTAACAAGCCGGCGACGATTTGTGAGCTCAGAGCCAATATTGAACGCGAAATTGCTGGAATTTCGGCCGATTTATGCAAAAGAGTGGTCGAAAATTGGGTTCAACGATTGGACTTCGTAAAACGTGCACGCGGTGGTCATGCAAAAGAAATCGAATTTCATACTTAAATGTATATGTTCAAACTCGATAATAAAAAAAAATTAGTTAAAAAAGTCAAACCGTTTGTGTTTTATTCAAAAAAGTTCAAAATTTGAAGCGCTCTTACTGAAAAACCCTATATGTATGTGGGCCACAAAATCAGTAAACGAGTAGTTGCTCTTAATTATTAATCATTGAGCGTAAGGAACCTTTGCACTTAAAGAATAAGAATAAAATGCTCATAGCCTTCAATTTATTTATATTAAATTACTTGTTCACTGAGTTCGCCAACTTAATTATTCATTTGTATATGCTTAAAAGTTAATGTTTCTTAATGGAAGCATAAATCAGGTGAAATGTGAAAAAATTAAATTTGGCTTAAAACTTTTTTAAGTTTTCAGTTTAATAAAAAGTTTTAAAATAAAATTATGGAATACAGTTTTATATGAAAGATATGGAGCGAATTATTTTTTCACGGCTGATACGTTCCTTAGGAATGCGTGAAAAAAAATCGCTTAAAAATTTCTGCGACAATATTGAACTTGGGGTTGCATTCTCCAAATTTAAAAAAAATTATGTAGGCTGAAAAAGCTCTAAATATTTTCCCAAAAAACTGTGCAAAAGAAGTAATGATGAATTCTATGTTGCATAAATATTTATAAAACAAAAACAATTAATTTTATCACATTATCCATGACCTTTTCTTTATGTCATAAATATTTAAATTAATAAAAAAAATTGCTAGATACTTTATTTATTAAAAATAAAAAGATATTTAACTTTTTTTAGTAGAAATCACAAAGAAAGGATCGTTTATGCAGACATTTGTTATATGCCAAAACTAAGTCGCATTGCAAGCAAGGAGTCCATGGTTTGTTTTCTTTATCTGCTTCAAAGGATTCGTCGCAAAGGGGCATACATTATCACAACTAGGTGGACTTTCTGCGCAAAATTCTTTATCTCAACTGGGTTGAAGCAAACTTTTTTCCGACTCGCTTGGTCAACTTCAAAGTATTTTTTATGTTTACTTCCAAGGATGCATTGTATGTGATGTCGTTAATACTGTTGCTTCTGATCACTTACGTCTGGAGCTGGTAGTCTGTTTCAGCTAAGGCGGTGGTGAGATCTCTTATAGTGTAATGAAATTTGTCATGGCTGCGCTACTTGTGCCCGTAACCAATTCTTCTGAAATGTTTTCTTTTCTGCATTGCGTATCTTCCAACAGATTTTCGTGATTTTGGGATATAAAATAATTTTCGTGTGAAAAGTTTTCACTAAATCGATAAATACCAGTGCACTTGAGCTCATTTATTGCTATCTGAGCCACTTGGACTTTAAGGTAGGCTTTAGCAAAAAGTTCTATGGCATCGAACTGTGCCACTTCTTTTATTTTGTCTTTCTTGTCTTCGCAAAAAACGCCTTACCATTGTAACAGGTCTTAAGAGGACCCATAATGGCTTCATCTAAGGGGGCATTTTGTGTGTACAATGCGGCAGCAGGGATAGAATAATTACGCCATTTTCGCGAGCTTTATCCAGAGCTCCAATATTTCTCATATAACTGTTGTGGCCATCTATTGTAAAATTAGCAGAATTGGGCTCTCGTTTATGTATCGGATTTATGTACCGCAAAAAATGAACAATCTACATGGCAAATATTGGGATTTGTATCCATTCGGATATGTGGCAAGCAGAATCGTAATCAGGAGGAGCAAGTTTCAGTAAAAGTGGGGAGGGTTTTTTTCGTAAAAATTAAGAATGATGGAGCAGAAACACCGCCTTTTAAAGAAGGCACGCAAGCGATCTCTTCCATCCTATTCTTTCAGTACGGAAAATGAGTTATCAATACAGTTTCGGTAATATTGTCAAAAACTTAGCCTCCATTCCTTTTAAATACCTTACCAGCTCCATTTCTGCATATCGGTTAAATACCGGTCTTCCCCCTATGACGTGGCTAATATAGCATCAATTGCTTTATCACTGCGGAAAGCTCGCTGCAAGGTACCAAGAGTTTTGGACGACAAAAGTGTTCTAATTTTTTCTTCTCTAATTGCAGGAATGACTTTTTTCTTGTTTTCTACGTCCCTCTTACTAATTTTGCCTTTCTTTGACATGGCCTATGGGTATAATTTAAACCGTCACTTTGAACCATATAACATTGAACTAGCTCAACTATATCACATTAGCCAAACACGAGTTTTGAAGATTAAAAATTTGCTTCCTAGAAATATATTGAAGAAAGTTAAAAATTTACCGAACTATAATAAAATAGGTTCACGGAAAACCAAAATCAAGTATTTGAAGTTAAATTTCGGAATAATCGTTTTTCAAAGGACACACTTAAATATTTGCAACTGCACAATTAAAAAAGTTGTTGCACATGAATAGCAAACTAAATATTCAATGGCCCATGCTGCGTTGCAGTAACAGTTTTTAGCTGTTGCTATTGTATTCACGGAAAGATCCTTGTATAGACATGCATAGATTAAAAAATATGCTAGTACATCACTTTAGTCACCCATAACACAATACTCAACAAACTTACTCTATGGTTTTAATCAAATTATTAGCGGGGGTTGGAACCCAAAATGATATATTGACTCTACACAGCAGTGGTTAGGCGAATTCTCTACTAAGGTATTGCAACATAGTAGAATGCCCTTGAGAAGGGTGTGGAATAAAAAAAAAAGTTTAAAGACGCGTATCTGTTCTTGTAACAGGTACACTGTCAACCACACCATGCGCCCTATGCACTCCGGCATACATTTGCCCCTACATTGTTCACGATCCTCCTACTCTCGAGGAAATAGTGTGAGTGCGGCAATTTAAAACAGGGCGAGACCATCCATGTATACACAGATGGCTCAAAGTTCGAGGGCAGAGTTGGCGGAGGTGTATATTCCGAACATCTGGGGATATTCTTCAGGTTTTGGCTCCCCGACTACTGTAATGTCTTTCAGGCTGAACTGGTTGCAATAATGAAAACCACGAAACTGCTACGGTGTGATGTGATATCTGATAGCTAGTCGGCGTTAAAACTCAAAAAAAAACAGTTGACAACCTTCAAGGTAGCTATGAAATACCGCATAACTCTTAAAGAGATGGCTGAGTCATTTGGCTTAAGGGTAACATGGGTTCCTGGCCATTGCGACACTGAGGGTAACTGCAGAACCGATGAACAAGCAAGATTCAGCACCAAGTTAACCGATGAGTACATACACAATGACATGGGCATACCCTTACAGACTAGCAAGATACTTATCGTAAGAGCAGCGAATGCAAGATGGCGTAATGAAATTATCTGTAGAGTTGCCTTACAATTATAGACGATTCTCAATCCAAAACGCAGAGAATCTCTGCTAAGCCAAAATAAGCACAGTCTTCGCACACCGATCTCAGTTATAACGGGTAGGCACAGAGGAACACATGACTTCTGCAGAAGCTGTCTAGATGAGTCAGTGGAAGTGACTATCTCACACTTTCTGTGTCATTGTCAGTGCTACCCAATCGTAGGTTTCTATTCTAAGTAGACAATTTTTTAATGAGTAAAAAGATCTCAGTTCTGCAAAAATCAAGGATATTCTCAAATTTTTGGTACTTGTGGAACATATATATGTATATTAGGGTGGTTAAATTTGTAAGAAACGATTTTTTTCGACTCTGCTCCCAGCTGCTTCGTTTATACATGAAATTCGCAAAAGTATTAATGGGATTGATTAATGCAAGACTTACAACTTGGATAGGAAACAACAACAGGCGCATTGAATTTCAAGCTGGCTTTAGAAAAAGTTACTAACGGTGGATAACATATACAGACTTGTATCTATAGTACTTCGACAGGGTGCCCAAAAAAACATCAATTTATAGACTCCGACAGATGGGAATGTCAAATTAAATAACAAATGTGATAGAAAATATATATTTGAATACAGTTGAATGCAGTTTTGAGAGGAAGAGAAGTATCAGATTACTTTGAAACCTGCACAGGTGGCTTGAAGCAACGTTGTCCGCTATCGCCATTGTTCTTCACATTACACGATTTATGGATCACGATCGATCTACACAACTGTTTGGAAGGCGGTCTACTGATTGATGGAATAAATGTACGCCTTCTTCTATATGCTGAGGATATTGTGCTTCTGGCAGATAATCCCAATGGCACGCAATCTATGACTAAGAAAGTGAGAAAATATTGCGCTGGGATTGAGCATGGAAGTAAATTCTATGAAATCTGAGATGACGGTCTTTAGAAAAGGTGGTCAGGTCAACTAGCCATGTCTGAAAAGTGCTCACGACGGCATAAGACGGTATAATGTTACCGCACATCTTCTTTGCTGCAGATACAAAGGAAACCTCATACCACACATATCACTGGTATAACGGCACTGACACATTAAAAGACGAGCCTATAGCATGAAGCTGGCCACAAATATGGTGGACCCAGACGTGGGTGAATAGTATTGGTCCATTTAATGAACACCGTTCTGGGCCTTTCCGAAGTAATGCAAGGTAGTTCCGGGAAGGGAGTCTCCCCAGAAGAGGAGGAGGGATTGTTTTAGTGGCTACCGCATTCAAAGCAGTTGACGACGGTCGCTGCAAGTGCGAAGGCATTTTAAACCCTCCTCACCCACCAGAAAAAAAAAGAAAGTGGTGGCAGAATGTAAACATCTTGCTGTCATTCTCACACCCAAAATGGCGTTGGCTAACCATGTAGAACCCAGAATGTGTGAATTGAGCAAAAGTTTCCATTAATTTTGCATGAAGCAATCTCTTAGTTCAGCCATGCATTTCATACGAAGCAAAATGGTAGCTGTTTCAAGCTGTGCGTAGAGTTATACAAAGATAAGCTTCTCAAATCTGAGGTTATACGCAATTAGAAGAAGTAACTAAAATTCAGCGTTATTTTACTAAATGCATTTTCAAACTACCTGACTTCACCCCAAATTAAGCAATAATGCCAAAAACTTACGTGGAAGATAGCGACTTATATTCGCTAGAACTAGAAATGAAATACATTTGGAAAACTATTTACGAATACAGCAGCTAATGACTCCCGCACAAATTAACGCAGTGCATATTACGAAAAAACGTGTTTTGGCGCAAACAACTCAAGGACTTAAGTGTGGAGTTCGGCTTTACGTTTGAAGAAAATATAACTGCTATGGACTGGCAAGATGCCTTTATCTAACTTTTAACCAAAAATGAAATTACAAAATAAAATAAAAAATTAGAAAAAAAGCACAATCAAGCACGATGCGAATTTAACACACTTAGACTACTAATAAGGATAGTTATATTTTAGCGAAGGTACGTGGCTAGCTGACATCTCAGCAATATATGAAGCAAGGTGGGGATTGCTAAAATTGTATGCAATAACCTAAGGAAACACGGTGAAAATATGCAACTCAAACGAAGAAGAAGATATTTATCACTTCTTAGGAAGATGCCCAGTACTGAAGAAAAATAGGCAAAGATACACTATATTAGCCTTACGCTTTAGAAAATTTAATTATTAATTTATTAAGGGTTATGACAAACAACATCGTTATTGCCACAAACATTCTTATTTATTTCTTTATTTATTTTTATATATTAAATGAATTAACGTATGAATTAAATCAATTCTAAGCCATGAGTTTTTTAAATTAAATAAAGAATTACTACTACTGCTACTGCCACATGAAATACTAAGAAAAAAATCCATTAGAGCGTAGTTCTGAAGTCAATTTTGAGCCCCACAAATTTTTTTTTAATTAATACAAAAATTGAGAGTGAGTTATGCCAATACAAGTCATCATCATCTTCGCTCAACGCTATAGCCCTGTGTGAGCTTTGGCCTGCTGAACAAAATGTCCCCATTTGACCTGATCTTGGATTGATTCCTTTCAATCAATTACTTTGAGTTTTTTTGTCTCATCCTACAGTTCGCAAACTTATCTTGATTTTGGTCTACCTTTTGCTCTCGTCGGTAAAGATAAAAAGTGGAAAAATAGACCAGTTATGGAAAGTAAAAAGGATATAAAATCAAAATCAAAATCAAAATCAGCCAAATCAAATGCAGATTTAAAAAAAATTTTTTTTTGAAAAAAATTTGTTTTAAATAAAACTAAATGTAAAAAATACATCCAACCACTTTTCCTATTACAATGTTTCATGTGCGCTACTCTTTCCGCTATTCATCAACGACATTAGCCATTGCTGCTCTTTCGCTAATTTTTAGTTATATGCTGAACATTTAAGACAGCACGAAAGGGTAGCTATGTGCAACTTGATAGCTGATCCTAGGAAATGATGCTGCTCACCATCAATCTACTTGCCTTTCCTTCACTTTGGTGGTGCTGTTAACCTTTACTCGAGACTGGGTAAGCCATCATCGCATGGAAAATCTCAATGGAGTGTAAGGGAATAAATAAAGCAAGCACCGTCCGGAGACGAACTGAAGTCTTGAAGCCGGCAACCGTCTACTCGCGACTAATTGTTGCGAAACCGGACCAACAGCCCCGGGTTGATAATCGAACCCAATGATGCAGATCTACACAAAAGTTAAAGGCTGTGGAAGCAGTGGTTCAGCCAGGACTGTCATGCAAAGAAAGAAGAAGAAGCTGACAGCTTAAAAATATTTTCAGTTATAAATACCACCGACATATGCAGGCTTCAAGCAAATGTAGACAAATTTGCAAGGTGGTGTCAAAACCTTAGCTTTCTTTTAAGAACAAAAAGAATTTTCCAAAATGTCACTTCTTCCAAAATCCTAATTATATTTCATACTTTTTATATCCTTAAAATTACATGCTATCTTAGACTTTATATGACGGAACAGCTTAAATTTTACGAACCCGTATACAATGAAATTGCTTTTTACTGTGTTAGTTCGCTCTCAGATGGAATACGCCACCTTTACTTCGAGGCCATAACATGAATTTTTAATCAGCAGCATCAAACATGCACAAAAGGTGTCTCTGAAATTTCTGATCCCATCCCTTCTATTTCCTATTCCTTCATTTGCTATTGATCAACTTGAAGTCTTTAGAGCGTAAACGATCGATTCTTACTCTTTCGATTGATTTCAATGTATTAATCAAAGTATTGATTTTCATACATGCCCCAGAATTTTTCGTAACACTCTTCCTTTTTGTGTTTAAATAAATTCAATGCAAATTTTGCTCGTGATGTCCTATTAAACTTCCCCTTCCAATTCTTACTACTCAGATTTTACAGTTTCAAAGAAAGAATTCTCTGTTCTACTGAATTCTATCTTTCAGTTCAGTATAGATGTGAATTTGTAATGTAATTATGAATATATTTTCATTATTACTTAGCTTTAATAGTCAATCTGAAATTATGTCTTCTGAAAAAAAAAAATATTGACAAAATTGATATCAAAAAAAATTCTTAGTACCGAAAAATCCAAGTATAAATTGTTTTTTTTTTTTAAATATGTAACATTTTGGTCAATATAAGTTTTCATATAAACTTCGTATTAATTAAAGATAGCTTAGTTTAAAATTTATATAGAGTTATCCGCTGACGGACTTTTTTCTTAGAATTGAACGTAAAATCCGAAACTTCTAGAAACGATGTTGAAAAAGCAATTGACCCGCCCTAATATACGTATATGTCTATACTCGCATATATTTTGGCATAAAAATGTCAAAAAGTAGTATAAATACTTCATCGCATGTGCGTATATGTACAAAAATCAAATATATTAAACTTTGTTCATCCCATGTGTGCGCGTGTGTGCAAAAAATCAAGGATATTAAACTTTGTCTATGGTACACAATTTTTCCATTTATTTGTATTCGGTGTGGACAGGTTGGTTTTTGTCATGCCAAGCTACTAAATTGAGTTGAAGTCAACCACTGCCGCCACCTGTTTGAATGAAAGGTGAGGGAAGAGAGAAAACATTTTTGTAAATATTAAAAGTTTTCCCAGTTAATTACTTTTTGAATGATTTTTACCGGCATAAGTTGGTTTATATTATAGTACGGGGTTTTTTATCCCGATAAGACTTCAAGCTAATAATTCGGCGACTCCAACTCCACTTGCGGTATGGAATATCAAGCCTGATGAGGTCTTCAAATTCATCAGAAGTCCTCAATGTTAAGCTTACATCAACCACCATCAGCGGTGGCAGTGAATTGGTCCATTATCAATAATAATATTATTCGGTGTGAAGTAATGACAAAACCCCTTGTAAATTCAATATATTCCCGTAATCACTTCATGTTCTCTCCAGAAATCGATTTTCCGCGTTTAATACATGCGCTGAAAAGTCCCGGGCCTAACACATAGACGGCGCTATTTTTATTGAATTCATCCCTTTATCAGGTAGTACTAACCTTAAAAAGACAGCTGTTAAAATCGTATGGCATTTTATTCATTATTGAGTGAGTTATTGTGCTAATAGTGAAGCTATTTCTTTATTTTCAAAACAATGGATCAAAAGAATTTTACCTCCTTTTTTGATGAGGAAAACTTCTCAAGTGAAGCTAAAACGATTTTGGGTGAGTTTAATAAATCGCGCAAGTTTTAATTTTATTTACTTTAATTAATTTCATTTTTTTTTGGTTTTTTTTTTTTGTTTTAATGTTTTTTATTTTATTTCATGCTTTTTTTAGTTGTTTCATTTGATTTCATATTATTATATTTCATTAGGTCGTCTTAGTTTTCTGAATTTTTTCTTTTTTATTTATTTTATTTGATATAATTACATTTTGAATAAATAAATGCAAATAAAAATAAATAAATAAATTCCATTTGACTTTATTTAATGTTTTTCGATACTAATTTATTTTTTTTATTTCCATCTATTTTGTTAAATTTTTTTGTCATTTGTTTTTATGTATCCTTTTTTATTTTTTTATTTTATTTATTATAAATATTTTATTTTATTTACTTATTTTTCTAAATTTTTTTTATATTTATTTTTTTTTTGTGTTTGATTTGATTTTTCTTTTTGTTTTTTTTAATTGGCCTTTGTAGCGTGACAAATTGTTGACAATATTCGCTTGTATGCTGCCACCGTTTTCACATCCTCTGTCGCTTCGTTGCGCATTTCAGCAATTCCTTCGAAAATAAAATGCTGCTAGTTGCTTTTTTATTTTTTAAATAGCAAATGCGAATGTGAAATCGTTTGCCAACGCGCTGCTTCCTTTTCACGATAGGAATTAAAAAAGAAAGCCAGGCGAATTTTCACATGGAATTTTATAAATTCAGCTTTTATGCCAATATTGTGTTGCCCTTGCCATTCACCGCACTACCAGCAAGTGTTCGCCTGCTTGCCATTTATCCCTGCGATTTTGCCAGCTGTCACTTCCGCGCGTTCCTTTTGTTGCTTTTACTGTAGTTGCATTGTAACAGCGATTTTCGCAATTTTGCAACTGCTATTGCAATACAACAGCAACGATTCATTTACATTTTTCTCTGACAAATTTTTGATGGTCTCGATTTTTTACTTTTATTTATTTTCCTTTTTCTTATCAATGCATTTATTTCTATGTTGTGTATTTGATGTTATTTCAAAATGTATTCTTTCGGTTTATTGCATTTTATTGCGAAAATAGCAATAATTGACAGAAATAACAACAAATATGTTTACAGTATTTTATTGCTTCTAAAATTCAGGCGGTCGTAACAGCTATCAACGTGCATGGAGGAAGAGAAATTGTAATCCACTTTCTTTTATGCTCTCAGGGTATTTATTTACATTTGATACACACGCACACTCACACAAGCACACGTGTTTGCACCTATGCAACTGTACAGATAATGTTTACAACCAACTCTCCTTAACTTGCTTCTAAAGGATTTTCTTTGATCTCAGCGACCAGCATTTTAAGCAAACTCAGTCACATCAGCGTCTGATGGTATACCTCGTTCTTCAAACTTGTGCCGGCTTAATGTCCTCCATACACATCAATGTTACTGTTTACTTATAGTTTTTCTACCATCCAAGCAAAATGTCCATATTTGATTTGTCATGATGCCATTTTAATGTTGTTGTTGATGTTGTTCGACAAAAATTGCACATTGCAACATTTGCTTAGCCCGTATATTCGCATAGGTGTACATGTGGATGTGTGTGCGCATGTATGTTAGGGGGTGTATGCGCATCCTCGGCCACATGTATCAATTTCTTTGGCATGTTTGTACACCTGTTTCCTTTTTGCTTGCTTCTACGCGCATTGTATGCGACAAATAAGAACAGCAACAGCAACAGCAACAACAACAAAAACAAAATCTAATATATACAACTTGTTGAGACAACCGCACAATGTGGCCACATGCCAACTCAGCGCTGGCCACCCACAGCTGTTTTATTATTATTTTATATTCTACTTGTATGTATGTACTCAAACGCATACATACACACACATACTTGTAGCCTCACACTGTGCACATCTACGCCTGCCTTGATAACAATACATAGGAACTAAAGTGTCTTGTGGTCTCGTTGGTATGCTCAGTGAGATGCAGCAGCTTTGTAGCAATAGTTGAAATTTATGTCTATTTATATAATTCTACAGTTCTTAACAGTTATTCACTCTCAACCTACTAGGTGGTGCTGAGCACTAGAAGGGCGATTGGGGCAAACTTTGTCGTGAGGATTGTAAATTACAGCGGGCACTGGTAAGGGAGAGGTAAAACTTAGCACTGCGGTCTAACTAATACTTAAGCATACAGGTGCATGTGTGTATGAAAATCTCCACAAAGTGTTAATTACATGATGGTCTGCTCTTTTGTAATTGATTTATTACATTTTAATTAGAATTCTCAATCGTATTTTTCAATGACTAATAATTGAATCCCTCTGATAATGTCCAACCACAATGGGACAAATATCAGGGCATGTATAAAATATGTAGGCATTGCTTCAAGGTGAACATAAACAAGAAAATAAGAGAGAGACGGAACTTGAAAATTTACTCAAGGAGTATAAGAAGCCAAGTGAAAGCTCAGTGCAATGGACTTGTACACGGAGATTGGCCAAATTATGCTGCATATGGCTTTGGACTTTACACTGCGGCCTCAAGGTGTATAGGAAAGCTTAGTTTTAGAGAAGGGGCAAGGCACCTATTCACTGTGACTAAAATTGATCCGTTGCAATAAACTTTCTCTCGGTTGTAAGTCTTCAACGTTTCAAGTGTCATTAAGGACATTTTATGGCATTTTGGCATTCATCCAATAGCTTTGAGCCTCATCATTTATTGCAGTATAATAGTTTTCGCTAATGGAGCTTCTTGTTTGGCTGAGTATGGTAAAAGTTCCAAGTCTATAAATCCCTCGTTTGCTCTTTTGTTGGGCCCAGGTATGTAAATTAAGCATCGTGCAACAAACTACTTTTTTATTTATTATTATTACTACTTTTTTCATTATTTAGAAAAAGTTTCATTTGCAGATTTTATAAAACTGGAGATTTTATATAGTAATGGTGCATACACAGACTTTTATTTCCTCAAATACTTTTTTTATCTTTTTATAAAACAACAAGAACAACGAAGGTACAGGGTTAATGGAAAAGTCGTCTTAGATAATTAAGCTCATTATTAATGAGGTTACTTCTGATTACTTTTGTTAAATGACATGACAGTTTTCGAGATATTCGATTTTAAAGATTATTAAAATTTTTTTTGTTTGTATAGGATTTTCCAATAAGAGGTGTTATTTTGATATTCAAAGAAAAGTGCTATTTTTTAATATAACTGCTCGGATGTTTATTTCATTATAAAGAGGCATGCAGTTAATAGTGGACAATAACATCAGGCAAATGAAATTTTCCATAACCGAATTTCAAAGTGGCTGCCTTATGTCCTCGATAGCGTCACGAATACCACCTTTGAGGTCTTGAATCGACACTGGGCTGTTGGTGTAGACCTTCTCTTTAACGTGGTCCCAAAGAAAAAAGTCACAAGGTGTTAAATCCCAAGATATCGGTGGCCAATTGTGATCACCTCTCTGAGAGATTACACGGTCCGGAAACTTTTCCCGTGAAAGATCAATGGTTTCGCGCGTAATGCCGTCTTGTTGAAAATAAACCTGGACAACGTTTATTTCGTACGTTTCAATAAAATCCAATTCTGGCCATAAAAAATCGTTAATCATCTCTCCTGTTTAACACCTAACACCTGTGATTGGAAAACTCTTTACGCCCACTTCTTTTTAGACGCCAGTTCAAGAACCGATTTTTTCTGTTTTTAGTTAAAAGTTATGCGTATTAATAAAAACCATCAAACAAATTTGAACCAATCCCTGTTGTCAGTTAGAAATGGCTGCTGAATAAATTCCTGAGTTTACTATTTTTCACTCAACGCGTACGCAGATGGCATTTTGCTAGTAAACAAAGATCCAGTTGATGTTCAAGTCACAGTTGAGCAGAGCCACAACTAACTCTAGTCGGTTTGGCTGAAAATAAGCAGTAAGAAGACAGAGGTCATGCGCTGAGAGTTATGGTCATGCGTTTCAACATCAATTCAACATACAATTACTTGGACTCCATTATAACAAATACCGGAGAATCAATGAGGACGTGCAGCGTAGGCTAAACTTATCCTTCAGATATATTTAAAGATAAATTTTCGAAGTTTATTATTGCATTGTATTTGCCCTGGCAAAAATTGAAAAAAAATGTCTTTAAGTAGCTGGATATATCCTCTCTTATTTGATATTAATCTTCATAAGATGGTAGGTATAAGTATTAATACAATTGTTTTGAAAATTTAGTCCTTTGTAGCTTTAAAGTCCGTCAAAAGCATTTTTCTAGTTGCGAAAACATAAATAATACTCATAAATGTTTGCGGTATGCTGCTGGAGTGACAGTCCTTAGTCGGATATAAATCGGTGTCGTTTCAGAAACGGTGAACCGATTATTGTGAGAAGCGTCTCGAATGTTTATCTCGAGCTCGTTAAAAGTGGTTGGCATGCACGCGTAGACTAAGAACTTAAAATACTCGGTGGTTCTTACCGCATGATCGTGGCTGTAAATTGCTGAACGCTGACCGTGAGATGACCCAGTGGTAAAATTTAACTTTCATACGCTCAGCAAGCATTAAACAATGTGATGTAAAATACTAAACTGAATATTTCGACTGCTGAATGTCAGTGGTAGTTTTGGCAGCTACTTTGAAAAAACAATTGGAAAAACTATCATTGCTATTTGGTCATCATACAAAATAGAAATTTTCCCGAACTACGATGAATTGATTGTAACAATTCTATACTTACAGTAGATATCAAAAAGCAGGTTTCTACCCACACTGTCTTAAGTAATTATAACGCGAGGACTAATTGACAAGTTTTGCGAATTTATTTGTTTTTCCTATTTAATTTTAGTAATAATTTATGAATACATATATATAGTTAATGCTTCTACAAAAACAATAGGAAACCAAATTTTAAATTTTGTGAGCATTTAAAAAAATGTTCGCAAACTATTTTCAAAATGTTGAACTTTTTAAACAGAATTTCTAAAAAATGTTTGGGTATGCAGTATACTAGCACATTAAATTTTGTGTAATAAATGCACGTTTGAAGTGGCATAAAAATCAAATTTATTTTTGAAAATTTTTTTGTTAGCACTCTTGTACATTTTTTGTCATTTCATTCCATTTCTTGTAAATTTTCACGACATTTTTTTTATATGGAAGAAAAAACCTAATATGATCAGCAAAAAAATTTCAAAACTCAATGCGATTTTTGAGCAACTTCAAAGTTGCACTTTATTATTTCAAAACTCAATAAGCTTTATAACTGCATACCCAAAATTTTTCAAAAACTTCTAGTTAAACTTAAAAATTCATAGTTTCATAAAAATTCGTGGATTTTTTTTTTCAATTTTTACAAAGCTTTAAACTCGGATTTATATGGTTGTTGTAGGAGAATGAACTGCATTTGCATACACAATTTATTCAAATTAAATGAGAAATAAATAAATTGCTAAACTTATTAATAAGTCTATTTTTATTAATTTTTTTAGCGCAGTGCTTACTAAGGCAATAGGTGCGCTTCAACTTTTTTCCGATAGGGAGGACGAACGACGCAATATTTTTTATTTTTCGCTTGTCATTTGTAAACTTCATTAGTATACATTTCATCATGGAACGCTACACACTTGCAATTTCGTGCAAATTTTTTATGAACATTTATAAATTTTCCAAAAAATTAGCTTCAGTGATGAAGCTCACTTTTGGCTCAATGGCTTTGTCAACAAGCAAAATATGCGTTACTGGGCAGAAAGCAATCCACACGTGATTCATGAGGCACCGTTGCATCCCGAAAAATCACTGTTTGGTGCGGTTTACAGGCCGGCGGCTTAATTGGCCTATATTTTTTCGTTGACGAGAACGATCGCCACGTTACTGTGAATGGAAATCGATACCGCGACATGATAAACGATTATTTTTGGCCGCAATTGAATGGTATGGACTTAGACGACATGTGGTTTCAACAGGATGGGGCCACAAGCCACACAGCACACGCTACAATTGATTTGTTGAAGAGTAAGTTCGATGAGCGCATTATTTCCAGAAATGGCCGCCGCGCTCGTGTGATTTGACGCCTCTAGACTATTTTCTTTGGGGTTATGTGAAGTCATTGGTCTACAGTAACAAGCCGGCGACGATTTGTGAGCTCAGAGCCAATATTGAACGCGAAATTGCTGGAATTTCGGCCGATTTATGCAAAAGAGTGGTCGAAAATTGAGTTCAACGATTGAACTTCGTAAAACGTGCACGCGGTGGTCATGCAAAAGAAATCGAATTTCATACTTAAATGTACATGTTTAAACTCGATAATAAAAAAAAAATTAGTTAAAAAAGTCAAACCGGTTGTGTTTTATTCAAAAAAAAAGTTGAAGCGCTCTTACTGAAAAACGCTTTACAATGCCAGAACTTCTTCTAATATAAAATTCGGATGTATCTGAACTGAAGTAATTTTTTACCTATACATAATTGCCTTGTGCACTTCAACATGCTTGGGTTTTCCTATTTGAATATTGTTTTTTTATGCGGAGCGCACACGCGCAACTCTTAGAACCCTAGGGAATACAATTTTTTACATTTCCTTCACAGTTCTTCATTCTTATTTATTGTTTGATAACCAATCGAGCTTTGCTTGTCAGCCAGCTATGCTCGTTTGAATACCGAAATGGTAATAAATATGTTGGTATTTTTTTCCAAACCCCAAAACATACATTTTGATAATAACTACACAGCATCTGCACGTGTTTACAAAACTTCTCCGCGTGCGTCTGCTCAGTTTACGACTTCATATTCCCACAGGGTAACTTTGTTTGCTAAAGAAGTGTATACCGTATTCTTGTATGCGTGTAAATGTGTTTGTCGTTTGTTTATTTGGTTCTTTGTTTGCGCATAACATTTCGTGGGAGTGTGCAGCTTGTACCTACAACACACTTGCATGCACTCAGAAACACTTTGCCGCATGCACGGCAAAGCAATGCACATTCATATACAAACATACATACAAGTGTAATACTTTGGAAGAAAAGGCAAGAAAAAATGTGTACATATGTGTGTATTTGTATTCGCATGTGCACATATACTTCTGAGACCACTATTAAGTTTGCGCAAGTAAACTTTTGCAGCAACAAAGTACACAACAGAACAAATAGTGAACCAACAGCGGAGAAGGCTTTGTGTTTTGTTGCAAAGTGTAGCTATGAAAGAATGAATGTACGTATGTTGGCACAGGCATACAAACAAATAAGTATTTGTGCATGAATTGCAACAAAGCAATCTTACAGACCACAGCGATAGCTCTTTCTCGAGTTAATATGCAACTTCTGATAAGTGTGACAAGCAATTTTATGTGTATGGGCGCATGTGTAGACTCTTGGAAGAGCGACTAATGTGTATGGGAGTGTGCATAGTGTTTGGAAGAGAGACCAATGGATTCATACTGAATGTGCACTAGATACCCTCTGCAGTTGAATTCATTAGTTCTGCACTATTCTGCCACCAGTTAGTTCTGCAGCTTAAGCAGTTCGTCTTCTATAATTTTCCAATGCTTGCAACAGGTACCCCATATACTTTATATATCTAACATTACGATTTCTTACGAGGTGTCAATCTTATGCATCATTTAATGGGTTAGGGCTAATCAGAAAACTGGATCCTTTTTTTTGACATTTTTTTTGAGGCATATTATCAAAAAAAATATTGTGAAAAAATTTTAGGTGAGTCCCACAAATACTTTTAGAGTTATTCAACAATTAATAAACATAACAAAACTTAAATCGATAGCAAAACATTAAATGCATTTTTTCTCAAACCTATGTTTTTTGAACTGGTGATAACTGTAGCTTAAAAACCGGTTAGTAGATTTCAGTAAAATTGATACTCCTATTGAAAACATAAAAATTTCGTGCCTGATCGAAAGATTTTTTTTTCAAAACTTTCGGTTTTTCTTTAAACAATTAATTGTCGGTTCATTTCTCAAAAATCTGAAAAATATTTCTTGAGGCCGCCATATTGGTAAATTTGCAAAATAAAAAAGCTTGCATCAGGCACAAGATTATCTATTAATAAAACTAATTTCTCTTATCCAATTGATTTTAGATGAATGTCCAAGGACTTGCTTGACTCCACACAAACAGCGATAACTTTTACAATTATTTATTCTTTTTTTTGAAATTTTACTAAAGTCAAGTCGGAACATGATCTATTAATGCTATGTTTTTAATTTTTGCAAAATAAAGCAATTGAATAGCAACAAAAAAAAATATTGAAAATCATTTTTTCGGGCCTCTGACTAGCCCTAGCCTCTTAAAGGAAAGGTTCCATCACACGAAAGAATTATAAAACCATCTAAATTTCTTACATGATTATTATAAGTTTATTATAAGAATATCCAGAAGTGAGCATATCATTCACGAATTTAAATAAATTACAACATTAAAAAGAGTAGAGTCTTTAGAACGGAAAAATTATAATACCGTTCGATCCTCTTTAGGTTATAACTTGTTGGAGTCATCCAGGCATCGATTTGATTCAGTTATTTATAATAATTTCATAATTTTTTTACGATTTCACATTAATCGCACTGCTAAGGGTTTTTGGCGCTAAAAACAGTCTTCCATTTTTCAAAACCTATTAAGGAAGTATTGCACATATATTTTTGATTGGATTAATGTCAGAGCTGCAGGTAGGCCGTTCTAAAATTGGTAATTTTTTCGCTGCCAAAAACTCTATTGTGTCTCTGGAGCATGACCGGCTGCATTGGAGGCTGCGTATTATAAGGCTGCGTTGGAAAACCCACTTCTCATCGAAATTATCATAAAAATCAGTAAAAGGCACTTTATCTAGAAGTTATATGTACTAGACACTATTCATTTTCGTGGATATGCAAAATAAAGGCGTATTGCCGTTGACACTAATGGTCGCCCAAACCAGGACAGAACCCCCTCAGAAACTACGAGCCATTATCATGCCAATATATTTGGCAACTCGATTGATTTAATTTCAAAATTACTCTTTCCCATTCATCTTTCCAAAATTGGTACTTTTCTGCATATGTGAATCTGATCAGTTCGTGTCGTGTGTTAATTTAGATTTAGATACACGTTTTACATACTCTGAACTAGAATCCGCCTGCAAAATTTGTTGCACACGACGGGTAGTAACTTACAAATTAAGAGTGCTGTTTAATTTCAGGCGGGGCTGAACGTTTGACTTCCTGAACATCTCGAGCGCTAAGTTTGGTTTTATACCACTTCGCTTGGTGCATCCATACTCTTCTTTCTAAAGGAAATAATGTGAAACCACAGTTTTTCTTCTTTTTAATTTTCAAGAAATTTCTCGCATTGTAAGGCTTTTCTCTCCATGCTAAAATTTGTCCACGCTCAAATTCAGTACAGCTTTTTCGGGCGGCATATTTTTGGTTTCTAAACCACACCGTAGCCGAATGGGTTGGTGCGTGATCACCATTCGGAATTCACTGAGAGGTCGTTGGTTCGAATCTCGGTGAAAGCAAAATTAATAAAAACATTTTTCTAATAGCGGTCGCCCCTCGGCAGGCAATGGCAAACCTCCGAGTGTATTTCTGCCATGAAAAAGCTCCTCATAAAAATATCTGCCGTTCGGAGTCGGCTTGAAACTGTAGGTCCCTCCATTTGTGGAACAACACCAAGACGCACACCACAAATAGGAGGAGGAGCTCGGTCAAACACCTAACACAAGTGTACGCGCCAATTATTTATTTATTTTTTTAAACCAAAAGAACCACACAAACATGATAACGAGATAAAGCGATCAAAAACACTCATAATATAATAATTTTAACGTAATAAGTTCTATTGTAGACTTTTTAATTAAAAGCAAAATACCAGGAATAAAAAGGCATAATTTCCGATATGAGACACCGGTTTAAGCATACAATTCACGAAGCGATATTTTTCACTTATTGCTTTAATAGATATCATCATAATCATCTAGGCCTTATAATTTTTTCGTCCGGTGTACACTGGAAGGTGCTTGCAATATTATTACACCATTTTGCGAACCAGTCCATAATGGACAAAAACTCGAATAACTGGCATACATTTGTATTCGCATTCTTCATTACCTGCATTCTTAACATCTAAAGTATTCTAAAAATAAAAAGTGTTAGTAAAACTAAAAATTTTTCTCCTGCAAACACCTATAATTGGTGATTTTGCAACTGATTCGTTTCTAGCCTCTTTCGAACTAGTATGACTTTTATCATCAAATCATGAGCTGGATGGTTCGGCTTTTCACAGCACTAATGTATTCTTACTTATGTACGTAGTACGTAACTCTGCATATCTTTAACAGAAATCTGTGTGTACAGTAACTGGTTCCCCAGTCATTGTTTGCGTTTAAAATGAAATACTTCATGTAGTTAACATTTCTAAAATACTTAGCAATACATTTTTAATAATCTGAATAAATTTTCTAAAAGCGAAACGCAATTTATATTTCTAGTTGATACTGTTTTATATTTAATGGAAATACTTATCTACAGTGTCCGGCACTCGAAGTGTAACCAATTAAAAAGGCCATATATTTAGTTAGGAAAATTACTGTTATTCCAAAAAGTGTGTAAAAGTAATACAAAATTAAGAATGAATTTACTTTTGTTTGATATGACCACCTTTTGCCTTGACTATGGCTTTGAGATGGTCCAGCAACGAATCGCAAGCTGCCCGAATGTGACTTGCAGGTATGGACAATGGCTTTTTTTTAGTTCGGACCTTGCTCTTCAAAATGACCCAATGAGAATAATCCATCGGATTCGCGTCTGGTGAATTTGAGAGCCATTGAGTGGATGTTATGAAGTTCGGAACGTTGTTATTAGCCTTCTTTTTCTTGGTTCACTCGAGCTTTGGGAGACGATGCCGAGTCCTGTTGAAACGTCCATGGTCATGGTCGATGAAACAGATTGCAGAGCGCCCTTCTGCGGATACAGCGGCCCAAACCTTTACCTGTGGCGGGTGCTGCCTCCTCTCGTATGAACGGTGGGTCAAATAAACCCTATCGTTTTGGGAGCTTATGAATAGATCAGTTTGAAAAATTTTCTCGTTAGAAAACACAATGTTCGAAAATTGACCGTTTTCGGCCAAGCGAAGCAACTCCTTCGCTCTCTCAAGTCAGACTTGTTGCTGCTTTGGTGTGAGATCATGCGCCTTTTGGGTCTTGTAAGGCTTGACTTTGAGATCATTTTTCAGCATGTGGTGGATAGTACGGTCAGATATTTTCAATTTCATTTTATTGTATACACTTAAAATTATATCCGTATTCCAACGGTAATTTAAATTTATTTGAAAACTGAATGGCAACGCTTTTTAAAAATATTATTTGTTTGAATCATTTCATATCTTTGCAAAAAATAATTTTTAAGCAATTTCAAATTTTTCCAAAAACAAAAAAAAAATTTCATTTTACTTGAAAAATGGATGGCAATGCCGTTTAAAAATATTAATTGGTTAAAGTGTTTAATGTCTTTACAATAAAATATATTTTTGTTATTATTTTCACAAAAATAGATGGCAACATATCGCATAACCCATTCGGGTTACTATTGTGCAGCTGGCATATAAAGAAAGATCGGTCTTAACCAGCGGGATCATGCAATTTGAAGTTCTTTCTCTCTGGATTATGAGCAAAAACTCAGGCATAAATGAATTTAAGCCAGCACAAGTTCAATGGATCCGTCAAGGTAGGTGGCTGCCTCCTGGTTGAAGGACTCAGATAGTATGGCTCAACAGAGCGACCTGCTTGAGCACTGAGATTACATTCATAGATTCTTGACTACCGCCGCCAAGAAAGAAATTGGTTTCGGGATGCCTGAAATCAGAAATGGCACGACGCCACAGAAAGAAAATACGATACATCTGAGCGCAGTCGTGTGAAAATGCTTCCAAAATAAATATGTGCTTGAGATCCTCAGTGATACAAAAAATGCTTCAAAGCTCTATAAAAATTTTAGTGGCTTACGGTAAACTTCAAGTAAAATTAATCTCGAGCACATGGTATCTGATATTCGAAGCATGCTGAAATTGCATAAAGAACACTTTTCCGACCTGTTGAATAGTAGCAGCAACAGAAATCCCCGTTAAACGAATATAACAAAAAAAAAAAACATACAACTATAGCCTGGCTAATTAACAACTGCGAGAACCGGCGAACCCCTGACTTAGCTACTCAAATACTCTTCCAAAATAAAGGTAATTCAGTCTTCTTTATATGACATCTAAAATTATATATTATTAATAAGACATTACAAAATTCTGTGTGGAATACCAAAGATCTCAGTCAATAAACTGGTAAGACTTTATCATTATGAGTTTTTATCAGCCACCACTTAATATGGGTTCCAGGGTACTGAGGCGAAATAGTGGATGTTTCGGTTATAGAGGCTGTGCCTCGTTACTAATGGTACTCGAGATCTTATTTGCCATGGGACAACGCTATGTTCCCTTGATTCTATTCACTCCAACAGCATTTTCCGTATATATTTATGCTGCTACAACAATAATAACAGCTTCGAGATGTAAGCTGGCATCCAGCTATTAGGCTTCCGTTTTGGGAGGGTATAACCAAAAAAAGGTATTGTACCTAAGCACAAACTTATATTCACTCTTATATTCACCGGAGCCAACACTATACAACAGTTTAGGCATGACAACATACTTTTATGTTGGTTTTTGTTCTGCGAGAGAGTCCTTTTTTATCAATAGGCTTCTTATGCGCTAGTGGCATTTGTTAGCAAGCAAATTCTTTTACTATTCAAAATTATACAATAACTATCAACGTATGACGCGCTTCCCTACTGGATGGTGTCTAACTGCAGTGATGAAGTTATAATTTAGCTAGCTTGTCTGAAGACAAGAAAACAAAAATACTGGTTTTTGTAAATAATACAATAGCAAAAAATATTTGTATTGTAACAAAACAATTTTTTAATCAATTCAAAAGCAATTAAATTTGCATCTGAAAAATATTTGTTTCATCACTGCCGCAATTTTTTGTTACAAACATCACTTAAATTATGCGGCACTCGCTTGGAGCTTCCTGCTGATTTCTTTTTTCCCCGTTTTTTATGTTGCTTATTTATTTACAAAAGTACAATCAGCATTTCAATTGATTCCACTTTAATGGTTTCCTTTACTGTAGCCAGGCTATCAACCAGCAGCTGCAACAGCTACCGATTGCTTACTTAGTTACTTCGATTTAAGTTGATCGAATCGCATGGAAGCGACGGCTATTTGTCTTTGTTTATTTTCATTGCCTGAAATGCATCACAACACGCAGACTTACACACACACATACACCCGCAACTATACATACACCCTTACATCCATTCAAGCGCCCATTTGTTTATTTTGCTCTGTGTACAAATGAAACTCCTTAAAGCTTCAAGCATCATATTGACAGCTGTCTTTCAAAGGATATTTTGTTACGATTGTTTAGTCGATTTGCTCAAAGCATGTTGGCATGTACAACAACAACGACAATTTATGCAGGTACCATGCGTTGCATTCTATTTCTGTTATGGTGTTTATTGAGAGATTGCAAATGAAATCGTTGGGATTTTGGGGCATTCACGATGTGTGTGTGAATGATAAATGCGCGTTGTAGGGGGCGTATGAGCAACATGGCCGAGAGTTTGTCAGTGTCCAATTGTTAACAAAGGAATAATAAAAAATGGGCTGCTAGCCGTTCAGAGCGGCATCCGCTTTGACAGAAGAGTGCTTTTTTTATATTGTAGTTTTTAATATTTCAACTAGGTACATCTGGTCACCTAAATGTTTGCAATTTATTCTTGCCTGGAATTCATTTACTTAGAAAATTGCGAAATATTTGTAATGCCCTTATTTTCATATGCGTGGTCTCAACATACATATTATATATACATACCACTTTTGCTGAGCTAAGATTCGATAATCGAGTTCTAGCTGAACAGCTGCGGGTAGTAAACTTTTTTGAGAAAATAAAAAGGGAAATTTATTAAGGCATTTAATGGTTTTTCCTGTAGCTAAACACTTTTTTAAATATTCTTTACAGCTGCAATGATAGTGAAAGTTCGCAGTTATATTTCTTCTTTTGATTCTTCCGCTAAGGAATACCAAAACTCTGATGTTTGGATGGCGTGTCCCGATGTATGCTAAGCTATTTGGTATACGTACTCGGATAACTAAAGCGAGGGGTAAATCAAACTGGAGACAAATCTTACAGCAAGCCAAGACCCGTACCGGGTTGTTGAGCCAACAATGATAATGATGATGGCAGTAGATGCGCAGCTGTTTTAAAATGTTGTTAGATTTTGCTAGCTTGGCCGAGTGATCACATCACTGTAGCAAAATCATAACATTGGTATTTGCACAAAGCTACGTATATTAAAATTTAGTATTAAGTCAATACTTGTGTATGGCTGCACCATCTGGAATGTAAGATCGCAGATCGCAAAACGACTACAAACATTTATCAACCGCTGTCTTGGGCGCATCAAACGAATCTTAAAGCCGCTAACAAGAACCAATGCCGATTTGTTAAGAAAAGCCTCATAGGTGAACGTATCAGCCGAAATACGAAAAAGTAAATGGCAGTGGATCGGACACACGCTGAGAAAGCGTGACGACTAGTACCAGGCCCTGCGCTGGTTTTCTTTTTAGCATACTGCGTACCTCGTAAAGCCAGCCAACAGATGCAGAAATGAAATCTCTCGGTCCAATATGGACTGAAGCAAGATCGCTAGTCCATAACCGAGTTGAAGGAAACTATATACATATATATGTATATAGGTATATATATAATTATTTTATTATATAGAAGTTAAACACAATTGAAAACCAGTTTTTGACAATAAAACAACAAATTAAATTCTTACAATTATTAACGCGTTTATTTTTCATCCTTAAGACGAAATCATCTTCACGAATTCTCGGCAATGACTGATTGATCTTGAGCTATGAAATATAAGTATGACCACCAAATGTTGGATATCATAGAAACGGTTTAAATAAAATTAAACGCACTATAAATTTCACTATCTCTCGTTTCGTGTACTTCAGCCAAAGGGCAGAATTTCTTTTCCTACAAATTTTTTTTCACGCAAGCAGAATATGTTATGTGGATATGTTGCAGAATATTTATTTATTTCCACAAAATATTTTGTTTCACTATTTGATATTCGGAACATTTTTGAAGTATCTTAATTTTTTTTCACAAATCTGTTGTTGTTGTAGCAGCAATATCCTGTCAGTGTAGTGTAAATCACTAGTAGCCTTCCTGTAACTCATCTAAAGCTAGGCCCAGGAAACTTGCTGTTTCGACAGGTTGGGTTCACAGGGAGAGTGGTGTAGGTGAGTGGGTTTGACGCGGCATGGGAAAAGGTGGTTAGTGTCGTGCGGGGTGTTTCCACGTGCTGGACATATGTTTGGTGTGTCGGGATCAATACTGGATAGGGGTCGGGAGCTTAAGAATGTCTCCCGATGAATGTCGTTTATTGTCTGTCTAAACACTGACCGGTTCAGTAGTAGTCTGTTCGTTTCGTCCTGAATGTCGTCCACGTAATTGAAGAAGTACCTCCTGACGTACCTCGTTGTGAAAGCGTTGACGAGGAGACATCAGCAGGCAACACGTAGCTGACCGATTAGCAGTAGTTTGGTATGTCTGAAGCTTTATCCACTGCGTGTCATTAGTTCCAACGACCAGGCAGGTGCAGCTTAATTTAGAACCGGCCGGCCAATTACCTTAAATGTTGATAGCAACATTCCGTTGTCTTTGCCCCAATTGTGACGACAAGCGATTTGAGGACCTTGTTGCGATTTTGGACTTTAGTAGCAATTGCGGTTGTGTCAAAGGTTAACTAGCCCTGTTTTTTACAACGTCATTTTTTTTTTCTACTTCACACTACCACGGAAACCAAATACGTACATATATAAGAATATACAAAGGTTAAAAAATATTCCAGCACTCATATAAAGGTGCTTGAAGTATCACTCAAGTACTCTCCAACTAGCACTAAAGCGCCGTTTTGATACCAGATTTGTTGATGAAATGAAGAAGATTGATGGAATTCAGCTTGGCTTACTACCCTAGGGACACCCAGTAACCTTAATCGACTAGCAGCAAAGCTCTCAATAAGTTGTGTAATTTGCCTTTAACAACAGTCAGGAATGCTACTGACGGGTTAGGAGGTAATTTCTGTACGTTAAGTTGTCTAGAATTGTTGTATCGCCAATAATTTCTACTGCTGAACCAATCCAGTGTTTTATTTAGGTCATTTTGTAAATTTTGTTGTGCTATATTCGGATCTCTATGAGATGCCATTGGTACAGTGTCATCTGCAAACGTCGCAATCACATTGTTTTCTGAATATGGTTCCGATAAGTCAGCGATGTAGATGAGATATAGAGTGGGTCCTGTCCTTGACGTAACCTTTTAGCATTAGAAAATAGTCATTTGGCAACCAAAATTGGAGTTTCTGAAGTAATCCAGGGTGCTTTGTTAAAGACTTTAGGTACGTCGATATATACAGCCACATTGAAGTCATTCTTAATTTAGAGAGTTACTCTGTGCACCTTTCGAATTGTTGAATTTTTTTGGTCAAATCTGAAGTGATGTTGAAGGATTTGATTCCTTCTTATTATGATAGGCTCTAAGCGGTCAAATAGTAGTTTGTCAAATATTTTTGATATTGTCAGTAAAAGACTTATTGATCGGTATGACGATACAAACTTGGCATTTTTATTGAATTTTGGGATGGCAATGATTTCGGGAATTTGCCATGCCCTTAGGAAGTATTTCATCTTTATAGCAGCGTTGATAAAGTTCCTACGTTATTGCTCTGTCGGGCATATTTTTTACAATGGCTCCCAAGATGAGGTGATATCCAAGAGATTTTTTGTTTTTTAATGTCGTAATTAATTGTGTCATCTCACTTTGCGTAGCTTTCAAACTTAATTATATGATTTTTTTACACACCTTGACTTATAGACACATTTTCGTTCCACGTTCATGCAATTTATATGGAAAAAATCCTTTCAGGAGAGTTAAGCTTTCAAACACAAAAAATTTAGTGCAAGTCGTAGCAATCTATGCTCATTATTAGCATACATAATGGCCCATATGTGCATATAATATTGCTCAAGTTAAATTCAATTCTATATTTGAATAATCAAAAATTCGTGCTTCATTATCGCTAGGAAAATGTTGAGCTTTGTGAATTACCAGTCGTTGTAGTAACAGTTTTGGAACTGCTCGCATTTCCACTACAAACACTGCTTGATATCATCTAAGATACTGATGTAAGAATCACAAAGTCGGTAGCAAAGGTAGGTAGAAAATTGAATTATTATGCGAAGTAAATGATTTTAGTCGTGTTGCGGCTGTGATCAAAAGTGCAAGATGAACCAGTAGACCGAGCTCCAAAAGCTCAATTCGCCACTGCAACCAACTCAACTAACTTTAATGAGGGCAACGATGTGCTATGCCCGGCAAGGCAACACCGCACAAAATAGCACCCGCGCGTGCTTCTTCTTACGCGCATGCAACTTGTGATGCTTCATTCACATTCACGCCAACGACTGAGCTACGTGTACGAGCTGAATTGAGTGCTGAGTATTTTATTGAATGAATTAATGTAACCAGAGCAACGAATGATTTTGCAGACAGCAAGGATATGCAAGTACTTGCAACACAAACATACAAACACACATATATGCGAATATATATTTACAAAGCATATTATGAAATTGAAGGACAGCAGTTATGTGTGTGTGTGTGTGTGTAATGTTGTTGCGGCCAAGGTGCAGCTTCAGCTTCAAGGTGGGCAGCTGTTTTTGCAACTGGCAAAATGTGAGTGTTGGTGAAGAGTAAATGTATTTCCCAGTAATCAGCAACAGCAATAGCAACAACTACAACAACAAGAACGACACTCACACCGACAACAATAGATGTCAACGTGTTGCAGCTGTCAATTGAGAAAAGGGATAATGCGCGCCACAAACTCCAGCAACTAAAACAACGCGCTGATTGACTTACGAGGGTACATCAATAAGTTCCTGAAAATTAAATAACATGATGCCACAAGCACAAGTCAAACTATTTCTTACCACGTTGCATATTTCAAATGAACTTAGTCTTATTTATGCACTAATATGAAGATATTCGCATAAATGGAGGAAAGCGAATTTCGTGTGCTCATTATTTTTTGTGTGAAAAAAGTCATTATGTCTAGCCAAAAACGTGAAAAGCACCAGAGGGACTATTTACCATCAATTAAAAGCATACATCACTGTTCTACTCAATTTCGATACTTTCGTGCCGGCAGAAGCTTTGACGACGAACGTGCTGTCTTCTGCAACTAGGCTGCAAAACTAGAAAAGCCCATACAATTTTGGTACAATTTTAAGTGGGGGTAAGGTGGCTGGCCGCCGTACCGAATGTGTGCGTGCTTGTAGAAGTAGACATGCTCGAATCTTCATGCATGAAACTCAAAATAACTGCACAATTATTTTCTAATAGCGGTCATCCTCGGCAGGAAATGGCAAACGTCCGAGTTTATATCTGCCCTTAAAAAGCTTTTTATAAGAAAACCATCTGCCGTTCAGAGGGGGCTTACAGGTAATTCCATTACGACGCATACAAAAAAAAGGAGGAGGAGCTCGGCCAATACCCAAATCGGCTGTAAGCGCCAATTATATACTTATATAAGTATATAAATAAAAGTTGGATTGCGTTGAGTTTTGCATTTTTTTGTGCTGAATTACACTTTCTTTCATATAAAAAAAACTGGGCATTGTTCAACTGCAAATCTCACCATTACTAAGTTTACCACAGCTGGTACTATAAATTGTCTCATAAAAAAATGTTTAACTATCACAAATAGTTAGCATCAAAGATCTGCATTACCCCGGAAAGATCTTTTGGAGATTCAAATGATGAAAAACAGGAATCGCAGTCATTAATTGATAAAGCAAACATCAGAGGTTCCACTTTGCTTCCTAGTGGAACACCAGACGCCACAATAAATGACTTAGAACAGACCTAGTTGAAAGCCGCAGTGAAAGCTGAGATGCAACAGTTTCCCCTCCTCGACTCGTGGAATAGCTAATAAAATACTGTTGACCTTACAAGATGCCATTTTACACACGGAACCCCGCTACTACCAAAAATAAAGATGTCAGCGCTGAAATCTAGACAAAGATGACTTTTGTCAACAGGTGCTGCTTTGGGCTAAGTGCGCAATTGAGTAGTAAAGCCCTCTCTCGAAGAACGAAAGCAACACATTACAAGACGCTCATCATCCCGGTACTTCTCTATAGCGGTGAAGCCTAGACAGTCTTCGCGAGATTTTTAGCCCTGCTCGCGTAGATGGCGGCTACCGCATTCAAATGAAGCACGAGCGGTATGAACTTTACGGAGATATTGACAAAGTCAAACGTGTCACCCTACTGCGACTAAGATGGCTGGGTCATGTCGTCCGTATGAAAGGAACTATTTCGATGAAGAAGGTGTTTGAGATGGTAATTGGTGTCGACGTCGAATAGGACGTCTTCGTGTCCGGTGGAGAGAACAGCTTGAAGATAACCTGGCTTTTTTGGCTTAAGAAACTGGAAAAGGTATGCGGAAAACAGAGCCACTTTAGAGACATAAGATTTTATGATACTCAAACCTAATTGGAACCCAGTTTTTGCGCCATTTCGTTACCATGTGTAGAACGCGGCTTGATCACAATACTTCAGAGACCAAATGTAGACTAGAAAGGGACTCCTCGTGGCAAATCGAGGTCAAAGAAAATCCAGATTAATCAGTTGTCCAGCAAGATCTGAACGACAGTTTCTTGGGATGCGCTGATCCACATCGATAAACTTGAGAAAGTTAAAATAACCACAGGTGCATAGCAACGATTCAATGTCTATTCAAGGAAAGCCACCGGCATTCATTTAGGGAGAATATTTTCATTCGTCAGAGTAAAAAAAAATAGATATACAAGTCACATAATCGCATGAAATAGGTACCGAAATATTCCCTTCTGTACGAATTACTTACTTACTTACTCGACAGTAAGAAATTTGGTACGAATTAAGAGACCGTCGATGACACAAACGTCCAATTTGACAGCCATAGGAAATCATGCATGAAGAGTCATCGAGTAGTTTACCAAAGGGTAAACTTCGCCCGCATTACAAGAAGTGTAGCAGGCCATGCTTCAGTTGATGGAGCGAATGAAGTTTCTTTTTCCATTTTTCAGGGACTTATTGAGCCACCCTTATGTGTGTAAGCTTAAGCGCATAAACACACACAAACGTATGTAGGGATGTGTGCTGGCATGAACCCTTGTCAGATGTGGTTTTGTTGGTGGCTTTCGCATTCTTTGACATTTACATTGTTTCCTTGACATGTTTCACGTTTCAATTCGCTTGTCGTGGCCGTCGTTAGCAACCCTATTGTCAATAGCATACATAAAAACAAGAAGCGATCTTACCCAGTTGGAAAATTGATAAGCCATGGCAATGTCTTCAACGAAGTTGTTTAGGAGGAAGTGTGACACTATAAATGAGTAGAATGGAACTTCCTACGTTATGCTTGCTTCTTTTTAGTAGGTTTTAAAATTTTACTATTGTGATTTATTTAAATTTCATACATCTCTGTGAACTTTCTTCTTTCAATTGTATCTCTAGATTATATATTTCAAAACGTTAAAAAATTGTGCAGCTTGCGTGAAAGGCTATGGGTCGGAATGGTTTTTCTGAATGGTTCGGAATGGCTTATCACAGGTTTGTATGTATTAAACAATAAATAATTTATTAAAAGCGAAAAGGACTATCGGTTCAGACGTTCATCAAAATCGCAGGTAGTTTGACATTCTTACTGAACTAAACTCTGAGATCTCAATGCCATAGTACACAATTCTACCGATATTCAGTTCTGTCAAACGCTTCAGAACTTAACTATGCACTAGAAAGACTAAACCCTGACTAAGACTAAAACCTATAGCATATACCAGAACATAAAAACGTGGTACCCGAATGGATCCCTTACCGAGGAAGGAGCAGAGGAAGGTGTTTACTGACCAGAGAAAATATACTCGGCAAGTATAGAAATATATTTCAAGCGGAAGTCTACGCAATAGAAAGATGTGCACATTAACAACAGAAGACCAGCTATCCTTATTGACAGTCATGCAGCAATTAAGACCCTCAGTTCTTTCCATATTACAAAAAACTGGTGCTGAAATGTCTTCATAACCTGAATATCTCAGGTCAGAGCAACCAGGTACTGGAATGAAATGAAACTATTTTGTGACATAGGGAAAGGTAACATCAGGAAGTAGATAAAAGGCGACGCCATTTATCGAGTTTATCGCAGTCCAAATCAATCATAGGTAGTTTTAGCCTAAAGCCATTTAAAGATTCTATGGCACAAGAAAAGTTTGGGAATCATTACAAAAATTATTTCGGGACAGATTGAATTATCATCTTACTAATTTGGGAAAATTGGAGTATTTGAAAGTTCCATAGGGAGGAAGATGGAACCGCAAAATATGTGCTGGCTTCGTGCCCAGCACTGATACATAAGCGAGACACATCAGGGTAAACATAAAATATTTAATATTCTAATAGGGAAAGTCACTGTATGTAATTTTTTATATGCAAATCA
This sequence comes from Anastrepha obliqua, assembly GCF_027943255.1. Classification (NCBI taxonomy): domain Eukaryota; kingdom Metazoa; phylum Arthropoda; class Insecta; order Diptera; family Tephritidae; genus Anastrepha; species Anastrepha obliqua. The sequence goes on from NC_072896.1 coordinate 51,835,578, forward strand.
AACTAAAATACACTAAATAAAAAATTCAAAAACCAGTAGATTTTAAAATAACTCAAAAATGTATTTAAAATAAAATTGTTTTAAACATTAAGAAATTAACAAACAATTAAATTTTACAGTATTTAAACATTTTTTTGACATTTTATATTACATCAATACTTAAAAACTTTATTTTTATTTTTATAAATTTTTTATAATTATTCAATATTTAAAAAGCAATTAAATTTTTAGATATTCTTATATTTATTTAAAAAAAATGGTTTTTCGATCACTAAAAAATCAAAAAAGGATTAAATTTTCCAATATTTCAAAATTTTTTTAAAAAACCCTTTTTCTTTAATAAAGGGTTTTCCAATAACAGATGTTATTTTGAGTAGCCCGCTATTTCGGTAGATGTCACTTTTGAAGCTACCATTTTTTTATATTTGGCAAGTAGAAACTACGCCTTTAATAAAATTCATTGAAATTATTAAAATTCATTATAAAAATGGTGACCATTTGGCAGACACGGTTTGTAAAACTCGAACGTTTTTGGGTCACCGTGAAGCTCCTTGTCGGATCGCAGTACAGAAATTGGTGAAAAAATTCGAGCTGTTGGGGCAAGTTAGTGATGTGAAAAATAAAACCCGTGCACGTCGCTTAAGAACAATTGAAGCTGGAGCAACAGTTACGGTGAAGGGATTGCACTATCGAGAGATGATTAACGATTTTATATGGCCAGAATTCGATGGTATTGATCTGGACAACGTTTATTTTCAACAAGACAGCGCTACGTGTCACACAAGCAACAAAACCATTGATACTTTACGGGAAAAGACCTCCAATAACACCTCTTATTGGAAAACCCTTTAATTAAAAAATAAATCAACAATTAAATTTCACAACATTTCAAAAATGTATTTATAAATTTTTTTAACCAATTAAGAAATCAGAAAACAACAAAATTTTGCAATATTTCAAAAACTTACTTCATTAAATTTTTTTTTAATTATTAAAAATCAAAAACCCTTACAATTTTACATTACTTCAAAACTGTATTAATGCTATTAGAAAAATGTTTTTTTTCTAATCATTACAAGATGAAAAACCAATCAAATCAAATCAAAACCAAAATTTATTTTAAATTTTTTAATTTTAGTTCTAGTTCCTTCCTTTTCCTTAAAAAATCAGAAACCATTAAATATTTCAATACTTCAAATATTTGCTAAAGAACTTTTTTTAATCTCAAAAGGCGAAAATAGAAATAAATTGTACAATATTTCAAAAATTTATTTAAACATATTTATTTTTCTTATGAATAAAAAAGCATAAAATAATTAAATTTTTCACTATTCAAAGACAAAATTCAAAATAAAAAAACCTTAAATTTCCCAATAATTCAAAACCGTAAATGCAAAATTTTCTTTTCTTATCGTTAAAAAATCAAAAAACAATTAAAATTTGCAATATTTTCAAAATGTGTTTTAAAAATGTTTTTTTTTTTTAATCTTAAAAAACCCAAAGATAATTACAATCAATTTTCCAATATTTTCGAAAATTATTTTTAGATTTTTTCTTATTATAAGTTTTTTACAACTAACAACGTATATAAGGGCTGATTTTTTAAGAGCTATAGGAAACTTTTTCAAAAAAACACAGGTAAAATTCAGAAAAACGCATGAAATTTTTATTTAAATCGATAGTATAGTCCATATAATTTAATGCTTGAAGATTATTTCATGCGAATGTTGACCGCGACTGCGCTTCCAATAGTCCATCCGCTTAGTCCAATTTTGGCGTACTCTTTCCAATGTTTCGGCCGATATCTCACATATAAATGATTTAATGTTGTCTTTTAATGCGTTAATTGCAAGTCTGCTTGTCTGAATAGACATGAGCTTTAACATAGCCCCACAAAAAATAATCCAAAGACGTTATATTGCTCGATCTGTATGGCCAATTTACAGGCCCCGAACGTGAAATAAAATGTTCACCGAGCTCGCCTCTCAACAAGTCCCTTGTTATGCGTGCTGTGTGGCATGTGACACCATCTTGCTGAAACCACATCTCATGCAAGTGAAGCTCTTCCATTTTGGGTAAAAAACAGTTGGATATCATTTCACGGTAGCGCTCACCATTCACAGTTACGTTACGATTCGCAGCGTCTTTGAAGAAGTACGGTCCAATGATACCTCCAGCCCATAAACCGCACCAAACCGTGACCTTTTGTGTATACATTGGTAGCTCTTGCAATTCTTCTGGCTGATCTTCACTCCAAAATTCACAATTCTGCTTACCCATTGATCCAAAAATGAGCTTCGTCGCTGAACACAATTTTCGAACATTCAAATTTTTTTAACAGATCACGTATTTTTATAATAAAATTCAATGATTTGCAAACGTTGTTCGTTTGTAAGACGATTCATGGTTAAATTATAGACCAAACTGAAGATGTTTGACAGTGAAACAAAACACGAAACGTGCGTCAGCTGTTTAAACACACTTTTTAAAAAGATAATAGCTAAAAAATCACCCTTTATAATTATTTTGTTTTTAAGACCTTTTTACTTCTCACAGGGGTGTATTTCCTCTAATTTCTTCACTGCCATAAATCCCTCCAAATTTTCGTATTAATTAAAGGCAGCTTCTTTCAAAATTTAGGACGCTCGAAAATGACTTTAGAGCTATGCGCTAATAAAATGTATCTTAGAAATTAATGTAAACCCCGAATCTACCAAGAACGATGTCGAAAAAAGGCGTTCCATACAAACTGACCCACCCTAAAATGAGCCTACTTTAAAACAAAAAATGTTAATAAAAACTAAAAAATTACTGCTTTTCCCTTCCAAAAATTTAATATTCGTAAGTGTTTTACTTAAAATATATCACCTGATCCACAAGCGTAGCCGCGAGCACCAACTAGTATTCAAATTAATTTGTATTACAAAATATTATACGAGCAGTTTTTTATTTTGCCAAAAGGTTGACCAATTTGATGGGTGATCTGAGAGCAGGAGAGAAATGGTCTTTTGATATGGAGTAGCAGGCACGAGAAAACAGTTCAGAAGATAAAAAAGGAAAAAATAAACTCACATGACAGGATAGATGACATGTCATGCATGCAGAGAAGGGGCTGGCAAACGCCTTGGTTCTTTGAAAAACTCATGGATAGCAATTTGAAAAAGTCAACCGCTGTTCTTAGCAACTGCAATAGCGACAGTCGCGTTAGATGTCAATTTCTCGCTGGGAACATGGGAACATTTACTTCCACTGATTATGTGTTGCTGATAGAATTTCACAGATCCACATACTTTGCGACGCTCGTTTTGCATTATGAATACCTGCTTTTGGTTTTTGTTGTAAGTTAATACTAAAAGCATTAGAAAAGCAGCGCCAACATTTCATTGTCACACATACGTAATAATGTGCATGTAGTGGGTATGTATGAGTGTGCGCTTGTATGCGAGCACTGCACGTGGCGTCTGAGGACGAATGTGATTATGCATTAAAACCTTAATGCCAAAGGTAACCGAGCATTATGAGACACACACACTCATGCCCAGGAACATAAACAGACACACACATACACACAAATGCTATGAAATGCCTGCGCAAATATTTAATTATGTAAGCTTGTTTCTGCTGCTCTATGTGCAGTTATTTGTCACCAATGCGATTATGACGTATGCATTATACAATTTAGTGGATTTAATTAAGCGCAGCTATTAAATTTGAAAAGCTTCACACAAAGCGCATTGCGGTAGAAATCTGAACTTGTGTAAGGGCTTTGAAGAGTTTTACTACTTCTATAGTGTTGCGTGCGTAACTAGTCTAGAAATCACGCGTGAGTCGTGATTTTGAAATGCATGCCTCTGGAACTCTCATATTGTATTTTAGAAAATAAGCCACTGTTCTCTTTAAATCACTTGCATTTGTCGTTTAATCAAGGCAGTATTGCACAGGAAAAAACGAAAAGTTCATACAGAACAAAGAATTTGCCATAAAGTATTTCCTGTGGTGCAAGGTGGCACAAAATTAATCATCCTACCGAAAAATGTATAATCTTGACACTTATGGACGCAGGCAATGGAACAATGTGCTGTATGAGCTTTACTGCGACATATATTTACGTAGAGCAGCGAATAAACATCCAGTGCTCTCGTCGGGTCATATGGTTCGAATGCAAGCAAACGCTCCGGCTCTATTTGATGCAGTACGAGCTGATGGTAGCAGAGGAAGAGGGGAGGCCTTGGAAAATATCACGTGGAGAAGGACTTGGGTTCACTTGGTGTCTCCAACTGGCGCTGGTTACACTCGGCAAAAATCGCTTATTTTTTATATTATATTTTCAGGACTTTTTTTACAATAAAAAAATAAAAAACGATATTTAAACTTTTTAGGCTTTTTATTAACTTCTTTTACATACACAAATAACAAAAAAAATCTTTTAATTTTTTTTTGAATTTTAATAATTTTTAAAATGGAACTGCAGTTGAGCCTCCCGAAAAATTAGACATAGACGGTGTTGTCCATTTTCGCTCTTCTATTTATTTGAAACACAAAAATCAAAAAAAATTATTAATCAGTTTGACTGTAGCTATATCCCGCTACTAGAATTTAAAAAAATTTATAAAATGGCGCGGTTCTGAATTTAACACACTAAAAATCGGGGTTTTTTCAGTTTTTTAATCAAAAAATACAAAATAATTGAACGAGTGATAGCCATCGTCAAAATTTCTCAGTATATTCTTAAGATACTATACTTTCGAAGTATCAAAAAAAAACAAAAAATCGATTTTTTTTAATTTCTAGACCCCTTCAACGGTTATTGCGCCAATCAAGGACAAGAAAAAGAAATAAACAGAAATATAGAAAATTGAAGAAAATATAGAAATTTTGGTTCAAATATTTATTAAAATCTACAAGAAACGAGTGGCTGCAGTCTATCTTCGTGCCGTTGCTAAAAATATGCCAAGCTAACAAATGCATTGATTACCGGTTCATAAGTTCAATGTATTAAGGTTTGAAACTATTTCCTAATATCTTTCACAACCGTTCATTTTAAAAATGTGAACAAGCAAAGGACCGTCCACAATTCGGCTTCAAACAAGCTATGGAGACGCATAAAGCGTCAAACACCAGCTAAAGGTGAAAATCGATGGCACACCAATACCAACCACTAAAAAATCTTGGGCGTCACCGTCGACAGTCTTCTTTTCAGCACATACAACTGCAATTGCCACTCAGGTCCAAAACCGCAACAAGTGCCGGTGGCACTTGAGGTAAATATAAAGAAATGTTGCTCGCGATATTTAAAGCAATCGGCCAGCCTGTTCTGAATTATGCTGTGTGGTGGACAAAGGTCCAGACCTGTCAAAATATTGCATTCAGGGCAGCCACGGGATGGTGCTGATGTCCCCCCTGCAACGATCAAAGAGCACAGCAAAGTGCTCAGTAAGTGATTTCTACTTGGAATCACCACCGCCGGCACTTGCTAGAGCCGCTTTCATCTTGAATTAAGAATTTGCAAACCAAAAAGAAGAACTAAACATGTGCATTAGACAAGCAGATAGGCAATGGAGCGCCTTTCCATCACTCAAAATTTTACCCCGTACGTGGGTTCTTGAATTTCCATTTAAAGATATTTATTATTTTATAAAATTGTGGCAACATACTCAGCACTTCGTAAAGAGATAATATCGTAAAAAGTGGCCAAAGTAATACCATAAATTAGCCATCTGGCAAAAATTAAATGCAAACATTCAAAACGAATTTCAACTTAAATTCGCAACTGTAATAAGCTGCGAAACGCATTTAACGCATAACAATAATTGAGTGGCATTTTTGTATTCGGTTTACTTATGCAAACAATTTGAATTGTCATTTTAAATGGCTGTGAGTGGTTGAGGGTTGAGAGGGTTTTACGGTAGGCGCATAAAAGAGTGATAGGGATAGCTAATTGGTTGGCTAAGAGTCCAATTAGCGTTTCCGCACCTTTTTGTTACTTTATCCTTGCTACCAACAAATTATACGGGTTATTCCTTAGTGACTATGTCCAGTCTGTAGAATTGAGAGACCTAATAAGGTTGTTTACGTCTAAACTAGCCAGCTCTTTGAGGTTTACCAAGGGTTAATATCCTCGGTTTGTCAAGAGTTAACATCCTTGCCTTCCATAGTGAATGCTCTGACAGAGGAAGTAGATTAAAATTTCCTTTTTCAGATTTTCTCTGCTTGCTCACCTATGGGCCGGAAAGCATTTATCACTGCCGTGAGTCTGCAGGCATCCCTTCGTTTCATATTCATCAATATTGACATTTGTTTGTGGTTGTAGATGGGCCTTAACGTTCTGCATGTCGTCTGATCTCTCCTGATTCTGCAAAAATGTTATTCATGGCAGATACTCTTCTTGCCAGTTCGTCTGCTTTTTCGTTTCTTTCAATATTCCGATGTCCCGGAACGCCAATTAAGTTAACGTTATGGTTTTTGCTCAAGGCGGCAAAGCTATTTCTGCTGTGTTCCACCAGTTTAGAGGTTGTTATAGCCGAATCGAGTGCCTGGATAGTGATAGAGGTATTGGACTAAAATTTGTTATAAGTACACGGGTTGAACTTAAGAATGAAAATCAATGCTGAACTCTTTTGTAGCACTCGGTTCCTTGGCAGCAATTTTCCAGAGCTTTTCCATTAATATTGCCTCACCATGATGGTCTCCTGGCCGCAGGGATGAAGCTTGACCATGGTACCAACTCAACACGAACTAAGAGAGAAGCTCCATATGGGGATTGGCTAGTCATTTATCCGCTTTATAGCGAAATCGGGGGTCATCCAATCACCATGCGTAAATCAACGTACCGACGAAGATCCCTTGCTATTCCTAGGCCCCCGGCATCATCTCCTTGCTCACCCTCTAATCCAGGGTGTTCTGCGACACCGTGCCCGCTGGATGGTTTGCAGCCAGGGGGTTTACCAGACCGGTTGTATCTTAACGGCGCCTCGCTCACATCGGGCCGCCTTAAAGAGTTACTGTGGTCTTGCCACGGCATGGGACGCTTCTATGAGGGACCATTTAAATTCTCCTTTATACTACTGAGACCACTGCGCTTACCTTGTCGAGCAGGTGGTCGTGCGAAAAATATGAATTCAAATACTGACTCAATCGGCAAAGCTTCTACTGTAACGGGAGCAGGTTAGAGTGGTCGTAGTGCTACTGCCAAATATACGAAATACGCTATGGAATGCACGGGTGTCATAGTCCGCGAAGATTCGGACGTGAAAAGTCTTGCAAGAACACTAACGAGGAAGAAGTTTTACTTCGCTCTCCGGTGAAGCTTGATAGTGCCAGTTCTGTTAGTAAGAAAGGGCCTAGAGTTAAGCCAACTAAGAAGCGAATGAAAACGAAAGCACGCTTGAAGAGTGCGGTGAAAATCTGCGATCGGTTTAGTGGCATGACCAATCTGATATGAAATTTCATCTAAAAGCGTTCTTGGGAACATAGAGAAGCTAGCCGCAGACAGACGGTTACACATCTATTGGGTACCCGGACATAAGGACATTGCAGGAATGAAATTGTAGATGAGATTGCTTAAAGCGCTGTTTACATACAATTCGAACGACATTTTTTTTTTTTTTTTTTTTTTTGTCGGGACAACTAGCAAGTGCAGCATTCAGACATTAATTAAGTTCATTGTATTACACTTGGATTCCCTTTTAATTTTCTTTAAATCTACCCGATCTCCGAAGAAATCTGAGTAGATCTTGTGGTGCCAAGGAGCCAAGATGGTCGCTTCTTAACACATCAGTGCCAAAGACCTCAAACCTGATTCGAGCGAGGGCGGGGCAGACACACAGGAAGTGGTCCGCCGTCTCATCCTCCTCTTCACAAGCTGGGTAGAGTACACTGTCTGAGATGTCCACCTTTCCATGTGCAGCGCCCACAGAAAGTGGCCCGTCATCAGTCCAACCAGCCGTCTGCACTCCCTCTGCTTAATGACAGAAGGGTTTGCGGCAGTCGATCGGACATAACAGGTAACATCAGTTTAGTCCATCTGTAGCCTCTCTCAGCCTGCCAAGCTCGCTTGTGGGTGGTAGTTACCCATTTGCTAACCGTGGCTGTGATGGCCGCAGAAAGGAGTGGCAAAACGGGCTCTGGGCCAAAGAAGTTGGCCTTAGAGCCCATCTTAGCTAAGGAGTCAGAGGTCTCGTTACCCGCGATACCCACGTGTCTCGGGACCCATGTTAGCATCAGGCTATTATGTCTACCGACATAGTTCAGCCTGGATTTACAGGCATACGAACGACATACTGAAACCTTTAAATACGGTAAACAATGACATCGAAGATGGAATGATCTACCCACTTGCGAAACCGCGAAAATCATGTGTTCACAGAATGCAGATAAATACGCCAGATTCATACTAGCCCTGTCTAAAATGGAAAGCAGAACTATCATAGGTATGCGGACAGGCCACAATTTGTTAGCGGCACGCGCATACAAGATGGGAATCACATACAATTATAGCTGCATATTTCGCAATGAACTAGAAGAGAGGCAAACACTAGGACACCTTCTGTGTTCTTGCACCGCATTAGCTAGAACCCAAATGAAATGTTTAGGAGCTCTAAAATATGAGAGGTTAGAATGCCTCTGGGGGTTAGAGCTTGAGAGCTTACTTAGATTCGCAAAAGACGCAGGCTTATTAGAAGAAGTCTACTACAAGAAAACGTAAGTGTCAAGCTCCATCTGGTATCACTAAGGGCCAATAGGTCTAGCCAGGTCAGCCTAACCTGACCTAACCATTAACATCGACCGGAACAATTATTGGCAATTGGAAATTATGCGACCCATATTTTCTCTGAGGACGGAGGTGATCACTTTTTCTAAGCATTTCACGAGATATAGGGCCCGCCATCTATCGTTACGGATTTGAACTAGGTATTATTTGAATAATGATAACACTTAGCTGTCATTTGATTTGATAGAAAATTAGTTTTATTCTTCCGCTGAACGAAAATGGTTGTGTATACGCTCAAAGAACGCTGGGAAATATTGCAACATTACTTTGAAAATCATGGTAGTGTTGCAGAATGTGTACGAAAATTACGTACGGCAATGAGAAGAAGAAAAGCGCCGAATGAAGCGTATGTGCGTTACTTTGGGAAAAAAGTAAGAGAAACTGGGTTGCTTATTGACAAACCAACGCGTGACCGACCAAAAACCGTGCGTACACCCGAAAATATTGCTGCTGTGGCCGAGAGTGTTCGTGAATCACCAGGAACATCAGTTCACCGTCGTTCTTAACAATTGGACATTTCGGAGACATCATTGAGACGAGTTTTGCGTAAAGACCTTGGTATGACGCTGTATAAGCATGGTGCATGACTAGCCGCGGCAGCCATATGAATGAAGTTGTGTTCCATCATTAACCGGAAGGATTGTACTTCAAAATAAAAAAAAACAGTTTGGAAAAATATTGAGTCGTTTCTTTTTTATAGTGTTTTTAATTCCGTAAAGTTATATGGCGGGCCCTGTATAAGAACCGGACTTCTCCTGCCAAGGATCAATTACTTTACCAATTGTGACATATCTAGTAGGAACGCCATTTCATTTAATTTTTACTCAAGATTGCCTTTCTTTGTCCGAACTAAAATAAACACTTTTACATATACAATGCCGCAATGCAGATCACTTGGAGCACATGTGACTTTGTTGACACTGGACAAGGCCTAAAAATAAACAAAGTTTCCTAGCGAAATACCATTAATTCTTCCTTATAAAGCTCAAAACGAAAGCACACAAATTGAAAAAAAAATCTTTATTTTTTTCATTTTTAATTATTTTCCGATTTTTTAGTGAGCCAGTCCATTTTACATACGAGTAAATGTCCAGAACTGACTATGAACTACTAACTGAACTGATTGAGATGACTACTACGCCATCCAAAAAGAATTATAATAGCTTAAATTCATATCTACAACACTTTTCCTACACAAATAACAATTGCAACGGTATCATAAGTCTAAAGTCGACTAAACGCCTGAAAACATATGAAAGACTTTTCTTGCAAATAATAATTTGGCCATCCCCAGTATATTTCAATGCTAGTTTCATTATGTGAAACTTTTCGCCACTGGTGCCAAATGCAATTTCGCTCTAAATTCGCGCTGTACATTCAAACTCCATACACACACATACATACAAAGAAACATCGACGCAATAAATACGTATGTATGCTTAAGAATTGCAATAATACAGAAAATGCAAAATTCTATAAATGCCGAAACATCGCATAAACGGAAAATGGTAAAAGTAAAAATAACACTTTAATAAAAACTGTTCAAAATAAAAGCGACAGAGGTGCAAAGAAGAAAATGGCGAATACGAAATTTCACTTTTTTCTGTTGTGCGAAGAAACTTGGAATGAATGCATGTCGATGTTGCCGATTTATAAGTACAAGGTGGCACAAAATTAGTCATCCAATTTTGTTTTTGAATCATTATTCTACTAAATAAAAAAAAACTAGTTTTGAGTGATGGAAATCTTTTATCTAAACTTCGCGCGAGTAATGCAGATGCAGATCTTAACTTGAGCCTGTGTTTTATTCAATCTTAGCCTCACTTGGTGTGTCCAATTGGCGCCGGTTAGCACGAGAAAGAAACGACTGGCGCGCTTTGTTAAACTCGGCCAAAATCGCGTAAGCGGTTATCGTGCCAATTAAGAAGAAGAGAAGACTTATGTAAAAAAAGTATACAAACCTTACGTTTAAGGGTAATTTTCCAAATACTCAAAATCGTTCAGGCCATTTAGGAAAAAATTGCTTATTATGACAAGATTTATTTCAAAACTTAACCATCAATGAATATAAGAATCATTAAATATTTTTGAAATATTTTATGCACACATTTTGATCAATTCGGCTTTGTGTTCTTTAGTTTCAGCTCTCTCAGTGAAACAAATATTACATCTGCCACGCTTTTTGGGTTGCGTTGGAATTAATGTCTGGCATGAAGTTATTCGCTTCCAGTCTCACTCGTTGTTGAAGTTAGTTTGCCACATAGCGTTCTTTGCAGCGAAAGTGAAGATGTACTATGAGATGGCCTCAGTGAATGCAAATGTACTTTGAAAATATGACTGCTTTTTCTCCAAGAAACATTTCGGGGGAATGGTTCTTTTATTTTTTCGAAGTTTAATTTTTCTCTCGAATAATTTTTCCCCCAATTCGTATAGGGCTCCCGCCTTACAATTCCTAAAGGCCGGCAACTTTATTCAGCTATTAACAAATTAAATTTAATACCCATATCATCGGGTTTCCCAACGTATTGGCTTTCGGATTTGAAAAAAACTCCTAACTTGTTCGATTTTTGCGACGTAAAAGGCATCACACGAGGTGACATCAAGTGGAGCAGCTGCTTGGAGCTCTCTTCTGGCCATTCTCCCGTAAAGATCGAGCTTCATAACCTCCTTGCCGACACATCCGCTCAATGTTACCTCTATAATAACAAAATTGACTGGAATCACTTTCGATATCTGTAATTGGTATTGCTGAAGCTGTTAAACATTTAAACTACTGCTTACAACAAGCTGCTTGGAATTCGACCCCGCATATCTTTTTCCTAAAAAAGGCACTACAAATTTCTCCCAATATTAAAAGAAAACTACGGGGAAAACGTATTGCAAGAAAAAAGTGGCAGCAAACTAGACACCCGGTAGATAAAAACCAACCTAAATACACTCACAAGACAACTTAAAGAAGCTCTTGTTAAAGAACGAAGCACACAACTTAATCGCTATCTCAATAGTCTTAACGCTACAGCAGATTCTAAGTATTCGCTCGTGAAGGCTGTTAGAAATATAAAAATACCTATTCTCCAGATACCTACCCGTCTAATGGAAAATAATGATTGGGCTAAAAGCGACTCCGAAAGAGCAGCGACATCTGCCCGGCACTTAAAAAGAGTATTTACCCCACACTCAATGGCCTCTTCACCCGGTACCTTAGAAGACATAAATTCTGTACTAACATAAACCTATCAAATGGACCCACCCATACGTAGGTTCACTAAATTTGAAGTGAAATCTGCCATTAAAATTCTGAACACAAAGAAATCTTCCGGCTACTATTTTATTACAGCCAAAGTACTGAAAGAGCTCCCACGAATAGGAGCTACTCTGTTAACGTATTTATTTAATGCAATCATACTAACTGGAAATTTTTCTGCTCAATCGAAAGTGGATCAAATTAAAATGGTCCTCAAACCTGGCGAAAACCTGATTCAGTTGCATCGTATCGTCCAATCAGCTTGCTCCCGATCACTTCAAAACTTATGGAATGTCTTATTCTTAAAAGACTGTTTCCGATCATCGAACAACGAAAAATATACCCAATCATAAGGTTGGTTTTCGAAGAAAACACTGCACTATACAACAAGTTCATCGAATTGTTAAATATAATACATTCACAATGCATTTGAACAAAAAAATACTGTACAGCAGCGTTTCTCGACGTCGCCTAAGCTTTTTGGCAGGGTACGGCATGACGGTTTGCTCGCAAATACACCGTGACCTCTAAATATTCACTGTTGTGCAAGAAATAGAGAAATATGCAAGATCCCACAATCACAGACTCGAAGCTCACTCTAACTCTTTAATAACAGAAATGATAGCCAATCCCATTCCTTTTTCCCGACTCAAAAGAAAATCCACCACAGATTTATTCAGATCCACTGAAATGAGATGTACCACTGGATGCATCCCATAAACGACTGAAATTCTTCTTCTGGATTATGGTACAGAGGAAGCAGTTCAATTCATTTGTCCCATAATTTTTTAATAGGAGCAAAGCCTATTCATTCTACAATCTGTTGGGTCGTTGAATCGCAGAACGCTTGTAATATATTGAAATGCCTCTTTGCACATAATTGCGCAAAACATAGCGCAACCGAAATCTGCCTCAAAAAAATCTTCCATTCCTTCGGATTTAGATCGGTAGGAAACAGCAACTATTCAAGAGGTTCCGGAAGTAACTCTCCTCCACGTCCAGCAGAAATATCTTCTTCATTCGATTCTTCCAGCAGGGAAATATTCTTCACTCGATTCTTCCAGCAAGCGCGAAAATTCTTTATTCGCTAATTTGTTATTTCGTCTTGACATTTTATCAAAGAAAGACTTTTTCGGTGCTTGAATTAATGCAAATTATAATTTTGCATGACGGCTCGAAAACGACCCAATCTGTCAAAAAAGTCCCTAAAGCAAAAAGTAAGTGTTACCATATAACCCAAAGAAGCTTAAACTTCCCAAGTTCGATGTTATATTGGTCAAGCAAAGAAGTCATGAAAGCACTGGCAAATATTAGCAGTAGTTTTAAAAACATTAAAGTTAAAAAATAACAATTTTCGAAATCGACCACGACATAGGTTAACATAGTGAACTGTAAGAGAAAATTAACATAGCTTTTAGAGTAACAGAATGTAACTCACGCTGCATTGGTTGTATGTTTGTATACTGCAACTATTTAGTTCACAAGTATTAAAAATTATTGACTTACAACACCATTTGCAAAAACTACGAATCTTCCAATAAGGGGATTAATTTTGTGCCACCTTGTATATTGCGACTTTAAAGGCCACCACTATATCGGTACTGCTAAGAAGAAACTTGATGCTCCTGAAAATTTAATTTGTGCGAACAATAAAGCGACATCGATGACGGTGGCTGAGGTGATTGGCTTTGTTTGACTGAAATAATTGCGAGTGAGCAAGAACGCACTTATTTTGGAGGAAACTTTCGTGGTCGTACCTACTCAAATAATATCTGTGTGTGCTTGAAGTGAAGAGAAAGCAGGAAGTCTCAACAAAAGCGTTTCCACAAATGCAATTAATTTGCAATATCAACTCGTTTTCCCATTGTCATCAAACTCGAAGGAAAATAGTTTTTTAATTGTGTTATAAGTTTGGCCTTCAAAATCTTGTTTTACGATACGTATTAGGCGTATTAGGCGTATTACTTTGATATAATTTCCGAGCAACAACTTTTTTATTCTTTACACAACTAAAATTTGTTTTGACATGTGGAAGGAGACAAGCTCGAATCCGCAAAACTGCAGGTGTGCCTAGTTTATTAAATGAATGTTTAGAGATCCAGGGTTAAAATATAAAGGTTCGTTTTATTTTGTGCAAAACATATCGTCAGGTTGGATAGTCAAGGTTAAGTCAGGTTGGACAGTTGCACCTAAAGAAATAGGATTTACTTGAACCATTAGAACAAGAAATCAACCATTGTGATACCTTTAATTAAAAAAAGGAGAGAAAGGAAAATAAGATATTCAAACGAAAGCACTTCGGAATTACAATTGAAAAAACGCTGCATTTAAATAATAATATTCCGCATGCAACTAATACGATATCTCAAACGCAACAAGGACTTAAGCTACAGTTGAGCCTCTCCAGATAAATTTCAAATATTTAATGATAGGTAAAGGTCATCCCCACTAACGAGAGTTTCGACTTTAATAGCTTTAGAAGCTCCTTCAAACGCTTCCCAACCAATCAGAGCATCTAATGCCAGGCCGGACGTAGTCGGAAAAGCTCCGGTGCAACAGATTGCCACAGTGCGTTGTAGTCTCGATAAGGTCCTCCTGACTCCCACGAGAAAGAGTCTACTCATCCAGTCTACTGATGCATGGGTGGTAATAGGTCTTATCAAAGCCGAGTAGATCCACAGGACCTCCACAGGAGAAAGACCCCACGTTTACTCAAAGACACCTTTGCACTGCCAGAAGGCTGTTAGTGCTTTGGATATTTTTGTTTCAACGTGTGACTTCTAGAGAAGTTTACTATCGAAGATTACTCCAAGATATTTGGCTTATTTAGAAAGCTGGATTGTGACTCCTTTTAGCTTAGGCAGAACAAGTCCATCAAGTTTCCTCCTTCTGGTAAAGAGGGCAATACCAGTTTGGTGGGGTTTGCCGATAGCCCATTCGCACAGCACCAAGTGTCAACTTTTCACTTACTTTCCATCGACTTTTACGTTATGTTGCTTCTCTCAGGCCACTAGTTGCAGCCGCAATACTATGGTTAGTGCGATATTTATTTAAACTAACTCTGTATAACCTATTATACCAGTACAATCGCCATAATTTCGATAAAATTTTTTACATAAGAGAATTCGACATCATTCTTACCTATTTTCAGTTTCTTGCACTCCAATCCCTCACTCAGAGAAGATAAAAGGGATTTCGTTGCATATCCGAAATTAAATCCAAATTAGTTGCTTACCTGAAAGTACAAAATACGAAAATATATTAGTTCTATATTATAATAGATATTTCGAAAAATATATATAAAGTGCGCAACTAAGTTTTCGCTGTTTGATGAAAATACAACTTTATTCTGAAAAAATGATTACAAGTGAATCATTGAAAGTATTGCCCATCGCTGGCTACTACTTTTTCCCATCTTTCTGGTAGATCTCGTATACTGTCGCGATACCCTTATGCGAACCAAATTTGAATAAAATTGGGCAGAAGTACGCGGGTATTAAAAATAATATTATTTTCGATTTCAATATATTACAATTTTATGCTGTGTCGTAATGAATATTCATTGTGAACCAGAGTACTAAAAATTCTGCTCAATCCGAGCATAAAAACTTCTTTACATTTTATAATATTAGTTTAAGTTCTACGCCTCATTTAAAGAACTTATCTCACACTTCATATTAGCGACAATGAAATTTATTCATGACATCCACGCATTGGACTCTTGACATTTTGTGCATTTCAATTTTGCGGCAGTGGGTGTTGCTATTACTATGTTTAATTTAAATACTAGACCGTGAATATTTTTTTCACTTCCCACTTCTTTCCCTGAGTATTTTTTTTTTCACTTCCCACTTCTTTCCCAGCATTTTGCTAATGTCGCTCAATTGTCAACTCAAATCATGGGCGCTTTCGCTACTTCCATCGCACTTAAACTTGGGTATCTCATTATCTACTTTACTTTTGTTGTTCACTAACACTGTGTGTGTGTGTGTCACTTGTTCATTGCACTAATTTGTCGTGTTTTGTTTGCTGTTTTAGGCGCATTTTGATTGGTACTCGCCGCTTTCATTGCCGTTGATTACATGAACATGAATCTGCGTGCTTTTGTACTCGTAGTGTTTAAGTGTTGCCAAATAAATCTAATTACACTTACATGAACACAAACATTTTATTTATTTTATTGCCTTTCGTGCTTGAATTGTTGTTGTTGTTGTTGTTTTGCTACCATTCCGACATTAAGTATGCGTCCTTTTTATATTCATTGCGATTCTCTTTTATGCCACATTAGTATCAACATTTCCATTGAAGGTAACGTGTAAATTAGAAGTGAAATTTACGTTGGCAAATGGGCTGAATGCATGGTGAGCAAGGGGTTCGCAAAGGGAGCGTCCTCGCTCATTTTGCAGGGCAGCCATTAAAATCGCGCGTAAAAATTCCTAACCACCATTCACACGTATACACCATTAAACGCTATACAAATACTAATACAAGCGCACATGAACTACATACTCGTACATTTGAAACAGTAAATAAATTAGTGTGTGTGTATGTTGTGTGTTCGTGTATAAGTGCGGCTGAATGAGTGTCTCAACGAGTGCATGCACTAGTGATTTTCGAGCACCTCACGCTCTTCGAACTGCATACACATCCATATAATATTAATGTGTGCGTGTGAATGCGTCTATTGGCATGCTATATCGCTACGTTGATTATCGATAGTTCCAGAAGCGCCCCGTTGAAGGTGAGCTGCTGCTTTAGCCATGGCATTTCTATACATTTCAATTCTCGGCCTTCTACGCTTCAATTGTGCATATTAGCTTCAATGGGTGTTCACTTTCATTGCGGCGGTTGTTGGCCGTGAACGTTATCAGCTTTTCAACCGTGCACGCACACATAAACTACACACATTTGTACATGCGTATGCTCACATTTTAGGCATTTTTGCATTTTATGACCAACGCCGCAGGCAGTTAAAGGTGAAGAAATACGATTATTTTCACGCTATCGGTCGAAAGAGTATATCAAATGGCCCATGCATCGATTAGAGACCGCGGAGTGTGGGTGCAAGTGTATTGGAATGCTTGGAATGCATTGGACCTTTAGCTTACATATTCAATTAGTTGGCAGATAAAAGCTTTGGAAAAGATCACATAAAATGGTTCAAGGTTCAAGATGAATAAAAGATGCAATGTTGTAATCTGAAAGTGTTTTGTACGTCGCTAAGATTATCAGACGTACACTTCAAGGTCTTCTTCAAAGGTCTCTTAATTTGTTAGTACATCCAATCTTGCAATATAAAAGTTTAACACTGAAAAGTAATATATAAAGTATAAAATTAGAAGTAAAAACAATTATCTTTTGAAGTGGCTGTTGAATATTCCACCAGCATGCATAGGTTTGTGCTTGAACCCCGTTTATGATAGCACAAGGATTCAGAACCCCTACGCCTCCTAAACCATTGATCATATTTCACTCGGTTGAAATGAACTTAGCTGTGGGTACTGAAGGGAAGACGCTCGAAATCCATTTGCGAATGTACTTTTCTGAGGATGAACTTCGCTTAGCAGGAAACGGTACAGCTCGGATGCACAAAAGCTAGATCTGACTGGTGATAGAAAGCACCTAATATTTGTTCCCGCGACAGTTGGTTCTACGTTACTGAAACAACCCGGATTTACGACCGGCCACGGAATGTCACTCCAGCAGCATTCCCCGTATAAGTATGGAGAATCTTTATGATGATGCCAAATGGGCGGCCGCCGTAGCCGAATGGATTGGAGCGTGACTACCATTCGGAATTTACAGAGAGAACGTTTCGAACCTACGTTCGAAATAACAAAATGAAGAAAAATGTTTTCTAATAGCGGTCGCCCCTCGGCAGGCAATGGCAAACCTCCGAATGTATTTCTGTCATGAAAAAACTCCTCATAAAAAATATCTACCGTTCAGAATTGGCTTGAAACTGTAGGTCCCTCCATTTGTGTAACAACATCAAGTTGCACGCCACAAATAGGAGGAGAAGCTCGGCCAAACACCCAGAAAGAGTGTACGCACCAATTATATACAGGGTGAACGATATGAAGTGTTATTGTGTTATTCAAAACACCATAACTTTTTTGTTTGAAATTAGTTTTTATTGATTCAAGTCGATCCTGATTTCGTCCAAGTCGAGCTTTCACCTTCCGAACCATTCCTGGCATTGTTGCGGTTGTTTTTGATCTACCTCCATAGCGTTTTGCAATGCTACCAATATCATTGTAACGTTTTATAGTGCGATACACAAACATTTTATTCACTTTGAGGTGACTGAGCCCACGAACAATAGCTAGTTGTCATTTTCCAGTCAAATATAACGCAATCACACTATTCCGTTTGAATTCCATCACAGAAAAAAAAATTCAACAAACTCAGACGCAAATGCTTTTGATGGCTTATAAACAATATATTGAACTGTCATTAGAACCATTTTGACGTTGATGCCATGAGCTGTTTTACAGATACAAGCAGTGTGAAGTTGGTAACACTTCATATCGTTCACCCTGTATATATACCTATATATACCAACAATTACAGCAACAGCATAATGTAACTGATAGGAGAGGTAGGATATTCATTCTAACCAGCTTTTCAGCCCTCTTCGCTTTTCACAGTATCTAACATACGTACATCCAAAACCTTGCGAGGTATTCTTTCATCTGGCATTCTACAAAGCTGTCCTAGCAATCGGATGCACTACGATTCAACAAACCGCACTACGTTTTTACCTTGTAGGAATTCCTCTAGCTCGTTATTATATCTGATGCGATAGAGACCATATTCTTCTCGTACTTAACTCAGTATTCTTCTTGCCAATATGGCCACGTCTCACGTCGATATGTTGGCACTGGTCGAATCAGTGTTTTATGCATCTTGATTTCCGTTCTTCTACTCAAGAGCTTACTTTCTAACAGTTTATCGTAGTACCATCCGTTCCACTAAGAAGCAGTACACGTTTTTAAATTTATGAAAACCAATTGTAAGGTATGCATTTTTCTCAACGCCTCACGCCAACGCTGATCTTTAATCCAAAGAATTTTGCTTTTTTATTTATATTTCTCCCGAAGATGGCTAAGTTATCAGTAAATCCACATATTTCGGCAGTTTATATGAACATAGTCTCTAATGGATCAACATATGAGGTAACTTTAATAAAGAGTTGGCACTTAAATGAGGTCTACTGAGGTCTGACAGAGTTGCACTTCCAGCACATAACCTCCCTCTGGTGCCGCATCTAAAGATCCAGTGAATATCAAGCTAAAATCAGGAATACTCTCTTACAGGTTGATTCATTTGAGTGGGCATGCCTACCAAACAAAAAATCTAAAGAGTCCGAGATCAATGGTCAGATTTTATGTTAATATACACAGCCACCAAAAAGAGAGGGAGGTGTTGATATTCAACTTATTAAGCAAATATTCCAGAGGAGATTACCATGCATTATCTTTCAACGTCCAGTGTTGCTTAAATAAGACACTATTTCATGGAACTCAACCTGACGAACATTCTTCATTTAACGATTGCCATTCTGAGATTTGGGAAACTTTTAGAGGAACCATTCGTCACCGATGTAAATCATGGACCCTCTAGCCGATTTATTTGATAAGAGTGAAGCACTTTCCTGGGGTACAATGGATAACGTGCTCGAAGTGCCAGGGGCTATAGCCACTCCGAGCCTCTAAATTAAAAAAATGCTTTGGCCAGTATTTGGATACATCCTGAAGGTTTCGGATATATTTACAAAGTTTTAGATACATTCCCTTGAGCGACCCCTCCTCCTAGAGTGTTTGAAGAACGAACTGAGGATTTGGACGATGTGTATTGAGAATCCGTTAAGGATGCCCATCTGCGATGCCCTCTTTCTGATAAGACTAGATGGATGAGCAGGCTATATCTCTGATATGGTTTCCAGGTAATAGGAACATTTTTTAATTTAATTTATCCTAGTAGGTGGTCCAATGACCGACACTGCGACCTAAAAGATCTTTTGTGTCAAGCTACCTAATTTAATATGGATGATCCTTCTGATCATCCGCGAAAGTTGCCCGACCACTACATCAGGTTCTAGTTTGCCTAGTTGTTCTCTGCCTTTGGAAGGGAGTTGGTTGAAAGCCATGTTCTTCCAACAATTTTTCTGCTATACGTATAAACCTTAGTATATCTGTAATAGGAGCTTTCTTTATTTCTTCCGGATCCAGTTGATCACGGTGGAAAATTTGCATTCTGGTTCTAGCCAGTGCAACGCACTCGCACAATAAGTGCTCCGTTGTTTCATCATCTTCAAGACAGAGTCTACACTCAGTGTCCCTGAGGAGTTGAATTCTGTTAAGATGATAGTTTAGATAGTAGTGGCCCGTAAGAAAGCCTACTATTTTCCTGATATCTACTTTTCGTAAGTTAATCAGTTCCTTTTTGTAGGTAAAGGGTCTAACCAACCTCTTGGCTTGACGAAGTTTCAGATTATTTTCCCAGTAAGCAATTCTGAGAGTATGTTCCCACTGGTCTACCCTGGATTTAGCTTCTGCCCAGTTGATACCACAATATGGTTCTGGTCCTATAAGGTCTGATGTCGATCCAGCCCTTGCCAGTTCATCAGCAATTTCGTTACCCTCGATTCCAGAGTGACCTGGAACCCAGCAAAGTACAACCGTATTTTTTGTACTTAGTTTTTGAAGATTGTTTACACATTCTTCCACTAGTCTCGACTCCAAAGAATGAGACATTAGTGCTTTCAGTGCCGCTTGGCTGTCCGAATATATAGTTATGTGGGCCCCTTTGATACCCCTTTTTAGATTTGTCAGTGCACAGATCGAAATCGCTTGGATTTCGGCCTGGAAGACACTGGGCCATTTGCCCATGGGTTCTGAAATTTTTGTGTTGGGTCCAAAGATCCCGGCACCAACTCCAGTATTTGTTTTTGAACCATCAGTGAACCATATTAGACTTTTTGGGTTAACCCAAGGTCCTCCAATTTCCAATAATAGGAACATAGAGAGAAACAAAATTTCTGATGAGCTTACCGACTGAATTGGTCTCTGAGGTCTCCTACCCAGCCAACGGCATACACCTGACTGTTGTTAAAGGCGAACTGCAAAACTTATTTCAGTACAATGGAAGGAGGACTCTGAAAGTCCTGGAAACTCCACGCTATTCAATTTCCAAACTCGTTACAGAGATGAAAAGCACTGATTGGCAACTGTGTGGAATGTTAAACCACAAAATCTAACTATTTTAAGCCGGTCTCTCGCCCGATACTACCATCTAGCATTTCTGTAGGGGGATGTTTGAGATATTAGTTCGAAAAAAGTGCCAGGATTGTCTGTCGTTATCTCTGCTTGGACGATCGGCACACTCGCAGAAAAGTTAGGTTTACCATTTAATCTCCATTGTAGAAGCTGTAGGAACCTATTAAAGAAGGAGATTGTTGAGCACTTTCTTTGTGAATGTCCCGATTAAGGTCACTGAGTATTCCTTTCTTCCACAGCCTGGGACAGGGCTCAATCTAAATCCCATCAACCTTCTTCTCTACATTAACAGCTCGAATTTGCTGTAGATATTCGCCCGTTGGAGTGCTAGACTGTTATTTCAACCATTTCACCTACCTACCTAAATGGGTGAACACAACAAGCTACCGCGCACTGACTCGAGGTGGTCTACTAGACAATTATTGCCTTGGCCGACCGTTCAATTCATTCAGGAACTACTTCAATGGCTGCGAATTTCAGTATTTCATAAAAAAGTTCACTAGAACCTTAAATGCAGTGTTAAGTTGACAAATTCTGGGATGCTACGCCTACATTGGATTTTAGTTTATGCAAAAATTTAATATTACATTTCGCATGTGAAATGGTCCCACTGGTGTTTTTAATGCACAGACATTCGCAGCAACAGCCAATATGACACGCAAGCTGGATTACGCCCACAGTGATGTCCACCATCTAATTACTTTATATATTTTTAATGTGTGGTGTTAATTCATTACCCTTGCTCTATGCTCCGAGAATTTTCTAACCACCATAAAAATCTAAAAGCGGTCGTTTACTTTTTATCACGATGTGATTTTTTATCGTTTGTTTACACATCTCCAATTTTCATTTGATGCTACTGTTGAGCATAATTCTGTATACATGGACTATCATTTAGCCATTGCATTTTTATACCAGATCATTATGTCATCATTAACTAAACTAACGAGCCAAATATGAGCTCGCAACTCCGCAACTTTCGGTTTATTAGGGAAAGTAAAAATGTATGAATGATTTTAACGAGAGATGAAAGGAAGAAAAAATCAGTGAGAAAGAAATGGGAGGATAATTTACATTTTCATTCGTCACGCAAACTTTATGCCATTACTAAAGCACAAACACATAAATACTTGGCATAAAAATAAAACATGCAGGATGTGAGTCCTTTACAGGCTTTTGTCTGCTTTGAGAAACTCCGGTGAGAATTTGCTAACACACAGTAATGGGTCAGAATATACTTTGCCACTTGTTGTTGGTAATACTACATAAAGAATAAAGCAGCGAATTTATAGAAAAAAGTTATAGTTACAAAAGAAGATAGTGTGGAGTGAAAGACAAAGGTGGAAGTCTTTAACAAAAGTAGGTATTGTGCTAAGGAAACGACTAACAATGTCGATTGTAAAGTTTAAATATAAACAATAATAAAAAATGATAACCTACTTGTCGCCTTGACGTCATAAAACAAAGGAAAATATTTCCTAAAAGACGGTGGGGAAAAGGCAGCGCTCTCCCAACAAAACAATTCATAAATCCTGCCTCAATGCACAAGTTGGCAAGTTTGATGCCACCACCAAATGGCTGGCCAATGACTGGCTGACGACTACTACATCAACCGGCATTATTAATATTCGAGTGCAATTGAAGAACGAAGTTAAAGCCAAATTGACTGCGACGAAGAATTCATAAAAACGAAAACTTTCAAATTTAACAACGTGAAACATTTGCTCCAGAGAGCCGAGCGGGCAGGTAGAGGAAGCGAAGGAAGCAACCAATAAATGAACAGTGCAAATGCATGCTTGTAGCCGAAATATGCAAAATCATAAGACAGTGGCACATATTCATTGAAAAGCACTTGATATATTTTAGGGTTTCATCAACTAAAAAAAAAATTGTGCACATTTGGCAAAGGAAATCAAAGTAGAGTTGCTGAGAACCAGAAATTCGAAGTGGTGAAGGACTTTGGTTACTTTGGGGCCAGCATCAACCACAAAAAATTGCAATACACTGGATATCAAATGGACTAACTCTTGCCAATAGGTGCTACTTTGGGCCCAGTAAGAAATTGAGAAATAGAGCTGTCTCTCGAAGGATCAAATTGACACTCCACAAAGCGCTCATCATTCCCATACTGCTATTTGGAGTAGTGATGTGTACACCAGATGAGAAAGTTTTGGAAGCTTTCGAGAGAAGAATTCACGTAAGAACTTTGCTCCCTTCCGCGTTGGTGAGGATTACCGTCTATGGTGGAACAGCAAGCTGTATGAGCTATATAGGGGCATGGACTTTGTTAAGGGGCTAGGGATAGTCAGAATTTTCAAAAAATTGGATTTCGTTTTTTGCATTTTCTTAAAATATAATATCTTAAAAATATTATGCAAAAATTTGAAAGGAATCCGACGAATACTTTTCGAGTTATTCAAAACTTCAAATGCATTTTGCTCAAAAGTTTTGTTTTTTGAACTGGCAATCAGTGTAACGTAAAAGCCGCTTGGTAGGTTTCAATGAAGTTTATACTGCTTTTGAAAAACATAAAAACTCGTACCTGATCGACGGATTTTTTTTTCAAAAATTTCGGTTTTTTTCCCGAAAATCCGAAAAATATTTCCTGAGGCCGCCATATTGTCAATTTTGAAAAATTAAAAAAGCTTCGATCAGACTCAAGATTATCTATTTATTTATTTATTTAAAGAGAAACAATTATAAATAATTGCTCCACTTACATCTAAAGCACTGGCTAGAAACATTTTTTTTTTTTTTTTTTTTTTTTTTTTTTTTTTTTTTTTTTACATACTTAGGTGATAATATTTAGTAATTTAGTACAGAGAGATGTATAAATGTGTATATTTATAGCTGATGTGAGGATATTAAATTATATGCTTATTTTACTTAAGGATACGAATTGCGATAGAATATTAACATTGGTGGCATTAATAAACTTAAGATGGTCAGATGGTTTAGTGTTAGTAAATAGAGCTGTCCTGATGTGTTGTTTCTCTGGGCAGTCATCGAGCAGGTGAGATACCGTGAGGTTGCTGTCGCCGCAAGAGGGGCATGGTGGCGCCGAATCGCCGTTAAGTAGATGCATGTGTGTGGTAATCGTGTGTCCAATTCTTAGCCTAACAAAATTTTTTATATTTTTGATTGGCAGGTTTACAGGAAAGGTCGATCGTGCACCATCGGGGTTGCAGTTTTTATAGAAATGCTTGTATTTACTCCATTCTGTTTGCCATCTAACGTGCTGCTGTTTTTTGCAGAGTTTACGAATATCTGCATTTGTGAGGTAATCGAAAACAAGAAGAGGTTCAGTGCCAGCTTCTTTGGCTCTTTTATCCGCAATCTCATTACCTCTAATGCCTGTATGTCCAGGTACCCACATTACTTTTATGGAGCTATACTGAAGTAGATTTTGGCGGATTTCGTTTGTGAGATGGCATTCGTTTGATGAGTTAAGAATGGCGTCTATTGCAGACTTACTGTCTGTGCATATAATATGCTTGGCATCTTTACGAGAGGAGTACAGTACTGCTTCATGCAGAGCAGCTACTTCAGCTGTAAAAGCTGAGCAGTATGTGGGCAGAGCACCGACGGTAATGGTGGCACCAAGTGAGTTTGTGACAGCAAACGTTGTACTGGTATCAGATTTCGATCCATCGGTGTATATGATTTCCCAGCCCTCGTTGTATGGTTGTAAGGCTTCACAAAATATTTGCTGGTATTCGTTAGAACTGGTTTTATTTTTTTGGTGATTCTGAACATGGGAAATGAATGAAGATTGAGGAATCATGAAAGGTGGATTACACCCTGTTTTTACTAATGTTGGTGTCGATATTATGTCCATTTCCTGTACTAATGATAGGCACCGTGTTAATGTAGATTTCTTCCTAGTTTTGCGTGCATGGAGCAAAATCGAGTTAATTTGAGTGAATAACAGCTGATTCCGGCAATGGAGAATCTTAGGTAATAGCATCATAGTATTGTACTCAGCCCTGTACGAGATATCAGGTAGACCGGCTTCGGTTAGAACTGCTCTGACTGGTGACGTTGGGAACGCACGTATACTCCTTCTTGCGGCAGCATGGTATGGTGCATGTAAGAGTCTGATATGCGATTTAGCACAATTACCGTATATTGAAAGACCATAATCGATTTTTGATAGTATTAGTGATTTGGTTATGCTTATAAGAGTATTGGTGTGAACAAAACAGTGTTTAGATAAGAGAAATTTAATTATATTTAGCCTAGATAATATACTATTTCTTACATACTGACAATGTTGCTTAAAGCTAAGTCTCTTATCAAATATTAAGCCAAGAATCTTTAAGGTGTCAGAGTGGGGAATTTGAATGTTATGTAGGGAAAGGGGAGGAAAGGAGCAGCTATGTTTCCTACATATATGAAATGAGGAGCACTTATTAAGAGCAATGTTGGAACCAGAGATTTGGCTCCAATTGTTTATGCTTCTTAGGATTTCTATGAAGGTTTGTTCAATCTGCCTCAAGTCAATGATCTTGGAGAAGATAAGGACATCGTCGGCGTAAATGACATGCTCTACGTTACTAAAAGAAGCAATTACTGAGCTTAGTTCGTTAAAAGCAATTGTGAACAGGGTAACCGAGAGTGGGGATCCTTGTGGTATTCCGTTATAGAGATTGTGGATACTTGACTTGTGGTTATTAACTCTAACAATGAACTTACGATTTTGTAGGAAAGACTTTACAAAGTTATAGATTTTTTTGCCGATCTTCCAACGCTTTAGTTCTCTGAGTACAAGGTGAACCCCGATTCTGTCAAAAGCTTTCTCAAAGTCTAAGCTCAATACAGAGACATGGTTTCCAGTTGCTAAGGCTGTAGAGGCAAAGTGTTCGAAATATAACAAAGGTTCTATAACACCTATGCCTTTTTGGAACCCAAATTGGTGGGGAGATAACAAATTATTTGTTTTAGCGAACCACATAATGCGCGTTGAGATTATCTTCTCCAAGATTTTTGACATGCAAGGAAGGAGGGATATCGGTCTATAGCTAGTTATAAGGGAAGTAGGCTTATTGGGTTTAGGGATAGGGATGATAGATGACATCTTCCAATCTTGGGGATATACCCCGCAGCTAAAGATTTCGTTGTATAACTTAATGAGTCTTGTTTTTAAGGTATCAGGAAGGTTTTTGAGGATGGGGTAGGAAATTTTATCTTCACCAGGAGTTTTTCCAGACATTTTGAACACCGTGGATTCGAACTCATCGGGAGTAATGGGAGCTTCTATCGCTAGAACGCTGGGAGAAGGAGAGCGATTATCATAGATTTCTCCTGTAATTTTTTCTTTAAGTACATTGAAGTGTTTGTGGAAATTGGAGGGGTGGGAGTATGTTGACCAAGAAGAAGCAAATTCTTCCGCTATTTCCTTAGGTGGGTATTTCGGGCCTTGAGGTGAGTGAATAAAAGGGATGAAGGAAGGTGATGCAGAGCCAGTAAGGATTTTTATGTCTGCCCAGATCTGCTTAGGGCTTGAGCGAGGATTAATATTTGCGGTAATCCTTTCCAGTGATTTATATTTGGCGATCTTCAGTTCTTTTCTAAATGCCGCATTTGCTTTTTTATAGTTGACAAAGTTTATGTCAGTCCTATCTTTTTTGTATTTAGCCCACAAAAGTTTCTTATTGTTTCTAAGCACGGTAAGGAGGTTAGACCAATACGGAAGTTTTGCTCGAAATTTTTTTTGTAATGTTTTGAGGTATGGCTATATGAGCAGCTGTACGAATGATAGTTTTTATCGCCGCGGCTTCAGCGTTAATATTTTTTAAGCTAGCGTTATTGTTAGATAGGTATGTGGCAATCGAACGAAATTCGGGCCAATCCGCCTTGTGGGTAAGGAATTTTGATTTTGGTTTGATTTGGGACCAACCGGGGCAGGATAGTGAGGTGATAAGGGGAAAATGGTCGCTGTTGTGGAGTTCATCTAGAGTACGAGATGAAAGCTTGGGGGCGATAGAGGGGGATGATAAGATGATGTCTGGATGGGAAAAGGTCTTGTGGGTAGAAAAATGAGTGGGTGAACCATCGTTAAGGACTATAAGGTTATGAGAAAGGACTATGTCTTCTATAATCTGGCCTCTACTGTTTGTAGAAGGGGAACCCCAAAGGGGGCTCCAGGCGTTAAAGTCTCCAAGCAAAATAATCGGAGTATTGAAAATATTAAGGATATTTATAAGTTCCCTGGTTGTGAAATTTTGGTGTGGTGGAATGTAACAATTGATTATTGTTAGTTTGTAACCAATATCAACTTCGATCGCCAAACAGGAAATACAAGACACTATGGGGATTTGTTTATGTATCACGGACTTTTTTATAAACATAGCAATACCTTGTTTGTGCGTTACGATGTGGTTGTTATTGTGGTAGTAGCTTATGTAATTGTTAGGCGGGTGGGCTGTATTATTGTGAGGAAGATGGGTCTCTTGTAAGGCAATGATATCTGGATAGAATTCGTTAATCAATATATTGAGGTCTGGATAATTATTAAACAGACCGTTTAAGTTCCACTGTAGGATACGAAGCATTTATTGTAACATTTCGTCTTGTGAGGACAAGGAGCTAGGAAGTACAGTGGGAGTGTTTGGGGTGGTAAGATGTGAAAGCAATGCTGATACCATTACGCTTGTTGTTGGGTCATCGACTGATAACATTGTTGTAATTGAATTCATATCGTATTCTCTATTTTCTTTTGCTTCTGAGTTTGAACTGTTATTATATGCACGGTGTGTTTGTACAGTGCGATCACTTTTACAATTATCAATTTGTTTATTTTTTTTTAATTTTGCTAAAGTTAAGTCGAAACATGATGCATTAATGCTAAATATATTTTTATTTTTGTAAAATAAATCTATTGACTAGAACAAAAATTATTGAAAATCATCATTTTTTCGGGCCTCTGAAGTGGTAATCGCTTAAGCGTGTAAGATTACAGCGGACGCTGGTTTGGCCATGCCACTCGTACGAACGAAGATACTCCAGCAAGCCGATTCTATGACACGGTACCCCAAAAAAGAAGACGAGGAAGGAAAAGGTCACATCTCCGTTGGAAGGACCAAATGCTGCAGGACTTTCTCAGCGCTTGGGGATTCTAACTGACACCAGCGAGCGCAGAACAGAAACAGCTGGCGCTTTATTTTGGATTCGACCAAAACCGTGCATTTCACGGCACTAAAAATCAATCAGAGCGATTAATTCAAGAAAGAGAGATAGAGAGAGTATGGATCGTTTTCGCAATGTTACTCTAAACGACAAAACGCACCCGCACTCCATTTTGTACTCCCTTTTCTGAATCATAAAAACTACACCAAAAACTCCCGAGCAACAAGTTTGAAATGATTTGGGCCATGCATTGAAACCTCCAACGTCATTATTTTAAGTTAAGTTTCTCGAAACTCTATCGCCATATTGGAACCGTTATTGTTAGTTCTGGAAAACTAAAACCAGATTCATATAAATTTATCCAAACAACACTCAAGCAACGAGATTCGATCGAATTCGAAACAGTTTGTAGTAAACTCGGCCAAAACTTTGGATTCGTCATTTTAAATTTTGAGAAACCGATATTCATAAAAATTGATTCAGAAAGCTCCCCCCTAACGAGTTTCGATCGAAAAGTTGGTTGAAAGTTTAGTCGACCGCTATATTGGGTCCTTTATTTCAGAATTTCGATTGAGTTCACAATAATTTTTTCAAAACTCGACCGCTATATCAGATCCCGACTTTGAAATTTTGATAGAATTCGAAGGAACCCCAGAAAGATTATGAATTTTGACCAAACGAAGTCCAGGAACCAGATTCAACTAGCTGAATAAAGGTTAAGCGCAAGTACTACACTGCTATACTATAAAACAAAGTAGGACGCCAAGCCTACATAAAATGAAAAAGCTTATTTGGAGCACCTGGGGTCAGGTAGGCAACGAATACGATACGAAAAGCGCTTTGAATATGTAAATAAATGGATGTGCAAAGGAAAGCATATCGAAGTGTGTATGGATATGGTAAAAAACAAACACTCAACACCGTCAGGAAAAAAATTGTAAAATCCATCCCATTTTTACGCCACTTCAAATTATATACAATAATATATATGTATATTAGGGCGGTTCGATTTAAAAATCGCTCATTGCTCTCTGAAAATCGTATTCTAGGGATCAAAATAAGAAAATTTGCCGAAGGAACCATACCTCTAAAACGAATTCTGATGTCCCCCAATTTGGGTCGAATGAAAAATCCCACTATGACCCATTTAGAGTGCTCCAATCGAGTCCAAATGTATGACCGACCCCCACTAACTTTGGACGGCCGATCCACCCATGCCAGTGGCCCACTCCCTGGAACTCCCATGGGGGTTCCCCATACAATCATTTCAAAATAATATTTATTATTTATTTATAATAATAATATCTATTTTTTCTCTTAAGAAATTTATTTAGTCAGAACATATGTAAATGAAAAAATTAATTTAAGTGAGTTATAGAAAAGAAACTAAAAAGTTCGACCCGAATTGGGGGACATCAGAATTTGTTTTAGAGGCATGGTTCCTTCGGCAAAGTTTCTTATTTTGATCCCTAGAATATGATTTTCACAGAGCAATGGGCGAGTTTTTTGCCTCCCCACAAATCGACCCGGCCTAATGTATATGTATATAATTTCCTTCAATTCCTGTTAAAGCACAGGGCCAGATTTTGCTTCTGGTTTCAGTAATCATTTTATTTCGGAAATATGGGGGATTAGCGCAGATTTTCTAGTTTAATGGTAAGGCTGCTAATGCTTGGTTTATGGGCATGCCTTTGATGCACGTTTATATAGAGAGCCGCTTGATAAATAACGGATACCCACTATAGCCGCCAATAGCATATGGACAGACGCTACATTTTGCCTTACAACAGAATTGGGTTATGTGGATTGTTCTAATCTTCAGTGAGCCAAAAATCTGTTTCCTCGAAAATTTTACAAAAATTCTGATTAAGAACTTCAAAATTTTAATGAAAATTTTTTGTGGAAAGTTTTTTAATTTGCTCAAAATTTTAAACTTTGATTTACAAGGTATTTTGTAGAAGAATTTGCCATATTTAAAAAAAAAAAATATTTATTAAAATTCTATAGCAGACTAATAATATGTAAAAATTAGTTACAAAGTCCCGGACAAAGATAAGGAAATATATTTGAATAAAAATTGGAATTTAAACGAGTATGTCCCACTGTAAATGCATACATACAAATATACTTTAAATATGGTACATAACTGAGATGGCAGATGAATTTGAATAAACGCTGCCTGACTTTATCAGCATTGAGGGCGAATGGCAGAATATTTGAATGCAGCAGACATGAGATTAAAACAGAAAGCACTATAAAGTAAGCAGGGGAAACTGGGAGTACAAAAAATAAAAGTAAAGTATTGTAACAGAAAATAAAAAGAGGAATAACTCAGAAACAAAATACCACAGCGAAAGAAAGTAATAAGTGCAGTAGGCAAAAGGTGGTTGTCTGGTTGGTTGGCAACAAAACAAAGCGAGTGGAGAGTCGCTGTTAAAGCGAAGAGCCATTTTCATGTTTTTTTTTTTTTGTCAAAATATACGTTAAATTTTATGATAAGTGAATATGCAAATAAATTGTAATAACTGCAAAGACAGTGGGAATCAAAACAAAACAAACCAGAAAGTTAAAATATTCAGCAAGAACAACAACTGCAACCACTTTTCTACGACTATCCAATGCTAGCAAAAGCCAACATCAAGAGGCCATTTTAACCATCTTTTATGTTAAACTAAAAGTATGATATTTAAGGAAAAAACAAGAAAATACTTTCAGCATTTCAATCGTTCCCAAGTTGAGAGTTAAATGCGAAAGCGCTTAAAATTCAAGAAACAACAAATATTTAGATGCACAGCTATTTAGCGAGATGCCGAAGAGGAACAAGTTGTTGTTGGAGCATAAAGCCAACCAAGGGGGAAAAAATAGAGGATTGCAGAGTAAAGCTCCAAATACTCAGGTATCGAGCAGTGCGAGTAGCTCAACTGTTTAAATTTTTGCTTGAAATTTTCGAATTTTTGAGCAACCAAACAAAAATTGTTAATTTTATTTGCCAGCAATTCCTTAGTTTTCCAACGACGTAAGCACTAAATAATTTGAAAAAACTTGTTGAACAAAAATTATAAAACTATTTTACAAAATATTTTAAATTACAAAAATTGTTTAAATTAAATTAAGTTAAATTAATAAAAAAAAAATTAACTAAAAATTTAGAATAAAAAAAAATTTTAAATAAATTTTACCAAAAATTTTAAACTAAAAACATATTTAAAACTTAGAAAAAATGTTCCAAATTTTTTTATATTTTATTTTATATTTTTTAAAAATTTTTGGTAAAATTAAACAAAAAAATTTAAATTTTTAATACATTTTTTTTTTTAAGCACAATATATTCAAAAAATTTATAAAATCTATGAATAAAAGGAATCGGTGATACTTAAACCAATTTCTTTTTTTTTTAAACATGAATTTTTTAAATTTTCGGTAAACAATTGTTTTAAATAATTTTGAAATGACAAGATTTTCTGCTTATTTTTTGTTTTTGTTAAATGAGACTAAGTTCAATGATACCTGCAATTTTTGTAATGGAATCCGCTCATTTTTTCTAATTATATTCAAATACGCACAAGGAACCAATGAAAATTGCTGTAGCATTTCCAGCAAGCATATAATGAATATGCGGCAAGGTGGTGCAAAGAGTATCTCCCAATCTCATTATTTCTTTTTTGACATTTGATAGATAAGAGTTACGAAACTTATTGCATTTCAAAATGGAGAGCAATACCAGAATGCGAAAAATTGTTTCAATGTTTTCGCGGCATAATTCAGTGGGTGAACCCGATAGAAGAAATCATATGAGTGACTTCGAACAAGTCAATCATTTGAGAAGATACAAAATGCAATAGGCCATTCCTCAGTGGTGGATTCGAAGGTTTTCAACCACCGAATTGAAAATGTGTTCATATAAAATTCAGGTGTTAATACATCGGTAGATGCGATACATCGGCAAGCCCGTGTTGTGTACAGTCAGAAGTAAATATGTAGTTACGGCTGAGTAACGAAACGGATACGTTTTTGAAGTGAAACTTCTTAGGCGTCGATGGACGAGCGAGAATGGAGAGTAAAATTTCAAGGCCATTCAACGTTTTGGGCGTTTTCGATCCGTTAGTGAGAGAAAAGATATAACGAAGAAGAAAAGGAGAGAGGGAAGCTATACCTTATATGTATCTTAGATACACTTTAGGCTATTTTTCCTGAGGTTTTCCTTGTGGTTGCTAATTTCTAGTGAGAAATAATACTGCCTACTTGATGGCGCTTGTTTGTTGGTGCAAACTTGTAGGAAATATTTTTTTGGTGCCTACTTTTTGGCGCTATACTTCCTTGGTGCCTACTGTTTGGGTCGTTTTTTTGTCCCAATTTTTTGGTTTTTCTCGTGCCTACTTTTTGGCGCTTATTTCCGTTTCCTGGCTTGTGCTTGTGCATACTATAAAGTGCTATCCATTCCGACGTCGGATTTATTGATATTGCCTTGCGGTACACCGGTCGACCCATCTCCGTTTTTTGTAAATTTTGTCTATTTGTATTCTCTGCAAATGTTGTGAATTTATTTAGATATAAATTCTTTCTCTCTCGCTCTCTCTCTCTAATTCTCTCTCAGGTCTATCCCTCTTTCTTTGTCTGTCTTGAAAGTTTCACTTCTGTTATGTGTACTACGCTACACGCACTTTTTTATTTTTTAATTATTGACTGAGAGAAAGATGCATTTTCATGTTAACCAAAAAAATACCTAATTTTTGCCAACCAACAGCTCTCATATTTTCCACAAAATACCACTCCACCCCGATCGGAGGTGCAATGATGCGATTGATATATACATTTTTTTTAAATGACAATGGCAGCCGCAGTAGAAGAGTTTATCTATGTAAACATGAAGCTTCAAGTGGAAAATCTACGAGTGTAGTACTTCCATGAAAAAGCTTCTCATATAAATCATTTGACATTCAGAGAATAAATCCGTAGATCCCTCCACTTGAAGGACAACATCAAGACGCACATCATATATTGTAGAGGATCGACCAAAAAACGTAATAAAAAAATGCAGGTATGACTATGGTCGACCATACCGAAACTGAATGGGTTGAAAATTAAAAAAAAACAATGTTCCAGGCGATTTGATTTCTCAATTAATAATTTCTTTTTTTTTTTTGCTAGAGAAATCGCAATATCTTACCAGGCTACTTTCTGAGGGATTGGTTGAATGAGTTGATTCACGTAAATAAGGCCTGGTAATCTGGTAATACTTTTTGAGTTAAGCAAAATGACGCAAACCTCTTTTCATCTTAGCTTGAAAATCATAACAAGCCTTGATAGGTTTGGATGAAAACTTCATGCTTTGTATAGATTCAAATGAGCTTTAAAACATAGAAGTGTGAAAAAATTTATTTCTTAGCTAAGAACAAACATAGCTTTTCCTCTTTCGGAATCTACAAAGCTACACATTTTCTAAAGACCTCGGTAAAAAGTAACAACAACAGCAAAATAATAACTCCTACTAAGTTATATTTTATGTTATAAATCTACTGGGACGACGGTTGAAAGCCGCGCATTGAACACTGG
Organism: Anastrepha obliqua; assembly: GCF_027943255.1. Lineage (NCBI taxonomy): Eukaryota > Metazoa > Arthropoda > Insecta > Diptera > Tephritidae > Anastrepha > Anastrepha obliqua. The sequence continues at coordinate 51,869,554 of NC_072896.1, forward strand.
CAGTATATTACGGTTGTCAGTGTCTGGTTTCTAACGTTGGAAAATTTGGTATCCAAGAAAAAAAATGGAAAGTATCAAGGCAGCATCCATGTTTATCAGAGGCATATTGCCCTCTACCGCAACCAAGGCTCCTGGAACTCTATTGCATCTTCCCCCAATTTTCAGGTTAACTGTAATGTAGTCAGACTAAATGCATGCCAGCCCTGAAAAGATTTAAGAATTGAGCACTCCAAAACTATCGAAACTCTACCGGGAATACAAGGAGGGTTTGCCCTCCAGTTTTCAAAACAATTTTTCTACTCGACTCCCAGAAATCTGTAAATAGGATAATTTTAAGGACTTTAATTTAGCGTAAGTGGCTGGCAGTGAAGATACTGGTGACTTAAGACTAATCAACAGGATCGGGAATGACATCCACTTAGAAGTGCTGCAGCTTCACTTAAGTCTACGTCTACCAGACAAATGCAGCGTTTTTCAAGCTGGGTTAAATAACTAAAGGGAGGTTGCATTGTGGGTCAGGGACTCTTTTATCAGGACACAAACGATCACTGTCTACTCTGACAATCAAGCTCCATTAAATCTCTACAGTGCTAGGCTACTTCACCCGTAGTCGCTATCGAATCTACTTGTAGACACATTCTAAGCGGTACCTCACTAACATTGTCTAGGGCCCTGGACACAGAAGCATTCCTGGAAATTGCATCGCAGATGAGCCGATAAGGAGGAGAATTGAACTTAAATCAGTCAATTTCGCCCAATAACTATGTGGGTATCCTTTTATCCTAAAGCAAGCCATAGCATGGATCAGCGCAGTTTACATGGCACAAACCGACAGTAGGTGGACCACAGAGCCGCTTGTAAAAATTGAGAAGCAGGTTTTGTCTAAAAATAATGCGTACAAAGCTAGGTATCTCCTCAATCTAAGCCAACCTTCCATTCGTACAATGGTTGGTATCATCAGCGGCACTGACAACACATGGGAATCGAAGGAGAAGCTCCTGTCAGAACAATGAGGTACCCCTGCTAAACTCTTGCTTTTTGTGATGAGTGACGGACTTTGAATAGGTAGCCATCCACACTTTTTTATCGATTATCCAAAAGATGAAATGGTTTCACCACATCGAAAATGAGAAGGAGAACCTGAGGTGACATTACAATGGGCCTACAGCTCTATACGCGTCACCTATATACCCTTACGTAGAGTGCCCACCACCGTAATCTAGCCTAACCATGTTTTAAGAAACTTACCTAAAATAAAATACTACTGATTTTTTCACCAAGTCATCTACGCACGAAAGCCATCTAGAGTTCTTCCAATGTAGGAAAACACTAATTGAGCAAGAAGAAAAAGCCGTTGAGCTCCTCATTGCGTACCCATCGCGTAAAAACAAAGCGAACAATTACTACCAACCGCTCCCACATTTGTAAGCAGTATACATGAAGCTTCTGCAGCATGCATATTGAGTAGCGCCTAAAAATATGCAAATTCATTTTCGAGTATGCGTGCTTATTGTAGCATTTTAATGCCTCGCACCGACGTTGAAATAAATGCGAAAACGAAAGACACGGTCCTGACACACATCATCACCGCGTGGGCCGCTGAAATATGACGATGTTGGCCTTCAATCTGTTGGAATGCTTAGTACTTTATGCAAATGCGTTTGGCATATTCCCAGGCGGCATGATATTTCGAAATTCAAATTACTTATTTTAGTGTAAGTTACGAGTTGCCAACTCACTTGGTTTTTGTTTTTTTTTTTTGTTTTTGCATATGCGAATACCTATTTTTGTTTTCCTCTACTGTTATTTATTTTAAGCAAAACGTATTCGCGTCAAGTCAGCCTCCAATATGCCTTCGAATACAATTGGGAGTAAATGTTGCTCGGCATGTTTGTGGCATGTTCATGTCGAAACGTAAATCTCGCAATGGCATTAATCACAGGTGATTTTTGGTAAGCGCCAATGTTCGTTAACCGCATAACAAGCGTCCATCGTCACGTTGAAGGGTGTGCTGTGCTGAGGTTAGCCAGCAAAGGGAAAGTGAGCACAAAGGCGCTTAGCGACAGCTACCAAAACAACAGGCACCACCGCTTTTGCGCCACTATTCTGGTGTAAATATGGATGCATGTATGTGCGCAGTATTCATTGCGTGCATACGCAACGGCTTGTCATTGTCGTGTCGTTTTGTGTTAAAAGCCTTAATGTAGGCAATGTTTAGTTGTAAGGCGAAGGCGTCAGCTTACCGTCGCACTGTAGCCGGTATCGGTACATATACCAGCAAATCTTGCTGAATATTAATGACGAACAGGTTTCCATTTCTCGCACTTTTAATTTTGCCTCATTTTTCCTTAAACCTTTTTTTTTGTTGGTTTTTTGTTATTCAGATGTTTGTACACATTTAGGTTCACACAAATCACATTCGTTTGTCGCAGTATGCCGCTAGTGGTTTGTCACAGCTGTTACTGCTAGGCCTTATGTTGGTTTTGTGGAACGTAATCACGTGTGACATGTATGCGTGACTTTGACATTGCTTTGTTAAATGTTCTGCGCCGATTTAAATTTTGTTGAATTTTTTGTGGTGTCTGAAATATTACAGTCGCTGCAAAGGACATCAATATTCAGGCGAATACTGGGTGATCCATATGGTTTTTTTTTATCAAAATGTTATTTTGACAGTGACAGCTCATTTCTGCTGGAAATTTTGACGGAAAGTCGGTACTATGTTAGGTAGTATGGAGGCAAGCGTACAACGAGCAGCCTGCGCAGGGGTAGCTGCAATATTATTTTAGACAGCCCAAGGATTACTAACAACCCATCAGATTTAACTACCGCTACCCTAGACTTTAGGAGAGAGTTTATGGTAAAGTTCCCCACGCTGTAGGAATGGGATTTGAATTCAGTAGTCAAAGTTCCACTGTCGGGTCCAAGATGGAATGCGCCGTCGGCGCCGGTGGATATTCGAAAGAACTTGAAACTTCCAAGTCTTTTCGCCTAGGAATGTGGAATAGAACTTTTCAAACCGAAGTTCTCGGGTTAAGAGAAGCTTGCAGAATAATTAGACACCATCCACAACAACTATAGGAAGTATGCACTTTTTTCAGATAGTCAAGCAGCTTTCTTAGCTTTAAAGTCACCTATAATCAGTTCAGAAAACGTCAGACAATGCAAAAAAGATCTTAATGCTTTAGCGTGCACGGCAGACATCACTCTTACCTGGGTACCTGGCCAAAGGAAGATAGAAGGGAATGAAAAAGCTGATGAACTGGCAAGACAGCGGGTATCCTATAAAGAATCCGTAGCAGTAAAAGTAAGCTGACCCCAAGATGTGCGCAAATGGGAGATCTTCTCCCTATTCCAGAAGCAAGCCATTGCCAGATGGGCTAAGCCGGATGCCTCCAAAATAACTAAACAAACTGGTATGTGTCACTCAGACAACACCTCCAAAAAAAACCACACCGACCACCACCACCATGTCTCCGCGGAATGAACTGAATCGGCTTACGCTTGAATAAGGTTGGAGAATACATCCATGTCAACCGTGTCTCAATGCTGTGGAGCCCAGACAATGCGTTGAAAAGAAGTTAAAATCATATTTTCTGACGAAACGCATTTTCTTATTGACAGCTGCGTTAGCACCTGCTCCATCTGGGGCTCGATAAGGTCGAACATGACCCGCGAGAAACCAATACATCCACAGTGAATGACAGTAAGGTATTTAGAGCAATTACTTGCAATTTAGAGCAAATTTTTCTTTGAACGCGAACTTTGGAGACGATATTTCGGGCAACGGCGCAAGTTGCAGAGGCGAGACAAACGATATTTTGTAAACAATATGGCGGCCGTTTGCCCTTCGAAGTCAACTTGAGATAGTAGGTCAGTCCATCAAGACGCCCACCAAAATTAGGGGAGGAGCTCTGCTAAACACCCAACAAAGGGTTTAAGCGCCAAGTGAATATATTCACTTGGAGGATCATAGCTTTCAGCAGGATGGCACGCCAAGTGACACAGCCCTTGCCACAATCGATATTTTTCCCTTTAAGCTCGATAATCGTGTTATTAGCCGTCTCGTAGATGTCAATTGGTTACCTCGTAGCTGCGATTGGTTTCCTGCTAGACAGTTTTTTGTGGGATTACATGAAGGACTGAAGTTATCCTAAGAATTCATTAGCGATTCAGGCCCATAAGGCAAATATCGAGCAAGCCAGTTAAGAGTTAGAACAAGAAACAGCCACCAGGGTCTAGGAAAACTGAATTAATCGGATGCGCTACTGCGAAGCTAGTTGAGGCAGCCACATGAATGAAGTCGCACACCACATAAAAAGGGAGTATTTGCTCTTTGAATATAACAATCACATAGGTACTGGATAAAAGTTTATTTTTGTTATTCTTTTTTTTGACTTTTTTTAAAAAATGACTATATGGATGACCCTGTATATAATGCATAGTTAAAGCAGGTGTTTATATGAAACAATTTTGTTGACTTTTGCAAATCACTGGTTGAACGTATCATTTACTATTATCCACATTGAGCACACAAGCGTCAGCATCGATGGTTGCCGTGACGCTCCTATATTTAGGCGAAATTTGTATTTGCACGCTGTTACAGTTATTGTAGCAGCTCACAAATCCATGTTTAGTGCAGTGAAGCCATCAGTAATCGTCGGCAAACTTATCTAAAAGTAAGGCCAAAAGTTGTTTAGGCGGAGTGCTACCAAAGAGAGAGAGGTTGGTTGGTTTAACTTTCGCTTCATGAAGATTTTTTTGTGCATTAGCTCATAGTATCTACCTGGGTAGATAGTAACTTATTCCTTTCACTTTGTTTGAAGATTTATGTGCAGATACGATATTATTGAAGGAGCTAAAAAATTGTAAATTCCTCTAGCAAATTAATCTCCAGTTGACACATTTCTTTATTATGAGGTCGCGGAAAATTACCCGAATTTGTAGGTTCTCCAACAAGAAAGCCGAAGATTTTTATCGCCAACGGAACTCTATTAATTTAATATTTAATAATATTAATACAAGTCCTCTAACTTGGATTTTAATTACTGACAATGAGTTCACACCATTCGTAGAAACTTTGCTTCTGTAGGGCACACAAAAGTCGCCGCAAATAAAGCATAGCGAGCTTTGGAAGCAAAATACCATCTATCTTTATCAATCGACTATGCTTATGAATCGTTTCCAACAACTTTTACGTTTCATTCGTTTCACCAATCTTGTTACAAGAGTTGTTCGACAGTCTACAGTTAAATCAGCTTCAATACGGGCTGCATTTGAAAGGATCAACTCAAATTTAAATACCGTCAAATTTTAAGATTTACGAATGCATGGTGAGGACGAACAACTACAATATGGATATCGAGGTCGCACTTTACTCAATAAAAACTATACCCTCAAAACCAGAAAAATACGGGGTAGATATTGCGATAGACTAGCTTCTTATCCTCTAAATTGTCACCGCAAGAGGTTAATAGTAGAACGTGAACGTGAACCAAGACGGACGTGCTGTGAGAGTTCTTGTTGCTTTTTAAAAAAATAACAGAAGCTGTAATTTTAATTTCATACACGAATTCTGATTCAGTTGTCTCTGATACAAATAGAAATTGTGAAATTATTATATTTATATTAAAATACAATAAAACTAAAGGCTGTGTTGATACAATTAATAAAATGTTGTCGCAATACTCAACCAAAAGCACAACAACTATTTGGCCTTTGACAATGTTTTCCAATTTGTTGTTGAATATATGAGCGCTGAAATCAAAAATCAAATATCCTCCTTCTCATAAATAAGAAACGAACCGAAATCAGCAAGTTGGTAGTTAGCAGGTTTTTATATGAAGGCAGCAATTGAATGTATTTTAGATAAGTTTTTCAACAATTTTTGATAAGAAAGTGAACTGACTATATAATTTAAGGCGAGCCAATCTCTGCATCCGATAGTGAAGGTGAGTTTTAGGCTAACGAAGAGCCACAAAGAGATTTTACATGCCGCATCAAGCAAAAATGTGGATGCTAAAGTGCTACCGAAGCTTGAAAAGGAAAAAAGAAACTAATCTGCGTCGAACATTGCCTCACACAAACAAGGCGTCAAAACTGCTACAAGGAGCCAACTTCTAAAAAACGCAGTCTATGTTAATAAAATTTGACGCCTCTTATTACTGACGATTAATTTTTAGTTACAAAATCAGAAAATGCGTTTATGTGCCAGTGGTTCTAATGCATCGAATCTACCTTGGTATCGGGGGTGATAGATTACCAGGTTTGCCCTTCAGCTGTGATGAAAAACTAAATTGAATGGGTGAAACCGGCTGCCACGTTACCGAATACTCGGTCAGCCAATCAGCTGATTATTTCAAATTCGCTGAGAGCCGTTTAACGGTCTAAAATTGGTCACACCTTCTCAATTTACGGTGCTTCGTTATACATCTAAAACCCCTATTATAATAGGACTATGAATAAGTTCGTGCGGTTTTTTTCGAAATTTGAAACTTTATTGACGTAAAATGGTTACAAATTTAATATTCAAAGTATTGTCCATCGCTTACTACTACTTTTTCCCATCTTTCTGGCAATTCACGGATTCCCTTTGTGAAAAATTCGGTCGGTTTTGCCGCAATCCACGAATCGATCCATTTTTTGACTTCATCGTAATTACGGAAGTGCTGGTCAGCCAGGCCATGTTGCATCGATCGGAAGAGATAGTAATCGGATGGCGCAAGGTCTGGACTATACGGCGGGTGGGGTAGGACATCCCATTTGAGCGTTTCTAAGTATGTTTTGACCACTTGTGCAACATGTGGCCGAGCATTGTCATGTTGCAAAATAACTTTGTCGTGTCTATCGGCGTATTAAGGCACACGCCTCATTTGAAATGGTGTTGTTTGGGTGTTCATTTAAAAGCATGTGAAACGGAAACGAAAAAGATTTTTTTATTTTTGTTTTCAGCATTTCATTTTTCGATGTATCAATATTAAAAAATATATATATTTTTTTGCCATACTAGGTTAGTCCAAAAAGTTGTGAGCTTCCAAAATTGGTATTCACATGGACAACTGACACAGATCAGAATTTTTTTTACAATAAAAAAATGAAAAACGATATTTAAATTTTTTAGGCTTTTTACTTAACTTCTTTTACATACAAAAATTAAAAAAAAAAATTTAATTTTATTAATTTTAAAAATGGCCCGAAACATTGGACCAGGACGGTGTTGTCCACTTTGGCTTTTCAGGTTATCTCAAACGCATAAACCAAAAAAATTATTAATCAGGATGACTGTAGCTATGTCCCGCTACTAGAAAAAAAAATTTACTAAATGACGCGGTTTTGAATTTGACACTCTAAAACTCGTTTTTTTTCAGTTCCTTGATCAAAAAAAATTTCGAAACCATTAAAGTAATAATACATATGATTCTAGTACGGCCGAAACCATTGATGATGTGAACAACATATTAAAATTTCAGACGAAACGGTTTAATAGTTTTTTTTTTGTTTTGACAACACCAGGGCAAAAAAAGTTGTATTGAGATAATATAGTTTAAAGCTTTGAGAGTGGATATTTTCATAGATGCCGCCCCGTGACGAATCTGACTCTATCTGCTAAAACGGCTATAGAATCGGAAATACTGGGAATATGCTTCCAAAAATTTTACGGTATATTCTTTAAAGCCTATACTTTGTAAAGATAAAAAAAAATCGATTTTTTGAAAATTCTAGACCACCGCGACCCTTTAAACAATATTACGACGACATACTATTAAATTATTTATTCTATTATTTCCTAAAAATTAAGAAATTTTGATGACTACCTACATTTTAATGAAACAGTAGGACCGTCGCATTTGTAAATTTATGTAGTTATTTAGTGATTCAATTGCAACATAGAAAGGCTACACCTTATAATTGTTAGCGCTGATCACGGTCTGCTAATTTAATTAACAGAAATGATAACGTAGACGACAGTGTCCTATATAGCAACCAGTGAGACTTTCTACGCTCTCCCAATCCAACTTTAGCAGCCTATTCGATATTCTTCTAGAAAGAAGCATGAACTATTTTGCCTGCCTCTGTTGTGGGCCATCCATCCAGTGTAACTTTACATAGTCGTATGAGTTACAATTCATTTCATGAAGATTTCTTTCATGCTATGAAAGGCCACTCGGCGAAGAGATAATGGATGTTAATTTTTTTGAACTAATGTATTCCATAATTTGATGTACTATGAGTATAATTCTTCTAATTTAAGGGGTCAGAGGTAGTCAGAATTTTCAAAAAAATTGATTTTTTACATTTTCTTTAAGTATTATATCTTCAAAATATTTGAAGTGAATCCGACAAATACTTTTCGAGTTATTTTCCACAACTAACAAAGGGGGCTAAAGGGGACATAAATCTATAGCAAAACTTTAAAGGCGTTTTTCCCAAAACAATATTTTCTGAACTGTAATTTAAAAACCGCTTGGTAAATTTCAATAAAATATATACTGCTTTTGAAAAGCATAAAAAGCTAGTGCCTGATCCAAGAATGTTTCTTTCAAAAATTTTGATTTTTTGTAAACAATTAGTTGTCGGTTTTTTTTTCAAAATACTGAAAAATATTTCCTGAGGGCGCCATGTTGTTAATTTCTCTTGTCTGATTGATTTTAGATGAATCTTCAAGGACTTGTGATGATCACCACAAGAGACTTCTGGAGAAACGGCTGAAATTGCTGAAGTCAAGTCGAGATACGATGTATTAATCTTTGTAAAATAAAGCAATTGACGAGAAAAAAAATTATAAAAAATCATCATTTTTTCGGGCCTCTGACTACCCTTAACCCCTTAACTAAAATATACTTTTTCAAATGAAATCAATCGTGCAATAAATAAAGTGTTTCTCAAAATATGTATTGAGCCATCAGCTCTACCTAGCAGAACATTTAATATACGCATCGGTTCACGCTAGAGCTTTTTGGAAAGCTCTTTTCACGTGCTAACACGTGTTTGATTAATTGTTGTTTGCTTTTAGTCGTTCGTGAGTTATAGCGTCGCAAACATGGAGCAAAATAAAGAGAAAATACGGCATATTTTACAGTACCACTACGATAAAGGCAAAAATGCATCTCATGCTACCAATAAAATTTGTGCAGTTTATGGACCCGATACAGTTTCCATTTCCACCGCACAACGATCGTTTCAACGTTTTCGTTCTGGTGCAGAGGTGATCGAAGATGCACCACGGTCCGGAAGGCCTGTCGTCAAAAATTGCGATAAAATCGCTGAATTGATCGAAAGTGACCGGCATAGTAGCAGCCGTAGCATCGGCCAAGAGCTGGGCATGAGTCATCAAACCGTTATAAACCATTTGAAGAAGCTTGGATTCAAAAAGAAGCTCGATGTATGGGTGCCACACGACTTGACGCAAGAAAACATTTTTGCCCGTATGGATGTATGCGAATCGCTTCTGAATCGCAACAAAATCGACCCGTTTTTGAAGCGGATGGTGACTGGCGATGAAAAGTGGGTCACTTACGACAACGTGAAGCGCAAACGGTGGTGGTCGAAAAGCGGTGAAGCTGCCCAGACGGTGGCCAAGCCTGGATTGACGGCCAGGAAGGTTCTTCTGTGTGTTTGGTGGGATTGGCAGGGAATCATCCACTATGAGCTGCTCCCCTATGGCCAAACGCTCAATTCGGACCTGTACTGCCAACAACTGGACCGCTTGAGTGCAGCACTCATGCAGAAGAGGCCATCTTTGATCAACAGAGGTCGAATTGTCTTCCATCAGGACAACGCCAGGCCACACATATCTTTGGGGACGCGCCAGAAGCTCCGGGAGTTCGGATGGGAGGTTCTTTTGTATCCACCGTATAGTCCGGATCTCGCACCAAGTGATTACCACCTATTTCTGTCCATGGCGAACGAGCTTGGTAGTCGGAAGTTGTCCACAAGAGAGTCCTGTGAAAATTGGCTCTCCGAGTTTTTTGACAATAGGGAAGCGAGCTTCTATAAGAGGGGCATTATGAAGTTGGCATCTCGTTGGGAACTCGTCATCGAACAAAACGGCGCATATTTGACTTAAATCGCATTATTATAACCAATTTTATGAACAATTGAAAATTCAATAAAAATACCGCAAGACTTTTTTGCCAACCTTTTATATTCTGCACTACTCCCCAAATATTTTTCTACCGATAAATAATAGTTTACTTCGCAACGGAAACCCATTTGGTCTCACCAAGTGGTTGAGGTTATTTATTGTTTTTTTTTTTATTTTTTAGTTTTCTGAAGCTTTCTTTTTAACATAAGCATCGTAAATTGATTAAAAATAGCGAAATTCTTTAAACAACTAAGATTTCTCTACCACTTAGTTTCAATCATCTGTCCTTTTACTTTCAACAACGAAAATTGATTCCGGCTACGTGCTTGGCAATAAGTCCATACATTTTCTAGCAAATCATTTTTAAACCATCCTTGATACGAAAGGCTATATGAAAACACAAACACAAACAACTTCAACATCAAGTTTTCGAGTTCGCTGCTGCTAAAGAAACACAATTTCCTAAGCGTAAATCGTTTAAAACCAACACACAGAAAGCAGCCATAAACCAGTTTATGGATCTGCACACTAGAGCGGGTGTGTGTGTGTTTGAGTGTGGCAGGTGAGTGCGTGAATATAACTCCACGTGCATCAATGCATGCATACATATAAATAAAATACATAAATTGAAAATTGTGTTAAGCACTCAAACCCGAGCAGCCTTGTAAGTCCCGCGATTTGAAGGCTTAAAATTATACTGTTCGAGAAGCTCAGATTTTTCAAGGGAATTCGAGATATCACTGTTGACAATTGAATCTGCTACTCAAAGTGTTTTTATGAACGACCGAAATGAACAAATGTACATGAAATGGGATATGAGTTGCCCCACACTAAAAAACTCGCTAAGTTAGCTAAATATTCAATAAGAAAAATATTAATTTTTGATATGAAATTTAAATTTTTTTGTCCCTAACTTTTATTAAAATCGCATAGCTAGCGCCATGGCCAAAACCCTTGACTGAACCCACCATGAAGGTGCTGACTGCTAATGGGTACCACAATTCGCATTCTGCACGCCGACGAGAAGTAGAAAGCTAAGGTAAGCCTTCAGAGGCAAATGTACGTTACTCTTCAATAGTCCAACATTTGAAAATGGAGTTTTTACCATAGTGGGAATTCAAGGGCCAGTTGAAGGTGTGATGCGACTCGTGCCCTTTTTACTGGGGACCTTTTTTAAAATATAGCCCAGTTGTTAACGTGAGATTACGGATACCTGGCTCCCTACGTTATAATTCGCCTTGCCTTTGAAGTCCAGAGCTACCCACAGGTGGGCATCTTCTCTCCAACACTCGTGGATCCAAAACTGAATATGACAACAAACAACCAATGAAATGAAATGAACAAACCGAAAAAGAACAACATCTAAGACGACCTTTCAATTTGCCATCACAAATGGAGAAATTAAACTTGGTGAGAGTGGACCGGCGGCAAGCGCTGGCAATGGCGCTGATGCTGAGCCTAGCTCCAGTACATTGATGCCACCATTGGCAATTGGAACCAAACCAATTAATCGACATCTTGTGGCTATGCGGCGAGTTGGGGACAATACTGCCATAGGAAGCGCCGAGACCAGAGCTCTCGCCGGAAGACGGCCGACAACGAAGATCACTATCTAACTAAAGCAGGGTACTCGGAGTGGCGTAATGCTGTGAAGATACTCAAAAGGTTGCACGAAGAACCGCCAACAGCAGAAGAGCTGACGAACGAAGTGAAAGAATAGACAGAGCAGTCGAAGGAAGTATTACTTAACTACACTCTCGAGAGGCCGACTATATTGTCAGCTGCCACCAGAAAACAAAGGTGAACTGAAGGGGTCAAACTGTTTGCGAAAAGACCGACACATCGAATTGTAGCGCCTAGCAAATCGTTTGCAGAAGTGAAACGTAATCGCATCATAATCGGTGACCTGTATGAAGGTAATCCCGAAGAAAGAATTCTCAAGGCCCGCTAAGAAATCCAGGTCATCCACCATTATGTATGTACTGACACCGGCTGGTATCAAGGGCTAATCCAAATCATAACCTGCGACGGTGAAAGGTCGGATCCCTACACCCTCCGACCCGCAACAGATAATGGAGATTATAAGTGCATGCAATCCACGCCTGCCAACATCAGATTGGAAATTTGTCAAAGCCTTTGAAAACGGGCTAACAGACCCCGGCGTGATGAAGAAAAGTGTCACGACGCAGGTTATGCTGCTAGTGACTAATGACTAACTAGAACCTTTGGCGAAAAACGAAAGTGTTATAATTACGGTTTTGGCAAGGTGCGAGTCAGATACTATAAGACAGATGCTGGTCTCAAGAAGAAGATCCTACGGAGTCCTTGAGCGACGTCGAGAGCATCGACCTATGAAGTAGGTACTGTTCATCAGGGTCTCGGCTGTGAGCTAGACATGAAAAAATGAGTACGAGTATAACATATTCAGAGAAAGAGCTTTTAAGCGGATCGCAGGAAGATGTGAATACCATCACAACTAATGTGAATACCATGACTAGTTTCTTCCGATCTCTGTTGTTAAGAAACCGCTGTCATAACTTCTATTACGCCAGTGAATCATCTTATTAATTATAATTCCATTTATAAAGAGTCTGTTTAAGGCCTGATGTGATTTGCCAAAAGGAATGTTCTGAGAAAATGGAGGAAGAGTACGAAAACAATATTTCCTGGTCGCTCAATAACATGTTCGTTCCAAATGATTCTACGATAAATAAAGAGTATTATTTGCAAGTTATGCGACATTTGAGAGAGAATGTGCGTAGGAAACGGCCCTATTTGTGGAAAGAAAACTCATGGACCTTGCACCCTGATAACGCACCGTCTCACAAGGCTTATATTACGAACACTTTTTTGACTGAAAACTCGACAAATATCATCGAACAACTACCGTATTCACCGAAGTTAGCCCCCTGCGACTTTTTCCTTTTCCCACAACTTAAATTGCCACTTCGCGGACTCCGCTTTGAGTCGATAGAGGCCATTAAGAAGAATTCCCTGAAAAGGATATCTTCCAACGCGTTTAAAAGGTGCTTTGATGACTGGACTAAGCGTTGGGCTGGACTATACGTTGCTTCGTATGGAGCCTATTTTTAAGGCGGAAAAATAAATTTGGATGATTGAACACTTATTTTGTGATTTATTGAATAATTCGGCGTACTTTTTGACAGAATGTATGTATCTATTGTATTTACTTATTTATTTATTTATTTTTTGCCTGAAAAATAATAGTTAGAAAACTCAAGATCCCGAAATTGTAGTCCCGATATTTCAGGACCACGATTCGGGATCACAGATATCGACACTAAATTATTAAAGATACTAAGCTTACAATCATAAGCATGCATTTGCTTGCCAGTGCCATCCATACATTTACCCATGTAATGTACATATGTATGTGTGTATATGCATGTGCATATGTGTATGTGTGTATACACTATATGTATGTTTAGTATCTACTTATATGTATGCGTTTATACTTAATATAATGCAGTTTTTCAACACCACTTCGAAGGAGTAAAGTAGGATTTATCTTTAAATTAAAATTTCTGACTTCACACGCCCATATGAGGTCCCACCTAAGAACTTATCTGCTTAAGTGCATAGATATTTATGTGAGAGTCCATGCATAAATATGTGCACATGTATGGTACACGGGCAAATATATATTTATATGGGTGTCCCCGCATATTTTTGAGTATTTATGTTTTTGGCAGACTTTTCGCGCCAACTCGCTGCCACCCGAGAATTTCAATTGCGCTGAGTTTATAGTTAAATATTCCACTCTAGCGAGGTGATACATTTTCCTACTAACACATGCATGCAAACACATGTATGCATGTACTTATATACCTATGTACATATTGACTGACACCGAAGCTGGTGAAGCAACTAACTTAAACACCTGCTGCGCACAAACGCAAAAGCGTAAAAGTGGTAGCTTAGCTGTTGATGCTTGCAATTGGAGTTTTGCTGTAAGCTCAAGCTCCAGTAGAAAATCTCAGAGTTATTTACGAGTTGCCTCAATGTTTTTGACTTGCGAGTCCTTGGTATCGTGTCGTTTAATACGTCGTTTGCCGCCAAAAATGAAAACGTTTGAAAGTCACATGAACACACACACATATATGTATATATCTATGTATGTAAGCAATAGCGCATACCCTGCAAGGTAAAATGTTTTCATCAAGCAGTGACTAGATTTTCAATAGCTTAGACGAGGTACAATTTTTTTTTTAATTTTTGCAAAAGCTGCCTATTTTTTGCATTTTACAGACTCTTAAGCCTATTGGATATCCGATCGGGCGTTTCTGGGAGTGTTCAAAAGAGAGATTCTGCGTAAAATTTTTGAAGCTTTGCACGTTGGTGACGATTAATATCGCAGGCGATAGAACAATGAGCTAATGATGAGATTACGGCGACATAGACATAGTGCGGCTTATAAAGACCCAGTTTCTCCGCTGGCTGTCATCTGGATCAACACAAGCGCTCCACCCCTGAATGTATTGAGTGTGGTACCTGCCGATGGTGGTAGCGAATGAGGAAGGCCTCGTTTTCTTTGGCAAGGTCAGGTGAAGAAGGACTTGATGTGTTCAACTGTCACCGGTTACCGCGAGAAAGAAATGACTGACGCTGTATGTTAAAGTCTTCCTAAATCGCTTGAGCGATTATCATGCCAATCAAAAAGAAGAATAAGATTCTTAAAAATCTATACAAATTTAGTTTGAACCGGTAGGCCTTCAAGTAGTCCTACGAATATTTCTAAAAATGTATAACGCAATTGCATTCTTTAAGAAAATTCATGTATCCTGTGCAGATAAGTAATAGTATAGTAATATTTATCACTTATCGTTAGTCGAACTCACGAACCAACTATCGACATTTTATATTTTGCGCATTGTCAACACTACGTGTGATGACCTGTAATTCGATATTTTTATTAAAAAGTTTGATATTTTTTAGCATCAACTTGCATATTACTTTTTCACAAATAAGTTTTATTTGTTACTTTTTTAGTTGAATAATTCATATGGGTGAAAAGATGGAATTACTTCTGAAAAGTTTTTGTGCGACGATTTACTACAACTTTCGATGCGAATTCTCGTAACACGAGTACATTGATCAACTTACTTCGACATTTAGCGTTGAAGTACCACACTTAGTCATTGTGAAACGCTGGTACAATGTTCGTTGGGATCCAATGTGACAGAATGCGTTTCATCAAGTCCGAAAACGGTTGTCGTGCAAGAAACAATCAACAAATGAAAACCTAAGATCATCATGTGACATATCGCTAGATAGAACCATCCTTTGGCATTAGAGGGGCCAGCATAAAATCAATACTGCATGAACATGTAGTCGTCAAGAAAATGTATTCTCCCTAAAAACAGCATAATTTGTAGTTAGTGTAAAGAAATGTTGAATAAATTGAGCCGCGGTGGTTCAAAGCACTTCTATGACATCGTAGCAGATGATGCATCTTGGATATATGTGTATGAGCAGTATGGGTATCCCAAGACAAGCTAAGCTCAACGTAAGTTGATTACCGAAAAAGAACCTCAAAGAAAATGGTCGCCTGATTTTTCATAAAATCTGGTCATGTTCCAACTGCACCACTAAAGCAACTTAAAACATTCAATTCTGAATCGTAAACAACCATTTGTTCGCCAGAAGTTTTCGGAAAATTAAGGAAAGCCAAACTCCGAAGACGAATCACCCTCCACCAAGACAATGCGAGCTCTCACGTATCTGTTCACAGAAGAAGGTTTTTGAACAATAAAATTATCGAATAAATAAGCCCTGATTCGGAACCGAATGATTTCTTTTTGTTCCCGACCATCAAAAATAAAATGCGGAGTCAAGGTTTTTAACGTGTGAAGAAGCTGTTAAGCGGAACGGGAGGCAAAATTGCTTTGAAAATTGGGCCAAGCGAATGCAGAAGTATATTGACTTCCAAAAAATTGTGTGAAAAACAATAGAGCCGGTTTCATTATTATTTTATTGTGTTTTCATTATTCAGCGCAAAATATAAAAGCCCACCTTCGAAGCCAATATCTAGTAGCCTATGGTAAATCATAACCTAGCAAATACTAGTTATACACTCTATGTTTCTCCCTGTACGATTTTTCTGAACTTTTTGTCCGTTTTGAGTTCTAATATAAAAGCGGCTGGTTAGGTATAGGCGATCCAACGGAAAACACACTCGATGTGATGGTTGTGGTGTTACTCATATTTCGAAGTGCCAATTCACAACAAATCCATAAAATACTCACTCGTCTCTTACACCTCTTCCTCTATTGTGAGGGCAATCTTGAGGACGACCATAATTTGATGAAAACATTTCTGTAAAGGCCATTGTGCCGGATCACTCATATACGAGAGGCCGGGCAAACCACTAGTGTGGGAAGATTGTTGAAGAATGAATCAAGAAGAGTTTGGGGAGCTTGAAATACCAGCCGACAGAAAGCTTGTGTGAAATTTCTGCTAGAAAATACGCCACTGCTTTTGTAGCTTACTTAATATCTGCTGTCTAGGTGTTAACTTCATGATTTGTGCGCCGTAGACATAATCAGATCACACTTCTTGGAAAACGTAAAATAACGCTGTACGATTTTCTCTAATACTCTGTAATACTGTAATACTCTGCATATACGAGCATAGAGCTTTTCGGTTTCAGCAATCCAAAAGTTAAAGATGAGTAGGGGATTAGCTGTCCGCATCCAAGCCTTGGTTCAAAATTCCCAGCTTTGCCACTAGGTTGGCAAGGCGTAGAAATTTCCTCCTCGCTGATATAAGGTTATACCGCCTTGACTCTGTCGACAGTATCGATAGTAAAAACAGGGGGCTCCAAGTCCACTTCAAAAAGTCTCGAAAAGGGGGTGAATGTTGACGTTTAAGGGGTATTCTGGTCAAGACGCCTTAATTTTAGGTATTTTTAAAACTAAGATAAAAAAATGAAAAGTATTTTTACCTATAATCCATTTTTTTATGGGTTTTATTAATTTTGGAAAAGTATAAAAAAAAATTAATAAAAAAAATCGTGGAATTACAGGCCGGCGGAGAAGGGCTACATAAAAAACGGTGCTCCATGGTTGACATGATTCCAACCCTTGTAGTGATCTAAAACAAAAAAACTAAAAAAATTCTTCATTAGTTTGGATGTCGCTATCGGATTACGATGAATCAAAGACAAAACAAAAAATTCACAAAATGGCGTCAACTTGCAAAACAAATTGTTTTACTCTCTTTTTTGACCTTTTCAAATTTTGTAAAAATACTTCAAACTTAAATTTTTCTAATCCGAGGCGGGCGCGATAGACATACCGCCGATTTCAACATCTGTTGGACAATTTCGAAGTCAAACGCTTTCCTACAAGGTGTGCATACATACATATATACACTTGAGGACATATACATACATACATTCATGCATAGAAATAGGGTTTGCTGTTGGTGAAGAGCATTCGTATGAAATTTAATGGTGTGACTTTCTCCGCTTCAGCTCTCCGTCGGCATCACTGTCGATTTTCCTTGATCATTGCCAATGATTTTGGATATGGATGAAGACAGCTATTACGCGTTTAACCCAGCGCAGAACGTACATACACTCATTTTTGCCGGAAGCAGCGCAGAAGTTCAAAGCAAAGTGGATAATTGTAGTGGAAAAAAGTTAAAAGAATAAAAGTAGCGCGCAATTGGTGCAATTCAATCCAAATACTTTTTCTGACGCTGATTAAAAAGAATGCATGCGCTTCGCTATCTTGATTAAATTTTTTTTATCAAGAGAAAAGGTTACGTGCGAGCGAATTTTTCTGAAATTTTTCTGATTGTTTATTGAGTTGTCATTTCTCATTCTTGATATGTTATGAGGATTGTCAACTTCAAGGCGCTGATTAAACTGCACAAGATAAGAGAAGCTTATAAGATTCTGACAATGGGTTTTGGTAGAGCATGCAAAAAATATGTACGTGAATTTTATTTCAGAGAGTTTAAAATTTCCAACATTTTGCACGTTCTTTGCCATAAGGAAACTGTGCGATGCTTACATTTATGTTGAAATATCGCATTATTACAGGGTTGCCATTATTCGACGGACCCATTTGGCAGCCCTGTATCTTTTGACAGAGACGTCAGATCGCTTAATGACATACCGCGTTGGAAGCGTCAGTCCAAGCAAAATTTTACCATGGAAGAGTACACGCGAGCGCTCCCAAATTGTTGAAAATTATATTCAACAAAAGAAGTCATTTGTGAAAACTCAACGTGTGTATAAAAAATTAAATAATGTGAAAAGTGCGTCTTGTAAGAACACCATTAAGCGTTTGTATGAAAGGTTTTCGACTGGTGATGCTCTTTCTAATCCAAAGAGGTCAAATTGCTCTTGTACGGGCCAGTGTTGAGACGTCGCCAAGGAATCCCAAAATCGCCGTTCTCAGCAGTTGGGCATTGCTCGGACCACTTTACAACGAATTATCCGCATTGATTTGCATTTATTCCCGTATAAGATTTAATTGAGGCAAAGATTGTTGCCTGCGGACAAGCCTCGTCGATTGGAATGGGTCCAAAAAACACATGGTTCCGTCGAATATGGGCAACCGTGTAGATCAACAGATTATCGGTAGATTCTTTGCAGATATCTTCCTACTGAGAATACTTTTCAATGCAATGACGTAGTTTACAAAGCACATCTCACATCCCGTCACCTGTACTATTATTTACCATTTACACTTTAACAGTTAAGCGGCTAACAGCATTCAACGACCAGCCTGTGCAGGAATAACTGGATCTATGTGATCGTGTCCAGCAGAGGCACTTAATGCCTTGCTCTACCTGCTACCAATAGACTTACAACTGCGACTAAGAACAACGAATACCGCCTTCAGAATAAAAGAAGGTGGTTTTTGGAATCCTAAGATGATTGGTGATAGTGTTACTTTAGATAGCCAAAAGCTTACAAGCAAATCATTAGATTTTACTACCGCTACCGTGGAAACTCAATGTGGAAGAACGAACGAAGAAAACACTCAATGCTTGCAGGATATAATACGTCTGCAGGGAAATGGCTAATGGAGCTTATCTCCACGACTTTCACATTGGATTCACAGAGGGGTGGTAAAACCAATAATACTCTGTGGCATTCTTGTATGGTGGACAAGTTTAAACTGTCAAATAAACTTTTATACATTGCCAGCTAAGCAGTCATCAAAGCAATAGCAGCTGTAATGGCAAACTCTCACTGCGTACGACATTGCGGACCTCAGGATGGATGAGCTAGGAACAGAGAAACAAGCCACCATCTATTGGGTTCCAGGACACAAGGGAATTAAAGGAAACGAGAAAGTGGATATACTAGCTAAAGCAAATCTTCCCGCAGCAAACAAAGCAAGAATAAACTGCTTAAGTTCTGTATCATTTTCAACCTTAGAAAACGTGGTAGATCAAAAAATTATCAGCTTACTAAAATTATCTTAACTGTGTATTAAAGACAAAATATAAGGTTCTTAAATGCTTTATACAGACACTTGGTATCACTGTAGACCGGTTTCTGGTATATGTGGGATCTACAGGATCTACCAAATCCAACCTAACCTTACCTATCCTAGACTTCATAAATTTTACTCAGTTTCGTGGCAAATTTCGCTTGCTACCAGAGGAGTGGGAACTTAGGAAAACCACATAAAATAAGTGGTCGTCCTCGCGTGGTCCTACCAGTACATCCATAAATGGTGTTTGAGAAAGAATTCGCAGAACTCCCCTTAGAAAGCAGAAAATCATGTCCAGAGAAATGAATGTATCAACCGGATCCATATCAAGACTAATTAAAGATGATCTCCACATGAAGGCCTTCTGTCGCTCAACTGCTCATCGTTTGACAATGCGCTAGAAGCAATTTCGACTGGACAGATACAAGCAACTTCTTCGATGGCACGCGGTCAGCGGCCATGAAAATATACATTTCACAGATGAGAAAATTTACCTGTTGAAGAATTTTTTAATAAGCAAAACGACAAAATCTATGCTGAACCATCATCCAGCCTTCTTCTTTCTGCGAAAAAGGGCTTCAGACCGGCGCAATACCAGGAGGCATAGAGCAGTACTCTCTTCAATGAAAAGCGTTGGATCTTCCAGCAAGACTCTGCTCTAACCCATAAGCAAAAACCACCCAGCATTAGCTAAAAAGATAATATTCCTTCAGATCTGAATCCATTTAAATATTCCAAACTTAAATTTTTTCTTTCATATTTATAGGATTAAACAAAACTAACTTCATTAAAGATTATAATTTCATGTCTATAGCGGACTTAGCTTGTAACAGAACTTATGACAGGACTAAGTACAGGGTGGGTCATGTAAAATTTGCTTCTTGAATCGGCTATAAAAAAAAATTAATCAATATTTTTTCAAACTTTTTTTTCTTATTTTGAAGATTGAACATTGTCGTTTATGAATGAAAAATAATACAGTTCAAATGACTGCCACGACTGGCTTTACATTAGGCCATTCGATCAACCCAATTTTTAAGCACATTTTTGATTGTTTGGGCCCCGATTTCATGAATGGCAACTTCGATTTCGTGTTTTAAAGCATCAATCGTCTCTGGATGGTTCACATAACATTTGTCCATAACGGCTCCTCACAAAAAATAGTCCAGCGGGCTTAAATCACAGCTCCGAGGCGGCCAATTGATATCGGAATTTCGGCTGATTATTCTGTTTTCAAAAACGGTAGCCAAAAGTTCGAGTGTAACTTTGGCAGTGTGACAAGTTGCACCGTCTTGTTGAAACCAAATGTCGTCCATGTCATCCTCTTCAATTTTTGGAAACAACTCGTTGAGCATGTTACGGTAACGCTCGCCATTTACGGTATTAAATATCTCAGAACATTCAACTGATTCACATCAACTTCCACGGCCCACTCCGCGGAAATTCTTACTCTAAAACTTTGGCTATGCACACCTAAATCAGACTACCCATGAGAAACTATCATCAACGAAAAATCAAAAATATTTATTGCTTTCAGTACAGATCTCACACACTGCTTAACTTTATGAACTATAAGTTTCTACACTCGCTATCCCCAGGCACTACTTAAATAATAACATTGAGCAGCTACTAAAATAAAACTATAAAACAAATAAGACTAAACTTATAAGCAGCCGAAAATATTAAGACAATATAAGCCAAGGAGTACACAAAGTTGTCAGTTATGGATGAAAGTATATAAATATGTGTGTGTGAGTGTGTGTGTTGTTTCCCATACTGTATGGCTACGAGCACAGCAGCCAAGGCATTCATGAAGCTTTGTCTTTCTACTGCTTGTTTTTTCTTCGCTTTTCATTTATTTTTCTTCATCTTGATGTTTGTCTACCGAAAATTCTGCATGTTTTTTTCTGCTGTTTTGTTTATAAGTTGCATACTTGAAAATATTTTACACAAAGGACCAAAAGCCAAGTAGCAGCAATCGCAGTGGCTATAGCCAGCGACCATCCTGACACTGCCTTGCCGCCTTCACTTCTAGTATAAGAAATATATTGCTGTAGATGTATATGTGCATATGCATGTGTGTATGTATGTATGTAAGTATGTATGTATGTACACCTCGTTGTCGCAAACATTCACATACTAGGAGCTGTACGCACACATGCAAACACGCACAAGCTTTAGCATGCACATAAACATATCAGGGCAGCCCTTTGAGGTCTGGCCACTGCACAACAGGACGGCGTCATGCGATATGCTATAATAATAACCAGCAAATAAAAAGAGAGAGAGAGAAAGGCGAGATCGGCAAAAGAAAATAGAAAAAGTCTGCAGAAAAATAAAAGTATAAAAATAATAACAAAGTGAAAAGCATCGCACAGCAGCGTATCGTAACGCAGGAAGTGGAAAAACTAGTCACTTACGCCGACGTGCTGCAATATGTGCGTGTGTGTGTGTATGTGCGTGCACGTGAATTTGTATGCGCGACAATATCACCACCGCCACCATCACTTTGCCTCACCGGAAATTGTTGTAAGGATATACGAGTACGTTGTCGCAGTCATGTCAACGTTGCGGCAAATGAACGGTGCAGCAGTGACTGCAGTTGTTGTTGAGCAGCTGCGCAGCTGCTTGCCTGGCGTCGGTGAGTGCTTATCCTCGCAATTTTGACGCTTTCGGCTACATGCCACTGACTGCCGTTGACGAGGCAGCAATGTGTCTCATTGCCAAACTTGGTTGGCTATCATTTGCTTCGTCCGCGCTTGGGTGCGTGGGTATGTGCGTTTGCATCTACATACACTCGTACATATTTTTTTTCGACTTATAAAAATATATTTTTATGTACGGGAAATGCCAAAAATGCGTTGATGTGTGTAAAAGTTGCAGCGAAACGTAAAAATTCAATGGTACGTGCCTTTTGAGGAAATGCAATATTGAGTACACCGAAGTGGAAAGAATGTTTTTGTGTTCAAAAATCCCAGATGCATTTCAATTTCTTTTGTTTGCTACTAAGAAATCATGAAGCAATATGGAGAAGTTAAAAGATATTAAATTAAAAATTTTGTGGTATACAATTTTAAATAATTTTAAAGAACTGCGTAGGTAGCCAGAAGCCTCTGTCATTAAAAATACCGACAGATTTGCACCAAAAATGGAGACTCACCGTGAAAATAAGGCTTAATTTTTAACCACTTACCGAGGTCTTTAATAAAATTCAGAACTTGACGACCATATGGTCTGTAGTCAACGTCATATCTAATTTCCTGCATACTACTGTGGGCAAAAAGGAAGGTGAATTTGGTTGTAAAATGAAAAATCTTTATTTATTCTTGTAAATCAATTTCATCCCCTTCAAAATAATCCCCTCTCGATGAAATTCACTTATGCCAACGATTTTTCCAATCCCCGAAACATGCCAAATAGTCCATTCCGGTATAGCCATCAGCACCTTCTTCGATTCAGCTTTTATCTCCTCAATCGACTCGAAACGCGTTCCCCGGAGTGGTCTCTTGAGTTTTGGGAATAGCCAGAAGTCACACGGAACGATATGCGTGGAGTTTTTGGCGAAATGGTCACGAAGAACGAGTGCAGTGTGAGACAGTGCATTATCGTGATGCAAAAACCAAGAGTTGTTGGCCCATAATTCTGGTCTTTTTAGACGAATTGCTTCACGGAAACGACGCATAACGCTCAATTGCACCACACCACGAAAATCGAAAAAAACTGTCATCATGACCTTTATTTTTGAACGACTTTGACGTGCTCTTTTCGGTCTGGCCTTGCATTTAGCTCGATATTCGCTTGATTGGTCGGTTGTTTCAGGGTTGTCAGCATAAATCCAAGTCTCATCTCCCGTAATGATGCATTTGAACTTGTCGTGATAGTCTGAAAGCATTGTTTCACACACATCAACGCGACGACTTTTTTCCAAGGAATTGAGAGTTTTCGGTACCAAACAAGATTTGACTTTTCGTAGGCCCAAATTATATTTCAAAAGGGTTTCACAGATCCTTCTGATATTCCGATCATATCAGTAAGGTCCTTAACAGTCAACCGACGATTTTTGAGCACTAACTCCTTCACTTTATTGACGTGTTGGTCATCTGTTGACGTCGATGGTCGTCCGGAGCGCTCCAAGTCATCAACACGTTCTCGACCCTCTTTGAAGTCTTTATACCACTTACAAAAATTTTTCTGCGACATGGTCGAATCACCAAATGGCTTCTGCAACATGCTAAACGTTTCCGCAGCCGAAATTTCATTCCCCAAACAAAGTTTGATGGCACTTCTCTGCTCCGTCAAGTCAGATATTGTATTGTATTGGCCCAGATGTTATTAACAGTGCTGCCAACTCATGAAAAAAATAACTAGAGCGAATTTTTAATCCCGGGAAGTTTGGCAAATAAATTCTCCTTACTTTTTGCCCACAGTAGTAGATTCACCATGCTGGAGAGTCTTCATCGTATTCTTACACGCTTAACTATGCTCATGTCCCTATATAGCACATACCTACAGCTTGCTGTTCCACCATACATTATAATCCTCACCAATGCGAAGGCGACCAAAGTTCTTACGCAGAATTTTTCTCCCGAAAGCTCACAAAACTTTTTCATCTGCTCTTGACAACATACATCCTTCAGCGCTATATAGCAGAACGGGAATGATGAGTAAGAGATTGAAAATGTCATATATTAGAAAATCACCTTGCCTGAAACCTCGTTGGTATCGAACGCCTCGTAGAGGTTACTTCCAATTCTGACGGAGCTTATGCTAGCGCTCATCTTACACAGCCTTATTAGTTTTGCGGGAATATCAAACTTAGGCATAGACCATACGTTACTTCTATCTGTGCTATTATCGAAGGCGGCTTTAAATACGCCCGACAGAACCTTTATCCACGGTAGTTTGGCAGATTACAGAATCACTCTTCTTACGTATAGGGCAAAGCATACTCATATTCCAGTTGCTTGGCATGCTCTTAATTTGCAAAGAAGCTGATGCATTATGATTTGTCAGTTCTTCACCTCCAGTTTTGATTAGCGGCATATTCGCATCATCTTTCGGCCTTGGCTGCATAGTAGATTGAATCTGATCTATTCAGAAATCTCAGTGATTGTGTCCAATCCCGCGCAACCACAGTACGCATATGAACCCAGAACTAGTGGTGCATATTTTACCCCGTGCATATACATTTCCAAGCTGAAATTTGGCAAAGGTTCGCCGAAACTGCAGAAAAACTTATTTCAGTGTTCAGGTATCCGCTTTTACTTCTTGATTAAATCACGTAAATGATTGCAACCAAGTAATTGTTTCCGATATTGAGTTCTTATGGACACTTCCATACAACAAATCATTGACTGCAATACAGATGATATGATTTCCCTAAAGGTACAAGGGCGTTGTAGACCCTCAGAAATTCTTAAACGGAGTACGTTAATTAAACCCACCAATAGACATCTCACATAGGCTTCACAGAATTTGGACATTGTGAGCTGCTTGAACTCCATTTTCAGTAATTACTCTGAATCTACTCCTCGATAGTAGCAATCTAAATCTTTTCCCTCTTGAAGTACATTCCTTTCAGGGGCTTCTCAGTAAACCCCTGCTGAAAGCATACTTTGGAGTGATAAAGGACATCAAAGGCGAGACTGTCACTGCCCACTTCAAAGTCAGTACCAAAAATGCACTATACGGAAGCTTCTCAACGACGAATAGATAGTATCACCGACCCAACTACGGCCGCGATATTAAAACAGAAAATACTTGCAACAAATCGGACTAGACTTGACATATCAAATAAACAACCTCACGTTTTTGCTTAGTTCAGAATGATGCAACTCGTACTTTTTCGCTCAAATGCATCTACCGATGAGAAGAAGGCACCCGATGGATGTATGAGACATGAAAAAAGGCTTATACCAATATTCCTGAGATAGCCCCTCGAAAATATTAAATATTTAAATTCTAAAAATTTGTTTCGCTAGCTCAGGACCTGCTGGCTCACGCTGAGTACTTACCCTACAACCCGCACAGTTTGACGCATACACACATGCTTAAGAATACATACACATTTTCGTCTTACTTCAACAAAGCTTCCGCTTTTATATATTAAACGCGAAAAATTTAATCGCCTCCTATGGTTCTTAGTAGGGCAATGCAATCGTCATAAAAGCCAACAATTTGTGTTTGGAATTTACATTTAGAATATAAAGTAGTTATCTACAGTAGACGCACCGAGCCAGGCAGCCGCTAACAGACAGCCAACAGTTTTTATCTCCGAGTTAGTTCGTTTTGCAGTCAATCAGATAGTTGGTGGCTGTTGTCCAAAAAGGAAATCGGATTGGAAACTCGTGCATGGTTGGACGCAATAAACAAGCTAAGGCTATGGCAATGTGTGCCCGCAGTAGTAACGACCGGACAAAGCGGATCAGCGCGAAATGCGAGCCAGCAAAACATTGTATACAGATGCATTGAACAAAAACTGGGTAACCTTAGTTAAAATTCGACACCATAAACCACGAGCAAATACATTGTAAGTACATAGAGTGAGAGTGGACATAAAAATCCGAAAGAGCAATAAGTTTGTGGCTTACAGCTTAGTTCGTGCAGTTTCAAAATAAAACTGTCAAACGTTACAGACGACGAAAGACAGATAGAAAATCAAAACAAAACTATTTGTATAAACGATTTTTTTTTTTGTTTTTTGAAACACAAACTAAGTAACTTTTAAAAACTTATAGGAAATATGTGAAAAATTAGTCACACACACTGAAGCAACTCGGAACAGCAAATAGTTTTTTTTTTACTAGGAGGTTTTTCATGGCAGATATACACTCGGAGCTTTGCCCTGCCGAGGGCGACCACTATTAGAAAAATCCTCTTCCATCATTTTTCAGTTTCATGCGTGGAGATTCGAGCCTATGCACTCTAGGGCGGGTCGATTTAAAAATCCCTCATTGCTCTGTGAAAATCGTATTCTAGGGACCAAAATAAGAAACTTTGCCGAAGGAACCATACCTCTAAAACTAATTCTGATGTCCCCCAATTTGGGTCGAACGAAAAATCCCACTTTGACCCATTTAGAGTGCTCCAATCGAGTCCAAATGTATGACCGACCTACACTAACTTTGGACGGCCGATCCACCTATGCCAGTGGCACACCCCCAAGAACACCCCCAAGAACTCCCCATACAATCATTTCAAAATATCACCATTTTTGGCCTTTACATGAGAAAAGAAACTAAAAAGTTGGGGGACATCACAATTCGTTTTAGAGGTATGGTTCCTTCGGCAAAGTTTCTTATTTTGATCCCTAGAATATGATTTTCACAGAGCAATGAGCGATTTTTTTGCCTCCCCACAAAAGACACTAAAAGTTCGACCCAAATTGGGGACATCAGAATTCGTTTTAGAGGTATGGTTCCTTCGCCAAAGTTTCTTATTTCGATCCCTAGAATATGATTTTCACAGAGCATTAGGCGATTTTTTTTGCCTCCCCAAAAATCGACCCGGCCTAATGCACTCCCGAATGATTGTTAGACATCAACCCATTCGTTATCAGTTCTCTCCTTCTTGATATTCGGAGAGATGTGCAAAGATCAGACAAACAAAGTTCAGAGTGAAATTCAGATGTACACTTTTGCTTCTTGATTAAAAATGATTTCAACTGAGTAATCAGTACCGACTCTGGTTATCCTATACTTTAGACATTGGGTTTTTGTGGACACTTCCATACAGCAAATCACTGACCACAATACAGATGATCCAACTTCCCTGGTAAAAGAGCGTTGTATACCCTGGGAAGCTCTGAAGCCGAGTACGTTAGTTAAACGCTCTTATACTAGCCTTCTCCGAAGAACTTCCCTGAATTCGGACATTGTGAGCTGCTTGAATTCTATAGTGCATTTTTTTTGTTTAATTACATTTGCAAAAGCGTCTTCGATTCGTCACCTCTCTGCTCGCTATCTCTGAGCTCTGCTCGTTTGACGAAAAGCTCGCCATACTCACTAGGTTGTACCACATCAAACTGGTTAAACTCACAATTTTCATGCTGCCAACTCTTTTTCAACAGAGTTTCATTACATTTCGCGATCATAAAGAGAGACTTTTTTTGCTTGAACGTTGCGTGTTCTTTTTTAAGAGTAGTGTTATCTGTCGTGCTCACTCACCTCGCAATTGTTAATTTTTAGACTACAGTCAACAACAAAATAGAGAATAACGAAAACACAACAACGAAAACACAAGGGCAGCTGACAGTGGACGAGCATCATAAAAAACGAGTTGAAGCAACAAGTGTTTCCCTATAAGAAAGCGGTCTTACTAATACTCATGAAGTGCTTCCAAACATATGTATTTTTTGGCAGCTTCCTCTCTGTAATGCTTGGCGAATTAAAGACGGTAACAAGTGTCTAATATCATCGTTTATATAGTATAACTAATCTGCCTTTTCTGTATTCCCAAGCCCAAAATTGGCCAACAATTTCAAAGATGTTTAATTGGAGAAGGATTCACTAGATGAGGACAGTTCTACATCAACCATAATGGCACAACCGCCTTTCATGTTTCGGGTCTTGGTAGTAACGGAAACGATTCACCACATCCAAAGCATACAACAAATTGCCTTTGAACAGGTTTGAATACACTTTTTTCCTTATTGTGGCATCAATAAAAGCTAAAAAAGGCTTGTTCGAAGCACGCAATAAAAGCGGCAATACTGCTGCACTGATGACACTTTGCAACACTGTTGAAACTGCTCAACTGATACTTTTTTGATGCCGATTTATTTGTATTCGCGCAAAATTTGCCGAATTTTTGACTCTTCGAACGAGATGCTTTTGATAATGTTGCCAGAATTTTACATTGAACGTGATACTTTCACAAATCATGCAACTCTGCGGTTGTGATTGAAGCTCGAACAAGCCCAAACTAACTTCAAATTCAGTCATATGCGAGACCACAAGACCGCTGGAGAAACGAAACACCCAGTAGATGGATCACCAGGCTAATAAAAGTCGTCACTACATGGTACTACAGGAACTTCGATGAAGTCAATTTTTATACAACCCAAATACTTTCGGCATGCGGGAATTTTCAGAAATACCTGTTCAAAATTGAGAAATGCGATTAACCCCACTTGCATATACGGTGATGCAGTCAAATACGATACTGAACACTCCTTTTTTCAATGCTTGCATTGGGAACAAGAGCGTCGAACGTTGGAGAATGCAATCGGCCACATAACCACTAAAAATGGAATGGAGATGAGATCTTAAGCAGTGAGGAAACGTAGGAAATCACCAATGGTTTCGTAGAAAAAAATCTCCGGATGAAAAAGCGGGACCTGGGCGCAAGTACACAAGCAAAGACCTTGTAACGAAGGAGATAGAACGCCACTCTGAAGTAATGTGAAAGCGGTCCCTGTATAGGTGACGGTTCCAAACGATGGGAGTTGTTTAATCTCCGGACATAACATTGCTGCAACAGCAGTTTTGACGATGCATTAGGCATTTAGGCCCCCTCAAACGCAAAAAAACCTGCAATATAAGCCCCAACCATCACACTTCTATCACCCCTTGATTTCAAGTGTTTATTTCGAAGCTCTCTATTGGCTTTGCTCCAAAACTAATTTATGTGTCCGAGCCGAAATCATTAAATTTTTATTCAGTAACGGAAACGCCATCTTCTAAAAATGGCGTCTTCCTTTTCTTCATCACTCGATTATCTGATACTCAGTTTTACTATCTCAGCTTTTTTCGCAGGATTTGTTCTTTTTTTTATTGATGATTTTAAATGTATCCAATCATGCTTTTCTAAACTTTTCCGTGGACTTATCCATGGTTACTCATTTTTCTTAAGATGAAGAAATGAAGGTGGACTATTGAGATTGATAAGGACAGGGATCTTCATAAGCCCTTGAAACATACTCGCAGTTAAGAAAACTCAAACTATTCATTGATGTTTCAAGGAGATTCGAACCGACGCACTCTGAATGGTAGTCACACACCAACCCATTCGGCTATGGCGGCCACCACCATATCCGTTATTGGGGTTTGACCGAGTTCCTCCTCACATTTGTGGTGTGCTCCTTGGTTATTGGTTTTTCCACAAATGTGGTCCCTTCACAGTTTAAGCTGACTCCGAAAGGCATATGGTTTTTTGTGAGAAGTTTTTTCATGACAAAACTACACTCGGAGATTTGCCATTGCGTAACGATCGGCGACCGCTTGTTAGCAGAAACTTTTTCGATCATTTGGTGTTTCTTGCCCGGAAATTCCTACATGGATCTTCCAAATGATAGTCACGCACCAACCCATTCAGCTACGATGGCCCCACCGAATAGTCCTCTCTATTCTATCACCTTCCTCTCTCCACTTTTAAGCCTATGCACATTAAAAAAGCCAAAGTTGTGATTCTCTAAGCGTCCATATTTGTATGGCCACCACCGCCTATTTAAATATTATTTGCCCCACAAAGTTAGCGTAATGAAACAAGTACACAAGCTGGCAAGCCCGGAGGCCATAAACGAAAAGATGGCCGGCGACCTCTAATGAAAAATCGCTAACAGTAACTAATATGAGTTGGTATGCGAACTTGCCTCGTTCAGCTGTGGCGCGCAAAGGACAGCATTGAAACATTTGATGAGTTTAAAGCGTAAATGGAGTGAAGAGGGATTGGAGTAGATAGGAAAAAAATGTTTTTTTTTGTTTTGTTTTCGAGTAACCAGCGAAAGCAATGAAACAATTTTCCAGGCAACGAGACAAGCAATTTCGCGGAGTCATTTTTTTCCTTTGCGTATGTGCGGGTGTGCTATGGTCAGCACAAGCGCTAAACTCGCGAGTCGACGTTTCGCATTATATTTTGTTGTTGCTGTACATATATTTATTAAAAATATTTAAAAATTTTCATAATTTTAATTAAATGTAAATAAAAGCAAACATTTTCCGCGTACACTTTATTACTGTCGACAAGGCAACAAGTCAAGCCAAGCCAATGGAATAGATATGAACTGTTATATGCACCCATACATACATACATACATACATATAAGTATAGCCGCATATTAAAATTAATGAGACTCTGGAGGAAATGTCGAAAGGCGGCGGGAATAAAAAGAAATACAAATTTAAGCAAACAACAGTTGGAAGAGGAATACATTGGAAGCAGACGACGGAATAGCGGCAGTACAAGCAGGCGGAAAATTAAGTCCTGATGGAGACAAGCAAGCAGCCGTAGTTTATTAAGTGCAAGTAAATAGGAAAGTAACAGCGCAAAAAATACGGGAAAGCAAAAGGACAAAAGCGGGTTTGAAGGCAAACTGGAAGTTGGTTTCATAAAGACACTACGCCCGCAAATCTTGGCTGTGTTAACGTCAAGGGAGTAGCTAAAATCAAACTAAAAAAAAATAAAAACTGCAACTAGACGCTGAGCGGAGCTTGAAAACTACACTGCAAGTACGAAAAACTCCGATTTCAATGTAATTGAAGTAAAGGGTTTTCCAATAAGAGGTGTTATTTTAATATTCAAAGAAAAATGCTATTTTTTAATATAAATGATCGGATGTTTATTTCATTATAAAGAGGAAGGTATGCCGTTAATAGTGGAAAATAACATCAGGCAAATGACCATCATGACCACGCTTACAGGACAATATCATTTTCATGAAATTTTCCATAACCGAAGTGCAAAGTGGCTGCCCTATGTCCTCGATAGCCTCACGAATTCCATCTTTGAGGTCTTGAATCGCTCCTTGGCTGTTGGCGTAGACCTTCTCTTTCAAGTGGTTCCAAAGAAAAAGTCAAAAGGTGTTAAACCACTACATCTCGGTGGCCAATTCTGATCACTTCTTCGAGAGATAACACGGTCCGGAAACTTTTCTCGTAAAAGATCAATGGTTTCGTTGCTTGTGTTGCACGTAGCGCCGTCTTGTTGAAAATAAACGTTGTGCAGATCAATATCTCGATAGCCTTTTATATATTTAAATAACACCTGTTATTGGAAAGCCCTTTATCATAGCCCTATGTGCACTTTTTTTCTTTGTTTTAAATGAATGAGTCCTTTTTGCGGCCGGGACAATACCAACCCAAAAAAGTTTAATAAACCTCCTAGTTGCACAAAGTATTGATCGAATGATGGAGCTGTGTAGGCATCCATACAAGTATGTATTTGTACATGAAATGAAAAATAATAAGAATTATTATTAAAAAATGGCTATTTAAGCACTGCGACCTGAAAAGATGTATTTTGCAGCCATGTAGCCTGCTCAAACAGTTTTAGGCTATTAATAAATACTAAAACTGCTGTAGGCTTAATTTCCACCTGGAGGTTTGGTTCCATAACCCCGCTCCCAGGTAATTTATTCTGCGTCATGCTACTGCTGGGCCGTCATATAAAACAGGTTCTGTGGTTTCTTGCGCCTCTGTACAAGGTCTACAAGAATCATTTTCTGCCACACCATTATTTTCATATGGTAGTTAAGTTTACAATGTCCTGTTAGAAGTTCAGTGTAAAGTTGTATGATTTTTCTGCTGAGGTTAAGGATTGGGTCTACCTTTACACGTTCAATGGCGACCACCTTTAAATTCTTTGATATTTTTTTTTCATCTTGTACGATAAATAATTTGTCCAGGTCAGTGTCAAATTTTTCCACCTTTCAATTTTATACAGTCTTCATAAGATGTTTGGATGAGCTTCACTTCCAATTTGAGGTGTGCATTTTGGTGTTGTTTTACAAATGGAGAGAGTTCACAGTTTTAAGCCCACTTCGAATGGCAGATGATTGTTTCTGAGGAGTTTTTTTCATGGCAAAAAATGATCGCAGTAGGTTTCGAAACCGGGGCTACCGAGTAGTAGTAGCACAAAGGCAGACGTGGAAATATGCGCATACGCTGATGACATTGTGATTCTTGCGAAAAATAGGGAAACTTTTCAGAACTTTTTCATGCGCTTAATGCAAGCTACAAGACCAGCGGGCCTCACGATAAATGAAGAAAAGGCGAAATACATGACACGATCCTTTCATGAAAGTCACATCCAAATCGGAAGCTATATTTTTGAGCTCATGCAAGAGTTTAAATACATAGGCGTAGCACTCAGCATAAATAAGGATTCGTCTGTATCAATACAAGACAATATTCAGGCAGCTAATAGATAATATTTTGGGCATATCAAACTTATAAAGTCTTCATTGATATAAAAGGACCAAAAGCTCCAGATGTACAAAACTATAATAAGACCGGTTCTCACCTACGACTGGGAAACATGGGTTCTTAAGGTTAATGACGTGAATTTACTGATGCGATTAAAATAAAAAATGCTCAGAAAAGTATTCGGCCCTTACGATTAGAAGACGGTACATATCATATACGGTATAACCAGCAGGTCAGTGCTTTAATAACGGCACGAAATGTTAATGGATGGTTTATAAAGTCGCAAAGAATGAATTTCCTAAGAATGAGCAGCGTAAGAGCAACCAAAAAAGTTGTTGAAGCAAATCCTCAAGAAGCAGGAAGGAGAGGCCGACCAAGGCGACGATAGTTGCAAGACGTAGAAGAGGAGATGTATTGTAGAGACGGCAATGGTCCATCTCGGACTCTAATGCCAATATGATGATAATGATTATAAATAATAATTAGTCGGTTTTAAAGGGATTTCCGTTTAATTTGATCCATAAAAAAGAATAGGATGGACGGAGTTCAACGAACGAAGATGATGACTTTAGTTTGAGAGTCCGCATTGAGGAAGCGTCATTTCTTACGAAATACCACTAGTGCATTTGAACCCCAATTCATACACCACATGAGTGTGATAAGAACTCATGTAGGTGTATAAGCCTCATATATGACATGTAGCACATATGTATTTATTTCGGATTCGAATGTGATAAGCTGAGGCATCATTTAGCGCAAAAATTAACTCAAAAGGCAACTCATTAGCGATGGCTCGCTTCGGTCAGCTTACAGAGAGGTGGCGCAGCAAGCGAAGAAATCGACCAAAAACGATAAGAGAAGGTTCATGGCCCTACCGAAGTGGCAACAGGAGCAAACAATATGAGACAGCTGTACCGCATACTCGCCTAACCAACCAGAAGAGTAGTCGTAACCAGTCAATCAGAGAACTGAATGGTGCTTTACTGACCTCCAATGGTGACTAAGTCTGTAGATAGAAATAACACTGTGAAGCAATTAACAATTCGAAGTGGACAGCACAACAACCAGCAGCAAAATAATAACATCTTGCCCTAGTCTAGCGGGCATCAAGAATGCAAGAAAGAAGCTCAAGATGAACAAAGCCGCGGGCGAGGCTTGGTATACAGCCAGTACTACTGATCGCCCACCCACAAATTCCAGAAGCACTGGAATGGTACTGGACTGCAACTCGCAAGCGAGCAGAGATCGGCCAAAGTTCACTTGGCGAAGGTGTACACGAGTTAGCAGATGTAGTTATCACATGGGACGGCGCAAACCATTAACCGCGTACGACGGAAGAGTCTTGTCGAGGCCCTATGCTCCCAAGTGGAATGAACAGAGATTAAAAAAAACAAAAAGCTTCACTTAGTTCCACATTTCTAAGATATATTGTTTCTTTTGAGAATTTCTTGCAATTTCGCAAATATTTGTATTGAAATGTCACCACGAAAAAACCGAGCCGCTTCGCTCCGGCTCATTCAATTGTCGAGTTAAATATTTACCTTCGTACCAACACATATCTGAGCTAAATTGGACCAGAAATACGATTTTCAAAAGCACCTATCCACTTATCCAGTAAGCTTGAACTCAATGGGTGACTAGTTTTTCAGTTTACTGGTCACAAACATGCGCCGAAAACCAAAAAAAATGGTATTTATGAGATAAGATTAGCATACAGTTGAATGCACAGCGGGCCAACCAATAAGTCAGACAGAAGGTTCTGCTTGCATTCAAGTCATAACATCTCGACGGGCGTTGTTATGTTAACTCTCTACAAATCATTGCCCCTAATTTTTGTGATTTTTCTGCCCACGACAGCCCCGTGGGTACTAAGGCAAACGCACAATGCCAAATTGGCACACAATACTCCCAAGTGGCTCATCATCCAAGAAAACTAAACAGGAGCTAAGTGTATACAAACAATCAGCCAGCCATCGCTCATCGGCCAACAAACAGTTGGCGCTCCGTTTGCTATTAAAAAGTCAAAATTTTGAATTGCATTCACTCACCTTTAATTATCACAAGAAAGATCAACACGACAAGCAGCGACGGGTCCATGTCCTTGGATTTCAGCTTCTGCAGAACGTACTATCTGTTGTCGATGTTGCAAGCGGCCGGGCGGGTGCTTATATAGTCGATGTAGATTCAATACAATTAGTTGCAGTTACAGGTGCAAAGGTGGGGCGGTGCTTGTGTAGTCGTTGATACTGTTGAATTGTGTGCTAATGATAGGCGGTAATGGTGGGTGGTGACTGGTGACTGGTGCAGACGATATTTTAAACACAAGAAGACACGTTAACGCACAACACAAACGATGATTGGCTAGCACGACGTTCTGAGACGAGTGACACCGCGGCGACAAGAAAGCGCGAGCGCGCGCGTTAAATTCGGTTTCGAGGGATATGGAAAAGACAATAGCAGTCCCAGGAAGTCGTGTAAACGCAAGCAATCCAGCAGCGTTGGGCTAATGTGCAAATACCGCAAATCTCAACACGCAGCGGTGACACACAAAACAATCGTTAGAAATCCCGTTTGAACGGAGCGGAACGCGGCGAGACGCGGTGGCTGAATAAATACTACACAATTGTGACTTAATCAATATACGCGGCAACTAGACGGCGCGAAGCGAGAACCAGCGCGCACTTTTCCCCACGGAAGCGAACAATTACAAGTTGAAGGAGAGCAAACAAATAATGGCCGTGTGTGTGCGTGTGTGTGTAGAGAGCGAGGTTAGAAGATGCGGCGTACCTTTGGGTGCGGGTGAGTTGTGATGGCGTGCCGTTTGTCGTTTCAGCCACACACTACGCTTAGCTTTGCCTGTCAATTAACGTGGCGTTGGCAAGAGCGCGCTGCGGTTTTATGCTTAAGATGTTGACTGCTGCCCTTCACAGTGGGTGCGCTTTGTTAATTTTGTTGTTATAGCTTGTTGCTGTTGTCTCAAGCTCGAGCGGAAGTCAGCGCTGTTGTAACCGCTTGAGACTATGTGCTTTCTTGGTTCTTCTCCCCCAAAATGAAGATATGAAATTATTATTTATACAGTAGCACTGCAAAAGAAAGAGAAGCGCGGCGCAGAGTGAATAGCGCCTAGCGACGTTTGTGTGCGTGTATGTGTGTGTGTGTGTAGAGAGATGGCTGAAATGGCTTGTGTAGTTAGCACATGAATGTTTCGTTGGCGTTAAGGCTGCTGTGGAAGTTTTCGAGCATAAGCCAAAAATGTGTGCGCTATTGGCAAATAGTGTTGCTTCCTTTTTGGGCACCGAGCAGTTCTCCGGCGCTGGTGATTGCGCTGTAACTGTGACTTTGATTCAAGTTACTGCTATTTGCTTTGGCCTAACTAACAACTGCTTGTGGTTTCAGGCGCTCTACAGTTGTTTGATTATAACCTTTCCTCTTCGTCTTCTTCTTCTTCGTTTGCTTTTTTTTCTTTCCTTAACTTCGTCAAACAGCGAGAGTTGAGTTTGATTTGCTTGGCCTGCTTTGTCTTTGCTTCAAATTCCTTCCACTTACTAGGCGCTGGCTGCGTGCCCCAAATGTTTACACTCGCTGGCTGTTGCTTCCTTCCTTCCTTTGTTTTATATGTCTTATTATGATTTTTTTCTTCCTCTCACCAAACTCTCATCCCTGCTCGTTATTCACTCTAACGCGTTCGTTTGTCGAATTCACTTTGTTGTTGCGCCCATATACGCAAAGCAGAAATTACTTATTCCTCTGTTCTATTTCCGCCGTTACTTCCGTTTGCATAACCGTTGCCGCTATGAATGCGATTTCTTTTTTTCTCATTTATTTGACATGTGCGCCGTTTTCTGAATTATTTATTTGCCGTCCGAAAAATTAAAACGCGCACGTTTTTCGACTTAAACAGTTAGACACTGCGGCAATTCGCGAACATGTACCGGAATTATGTTTTTGTTGGTGTGTGCTTATGCGCGTGAATCATTAGCTTTGTTTGATTTTGGACGCGCAAGTGCGTTCATGCGTGTGCGAAAGCGCTTTTGAATTTCGAAAAGTTTACTCAGATTAGGCGTTTATTTAGAAATTGTTTGTTTGTTGTTGTTTTTTCGTTTTAGTTGTTTGTGTACTTTTTATTTTTTGCTTAATTTTGATATTTAATACTACCTTCGTTTTGTTCTCTTTTCGGTATCTTCTATAGCAGGCTTATTTGCTATGTGGGAACACAATTTTTACAGCATCGTTTAGTTTTATTTCTAGATTTTCGAAAATCTTTTTGTTTTTCTCTTAGATATATATATCGTGCTAGACGCTTAAAGAAACCGCATTAATTACGTGTAAGTATTCATCGCCCCTAAATTATTTTACTAATTTTTTGTTTTTTGTTTTTTTTTTTTGTGTCGCTATTCTATGTATTTCTATTTAGATCCTCTATGTGTGAGTGTGTGCATTTAATCGTTGTTTTTGAGTAGTTAAACCACGCTCTGGCAGTTGCGGGACCAAGTTGAGCTGATTAAGAGTACTGAAATGAAATAGGAAGAAAAAAATTACAGTTAAATTAGTTGTCAATTGCAAGAGGTGGGCAAAAAAAAAAACATGCACTACTTTCTACTCAAATATGAACGAGACGTTATCAATAAAACGGTCCGCTGATGACACATGGCAAAAATAAATTTTTTGTTTTTTGGGAGGACTATTATAAGCTTACATGGCAAATTTCAGCGTGATATGTCACATAGTTTGTTTTCTGTGCTACTGTAAACAAGTCAAGCTCGAGTGTGTTCTTCGAATTCTCTGTTATGACTTCAATTGTCTCAAAATGTTTTCCACGGAGCGGCAACTTGATCTTGGGAAACAGGAAAAAGTCACATGGAGCCATATCAGGCGAATACGGTGCTTGCGGAACTATATTAACATTATTTTTGTTCAAATAATCGCGAACAAGACGTGATGTGTGAGCTGGTGCATTATCGTGATGCAAGAACCATGACTTGTTGTTCCACAACTCCTTCCTTTTAAGACGAATGTTCTCGCGCAAACGCTTTAAAACGTCTAAATAATATTCAGCGTTAACCGATCGGCCTTGCGGAAGGAACTCCGAGTGCACCACACCTTCGTAATCGAAAAAAACAGTCAGCATAACCTTAATTTTTGAGCGACTTTGGCGTGGTTTTTTGGGTTGATGTACGGCCCTCTTTGAACGATTTGTACCACTGGAAAATACGTGCACGCGATAGAGCAGAGTCCCCATGGGTTGTCTGCAACATTTTTAAGGCGTCTGAAGCCGAAATTTTGTTGGAATAACAAAATTTCAAACAAATTCTTTGTTCAACTTGAATTTCCATCGTTAAATTCGAAGAACACACTCGAGCTTGACTTTTTTACAGTAGCACAGAAAACAAACTATGTGACATATCACGCAGAAATTTGCCATGTAAGCTTATAACAGTCCTACCAAAAAAACAAAAAATGTATTTTTGCCAAATGTCATCCGCGGACCGTTTTATTAATACCGTCTCGTTCATATTTGAGCAGAAGTTATAAATAATTAACTTAAAATCGACTTGAGTATCTAGAAATGGGGGGAAAAATGAGAATTCAACATAAAAATGCCCCATACATTTTTTAAATTATACCAACTTTACTAGCAAAAATACTCCTACATTTCCCAAGCAGTGTTCGGATGTTTGTCATCGTTGATTTCTTCCGTTTGATTGAAAAGCAACACAGAACTCAGAACTTTCTCCTACAAAAGAAGAAAACGAACTGTCAAAAATTGCTTTAAGATTGGAAATACGAATAAGAAGCGCAAAGCGTGTCGCCAGTACGGGAGACAAATTCCCTTCTCTCTTCCGCGGCCATCCTTTTCGACCAAACAAAATGATTTCCTTCCAAATGCTTCCCTGTGTAAATGGGCACATTGTAATCTATCATCCTTGCATTTCGCTTTAGTCCTCAAAGTAATAGTCATCTCTTGAGGGCTGTAATAGCCCTCTCTTCCATGATCTCGACAAGAAGAAGTGAAAGACACATAAAGTAAGTAATACTGCTACAATAACAACAAAAATTGCTCTTCAGTATCACTTCCATTGATAAGTTAAGAGATTCAGCTCAGTTAGCTCTTTGCCCGCATGACAACAATAATAGATTTCAAAATTCACAACCACTACACTGAAGGAAAAACGGCTAAAATCCAGTACCAGCGAAAAAATTTTCATTTCATTATTTATTTATTGAATATTTTTTATTTTGTGTTCTTAATTCTTTAATCTTAAAACAGAAATCCTTATTCGTGAAAAATCACCATCCTGTAGTATATAATCAGGTTTTTCTTGCTTCCCAGTCAAAATCTTTTTACTGTTCAGCTGAAGACTTCTCAAAGCGAGTCATTCACCTTTACCACTTCTAAGAACTTTTAAATGTATTTGCAGCATTCAAGACTCATCTTTACCAGTATGAGTCGGGCCTATACTCAAAACTTGAGATTAGAAAGTTTCGATTTTTCTCTGGGGTTGCTTGCTCTTGTCTAGTGCACAAGTATCAAATATGGCTGATTTACGCCGCCATTTGTGAAAATTATAAATCTTCAGATAGAGTGACTAATTTTGTATGCCATATGGTTGAATGTAGTTTATAAATGTTTCTTGAAAATTGCAACAAGCCCACTACGAATCATTCCTTTTTAACAAAGAAATTTCCTTGGTAATAAATTTAATAGTTATTTGCACGTTTTATGGTGATTCTCATTTTCAAAAATTAAGTGAAAATTGTTGTTCTTGTAGTTATACAATATTATAAATTTTGCAAAATGGTTTTTAAAAATTGTTTGAGGCAAAATGGGATTGAAATTGTTTGGTTTATTTTATTTTATTTTTTTCACTTTTTTTTTAATTTCGAGCATAGCAAATTCATAAAATTAAGTGCCTGTTCAGAATTTGTATTGTGGGAATTTTGTTACTTTACTGAAATGAATTCGTTCGTATTAGCAGAGTGCAATTTAACAAGGAGAAAGTGGAATAAATGCAAAATTTAGGTGTTTACATTTTTGTTTCAGTCAGTTGCAGTGGTTAATTTCTCTTACAATTTCAATATTTTGAATAAATTCAAACTTTTTTCCACTCATTTTTCTTTTTTTTAGTTTTGCTTTGTTGTTCTAAATGCTCTCAAAAGCAATACATTTGGCAATACTAAACTTTTTTTTAACTAACACTGACAGTATTTTTCCACTTAAAAGTGAGAAGCAAATGCATATGCGTGTGAATGTATGCACATAAAAGCTATATGAATGTATGGGAGTCGACTTGCGTAAATGCATATATATGTATGTATGTGTATGTGTGCATATATACTCTTTGAATGCATCGTTAAAAATTGGCCAAAACTACAAATTTTATACTCAAGAGCCACATTTTTCACACTTAACCTAAAACTGCCAAAAACGGTCCTTCTATATGGCGGACAGACAAAAGCGTTATTGAAAAAATAGTGCTATGTAAATAATATTTAGCTTTTAGTATTTGAAATAAATGTAAGCAAAATGTACTCGTCAGAAGTGATATTTTAATTGATACAGGTGCGAAGTAGTGCCGGTGATGGAAAAGATGTAAATAAATTATTTTGAAACTAAAAAATTTTGCATATCATATTTCATATTTGCGCTAAAACACTCTTATAAATTTATGGATGCAGTAGCACAGCATACAAGTATATTAAAAAAACAAAAATAAGGATGGATGGATTGCGAGGTAAATTTATACATATATATATGGATATGCTCAACGAACGAACGAACGAAGTATGACTTAGGTGAGGTAAAGTTGGGGTGACTGCCAATCTATGCAGGGTAACCTGTTAGAGTAACTTTCAATGCTCCACACCTTTAAAATACACACAGACAGTTTCAAAACGGCCGAGGGGGTTGGAGCCGCAGGACTCTGTTGGAATTGGGCTATGAATAGTCAAACAAAATAACTACTGCAGTGTATTCCAAGCTTATATTTACGCAGCCATAAAAGCAGCAGACTTGGCCATAGAGAACACTCCTCCGAACTATCAAACAAACTTCTACATTGACAGACAAGTAGCCACCAAAGCAATAGTAGCTGTAATGATCAACTTTCACTAAGTACGACATTGCCGGCCTCAGGATGGACGAGCTAGGAACTGAGAAACAAGCCACCATCTACTGGATTCCAAGACACAAGGGAATTGAAGGAAACAAGAAGTCGTTAGTATATCCAAATCAGGCACAACTCTTCCTGCAGCTAGCACGGCCGGTATACAACCACCTCTCTGCAAGCAATGACTGGATATACATACTCATAGATCCAGCAATGAATGATTCAAGAAGCGAACTCAAGATGGAGAAAAACCAGCGCATGCAGGATCGCGAAAATTATGCTACGCAGGTAAAATGTCAGGTCTACAAATTATTGGAAAAAATTAAAGCTTGAAAAGCTTATTTGGCCTCTATTTTTTTTATATGTTTTTTGATTATTTTATTATCTTTTAAATTTATTATATTATATTAATATTTTTAAATTGTTTAATTAAACGTTTTTAAAAAAAATTCTTTTAATATTTTAATTTATTTTTGTTATTTTAATTTTATTTCTTTTGATCATTATTATTTTTTAAATTTATTTTTGTTATCTTATTTTTATTTCTTTTGATCATTATTATTTTTTAAATTTATTTTTGTTATCTTATTTTTATTTCTTATGATCATTTCATTATTATTTTTTAAATTTATTTTTTTTTTTTAATTGTTTCGTTCTTCGTTTTTTTTCTATTCTTTTTTTTTTTGACGTTTAGATTTCTTTTTAATTTTCCTATTTGAATTTTCTTTTTTAGTTTCTATAAAATGTTTAACTTCAAATTTGTTTTTAAATTTATTATTATTTTTTCTAAACATGTTTTTTAATAAAAGAAATTTAGTATTTTAATTAACCTTTATTTTTTTAGTTTTATGTTTTATGTTTTTTGATTATTTTATCAGCTTTAAATTTTTTTTTAATTGTCTAATTCTTTGTGTTTTTTTTTTTTTTGAGTATAATTTATTCTTATTTCTAATATTTTATTTAATATTTTCATTTATTTGTACTATTTGTAAATATTCTAACTTTTGTTAATTTCTATAAATTTTTTAACTTTAATTTTGTTTTTTAACTTATTCTAATTTTTTTGAGCATGTTTTTTAATTAAAAAAATTGTTTGTTTTAATTAATATTTCAATTTATTTTTATTTCACTAATTTAATTTTTTATGATTATTCTTAAATTAATTTTTTTAACTGTGCATATATTTTTAATATGTTTCTTAATGACAAAAAATAATTTTTTAATAAATTTTAATTTTTATTGTAGTTATATGTTTTTTGATTATTTTATTATCTTTAAAATTCATTTTATTATTTTGATTTAGTTTTATTATTTTAATTATATTTCTTTTGATTAGCAAGAAAGAGTGTAAACTTGGAGTGGGGATACTGACGTTGCACTGTCTTGCTCCAACGTAAGCGGCCAAACTAAAGCTGTGCTGAACGATACATTCACAATATGTAACGAAAGTAAGACGAGAGGAACTCCGGAACACCTACTCTGCTACTGCCCTGCATTTATTAAAAACTCGAATAAACTGCTTAGGTTCTGCATCATTTTCAACCTTGGAAAGCGTGGCAGATCAAAAAAATAGCAGCCTACTTTAATTATCAAAACTGTGTATTAAAGACAAAATGTAAAGTTCTTAAACTCTCCATACAATTACTTGGTATCACCGTGAAGCAATTTCTGGTCTATGTGCGATCTTATAGCCTATTTTTATCGAAATTTAAATTGAACTAGCGTCCTCCTAAAAGAAGCATTCATCCCAACAACACTTTTATCAATACCCACAAAAAAGAATGAATTTTCTTGAAGAATTAAAATAATTTTTTTTTTTCAACACGGATATTCTATTGAACCTGCACAAATATCAAAGGAATACGCCTAGACTCGAAGGATTTGCCATTTTTTAGTAAGCAACAAGATCGATAGGACGGAATGGGATCAAGAAAATTCATCGAGCGCAGAGCAAAGCGCACAAAAGCTCTCTAAACATACTCTAATCTAAGACTCTAAAATAAATACATACTGCATAAAATGGTCTCCAAATAAATACCGCATGTTCTAACATGGGCCGCACTAAGGTCGAGTACAACAGTTTGAGAGGATGGGGATCAGAAAACGAAGAACAATTTCAACGAATAACGGCCAACATTGCCAGCGATTTAGTAAGAATATAGTTTATGTGAGTGGTAAAGTGGAGCTTAGAGTCGAAATAGATACCCAGGCCTTTTAAATCTCATGCTAGCGGACTATTATTTGTATATACACAGAAGTCCTCTCACGAGAAACATAAAAGAAAAAGTAGAAAACCCCATTATTAATATACTTTTTTAATATATCGCAAAAAAAAATTAAAATCAATATAAGTAAACCAATTAAAATAAATATAAATAAATAAATAAAATAATACATTTTGCTTTGTAATTAGAGATTACGAAAAAAATATATATTTACGGATTAAAATATACTTAGTCCTGCCATAAGTTCTGTTACAAGTTAAGTCCGTTATAGATATCAAATTATAATACTTTTTATTGCAGTTAGTTTAATTTAATTATGTAAATATGAAAGAAAAAAATTTCAATTTTCATTCGAAACGTTCACCATTTGCTTTCACACACGCCTTCAAACGATTAGGCCACTCAGCATTGCAGCACACACGGTCCCCATGGACATTGATGTCACTGCTCGAACCAGAGATTATTTGAGACTCTCCAACTTTCGCTGCGCTCTTCAACAGGCCAATGTAGTCCAATGGATTCAGATTTGGACTTTCAGACGGCCAATCTTCTGCGGCTATGGGGCGAGGAATCTTGGTTTTAGTCACTACTGGGTGGTTTTTGCCTTATAGGCTGGAGCGAAATCTTGCTGAAAGATCCAAGAGAGAGTACTGCTCGACTGCTACACACGCCTTCTAAAATATCCTCCTGGTACACTTTTGCCTCGGTCTTAACCTATTTTCCGCAGAAATGAAGAGATGTCCTCATGCCTTTACAAGACACTTCCCACCAAGGTGAACCCTTGGAACAACATGTTTGTGTGTCCATAGAAGTTTTGTCACAGAATTTATAGCAAGACTAAGTATATTACTATTTTATCTACTATTTTATGCAAGGATGAAGGATATTTTTATCCACAGGGTGATTAATTCTGGGCTACATTTTATATACAATACATCAAAGACCTCTAACAAAATAACACGGTTACATCTATTGATAGCATTTTTCACCTATAAAAAAAATTTCGTGCTTTCCTTGTATAGACAAAATGCGCATCACCGTCAGGGAAAAGAAAAATAAAAAATCAACAAGAGCTTTAAACTACCTCAAAATTGTACTTTATTGCACAAAAATTTAATGGGGTACAAAATTGCATACTAGATATTTTTCTAAAAATTTGTATTAAAAACTTATGAAATTTCGTTGAAAATTTATTGATTTTTCAGAAGTTTTGTACTAAGAAATTGAAATTTTAAATCTTGATTTATATGTATTTTGTTTTTGTTTTTATAGAAAATTTAATGACTTCTGAATGAATAATGAATGAGTTAAAAAAAAATAAAGAAAAGTAGTCAAACTGGTCAAAATATCGTGTTTCCAATTATCTGTCAACGGGCTAAAACGGGCCATTACAAAATCTTTCACACTTATTTTCTGGAATCGACTTCAATTACACAGGCCGACAAAATTTAACCAAAATTCAGACCCAGAAACCAGACTATATATTTCCGAAGGTTTATGATGATGATGATGGTAGGGGTGGTGTCTATGGGTTAGGGCTGTGTGACTCGGTACCAGTGGGTTAGATAGTGTAGGGGTTTGATGAGTTAACACACTTATGGTGTGAGACAAAATTTTAAGAAAAATAAGACTCAATTC
Organism: Anastrepha obliqua; assembly: GCF_027943255.1. Lineage (NCBI taxonomy): Eukaryota > Metazoa > Arthropoda > Insecta > Diptera > Tephritidae > Anastrepha > Anastrepha obliqua. The sequence continues at coordinate 51,914,227 of NC_072896.1, forward strand.
AAGAAAATTAGTAATCGACTATATCATGTCTATGTTATCTTAATCGATTTTCAGGTGTAGGAAAATTTAGAAACATGAAAATTTCAAAATGCGATATCTCTGCGAAAAGAAATGATATTTGAGCAAACAAAACGCCATTTGAAAGAAGAAGACTTGTACTTAAAGATGCCATCCTATTTTTTTGGTGAAAGAAAACATGTGCAAGGCTATATAACCTCAAATATGGGCAAAAACGGTGTTTTTTTGCACTTTTAGGTTATATCGAAAACCAGAGCTGATAGAGCAATTTTGAGGCCAGATTTCGATTCACCGCATCAAAACCCTTCGAAAATATATAGTCCGGTTTCTGGGTCTGAGATGCTGTCGGCCTGTGTTATTGTTGCAAATTCTCAGCTATATTTTCTTTAATCTGAAATCGGGTGTCTCGTAGTAGTAAGTACAATTTTTAAGAGAAAAATGTCAGCTGGAGTTAATAGCAGACACATGCGATGACTATAGAATGATATTTGTTGTTTGGTGGACCAGAAATTCATTCGCAATTGCACAATTCATTCATTCGAATAGAAAAATGGAATGTTGTCATGGCGAAAATCTAGAATTTTTCTGTTTAAACTATCTGCCGCTTTTCGATTAAGTTGCTCACTCAAACAACACCCAGGAAGTACTATTTTTAATTATTTCTTTTATTTTATTTTTTGTTTTCGTCTCAAATCGCATCCCCTGTTTTATTTTTATTTCTTCAATTCCTTTAAACGAGCTTTTTAATTGATCAATTTACGGTACTTCTTTGGTCGAATGTACACCACTCAACAGTTAATTTAAATAGCAATATGCTTCTCATGCCCTTACTATGCATCACCCACTATCTCTCGTTTAGATGATTCCAAACTTCCCTAACAAATACTTTCACAACAAACATCTCACAACTTTAAATTTTGTATTTTCATTTATTTTCTGCTTTTGTTTTTCCTGCCTTTGACATATTTAATTGGCATTCCCCAACTATCGATATGACCAAATGGAATTTCATTTACCAATACATGTCAGGCAAGTTATCCTAGTGGCGATGCTTACCCACTCCGCCCACGCTGCAAGAATTCTTAGCACGACCGGCCACAGCAACTATGTACATCTCCATTTGGGCTGAGGCAAAATCAACATTCACCAAATGATTGCATGATTGAAATTATGCAAGCGCGTGTTTGTGGACTTGCAAGTGGGTAGGCACTAAATGCTGCACGGCTCTCAGGTGATTGTCGTTTTCGCAAAGAGCACTCAAATGAAATGCGCGCCAACTTATGAGTGTGTGTGTATGTTTGCATGTTTATGTGTGTGTATGTATGTAGGTATGTACGTTTGTGTGCACAAGCATTTTCGCCTTAAGTGTAGAGAGCCTTCTAGGCTCGCTGAGGCTTTTTGCGAAACAGTACATCACCGCCTACGTCAAAGGCCCTACGTGCAGAAACAAAGCCGTTCGACGAACTAGTGAAAGGAAGGCGGTAGCAATGAAAGCTTTTGCAGAAATGATGTTTCTCTCCAATAGCATTTCTATTTACAACCCTATCAACATCATCATTATCGCGATTCACATGCTTATCATCATTCATCCCGTCATCCACATCATCCCCAACGCCGACGCCATCGGCATCAATATTCATAATCAAGAAATTGAGGTCACATGCGACTGTTCGCTGTTAGCTGTTAACTGTAGGCGTCCCTTGCGGCGGCGACACTCACACGAAGACACCCACACCGCCTACACCGCGAAACCTTGTAAAAGGGTTGATGCGCTAATTTACACCCACCCAACTACATCCATATATTCATACATTCACACATACATTTGTGTGCATATATATCTCATGCCCATGGTATGTAGCCCCCATTTCTATGGCATTGCCGAGAATGTCTGCCGGCATTATTATTGATATGCGTCCTGAACGGCATGACAGGTAAGAGCATATGCCAGCCGACAGCCACCAGTCACCAGCCACGAGCCACCAGCCATCGTCACTATTTCTCATCACTTTATGCTCCGCAAATTGTTTATGATTTCTTTTTAAGCTCCCCTAGAGTGCCAAGTATACTTGCATGTGGGAAGCTCTCTCACGTTCAAATATTATTTGTAGGGTACTTCATTTCTTTTTTCATTGCCTTCCAATATCCCTTTATTGCTTCTATAACTTATTTTAGCTTATTTATGTAGTAGTTTTTCTTTCATTAAATGCTCATTAAACCAGAAAATTCTCAGAGCTCTAATTTCAATTGGTGTTCATTTACGCGAGAATTTTTATTTACTAATTTTATTTCTGGCACGTCGGCACGATTGTCGTAAATCGTTTTTGACACATACTCATTAGGGTGGTCCAAAAAAAATTTGTATGCTGCCGCCCCCCAAAATAGTAAAGAATGAAAAATAAAAAGACCCGTATTTTTTTTTTTTAATCAGACCATATTTAATGGTGCCGCCGGGGCTTTGAAATATCCCATGTATTTTGCATGGGAAAAAAATACTTTTTCGTAGATTTCATGTAAAAACTTGGAAAATGAATATATTTTAACCGGATACCTCAGTTTCTCTTCATAATTGGTCAGGGAATAACAACCAATTATGAAATAATTAATTTATTTTTTTTATTATTATTATATTTATTATTATAGAACCCCAAAAAGCCCCCATAAAACGAAAATCTAAGAAAAAATCGAAAAACAATATTTTATATTACTTTTATGAAAATAGTTAATACAAAAAAAATTAATTATTTCATAATTGGTTGTTATTCCCTGACCAATTATGAAGAGAAACTGAGTTATCCGGTTAAAATATATTCATTTTCCAGGTTTTTACATGAAATCTACGAAAAAGTATTTTTTTCCCATGCAAAATACATGGGATATTTCAAAGCCCCGGCGGCACCATTAAATATGGTCTGATTAAAAAAAAAAAAAATACGGGTCTTTTTATTTTTCCTTCTTTACCATTATGGGGGGCGGCAGCATAAAAATGTTAATATAAATTTTTTCCCATGCATTTTTGGACCACCCTAATACTCATACATATGTACGCACATAACTATTTCCGTTAGTAATAAACAGGTTCGTGGCATTTGAAATTGATCCGAGAATGTTAGTCTGAAGTTCTTTGAATTAGCTCAGTTCAGTAGCGTAAACTTTTAATTTTAATTTCAGATGTATTGAAAAGGAAAAATATTAATATACGAGGCGAAGTGATACAAAGACCCAATTAATCGAGTCATAAAGCAAGGTTCGGTTAGGTTACTTACACAAAGATTCAAAATTCATCCATTGTGACGCTATACAGAGGAAAAAAGGGAAAGGAACCAAACAGAGGGAAAAGAAAGAAAGGGCTTTGGAATAGAGGATAACGAGCAACTGTGGATAATTATATTTGTACTGACCACCTCGAGCGACTGATGAAATCCATCTGCTCTGTGATATTTAAACCATCTATATCCGCACGTGTAGCAAAAAAGTGCGAGCCCAGTTGTCTGAACCTTAGCCCAACGAGAACAGGGCAGCTGACAAGGAGTTACTGAGCTGATTCCATCTCTTCCTACAGACAGCTTCTGCAGAAAAGATTTGAAGGTATCCCAAGTCCCACCGTCTGAATTCTTAATGGATAACGCCCGGTAAGGACACCCACCAATTCGAGAGCTGCGGCTTTTGTTAGCCTTAGAAGTTCCCTCGAGCGTCTACGATCTACCCGTGGCCAGAAGAATTTCACGACTTTACACGTTTGTGCACTAATTCATCGCTCACTGAATTGATGCCCATCTTTTTAGGAGTAGCCTTTTTTCCGAAGCCATATATTTCAGCGGCTATGCCTCCTGGGATCTTCCAGCCATTTTCGTCCAATTCAATTCTGAACTTCTTCTCAAATTTAATGACTTTAGTGACATCATCCCTGTGTAGCTGGGCAGGAGGAAGCAGCAGACTCAGCAATTCCATGCTCAACAGGGTACGCTCTGCTGATTGCTGAATAACTATGTGAAATGGTGTCACCTCTATCGCAGCTGTAGGGCAGGTCCGCATCGCCCACGTGACACACACGCATCCTAAGCGCTGAAGCGTACTTTTCGAGTGGGCCTATCACGATTCCCAAGTCACCGCTCCATATGTTATTAGTGGCATTATAATCATGATGTACTTCCATCTCAGGATTCTTGGGATAAGCCCCAAGATTTTGCTGCTAAACGTTTGCAGACGCCGAGGGCCTTAGTTTCTTTGGACGAAGTAGCGTCACCATGACTTTTTCCAGTTAAGTTTGGCATCCAGGACAAGCCCAAGGTATTTACCTTCACCGCCAATCCAATAGCAACCACATCCATGATGATCTTCCTCAATCCTGGTAAGCAATGAAAAATTTCTCTTTCCCATTCTGCCATCGAAAAGATTCTGCTGTAGTTAAGCCAAAAGAAGTTTTAAATCCAAAATCTATTAACAATTTTGATTCTTAGTAATGGAAATTCAGTTTCTACGAAAGTATTTTGCATTCCATTCCACTTAGAGCTCAATTCTCTCTATTTTCCTTTAAATATTTCAAAAGCTAAATTTACGAATTTCAGCTCAAATGGAATTTTTTACAAATCTCGCTCAAATCGCTTTATCTCAATCCTTTTAAGCGCACTTAATTGCATTTTTATACAAAAAGCCAAAAACAATTCATAGCAAAACAATAACAACAACAATAGCAACAAATATTGATCATAGCTTAAGCAAATTTGGCTTATTTCGATTGCAAACACACACACACATATATATATATATGTTTACACTAATGTATTCTCCCTCTATCCCACATTGCCGCAAATAAAGGACCTGACGCCACAGCCAAAGCAAATCAAAGCATTTTTGTAAATACAAGAAAACAAGTGCCAATATTTGCTTTTTTGCGCTATTAATTTTCTTCTGAAGTGTGAGCAGAAATTGCATACAAATATATTTAAATATTTGGAAAAAACCAACTCTCTTTACACACAAATACATGCATAAATGCTTACATATACAGGAGTGTGTTCGTAGAACTTTAGCTTCTATGAAGTGGAAGCAAAAAAAGTAGAAGAAAAAACGAAATTAAAAATCAATTTCCAATGCAAATAGAAACTGAAAATAGAAAATGCAATAATGGAAAATATTGAAAACGACTGGGAAATGAATGGCATCGCAATCGAAAGGCAGAAATCAATTTAGCAAAAGGACAACCAACACTAGCAACAGATAACAGTTAAAGGCTTGTTCGTTAGACCGTTAAACGTTTTGGGTGGATTGAGCTAAGGGATTGATGGATAGATAAATAGCTGATAGGTTTGTTAGTCGCCAGAGTGTGTATGGTTGTATGTGTGTGTGTGTATTTATGGCAAATAGAACAACTAAGCAAACGGATGCAGCTGTTGATGACTAAACATTTTTTCCAACAACGACTTGCCAATGCCCACCAACACATTTTTTCTTGCTTTTTTGCTAACTAAAAATAGTAAACCAGTTAAAGTGGATCACACAAATTCATACCACTAAAACCAATAAAGGCATGGGACATGAGACTAAACAAGTTTACTTGCCGTCTTGCGTATACAGGGTCTTACAAGTGCGAGCCTTGTTTTGTTTTTTGCAACTTTCCTAGTGAAACCTCTTCTGACAGAGGATAGGTAAAAAATAGAAAGTCAGCAATTCACTAAAATGTGTTCAACTTCGCACGAGAATGGCACAAAACTAATTAAATAAATAAAATTAAAAAATAGTGGATCTTCGGAAATTTTATTCATAAAACTGTAAAGCGCCGACAGGTGTAGAAAGGCTCTGCACAATCCTGAAAGTGTTCGATTCAATATTGCCTGGTGATAGCAGACAAATGGAAAGCCTACTCTACATTGGAGAGGCGAAGAATGAATAGTAGGGGTCAGTTAGTTAGCAGAAGAAAGCATAAATGATAGGGGAGCTTTGTATTGAATCAATCCATTTGCTTAGATTTTTTCCTATAGACGACGAAGGTTGCTATTAAAATTTCTTTCCTAACAATGGCAAAATAAACATTGGTGGTTGATAATGGTTGAATTGTTTTTCAAAATATTCTCCATGATGATCAATAAACTTTTACGAGCGCGGTTCAACAAGTACCTGTGTTTGATGACAGAGGGCGTTCCTGAGGAAAGTTGGTGTGAGCACCGTGTGGTGCCATCTATCAAAAGACGGCAAAATAAATTGCCGACAGAATAATAGGTTAGTTTGGCTTTGGCAGCTATTCGGCAAAACGTGTTTCGTGATTTTTGCTGAGATGGAAAAATAGCTGCATCGTTCGATAATTCGCTTTTTGTTTTTGGATGGGAAAAAATGCGAGGAGATAAAAGAAAAGTTTGATGCCGTCTATGGGGATGCTTCGCCATCTGTGACTACAGTGAGATATTGGTTAAACAAAATTTAAACGTTTTTGATGAGAAGCGACCAGGACAAACGTGGCTACCAAGGCAATCATTCAAAAAGTCCACGGCATGATTCTCGCTGATCGACGAAAGAAAGTGCGCGAAGTAACAGAGGCCATAGGTGTGTCGACCGCAACGGCAATTCATATTTTACATGAAAAGTTGGCGATGAAAAAATTGTCGGTCCGATGGGTGCCGCGATTGCTCACAAGCAACTACAGGCAGATGTGGCTGTTAACTTCGATGCAATATTTGGAATTGAATGAATGAATGAAAAAAATGAATTTTTGCGTTGAGTTGTCACAACAATGTATTTCTCCCGGGGAATCTGCTGCAAAGAAAACGAAGACAGTCCCATCGGCCGGAAAGGTCATGGCTATAAATTTTTGGGATGTGAACGGCGTCATTCTCATGTTTTTAGAAAAAGGAAGAACGATCACTGGACAATACTGCAGTGAGTTATGAGACCGCTTTCGCAGAAAATATAAGGAGATGCGGTCGCATTTGGCGAAACAGAAGGTGTCACGATAATGCACCAGCACTTCCATCCGGAGTTGTCCCCGCCAAACTGCATGGATTGCGTTATGAATTGCTGCCGCACCCCCCGTATTCAACCGATCTGGTTCCCAGCGACTTTTTCTTGTTCCTTAACATGAAGAAATGGCTGGCGGGAAACATTTTAGTTCAAACGAGAAAGTCATCGCCGAGACGGAGGTGTATTTTGGAGAGTTCGACAAATCCTATTTTGGAGGGTTTAAAACAATAGCTGAAGCGTTGGGAGAAGTGTATATTTCTAAAAAAGGAATGTGTCAAAAAATAATTTTTTTTTTATATGGTTTCTTAATTTCTAAAACGGGTACCTACTTATTGAACCCTCCTCGTACATATGTTTGAACCAAATTTCATAGCATTTAATTCTGTAGCGTTTCTGCTCAGTTACGTCAAGGCTTTTATGGGGTAAATTATAATTTAAATAATTATTCGGATATTCGAATCGTGCAATAGAGACCATAATGAAAAATGTAATCATTAAACTTTTTCCAATATGAAATTTATTAAAATAAATACCGCAATCGGCTTACAGATATACATTTGGATAACTCTATTCGAATGACTGTATCAAATTATACTGCAAATATTAAAAAAATTATCGATGAGTCAGAATGTCAACCATCTCATTAAATATGCTCTTTTGGTCTGCCCATATTTTATTTATATAATAATGTACTATTACTGTTTTGTTGTTTTTTTAAGTCGCTTGTGATTTGCCATTATGACTGCAAAAAATTTTGTTACGATTGATAGGTGTGAACATGGCTGTTTATTTCAAAATCTTGAAAGTAGCTCAACCCATTGAAAAGGTTGGCGACCACTGCCCTAAAGCATCAAATGCCTTTGCAAAATCGATGAAGGCCAAATAAGGTGAATTCAACTCAGCAGATTGCCCCGATGTGAATATCGTCGATGAAAGAGTGACCAGGTCTAAAACCAGCTTGATTTGGTCCCATAAGCTTGTCTAGTGGAGTTGATAAACGTCCTAAGATAATTTGAGTGAATAGTTTACAGATTGATGGAGGAATTGATATTCCGCGGCAGTTTCCACACTTTTCACGATCGCCTTTCATGAGAATCTTAATAATAATTGTTTTTTTCTATTCATTGGGCACAATCTATCGTAGTCTTGAAATCCAAATAATATAAAAAGTGTAATTTCCTGTAGTCTACTTAGTCCCATTTGAAATCAATGCGTCATCCATTCAGACTAGAGATTCTGTGACAAAGTTGCTCAAAAACTTCCTCAATAAATAAAATCATTCTTTATCTTAAGCATACCGTTAGGTATTTCCAGTTCAACTCCAGAATGAATTATGCATTTTTATTTGCAATATAAACACTATACACCTTGACTGCAGCAAATGGCAACAAACGGGAAACTAGGACATTTTGCAATATATCACTTGCACTTTGCATGCATAAAACATCGGCTGATGCAGCAAGCAAAAGGAAAACAATATATAAGTATATGTTAGAATTAAGAATTACAAAATGAAAAAAATAAATAAATACATAGATAAATAACAGCAAGTATGTTGCTCAGTAAGGCTGCAACAAAAGGATTGGAACAGCGCAACAAATGCTAAAGGAACAGAAGACAAGAAGGAATTGCTTTATTTCCATATTCCGCCACAGTTCATTTCCTTGTTGTTATTGCTGCTTCTGTTTCTATTTTGCTTGGCTTTGGACCTTAACCATTATACCTTACAGAAGTCTCTTCCTATTTCGCCCGCTACACCAAGAATTTTCATACTGATTTGCAAACTACTTTTGTTGTGGCGAGGATTGATACTCGCCATGGTTACTACTTTCGTTTCCTCCATTCTTATATAGCGACATTTTATGGCGCAACAGATAGAAATTAAATCCGCTGCTTACTCAACGCCGCCGTGGGGTAATTTTTTGTTTGAGATAAAACAAAGAAGTGCATAGAGTTGAAAAGGAGCAGGTTAAGCATTCACTACGACGCGTGAAAGCGGGTTAGGTAGAGCGCCCGTAGAGGCTGAAGTGTAAGTGATAGTGGAATGTAAATGAGATATATTTTATGCGAAGACACAGAAGAGCAGAGCACAAGGTGGCCATTCATACTTAAGTGCTAACAAACAAAGCGATCACAGCCATTCCACCAACAGAGGTGGAAGCGTTGTCATGAGAGCACAACCCTAAGGATATGCAGAGCACAAATGCATTCATTAAAAATAGTAAAAAATAAAACCAAGTTTAGTGGGTTTTTTTCTACTATGTATATCCATACAAAGCCTTATCTGCTACATAGTAATCACATAACAACATCTACATATAGCTATGCCACAGGGGTTTATTGACAAGTGTTGACAATTTATTTGCCTCTTACTTAATTATAATAATTTTTTTTTGTTTTTTGAAAGTATTGTTCACTCTCCTGGTAAAAAGAACATAAAAGTCCAGGTTTAAAGCATTGTGTACATTTAAAAAAAGTTCAAAATATTTCAAATTTTTAAAGTTCAAGAAATTTTCAGAAAAATTTGACATTTTTTTATAAAAATTGTTAGAAAAATTTCAAGTATGCTATTTTATATCCCACTGAATTTTTGTATAATAAAGTGACTATTTCAAGTAGCTGCAAAAAAACAAAACCATAAAAAGCCAGGTTTAAAGCTTTGTTCACATTTAGAGAAAAAACGTTAAAAAAAAATTCAAAAAGTGTTCAGAAAAATTTCACATTTTTAAAGTTCAACCAATTGTCAGAAACATTTTACATTTTTTAATAAATATTTTTAGAAAAATGTGAAGTATGCAATTTAATATCACATTGAATTTTGGTGTAATAAAGTGATAATTTCAAGTGGCTGAAAAATCGCGTTGATTTTTGAGAATTTTTTGTTTTTGCTGCGCATTATTCCTATTTAGCGCACGCTCAACATTTTCTTGTTGAGACATAAATTTAAATGAAGCTTTTGGTATAATGAACTATATTTTCATAAAGAACTATTTAAATTAAACAATAAACAAATAAGTAGTCAAAACTACTAAAGGGTGATCAGACTGGCGGTACTTTTTCCAATATGTAGTGCCTTTTTGGCAGATCACCCGTGACTACTCTCAAACTAAATACATTATTTTTTTCAGTATTCATTGACATTTCATCACGGAAAGATTTACGCTTCAACAATTTTTACAAATCGTAAAACTGTATTACGAAAATCGACGCTCAGGTCAACTTATGGTGTTAATAGCCGTCTTACCGACCGTATAAAAAAAATAAAAAAAAATAAATAATTGGCGCGTACACTTCTGTTAGGTGTTTGGCCGAGCTCCTCCTCCTATTTGTGGTGTGCGTCTTGATGTTGTTCCACAAATGGAGGGACCTACAGTTTCAAGCCGATTCCGAACGGCAGATATTTTTATGAGGAGCTTTTTTCATGGCAGAAATACACTTGGAGGTTTGCCATTGCCTGCCGAGGGGCGACCGCTATTAGAAAAATGTTTTTATTAATTTTGCTTTCACCGAGATTCGAACTAACGACCTCTCTGTGAATTCCGAATGGTAATCACGCACCAACCCATTCGGCTACGGCAGCCGTATACCATCGGCAAAATTGAGAATAAGTTTATATTATTGGATAATAATAAATGGCGCCTGTGAATGAGAGTTTGCTGAAGACCCTGAAAACTCGATTCGGTGCCGATTTCAAAAACTTGGCCTTCCTTATGGCTCTACTTGGGCGATTTCACGCAAAGATCTTGGTTCACAATGAGCGGTTTGAAAGGCAAGCTTCAAAAGGCTCGGAATTTTCAGGCATTGACTTTTTGCTAGTGACTTTTTTCCTTTTGAGCAGCTAACGAAGGCAGTCGAAGATAGGCATTTTGAAGCGAAAGTACAATTTTTTTCAACAACTTGAGGCAGCATTTTGAAAATCTCATAAACAGAGATAACAGAAAAATTCTTTGGAGAATTTATTTCAAGGTTAGTTCATGTACCCCTTAAAATATATACTCGTACTAGACTTAAAGTGAAGTAAAGTGAAATAAAGTGCAGTAAATTGGATAAAGATTTTTCTTCCAGTCTTGAAAAAGTTAAACAAACTAGTCAATTTTTACACAAAACTTGCCGAAGTTTCTTGGCCAGACCATTTAGAAAGCATAAATAGTAGAAGGCCACTTTAAAGTTGGTTCATCAGATTGGTTAGTAAAGTTTACTTTAGAAATATTTATTTTATAGAAAACCAGCCCTTAGTTCTCAATATAAAACATATTTCACACTAGATTTGCCCAAAAAAATAAAATCACTCTTTCCGTTTTCTAAGCTTCTTCGGCCGCAAACTTCTTAGAAGCACCTCGCGTCTACAAAACTCAAATTGATGATGAAGTGAATGCAAGTCCTCTTGTTACGACTTTTCTATGCAGCAGCTGTGAAGACTTTAATATTTACTATATGTTTCTAGTGCATACATACGCATATATCTTTAACATTGGACACTACGCGGCGGATGAGTAATGGATGCCTGTGTAGAGTTGGAGTAGCAGCAGTAGAAATAATGTATAAATGCTCTCAGCAGTGGATATGCTCTGTTGATAGATGCAACACCTCCAGATACATTAAGAAATAAATTAAAATGAAAAATTGCAGAATAGCGTTGGGCATACGTAGATGATTTTGAATTGTGTGCTAAACTAAAGTATGCAGAATAATTAATGACTGACCAGAGTTAAGTAAATAATACAAGGAAAATGAAAACACTATTATGGACTCTGCTTTCTCATTTAAATAAATTCGAAACTGATAAATGAATACTTGTGAAATTTGAGTTAAAATACAGTGCCACACTCACGCAACTGATTGAAATATACTAACTTATTCTAAAGATAAAATGAATAATAGAAATGCAAAAATTCATCTCTCTCAGGCAATCTATTGACCTTGAGAAAGCTTTTGGTAGCATGCAACTTTCAAAATATCTGGCAAGAACACTTCCTTATTCTATTCGTCAAAAGCCGTTAACTAGTAGTATGAATGCCAATTTTAGCAGTTATTATTGATACCTGGACTTCGAGAAAATTTTAGCTTAATCCCGAAATTTCGAGATTGATCCGGGAAACTACTTTATTTGTCAATTTGTGCATAAAAATTAAAAAGAATGATATTTTAACTTAATCCCGAAATATCGGGATTGGTCTCGGAAAGTAAATGTTTTGAGTTTTAAATAAAAAACTGCGCTATCATATTTTCGTATATCGGGATTTCAATATATATTTTAATTTAATCCCGACGTTTCGGTATTGGTCCCGAAATATCACTTTCTTAATTTATGAATAAAAAACTAAAACTATCTACGCTGTCCTATTTTTAAACCAAAATTGGAATTTAATCCCGAAAAATTGAGACTAGTCTCTAGATATAATTTTCTTAATTTATAAGGAAAAAATTAAAAGTAGTTTAACGTATTGCGCTATTATATTTTTTGTTTGAGATTGGAGTTTGTATTTTAACTTATTCCCGAAAAATCATATTTTTTGTATGGAGATTGGAGTTTGTATTTTAACTTATTCCCGAAAAATCGGAATTGATCCCGAAAGATCGTTTATCATATTCTTTATAATAGGATTTTATGATACATTTTAATTTAGTCACGAAATATCGGGATTAGTCCAGGAAAATAATTTGTTTAATTTGTAATTAAAAAACTGAAAGTAGGATTACGTCCCGCACTATCAAATTTTATCGAAATATCGAGACTGGTTTCGGAAAATCATAAAGAACTGCGCCATCCTATTATTTTATATAAAAATTTCAATGTACTAGGTATATAGTATATTTGAACTCAATCCGGAATTTCGGAATTTATTCCGACAGATCATTTTCTTAATTTCTAAAAAAAACTGAAGTATTTTTTATACCGGGATTTGTCCCGAAAAGTAATTTTCTTAATTTATAAATAAAGAGCTAAAAGTAATTGGACGTACTGCGCTATCATATTTATTACACCGGGATTTCATGATATGTTTTAATCCCGATATGTCGAGATTAGTCTCACAAATTTATTTTAAATACTAAAAAACACCTTTAACAAAGTATGATATGAATATAAAAAAAATTTTGAGCATTATTTATTTAGGGCACCTATAAAATAAAAAAATAAATCGTAAAAATAAATTTTATAGAAGTTTTTTTTTAATCCTTTTCCAGCTGAAATCATTTATACGAGTCCAAAATTGGAAACTTGCAGTTTAATACATGTAAAATGTTTATAAAGGAATAGCTGAAGATTAGGGCCCTCTAACGGTGAAAGTAGAGACCTCTAACCGTCGTCTAAACTAACGACTCATAAAGTCTACCAACGAAACAAAAAAAAAATTATTTCGACTTATCTGAATGCTACCTGGAATAACGCAATAAATATACATTAACTTAAAAAACATTAATAATATACCATGTTTTTCTCTTCTTGGGTACCAAAATCTTGCCGCAGTAGAAAGGCTTGCGAGCATTAATGAGGAGTTAGGCTATGCCTTACAGAATTGGCAGTGTTTTATTCTTGCAGGGTCACCCATGTCGCACAGACTAACTCTGAGGTGCCAGACTAAGATTGGTGCAGCATGTTAAGCTAAGGTGCTTAGGTACCCGTGTCGAGAGCTGCATGGCCGGTACTGCCGAAAGAACCAATCGTAAACGGTCACCTCCGGCGCCCGGGCAAGGTTGGTTGTATTACGTGCTCTCTCTACACATGCCGGCACTACGGACGAATGAACAACCCCTTCCGAGCATGCTCGTAGAACCAAATTTGAACGACAAAAAAGACACACAAAAGAAAGAACAAACCAAATTAGATGACGACGTGACAAAGGACAAAAGAGAACTGAAACACCGAACTAACGTAGGCAGCCAACGAAATCGCTCTCAGAACGAAAGCGGTAATGCTCACCCCAAGATGCTCAAGAAGGAGGATGAATACCAAGGCGAAGCTCAACTACTCACTAGGCACTTCAGCGAGGTCGCAAGAGGCCATCTACAGGTAGCGATCATAGATCAGAACACCAAAAGTCAGTTCAGCAACATGGGTGGAGATCGATGTCGGAATATCTCGAATCGAAAAAAACCTCTCGTCCACTCCTTTGGCAATCAGTGAAGAATCACTGGAAGAGCTGTCTAAAACGGACAACAAAATCCGCTTTGGCATCCGAATGGTCAAGTGAAAATGTTCAGAGCCGATGCGAGCCCAAAGGAAGACGGCACAGAGGAGGTCGGCTTTGCGGGTCAGCTGCTAATGGGCGTGAACATCACCGACGACAACAAGTATGTTGAGGTTCATGCAGATTAACCTGAAACATTCAAAAGCAGTCAGTAGCAGTTTAGACATCCTTCTCAGCGAAGAGCATACACATATTATTCTAGAGCCCTGGATGAACCGTGGTAAAATCATGGGGCTGAACAACAATCTTTTCTATAGAAAAGAGCCAAGTAATCTTTGATATAATGGTAGTAGAAGAAGCCGGGTTCCAGAATCCCGTTTTGGCATATAGGCCTCAGAGAAGCACCGCCAGAGGAAGTGAAATAGACTATTCAGCAGAACCAACACGACATTTGTTTTATCGGGTGTGGCGTGAATGCGAGGCATACCGTATGGATAGTAGCAAAACAAACGAGGTGAGTCACTTTATTCTAAGTACTAAGCTCACTATCTGTAATACAGGTAATAAGCCGACTTTCATCTTCCCAGGCGCAGCTAGATTTCAAGGATGGGAAGAAGTCTTGGACCTTGCGCTGTTGACAGAGAACAATAGTGTGTCCGTGGAGAATTGGATGGTATCAGATAGAATATCAATATCTGATGACTGTTTTATACTATTCAACCTCCAAGGTAGGTCCTACACTTTCTCCATGTTTAGAACTCGGGAAAAACTAACTCGGATGAAATCGTTGGGACCTCGAATCGCAAACGAGCGTGTTTTAAACTTGGGGAGGGAATACACTCGACGGGCGATTTCCATTCCAATTCCATCAAGAAATCTACACCAACAGTTTCGTCAAGAACAAATCTCGACCGAGGGGGAAAGGTGAATTCAGAAAGCTTAGACGCAAATTAAGGTCCGTTTTTAAGAAATGTTAAAATGTCAGCCTTACCATGAGAAACGGAGAAAATACAAGAAAGCGCTAAAGAAAGAAGGCTAAAGCTGAGTCTTGGCATTCTTATTGCACTTCAATAGAAAACTCTATAGAATCCGAAAGGCTGAGTTAGATATTGTGTAAAGAACACTCCAGCCCTACCTTTATGAGCAGCGATGCTGGGGTGTAGACAAGCTCTGCCAGAGAATTACTAGAAACGTTAGTTAAATGCCATTTTCCTGGATGCAAACCCTTCGACATGCTAAGAAGCTGGACTGGAATTGCAGGAAAGAAAATAGATGACATAGGCAGATTTATAGTCAAATCAAGATAGTTTGACTAAATAACGACAACAGTTCTACTTGAGGTGTACTAAAATGGCACCTATTGTGCTAATTGACTCTAGGGCGTGTCACCCAGTCAGAAGGATTGCTCACAAAAGGAGATCACTCACTAGGTGTGCTCAAAATTAAATTTTCTGTTTAGAAAGGTATTAGAAAACACAGAATTCTTTGAAACTGATTCATTTTGTGTAATTTTAAAGCAAAATTACTGACCTCAACTCTACTGATCCCGGATATCTTTCTTTTCCTGGCGGTACCGACTTTCACGACGACTTGCGAATGCGTCCAGTGTCTCGTTAGCATTCCCATGAAAAGCCGTGCATTCGGTTATGGGAGCCCTTAACCAGCCCTTCACTTATCAAAGGAACAGCGTATGAAAAAAAGAATACAAACTATTGCCAGTATCTCAAGGAGAGCTGGGAAACTATTTGCTATTTTAGTTCTTTTAGACTTTTACGTACTTTTTATGCAGATTTTGGAAGACTCCTAGGGAAATTTCTTTTTAATATTTCAACCCTCTATTGCCCTTACAAACGCATTGTTTCTCAAACTATTTCAAAGAATGATCAAAGCTACCTTATTTTGTTTAAAGTGGACTCCAATTTCCATAGTAACATTCCTCGCGAATTTTTGCTATAAGCTTTCAGCCACGGAATTTCGCTCAGGTGAATATTTCAATGGTTTTTTTCCTCGTTTTCGAAAAGTTTTCATAATTTAAAAATTAATTAGGCTCTAAAAAAAGTTTGACCCGATAACGCAAGCGGCTTTTGGGGCTTTACTTTATAGCCCTAGTACTTTCATTCTGAGTTGGAATCATTGTGCCCTCAAAATGGCTGTTGCTATCAACATTTCGAGATTTGTTCATTTGCAGGCCTACATTCATCCATTTTCCCGGCCTTGTTGCTATCGGTTCAATTAATCTAAAGGTCATACGCAAAATTTAAATGAAACTAAAGGTAAAAGGTTGTCATAAATACATTCATACAGGTACATTTACCCAGCTGTCCAGCCATTTATGCTTTCGCAATCTTGTTGCTTTTGTTTGTTTGTTTTTGTTTTTTTTTTCGTAAAATTATATTTACTGTTGTTTACTATGAACTTTACCACATCAGATCCATTTCCTTGCAGGCAAATGTAATAGTTGCAGTGGTTACAAAATGACAATTGCACACATTCACATGCACACAGAAATTTACAGTGGTATGTGTGCAATTTTCTTGCAAAGTTATTTATTTGCAGTAATAAACTGCCACAACCAGCAACCAAAGCTGTCAACGAGCTGGACATAACAGAGCACAACTGTCGGAGGAAGACGGGAATGAAACCAGCTTCGGAACGCAGTAAAGTGAGTTTATTGAGGTTGCATACAAGAAAAGAAAAGTAGTAAATCGGAGAACATACAAAACCACTAGAATATTTAGTATGGAAAGAGTTAGATATTTGAAGAAAAATGCCAAGCAAATGTGCGACTCCAAGCGACTGACCCAAGAGAGTGACTATAAAGTATTAGATGGAATGGATAAAAGTGCAGTGAATTGCTTTTGAGGGTAAAAAAAAATTATGCTACACACGCCGATAAAAGTGGGCAGCTGTTCTACTTAATCTGAGGGAAGGATGTGGGGTATGTGGCAGAAAATGGCGCAGAGTATATTAATAGAAATAAATCCTCAAAAATAATAGCACAGTGACATTTGGAAAAGTTTTGACTAATTGGCTATTAAACTTATTTTTATATTTTTGTTTTTATAAAAATATGGCTCATACTGCAATAAAAGCCATCTAATCTCAAGGTTCTTGCTTTGTAGAAAAATTACAAAAGTCAACAAATTTTCATCAATATTTTAAACTTTTTAGACGGAATGTTTCGAAAAATTCTAGATATGCAGTTTTATATCCTTTCTTTTTTAATATTATATTGTGTGAGTTTCATGAAACTCAAAATTCCCATTGATTTTTGATAATTTTTTTGTTGATGGTGCTACGCATTCTATTCTTAATAACGAATACTCATGCGGTCTCCGAATGCGAGTGTTATCCAATCAATTATAGGCCCAGCATTGACTCAACATCTTAGCCCTTAATCCGTTACTTTTATCTTTTTTTAGATTTCACTAACTGTTATTTTATTATAGAAGTAATAACAGTTCGAGAGTTACTTGTGTTCTAGCGATAGGTGGCGCTGCGGTCAAAATATTGCCAGAATATATACTAAAAACTTAACCCTTTTCCATTTTAATTGAAAAAAAAAAGCTTTTTTGGGCGCTCTAACATTAAATGGTCGATCTAAAAAGTGGGTTAGGTTAAAATACATTTAAAGATCTCAGAAGGCTTTCGACTTGCTCCCGTTCTGTATAGCGTCGATACCTTACTACCCATACCCATTCTCCTCAGGAACTTTCAAGTTCTTATTATTGAAGGAACGACCTTGAAAAATAATTCTATCACCTTCAAACCTGGCTCTCAGTTATAGTTTACTGGTTGGTCGCAAATAGACACACCATACACCACATACTTTCAGATAGTCAGGCGGCTTTGAGAGCTCTTCTATCAACTGTAATCTCCTCATAAATGGTAAATGATTGCATGAGCCGTCTTAATGTGTTGGGGATTTTCAACACAGTATTACTATATAGGGTTCCTGTAATGCCTGATCATTTAGCTAAAAAAGGAGCAAATATGTCTCTAATTAGTTCTGAGCCGTCCTGTGGACTCACAATAGGCCATATTAAAGAATTTCTCAGAAAGTGGGAGGAGAAGAAACTCGTTGAACACTTACAGGATTCCATCGGTCATCGAGAAGAATTCCTAACGGCGGACAGAGGAATTTCTGATAAGCCACTTTCGCTCTGCAGACTAGACTTAAGACTTTTAACTGGTTACTTTACAGGCCACTGTAGCCTGAGATATCACTTCATCACTTCATCAACAAAAATTGGGTGGCCATCATCTGCCGATTCTATGAAATTGGTACTGAAACTTCAGAACACATTCTTCGAGAATGTCCTGCACTAGGCAGAAAAAGGCTACAGCACCTTTGTATTATTCTCGTGCATTCATATGAAGTATGGCACTGTGCCCTTCTTCTATATCAGCGACAGCCTTGCAATTCATTTACCACACTTTATAGATGGGTCGATGTGCATAACAAATAACGTAGCATATACATCGGTGTTCTTCATAGATAACCCGACCGCTAAGTCGCTCAGAAACTATAAGTTCTCTCACAAGGTCCCTCATTGATTTTGAAGGGTCCTCGTCAATGATCGCTTGCACTTGTTGAATAAATTCTGCAGATCGGGCAGTGTCAGAACATTCCTCGTATTTTTTCCGTGTTGCAACAAATTCTACATCGCCGCCTAATGTTTCCAATTCACGTCGAACCTTATCAACGAATAAACGAGTGCACTTAAGTAAATTTGAGATATCTAAGTCGGTGCGATTTGCACATACAGCGAGGGTAACTGCACGTATCTTCATTTCATGAGCTAAATAGTAGCCCTCCATGTCTTATCTTAATAAAAAAAGTAAAATAATGGTTTCGGGAAGTTATAGCCACATATAGACATGTCCTCAAATACCGTATGCGCCCTAAATCTCACGTTGCCCATAATTTCATTGTTTGTGGTACAGAAATTATGAGCGACGGCGTGGATTGTGTTCGGCGAGTAAAGACACCATCCTTTAACTGTCTATTAAATTCAAAATAATACTTAGAAAGATATTCGACTTTGAATTTAAAGACAAACCAAGTTATGTACTACTTCGAAATGTTATCTTTCAAAAGAATTCCTTGAATAGCCGCAATTGTTGCCCGAATGGATTGTTTTAGTTCATCCAAATTTGTTGGCTTTGTTTTATAAACTTCTTGTTTACATAAACCCCACAAGAAAAAGTCAGGTGCAGTAAGGTCAGGCGACCTGGGGGGCCAACGAAATTCGGAGTTTCTTCAAATCAGTTTATTGGGAAATTTTCGTCGCAACTCTGTCATAACAGTCTGGGCTATGTGAGACGTTGCCCCATCTTGTTGAAACCACACAGAGTTGAAAGGAATTCTCTTTCGGCGTAGTTCTGGATAGAAAAATTCTTTCAGCATTTTCAAATAACGGTCTCCAGTAACCGTAACGGTGTGACCATTTTCTTCAAAAAAATAAGGCCCGACAATACAGCGTGAAGAAACCGCACACCACTCTGTCACGCGAAGAGGATGCAATTCCGTCTCGTGGAGTATCTGTGGGTTAGAAGTACTCCATATTCGACAATTTTGTTTGTTCACATTGCCATTTAAGTCGAAATGGGCATCATCAGACATGAAAAGGCAGTTTAACATGTTTTGGTCTTCTTGCAGCATTTGCAGGATCTTCTGGCAAAATTCCAAGCGAATCGGCAAGTCTGCTGCACTCAGTTTGTTAACCATTTGAATTTTGTAGGGAAATAAGTCTAAATCTTTGTGCATTATTGTTTGCAAAGACTGTCGGCTGACACCAAGTTGAGCAGATAAGCTTCTTGTTGAAACCCTTGGATTGCTTTGTATAGCTGCAGCTACAGCAGCAATCGTTTCCTCCGTCCGAACTGGTGGGTTTCGATGATAAGGCCTTCTCGGGACTGTTCCTTGCTCAGCAAAATTATTCACCAGTCTCATTATGGTCCATCTGCTCGGGGGATCGCCGCCAAACATCCGCCTGTACTCTCTCTGTACCAAAACTACGGACTCCAGTGCGTGATAGCGGCGGACTATCCAAATTCTTGTTTGCGTGTCCCAGTTATCCATTTTAATAAATTTTAAAGATCAATCTGCAAATTAAAATAAAAATGGAACAGATAATTTAAAAAGAATAAAAGTTATTCAATTTTTTTGGTAGCGGCTTTCATCAGCCACCCTGTATAATAATGCTCTGAAACCAAATGGTTTAAAACTGTTTTATAGTCGATCTTTAGACTATTAACATTGCGGTAAACTTCTATTATTTTTGTGATTTTATTGATATTATCGATAACATGAAAAATGCCTTTAACATGAAAAATGCCCGAACGGAATCGACAAAACCAAAATTGCACTGTTACGCTTTCGGCGCCATAAACACCATTCAGAATTTCAGCGGTCTGCCTTGCGTTTTCGGTTTTATGAAAGTAAAACTGTAAAATATACGGAATTTTCTCTTTGTTGAGAACCAGCATAAATTTTAAATATTTTGATCAGTACTTTACGAGACACCGATCACTACATCCATCTACTGAAAAAATAAAGCATTTCTCTTCTCTCTTTCCATAAAAAAGAATTGGTACTGTTTTTCTTTCAGAATAATAAAATTGATTATATTTTAAAACTTCAGCCAAAATATTTCGGAAATATGCAAAAAAAAATTAACCTCCGATGGCAGAAGAGTTTAAGTTTATCAGAGCTGCGTACAAATCCTTAAAAATTTTACCAACAGATTCAACGGAGCGGAGGGTGCTAATAGTTGCGTACAGAAAAATTTGTGCATGAACGACTTAAGTTTTAAAGAAAAGGTTAAAAAATACTTTTCCAATTATAGATTAAAAGTCTAAATGACTCTAGTTGGCTAAGTTATTCAAGTTTTCCTAAAATCTGTCTTTCAAGATAAGACAAAAATAGCACCACAAGTTTCATTACTTTGATTTCGATGAAAATATGTTTCAACATTTTTATGCATACCTTCTTCTGAAACAAATATTTTTAAAATTAATTAATATAAAATTATACATAACATTTTGTTTTATTTATACCATTTTTTTCGAAATAGTTTGGTGGATATCTTTGAGTATAATATTATTTTAATATTTCTGTAGAAGAACTACAACTTTTTTTGGTTAAGCAGCCGAATGTGTATACAAGGTGGCGCAAAATTAATCATCCTATCGGAGGATCTATAATTTTTTGCAAATGACGACGTACGTCAATCATAGAAGCCTTTGAGCTAACCAGCTTCATGAGGTAATACCTTTTCGGCAGTTCCGTGGGGAGAGTGGTAGGTTGTGGAGAGGTGTTTAGTACGTAGGTGTAGCTATGAGGCTACAAGTGGTGCATGATGCTATGCCGGAGTAGCAGTACTCATGAGAATTACCTCTTTACTGGCGTCATCCCGGAAAAAATTATATTTGGTACATGTGAACGAGACCGCTGCAGCATACAAACAGACAAGCAATGGAGCGCTTAAAGCTAAAAGTAAAAATTTCTATCACTCAAGATCGTTTTGTTTTTTATTTAGTTAAAAAGTTATTCAAAAACCGAATTGGATGATTAATTTTACGCTACCTACACATATTTATATACATATAAGCGATAACCTTTGAAAAAAACACCTTCGCGCACAGAAATTTAAACAACATAACGATGGCAAAAAGCGGAACTAACGCCTACTTGCTTTGCATTATTAAAAAAGTAGAGAAGAAAAGGTTATGCCAGTCGTAAAATAAAAAAAAAATATATATTCCCTTCACTTTATTGCGTTTCCCTCCCATTTTGCCAACTGTCATTAGCGGTAAGTGCGTTTGCGAGTTGGAAATGAATTCTCTTTAGCAAGTGAAGTGGGAATGTGGGACTGTGTGGAGAATAAACAAATTTTACGCCCACAGAAACCACAAAGTGGAACAAGAAATATTCGAAAGTAAAAAACAAAAATGATTCTTCAACAAGTTGGGGATGCAAACGAAAAAGCACAAAAAAAAAAGAAAAAACAAAAAACGTAGAGGAAAACTATTAACGGTTATAGCAATTGAGTGTTGGAAAGCAGCCACGAGAAATCGACATTTATTAGGCGTTTTTACTTTAATTTGGTTTTCTTATTAATGCTACTCAGTAAGATTAAAATCTCTTTCAATTTTGTAAGGTTTAATGCCCTCTTTGTAGTCTTTAGTTATAAACTCTAATTTTTAAAGAATTTAAGCAATTTGAATGCCTCTACAGAGTGCTCGAAGAAAGGGATGCAATAATTTTATTCCAAAACCCGGCAATAGAACTTCTTAATTACATAAACCGTAGAGGACCATAGGTTTAATTTTGTTTGATATTACAATTTGTCTAAAAGACATTAAACCCGCATACTACCATACTCAGGTGACTAATATTAAAGTGATTTAAGGAATACTGCAAGACTGGTAAGATCGAAAGAGCCAGCGAGCCCAAGCAAAGCATGCCCATGCAAAGCACATCCTCCTAGATATGGAATGGTATTTTGTCAACTTTTGTCATGGTGTCTTGAATTCTTTTACTACATTACGTTTAAACGCGTAAGAAGCACGCACTTGATGTTATGAAGCCGGCGCTTCGTAGGGTTGCAAATATGTAAACCGGCGAGGATCCGAATTGGGCAAGTAAAAAGCAGTACGGCTCAGAAGAAAATATAAATGAAGTCCAAAATAAATAAGACTGGCGCCATAAAAATGTTTTCGATGGTATATCATCAGTGAGTTTCGAACAAAGAGCTAATATCAAATTTTGTTTTAAAATCGGGTAAACGTTTACCGAAACATTTGAATGGATGAAAAATGTTTATGGCGATGATTGTCTATCTCGTGCCAGAGTTTGTGAGTGATTTACCCGTTTCAGGGATGGTTGGGAGGACATAAATGACAATGAACATACGAGCCCATGCGCCCAAAATCAGTAATCACCAAAACCTCCATCGCAATTGTTCGTGGATTTATCAAAAATGAACCGAAATCATTTGTTGAAATTCATGGAATCGGAGTTGAATATCTCCAAAGCATCGATTTATCGCATTTTAACTGAAAGGCATTACGAAATTTCTCATAAGTTAATTGAAGATCAAAAATTGCTCAGGATTCAACAATCGAAAGACCTCATTAAGGAGGCGAGAAAAGACGAGAACTTCCCTTACACCATTGTAACTGGTGACGCAACTTGGTTTTTCCAACATGAACCTGAAACTAAACGTCAAAGTACCGAATGGAAGGCCCCAGACGAGCCACCACACAAAAAATGGCGTTTGGAGAAGTCAAAAATCAAGTCAATGCTCATTTGCTTTTACGATTCCAAAGGAATTGTCCACAAGAAGTTCGTGCCAACGGGCCAAACCGTCAACGCAATTTTCTATCTTGGCGTTTTGAAGCGTTTGTTGTGTCGCATTCGTCGGATTCGCTCTAAATACCGCAAAGGAGGAGCCTGGCGCTTATTGCATGATAACGCACCATCTGATCGATCCACTCTTGTGAATGACTAGAAGTCGCATTTTCACCATCAATCACTCAGCGTATTCGCCTAATATGGATCCCTGTGACTTTTACCTATTCAGAAAATTGCATTTGGCCATGAAAGGAAAACGTTTTGCGTCCGTAGAGGCCATCCAAAAGCTTGTACCGATATTCTGAAGAACATTCCGGTCAATGACCTGAAACAATCTTTTGAAAAGCTTTTAGATCGCAGAAACCATTTTGAGTAAATAAACTCGAATTTATCAGAACAAAGCTCCTGTCGTTTCTATTTTAGCTTAGTATTATTTATTTTGGTCTTCACCTTGTATAATCTTGGTTTAGTTGGTCTTGACAGGATAGGACTTGAATACTTTGGCGAATTCAAATACTTGGGCACTATAATACACTCTGTCTATATCTTGGCGTAATGCCTGATGCCAAACTCAGTTGGAAATCAAGTATCGATTACAGTGCAAAAATCAAGCATAGGCCTGTGAGCCTACAAACGAATGCTAGGTAGAAAGTTATATTTCCAACCGAAAATTTCACTATGATCTTACGCGCCAGCTAAAAGTTACAACCAAATCAACCTCATGAAAACACAAAAATCAGCTTTGATTCTAGTAACGGGTGCATTTTGCTGAAGTCCAGCCGACAAACTCAACTTGTTCACCCATTTATTAGCCATAGACCTACACATTAAATACCCAGCTGCAACTATCGCGGTCAAGCTCAAAGAAAGGGGGAACTGGGCTACTAGAACGTGTGGTCACAGCAAGATCCTTCTATAAGTTTAACATTTGCTAACATCACCACCGATAACCTATGGATGACCTTTCACTTCACAAAAAATATCTCTCAGGCATTTTCAATTAGGGCAAATTGAAGAAGGAGTTGAATTTTCAGAGATTTTGGTGCTAAAACCTACACCGGTGGGTGCTAGATGGATTGCAATATTGAAGCAAGATTCTACTCTGAAGCCCAATAACTGCCCAAGTCAATGAGGATCAAGGCAGAGGAGCTAGCAATAAAGGAAGCCTTGCAGCCATCTCTGACTTCATGTGAGATGGAGCCAAGACAGTTATCTTGATGGGTAGTCAGGCTACTTTGAAAGCGGTAAACTTAACTTACAGGGTTTGATTGAAAAGTAATGAGCCTTCCCGCGCGGAGCGTCTGCCAAGCGATCAACCGAATCGGCTGGTGGGGAAAAATTATCGCTAGACCTTCCCCTTCCACTAGAAACCGGTCCCAGTTCGCTGGCAACAGCGGTGCAGTCAACATCGCTCCGCGCGTGAAAGCTGTTTTAAAAATGTGCTAGGATTTTGCAGTGGCGAAAATGCGGCGATCGTTGGAGCAACGTTACTCGATCAAATTTTGCGTAAAGCTAAACAAAACGAGAACCGAAACCATTGGGCTACTCAAGGAGGCTTACGGAGACCAATCTCTGTCCAGTGCCCAGGTAAAACGGTGGCACAATGTGCGGGAAATCGTAACCGGAAAATTTGAGATGCAACTCCATCGAGGCGATCCAAAAAACTGTGATAGCCGAATTGAACGCGATTCCGGCGGATGAGTTTAAAAAATGTTTCCTGCAGTGGAAGGACCGCTACCAGCAGTGTATTGACGCTCAGGGGTCCTATTTTGAAGAATATTAATTGTATACGCCAAAAGGTTTAATAAAACTGCTTAAAAAAAATAAGGCTCATTACTTTTCAATCAAACCCTGTATAGCGCAGTGTGTAGAGGAACTCAGCTCACTCAGTCAATGGCTCGTTATCACTACGTGTATGAATTCTTTTGGAAACATCGAGGCTAGGCTAGGATACGTACGTTAACTTTGCAATTGTCTGAATTTATCAGGAGCAAAATTGTGAGTTTTCTGCAAACCATTACTAAAAAAAATTGACGAAATTTGAAGGTTCTTTTCTTTCTAAACACAACGAAGTGGCTATAGGAAGTATGACTCTTTAAAACTATTGTACATCACCAAAACAGCAGTGAATTGTGGTATAAAAGTCCCTCAAACAACAACTACAATTTAAGAGCCCTATTTTGAATATTCGTCTTTAAAAAACTCTAAGTAAAGGCGAACGAGTCTTGTGAGCCAATATAAAATTCTTAAATCGAACGTGAGCCCGAACTCAAAGAGGAGCTGTACTATTGACAAATCGAATTTTGCTGTTTCCATAATTTTAGTGGCCGAAAATAATGCAAACCCACAGCAGGTAGTGCATAAGCCAACTGCAAAGTTTGGCCTTCCTATCGATCGCAGGATCAATAGTAGCATCTTGCCTTGTTTTTCAAATTTGTATGCAAGCAGCAACGATTATCTGATGGACGCTTTAAAAACAAATCTCTGACAGGAATTCCGGATAAGAGAGACGAGGAGCTAGACAGGTGTGAAATTGCTGGCTGTATGACTGGAGATGTGTGCATCGAAAAGAAATAGGTACTACACTTGAATACTTGGAATCACTCATAAAAACTTGTATATTGCAGGGTTTATTGCATTTACGTAATCTAAAACAATTTGTACAAAGTTTCAAACTTTGCACTATCTGATTTTTGTTCTACTAAAAATAAAAAATAATAATAATACAATTTTATAAAAAAATTGGTGATATGTTTATAACTTAGCAACGAGATGCATATGAGAAGAAGTTACAAGAGTAAGAATTAGTGGTTAGGGTTAGTGGTAAGGGCAAGTTTTACCATATGAGAGGTTTTTCAAATTTTTCATTTGCTCGGAGGTTAGCCAGTGCCTTCCGAGAGCCAACCGCTAATGGAAATAACCAAACCTCTGTATAATTTAGCATGATAAGGTCTAAGCTTTTCGAGATTTATAACACCTTGTTAATAAAGGTTCCGAAAGAACCGCCAGGTGACGCTCTAAGTCAACTGATTTGAGTTCTGATTTTTTTATTTAAGTCAGTTGCCACATCTGAGGTTAACATTGCTACCAAAATTGTATCGCCAGATCTCGTCATTTGTAAAAGTTCTAAAAATGGGTTTGAACTTGCAACAGCGAATTTGTATTAAATTTTCCATTAAAAATGGGTTCAATGGTGCGAAAACCTTAGAAATGTTGGGAAACTCTCTTGGTAATGATGATCTAAAGAAAACAGTCGACAGCCGTTTACGAGTGGCATGAACTCCTCAGAAAGGATAGTGAGCCAATCGAGGATGACGAACGTAGTAGCAGGCCGTCGGCATCGATAACTGATGAAAATATTAATAAAATGGAAGAAACCTTGATCAAAAACTGCAACCAACAGTAACCATCAAACAGCTGACAGAGGACTTGCATGTTGCTTATGGACCTATTCAGGACATTGTAGTTAATGATTTGGGTTTGCGCCGTGTTGCTGTTAGATAGTTCCACAGCAGCTGAATTCCATCCAAAAACGAGTCCGCGCTGATATCGCCGAAGGCATGATTTCAAAGAGGAGACGTGGGTTTATAAGTACGACGCGCAATCCATACGTCAGGCGAGTGAGTGGAGAACTCCGAATAAGCCGAGAACAAAAAAAGCCACGTCGTTGGCAGTCAAAAAAAAAAAAGCGATGTTCACGAGTTTTATGGATTGAGGTGTTATTGTACGCCGCAAATTTCTGCCAGGAGGTCAAAAAAATACTGTTATTTGGGCGTTGTGAGACATTTACATGAAGCAATTCGCCAAAAGAGTAGGGATTTGTGGGAAAACAACTCATGTATTTGGTACCGGGATAACGCGCCGTGGCACATTACCATCCAGCAGCCATTGAATTCACCTGATATGGCCTCCTGCGACGTTTTTCTATTTGATCGATTCAAAAAACCACCACCACTAAAGGAAAAATCGAAGACAGCTCTGATGGCTATACCAAAGATATAGTTCCAAAATTGATTTCGAGAGTTGGATTAAACGCAGCCTTAAGTGTGTTGCAGTTGATCAGGAGTAGTGATAATATCACTTTTGAAGAATAAACTCATATTTTTTAATTTTTTTGAATATTTTCCGGGAACTTTTTAGTCAAGGTGGTATGTATCTAAGATAGTACATCTTAGACTAAAGCCCATAGTAGTGGAAAAAAACACTCGCGTGACAAAAACTGATGTTGCAAGTGATTGGTTCAGCAACTTCACACAATTTAATGCTGAATCTTCTCGCCTTTTGCACGAAAAATAAATTCTACATGGTTTGATCAACCCTTCTATGCTAAATATGGCTATACTTCAACCATATCAGAAATGCAGTAAATCCTTCTCAGTTCCTAATGTCAGACTATGGGTGGCAGTCCTAGTGAATTTTCCTGTTTGAGAGACACATTGATTCTTATTGGAGTGGATTCTTCAGATGTGCTGATTAGTTCGATAAATCACTCCAAAAATGCACACCACGAATTTCCAATTTTTACGTATCTGTACTTACTTTTCCAGACTTTGCACCGATTAGCTTTTATAAAATCTAAGACTGTGGATTTAAAGCAGGCCTGGTCGCATATATGGGTATTCAAAACCACAATTTTAAGTACTATAAATAAAGGTTTACGACATAGCTTTAACAAGTAAGAGCCACATCGATTCTCTGGAAAACATAAAACCACTTATATCTTAATGCTTCTGTACTTTCTAAATACTTAAATATTTCTATTTTTACGCCATCAACAACTTTCAATATCAAGCAACATTTCCTGCTAAATGAATTGCAAAGGACAGCAGAACAGCACTAATGACAAAACAAGTAGCAACATCAGCAGCACCCGAGTGCCAGAGAAACCACAGTCGAGCCAAATGGCAAAGCAGAAAGGGTGAACAAAATCACTCGAGATAATGGCAATGAAAGCGATAATGATATTTTTACTGCCTGCCAAGCTGAAAGTGAGTAAAGGAAATTGCAAAAAAACAAAACAGAAAAAAACATGCACAAACAAGCACACACACAAGCACAAAAAAACTGAAAATCAAACCTATCAACTGCATTGAGCGCAAAGGATTTCCTATTGCCTGGTTGACCAGCTGCCTGACCGACTGAGTGGCAGCACAGAAAACTATTTGAACATTTGAACAGGAACGTCAATGCAGGCGAAGGTCTTAGAGGGTAAAGTGCATAAAATCATATGGGAAAGCCTTTCAGGCACAATGTGTTGAAGCAAAGTTAAATTTTTTGTGCTACGGTTTTTTTTTGTTTTTGTTTTTGAATTCTTCTAATATCATTGTTCTTGGCAAGCGAAAACGAAAATTGGCTGACTTCGACAACCAGCCCCAATTATTGTCCGACATCATTCCCTATGCTTTACCTACAGCCTTAAGCTGCTGAGCCTGTTGACAGTTCAGAACTATTAAAATCTACCAGAACAAGCGCTTTTGATTTTTCGAAAATTTCCACAAAATTACTATTTCTTTTTCATCGCCTCATTTGTAGTTTTCTTGTGTGTACCGAATTTTCTTTTTTTGCTTTTGCGCACATTTTTGTTACCGATTCTATTTTTGTTTTTCGTTTTTTTGTTTTTGTTTTTTGCTCTGTTTCCTCCTTTGCCAAATCATGCTGCCAGTGGGTTTGATTGGATTTACGTTAGATTAAATTTTGCGCTTGCACAGCAGCTTTACCGGGCCGTTTCAGTGGCTCCCAGCAACATTTAGCCATATACATATGAGTGCATACACATATAAATATATGGGCAGCTATTGTGGGGACTTTTAGGTAGAGAATTTAGTGATGAGTGAAGAGGCTAGAAATTAAACTCGATTGTACGCTTGACATCTGCCGGACATGTTTGAGAACTTGTAAAATTAAATTTTTGTCGGTGAATGAATACTTTTGAAGGTACATACATACATATATAGATATGTGCAATTGTAGACACATGTCTATATACATTTTTGTAGCTGCATTGTACATACAGCATGGCACTTCATTCAATTTCCGAACTGCAATCGGTCAGCCACTCGAGGTTCGAAAAGTATGTAGCGGTAACAAAGAATTTTGATTTAATTCGAAAATTCGTATTCATTTTAAAACCAACTAAAAACTATAATACGTATGTACATTTTAAAATACTAGAGTTCAAGTAGAGGCTGAGGGGGGCTCACGACTTTTTTACAGTTTTTTTTTCTAGAAAAATAAAAGAATTGGGAACTCTGAATTTCGCCCCATGTATTTATACATATTTTGGGGGCATAAAAAAAAATATATATATATATAATATATATATATATATTTATATAAGTGTAAATATATGGGCAGCGCAATCACCCGTCAGCTGCCGCGTTAAGGGATAACACCACTGTAGAAATTACAAAAAATTGATTTTTTTTTATAAGCTTAAAAAATTCTTTGAACCTTTTAAAATACAGAACAAAAAGTTTTATACGTTACCGAAGTTTATTTCATAAATATAGGGTTGTCAAAAAAGTCTCGCGGTATTTTTATTGAATTTCCAATTGTTCATAAAATTGGTTATAATAATGCGATTTAAGTCAAATATGCGCCGTTTTGATCGAGGACGAGTTCCCAACGAGATGCCAACTTTACAATGCCCCTCTTATAGAAGCTCGCTTCCCTATTGTCAAAAAACTCGGAGAGCCAATTTTCACAGGACTCTCTTGTGGACAACTTCCGACTACCAAGCTCGTTCGCCATGGACAGAAATAGGTGGTAATCACTTGGTGCGAGATCCGGACTATACGGTGGATGCAAAAGAACCTCCCATCCGAGCTCCCGGAGCTTCTGGCACGTCACCAAAGATGTGTGTGGCCTGGCGTTGTCCTGATGGAAGACAATTCGGCCTCTGTTGATCAAAGATGGCCTCTTCTGCATGAGTGCTGCATTCAAGCGGTCCAGTTGTTGTTGAGCGTTTGGCCATAGGGGAGCAGCTCATAGTGGATGATTTCCTGCCAATACCACCAAACACACAGAAGAACCTTCCTGGCCGTCAATCCAGGCTTGGCCACCGTCTGGGCAGCTTCACCGCTTTTCGACCACCACCGTTTGCGCTTCACGTTGTCGTAAGTGACCCACTTTTCATCGTCAATCACCATCCGCTTCAAAAACGGGTCGATTTTGTTGCGATTCAGAAGCGATTCGCATGCATCCATACGGGCAAAAATGTTTTTTTGCGTCAAGTCGTGTGGCACCCATACATCGAGCTTCTTTTTGAATCCAAGTTTCTTCAAATGGTTTATAACGGTTTGATGACTCATGCCCAGCTCTTGGCCGATGCTACGGCTGCTACTATGCTCTCTCTCTTTCGATCAATTCAGCGATTTTATCGCAATTTTCGACGACAGGCCTTCCGGACCGTGGCGCATCTTCGATCACCTCTGCACCAGAACGAAAACGTTGAAACTATCGTTGTGCGGTGGAAATGGAAACTGTATCGGGTCCATAAACTGCACAAATTTTATTGGCAGCATGAGATGCATTTTTGCCTTTATCGTAGTAGTACTGTAAAATATGCCGTATTTTCTCTTTATTTTGCTCCATGTTTGCGACGCTATAACTCACGAACGACTAAAAGCAAACAACAATTAATCAAACACGTGTTAGCACGTGAAAAGAGCCTTCCAAACAGCTCTAGCGTGAACCGATGCAACGAATACAACTAGAACTACGCGCTTGCAAAGACAAGCTTGCGGAAATACCGCAAGACTTTTTTGACAACCTTATATTTTAAGCTTTTAACCAAGCGTTAGTGACTACCTAACGATTTCTCCAAATTTCCAAACTTTAAACGCGTTTTTCTCAAAACACGTTTTCTGAAATTGGCACGCAGCATAACTCAAACAATTTTAAATATTTGTAATCAGGTTTTTCACTACGTCTGTATAATAACCTTCTTAAGAGAAGAGCGTAGGGGATTTTCGATAGATTAATTTAAACGATTGTTATAATTATTTAAGTGCCGTTTTTTTAGTCCAAAATAGAGTTTTTTTCTTCAAATGCTTGCTAATTCCACAAAAATAAATATTTTGTAAATCCCCTACGTGTTTCTCTAGCTATTCTTATCTAGATTAAGAAAAAACAAATTTCCTTGTTCCAGATTAAAATTTGCACTCTCTGTGCTGCGTGCCGCGGAGCTCCTTCAAGAGAAACCACATTACAAAAATGTCTCCAATGCCGCCATTTTGTAAAATTTTTCGATCAAACTTTGTAGTTTTGTATTTTAGTATATAAGTAATAACTTCCCAAATCAGAGTGATTGTTTTCCCTTTCTTTCTATACAAAAAAATTCTTTAAAAATCGTGTTTATTTTACGCATGTAGAGTGGTGTTACCCCTTAATGAGAGTTCAACTCAACTGAAACCAAAAAGTGAAACGGCAAGTCAGTAAAGAATTAGACTCCCAGAATAATTTTATTTCTACAATTAAGAAGTAAATTTTTGCAGATACTCTTTCATCTGTTCGTGTGAAGTTGGCTGTATTCCATCGGGCGCGTCCCTAGGTGACGGATAGGGGCAGATATGCAGGGTAGGTGGGAAATAAAATATCTCCCGTGGACCAAAACATGCAGAGCGTGCATTTGTCTTGCAGCAAGTGGCTCGCTATATAAATGTGACCTTTGTTTAGTAGAACTGCCTTAAAAAATTAGGTTAGACGTTGGGCTAACAACCCACAATTACAAAACTTTATTATGTTAAGAATCGTTCACAGCCTCGGATATGTAAATAAACCTGATCATGGTAAATGAACTCAGCAACGAAAAAAGGCAAATGATTTGACTCGTTTCAGCAACGAAAAAAGGCAAATGATTTGACGATTTGAACGTTCAAACTCTGCTAAGAGCAGGAGCAATGCAAGAAGCACCGACGCAAATGAGTAAGTTCCACGTAGATATCTTAGCTCTTCAAGAGCTGCGTTGGAAAGGACAGGGGGAAATCAGGAAAAAAGAATACAGGCTTTTCTATAGTGGAATGCCAAACAGAAGCGGGCAATATAGCACTGGCTTTATGCTGTCACAAAAAATGTCCAAATACTTCTTTGGCCTCACACCAATAAATGAGCGCATATGCTCCCTGCACACTAAAGGGAAATTTAGCAATGTGACCACCTTCTCAATATATGCTCCCACGGAGGTAGTGGATCACTTGACAAAGGACTATTTTTATACAATCTTCAATGTAGAGTATTCAATGCTAAAAACTTGGTCCCATGACACTATCATCGTGCTAAGTGATCGGCAAGGAGGAACACCTTTTAGACGAGTTGCGAGCCCCCACTCCATTCATAATGTAACGTCAAACAATGGAGAAAGGCTCAGTCAGTTTGCAGCTCACTTCTCACTTTCCGCACAAGAACATTCACAAAGGGACCTGGACAATCCCTGGAACCTCTTTATCCAATCAAATTGACCATGCCTTAATATCGAGTCGGTAGAAATTCTCAATAACAGAGGTTCACTCATGCCTCAGTGCAATTATTGATAGCGATCATTTCCTTTTAAAAAGGAAATTTAATTATCGCATAACCATGCACAAATGGAACACGGGACAACTTGCACAACCTGCAAAGGCCAAAATATTTCAAAAAAATATCGAAACTCTCTCTTACAAACGACGCTACTAAAAGCATAGGTAAGCTGACTAAAACCGAAAACAATAATTGATTCGACGCTGAGTGCACCCATGTCAGCTAAAAAAATTAAGCTCGGCAAAGAACGCTTGAAAGGTCCTCCAGAGCAAGCAAAGAGGCATATAAAACCGATAGAATTGCCGCCACTAAATTATCCCGCGCCAAGGGAAAGCAGTCGCAAAAGAGAAAACTTAAACAACTCGTAAAGGATAACCACAACAATGACATTAGAAAACTGTACGAGCGTGTCCAACAACAAACAAAAAACTTCCTGCCTCGTTTTAACATCTGTAAGGATAAAAACGGAGTTATATAATCTGAAGGCGGCCGCCGTAGCCGAATGGGTTGGTGCGTGATTATGCATATATGTATATATAATTGGCGCGTTTTTGGGTGTTTGGCCGAGCTCCTCCTCCTATTTGTGGTGTGCGTCTTGATGTTGTTCCACAAATGGAGGGACCTACAGTTTCAGGCCGACTCCGAACGGCAGATATTTTTATGAGAAGCTTTTTCATGGCACTCGGAGGTTTGCCATTGTCTGCCGAGGGGTGACCGCTATTAGAAAAATCTTTTGTTAATTTGGTGTTTCACCGAGATTCGAACCGACGTTCTTAAGAAAAAGTTGTTTTTAATAGCGGTCGCTCTGAAAGAAAAACGTACCTGAAAGTTCAAAATCGTTTTTGGCTATCACAAAATTCGTGATCTATTATCTCTACAATATTGGTGATCTGCACTTGTTCAAAGGTCCATATTGCCACCAACCTAATTTTCAGAACTTTACTCCAATCTCTTGCATGTGTAGATCAATGGAATAGTAGTGCACAGGAAGATATTCAGTGGCTTTATTGGATAAAATCATTGGACATTTGACATTGTGCTCGCTCTCCGCGCCCAAGCAGCCCTTTGTGAGAAAAGAAAAAATAGAAGGTATAGGTATATATCGGCTTACTTAGAATGAGCAGTGTTATAGCAGGCGTTTTTGTATGGCAGACAATCTATGCCGACTTGTTTGGCTTTGAAGCCTTGCCTTTCTATATTATTTTCAGCCTGGCAAATTGCACAATGTTTTCATGTTGGTTTTCCAAAACTTTTTGAAATTTCTGTCATGAAATTAATTGGTTGAGCTTTGGCCAAGTATGGTATCTCCTTTTAGATATTTTTCAGTTTTCACTAGCGTACCTTAGCGCAAACGATTTTCCAAGCTTTTATACCGTATCCTAAGTGTATGATAATCATTTTCTCCAGAAAAAATTAATTTGTATATACAATAAATAAGTGCAAAAACCATCAGAGAAAAAATCACAAAATAACCAAGCAATTTTTCAGCCGCTTAAAACTTGCATTTTATTATACCAATTTTTTTTTGTTTTTTGTTTTACGCCGGCCATAATCCCAATTGCCGCCAGTGTAATCATAGGTCAATGGTTAGTGGTAGTAAAGGGTTAAGGTATGGGCCTTTAGCACTGCGACCATATTGATCTATTGTGCACCCTATGCTGTCTATTGACTGTTGAGTATGCTTATGAACTGTACCAGCTCCTTCTGAGGGAGTGATTGTGGGTCTTCATCTATAAGTATGAACTTGTTTAAAAACCTTTTCCTTCTATGCGGACATTCGATGATGAGATGTTCTATAGACTCCTCATCTTCGCAGCAAAATCTGCAGGTGCTGGGGTTAGTTATGCCTAATTTATGTAAGTACATATTTGTTGCAGGTGAAGTGACCCGTGAGGGCGCCTGTGAAAGTGCGAATGCTGTTTTTGTTTAATGTGAGCTCTTTTAGCTCTTTTACCATGGGTTACCATGAAGGGGATAATTGTGGTTTTGTTAGGGTTGATCGACAGCACCTCCTTTTTACACCATTCCCATGTTGCGTTCAAGGCATTTTGCATTAAGTCTGTTAGTGTCCTTTCATGATTGCCTTTTATTATAACAGATATATCATCTGCAAAACCAATGGTTATAAATCCCTTATTTGTTAGGTGCTGCGCCAAGTCATCAACTAAATAGGAGGGACCATAGCAGTGGAGAAAGAACTCCTCCTTGGGGACATCCCTTTCAATCATCGGTAGTTCTACATTAAAAGGATATCGGTAAAGTTGCAACAGTATTATAATAATCAATGGGTAATAAGACTGCATACTGGAATTTTTTCTAAAGATTCATTAAATTTTCAATTAAATTAAATTAAAATTTAGATTGAAATTTTTTTTAATTTCTTCAAGATTTTGTTTCAAAATTTGATTTATAAATTTGGTTAAAGGATGATTAAAAACCCGAAAACATTGTAAATATTACAAAAAAATCAACAAGTTCTCAGCTACTCTCACTACTGCATATACAGGGTGTCCCGTGGTAGAATTGGGAATTAAAAGATAAATTAAAAATACTTTGTCTCTTGTCTTGTCAGCATGCCATTAACTTCGCGAACGGTATTTTATTTTAGCACTGAAATGGTCGCCGGGTTTGTGTCCTAGAATGAACTTTAAAGTTAGCCAAAAAAAAGTTCAAGAGACCTGGGTGGTCAGAATATGTCGGCTTACCAGTTTATTATGGAAGAAATCACACGGTATAGCCATGGTTTCTCTGATCGCGTGTAACGTGGAGCCAGTTTGGTGGAACCATGAGTGTGTACTGAAGGAAGGATGCGCTCGCACTATTGGCAGCAAATAATTGTTCGGCATGCGCCGATAAGAAACGCCGTCCACAGAATTTAAAAAAGTATGGTCCAATTATTCCATTGTTTGATCATACACACCAAACCGTCATTTTAGAACTCTGAAGAGACTGTAGATGGTTTTTTATAGTAGGTTCTGTCCTTTAGATAACGAATAATGGCAATTTTGCTTATTTACACTTCTATTGAATGAAAATCAGCTTCATCATTAAAAAGAAATAGAATGCACATTCTTCAACCGTCCACTGCGACATCGTAACTAAATAAACCGCACAATTACTGATACGGCCATATAAGAATTACTTTTTACAAAATTCTGGACCGTCCGGCACTCGAAGTGCCAATTAAAAAGGCCATAAATTTAGTTTTGAAAATTACTTGTATTTAATTCAAAGTAAAAAATTTGTGAAAATATCTTAAAATTAAGAATACATTTATTTTTGCTCGATATGATTACCTTTTGCCTTGACTATGGCGTTGAGGCGGTCCAGAAACGAATCGCAAGCTGCCCGAATGAGACTTGCAGGTATTTTAGCCCATTCGCCGTCAATGGCTTTTTTCAGCGCCTCGAGACTGGTGCTGGCCTGCCACTGAAATATTTGTCTGTCTACGGCTTTAAAGAAACCTCCAGAATACTTTATCGATAATATTTCGCATTTTCGCATTTTCCTTGACGCCAGGCTCGATGAAAACAATTGGAGAGCGCACATCTGCGACCCAAACCATTACCTGCGACGGGTGCTGCCTCCTGGTGGCAATTGATACTCAAATTCTCGTATGAACGGTCAGTCAAATAAACCCTATCGGTTTATGAGTTTCCGAATTGCTCAATTTTCTTGTCAAAAAATACAATGTTCTTAAATTGATCGCTACTTCTTCGCTCTCTCAAGTCTGACTTATTGCTGCTTTGGTGTGAGGTCAGGCGCCTTTTGGATCTTGTAAGGCGTGACTTTGAGATCATTTTGCATTTTGCGGCAGATACTACGGTCAGATAATTTCAGTTCTTTCGCCATTTGATTGGCACTTCGTCGGGGATTTCGCTCAAGTCGCTTCTTCACTTTTTGATTTCACTTGACTTGCCGTCCTTTAATGACCATGACGTTTTGCGATGCAACCGGCTAACTATTTAATAGGCAGCTGATGCCCGTGGATGAGCTGCGCAACAGTACAAAATCAGACACAGACGCTAGAAAAACCACGCTTATGTACCATAAAATAAATGTTTCGTAGAGGGGCAGGTAACCTGTTAAGTCGGGCTACAAAACTAACGCAATGTAGATGAATATGATGGCACATCAGTAGTTTCGATTCTTAATTCCTGCTGGCTCTCCTGTTACAATGGTATCACAATGGATGGGCAACAATTTAAGAGCGTTGGTTTAGAGCCGATTGCCACTTCTACCTACCTACCTACCTACCTGCTTACTTACCTACCTCCTGTTGCAATGAGTTTAGTAATTAAGTAGGTTAAGTCTCAATTAACTGTAACCTAAACCACTGATAAAACATCTTTTACATTATGTGATTAATTTTTGAAAAGTTTTCCCTCCTACTTTCGTTGAAGACGCAACAAAAAACGAGCAGTTCCAATTTTTTCAGGGCCAAAAAAATTTTTTTTTTAATATATCCATTTTTGTTTTTTAGTAACTCACCTTTAAGCCTTCAAATGATTTGCATATTTTTCCGAATTATCTAAATGACGTTTATTGTTGCTTGCGGAAGATCATCCACTAGCTCTTTGCATTGCCAAAAGTTCCAGCTGACGCTGCTCTAGTTGGGGGCATTCACTCGAGCGCGCTTCCTTTTGCCACTTAAATCCCGCTTGTTGTTGTGGTTTGGCTAATTTGAAAGCAACAATTAAATGAGAACACAATGGTTGAAATGATTGTTCCATAATTTCTGATACGATTTTATGATGCAAATTTTGAGTACTGTTTTAAGCTTTAAATTGTGGATTGACTTGCAATGGAATGTACGATAAGTAAGTAATTACAAAAGATTAGCGCTTTTTTTAAATTCTTCTTATTTAATTAGGTTTTTAGCTATGAAGCATGACAGTTGCATTTTTAGTTTTGATTTAAATGAAAAAATTTAATTGATGATTTTATTGAAATTTGCAAAGGGCGATTATGAGATTTAGCGAAAGTGCTGTTTAGTACAATAGTTTTTTTATTTTTATTTTTAATTAATTTAATTTTTTTAGGTTTTTGTATTTTACACAATTTAAGGTGCTTTCGTTTGTTGTGTGCAGCTGCGGCGCT
The DNA here is from genome assembly GCF_027943255.1 of Anastrepha obliqua. Taxonomy (NCBI): domain Eukaryota; kingdom Metazoa; phylum Arthropoda; class Insecta; order Diptera; family Tephritidae; genus Anastrepha; species Anastrepha obliqua. Next base: position 51,952,306 of record NC_072896.1, read on the forward strand.
GGAAATGTATTTTGTTACAGACTAAGTGTGTTTGGAGAGTTTTGTGTAAGGGGCATGCGATTCAGCGCCATCTAGTGCGCGCTTGGGTATGGTTTTTTAAAAATGTTCATACAAATGTGTTCGATGGATTTGGAAAGCATTTTCTATTTTTTTTTTATAAAAAATTGTCTTTTTATAATATTAAATTTTTTTAAATTAAATTTGTTTTGTTATGGTAAACTTTTTGTATACAATTTTTTTTATTTATAAATATGTTTTATATGTTATTATTTTAAATAAACTTTTCTTAAATTTATTTGCGTCGTTATGAATACCTAACATATTTACAGCTATGTGTGTATGTATTTATGAACACGCGGTTGTTAATGATTCACCATGAATTGTTAATGTGATTTTGTGGCTTAACAATTTTTTTTTTATTTCGTTTTTGCGAGTTTTTTAAATTAAGTTTTTTGTTTATTTTTTAATTTTTTCATTAAATTTTTTTAATATTATTTTTTTATAATTGTTTACTAATTTTTTATGCACAATTTTTAATCAGCTAATTTATGAATATTTTTAAAATTTTTTTATTGTTTTGTTTGGTTTTATTTGCTATATTTACAGACGCAATGATGAGTCGAATGCTATGGAAGAGAAAGAGAAAGGAAGAGAGGGAGAAAAAGAGCAAAAATTATTTATTAGTGAATTCATGATTTGCTTATTGAGTTGTTGTTGTCGTTTTACTTGGTGAAAGACAATAAATTATGTATTTATGTGTGTATGTTCGTACATGAATATTTGATAATATTTGCATAACGTATTTGTGTTTGTGTTTGTATTCGTATTTGTGATTCGCAAAAATTTATGAGACCTTGTTTGTTGAGGCATAAAGCGAAAACCAAACTCATAAATTGTAAATGACAAATAACAAATTGTAGTAAAGCGAGGCAAAATCACAAAAGTAAAACAAAACAAAATAGAAAACAAGTAAACAATGGATTCAATGCCAAAGTGCGTGGAATTTAAAAAAATACAAAAAAGTATTTAAAGCTGAAGCTCGAAAAATGTCTCACAAAATTAGAAGGAGAAGCTCCTAAACTAAGTGGTAAAGTTCGCTAAGCTTATAAATAAACGAAAAATTTAAAGCTGATGACGTGTCGCTCATATAAAGACCGAACAGCATTGACAACAACGGAGAAAGTTTACCTGTACACTTATTTATATTCATCCACAAGGGGCAACGGTGACTTGGGTTCGTCTCCGAATTTTTCCCCTTCTTCAATTCTAGGCACCCAAGGAGATCTCACTTATCAATTCAACGGTCAAATCATTCACAACTTGTACTAAGAAGGCCAAGCATAAGTTGGATATTCATGCTTATGATGCATCAGTATTGCATTTAAATAACCCAAACATCTTAGATTCTTCCTCTGGTATCTTCTTCACCTTCTCATTACATACCTGCCCATAACCAAACTGCAGGACCACAGCAAAGTCCCTAAATCGCTAGTGCGCTGCTCATAAAACAGGCAACTGCCATTTGGTAGCCTGGCATTACTACGCGACGTTGCATGTCTATCAAATTACCATCCTTAGGATAGGCACGACATGTCTCCTAGTCGCTTTAAACATCACCTCTAACGAGAGAGAAACATTGCAAGTATATTCCCACGGTAAGTAAGCAAATGTGTAGCGGAGAAATTTCCCGCCTAATAAAACGAACACTCTGCGAGACACTCATCTGACTCGTGCTACTCTATGACGCTGAAGCATGGGTTGTGCCGCATACTGATGCAGCCGCCCTTGGTGTATTCGAGAGAAAGATGCTTCGGAAAATCTTCGGTCCTCTTCGTGTTGGCGATAACTACTATGAAACACGAGCTGCATGAGCTCTACGACGATGGGGATATAGTTCAGTGCATCAATATTCAGCACTTGCGCTGTCTGAGCCACTTCGGAAGTATGTATACAGAGGCTCCAGCAAAGAAGGTGTCCAGATGGCAAGTTAGAGGACAATGACGTAGGGGAAAGCCATGCCTTCGATGGAAGGATCAAGTCGAGGGAACCCTGTCATCGCTTGGTGGTAACAAAATTCGATCTTTGACCGGGACATATAAGTAAGTAAGCTACCACGGTAGTAACCTCAACAGACGCTTAGCAGAAGCTAAGCGGATTCTAGAAGCACCAGAAGTCAGCTTCTTGAGTTACAAATAAGTTCCAATTATACGTATACGAGTATCAACCACTAGGATAAACTAACTACCGACGGGTAATCAACGCCATTCACCGAATCTCAATTAATACCATAAATAAACTTTCGTCCCTCGAAATTCGTCCACGGAAACCAGCGACCGCGCATCGCAGACGAGAAGCTGGAGTTATAGCGTAAGATCCGTGTTACACATTTTGGACATTGTAGTAGGTTGAGCACCTAAATACTTCTAGTGGTTAGACTTCTACTCATTAAATGTGCATTCAACTTATGCAGAAAATGCTCACCTTACTAACACTTTCTACATATGTCTACTCAAACTGTTAATAACTCCTACAATACATCTAAAACGTATGTCTTTGGTGCGACCTAGTGTCAAAGCACCTTTTATAGGGCTACAGTTAAACTACCTATCTTGTTTGAAGCTCGTTCTTTCGAGCCGAGATCCACCCTGCATCAGTGAATATCTCCAGGGATACCCAGGCAGCCAGTAATAGTTACGAGCATTCATTTCGTGCATGACAGCGTGAAAATTTGAAAAAGCCGAGCCAAGAAGCACCGAGAGAATGGTAACTCTTAAAACACCCAGGTTAAAAAGCCCATTGTATTCAAAGCTCTGGAAAGTAAAGTGTGGATAGTCGAGCGTGAAGGGAGAGAAGTGATAGAGAGAAAGAGATAGGATAGAATAGAGAAAGAGATAGGATAGAATAGAGACAAAGACAGCTGAACCTGTGACAATTTTCTAGATTATTTGGCAAATCTGAAAATGTCTTCCAGTTTTAGAGAACGAATTTTACGCATTCCCATGATATCTGAACCTAAAATTCGTAGCCTTGCTTTAGCAAAGGCCGGACACTCACAGAGAAAATGCTCAATGCTGCCCGCTTTTCCAAGCACGGCAGGCAAATCGGGTCCTCAATGATTCCAATGGTGATCGTATATTGACCCCATTGGTTGTGTCATATAATAATACCGACCATCAACCGAGAATCTTTTCTATAAAATTTTAGGAGCAAGTTCGACAGTTTTCTGCTCGAACTTCTCACAAAACACTTTAAAATACTGCAGCGTTCTGTAGAATTCATTCCGATTATTGACGCTGATGGTGATATGGTCTAACCGCTAATTCACAGTTGGCCAATTCATATATATATATATATATAATTGGCGCGTACACCCTTTCTGGGTGTTTGGCCGAGCTCCTCCTCCTATTTGTGGTGTGCGCCTTGATGTTGTTACACAAATGGAGGGACCTACAGTTTCAAGCCGACTCCGAACGGCAGATATTTTTAATGAGAAGCTTTTTCATGGCAGAAATACACTCCGAGGTTTGCCATTGCCTGCCGAGGGGCGACCGCTATTAGAAAAATGTTTTTCTTAATTTTGGTGTTTTCACCGAGATTCGAACCGACGTTCTCTCTGTGAATTCCGAATGGTAGTCGCGCACCAACCCATTCGGCTACGGCGGCCATTCGGTTGGCCAATTCATAGGTAATTTAACTTCCTCGAACACCGCGATGTCCTGGAACCCATATAAGTAAAAGCTTATTCCATCTTACAGCAGCAGCATTAAGCTTCTTCTTACATTCTTGAACTATCTTTAAGGATTGCTTTGCGTTCTGCAGGGGTTGTCACTAAAGACGCCAACCTGTCTCCGGCTCCATCTCCTTTCAATTATCCAATCTGCTCATTTCGGAATGGCAAAAATTTCCATTCGGAAAAGAATTGTCAGTTGCTCCCATCGCATTCTATCGTTTATCCGCCTCCAGAATCCATTTCACTCTTGGACCCACTGGTAAAAAAATATCCGTCACATTTCTTTGGAGTACTCCATTGACATCAAGATAGACATAATTTGCCCTATTATTCATTCAAGTCATTATCTACTGGACGTCAGACCCAATGAGCCAAAAATAGAATAATTCCATCGTCGCTCAATATGTCATAAATGTGTCAACTAAAAATATCTCTAATCTAATTTATGGTTGTGCTGGACAGAGGGTGACATCGAAGTCGAACACTGCAGTGATGAAGAAGCAGTACCGGCCTCTTGCGACCAGCGTTTTTCTTTAACTCATAAGCCGAGCAGTAGCTCCGACGACCGCAAGTATACAAAATTTAAAAATTCATTAAAGGAAAAGCACTAATGGAAACCACCATGAACTGAAGACCGACAGACCTATCAAATTGACGAAGGTTTGCAACCTTATTGAAGCGCCATGAATGGACATGAATGCAATACCAAAAAGAAATTCACCTCTCAGGCTGCTACGTTGGCATCAGCAGTCAGGCCTTCATTAAGGTTTTACTTCCATTTAAAAGTGATAGAATAAAGTAGTATCAGAAGGATTTCGGTTATAGCCACGTTTTCCGTCATAAAGCTATAGAATCTAAGAAGGAGCACATAGCCTATAGAAACGTACTTCACTTCCGACAGCTGTATAGGCTTCCTTACAGGCAATGCAATGGTCGCACGAATTGCACATATCCCGGCAAGGCTCGTTAAATCTTGTTAAAAAATGTCGCTAACTTAAAGGGAGTTCTCTAGACTTCTGGTAGGGATACTGACACTAAAACCGCACGAGACAAAACTAGACGTAAACACAGATGACAAGATGATAAATTTTTATGTGCTTTGCTAACTCCCACTTTCGTTATTGTAAGGAAGGCATCAAGGAAGACAGAATTTAAAATCATTCATTGAAGAAGATGGAAAAGAGAAGGTTGAAGAAAGGTGATAATATTCAGCAATACCTCTGACAGTTTGCGCTCCTGGAAGAAAGGCAGATACATAATTTGAATTGGCAAATGCCAAAGACCCAATAAAATACGAAGATGAGAAGAAGAAGAGTAAGTTTTTTAATATTATTGCTGACATAAGAGCGTATACCTTCTATGGTCATATTTGTTTTCCGGTAACACTTTTAGCTCATTCGTTCTCATTGAGATTTTAAATTCTATGAAAAAATAATAACTATTTAAGAAAAATTCGAAAATTCAAACTAAAATCCTCAACTTTTTCTCTCAAGTTTCTTACTTTCCTCTAATGAAAACATATATTTCTGTTATTATTTCGCCGACTCTACTGCCAATTTTGGCGTCAAAAGTGCGCAAGAAAACAAATGGAAAATATGAAAAAATAAGCCAAATCGGAAAGCTGTCAATGCCGCTTGCTTTATTGCTTTGTTTATGTTGTTTTGACTTCTCGACGCATTGCTGCTGCCAGTTTTCTTCAAGGGCTTTGCGCAAGCAAAGAAGTTGGAATCCGGACGCAGGCACCTACACACACACATACATACATACGCACACGCTAGCTCTACACTAAATCTGCACTACTAGCACTTCCGTACCAACTAACTAACGGAACAATTTCAAGGTTCTTTTCGCAGTCGGTACAAAACTTGGCAAAATATTTTGTCATGCGACCGTAGAAATTGAAGGGAATTTATGGCTTAACTTGGAAAAGTGAATGTAAACAATTTTGCTTAACGTGTGACCTTTGCGCCTTACCTGGTGGAAGAAATGTGCATTGGACAAATATTTAACAAATGGCATGAAAAATTGCGTAATTTATTGTATGCAAAAGTGTCTCCTTTTTCTAGAGGCCAACTGGAATAGAGAAATGCTGGCAATTACCTGTCGTCAGGGAATGTGGAGTGTTGGTGCGTTAGTAAGGTTGTGTGTGTTTCAACACGACTGGGTTAAATTAGGCTTTATTTCGTAATTTTTAAAACATTGTTTATAAATATACAAAAAGAATCAAGTTATTTTGTTTATATTTTTCCCCCCGAAAAATTGAGCAACCGACTTGAAAAATTATAAAAACCAATACAATTCAGATAGAAAACGAAAAAAAGAAAAATTAAAAAACATATTAAAAAATTTGTTAATAATTTATTTTCCAAATTCCTAGTTCCATAACTTAAATTTTTCATTAAAAATAAAATATATGAAATAAATAATAAAAAATACTAAAAAAATTTTGAAAAAAAAACAAATAGTTTTTCAAAAACCTTTTAACAAATTAAAAACCATCGCATTATTTTATTCAAAAATAAATCAATCTTTCCTGGAATTTTTAAAAACAGTCTTTAATAAACTAAAAAAAAACTTTGCATAAAGTGAAAGCGAAAAAGTAAATATATAATCACTCAATTTAAAAAAAAAATGGTATTTATAAAATTTTTAACTAACTAAAAAAAAGTTCCAAATATTCAAGATGTTTCATAAAAATAAAAATTAAACATTTTTTATTCAAGCAATTTTCAATAATTAAAAAAAAAAAATAACAACTAAGTTCTCGCTGTTTTTTTTGATGAAAATACAACTTTATTCTGAAAAACTGGTTACAAGTGAATCATTGGAAGTATTGCCCATCGCTGGCTACTACTTTTCCCCATCTTTCTGGCAGATCATGTATAGCGTCGCGGTAAAACTGTTCATCTCTTGAGGCTTTCCACGGATCAAGCCGTTTTTTGATATCTTCATATGAATGGAACTGCTGGTCAGCTAGACCACATGCCATCGATCGCACCGCGCAATATCTAGAGAATATGGCGGGTGGGGTAGGATTTCCCATATCAGTGTTTCCAGGCAGGTTTTAACGGGTTAGCCAACGTGAGGCTGAGCGTTGTCATGCGGTAGAATCACTTTTTCATGCCTCTTCGCGTATTGCAGCCGCTTCTCGCACAGTGCTCAGCTCAATCGCATCAATTGAAGTCGATACCAATCCCCAGTGATGGGGTTCATGAACCTTCGCAGCGTGAATATTCGGCCGAGGCGACGACGTACTAGCATGACCGGGCAGTCCGCGTGACTTTATTTTCTTTGGATTGATGTAATTAATCCATTTTTTATCACCCGTCACGATGCGATGAAGAAAACCCTTCCTTTTTTGCCGCTGGAACATTTGTTTACAGGCGAAAAATCGATGTTCAACATCCCTTGGTTTTAACTCATAAGAAACCTAAGTCCCCTGTTTCTGAATCATTCCCAAAGCATGCAATCGCTTGGAAATGGATTGGCGGGTAAATCCTAATACTGAAGCAAGCTCTTCTTGCGTTTAACATGGATCCTCGTTGAGCAATGCCTCCAATTCAGCGCCTTCGAAGGTTTATGGCCTTCCTTCACGTGGACGGTCATCAACATTAAAATCACCGTTTTTGAAGCGACGGAAACGATTTCGGCACGTTGTTTCACTTAAAGCAGCATCTCCATAAACTTTTCGTAGCTCTCGGTGCACTTCAGCCGCCGGTTTTTTCGAATGAAAGAGGAAAATCAACACTCCCCGCAAATGACGATTATTCGGCACAAAATCAGACGTTTTCACAACACCAAAATTATATGATACCAAAACAAAATCACTCATGTGTCGAAGCAGTTTGTTTACCATATGTCTAATCTTGGTTTATGACGTTCAGGTTATGTTAGAACCGACTAGCATACACTGCTGGCAGCATATAAATATTGACAAACAGCGGGAACTTAGTTGCGCACCTAATAATTTATCCAAAAATATCGAAGTTTTCGCTAAAACCATATTTATAACAACCTTTTTAATATAATTCAGTTTAAGAGCTTAAAAGAAAAAATATTAATAAAATAATTAAAAACAATTTCACATTAATTTATACAAAAATTGCTAATACTTTTGCTGAAATTTTTAAAAACTTAAAAAAATAATAAAAAACCTAAAACAATTCGGTTCAAAAAAGTGCGAAAAAAATACTTCTATTAAAATTTTTTTTAATAATTTAAAAATTTTCTAAATATTTTGTGTAAAAATTATCATTTTGCTGAAAAGCTTAAAAACAAAACTTAAAAAATTTAAAAGCACCCTTATGTATATATACCGGAAAAATTAAAATTAAAAATATAAAATTCGTTTATTCAAAAATTTATGTCAAATTATAATATATTAAAAAATTTCTTACATTTTTCTGAAAACATAAAATTAAAATTAAAAACATATTGAAAATAGCCTATAATAATATAATTAATTTCATAAACTAAAAGAAAAAAATATTTAAACAATTTTTTTTTTTAATTATATACAAACGATTATGCGTTTATTAAAAAAAAATTTCAATTCAATTTCAAAAATGGAATTTTTTTTACTAATATACTACCTGTTCAATATATAATAATTCAGTTAAAAATCGAGAAAAAATATCCTAAAAGTTTAGAAAAATATAGTTTTCTTCGAAAAAAATTTTGAAAGATATATAAAAAAATTTCAAACTAATTTATGTTAAAATGAACTATATTTTTGCTAAAAATTGTCAATTAAGTATAAATCTTAACATTATAAAATTAAAAGAAAATGGTTTGCTTATTTTAATCTGGTCATCAAAGAAAACCATTTTAGGAATGATTGACGATATTGTCCAAAATATTTTGCTCACTTGATCACACAATCGTTCAGGTCAGACATTTTCTTCGAATTTGTAAAATAGTGTGCACATGCAATAATAAATAAAAATCTAACAGTGTAGGAATTCATTCAATAAAATTTCCCCGCGTACTTTTGAAATAATTTTTCAATTTATTTTTAACCACACTGCACTTGGCTCTGCAACGCCAACAGGTGTTTCGCCTTCGTGGAGTAAAAGTAAAGGCTGAGGGAAAAAATGGAATCACTCATAAGAGCGCTTCAGGTCTATTCAAATGCGGCACTTGCACTGAGAATGTAGATCCATACATACACATGGGTGCATATGTGTATACATTTGCATGTATGTGTGTGTATGAATTATATTTTACTTAGGCATACAAGTTCTTAGGTATTTTCTTTATGAAGCAAAATTCAAAGCCTTTTCACTGCATAAATGCACACATACTTATGTACGTATGTAACTGTGCATATGTGTATATACATACACATAATACTGCCCCAAGCTATATATATAATCCGGCTAAGCCACTTGAGTTGCTCAATGTTCGAGGCAAATCCATCCCTTTACTTTGCGCCACCCCCTTCCCCTAAGATAGCATTCTTTTGAAAGTGGATACTTTAGTTTTGCTTAGACAGACAGACAGCCATGAAAAAAATGGTCCATAAGCCTAACAAATAAAATAGGATATTTCATTTTCTGCTTGAGCAATCCTTTTTCTTTCACTTTCTACTCTCCTACGCGGCCTTTTGTTTTTGGTGAAAGTCAAATGAGTGACATTGGCCTACAGCAAAGCACAGCTGGAGAGAAAAGCATGAGTAAACGAATTTAATGCTCATAAAAGCAGGAAAGAAAAGTGGAAGGTAAAGTGTAGATGCTTAACATTAAGTTTGACTAAATAAATTTTTGACGATAAGAAATTTAACCTTTTTTGCGTTAGTAGTTAAGCTTCGTTTGTTGTTTTTTTACTCCTTTCTTAGTATTGCTTATGAAAGAAGGCAATTTTATGTGCACAGCAAATTGCTTTTGGATACGTAAGAAATTACTGTTATCTGCTTGTGAGAATGGCAAGACAACTGATGCCAATTTAAATTGCAATCAAAGCGATCAAACGTGATAAAAAGAGGCAAAAAATTAGGTAAATAAAAAAAAAATATTAAAATATCGTAAGAAAATATTTGTAGGCACATGCACGCATATATGTATGTATACTTATAAGTATTTAGTACATATGTATGCATGAATGGAAAAGTGTGTGAGCTAAAAGAGTAAGTTCAGCTACATAAAAGCAGATGCGCGCCGACATAAGCAAACATAACGAACCCTAATTGCATAACATATTTTTTGAATACCTAAATACTCGTAACTAAAGCAACAGTATCCTAAACAAATACACACCCATGCGAAAAAACAACGTTTGTGATACACGAAGCGCACCGCTGCTGACTGACTCCAAGGGAGTCTCAATTCTCACCCGCAACTCTCACTTCGCATATCAAGCAATGAAAATAAAGTTTGCTAACGAATTTAACTTGCCCTAATAACGTTTGCCAGCCTGCCGACGAGTGGAAAATTTAGGGCTGCTAAAAATACATATACCTATTATGCAAGCATATAGGGTGGTCCAAATACAGGTGTGGTTCAGAAATATTATCCAATTTTGACATTAATAACTACGCACCGCTTAAAATCTTGGTTGTTAGTAAGCAGCATTCCACTGCGGAATCAAATTACGGCTTTATGTTTAAATAAGGTTGAGAAATACAGGAACCGAATGACTGTAGTCCAGACTATACTTTTGCCGAAAATATGTTTTGCCCAAAATGGGGCACTCCACCACTTACAAGAAAAAACACATTTCTGACGAGGCGCATTTTCAAATCGACAACTATTTTAGCAGGCAAAAAGATGGATCCCATGGCAGCCGGTTCTACGTTACCGGAATGACCCAAATTTATTCGTCCAAGGACTGTCAGCAGTATTTCCCGCATATGTATGGGGAATGTTTATGCTGCTATGGTTCAAAAAGGCGAGAGAGGAGTTTCAGCACACCAAGCAGGCCTGGTTTACTAGGGTGGCAGCCTTTCTTCTTCTGGATTGGCACAATTTTAGCCGAGTTTAACAAAGCGCACCAGTCGTTTCTTTCTCGTACTAACCAACGCAGTTGGAAACACCAAGTCAAGCCAAATCCTTCTCCACTTGATCTTTCCAACGCAGAGGAGGTCTTTCTTTTTCTCTTCTTCTCTCTGGTACCGCATTGAATACTTTCAGAGCCGGAGCGTTTGTTTCCATTCGGACGAGCCAGCCAACGAAGCTGTTGGATCTTTATTCGCTGCGCATTGCCTATGGCGCCGTAGAGCTCATACAGCTCATTGTTCTATCGCCTACGATACTCGCCATCACCAACGTGCAAAGGATGAAAAATCATCCGGTGGGGCGGCAGCCGGAGCCGGCTGTCATGTAAAATCCTACTTATTCAGAATTGACGCCGACAACTAAATATACAATATATGTCCGTCTTTTAAAGGCACAACGCGTTATACTAACCACTTATTCGCATGGCTTCTCAACCCACTTACCCAACACCTCTATCCCTCTGGGCCCAACCTGTCGAAACAGCGCGTTTCCTGGGCCTGCCGTTAGATGAGTTAGACGATGACGATCGGTGACGATCGATGACCACACCGCACTGGCAGGGCCTAGTAAACTGTGTTATAACAACAACGGATCAGAAAGCTCGCAACTGTTTTTCGAGAGACCAGTACAATCATAGAGAGGAGGCAAATTTTGGTTTAATTTTGGAGTTCCGACAGCTTTGTTGAACTTTGTTTCTTCTCAAATTACTGCGGAATAAGTCATTTCGATCAAAAGTTATCGCCTCAGACTTACTTACTGATTTTCTGTGCGATAAAGTTACATCCAAGAAGGTGGATTATCATCTGTGGCACGATACCTATAGATCTTCTAGCGAGAGATCAAAAATAGCTATGGATCCTTAAAATGTGAACGACAAACGCCGTTTGGAACCACACATGCGCCCGGACTAATAGTGCAAAACAACAAATTAGAGCACACACACTGCAAATAAGGCAAGGCGTTAGAAGTCAGAGACGAAAGACAGATGGACGGCGGAACTTATACCAAACATAGGAATGGTAGGGATTTTCTTCTGAGATACTCCTTTTTCAAATGACAATGTCTACTTATTTACTGTTACTTTGAATAGCTCTTAATTTAAATGCTAAGGGAAGCACAATAGATCTTTCAGATCGCAGTGCCAATCCTCTCATAATAATAATAATTTTAATGAAAATATGTAGCTTAATTCCAGGCTCGAACTTTGTGTTGGCCAGTGTAGGCAAGGATAATAGATTACCAGGCTTAGCCATCCGAAGCAAAATTGAGAGAGTAACTTCCATGACCATGGCACCGGATACTTGACAGCAGAATTTTCCTCACTCGACAGCAGAATTCAGCTTGCCCAAACACACACTCGTTAGAGCGTTTATGTGCGCTTCGAGTCTGCTTCGGCTTTAAAACTGTGTCAGAAGAAGCAGTGTAATTATCCAGTGGGCCAACACAACGAAGGTAACTGGAAACAGCGCTGCATTCGAAATTTTGCGAGCCTGGCTCGAAAGAAAACCCGGAGACGTGGATTTTTACCTGACTCAGTTTTTAACTGAGCATGCATGCTTCCAAGCAAAACTTCATCGATTCAAACACGAATCGGAACCCAGTTGTGAATACTGAGAGGAAAATGCGATAGGTATCACCCCGTATTCTTCTAATATAGGCTATTCAATTGCGCTAAATTAAAGCTTCGCATCACATTTGGAAGAAATTACGTCCCTGAGTCATTCGTGCAATCCATGCTACAAAGCAGGGCAAAATGGACGACAGCATACGATATCATAGTAGAGACGATGAAGCAATGAAGGACCCTCGAAAGACTATAGCATAGGAGCGGCGACTTATTTGCCTTTCCACACCACGATGTAAATTTTGACGGCAGTCCCGTGGGGTGAAGAGTTCGACGAATCAACAGGTTTGCCCTACTTTCAAGGGGCCACTTGAGGGTAGCACACTACCACAACGCTCATGAAAAACCAAAATACACTCGTTCAGACGACAACGAAGTAATATGAGCGAGGACTGTGTTGATTTTTTTTCGAATATGACCAACATAATCTCAATTTTGTCGTAAAAAAACCGCCGTCCCAAATCCTGCTAAGTCAGCAAATGAGCTGACTCCTTCTAAAGCGCCGGCTACGGTCTGATGTTGGCCACATCTCTGCATGCGGTGCATCGTATGTGTAATCGGAATAGGTATTCCTCTTAAAAAAGCACGGTTACCGTAGTCGAATAGCTTGTGCGTGACCATCATGCGGTAGATTCCATGACCGAAACTCTCTTGTGGGCATGAAACAGGAAAATATAGAAAATGTGTTTCCAAAATAAAAATTTTGTTTTCTAAATTTAATTTAATTTTTTTTTTTCTTAACTAGTACTTGTACCACCCTGTACATATATAGTCTGTGTATGTAAGTAGTTGTACAACGATTTAGTTTTGTTGCCCATAAACAGGAATCTAAAAACTTGTTTTTAGCACAGCGAATGTGAGGAAAATGAGAAACAACAACTGCTCTACTTTTCCTGAAGGATGCACGAAAGGTAAAAGCGATGTGAAAATCTGTTTGTGTAATAAATTGAAAAAAAGGGAAAACAGAAAAAAGCAATTTTTTAACTACTTTCACTTGATTTCTGTCTACTACTCGCTTTCCGTGTGCAATTAAAGTACCCTGTCTGTGGGTCTGGTAATTTAAAAATCTGTTAATATGTTTTTTTATTGCAATGAATTAATTTAGGGTTGGTAACTTTTGCTAGACGCCACCAAAAGTGTAGACATATTACAAAACAGATTTTATATTTGTTCTTCTAATTTTTTACGAAGTAATTAAAATATAAAGTTTCCGGTGGTTTTGCTTTAAAACATTTAATGAAGTTACAAAAAAACATTTTTTATAAAGAACTGATGCAGCTCTACTCAGCCTTCTTTTTGAATGCGAAGCAAGCGTTTGGTTAATTTATAAAATTTACATCCCTTATTATTGCGGAAAACATAGGAGAGGCGCGCTATTAACTTTGCAATATCAACACAAACAAACATATTTAGAGGAAAACAATTTCGTTGATAAGAAATATAATATGAGGAAAACTTTTGCAAAGTTGTTGGGTAAAAGCGTAGGCGGGCTCACCCTTGGGGGAGGAGATGACACTGACATCTGTACCCACCGCTTGGAAATGAAAGAAGGTAACGGTGCCGATATGTGCGCAGAAAATCGCCAGTTTAGATAGGCAGAATTTCATCCTAGGGAAAAACTTTATCCTACAGAGGGTAGCCAGAAATATGCAGAAAACAACGTGAATCACACAGCAAGTATTTTCAGGTATGCGTGTACTGCTAGTAACTTGACAGCCAGGAGCTATAGAAGAACCAAAATGCTGAAATCAGGAATTGTAAAGGAAGCTAGTTTCACCGAGTTACGATCGGTGGCGTAGAAGTATATGAAAATAACAGGCACAGGTTGGCAAATCCACCAGGCAGATACGTCCATGCAAACATTCTTTTGTCGCCTGCTGAACAAAATTTCCGAATGAACCTTGGTGGTAATATGTAAATGAGCTTTGGCATAGTTCTTTTTACTTCGAATTTCAGAGAACATAATGTACGGACACTGCTGTATTAGAACTGAGCCGATCCTGATAGCCCCAGGCGTGGTGTACTTTTATAGCTAAAGATACTCCTTGCAGAAGTTACCCAAATGAGAAAAAGTGAATCGATTCACCTTTTCGTGAGCAGTGATGTGAACAGTTGTGATTAGGGCACAAGTCTAGCATCCAAATTAGAGTATGCATTTCTCCTCTGCTGAACCCCAACTTAATCTGACCCAAAAATATATGAGTTGACTGGTTGATACAGTGATCAATCACAACTCATAAACCAAAATGAAAATCAGATATATGAGAATATAAAAATAAAGAGAACATCTTTCCTGCTTCAATAAACTAAACGTTGGATCTCACTTGGTCGCTCAACCACGGAAGTTTAGGTTAGGTTATGGTGGCAGTCGGTATGTACGATTAACTCACCTAGACCTTAAAGTTCTACTGTGCGACACAGAAACCTTATTTATTTATCTTCATGGAACCATTTTGTGGCTCTTATGAAGAGAATTGAGTAAGTATCTACCTAGAAAACTGGCTCTGGTTTTAGCTAAGGTTGGAGATTTAGAGACGAATTACAGCTTCCCTCAATACATCTGTGCCCCAGAACCCAAGTAAGGCTGACCTTGCGAGAGGATAGTACAACTTTACTAACGAGGAAAGCGAGTCCAACATATCAAATGTGCTGGAATGAGACTTGAAATCTTAACATTAAAATCTACATTGTGGAACTAAAGACATTACTACTTCGGATGTAACAAGCTAATATTCTAAAGGCTTTTCTTATTGATTAGCGCTATAGCTATTACGCCATTTTGGCCGAGTTTAACAAAGCGCACCAGTCGTTTATTTTTCGTGTTAACTGGCGTCAATTGGACACACCAAGTGAAGACAAGTCTTTCTCCATCTCATCTTTCCCTGAAGCGGAAGCCTTTCTCTTCCTCTGCTACCACCAGCTAGTACCTCATCGAATACTTTCATAGCCAGAGAGTTTGTTTCCACGCGACCCAGCCAACGCAGCGGTTGGATTTTTATTCGCTGCACTATGTCTATGTCGTCGTAGAGCTCATACAGCTCACTGGTTCATCGTCTACGATACTCACCGTCACCAACGTGCAAAGGTCCAAAAATCTTCCGCGTAGTCTTTTCTCAAACACTCCAAGGAACGCTTCATCGGATGTTGTCATCGTCCACGCTTCGGCGCCATACGTTAGAAGGGGCATGATGAGAGCCTTGTAGAGTGTTAGTTTTGTTTGTTGAAAGAAGATTTTATTACCCCATTGCCTACATTGTGCAAAATAACACTTGGTAACAAGAGAGATTCTTCGTTGCAGTCCACGCAAGTGGGGAGAGTCCCTTATTGCCATTCACTTGGGAGTGGCCAGGACGATTCTTCTGCATACGGTCCGAGCAGTTCACAACTTCCGGGCTTCGCCGAAGTATCCTCTAGGTAGCTTCCGAGTATCCGTTTGAGAGCGAGCTATTTGAAGACGAAGAATCCTAAGATAAGTGGTTGCGCACTGCGTAAAAATCCTCTCCACTGAAAAACAAAATAAAGCCTGAGATATTCTAAGGCTTACTTTCCAATTAACTTCGGAGCTCTCTTCACACATATCTCCGGGTGATACAGTTGATGACAGTTTAAACATCATATCGTCTTTGCAGATTGATGTCGTTTGATTCTCGTATTATCTTCTCTTATATTTGGGCATAGCGAAGACACTCTACAAATCTTTAATAAGTCACTGTAATGTGAATTGTTTATCTATACCTTCAATGGCGGTATTTTCACAAATGTCAACAAAACCAACCAGCCTATCACCTAATTGTCGGCCCTTTTGCTATTTGAGTAGGTACAGATATGGTACTCCCCAGTTAAACGCATAATTTTCAAAAAGCGTCATGGTTCCATGTCTGGCAGATCTACTGTCACGAATTCATCAGTTTTTTGGGAGTTTTTTCGGCATTCAATGATCGCGTTCAAGTCACCACTATTAACGCATATTTTTCCAAAGCTTTTGCCAAAAAAAATCACTCAGTTATGGTTTCTAAATTAGCCAGTGTGAGTTTACACTCAACTTCTTTACCTTGGCTAAAAACCTAACTTTCTCATCATAATTGTGTAGTCGTTGTGGACAACCCGCCATCTAATTCTTTCATAACTTCTTCCGAGGTTCCACGAGGTTGTATTTTAAGTTCCTTTTGTAAACATATCATTGGCGCTTACGCCCTTAGGTATTTGGGTGAACTTCTCCTCCTATTTGTCGCGGACGTCTTGAGTTGTTTCACAAATGGAGCAACCTACAGTTTCAAGCTGACTCCAATCTGCAAACGGTTTTTTCTTAAGAGCTTCTTCATGACAGAAATACAATCGAAAATTTAGAAAAACTTCTTCTGTCATTTGGTGTTTCGCGCCCAGGTTTTCGAGCCCGTGTCCCTCCGAATGATACTCACACACCAACCCATTCGACTACGGTGGCCACCTTCATGCGTTATTTGTTATTTTCATCAATGAGATATGAGCATATTTTATCTGCTCTAGAGTTTCTTCGCTTTCTGATAACTTGAAGAATTATTCTACCATTGCAATTTACACTCACTTTGTTAAGATCTCGACAATATCCCGCCTTAGTTGTTGTGGTACCAACACTTTGCAGTTAAATCAAAGTAGGTGCTCTCGTGAGGTATTCTCCAAATCATGTGGCGTTACACTTACTTCTTGCTTTATTGGCAGTGCCCGACCATCTACTCTTAACGAAATAACTGGGTCTTGGTGTAGTTTTGACTGCATTTTTTTCCATAGTCATCTAACTACTCCGTTGCTAAGTTGTTTTCAATGCTTGCCCTTATTTGCCGATCAGCTCCAATTCCAAGGGGTCTAAGGATACTACTAAGCTCTTGTTCATGAATCTGGTACGCTGTTAACTAGAATAAACGAGTTTTGTAGAGAGGCGTTGTGGTGGGTGTAATTTTCGTACTTAGCTCTTCATTCGTCACACTTTTCCGACACTATTTCTTTATATAAAGCTACGTAACCAGAAATTCTTTCGAAATTGATGAATGATTCTGTCCCTCCCCTTTGCCTTCGTCGTAATAAAGAGTGTACTCTTTTGATTCTGACTCTCCATTTCTTGTCGGACACATTCCTTCCCTACGTAAAATTGCTATTTTTTTGCGCTCTAATGATTCCGTATTTCGTGCTTTATTATATTCTCAATTTTCTCTCAAATTCTTTAGTCATAGACTTTTCATTCATTATTTGTTGATATCGAAATGCTGATATTTATGAGAGATCAGCTCCATTTAAAAATACCATAAACATTTCCTCTTCTCAGTCGAATTTCTCAAAAAATGTTACATATAAGCCTTAGTCTGATAATTGCGAGCATCGCTTACGCAATGCCCAAATACTGCTAAAATATAATATCGATTAGGTGGCGCAAAATTAATCACCCCATCGGATGATTTATACTTTTTGCAAATGGTGTCGTACGTCAATCATATTTCACACTTGACAGACAAACAATGGAGCTCGTTAAGGTTAAAATCAAATTACCCCATCACACAAACTCTTTCTTTGTAATGTAAAAAAGTTAAGGTTTGGAAACAAAATTAGATAAATAATTTTGCGTAATTTAGCGAAATATATTTTTTTTTTTTACTTTTCACACTATTGCAATGGAATAGAAGGTAAAAGTTTCACAAAAGCACATCTGGCGCGTCAAACAGAAATTATGGCCAAGAGTATCTGACAAATTTATATCATTTATACAACTTTGCTTGGACAATTTTGCTGCCATCTTCATATGACATTTTTCCAACCTAATAAAGTTTGTTTTTTTACTTACACTTTTTTGATTCATACTCTTTTTATATAACTTTTTTTTCATTCACCGACATTTCTGCTTGAGCTGTCAAGCGCTGCTATTTGTTCTGGGTTTCCCAAACACATTGCGGATGATTGTACCGTTGTCAAAATACACTGATATTAATTTTACAAAAATTATGGTTGAATTCAGTTTCAGTTTGTAATTTCTTGCTATCTTCTCATATATAACTCTTCCTTCTTCATTTACACTAGTTTCCTCTTTAGGAGCGTACCGCTGGATATTCATCGCACCGCATTTCATTTACTTTTCCCTTATCTTCGATTACAGTTTTCCGCATTTAGTGGATTGCTGTTGCTGCTGCTGACCGATACTTCGCTTCCACTACGAAGAAGTGCAATTACCAATGCATGCACCAGCCCCTCGTTGCTTCAATCCATCGCTCAAACAACTGGCGCTCGTTTCATTAACGCATTCGAAAGTAAAATCGCACAGAGGTACAGGCTCAATTACCCATGTTGCAAGTGTGCATATGTATGTATGTAAACATATGCATATTTGTGTGTGTAAGCGCTTCGGTTTCAACTCCAATATTTCAACGACTTGTTCAGTTTACTCAATTACAATTTGCCTCAATGAGCAGAATTCTCGTTTCAATAAAGATAAATGTTTAAAAAGTTATGTAGTATACTTTTAAGAGCAAATATTTTTGCAGGAAAGATATGAAGGTGGAAAGGAAACGTGTTTGGTGAACTTACACGTTTTTTGTATTAAAATTTTTTTATTGCTAATTTTTCCAGCTGCTTTCAGTCTCTTTATTGCCATTTATAAAAAAAAATTGGTAATATACGTGCCTACTTTAAAATAATTACCTAGAAGTAACAGGTATAGACTCATGAAAATTCGTAATTTTTTTTTTTGGAAATAATCCCCCGAACGAGTCAAAGATTCTATAGTTGGGGAAAAAATTTCAAGAAACTAGTTCTGTCGAGGATGCAAAAAAGGACTGGCAGACGATATCTCGATATTCTCCACAAATAGGCATTCATGAACCGACTGTTTGGCGGATTTTACCTGTAGACGCAGACGTCTCGTGGTGGACATTTAAATGATGTCAGCTGTCATATATAATTCTTAAGAATCATATTTTGAATAAAAATAGTGAAATCTAAAAGAATCTAAATTTTTCATGTTTTATTTGAAAACAACATCTTTTGAAATACCCTTTATAATGCCGTTATGTGAGGAAAACTATACTACCCGTAGGCAAAAGTGCTTCATTTAACAAAAACTTAAAAATACCAGTTGAGCTTTTCGCCAATAAAGTCCTGGATAACAAACAAATTGATTTTGGCCGCATGGTGTTATGGAGCCAACATTTCTATCACAGTGCCCCCGCAGTCACCATTTGACATGCCATTTTAATAAATTAGCGGCTCTTTCTTTTGAGTTTGAAGATGTCCATCTTCTAAAACTAAATGGAATTTCTGCGTTTACACCTACGATGTATGGCAAGTAAAGTCACAGAATTTGTTGTTAAAAAAAAAAACAAATTATAATAAGTTACGAACAAAATTTTATTACGAGTATCACCCTTCATAAGAGTCTCTCGAACACGCTGCACAATAATTCCAACTCCCATGATTGAAAGCACACTTGATAAACTTCCGAAGTTAATCTATTAATTACCGCGGTAAAAGTTCCTTTGATCTGCTATAAGTCGCCATGCTGAGTTGGTTTGAGATCTGATTTCGGTTTTAAGGTGATATTAAGCCTACAGGATAGGTATCCCAACGTTAAGATGCGTTTTTGACTAAATCTTTTGCAAAAATGCGTAGCAGCTCGTCGCTCCAGAACGCCAAAATGTCAGGCATAAGAAAAATATATATAATAATTAACGCAATTTTTGAGCCACTTCTGACTTGCCCTTTTTTTATCCCAAAATGCAATGGTCTATAAAGCTGAACTTTCAACAGTTTTCTTAAATTTTGATATACATTTATTGAATTCTATTCATATTTGTCAAAGTTTGAAGACTTCGGTTTATTTGATTTTTGTAGTAGAAAGAAAACAAATGAGATTTCAAAAGTTGTCAATTAGTTCCTCGAGTTATGAAACGCACTTTATGTATACTCATAGCAGAGAGACTAATTGAGGTGATGTGAGCTAAGGCCAGTTGAGCTGACTTTAAGGTAAATTAAGGTCAGTTTAGTTGAGTTTAGGTGAGATATGACGCTGTGAGCTTTTTGATCCACAAAAAATAAAAAAATTTAACTACTTTGCAAAACTTACAGAAAATGGAAAATGAAACAGAAATGGAAATATGGTTGCAGAAGTCCAGAGAGCGCTTGAAATAAATGATGTGGCAATTGCGTTCCAATTACGAGAAATATTCAATTCTATATCTTCACAGTAGCCTCGCCCTAAATTTGGAAAATAATTTCAATCTAACTCCTCGCTCGAAGAAAAGTACTACTGTGGGCAAAAAGTAAGGTAAATTTATTTGTCGCGGGATTAAAATTTCGCTCTAGTTATTTTTTTCATGAGTTAGCAGCACTGTTAATAACATCTGGGCCAACTTTCATGTGAATGTCATTATCAGTAATATATTTACGCTTGTGTTTACCAAACGACCAAGAGTGCATTTTTCGATTTTTACAATGTCTGATTTGATTGAGCAGAGAAATGCCATCAAATTTTGTTTGCGGAATGAAATTTCGGCTGCGGAAACGTTTAGCATGTTGCAGACGGCATTTGTTGATTCGACCATGTTGCAGAAAAATGTTTATAAGTGGTACAAGTAGACTTCAAAGAGGGTCGAGAACGTGTTGATGACTTGGAGCGCTCCGGACGACCATCGACGTCAACAGATGACCAACACGTCAATAAAGTGAAGGAGTTAGTACTCAAAAATCGGCGGTTGACTGTTAAAGACCTTACTGATATGATCGGAATATCAGAAGGATCTATGAAAACCATTTTAAACGACCATTTGGGCCTACGAAAAGTCAAATACCGTTTGGTACCGAAAACTCTCAATTTCTTGGAAAAAAGTCGTCGCATTGTTGTGTGTGAAACAATGATTTCAGACTATCAGGACAAGTTCAAATGCATCATAACGGGAGATGAGACTTGGATTTATGCTTACGACCCTGAAACAACCGACCAGTCAAGCGAATATCGTGCTAAGGGCGAGGCCAGACCGAAAAGAGCACGTCAAAGTCGTTCAAAAATAAAGGTCATGATGACATTTTTTTTCGATTTTCGGTGCACCATGAATTCCTTCCACCTGGCCAAACTGTTAACAAGGAATATTATTTGAGCGTTATGCGTCGTTTACGTGAAGCAATTCGTCTAAAAAGACCAGAATTATGGGCCAACAACTCTTGGTTTTTGCATCACGATAATGCACCGTCTCACACTGCACTCGTTCTTCGTGACCATTTCGCCAAAAATTCCACGCGTATCGTTCCGCAATCACCGTATTCGCCTGATTTGGCTCCGTGTGAATTCTGGCTATTCCCAAAACTCAAGAGACCACTCCGGGGAACGCGTTCCGAGTCGATTGAGGAGATAAAAGCTGAATCGAAGAAGATGCTGATGGCTATACCGGAAATGGACTATTTGGCATTCAAGTCACCACTATTAACGCATATTTTTCCAAAGCTTTTGCCAAAAAAAATCACTCAGTTATGGTTTCTAAATTAGCCAGTGTGAGTTTACACTCAACTTCTTTACCTTGGCTAAAAACCTAACTTTCTCATCATAATTGTGTAGTCGTTGTGGACAACCCGCCATCTAATTCTTTCATAACTTCTTCCGAGGTTCCACGAGGTTGTATTTTAAGTTCCTTTTGTAAACATATCATTGGCGCTTACGCCCTTAGGTATTTGGGTGAACTTCTCCTCCTATTTGTCGCGGACGTCTTGAGTTGTTTCACAAATGGAGCAACCTACAGTTTCAAGCTGACTCCAATCTGCAAACGGTTTTTTCTTAAGAGCTTCTTCATGACAGAAATACAATCGAAAATTTAGAAAAACTTCTTCTGTCATTTGGTGTTTCGCGCCCAGGTTTTCGAGCCCGTGTCCCTCCGAATGATACTCACACACCAACCCATTCGACTACGGTGGCCACCTTCATGCGTTATTTGTTATTTTCATCAATGAGATATGAGCATATTTTATCTGCTCTAGAGTTTCTTCGCTTTCTGATAACTTGAAGAATTATTCTACCATTGCAATTTACACTCACTTTGTTAAGATCTCGACAATATCCCGCCTTAGTTGTTGTGGTACCAACACTTTGCAGTTAAATCAAAGTAGGTGCTCTCGTGAGGTATTCTCCAAATCATGTGGCGTTACACTTACTTCTTGCTTTATTGGCAGTGCCCGACCATCTACTCTTAACGAAATAACTGGGTCTTGGTGTAGTTTTGACTGCATTTTTTTCCATAGTCATCTAACTACTCCGTTGCTAAGTTGTTTTCAATGCTTGCCCTTATTTGCCGATCAGCTCCAATTCCAAGGGGTCTAAGGATACTACTAAGCTCTTGTTCATGAATCTGGTACGCTGTTAACTAGAATAAACGAGTTTTGTAGAGAGGCGTTGTGGTGGGTGTAATTTTCGTACTTAGCTCTTCATTCGTCACACTTTTCCGACACTATTTCTTTATATAAAGCTACGTAACCAGAAATTCTTTCGAAATTGATGAATGATTCTGTCCCTCCCCTTTGCCTTCGTCGTAATAAAGAGTGTACTCTTTTGATTCTGACTCTCCATTTCTTGTCGGACACATTCCTTCCCTACGTAAAATTGCTATTTTTTTGCGCTCTAATGATTCCGTATTTCGTGCTTTATTATATTCTCAATTTTCTCTCAAATTCTTTAGTCATAGACTTTTCATTCATTATTTGTTGATATCGAAATGCTGATATTTATGAGAGATCAGCTCCATTTAAAAATACCATAAACATTTCCTCTTCTCAGTCGAATTTCTCAAAAAATGTTACATATAAGCCTTAGTCTGATAATTGCGAGCATCGCTTACGCAATGCCCAAATACTGCTAAAATATAATATCGATTAGGTGGCGCAAAATTAATCACCCCATCGGATGATTTATACTTTTTGCAAATGGTGTCGTACGTCAATCATATTTCACACTTGACAGACAAACAATGGAGCTCGTTAAGGTTAAAATCAAATTACCCCATCACACAAACTCTTTCTTTGTAATGTAAAAAAGTTAAGGTTTGGAAACAAAATTAGATAAATAATTTTGCGTAATTTAGCGAAATATATTTTTTTTTTTTACTTTTCACACTATTGCAATGGAATAGAAGGTAAAAGTTTCACAAAAGCACATCTGGCGCGTCAAACAGAAATTATGGCCAAGAGTATCTGACAAATTTATATCATTTATACAACTTTGCTTGGACAATTTTGCTGCCATCTTCATATGACATTTTTCCAACCTAATAAAGTTTGTTTTTTTACTTACACTTTTTTGATTCATACTCTTTTTATATAACTTTTTTTTCATTCACCGACATTTCTGCTTGAGCTGTCAAGCGCTGCTATTTGTTCTGGGTTTCCCAAACACATTGCGGATGATTGTACCGTTGTCAAAATACACTGATATTAATTTTACAAAAATTATGGTTGAATTCAGTTTCAGTTTGTAATTTCTTGCTATCTTCTCATATATAACTCTTCCTTCTTCATTTACACTAGTTTCCTCTTTAGGAGCGTACCGCTGGATATTCATCGCACCGCATTTCATTTACTTTTCCCTTATCTTCGATTACAGTTTTCCGCATTTAGTGGATTGCTGTTGCTGCTGCTGACCGATACTTCGCTTCCACTACGAAGAAGTGCAATTACCAATGCATGCACCAGCCCCTCGTTGCTTCAATCCATCGCTCAAACAACTGGCGCTCGTTTCATTAACGCATTCGAAAGTAAAATCGCACAGAGGTACAGGCTCAATTACCCATGTTGCAAGTGTGCATATGTATGTATGTAAACATATGCATATTTGTGTGTGTAAGCGCTTCGGTTTCAACTCCAATATTTCAACGACTTGTTCAGTTTACTCAATTACAATTTGCCTCAATGAGCAGAATTCTCGTTTCAATAAAGATAAATGTTTAAAAAGTTATGTAGTATACTTTTAAGAGCAAATATTTTTGCAGGAAAGATATGAAGGTGGAAAGGAAACGTGTTTGGTGAACTTACACGTTTTTTGTATTAAAATTTTTTTATTGCTAATTTTTCCAGCTGCTTTCAGTCTCTTTATTGCCATTTATAAAAAAAAATTGGTAATATACGTGCCTACTTTAAAATAATTACCTAGAAGTAACAGGTATAGACTCATGAAAATTCGTAATTTTTTTTTTTGGAAATAATCCCCCGAACGAGTCAAAGATTCTATAGTTGGGGAAAAAATTTCAAGAAACTAGTTCTGTCGAGGATGCAAAAAAGGACTGGCAGACGATATCTCGATATTCTCCACAAATAGGCATTCATGAACCGACTGTTTGGCGGATTTTACCTGTAGACGCAGACGTCTCGTGGTGGACATTTAAATGATGTCAGCTGTCATATATAATTCTTAAGAATCATATTTTGAATAAAAATAGTGAAATCTAAAAGAATCTAAATTTTTCATGTTTTATTTGAAAACAACATCTTTTGAAATACCCTTTATAATGCCGTTATGTGAGGAAAACTATACTACCCGTAGGCAAAAGTGCTTCATTTAACAAAAACTTAAAAATACCAGTTGAGCTTTTCGCCAATAAAGTCCTGGATAACAAACAAATTGATTTTGGCCGCATGGTGTTATGGAGCCAACATTTCTATCACAGTGCCCCCGCAGTCACCATTTGACATGCCATTTTAATAAATTAGCGGCTCTTTCTTTTGAGTTTGAAGATGTCCATCTTCTAAAACTAAATGGAATTTCTGCGTTTACACCTACGATGTATGGCAAGTAAAGTCACAGAATTTGTTGTTAAAAAAAAAAACAAATTATAATAAGTTACGAACAAAATTTTATTACGAGTATCACCCTTCATAAGAGTCTCTCGAACACGCTGCACAATAATTCCAACTCCCATGATTGAAAGCACACTTGATAAACTTCCGAAGTTAATCTATTAATTACCGCGGTAAAAGTTCCTTTGATCTGCTATAAGTCGCCATGCTGAGTTGGTTTGAGATCTGATTTCGGTTTTAAGGTGATATTAAGCCTACAGGATAGGTATCCCAACGTTAAGATGCGTTTTTGACTAAATCTTTTGCAAAAATGCGTAGCAGCTCGTCGCTCCAGAACGCCAAAATGTCAGGCATAAGAAAAATATATATAATAATTAACGCAATTTTTGAGCCACTTCTGACTTGCCCTTTTTTTATCCCAAAATGCAATGGTCTATAAAGCTGAACTTTCAACAGTTTTCTTAAATTTTGATATACATTTATTGAATTCTATTCATATTTGTCAAAGTTTGAAGACTTCGGTTTATTTGATTTTTGTAGTAGAAAGAAAACAAATGAGATTTCAAAAGTTGTCAATTAGTTCCTCGAGTTATGAAACGCACTTTATGTATACTCATAGCAGAGAGACTAATTGAGGTGATGTGAGCTAAGGCCAGTTGAGCTGACTTTAAGGTAAATTAAGGTCAGTTTAGTTGAGTTTAGGTGAGATATGACGCTGTGAGCTTTTTGATCCACAAAAAATAAAAAAATTTAACTACTTTGCAAAACTTACAGAAAATGGAAAATGAAACAGAAATGGAAATATGGTTGCAGAAGTCCAGAGAGCGCTTGAAATAAATGATGTGGCAATTGCGTTCCAATTACGAGAAATATTCAATTCTATATCTTCACAGTAGCCTCGCCCTAAATTTGGAAAATAATTTCAATCTAACTCCTCGCTCGAAGAAAAGTACTACTGTGGGCAAAAAGTAAGGTAAATTTATTTGTCGCGGGATTAAAATTTCGCTCTAGTTATTTTTTTCATGAGTTAGCAGCACTGTTAATAACATCTGGGCCAACTTTCATGTGAATGTCATTATCAGTAATATATTTACGCTTGTGTTTACCAAACGACCAAGAGTGCATTTTTCGATTTTTACAATGTCTGATTTGATTGAGCAGAGAAATGCCATCAAATTTTGTTTGCGGAATGAAATTTCGGCTGCGGAAACGTTTAGCATGTTGCAGACGGCATTTGTTGATTCGACCATGTTGCAGAAAAATGTTTATAAGTGGTACAAGTAGACTTCAAAGAGGGTCGAGAACGTGTTGATGACTTGGAGCGCTCCGGACGACCATCGACGTCAACAGATGACCAACACGTCAATAAAGTGAAGGAGTTAGTACTCAAAAATCGGCGGTTGACTGTTAAAGACCTTACTGATATGATCGGAATATCAGAAGGATCTATGAAAACCATTTTAAACGACCATTTGGGCCTACGAAAAGTCAAATACCGTTTGGTACCGAAAACTCTCAATTTCTTGGAAAAAAGTCGTCGCATTGTTGTGTGTGAAACAATGATTTCAGACTATCAGGACAAGTTCAAATGCATCATAACGGGAGATGAGACTTGGATTTATGCTTACGACCCTGAAACAACCGACCAGTCAAGCGAATATCGTGCTAAGGGCGAGGCCAGACCGAAAAGAGCACGTCAAAGTCGTTCAAAAATAAAGGTCATGATGACATTTTTTTTCGATTTTCGGTGCACCATGAATTCCTTCCACCTGGCCAAACTGTTAACAAGGAATATTATTTGAGCGTTATGCGTCGTTTACGTGAAGCAATTCGTCTAAAAAGACCAGAATTATGGGCCAACAACTCTTGGTTTTTGCATCACGATAATGCACCGTCTCACACTGCACTCGTTCTTCGTGACCATTTCGCCAAAAATTCCACGCGTATCGTTCCGCAATCACCGTATTCGCCTGATTTGGCTCCGTGTGAATTCTGGCTATTCCCAAAACTCAAGAGACCACTCCGGGGAACGCGTTCCGAGTCGATTGAGGAGATAAAAGCTGAATCGAAGAAGATGCTGATGGCTATACCGGAAATGGACTATTTGGCATGTTTCGGGGATTGGAAAAATCGTTGGCATAAGTGAATTTCATCGAGAGGGGATTATTTTGAAGGGGATGAAATTGATTTACAAGAATAAATAAAGATTTTTCATTTTACAACCAAATTCACCTTACTTTTTGTAGTAAGTATTTTTCGTAATTTTCCGAACTTGGCACATTCAGCAGCACGATTACAGCTTGCTTGCCCTCCGGTATGCCGCCATGTTGCGTTCTCTTGAGATGCAGCTCCTTTTGCTTTGCTCGGGCATCGTGTCGATAACTTTCAGAACCGGAGCTTTTGTGTTCAATCGCCCGACAAGACTCTGCCAACGGAGCTGCTGATTATTAACGCATCTCGGTGTACTATGTCCACCTCCGTATAGAGCTCATACAGCTCATCGTTCCATCCTCTGCTATATTCACCGGCGTCATTATACAAAGATCCAAAAATCTTTTGCAAAATCTGTGTACCGTACAATCCAAGGTCGCTGCATCAGGTATTTTTATCGTCGATACTTCTGCGCCATATTTAGCGAAGCGGAGTGCCTAAGAAAATTTCTAAATATGAACATGGCAAATGAAATTCGAGTTGGAGTTAAATCATGAATAAATCAGCAATGTTCAAATTTCAAATTCGCTAAGAAAGCGAAGTTGCTTTGCAAAAATAATTTAAGCTTAAGGGTGCAGGATGTACTTTTTTTCGGCACACTTTGATCCACACATTTCTCATCAGCAGCCCTAAGACAGAGTCTTAGGTTCTATTCAGCAAACGAGATTTGTTCAGACTAAATTTCATTTAATTTAAATTTAACAATTAAACAAATTTAACAGATACATGCGCCCCACCACTTCTTTTTGGTCGGCGGTTTTAAACAGTTCAGCCAGTATACTGTCGACGCCAGGAGCCTTATTGTGCTTAAGGTACCTTTCAGCTGTCCTCACCCCTCACCTTGGTAGAAACATCAGCTTCGTCTCTATATACCAATTCCTCCGGTCCATGCACTTAGCGGAATTTGACATGAGTAAGCAATGCCGTCGGTCTCACAGTCGTGGAAATGCCAAGTAAACTGTGACTTGAAAAACAATATATATTTTCTTCATCCATATCTCATTTCAGTATATCGTATTTTTTAGCAACTCCCACGCAAACAAATTGTACGCTGTCAACTCATGCGCCTTCTTTGCGTGACATTTCTTGGGCTAACTTATTTTTTTTTTTGTAATTTATTTCTTTTCTCACTTGTCTCGAAATAAACTTTTTTTTCATTTATTTGATACGATCCCTTCGTCGTTGTCATTCGATTGGACCAGCCGTCATTTTGAGCTGGCCTTTTTCATCAATTGTTTTTGTTGTGTGCACTGTTTGCTGTCTCCGGTTGTCAACTGTTGTTCTTCATTTTCATGCGACTTGTTCTTGTTCTCTTTTTTTTGTACTTTGCCGCCACCATATTTGCTCATTTACTTGATGTGCTGTATAAACGTGTACGCGTTTGTTGTTGCTGGAGGCGTGTTGCAGTACATCGCTGTTCTTATCACAAGTTTTCCACGCTGTTACGCAACTTCTTAAGCATTTCACACCTTCGGCTGCGTGGCGCGCACTTCCAAACGTACACCTCGGACATGAATCCTTTGTTGTTTTTTTTTTGCTTTTGTGTTTTTTGAAGCGTGCTTTATTCACTTTGAATATATTTTCCAGAATTTTTCTGTAGTAGGCAAAGGTTTTACATCTGCTTTTCACTTTTTCAATCCCACCTTTATGTGGAGGGGCGTTTTCTCTCTTATTTTCTCATTGTATTTAATTTCAATTATATTTTTAAAAATATTTTTTCTTATTATTTTATTTGTAAATTTTTTGGTGAATAGATTTCTTTGTTCTTCCAAATTCCATTGCTTGTATATTATTACAATAGAAGGCCGCTTTTTTCTTTTCTGATTTTTTGTGCACCGCCTGGAAGTTATTTTGATAATTAATTTTTTTGTTTTTTCTTTGATAGTATTTTTGTTTGTATTTAATATATTTTTCAAAATTTTTCTTTGTTATTTTTATTTTTTGAATGTACATATGTATACACAGCCCGTTTCTCCTTATAAACAGAGCAAACAGGTTCGCAGTGCACCTCTGACTCTGAAGAACTAAGTGGTGCAAAACTAACCACCCTATCGGAAGACTTATAATCTGTTCAAATGGCATCGCACTCCAAACATAAGCTGCAATATTTATAAACATACGAGGTGTGTTAAAAAAGTAAGATGAATGTTCAAATTTCGCGGGCTACGTGCATTCCACTTGCGGTTACTATTTTTTTATGTTGATACACTCGTCTCGAAGATATGTTCACGGTTTTAGTAATATAGCCCGTTTAGTTTGTTTATGAGAGGCATAAATGAGACAAGTGTTTTGCGAGTTCGGCGATTTTCTGCTATGGAAAAAAATAGATCAAAAAAGTGTCATCAAATTTTATTTAAAAAATGAAATTAAGTGCTCAAAAACACTTGAAATGTTGACAATGGCATACGGTGAGTATACTCTGAGTCAAAAAAAAATTTAACAAGTTGTACAAGCTTTTCACGGAAGGTCGAGAAGATGTGAATGACGACGCTCGCTCTGGGCTCTCCGCTAGACCATCAACAACCGATGAAAATTTGAGAAAGTGAAGAAAGTTGTTATGGAGAATCGTCAAATGACAATTAGAAAAGTTGCTGAGAATTTCGGCGTATCGATTGGCTCATGTCATGCAATATTTTCGGAAATTTCGGGCATGAAGCGTGTGGCAGCGAAATTCGTTCCAAAATTGCTGAATTTTGATCAAAAACAACGTCGCATGAGCATCGCGCAAGAATTGTTAAATGACGTCAACGATTATTCAGATTTGCTTAAAAGGTTCATAACTGTTGACAAATCATAGGTATATGGTTATGACATCGAAGCCAAAGTCCAATCGTGTCAATGGAAGAGCACAGGAGAGCCAAGACCAAACAAAGCACGCCAAGTGCGATCAAATGTCGAGGTTGTGCTCACTGTTTTCTTCGATTACCATGGCTTAGTACATTAGGAGTTTGTACCACAAGCTCGTACGGTAAATAAGGAATATTACCTTGAAGTTATGCGTCGGATGTGTTAAGCAATACTAAAAAATTCGCGGAGTTGTGGAAAAAAATTCACGGATTTTACTTCAAGATAATGCATCTGCTCACTCATCTTTGCATGTGAGAGATTATTTGTCCATTTTCGCACTGTATTCAACAGATTTTACCCATTGCGACTTTTTCCTGTTCCTAAGATTGAAGAGACCCTTGAAAGGACGGCGTTTTGCGACGATTGACGAGATAAAATCCGAATCGCTGAGGGTGCTCAAGGACATACCAAAAAGTACATATCAGAACTGCTTCGAGGATTGGAAAAACGCTGCCACAGGTGTATTATACCTGAGGAGGCCTACTTTGAAGGAGATAAAATAGAAATTGATGAATAAATAAATACAATATATTTTGAGAAAAATGAAAATTCACTTTTTTTAACACACTTCTTACAAGCCATGGAGCGCGTAAAGACGAAAACAAAGATTCCCATTACTCAAAATCTCGTTTTTTGATATCGTTAAAAGTTTTTCATTAACCAAATTGGATGATTATTTCGAAAAAAAAAAAATTCTTGTTATACCTGCGGTTTTATCAATATCGATTTTTTTCCGGAAATTTTCTTGTAAGAAATACTTTAGGCTCAAGGATGTACGGCGAACTTTTTTTCGGCACGGTCTAAGTCTACAGTCAAGCTTCTCTATAACGAGTTTGTAAACATCAAAGTCTTTTCTATTGTGGATTAACCTCAACTATTTTGCTTACAAATATGAAGCGTTTTCAATCTTCCTGTGTTTAGTTTTGTTTTTTAACAAGAAAAATGTGCCGTGTTTAGGGAAACCCGCAAAATTTTAGTTATATGCCGCCTCTGAACGACAGATGGGGTTTTTATGTGGAGTTTTTTCATGGTAAAAATACACTTGGAAATTAGCCAACGCCAGCTGAGGAGCAACCGCTATTAGAAAAAACTTTTTCTTAATGGTCTTTCACCGAGATTCGAGCCTACGTTCTCTCTCTGAATTCCAACCCATTCGGCTACGACAGCCGCCAAAACAGAAAGATTGCTGCAATGATTTTTTTTTGTATAAGAATCTGGTAGATAATTTCATGGCAATTTTTTTTAAATTTAATATCCGGCATATATCCGCGATGAGTTACATTGTCAATTTTTGTATCCCTTTTCCCTATACATCTGAATAATACATCTAAATGAGCCCAATCAGCAAAAATTCGATGCAAACGATGGTTATTTGGCTTGAATTCTTGCATGAGCTTTGTTTTATAGGCACGTAAACCTTCTTACGTACAATTTTTCACGTAGTCGAAAGACAAAGGCCAACAAGTTGAGAACGACGACGAGTCGACATTTCGGCGTCTTCTTCAACCCTTCTATGAACTTCGCAAAAAGTTTTTTTTTTCGATTTTTTCAAACTAAATTTCTACAATTTGGAAACGTTTTTCAGAATATTGCTTGCCAAAGAAATGTCAACACAGTTTGCCATTCTTAGCTGTCAAACCATAGTTATCGATATCGATAGTTCGTATGCAGCTAAAACAAAAAACCCCTAGGTTTTAAATTTCGAAAAATGTGTAAATTTATGGTGTAATTTTCTTCTGCATTCAGGTTCAGATGAGAACGAATGAGGAGAATCAACCGAAATTATTAAATCGATACATACACTTAGAGAATTTTTTTCATCAATTTGGTGTTTTCGTACTTAGCCAAGCGGAGTATTTCTCGCTATTAACATATTAAAATTTTCTGTTTAAGCGAAAAAGTGAAGGGATTTTCCGTAATCCAAACTAGCTAATCATTGCTTTCAACCATTTTTTTTGTTTATATTTTTCTAGCATTGTAATGAATTATCTGTATAACAAAGTTGTTTTGCGAAAATGGTTTAGAATTCGTTATGGAGAAATTTGACTGCATATGAGCACTTCCCTAGGAAGTTCAACGCAGGCATTGTTTTAGTATATTTTCATAGGGAAGTTTTCTAATATATAAAAAAATCTATTTCGAGATATCCCTTTTTCTATTTCTGTTTAAATTTATTTTTGTTTTTTATATTTAATACTACAAAATACTGTATTCGCAGTACATATTTTTATTGAGTTTGTTTTCTAATGTGAAAATAATCGATTCTGTGGATTCAGAAAAAAATTTTACTAAACTAAACAAACATAAATATCACGATAATCCACAATGTAGGTAACTTAACTTGGTTTTTCAGTTTATATGCCGCCGCTATTATAATAATAATTTTTAGCTATTTTCATTGAAATTTATACCAGATCAAGGTGTGGCTTATATTTAAGTAGAGCTGAGGTACAAAAACAAATGGATTTAAACTCGTATTTTTTTTGTTTTTTTTTTTTAAAGTGGTTTTGATAGTAAAATTTTAAAAATTATAAATTTGATTTTAGCTCTAAAATATATACAGACCGCCTGTTGCTATTACTATTAAGGCAAGCTAAGTTGTAATGTAGCAGATGTACCAGCAGAAGTATCCGAAATGGCAATTTTAAGCTTATTAAGTACAGTATTTCACTTAGGTTGTTCAATAAACTTTGCGGTTCGATCAGAGAGGGCGTTGCTACTAGAATAATTTTTTTTTTTTGCTATCTTAGTACACTCTTCATATGAACGTAAGTGAAGTTTCATTTCATTTTCAAATATATTCTTTGACAAGCCATTTAGTACCGACGTTTCACAGTATTTTCTACAATGGAAAAAAACAATTAATTCAATCGTGCAGTGAATGAATTTTTATTTTTAGAGGATTTAAAAGCAAAGGATATTTATGACCGAATGCTCAAAGTATATAGGGACTCTTCGCTGTCTATTAGTACAGTAGAAAGATGGAATGCGAAATTTAAACGTGGTAGTAAAAGCCTTGAAGACGATTCACGTCAAGTGACTGAAAAAGATTAAGTACTGCTCTATGCTTCTCATTTGGCTGTGTAGGCAATATTTCGACTGAAGCATTGGGTTTTAGAAAGCTGTGGGCACAATGGGCTGCCGCATTCGCGAACAATGAAACAAAAACACATTCGAATGCAACTTTCTCAGCAACATTCGGTGCGTTTTCGAAAGGATAAAGTCGGTTTCGTGCAACGATTCATCACTATGGATGTAAGTTGGAAATATCATCATGGTATTAAACCAAAACAAGAGGCCAAAGAGTTGTGTGAACCTAATTATTCGGCTCCGACACGAATTCGTTTCCAAAAATCGGCAGAAGTGGTTAGCATCAGTTTTTTGGAATGCGAAATATATTTCAGTTAATTAAAGATAAAATTTTATTAAAATACTAGAATATCCATAAATTTTTATATTTAATATAATTTAAATTTTTTTCTTTTTATAATATAATACTAAATATTATTTTTAGTTCAGGGAATATTAAATATTAATGATTTTTTAATTATTTAAAATCATTAAATTTTAATTTATGAGTTAATAAGGCATTAATATTAATTATAAGAAGTTACTTTAGGGATGACAGCGTATTTGTTGTTTTTTTTTAATAGTTCATAACGACGAAAAAGTTTGCGAACTCGACTCGCGCGCTTGTTCCCTACCACAGTGATGTATATTTAGTCAGAATCACTTTTAAAAGACAGCAACTCACAACATTCTAAAGTAGCCGTATTGTAATACGAGTATTGCCGCAGATTCTGTTTTTGTACCGTGCGAATATCTTGTTTTTTTGTAATTTTCTTGAAAATGAAAAACTTCCCAAAATCAACTTTTGCACAAGCCATAGAACTAATTAAGCGCTATAAATGAAGTATTTTCGCAAAATTAAAAATAACAATTTTTTTTCATTTTTTTTTTTTTAATGCCCTACGTTCGAAATGATGCAAATGCCCA
The DNA here is from genome assembly GCF_027943255.1 of Anastrepha obliqua. NCBI lineage: Eukaryota > Metazoa > Arthropoda > Insecta > Diptera > Tephritidae > Anastrepha > Anastrepha obliqua. Next base: position 51,986,495 of record NC_072896.1, read on the forward strand.
TATGTCATGTATCTTTTAAATCTTTCTTTCAATCTCTTTTTTCACGATTTTATTAAGCAAACTGTTTTTCCTATGCTCACTTTTTCCCTTTTTTTATCATTTTTGTACATCTCCTGCATCTACACATGCATATGTATGTGTGGTTGTGTACTTTTCTGTACTCCAGCAGTGTGTGTGTATCCATGTTATCGTTATCACTGAAATTATCTATGTATTGCTTGTATCTGCCGCTGCTCATCTGCTGCAGCTCATATTCTGCTACTGCTACTCTACATACACACACACGAACACATAACTGATTCTAAACTTCCTCAAGCTGTCATACCATACACCAGTAAAAGCATACAACTTTATCTATTGGAATGCGCTCTTATGCTCTCCAACGCTCGCCCAACCTCTTCCACATATGCCCACTCATCCACAAATTGGCTCTCTCAAGTCTAGCGCCAACCAGTTGTTGAATGAAATTCAAATAGCAATATTTCCGCGCCGTTGTATAACTCTCTGCCTCTCCAATGCGAGCTCATTAGTTCCCATACTCAAAACACTCAATTTAGTTTCACTAAAATAATTTGCATAATATACTCTTTCTCTTACATAGATGATTCGTATGTCCGTTACTTAAAAATACTCCACGAATTTCACTCAAATTTGTTACTTTATCTACTCTTTCTTTGTCATATAAAATTCACTCGAACCCACTCACATTTGGTACTCTTGCGCTCTATGCGCAATGCAACTCAATATTCACCACTCTTGAGTTTTTCTTCCTCACTCTCCATACCATGCATCCTCCTACACTATCCTGCAACGTGTTGTTGCCTTGGTGATTGTAGCTGTAGCTTCATTCATTCCCGCTGCTTTCGGGACACTTGTTTCGCCTGCACAAAGCATACTTTTATGTATGTATGTATGTGTGTTGGAATTTTCGCTAGCTTCCCTGTATTTGCAAAGGTACCTTTTCCCGCACGCCTGGAATCTGCTGAAAACTGCCAATTGTTGCAAATTGAGTATTTTTCATTCCACTCTACGTCCAGCTGTTCGAGCAGGCATTTGGCTTGTTTTTGACTGACTTTGAGCTGTATATTAACGCTGTCTCCATTCATGGTGCCGTAAACTTTAGTAGTCCAATTTAGAGTTGGCACAAAGCAAGTGGCGCGATTTTATTTGTTTTGCTTTTTCTTTTTTTCTTTTTCAAAAACCAACATTTACAAACAATTCACTAGCGGCGCATGCTGAGTTTTGTTAAAGCTGCAAGTATAATAATTTGAAAATATGTGCATAGAAAATTGAGTGAGTCACTGCTAGGCATTTGCTTGCGCTCAATCGTATCAAAATTGATTTGAGCGCTAAATTATTACATTCCATTTAATCAACAAAACATCCGTGCGCGCGCTGTTCCTATACCACTTTCCATGCCAATGAACAGCAATTCAATTTCTGGCCATGAAATCTTACTTCGAATTACATTTTCCTCGATTTCTCGCACACATACGAAACATGCACGGAACCTCCATGCCAAAAAAAAAACAGAACGCTTTACAAATATTGGCCCACCACTTTGCTTCTCCAAAAAATGTAAAGCGTAATTTTTTTACTTACGAGTATTTAGGCCCCAAAGCACTTTTCATCTTTCGTAGAGAGTTCGAAATTCCGTACCGCAAGAACGCCTCGTCTTTTGAGGTAATCGTGAATCGATTAATTGATTTATGACTTCTTCGTATGTGTGAAATGCTGATCACTCAGAGCAAGTGCCATCGTCCGAAGCAAATGATAATCGAAAGAAATAAGACCTTCAGAGTATGACAGATGAGGTAAGACCTCTAATTTCAGTATTTTAAAGTACAGCTATTTGAGTACGAATGCTGGAGAGTAATTTTGTCATGGCAAAACTAAATATTCACCCAGATAATATACTAATACCGATTCCCTTAGCTTCATGCAAATTATTAATAGAGTACCTATGCTGCTAATGTCCGATAAAGACAATCACCCTTTTGCCAAATAAGAGGACAAACTTGGCCAGTATAGAACCAGGGCCGCACAGAATCCGCTACTGAATCTTAGGAGACAAGATATCCGATCAGGGTACTAAAAGGCATTGTCCAATTGCAAAGCTTGCAAATAGACTGGGGGTACCACATACTGACTTTTGTCGAAGCTGTGAAGATATTGAAGAAGAGAAAACCGTGGCACACCTCCTGTGTGCATGCATTGTGCTCTGCAGGCTTTACACGCTCGGATTCACCTTTCTTGACAGCATTGAAGAGGTCTCACAAATAGGGTTGCGAAAATTAACAAAATTCAACAAATCAATAGGTTGGTTCAGAGAAGATTCAGGGGTGTAAAGGACGAGCTCCAGTGGTATCACTAGTCACTAGTCAGGCCTAAGTGTTTCGGATGACTGCCATTCAACCTAACCTTACCTAACTGTGTTGTGTCTCTCCTGGTACTGTGGCGGTTTTTCCTTTTCCTGTAGTACTCGACTCAAACTCATTAATTGCATTCAATAATTCATAAAATTCCTATCACACCTCTCTACTTTCACTGGAGCCTACTTTTGGGTATGCATTTTTTTAATTTTTAGCATCAAATATGCTTATTTTTTGAAATACTTTTGTCTAAACTATATTTCTTTTGTCTAAAATTTTTGGAAAACAAATTATAATAATAAATATAATTTTTTTTCAAACATTTATTTTTAAGTACGTTTTGTGCTAAATATATAAATAAAAATAAAAAATATTCAGTAGAGTCGGGGATAATTTACTTCAAAAATTATCAAAATTTCCAACATGGAGAAAATCTCAAAATTTTAAAATGTTTTTGAAATTTTTTTGAGTTAACTTCTTATTATATTCAAGTCACAGATAAATAAATTTTTAGAGGAATTGACGAATGCGCAGTTTGAACGACTTTGATCGATTCATGACGATTCGCTTAGATAGCCAAATGTGGCTTCGGAAATAGATAAAACTAGCCGACACAAATTTTAAATCAAGAACATAACTTCACTTTTTCAAGTTTTCAAGAGTTTTTGACCTGCTGTAATTCAGAATATACCCAGTATGTAATTCTTTCGAAATATTCTGACTTTGAACTACAAAAAAGCCAATTTATGGCTTTATTTGAGGTTATGTAGTATTATGAGATATACAGTGAAACCTCTCCCAACTGACACCTCCATTAGTCGTGCAACTAATTTGAACGGAAACTTCTTTTATAACAAATTGTATGTATCGGAAGAAGTTACTCTCTTTTGAGTAGGCAACACCTTTAAATAAACAAATGGCTGACCGTCTACTTAAGGGAGGAGGTTTCACTGTATATATATTATATTATATATTTTTATTGTATATATTTAAGTCATAAGAACATCTCAAAGTATAAAACATTTCCTTGCACATAAGTTTTGGTACGTAAAGCAGATTTTTATTTATCTCTCAGATTTCACTGTGGAATGTAGGTTTTTATAATTACATTTTTCTTTATCTGACTATACTTATTTTGCGCAAATCGATACATTTTTCAAGAGCTGTAAATCTGCATATATTAAATCGAGCTCAGAAAGGCCTAAAGACTCACAGTTGTCTGAGCAATCCCTAATCCCATTTAAAAGATTTTCAAACATTTTGGTACTGGAGCAAAAATAACCACCATATTTCTTTGTTTTTTTTAATTATTTGATTAATTTTTGTAAAAAAATTTTACAATTCTACACAAAAATCAATCACTGCTTTTTATATTAATTTTTTAAGTTGGAAGTGGTCAAAAATTTCCTTGATTCTTAATATTTTTATTTTTTTGTTGTTTTTCTGATTTTTAATAATTTAATGGTCTATAAAACTGCATTACTGCAAAATATTATAACTAAGACGCTTAAAATGCTAATCAAACTCTATTCCTTTTTTTTTTGTATATTTTCTTATTTTTTTGATTTTTGTACAGAGTTCGAAATTTGGACCTAAATGGTGTTTATTAGACAATGAGCTATACTTTTAGAAAAATTCAACTGACATTAAACCAAACTTTAAATTACAGAACAATAGTCGAAAGTGGATAAATCATTGAGGTGTTATTATTTTGATACGCGTTTTATACTTTATTGTATGCTTCTTTAAAAAGGATTAATACCGATGAAGAAGATGTGACTTGTATTTTCACTTTAAACTTGGATGAACAAACCAATTTATTTTATATTATTTTTATATAAAGTAAATATGTATATATACATATACTATTTCAAAATTTTTCACACATATTTACAAGTTCATTTCATATTTTATTATATTACCTTAAATTAAAAAATTTTGCAAAAGTAGGCAACATAAATGATTTAATTGTACAAAGAAAAGTTCGGTTTTTTTTAGAACAGAGAATGAGCATACATCTATACGCACATACACAAATAAGTGAGGGTGGAAAAGTTTATACTTCGCCTGTATTTGCCAGCACAACTGTCACACACACATACATACATATGTATGTATACCTTAACATCCATTCAAAATCAAACGCATAATTGCAAATACTTTTGCCTTTGCGCCAACACCTACAGACATGCCAAGTGATGCCTGCAGGAAAAAGATAAACGAGTAATGGAATCATTCTAGTTCAGATACTGATATTTTATAGAAAGAAGCAAACTTTTGGGTTGTTCGGAAAGTAATTTCGTTTTTCCCGACAGAGGATTTAATTGTATTTTTTCACCGCTAACTTCACACTTAAGTCGCATTGTCATTATATGTTGTGACAGCTGATATAGCACGGTTTGTGTGTGAATAAATTCAATTGATTTTGCGCGGTAAAATCTAATTTTAAATATGGAGAGCAATGAGCAGCATTTTCGTCATATTTTACTTTTTTACTATAGAAAAGGTAAAAATGATGTTCAAGCCAGAAAGAAATAAACCGATGAGTATGGAGAAGATGTGTTGACAATACTCCAGTGCCAGAACTGGTTTGCAAAATATTGATCCGGCAATTTTGATGTCGAAGATACACCACGTTCTGGAAGGCCTTAGGCATTAGTTGATGCAAACCGGCGAATAACAACACGTGGGGTGGGTGAGAGGTTAAATTTATCGAATTCAACTGTTTTTTTATTTTTATATTTATTCATTAAACAAAGATCGTCTTTCATTTGCATCACAAAAAAACGAAATTACTTTCCGAACAACTCAATACATTCTGTCAAAAAAATGTCGGGAGTTATTCATTTAAAAAGCGCGCGTTACACATACAAGTGTCTAAATTTTTTTTGCTGATATGTTGGCACAATTGTCCACTATAGTGTCGCAGAGTTTGTGCGTGACCTGTCAATTAGCTTTGTGTGCTCTGCGATTTTCACTATAGATAAAAATAAGGAACAAAGAATTTGTCTTAAATTTCGTGAAATACGCGATTTCGTAAGCTAAATCATTGCAAATGTTGCAGAAAGCCTATGGCGAGTGTGCTTTATCAAAGTATGGGTCTACGAGTGGTATAAGGCTTTTGCAGAGGACCGATAAGTCGTGGAAGATTTGTCCCGACCTGGTCACCTACCAACATTTTCAACGGATGAAAACGTCGACAAACGAAACGGCCCAATTTGTGGAAAGCAAGCTCATGGATCTTGCACCTTGAGAACGCACCGTCTCACAAGGCTCATATCGTGAACATTTTTTGATCAAAAACTCGACAAATATCACCGAACAACCACCGTATCCACCAGCTTTAGCCCCCTATTACTTTTTCTTTGCAAAACTTAAATTGTCACTCCGGACGCCGCTTTGAGTCGATAGAGGCCATTAAGGGGAATTCGCTGAAGGAGCTAAATAGGATCTCTTCCAACGCGTTTAAAAGGTGCTTTGATGACTGGACTAATCGTTGGCATATGAGTATTGCTTCGAATGGAGCCTATTTTTAAGGCGACAAAATAAATTTTGATGATTAAACAATTATTTTGCGTTTTATGGAACAATTCCCGGTACTTTTTTGACAGAATGTTGTAATACGTTATGGACTAGAATAATCAACGAACTGCCTTGTCATGTCGGTCTCCTTGCCGCGGGGATGAGGCTTAAGTGGGGAGTTAACCCCATTCTATGGAGATTAACTTACCACGAACTAAGAGGGCAGCTCCACATAGGAATTGGGTATCCACTCAACCGCGGAACGGCGGAATTGGTGGCCACCCAAGTACTATGTGGAGAGTACCGTACCGACAACCTGGCAGGAGGTATAAAATGCATTTTTCTACAATGTGGAGGCTCAACAAGGATCTCTCTGCACGAGGTTACCCACTTCTGGGAAATCCTCCCGTCGAGCAATCGACGGCTCGGGCATCGGATGTGCAGGCCCGAACCCCACATTCCCCTATGACCGGAACTGACACCCAGGGTTCCGGAGGAAGCGAACTACTAGTGGTGAAACATGGCACATTGGCTATGCCAATGGAGAGCCGAGTGAGTGTGAGTGATACACCGCCGTCGAAACGATCTGAAGCAACTGAACAAGTTGTGGAGGATGTGGAGATGGCGGACAATCTCTCAGTAGACTCAGACGGATCTCTGGTACCGAGTAAGTCTTTGATAACGGTTAAACCTGGTGCGAATCAGGTAAGTACCGGTAAAAAGACCGAAGTTATTGGAGATTCGAACGCAGGTGTTGGTCTAACCGCAAGGCAGATCAAACGAAGGAGACAGAAGGCGAGGCAAGCCGAAGCACTAGCTAAGGCAAGGACTCAAGCTCCGTCAACTTCGACACCTGTAACGGAAACGGGAAAGCGTGGCAGAACAGAGGATTCCTCTGTAGCGCTGCGCTCTTCCGGAAACGAAACGGGGTCTGTGCCAACGACAGGGAAGAGGAGAAAGGCAAAGAAGAGGAAAGTCGAGAGACGGAATTCGGAAATGCCTGCATCCTCGACCCAATCCAAGGCAGACAAACCTTTGCCTGACAAGGCAGAGGCTAAGGGACCTCAAATGTCGAATGACACTCTTCCGTCAACGTCTGGCGAATCATTCGCGAGAATGGCAGCAAAGGCAATGACGGTGGAGATACATACCGACAAACAAGATGGTCTACTGTCCAAAGGGCAACAAGACTATCTTGACAGCTATCTTTGGAAAGCTATCGGTGAGTCGAAAGACGCGCCGACGTTCGAGGGGAAAAGCGTGGTGGACGGCATCGTAAAGGTGCACTGTTCCAATGCTTTTTCCCGAGAATGGCTAGAAAAAGCTATAGCAAAGATTCCAGCCCGCGAAAACAGCAAGTTTATTCTTGTTGAGAGTAGCAAAGAAAGGCTGGTACGAGCGAGTGTCTGGATTCCGGGTCCTTCCTGTAATTCAGCAGAACTCCTCAAACGCATCCGTGTTCAGAACAAGGATCTTGACACGACTCTCTGGAGAGTATACTCCTGCACCAGGCAGAAATCCGCTACCACTTCGGAGACGGGTTCCCACCTGGTACTGGGTATCGATCTTGGGTCCCTCAAGGTGCTTAAGTCGAAGTACGGTTGCCGTCCTCACCTACATCTGGGGCGGATCCAGTTCCGCGTCCAGGATAAGGTGGAGGACAAAGCGTAAATATACTCAGTCTCATGACTGAAGTAATATTTACACAGATTAATCTGCAGCATAGCAAAGCGTCTACGGCTCTCTTGTGCCGTAGGCATGCAAAACTGCAAACAAACCCACACATAATACTTATACAAGAACCATGGGTATGTCACAAGCGTATCTGTGGTCTAAGTGCTATGTCGTGGGGACAAATACTTCATTGTGAAGGGAATGTGAGACCGCGAGCATGTATTATCATGCCGAGGTTGATCGAACACACGATGTTAAAAGAGCTATGCTCTGGAGATATCGTTGCTGCAAAAATAAAGTACTGGAAAAGTGGGAACAGTGTCGAAGCTATCATAGTTTCGGCCTACCTACCCTATGACTCTGTACAGCCACCTCCTTCGAGGGAGCTAAGAGAAGTGGTCAAGTACGCAGAATCCAATAATCTGGGGCTAATAGTGGGCTGTGACGCAAATTCACAGAACATTGTGTGGGGAAGCAGCAAATGCAACCCCAGAGGTCTCAAGTTACTGGATTTTATCCTGTCATCCGATTTGGTCATTCAAAACACTGGTAACAAACCAACTTTTGTGACCAGAAGGAGATAAGAGGTGATTGATTTAACACTTACCAATAGGTCAGTTGGAAATCAAATCAACCGATGGCGAGTTTTGGAAGAGGACTCCCTTTCTGATCATCGTCTTATCGAATTCCGACTGGGAATTGACACAATATCAATACCTTCCGGTAGGAATCCTCGAAATGTGGACTGGGACAGGTATGGTGAGCTTGTAACAGAGCGATTACCAAACCTGAAAAAACTCAAATCAGCAGAAATAATTGAAGATGCGACTAAGAAATTAGAAGGTACTTTAATCAATTGCTTCGAGGAACTGTGTCCACTCAGGCAAAGCAGACAGGGGAAAGCGGTTCCTTGGTGGAACCCTGAACTGTCGAAGCTTCGTGTACGGTCCAGGAAACTTCTTAATAAGGCCTTGAAGACCAAAACAGAAGAGGACTGGGCCAATCATCGACTTACACAGAGAGAATATAAGAAGAAAGTACGGCAAGCCAAACTTGAATCCTATAGAAATTTCTGCAGTAACGTCGAAGAAATGAGGGAAACAGCGAGACTTTGTAAGGTCCTTCATTTAGACCGCTCAGTAAGGCCGGATTCCATTCGAAAACCTGATGGTTCATACACCATTTCCAAATCGGAAACGTTTAATGCTTTACTCGAAACCCACTTTCCGGGTAGTAGAACTCTCTCTGAAGGTGAGAGTGGCATGAACAACAACGGTGGCAATGGTGGAACCTCTAGGTACAGCTGGTATATTGCTAGTCGGATAGTGACAAGGGAATCGATAAGGTTTTCCTTATCTTCCTTTGAAAACTTTAAGTCCCCTGGACCTGACGGAATATATCCAGCAATGCTTAAAAAAGGAGGAGACAGGCTGATTGAGGCCCTGAAAAGGATCTTTACAGCCTGTCTTGCTTTTGGTTATATACCATCCCAATGGCGACGCGTAAGAGTAGTATTTATTCCGAAACCAGGAAAATATGACTATTCCCTAGCAAAAAGTTTTAGACCAATCAGTTTGACATCGTTCATGTTGAAAAGTCTGGAACGAGTGGTGGAGAAACATATTCGAGTGGGGGTATTGCCGAGAAGTCCACTTAGTAGAAATCAACACGCTTACCAGAGTGGAAAATCATGTGAATCAGCCTTACACGATCTTGTTAGCAAGATTGAAGCTGGGCTGGAAGCTGACGAATACACAATGGGCGTGTTCGTGGACATTGAGGGGGCTTTTGATAATGCCACTTTCGGCTCGATATGTTCTTCTGCCGAACGACACGGAGTTAATCAAGCCATTATAAAATGGATATACTCCATGCTCTCTGAGAGGCTGTTAACCGCTGGTGGGAGCGATGACGAGCAAATCACAGTCAGGGCCAAGCAAGGATGTCCCCAAGGGGGTGTTCTTTCTCCGCTGCTGTGGTGCTTCGTCGTAGACTCCCTATTAGTGGAGATGCAGGAACTCGGCTTTCATGTCCAAGCATATGCGGACGACGTCTGTGCGCTAACATCGGATAAATCCTTAAGGAGGCTTTGCACGAAAGTGCAGAGGATTCTTGACAAAATCGATGATTGGTGCATGAGACAAGGTCTTTCCGTTAATCCGAACAAAACAACCATAGTCTTGTTTACGAGAAAACGGAAATTGGATGGACTCAGTCTTCCAACACTGAAAGGTGTGACACTTGGTCTTTCCAACGAAGTTAAATATCTAGGAGTAATTTTAGATAAGAAGCTGACTTGGGAGACACACGTTTCACTGAAGGTGAATCGTGCATTGAAGATTTTTCAGCAATGCCGTAGAGCCTTTGGCAAAACTTGGGGTCTGAAACCTGCTGTGGTCCTATGGATATACACGGCACTTATCAGACCAATCATCACTTACGCTTCTGTGGTCTGGTGGCGACGGAGCATGGTTAAGTCCACAATCCGGGAACTATACAGGCTGCAAAGAAGTGTATGTTTATGCATCACGGGTGCCATGAGTACAACCTCTGGAGATGCCCTAAATGCTATGCTCGATTTGCTCCCCCTGGATCTTAAGATACAACAGGAAGCAATAAAAGCAATGTGCAGACTCCATAAATATGGTCTCTGGCACGAAGATGGAACTTCGGGACACAGAGAAATCTTTAAGTTGCTGTCGGAGCAGTGTCCACTGTTTTTGGCACCTAAAGATGACCTGATACCCACAGTTTCATTCGGAAGGAAATTTGATGTCAGATTTCCATTGCGTGAGCAATGGAGCAATCCAGGAGGCATGCAGGGAGGTTTGACGGATATTTTCTTTACCGATGGGTCCAAGACTGAAATAGGGTCTGGAGCCGGATGGTACTTAAACGATAGTAATAAGTATCACTACGCTATGGGGGGAATGGCAACTGTTTTCCAAACAGAAGTTTTTGCCATCCTAAAAGTAGCCGAATGGATAATCGAGAGGAGATGGAGCGGGAAACAGATTGGAGTCTTCAGTGACAGTCAGGCTGCATTGAAGGCCCTGGAGAACGCGAAGCAAACCTCAAAGATTGTTCAAGAATGTAAGAAGAAGCTTAATTCTGTCGCAAGACAAAACAGGCTTGTACTTATATGGGTTCCAGGACACTCCGGTGTTCAAGGAAACGAAATTGCCGACGAATTGGCCAACCGTGGATCAGCGGTGCCCCCACAGGGGCCAGAGCCAATAATCGGAATCAGTCCCGCAGGAATCAAGAACTGGATCAACGATTATGTAGGCAATCTACATAAAGAGCGATGGTCCGGTATAGAACGCTGCAGAACTGCAAAGTGTTTTGTGACAAGTCCGAACAGAAAACTGTCAAACTTTCTACTAAAACTTAGAAGGAAAGACATTCGGTTGATGGTCGGCATCATTACAGGACACAACGCATGGGGTCAGCATATGACCACCATTGGAATCATCGAGGACCCGGTATGCCTGTCATGCTTGGAGGAGGCGGATAGCACTGAGCACTTTCTCTGTGAGTGTCCTGCCTTTGCTAGAGCGCGACTACGGGTATTGGGTTCCGATGTCATGGGAATGGGTAATATTCGTTCTCTAAAACTGGAGGATATTTACAGATTCGCCAAAGAATCTGGAAAATTCTCACAGGACTAACTATCTCTATCTCTGTTTCTATTCTTTCCTATCTCTTTCTCTGATACTTTTCTCCCTCCCTCCTTGACTATCTACCCCCTTTCCAGAGCTTTAAATACAATGGGCTTTTTAGCCTGAGTGTTTTAGGAGCCACCAAATCTCCTGGTGCTCCTTGGCTCGACCTTTTCAAATTCAATTCAATCAACGAACTGAATAATGCCAGTAGTAAAATTTATTTTTTCAATTTATCCAAAAATAAATTGATTTCTTTTAAAGGCGATAAAGTTTAAGTTCAATCAGTGGACTCACCAATGCAACGCAATGATGAAAGGAATCATCGAATTTTATTTCTGAATAACATATTTACTAAATTTAAGAAAAAAAATGGTTTTGAGTGATGGTAATCTTGATTTTGACCCTCACGCACTCCATCGCTTGCCTGTTTGTATACTAAAGTTGTCTAATTCACAAGTGTCAAATTTGATTCAAGTACCACGACATTTGCAAAACATTATAAATCTTCCGATAGGGTGCCTTATTCTGCGCCATCTTGTTTAAATAGATACTAATGGAAGATATGATTGCACAATATACTTCGGTAATGTCGACGCTGACAGAGCAACAAATAATTAAATAAAAATTTGTATGGCAAGATTCTATTGGTGGGGTTGTTTGTTTTCCTCCAAACTCTATAGAGGACCTAATTGAGATGAATTAAAAAAGTGGCGCCGGAAAAAGTACAGAGTGTAAATAATTAGGTTTACTTGAAACAGATTTCTGTAATAAGGATTCTGATTCAGCATTCTATCGCCAAAAATCTTAAAGACGAAATCTTAGCACCGACTTAAGGGGATATTCTAGTATAACGGCATGAATTTCAGGTGTTTTTTCGGGTGGTATAAATAAAAAATATTTTTACCAATAATTTTTTAATGAGATACTTATTAATGTTTAAAATATACATAAAAAAAATAAAATCTCAAAAAACGGGAAACTCAAAAGGTTATAAGTTGTTGAAGTGGGGGGTTAACAAAAAATGGCGCGACACACCTACCACAATTGCAAGCATTCTAATAATCTCAACCAAAAAAATAAAAAAGATTAATAATCTTGATGAATGCAGCTATCGTACTTACTATAAAAAACCCCAAAAAAAATTTGTTTAGCCAATTTACGGCTGCCCGAAAAAATTATAAATTTATTTACTACTTTTTGTCACTTTTCGGAATTTTTAAAAATAGTAAAAAAATGTATTTTGTTTATAATATTGTAATAATAAGTACGACAGATATATATATTGAGAAGACTTACGCCAAATTTCAAGTAAATCGGTTAAGTAGAACCTGAGAAATCAAGGTAAACATTTTGAAATATATATTTTCGAGAAAAACGCGTGCGAAGTTTTGGGTGCAATTACCCCCTGTGGCATTCCAGCCGAGCCAATTTAGAAGTTGCTACACTAAACTAGCTATATCTCTGGAAATAATTAAAATTTTAACAAATCCTTTTAAGGAGATAGTCTTAAAAGGTTCAGCTTTGAGAATATCAAAAAACAAACAATTTTTTTTTGAATTTCTACACTAGAATACCCCCTTAAAAAGGGAGTAAAACATTGACAGACCGCACGGAAGTTAGAGCCGCATGGAATTTCTATGCGATTTTTTTGGATAATGAAATTTTCCATAATATCAAGGGGCATAAAAGATCGAAATGCGAGCCTACAAAAAATCTAATCTACGATAAATGTAAATATGTATTTTAGTTATTGTACATATTTTGTAGCAGGATCTATAATAAGCTTTACCAGCGCCGAATAACCAGAAATGCAATTGAGAAAAGCACTTAAATTCAGTGAAAAACTTTTCTTGTTTCCAAGAAAGGCTCATCGAAGAAAAATCCTCCAACACCTAAAATATAAAACCAAAATTTAACTAGCAGCAATTTTCTTTATTTTACTTTATTTATTTTCCGAAAGTGAATGCCTTAAATTTTATTTATTTATTTATTAGTCTTTTTTAATTTTTGACTATTTTTTTTTTAATTTTTTAGGAATTACTTATAAGTGACCTTTCGAAGAAGTCGCCCAGATGTTGTCACAGAATAAAATATATACAAATTTCATTTGAAAAATAGCATCACTTAGATGTCCACTTCAGCGGGTGCCGTAGCTGAATGATTTGTTATGTGACTACCATTCGGAAGTGAACAGTTTCGAATATCCGTGCAGAAAACACTAAATAATAGAAACGTTTTTTTTTTCTAAAAATGGTCGCTCTTCGGCAAGAAATTGCAAACTCCTGAGTGTATTTTTGCGTTGAAAAAGCTCCTCATAAAAAGCAATCTGTCGTTCGGAATGGGCATAATATTTTATGGCGTCACTCCTTTGGTGCGAAAACATCACCATAAATGTGAGGAGGAGCTCGGCCAAATACCAAATAATTACATTTCAACTGGTCTAAATTGGACCTCGCTTATGGACAAGGTAAAAAATTTGGGGTTCATTCTCAACACAAAACTTACCTGTGCTGACCATATAAATAGGGTTGTGGGGAACATTTATGCTACATTACGTAAGCTGAGAGTCTCTGCAACATTCACGCCAGAGAAAACGAGGCGAAAATTAGTTCTCCAGCTAATTATGCCTCTCATTACGTACTCTGAGGTGGTATACAGCAAACTCGACTCCACATCTTGCCATAAACTGAATGTGGCATTTAATAACGCCACGCGGTATGTATATGGGATTGGCAGATATGAACATATCTCTGCATGGCGATCAAGGTTACTGGGATGTTGCCTTAACAGTTATTTGTCTGCTAGAAATTGCATATTTTTATGCAAACTTACACTATTCAAGTCTCCGCCCTATCTGACAGAGAAGTTGATACCAGTAAGGTCTCGCAGACACAACAAATTCATCGTTCCAAAATTTAATTACCTACCATCATCTAGATTATTTTTCATTAACGCTATTAAAGTGTGGAACTCATTACCTGACACTGTGAAGGCTGGACTTAACAGATTTAACTTCAGGGCACAAGTCTATAATTACTTTAAAAGTGTTTGATTGCATTAAATTAGGGCATTAAATTTCTCTCCACATTCTCTAATTACTATTTACTTTTGTTCTTTCTTCTCTAAATCCTTTTTTTTTTTCTTTTCCTATTGCTTCTTTTCTTCTTATTAGTATAGTTTAGTTTAATATATTGGATTAATTCGTAAATGAACTGGTGTGAAATTTTAGATTAAGAAACTTGTACGTTAAAACTATTCCAGTTGCTTATAATATTGTTGAAGTACTACTAAAAGACCTTAGTCTTACTATGTACTATTTTATATAAACAAATAAATAAATAAATAAATAAATAAATAAATAAATATGAAAAATATGAATATGTGTTAAGAATTCCACTCGCTAACATAGAAAACAAAAATAATACGAATTTCGTGAGTAGTACTCTCATATTTTTCCCCATTGGGGTTACGCATGTTACATATGAACTTGTACGCATGTACACACATATATATATACACAAATGTACAAATGTAAGTATTTACATCACTGTTTGAAATGTTTGTCTGCGTCATTTGAGTTTTTGTTTTTCATTCGTTTTGCTTTCTCCGTGTGCCAACGTGCTTCATAAATCGTTTTTTGAAATTGCCATTTAAGCGTTTTATTGCTTCGTACACAACAATCATGCCAGCACACATATACGCGCACACACGCATACACGCATCCACTCACCGATTTTCGACTGTTCCATTTTAACTGAGCCACATAAAACTATGCATACTTCACGGCGCGGCGCTCTTATCCGATTGAGACTGTAAGACTGTCAATTTTTGTCAGCGCAATCTATGCGTATGCGTGACGCTGGCTTATCCGCAAGTAGGCGTGTAGCCAGCGTAATGGAATTTTCGTTGTGACACTCACTTCTGATTATAGAGGAGGAGTAAAGTTTTGTAATTGAGTTGTTGTTTTGTTATGTAGATAACGATTAAGACTAAAAATCGCACGGAACCCTCTATATATTTTCCGAAATTCCGACATTTTCGCTTAAACGGCGTTTTATTTAGAATTTATTTGAAAGGATAAAATGCTTAGTGTTTGCCAACAACAAATGTCAACCCCGTAAATATTCCTCCATAGACACCGTTACGTAGAGTATTTATTTAATTGTGTGGCAGATACAAATTTAGCAGAAGACAATATCCGATGAAGCGGCAATAATTATAGGGAGCATAATGGTTTTTACTACAACAGCTGAGAAATTCAAACAATTGATTATATTCGATAAGATCACACAGACTTTGTTGTTGGCATCTTCAGGAAGAAGAAACCTGTGCCACTTCGCAAAGGGAGAAAAAGGACAGCCATATCTAGCAAAGTCCTACGAGGTGGTTTCTCCGCAAAAGGATATCATGGGAAAGCCCTTAATTATCTGCGGTCTACTCCTGGAAAGGTAGGCTTCGCGTCAACTGAGCGAGCGCTGGGCAAGTACACAAACCTGCAAGGTCGAAAAACCTTGCTGGCCACGTGTGGATATAAGCGCTCGTGAGATCTTCTCGGATTAATCAAATCGCAGCTTGCGAATTTCGTGGGTGCACATGCTCCGCAAAGTATGCATACAATGAGACTCGACATTACTTAGAGTTCTTTTTGCGTCAGCTGTATTATCCTCCATGGAGTAATCTCAGTACCTTCTTCTTTGCTATCCTGCTTTCGCTAGGCTAAGATTTGGGCTTCTTGGCTCGCATTTCTTTGCTACGCCTGCTGATATAGCTGATAGTTGATATTAACAACCTTATGAAATTCATCAGCAACATGAAACGGTTAGCACAATAATAGTTCGTTCAGTATCGTTCGGTTGTTACCCACAAATAGAATAGAATACTCATTTTGGCCTGGAGTCCCATTGTGATACCACTAGCTTGTACTCGAGTTCCCTTCCTAATGCCTGATTTGAAATAAGACTTCGGCTCTCTAATAAACGATCAAAAGTTATGGAAGGTTGCATTCTACAAATCTGTCAGAACGGATGCCAAGAACGGGATGGGAAATTTACATACAAATTATCATTTTAATACTTTGCGCACATGAAAAAGCTTCAGCAACTAGTTGCTTCATACATTCCAGGGACGCTAAGAACGAGGCCAACGGCGGCCCTTGATAGATAGACCGTTAGATCTTTTTACAGAAAACCGTTGGTGGAAATCTGCAGGCAGACTAAAAGCCCTAAACGAACTTTCCTACAGGACATACGGCCATAGATCAATAAACTAAATTGTTTTTGGGAGAACGTGGGGTCTTTCTTCTAGCTAGGTCCTATGGATCTACACGGCTATAATAAGATCTATTATCACGTATGCATCAGTGGTCTGGATGAGTAGATTCTTTCTCGTGGGAGTCAGGAGGACCTTATCGAGACTACAACGCACTATGGCCATCTGTTACGTCGGAGCTTTTCCGACTTCTTTAGGCCCGACATTAGATGCTCTGATTAGTCTACCACCACTTGATGTTTTTATCCAAGGAGAGATGGCCTTCAACATCTGCAGGCTGAAACACTATGGGAACTGGAACGGCCCCTATACGGCACTGGACAAGAGAGTAGGCATTGACTTCGATCCTACGATTCTCTCCATGTCCCTTGACTCCTTGCCATCCAGGGTCGTGCTTGAGAAGAGATACAGTGTGGTGCTGCCAGAGGCTCAACTATGATCATACTCAGAAAACGAGCCCAGCAAACACTGTTTTTGCATTTCCACGGATGGCTCCAGGACTGAGCACGGTTCCGGCTCTGGGTTCTACGTGGAATCCAGGGGGAAAAACTGCATTTTACTTTTGGAATGCATGCATCTGTGTTTCTAAAGGAGGTGTATGCAGTTCAGGAAGCGATGAACTTTGTTGTGGAATACCGATGAAGAGGTGTCTGCAGCGACAGCCAAGCTGCGCTTATGGCCTTAGACAGCCCTCCAACCACATCAGGGGCAGTCGAGTCCTGCAAATCCAGGCTGAGCTATGACGGTAAACATAACAGCCTGATGCTAACATGGGTCCCTGGATACGTGGGTATCGCGGGAAACGAGATCTCTGACAACTTAGCTCGGATGGGCTCTGAAGCCAACTTATTTAGCCCGGAGCCCGTTCTGCTATTCCCTTCTGCAGCCATCAAAGCCACGGTTAGCAAGCGGGTTACTCTAACCCACAAGCGAGCTTGGCAGGCCGAGTGAGGCTGCAGATGGACAAAACCGTCCGACCGACTGTCGCAAACCCTCCTGTCACTAAGCAGAGGGGACTTTAGGGGGCTGATTGGACTCTATGAGCAAAGTACATCGAAAATGTGGGCATCTCAGACAGTGCACTCTGCCCAACATGTGGAGAGGAAGATGAGACGGCGGACCATTTTCTGTGCGCCGGCCCGCCTTCGCTCGAATCAGGTTTGAGGTCTTTGGCACTGCTGTGTTAAGAAGCGACCACCTTGGCTCCTTGGCACCACAAGATCTACTCAGATTTCTTCGGAGGTCGGGATCCCGAGTGTAGTACAATGGACTTAATTGAGTCTGAGTGCTGTACTTGCTAGTCTGTCCCAACAAAACAAAAAAAGGCGATGTAGGAAGAAACGGGGTATCTCTATCTTCGGATTTTGTCAACAATATACCGAAAATGACAAGAATATTATGTAACGATCCGATGTAACGAACCGATGTGATCCGAATTTTCAGAACAATTTCTACAATTCAAATTTCTGGCCACTTGTTAGATCACAAGTAAATGTAACAATAACAGTCGTCCTCCATTTATACTATCACCAACGCGAAGAGATGGCTGAACTATAATAGGCGTTCTGACGAGACATAGCCCAGTAGCAGCTTATGCTTATAAGATGGGAATCTCGGACTGCGAGTAATGCTGGAAATGTGGGGCGCAGAACTCACTGTAGAGCATCTCATTTGCGGATATCCTGCGTCAGTCAAAGCACACCTTAAATATCTGGAGACACCGCAGTGTGATGAATTGGAAGATATCTCAGCTGTAGGTTGGAAATGTCTCCTCAAATTCGCAACTATTACTGGACTACTTCAAAACACAAAACTAATGAACTTCATCTGGTATCGCTATGAACCGAACCGGTCTATGCCTGACTGCAAGTCAACCAGTTTAACTTAATGCTTTTAAAAATGCTAGGTCTGCCGCACAGAGCAAATATTTCGAATATTTTAGCTTTTAATTTATGAAGTATTTTTTAAAGTATATATAGAGGGGTTGGTAAAATTTACACCATTTTCTTTTCTTTAGTTAAGTTGGCGTTTTTGTATTATAACGGTTAGATATGCTATCTAAAGAAATGGACCTAAATTAATTCCAATTACAGTATTCGCAAAGAAAAATATAAAACATTTTGGTTTTCTCTGAAAAATTGAGAATAAATACAAATAGAAATAGAGAGCAAAAGTTACAATGTCATTAATGAATATCAGACAGAGTTCGAGTTGGGCCAAAAATACTACCCTGTGCTACTGCAGAGGTAAGCATTAAAGCTCAAATTAATCTCTTCAAAATTCACACTCTTTTATTTTCGCTTTCAGAATTTTCAACAAACCTCTGAAAGTATTCGTTGAAAGCACTGCCCGATAACTCTTTCAGATTATGAAGCTTTCATTTGCAATTTGAGCAATGGTATTTGAACAAGATTAGATCTTTGCATTTTCGTATTAAATTTTTCACCAGAAAAGTAGTTATGCTGCAGTTGGCTTCAATCATACAAGTGTACATACATACATACATACACGCATATATTTGTATGTGCCTCTTAAAACATACTCTGGAGCAATTTAAACCATAGAATTGAAAATATAAGCGCAATATGCACACACGCACACACATGCACGCACACATAAACACGTTTGTATTCTCTACCCGAAATGTTGTTGATGGATGGTCGACGGTCGGTTGGGTGATCGGTCGGTCGGTCGTGCAATTTCGTTGGTATAGGCATTTGTTTTGTGCTGTGGATTGGTTGTGGCGAAAGCAAAGCAGACAAAACATATTTTTGCACACATGTTTGTACACCAACCCCAATGCACTTATATCCACATGTACGTAAATACATATATATAGACATACTTTGCATATATAGAGATGAGAAACACATAGAGAGAGAACACATACAAGCACATGCCACTGTTGTTGCTGTGCCGTCAACTCGTTTCACATTCACCCACTTTTTAAAGTGGTCTGGAATGGGTCACATTAAAGCTTGTAAGGGGTTGCAGACGAGTACTTAATTTCACTTCACTTCAGAAAATATTTAGTGCTTTAATTTTTTCTCGTTAGAGACATTTTTTACTTTCAATTTTTTATTTCATCGCCAAGTTGCATACGGGCCTATGGTATTTGCGAGTACCCCAATCTCCGTATTGAGATTTCTATGATTTCTCATTTTCATTAACTAAATATTAACAAGCTTCCGATAAGGAGTTTATTCGCTCAAAGGAAATCCAGAGTGCATTTAAAGACGTTTGACGGATATTTTCTTTACCGATGGGTCCAAGAATGATATAGATTCTGGAACCGGGTGGAACTTAAACGAAAGTAATAAGTATCATTACGCCATGGAGGGAATATTTTCCAAACGAAAATTTGTACCATCCTAAAAGTAGAAGAATGGATAACTGAGAGGAGATGGAGATTGGTATCTTTAATTACTGTCAGGCTACACTGAAGGCCCAGGAGAACGCAAAGCAAACTTCAAAGATTGTTCAAGAATGTAAGAAGAAGCTTAATTATGTTGCAAGACAGAATGAGCTCGTACTCATATGACTTCCAGGGCACTTCGGGATTCAAGGGACTGAAATTGCCGATGAATTGGCCAACTTCAGATCAGTGGATCCCCCACTGGGGCGGAAGCCACTAATCGAAATCAGTTCTGCACGAATCAGTAAGTGGATCGGCGTTTATGTATGTAATTTACATAAAGAGCGATGGTCCGGTCTGGAACGCTGCAGAACCGCAAAGTGTTTGCTGACAAAGTATTATTAACGGACACAATCCATAGGGTCTACATATGACCATCATTGGAATCCCTGAGGACCCTATTTGCCTGTCTTACTAAGAGGAGGAGGATGGCACTGAGCATTTCCTCTATGAGTGTCCCGCATTTGCTAGAGCAAGGCTACGAATTTTAGGTTCCGATGTCATGAGAATGCGTAAAATTCGTTCTCTCAAAGTGGAAGATATTTTCCTATTTACCAAAGAATCTTGAAAATTCTCACAGGTCTAACTACCTCTATTCCTCTAATCTATCATATCTTTTTCTTTCTGTTATTTCTCTCCTTTCCTCCCTGACTATCTATCCTTTCACTTTCCAGAGGTTTAAATACAATGGACTTTTCAGTCTGAGTGTTTCAAGAGTTACCAAATCTCTCAGCGTTTCTTAGCTCGACCTTTCAAATTGCATTTCAGCTCAAATCAAATTAGATTAAGATTTTCGGTGTGGTAGAACTGTTTATTTTTTAAATACTCGGCCAATCTGATATGCAAAGAGATTGCAATTTTGTTCAAATAACAGTTGTTTTTGCAATTAGGTGTTCGGGCCACAGGCTAGACATATAAACTACGGACACTCTAGTATTCTTAGTAATATATAGTTCATCTCCATGGTATTTGATCCCTTTACACTCTGAACCAGAACGGTACTTTTTCCATTTATATTCCCTCAAGGGAGAAATGGGTGGGGTGCAAAGAATTGGGGTTCCCTTGAGAACCTCTGCTCTGCTCCTAGAAAAATGGGCTTCGCATCAACTCAGTGAGCGCTGGGTTATTGCGCAGATGTGCAAAGTACAAGATTCTTCTGGACACGAGCCGCAGCTCTCAAATTTGGTGGGTGTCCTTACTGGGTATTGTCCATTGTTAGGTATCCATGCGGGGATACTTGGGATTATCTCAAGTCCTTTCTGCAGAAGTTGTCAAGAGAGATGTGGAATTATCTCAGCATCTTCTTTCAGCTGCCCTACTCTTGTCGGGCTAAGATTCTGATATCTGGGTTCTTACTTTTTTGTGCCACACCTGCGAATATACCAGGTTTAAATATCACACACCTGGTGAATTTCGTCAGCAGCTTGAAGCAGTTAACGCGATGTAATTAGTCACTGTTTGATAATCATCCTTCAATTCGAAGCTCCTTATTCCTTTTTCCCTCTGTTCGTTCTTCTGTTTCGAAGTTAAAATTTTCTCTAAGTTTTTAGACAGCAAATACCCTTGTGGAATCTTCTGCACTTCTGCTAACAGGTACCGATTATCGAGTATATGTGCAAAAAAAAACTCTATGTTTAGCAACCAGGAACTGGAAAAATGGAAAAGGGACGTCTGTATGGATATTTCACTAGAAGTAACTTTGGTTACGAAATGTGACCAGAGACTTAGTTGTGGTTCCATGTCGAACGACAGTTCGCGCAGTTTGCTGCCACCTATTCTAAGGAACAGGCATTCGCGAAGTTTTGTGGTAAGTAAATACGTCTGATTTGGCATACAAACGTAGAGCTGCCCATTGGTATTTCAACTCGGTTTGTACGAAGGTCATTTGAAAAGTCCCTGCAAGTCCCTCCCAGGCCCATATTGAGGTTTTTTAGTTAGTAGTATCTCTTGAAGAAAACACACCAAGTTTCAGTCAGGTGGGTATATTTTTTTTTTTTTGTTTGGCATTCGTTTGAATCGACTTCCTCGATTTTCAAAAAACGAAAGAAAACGGATTTCGTGTGTGAAATCTTACGACTGAGCAGATGTAAACTCAAAACGAATAGAAATATGTTTCCAGCTTATTTCACAATACTTCTTATTCTTCAGATTTGGCTCCCTCGGATTCCTCGGGCTACTATTTGTGCCCCAATTTGAAGAAGTGGCTGGTGAGAAGAAGATTTTATTCAAAGAAAGAGGTGATTGCAGCAACGAATGGCTGCATGCAGCCTTGTCCAAGTCCTATTATTCGAAAGGGATCGACACACTAGAACAGCGTTGGACGAAGTGTATGAGCCTAAAAGGTAACTAAAGGTTTTTCCTATAAGAGGTATTATTTTGATATTCAAACAAAAGTGCTATTTTTTAATTTAAATAATCGGATGTTTATTTCATTATAAAGAGGCAGGCAAATGACCACCACGTCCACGCTTACAGGACAATATCTCTTTCATGAAATTTTCCATAACCGAATTGCAAAGTGGCTGCCCTATGTCCTCGATAGCCTCACGAATTCCATCTTTGAGGTCTTGAACCGACTCTGGGCTGTTGGCGTAAACCTTCTCTTTTACGTGGTCCCAAAAAAAAAAGTCGCAAGGTGTTAAATCACAAGATCTCGGTGGCCAATTCTGATCACCTCTTCGAGAGATAACACGGTCCGGAAACTTTCCCGTGAAAGATCAATAGTTTCGTTGCTTGTGAGGCATGTAAATAACACCTGTATTAAAAAACCCTTTATATCGAAAAAGTGGAAAGTATAGTATTAGTAGAAAGTTAGTATTTCACACCACCACTTCCAGTTGATATCGAAAATAGTTTTATTTGATGGTGCTAGTCAAAACATCCATCTGATAGCTTGCGCTTTTGAGCGCCGAAGTGTACAAGTGCAAGTATCCTCAAATCAACGTACCAGTAGTGGTGAAGCGCATTATTAGCTTCATTTTTTCCGACAATATTTTCCGCCCTTCCTCAAACAGACTGTCTTTCATTCACTTTCTCTTTTTTCCAAAATTTTTCAATGCAATTAGTGGCAAGTTTAAGGTGTCAAAAAATTTGTCTGCATTTTTTTTTTAATTTTCCTTACATTCACAATACCACACACACACACATGTTCGTACATAATAGAGATTTTACTAAGCGAGCGTTCATCTTCATCGCGCAGTACATAATTTTCCAAGCTGACAACAAGTGGAGTCCTCATAAATCGTGGCTCAAATATCAGTGCGGGTGTGTGTTTGTGTCGAAATGGAACTGGATGTAGAGACGGTACTGTGTCCGTGTACGTGTGTATACCTTCTAGCGATTTTACTCGCACATGTGCATACTTAACTAAATTTGTGTGACTGGAAATGGATGTCTGTGTGTGTGTGTGACTGTGTGATTGCTCGCACACTTGGATGATGGATAACACGCTGGGTAGTCAGAGTTCAAGATGAATATCTATCGAGATAAATGTTTGCAGATGTTATCCGTAACAATCACAACAACCACAGCAAGAAAAAGACATCAACAACAACACCAATGACAATATCAAAAACATCTGGCTTGCTCCGAAATGCATTACTTTTAAACTTAATATTAAATTTGAGTTTCGTTAAACTGATTGGATTGAATTCAATTGACTGCTGTTTGTACTCGTATATATGTATGTGTGTAAGTTACTTAGCTAAGCATACAGGTAGGTATGCGTAGGTATGCACTCTTCTTTTCATCAAATATTTTTATTCTTCACATTTATTTTATTAACAGGTGTTTTCTGCTGGAATTCCCATATTTTTATTTGTGCTTATGCTGCAAAATGTATTGGTCTTATATTTCAGTACTTTACCCCATTGAATGAAATGAAGATTTATTGCGAAATGCATTTTAACTATTCAAATTTTATATTTACCAAGGAATTTTTCAGTTCATCGGCTGCTAATATTGCATTTGTCATACCAGGCAATCCATTTGCTGTAAAAACTTTAATTGGGGTAATTAAAAATGGACAAATTTTTACTCAAAAGTATTTGTGGTACTGTAATAATAATTATCCGACTGAGGTCCTCCTACAATCTGTGGTTTGCGTCTTCATATTCTTTTCCACAAATGGAGGGACCTACGGTTTCGGACTTCGATCCCGGGCGCTGTCATTCAGCTACGGCGGCGGTATAGTTATTAGGTAAAGAAAACTATTCAAGATCTTTTAGAGAGCCATACTTCACGATGTACATACATATGCACAAGGTGGCGCAAAATTAGTCATCCCATTAATTACCTTGTTTACTAAATAAAAAAAATTTTTTTGAAATATTTAGTTTAACCCTTAATCGCTCCATTGCTCGGCTATTTGTCACTGTAGCAGTTCACTAGTTTTAAGGGGGTCTTCTACCGTCACGGTTTGAAAAAATCGATTTTTTTTTTTTTAGATTTTTTAAAAGCTACTAATGTTAAGAGTATGCTATAAAGAGGGTTTTATGAAAAACATGTTCCTTCATGAGCATTTCGGGGAGAATACATGCATGCTGCAATCATGTGTTATACCAAACTTTATCTTTAAACGCCTTTTCCCGAAAGTTGACTTTTTTCAACTTTCTGGTCACACATCTACTATAAATATTTGTCGAATTCATTCCATCTTTTTTCCAGTTATTCAGTGAACATCTCGCTATGTTTTCCCAGACCACTTTTTTCAATTTTTGATTAGTTTAATTTTGCGGGCCTCTAAAGTGTAAAAAAAAGAGGAAATTTTCAAACTTTTTTTTTAAAATCACGCATTTTTTACAAATTTCAAAATATTTAAAATCGCCACTGGGAAAACATAGCCAACGCTACACTTTATGATAAAAAAAAAAAAATTTTTGATTTCAGATAAGTAAAATGGTCGATCGCGTGCCACAAAGTCGCCTAGGACATTTTTACAAGGGCAACCTCGAGGACGGTTCAAGGACACAGGGCCAAAGAATTCGATTTGAAAAATATATTTTTAAATAGTGCAAACTTGTGCAAATTAAATAAAAAAAAATCTGATTTCATTATCTCAAGTGGTTGCTTTGTAATTAATTCCCAAAAATAGGCCCGAGATTAAGGCGCGACGGTAGAAGACCCCCTTAAATGTAATTGGCGCAGCTTTAAAGCCGCGCTAGAAGCTCCGATTTCTTGAATACTAAATGCTATCGCATCCATCGTATAGTGCAGATTTGGAGCCAAGCGATTACGAAATTTTCTAAAAGTTTATTGTAGTAAAGAACTGACATTAAGAGTTTTGAGTAAAAATGGGCAAATAAAATTATTTACCAAAAAGGGCGAGGACATCTTCAACCAGTGAATTATGAAATTTCCTTCGAAATGAGCAAAAGTTGCCGAAGAAGAACGGCGCACAATTGATCTAAGTCGGATAATTCTAAGCATGTTCTTATTTTCTCCACCAAAATAAAGCGAATTAACGCTCGGAGCTTGTTTCTTGACTTAACATATATGAAGTGCATGAGAACTTGCGGGTTACTCTGCCAAAAATTAGACGATTTCAATATATAGTTATGTTATTAAGCTCGATTAGCTTCGTTTTATCCCCGTTTTAATATAATTTCTAGAGCCCCTCAAAATAGTTTTGTGTGTCATTTGTAAGCACTACATATGGCGATAATCAACTATCGCCAATAAGTTTTTTTATAAATTAGTCTAAGACATCTATGGTTGAAAGGACCAATTCGTAATCTAATTCATGTCATTTTGCCATGTCTACTGAGGGTCGAACTAAAGTTACAGATCTGCATGATAAGCCTGTGCATTATTATAGTTAACGTAACTTCACACGTCACTCGTTTAGTGTCATACCGGCCATTTCTAAGCTCTGTTGGACGGCCGAAACGTTCGAAAAATGTATTCATATACAAATGGACTGGTGTTGGAAGACAGGATAACATGCGCTGGTACTGTGCATGTTATGGTCCCTACGAGCATTATTTTCAACCATCAGTGAATAGCTGATAGCCTGCTTTTATTTTAAAAGGTGATCCAGCTACATCACAAAACATTCTGACCATCCTTGGAATAGTAACATAGTAGGATCACTTGGAAAATGAATTCTGTTTGACCCTCTATGAATAAGTTCCTACTTCTCACCCAAGGCGAAATGTTTTTCATTCAGCTTAAACTATTTCTAGGTGTTCATAGCAATTCACGTTGTAGGCAGAACATTTTGAATAAAGCTGACTTCATATTCACATATCATTTTCTCGTTTTTAAAGTTTGGACATCCTTACGTAGCATAGATGACGGACTCAAATATAAATAGAGCAAGGAACGTGTTCTTAGGTATTGCATTTGGTCTTCAAATTGCTAATGGTTAGATATGATAAGCTAATCTTTTATCAAGAGAAATCAGGTGCTCTATTAAACTGCCAAATTTATAAAGGAAATGAAATTGTCAGCGGCTGAGAGTATACGGAATTCATACGATACTAGGCGGAATATCAAGGACAGAGGCAGTTGACACGATTTATCCTTCCGTAAGGTAGGCTTCTGAACCTGTATTGAGAAGACTTACGAACTCTTACTGGACACTATACGGGGCATTATAGCCTTTGTTATCAATTCAGAAAACAAAAATCATCAGAATCCAGTGTCTGTCAGTTTTGTCAGCTGGGCAATGAAACACCCGAGCACATCCACTACGAATGTGAAACTCTCGCAAGTCGAAGGCTCACACATATAGAAGGTGAGGCTCTGGATTCATTGGAAATATGGAATAAAAACCCATAAGAAGTGCTCAAATTCATTAGAAGCCTTCAATAGGTTTGCGGTCAAGTAAAATAGGCCATATCAGACGTCGCGGTAGACTATAGCTCAATAAAACTAAAACTATGGACGGTTCACTCGATGGTCATAAAGGCCAATTGGGTCCCTGTTTTACTAATCGGTCTTTTATTTGGCTTGACTGATGGCTTTCTCACGTAAACAGATATTTTAAATGAGTGCACGAAATACCCTTTTATTCTGTTTTTACTAATTTACAGATTAGCAGAGATTTAATAGATGTTTGCAATTATGGCTTTAAAAGTGTTAATTGTTTTGGTGTTAATGGGTTAATTGCCTTTTTCCTCAAGATTTTTACTGTTACCTATTAATTTTTTACTGGTGTTAGAAGGCTTTAATCTTCTCTCTGTGAAAGTTGCTAGAAAAATATGGCATGTGCTCATGTTTCATTAGTCGGCGAAGACTGAAATTTGTTCATCGCTTAAAACAATTTACAACAACATCTGTCGGTGAAGTGAACTACTACGTCCTGGCCAAAGTCAACCTCGATATGAACAGAGTAAAATGTTGACAGAAGCAATATTAGTGCACCTGCTTATACAGGGTGGTCTAACTATCGTTTCAAATTTAATTAAATAAAGCTATGAAAAACGACACACGAATATCTTTCAATAAATTTTTTTTAATTGGAAAGTGTAAGGCTCGCAATTTCGTATATCTTCCACGGCTGGCCTCTCAGTGCCTTATCTGTCAACCCCACTTTTTAGCAAATTTGTGTGAACTTGGTATTTATCTCTCTTTAACTGCTTTTGGATGGCACCCAACCAAAAATAGTATAATAAGTGATGTCGAGTTTTACAAGTATTTTGGGCATTGTCGAAAATTGATGTATTTGAATATAATAAGAGGGAAACTAAAAAGTTGAAAAACAAATAATAAATTCTAATATATTTTTTATTTAAAAAAAAAAATTTATTTTTAATTTTTGTAAAAAATTTTTTGAATATTTAAAAAAAAATATTTAAAAACAAAGTTTTTTTTACATTTCTGTAAAAAAATTTTTGAATATTTTGAAAAAAGTTTTAAAATATTTTATTTTACTTTTTTTAATTTGTGTAACAAGAATTAAAAAATTATATGAAAATACTTAATAATTTTAATTGTGTTTTTTTAATTGTAGGTATAATTTTTATGAAATTTGTTACTTATAGTAAAGAATTTTTTTTTACATATTTCAATTCACTTCTTCAATTTTTTATTTTTATTTAATTTTTTTTATATTTTTACATTCAAAAAAAAATTTCAAAAAAATTTTTCATACAATTTTTTTTTTTTAATTATTTTTTAAAGTTCTTAATATTAAAACAAAATTTTTTTTCAAAATTGTTTTCAAAATATTTTTTTTTGTAATTTTTGCAAAATTTGTTTATTCTTTTCAAATTAAAAAAAATACTGTAAAAAATAGAATTTTTCGAAGTTTTTTTTAAATAATTGTTTGTTTTTGTAATTTGTGCAATTTTTTTTTCTTTTCATATTAAAAAAAAAATATTGCAAAAAATAAAAAAAAATGTTTTAAATTTATTTTTATTATACGGATCACCCTGTATATATACAACATGTATTTATATAAGGCATATTTAGATAAGGTGAACTTACTAAAACTATTTTTTTTTTATAATTTCTTTAAAGTTTCTCTATACTCTTTAGTTTTAGCATTTAAAAGCTATCAAAAAAAAAAATAAAAATATTTAGTGCTATTAACGAAATTTACAACTTTTGTCATCAGGATCTTGAAACTTGGATTTCGGCAAATATTTACATAAATACCTAATACATTTTGATAAAATATCTGAGTTTGTTCAAAGCCACAGAAAATATAATTTCCAAATGCATACTTTAATACCGTTATTTATGCACCAACCGCAATAGAATGGGAATTACAAAGCCTGCAGCTGATACATACAGCATACTAATATAACTTACAAGCACACCCACACATACATACGTACATACTCGCTTAATGGAATATCAGTGCCAACCTCAGTTCGAAAGTATGTCAAGCATTTCGATAACTACAACTTTAAATTAAAGTTGTTGCCGCATACTAGTTGTTGTTATTGGTGTTGTCATTGCCATTGGCGTTGAAAATTATTTGAGAAAATAGTGTTTGGAATTTTTATCCAAACATTGTTGTCACTTCATTTCAATTCTGCACTGCGTTGCCTGCGAGATGGCCGGCCACATTGACAACGAGACACACACAAAGACATGCCAAAGCACTGGCAGTTGGCAACTGACATCTGGTAGTTGCTAGTTGGTAGTTTGTAGTTAGCTGGCAACAGTTCAGTTGGAAAAAAGTTGTTGACAAAATTTGCACTCGAAAATTTTTCACATCAAATTCAATGAAAATTAAGAGTGAAAACTTTTTTATTTAAACGCAAATAAAAAATCCACGAAAAAAGTGTTGAGCCAAGCATATCAATGTGGGAAAGCATGGAAAGTGTAGAGAAAGCAAATATGGAGTAGAGAAAGTGAGCTGGATGTGTGAGGTAGGCTTCGTTGTGCATTGTTCGGGAGCCAGGCTAGGAGTTCGCCTTGTTGTCGATTGCATCCACTGGGATCAGCAGCTACTGGATGGTATGCGTAAATATATGTACGTATACTGATGCAGTGTTTCTGTGGTTGTTGTTGGTGGTTTTATTTGTATGTTATAAGCTTGAATACGATAAAGTGGCAACTTGTGTACCACAACAAAACAATTTGAGCTTAACAGTTTTACTTCATTGCTGCATTGCAATCCGAAATTTTCAAATAATTTTGTGTAGTACAAAAAAAATGCACTAAACTTTCGTGTCTGTGTCAGTTACAATGTATGTGTGTGTGTGTGTTTCTTTTTCAATATCTGTAGTTATTTTCGTTAATGGCTTGCGTTGAATTGTGAAAATGATACTAGCGAAATTTGCATTTTAATAAAATATTTTCCGAAGCTGCGAACTGGAACTGGGAATTATGTGAGAATATAACCCTCATAAAATAACATGGATTGTCGCGCGTGAGCATTTTACCGACTTGATATATATTGTATATAATGCAATTTTAAGAGTACATTTGAAATTGCTTCAAATTTTGAATTGCATTTGCTTCGACTTGGCTATGACTGCTAGAATTTGCAAAACCAACAGCATAGCGAAAGTAAAAACAAAAAAGTCAGCTGTCTGGACAGCCTATTTGCTGCCAAGATAGTAACATCAGGGCAGCAAAGCAACAGCAAGAGAAAAACGACGAGTTTCGGCTACTGCTTTTGCTCAGATTTTTTAACGGCTGCCGTATATGTAAACAACTAGACAGTATACTAATTTGGGTGAATAAAATGCAAAATGTGGCATGAGTTAGGTTAGGTTGAAGCGGTTATCCTGTGGGACACACTCAGGCTCATAGTCCATTGTGATGCCGCGTGCCTAACACCAGTGTATGCTTTTCGTACATTTTAGAATATCCCTGATTTCTGCAGAACTGAGATATTCCAATTCATTAAAAGATACAGCAGGACAATAGTACAGGAGGTGCAATATCGCCTCTTCCTCATCTAGACAACTTCTGCATAAATCATAATCCCCCATTCTCTGGGCTTGTCTGCCTATTAGAGAGTGCCCAGTTATAACTGGGATCAGTGTGCTAAGACTGTGCTTATTTTGGCTTAACAGATATTCTGTGCGTTTAGCATTAAGAGTCGGGATGTCCTGCAGGTAGTTTCAATACGCCATCTCTCATTCGCTGCTCTTACGATTTCCTCAAAGATAAGTAACTTACATGTTTCTTAGGGTTTGCCCATATCATTGCCTGTGTACTGAATTTGTTTAAGAGGCCAACATAACTCGAATTTCTCCTGAAAAAGAATTCCATTTATGAAAAAGTAGCGTCCAAAATGGTACACTGGCATGCGCGGAGACTCTTTGCCAAAAGTTATATTCCACTCATAACGTCATTGAGTACATATGTATGTGTGAAATTGAAAGAAGAAAAAAAATTATACATAAAAAAATTATATATAAGATATATACCTCTTAAACTGTTTATTTTATTTTATTTCAAAGTTGGAGTTCATTTAAAAGAAACACCTAGACAATTTTCTGAAACCTTTCCATTGGCGCGTTATCTAACGTACAAAGCAAATCTTGCCTGATATTCAGACTTCAGACTTCTAACCCAACTAACAATTTTTTAACTCTGAACAAGTGCAAGTTAACTGTATGAGTTCAAATTGGGTCCAAAAGTTCCCAAAGGTTCCCAAAAGCGCAAGAAAACTATGTGAAGAGTTGAGATAGGGTACAGTTGGTAAACGTACAGCTCAGAAATGGTTTCAGACTTATTGCCTGCCTCATTGCCAGGTGAAGTCAATCCTCGATCTCTTATTTCCTTAGTAAAACCGCACTAACTTTGTCTTTCACCAGATACATTGGATGTGTTGGGAGGATGAATAGTGAAAAAATTTCGTTTTACTCGTATCTGTTAAATGGGCAACTATGTAGTAAAGAAAAATCCTATTAAACTTCCTAAGTGAGCAATGAGGGTGTACTTTCAGAAGAATCATACCGCGAACATCCTAAACGAGGAACATCCTCTTTATCGAAACCACTTATAAAGTCTTAACATTGCATCTCTTTGCGATTTTTTTTTAAGGAAAAAATTAATTTAGCACTGCAAAGTTTTTTCTATCTTTTAATGAACATTTAAAAAGTGTAACAAATTTTTGTACTGGTTAAAATAAGTTGAAAAAAATGTTTAACATAGAAATTAGTAGAGCGCTGTAACGCTGGAGTTTCCAACTGGCGTACAAGATACAGCTCGTAATTATTATCTAAAGCAAACAATTCAAATGGATTTCTAATTATCATGATTTTTTATTCTAGACGAACTAAGAAAACTGAGAGAAATTCCAAAATTTCAACTTTT
Organism: Anastrepha obliqua; assembly: GCF_027943255.1. Classification (NCBI taxonomy): domain Eukaryota; kingdom Metazoa; phylum Arthropoda; class Insecta; order Diptera; family Tephritidae; genus Anastrepha; species Anastrepha obliqua. The sequence continues at coordinate 52,018,138 of NC_072896.1, forward strand.
TGTTTTAAAGAAAAAAATGCCTTTCTATAAAAAAAAAATTCACTTCAACTTGGTATAAAAATTTTGAAAAAAATTTTTGTATCTATTTTGTTAGTTCAAATAGAAGAGAATTTAATACTGAAGGGAACAAGCTATGATTCATTTCAAAAGGTTCATTGGTTTTTTTCATTCATGTACGCCAATTCAAAGAAATTATAAAAATGAAAAGTCGAGAAAAGAAGATAAAGTTTGTACTATAGCTGTCCGGTCACAGCGTAACTACCTAACGCTCGCCTACCTTTGGCTTTGTATCTACGGAAATATTGAGAATTAGGCTCTGTAACTTCGTGTGAATATTCTGAAATATATTAGGAATCGCTTAAAACGAAAAAAAAAAATGATTTTTTTGACCTTATAAACCAGGCTCCCCCCTTAAAATATTTTATATTCTCTACTCATCAAAATTACCCATTCAAACCAGTTCCCTCAATAAACCTACGAAGCAGCTAATTTGGCAGAGCGTTTACGCCTTTATCTCACTTTAGCATAGCTTGTGAGAAGCAAGTGTAGTGGTGCTTTAGAGATAGGTCGCAGAATTGGCAGGAGTCGTTGGACCATATCCTGAGCCTGGCTAAGCAATCTGGAAAGGCCAGCGAGAATCTAAGTAAGCCTTTTCATCTTGTCCTCAGGAGGTTCTTGAGATGTTGAAATCTCTTTTGAACATATCATTCCAGTAAGGTCTTAACGATTCGCTTACTTTATTTAATTTAACACATAAAACTTTGTTTTCAAATCGTAAGCTTTTCTAAACACGCAAGGAAGCTGTGTTAAAGCTCTTCTTTATATTCTTCGAAAGTATATGTAATCCTCTTTCAAATATTTTTTGTTTCTCTAAGGGATTGAAATCCTTCAAATCACAATTTTATTAAGGACAGATGAATGAAAAACGTTCAGTATTATCTTCATCAGATAGGCAAAATTTTTCAAGCCACCTTTTGTTTGGAGGAAACCCAGTTGACCTTAAACAAACACTGTTCATATAAAAAATTTACTAAAACATTTTGGAAATGGTTATTCGCCGAATTAAATTATATTTATTTCTTAAAAATTATATAAAATTTTATATTTTAAAAATAATTATTACAATTATGTCATCGATCTTGCTCGCGAGTGAAATGTCAACTGACCCTACATATTTATGGTTACAACCATCCCTATGTGAAACATCCCGGATTCCGCACTCTTCGGCTTTTTAATATTTAATATTTCCTTCATGAGAGTACGCTGGCTTAGAGGCTATTTTTATCAGATTTTGTTTTTTTATTATCTGTTTTTTATTAGCACAGTGCAGAAAAGGTTCTGGTCTCTTCTTTCTTTTTCTGTTCGAGACCGTGTAACAAAAGGGTACTAAGCTGACAAATATAGTCCATTGATTCAAAATCATCGATGTCGACTACGGATCGTTTATGGACGTTAAGCCAGTGCTTAGATTGGCGTTGCTGGGTTATTTATTAAGCATCGATAGTGCGCTTTTTCATGAAGAAGATCAACAGGATTTTGGACCAGCAACGCATAACCAACATGAGCCGATTCAACCAACATGAACCAATCTATGTGCATGTACCATTCATAATGCAACCTATCGAAATTAGTACGGTAATTTAATCAAAATGGGGCATCAACTTCGGAGCTAGTTCTTGACATGACATGATGTCCAAAACTTAACCGTTGGCAAGATATTCGATTTTAAAGATTATTTAGGATAAAAATATTTCTTTTGCTTTTATGTTTACTTTGTTTTAAATGTTACTTCGAAAGTCTGATATTTTGATTTTTGTTTTCAGTTAAAATATATATCAATTAAAAAATCTTAACTAAAATTTTAACCAAGCCCTTACAGTTAAAAACGGCTGCTTGATAAAATTTTGGGTTTACGATTCTTACCTAAGTGTTTCCTACTTCATATCATTAAAAAAATGTGGTATGGTAACTATGCTGCAAATTGTTTTAAAACCTAGTTTGAGTTTTTAACTATCCACAAAGATACAGGGTGGCGCAAAATTAATCACCATAACCAAAAATGTATAATTTTTGCAAATGGCTTCCTAAGTCAACTAAATTTGACACTGTGAACAGGCGGCCGCCTTAGCCGAATGGATTGGTGTGTGTCCACCATTCGGAATTCAGAGAGAACGTAGGTTCGAATCTCAGTGAAACACCAAAATGAAGAAAAAGTGTTTTCCAATAGCGGTCGCCCCTCGGCAGGCAATGGCAAACCTCCGAGTGTATTTCGGCTATGAAAAGCTCTTCATAAAAAACAAAAATATCTGGTGTTCGGGGTCGGCTTGAAACTGTAGGTCCCTTCATTTGTGGAAAAACATCAAGACGCACACCACAAAGAATAGGAGGAGCTCGGCCAAACACCCAGAAAGGGTAAATAAACGAAAAGAACTAGGCAGCTGTAGTTTATAGACAATGAAGTAGGAGTCAAAATAAAGATTTCTATCATTCAAAATAATATTTTTTTATTTAGTACGTAAATTATTCAAAAACAAAATTGGATGATTAATATTAATTAATAATAAAATTGCATAATTATTTGTACTAATTTTGATAATATTTAAATTTCGGGTTGTGTTTAGGATGAAATTTCATAGAAAGGAAAAAATTTTGAAATTACGCGACCAAAAACTGGAGCCCTAATAATTTAAATTTGTTTCATTATAATAGGTTCTTCACATGACTGACACTAGTTCTGGTATAACTTCTAATTTTTCCCCATTTTTTCGATTGTTTCAATTATGCCAGCTACTAAATAGTTAGTGTTTGCAGTCAATGCTTCGTTATGTTGGACTACCTGTTGCATCTATTCAGTTACATTATTGCTAGAATAATAATGTCCTTAAGTATCTAGGATGACTTCTGCCTTCTATTTTGAATAAAAGCCGAATATCACCATAAATGTGATTTTAATAAATATAAGTATAATAAATATTTCTCCACGGCCCGAGTACCTAAAGAGAAACTTGCCCAGAAAATTTCCCTACCCATCAGTAAAAGTCCTGTCAAATTCAAATCATCCGTTCTGGAGACTAGATTAACATTATGTTCGCAAAAACCTCCAACATCATCAACAATGATATGTTTTTTTATAAAATCTTCAATGTAGCGTTGATTGATGTCGATCTAAGATCGTACTGGGAAAACATTAAACACTCTTTTGAAGGAAATTTTGTAAATTTGTTGAAAATGTTTTTCTTTTGTAATATGTAAATGAAGCATATTGTTGGTGTTGTACAGCAAGCAAACGGTGTGACTGGCATCAGCATGTATGTGTGTAAATATGTTTATTTATTTTTCTTTTTTAAGGCAAAACATTTATGTCCCTTATCACATCAACATCTCACGCCAGAACTTTCGCATTTATACACCAAGCAGCAATTAGTTGCGCATTGTTGCCAACACCAAAACACATAAATAAATTTAACATAATTTCACTTTGTGTATCCTTTTTTCTTCCTTCTCACTTTGACAGAATTTTGTATGTCGCATGCGACATTAACATTTTTTGGACAACCAGGGACAGGGTTAACGGTAAAACATATTGTCTACTACTACCACAGGCAGCGAGGATGGACCCTTTTATGATGGGCGATTTTGTTGTTGGTGTTGTTGTTGCTATTGCTGCTGGTGTTGCTATCATAGTAAAAGTGCTACACAAATACGTATTTATGTATGTACAAGCAATTGTTAAAGGGCCGAGAGTATATGAACAACGGCTGTAGCAACAACAACCAGCTCCAATATATTAGGTACGTATGTATGCGATGATTTGAGTGTCAGCTTGCGTTTGCGCGTATATTTTGAGGGTATAGAAATTCATTGTGTATTTGTGGAATTGTAGGTTGTGTAAAGGGTGAGTCCATAGGATGGCAGGTTACTTTGAGACTGGCAGCTATTTCACAATCAAAACAATACCGGAAGTCTGAGTGACTGTGACTGTAAGTTTGTGAGCTACGATATTTTCAGGCCCCTTTTCTTCTCAAATAAAGACGGTCAAAACATTGCGGTAAACGGGAACCGCTACAAAAACATGTCAACCGATTTTTTTTTTCACTACGAATTACAAAATTTGATAGAGGACAGTTCCAACTACGGCAAGATGACGCTACGTGCATCAAAAGTCAATCGACAATCGATCTTCTTCGAACTAAATTCTAGAAATGATGCATACAACATTCGATGAGGCGTCCCTTGGAGTGTTTGAAAGAAAAACTCTGCGCAAGATTTTTGAGCCTTCGCACATTGGGGATGGCGAGTACCGCAAGCGATGGAACAATGAGCTGTTTGAGCTTTACGACGACATAGACATAGCGCAGCGAATAAAGATCCAGCTGCTTCGGTGGCTGGGTTATGTCGTCCGAATGAATACAAACCCTTCGGCTCCGAAAGTAATCCATGCGATACCAGCTGATGGTAGCAGAAAAAGGCCTCCTCTGGGTTGGGAAGATCAAGTGGAGAAGGCCTTGGCTTCACTTGGTGTGTCCAATTGACGCCGGTGAGCACGAGAAAGACGAGACTGGCGCGCTTGGTTAAACTCGGCCAAAATCGCTTAAGCGGTTTTCGTACCAATTAAGAAGAAGAAGAAATTATACAAGCACGTAAAACAATATTATATACTCTTTCTAATAAATCGAAGTTAGTTTGAGTTTAATCATTGCCTTCGCAGCAGTGTGACTCAGTTAAAGGGACGTTCATCCATTATTGTGCTAATAAGCAAAATAGGGGAAGACGAAGCAAAGAGGTGACAGAGTTATACGAACGAGGACGATATAAAATTATAGAAGGAGAGTGCAGTGCGCTTATTTAAATGGCTCTACAGGCGGGCATAGAAAGTGTCTGAATCTTGATCCCGGGAAAGCAGGAAAGTTATAGATTACATACTGAAACTTTTAGACCTCATCGTGCCACAGTAAAAAATACATAATATAATTGACGCATACAACATTTATTGATTGTTTAGCCGAGCTCTTCCTCCAACTTGTGCTGTGCGCCTTGATGTTGTTCCTCAAATGGAGGGGAATACAGTTTTATGACGCCTCCGAATGGCAGGTTCCACTTACAAACCCATGCAGTAATGACCATTTTATTCTACTCTCTAAACTTGAAGTTTCTCTGAGTTTTTAGTAATAATCGAATTTTTAGCTTATGTCTAATCACGACGCAGATACTCGGAGTGGCAGCTTTGACTGAAATGTTTGTATGGGGGTGGTACGTACTACTAGTCTGATTTTAATGGTTACAGCTGTTTCGACTCTCCTCAGCAATTGAACAAAAGTAGTCATCTCTGGCGATTTCCACAAGTACGACGAGTCCATTCAATATTTTCGGCTTCATAGTAGTTTTGTAAAGCCAACAAACTACCTTAGGCAAGAGATCTCATATTTTATCTATACCTAACTCCACCTGCCTTACTGCGAAGCAAGGTAACTGGTGTTTTATTAATGCTCTTATCAGTGTTAGGCTTGCACGATAGTTTCCTATTCGGACTTATGTACCTAACCTTGTCGGGCATTACCGGTAGAGCATCACCGATTGAGAGGATTTTTGATCTTCTCTGAATTTAATAATTCCTGTATCAGTTTAAAAGAGTACTCAAAACTTCCCTCTAACTTCCCTCCAGCCAAATCATACGAAAGTATTTGTTGGGTTTGTTGTCTTCTTATTTTTTTTTATATTTGAGTGCCACAAATTATTTATTTATTATTATTTATTTACCAATCAATATAAATTCAATATTCAGTGACTAAATTTAAAATATTTATAAAATTAGCTCTAAAAAAAAGCGAAATCAGTCAATGCAAATTTAGTCCTAAGGTGTTCCCCATAAAAAGGGCAAAAATTGCAGAGATTTCTTTCTGGAGCATTAAAGCGTATACGCTCAAGCAGAAGCGGACAATGGACGATGCCATTAACAGCACTTCAAATAAACGAAAAATATTTTATTTCAGAAATTCTAGATTAATTAGCATTCCAAGAGAATTATAGGGTGGACCAGGGGTCTCAAATCGTAGGGAATGTATTGCCTGTTTAAGATTTGTCTGGCTTCTAATCGAAAGTTGGTCGTAAGGTATCCAAATGCCTACAGCGGTCCCTAAGTGTGATCGAACAACAGCCAGTTATGTCATTTGAAGAATCTAGTCGATGGCCCACCCTTTAACTATTTGTATACCTAGCGCGTGAGCTACGGCATTGCGAATTACCAGAACAAACTTCAAAATTCTGTTGGTATTCACTCTTAGGTTATAAGATTATTTTTTATATTTGTCTGTATGTTTTTATTCATGCATGCATATGTGTTTGTAGGTGTGTGTGCACATCTTTTTCCACGTATCTATAGATAAAAATTTGTTATGATGCCTGCACTGTCTTATCAACAGCGCCAGCAGCAGCAGCCGCAGCAGCAGCAGCTAGTCATGGTAGTCGCGTCGGCGTCGGCGAGGAACGCAAAGAGCAGCAACAATAAACAAAACAGCTAGCGAACACCAACGAAAAATTGAAGTGACAGCGAAAGCAACAACAGCAATGTCTATGTTCAAGTACAACAATTTAATAGAGAAACGCTTAGACATGTGAACTTGGTACGGAAAAGAAGAAGCAGAAGAAAAGTGCGCAGACAAAGTCTCCTCAACGCAAACACACATACACACACACAACAAGGCGCACACACTCAAGAGATGATAAAATTTAACGCCCCAAATGAATTGTACGCACACAGCGGCAACAAAAACAAAAACAATAAACTGGAAGGTGGAAAAATAGCAACGAAACTTGCCTAGAATGTCCTAGAAGAGGAAAAAGAATAATAATAAGAAGAAGACGACAAGCATAGCAGACGACAATAGATAAAATTGAGAAAAAAAGCAAGCAGAGGAGATGCCGTAGAGGAGCAGCAATAAAAATTCAAACCATAATTACAACAACAACAAAAGTAGAAAATAAAACCAACAACAGTAAAACAATAAAACAATAATAAAAGCAACGTAAGCAAAAACAAAACCAGCAGCAGTGAAAACAACAACAACAATAACAACCAAAGCATGCATTCAAAACATTTCAACTTTCTGCGCTGTCAAAAGGAGCGAGAAAGGTAACAGCAACAGCGGCTCCCCACGCCACATCCACATAGCCGCCACCATTGAAGCTGATATATTGCGGCTGCCGCTCTGAGCTTTTGCATACCCTCTTGCGTTCAGTGTTGCTGTGTTATTGTGCTGCTTTGCTTGTTTGGCAGAAACTTCGTCTTTTCCCATTTGTTTTGCTTTGTTGGTTTCTTTACCAAACCATCGGTAAATGGGAGTTTTCTTCGCCTTGGCTTTGGCTTTGGCTTTGGCTTTTTCATTATTATTACATTTCTTTTCAACGCAATTTTTTTTTGTTTCTTTTACCCCTTTCTTCTTTTTTCTTTTCTATTATTGCTGAGTGCACACCCTTGTTTCTTTTCGCTTTCTTGCGTTCAAAGAAGAACTTTTGAGTAAATAAACGTCTGGCTGAATGGCGTACGTGGAGTCGTTTACGCACACGCATACACGAAATTAAATCGAATTATTAAAGCAGTTATTAAATCAATAAAGTTAAGTGCATGCATGCATACAATTTGAATGTGTGTATGTGTATGGATAGGCCTGTGCGTGTGTGCATATTTTGACGAAAAAGATGCTTTCGTAGTAACAAAGTAAGATAAGTACTTTCATGTATATTAATTCGATATATTTTGATTGGATTATGCTTTGACAATAAAATACATACATTCATGGCTCACTTCATGGTGGCAGACTTGGCAAAGAAAATTACATCTTAAGATTAATTCTTAAATTAAAATGATAAATGCTTTAAAGCGATTCATAAAGGCTTGGCTTTAATGCTAGGATGTGTTTAGAAACAAAAATGTAATAAAATGCCTAATACGAATGGAAGCGATATTATGTCAAGTGATCCAAGTATTTCGCGCATTGCCATGAATTATTTGGAAAATTCGCTTACTTGCAAGCTTGAGTATGATATATAGTAAACTACAAAAATGTTTCAAAAAATTCAATTTTTGTATATTAAAACAAAAACAATTTTTTTTATTTTTATTTTTTTTAATTTTCTAAACTATATTATAATAAGCTTTTTAAAGTGAAATATCTTTTTTTTTAATTTTTTTAGAAAAAAAAAATTTTTTTTTGTTTTTTTTAGTTTTTTCTTTTTTTGTATATAAAAACAAAAACAATTTTTTTTATTTTTATTTTTTTAATTTTCTAAAATATAGCTTTTTACAGTGAAATATCTACCTTCTCAGCAAAATATTTTTTTTTCAATTTTTTACGGGGAAAACAATTTTTTTTTTAATATTTTTCAATTTTTTTTTTTTTTTGTAAAGGGTGGTTCAGTTTTAAGGGCCGGTGTTGATTTTTAATAAAATACAATTTTTATAAGAAATTATTGTAATTTTTTTTTATGACAATACTGGTATGGTTCAATTACGTGCAGAACAAAATATTGGCCAAATAGTTGCCGCGACCTCAGCGGCACACCTCCAACCGATGGTCCACATTTTCGATGACGCGGAGGTAGAATTGAGGTGCTATGCCTTTAAAAGGCCGAATTATCTCATCTTTTAGTTCTTGATTTGTTGCTGGCTTATCGACGTACACATTTTCTTTCAAATAACCCCAACGAAAGAAGTCCAACGGTGTCGTTGACGTTTAGGTGTGGTTCACATTCAACATCGGCCTTTGAAATTTAACCACCTTTTATATAAAAAACAATTATTTAATTTTTTTCAATTTTCTAAAATATAATATAGCTTTTTAAAGTAAAATATCTATACTTCTGAGCAAAAAATTTTTTTTGAAATTTTTTTAATTAATGATGGTGATGATACCAAACTCTGCACTGATGGAAGGTTGGTCTCTATTTGTTAGGGAGTTCTGTTTCAGTTGTTACTGTTTTGTAGTTTTAGTGTAGTTCTGTTTTTATTCATTCTGGCCTTGACCTCACCAGTGGGCTCGTGCTCCACCTATCGTTGTCCTACGCGATGTAAATCCACCTGATCCGGAGCCTGCTTGAGGGTAAAGGAATGCCCATATACTGGACGAAATTTGTTGATTAAAAATCAATTTCCTTCCTTGCTATCTCATCTGTGCTGTAGTTTCTAGGGACTGAGAAAATCAACTAATAAAAATCAATAAGCTGCTTATCCTGCTTATTAAGAATTGCTTCAGTTACTATTTTGGAGGAAATATTATTGTACTTCTCTTCTGCTGACTTGGTAAAAGAAAATATGAAGATATGAAGAGTCATATAATATGAAGCATTTATTTAGCGCAGATTTTTCACAATTTCTCACAAAAAAGAAAAATATTTGCATTTAAAGAGTGATGAATTTTATAGGTATCGGATTTTAAAATGAAATAAAACAACGAAAATTCAAATGGAAAAGAATTATGTATTTTGTTTGACAGTAGTAACGAGTGGAAAAAGTACCCTTTTGTAAAAAGTACATCCCATCTGATCACCCTTTATAATGTGAAATGAAAACTGTTGAAACATAAATTTTACTGCCCTGTTCTAACTTTTATATATTAGAAGCCGAGTGAAAATTTTAATGCAAGCAGCAATTTTGAGTTACTTCATAACAAAAAATGTTTACCTTAGCGACGCACATCAGGGAGTACGTCTGCAGTAGAACCTCTGTATGCAGTATCTCACAAAATTGCTTTCGATTCTCCCGATTTTTCTCCAAAATACGGCATTAGGTTAGAAGAGTGAGAAACAATCATAGGGATGTAAATTTATACTAATTTTACAACCCCGATATTTTCGGAAGCTCGTTGCTTCTTATTCTTCTTAATTGGCGCTATAACCGCTTACGACATTTTGGCCGAGTTTAACAAAGCGCGCCAGTCGTTTCTTTCTCGTGCTAACCGGCGCCAGTTGGACACACCAAGTGAAGCCAAGTCCTTCTCCACCTGATCTTTCCAACGGAGAGGAGGCCGCCCTCTTCCTCTGCTACCACCAGCTGGTACCGCATCGAATTCTTTCAAAGCCGGAGCGTTTGTATCCATTCGGACGACATGACCCAGCCAACGTAGCCGCTGGATCTTTATTCGCTGCGCTATGTCTATGTCGTCGTAAAGCTCATACAGCTCATCGTTCCATCGTCTGCGGTATTCGCCGTTGCCAATGTGCAAAGGTCCAAAAATCTTACGCAGAATCTTTCTCTCGAACACTCCAAACGTCGCTTCATCGGATGTTGTCATCGTCCAAGCTTCTGCGCCATACGTTAGGACGGGCATGATGAGAGTCTTGTAGAGTGTTAGTTTTGTTCGTCGAGAGAGGACTTTACTGCTTAGTTGCCTACTTAGTCCAAAGTAGCACTTGTTGCGCATACAAAATTTATGAAGTCGATATTACTTTACTCTCTAGAAACCAGAAACTAAGAATATAATAAACTGTCATAAGATCTACACTTACACATGGGCGCAAAGTCTGGCTGATTGTTTTGAAAGAAAGTTTCTAAGGAAAATATATGGACCTGTACGACTTGAAGATGGTACTTACCGCACTCGGTACAACGACGAGTTAGACACACTTATCAGGGGTGCAAATGTTATCAGGTACATCAAAGAGCAACAAAAAAGATCTTCAAAACAAATCCACAAGGCGACAGAAGAAGAGGCCACCCGAGAAAAGGATGGAAAGATGACATTGAAGGCGACTTTGGAGCTATGGGCATATCTGATACAAACGAAAAGCTGATGACCTAGTGGTGTGGAGGCCAATTGTAACGGAAGCAATGGAACTCAGTAGAAAGGACGGCATCAGTTAAGAAGCAGGAGAGGGTAGAAAGGTCTGCCCTGATTGGAATAAATGGGGTGCTCCATACTACTCCTACTCTAGCGCTTAAGGCTATGCTAAATGTGGCACCCGTCGACATTGTAGGAAAAACTACCGCTGGTAAGGTAAACTTAAACCACGAACACCGTAGCATTCTTAAAAATTTTGAGTGCATCCCGATGTTGCTGGATTATTGTACACCCACTCATATTCCCTCAAGGGACGAGTGGGTGGGATGTAACATTTGGCGACAAGGCATGCAAAACATGTTCACGAATGGCTCGAAGTTGGACGGAAGGGTTGGTGGGAGAGTATTCTGTGAGGAGCTCCCCATCAAGCTCAAATTCAGGCTTCTGGACCAGTGTAGTGTTTTCCAAGCGGAGGTAGAAGCAATTAAGTTCCATTAGTGACTTTGGTTGCTCACTTCGGTGATTACCGTTAAGGAAGTAAATATTTACTTCGACAGCCAAGTGGCAATTAGGGCTCGGTGTTTATGCGTTCGAGATTGGTCGGGAAATGTCTGGCTTCTCTCTCGATTGCATCCGAATACTTCGATATCAGGCTCATTTGGGTTTCCATTCACACCGACAAAGAGGAAAACTGCTGGGCTGATGGGCTGGCTAGACAGGGGACTTTGCAGACGGTTTCGCCGCGTAATGAGAGAATTGGCGTTCCCCTAAGAACCTGTGGTCTGTTCCTGGAAAGATGGTCCTCGAGTCAACTCAGCGAGCGCTCGGCTAATGCGCATTCAAGTTCGCGATATCCTTCTGGCCACGGGTAGATCGGGGACACTCGAGGGAACTCCTAAGGCTAACAAAGCCACATCTTTCGCGTTTGGTGGGTATCCTTACCGGACATTGTGCATTAGGTATACATGCGGTGAGACTTGGGATTGCTTTAAGTCCATTCTGCAGAAGCTGTCTTGAGGACGAGGTGGAATCATTTCAACACCTTCTTCTCAGCTGTCCTGCTCTCGTCTGGCAAAGACTTAGACATCTGAGCTCTCACTTTTCGCTACACCTCCGGGCTAACGGGCTTTAATATCATACATCTGGTGAAGTTCATCAGTAGCTTGATACGGCTAATTCCGAACGTAAATCAGCCACCATCGGCGTCATCTTCCACTAATCCCAAGGCTCCCTCTTCCTTCCCTTCTCCTTTTATTTTTCCCTTCCAGTGGACGAATTTTTAATATTTGTCCAAGTGTGTTCCAAGCAAGGGCAGCCATTTAACCTAACCTATTCTAATGGCTCACACCGACCATTTTTTCTTTTCTTCCCAGAGGAGGTTAAAATCGAAAAGGTCAGAAACATTGAACAAAATTGCTCAGAACAGTTTCATTTTGCAACATTGAAAGCTATCCAAGAAAAATGTCATAATGCTGCATACCCAGTTTTTAAATTTTTCAATAATTTATTTTTTGAAAGGATTTGAAAGTTTCATAGGAGGAAATGTTCAGAAAATGGTTTTAAATGTTTCTACGCGCTATGGGTTTTTAACATGGATATCAAAAGGAAAAAAATATATCCAGCTATTAAAAAAATTGTTTATTTTTGCCAGTACAAATATAGTAAAATAATGGCATTCGAAAAATATATCCTTAAATTTCCTCGTAAATTTCCTAGTGGTTTTCCTAGTGCATTATTTTGAAAAAAGATTTATTTTAAATTTATATAAGTACATATGAATATATTTCTCGAATTCGTTCCTCTCGCTGTTTTATGAAAAAGTAAACAAAAATAGTTGAACTCTCTTCCTATGAAATAAAGTACACGCAACGGATACCTATGCTTGCGCTTCCCCTTTTTAAGGTTAGAAGTTCTTCAAAATATTAAATTGATAAGCAAGTGACAAAAGGTGGTATACAGCATTGCTATGAACACAAAACAAAATTAATTTTTGCCGTGTGGCAATATATTCATTCCAAAATTACAGCAAATCTGATTTTTAATATGTTTTTCTATAAAATACCGCGGCTTCTATTCCACATGCATATTTAAAGTATATAATATAATATTTAATAGATCAAAACTTTCAAACTGTTGACGTGCTTTTATCCACGCATACATAATCGTACAAAAGAATTTGTTCACCCCCACAGGCTAAGAGCCACACACACAATCAAATCCATTTGTTTTCATTAGTGCCCCATTTGCATGCCGCAGTTTATATCATTTGCGATAATCAAAAATCGATTTATACGAAAGTTTATGCCTTTTTATATTTTTATGCCTTACTATACTACAATTTCACAGATTTTCAAAAACCACTAATAAATTCTTTTTTTCGGCTTTGACTTTTTTTATCGCAAACATTGCGGTATAACTTCAAACAATGCTTTTTAATTAGTTCTAATTTGATTGAGTGGTTAATATTGAGGGCAATTCGCTTTATGTGCTAAATAAATATTCAAGCATACCAAATTCTCTATAAAATTTTATGGCGAAAATAATAGAAAAGGGAGCATAAAAAAGCCTAAGCCTAAGCTTTTTTGTCGAAGCAGTTTAGAAAAGCCAAGCGATATGGCAAATATGTTAATGATGCAAAATTTGTTATATTAAGTGGTTAGAGAAAAATGTTAAATAAAAAAAAATTGTGAAAGCATATTGTTATTAGCTTTCATTCTAAATATGCCATAAAATAGTTTCTGATTTATTAAAATTAGCAATAAATTTATACAAGTTGATGATTTCAAATTGTTGAACTTTTCTCGGAATCAAAGTTCAGTGCTTTGTAGAAATGTTCATTCTGATGAAATTTAAAGGAACTTTATTCATAAAAAAATTAGAATCCGCAAAATAATTCGTTCTCTTTCACAAAAGTATCAGCATTTTGTATGGTGTGATTTGCAAGACTTCATTTTACTTGAGATAAACACTGTGACCACGAGCCTTACCGTGCCCACTGCTGTAGATTATCAAAAAGGTTCTTCAAAAAAAAAAAGTGTGTTCAAACAAAATCCTGTTGAATATTAGAATAGTTTTAGTCATAAAATTAATGCGATATTTTAAAATGCGCAGAAAGCCTAGAATTCGACCACTACTTTCTTGGGGCTAGCAAATTAAATAAATAAAAATAAATAATTGACGCCTAAGCTTCTGTGTTTGGCCTAGCTTCTCCTCTTATTTGTGACGTACGTCTCTCGATAGTGTTCCACAAATGGAGGGACCTACAGTTTCAAACAGACTCCGAATGGCAAATATTTTTTACTCAGAGGCTTACCACTGCATGCGGAAGCAACCAAATGGGGCGACAGATTTTTCAGTTCATTTAGTGAATTTTTTTTAACCTTTTGAACTGACTGAGTGAATTAGATGTTTTAGCAATATTTTGAGCTACATCATGTTATTTTTTTTTTTAATAGAAGATTCTAAAGGTATGAGCAGGTATACAATAAAAAAATCGATTCTAGTTCATGAAAGAAAGAAGTATTTTTTTTTTACTTTACTTGTATATTTTGCAATTCGTTGATCTAACTTTCAGTTGAAAATATAGAAAATCAAAAAAATTGCATTAAAAAAAAACAAAAAATTCAAATTTTATTCTTAGTTTTTTTTTGTTTGCTTAATTTTTTTCAAGGCGCATCTGTTAAGGGTGGTGTTGGTACATCTGCTGATTTCTTTTGCTTTTTTCTTTCGCCGTGTCTATGTGGCTGACAGCTCAAAGTGAAGCAAGGTAAATTCACTATTTGTTTTTAGTTTCCCAATACTTTGCCTTGCCACCACCTTTAATGATTTTATTAAGAAAAAATTCCATAAAATTATTTATTTTATTTTTCTTAAATTTAATTTACTGAATGAGTTATTTAAAAATGAATTTTTTTTTACTGTTTACTTTTTCTGCTTTTTCTTCATCGAGGATACTGTGCTTGACTGTTTTGCAAAGTAGGCCCTGAGCGAATGATCGGCAAGAGCAGTCAGATTGTTGAAAGGTGTGGAGTAGGGATGTGCGCGGCAAAACTCGTTGGGTCCTTCCCACAACTCAAAACAAAATTATAAAAAGGAAAATCAAGATTTGACCATACGAGTCCAGCAAATTGGATAGTTACAAATTGTGGTTACGGCTGTGGTTACGGGTTGGACACATAACCCGATGTAACTAGTGTTATTTGGTGCCCGCGAAGTTTGGGGCTTTTTTCTTCTGTTGTCGTTTAGATTCTCCTATTGTTTTCTAGTCCTTTTCCATTGAGCCTCGCGCACCCGGAGCCCAGTCAGGCGGCAGGTTAACGTTGTCCGCGGCAGCTTAAGAAATGTGTGAGTGGGCTCTTAACTTTTTAGGTGGACTGAATTTCAGGTGCACTCCCGACAGAGGTTTCTGTTTGTCTGCATGCTTTTTTGTTTTCCCCTTTTTGTTCTGGTTGAGCTGCCATAGCATGGTCATCGTAGCCCCTTGTAAAGTTTACCTTTGCCTTTATGCCGTAGGTTAATAGATCCTTTTTTGCCTAGACCATACGGTACACTGTTTTTTGTCACCTCTCTCCGGTGTGTTATTTGTTTATTTCAATAGGCGGGTGCAATTTAGGACAAGCTCTACATACCAGTTTAGTAATAGACCTTTCGAATAGTTAAAAATAGTTCCCCGTTTGATTGGAAATTATACTCATCGATAAGGCGCCCGTTTGCAAGAATAATGCACAGAGGACTCATCAGCCAAACGGTACATACGTAATTCTTCATAAAATAGAAAAAAAATGAAGCTGTTATCTAAGGCGATTGGTATGCAGCCAAACACAGATATTTTTTGCCTAAAAGAACGTGCACATTATCTAAAAAAAATTTTATTTTAGTAAGGCAATCCAACATGCGACGCCATCGGCGATATCAACGATTTATCAAAGGGAGTAATAGGAAATAGATAAAGTTTTCACTCTTTTTCACATTCTTGTCTTTAATAGTCATAGAAAAATAAGTGATCGCGGCAGTTTAGATATATGATTTGTTCAGCAATTCTATGTATGGTACATTTTAACCCTCTAACTCCCCAAGGAATGGGTATTTTTTGTCCTATTTGTTAGAAAGTGCCAAACCTACTCATAGCAGAGGGATATAGTGGGTTGAAATTTACCAGAAATTTATTTGTCGTAGAATTCCACCAGAAGTCTCTTAATACACAGAAGTTCAAAATTCAACTGGAACACCATAAAAAAGTCAAGAAGTTCGTTAATGCGTATTGGAAAATTTATTTTGGTTAAAATTTCAATGTTTTAATATTTTAATATTTTTTTAATATTTCATTTATATACAAATTATTTTTGTTAAGATTGTTTACAATATGCGATCAATTCTTAATGGTTTTCACATTTAATCTTCTACTTTGACTCATTCTAATTTTGGGCAAACCTAAGCAAACTAATGAGTTTTGTGCTTGAAAAAAATAACAGAAACAATTGCCTTTATAGCTGGTATTATTTAACTAAATTTTAAGGGGTTACATATGAACAGAATTTTAAAAAAATCGTCTTTTTCTTTCGATATTTCAAAAGTATAGTATCCTAAAAATATACTGTGACATTTTCATGACGAAATTCATAACATTATAGCTTCTACAGCCCATTAACTAGATAGAGGGCGGTCCGCGCGCTTCTGTACCTCAAACTTTAAACTAGTTTTTCTCGAAACTTCAACGAACCGGCATGATAACTCAGACAGTTTTTAACATTTTTTGATGCGATTTTTGTTTTTGTTTTCGAAGGTGTTTTCTTTATAGTCTGTCATGCCGGATTTTTGATATTTTATTAAAAAATTTTATAAACATAATTAAAGTGTGACACTTATAACGTAAAACGCTTACTTTTTTTTAAATTTCGAAATTCAAAAATCAGGCTCGACAACTACATAACTGTGTTGTATAACTATAACTTTATTTTACAAGAATTTTTTTACTTTTTTACTTTTTCTAAGAAAAAAGTATTTAATGCTATTCATAACGTACCAATAGCTGAAAGTCGAGAAAGAAAATGTAAAATTCTGGAAAGAAAAAACATCACGCCTATGCGTTATAGCAAAATTTAACTTTTTTGTCAACAAACCGGCTTAAAACTGAGATACATAAATTTGCAAATTACAAGTCGGGCAGTTCGATACAGATCGGTGGGAGCCTGAAATCTATCACACCTAGAAGAGTGAGCACCAGAATTTACAGAACAAAACAAAAAGGCTTCAATTTGCAAGAAAACACCACTTCTGTCGAAGCTGGAAAAATGTGGTATGGACGGATTAAACAAAAATAAATATGTTTGGATCTGATGGAAACCAATATGTTTGACGACCAACAAGTACAACATTTTATCCCGGATATACAAAAAAACAAAACAACAAAACAGTAAAGCACGGTGGCAAATCAGTAATGGTGAGGGGATGATCTTCGGAGGAAGGATAAACTATTTTGAATAAAACATAAAATGTGTGCGGTGGACTATGCGAGAGCATTAGATACAGTTATGCTTATCAATGTAAAAGAAGAAATGCCGCTAGGATGGCAGTGTATTCAGAATAGCGATCCCAAGCATTCATCAAAATAAAAGCTCCTCATAAACATTTCATTCGGGTTCTAGCTAATGCAAGGAACATGGAAGGTGTTCAAGAATTTCCTTCTCTTCTAGTTCATTGCGAAATCTGCAGCTATCATTGTTTGTAAATCCCATCTTCTATACGTGTACCGCTAACAAATTGGGGTCTGTCCGCATACCTACGATAGTTCTGCATTCATTTTAAGACAGGGCTAGTAGGAATCTGGTAGATTATTCCACTTCTTGTCTAACCGTGTTTTCATGCCCGCAGCGATATCGTTGTACCACGCAGATACCTCTGAAATGAGACTTTTTTTCAATTTCAAGCGTTCATTAACAAAAAATAGTTACAATTTTAATTTTCAAAACAGCCATCGCTAGCGACACATTTTTCCCATCTCTACCAATTCCCAGGCCACTCTTGTTCGATATGGCGATGCATTGTCATCAAGAAAAATTACTTTGTGACGCCGATCGGCATATTCTGGGCGTCTTCGGTGTAAAGCGCTGTTCAAATTGGCCAATTGTCGTTGGTAGCGTGCACCGTCAACTGTTTCACCTGGTTTCAATAGCTCGTACCAAATCATACCACGCTGATCCCAGACAACACACAGCATTGCCTTGCGACTGAAGCGATTTGGTTTGGCCGTTGTTTTTGGCTTGTGGCCGGGCGGACCATACGATCGTTTATGCTTGGGGTTGGAGAAATATACCGATTGTTCATCACCCGTAACGATTTGATGCAAAAAAGACTTCCTTTTGAACCGGGAGAGCAGCATTTCACAAGTTATTTTTCGGTTCTCTTGCTACCTTTCAGTCAGTTCATGCGGCACCCATCTTCCGACCTTTAAAATCATGCCCATGTCTTTCAAACGTTTGGAAATGGTTTTTTGAGTCAATCCCAACTGCTCTGCCATCATTTCTTGCGTTTGACCATCATTTTCATCCAACAATGCTTGCGATTCGGCGTCTTTAAATTTTTTAGGTGGCCGGCCACGGTCCTCGTTCTTCACACTAAAATCACCACCAATCGGAATTTTTCAAACCACCTGAAGCACTGTGCTCTACTTAGAGCATGTCCACCATAAGCTTCTATAAGCATTTGATGAGCTTGAGAAGCGTTTTTCTTCAATTCATAACAGAAAATCAACGATGTCCGCAAATCGTAGTTTAAAGGCATGAAATTCGATATTTTTAAGACCGACAAAAATGTATTGTTATATGAAACTGGTCCTAAGAACGTTTTTAGATGAAATTTCATATGAGTTTGTCGCCTTTATTGCCACTTGAGTGTTAACTATACATATTTATGTTGTATGTTGTAGTTGCTCGGTGTCCTTGCTAGTGCTATTTCTCCAGCCTTTTCTACCGCAAAGACTTGTTTGAAAAATACTGTAATGGTCAGGGAGCTTAATTGGCCGACAGATGTCCAGCTCTGCGCAATAAATCCCTGCACCTACTCCGTACATCATTTTCGAGCCGTCAGTAAATATATTAAGCGTATTGGGGCAAGGTTTCATTTCATACCTCTTTTCCACCCCTCTTCCTCTTCTACTAGTGTTGTTCAGAATTTCTTCACCCAATTGTATTTTGGAGTCATATAGTCCATATTGACCCTATAACTCATACCTTTGAAGCTATGTCCGAATATTTTACAGGTAAGTTTACCCATTGCGTTAAGTCTTGCGGCAGATCTAGCTGCTCGACCCTCTGCCGCAATGTCAATCGGTGGTAGATTGAGCTTTCTTTAAAGTGCTGCTGTAGGAATGGTTTTAATTTCCCCTGTCGTGCAGAGTGCACCAAGACGTTGAATACTTTTCATAGGTGTTTTGTTTGACGTTTTTCTCAATGCAGTCCGCCACACTAGAGCACCATAGAGTAATATTGACTTTACTACAGCTGAGTAGCACCAATACATTATTGAAGAAGATAAATCCCATGCAACTCCCAGCATTCTTCTACATGCTTATAGTGCGTTGCTGGCCTTCCTCTCCAATATATTGTGCCTCCCTGATAGATTGCTATCCAAAATTACTCCACTGTCTCCAGAACCTCACTCAAAATCCTTGAGTAAAGAAGTGTGGCGGCATTACATGTCCTTTGTTGATCACAACAACTAAAACCATACAAACCTCGTATGTATATCAACAGGGACTTATGTAGGATTGGAACATAGCCATCTGTCGTTTTGGTCCCTTGCGTGGTTGATTTTTTGGTGTTGATTAAAATTTTTTTCGTCAGAAAAGAACCCTAACATCTCAAGCGCTTCAGGGTATTTAATTTTTTTTTAAAGTCGATTTGATCGAATAACTCGGTGCTCTCGTGTTTGGTCCTACATAAATTGTCTTCAGCTCATAATGCGAGATTTATACCGGAGATTCCTATGGTCAACTCGAAGGGTGAGATATCAGAAACATACATTAAGCTCCCTCGCAAGAGTCCTCATTGATTTTGATCAATATTTGCTTGCACTTGTTAAATAAATTGTGCAGATCGGACAGTTTCAAAACGTTCTTCGTCTTTGTTTTTCGTCTTGGAACAGATTCTGCATGGCTGCCTGATGCTTCCAATTCACGGCGAACTTTATGAACGAAAGGTTGGGCATCTCAGACAGTGTACTCTGCCCAGCTTGTGAAGAGGAGGATGAGACGGCGGATCACTTCCTGTGTGTCTGCCCCGCCTTCGCCCGAATCAGGTTTGAGGTCTTTGGCACTGATGTGTTAAGAAGCGACCATCTTGGCTCCTTGGCACCACAAGATCCAAGTGTAGTACAATGGACTCAATTAATGTCTGAGTGCTGCACTTGCTAGTTGTCCCGACAAAAAAAAAAAAAAAAAAAAAAAAAAAAAAAAAATGGGCGCACTTAAGAAAATTACAAATTTATAAGTCGGTGTGATTTGCACGTACTCGCTTAACGACGAGAATAACAAGAGTACATTTATTTCTTGAGTTAAATTGTAGTCCTCCATATTTTATCTGAAAAAAAGAGCAAAAATAAAAATAAAGTTTTTCGTAGAGTTTTAGTAACATATGCATGTCCTCGAATGTCGTACGCAGCCTGTATTTCTTCAGATAAATGTACAAATGTATATTAGCAAACTCAATGCACCAAAGATGTGAAGAAGAACGATGCAGAAGCTGCTACGAAATACTAAATTAATTTTCCATTTGCAAACATTTTTTTACATAAATTTTTGTAATTTTTGTTTCTATTATTTTTCCAGGAAATGTTTTGTAAAATATGCTTTTTATTTTCTTAATTTGCAATAATTTTTTGGCTTTGTAAGACGTAAAATAATAAAATAACTTAAAAGAAAAATTTCAAAAATGACATGAAAATATTATTATTATATTATATTCGCCTACTCTGTAAGGAAGCCTTTGTGCTTGGGTTTACATTCCCATAAGCAATTAATTTTCGAGTTTAATGAGAATGAATAATCCTAATTAAAACATATATTTTATTGCATACATTTAGGCCATTAATCATTAATTACACAGTTTGCATGTGAAAAATGAGCGCTCAGCAAAAAAAGGATGATAACTTTTAAATATCAAATTGCAAGGCGGAGTAATGAATTGCGTAAAAAACCGAATCGGAAAGAAAAGAACAATAAAAATCCAGCCACTTTGTGTCGCGCATAATTACAACTAATTTGCAACAATCTGCAAAGAGGGTCGCGCAAACGATTAACGATGGCAAGGACACGAACAAACGCATACACGCAAGTAAAGCAACAACCGGAATAACGAAACGAATGAAAAAACCAAAGCAAATATACCAAATGAGGCTTGAAAAGGGAAATATACACTCGCTGAGTTGGCACAGGGCGCAGAAATAAATAAAAGTGGCAGAGAGACAAACAGACTGCATGTACCTACAAGCAGGCGGACAAACAAACAGACAGGCAAACAGACAGATACACAGCCAGACAGACAAACAGTCAGACAGACAGACCTACAAACGGAGATAGCAACTCAAAAGATAAATAGCTGCTTGCATACGCATGAATTTATGCATATTTTGGGTAAGCCGAGATTTAATACGCCACACACACACGCGCACTACAACTAATGCATGCATATTCGCAAGCTAACAAGCATACTTGCAGGCACACATTGACATACACACGCGAGCACAATTAAAATGCAATTTTTGTGCACAATTTCAGTGGCGTAATTAATTTTTAATTTCGTATGAGCGAGTAATTGCACAATGCAACAAGCAACTGAGCAACAGCAGCGTCAGTGTTGACACGCAAACACTGAAGAGCGTTGTGATAAAGTAGAGGAAATAATGCAAGTTTAACATGAAACAGGCGCGCCCTCAACGCTACGCGCCGACTAGGGCTCCTTAAATGTAGTCAAAGATGTAGCTGCATGTATGTGTGTGTATGTGTGTCGATCCTGCATGGCAATGGCATGCAGCCAACGAAATGAAAATATCGAGTGCATTCGAAATTGCACACTTGACGCTCACGTATATTGGCGCCCCTCAAAATACACTACATTTAGTATGGCGAACAAACAAGCAGGCAGCAAGCAGCAAGCAAGTAGGCAAGTAGGCAAGTAGACAGACACAGTAGCACGCACATAAATAAACAAACTACAGCGTGGTAGCGTAAAAATACACTGTGCTCGCGTGCAGGTCTCACATCAGCCAACCTGTGAATGTACACAAACATGTATAAATGTATGTATGTATTTGTGTGCATAGGTATACTTTCATGCAGGCATACACGGCGTATACGCAATCAAAGCAGGCAAGTAGACCATCGAATCTGCAGTGGGTTGATGGCAGCCTGGTAGGCCGACTGGCTGTCAGGTTGCGGGGCACGAACATTGACATGATACAGCACGGCGTACGTACATGCAACACTCACGCAGCAATTATACGTTGCACGACATCGACAACGACATTAAGCGCACCGTTTGTTGAGAGTGCGGCACAATGGGCCAAGAAGCGGTAAAAATGGGTGGAAGATGTGGGAAAAAAATTAAAAAATTATTAACGGCTATTAAATCTAATGAATATAAATATTATTAAGAGTGTGCTACAATAACTATATTTTTTCTTCTTATATTATAATAAATATTGTAAATAAATAAATAAAAAGTAACACATAAAAATATTATTAAAACAAAAATTAAAATGAAAAAATTATTAATTGAATTACATATCTTTATATATATATAATTGACGCGTACACCCTTTTTGGGTGCTTGGCCGAGCTCCTTCTCTTATTTGTGGTGTTTCAAGCCCACTCCGAACGGCAGATATTTTTATGAAGAGCTTTTTCATGGCAGAAATACACTCGGAGGTTTACCATTGTCTGCCGAGGGGCGGCCGCTATTAGAAAAATTGTTTTCTTCATTTTGGTGTTTCACCGAGATTCGAACCTACGTTCTCTCTGTGAATTCCGAATGGTAGTTACGCACCAACCCATTCGGCTACGGCGGCCGAAAGTCATTTAATGTGTAATTAGATTATTCCATACTTCCCATTATGAGTCATCGATTACAATCGAGTAATCGAGAAATAATTATAATTATTTGCAATTAAAAATTATTAAACAAGTTATGCGAAAATTTAATTTTTTTAATTTTAATTTTAATAAGGCATTTTTTAAAACATTTTTTTTTATTTCAAGACTTGCACAAGTTTTTAGTTGAAGAACTGTACATAAAAATATAGAAAATGTATGCGAGGAATCGTCCCTTAAAAACTATAAACAAAATTAGAAAACACATATTTTGGTTTCTTTGAAAGTTTATTGGTTATAAACTGTTTAATTAGAGAAATGTTGCCACCTATTTCTAATGCAAAAAATAGTAATTAAATAAAAAAACAAATGATTTTTACAACAAAGCAATTCAATCCTAAAAACAAATTTTCTAAAAGTGTTGCCACCTATTTTTTTTACAAAAAGAAGAACTTGTGGCACAGTTGAGATAAATACTTAGATAAAGGTAGGTATTGAATAAAAATAGCTTAAAAAAAGTTGAATAAAAAAATTTTAGAGGCATTGCCACCTAATTTACAATGCATGATATAAATAAATTACAAAACTTAGTTAACCCTTTTAATACTAACGGGACACATATGTCCCAATGAGTGTTTTCGTTTTACTAAATGACAAATATTTCTTTGCATCGCTGTGTATTTTCTTCCCATCAGTTTTTACGAGATATACCATAAATTATGCTCCGTATGACCCGTTATACTTTGTATTTTTCTCTACACATGTTTTGCAGTCGTAGTTAAATCGTAGCACGTGCTAGGTCAGTAAGTGGAAAAACGACAATTATAGATCTACTTAGTGTTCATTACGGGTGGGACAATGTTTTCCCAGGACATTTTCTCAATTCCTAGAAATAATTTCTTTATTTATACAAGAAGATATACTATTTAGATCACTAGTAATAACTTTTCATGGTTAAATATTTTTTCCCCTTAAAAAAATCCGTATTGAAAGGGTTAAATATTTGAATAGTTGAAGTTCTTAGGCACATTGTTGGAGAGAAGAAGAGGGATTAAACCAAAATTATATTTGAGTGGCGTTGCCACATAATTTATAATAAAAAATAGAAATAAATTATGACACTGAATTTAATGTAAGGCTATTTAATATAAGAAAAAGGAATGCTTGAACGATAAAAAAATTTCTGAAAGGCGTTGCCATCTCATTTTTTTTCTAAAAATAGTAACTTATGCTACAGTTGAGTTAAAGGTAGGAGAATACGAAAAAAGGTAAGAGAGCCCAAAAGCATGTTTAAAAAAGTTTATTAAAAAAAACCACATGTGAAGCGTATTGCCACTTAATTTCCAATGCAAAACTATAAATTAATTACAAAATAGAATTAAATAGTTTAATATTTGAAAATCTTAGGAGCGTAGTTTGCGAAAGCTGTAAGCCAAAATTATATTCGTATGGCGTTGCCATATAATTTCTAACGAAGAATATAATATAAATTCATTACAACTCTCAATTTATTTATGTAGAAGAAAGTGAAGAATTTCAATCTGTCCAACTCGGGCAGCCACACCTACGAAAACCTAAAAAATTTAGTTATGTGAGAATTAAAAAATTGTTAATATTTTGATAATATTTTGTTTTGTAACCTAAATATTTCAAGTTTCTTCATCCTTCTAAAAACCAAATATTTTTTTTAGCTAACTAGCAGAATATGGTAAACTGGGCCATGGAGTAACATCTGTCACTCACCGTTTTTAAAGTTTATGTCTACATGTTTTCCTTGAAGGCTCAAAGTTTAATCTTTCTTCAGATGGCGAGGCCTAGGAAATCACAAGATATTTATATCTGAGGCATAAAATATGGCTTAATACAGGCTTCAAATATCTGAGAGCCCTAAAGTTTGATGGATTGAAAGACATCTTAGCAGTAGGTTAGAAATGTCTCCTTAAATTCGTAATAGAAACAGGCACCAAGTAGCTGGATTATTTCAAAACGCTAAAAGGCAAAAAGTACTATGTACTTAACCTAACCTGATCTTTCGACAGATGCCTTAACCAACTTTAGCAACACCCAGCGGGGTAGCTAAGCAGAGAAATTCTAAATACTTGAATCATTGCGAAGTTAGTTTAAAATCGACTAAAAATTTGCAGCCATGATAAAAGGAAGAAAGTGAACAAATAAAAACGTTTAAAAGGTGGTTCTTTTTCTTATAATTTACTTTCGGAAACTGTAGATTTTAAGCCACTGTACTCAACTCACTTTACTTTTATGTATGTGCCAGTATATAATATATAAACAGCGTGCACCGTAAAGAGAAAATCTGAATTTGTTTAACGAATTCGTATCATACAACTAGTGATATTACGACTAATGCGTAACCAGTCTATAAGTGACTATTAAATAACTGAAGCTTTAAAAGGAGTGTAATATACAGAGAGGCGCAAAATTAATCATAAAATTTTGTTTTTGAATAAATTTAGAGTAAAATATACAAAAAGGCGCAAATGAGTTATCCAATTTTGTTTTTGAATAAATTTTTTACGTTTGAGTGATGGAAATCCGTATTTTGACCCTTAAGCGCTCCATTGTTTGTCTGTTTGTACACTGCTTGTGTGCCAAATATGATTGACGTAAGACGTCATTTGCAGAAATTTTAAATCTTCCGATAGAGTGATTAAATTTGCGCCACCTTGTGCATAGGTCTGCATAGCATAAAATTTGAGGAGAAAGCGTAAAACAGAGTATTTGATTGGTTTTCAGCAAATAGTGCCGTATAAATTTAATTTGTTTTTTTTTCCTTTTCCAAACTAGGGTTTCACTAGCGCAAATAAGAGCTATACAGTACTGCATGGCAAAAAAAATTATAAAAGCCCACAAGAGTTGGAAAAAGTATTTGAGCATTTTACAACAACAACAAAATGTGATGTATAAAACTTCAAGCAAGTAAATTTTTTTTGTTTGTTTTTGCACTAGTTCAAATGGGCCCGGTGTAAGACTACATTCAAAAGAAGTTAGGCTAATGTAGGATTACAATAAAGCAAAAATTATAGGAGAAGAAGATTATAAGTGAATCAGTATATGGTACATGATTATTTTACAATGACAATCTGAGTTGTACAAAACTTTTTTAAACCCTTTCTAATAAAAAAATTCGGACCAAAAAACGCCCCAAACAGTAGGCACCAAGGAAATATAACGCCAAAAAGTAGGCACCAAAAATATATTTCCTACAAGTTTGCACCAACAAACAAACGCCAAAAAGTAGGCAGTGTTATTTCTCACTGGAAATTAGCAACCACAAGGAAAAACTGAGGAAAAATAGTGTATCTAAGATATATGGTATATAAGGTATAGCTCTCTCTCTCTCGTTTTTGGCTACGTGATATCGTTTTTCTGAAATTTGAAATTAGAAATTTTTACTCTCCATTCTCGCTCGTCGACCGACGCCTAAGAAGTTTCACTTCAAAAATTGTCGTATTTTTTTTATAATTATACATATCTGCGAAGCCAAAATAAATACCGTCTTAGCACACTGATTATGACGGAAACTGCCTGAGAGGCAGACCCCCAGAGGATAGGTATCTAGATGAGGAAGAGCAAGAGATGTCGCAACTCCTGTGTCATTGCCCCGCTCTATCCAGACGTAGATTCTCCATTTTAGATAGAAAATATTTTAATGAATCGGAAGATCTCAGTACTATGAAAATCTTCTAAAACTTGTGATAAGTACACACTGGTTGTATGAGATATAAAGACAAGTTTCATACGCGGCATCACAATTCCCTAGTGGACTACCGCTTCAATCTAATCTAACCGAGCATATAAATACATTTTTAATACTTTACGCATTTTATCAAAGACAAATGAATTAATATTTTTACTGATCGTTTTTTTTTTTTTTTTGTACGTATTGTACTTTTTTCGAGGAAACTTAAAACCAGTCTCTCTCATCCCCAACGAAACTGAAAATTTGGAATTCTGCGACAAATTTCTCAAAAGATCTCCAGAAGTTTTCTTTACCAGAAATTGAAACTAGAGGCCAAAGAATTCAAATGGAAATAGGTATAGTTAATCCTACGAAACAATACGTACTTTATATTTAACTTAGAAAAGAAAGGTAATCGAGATCAATTAATATTTTCTCGACGATAAAAATTGAATAGGATTTGAAACTGGATGAATGAAAGACGCATTGGTATTTTGCATTGAATGTTTTCCTATATATTCCACCTCGACAGGTGGACATCTACAGGTAAAATCCGCAAAATCCGTAAAACAGTCGATTCGTGAATTCCTCATTGTTGAGAATGTCGAGATATCGATGTTGAAAGTTCTTCAGCAACACTTTGCTCTACAGCAGCAATTTTCTCAACACAATATCTAGTTTTTGGTCTACCAGAGCATTTTCTATGCTGGATAGAATCAGGTTATTGAAATTTGTTTACCAATCTTGGAATTTTCGACTCATTCTGACCAAAAAAATCTCGAATTTGCGTTAAATTCTATATATGTCTACTTGAGTTGCTAAGAATTATTCACTTATGACATGTAGATATCACTTTTGAAATACCCTTCTTAATACAATTTCATTAAAAAGACTTCCCACCCGCGAAAATGTAGAGAAAAATTATGTTGAACAGAATAGTTTCACTACTCCTGTCGAGTTTCTCCTCTTATCTCACCAAAGACAACTTGGATTTCACATTCGAACTCCTGATTCGTTCGTAACATTTATCCTGATCGGTGCCCCTTAAGAAGTGTGTAATGACACCAAATTGCAGCTCATAAACGACTAATGGAAAAAGATTTTCAAATGTTTTTAATATCTCCCAACTTTTCCAAGTGAAAAGTGATCCAAATGGTATCTACCATTAACCATAAACTTATTTTCTCATACACAGCTGTCATTTTAGTTGTCAAAGTGCAAAAGGTAGGAATGCCAAATGCTAGCGGACCACCCCGTACTAAATGGTTTTACCAGCTCAATTTTTCCCTGCAGGGTAGCTAAGCGCATTGGTATCTACCGATTCATGTGTTGGATTTTCCTGTTGCATTTGCAGTTAACATGCCACATGATACCATGCGCGTACACAAGAATACGCCAAAAATAATAACAACATCGATTACATATGCATTTGGTAAATACAAATCAATTGAAAATCATTAAATTGTGCGCGATAAAATTTTGTATTTTTGTTTAATTCCGCACAAAGACCTTTTTTGTTAATCTGGCTCTTGTGAATGGAAATGTATGAAATGTGCTTGTAATGCTGAAATATGCAAACATTTTATCAAAAGAAACCAGCGATTATTAAATGAATGGCGGAAAACGTGGGTTTAAAAAAATTACTTGCAAATGAAATTAACTGAAATGTCGGGAGACGCCTGCATGTCTGCGGCAAAGCAATATTTACAAGTAACACAAACCCATTTGCATATGGCATACACGTCAAGTGTGCCCATGTAAAAACTTCATTACTTAGAATTTCTTTCTTTCAATTGTAAATGCAACAATTGTAGGTCTAACCGAAAATTATAAGTTTTCTATAGGAATTTTTTCCGTATTTTCCAATAAAAAAATTTTAACAAAAATTCGACTTTTTTAAAAAATTTTTTTTTTTTCGAAATATCAAATTTCGACATTTTTAATATTTTCTTTACCTGTAAAATTTCCAAAAAAAATTGTTTTTTTTTATTAAATTTTAATATAAGAATATGTCAACAAATTTTGAGAACGTAAATTTAAGTATTTCTTATATTACAGATCGTCAACCGTGACGGCTCTATTCTTTGCATTCGAGCGCTGGGAGAGGTATAGTTACGTTGTATTCAAACTTTAGACGCGTTTTTCTCAAAACTATATTTTTCGAATTGGCATACACGATAACTCGAAAAGTTATTGACCGATCTGCCTGAAAATTTACACACATCTTTTTGATATTACTTTCTATGTGAATTTAAAAGTTTTCGAAAATGTTTCGAAAAAATAATTTTTTCGAAGCAAAAATAGTAGGAAAATTCGCTCCAAAATTCATTTTTTTTTTGACGCATTTTATTCCAGGATTTTTTTTCCATTTTCGTTTAATTCATATAGGAATTATGACATTAATAAACAAAAAATTTTTGGTTTTTTACATTCAGTTCACTGACGCCGATGCTACAATGCTCGCCGAATGAAAAGCCCCGCTGCGACCTTCCTGGAAGAATTGAGTATACATCTGCCATTTTAAATGATTAAAATAAAAAAACTCTTTATTTTATTTCAAGGCATAAATAAACTGTATGCGAATTTTGAAAAAAATATATTGGCTTCTTCATTTTAAATAATTTTAATTAATGAAAATATGGCCGTTTGCAGGTATCTGCCCCTTAATTAAGCTCAAATGAAAACATAGGATTTTTTATGCAATTTTCAGTAAAAACTATAACATTTTTTTAATGAAAACTAAAAATTGTTTTTTGATTTTTGTTTTAATTTTGACATTTTCAATATTTTCAGAACTATACAAAAATGAAAAGTTTGTTATAAAATATTTTTAAATATTTTTTTTTTTTAAATTTTTAATATTTATTAACTATATTAAATTGAAAAATAAATTATTTTTTTTGTTTAATTTTGACATTTTTGACATTTTTTAATTACATATATATATGGCGCATACACAGTTTTTGGGTGTTCGACCGATCTCCTCCTCCTATTTGTGGCGAGCGTCTTGATGTTGTTCCACAAATGAAGGGACCTACAGTTTCAACCCGACTCCGAATTCCAAATATTTTTTATGAGGAGCTGTTTCATGGCAGAAATGGCGGAGGCTTGCCATTGCCTGCGAAGGGGCGACCGCTATTAGAAAAATGTTTTTCTTAATTTGGTGTTTTACCGAGATTCGAACTTATGTTCTCTTTGAATTCCGAATGGTAGTCACGCACCAACCCATTGGGTTACGGCGGCCATTATGTTCAAAAGAAAGCTTGGTTTATAGAATTTTTTCCACCTCTTCCAATACAAAATTTAAGGAAAAAAAATATTTTGTAATTTGTTTTAAATTTTGACCTTTTTATTTTTTTTTAATTATAAAAGCTTCGTTTAAGGACTTTTTTTAATTTTTCAAAATTTCGACATTTTGTTTTTTTTTCAATTATGCTTAAATTAAAGCTTTTGTAAAAGATTTTTCCCGTATTTTTAATAAAAAATTCAAATAGAAATTCGGAAAAATTTTTTGGTGAAGAAAATTGTTTTTTAATTTTTTTTTAAATTTTGATATTTTTTAATATTTTTTTACTCAGGCTCATGTGAAAGCTTCGTTTATAGGGTTTTTCCATATTTTCAAATAAAAAATGTAAGAAAAAATCTTTTTCAATTCTTTTACAAATTTCAACATTTTTGATATTTTTTTTGCTTTGCTCAAATGAATGCTTAGTTTATAGAATTTTTTCCATATATTCTAACCAAAAAATCGAACAATGTTTTTGGTAAAACAAATTTGACTCTTAATTTTTATAAATTTTGACATTATTGATGTTTTTTCTAATTATGTTCAAGTTAAAGCTTTTTAAGGATGTTTCTCGTATTTTCCAACATAAAATACAAGCAAATTTTTTTTAAATTTCGACATTTTTAATATTTTTTTAAGTATGCCCAAATGAAAGCTAGAAAACTTTAAACCAATTTTTTTTTTTACTTTTTCAAATTTCGATACTTTTTGCTTATACTCAGCTGAGTTTTTAAAATTTATTCCGTATTTTCCAATACAAAAATTGGTAAAAAACATTTTCAACTTTTAAAAACTTCGACGTTTTGATGACTTTTTAATTATGGTCAAATGATTATTAGCATGGAATCAAAAATTTGCTTTTAATTCTTTTTAAATAGGGACATTTTTAAGATTTTTTTAATTGAGCTCAAATGGTATCTCGAAATTTTACCTTTGAAATTATATCTGACTTTCATGGAGAGTTAAAATTTCAGAATTCATTTTTGATTTTGAATGCACTCTTCTTCCACGGCGCGGTGTAATTGATCAACGTGCAGTTGGTAGGACAAACCAATTTTACATTGATCTGTGCATTTTGCTAAAAATTGCGAGAGTTTGTTTGGCTGTTTGAAATTTATAAGTTCCTATACTTTTCATCCTATTGCGTTCAAATTTGGATGAATAGTGGGGAAAATGCTTGCAAGGCTCCATGTGTTTGTATGAAGCCGGTAGACTCGTCTTCGAATGATTGTAGTATCATTCAGGCTGAATTAATAGCTATCTTGTTGAAGAAAAAAATATCATACATACCTACCAGAAACACATAAAAACTCAATAGAGAGGAACTTTAATCGAAAGAATAAAGCAGTCAACTTTTTGAAAAATTCGATTTCATACATTTTATACAGCTTCGCCGTAACTTAATTTTCCAAGGCAATGTTGACAATTTCTGACTTATGTCTCGTTCTCAAGGTTCTTTGTTGGGGCCAATTC
Organism: Anastrepha obliqua; assembly: GCF_027943255.1. NCBI lineage: Eukaryota > Metazoa > Arthropoda > Insecta > Diptera > Tephritidae > Anastrepha > Anastrepha obliqua. Next base: position 52,049,451 of record NC_072896.1, read on the forward strand.
TCTATAACATCTTCTTAGCCGATTTCCCTGACCCACCATTAAGTTCCGAAATTAATAATTGCGATATTAAAGTGCTCATATACGCAGATGATATAATTATATAGGGATCTCACCAACGCATAACCAAAGCTAATGAAGCCGTTAGCTCATACCTAAATGAATTAAGAACATATTTCCACAAATGGAAGCTAAAATAAACTTCAATAAAAGCGAAACAACTATTGTTAAAGGAATACGTAAAAACGCATATCCAAATGCTCGTAAATATGAGCTTCAAATTAAAATAAATGGACTCAACATAAAATACAAAGAACAAATTAAATACTTGGGCATAATTTTGGATAGCAAATTCACCTGTGTAAGACATGTAGATTTCATTTTGACAAAAGCAAAAAAAATGTTCTTTAGCTATTGTAATGTAGTAAGAAGGCAGGGTGGACTATCGAACTGCATTAAAATAAATATTTACAAACAAATAATTAGACCAATCATAGGTATCTTATGCTCATCCGATATGGTTCAACATTTCGTCGAACCAAATGAAGAGACTAAGACGATTTGAATGATATGTTTTAAGAATTTGTAGCGGTCTTAACCGCCAACCTTACAGAAGTGGAAAAGAGTTTTCGGAAAAGAGTTTCTAATAAAAGTTTATATTAAAAATGTAAAATATCACGCATACAATTTTTCTTAATGAAATCGTCAGTAAGATTTGTTGGTAAACTGACATTCATAGAAAATGACTGATAAACAAATATTTGTCAAAGGCAAGGGAAATATCATTACCTCTAACAGAAAAACATTTATCACCAATATATTTAAAAATACATAAAAATAGTAAAGCAATATATTTTCATAGGCAATACAATACTTACAGCTTCAAAGATGAAATTTTAATTTATAACATTGATCAATTTATAGCGAAATAAATTACAGAAGTTTAATATACGTTATATCCTTTTTAAGCCCTTTTTGGGAGAATATAAATAAGTTTTAAAAATTATGCCAGAGACATACAAAATAATAATTATAACCTATTGTATATATCAAAAGAAAAATAAGTTTTAAACTCCTAAATAAATACAAATGTATTTTAGGATAATGCTAAACAATCTAATTTTATCATAACTTTGTAAACTCCTATGTTAAAAAGATTTTGGGCAATAAATGAAATGAAATGTCTCGCTAGTGGATTGAACGATATGCGGTTTGTAAAAGCGAAAGGAAAATATTAGTACAACTACTAATAGCAGATGAACTAATACGAACACCTGAAGAATATCGCGCTTAGGTGGAGTTTGAAGAGTCTAGTTCAAATATTCAATCATCTTTTCTAAGACATTCAAGAATGGTCGAGTAGAAACATTCAAAGGCTATTCCAGGAATATCTCTATGTCTCGAGATGAAGGTTAAGTTTAAAGAATTTGCTTTTAATTGCGACTCAATGCTCTCTTTATTATGCCTCCGTAATTTCGTCCATTTCTTATTTTTATTTTTTGCTTTTAATATTTTTAACATTTACTGTTTACTAGTTTACTGTTTACAGTTTTATTCATTTTTAAAATGCTCGCTTCTCAGCGTTGCTATCGTCGATTTTTACTATCGTTCTCGCTTTTATGCACATATGACATACATACACATACACACACTGGCTACTTCACATATTTTCTCCCTTCCCAAGCCATTTGCTCGATTGGCAGACTTTTGCTATATTCACCACAAATGGCTATGAGATGAGTGAATCTTTTATTGCTGTGTTGTATGTGAATTTCGTGTTTTTACTACAACATTTCACTTTTTGCATTGTGAATTTTATTTTGATGTTGTCAGCTGGAAGTTTATTGGTTTGCTTTGGTTGCTAGGTGTTTCTCACAGAAATTTACACATTTGAAAAGATACTATAACATTTGGGTATAGCAAAAATTTCATACATTCAAAATTTCATTCATTTCATACATACAAATTATTATATATTCATATATATAAATATAAATATACTATATATTCGAGTACATGTGACGACAAAGAACTATTAAAGCCGAGCCAGTAGAACATTAAGGGGGCCTCTTATCAGTCGGCTTTCGATTTTTTTTACTGCAATCGATAGATATATTATAGGAGAATATACCCTCAAAATTTTATAGCGGAATTCAAAGTGATTTCTGGGTTACAGGCCTGTGTACCGTCCCCCGTGTGAGCATACTGTCTAGCTTCTGAAAACTTTGAAACACGTTTTCTCAAAACCATGTTTTTGAAAATGGCTTGTAAGATTAAAAAAAAAACGACGAAAGTTGTCGTTTCAAACCGATAATCTATATTAAGATATTTAAAATGCGCAACTAATTAACTAACAAAATACAAAAAAAAAATCATTTTTTAAAGTTATTTAACCCTACAGTAGTCGCGCCCCTGAAACTGACGTAATTGGTCGCGCGGTCTACATATGTAATCCATTTTAAAATTAAAAATAATTACAAAAGATAAATATTTAATTCTTCCATTGCTTTTGTTTTAAGTATTCTTGTTATTGTTTAATTTATTAATATTAATCAAAAATAACATAAATAAACTTTCTGTTCTTACATAAAATAAATAAAAACCAAAACTTCATTTTTTAACAAAAAATTAAGATACTTCACAAAAGTATAAAATATATATAAAATAACCAGAAGATAATTGAGATGTTTTAATTGTTTTCGAAACATGACGAACATACAGTCTTGGAATGATCAGGACAAATGAATTTATTGCAAACGTTACACACTTACGGGTGCTTTTATTACGGGCCCTTCCACAATCGTAGCAACGACCGACGTAGTTATTGTGCGTTGGACCTTGATGACTTACAACTTGTGGAAGATCCAAGAAGTCTTTTATTTTAAATGTCAGTGTTCTAGGTAGCGTGGTAAGTGTTAGTCTTTAGTGAGCCAGTGGTTTCATCCAAGACAAGGCTAACTCCATGAGAAAATCACGCCTTTTGACAGATTCATAGTTACTGTTTGCAGTGTAAATGCATAATGTGTTGAGAGCATTGAGGCTTACAAGATTATAGAACTTAGTCAGCGGCCACCTTCTCGAATTCCTAGATACGTCATAAAGAGAACACATCTTGTCAACCAGATCAACGCCATTTTTAGTGCGATTATAGTATGTTAATATTTATTATTATTTATTATTATTATTATTATTATTTCCGGCTTTCGTTGATCTCCGGTGTCAGAATCAATCGCTGTATCGTTGTGCATTGTAGACATGGCTATTACTACTTTGTTGGTTTTTGGTACATAAGAAACCAGAATATATGGAGAGTGAGTGATTTTGAGGAGCATATTGTTAGAGGCAATTCTAAATTCCCGGGGAACTTCTCTTTTATCTTTTCGAACGGTAGCAACCATTGTAATTCCTTTATCAAATCATTGCTTTGCTATTTTCAGAGAGGAAAACCAATTGTCCATAGTAATATGATATGTCTATTCAAAATTGGTTGCACCATTCTCATCACGATATCAAATCTCTCGTCGCTTAACCGAAATGGACCTTCGGGTTGTTGGCCGGCGTAAATTTCTAAGTTATAGGTGTATGGGTAATGAACATCTACAAGTGCAAAAACTTTCAGTCCATACTTAGCAGGTTTATTTGGAATATACTGCCGACAAGAACAACGCCCTCTGAAGGACAAGAGTTGTTCGTCCAAAGTCATTTCAGCAGAGTAGCATACATATGTAAATATTATAAGAAAAGTTCCACAAAATTGTAAAATGAAAAATTATGCCAAAATTCCACTTTTATTTACAAAGTATAACTAGCTATTAGCATAAAACCTAATTTAAAATACTTACGTAATCGGTCGCGCGGCATACATACGTAGACCATGAATTTCACGAACCTCCAGCGACACAACTGCATGCTACAATTAACAGCGGAAAACTTAGAGTGACTCTCAATTTGTTAGTTACAAGTAGCAAAAATCTCCGATGAAATCGATGCACGATTTTCAAGAAATTTAAAATTTAACAATGGTGGATTACATATGTAGACCGCGCGACTACTGCAGGGTTAACACCTTTTTTGAAAAAAAATATCGAAAAAAATCACTTTTTTTCAATAATTAATTATGTGTTCATTTTTTCATATTTTTATACAAGAGTAGTCTATTATATGCGGAAAAGCTTTCTGAATAAGACAATATTTTTCTTTTGTGTTTCAGGTAAAAACTAGTCCCGCAATCTTACACGCTGTTTTACTAGCGCGCAACGAGAAGCTGTGCGAGATCCCTCACGTGTCCGCCATTTTGTTTTTTATTTAAAGAACCAAAAAGAACCGAAAGTATAGAGATTTAGAAAAAATTAAAAAAAAAATCGTTTACCGAAATGTTCCATTTTTTTCTAATTTTTATTTAAAATTTTAATTTTTTTTTTTAATTTTTATTTAAAAAAAAATTATTTAATTTAGCATAAAAGCTATGCCAGTTTTTAAAATAAATGCATAAAAATAATTTTAATTCAATTTACGTAATAAACAAAAAAAGGTAGAGTAAAAAGTGAATTAAAAAATTAAAACAGGCCGTTTCATTTAAGAACTTAAAAATCAAGTCGAAAACACAAGAAAATCAAGAATTCGCCTTGATAGTGATCTGATATAGACTGTTTTAAAAGTAGAGTTTATTTTGCAATAATAAACAAAACAATAAACCCTAGATTTCTATCAAATTCTGAAATTTTTGAACAAACTTTCTGGAACCTTTTCTGGTATATAGAGTTTTGCTGCTACGCAACTATACTCGCACTTACTTCATTACGGCTATGGCAACTGCTTACACAAATCTTTACGAAAAATGCAAAGTAGACAAAGTTTTTAAAACCAGTGTAAACCAAGTTTTTATAACCAAAAAAGGGAACCTGCCCTATTAGGAAGCTTTCCTCCGTCGTTTCTTATGAGTTTAGTTTCATTTATGAACTGAATTGCTAAAGTTATGATTTGCATAATTAACGAAAGAATAATCTCTTTGACTGAAAGGAAGAGTATTTTAAAGCCGACTTCAGAAAGAATTACTCCACAGTCGGCAATATATTCAATTTAGCCTCTATTGTTCATTTAATATACGAAGAAGAGAAGAAAGTTTACGCGTATTTTGTTGACTTTAAAGCGGCGTTTGATAGAGTATCAAGAAACGCCTTGATATATAAGCTGCACCATATTGGTCTTGCAACGAAACTAGTGAAGTTCACATAGAATATATACAGCGATACAAAGACAGTTGTATGGAATGGCTCAGAAATTTCAGATACATTCAAAACAAACTCAGGCGTCAAACAGAGATGCTTATTGTCGCCGACACTATTTGTGCTTTACATAAACGACTTACAAGGAAACTTAGAAGGAGGTTTAAATATAGAATGGAAAAATATTAGGCTTCTAATGTATGCGGATGATATCATTTATTTAGCGGATCACCCAGGCAAACTACAAGCGATGATTAATAACCTTGAAAGTTACTGCAACCTATGGAACCTTGAAGTAAATCGCTTAAGGTCACAAATAATGGTGTTCAGAAAAGGTGGGGAACTTATTAAGAAGGAGAAGTGGTATTATAGTAAGGGAAAAATACAGACTGTGTCTCGATATACTTACTTAGGAGTGGAAATACCACCTCAGATGAATTAAAAAAAAATTTGAAAACAGAACAGCTGCAGGAAAAAATAGTATTAATGCTTCGTGGAATTGTCTTTTAAAATAGAAAACAAATTCAATTGAAGCTAAATGGCAACTTTTTCTTGCAGTTTGTCGTTCAATACAATCATACGCAGCACAGGTGTGTGGTTTTGAGTGGTTTGAAGAAGTTGATATATTGCAAAAGTATTTTGTAAAGCGAATTCTGAATGCCTACGTACACACTTTGTTTGGAAACCGGCATGCAAGAAAATCATTTGTTCACTTTAGAACTGTTCCTGTGCACAGACATTTGTTTACGTACTCAGAAAATCGGCTGCCAAAACTGTTATAAAGAAAGAAGTTTTCTGAATTAGAGACTTAAAGAACTTATTTAGTAAAAACGATGCCAACTGACGAATATCGTAGACAACAAACAATCAGAAAGCTGGATAGAAGATCCAAAATTTCTTTTAACAAACCACAACCAGGGAAGGATGAATGTGTACACGCAAAAATCCTTAAGGACTAGTAGAATAATATAAGGATTTAGATTGCTCAAGAGGTCTGGTTTAATTAAAAAAAATAAAATAAAAATAAATTAAATAACAACAGATTTGACATAGGAAATAAAACATGCTCAATGTGTAATTTAGGCGAGCTTAAAAACATAGCGCAAATCGGGGCGCGCTGCCCAATGTTAAGATAATATAGAAAAGTCTTTTTCGGAAAATTTACATTAAATGATTCACAACTGATTGAGATTTTCAATGGGGAAAACGACAATTGGAATAAACTTTTGTGTTTTGTTAAATATGCCAGTAGATACACCTCCAAAGACCACCAAATGCAAATAGTTCCTTATCTAAAGGATGGTTAAGTTTTAAGGGCCGGTGTTGATTTTGAATCAAATACAATTTTTTTAGCAAATTACACTGTGCGACAGTGATATTATACTTTTATGGAGACCTAGTACAACTTGTAGGTATAGTAAAACTAAGAAACATGGTATAGAAGAAATTTCCAATACACCCCCAAAATCTCATTTTATGGCCATAAAACCGTTTTTCAGTAGGTTGATGTGGACAATCACTCCTAACTTCGCCAATTTCCATCCGATTTCGAATTTGTTTTTTTAGTTCGAAAGAACAAAAACAGGCCTTTTTGACAGTGTGTTAACAATTTTTCTGAAATGACAACTGACGAGACTGTAGACGGAAGTAATTGGATTTTTTTTATTTTTTCTCTATTTTTTCACCTTTGACATAATTTTTACGATATTATCCGATATTGTGGATTTTTTTTTAGTACACTACTGTTATAGTAAATTTAATTTTACGTCGAATGAGCTATATTTGACTGTAATTGTGAATTAAAATTAATAGAGTTGTGTGAGTTTTAAGACTTTATTTTTTTTTTACTAATTTGGTATGTAGGTATAACTTACGCTAAATGGGAATAAGGACGCGTTTCGAAGCATGAAAATGATAACAAGTGTCATTATAAACATATAATATTTATTGGAGTATTGTGCAGTGCAGCACTGTACTGTATGGTACGGTGGGGTACGGTGCAGTACACAACGGAACTGGTTCCAAATTTAAAAATGCATTGGAAACGGCCCTTTGGAGTTTAGTATGGTAAGGTACATTTGTCATTCTCTTCATCAGTCGTCATTAACTAAATTCCATTGTTTAAATCGAGAAGCGAGCGTTTCAGATTGTCTTCCTAATAGAAGTAAATCACCATAAAGATCCTGAAAATCTGAATTTGATGCAATGTGTCGTTCTGAAGACTTAAAACCAGACGGAAAGTTCTCTTCATCATCAGGTTTATTGTTATCAGTTTGATCATCATCAGCAATGAGTTGAACTTCCTTCAGTTCATCACCTGCAGTTGAGTCAATCATATCGTCCAAGACTACGGGGTTCTTAACATCAGCATACTTTATGTGCTTTCGAGTTTTATAATGATGACCGTTTACGTCCGTTTTACAAAAATAACAATCATCTGGTTTATGATAAGGCTGATGATGCCACATCATCGGAGAATATAAAGAAATTCGACTTTTCTGGCAACGTTTTGATTTATATCTCTTGAATTTTGATGAACACTCAGTACGAGCGAATTCCGGTTCATACCAGCGATCAGAAGTAGTATATGTAAGCTTAAAGACATCGTTGTAGCCATCAACCAGAGCTTTATTACTCTGTAACTTCAAACAATGCTTTTGATCCACAAACTACATATGAAGCAAAACTTATTGCGATTATCGCACATTTCTTTCTCACAAATTGAAGCAAAACAATAAAACTTTGACGTTTTAATAAGATTAAATTATAATAACAAACTTCGATATTTTCGTAAGTTCTAACCAGTTCTGTTGTATGCAGTACAGTGTACTCTTATGTATACATATACACTCCAATAAATATTACGTATCTATAATAACGCATCAAAACACGTCCTTATTCCCATTTAGCGTAAGCTATAGCTACATACCAAATTATTAACAAAACAAAAAAAAATCTTAAAACTCACACAACTATTAATTTTAGTTCAATTACAGTCAAAATTAAATTTACTATAACAGTAGTGTACTAAAAAAAATCCTCAATATCGGATAATATCGTAAAAATTATGTCAAAGTTGAAAAAATAGAGAAAAAATAAAAAAAAATCCAAATACTTCCGTCTACAGTCTCGTCAGTTGTCATTTCAGAAAAATTGTCAACAAACAGTCAAAAAGGCTTATTTTTGTTCCTTCGAACTAAAAAAACAAATTCGAAATCGGATGGAAATTGGCGAAGTTAGGAGTGATTGTTCACATCAACCTACTGAAAAACGGTTTTATGGCCATAAAATGAGTTTTTGGGGGTGTATTGGAAATTTCTCATATACCATTTTTTTTAGTTTTTCTATAGCCACAAGTTGTGCTAGGTCTCCATAAAAGTATATTTCATTTTTGTTTTTTTGTCACACAGTGTTATTATCATTTATCTTTATTATGATAATACTGGTATAGCTCAATTACGCACAAAATAAAACATTGACCAAACGATCGCCGTGGCCTCGGCGGCACACCTCCATCCGATGGACCAAATTTTCGATGACGCTGCGGCATAATTAAGGTTCTATGCCGAATTATCTTTTCCTTTTGCTCTTGAATTGTTGCTGGCTTATCGACGGTGTCGTTGACGTTTAGGTGTTGTTCACATTCAACATCGTCCCTTGAAATTTAAACACCCTTTATTAGGTGCGCAACTAAGTTCCCGCTGTTAGTCAATAGATACCGCCAGTAGTGTATGCTAGTCGATTCTAACATAACTTAGATGTCCTAAACCAAGCTTAGACATATGGTTAACAAACTGCTTCGACACCTGAGTGATTTGGTTTTTGTACAATATAATTTTTGTGTTGTGAAAATGTCTGATTTTGAGCCGAATAAACGTCGGCAGTGTAGATTTTCCTGGCTGAAGCGTATCGGGAGCTACAAAAAGTTTATGGAGATGCTTTTTTAAGTGAAACAACGTGCCGATATTGGTTCCGTCTCTTCAAACATGGTAATTTTAATGTTGACTACCTTCCGCGTGAAGGAAAGCCGAAAACCTTCGAAGACGCTGGATTGAAGGCATTGCTCATTGAGGATCCGTGTCAAACGCAAGAAAAGCTTGCTTCAGTATTGGGAGTTTCCCGCCAATCCATTTCCAATCGATTGCATGCTTTGAGAATGATTCAGAAACAGGGGACTTGGGTTCCTTATAAGTTAAAACTAGGGGATGTTGAACGTCGATTTTTCGCCTGTGAACAACTGATCCAGCGGCAACAAAAGAAGGGTTTTCTTCATCGCATCGTAATGGGTGATGAAAAATTGATTAATTACATCGATCAAAAGAAAATAAAGTCATGGAGACTGCCCAGTCATGCTTCTACGTCGGTGTTATTCATTATGAATTGTTAAAACCAAGCAAACCCTTCACTTGGGATCGATCGGTGTCGACTTAAATTGATGCGATTGAGCTGAGCACTGCACGAGAAGTGGGCACAATACGCGCAGAGGCATGAAAAAGTGATTCTACAGTATGACAACGCTCGGCCTCACGTTGCCAAACCGAAACATACCTGGAAACGCTGAAATCCTACCCCACCCGCCATATTCTACAGATATTGCACCGTCCGATTATCACCTGTTCCGATCGATGGCACATGGTCTAGCTGACCAGCAGTTCCATTCATATGAAGATATCAAAAAACGGCTTGATCCGTGGATAACCTCAAAAGATGAACAGTTTTACCGCGACGCTATACAAGATTTACCAGAAAGATGGGAAAAAGTAGCAGCCAGCGATGGGCAATACTTCCAATGATTCACTTGTAACCATTTTTTTCAAAATAAAGTTGTATTTTCGTAAAAAAAATAGCGAGAACTTAGTTGTGCACCTAATAAAGATTTCTTTTTCTTAATATTACAATTAGATAAATTTCAAATTTTGCATATTTTACTTTTATTTGCAACAAATACTACTATTACTACTCGCACTTGCATGCTTGCCGGACCTTCTTTTCCAATTTTTCTCCCACAAATTCTCAGCGAACACAAAATTTTCATATGAAAATATTTTGACATTTCTTTTCCTTCTTTCACAGAACGCGAATTGAAAGCGTCATGAAAATAGGAAAAGAGTTTTCAATTCACGTTTAAACAGAATAAGAATCGACCCCCTGGAAACCTTTCTGAAAAGCTAATGTTGAATCTGAGCGTGAGAAAACAGTCACTTTTTAAGCAGTCGATCTACCTGCGATGAAGCCGTGCTGGTTGGGACAAATTAAACCTTTGATTGCAAGAAACGTCTTATCTTTTACAATGCCTTCAAACAACTTAGAGGTAGTCAAAAGCTTGAAAATAGGTCTATAATTCCTCACATCACTCTCGTTTCCGCTTTTTAAAATAGGTGTAATAAAATTTGTTGAGTTCTGGACCAACAAATTTATTCCTACTGTTAAGCTTGGGAGATGCGAAGTTTTTTTAACTTCTTTTCACAAATTCAGTTTTTTCTCACAAATTTTATTTATGAAATGCTGGACTTTTTTCTAATTTAGGCACACAAAGATACTGGTGACTGATTACACGCAAATTTTTTCTTCATAACTTTAATTGATTGTGCTCTGTGGCTAGGCACGATTTTGCAATAAATCTTTATATCCGAATCTGAATTTACTTAGCCATACATAAAGATATGCATATACACATACCTTGCGTATACATATACATAAACACATATGTTTTATATGTACACACGAAAAATATGGATTTTGGCTTTATTTTGTTTTCACCATAAAATCCATCAATCAAAACGGGAATGTAAACAAAGCTAAATCGCTGGCATTGCTTTTTTTGGTTTTTTTTTTAAAGCCTTGTTGCAATTAGTGACAATATTACTGAGTTAGGTTTCAAATTAATTTTAGCTGATTACAAAAGATAACATTTCCCAAAGCTGCATGATAATATTATGGCATAGCATGTATTTGTATTTGTATGTGTCGGTGAATGCATGCAAATAGGCGAAATAATGCAATAACACCCAATTTAGCACAAAGCGACCGGACCTCTCGTGGCTAAAGTAATTAAAAATAATTACATAATTTTCATAGAAAATTTTAAACCTCCATATAAGTTTTAGACAAATGCATGTACAGTGGTCACACAATTTATTCGTACACTCACAGTTTATAAACAGATACACCCATGCTAAGTATCGCACGATGTACACAAACGAACGAAATTTTGATATATTCGTAAACAATAGCATATTTATTCAATATTTAAGGAACAAAAACTATCAATTTCATTTCTGGAATTAGGCAACATAAGGAAGTAATGAAACAAGGCATAATTTTGTGCAAAAATATTATTCGTACATAGCCATATATAGAATATTTTATTAAAAAAATAATGAAAAAACGAGTATTTAGTACTTTGTTGGACCGCCTTTAGCTTTAATAACTGCTTCCAAACGTCGCTGCATACTTTTTACCAATACCTTGGTTTCATTAGCTGCAATTTTCTCCCACTCAATACTTACAGCTGTCTTTAATGACGCCTTTGATGTTATTTTGTGCTTTCTGATTCTCCTTTCTAAGAGCTCCCTAACATGCTCAATTGGGTTCAGCTCCGGTGATTGAGGTGGAATTTTAAGCTACTTATAGTGGTAAATAAGCCATTCTTGCACGAGATAAGATGAGTGTTTTGGGTCATTGTCTTGTTGGAACAAAAATCCTCTAGCATTCAGTCCAATTTTAACGGCACTATCATGCAAATTATTCTTCAAAATGTTCAAATACAGATGTTTGTCATTTTATCATCAATAAAAAGTATTTTTCCTACTCCAGATGCAACTATGCAGCCCCCAAACCATTACATTTCCTTCTCCATGCTTAACGAGAGGAATACGATTTTTTCCATTATGTTCTGTATTTTCTTTTCGCCAAACTTTTGGAGGTCCATCTGATCCGGAAACATTAAATTTCGACTCATCACTGAATATGACGTTTTCCTAAAAAAAATCTGGCTCATTTATATAGCATTTGGCGAACTCAAATCTCTTCTGTTAGATCTGATATGCAGGGCTGGCTAACCAGCGTTTTTGCTTTGCAGACAATTACGGACTGTTTATGGCCTTACTTTTTTATGCAAAAACTCTAGAATATTTCGGCATAGTATCGTGGAGGTCATTTTTGGATTTTGCGCGACTGATGCTCCTTTGTTCCGTTCCTCACGTGAAGTCAATATTTTTCGCCATCCGACTTGGTGATGATTAGCTTCCAATTTACCAGTATTACCGTAATTAGCATTAACACTTTGCAGCGTATAATGCGATTTGCCAATTTTTTGTCGACTTCGTGCAGAGACTTGTCTTCCATGTACAATTTGATAACAATTTTACGCATTTCTAATGGTAAATCGGCACTTCGTCCCATTTTGCCACTTTCAATCAAGATATTACGCGCAACTCAAACTGAATCAGCGAGAAAAACTAAAAAACGTATATTATTTCGTTTTCAGCAATATTAGTAAAAATACAAACGATTGTTACTTCTGCTTTGGTAGCAACAATATCATGAACTGAAAGTGTACGAATAAATGTTTTGCAACATTTTGCTACGTCTGCCTGCTTTCCTTGGAATCCCTCAGTGTGATTATCAGAAATGTAACATTCTTACACTGAGTCAAAAAAAAATATATGGTCACAGCAAATATTTTGCGCTAAGCTAAAGTTTTTTACGTACTACGCAGGGGGTACGAATAAGTTGTGTGACTACTGTATGTATGTATAGGTGTGTATATGTATATACATAAGTGTATATGTGTGTGTGGTATGTACAATTTGCCAGCTATTTTATGTTGACGCCCATAGAAAGGATTTCTCAAATTATTGTTTTGGGATTTCTGCTCAAACATAACAAAATAATTTTTAGCTGCCACATACACACATTCATAGTCGAATTTTCCCGAAAATTATTTCATGAATGTGGGAAATTGTTAAATATTTTATTATTATTTTAAAACCCCATGTTGTAAAAAAAAAACTTAATTGAAACTCGAGCATTCACAAAATTTATTTTAATGCTAGAAGCTCCATAATTATAATTTTGTTATTATTAATTAAAATAAAATGTTTAATAAAATTATTTCTTAGATTTAATATTTTAGCTGCTTATAGTTTTTTCATCTAAAACAGTTTGAAAACAGATCACTCATGTTTTCTTGTCTACCCAATGCATACAGGTAATAAGTTGGGGCCTAGACCAGAGGTCACCAAAATTGACTTTTTAATTCAAATTATTTTCATGCATTTTTTATTGAATCTAGCAAAATTAAAGCGGAATTATTATAAACTATGCCAGAAAAAAATCATACAAATTTATAATTAAGCTGAAAGCGAAGTAATTAAATAAAATTATTTTTTTTTTTGTGTTCAGAAAGCCTAAAATTTGAAAAAATCATTTTATATTGAGAAACTTTTTATGACACACAAAAATTCATTTCATATTGAGAAACTTTTTAAGACACACAAAAATTGCTAATATTTTAATAACAATAATAATAATTTCAGTTAAAACTGTTTTAAGGGATTACATACGTCCAGAATTTTCAAGAAAACTGTTCTTTATAGTTTTAGGCGTATTTCTGTGCAAGTCGATTGTAAAAATGCCCTTATAGATACAAAGTTATGGTAGCAAATGTAACTGCCCGACGGGAGTCTAATGCACACAGGTAGCTGTACTTCGTTTGAGGTACTTAAAAGTTTAAACTCGTTTTTCTCAGCACGGTCTGCATAATAACTCATACAATTTTTAATATTCTTTGATGCGGTTTTATTCAAAAGTGTTTTCTCTATCGATTTGATTTTTGACATTTTTATTAAAAAAAATTTATAAATATAATATAATTAAAGTGTGACATTTATGACGTAAAACGCATACTTTTTTTAATGCCAATAAATTGCAACATTTTTCGAAATTCAAAAATCCAGCTCGACAATAACTACAACTTTATTTTACAAGAACTTTTTTTACTTTTTACAGATGTATTAACATTTCAAAGAGAAATGATGCTCTTGCCCGTGGAGCAACTTTTTTTCATTGCACTTTGAGTCACGTGACTTTTTAATACACTAATTTTTGTAAAGAAAAATTAAAATAATAACTAAAAAAATATTTGCTTAAAAGATCAAAAATTAATAAAAGTGTTCAAAATTTTTGGTGAACACAATTATGAAGCGCATTTATACAATACATTTTGGCAACCTTTCACAATGTTTTTTTTTTTTCAAAGATTAGTCTACCTCTACTCTTACTCTATAGTTCCCTTATTCTTGGAATGTCTGTGCTTTCAAGTATAAAATATTTTTGTTGAATTTAAAATTTATTCACCAAGTTGAAAGTAATTATTTTTGAAGTGAAACTTCTAGGCGGCGATGGACGAGTGAGAATGGAGAGTAAAATTTCAAGGCTATGCAACGTTTTGGGCATTTTCGTTCCGCGAGAGAGAAAAAAGATATAACGTAGAGGAAAAGGAGAGAGAGAGCTACACCTTATATATCTTAGATACACTTTAGGCTATTTTTCCTGAGTTTTTCCTTGTAGTTGCTAATTTCTAGTGAGAAATAACACTGCCTACTTTTTGGCGCTTGTTTGTTGGTGCAAACTTGTAGGAAATATATTTTTGGGGCCTACTTTTTGGCGTTATATTTCCTTGGTTGGCTATAGTACGCACAAGCACTGGCCAGGAAACGGAAATAAGCGCCAAAAAGTAGGCACCAAAACAAAAAGACGCCAAAAAATTGGGACCAAGAAACGTCTTAGCAGTAGGCACCAAGGAAATATAACGCTATAGTACGCACTAGCATTAGCCAGGAAACGGAAATAAGCGCCAAAAAGTAGGCACCAAAAAAAGACGCCAAAAAAATTGGGACCAAGAAACGTCCCAATCAGTAGGCACCAAGGAAATATAACGCCAAAAAGTAGGCCCCAAAAATGCTATCCATTCCGGCGTCGGAGTTATTGGCATTACCTTGCGGTAATTTGTGCCGTTGCTGCAGTCCTGGAATCGCTGCGCTTGTGCGGGTAATAAACGCTCGGAGTAGTGCACCATGGTTTGTGTCCGGCGTTTACTTACACCGGTCGACCCTTCTCCGTTTTTTGTAAATTTTGTCTATTTGTATTCTCTGGAAATGTTGTGAATTTATTTAGATATAAATTCTTTCTCTCTTTTTCTCTCTCTCATTCTCTCCCTCTTTCTTTGTCTGCCTTGAAAGCTTCACTTCTGCTATGTGTACTACGCTACACGCACTTTTTTGAATTCGCGTTATTTCCTGGTGAATAATCAGTACTTCATTTGGTTATTAAATTTAATTTTCTCTTTAAAATTTCTCAACTTCAATACTTTTAAACCAATGAATAAATTTTTTTTATTATTTATTTGGTCTTTATTATTTACTTAATAAATCAATTCTCTTTTAGAAAATTTTCCAATTTTTTTAGTTTTTAATAAATGCATCAATTGTCAATCATTGGAATAAAATTTCGTTTTAAACTTTTACAACTTTATTACATTTAAATAAATTTATTAGTTTTTTTATTAATTATTTATTTGATCTTAACTTCTTATTATAATTATTATAATTTTTTTGTTTGTTGGTACATAAATAAATTTTTATTTTATTTTTATTTTACTATTTTTTCATTTCTAATTTAATTGACCTTTTTGTTTTTAATCACTTATTTTTAAACTTTAATTGCAATCCCGCACAACTTTGACAACTTTAAAATGTGTACAATAAGTTTGACAACATATTTTTTTATAGATATTTAAAATTTTTGTGCTAAGAAATTATAATTATTTTCAATAATATTATAAGTGCACATTTTTTAATCATTAAATTTTGACATTTTAGTTCTTTTTGTTTGTTAATTTCAAAAATTTGTTTCGCTTCTGCTGTTGGTTTTTGGTTTTTTTTTTGTTTAGTGGCCCGTTCTTTAATTTCGTGTTGTTCACCACTTTAAAATTTTAACAACTAATTTAGTATTTTATGTTATTTTATATTTTGTTAGTTCATAAATTTTAATATCTAAAAAAATGTCAGTCTAAAGATGTAAAATTATCATCATTTTTATCAGAAATTGATGTGAATACCTCAAAGAAACACAAAGTTCTTTAATAATGATTTTTTTAAAGATTTTTTTACAAATTTCTAAATTAAATTTTTTTGTATTTAATAAGTATTTGTTCTCACAAAAACAAAAAAAATTTCCAATAATAAATTTACTTATAGACGAAGTAGGTTTAAAGCCTAGTGGCTATAAGGCTATCTTATAAAACGTTTTTATAAGATAACTAATAATGTATGATCACAACAACAAAAATTTCTATTTTTTATTTAATTTTTAAATAACCATTTTTCTTTTAAGAAATGTTTATTATTTTTAAATTATTTTGACAAAAAATGTCTTGACCTTAATATGCGGAATTCTCATTTTTAAATTCTTTAATTATCCTTTTTATTTTCAAAAATTAATTTTTTATTTTATCAAGATTTTTTTCAAAAGTTATTTTTATTTTCAAAAATTATTTTTTTATTTTTTATTTTATCATTATTTTTTTCAAAAATATTATTTTTATTTTCAAAAATTATTTGTCCTTTTTGAATTTAAATTATTTTCTAGCTTAATTTTTGTTTTTATATTTTTTTAACTATAAATATTTTAATCTTAGTATGTGGAGTTCTCATTTTAAAATTCTTTTATTATAAAATAATTAATTTAAAATTCTTAAAATAGTATTTATTTTCTTTTCTTCAATTTTCCTTGCCTAGTTTTTTATAATTTAGCTCTAAATATTTAAATTTAATTTATGAAATTCTCATTTCTAAATTCTTAATATATGGGATTCTTGATTTTAAATTCTTAAATATGCATTTTTATATCCGTTCAATTATGAAAAAATGTAGCCACTTCAAAAGTTATTTTAAAAAGTAAATATTTTAAAATTTTTCCATTGAATTTTTTTATTTATAAAAATGAAATTCTTTTTATTTATAGAGAGAAAGGTGTTTTAACTTATAAAATGAATTAGCCATTTCAGGCACGAAAGAAGCCTTTGGGACTTTGAAGTCGCGCGTTTATGCCAATAGGCCTCAGACAATCGCAGAACTTACAGAGAATATTCGAGAGGAGTGCGAACAGTTATCACCGGAATTCTTGCAGAAAGTCATAAAAAATGCGAAAAGTGCACAAATGGGTTCCATTCAAAGATATGAATATTTTTAGCTAAAAAATATTTTCTCTTTTTTTTAATATAATTCTTTCAAATTATAATTCTTTTTAATTTCACTACTTTAAAATTTATCTAAGTTTTTCTATTTTTTTATGAAAAAGTACTAAATTATTTTATTTACAGAAAAGTTTAATCAAGCAAATTAAGTTAGTCGAATTATATTTTTTGTAAGATTATTATTTCATTTTAACAAAATATATATTTTTTTTAATTTCAAAATTTCTTTCTGCTTTAAAATTTAGACATCAAGCAAATTTTGTTTAAATTTAATTTAAAATAATTTCTGTTTTAATCTTCATTTAAGGATATGGAATTTTTTTATCTAAAAAACATTAATTTTTTTTCCTTTTGGAAATCTACATTTCTTAATTTCACTGCTTTTTCTATTTTTTTATGAAAAAATACGAAATTATTTTATTTACAAAAAAGTAAATTAAGTTAGTCGAATTATATTTTTCGATTGATTTTTCTTTCATTTTAACAAAATATTTAATTTTTTTTATTTCGAAATTTCTTTAAAATTTATTCCTCGAGCTCATTTTATTTAAAATTATTTTCTGTTTTAGTCAGTAATCCGTTTATGAATATGAAATTTTTGTATCTACAGAATGTTTACTTATGAATATCATTTCTGTTTTAATCTTTCTTGAAGCATATGCAATTTTTCAGCTAAAAAATATTTCCATTTTTATTTTGGAATTCTTTTTTTTTTCATTTCACTATTTCGAAAATTATTCCACTTGATTTATTTTTTAATTACAAAAAAAGGTTAATTAACCAAATTAAGTTAGTTTAATTATATATTTTTTAGTTATTAATTAATTTTAAAAAATATTTACTATTAGGTTTTTTACTTCAAAAATTATTTCCTTTTTTTATCGCTTTAAAATTTATTCAACAAGTGATTTCTTTTAATTTATAATTAATTTCAATTAATGTTTCAGCTTGCATTAAAAAATATAAAATTGTCTAACCCAAAAAACAGAAACTTAATTGGCAATTTAAACGATAATTATTAAATTTTTTCACTTAAACTTTTTTTTTTTGTTTTTACATAAAATCCTATATTTTCGCTCAACTTATTTTTCCCATCAAATCACAAATCACACACTTAATCAAAACGCCTACGCACTTTTCCTGCTATAAAAAACTATAAATCAAATTCATATATTTTTAGCTAACTCAGGAGGCAATTAATCAAAATCGCAACGCTCACGCATATTTACAGTTGAATTATCACCACACAAAAGAACAAAAAAAACAAAATAACGAATACGGCATTCATAATAGGCTCTGTTGTGGTGTATCTATGCAGCATGATTTTTAAATAAATATGTACATATTTTTGGATATGTGTGGGTGCATGCGTTTGTCAAGCTAAATTCATGCACACAAATTTTATGAGAAATTACAAAAAAATTACTCGATTTACACACCTTTCTGCAAGTGGGATGAAGCGATGAACTGCTGCCAAATAATTTTTATGAAGCGCCTGGGAGTTTATGCTTTACTGTGGTTAGTAAATTTGAAATTTTTTTGATTTTGATTTTGAAAGTATTACACCATTTCCGTTTAATATTTTCCAATAGGTTTTGCACAATTTTTTTTTGGAAATTATAATATTTATTTTTCTAACTGCGATTTCTAGAAATTAACACTTCCTAACGAATGCACAATTTCTATGAATTTCAAATTTTTTTATTTTCAAAATTTTTCAAATCTTCAATTTTTTCAATTTTTTTAATATTTCGAATTTTCAAAATTTTCAATTTATTTTTATTTTTGTTTTTGCTTTCTCGTTTCAAGTTACACACTCACTGTCTTAGATTTTAGCAAAATCGCATTTAATTCAACTCCTTCACAACTTTCTGCTATTCCTTTGAGCACGCAAAGCGTTTTTAAAAATACTCAACAACTAGTTTACGCGTGAAAAATTTTATTGAGGCTTTCGAGGCCACGAAAACTGACTAACGGGTCTGGCACTTGCTGCCACTCGATTTGCCTAACAAGACGTTGGACACTTCAGCCACACGCTGATTACGGGCTGACTACTACTCCGCTGGTTGCTTTTCACTGCTTTTCATAGAGTTTCTACACTTGACTAGGTACTTGAGTGGCTGTTATCTATCTGTCAAGCAACACTTGGAAATATTTTTATGTGTGTATGTATGTGTTTGGATATTCAGACACAATCACGCGAACGCACGCACAGACGTGCGGACGGCAACCAGACTGTCTGCCTCACTGAGAAATTGTCGAAATCAGCAGAAATATTGTGGGAATCGCAGGAATATTATGGGAATCGTGTAAATTTTTGCAGCAGGTTGTCGTCGTTTTCACTCTACACACTCGTAGTTTTTCTCTGATTTTTTTTTTTTGTATTTAATATTATTTTTTGCTATTTTCACTTTCTAACAAATTTCACTGTATTTTCGATTTTCAATTTTCTATTTTAATGCTTCGACTGCTTTATGGATTTTTTGAGACTTACACCTTTTTACGAAACGTATGCCTCACTTCTTTGATTTGCAATTCTTCGCATAGCTGAAGTATTAAATTTGATATTTTATGCGCCAACACTTGTGCACGCGCTCCTTGAAGTATGCAACGAAAGTTTGACGAACTGCTGTTTTAGTAAAAATTTCAATAAATTTTTCCTGCAATTTCGTGCCACACCAGCACAATTCGTAGGATGCAATTAATTTTTTATTAAATTGCCAATATTTTCAAGTAACTTTCATTCACATTTGCTAAAAAATTTACTAACTTCTTTGCTCTAAAATATTTCGCTGACTTTCAATGATTCGCAAGCTGTATAAATTGCTTTTAGGTTTTGGTACTTTTTCAACTAGACGACTTTTGCTGTTGCGTTCTGCTCGCTGACTGTGCACTGCATGCAACGCAGATTTCAAACTATAGCAAACTTCTTCTTCTTCTTAATCGTTTGTCACTTCTTATGCCCTGTGTGGCTGTGTGTGCGCGTAGTACTTTCTTAATTTTTTCTTCACAACTACATACAACAACATCAACACCAACAAAAAGCTACTGTGCTACAGCAGAAACCGACGTAGTCAACCGTTGCATTACACAAAATGCGTCCTTACTCGTTGTACCCTAACGACTTAATGTGCTCAGCATCGCTTTCCAGGCGTACATGGACCGAAATTGAGCAGCGCCAGCAGCGCAGTAGCTACATGCACATACACATAAACATACATGTATGTATGTGCATATGTAGAATAGAGTAGTAAACTCACCCACCCACGGACTCATGCACACACATGCGAACGCATAAAAAGTTTAGCAATTTTACGAAATGCACAAAAAAGCGACTCACTCAAGTTCACTCAGAAAATATCTAACTTTGCTGCTGAGTATTTTCCCGTTTTGTAGTTGACTGCGTTTGCAACAGCTCCAGCAGCGAATCCTGTGTATCTGCCTGCCGATTGTGAGTCGTCTGATAGGCGATAGCGAGATTTTTGTATGTATGTATGGGGATATAAGTGTGTGTGCGCGTATGTGCAAAAGCAACAGAGCCGAAGAGCTAAGCGAAGCAAAGTCAAACCGCGCAGCCAACGGCGGCAGTGATAAAGACAGTCGTCAGCTGCAGCAACAACAGCATTTCAACAGCTCACCTCCACAGTGGGTTAGTGTGCCTCAGTCGAAAAGGGCAGTGCGTGTCTAAGGGCAGCAAATGGCGGCGGAATGAGCGCGAATAATTGCCAAAGGTTAGCAGCAGCCAAGGAGAGAAATGTAAACAACAGCGGCTAGTGTAAAATAATGACGCTCAAAAGCGTACTCGAGCGCTGAGGTGAATGAAAAGCAGTATGCTCTCTGATGCTCATCACTGTTTATGCTCCGTATCTCCTTGTATGAGTTGAGTTAAAAAGGCAGCAGCGAAAGTAAGAGAGCAAGTTAGCCAATTGCTCAATGAAAAATTGCTATAAAGGCGACTCGACAACAGGAAAACAAAAACAATAAATAAAATTAATATCTACCTCACATTTTCTATGCGTATGCATGTGGACCGATGTGTGTGCATGGATGTATGTATGTAGGTATGTCTGGGCCATTGTGAATTTTGCAAAGATGAATGAACTTGAAGGACAGACTGTAATTTTTAAAGAGAAACTTGGCAATGAAAGAGACAAATGCATAAAAAAATATGTTTACTTAAAATGAAATGAGTAATAATTACAAAATTAATGGGTAAACAAAAAATCGGTTGGCACACTTGTAGTCGCATATGTGCGTTGACAAATAAATGGCAGAGGTGGCAGGAGAATTTTGAGGTTAAACGCCCCTTTAAGGAAATTTCGAGAGAAAAACAACTGAATTTAGTTAACTTATCATTTAATTTATTATTAATAGTATGAAATGGCGAAAGGAAAGGAACTTTTGGCTTAAGCCAGGTTTTTATAGTATTTAGCTTAGGCAGAGGTAAACCAGTTGATATAAACTAGTGCGAGAGTTCAGCTAAACTTAGGGGTGATCGATTTTACTATTTCATTCACTAGGGCTCAATACTCGTAGCTCTACGCTATAGGAAGTTACGCTCATTTTGCAACTACAACAACAGAATTTGAGCTGTCCTTATAGCCTAGACAGAGGCCACCTAGATTAACTCCACTGTTTGTCTAGGCTACTACTGACAGCCAGGCCGCAATAGAGCTATCAACTCTTCTCAGGTTGCATCGAAACTTATGTTAGAATGTCTTTTTAGCTAAAAATCTTAGGCCAGAACAACCGGGTAGATATCCAATGGGCTCCACATCAAATAGAAATTACTGAGAATGGAATGACAGATAAATTAGTAAAGCGGCCTACTCCATAATCAATGTGTGATTGATTAATAATTGTAATACAATTTGAAATACGAGAAAAGTTAATTTGCTTGATAAAGTCATGTGAGATACATTACCGAAAGCGGTGGAAAAACCCCGTAAATACCCAATCAACTTCTAGCCCATTAAAAAATACGCCAATGCAGTTTTTGCTAAATATACAAGATGAATTCCAAAATAAACAAGACTGGCGTCATAAAGACGTTTTTGGGGGCGCCATATTTTTAATGAGTCACATCCCTCGCTGATTTCCAGTGAAAGCCTGGTGACATTCGGTTCAGGGGAAGCTAAGTTATTGCCTCTAAAGTGTCAGTATGTTTGTGACATCGATACAAAAATGAGTTTCGAACAAAGAGCTAATATCAAATTTTGTTTTAAAATCGGTAAATGTTTACCATTTGAATTGATGACAAAAAATTATGGCGATGATTGTCTATCTCGTGCCAGAGCTCATGAGTGGTTTACACGTTTCAGAGATGGTTGTGATGGTTGTGAAATAAATGAACTTGCGGGCCACCCAAAATCAGTAAACACCGAAAAAATCATCGGAATTGTTTGTAAATTTATCAAAACTGAACAAAAATCATCGTTGAAATTCATGGAATCGGAGTTGAGTATCTCCAAAATATCGATTTATCGCATTTTACTTACGAAAGGTCTGTGCACTTTTCATTTCGCACAAGTTAACTGAGAACCAAAAATTGCTCAGAATTCAACATTCGAAAGACTTCATTAAAGAGGCAAGAAAAAGCCAGAACTTTCTTTGCAACATTGTAACTGGTGTTAAAACGTGGTGTTTCCAACATGAACCTGAAACTAAGTGTCAAAGTGACGAATGGAAGGCCCCAGACGAGCCCCCACCCAAAATATCGAGGTTGGAGAAGTCAAAAATGGTCATTTGTTTTTACGATTCCAAGGGAATTGTTCACAAGGAGTTCGTGCCAACGGGCGAACCTGTCAATGCAATTTTCTATCTTGGCGTTTTGAAGCGTTTGTTGTATCGCATTCGTCGAATTGGCCAGAATACCGCAAAGAAAGAAGCTTGCATGATAATGCACCATCTCATCGATCCACTCTTGTGAATGATTTTTTGACTAGAAGTCGCATTTTAACCATCAATCACTCATCGTATTCGACTAATATGGCTCCTTGTGACTTTTACCTATTCAGAAAATTGCATTTGGCCATGAAAGAAAAACGTGTTGCGTCCGTAGAGTCCATCCAAAAGGCTTGTACCGACATCCTGAAGGACATTCCGGTCAATGACCTGAAACACTCTTTCGAAAAGCTTTTATATCGCGCAAAACAGAGTGTCAAGGCCGGCCAGAGGGGACTATTTTGAATAAATAAACTCGAAGTTATCAGAACAAAGCTACTGTCGTTTCTATTTTAGCTCATTCTTGTTTATTTTGGGCTTCATCTGGTAGATAGGTTGGTGCTGGTGGCCCACCCAGCAACTTTTTTGATATTTATTACTATATTTTAGCCCGCTAAGGTGGAAACCAGATGTAGAAAAAATTTTGCCTTCAACTTTTAACTTTTTAAGCAGGAACTTTATATTTTTTAAGAAAAACATCTGAGACTTTACTGGAACTTTAACTCTAAACAATGTTTAGATGTTTGTTAGAATCTAACAATTTAGCATTGATTTAAAGGAAAACTTGATGAAAGAATGTTATATACAAGTGAGTAAAATATTAGAGGACCGAAAAGTGGTGTTGCGTCTATGCAAGTCAGTACTTCTTTACCGTTTCTGAGTTTATTGCGTAGTTCAAAATCATTCCAGCGACATTTCAAAGTTAAGTTGACTTGTTTAGCTGCGAAAACATAGGCCTTAAATTTTCTATCGCATTTTGAGTAAAATGGTTAGTCAAACACCAGAAGTGTTGCATATCCGTCTTTGCAAGCTCTTGAAGTTTCACAAGGGTGGTACTCCAACAGTTGCTACCAAAAGTATTTGCGCTGTTTGCTCAAGTGCCTTAGATATTCGTAAATGCCAAAAGTGATTTTTCAAGTTCACATCCAGTTATTTCGATCCTTCCGACTAACATCGATTAGGAAAACTAACTTTTGAAGTATTAAGAGCGTAAGTGTTAACTAAGCCGTGCCAGACAGCCGAGGAACAAATCCGCGACATGCAACTTATTTCTTCAACGGTACAAAAAATAACACTTTTTTGATTGCTTGATCACTGAAGAAGAAAAATGGGTCGTGTATGATAATCCAAAATGGAAAAGTCAGTGGGTCTCTACGAAGGAATCGCCACGAAGGACTACAAAGCCAGGTTTACATTCGAAGAAAGCGCTTTTGTGTGTTTGATGAGTATTCGAGTAATCATCAATTTTGAAATGTTTAAACCTGGATAAACTGTTAATACAGAACTTTACTCTGACGAATGAGATCGAGTAAATCCATCAATAGTTGAAAAGTATCCAGGGATTATCAATAGAAAATGCGTTATTTTGCAACACGATAATGCAGGACCACACTGCGCAAGAAAAACTGGCAAGTGCTGGAAAAAATTAATGGATTGGGGTGGGAGGTACAACACTCATTTCCATTTATTCCCTTCACTACAACATATCTCAATAAGCAAAAATTTAGTTAATATCAAAAATGCCATCTTCAGATACTTTACGCAAAAACCAATTGATTTGTATCTTCTTCTTCTTCATCTTTTATTATAGGTTTTGACTGTTTTTCGTTACACAAAAATTAGAATACATACAATATTTATACATTAAAGTTTACATACATACATTGATACATAAATACATTTTAATATTTAAAGATATTACATATAATTGAGTTTTATCGAGCCGGCATTAAAATTTTGCTCACTAAATGGCGAAAGATGGCACTGTTACCAACGAGGGAGATTACATGAATGACTAATAAGAAACTTTATTTTTCGAATTTACTGTAAAATAAACATTATTTTGTAGCCCTCATAATATCAAGACAAGTTAGGTTAGGTTAGCCTGGTTGGCAATAAGCCACGCATAGACCTTTTGGTCCCCAGCGATACCAGATGGAGACAGACCTCTATGAATACCGAAAGTAGACATCATGTAGGATGTCAGCGCTTTTGGCGAATTTAAGCAGAGCTCAGAGATCCGCTTTTCGCGAGAGCGTAAGTACGAATTGAATCAGTTTTTTTTCGTTAGTTCTACACATGACTTTTGCTGTTTTGCATGTGGCCAGATTAGTCCACCTAGCTTCCACTCGCCTTTTCATGTAGTCGCCCATTTCATTGTATATTGTATTTAGCGGTTTTGGTATGTCATTCTCTTACTCAAAAGGTAGTCTAACAGCACTTTTTGCTATCTCATCTACTATTTCGTTCCTCATAATGCCTTTATGACCAGGTACGCAATAGATATGCAGCTTACTGTTTGCGGCTAGCCTTTCTATGGCCTCCCTGCTCCGTCGAACATTTTTGGACTTAATACAATATGAGCTTATTGCTTTTATTGCTGCTTGACTGTCCACGTATATATTAATTGTTGAGTTCTTTCTTGTTCTAGTGTAGGCTAGCTCCGCGGCTTTCCCACAGCAAAAACTTTCGCTTGGAAAATACTGCTGTGGTCTGGCAGCTTGATAGGCTGCCTTATTCCTAGTTTTGAGCAGTAAATGCCCGCTCTCATTCCGCATAAAGTTTTAGAGCCGTCTGTATAGATGTGAAAAGTTCTATGGCCAGGTTTCATGCCTTTGTGCCATCCCTCCTCTTCAATTGTAGTGCGAAACCTTCTCTCCCAATTAAAGTACGGAGTCATGTAGTCCGTGCCACCTGAGCTCCACTTTCCTATTGAGCTGTGACCGAAGGTTCTGCAGGTGAATACCGCAACAGCCACTAGCCTCCTCGCGGATTTCGCTGCCAGGTTTTCCGCCATAAGGTCAATAGGTGGCATGCGGAATATCATTTCCAGCGCCGCCGTTGGAGTGGTTTTCATCACTCCTGTTATGCACGGACCAGAGAGTGGTTGAATCCTTTGCAATGGCATTAAGTATGT
This sequence comes from Anastrepha obliqua, assembly GCF_027943255.1. NCBI lineage: Eukaryota > Metazoa > Arthropoda > Insecta > Diptera > Tephritidae > Anastrepha > Anastrepha obliqua. The sequence continues at coordinate 52,075,792 of NC_072896.1, forward strand.
TCTTGTCGCAGTCCACCATACTAAGGCCCCATACAGCAATATCGGTCTAACTACTGCCGTGTAGCACCAATCAGAGAGGGGGATAGACCCCAAGTAACGCGCAGCATTCTTTTATATGCGTACAACGCATTACTAGCCTTTTTCACCCTTTCCTCAACATTGTGCTTCCACAGCAATTTACTGTCTAGCCAACTGTCAAGAGAACTTAAGTCTAACTACTTCAGAATGGCGACAACAAATCTACAAAATAATTTAAAATTTAGACTCGTAATTTTTTTTCATGGTGCTAGCTGCTGGAAAAGTATGCTGTAAGAATAGATCCCCACAACAGCAGAACCTCCAGGACCTACAGCGAGAGTAATGTTCGACATTTTCAATACAAAAGCCCTGAAGTGAAAAACTTAAAACTGTCATGTCCACAATAGGCAACTTAACTGAGCATGAAATACAACAAACCAGTGCTTCTACTCGCTAACTCCTTAGTCGTCACTTGGGAATCACTGCAGCCAATCTCAGCATTCAATAACTAACGAACTCGCCGTTTATTTATTTAAGCCACTAGCAATTCAGGCGAATTCCCAAACTTCTACCTTTTTTAACGAATCTCTGCTTTGCAAAATCTCTGTGTTCCCTACTGCTACAAGTGGCTGCTTTAAACTTACATATGTTTGTGTGTATCTGTTCCACAATATTTTGAGCATTTATTTATACACAATATATATGTATGCAGCATACTATGATTAATTTCATACATACATACTTGCCAGTACGTGTTAACATCCCTAAAGTTTTTCCTTAACATTCTCTCGCTCTCTCTCCCTCTCATTCTAACACTCTCTCTCAACATTCCAATTCACTTGGCCTCATACATTGAATATTCCTTTCTACTCAACTCTTATAGCCAGTGAGCACTCATTTCACTCATTAATTTTTCAACAGTTGCCTTTTCAGTTTATCTCTTTATTGCTTTTTTTTACAGTTTAAGTCTACATCGATGCGTATACGCACTGTATACCTGTTAAGTGGTTGTAATGTTAAGTATTCATGTTTACTTTTGATTGATAATTTGTAAATACATACAGACACCCACATACATAAATACATATATACATTTATATTTGTTGCATTTGTATGCATGTATGTGTAAATTATATGCATTTAGTATTTATTGTATTAGTCTCTGCTGTTGTTTTTATTTCGTGTTGTCTTATATGTATTATCTTATATGTACCCGTTAGGCATAATAGCAAAGGAAGCTGCCCAAATAGCGAGAGCACAGAGGCGAATAAGAGGTATTTTATCTGGTCTAGTTCTTGAGTAGGTATGGCTGCTTCAAAGCATATTTACACAAGTTGAATTCCTATTGCGTTATAACTAGGAGCCGTTATAACATAGAGCCAGCGGATCTGGGGAAAGAATACATCCGCGGTAAGGCATGTCTATCGTATGAGGCGAGTAAAATCTGACATGAGAGAAAGGAGCTCGGCTCGAAAGGCCTCATATACCCCGAGTACCTCCAGCCGCAGGGCTGCAAAGCTCATAAGGATCGAGACTAGAATCGGATTACGGTATACTGGGAAATATTCTTAGATTCGGAAGTCTATGGGCTGATGAAAGTAGTATTCTATCACCTCAGTACAGGAGGGTGACACCTCACCGAAATGGCTGACAGGCTAATGCTACAATCGCCTTCGTCCCATTGAAATTCTAGCAAGCCTTCGGGTACGTTCCTTACACGTCACCATTAAGTTGGTAGTATAGGCTCAGTTGAGAAATCCTGTCTAGTTCCTGTCCTGGCTCTGAACTCTATTACCCATGAAGCGTAGAGTCAACCCTCGCATAGCCTCCCTGCTCGCATAGAAGGAAAATGCGATCAAAAGAAATGTAGAATACAGCATGCGGCATGCGACTTAGTGACCGAGACTATGAAAGAAACGAGGCTTCTAGAAAGACTGAGATACAGCAGTGGCGGCTAATCGCCTTCCCTCACCTACTTGACGGTAGTCACGCAGCGAGCGGTGAGGGAAGCAAACATGCTTAGCCTGGTTTCAGAAGGCCACTTGAGTACCACAACTTATGAAATAAATAAAAATAACTCTTCGGTGCTACTAAATTTGTAGCTCAGCTCGGAGCTCTTAATATTGTCTGCCAATCCAAAAAAAAGTTTATAGTCCAACATATGAAATATATAATAGTTTTTAGTTAGATACGTTTTAAGGTTGGGGGAGGGTTTTCTGCTAAACACTCATCATGCAATACCTTCTATACATTGTACAAAAAGGCGCAAAATTAATGAAACTGGTTTTTAAATCTTTTTTAAGTCTTTCTCTTTTATAATCTGTGAACGTAATTAATAATATTATAAAACAAAATATAATAAAACATATTTTCAATATTGTAAGCCACACAGCCTCAGTCAAGGGCATGAACTGGTTATTACTAAACGCCTACTTTCCAACCCCTACATGTGAGATGGCGCCCAAAACTAGCTCAGAAAATTTGTCAAATGTAGCAGTTGAACTATATTTAGACTTTTCTATGACTTTAAAGACTTTTACTATAACTTAGATCATTATGGAGAAAATTTGACACTTTCAATCAGTAAGTAATTTTTTTTTGATTCCCTAAGACGATATCACAGCTCAAGCGAACTCATCATGGTGGCGCAGAGTGGTTTAGCTTCATATATTGTTTGAAAAAAAAAAATAATAAGGCGTTCGTCTATTGTAATTTTGTATGCATATTTAGTTCAACCTATTGCAAAGTATTAAGTTTTCGTTTCATGTTAAATGGCAGTCAAAATCCATACAAATTGCATTGCCGTGAAATATGCATGAAATTTCGTATGTATCTCACGGAAAAGCAGTACTCAGTTCACGCCGTGAATAAATTGCGCAACATGTCGGCAACATATTTTCACACCTATTTAAAATCACATATCATTTAAAATTAAGCGAAAATTGACAGTTCGTTTGTGAGCAAAATGCTTGAGTTCGAATACTCCGAAGATATGGAATTTTTAAGCGAAACAAATTCGCAAAGAATGTAAGTAAATCTTCTTTATACCTTTTTGGGTCAATATATGTATATATTTGTTCGTCAATTTTTTTAAAAACACTTTGTCACTACTTTCGGGGGGCAATGCTCAACAATTTTACATTTCTTCTCATCTGAAAATCAATGTTGCTAGCAACATTTCACGGCAAACCAAATTCATGTTGCAGGCGAAATTTCACGGCTCTGAAGTTAATACTTAGGCGTGATTAAGACAAATGAAGGTTGAAATAGGTCACTCTGAAGGAATATCTAGCTTGAATTTATAGTAAAAATTTTTAACTACAAACGAGATGTGTTCAAAAAGTATCGCGAATTTAGAATTTTCGCAGGTTACGTTTATTCGAATTTCGGTTTTTTGTCGCGATAACGTATGGCGCAGAAGCTTGGACGATGACAACATCCGATGAAGCGACGCTTGGAGTGTTCGAGAGAAAGATTCTGCGTAAGATTTTTGGACCTTTACACGTTGGCAACGGCGAATATCGTAGACGATGGAACGATGAGCTGTATGAGCTTTACGACGACATAGACATAGCGCAGCGAATAAAGATCCAGCGGCTTCGTTGGCTGGGTCATGTCGTCCGAATGGATACAAACGCTCCGGCTTTGAAAGTATTCGATGCGGTACCAGCTGGTGGTAGCAGAGGAAGAGGAAGGCCTCCTCTGCGTTGGAAAGATCAGGTGGAGAAGGACTTGGCTTCACTTGGTGTGTCCAATTGGCGCCGGTTAGCACAAGAAAGAAACGACTGGCGCGCTTTGTTAATCTCGGCCAAAATCGCGTAAGCGGTTATCGTGCCAATTAAGAAGAAGACGATGTTGGTATACAAGTATCTCACTCATACCGACGTGTTCGGCCATTTTGAATGTTCAGTTAATTTATGACAGCTGCTTTGCTTGCACGTGTTTCGGCTAGTCTTCGATTTTTACCTACAGGTATTCAAAAAGATGGATCCAAGAATCTGTATCAAATTTTGTGTGAAAAATGAAATTAAGTGCGCGGATGCATTCCGAATGTTAACTGTGTCATACGAAGAAGCTACTTTGGACCAAGCAACGTTTATCGGTGGTACAAAATGTTCGTAGAAGGTCGAGAAGATGTGAACGACGAAAAGCGTGGCGGACGTTCGATCACTTCAATAACCGACGAAAAAATTGATGAAGTGAAGAAAATGGTACTGGCCAATCGTCGAATCACCGTTAGAGAAGTTGCTGAGGACCTAAATATATCGATTGGCTCATGCTATGCGATTTTTCTCATTGATTTGGGCATGAGACCAAAAGCAGCATCGCATGAACATTGCTAATGATATGTTGGACTCTGTCCGCGACAAGCCAAATTCGCTCCAGTGGGTTATAACTGGTGACGAATCGTGGGTTTATGGTTATGACGTGAAAACCAAAGCTCAATCATCTCAATTGAAGCTGCCGCACGAACCAAGACCAAAAAAAGCGCGCCAAGTTCGGTCGAATGTAAAAGTTTTGCTTACCGATTTTTGTTTTCTTCGATTGCAGAGGCATGGTGCATCATGAGTTCTTGCCAAAGGGTAAAATGGTCAATAAGGAATATTAGATGCAAGTTATGCGCGAATTTGCGCGAAGCAATCCGCTGGAAACGCCCGAATTTGTGGAAGAACAAAAATTGGCTCTTGCATCACGATAACGCCCCTGCTCACACATCATTGCTTGTGCGTGACCAAAAACAGCGCACTAATGATGCCACAGCCACCTTATTCCCCAGATCTGGTCCCCTGTGACTTTTTCTTGTTCCCTAAACTGCAGGGGCCCATCAAAGAATGACGCTACGTTTGACGAGATAAAGACGGCATCGAAAAAGGAGCTGAACAAGATAAAAAAAAATTATTTTTTTAAGTGCTCCGAAGATTGGAAAAAAAGTTGGAAAAAGTGCATAATATCGCATGGGAATTAGTTTGAAGGCGACAAAATAGATATTAATGAATAAATTAATAATTTTTGAAAAAACACAAAATTCGCGATAGTTTTTGAACACACCTCGTATATTATTTTAAGCTTAAACAGAAGATATCACGACAGTACAAAATTGGTACAAAATTTACGCTTATGAAAGGTATTCACAGAATTAAAAATGGGTGAAATCGGACAAGTCCATGTCTACTTCTCATAAAGCGACATTTTTGAAAAACACGAAACATGACTTATTTCAGTAATAAGAAAATAAAAATTGTCCGAATTCCATATTTGAATTAACATCCGCATAAAGCCATATCGAAGTTTAAAAAAGGGTTTGGCATCACGTAGTGGTGTGGGCTTCATAAATTTTGGAATTTTGAATGCATTTGTAGAAATAGTAGCAAATCAGTAAATAAAAATTGCAAACATGACTTAAATAGGTCACTCTCTATCAGTAACGCCTTTGTTGTTTTAATAAAAATTTCTTAATATTTTCAATACCAAAGGCACAATCAAAAAATATACAAAATGTTGGAAATTTGTATTCAACAACTGCTGTTTCTTCAACTACCTCACCCAATTCCAATATCTCTTAACGAGTTTGGCGTCTTCAACTAAACTAAAGAAAGGATCAAATGAGGCCAGCAGATGATTAAAACCATCAGTATTTGTTGAAGTTCTATTTCATTTTCTTGAAAAACTTGGCGTAATTCAATGTTTAATAAACTTTTATTATGTCCTATCGAACAAACAGAATTTATTTTAAGTCTTAAAGTATGCAATATTTAAACAAATTTACATTAAAACGTTCGCAACCTTTATCAGAAAATTTTTAATTTTGTACAGCGATGGAAAATACGTGAATTTTTTTCACATAAATCGAAAGAATAGATCCTCACCTTTCATTTACTTGTTGTAAGAAGGCCGGGCATGACCGAGCCAACTTATTTATTACTTTTTTGACAAGTATTTACTTACTTATTCCTGTAGTATAAAGTCTTTTAAAAGTACTTCAAGATATTTAAATTTTCACATGATAAAATTAAAATAATAATTAGTTAACTTAAGTCTAAATCACACCAAAGTTTTAATAATATTGTAGTAGGAAATATAGTTAAAAGTAAAATGAGCATGAGTACAGGAAGAAAGGGGAAAGTGTATAATCAGACGGTTTTAAAATATTTGTATATTTCTGTCTTGCAGTTGAATCTGTCTAGTCCAGCCATTATTGACGCAGGGATTGAATTCCAAACTCTTACGGGGAGTCCAACTCTACTCTAGAGGAGGTTAGTCCAACTATACTATGGCTTCTCCATGATCTTGCTGATACCAGTTCTATAGAGAATATTGCTGCTGCAGCCGAGGATGTCATGGAAGCGCCGTCGACATCGACCAGACGACGTGCCACGCAAATGGGTATCAGTCGACGGTCTTTACAGCGAATTTTGGTACAAGATTTGAAGATGTTTCCGTACAAAGTCCAGACGGTGCATCAGCTGTTAGCTGCTGACCGCCAATCGCGTCTAATATACGCTCAAGCCATCCTTAATCACCACCAAGAGGAAGATGATTTTTCATCAAAAATAATCATGAGTGATGAGGCCCATTTCCATCTTAGCGGGTACGTAAATAAGCAAAATTTACGCTTCAGGGGCACTGAAAATCCGCGTGTAACCCACGAAGAGCTAGTACACCCGCTCAAAGTCACTGTATGGTTTTTGCTGGAGGAGTCATCGGACCTTTTTTCTTCGAAGACGTCGCGTGCCAAACGGTTACTGTGAATGGTGAGCGCTACAGAGCAATGATCAACGAGTTCTTTTTGCCGCAATTTGATGAATTGGGATTAGAAAACATGTGGTTCCAACAGGACGGTGCAACGGCACACACTGCACGTGTTACAATTGATATGCTGAAGGGTGCATTTCCCGGCCGCCTAATCTCCCGTTTTGGCGATTTGCACTGGCCAGCAAGATCGCCTGATTCTTCAAGACAATATCCGTCAAGAATGTGAGGACCTATCGCCGGAAGTTTTGGCCAAAGTGATGGAAAATGCCATAAAAAGGGCTCAAATGGCAATCAACTGTGGCGGTGTCCATTTACATGACATCATATTCTCGACTTGATGTAAAAAAAATTAAAAGACCAAATAAAAATAATCCGCAAGAAGAATCAAAGTTTTTCATTTTTTTTTTAATTACAGCCAAAAAACATCGCAAGGTAACTTTTGCGCCACCTTGTATGATCATATCTACCGATTCCATATACGATCCCACATTAACGTTACCATTTTGCTGCATACTACCTCAGAGTAGGTGATACTATAAGTGGCATAATTATTTATAATAATTGCGTCTGGTTTCAAGTGTTGTTAATGGAGCTGAGACCTTCAGTTTACGCAGTTTGACGTACCCATTACTAAACACCCTATTTATTATTACGATTTTTTTTTAGAAAAATTGCAAAGACTGTTTTTTATATTGTGATTTTTAACTATTTAAAAAAATAATTTTTTTGCAAGCTGTTAATGAAATGTTATATTTTAATAAAAATATGAATACAATTTTAGTAAAATTTATACGATACGTAGCATATGCATAGATATATGCCAATGAACAACATGAAAAATTTCATTTGATAGAAAATTGTTTAGTAGTTTAGCCAGGTTGCTTGTCTAAAATAAAGACACTCGATGGCTCAAAGGCCCATTGTGATATCTGTATTTGATTTCCTTCCCCGAATAAAATGGCTTAAACTACTTAGATCTTTTGAAGAGGATAAGTATTCCCTCCAGCGAAACATTTTGCCAATTTCCCAGGCCTTCAAAAAATAATCTCAAAAAAATTAGGCACGGCTTCTTTGAAGTGCACGACATTCACAGAGGATTTCTTGGACCGACTCAAATTCTCCTCCTGCCATTCTACTGACTAGGGTATCAATAGCGCAGTGAACCGTTGTAACACCTGTGAGGAAGCTGGTAGTTGACGTGTTGAATCCAAGCAGACATTTGTTCAGTTTCAGACATAAGATTCAGTTTTGGTCCGATAGCTTTGGAGACTCTGCAGTTAATAGTCAGAGACCATCTTCTATTGTGTTCTACGATTACTCTCAAGTCAATTAAATGGTATAGTTCATCTGCTTTTTCATTTACCTCTACTCCAAAGTGGCCGGTAATCCAACAAAGTGTAGTGTTGTGTTGTTGGATAACCGAGATAACGCGCGCTGATCGCTGCTTGACTATCAACAAAAGTTGTAAGTCTATCAGTCTTATCCCTTCTGCTGCTTTGTCTATGGCATAGATCTCAGCTTAGAAGATGCTACACTAGTTTGGGAGTGTAAAGAAGCAATTTAAGGGTAAGGAACATTTAAGATCGCTTCCAGCCTTGCATGAGGTGTCGATCGGAGCACACCTGTTATTCCTATAACCGTTGCTTTAGTAACTTCACTCAAATTTTTCAAAGAAAATAAACTTTTTTTAGGGTAAAAAATGTATTGATTTTCCTTAGTCAAGCATTTCTCTTTAAAACTATTATACACCATTGGGTTTTGAAAATTTAATGATCGAAAAATTAATTTTTTAGCACAAAAATACCACTATAAAGCTTACAAGAAGAGAGAGCATTACCGAAGGAGTTTCCAATCGGTAGCATAGTTGCATAGAATCAGAGAGCGACTATTGTGAAGACCGATACAAAAGTTTTATTCATACTAGGTTGTTCAATAAGTTTCGGTTTAAATAAGAGAGGGCCTTGCTACTAGACTAAATTTTTTGTTACTTGTTAACTATGTTGACTTTAAACGTGGCCGTACAGACACCGATGATGGTGAACGTCCTGGTCGTCCATATGAGGCAGTTACTCCAGAAAATATTTAAAAAACCCTCAAAATCATCATGGCCAATAGCAAAGTGAAGTTGCAAGCGATAGCTGGCATCCTGAAGATATCAAAAGGTGCGTTCACTGTTTTGCACGAACATTTGGGTATGAAAAAGCTTTTGTCGAAATGGGTGCCACGTTTGCTCACGCTGGAACAAAAACAACAATGAACTGATAATTCGAATCGCTGTTTGGACATTATTAAGCGGGATAAGTCTGAGTTTTTGCGTCGATATGTGACAATGGAGGAAACATGGATCCACCACTACACACCAGAGTTGAAACGGCAATCATCTGAGTTGACTGAACCCGGTGAAAGCCGTCCAAAGACGCAACAGTCAGCTGAAAAGGTTTCGGCGTCGGTATTTTGTGATTCGCATAGTATAATTTCAATTAATTATTTGGAAAAAGGCGAAACAATTGATTCTGACTATTACTGTAAATTATTGGAATAATTAAAGGAGAAAATCGCAGAAAATAGTCCGGATCTGGTCTCCAGCGTCTAATGGCTGTTGTTGTGGATGGTGACCTCAAAAAAATGCTTCGGGGAATGAAATTTCAATCAAATGAGGAAGTTATCACTAAAACTGAAGTGTATTTTACGAGTAAGGCCAAAGATAAATCGTTCTATATACAAAACAGGCATAGAAAAGATACAAACTTGTTGCAATGATTGTATCATCGCCAAAGGACTAAATTGATGAATAAAGAAGAATTTTTCAAAAAAACAAACGTTATTTTCTTATCCAGGCCCGGGGCTTATTGGCCGATGTGTTACACTCTTCATATGAACCTAAGTGAAGTTTCATTTCAATCTGTCAATTCATTCTTTGTTTATAAGCCATTTAATACCGACGTTTCACAGTATTTTTTACCATCGAAAAAATCGACGATACTTGATGTGATTGAATTTTCATTATTGAAAGGTATAAAAGCAAAGAAAATATATGAACGAATTTGAAAGCGTATAAGGACTTTTCGGCATCAATGAGTACAGTAGAAAGATGGGTCACTGAATTTAAATGTGGTCATACAAGGCTTGAACAGTAATAGCAACCAGTAACAGGAAGCAACCAAAAGCAGTAATAGCAAGAACACCAGAGATCGTACAAAAAATACAGGATATCGTATCGAGTGACTGAAAGTGATTTAGTAGAAGCCCTAGGCATCTTATTGGGCAGTATAAGCAATATTTTGACTGATTTGGATCGACCGCCGTAGCCGAATGGGTTGGTGCGTGACTACCATTCGGAATGCACCAAAATTAAGAAAACATTTTTTTAATAACGGTCGCCCCTCGGCAGGCAATGGTAAACCTCTGAGTGTATTTCTGCTATGAAAAAGCTCTTCATAAAAAACAAAAATATCTGCCGTTCGAGACGCACACTACAAAGAAGAGGAGGAGCTCGGCCTTTGGGTGTATGCGCCAATTATATATATATATATATTGGCTTTCAGAAGCTGTGTGCATAATGCGTTTTCGAAAGACGGATGAGGCTTGTGTTCATCTATATGATCCTAAGTCAAAAAAGAGTGGTATGAACCTGCTTCTTTGGCTCCGAAACGAGTTCGTGTCCAGAAATCGGCCAAGGAGGTGTTAGCATCAGTTCTTCGGGATACAATAGGAATTTTGTTTGTGGACTACTAGCAAGCTGGTAAAACAATATATTCTGAGTATAATTGTAAACTTTTAGATCAGCTGGAGAAAAGAGTTCGTGAACACAAGGCCCAGTTTGCAGAAAAAAAAATCTTTCTTCTTCTTCCACACGAGAGCATTTCGATAATGGCTAAAATCCATACATTAAAGTTCGACTTGTTGGAGCGTCCACCGTATTCACCAGATTTGGCTTCTAGCCACTTCCATCTGTATTCAGATCTAAAAAAAATCTTGCGTGGAAAGCGTTTTTCATCAAATGGTGAGTCATAACAGCTGGGGAGCATATTTTGCAGCCCTTCCAGATTCTCATTGCAGGGATGGAATTCATAAATTGGAATCTAGTTGAAAGAATTGTATCAGGGAGCCTAAACTGAATGAACTGAAACTAAATGTATTTGAAACCATAGAATTGTGTTTGTCTTATCGCAACGAAACTTAATTAACAACCTAAAAGCTTAATTCGCTTTTCCCGGAACTTAATTACCACACCCCGTAAATCACTATAAATCCCCAAAACACACATACATTGGTGACCCTCAAAAGTGGCCTCAAATCGTGCCGACTCTCGCTGCTAGTAGGCAACACTTCAATTGCTTTCATTACCAATAGCAACCGCATATGTATAACAGGTATCCAAAGGCACAATAACAACAACAACAGCAACTAAATCTTAACAGAAAACCAACACAACTAAATATATTTATATGAAAGCAAAAGCAATACCAACAACAATCAATATCCCCTATTTGAGTGCTAATTTCCCGCTCTCACAAGTAAGAGTACACTGAAACTGAAAGGAGCTCGCACAAACATCTACTTAGGCGCACACACCCGCACAAGCACATACATGCGCACATTATCGCCGCCAGCAAAGCAGCCATGACACTTTGCTGCCTGTGAGCTAACTTTATATCGCTAGTACTTATGTATGTATGTACACGCACACACACACAAGCGCGTACACGCGATTTCATTGAATCGACAGCTTTGCGTGTTGGCGGCGGCGCTGCTCTTCTAAGGTTTTCTTCTTCTTCTTCTTCTTTGCATTTTTTGTCCCTTTACCACGCTGCTAGCTAGAAAGTATTTTGAGTGCTACTTTGCCTTGGCACTCAGTTGTAACAACAGCATACAAAAAATCCCAAAAGCAACAGCAAAGGCGAAGCGAAAATAACAACAAATAGTTAGATGAAGAAATTAAAAACAAAGCAAAGCTTTGTAATACTAGCTGCGTGCGTGGTGGTGACCTGTTCGTTGTTTGGTGTGTGATTTTGCCAGTTAGTTGGAGGTTGAGACATCAGAATCGACAGGGACTGCGACAGCGACACCAACACGCTTGCAATTGTCTTGCTGGGAGAATGAAGGACTACCGAGTAGTTGTTTTATATGTTTACCTGAACCTGCGTATATATGTGTGTGTATGTGTGCATTGTTTACATACACTTGTGAGTACATACATGAATTTTGCACCTGCATGAACTATATTACTTGAGCACATGGGCCAAGGATAAGTTTTTAGCGTGTCAATTTTGTTGTATCTGCAACAATTGTTGCCATATGCAGTGTAAGGTTTATTCATTTACAAATTTGCACATGTGTATGTATGTTTGTATCTATGTATGTATATTCATAAGCTTGTGTGTATATTTGCATTTAAATTCAGAAAGTTCACACACACACACACACACACCTGCGTATCACTGCAACGGTTTGTGTCATAAAATAAACAAAAGCAACAACTGAAATAACACGAGGAGTCAAAACCAAAATAAAAACAATGACATTCAAAAAATATGAAAACAACAATTCAACAAAGCTGCAGGAGGGCATATTGAAGAGTATAACACTCATAACTGTGTCACCTTTTCATATTTGTTGCGTTTCGGTTTCACTCATTCATTCACTTGCCCGCTCGTCTGCTTGGTTATGTATGTATTTTTGTATTTATGTGTGTGCGTATGGATGTACGGATTTTCAAAAAGAACTACCCAACGCCAATTTTTATACATCATTATGTCTGCGCTTTTTTTATGACCGAGATTTTTAATACATTCGCCTCGAATAAGCATCTCGTCCCTACCGTCTTTTTCCGAAAATAAGCCCTATCGGAATTTTCGGAACTTTTTGTAAAATAAAACGTCCCCCGAAAACAGCCCTAGTGAAAATAAGGTGACAAAAATAATTCGTTAAAAAATGCTGTTGATTTATTATGTTAGGTTAGGTTTGGCAGCCGCATCGCACATAGAGACAACGATGCCACTTAGACCACGAAATGGGTCCGTTGTGAGCCGCGGTTGCTGGGCTACATTTCCCTTTCCATATTGAACCATCCTGAGCTTTTGACAAAGCGTAAAAGGTTGTTGATACCTAAAGTGTATAGATTATCTATTTATATTCGTTAAGCAGGATCTTCAATATCGGCTCCTGCTTCTGGCTAGAGCTGGGCATGTGCAAAAAAGGTGTTGAATTGTTTCCAATTCCCCCTCATTTCTGCAGCTGCGTGTAAACGCCTAATTTCCTTGCATGATTTCCTATGAGACAATGCCCTGTGAGGGCCCCAACTAAGGTAATAATTTGAAGTCTACTCAATTTTATAATACTCTTGGACAGACGTAGATTTAGCCTTGGCCATGTTTGCCTAGCAATTTCACAGGTGTTAACGCTTATCCATCTTTGACTTGCAGAACTGATTAGTGCGTCCTTAATTAAGAAGAAGAAGCTTACAAGATGCGAGAGGTACCTCCACAAAATTACTTATGTTTGGCATACAGGTACCTTCAGTTGGTCAGCCCTACAGTTCCCTGGTATATCTCTGCCTGAAAACCAGCATAAGATTATACGATATTGCTTGGTCATCTCATTTAGAGATTGGCGACAGCGTAAGACACTCCTTGATGTTGTTTAGAATGCATCCAGGGCTCGTAGGGCAGCTTGGCTGTCTGATAGAATGCAGATATCTGTTGATGACATTCTGTTTACCTTTAACCATTGAATAGCTTCATGAATAGCGTTTATTTCCGCTTGAAAAATACTACAGTGATCCGGTAGTTTAAAGGATTCACTGATAGAAAGCTCTTCGCAGATTCGTCCGCGTAAATCTTAACGGGTATGTTGGGTGTTGGATCTTCTTCAAGCCAGTCCAAAAAGAAAGCCATGCTCACGATTTTTATGTATTGTACACTACGGAGCTTTTACCAGAAGGCCAGACAGTTAATAAGGACTATTATTTGGCTCGTGGATTTTGAACTGTCCTTGTGCTTATTTTCTGTTTGTCGACTCAAAAATCCACTACAGAGGCGGCGTTTTAACAGCCGAAAGGAAGTAAAGAAAGAATCGTGAACTTCTGTGATAGCTACACCGAAAAGACAGTTCCAAAATTGTTTCAGGTTGAGGGTTGCAGTTGATGGGGAGTACTTTGAGGCCGATAATATCATTTTTGAAAAATAAACTCGTATTTTGAATTTTCTGAATATGTTCCGGGAACATTTTGATCAAGATGGTAAAGGAAAACCTTCGATTTTACAGTAGTGACAAGTGGCAGCAGTTATCAACCCAGAAGAGGAGATGGAGGCAGGACAATCCCTCCTCCGTTCTTCCTGCCATTCCTTTTATGATTATTGCAGTGTAAGATACAAGATTGAATTTAAGTTTAGATTTAAGTTCCTAGCAGGTCAGGTCTTTGAGAAAAGTTGGAGTAAAAATATTGGCTGTTTTTTATAAGTTTTCACCCCACTTTTCTCTAAACCATGACGTGATGGACACTTTTGTTATTGGTGTATAAAGTAGCATCCGAAAGTAGTTTAAAAAAACAAAAGAAGAATTTTTGCAGGCCTGTATATGTCGTAGCCACTCTGAGATGAGTAATGCTCAAAGATGATCTTAAGGAGTTATATACAGTTGGAAGGCCGAAAAAAGCGAATTTTCTAGAATGATTTGTGAGAAAACTTTTAAATTTGTTGATCTAAAAATTTGTACATATATTATGTTATATTTTAGCTGTATTTTAAGACTTAGTATTAGTAAAAATTATTATTTGCAAAGGAGCTACAGCTGATCTCAGAGAGCTCCGCTCAAAAAAGACATTTTGCTATGACCACTATATCTCTGAACTGGATCGTCTGAAATTAAAAAAGCAAACCGATTTCGTTAAAGTAATGTTAAATCTAGTAATTAATCGAAGGAATAAGCAAAATAATTTTTTTTGACAAAATGGCAGTTTCTCAAAAAATAAAATCGATTTTTGACCAAAATTTCGGCCTTAAGTTGTTTATAAAAATACAAAATATTTATCGGTGAGAAAAAATCTTCGATTAATTACTAAAAATATATTTAAGAAGCTCGTGTTAAAATTTAAGAGTTGGACACTGACTTTGAAAACACCATTTTGAGAAAAACGCGTTTAAAGTCTGAAAAGCATTTTCAAACACTCAGAAACGCCTTTTCAAATTTGCGTGTAACTTCCAAAATAATCACCGGAACGATATTAAATTATATGTGTGTATTCTTAAATATCTATATGTACCTATATTAAGAAAAAAATAAAAAAGACCGATTTTTTGAAAATTCTAACTGTAATCCCTTAAGTTGACTATTATTATTGGCGTTTGTTTCTAGGCGACCGCGTGAGATCACAGTTACCTATACGAAATTGTGCAAACCATAGTAGCAACTTCTACTGCATCTATCGCTATCTGCTATGACATAATTTTGCTAATAAAACATGAAAGTGCAATTTTCCTTTGCTTCCATTTTTAACAAAGTTAAATAAATTCAAAATTATAGGCAGCACCGCTTCGTTAAACAGGTGAAATGATTATCTTTCCAACAAATGGAATTATTTTAATTCAATGGAAAATAGTACGCTTTTAAAATTGGCAATATTATTAACGATAAATAGTTTACTTACCGGTAGAGGTGAAATTGCTTTTGCCGCCTATAGAATTTAATACACTTCTCTCAGCATTATTATTCGGTTAACATCGTTTTCCATTATCATTGTTTATCATAAAACTTTTCAGTATGCCGTAAGGCTCTTTAACACTCATACAACAACAATTATGCAGATAAGTGTGTCACATTACGATATTTATTATTATTGAAAAGCACTTCTAGACTTATTGTTGTTTTTGCCATACACTGTTGCATGGCATACAACTTGCCGAGACATATTTGCCTAAATGTAAGCTAGATGAAGTGTTTGATAAAATATTCCCGTATATTTTTGAATATTCCCGTATATATTACTAAAATTTAATTATGAGGCATTAAAGCAAGTCAAGATGTGGTTTTAAAAATTCATGAAAGAAAAAATCACAGGAAGGATATTGAACTAGAGTGTAATGGCACTGTTGTCGAAAAATGTATCAACGTTATAGTATTGTTTTTTTTACTAGGAGGAAGGCATCGAAAACTTATGGCCATTGTGGCCGTCAGTGTGGGATTTCAACACGAACTAACAGAGCGCTCACTTGGTACTCTCATCTGGAGAAAGTTACTGCAAAAGCCTCAAGGACATTCTATGCCTGTACAAGGCTTTTTGGAAAAACATGAGGTTTCAGTCCCAGAATGACTTTTTGGACATTCACTACAGTTGTTCAACCGATAGCACAGGCCGACAAAATTTAACCAACATTCAGACCCAGAAACCAGACTATATATTTCCGAAGGTTTATGATGCGCTGAATCCAAATCTGGATTTCGAGATATCCTAACCTAAAAGTGCAAAAAACCCCATTTTTGCCCATATTTGAGGTTATGTAGCCTTGCAGATGTTTTCTTTCACCAAAATTAAAGGATGGCATCTTTAAATACAATCCTTCTTTTTTCAAATGGCGTTTTGTTTGCTCAAATATCATTTATTTTCGCAGAGATATCGCATTTTGAAATTTTCATGTTTTTTTTGTATTTTTTGCACTTTTAGGTTAGGATATCTCGAAAACCAGAGCTGATAGAGCAATTCTGAGGCCAGATTTGGATTCAGCGCATCATAAACCTTCGGAAATATATAGTCTGGTTTCTGGGTCTGAATGTTGGTTAAATTTTGTCGGCCTAGTTCCATTAAACACGAAAGATACGATTATCGTAAAAACTCAAACTAATAAATTAATTTTAGTTATCAATCCGAATTTTGCATGGACAGAGAAGCAGATATTAGTTTAAATTATTTCGGATACTTTTCCTTGTAGACTAGTGTAGTTACTTATGCTTCCATAGTTGGGCCACCAAAGTTAAGCAACGAAAGGCGGCAAATAATGTCAATAATTTGTACCGCCTCATCTGCGTCGGTATAACAGGAGCAACGAAAACATGCCCAACTGACGCATTAGGTGTGCTCCTATGCATACCATTGCCTCCCGTCTTAATGGAAAAAGAAGCACGTTTGAGCGCCTTAAGATTAAAAGGCTACTCCGACCTAAAATTCCGACACACTCCTATACTTCACAGGGTGGGTACACCTTCTTTCACCTTCAAAACCGGATCCCAGATATGGTACACAAATGGCTCGAAATTAGAAGATGATAGAACAGGAGCGTAAATCAATGAGCCCAAATTTGAAAAATCGATTCCAATGGGCCTCTACCCAACTATCTTCCAGGCAGAAATACATACAAATTGAGATATATGTGAGGGAATGTCTCCGCAGAAAAATGAGAGAAACTCACATTTACATACTTTCAGATAGTCAGCCGGCTTTGAAAGCCTTTCTATCAACTACAATCACCTCAAAAATGGTATATGACTGCCTGAACCTTCTTAATATGCTAGGGAACTTCAACACAATATTATTGGGAGATGAAATAACAGACCAACTAGCAAACAAAGGGGCAAACATGCCCCTAATTATTGGTCCTGAACCTTTCTGTGGATTTACAAAGTGTCACATCAATGAAATTCTCAGAAGGTAGGAAGTGAAGAAGTTCGTTGAACACTGGCGAAAATCTATCGGTCAGCGGTAAGCGAAACAATTCCTAACGCCGGACAGAGGAATTTCTGATAAGCTACTTGTACTTGGCAGAGTGGACTTAAAACTTCTAACTGGTTACCTCACAGGTCACTGTAGCCTGAGATATCACTTAAACAAAATTGGCCTCTCTGAGACCATCATCAGCCGATTCTGTGAAATGAGCAAATGGACGTGATCCACAACGACAACATGGGCGACCCATTCACGACCAACGTAGACGTAAGATAAGTTTGTCCCCTGTCACCCCTTCTCTTCGTCATCGTCCTAGACGACGTTATGAGCCAATTGACCCTGCACAAAAGAGGCATTCCTTGGAGTTTCTCCAGACATCTTGAGGACCTGGACTTCGCCGATGACATCTGACAAAAGCGGAATTCAGGCGAATGCATACAGTATAGGCGAGCTCTCAAATCTCCAGGCGCTTTAAACTACGAACATTCAGCTCATGTGTGAAATTAGTATTCTTGTACGGAAGTGAAAAAGAAAGAAAAAACCACTTCAAAGTCGGTCAAAAGTGAAAGTCATCCTACTCGTTTTCTTTGATTATCAAGGTGTTGTACACTCGGAATTCAGGCCAAATGTACTATGATAAGTAAAGAATACTGCTTGGAAGTTATGCGACGTTTGAGAGAGAATATGCGTAGAAAACGGCCCAATTTGTGGAAAGAGAACTCATGGATCTTGCACCATGATAACGCACCGTCTCACAAGGCTCCTATAGTAAACACTTTGTTGACCAAAAAATCGATAAAAATCAAAGAACAAGCACCGTATTTACCGGACTTAGCCCTCTGTGGCTTTTTCCTTTTCCTAAAACTTAAATAACCACTCCCCGGACGCCGCTTTGATAGAGACCATTATGGAGAATTCGCTTAAGCAGCTGAAGAAGATCTCTTTAAACGCGTTTAAAAGGTGCTTTGATGACTGGACTAATCGTTGGCATATGTGGATTGCTTCGAATGGAGCCTATTTTGAAGGCGACAAAATAAATTTTGATAATTAAACAATTATTTTGCGTTTTACTGAAAAATTTCCCGTACTTTTTTGACAGAATGTATATATATGAATTTTTTCTGTGCAAGAATAGAATGGAATTCGAAAGATATTTTTTTCTGTCGAAGATTTATATTTAATTCTTTGCAAGTTGGCGGCGGCGAGTTCCGTATATCGCGCATTCGAAAGAATGAGCAAAAGCCGAGAGGCTAGGCAATTCATGTTATGCAAATGAATACAGGCTGTGAAGGTCTAAAACTATTCGATACCCTTAATTTTACCATTACCGGTAAAGTAATGTCAGGTAAAGTGATAGTCACGTACTTATCTCGAATTCCGTTTTTCTTAGTTTGTCCATCGACTATTTTGAAACGCACCAGCCACCAAAAACTTTAATGTGACCACAAACTGTGTTGCTCAGAAATAGATTTTTCAACATGGGAAGCAATAACATGTTGACCCGGTAAATGGACACGAACCTGTTAACCTTTTTTGATAGAATAATGGCATTAATAACAATCACCAACTTCTTACTGCAGGCACACGTAAAAGATTGGAACTGCCGCAAAGTATCTTGTTCTGCAAGTCTCTCATAGTCTATATATTAAACGCAAACGTAATTACTGCACTCACTTATTCGTTTTTTATTCCAAAAATGTATTATTTATTATAGTTAATTAACAGTTGTCAGCTGTAAAGTTCAAAGATGAATCAAAACAAGTTCAAAAATGAACAAACGCTAATACCTTTTTCAGAACAGCAAAACTAAATCCCTCAATTTTCGCAAGCACTTCCACTCGAATTCCAGAATCAGCCCGATTATCACTTTTTTATGTGGAACTATTACACTCTTATTATCTTTTTCATACATACGTGCATTTGTTTATTTTATTTTATTTTATTTTATTTTTATAAGAATTAATATATAATATTAAAACTAACACGAAATGTTTTCGTTTCCGCTGTTTGCACTCACGCCTTTTTCTTGAGAACGAATCACTACAGCCAGCATCATTTAATCGCATGCCTTTACAACTGTTATTCATATTCTGCTACCTACAGTAGCCACTAAACTATTACACTCAGTTGCGGTACTTACTTATTAGGCAGCCTCATTTATGTCGATTGCATTTTTTTCCTTTATTACTCTTTAATATTACTGAAAAATGTTTCTAAATCGTAATAAATTTGAATATTTTTAACATTCTTGGTTTAATTCAACGAATTTATAATGCATGCTCGACCAACACAAATTCAATTCATTCAATTACATTAGCTTTCAAACTATTAGTGAAGTTCGGTTGCAGTGAGAGCAATAAACAGGAAATAAGAATAACATTCGAACTGTATTTGAATGTCTAATTTCCGTCAATTATTAAACTAGTGGCTTCGACCCTGTAAAAATTATTTTATTTAGAAACATCACACCTTTATTTGTATTCTCAATAGCACCAATTTCTTAATATTTCACCAGTAACTAGTACACAACTGAATTGTGCCGTTTCCTTGAAGACATTGGCAAAAAAAAATGCTAATTCCGTTCCAAGACCCATGTATGCATATTTTCACAAATATTATATTTGTCTGGCTTAGCTATGTGTCACTTCTGGCTATTCCATATCCTGAAACGACCACTTTGGGGTCACCGTATCGAGTCCATAAAAGATATTCAAAGTACTAATTACACTGGATCACAAATTTCAACTTTTTTTCTGCACCAGAGACGCCGTTATGAAATTCCTATGTAAAATCACCGTCTGATTCCGAAAATCAAGGTTATTTTTTATTCTATGGTAACGTTTTTGAGATATTTACGAATTACCGTTATTTCAAAAAAACAAAAAATTGGGCCCACTTAATCATATATATCTCGAAAACGAATTGAGCGATTCCAAAACCGTTTAAAGCTTTTAAAAGGTAATAAAATTTCCTATAAACTGTGTGTAAAACACTTTTTGCTAGGCCCTGCAGATTCAAAGATAACGAACTATCATAACGGATTTTTTAAATTTTTTTAGTAAAAATATAAAAAAATTTGTACTTTGAGAGAAAGGATCTCGAAAACTTTTTACTTTTTCGTGTATTTTTTGTTTTCACTCTAAGCTCTGTTTTATTACAAACAAAATAAACTTTGATTAAACAAATTCGATGAACTAATACAAAAGTTACAAGCATTCAAGTAAATATATCCATATAGTAAAACTTAAGTACCCTACAAATAGTAGCATATGTACATATGATTCTGTCATATGTACATATGATTCTTAAACTATCTATTTAGGCGACATATGAAATTTATTACACCAATGAAGAGGAGGGAACCAACTTGCCATTCAACGGACTGCTATATTTGTACTACAAAAGTATTTGGGGTTGGAAAGTCAAGAAAAGTAACCTATGCGAGCGTATCTACAGTGTCATTACCAGAACTAAATTCAACGGAAGCTACATTGCCAGAATCAAATTTAACTTTAGTTTCGGCTCCAGTTTCATTGTCAACAGCAGTATCTGATTACGCGGCATCATGTTGTACTGAATTGCAAACGGAAAACGAAAGAAACCCTTTGTCACAAGCACAACTCAATGATTGGATAAGGGATTTGGAATTGTCAAAAGAAAAGGCCAAACTACACGCCTCTCGTATGCAACAATTTAAATTTGTTTCATCCGGTGTTAAGGTAACATATTATATGACTCGTCACGAACAATTCTCCCAGTACTATACGAAGAAGGACAGTGTTTGTTATTGCAAAAACATTGCTGGTCTATTTAAACAGTTTGGTGAACCATATGATTCAAAAGAGTGGCGATTGTTCATAGACGGCAATTAATTAAGTTTAAAGGCCGTATTATTGCATATTGGCAACCAAAAGCCATCTATCCCGATCGCGCATGCAGTAAATGCGAAGGAAACATATGAGACAATGCAAAAATTGCTTGAATTAATTAAATACGAAGAACATGATTGAAAAATATGTACCGATCTAAAAGTCGTTGGAAAGCTATGTGGTCTACAACCTGGATACACAAAATACTGTTGCTTTCTATGCAAATGAGATAGCCGAGCACGTCAAGACCACTACATCATAAAGGATTGGCCAGAACGAATCGCGTTTCAAGTTGGGGTGGATAACATAAAATACTCATACTCCGCTCCACATCAAGATCGGCCTTATCAAAAACTTTGTCAAGGCTTTGGACAAAGAAGGCGAAGCTTTTCATTATTTGAAAACAATCTTTCCACAGATATCAGAAGCAAAAATAAAGGAAGGGATTTTTGTGGGGCCGCAAATAAGGAAAATAATGGTCAATACCCATTTCAAAGAACTATTGTCACCAGTGGAGGCAGCGGCGTGGGACTCTTTTGAAAAGGTCGTTACTTCTTTTTTAGGCAAACACAAAAGTCCTTCGAGCTGATAGAGAACGATTTAATCAAAAACAATGCGGAAATGGGTAAATAAAAAACACATATAAGACCGTTATATATACAATATATATATATATGTATATAAGACCGTTTTCTCAGTTAACTTTAAAACTAAACAAAAAATTTTAAAGCAAATTTTTAAATTTACATGAGAATATATAGCTCTTAATCTAAATTTATTGCCCTGCTCCGAACAAACAAGAACGACCAAAATTTGTTCTGAATTGGAAGATTAACCCAGCCTAAGAAAATTATATGCTAATGTGTCACTTACGTATTTATCTAATTCCTTTTTTAATTTTCTTTCAGGAGTAAATATGTCTTTAAAAATTCATTTTATGCACTCCCATTTAAATTTTTCCCCGCAAAATCTTGGCGACGAAAGTGACGAGCATAGCGAAAGGTTTCACCAGCAAATGAAAATGATTGAAAGTCGGTATCAAGGATTCTGGGATGTCGCTATGATGGGTGACTACTGTTGGTTTCTCATAAGAGAAACCGATCCTTATATAAATAAGCGTCAAAACAAGACACATAACTTTTTCAATTATAAAATAAGATCATAGAGTTAAGACAGAATACATACAGTACATATGCTATTATTTGTAGGATACTTAAGTTTTACTATATGGATATATTTACTTGAATGCTTGTAACTTTTGTATTAGTTCATCGATTTTGTTTAATCAAAGTTTATTTTTTTTGTAATAAAACAGAGCTTAGAGTGAAAACAAAAAATACACGAAAAAGTAAAAAGTTTTCGAGATCCTTTCTCTCAAAGTACAATTTTTTTTATATTTTTACTAAAAAAATTTAAAAAATCCGTTATGATAGTTCGTTATCTTTGAATCTGCAGGGCCTAGCAAAAAGTGTTTTACACACAGTTTATAGGAAATTTTATTACCTTTTAAAAGCTTTAAACGGTTTTGGAATCGCTCAATTCGTTTTCGAGATATATATGATTAAGTGGACCCAATTTTTTGTTTTTTTGAAATAACGGTAAATCGTAAATATCTCAAAAACGTTACCATAGAATAAAAAATAACCTTGATTTTCGGAATCAGACGGTGATTTTACATAGGAATTTCATAACGGCGTCTCTGGTGCATTTTGGCTGTAAACCAGTGTTACCTGCAAGATCTGAACGATAGTTGTTGAACAACGTTGACTTAAGGATATTTTGCTGGGGCACGATTACTTCAAAGGAAACGAAATAGTTTCCTTTAAAAAAAAGATTGTAAAGCTCATAAACGAAGTGATCTTATATTTTAATTATACAAAGTGAAGTCCAAAATAAACAAGACTGAGCTAAACTAGAAACCCCAGCTTTGTTTTGATAACTTCGAGTTTATTTATTGAAATAGTTCCCTCTGGCCTCGATACACTGTTTTGCGCGATCTAAAAGCTTGTCGAAAGAGTGCTTCAGGTCATTGACCGGAATGTCCTTCAGGATGTCGGTGCAAACCGTTTGGATGGCCTGTACAGACGCAAAACGTTTTCTTTTCATGGCCAAATGCAATTTTTCGAATAGGTAGAAGTCACAAGGAGCTATATTACTCGAATACGATGAGTGGTTGATGATTAAAATGCGATTTCTAGTCAAAAATCAGTCACCAGAGTGGATCGATGAGATGGTGCATTATCATGCAATAAGCGCCAGCTTCCTCTTTCGCGGTATTCAAGGCGAATGCGATGCAAGAAACGGTTCAAAACACCAAGGTAGAAAATTGCATTGATGGTTTGACCCGTTGGCTCGAACACTTTGTGGACAATACCCTTGGAATTGTAAAAACAAATGACCAACCACTTGACTTTTGACTTCTCCAAACGCGATTTTTTAGGTGGTGTCTCGTCCGGGGCCTTCCATTCGGCACTTTGATTCTTAGTTTCAGGTTCATATTGGAAAAACCACATTGCGTCACCAGTTACAATGTTGCAAAGGAAGTTCTCGTCTTTTCTCGCCTCTTTAATGAGTTCTTTCGAATGTAGAATTCTGAGCAATTTTTGGTCCTCAGTTAACTTGTGGGGAATGAAACGTGCACAGACCTTTCGTGAGCCCAAATTATCAGTTAAAATGCGATAAATCGATGTTTTGGAGATATTCAACTCCGGTTCCATAAATTTCAACGACGATTTCGGTTCATTTTCGATAAATTTACAAACAATTTGGATGGAGTTTTTGGGAATTACTGATTTTGGGCGGCCCGTAAGTTCATTCTCATTTATGTCCTCAAAACCATCTCTGAAACGTGCAAAGCACTCATGATCTCTGACTCGAGATAGTCAATCATAGCCATACACTTTTTTCATCAATTCAAATGTTTCGGTAAACGTTCTACCGATTTTAAAACAAAATTTGATATTAGCTCTTTGTTCGAAACTAATTATTGTACCGATGACACAAACATACTGACACTTCAGACGCAATAACTTCGCTTCCACTGAACCGAATGTCACCAAGCTTTGTCTGGAAGTCAGCTAGAGATGTAACTTCCTTAGTGCGTTGGACATTAAAAAGATGGTCCCATCAAAAACATTTTTATGACGCCAGTCTTGTTTATTTTGCACTTCACTTTGTAGGAGTGCAATAAGAATGAGCCACACCAATAAAACTTTATTTGGAAAATTATTTTTCCACGAATTATTTGGCAGAATTCCAATTTCTAGAAAACCTAATTCTCTCACTGGTTTAAATTAACATAGGGCCGTCACGTAAGAATCTAAAATACACAATTTCTATTTTTTTCGTCAGTTGAATTTTAAATAACCACAAAACAGCTCTTCATTTAGCAGGCTGGCAAAAAATAGGACATAGACCCTGGTCGTTTAAGTTGTAACAATAAACTGATAAGTGAAAAATTTCAAAGCCTCAAATTTACAACTTCAACAAAATATGTCTTAACATTTTTCAAATTTCTGTTTCAGATTGCTGAAAATTGTGTTGACAAACTATAAATTGGCAGTTGGTGTTAAAACAGCGATGGCAAGAAAGTCGGCAAGGCAGAGTTATTTTAATAGTAGAGTTCATGGATCCCACATTTGTAATTTAACAGAGCTTTTCTAACATAGTCGATAGAAAGTGTATGTAGATGTGGGGTAAACTAACCAACAGAATTTCAGACAATTTGTTAACAGTTTTAAGCGCACTGTATTAACAGAATTATGTGAAAACGTTCGTTTCCCCGATAGTCTGCAGTGAATTGAGGATGAACACAAGAACTGAGAAACTCATTTGATAAAGTATTTATTTTATTTCTCTACTAGGATTAAGACAGAATAGAATGTAGCTGCGACATAATAAATATTCAATAAACGTTCATGCAAACGCATATAAAAGGAAGGCAAAAGTTGTCAAGTAAGCGTGAAATTGTGAAGAAATCCTTCAATGATGAGTGCAAGTTAAAAGTGTCCATGGTTAAAAAGGAAGTGCATAAAAGCTTAAAGCTTTAAAAAACCTCAAATGAAATCAAGTTTTTGGCTGTTTTATTGCCAGCCAGCCATTTCTTCCACCAATCGGAAATGACTTGGTGGGTGCAAACACTGGGTACTAACTTCCATGATGCAAAGAATAAGATGGCGCCTATCGTGGTACCGTTACTTTGCTCTCTTGATAGCAAGGTGGATTTAATAAGGTGACAGCATTCACCCAGCTGAATTTTTCGCCGTAGGTATGGCTTACGTCAAAATGATATGCTTTGTTTGTATGTATTGGTATGTTTACATTCGTATGTTTACATTTGCGATTGTACGCTGACGTGATGCTTGGACCAAACGCAACAACAAATACATGTAGGGTTTTACTTATATGTGGTTGCTGTCACCTATAATAAATTCGCCTTGGCTAAAACCTTGCCATGACAATCAAACCTACAAAACATTGCTGTTGGTCTAGTGCATCCACCTTCAATAAATGCTCCTTGGCCCATACTCGAACGAGCAATCCTTTCATTTATACCGTTTGAATCTGAAAATGTTCAAAATTTGCAGGTCATGGACAACAGTAAGTAATTTTTCATTGTAACATTAAAATCGACTAGAATTTTATTTTCAGAGGTTGACTTATCACTAAAATCATTAAAACTCTTTCCTCTAAACTCCGCTTTGTAAAACAAATATTTAAAAACAATATTTTTTCTATTTCATATGTTTATCGTCCAATCAATATTCTATTTGATCGCTTTTGACGTTGTTGTAGCTTCGTTTCTGTCATGCGAAATTGTTATATTCCCAACACGCGCAGCTGCAGCTGCACTTTCGCACTTATAACTGCTCTGTTTGATTGATTTTGAGCTCTCTTCCGCCGCCGTTTTATCGTCCAGACTTTCTTTCGCTTCATCTTCCTCGGTTTCAGATTCGAACTTCTGCAATGAAAAACATTAGGTAATCAGTTTAATCCATTGATATTGCCGAGGCAAATTCACAAGTTTACTTAGCGATTAAGTTCCATTAAGTGGTTGTGAAATCTTTTCTTTTTTGGTTTACATTAGTACCTAAATTTGACTTGATTTTCGCACATTACACACATACAGGAATATTACAGTACATTTGACATAGTATAAGCAATAATCACAGTTATTTCAATAGTAATTTCATTTAATTATACAATAATAGTGCATTTGTTTGTTTTGCTTTCACAATGTCACAGTCTTAAATTACCCTCTCCCTGTATTGCGCTCCGTCTGAGATTGGAGCATATTTAGGGTAATCCTGTAAGATGGAGGAGAACGTATGTATGTGTATTTACGATTACAACAAAAACTGAAGTTTTCACAAATTGAACCAAAGAAACTGTGAAACAGTCGCAATCTAAATAAAATCTAATGAAGATAGTAAGAGAAAACATAATGCAACGGCATTCAAATAAATTTGTGCGTTCAACTAAAAATTCAATCCATTCGAATTTATGGTATATACGAACAAAGCTAAAGCAGGAAACTTGCAAATAAATCTCG
This sequence comes from Anastrepha obliqua, assembly GCF_027943255.1. NCBI lineage: Eukaryota > Metazoa > Arthropoda > Insecta > Diptera > Tephritidae > Anastrepha > Anastrepha obliqua. Next base: position 52,102,640 of record NC_072896.1, read on the forward strand.
AAAATCAAGTAATATATAAGCTTTTGAACGTTTTCAACAATAATTCAAAATAAAATGCCGAACTAATTGACTTTGGCATTGCAATATGCGAATAAGTAGCTCACAAAGAGTTAGTAGCGCTAAAAATTAGCTTTTGTTCACGACGCACACACCTTTTGTATATATTGGCGACGGGGCGGTATGGACATATGCAAGACACAAGTCGATGCATCGTCAAAGATGCACGGTATGGGTTCCTGGCACACAACGCCGCTCTTCTCCACCTCACAGGCACGGAAAAGTATCTGTTTTTTATCTTCCAAAATATGTTTGCGACAGAATTTGCAGCAAGGCATAGCTCGTTCACCGCACTTAACACCGCCCTCGGTGAAGACGCATTTGGTATAACCTGGACCCTTGTGTCCATAGCCCTCTGTTGCACGCGAACGCTTTTCTTTGAATTTCTTATAGAGCACAGCCTCAACGCCATAACGGCGATGGTATGTGTTCAGTGCTTTAAGCTGGTCATAGAGCTTACGTTCGCGCGGCGTATCCTTTGGCTGATCATGAATGCTGCCTAAGAAGATAAAAGGAAATATATGAATGTATTTAAGAAATGGAGAAACAGTGGCTTACAAAGCATTTCGCGCTCCTTGCGCAAGGCAAGTAAATAGCGACGTCGTCGTTCTTTAAGTGTGTGATGTAAGCGATTAATTTGGTCAATGTACAAGCCCTGCAGTTTTGTCAGCTTTGCCTCGGAGATACGTAAAGCCTCTTCACGCGTATAAATTCCAGCGTGCCTGCAACAATAGAACACCAATAAGTATATATAACAATCTCCGCATAATTATTGGCATCAGCTGGTGTTAATAAATTCTTAAAGTTTGTTTATTTTAGAACAAAAATTACTTTAGCAAATCCTCGGTTTGCGAATCTACGCTCTCATCGTCTGATTCAATGAAATCAAAACCTCGTGCCATGTTATTGATGCTGGGTGGTTCGTCATCATTACTTGAGCTATCTGAAGCGTAATCCAAGATGCGACGCCTCTTTTGCAGACTCGATACAACTGCACTAAGGCTATTCACCTGATCGTGGGCAACTATTAAATGTATAAATTAATTAGAATACAACACAAAGTTAATTATATAATTGTTTAATTACCAAATGGTGTCACATGAGGTGATACTACGTCAATTTCCTCATCTTGTTCACCCACATTTTGTTCTGGTTGGACATCTTCCACATTAATATGGTGAGCTAAGCTATTCAAGAGCACCTCATTGGTATCTGTGCGCTTCAATTTGCCCACAGTTGCATGAGTTTTCTGTAGTTGCGCTTTGCGATTATGTTCGAAGCAAAGTGTGGTCAAAGCAGGATCCTTTTTGATATCATGCTTCTGTAGTGCATTGGTGCACTTTCGCCCATTCGGATAGATATGGGTGCATTGGCGGAAATTGCCACACGGGTCGCGTAAAATGTGGCGCATGCAAAATTCATAGCCATCAACACGCGGCACCGAGCATTCGTAAGTGGGATTTGAACAACTTTTCGCTTTGTTTTCGATTTCTTGATGCAACTGCTCACGCAACTCCTGCAGGCTACCCCCATAACGCAGGAACTGGCGCTGACGCGAATGTGAACAGCCGGCAGACATTTTTGAAAATCTGCCTATTTTTATTTTCTTGCTAATTAAATTCTATTTTGGGTTTCTTTAAATAAGAAACGAACTTTTACGAAAAACTAAACCACAAAATTTGGCAGCATGATATCCGCCGTGCACTACAAAAAAAAGTTCTGTAATCGATAAAATCGATGTTTTGAAATTTGCCGAGCTATCGATTGTTTCTTCCTGCTTACGGAGATGCCATATTAGAAAATACGACAGTAAATAATTAAGAATTTAAGTCTGTAATAACAATGGGAGTATTCACCTAATTGAGCACAGGCATAAAAATCGGTACAAACACGCGTGTGAGTTTATATTTGGTGATTTATAGTGAAATGTTAAAAAATATAGAGTGTAATGTGGCAAATTATACTGATGTTCCCAAGGGCATTTTGAATGTAAATAATTAAAAAATTATTATTTCCCGATTAATTTAAAGTTATAAAGAGTGTTCCTTAACACCTCACTAACATCTCCACCAAGTTTCATTAAAAAAAACATTATAGTTTGCCAGAAATTCCAAAATCGGCATTGTTCTAAATTCCAGCCGAGCACAGGTATGTTCACTTTTGCATTACTTACCAATAAATCAAAAAAGTAAATTTACTCGTTCACATGTGACAGATTAGCTACAAAATTTAAAATCAGTTGTAAATATTATTTTGAGAGGTTTTTCTTAATTGAAATTGGTTTGGTGGAATATTTCGGTGGTTTTTGCTTTGCTTAATTAATATTAACGATATGAAGAAAATGCAAACAGAAGAAATAGTCAGTTGGACGAAATCCGTAAACCCTCTACTGAGGTTAATGGCAGCAGTGTGCATAAAAAATTCGATATTATATTACATTAGCAAAACCGGTCAAAGCGTCTATGGACACATGCTTTTTTTGTAAAATGACTGCATAAATAATAATATTTAACAAACATTTTATTAGAATTATGTCTATAAACCTATTTTCTTTGCCGAGATTATAAAATAATAATATTCGGGATAATTCTATTATAGATATTTCGGGAGAGAAATTTTGTACAATATGATTAATCTCGCTTTTTAATTACGAATTGGGAGCTAGGCCCGACAAACTGAATAACCTATAACAGTTATATGTGAACCTGTATTACTCGCAACCATAAGAATATTCACCAAATTGAGCAAATGGAATGGCACACAAGCAGAAGCTCTCAGTATATATGTATTAATTTATTGAGCGCCTTTTTGAACCAAGAATGATAGAAACAAGATTGCGCCCATCACAGAGCGCGTAACGTGACTTTTGCCAAGTTGTGCAATGTTGCCAACCATTTGCTCTTCGCAATAAATTTAGTGCTTTTTTATACTATCAAAATGCAAAACTCCTTCTTTTGAGGAGTAGTTCTTGTTACTCATATGGGATTGAAGTCCACGGAAAAGGAGATAATCACAAGGTGCAATATCCGGAGAGTATGGTGGATGCGGCATTAGCTTCCATCCGAGCTCGTTCAGCTTGCCTAATGTTTGCTTTGCGGTATGAGGTCTTGCGTTGTCGTGGTGAAGCAAAACTTTGCGCCTATTCACTAAAGACGGTCGATTTTTGTTAAGTACCTCATTCAGGTTTCACAGCTGATGGGAATAATAATCAGCAGTTATCGTCTGGTTTGGTTCCAGAGGTTCATAATAAACAATACGGGCCATATCCCACCAAATAGACAGGAGCATCTTCTTGGGGTGAAGGCCATCTCTAGAAGTCGGTTCTGGTGTTTCATCTGTATCTAACCATTGGTGTTTGCGAACAGGATTATTGTAAAGAACCCATTTTTCATCACAAGTAACGATACGGTTCAGAAAACTTTCATTTTCAAGCCGTTGCAGCAGCTGAGAACACACATTCACTCTCTGCTGAAGGTTGGCGACGCAAAGTCTATGCGGAACCCATTTTCCCAGCTTAGAAACCTTTCCCAACTGAACCAGGTGCCTGTGAACTGTTCCATGCGATGAATTTAACCTCTGAGCTATCATATCGAGTGTCAAATTTGGTTGAGCTTCGACGAGTTCGAACAAGGCGTCGGAGTTAAAGACTTCACGACGACCAGCGCGCGGGGCATCCTCCACGTCGCAGTTACCACTTCGGAATTTTGAAAACCACTTTTGTGCAGTCCTTGCACTCACGGTATCCCCTCCGTGAAGAGTGTTCATTTCTGCGGCAGCAGTTGTTGCATTTTCACCACTTTTATAAAAAAATACAAAATATGCCTTTTATATGCGTTCGAAGATTCCTTTTATTTTTTAACAACACGAGTTCCTTCCGCTATTAAAATCACTTGTTGAATGCACAATATATCAAAGAAAATACAGGTAGTTCCTTTATATGCCGGGAATAATTTTTTATACGCAAAGATCGTATGTAATTATGGTTAAAATATGCACGAACTTATGGACTGGCCTGATACAAAGCTAGGCCACACTGCAGTAGCGAGAGAGATTTGACTGCTGGCAGGAGAAGAACACCAATAATAACCGCAATCGCTGGCGATATGACCAGATGTTTCAAAAAAATTAAAACTAAGTAAAAGTGAGTGAATTTCAACTAATTTTCCAAAAATGTTAATTGTACAAAATTATAAACATTACATTTTAATTAGAACAGGCTAGAAAAATGTCATGAAGAAAGAACTAAAACTCCGAGACTAAATAACAAACAAAAAGAAGCTAAATCAATTTACAAAAATTGTAATCTGGCCATACTGGTCACCAATTGTGCTAATCTGACGTCCCTCATTGTCAAATTCGCTAAGAGCAAAGTAGCGGTACCATGATAGGCGCCATCTCATTTTTCTTACCATCATGAATTACTGGTATAACGGGGCACGGCCTAATGGGCAGGCACCCACAGAGGGTAGACGTGCAGCCACATGACTTCTGCAGAAATTATCTAAACGAAGAAGAGGAGGAAGCGATCACGCACCTTCTGTGCCACTGTCCTGCTCTATTCAAACAAAGATTCACCCATTTAGGTAGACAATTTTTTTATGAGTTGGAAGAACTTAACACTGTGGAATTAAGGGATCTCTTAAATTTTCGAAAAGTACACATTGGTCTTAGAGAGATCAGGACAAGTTCCACAAGAGGTGTCACAGTGGGTTATGAGCCTGAGTGTGTCTCATAGTGGACAGCCGCACAACCTGACCCCAACGTCTACCGGAATTAGCTGGCTTAACAGGCTCATTAAGATTTATAAAGTGATAGCCAACGATGCTTATCGAAAATGAATAAACTAATGAAATGAAAATTGATTTTTACAACAGTAAAACGGCCCCAAATAAACAACAAAGCATGCGCATCTGCGCCTACGCACTGTTGCAAATTAGTGGCACAGGCAAATTTGCTGAAATCTCCGACTTCTGTACATGCAGGCAGTCTCTTCCAGGTAGTCGAAGTAACTTCACTGCCCATTAGGATAAGAAATGCAAGAGGGCGACGCACAAACATGATCGACGTTAGTGCACATCTGTTTTTTTCACACGCTGCATCGCTTAATCATAGTTTTGCTTCTTTGAATTCTTATCTTCTTGGCGCTATCTTTAAATGCAGCCAGCCATGGTGTTATGCATCAATTGGCAGCACACTGAATGACATCCAAACAGGCTGTACAACAGTTGATGACTGTCTTTGACTGGCCCTTGGATTGCTTATATACAGGGTGGCCATAACACAGGTTTCGTTGTGAGTTTTAAGTTCATTTGACACCATAAAAGACCTGCTTTAAAAGGCGGTAATGGTTAAAATATTTTACAAAAACTCGGTTTTAAAATGTATCTACGTACAATGTAGATATAATAATGTCCAAAAATACTGTTATTTTTTTACAGTAAATTCTAATAAATACAAGCATATTTCTTAAAAGTTGTTCCTTTTCGTCGGTGATGTAACCAGCCTTGTTGGCAGCAACCTTTTGTCATCTAGAGTGTAAATTTTCAATACCGGATCGATAAAAATCAATTGGTTTTTCAGTAAAATATCTGGAGATGACATTTTTCATATCAACAAAATTTTGATATTTTTGTTTGCTAAGAAGTGTTGCAGTGAACGGAATAAATGGAAATCCGATGGCGCAATGTCGGGCGAGTATTCTGGGTGAGGCAGTACCTCCCACTCCAATCTATTAATTTTATCCAGCGTTTTTGTTGCGCAGCGCGGTCTTGCATTATCTTGTTGCAAAATGGCGCCTTTTCTGTTGAAACAAACACATTTTTGGATCCCCCTTTACATCCGTTTGTAATTGAGTATATACATATTTATGACTGTATTTGCATGCATTTATAGTTTTTGTAGGTATTCTTCTTTGCGAAACGTGTTGAGTGTGCAGATCTTTTTTTCTTTAACTTTTTTTTGCCTCACTTGCAAGTATTTTGCTTAAACCACCTATGACCCTGCTTGTCAGAAGCAATGAAATAAGTCTGCACACAGTTCGATGTGAACGGAAATGGGATATCACATTTTTAAATACAAATTTGTGGTCAGCGTCAAAAGAAAGTGCACACCATATACTGGCACGTATTGACAATTTATTTACCTATAAATTTTTTAAATCAATTATTTTTTTATAAAAATATTTTTCCTATTACAACAAGAGCCATATAAAGAAAAATTTTAAATTTTTAATCAGAATTTTAGTTCATTGAATTTTGATATAATAAAATGTTTCAAGTTTTAAGAGGCTCAAAAATCGCATTGATTTTTAACAATTTTTTCTGCTAAGGGTGTTGGGTATTTTCCTCCATATAAAAAACTATCAAGCATTCGTAAAAAACCCTTTCGGAAGATGTTATAATTTCTGCAAAAGGCTCAAATAAAGATTTCCATCACTCAAAATCTATTTTTTTTAGTAAAAAAAGTTTGTTTGTTACGCTTTCACGCTTAAACTAATCAACTGATTTATGATGAAATTTTGCATACTGGTGTTAATTTGCCCAACTTAAAAGTTATAATGGCTCTTACCTCGTCTAGACAAAGGGGCGTGTCACCTCCCACTTGAACATAATTTTTCATGCTGCATACCTTTTAGAACAATTTGTGGAAGAGTAATGGAATTTAGAACGGAAGTAAGTACTAAAAATCTATACCATTATCCTTTAGGAAAGTGGGCGTTATTGGACAAGGGGCGTGATACCTCAAATACAAACGGAATGCTTCTCTGGAAGTATTTGTGGTAGAGTACTGGATGATATATTTCTTATTATAATTTATAACCAGCTATAACTTGAGATCTAAAACCAAATTCTTGGATGGCGTTGCCATCTGAATTTTATTGCTAAACATCAAATCATCTCAATTTGGCACCAGTTACCGTAAATAGGAAGGTGATATTAAAAAATATTTTTATTTGGTGCTACCACATGGATTTTATTGCAAAATTTTATTTGAAAAGTGAAATTTAAATATTGGATATAAAAATATTTAAATGAACTTTAAAAAAGAAATGCCTTTAAATGGTGTTGCAACCTATCGTTCTAGAAATAAATAGATTTATTATATGTAAATAAATTTTAATCCTATAATATTTCTAAGCAGCGTTGCCAACTAATTAAAAATTAAAAATTTAAGTAAATAACAAAACTTAATAAGAGGTTAGGACATGGATGTCAAACATAATAAGTGTGTTCAAAATTAAATTTTACTTTAAATACAAATATTCTTGTATGGCGTTGCCACCTAATTCTTAAGGCAAAAATGGTAAAAAATAGCAGAGATGAATGAACTCTTCGGATGTTGGTATCACAAAAATTTGTATTGAGTACTTTTTAATTAAAAAGTATTTTTCGAATGGCGTTGCCCCTTATATATTAATTCGGAAAGTATTGGAATTTTTCCATCTTCAAGCAACATTAGATGAAACCTCTATAAATTTTAGAAATTTATTTCATCAAGTTGTCTGCTCAATTTTAAGACTTTTTCGTAAGTGCATTAGGCGAAAACCATTATTTTGATACTGGAAATTAAGGAAATAAGAAATTTAAAGCCTCCTAAGTTTGAGTGTTAGAAATCTATTACAAAGTAATATTATTGAAGTAATATTGTTTGCGTTATAATAGAAATCCGAAGATTGATTCAAATTTGGCATACTTTTCAAACTTGTTGAAAAATATTTTGTTTAAAAATTTCAAATCAGCTTTACTTTAAAGTTATCTCTCTGTAAATTAACAACTACTCTCCGATTTCTTCTTCTTCTTTATTGGCGCGATAACCGCTTAAGCGATTTGGCTGAGTTTAACATAGCGCAATAGTCACTTTTTCCTTGTGCTCGTTGGGCACATCAAGCGAAATTAAGTCCTTCTCCACCCGATCTTCCCAAATAAAAGGCGGTCTTCCTCTTCTTCTGCTACCATCAGCTGGTACCGCATAGAATATTTACAGAGCCCGAGCGTTTGCGTATGACTTGACTTAGCCAGCAGCGCCGATGGACTTTTATTCACTACACTATGTCAATGTCCCGTAAAAATCATACAGCTCCATCGCCTAAGATACTCGCCATCGCTAAAGTGCAAAGGTCCCAAAATGTTACACAAATGCTCTCAGCTGTCAAACACTCCAAGGGATGTCTCATCTTATATTGTCATCCTAAAAGCTTCTGCGCCAAGCTCCAACTACGAATAATTAAAAAGAAAAAATGTAAGTATAGAGGAATTTCAAGTAGATATTTCGAACCTCTCATTATTTCAAAGTTATCACGAGTACCTACAAAATCCCTTTATGTTTCGAATTTTGCCCATACATTTTTATGCACTCGGTAATTCGAAAAAAAATCATTGCTACGATGCGGTAATTCGAACTCATATTGTCAAACACTTGACAAATCAAATTTGCAAAGTTTCTTGATGTGTTTGTAAGAACTTTGAATATTGGGACTCCCCCAAATATACTTTTACTGTGCGTGGTTGCGTGTTACGCATAAAACATAGGCACATTTTGACGCACGCTTCCGAACGAATCGCTTCGTTGGTATACAGACTAAAAATTTGTATTAAATATGAGTCCTAAAAAGTATAAATGTTGGACGATTGCTGAAAAGAAGAAATTAATTGAAAATGTAGAAGGATGTGAGAGGAAAAGCGATTTTGCAAAAGAATTTAACATTCCTGTCAGTACCCTTTAGACAATTGCACTGTCCACAACAGTCCTCCTACATTGTCCTCCTACGTAGAACTCTACTTCTTTCCGACAAATACAACTTCCAAACTGCAGCCATTGGACAATTGGACCATTGTAAAGAAATTGTTAAGATCGTTTTGGAATCTCTCGACAAGCAGCTAAATACGAGTATCACGGTTCTGACAGCTATTTTACTGATTGACAAGGCATGGAGAGCTATAACACCCCTATTGATACTCAACTGCTTAAAAAATTGGGTCTCGTAAAAGAAGATCAGAACAACTCGCAAATAATTCTGGATGAAGAAGAACCGTCAATTGTAGAATAGAATGGGGTAAGATAAGTATGGGGGCACAATAGGTAGGTGGGGTTTTCGTCGCACTGTTTTTGCAGAGGTCACTCGTCTTATGTGAATTGAATACGTGGTGGGGAATAACGTTCGCGACTGCCATTTCGGCTGTCACCATTGATTAGTTATCCTAGTTCTGGCGTCGTTTAGTTTTTTGTGAGCTTTTCTCCGACATAGCATTTTTTTTATTCTACGGTGCAGTGCATTTAATGTAGGTATGTAAATATTTGTCAGGTGAGTTTTATTTTACGTAGAAAATAATGCTGAACACGAATAATGTGTTAGTTTTTTGATATTTTTGTTTTAAAAAAAATATCGACACTAACATAAAACATGTGCTTGGGGGCACTATAGGTCAGCCGTCTGGGGGGATTACAGGTCACTACTTGTAATTGAATAAAATAAATTTTAATTGTTTTTACAGCAAAATGGTGCGTAATTATGTGCGAAAAACGCCGAAACGAAGTGAAGAGATGGCCGAGATGGCGCTAGTGTTCGATCAGCCTCTAAACAATTTAAAATTCCGTTCGAAACATTACGTGACAATTGCTGGATTAGACTTTTGTAAGAATAATAATATTGAAGTATTAACTCTACCTCCCCACACCAGCCATCATTTGGAGCCTCTCGATAGAGGAGTATTTGGGCCGCTCAAAACTTATTTTGACCATTCCTGCAAGGCGTGGATGTTAAATCATTCCGGCATTCCTATTACCATCGACCGAATAGCTGAACTGGTAGCTGAACCCTTGTTGAAAGGTGCTTCCAGCATGAATATCATCGCTGGATTCAGATCAACTGGCATTTTGCCATTTAATCGTGACATTTTTTCGGAAGATGATTCCACGCCAGCATTCGTAACTGATCGTCCGTACGAGGACGAACCAGATCAAGAGGCTGGTCCATCGATTGCTCATCAAGAGACTAGTCCATAGAATGCCCATGAAGAGCCTGTTTTATCGAATGCCGATCAAGAGCCAGATCGATCGAATCTCGACCTATTAATTCCAATTGAGGACATTCGGCCGTTTCCTAAAGCTCCACTGCGCAAACCATCAAATCGAGGCCGGAAGCGACGTAAAGCTGCACTTCTCACAGATGCAGTGATGCTACGCGCTGAGCAAGCAGCTGCAGCTCAGAAGAAATCGGACACGGAAGCAAAAAAACAATTTGCCGCCGAAAGAAAAAAAGAAAGAGAGGCTGCAAAGCGGTAGAAGCTTATACAAAAACGCCAAAAATTGACCAAAGAAGAGAAGAAAAATCAATTAAACAAAAATTCCTAACTTTTATAACATGTGCAGTGTTCATACTCTATAAATAAAAGTTAAAACGTTAATTTCCAAGCCATGTACATTGTTCTTTTCTCCTCATATATAGTGACCTATCGTGCCCCCGATTTTGAAAATATCGAAAAAAAGTACCTTTGTCTTATTGAATGCAGCTTCCAAAATATTTAGCCAAACATAAGTCAGTATAACCAAAATGTTAGCAGATAAATAACCTTTCAAAATCTTGCTTATATTTCAAAATCAATGCAAAAACTCCGTAGCAAGAGTTCTCCAAAAAAATGACCTATCTTACCCCATTCTACTCTACCAGTAGTTGACTTCAACGGTGTGATTTTTTTTGACTATCTTCAAGTGGATGAAGATGTTGCTGCCTCAGGATCACTAACCAATGGCGAAATTTTATTTGCGACAGATACAAATGAAAAGAGCAACGATGAAGGTGAAGACGATACATTATAACCTTTGGCGAGGTGTCAGTTAAGGTAGCAAGAGCCTCATTCGATAACTTACAAAGCTTTTGTCTACAAAACGAAACTGATGAAACAGCATAACAGGTACTTTTATTAAAAAAATTATTGAAAAGTTTGTGCAGCAGCAAACCCGTATAAATGAGTTCTTTTCAAAGATAAATTAATTCACATTATGAATATGTAAAACATTAGCAGTGAAATAAAAACACCTGATAATTCGAAGTTTTATTTATTTTCTCTCAAAAATTTCGAACCATTTAATATGTATTTCAAACACTCGGTAATTCGTAATATTTTAAGAGTCCCTCGATTTTCAAATTAACGAGAGTGGACTGTATATACATTTTAGTAGCATACAGCAGCATACATAACGCAAATTTTTCCTAAGACTACTTAAGCGATAATTGTGGTTAATGTGGTAATCATGGAGTTCTCTTTCCTCTCCACCTCTTTAATCTCCACCTTAGAACAGGGTGGATTAATGATTGATATTAAACATCTGAACTTCTTTTCGTACTCTAGCCTTCTACTTTCTTCTACTTCCTTCTTCTAACCTACTTTTATTTCCTCTTAAATTTAGCTTTCCTTTGAGGCTTATAATAGCATTGCTGAGTTTATAAATATAGCCCACGTTGTGCTCGAGTGCGACACTTCTCATATTACCAATTGTACTTTCGGATTCACTTAAGCCAAATGACGAAACTAAGGGGAAGTGATTTGTAGCGCCTTTCTTGCTTATATTGCAAACCCAAGTTTTCGCCTGAATAACAAAGCTTACTTTCAGCACTCGTTAGTTGAGAGGTATCCCTTTTCATCAACATTAATTTGTATCATATTTCCCGATGTCTAGCTTCAAATGATTCGCCTGTTCGTTACTTCTAATTTCAAATACTTTTCAAGCCTTTCCTATTATTTTTATCATAATTACTTGAAACATACAAACACACATTCTTTATTTGCTTTTATTATTTTCACTCCCTCCAACAAGTGCTGTGTGATCTAAAAAAAATCTCAAAAAGGCCGTCAGTTTGCCTTAGTAGGAGAAACTTCTGGTCAGAACGTGTTTAAGTGTTCGTCTAGACCGCGGCAGGTAAATGAGCAACGTCAGTGGGTGGAGGCCATTTTAGTTTTTACTCAGTGAAGCGTTAATGACTCGCTATTGTTGGAAACTCCTTGAAAAGGTGTAGGAAAATATGAAAACTCGGTTGAGTATGAAAGCACTCATACCTGGACATAAGCGCCCAAAAGTGTGCTAACGAAGTTATGCGCTGCTGTGGAGTACTTTCATGTACATACATATTTATATACATATAAAAAGGAAAGGGGAAGTGTTGAAGTTCTTCGTGGTGCTATGATAAGCATATATATACGAATATATATACATGTAGTATATATGTAAGTATATAAAAAAGCAATAATTAATTAGTTATACGAGCAATGAAATAATTTGTAGGTTTAAGTTCATACATTTTATTTCAGTAAACGATATGCAAAAACCAAACAGGTATTTCTTTTTTAGTTCTTTGGGAATTTTTATTAATGAAGTTTTTGTGAGAGGGTATTGTGAAATTTCCCAATAAATATTTATATATTAGGACTTTTTAACCCTCTAACCTACTAATAACATTTTAGTACTTGCCAAATAATGCGCTAAAAATACCCACTTGGCCCTGGAATTCTATTTCTATTTCATGTGTCTGAACATCACAATTAGTTCAGACTGATACTTCAAACGTTGTTGTAAATTTTTTAAAATAAACTTGGATTTTTACTTCCATGGTTCGAACCCTTTGTGCATTTAGATATACTCACCTATCTCCAAGGGAGTTTTTAACAACGCATATTTTGACCACCATAGGCGGTCGCCGTAGCCGAATGGGTTGGTGCGTGACTACCATTCGGAATTCACAGAGAGAGAACGTAGGTGAAACACCAAAATTAAGAAAAACATTTTTCTAATAGCGGTCGCCCCTCGGCAGGCAATGGCAAACCTCCGAGTGTATTTTTGCGATGAAAAAAGCTCCTCATAAAAATATATGCCGTTCGGAGTCGGCTTGAAACTGTAGGTCCTTCCATTTGCGGAACAACATCAAGACGCACGCCACAAATAGGGGGAGGAGCAATTATATGTATATATATTTTGACCATCATGCAAAATCTGAAATATATGCTTATTATTGCACAGTAAAACCTCGATGCAACGAATCTTGATGAAATGTACGACTCAAAATAACCAAATTTTTGCTGAGTCCCCTAAAAAGACTTGATAGTTTGTGCAAAATTTTCAATATGAAAATCTTCCATAGATATAACGAAGAAATTTTTCACAGGAAATGCGCAGAATACGAGTATGTACAACAACAACAACAACAACATAGAAATGTTGTTTTTGAATCACTTTTTTACTAAATGTTACAATATAAAATTGAGCAATATGTCCCTTTTGATCGCAGGGTAGTCAGATAATCAAAAAAAAAAACGAAAAAGAAAAAAAATGATCTTGAGTGATGGAAAACTTTAGTTTAACCTTGTTGTTGTTGTAACAGTAAGAGAAGCCCCGTCAGTGTAAAGAATATCACCGGTCGCCTTCGACTTGAGTGATGGAAACCTTTAGTTTAACCTTGTTGTTGTTAGATGAGTGGGTTTTAGGGGGCATGTGAAAAGGTTGTTAGTGTCGTGCGGGGTACCTTCACATGCCGGACATATGTTTGGTATGCCGGGATCAATTCTGAATAAGTAGGAGTTTAACCTGCTACAATATCCTGAACGTTATTGTGCCAGTGTTACCCTGATTCCACGACGAAGCTGAAGCTCTTCATCTGCAATGGATGGTTTTTGGGCTCCGATTAGCTCCGGGAGCTAATGAAGGTGGTAACAGTCTTTCGGTGAATGTTGTTTAATGTCTGTCTAAACACTGTCTGGTCCAGTAGGGGTCTGTTTGTTTTATCCTGGATCTCGTCGGCGTAGTGTAGTAGGTGTCTCCTGACGTGCCTGGGAGGTGACTCTGGCTCAAGTAGGTGTCTGCAAGGATGAAACCTACGGTAGCACCCTAACAGAAACTGCTGAGCAGTTTGTTATGCTTCTTAACAAGTAGCATATTGGCCTCGTTGAGAAGGTGTTGTATTGGGGACATCAGGAGGCAGCCCGTCGCTGTTCGAATGGCACTGTTTTGGCACGTCTGGAGCTTTATCCACTGCGTGTCACCAGACAGACGCAGCATAGCTTAGAACCGGCCGGCCTATTGCCTTAAATGTAGATAGCAACAATTCTTTGTCTTTGCCCCCAAGTGTTGCCGGCAAGCGATTTGAGGACCTTGTCGCGATTTTGGACTTTCGTGGCAATTGTGGTTGTGTGCGCAGAGAAGGAGAGCAAACTGTCAAAGGTTACACCCACTATTTTGGGATTGTTTACTGTCGGAATTGGTGTGCCATCGACTTTTACCTTGAGGGGCAGTTTGACCTCCTTCGTCCAGGTGGTAAAGAGGGTCGCCGTGGACTTAGTGCTAGTGGGGTAAAATTGAAGATTCCTCTCAGTGAAAAAGCGAGAAAGGTCGGTGAGGTAGTTGCTCAATATGGAGCACAGGCCATCGTTGTCATTGCCCGACGTCATTACCGTGCAGTCGTCAGCGTATGTGACCAGGGAGACTCCCTCTGGTGGCTGGGGGAGTTTCGAGATGTAGAAGTTGAACAACAAATGGGAAAGGACACCACCTTGCTTAATCTTCCTCTGTTTAGATGTGTGGTCACGAAAAACCACTCAGATAGTTGGCGGACCACCTCTTCCGCCCGGGCGGGAGTGTCGACTGATAAATGTCATCTAGAATGGCTGACTGTGTCGAAAGCCTTCTTCAAGTCCAACGCTAGTAGGACAGTAATCTCGCAGGGGCGGTTTTGGTTAAGTCCGTGGTTTATCTGGGCGTTTATGACGGTGAGTGCAGTGGTGGTGCTATGCACTCGACCTGCTGATGTGGGGTCAGGTGTTTCGTAAAGAGTGGGAGTAGGAAGGCTTCAAGTGTCTTCACTACTGGGGAAAGGAGAGTTATCGGGCGATGAGATTCCCCTTGATTGACGGGTTTACTAGGTTTCAGTAGTGGGACCTCTCTCCCTGCTTTCCACTTCTCAGGGATGATGAGAGTGGCCAAGATTGAAGACTCTTGTGAGAAATCCTACTCCCAAAGGTCCCAGGTGCTTCAGTATCAGCGTGTTCAGTCCGTCAGGGCCAATGGCTTTTGATGATATTGCTTTATTGATGGCCCAAAAAGAAAAATTAAAATAAAAAACGAAACAATTATTGATTGTTTTTTTTCAAAAAATTTCCGATTTTCGTTGTATCGAAATTTTGCAGGACGAACCTATTAAAGTTGGTATCGGCAAATCAGTTTTTTTTTTTTTTTCACCGTGTCCATGTGGCTGTTAGCCCGCCTTGCATTTTTACTCCTTCCCCTTATCCACCGGTTTACGTCTGTTACATCACAAATATCTCTAATTTTGTGATTGTGTCTTCTATTATTGTCCATTGGTTAGAGTGGTGATTCATTCAGAATCCTACTAGCGCTTCCGCAGTGTTCCGTAGTGTTTTCATTTCGGCAGTGCTAATATACTTCTGGGTTATGGAAGTGTCCACTCTTCTTTCCTGCCGCATACGATAGAATCGGTCGAATGCATGTTTTATAATAGGACTATGAATAAGTTCGTGCGGTTTTACAACAGATGGCGTAACTTGATTATTATTCCATCGATCCACATTTCCAAACATTCATTGGAGAGCTACTGTCGTAAGGCACAAACGTCAGTATAAGTTTTTTATTTGAAGCGTAAACAACAATATTTTTACCACACTTGAAAATGTCGAATTTCGTGCCAAATAATGTGTTTTTGCGGGGAATTCTTCTTCATTATTTTAATATGAAGAAAAAAGCAGCCGAAAGTCATCGTATCTTGGTGGAAGTTTATGGTGAGCATGCTCTAGCTGAGCGAACGTGCCAGAAGTGGTTTGCACGCTTTAAAAGTGGTGATTTTGGCTTGGAAGACGAAGAACGCGAGGGTGCGCCGCCAAAGTTCATGGATACCGAATTGGAGGAATTGCTCGATCAAGATCCGGCTCAAACGCAAGAAGAGGTTGCAAAAACTTTGGGAGTTGATCAATCAACCATTTCCAAACGTTTAAAAGCCATGGGAATGATCCGAAAGGTAGGCCATTGGGTGCCGTATGAATTGAAGCCAAGAGACGTTGAACGCCGTTTTATGGCATGCGAACAACTGCTTCAACGGCACAAAAGAAAGGGTTTTTTGCATCGAATTGTGACTGGCGATGAAAAGTGGGTCCATTACGACAATCCAAAACGTCGGGCAACGTATGGATACCCTGGCCATGCTTCAACATCGACGTCGGCGCAGAATATTCATGGCCTGAAGGTTATGCTGTGTATCTGGTGGGACCAGCTGGGTGTTGTGTATTATGAGCTACTGAAACCGAATGAAACGATTACGGGGGATGTCTACCGACGACAATTGATGCGTTTGAGCCGAGCACTGCGAGAAAAACGGCCGCAATACGCCGATAGACACGACAAAGTTATTTTGCAACATGACAATGCTCGGCCACATGTTGCACAAGTGGTCAAAACATACTTAGAAACGCTCAAATGGGATGTCCTACCCCACCCGCCGTATAGTCCAGACCTTGCGCCATCCGATTACTATCTCTTCCGATCGATGCAACATGGCCTGGCTGACCAGCACTTCCGTAATTACGATGAAGTCAAAAAATGGATCGATTCGTGGATTGCGGCAAAACCGACCGAATTTTTCACAAAGGGAATCCGTGAATTGCCAGAAAGATGGGAAAAAGTAGTAGCAAGCGATGGACAATACTATGAATATTAAATTTGTAACCATTTTACGTCAATAAAGTTTCAAATTTCGAAAAAAAAACCGCACGAACTTATTCATAGTCCATTTTTATCTTGCTTTCAGTGTTCATGTATTTGTTTTTCCAGATCGCCGATCTTAGGCAGAGAGATAGATGTTCCTTACAGTTGGTAATTTGCGAAACCAAGTATGTGAACTCCATGGCTTATTGTTAACCGCCACCGATATGTGAATATTTAAGGATAAACGATATTCTCAAATTTGAACAACAATCTTTGCAGGCTGTCTGAATTTCCTGCTATCAACACTGCATCGTCAGCAAAGCGCTTGAATAAGTTTTCGATTCACTTTTTGCAGTCCGTTTTAATTTGAACAAATCAGCCACTTTTCAGGCATTGAAAATCGCATTTTATTTTTGATCGTGTGAATGAACAGAAATCATTGAGTGTCATATCTAGATTGTGCCTACAGCCCATCAATTTGATGTCATAAATATCTAGTAACTCTTAAGAGACCCTGCAAGTGTTCGTCCTCCAGACTGCTGTAACTTGATTGCTTGAAATTTGTGTACTACTTCGCCAATATGTGTGTGAAAGCACCACAGTTTATATCGTGCACGTGTGAAAGCACATTACTAGCAACTTGACAGTGGAATTCTGCCCGCTCATTTCACAAGTATCCACACACTCCTTCAATCACAGTCTCAAGCAACGAAGCAAGTCGAGGAAAGGCTGTGTGGCTTTTTCATATGTATATCACCAATACAATCTCAGTTTTTCCGTAAACAAACTGTTGTCGTGTACAGACCTATATGATGTCAGACAATCAGCTGATGCTTTCAAATTCGCTGAAAACCGCACAAGAGGTTAGGGGTAGTCAGAATTATGAAAAAATTGATTTTTTTTGCATTTGCTTAAAGTATAATATCTTGAAAATATGCAAACACAAAACTTTCCGAATTTCATTAATCTTCTTCTCCTTAATTGGCACGATAACCGCTTACGCGATTTTAACCAAGTTTAACAAAGCTCGCCAGGCGTTTCTTTCTCGTGCTATCCGGAGCCAGTTGGACACTTCCAGTGAAGCCAAGTCCTTCTCCACCTGACCTTTCCAACGCAAGGGAGGCCTTCCTCTTCCTCTGCTACCACCAGCTGGTACCGCATCGAATACTTTTAGAGTCGGAGCGTTTGTATCCATTCGGACGACATGACCCAGCCAGCATAGCCGCTGGATCTTTATTCTCTGCGCTTTGTCTATGTCGGTCCAAAAATCTTGCGCAGAATCTTTCTCTCAAACATTCCAAGCGTCGTTTCATCGGATGTTGTCGTCCACACTTCAGCGCCATACGTGAGGACGGGGATGACGAGAGCCTTGTAGAGTTTTAGTTTTGTTCGTCGAGAGAGGACTTTACTGCTCAGTTGCCTACTTAGTTCAAAGTAGCACTTGTTGGCAAGAGAGATTCTCGTTGGATTTCCAGGCTGACATTGTTATCGGTATAAATGCTAGTTCTTAAATGAACGAAGTCTTTTACAACCTCGAAATCATAACTGTCAACAGTGACGTGGGTGCCGATACGCGAGTGAGCCGACTGTTTGTTCGTTTTGTCCTCGTTCTCCGAAAGACCCATTTGCTGTGCCTCCTTATACAGTTTGGAGACAGAACTAACTAATTTAAAGTGAACACGACAAATACTTTTCGAGTTATTCAACAATTAACAAAGGGCGCTCCGGAGCGTTCGAGAGCAAGTAGCAAAACTTTGAATGCGTTTTTCTCAAAATTACGTTTTTTGAACTGGTGATTACTGTAACTTAAAAACCGCTTAATAGATTTCAATAAAATTTGTACCGCTTTTAAAAAACATAAAACACTCGTGCCTGAACGGAGGATTTTTGTTCTGAAATTTCGATTTTTTTAAACAATTAATTGTTTTTTTTTCTCGAAAATTTGAAAATTATTTCCTGAGGCCGCCATATTGTTACTTTAAAAAAAGCTTCGATCAGGTGCAAGATTATCTATTAATAAAACTAATTTCACTTTTCTGATTGTTTTTATATGAATCTCCAAGGACTTGTGATAATAACCGCAAGGGACTTCTGGAGAAACTGGCTCTACACAAACAGCGATAACTTTTACAATTATAATTTTTTTTTGAAATTTTGCTAAAGTCAAGTCGAAACCAGATGCATTAAAGCTATGTTTTTATTTTTGTAAATAATAATATTATAATATATATTATTATAATAATAATATTTTTCGCGCCTCTGATTACCCCTAACCCTTTAACGGTCTGATCTTGACTTAGTCTAGAAATTTAAAAGTATCGAAATTTTTTTTTTCAAAATTCGATAGTTTAAGTATTCAAAAACATCTCCCTAAAAGGGTTTTTCAAAATTCGAATTATTTTGGAAGTTACAACTATTTTAGTGACGCGACAGCTAGACTGGTTTGAGCGGACGGCGAACTGTAAACGTGTTTTTCTCGAAACTACTTCTTTCGATACGGTCGGCACGATATCTCAAGTTCTAATCAACCGATTTGCTTGAAGGTTATCATGAATATTCTTTAAATATATCTCTATCGGATGAAGCACGAAAAACTGGAAATTTCAATTTTTTAATATGTGTAAGCAATTCGAGAAAGCTTAAAAATGAGAGAAAACGATTTTTCCCGCAATATTTTTCTAGCCGCCTACATTTTTGAGTAGCCGCCATTTTATGGAAAAAAATGTTTCCCTTTTTTTCTGCGTCATACGATAATGACATTCATATTAATTAAGAAGTTGTCATGGTTTTTTTTTCCGATGACCACAAGGGTAGATATCGTGACAACGAGGACACTGCCTTTTGTTTTCCCTTCCACTTCAAGGGCGCATATTCCATGAATTTTTTTTTTTTTAATTAATTTTGTGTGCTCTTAATATATAAATAAATAAATGATAAACAAGTGGATAGTAAAAATATCAATAGCTTTTTTTTTTATTCACCGTCAAAAAGTGCTCGAAATTCGGCCCTCTAGACTAGAATACCCCCTTAAAAATATTTGAACCATGACTTGCTACTTGCTCAAATATGTATACTAGGGTGGCAGTTATTTTGCAATATTATTTTTTTATTGGTGCGACCCCCGAGATTGGTTCCTTTATATATAAAAATGGTGGGAAAAAAGTTTGAAGTAAATCTGGTAAGTGGAAAGTGTGCCCCCGGGCCTTCAAAGTTTTAAAAAACCCGAAAATTCGTAGTATAAGTACTAGTAGTAAGTAAAGTAGCCGAGCATTTAGTTTATCACATTACAATGATAATTCAAACTATTACGCTTAAAAAAATATATATTCAATGCAGAATCTACCAAGTCGTTCGGCCCTTGCTTTTTGACAACTCTATCAAAAATTTTCCATTTTTCTTCAATTTCTGAATTACAAAAAAACAAAACGGAAGTTAAAATATGTGAGATAACTTATCAACTGATCACATTTTGAAATTCGAAATGAAAATAGATTTCTTCAAACAGATTTCCGCCCATAAAAAATTGGGTTCGCATTTTGACTAACGTACAAATGGTGTCTTGGATAATATCAATATCAAAAACTAGTACTAGTATCAAATAAAGTAGGCGAGCATTTCGTTTCTGAAATAACAACGGCAATTCAAATTTTTATGGCTAAAAAAGTTTTGTATTAAAGTTTTTTAAAAAAATCATTAGTTGCGTACAACATTTGAAATGAAGACATTCGGTAGTACAATGTCGCGACCTCTATTACGAGAAAAAGTTTATCTGCTCAGGTATTACTCAAATGAAATTTTTGGAAACAAACTTCCATCTGTAAAACAAACGTTACACGTTTTTTTTTTTTCAATTTACGGGTGTGTAAGTTAACAATATGAGGCAGTGCTTCACTAGCTGTGCGGGAAGTGATGATATATTGGGAGAAAGCCCGAATTCCGACGCAAGAACTAAAGTACTGTATACCAAAGTTAGATGGTCTCTATCAGCAGTGGCGGCAACTTCAAAAGCATGCTGCAAGAACGTCGATGGATCATAAGAAAAAAGAAAAAGATTTCGTTGAACAACTCTTCATCTTGTCTAGCTACCTATTTAACATGAATATTTATATATATCGAACTAAATCGTACTTATATTGTTGTCGAGTTCAAGCACCGGAGAAGATTTAGAAGCGCGTGCTTCAGAGGAAATTCCGCGATGCTCAAAACATTTGTCTGTACCAGCAAAACAAAAAAGAGGACGACAAATAATAATAACTCCTAAGCTTGTTGCTGCTTTGGATAAGTGCAAGATCAGTGACAGGAATACAGTTCATATTCTTATAGCTACACTTGAAGCCTTTGGTCAAGATGTGGAGAGTTTTGCGATCAACAGGTGGTCTATTAACAATTCAATTGGCTGATATTTTTCTTGGCGAAATACCATCTCGTGGAGTATCCTTCCGTGCTCCTGGAGCTATCCATCATGCAAGGTGGATGGCTAAGGCTATTTATTGCTTTAAGATATTCATGTTTCGCGATGAATTTAAATTATCACCCCGTGAGGAAAATGCAATTTGTGATATTTGCATTTTCCTTATCAGTATATATGTATATCGAAGCATGGTTTTATGCACCTTCTGCAGCAAAAGCACCATTTTTGGACTTCAGTGTTCTTTCCAAAATTTATAAATACCGGACAGTTGACGAAGACATCTCTCGTGTGGCTGTACAAAAAATCAAAAATCATTTGTGGTATTTATCACCTGAATCCATCGCCTTGGCCTTATTTGACCCAAATGTGACGGCAGAATCAAAAATTAAAATGGTAAAGGCGTTAAATCGTGAAACTGATGCTGAATGTGAAAAAAGTATTAAAAGGATAACCGTGGAAACAAGCCAAGTTCCTGAATTATTAAACCAAGGACTTGAACAATTTGTCTCCAACAAAACAAAACGATTCGTTATAAGATTTAACATAACACATAACACATAACATTTAACATGGCACAAACATGAAGATTTCTTTAATTTTAATTCATTTTTATTTTATTTTCTTCAATGAGTTATTTCTTTTTTTCGTTTTTTTTATATGTTGTTATTAAACTAAATTGCAATGAAGTAAGCGTCATATGGAACTATATATGCTAAATACTGTATGGATAATAATTTCCTTCTTCAATTTATATATGTATAATTTAATGTACTTTACCAATTAAATTCTTTTACTACTTATTTACGCTGTATATATAGTCATGTAAAATAAAAAACAAACTTTTAATGAAATTAAAATTTTTTGTCATTTTGGGGTAAATTTTCCATATTGAAAGGCTCGGGGGCACACCTTTCCCCTATCCGATTGGTACCAAATTTCACAGAGGTAATTTTTATATAGAATGGAACCAAACTGGAGGGTAGCCCGCGAAAAAATATTGTATATAAAAAAACAGGTCAAATAACTGCCACGCTAATGTATACACAAGGTGGCGCAAAATTAATCATCCCATCGGACGATTTCTAATTTTTCCAAATAGCGTCGTACTCCAAAATAAAGATTTCTATCATTCAAAACAATTTTTTTTTATTTAGAAAAAAAGTTATTCAAAAACAAATTAGATGATTAATTTTGAGACCTTTCCCATTCCAACGTTTGCTGCTTGGTATCGAGGTCGTATGCCTAAATCTATGAACCAAAGCAAAAAAAGAGAACTTGCCTTACCTCTTCCAAATATATAATTTCTACGTCCTGCTAAAATAATTTCTTTGTGCTTCAATTTCTTACACATACTTACAGGAAGAAATGATTCTCTATAACTCCTCTATTGCTCGCTTAGGAAGAAAGATAATAAAATAATAAATAAAAAATATCTCATTACTCATTGTGGAGGTGAGCGGGAAAATTCTCCAAATCTCCTTTCATTGCTCAGTTGAGAGGTGAAAGAGAGTTTTTTCATTACTTAAATACAGGAGTATAGGGAGGGGTAATGCGCTACTCGCAATTCAATGCTCCCTGATTACTCAATGAGTGTGGGATGTTAACTGAAAAGTATTTCTAGCTGAAATAATTTCTAAATTTATCTGTGTCTCAATGCATGCAATGAAAATCTAAAAGAAACAATGATAATAAATAGCGCATAATATTAAAAATTTCTTTTGAATATTTTCAGCATTCCAACAATCAAACATTTATGTACATAAATCCGCAAATTATCAAGTAAGTACAAATTGGCCATGAACACACCCTTACGTTTCACTTCGGTATTTCGCTGTTCAACTCCCTTCGTTGCCCGGGGGATCACTTAAAATAACTTCACATAACAATGTTACAGGTTATCCACGACTAATAACCGGGTGCGCTGTCGTATACGTAACATTTAATTACAAGTACTTTAGCTAAGGTGGAACAAAGGCCATGGACTATTGTTGGCAAATGACAAACATAAAATTAATTAGGCGCTACAGTACTAATAAATATACATCATAAGCATGTACGCCCAGCCTAAGGCGTTTCGCTTGAAGGGGAGGTGCTGAATTTCGCATAACAACAGTTATTATTTGGGTGCGAATAGTTGTGTATGTATGTGTATGTGCGTATATTGTGTTCCTGTACCCCTTCAAAGCTGTTCTAATTGTACGCGTGAATTTAATTTATTTTGGCAGTAATTGATGTGACAGCTTGGTGGCTAATTGCGAGCGGTAGTGGTATGCGTGTAGTGGAATTCTTATGTATTCGTAAATGACCATTTGAACGGCAACTGCAAAAACTCTTACATCGCATAAAAATATCTTCAAAGGTATCATTAGGTGAACAAGAAAAATAAAGAAAATTGTAAGTTACTTTTATGTTATTAAAAATTTGAATATTGACCTTTAAACTAAAAAATTCCATTCGCTGTAAATATTCCCACTAAACCTATCTTTAAATTTAATATTTATTTACTTTTCTTTGCATCCAAAGCAACTTTTAAAAAAATTGTCAAATACCCTTCAAAACTAACAACTTTTGTCTGCTTTGCCAGACAAGCAGACAAAGTGTCAGACTGTCAAATGTTAAAAGTCAACAAAAGTTGCATTTGCATTTGCATATTTTATTTTTGTTTTTTACTTGGTTTTTTCTTTTTTTGTTTTTGTTTTCATTCTAACTGGTTTCAGTTCTTGGCAAAATATTTTGCATACGCATTAAGAGGAAATTGCAGAGGAAAGTGAAGTTTTATTTATGGAATTTCGCATTCGCATATCAAATAAGAGTTGCGGCTGATGGTGCTCGAGTTTGAGTATAATTCTACTAAGCGAAACTGAAAAATCAATACAGTGGAAATTTGATCTTTGCCAGCAATAAAAACACCGGCTTGGTGTAAGTTTGTATAGCTCTCTCAATTTTCGTCTGATTTGCTTGAAATTTTTACACAAATCTATGGAAGCGTCAACTTTTTCAAGTATGCAAAAACATGAACAATATGGTGAAAATATTGTAATACACAAATTAAGAATCAATTTACTTTTGCTCGATATGACAACCTTTGCCTTTACTATGGGCTTGAGACGGTACAGAAACAAATCGCAAGCTACCCGAATGTAACTTGCACGTATTTGGCAAACTCGCGGGCAATGGATTTTTTCAGCACCTCGAGACTGGTGAATCTTTTAGTTTGAGTCTTGCTCTCCAAAATGGTCAAAAGACAATAATGCATCGAAATTGCGTGTGCTGAATTTGAAAGTCATTATGTCGACGTTATTCGGAACGTTGTTTTTTAGCCGCTTAGACGGTGCTGAGTCCTGTTGCAACGTCCATGATCTGCCACCGAAATGTTTGTCTGTCCACTGTTTCAAAGCAACTTAAATGAATACTTTTCCGATATTATTTCACATTTTTGCAGTTACTTTGATGCCAGGTTCGATGAAAACAATTGGGGAGCGCCTATCTGCGGTTACAGCGGCCCAAGCCATTGCCTGTGGCAGTTGGCCAATCGATGACTCAAATTCTCGTACGAATGGTCGGTCAATAAAACACTATCGTTTTGGGAGTTTACGAGTCACTCAATTTCAAAAATTTTGTCGTCAGAAAACCAATGTGCGGATATTGACCGCGGCCAGGCGAAGCAACTCCTTTGCTCTCTCAAGTCTGGCTTGTTGCTGCTTTGGTGTGAGATCATGCGCCTTTTGGGTCTTGTAAGGCTTGATTGTGAGATCATTTTCCAGTATGCGGCGCATGCTACGGTCAGATATTTTCAGTTCTTTCGCCATTTGATTGGCACTTCGTCGAAAATTTTACTCAAGGAACCATTTCACGTGACGTGGCAGTCTTTTGATGACCACCTCCATAACGTTTCGCGATGCTACCAGTATCATTGTAACGAGTAATGGTACGATAAACAAAAACTTTTTTTACTTTAAGGTGCTCGAGCTCACGAACAATCGCTGGTTGTGATTTTCCAGCCAAATATAATGCAATCACACTATTACGTTTGAAATCCATTACTGATTTTCTTCTTTTGCGTTTACTCTCGGCAAAATGCTTCCGCGCGCTTGTAAGCAATACTCTGGACTACCATTTAGCCAACTAACAGACAGGTGATGCCCGTGCATCAGTTGCATTTGGTGTCTAAAGTAGATTACACTTCAAGTGCCGGACCCTGTACGACTTATTTAGAATACAAATATATTTAGTTTAATCTTTTAACTTTTTAATTTTCTGTAAACCACGTTTCCTGCCTGCGTAATTATTTTCAAGCGAAGAAGAGTATACTCGGCATAAACAGAATTAAAAGTTTTCTGTCTGGAAAAGTAAGCAATTATGAGTAGAAATCTAACGCTGCGGCCATAGACGAATGGGTTGGTGCGTAACTACCATTCGGGAGTGCGCAGGTTTGAATCTCTCTGCGTGAAAAAATATATCACATAAAGATAAAATTAAAGAATAGTAAGAATGAAAAGAGAAGTAAAAAAGTACCAAATAAATTTCAGGAAATTCAAGTTATAAAATTCATCACTGTAACCTGCTTCTTCCTCAGTACAATGAAAAAATGTTGTCGGCATGTTGCGCGGTGTTATCGCGGCGTGCACTGAGTACTACTTCGTCGTGCGATACATACGAAAATCCTTTGCTGATTATGTGATAATTCACAAAAGGGGTAAACGTTTTTTGGTATTCAAATCAACTTTCCTTGTTTGGGACTAAGGCTGTTTTGAAAAATTATAAACAATGTTTAAAGTATCAATTTGGGTTAATTATTATGTAATAATTTTTACAATATTTGTTTATTAGATTATAAATAATATATAAAGTTATAAATTAACATGTTTAAAGAACTAGCTACCAAGACTATCGGCTAATTATAACGTCTGGGCACATGAAATAAAATTTCAGGATACATTTCTTATAAAACACTTTAGCCCAGTATAGTTCTCATACGGGTCCCTTTGACCAGTTACATTACAAGTACGTCAAATATGCCGTTAAAAAGAAGTGAGAGACTTAAAAGGTTCTGCAAATAAATTTCTTAAGGAATTTCACTATGGAACTACTCTCTGAAAAACTACATACGATTGAAAAAAAATTCCAAAAAATTAAAATATGTATCTATTATGATATTCCTTTTGTATACACACTTTATTATATAAATGGTTTATATTCTCAGTGAGCTTGCCCGGTACTCGAAAATGCTTATACGTCCTCAAAACTATCCAGCCATGCATGCTTAGACAGTGCGAAGAGGAAAAAAATGGTAATGACCCGTTCTCTGTGCCTCGAAAAACTTCTCAAATTCAGTAAGCAGTCAGAGAACTGTGAAGAAGGGCCCATTTTCTATCATTCAAGAAAAGTCATCATATCCATTTAGTGTCATGGGCTGGAAGAATCAGCGGCCCATATCTCTTCAAAGACGAGGATGGCGCCAGTGTAGCAGCGAATGACGAACGCTACCGCGCCATGATAAACAACTCTTTGATGCCGGAAATTGAAGCCCGTGATCTTCACGACATTTGTTTCCAATAAAACGGCGCAATTTGTCATACAGTGAAACAATGGGTTTAGTACGTCGTTGTATCGGTGAACAATTCATCTCTCGTCTCGGACCAGTGGATTGGCTACCAAGATCATGTGATAAAACACCTTTGGACTTTTATGAGATTTCGATTCAGAATTATCAGATAACCGAATTTTTTCACAGGTAGTCTAACCAATATTTAAAGAGGAAATTAAGTTGTTGTTGACAAAATTTTGCTTTTGCAGGCAGTAAAATTCAATTTTAAGACCAATAAGTTGGGTTGATGGTGCACGGTGCACGTATCACCGAACATGTACATCAAAAAATAGAAAAAAGTTGTCTCTAACATCGGCTACCCATCGGCGGGCAATGGCAAATCTCCGAGTATTCGAGTGCGATTCAGTAAGTATCCGTGTTTGATGACAAAGAGCGTTCTTGAGAGATGTTCGTATTAGCATCATGGGCTGCTATCTATCAAACGACGGCAAAATAAATTTCGGACTGATTGATTGGTTAGTCTGGATTTGGCAGCTATTTCGTTTGCTTCGTGATTTTCGCTAAGATGGAAAAAGAGCAATATCGTTCGGTAATTCACTTTTTTTTTGGTTGAGAAAAAATGCGAAGAGATAAAAGCAAAGTTGGATGCTGTCTATGGTGACGCTGCGCCATCTATGACCACAGTAATATAATGCTTCAATAAATTTAAACTCGGGCGAATACCCGTTTTTGATGAGGAGCGACCAGGGCGCTCGACAGACGTGGTTACCCAGGCAATTATTCAAAAAGTCCTCGAACTGATTCTAGCTGATCGACGAAGGAAAGTGCGCGAAGTAACTGAAGCCATAGGTGTGTCGACTGGAACGGTAATTAATTTTTTACATGATAAGTTGGCTATGAACAAATTGTCGGCCTGATAGGTGCCGCGATTGCCCACAAGCAAGTAATTTTTGGAGCAATTTAAGCGAAATCCGAATGAATTTTTGCGTCGAGTTGCCATCGTTAATGAAACCTGGATTCATCATCACACACCAGAAACTAAGCACTACACACCGATAAATCTGTTCCAAAGAAGGGAAAGACAGTCCCATCGACCGGAAAGGTCATGGCGACAATTTTTTGGGATGCGAACAGCATCATACTAATGGAGTTTTTAGAAAAATGAAGAACGACCACTGGACAATACTACAGTGAGTTATGGGACCGCTTTCGCAAAAAATATTAGGAGATGCGGCCGCATTTGGCGAAAAAGATACACCCGATAACGCACCAGCACTTTCGTTCGGAGTAGTCGCCACCAAACTGCATGGATTACATTATGAATTGCTCCGTATTCACCCGATCTGGCTCCCTGCGACTTTTTCTTGTTCCCTAACATGAAGAAATGGCTCGCGGGGAAAACAATTTAGTTCAAACGTGGAAGTCATCGCAGAGACAGAGGCGTATTTTGGAGAGTTCAACAAATCCTATTTTTTTAAGGGATTATTTGTTGAAAAATAAAAAAAAAAATTTGAAAAAAATGGTGTCTTCATTTCTAACACGGGTACTTACTGATCCCTCCTCGTATTGTTGTCGGGACATTGATCAAGATGCATTTCATAAACTGTAGAAGAAACTTGCCCATAGCACTTTTCAAAGGATGTACGCGTGAGTTAATTATGCCAGTATCAAACTCATTAAGCTTCTAATTTGTCAGTACTAAATATTTTATACAAATAATATTTATAAACACCAGTTTAGGTATAAGCAGCAGAATATATCAGAAACAGGGGCGGATCGTGACATTGTGGGGCCCTGGGCTAATATTACTCGGGGGCCCTGTTTTCTATGGTGATGCAGTATATAGTTATCAGAAAAAAAAATCATCTTATAAAAACATTTATTTATCAAAACAAATATGACAATAAAGGATATTAAATTACAAATCAATCTTTCTGCATTTTCGTGCAGCGAATTCCATTATTTGCTCATCAACTGCTAAATCCTTTGTTAGATCACAATTTATCGAAAGAAGAGATAAATGATTAAGTCGATCGTTCGACATTGTTGTCCTATACTTATTTTCAATATATGACATCCTGGAGAAAGAGCGCTCCGCTTCGCAGCTGGTGATGGGCAACGTCAAAAAAAATTTTTAAGATGGTGTAACAATTAGGAAATACACCAACAAGTTCCCTTTCATAGATAAGCTTATAAATTTCACTGCAAGAGGTGTAGCAGTCTGATTTAGATTGTAGTAAATATGATTTTAATTGAATGCATTCATTTACTAAATTTTCATCTACGTCATCTGAATAATATTTTCAATATTGCATACACTTTCCAGATCCACGCTTTCCTGGTTTTTATTCTGCAAATCCATTAAAAAATTAAATTTTTTGCTGGTTGTCTCATAGACTTGACCCCTTTCATTTAAATCCATAATCATCTTCTTCAATGCAACGTTTAGCGTGTCTCTTTTAAATTTTTCTGCGCTGCACACTGAGACTTTAGCAGTAGACTTATCGGCAAATTTTGAAGTAATTTGTCTCTTGTAAACGTCGGTGTAATTTGTTTCCACACTAGTACTTAATTTTTTAGCTTTCCCTTCGTACTCTTTTAGCTTCTGATCCGAATGCTGTCGTATGTTGTACACGAACTCTTTTAACGAAACAATTAATTTAGTGCCTTCACAAATATTTAAGCCAGGGCTCTGTATTTTTTTATTTACTACATGAAACCTCTCCAAAATTTCTTCGCAAAATGTGATCAAAATTGCAAATGAGAGTTTTGCCAGTTTATTAAATAAACTTCGTGCCTCTTTTCTGAAATCAGCTTTCTCATCCTCATTTTCGCTAAAAGTTTTTAAAATTTTCATAATTTCAGAATAATGATTTTTTAAAGCTTTGACAGCCTCATAATGACAAGACCATCTGGTTTGGCTTAAACTTTTTAACGTAAATTTTAGTTGCATTTCACGATGTAACAATTCCCACCTGTGGGTTGAAGATGAAAAGAAAACATATAATATATTATATTTTTTGCACCACTCCAAAAAAATTTACAATTTCGGTTGCAACTTTAACACATTCTTCACCCACTAGGTCAAGGGAATGTGCAGCACATGGTACATAATCCGCACTTTAGTTTTTTGTTTAATTAATGCTTGGACACCTTTGTACTGACCCGACATATTGGCTGCGTTGTCATAAGACTGTCCCCTACAATTATCCAGTACCAGCCCATTTTTTTCTAAAAAGTCTTGTAGAATATTAAATAAGTGTAAACCAGTATGACTACAAATTTTGATGAATGAGACACATCTCTCGTACACATTTCCCTGAAAACAGTATCGTAATACAATAGCAAGTTGGTCCTTGTGAGACAGATCTGGAGTTGAATCCATCACAATTGAATAATACTTTGTGTCGTCGTTATTTAATTGATTTATAATTTGCTTCACTATCTGTTTGCCCATAATATCAATAACTTCCTCATATACTGTTTTTGATAAGTACGATATTGTTGGTTTCGGTCGCAGCTTCCCTGTTCCCGAATGAATGGGTCAAACTCTGCCAATAGATCCAGAGCTCTCATGAAATTACCATTATGTGGTGTACCAAATACTTCTTCGAATCTCTAAATGCTAATCCTCTTATACTCAAAAATTTTATCACTGTAATAACCCGTTTCATGACATTATGATAGTACTCTGTTTCTTTCTTTGATTGATCCTGGAGCTGCTTATCTACAACAGACTTATTTTCTTTTCGTGACAGCCAAGCTAACATAGAAAGTTTATGTTCATTAGAATTTTCGGATATTTATTTTCTGGATATTTATTTTCTGGATCTTTATTTTGAAGATCGGTTATTTCATGAGAGAGAATGTGATTAATGAAGTAATTATTTAGTGACACTGGCCACGATCCCGCGTCAAGATATTTCCCAAACTCAAAGTTAATGTTTTCTGAATTTCGTTCAGTCTCAATATAAGCTTCCTTATGTTGAGCATTAATATCGTTTTCAGTTGGATCAGAGGGTTGTTGGTAGTCAGATAATTGTTCATTTGCATCACTAATATTTTTTTTTGGTGTTGGGGTTTCTTACTCTCTGTAGATATGTTCTCTTTGGATAAGGTTCCTTTCTTTTCGCTTGATAATCGATTTTTAGATCTTTCATCGTCATTTTTATGTTCTATTTTAAAAAAAAGTATGTAGTTTTGCACATTTACTTTTTTCTTTTTCTCGGCTTAACTGTAATTTTCGGTTTTCGGCTCCACTTTTATATTTTCTTGTAGACATTGATATGATTTTGGTATTCTAAAAATAATCAAAGAACAGAATTAACCTATAATCATTGAGATAATCTTATAGGTACTAATATTTTGTACAAGTAACGCAATTTATTAGAAAAAACATGCGAATAAATTTTTGAGTGGATGAACCCGACCGCTGGATGAGGAATAATTTTCTTAACAACTCCTGTCGATTTGTTTGGTTTAAGCCACCGGTAAACTTAATTTGTTGAAACCGATTGGCGCTACGGATTATTTCACAAATCATAAATCGCTAGCCTCTACAAATTTTTGGTTCCATGTAGAGCTGGCCATAATTCGAATTCCCATCCATCCTTACAGAAATTACAGAGAACACTTATAACTAGATTTACTTACGAAGTTGATGCAATTGCTTTTGCTTTGTTCTGAATATTCCATGGAGCTTCACTGTCTCTTTTCAAAATTCGAGACGTACTATTATCGCACCAACACTTTTTTATGCACTACACTTTTTTTAAGTTATATAGTAACTTTATTAGCAGCACACAGCCAGTTTTTGTTTATTTTTGCACTTCGAAGACAAGGTAGGTAGGTAGGTAGGTTTGGCAGCCGCATCGCACATAGAGACAACGATGCCACTTAGACCACGGAGTGGGTCCGTTGTCCTTTCCATATTGAACCATCCTGAGCTTTTGACAAAGCGTAAAAGGTTGTTGATACCTAAAGTGTATAGATTATCTATGTTCGTTAAGAAGTAGGATTTTAAAAATCGGTTTCTGCTTCTGGCTAGAGCTGGGCATGTGCAAAAAAGGTGTTGAATTGTTTCCAATTCCTCCTCATTTCTGCAGCTACGACAGAAATCATGCGTGTATACGCCTAATCTCCTTGCATGATTTCCTATGAGACAATGTCCTGTGAGGGCCCCTACTAAGGTCCTGATTTGAAGTCTACTCAGTTTTATAATACTCTTGGACAGACGTAAATTAAGCCTTGGCCATGTTTGCCTAGCAATTTCGCAGGTGTTAGCGCTAATCCATCTCTGATTTGCAGAATTGATTAGTGCGTCCTTAATGAGAAGCTTACAAGTTGCGAGAGGTATCTCCATAAAATTACTTATGTCTGGCATACAGGTACCTTCTCTTGCAAGTTGGTCTGCCCTACAGTTCCCTGGTATATCTCTGTGGCCTGGGACCCAGCATAATATTATACGATATTGTTTGGCCATCTCATTTAGAGATTGGCGACAACGTAAGACACTCCTTGATGTTGTTTGGAATGCATCCAGGGCTCGTAGGGCAGCTTGGCTGTCTGATAGAATGCAGATATCCGTTGATGATATTCTGTTTATCTTTAACCATTTTAAGGCTTCATGAATAGCGTTTATTTCCGCTTGAAAAACGCTACAGTGATCCGGTAATTTAAAGGATTCACTAATAGAAAGCTCTTCGCAAAATAACCCTGATCCTACACCGGTGTCCATTTTGGATCCGTCCGTGTAGATCTTAACGGGTGTATTGGGTGTTGGATCTTCCTCAAGCCATTCCAGTCTAGAAGGGATTTTCATTAGGAAATTCCTTTCGAAGCAAAGAATGGGAGGGTGATAATCACAGTCACTGGGTATATCCGTGTAGGAGTCTAAAATGGTTGAATGTCCATGTGTGACAGTTCTCCACTGTGAGCTCGCTTTGAGCCTTAAAGCGGCGCAGGCCGCTGAGTATTTGCAGAAGAGATCTAGGGGTGGCAGATGTAGCATGATGTCCAAAGCCATGGATGGCGTGGTTTTCATGGCGCCACATATTGCTAGTTCCGCTGATCTCTGCACCTTATTCAATAAATTAGAATAGGTTTTTTTCTGCATAGCACACCACCAGACAACATTTCCATATAGAAGAATGGGTCTGACGACAGCAGTGTAGAGCCAATGAGTAACCTTAGGTTTAATTCCCCAGGTCTTCCCTAAAGTTCTCTTACAGGCATAAAAAGCTAGGTTCGCTTTCCTGACCCTTTCTAAGGTGTTTGACTTCCAAGTCAGTTTCCTATCTATGTTTAGTCCCAAGTACTTGGTTTCTTCCGAAATCACAAGAGCTTCCCCTTTGAGCGTAATTGGACTTAGCTGAGGGATTCTGTGTTTCCTAGTGAACAATATGAGTTGTGTTTTGTCTGGGTTGACTCCTAGACCACACTTTCCTGCCCACCTAGAAAGTATATCTAGAGCATTTTGTATTAGGTCTCTTAATGTAGATACAAATTTACCAGAGACAGCAATAACAACATCGTCGGCGTAAGCTATCACTTTACAGCCCACCGATTCCAGTATTAACAGAAGTTTGTTTACAACTGCGTTCCATAAAAACGGTGAGAGGACTCCACCTTGCGGTGTACCTCTACTTACCAATCTCCTGAGCACCGATTCTCCTAGTTCCGCTTCAATGATTCTGCTATTTAGCATTTTGCCAATGAAGCCTACCAAGCCCGGTTCTACCCTAAGATCAGTGAGTGCTGCAGTAATTGCCCCTCCTTCAACATTGTTAAAGGCCCCTTCAATATCAAGGAAAGCGGCTAAAGTAAATTCCTGTTTGTGCAGTGAACTCTCTGCCGTGTAAATAAGGTTATGTAGAGCTGTCTCTACCGATTTCCCTTTCGTGTAGGCATGTTGTGACGTAGAGATAAGATTTCTATCTATAGTTAGGCTTAAGTGAAATTCTATCAGCCTCTCCAAAGTTTTCAATAGGAAGGAGGAGAGAGATATCGGTCTTAAGTCTTTTGGATGGGTATGTGAGTTTCTACCAGCTTTTGGAATGAAAACAATTTTGACTTGTCTCCACTTAAGAGGTATATGACCGTAGAGAAAGCAACCTTTGAAGATTGCTAGTAGTCCGTGTGCTAGATATCCGGCGGCCTTTTGCAGTTCCACCGGGTAAATGCCATCTGGGCCCGGTGATTTAAAAGGTTTGAAACTTTCAATCGCCCATAAGAGCCGATCCTCAGAAATAGCGTCTATTCTGACTTCACGACAGTGTGCTGTATCTTCCATGTCATGCCCAGTAATGTCTGAGCAGCCTGGAAAATGAGTGTCGAGTAAAAGTTCTAGAGACTCTTTACTGGTTGTAGTGAAAGTGCCATCACTTTTCTGTAGCAGTTCCCAATTTTGAGGGCTTCCCGCTAAAATCTTACGAAGTCTGGAGGCCTCAGTTGCCCCCTCATCCTCTTCACAAAAGGATTTCCAAGATTGCCTTTGGGCAATTCTGATTTCCTTCTTGTAGATTCTCAGGGCATCTTTATAGCCTTTCCAATCTTCATCGAGACGTGTTTTCTTTGCCTCATTAAAAGCGCTTCGGCTTGTTTTTTGAAGCTCGCTTAGCTCAACCGTCCACCACTTAGGCTTGGGTTTACCCCTCAGTCTTCTTATGGGACAGGCTACCGCCAAGGCAGCATTCATGGTGTAGGTAATCTTGTCAACCAAATTTTCTAGTCCTTCTATGCTTTGTGGCACCGCTGATGGACATGTTCCTAGGGTAGCCCCGATACAATCTATATACCTTTCCCAGTCTGTTTTCCTGATATTTCTACCAGGCTTAGGTTTCGGTAGATTTTTGCTAACCTCAAACGAGATATATCTATGATCAGAAAAAGAATGTTCTTCCAAAACTTCCCAGTTCCTAATTCTGTTAATAACGGAGTCAAAAGCAAAAGTAGCGTCTAACACTTCCTGTCTATTACTAATGACAAAAGTAGGTTTATTACCTTTATTGCAAATCTGTAGTCTAGTACCTATCAGATAATCAAAGAGACACTCACCTCTAGCGTTGGTATCAGTGCTTCCCCATATCTCGTGATGCGCATTTACATCCGCACCAATGATTAGCTTTGCGCCAAGCTTCTGCGCCTGCGCTACCAGATCTTTGAATATTGATCTCGGTAGCTCCTCGTGGTCATGTGCGAGGTAGCAGGAAGATAGCCACATCCGTTCATTTCCCGACTCCAGGCTAATGGTCAATTGATCGGTGTCGCTGTAATTAGAGAGCATGAAAGCATTTATCCCTTTTCTTATTAGTACGCACGCTCTAGGGTTACCTTTGTTGCGAGCATACATCAGTTTATATTGTTGAGTCCTTAGTCCGCACACAAGTCCATGTGATACCCATGGTTCTTGAATCAGGACAATATGATGTCCACCTTTGGCCAGGTGGATTATGAGGTTGGCGGACGCAACCTTTGAGTGGTGAAGGTTAATCTGAAGAACCCGTAACATCATGGTTACTGGGCTTCCTCTCCACCACCGTTTTGTTGGGCTCATCTGAATCTGACGCCAGTAGCTCTTCCTCATCAGTGAGAGTAGTATCAAGTACTCTATCTAACAAGGAAGAGATACTGCCGTCAGTAGATGCCTTCCGTAGCGCTGTAGCAGTGTTAGGACCGGAGCCAGATTCCGCCGTGGGGCCTATCTCAGCTCCAACCGGGTCCTTTAAGTTAGGCGCCTTGTCCTTGTTGTAGACCCTCAGAGTTATGGACGAAAACCCATAGCTTACTACACCGTCCGATCGCGCCAGTGCGTCCGCCGAGTCCTTGCAGACTACGAAAGTAGCGCTTCGGTACTCGCCCTTGGGATCGTCCAGCTTTGTGACCTTCCAAGACGATGTAGGAAGCTCTGGATTGCATACCCGAAGCATCTCAAGGATTTGTTTAGGGTCTGATGGCTCCGCTGGTAACCAGGCCCTAGCTCTTGGTAAACTAGGGATGTCATCCCTTGAAATTACCTCGAGTTTAGACCCAGGCCATACTTCGCCAATCCTTGAGATGGCTATTTTGTATAGATCAGTGGATCTCTGATCGGCACAGGCGATTAGCTTCACATGACTCTGATGCCATCCACTATCGCGACAGAAAGGAGCTGGACCAGGATGCTCCTTCAGAATTTGGAAGAAGACGCTTGAGAGCCTGGCTTCCACTTTCTTCCAATTGTCAGGCGAAATAGTGCCGTCAGGGTTGCTTTTATCAACCACCGCCCATAGCTGTTGGCCTTTGACAGCTTCGCTGTACGTAGCTGGAGAAGTCTTGTTGATTCGGGGCTTCTTCAACGTGCTGGGGTTGCTGGGTGGGTCGTCCGACATCTGACGTTTTGGGTTCGGTTCAGAGCCCCGAGGGGACTCCTCCGTTACCCTTGTCGCCCAGCTGAATGAGTGCTTCTGTTTAACAGACCACTCCCCCTCTGGAATCGTTTTCAGGCGCTCCAGTAGCCTGAAGGCAGCACGTCTCTCCTTGTAGCCATGCCGTGCAGGCTCTGCTACTGCGGAGGTATCAGTCGTTCCAGACTCAGCTTTGCCACCTTTACCAGGGCTAGTCCCGGTATTGGTGGTAGAGGAAGTTGACTTCTTGGCCGTAGTTTTGTTGTGAGTACCGCCACTTCTGCTGTTGCCAGGTTAGTCCTCAGCACCAGCTTCCGCCGTACGAATTGGGCTAGCCGTGAAGGGCTTCGATGTACTGTCACTTCCACTAGGTTTAGTTATCCCAGCTTCCGTCGTACTAAGAGAAATCTGGTTTGGTCCAGATTTGGGGATGGAAGCTATAGCTTCCTTTGCATTTAGGGACTGCTTGTCCATTGAGGTTTTTTGATTGAAAGACTCCATCTGTTTCTTACGATCACCGTCCACCGTGGCAGACATGGTGATCTTATAAAAAGGAAGGGGAAACATGATGGTCGACCGTGGCAGCGCCCCATACCACGGCAAGGTCATGGTTATACCCCGAGGTGACCCGGTATCGAGGTAGCTTCGTAGAAATACAGTCGGACAGAGAACCCCCTGACTGCAAACCACCCAATAGGCACGGGTCGCATGACACCTTGGGTTAGGGGGGGGGGGTGAGGAGAGGAGATGATGGGATGATGAGGGTTAAGGATTAACAGGTGCGTCGGTACGGTGATCTTCATATGGTGATTGGATGGCCACCAATTTTGCCATGATGGCTAGCCAATCCTCATATGGAGCTTCCCTCTTAGTTCGTATTGGGTTGGTCCCCATGATATGGGGGTCAAACCAACACTTAAGCCTCATCCCCGCGACAAGGAGACCAACATGATGAGGACTTCGAAGACAAGCATGAACTAAATTCTTGATCTACGGGGAGTCCCCAAAATATACGCAATCCACACGCACGCTATAAAATACACCGTCTATAGCCAAGCGAAGTGGCAGGTGAATTACCGATTCGTTTCATGGGCGCGCACACGAGTTGATCGATTTTAGTTGCCAAACTTACGATTTTTTTTTCGTTGCAAGTAGCGTTCGCACACGTGTGCAAACAAAAGAACATATACATATAAAGTCAAATATCAATGTTTATGTCAGCGCAGGATCAGCACTGTCAAAAAGTGTGAGTACTTAATTAGTTGACACTTAGCCGTTTAAACGGTTCTGGCCATCTAGTGTTTTTAGTAGAAAACTAATGTGAGTGTGGTAGTAAAATATCAGTGCGTTTTGTAGGGCATTCGTATTTTATTTTTATTGGTGGCTGGGGGCCCTTTGCAATCACGGGGCCCTGGGCTGAAGCCCAAAAAGCCATTAGGTAGATCCGCCACTGATCAGAAAGCCTTAAAATAAATTCTAATAAAATTTAATTTCTTACCAAAACTCCACAAATCATTCTTTAATGTCCGCAACACACATTTTTCTATTCCAATGCACAAAAGAATCTACTTAATTATGTACTTGCCTGAGCAGTAATGCCAGATGGGCAAAGACAAGCGGTTCATTAACAATTCACTTAACGTCTTAATGAGTACTTTGGCACAAACACACAAGCTGGGTTAGCATCCTTTTGTGGTGAGACACCGAATACCTTGATAAACGTAACTATGTGCTAATGTTTTGTATGTGCTTATTTACGTGCCTCTTACATGCATATGTCTGAGAAAGTAAGATGTGGTTATTTATGCGCCTTTATCTCTGCATTAATTGGAGTGAAACGAGGAGACAACGTTCGTGTGCTATGCGTGATTAGTACAATAAATACAGGTATAGGTAAATAAATAGTGTCTAAAATGCATGCATAGTGATACCTACACAGGTGTGTGCACACTCATACATACACTCATGCATGTGTACTTCTACAGGTGTTTACAGATATACAATTATAGCATCCTTACAACCATTTATTGACTCACATTTGTTTGTTTTTGAGTGTAGAAGACATCTCGCCCGCATACATCCGCTTCTGTTTGAGATCGAAAATCTTGTGCTGCTTACTGACCTGCAAGAAGCGCCGTGAAATATGCTATGAATTAACGATTCACTGCCACAAAGTTGTGGTATTTGTTTAGTTTTTGATGATAGTAAAGGCGGGTGGGTGTTCAACTGAGATGAGGGGTATGCGTGAGTAGGCATACATAAATACACGAATAATTATGTAGTAGGAAGACATAACGTGTTCTGTTTCGCACTTTGGATACTTCATGAGAAAAGGTTGTTCTACCTTTGTAATCATAAATTTAAAAAAAATTACGCGTTTATATAAAATGGTGCGAAAATTTTTATATTTTCAGTTTTCTTTTTATTGAAATATTGAAAATGTGAATCATTAACTATCTAAGGGGTTACATGGGTTTCGTTGGTTCAAAAAATCTATTAATTTTTTTTTTTTTGGCTTATTAATTTCTACAACATCTCAGGAATATTATCCTAAATTTTCAAGTCGATCCGAACAATAAATTCGGAGATACAGCCTTTGGAATGTGTGCACTCCAAGCCAATGTTATTGTTATTCAAAACTTTAAACGCGTTTTTCTCGGAACTGTGTTTTCAAAGTCGGTTGTCAAATGTTCTCGAAAACTACTCAACCGATCTTGATGAAAATTTACACAGGTGTTCGAGATACAATTTACTCATGCTTGAACGAAGGATTTTGTTTTTTTTTTTCAATTACAACTATTTAAAAAAAACAAAATGTCAAGCAAATTTGACCGAAATTTTCAAAAATGTCTGCCAAAATTCCAATTGTTACTTTTTTTTTCTTCCCTTCGTTCAAGCACGAGTTTATGGTCTTAACTAAAGCACTTATTTTTGTTTTTTCATTTTGATGAGCCTGTCAGGAGTTATGCTGACAACGCGGACGCACATTATTTTCGAGGTGTCAGCGGAAATGACGTCACAATGGAGGAGTTTTAATTTTTTTTTTTTGTTTTTTGAATATTTCAGAAATTATTCTTTAAATATGTATGTATCTATAAGACAGAAAAAAGTTTGAATTAAATAGATAATTTTTTACATAGAAAAAAATATTAAAAAAAGGCCTTTGCTTACCCGACGAAACCCATGTAACACCTTAAGCACTTTAGTCCAACACAACCGGATGCAAACATTTTTTTCTCACACACAAATTTTCCTCACTTTCTTAAGCAAAATTAATTCGAGTCTGCCTTTGTCTCAGTGGCCGATGTAAGTCAATGGTGTGCTATGATTATGATTGCTAACTGCACTTTTAGTGAAACTCACATTTGCACTATTAAGGAAACTTTTTGAATTATACTCGAATAAAAATAGTCAATAGTCAATGAATAAAAATTTCATTCCCTTTTAGATAAGTAAATTTTATTATTTTATTTTAATAATAATCTAGAGTACAAAGTGCCTTACAGACTAGAAAAAATGATAAAATTTGTGCAACTCAAATATTAGGAATCAATATAAGTATAATACTAAGTAACTAAATTTAAAAATAAAAGCAGACTGGAATTGGATAATGAAAAATAGTCTCCAAGTTACTGGCAAATTTAGTCTTAAAGTTTTCTCCATTAAAATGGTTAACATTCAGAAGACTTCTTTGTGTAACATTAAAGCATATCTGCTCAAGTAGAGCTGGATAGTCGACGATGTCATTAACAACATTAAAAATAAACGAAAGTGAAATTAATATACATACTACATTGCCAACTAAGTAATTGTGGATTTTTTTTAGAAAATCAACGACCATTTTTTCATGGAACTAAATAAGCATCATAATCCCACGTTCACAAAACTTCTGGTTTTTATTAGCAAAAAACTGAATCAAGTACGATTTGACATCATCATCATTATTGAAGTTTTTACCATTCAAGGAGTTTTGTAAAGATCGAAACAAAAAGTAATCAGATGGTGTAAGGTCAGGACTAGGTCAGGCAAGAATGCCAACCAATCTCCAATAAGTTTTGCCGAGTGGCCAAAGATGTGCGTGGCCTTGCATTCCCATGATGGAATACAATAATTTTTCGATTTGTCAATTCGGGCCGCTTTTCTTCAGCTACATTGTTTAATTTCGTTAGTTGTTCAATGTAGACATCAGAATTGATCGTTCGGTTGGGTGCTAAGAGTTCAAAGTAGACAATTCCTTTGTGATCCCACCAAAGTGATAGCAAAACCTTCTGTTGATGCATATCAGCTTTTGATGTTGTTTGAGTTGGTTCACCTGCCCTACTTCACGATCTTTTCCACTTGACATTGTTGTAAACAACCCATTTTTCATCGCCAGTGATCAGTCGTTTTAAAAATTGATCATTTTCATTACGTTTCTTTAGCAAACCGCAGCTGTTAATGCGTTGCGATAAATGCGTTTCTCTCAGTTCGTGAGGAACCCATGTATCGAATTTTGAACATAGCTAAGTTGTTTTAAGTGACTTTCAATGCATGAATGTGATACATGAAGCTTCTCTGCAATCTCATGTGTTGTACTGTGATGATACGAATCGATTATTGCTTTGACTAGAGCGTCTTCAACTTCAACTGGACGACCAGAGCGTTTTTCATCTTTCAGTGAAAAATCACCAGAACGAAATTTGGCAAACCAATTTTGACACTGCCGTTCTTTTAAGGCTGGGTCACCATAAAAAGCACATAACATTTTATGAGCTTGCGGTGTGGTTTTCCCTTTGCGGAAATAAAAAAGCAAAATATGACGAAAATATTCTTTTTGATTTTCCAACTTTCAACGAACGCCAAAGGGAAACTACTCAACCGATCAAAAACGTTTTTTTTACTGATTGACAGCTGAATTGCCAACTATCAAATAACAAAATCTGTTTTACATTTGTACTACGTCTGCAAACCTGAAACTTTAACTGAAGCCATCTATGAATGAAATCCGAAATTATATAGTTGCCAACCCAACAGCTTTGGCCGAGAATTATAGGATGGAGCAAGGGCCTGAAATCGTAAACAACAGAATTCCTGTCTAGGAAATATTTTTTGAACGCGCTTTATGAACGAACAAGAGCCGTAAACAGCAGTTTATAGATATACGGATCAGAAATTTCGAATGTAAAAAAAATTAATTTGGCCACTGAAAGAAAATTTCGTACCGAATAAAACTTCAAGATACTTAAATTCTGTTCTTATACTTCTTGTTCTTAATTGGCGCGATAACCGCTTACGCGTTTTGGGCGAGTTTAACAAAGCGCTCCAGTCATTTCTTTTTCGATGCCAGTTGGACACATTAAGTGAAGCCAAGGCCTTCTCCACCTGATCTTTCCACCGTAGAGGAGGCCTTCCTCTTTCATTGCTACTGCCAGCTGATATCGCATCGAATACTTTCAAAGCCACCCAACGTAACCACTGGATCTTTATTCACTGCGCTATGTCTATGTCGTCGTTCCATCGCCTGCGATATTCGCCGTTGCCAACGTGGAAAGGTCCAAAAATCTTACGCAGAATCTTTCTCTCAAACACTCCAAGCGTCGCTTCATCGGATGTTGTCATCGTCCACGCTTCGCTGCCATACGTTAGGACGGGCACGATGAGAGCCCTGTAGAGTAGTGTAGGATGTGTTAGAAACGTACTGACGCCTCGAAAATGAAAAATGAAAATATTTTTTTAACATAAAAAGACAGAACCGACCTCATGTACAATCGATGCAGATTGTTCACGTTGAAGCTTCTAAAAATCCACTGAGTTCGTAACAGAAGAAAATATTTCTAAATCATCCGCGAAGAACAAGAAATTTAATAAGGAAAAACATTCGCTTATGCCATTGATAAAAATGACAAAAAGAAGTGGCTCTAAAATGCTGCCTCGACGGAAACCAGAAGTAGCAACAAAGTGGTTCGATTCTTACTACTTCTAACGTCAAACAGAATAAAAAATTCGAATAAAACTTGTAGAATATTTCATGCGCTGACTCATATTGAGTACAATGCCCCCTCAATCTCCATTTTAAACGCTATTTTAAGCAAATTAATTACGCTTTCATTGATATTGTAAGGGGAATCATCACCTTGTACTGCTGTGAACAATAATTCGGACTTTAATTTCATGAAGTTTCTATGCTTTGTTTTGCCTTAACCCTTGTTCTCTCATACTACATATCATGTACAAGGGAGAAGAACCGTGGCAAAGTGTTGCGGCGTGAGCATATAAATCAAAAGCGTTTTGTCAAGTCATACTGTACGATTTCAATAAATGCCTCGACCCCAGCGCCACCTAGGATTAGTATGATTCTAGCCTACAAATAAAATCGGATTAATTTTTTCAAACACATTTTTTCTTTTGATAATTAAAATGCAAATGGATTTTATGTGGTAATGCTGCATGTTTTTCATTTTCCGATGTTTATGAAGCTGGTATTCGCTTAGTATTGAATTTGGCCTCTGTAGGGGATGTGATACATAGATATTTACGACCTGGCTTTGGCTTTTGGCAACAAATTAACTTTTTTATTTGCCGAATCTGGCAGTGTCTAGTCGATCGCTTGCTTTAGTGTGAACTTTTCTGACAGTTGAAGTCCGAACTGAGTGCTTGCCAAATGCGATTAGCTAAGAGTAGATGGCCCTACAATCATTTGAGCCGGCTCACCTAGATTTGACCACGATTTCTGTGCGTCATTGTTCTCATATGTGATCCATTTTTCACCGCGAGCTACCATCTATTTGAAAAATAGGTCGAACTCTCGTCACGTTCCAGCAAAAAACCACATCCGTTCAAAGATTATTTTGTGCTATTGTGTGGGAAATATTAAGGTTTGTCTTATGCAAATGTCTGCAATAAGTTCTCTGGCAATCAGCTCATGGTCAAACTCGAAGGCCTCTTATTTTATCAATATTTTCAGTAATTGGCCTACCAGAGCCTGCCTCATCTCCGGTACTCATATTACCGGAACGGAGTCATTGGAAACACCGCTTTGATGTTGCGCATTCGATGCTGCATTGAATTCATAAATAGCACACACCTTTTTGGCTATCTGCTCCGACCTTTCGACTTTGTTGCAGTGGAAATAAAGAATGTATTGAATTTTTTTACTTCCATTTAGGAACGCTGTAAAACTCAACGTGCCTCCAAAACTATGGCTCACTAAAGACTTCTGGCAAAAATCTTGTTAATAAGCTGGCTGGGATCTACATACGCGTCCCCTCGGTAAATGAAATAGTAGAGTAAATATTACAGCTCGCTAAACCTGCCTGAAGGATATGGAAAGAAACTGTCCTCTAAATAAATAATAAGGAATTCTGGCATTTATTTACTTGTCTTTCTTTTTTACTTATTTTTTTTATTTATTCAAAAAAGTCTGTACAATTCGGTCATTCACAGAATTTGTGTTTTGTGTTCTCGCATCTCTAAGATAACACCCTATATATAAGTTTATGTGAGTAAGCAAGTTTTCAAAGGTGTGTGAGTAATTACATGTGGTTTTGTCCTGATGATGGATGCACTCCCATTCAAAGTCAATATTTACAGATACACTTCTACAATTTGTCATTAGCTTTGGGCGTATGCCTTAAATAAAATTTTGCCTATTTTTAAGGGGAAGAAAAATGTAGATTGAAGAGTACCAGTGATTTAAGGTAAAATTTAATTCAGTGAAAGATTATATAAGTAAAATTATTAAATTCCGTGGCGAAAAAGATGTGGAAACCAGCGTAGCTTTGAATAACACATTTTAAAATTCTTTGTTCGACGTGATATGATTTTCAAAAATTTAATATTTCGAAATTTTATTAGGTGGAATGAGATGGAAAGGTGGGATATGGTATGCAAAGTTCGAATATGGCAATTTTGATGTCGATGACACGTCCTGTAGTAGAAGACCTTCCGAATTCGAAAACTTCATCCAAAGAACATTACATATGATATGTGTTTGGTGGGACTGGAAGTGCATAGTGCATTGAGAAATATACGAAATGAATGCCACGGTTAACAAGAAGCTCTACATTGCCCAGCTACACCACGTGAATGACGCTATTCGACTGGAAATATTGGATCAACATGGTCAAACCACACTCCTTCACGACAATGCCAGGCCCCATGTTGCACAAGCCCTCAAAGCCGCACTTCAAAAGCTCGAACGAGAGGTCCTTACCGATTACCAGCTTTTGCGCTCCCTGTCAAACCATATGAAGGGCGTTACCTTCGATAACAAAGAGGTCCTTAAAAACTGGATCAAGAACTTCATTGACACCAGACCAGGCGATTGCCGATTTTTGGCGGAACGGCATCAACGAATTGGACGATAGGTAGGAAGAGGTGGTAAACAGTATCGGCGGATATATAATTGATTAACTTATTGACATAATAATCGTTTTTTTGTTTAAATAAAAGTCTTCGATAAAAACGCTACGAACTTATTCCCCAACCCAATATTTATTCACCCAATACAAATTATTAATAATTTGT
This sequence comes from Anastrepha obliqua, assembly GCF_027943255.1. Lineage (NCBI taxonomy): Eukaryota > Metazoa > Arthropoda > Insecta > Diptera > Tephritidae > Anastrepha > Anastrepha obliqua. The sequence goes on from NC_072896.1 coordinate 52,147,242, forward strand.
GATTTTTTCGATTATTCGATTCGAGAATGTTGCCGATTGCTTAGTTCATCAACTATGCGGTTAACCAAATTTTTATTAATCAAAACGAAATTCGAAATCATATACAAGCAATTTGACTGCCCATAGCTGAGTCCTATTTGCTTGGTGAGAACTGATTCCCGCCTTTTTACCTAATATAGCAAGTGGAATCTTGTGATCAGTTGAAATTTCAAATTCTCAATCAAAAAACCATTTTGCGGAGTTTTTTAAGTGCAAAAATAATTGCCTCTTTCTCTGTTCGGCTGTAATGTTTTTCTGCTGGCGTAAGCGATGTGGATGAATGATAAATCGCTTTTAATGAATTGTCCCCAATTTCATGGAAAATACAAGCTCCGAAACTATAGTTAGATGCATCGGCTGCCACTAATATGCGGATAATAATATAAAAATAAATAATAAAATTAATAACAAAATAACAAATAATAAAATGTATACCATCGGTTGGATCATAGTGTATTAACAGAAGCTTTGATGACAAAATGCCTTTTATCTTATCAACATTTTTTTCTAAACTTTTGTTCAATGCCACGTTTTATACTTTTTGTAGGAGCTATTTGAGCTCAAACTGCTCGCATGTGGCTGATACATTTTTCATAAAAAATCATCATACAAAAAAATTATCTTAGTTCTGATTGATAGGCCGATTATGGCATATAAATATTTGACTTTATCAATATGTTTCGGATCTGGACTAATGGCGCCTTTATTGAAAACGTGCTCTAAGTAAAACATTTCGTGGTACGATAATTTACATTTCTCTATTGCTGGACGCAAGCATGGCCATTGTTCGCTCTGGTTGTTCGTAACTTGTCCAAGTCTAGCCTCTCTCGTCCTAGTATAAATTCTTTCACCAAATACCAGCTCATGCACTAAAGTATCTAAATTCGGCTATTCACAGGAGATTATATACTGAAAATAAGCTTTATAAATCACATACACACATTCTTTTATTGTTAAATTGCTCTTTAAATTTCAGTGGGAAAGGCTTTGAAAAGTTTTGCTTTGCTTAGTTTTGCACATTCAAGTGTGTGTCGCTGCTTTGTGCTCGAAAATCAACTTTGCTAATTAAATTCGCCGCATTAGCATAGTTGCAACAGAAACTATGTTTGCTCTCCCCTGCATAAGAAACTTGACTCTCCTTTTCTCTTTGTTTATTCCCATTGTGCGCTCGCTACCTTTAATTAGTGTAATTACAACAAATGTAATATAAAGATTCTTGGCAGTTGGAAATTCATTTAAGGATAATTATTTTCACTTGCTTTTGGAGACAATGCGGGCCAGGCAATGTGCGGCCTTGCATTTAAGGGCTTAATGTCATTAATTTGGCACAAGGAGTATAACCGCTTGCGTCTTATGACACTGGAATCGTGAGTAATTATGCTGGATAGTATTTTGTAACGAGTACAGACCTTGGGCTTAGTTATTAAAATTAAAGAAGTGTATAATAATACAGTGCCATAGCAGTTTCAATTTAGAATTCAGGCTCAAAAAAAGGTTCCCGTTAGTAAGAAATGGCACTGAAGGTGTTATAACTCGCCGAACCATACAGTGTTTTTATAAATTTTATAGAATTTTAATTTAAATTTGATGCTCTTGTTAGAACCTAATTTGAGTTTTTTATTTAATTTTTTTTTTTGTTTGTTTGCCAATTAAATTAATCTCCCCTTTTGCCTGCTCATGTGTGACATACAGTCATACAGTACGTATGAGTGATTTCGAATTCCACTCTCTAACCGAAAGCAGTAGCACAAGTCACGTATACGCCACGTTAGGCAAATATAAAACAAGCGAACATGCAAACTTGGCAGTGAAGTGAATTGTGGAGAAGTGCATTCGTTGAGTCAACATGAGTGAAATGGGCGGAGTGGAGAAACTAGCTGTGTGGTAAGCTACGGTTTTCTAAGTAAATACTGAATGAAACATTTTTTTCAGCCTTTAATTAAATTATTATATCTTCCTATAGGTTAATAGACGGCTTTAATGATTATTGAGATATTTCATAAAATATTAAGTTCGTGCTATTCTTTTTGAACAGAAATGGGGAAATTCTATAAGCTATTGAAATATATATAAACAGTGAAATAATGAAAATAGGTGCCCTTAAGCGAGGCTGATTTGAAAGATAAATTCAAGAAAGGTTACTCAGAAAACTAGTAAGGCTTTCAACCGGCACCGGCGTCAGAATATGAAAATGTGGTTAAATTAGCAGCGAATTTGAATGCAAATATATCGAAGAAAAACAATGAACTGATCTCTGCGCGACAAACGTTAGGCTGGCCAAAAAAATGAGGAGGCAAAACGTGTCTGATTTAAGCTTACCGATGGGCAAATGGTACGAACAATAAATTTTAGTAGATGTAAGTCGTTGACACATAGTTGCTAGGTTACAGTTTTGCAAAAGAGTTGATTTAATGAACCTAGGAGCGAATAAATTTGATATTTTCCGGCAAAATAAAACTGAGTCCCGATAAATCTGATAGTTGTAATTACTACTTGCAAGATTTGGACAGGTGGCTCTTTGATACTTTTGAGAGATGCCAGTAGGCAAAATTTCCATGCTCATAAAGTTTCAAAATTATAAAAACATATCACATGAAATTGTGCTCAAATTTATGGATGATCCGCCAACCGCAAACCAGTTTTTTTTCATAGAGTATATGCTGAAATTTCGTGTGGTAAAAAAACTGCACCTCGTTGCTGGCCTAGATAAATTTTAGGTCATTCACATCGAGCAAATACCTCGAAGGTTTTAAACAAACCATTAAAAAATGAAAACAAATAGAGGCCAAGAATAATACCTATGGTGCTGCGGATGTGGCTATAAATGCATATCACTTAGTATTCTCAATTTCTTTAAAAACGGTTCTTTTGGAAAAATACGAGGAAATCCAGCATAAGAAAGCTAAGTGGTATCCTAATTGTTCCAGCTTGGGAAATAATGTCCTGTAGATAACAGTGTTCTTGAAAATAAGGGAAATAATAGTCTAAATAGAAAAGAACAGTACTTTCGTTTCATTCTTATCCAAAATTCAACGTGCCCTAGTAAGAGAGAGAGAGAGCAGAAAAGTTGGACTCGCCGGTTTTGAAGGTTAGGAGACTCAAACACCTTTTTTAGTCATTCAAGTGATTAATTAATTTTTTATTCTACTTTAAAGATAATTAAATTTTATTAGATTCCTATATGTTTTTTAAAAATTATAGTAGATTTCAAAAATTATTTCATCTTGAATTTTTTCTCTGAAATCGAGTGGGTTTGTGCGTGACTACCATTCGGGAGTGCATAGATTCGAATCTCCGTGCAAAAATTCTCAAAATTATAGAACAAGTTTTTTCTAAAAGCTGTCGCCCCTCAGAAGGCAAACCTCCGAGTGAATTTCTGTCATGAAAAAGCTACTTATCAAAAACCTTTTGCCATTCGGAGTAAACTTAAAGCTGTTGGCCTCTCCATTTGTGGAACAACGCACACCTCAAAAAGGAGGGGGAGTTCGGCCAAACACTTAACAGAAGTGTACGCGCCAATTATTTTTACTTAAATATTATCTGTTTTTAAATAGCTGAAAAGACGTGCTAATTTTCAGTATAATTTGCAGAATAGTTTCCTTACAAAAAAATTGTATAGTGTGGAAATTCAAAACTTCTTCAAAGTTTCAATATGTTTTCTAAAATTTTAATGATGAAAATAGAAACAAATTTGGATCCTTGATCTAACGTTTAAAAACAAGTGGACGCACAAAATGGTTTGGATTTTGATATCATCTAATCTAACCAAATTAATCTCAAATTACCTCAATAACAACAATAGACCGACTTTCTTGGTAATTCTTGAAATGAATTCGGGTGGTAGGACGACATCAAAAACTTTGAAAAAAGTGACAACCTCGCAGTAAATTCAAACTTAAACTACCCGTGTATTTTTATTAATTTAGACGTTATCATTTATGTTCTAGTAGACGTTGTATGAAATGAAAATGAAGTTGGACATGATTTCATTTTATTTCACCGAGAAGCATCCGAAAATAATCCACTTAGGTTGCATGTAATTTTTCCTTCTTTAGAAAAAAACAGTGAACATTTGCGCAAAGTTGCTTGCAGTGACCTTCTGTTGGTAAATATTTGAGTACATATCTTCGTGGCTTGTGGGTAAGGTAATCGAGCAACCATTAAAGAATTAGCACCAAGAGGCTTGTTGTCCAAAGTCTGCTGAAAATATCTTGGAATATAAATCACAGATTGAAATGAGTGATAGGTGTCTTTTCATTCAATTGTGCATTTTTATTAAATCTAAATAGTAATTCGTAACAACATAAAGACGCACACCACAAATAGGAGAAGGAGTTCGGTCGAACTAACAGAAGCGTACACGCCAATTATTTATTTTCTTATTTAATCTGTAAATTAAATTAAAGAAATGCTCATAATAAAAGTGGTTAATTTTCGTCAGGCACCCTGTATTAAGTTCCAACCAACCACCGATCAAGTTTCTTCCAACTACTACATTTCTAAACTCTTTCACCTTCTTCAGTATAAATGCTAGTTTTTCCAATTTTATTTTAGATTATTTTTCCTATTTTTCTTTTAAAATTTATTTTATTTTTTTAAAACTGCATCATTCATGACTTTGTTGCAACCATCTAAATTCAGAATATTACTAACTTACTTAGTTGCTTTTAAAATCAATAGTGTATTATTTTATGGGTTTTACTTTTCATATAAATTCTACATTTGCACATCTGCCTTTTTTCCTCCCGCTGACAACTATTTCTTCCAGCTAACAACTCACTTTTGCCTACCAGCAGGACTCCTTTAGCACCAATCACATAAAATATAATTTAATATTAAAATTTGTGTTGAATGTCGACAGTAACTTCCGCTGAAAGGAATTTCGTGTAAAGTGGAAAACTTTACAGACAGACAAAAATTATGTAAATTCATGCAGGCTGTAATTGTGTAAAAACGTACTATGACATGGAAATTTTTTGGGTTTAATATTTACGTAGGTAGGGGTGTATGTAAGTATTTATAAATATATTATATTTGCATTATTGATTTCCATTTTCAAAGAATTACGCACTCACACTTATTCATAAACATACATCGTGACCGGCAAAGTTCATATTTAGAGTTTCGTTTTAAAAGATTTATATGCTGCTAAATAGGCTCATCCTTTTCGCAATACGCTTCAGAAAATTTGTGAGTTTTGTGAGAGATTTAGAAATCCTACTTTGTTTTTAGGAAATGATTTCCACATATGAAAAATGATTTGAGACAATGTTCCTACGTACCATAAAGGTCCAAAAATGTCAGATGTATCTGCAGAAAAATATTTTAAGACGTCAAAGCCATTGATAAATAAATTAAATAAAAATGAAAAACGTTGACGACTTCCTCGAGCGAGGCTAAAAAAAAAAATACCTGTCAAAAGGAAGAGCACAAGATCTTTGCTTTTCTTGTGACAAAGCCGAACTTATTGTTGCGTGAGGCTGAAGCAGTTTTAAGGAAAAGCTGTGCTAATGCATTCAAAAACACGATTCGACGAAGTTTACGAGCAGAAAATCTCAAATTCCGGAGCACTTTGAAAAAACCGCTTACGCTCATTATTACACATTGAAAGAATACTTGAATGGACTAATGCAAATTCAAAACGGAAGTGGGCAAACGTGATGTTCACGGATGAATTTTCCTTTTGGGCGAATAGTTGCATTTAGCAATCCTGATATACTGCTGATAATCGCCGTCTTCAACGAACTGTTAAGCATCCAGTAAAGGTTCATGTTAGGGGCTACTTCTCCGAAAAAGGATTTAAGGAATCTATTGACCGTTAATTTGAGTGCAGTTTTGATGAATAAAAATTACCCAAAAGCATTATTACCATTAGTTACGCAGATATTTGGAAGAACTAACAAACCTTGGCCTTTATAAGAGGACAACAATCCGAAGAACCGAATCCGAAGGTGTGTGGAGCGGAAACAGCAAAATGGAATTGGAATGGTGGCTTGACTTTCACAGTCGCCTGATGCCAACCCTAGCGAGAATAATTTTGCAACAGATAAGCAAAAGCTTAAAAAAACAATATATGGACAGTTAAACAGGCAAAAAAAAATTAAGTCAAATTCGATTGATTTGGAGCCGATTGCGTACTTGCGCAGAAATTAACACAAAGTCTGACTCGAACAAGTGAAGCTATTATAGCTGATGGTGATGACTATAGATTTTATTGAATATATTGCATATAATAAATATTATAAGTCCATACAATACAGTTTCTTAGCATCAAATGTGCCAAATAGTTTCTCAGTTATGGCGGCCACGCATCTATTAGTCTGACTGTATCTACATACTTATATCCCATATTTAAAGAAACAGCACGCATCAGGTAAAATAAAAATCGTTATTGTTTTTGCATCGTAATTATGAAATAATTTATATTTTAAGACTTACACCACGATACTTAAGAAAAGTATTAATATTTACTTGAGTTGGACCAATATGGAAATAACTCCAAAAATTTTAGTTTTTCATAAATAAAATTAATTTTTTAAAATATGTTTTTACAAAAAATCACATCAAATGATGACGGAGTTTAAAATTAAAAGGTTTGCATAAAAACGTTTAAAAATTCAAATAATGGAATGCAAATATTTAGGAATTTTTTTTCTTGTGCTATTTTTGACTTTTTTCAGAAAATAAGTTTAATGAAAACTTGAATAGCTCAGCCAAATTTTGTCTGGCATAAAATTCTAAGGCACCATTAAAAGGTATTTTCTATCTCATTTTATTTTTTTAAAATAATTTGGATTTTTTTGGGAAATTTCAGCACCTCTCCGTTCCGTGGAATCCGTTGATAAAATTTTTAAAATTATATTTTTATTTTTTATTTATGCAGACATTTTTACTTTAAACCCATCTACTCTTAAACTCATCGCAAAGGATTTTTCACATTTTTAAAAACTAATTTTATTTATAGAAAACTAGATTTCAAATCAATCCAGCTCGTGTAAATCTTAAAGAAGGCGTAAAATATGTTAAATTTTATAATTTTGGTTGAAAAAGTGCAAATTTTGATTGGTGAGTCACTCTAATGTATATATTAGGTTGCGTACGTATTAGGCTCCGATTCCGTTTAGTCATTTTTGGTGTTAAATAAAAGGTCACAGAAATAATCGAGTTTTGCCGAAACCAAAATTGCACGTAATTACTTGTTACAGTATCGGCACCATAAACACCATACACAATTTCAGCGGGCTGGCTTGCATTTTCGCCATTATTGCCTTCCATTGTTAACACCCTGCAACTCACAACTAAATGGAAAACTACAGCCATCTACCGAGGAAATACTGGATTTATTTTTCCCCAAACTAATATTTATCTGTATCATTTCTGTTTCTTGGTCAACAAATCCAATCAGCTATGGCCGCCGCACCATACGGATAAAAATAAGGATATTTGCACGCAATCCTTGAAAACGAAAAAAGAGATAACGTGGATAAGTCCAACTTTTTTGTAAATTCTGTTAAACAGTATACACATTTTCCCCCACAACTTTTCTCTTTTTTTCACTATTAGTACTGTTAGCCACCGCATTCCTCGCAAATTTTCCTACAACAATACCTACAAAAAAAGATAAAAAAATGTAAAGCACTAAAATATGTTGCTCCACTACTCGCATGACTAGCGGTAATAAAAACTATTCAAGTGCATTTGCACTGATGTTAAACCAGCATGTGTTGGTGCTGGTTGACTGGCTGGAAACTGCTTGCGGCAACAATTGCGGCGACAACAAACGAAACTGGGTCACCACATAAATCTTGCGCAATTTCATCATTTCAGCTGGCGCCCAGCGAATAGATTCCCCCGGCTTTATACTTAAAAGTATAAGAGAAATAAAAAATTATTGTATTGCTGACAAAAAAAAAAAGAAAAGTTTTGACTCTTTTGATATATATTTTTTTTAATGTAGTTTACTTAGTATTATTTTGGCAAGAATGAGATGAATGGTAGTAGATATGCATGTATGCATAGGGTTTCCAATAAGTATGAGTCGAGATTGAATAGAACAAAGGATTTGTGAGTTATTAGGGAAACTCTTTTCTTTTTATTGAAAGAAATTTGGTTTGACATTATTTTGGAATATAAGATTTTTCAAACATCTGTCACGACTTTTCTTGGTGGTAGGTTTCTAAGAAGTTCTATTTTCAATGCATCTGCTGCATAGATTTGGCTGAATTTGATAAATAGCTCAAGCGATGATTTTGAGAGAATTGGTCGACCGGAACTTATTGACATAATAAAAACTGTATAATTGGCAGACGTCGTCCCAAGAACATGATGCTCATAACCCATCAATATCGATTCCTCTCTTTTAAAAAAAATATTGGAAAGCACATAATTTTTAAATATTTATTAAAAAAAATATAGAAAGTTCAAATCTAAATCTATTCTAACATATCTCTGTATATAATACAATTGGAAATTTTTTTCAACATTTTGAACAGCCAAATAATCATTTTGTGACCTCTTAAACTCCAACTCAGGATACAAATTTGGATTCACGAAGTAAAATCTCCAAGGATGGTTACACTCTCAGGTGAATTTTATATTTATATCTACTTACGTACTTCACTTCTGTAAGTTTTTTCCGGAAAAATTAAAAGGAGGTTAAAATGCGCATATGAACGGAGTGTTTAGTTGAGACACGTGTGGTAAAATTTCAAGAAAAAATTTTTTGTAGAACATTTGAGCTTGATAATTTTCTCACAAAGAAGTCGTTTCGAAGTTTGAAAATATAAATGGAAGAGTTCGCCAGAGGGTTAAAATATGCTAGACAATTATTTCTTGGAAACTTCATTAGTGGTATTCTCGAACAAAATCTGTATACGCAGATTATGAAGATATACCAGAAACAAGTAAGGAAGTGAAAAATTAGACCGAACTTTATGTATCCTCACACATTATGTATATATAATATATATATATATATATATATATATAATTGGCGCGTACACCCTTTTTGGGTGTTTGGCCGAGCTCCTCCTCCTATTTGTGATGTGCGTCTTGATGTTGTTCCACAAATGGACATTTTAGTAAAATTTTATTTGAGCCGACTATTAGTTTTATAAATCTAATAATAAAAGCGTCATCAGGTGAACGGATGGAAATTTCGCCGTAATATATAAAGTGTAGGAGTGGTTTTTATCTGATCTCAGTAATCTCAAATGAGGTGGGCAGTAATAAATGTACTAAGTCAGGTTAGGTTACGGTAGTTGTCGCTCTCTATAGGGGTGTAGAGCTGGCCCGTTATGCTACCACTGGACCCAAGTTCCCCCTCTGATTCCCAATTTCGTATTGAATCTTCTTCGTTATCGGATATACCATAAAATATGTACTGTTGATGGATAACAAACAATATCGCTTTCTGGTAAAAGCGGTACAGTGGCAGAGCTCGGTTATGATGCCCGTACTAGTTCCATCTAGATTGATGAAGGTTCTAATTCTATGCTTATTTAATTCTATGACAAATCTTTCAATTTACATAGCAGATGGACTCCATGTTCCATTTATCTTTGGGCTAGGCGTTGTAAATCGATCTGATCCAGAGCTTGCTTGAGGATAAAGGGACACCCAAATATTGAACAGAATTTACTATTTTAGAGTCAATCTCTTTCCTAGACGGCTCAAAATAAATGTACTAAGCTTGAGCAAGTTTTGTTAAGTCGTTGTGAAGTGACAGTCAAGAATTAACGTTTTTCAGGATTTAAAGGTGTTCATATTTTTCAAAACAATAAATATTTACATACGAGGTGTGCTCAAAAAGTATCGCGAATTTTGAATTTTCGCAAGTTACGTACATTTAATTTTCGATTTTTTTGTGGCGGTATGTTGGTACTCATGTCTCTCACTCATGCCGACTACTTCGGCCATTTTTGAATGTTCAGGTAATTGTTGACAGATGCTTTGCTTGCACGTGTATCGACTCGTCTTCGATTTTTTCCTATTCAAAAAGATGGATCAAAGAACCTGTATCAAATTTAGTGTGAAAAACGAAATTAAGTGCGCGGATACATTCCGAATGTTAACTGTGTCACACGGAGAAGCTACTTTGGACTAAATTAACGTTTATCGGTGGTACAAAATCTTCTCAGAAGGCCGAGAAGATGTGAACGACGAAAAGCGTGCCGGGCGCCCGAGCAATTCAACAATAGACGAAAAAATTGATGAAGTGAAGAAAATTGTATTGGCCAATCATCGAATCACCGTTAGATAAGTTGCTGAGGACCTAGATATATCGATTGGCTCGTGCTATGCGATTTTTCTCAATGATTTGGGCATGAGACTAAAAGCAGCATCGCATGAACATTGCTAATGATATGTTGGACTCTGTCCGCGACGACCCAAATTTGCTCTAGAAGGTCATAACTGGTGTCGAATCGTAGGTTTATGGTTATGACGTGAAAACCAAAGCTCAATCATCTCAATTGAAGCTGCCGCACGAACTAAGACCGAAAAAAGCGTGCCAAGCTCGGTCTAATGTAGAAGTTTTGCTTACCGTTTTTTTCGATTGCAGGGGCGCTGTGCATCATGAGTTCTTGCCACAGGGTAAAACGGTCAATAAGGAATATTACCTGCAAATTATGCGCAATTTGCGCAAAGCAATCCGCCAGAAACGCTCGGATTTATGGAAGAACAAAAATTGGCTCTTGCATCACGATAACGTCCCTGCTCACACATCGTTGCTTGTGCGCGACGTTTTGGCTAAAAACAACTCGCTTATGATGCCACAGCCACCGTATTCCCCAGATCTGGTCCCCTGTGACTTTTTCTTGTTCCCGAAACTGCAGGGGCCCATGAAAGAACGACGCTACGCTACGATTGCCGAGATAAAGACGACATCAAAGGCGAAGCTGAACAAGATAAAAAACTGATTTTTTTAAGTGCTCCGAAGATTGAAAAAAAAGTTGGAAGAAGTGCATAATATCTCATGGGGACTACTTTGAAGGGGGTAAAATAGATATTTATACATTAGAAATAATTTTTGAAAAAGCACAAAATTCGTGATACTTTTTGAACACACCTCGTATGTACGTATGTAGTCCTATAATTAAAGAAACTGAGTAGTTGAACATAGCAGGCCCCAGTGTTTTTGAGGATGCACTCACCAAAATTAGAGAAATTTACAAATCCAAGAAAGCTTCACCTTTTAGCAAATTTTTTATTTCATTTGAGAGCTTATTAGCTGTGGCGTGCTTATGACAACTGGTTTTCGCCACCTTTTTGGGCTGATTGCACATATGAATTTGTAGTCGCTTGCATCAAATACTTTGCTTCTACCGATTTATCTCATTTAGAGGACTGCACAGTTTTCCTTGTCATAACTCATTTTAAACATTCTTCTTTTCGTCGCTTTTCGTTCACCACAATCTCAAACCTCTGTTTTAGACCTTATATGTTAGGTACGTGGCACCGAGCGGAAGGCTGGGATTCCTGAGGATTTGAAAAGCTCTTTCGCAGTTGTGTTTGTCTCACTACTTAAACTGACAAATTCTGTCTCTGGATAGTATCCAGTTTAAACGTATTTTGGTGGATTCTACAGACGCATTACAAGAATTAGGGCAAGCAACCTCCCTAGTTGAAGGTAGCAGGCACTTAAACCGGCTCTCTCCTTTAAACCGGCTCTCTCCGTTAAACTCAATTTATTTCCAGGCCTTTTTTAATTTAGAACTGATCCTTCGTTTTATGCTCATAACCAAGTATTCCCGACCGAAGCTGAAAATTCCACAAAGTATAGAGAATGTAAATCTCAATACGAATACCAATAATAAATCAAATAAAATTATCAATAAGAGTACGAATATGAGTAATAATAAGAAAACGATTACGAATATGAATACGAATACGAATAAGAATACAAAGGTCATCAAAACAAAAATACGAGTTTTGATTTAATTTGACTCTCTCATTTAAAATATTGGAAAAAAAATTAATATTAAAAACTTGATTTTTTTTTAATTTTGATGAGCTTCCTGTCCACAGTATAAATCTAATAACTCTATATTTGTAGGATATTTGGCCGAGATTCTCCTTAAATTTTTGTTGTGCCTCTTGCTGCTGCTTTACAAATAAAGGAGCCTACAAATTTATGCCGCCTCCGAACGGCAAATGGTTTTTTCTGGAAATATACTCGGAAGTTTGCCATTGCCTTCTGAGGGATGACCGCTTTTAGAAAAAGCGTTTTATATAATTATGGTGTTACATGTCCACAGTAGATTTTCGAATCCGGGCTCTACCGAATGATAGGCAAAAACCGAATCGTCTATTTATTTTTAGTGGGTTAGGTTGTGGCGGTTTTACATTGCGTGGAACACTCAAGCTCACAGTGCATTGTGAAGCCGGGTGGGAAATTTTCCTTATCACTCCTAAAACCAGTGAGAACTTTTCAAAAATTTAGAAGATCACTGATATCTAAAGCACTGTGACCTTCCAACTCAATAAAGCATTACCTACCTAACCTTTTGGTAACCAATATCAAAAATTCATCAAATTCGAAATAGTTTTGTTAAGCAATGACCTACTCCAACTCTCATACATATCTATTGCTCATCTACGATTACTAACAATGAAATTTTTATTAAAATAAATCATCTCAAACCTATAATATAAATCACTTTACGCTCATAGTGAGTAATACTTTCCTTTCAGCTCTAAACTTTCTAAACTTAAATTCCAATTTTAATATCTGTCCGCACCTTTTCACTTACCATTCATCATTTTTATGCGCACGAAAAAGTTGAAAGCTTACTAACCATTGTATTTTATGTGCACTTATGTGGCAAAAATTGTGCCGTTATTGCCATAATGGCTTAGAATTTGCATTTCCCCTTTTCATTTTGCCCTTTAAGTTTCTTGTGCAACTTGCCTTTCATCCGTGCATTTTTGTTCTCTTATGTACGCTCTTGTCTGGCTTACTGCCTTTGTAACTTCTTCTAAGTTCTTTTGATATCCTCTTTACTTTCAAATGAATATTCTCTAGTATTTCTTGTGAAATTTTATATCTTAAGCAAGAGTTGTATGCTTTGGCTTGCTGATTAAAGTTATTATTTAGGTGAAAATTGTGCTCTTAAACTTTGGGCTCGGGCAATATTTAGTTTTTGTTCTGGGAATTTTTTTGTATCTTATTATACAAATTTCAAATTAGGTATGCAGCCTTATTGAAGTAACTTTCAAAAAATATCACACACACTAAGGATTCGCGAAGGAACCTTATTCCTCATTATCAGAACTGATGCTTTTAAAGATGTTTGATAGCCATTTTTCGTGGAAACGTCATGCCATATTGACGATTAATGAATATCCAGGTCTTTGGGTATAGTTAACTGATCTGCTCTTTTTTGAAGGGGCAAATACCAAAAAATACTAGGTTATATTACGTTGATTATATTGATAATATCTCCAAAACTTCTTTCCTTATACATGTAAGGAGAATGCTGTAGTAGTATCATTCCTTGGCCGGGTATAAATCCGTGCTATTCTGACAACGTGGAACCAACTGTCGCTGAAACGTATTCACGGATCCACCTTCCCTGTTGGAATAGCAGAGATCGTTTATTTACCATTGTACCAGTGTATGGAATCCTCAAGAACTGATGACATTTCTTCAAAAGTGTTTTTGGCACATAACTTTTAAGGCACCATATGCAGAATGGGGTGTTCTTTACACCAGCATTGCGTCACGCAATCAATTTTGTTAGTAACGAGGTTGTGAGCCTTCATTAGGTATGTTGAGTCGAAAACTTAACAGCCGTCTCTTGTACATACGAATAGTTCATGAACAAATCAGGTGGTGTGGAGCGTTACGAAGACTGTTTTGTACAAGCTTGAATTATTTTTCTTTCAGTGGCCGTGGGTCGTTGCAGAACGAATTTCGTGAAGGGCGTCCAAATATAGTTGTTGTGCCAAAAAAAATAGATTTTGTGACCCAATTGTGAACGCATTAGCGGGATCAGCATACATTCAGTATTGCATGAAAATTTGTTCTCGCTGCTCAAAAAATTACTTGTCTCGATTGATAGAAGGAAATGTTGAAGAAATATAGCCGCGGTGGTTGAAAGTACGTCTTTGACAACGTAAGTAGGTGAAATGGTTGAAGTAGCAGGCTGGTACTCCCCAAGTAGCACTAAAGCGCTGTTTTGAAACCATTGTATGACTTCCAACTTTCAGATATCTACAGCCAATCAGAGCTGTTGGTGTAATGGAGGAGGATGAAGCAGTGCCCTAGGCTGTCGAAGAAATAAACACCCAGTGACCATAATCGTCTGGCTGCCAAGCCCGCATATTTACAGAGAAAGTGCTTAACAGTCTCCTACCCTGGAAGGTTCCCACACCGTAACAAGTGACGAGTTTTTGATCTATACATGTGAGCCTGAAACCAAACAGTAATCGACGAATTTAATTCAATAAAAGCTGTTCGCGGAATAATCATCTCAAAGTAAATGGTCGCCAGTTCTTTCTGAAAATTTGGTCAGCCGCACCTGCACCATTAAAATAATAATAAATGATTAGAGTGTACACTTCTGTTTGACGGAGTTCCACCTCATATTTGTGGCGTGCGTGATGTTGCTTCACAAATTGAGGGGCCTACAGTTTTAAGCCGACACTGAACGGCAAATAGTTTTCTTATAAGAAGCTTTTATATGATAGAAATACACACGGAGGTTTGCCATTGCCAGCCGAGGGGCGACCGCTTTAAAAAAATTTTCAATATCATTTTCGTGTTTCATGCATGGAGATTAGTAGCTATGCACTCCCGAAAAACAACCATTTGTTTGCCCAAATTTTTCACAGAATTAAGGAAAAGCAATCGTGCGTTTTGAGCACTCAAAAGATCGAATGAATGGATCGATCGCCTTACAGTCCTGATGTTGCACCTAAGGAAATTTTTTTGTTCCCGGGTAGCAAAAGTGTTATGAAAATTGGTTCAATGGAGTGTAGAAGAGTGTATTGAATTCCGGGAAGAATATTTTGAAAAAAAATAAAGCTATTTCCATTATTGCTTTACCGTGGTTTCATTATTGTGCGTGAATTATAAAAAGCAACTCCCGTATACTCAGTTTAACTCCCTCAAAACGTTATTTGCTATACCAAAACGAAGACTTGATTTTGAAATTAATATTTCGTCAATATTTGGAATTCGTCCAGTTATTTCCTATGATTCGTCAACCTTGCATAGATGGCGCCCCAATCGCACAGTTTCTACTGTACCGATACATCATACATCGGCCTACTATACATGATTTTAATTAATATAAAGGCAAAATAATAATAATGTAGTAACACAAAATATCAGAAAATTACCTTAAAGCTTATTTATAAAAAAGTTAAATTGTAGTGCCGCAACTTTAATACCCCAACTACTATTTAATATAGCACTGGGAATGAGTAAATTTCAAATGCATTCGTGGAAAGGAAATTATATTGTCTGACAGGAAACACGAAACCAGCACCAATACATATCTATTCACATATTCATTTCATTCTTTGAATGTGAGCAGACATTCTATGCTCCCAAAAGACCGCTTGCCAGTAGCTTTCACTTGCCTTCTAACAGGCTGTCCACATTTATAATTTGCGGCCAGCCACCGAATGGAAAACTGATGAAAAAATTCAGAGAAATTTTAAATTTTATTTCCGCCAACTGTAGCCAGCTACCAGGTTTACCAGGGGCTTAAGTAGAAGTGACTTCCTTGCCTTTACTATTTGCCTCAACCCTTAACATGCTGACAGCTGTCATTTTTTAGAAAATTCACTAATGCTTGGTTGTTTTTGTATTCGTTTATTTGTGCATATGTGAGTGTGCATTAAAAATAGTAGCTGTTAGATATACTTTCTAACATGCAACAGATTACTTATATAGACAGTTTGTCTACTCATCAGTTGATGTGTGGCATGTAATTTGCCCACTTCAACAACAAATTTGAGTTTTTTCTCTGCTTGCGCCACTTTTTTCATCGCCGTCACAACAGCTCATCATTTACTTGACTGACTATGTGGTTGGCGCACTAAATTCTTGGTATCTGGATATCCTTTTTACACTCACACACATAAGAGTGAATGTATGCGTACTATTTCTTTTATTTTATTTTCTATAAAAATTTCCTTAGACTATCACCAACAGTCAGCTATCAGTCAAGAGTTGACAGAGAAAAGAAAAAAATATATACAAACTAAGGTATTGTCAAGACTTTGTTGTTGTTAGTTGTTCCAGCTGCATAGCGCGCATTTTTTATTTCTCTTTTATTCCTCGGTAGTTTCGCTTACTTTAGCTTATGCATGTACGTGTGTTGGTGTGGTAGTATTATTTGCAATGCCTCTATTATTTCGCTTTGTCCTACCATCATCGTTTATTTGTTGCAGTGCAGACAGTTGACGGCTGCTATCGGTCTGCGAACATTCGCATTAATCCATACTCGAGCAGCTTAACTCGTCAAAGCCGCATCAACACCAGCAACGGACATTCGCAGCTTCAATGGCTGCAATAAAGTGCGAGAGGAAATAAATTTAATATCGCAATGATTGGCGAACCCGCATCAACTTAAATGTGATTACTAAAAAAAAAATATTTTTTTTCCACCAGCACGGCTTTTTTGCTTTAGTTTCATTCATAATTTCGACATCGAAATAACTGGCGTGCTTTGATGATACGGGAATCGTTTGAAATTTAAACTGCTTTTGAATAAAAACTGCTTTTGTGATTAGGGTTAACATTTTCTATTTTTCGACATAGCCTCCTTTGAGACTTATACACTTCGACCAATGCTGTTCTAGTTTGTTGCTCCCTTCCGTATAATTGGGTTTGTCCAAGTTTGAAGAATAGCCATTCGTTTCTGCAATCACCTCTTCGTTTGAATAAAATCTTTTTCTCGCCAGCCATTTGTTAAAATTGGTTAACAAAAAGTAGTCTGAGGGTTCTGAGGAAGCCAAGATTGGAGAATAGGGGGGATATGAAACGATTTGGAGCCCTATTTCCAGTAATTTTGTGACCACAACTGCTGAGGCGTGAGCTGGTGCGTTGTCGTGAAGAAAGGAAAATCCCTCGACTTCTTCGATTTAAACGAATGCTAAACACAAAGAAACTGGCAGATCTGGCTGAAGTTTAGTGTGTGCTGTTTAGAGGTGCTTCTAACTAAATATAACCTCGATATGTGCCAGTAGTGCCACATCTCTGACTTTGCAACGACTTATCAGACGCATCATAACGTAGTACGATTTTCTTTACAAAAATATGTTTAAATAAAGCGTTTTTCAGTAAGAGCGCTTCAACTTTTGAACTTTTTTGAATAAAACACAAACGGTTTGACTTTTTTAACTAATTTTTTTTTATTATCGAGTTTGAACATATACATTTAAGTGTAAAATTCAATTTCTTTTGCATGACCACCGCGTGCACGTTTTACGAAGTCCAATCGTTGAACCCAATTTTCCACCACTCTTTTGCATAAATCGGCCGAAATTGTCGCCGGCTTGTTACTATAGACCAATGACTTCACATAACCCCAAAGAAAATAGTCTAGAGGCGTCAAATCACACGAGCGTGGTGGCCATTCGACCGGTCCATTTCTGGAAATAATGCGCTCATCGAACTTACTCTTCAAAAAATCAATTGTAGCGTGTGCTGTGTGGCTTGTGGCCCCGTCCTCCGATCTCAAATTGTGCTGGATTATTTGACCAAACACCAAGTAAATACCATCGGGCAAGCACCATATTCACCTGATATGGAAGGAGATTTCAGTCGATAGAGCAGTTGAAAGAGAATGCGACGAAGGAGCTGAAGGCCATCCCTTCGCTGTCACAAGTGTGTTGCTGCAGACGGGTAATATTTTGAAGGAGATAAAATAAATTTGCCTGAAATTTAACTCTGTTTTGTTTCATTTAAACATTCCCGGTACTTTCTGATCATAGGGTATGTAAAGGGTGTTTTTTTTAGAGGTTAGGTTTTCAAGTTGGCACTACTTTTTTCGTAGATGGTCCTTTTGACAGCTGTCACTTGATTTATGCTCAGTTTGGTTTGCCATTTCATAATGAATAGACTTACACCTGAACAACGTTTGCAAATCGTGCAAATTTATTACGAAAATAATGGTTCGGTTCGCGCGACGCATCGAAGAAAATTTTGTTCAGCGATGAAGCTCACTTTTGGTTGAATGGGTATGTCAATAAGCAAAATTATCGCATTTGGAGTGAACATAATCCACAAGCCATTGCTGAGACGCCGTTACATCCTCAAAAAGTCACTGTTTGGTGTGCTCTATGGGCAGAGGGAATCATTGGTCCATATTTCTTTAAAAATGAAGCCGGCCATAATGTTACAGTCAATGGAGAGCGCTATAGAGCCATGATTAATGACTTTTTCGTGCCTGAATTGGACGATGTTGATGTGGACGACCTTTGGTTCCAACAAGAACAAGACGGCGCTACATGCCATACAGCCAACGCAACAATCGATTTATTGAAGGAAACTTTTGGTGAGTGCATTATCTCGCGTCGTGGACCTGTGGCGTGGCCTCCAAGATCGTGCGATATAACACCGCTGAACTATTTCTTGTGGGGCTATGTGAAGTCGCTTGTCTACGCAGATAAGTCTCGGACTTGACGTCTTGGAAGAGAATATTCGGCGCGTTATTGCTGACATACGGCCCCAATTGCTGCAAAAAGTGGTCGAAAATTGGGCCTCTCGGCTGGAATTTATTCAAGCCAGCCGCGGCGGCCACTTACCCGAAATCATTTTTAAAACATAATGGCAAACCCTTATCTTTGTAATAAAGCTAAATTCTTGGCCATAACATTAAATTATATACGTTTTATTTCATCTTGAAAACCTAACCTCTAAAAAAACACCCTTTATCTATGGGTTTTTTAATAAGAGGTGTTATTTTGATATTCGAAGAAAATGCTATTTTTAATATAAATGATCGGATGTTTATTTCATTATAAAGAGGAAGGTATGCCGTTAATAGTGGGAGATATATTAACATCAGGCAAATGACCACCACCACCCCGCTTATGGGACAATATCCTTTTCATGAAATTTGCCATAACCGAATTGCAAAGTGGCTAGCCTATGTCCTCGATAGCCTCACGAATTCCATATTTGAGGTCTTGAATTGACCCTGGGCTATTGGCGTAAGCCTTCTCTTTCACGTGGACCCAAAGAAAAAAATTACAAGGTGTTATATCAGAAGATCTCGGTGGCCAATTGTGATCACCTCTTCGAGAGATTACACGGTTCGTAAACTTTTCCCGTAAAAGATCAATGGTTTTGTTGCTTGTGTGGCGCGTAGCGCCGTCTTGTTCAAAATAAACGTTGTTCAGATCAATACCATCCATTTCCGGCCATAAAAATCGTTAATCATCTCTCGATAGCCTTTTATATATTATATTTAAGTAACACCTTCACATAAAGTGTGATTAGGCATGCCACTGAAAAAGCCCTCTTCAGATTTCTCATTGAAAAGGTTTTCCACAGTCGCTTTCATTTCACTACCATACGAGAACTTTCCTCTCCTTAACGCCTTTTTTAAATTTAATAAAATTTTAAAGAAAATGTCACTGTGAGCCAAACTCGTACTGCAGGCTAAGTGGTTAGTTTCTGCGAAATAATAGCCATAATATTTGGTATCGAAGTTTACACTTTGAATATATTTTTGGGCTTCAAACCTTTTTTTATAAACTTCGGCTCATGCTCACTAATCCAGGTTTCATTAACGGTCACAATTTGGCTGTAAACTTCATCCAAATCACTCTACCACAACTCCTCACTGCTTCTCTAGCGATGAGAGCTTTTGTAAGTAACCAACTCACACTGATATTTTTTATGTGTTTATAATCCAACCCTCCAATGCATTTCAGGCTAGTCTGTAGCTCTTTTGCGGTCGATTGCCATGTACTACTTATATTTTTGCAAGTTTTTTCATGTTCTCTTTAGCCAGAGCCGAGCGGGGCTGCCTTCCTTGCTGAAATAATAGCAGATCCCATTTTTTAACAATTGAAAAAAAAATATCGTTTCAACCAAACTTTTTACCCTTATCGTCCAAATCTGGTGGTAGGTAACTTCCTACAGCGGTTGTGCGTGGTAACTTGAAACTTCGTCCAGATAATGCATTAGTAGAAAAAAAGGCTCTGGGCAAAACAAAAAAAAATGTTTGAAATTTTGGGTGCAAATTTCAAGATTTTATATCATAAGACCCCCATTGCAGAAGTTGTGAGGATCCTGTAGAGAAAAATACTGTTGAACCCTTTCTTAGCAAATGTCCGGTTTTGGCAGCTAGGTGCTTAAGGTTTCTTAGTGTAACTTTTGGGGATAGCCAGAGGCAGTTCTCCAGCCTAGATACCTTTTCTCTCCTCCACTGCATCAACAGCACTGAATGGCTATGGATGGTTTTTCTTCCTTTAAGATTTGTAACTTTTCGCAGGTAGTGGCCTACATTATGGTATCAAAACAGCGCGTCAGTACTACGTGTAGTGTACCTGTGGAACTCTTGCCATCTAATCAACCTACCAAACCCAGCACAGGGCTATAAATTGTTTTCTTTTTTTGCATAAAATAACCAGACCATACAATCCTAAAGCAGTTTTGGGTATTGAATCGAAATGCGTTGCTCTTTTATCTTCAACATAGCAGAATTTTTTTAATAACAATTTTTTAAAAAATTCAACGAGTGGCCAAAAATGTACAAAAAGAAACCTACTTATCCAAACATAGACAATCGGAATTTGACTAGTAAAGCAAGCTAATGGGTCCTATAGAATGAGATATAACAACGAAATCAAACAACTGATAACCGGCCAAAACATTGCGCGCTTTGCTAGGGCGCAGAAGTTGAGATGGTTTGGGCATCTACTCATAATGGACGACAACAGGATGACGAAAAAAATTTTGATTCTTATATGATGGGTGGAAGACCCCCAAAAAGATGGATTGAAGATATCTAAGAAGACCTACGGTGAACTAATGCCAGAAGGAGCGATGCAATGAACCGAGATGTATGAACAGATATTGTAAAGGAAGCACTGGCTCACCTCGAGCTGTAATTGAAATGATGTAAAAAATGTTGCCGACAATCCAAACGTAGTTTCGGTTTTTTTGTTGTTTTTTCTTTTCTTTTTTTAATAATTGGAAAATTTTAAACGGAAATACATAAAAAGAATTCTAGCCTTGTTCTTGCCCAGACCTTAAAATTTCTTGAACCCGGTCTAGTAAAACGAAATTTTTTTGCCCATACTACACGGAAAACTCATCTGAGTATCACTTCTTCTTCTTGATTGCCGCGATAACCGCTTACGCGATTTTGGCTGAGTTTAACAAAGCGCGCCAGTCGTTTCTTTTTCGTGCTAACCGGCACCAGTTGGACACACCAAGTGAAGCCAAGTCCTTCTCCACCTGATCTTTCCAACGCAGAGGAGGCCTTCCTCTTCCTCTACTACAACCAGCTGGTACCGCATCGAATGCTTTCAAAGCCGGAGCGTTTGCATCCATTCGGAGGACATGACCCAGCCAACGTAGCCGCTGGATCTTTATTGGCTGCGCTATGTCTATGTCGTCGTAAAGCTCATACAGCTCATCGTTCCATCGTCTGCGATATACCCCGTTGCCAACGTGCAAAGGTCCAAAAATCTTACGCAGAATCATTCTCTCGAACACTCCAAGCGTCCCTTCATCGGATGTTGTCATCGTCTAAGCTTCTGCACCATACTTTAGGATGGGCTTAATGAGAGCCTTGTAGAATTTTAGTTTCGTTCGTCGAGAGAGGACTTCATTACTCAATTGCCTACTTAGTCCAAAGTAGTACAACTGTAGGGTGAAAAGAATTTCTCGGGCCTACCCCTTCACATCTTTTGATGAAATTAGGAATCTTAATCGGACACTGTTTGATAGAAATATTTGACATGAGTGGTAGCTGTTTGGAAGGCGTTAAAGTCGAATCATCTCAGTATATGTGCTACAATTGGTCCACTCAGGATTGATTGAGTTTCAACAACCGTAGTTTTCATTTAAGCAACGCTATTGAGTATCTATCAGATGCTAATTTTAGCTACCAGTGGAATGGTTTTTTTATTTTAATTTTTTCTAAACAACCTAAAATCTCAACCTTTAATTTCCTGTTGTCTTCTACTGGTCATTGTTAAGCCTCTCTTTTACGTTAGTAGCACAATGGACTGTTGCTTTTTAGTATTCTGGTAGAGAGCCATCTGTATATATGATTTTTCTATATCTATACCCTTCAGCGTGTCTTTTCGCCATCATCTCTAATCCAAGTTTCTTTTAGGAATGGCAAAACTGTGACCCCTTTTGGTCAGCCATCATCATCACCATCGTTTAACACTACAGCTGTGCGTGAGTTTGCTGAGCAAGTGTGACCCATTTGACCCGATCTTTGGTTTATAACTTCCAGTTGTTTACCTTGAGCTTACGGATGCCATCCTCCAGTGCGCCACTCCATCTTGATTTTGGGCTACCTTTTGTTTTCGTCGTAAGTCTTTTAGCGTCAATTCTTTTTTGTTCAGCCCTCAGAGGGTCCATTCTCGTGATATGACCTAGCCATCTGTTTCTTTGGGCTTTGATGAAGCGCACAAAATTCTGTCCTTTAATTAGTTGGTCCATTTCATGGTTCCATCTTATGCGCCATTCACCATTGTTCTCTTTGACCGTTCCGAAGGTTTTTCTCAACATTCTTCCTTGAAATAACTTCTGCTCAAATATGAACGAGACGTTATCAATAAAATGGTCCGCGGATGACATATGGCAAAAATAATTTTTTTGTTTTTTGGTAAGACTATTATAAGCTTACATGGCAAATTTCAGCGTGATATGTCACATAGTTTGTTTTCTGTGCTACTGTAAACAAGTCAAGCTCGAGTGTGTTCTTCGAATTCTCTTTTATGACTTCAATTGTCTCAAAATGTTTTCCACGGAGCGGCAACTTGAGCTTGGGAAACAGGAAAAAGTCACATGGAGCCATATCAGGCGAATACGGTGCTTGCGGAACGATATTATTTTTGTTCAAATAATCGCGAACAAGACGTGATGTATGAGCTGGTGCATTATCGTGATGCAAGAACCATGACTTGTTGTCCCACAATTCCTTCCATTTAAGACGAATGTTCTCGCGCAAACGCTTTAAAACGTCTAAATAATATTCAGCGTTAACCGATCGGCCTTGCGGAAGGAACTCCAAATGCACCACACCTTCGTAATCGAAAAAAACAGTCAGCATCACCTTAATTTTTGAGCGACTTTGGCGTGGTTTTTTGGGTTGATGTACGGCCCTCTTTGAACGATTTGTACCACTGGAAAACACGTGCACGCGATAGAGCAGAGTCCCCATAGGTTGTCTGCAACATTTTTAAGGCGTCTGAAGCCGAAATTTTGTTGGAATAACCAAAATTTCAAACAAATTCTTTGTTCAACTTGAATTTCCATCGTTAAATTCGAAGAACACACTCGAGCTTGACTTGTTTACAGTAGCACAGAAAACAAACTATGTGACATATCACGCTGAAATTTGTCATGTAAGCTTATAACAGTCCTACCAAAAAACAAAAAATTTATTTTTGCCATATGTCATCCGCGGACCGTTTTATTGATAACGTCTCGTTCATATTTGAGTAGAAGGTATTTCGAATTTTAGTTTTGTCCTTTTCACTTAATGCGTCAGTCACTTTAACCTAATCTTATCAGATTCATCTTCTCGTGGAGCACTTCCTATCTATGATTCAAAGTTTATACTTTTCCCTGATAGCGGGGTTCACTAACGTTTTCCTAAACTATATTTTGCTTTCTGTCGCTGTATGTGTGTCTAAGCACAAATATTTGGAGTTTATTTTTTCATTCTATTTGCCTTATTTTGTTAATAATGCAAAATGCATGCACTTTATGTTAGCAAGAGAAACATGAGAATATCTGAGATTTATTTAGGTGGCTTAAATGAAATCACGTACGAAAGCAATTCCCACAAAAGTGGCTAATGGAATGAAAATGCTCAAAGGTTTTGTAAATTTAGAGTGAAGTGAAAAATAATACATGAATTTATGTGCTTGTGTTTGTATGTATGTATGTATATGCATACGTATTGAGAATATATTGAAAAAAAAGAGAACAAATAAATGGATATTTCTTTAAAATAATCAAAGACACCAATGTTTATACAGTGTTTACCAAAACTTAAACACCATTTTTACGTTAAAAGGGGATAACAACTCTGTTATCCTGTAATGGCAAATTAGTGATGAGTAGACGCTGGACTTGGCGATTTTTCTATATACTAGGTTCATTATGCCTTACTACAGAGTTTTCAGATATTAAATTCTCACATGTTTGTGTTTGTATATCCGGTTCAACAATTATGTTTCGCTCTAAGTCGCAGTGGCTAGGAATGCATACTATTTAAGGTGAAATCGATTAGTCCTCTGTCAATAAAAACCCCTAATAAAAAACGATATTAAATAGTAAAAATGCATTAATAGTTGCCCCACACAAAGCTTGTTTTATTCCATTGCAGAATTGACTGCCCATATTGAAAAACCTATAGAAATAATCTCAGCACAGTCTCTTTTTAGCTAATGTTTAAATTAAACTGAATTCTTCAAGTTTTAGTTGGATTCACTAAGAAACCACACCCTCTTCCCTTTTCGTAAAATCTAGTCGATGTAAGCTTTGGAAAATTCAAATCTGACTTGCCTTTCATTGAGGATATTTTTACTAGCTGTCGATTGAATTTTTCACCTTCTGATGCTTTACCTTTGTCCGCTCTTTCGTTAACTTCTAAAGTTAGTGGGATATTTACTTGGTTGATTGGCTGGTTTTAGGATTAGTTAGTTTGGCCACATATGAAAATATAATAATGATGGTCAGCTGCGTTCATAGCAGTGGGAAGAGCGTCAGCCGAAGCATTGAAAATTCCGCGCACCGCCGAGATGTATGAACGCAATGATACATTCTTGCCTCGGCTGACGGTCTTCCCACCGCCATAAAATTATGTAAAAAAATTTCAATCGGCATAAAGTAGTTTTACTTTTTAATTTATTTTTCAAGTTCGCCTGTTCAGCTGACGTATTTTCTCCCCTCTACGGCGCAGCTGACTATTTTTTTTTATTCTACTAAATGTCAACAATTCACAAAAAAATTTTAGCCGGTATTTAATGAGTTGTTAAAAATTTTTTGGACACGTTTCGCAGCATCCCACGCACGTACCACCGCTACTGGACCAGCTGACGGTTGGTTTCATCATCCATTGGATGGCGTCTGCCTGCAGTATTAAAATCAGTCGGCATGAAATGATGAGGTCAAAATGACTCTTGGCTACCGGACTATAAGAGATCATTAGTAGCTGCATAGTCAGATGTTATTGGTGAATGGATTGCGCTATCGGAAGATGATTAACGATTTTTCATGGCCGGAATCGGATGGTATTGATCTGGACAACGTTTATTTTCAACAAGACGGCGCTACGTGCCACACAAGCAACGAAACCATTGAACTTTTACGTGAAAAGTTTCCGGACCATGTTATCTCTCGAAGAGGTGATCACAATTGGTCACCGATATCTTGTGACTTAACACCTTGTGACCTTTTTCTTTGAGGCCACGTGAAAGAGAAGGTCTACGTCAACTGCCGCCCAGGGTCGATTCAAGACCTCAAAGATGGAGTTCGAGAGGCTATCGAGAAGATAGGCCAGCCACTTTGCAAATTTCATGAAAAGGATATTGTCCTGAAAGTGGGGTGGTGGTGGTCATTTGCCTGATGTTATTTACCACTATTAACGACATACCTTCGTCTTTATAATGAAATAAACATCCGATCATTTATATTAAAAAATAGCATTTTTCTTTGAATATCAAAATAACACCTCTGTTTGGAAAACCCTTTATAAGCGGATCCGGTGCATATGAGAACATATTCAATTATGTTTCTTAAGATATTCCTGAACAGTCTCCAATACGTTTTACATAAACGTTTTACGCCATTTCTACAAAAGAGGCAACAATTTTCCTTGCTATAAACAAGTATTAACGTCGCTCCATCTCATCACTTTTTCTCCTAGCCTTAGAATAGCTAGGACAAACAAAAAATAAAGCGGATGAGTCTAGTTTTTTCAGTCCGTCGACGTACTTAAAATTATCATAGCATTCCAAGGTACTAAGGATGTAAAAATCCAGTTGAATAAAAGAAAATATCACAATAAGGATATCTTTCAAAAACTGGATGGTGGCGTACTCTGAGTTGGCTGGAACCTCATCTGGAAACATTATAAGCATTACGCCCATCGCAATGGGGAGTTGGTATACTTGTTTACCTGCATTCATTGTCTCGTCCATTGTTTTACCCCCTTCCATATAAAAGTTTAGGCTCTATTTTTTAACTCAAGCATTTTTTGCTAACTAGAAATTTTTTGTTAAAAAAGAATCAGTGTTTGAATCAGAGTTTGTGTTCCTCTCAAACCTAGATATTTTCTATAGAATATTTTTTTGCACTTTGCGTTCTATTAATGTAAAATTTGCTTTTTGAATCGGTTATAAAAAAAAATAATCAATATTTTTTCAAACTTTTTTTTTATTTTGAAGATTGAAAACTGGCATTTATGAATGAAAAATAATATCGTTCAAATGACTGCCACGACTGGCTTTACAGTAGGCCATTCGATCAACCCAATTTTTAAGCACATTTTCGGTTGTTTAGGCTCCAATTTCATGAATGGCAACTTCGATTTCGTGTTTTAAAGCATCAATCGTCTCTGGTTGGTTCGCACAGCATTTGTCCTTAACGGCTCCCCACACAAAATAGTCCAACGGGCTTAGATCACAGCTCCGAGGCGGCCAATAGATATCGGAATTACTGCTGATTATTCGGTTTTCAAAAACGGTAGCCAAAAGTTCGAGTGCAACTTTGGCAGTGTGACAAGTTGCACCGTCCTGTTGAAACCAAATGTCGTCTATGTCATCCTCTTCAATTTTTGGAAACAAAAACTCGTTGAGCATGTCACGGTAACGTTCACCATTTACTGTAACCGCGGAAGAAGAAGACGACTTACCTCTTTGGAAATAGGTTTTCAATTTTTCCCAATTTTGTTGAAGCGTATAGCGTCCATTTAGTAAATGTCAAACCTTGAAGTAAATTATGAACACATTTGATATGTCATTTGTGTTACCATTCTCAAAAAAATAGGTGGTTCAAAAAGCAAACGCTATATGGCCCACCCTGTTAAATTTAGCCCAAATTTTCTCTGGAATTTAATTAAATAAAAAAAGGTCACCCAAATACTCATAACAATTACTCAGACGCTGTCGAACTTATTGCTCCATCTGGTAGTTTATCTAGTTTTGCAGTTTTAGTTTTTAATGTCTCGTCACTCCTTTCACTTTCACAGATTATGTATGTCTAAAATTAAGTTAAAAGCCATAGAAAAGTATATGAGAATAAAAAATTAACTAGCATGTCTTTAATCCCACTATAAAATTCATCGTACCTTTATTGTCGAAAAATATGTGAAATATGTTCGAAAATCGATGATTTTCTAAAGTTATTAGGTATCTCAATATGTAAAAATACACTAATAAAAAGAAAAAACTATTAATAGCGTTGAAATTTACCTAAGATTTTGATATTCATATATCGTATGAAAGTGGGATCGCACAAAAACTGATCTGACTGTATTACAAAATACAACTCCACATTCTGAAAGAAATTAATTCTGGAGTTGCTTAAGTTTTAGACCATACTGTACTTCTATATGTGCTAACTCTTACACACATATCAACAAAAGCAACATTACATTGCACTGCGAAATAGTATTTGAAGTTGCTTGTACTTTTAGCAAATTTGTTGCTTTCATCTTTGCTGCACCTTTTCTGGATTGTTCTTTTTCTCGACAGCCAGACAAATTTTGATTAAAACCAACTGATTGGTCTATTGTGTAAAGGATAAGATTTTTGATCGAGACAGCCAATTGTTTAAACCAATTGCTTGAGTGCCACTTCATTGTGTTTAATGCAATCAATATGAAAATATTTGGCTAACAGCAATTGTAAATAATGCATTTTCCGATATTTGTCTTGCAAGGGTTGGTTATAATGACTTCCGTGATAGAGCGGCAGGGCGGAATAGTTTAGTAATCAACAAAATGAATTTTTAAAACGAACTGCGATTATGCAGTAGCAGACTCTATTATATGGCAACTAAATATCCTAACATCAAAAATCTTCGAATAAACTTTTCAAGGGATGACTGAGATCTAAGAAGCTACCAATTTATTTGTCATTGCATTTTCAATTTATGTATTTGCCTTTTTCAAATCGAATTTTTCTAATGACGTTGTTAGTAACCTGTGCCCTTCTTTTGACAATAACCAACTTTCATCACTAAATCTTGGTTCCTTAAGTTATAGCTTTGATCGCACAGTTTGGTGCATTATTACTTCAAAATTCTCTACTTTAACTAACATTGATAGTCTTTGGCTCGCCCTTATAAAAAAATGCCCAGCGCTGAAATTTATTTTCAACACATCAGATTCGGATATCTGGGAATTAACCCCAATTAGCTCAATATTCTTAATATATTCTTAATGAATATCTTCATAGCTGGCTGCAATTTCTAAACTGTTCGAGAGTATTGTTAAGGAGAAAATGTTTTTTGACGTTAAGAGATTAATCTCAGCTCACCAGCATGGCTTTTTCGCTGGCCTTAGCGATCTTTAATGAATACTGCCTTGCCACGTTTTTATCTGGGCTCCACGTTGATGGTGTATACACTGGCTTTTCTAAAGCATTCGACAAAGCATCCCATTACATTCTATTGTGCAAGGTAGCCATGTTTGGTTCCCAATTTATATTTCTGAAGTGGGTGAACTCCTATTTAAGTAATAGATGCTGCGTAGTCTCAATCAATCTCAAACCCATTATATTAAATTGCTTCATACATTTGCTATTGATTGAATGAAGCGCATTCAAAAGGTTTTCCTGAAATATGTAATTTCTTCACCCCCAACTCCTCCGTATAGTTCTCGCATCCTTTGGATTAAACTTAAATCCCTTCCTTAAAGCTTTCCTTGTCTTTGGTACACGGCTTGATAAGTGGTGTAATCGACTGTCCCACATTATTGCTAGCTAGTCAATTTCTTATTCCTGCGAGAACCTTTCGTTTTAATTTTCCCTTTTACCTCAAGACCCTGAATACGAATTGCTCTATTAGGGCGTTCAATTCGGGAACTCAAGGAGATTTCGAATTTTATTTCGCTTGATTATTCTTTGCTCAAAAATGGGTTTTCTAAATTATTCAATTAGAGGCCACTTTCTGGATGAATATTCTGTACTTCAAAGAAGGCGCTGCAGATTTCTGGGGATTACTACTCTTGAGAATTTGGCTGTCCAAGCACAGTCGTGTTAGAAGGGCTAACTCGATTGTCTAAAAGGATTTGCTGGAGCCGTCTCTGAGCATCGCAATCGGTCATTGTGAGTATCGAGTGAAACCTTAAAGAGCACAAGAAAATTTTGAGCTTTAAGGAAATTTGACCCGGAAGGTACGATATCACATCTTTAGTGACCTTAGAAAAAGTGATGGCTCTGTTTGTCTGTTTGTCTGTTTCTTCGCCATCTATGCAGGTTCACAGAAGCGTTGCACAGAAATTGTGTGATCGTAATACCCAGTATTCAGCTTTCCGTTCTTATATACATGAGTATTATTTTGCTGGTTTCTGAAAAGTTGAGGTATTTTGTAAGTGTCCAGAATAGTTAACTTTTTTTTAAACCCGAATTTTAAGAATTTTTCTAAGTATACAGCCCATTTAATTTTAGTGCAAAGTGCAAGTTTCCAGAGACTACAAAATACCGTTATTAACAATTGTTTTTCGTTGACGCAAAGCTTGTTTTTTTTTAATTAATGCTTGGAAAATCTTGACTAACGGCTTCAAAAATGATTAATAATTGCTGTTGATTGAAGTTTTGTCTGATCAAAAGCAAATAAATAAATAAATAAATAAATGGAAAACGATTGAGTGTTTTGTCCTCGACTTCGATGCCCATTTTTTACATGGAGAGTAACATTTTTTTCTTTAACGTAATCTCGCGGTAGGCAATAAACCTTTACTTTAAAGTACTCAGGCTAGAAAGATTTATCTATTCGGATGGCTTGTAGGTTAGGCGGGGTTATGGTGGTAATCAGCCTGAACGACCAACTCACTTAGACCTTACAGGTCCGTTATGATACCACCGTGCGACACGGAAACCTCATTTTTTTTCTTCGTGGAACTAGTTTGTGCCACTTATGAGGCACAGGATTGAGCTCATCCTCACGCCAGACAGTTTGGTAAGAGAATTAAACAAAAATTTTCTTAGAAAACGTGCTCTGATTTTAGCTAAGGCTGTACAATGGCAAAGACAGTGATCAACTGTTTCTTCCTGTTCCTCATCTCTACAACTTCTACGATATTCATTGGAGAAAACTCGTAGTATCAAGGAATGTCTGCCAAATAGCCTTCAACCTTCGAGATATCCTCTCTTGAAAGGCTAAGCAGGTCCTTTGTCTTTTTCTCATTTATTTGCGGTTATAGTAGCCTAGTTGTTACGCATGAGTTTTCATCTCTCCATCATTTATTGGCCTTATGTTATTTTTAATTATTAATTTGCTCGTGGTTGAGGTATCGCAATGGAGCTTCTATAAGTGAGCAGTTGAAGAGTAGTACTTTGCCTGGCTAGCTCATTGGCTTTACAATTTCCTTCAATACCTCCGTACCGAGGAACCCAAACAAGGCTGATCTTGAATACGACACTAATATCATTAGGGCTTCATGGCATTCCTGTGTAACCTTTGATCTTAGTATAGCCGCATTCATTGATTTGAAGGCCGGTTGGCTATCTGAGAATATATTTATTGTAGTTTTTGTTACGGCGTGCGTATTTAGATACGTAGTCAGCTCTTTTATAGCGGGTACTTCTGCCTGATAGGCGCTGCAGGCGTCTGGTAGACGAACGGATAGTTGAAGTGCTAATTCCTTCGAAAATACTCCATAGCCAACCTTAGCGTGTTGCTTGGAACCAGTAATAGAAATTTAATTCCCCTCTCTATGGCCATGACTTATACATTAGCAGGAATACGTTCCGGAATTCATTTTTAAATGGGTATCACAATAAGCCTTCCCTACTCATATGACTTCCGCAAAAAAAAACCTAGCCAGGCGAAACCGATTCATTTATAGGTTCCTCCGGTTTAAGCGGCTGACTGTAAGGGATTTTATAAAGTGTAATAAAGAAAGGTCGTTTCAATTTGATTTGGGGTAATTGAAACTAAAATGAGTTTTAGCGCACAAAAAGCACTTATTCTGCTAGTTGAAAGCCAAGATAACTAGACAGCACAATTTTATAAAAATAAATATTACTAACATATCTTTCCTCACAAATATTTGACTATATTTTTCGTTAGCAAATAGTTTTATTAGTTTCACACATTACTCTCAATCGTTGGCTGTGCGCCTGAATGTTTGTATGGCTATAGCTGGCTGCGCTTCAGCTCAGCATCGTAGCTAATATAATTTTTGCGCTTTAAAAAGAGCAAAACATATATTAAAAGTATGTAGCATGCAGTAGAAAAGCACAAACAATTCACCAACACATACATACTCACATATACATGTATGTAATCATAGAAAGCAGTCAGACAGAAAACACGGGCAATGCAAACATTTATAGCCACTTACATACTCGTTTGTTTGCTCCGACCACATGGTATGGCAATTTCCACGCAGTAACGGATGTGCGAAATTTTGCAGGCAAATACCGCTTCATCGAAATAACAAAAAAAAAAGACAAAAAGGTGTAAAGTGAGAAAATGAGTTTGCCAACGGAACTTGCTGGCTAGCCACAAAAAAGAGAAGCCACAAAGAGAAGAAATTCAAATAAAATATTCAGGGCACATATACGCTTACCAAGCAAACATTTTTACGCTCTACATACCCACACATACTGATGAAAGTGTGTATGAGCGCACAAATATTCATTCATCCATGGATGAGCTTTGAGGGATTGACAGCTTCGGGTAAAGGACACACGCGCTTTTTGTCTATGCCAATGAATGAGACGAGGGAAAGGGAGGTGGTGTTTCTTTGCGCTTCGGCTAATATACACTGCTTTGTATTTGTGTACAGGTATTCGCACTTCTATGGCATGTGGGCGCGAACTGTTGTTTTGTATAGCTTTTAAATGCGCACATGACATACTTTTAGGCGCTGCAATTGATGCTTACTCAAATATTTGTCTTTAGAGGCAAGCCCTGAAGCGAACACCTGAGCTAGTAAAATAAAGTTATGGGTAACTTAGTGAGAGTGGCTTTTCTGCAAATGCAAACCAGTCTGGAATCCACCGTAATTGTACTACTTGAAAGAGGATCTAAATGGGGATTAGTTTAAAAGTGTGAATGTGAACGCGATTCTCATGATCTTTTGCGATTTTTAAATAAAAAACATTTATATTCTGTTATATTCAAAAATTACATATAAATTGACTTTGATATTTGCATATTTTCTTTTATTAAATAACACACAATTTTCTAAATTGGTTAAGGGAACAGATACCTGTAAACGGCCATATTTTCCCTGATTTTCATTAAAACTATTTAAAATGAAGAAGTCAATATATTCTTTTCAAATTGGCATGCAGTTTATTTATACATTAAAATAATATAAATTTTGTTTTTTATGTTAATCATTTAAAATGGCGGATGTACACTCAATTCTTCCAGGAAAGTCGCAGCGGGGCTTTTCAATCGGCGAGCATTGTAGCATCGGCGGCAGTGACCTGAAATCAAAAAACCAAAAATTTTTTTGTTTATTAATGTCATAATTACTATATGAATTAAACAAAAATGAAAAAAACGCTGAATAAAATGCTTAAAAAATGAATTTTGGGGCGATAAGAAGTAATATCATAAAAAAGATGTGTGCAGAATTTCAGGGAGATCGGTCTATAACTTTTCGAGTTATCTACACGACAATTCGAAAAACAGAGATTTGAGCAAAACGCGTCTAAAGTTTGAATACAACGTAACTATACCTCTCCCAGCGTTCGAACGCAAAGAATAGGGTCGGCACGGTTGACGATCTATAATATAAGAAATACTTAAATTTACGGTCTCAAAATTTGTTGACATATTCTTAAAGGATTATATTAACATTTCATTAAAAAATTTATTTTTTCGAAATTTTACAGGTATCCCCTTAAGATCTCTGTTCACTATCGATATTGTATTGATTACTATGAGCCTCGTTTGAATAGTCCGCACAAAGTCAGACAGCTGGCTGTACTGGCGTATATTGAGATCAGTTTAATTAGTAGCATCTTTTGGATGAAGACACACTAAGTTTCAACCAGATTCGTCTATTTCTTTGTGCTTGGCATTCGTTTGCATCGAGGAAGTCGAGTGGTTTTCCTTCTCCATCTCGAAAATGCACCAGCTCACGCCTCAGCAGTTGTGATTGCGAAAATAATGGAAATAGCGCTCGAACTCGTTTCACATCCCCTCTATTCTCCAGATATGGATCCCTCGGATCCTTCGGAGTACTTACTATTTCCTTACCAATTTGAAGATATGGCTGGCGAAAAAAAGATTTTATTTAAGGGGTTACGCCACTCTAGCTACTGTAAAAAAGCAGTTTTTTAAGGATTTTTTTTACATTGAAAGAAAGGTGCTAGGAAAAAACTTTTTAAGTATATTATTAAGCATGTATTTAAGTGTAATTACAAATATTTTTATTGAAAAATATTACAAAATGGCGCCTTTGGAGTGAATCTCTGAACGCGCCCTGCGAAAAAGGCACTTCACGGCACGCAGTACAACTGACGTAAATGTCCACCTAAACCAAATTAAAAACATTCTTCTCAATCGACATGAGTATAGCTGTAGAAATACGTACGGGATTTTAGAAATATTGAAATTTGTGTATTTTGCAGATGTTTGAAGTCAAAAGTAGAATTTTTCGTCTAAAATGGAACCGTTAATTGTTTATAAAAATTTTTCTAATTAATTAATAAAAAAATCCGTACGTATTTCAGTGCGGAATAATGTTCTAAAGATCCTTGTACAATTACAAGTGAAAATATTAAAAATTGTTTGTGTTATGCTGCTTGCCGTTTTGAAAAATCACGTTTTGAGATAAACACGGTTTAAATTTGAATAGTCGGTTCAGAGACGTCAGAGGCGCTCGCGCAAAAGTGCGAAATATTAGAGATAAACATTTTTTTCACGCATAGGACTTTTTGTTTTATATTCTAAAGAGTTTAAAGCATCTTTTAAGCAAAAAAAAAAAATTTCGATATTTTGAAAATCCTAGAGTGGCCTAACCCCTTAAACGAGGAGGTGATTGCACACACGAATGACTATTTTTCAGACTTAGACAAATCATATTATTCGTAAGGGATCAACAAACAGCGTTGGGTGAACTGTATAAGCTTTAAAGGAGACTTCGTCGAAAAATAAAAGGTTTACCCCACACAATTAAATAGTTTTTTTTTTGGCGTGGACTTTTCAAACGACCTGCGTGGCTCGATATTCGCGTCCGTCATTGAAGACTTGCGCTCCTATAATAAATAGTGCATATTTTTGATATTTCTTGCTTATTTGCTATTATTTTTATTTTCTATTGTTCCAGGGAGGAAAAATGCCAACAAAGAACTTTATTACTATACTGAACCGAAACCTTCCACAACAAAATTTACGAATACCTTTTTCCTTACAGGTCGAAGATATACCGATTGTTATTAACCCTAAGTTACTGGGGGCACACACAACTAAAGCTCAAAACCGCTGACCATCCTCAAATCGCTAGCCAGTCTTCCTTAGGAAAAAGATGAGGAAAAAGAAGGTAATCGGCTGGTCCATTATTCACTATGCAGTTGCTATCTAGTCACCAGGAGCTACCCAAACACTATGGATGAAGCCGCAGACCTATTAGAAAACTACACTCAGGTCTAAGACGGAATATCTTGTGGTGTCTCCTTAATACTCCCTATGTTCTCAGAACCACGCTTAGCAAAAATCTTCTTATGAGTTGCTACCGCAGAAATTACTGCAGCCTGTTGAAAGAAGGGCCACCACAACAGGGTTCAATAATACATCGGAAGGTATTAAACAACATTCAAATACTAAATGATAGAAAAAGTTTTTTTCTAGTAGCGGTCGCCTTTTGACAGGTAATGGCAGCCCTCCGAGTGTATTTCTACAATGAAAAAGATCCTGACCAAAAACCATCTGCCATTTGGAGGCGGTATAAAACTGTTGGTCCTTCCGTTTGTGGAAAAAACCAAGACCGCAGACAGGAGGACGAGCCTCGCCAAATACCCAATAATGGCTGTAAGCGCCAATTATATATAAAATTCAGTACATTAAGAATTGCCCTCGATATACTAAATTGAGTAGACCTCGCTTAAGCCACTAATTTAACATTCCACTCCTTCTGGTGCCACCATTCATAAATACTTACTTTCGTGGGTCAATCCTTAAATAGCATCGAGAACCCCGACTGGCAGTCAAACTAAACAAAACGAAAACAAGTATACGACTTCGAATGATTTCGAATTCACTGGAAGTGTATCAGTTACTTGCTAATGAGGCCTTGCAAATATGGGTAATTAGAGCAGAGAGCGCAGAGAAATGTGAAATTAGTAAAAATAATAGAATTCTTTCATACCCAAACAAGCCAAATGTGGGAAAGTTCTCAACTTCTTTCTGACTTTTTAGTGCCTCAAAAGTACTTTTTTTAGACAGGAATTACATGATTTCATGTCACTGGTATCTATTATCTATGTTAAGTAAACAGCCTATCTATCCTTTTTCGCAGGCTACTCATTTTTCAGCTTTCAAAAACCTGTTCCTAACTTCTTCGGTAAGCTTACCCAAATGATTTCAACTGACTTACTTTGCGTTCTAAATGCAATATCTCGACTGGTGTTCTTCTCTGCTATACATCACTTGTTAGGTTTCATTTAGAATATTCTGCTTTTCTATTCTGCCGGCCATTTGCGATGTACAGCATCTCTCAAACGCTTCAAAACGGATAAATAATATTCTTTATTGACTGTCTGGCCCGATAGTAGGTACTCATGGTACACTACGCCTTGGCAATATAAGAAAACAGTCAACATCACCTTCCCGGTACTTTTCGATCATAGGGTCAGTCTCAAGTTCTCAGAAATTCTTAGGTCTATACTGTGTCTGCCCTTTAAATTCATAATATTTTTAATGGAGTCATTACTTGCTGGAAAGTATTCGATTAAATGCTTCCCAGCCATCTCTTAAGAACCACTACCCTTTTTATGGGAAAAACTTTCAAACTAAGTATGCCAGTAATTCGCCCATTACTCGTGCTGTACGCGAATTAAATTCCATTAATAATGTTGTTGTTCTTGATGTTTCGTTTTCAAGATTTACTTCTCTAAGCCTTTTGAATTCTATATTATAAAAAGTGATTAGATCGGAGCCACTTTTTCCAGGGGTTTTTTTAAATCAAACTAAAAACGTTATTTTTTGTAGTACTGATTGAATTTTCATCATGGAAAGACTAAAGCCACAACAACATTTACAAATCTTACAATTGTATTACTAAAATCGACGCTTTGTAA
The DNA here is from genome assembly GCF_027943255.1 of Anastrepha obliqua. Taxonomy (NCBI): domain Eukaryota; kingdom Metazoa; phylum Arthropoda; class Insecta; order Diptera; family Tephritidae; genus Anastrepha; species Anastrepha obliqua. The sequence continues at coordinate 52,183,926 of NC_072896.1, forward strand.
AAAGTGTTAATCGCGCGCTCAGGCCAACTTATGGTGTATGGCAATGTCACCCATTTTTAATAATAAGTAAAATGGGCATATTTGAACTGAAGAGCAACCCAAAGCCATTCAAAAACAGCCATTACATCAATTTAAAATAGCCGTTTGGTGCGGTCTATGGGCTGGAGGAATCATTGGCCGTTATTTCTTCAATGACGAGGCTGGCGCCAATATAACAATGAATGGAGAACGCTGTTGTGCCATCATAAACGTTTTTTTTGCTGCCGGAAATTGAAGCCCGAGGTCTCCCCAACATTTGGTTCCAACAAGACGGCGCTACTTGCCATAAAACCATACAGGCCGTGAAAAAATGGATTTTTCGCGTCGTCATTTCGGTGAGCAATTTATTTCGCGTCTGGGACCAGTGGACTGGCCACCAATATTGTGTGATATCACACTTTTGATATTTTATTTGTGGAGGCATGTAAAATCAAAATGCTTTGTGGATAAATCAGCTTCGACTGGGGCATTGGAAGTCAACATTACTGAAGTTATTCACGAGATACCGACCGAAGACCTCCAGCAAGTTATTCAAATTGGTGTTTACGGATGGCCGAGTTACATCGCAGTTGCGGCCAACATTTGAAAGGTATTATCTAAAAAAAATAAATGTCATGAATGCTTCTATACAAAAATAACAAAGATTGAACAATCAATTTGAATTTTCGTTGTTTTATTTGAATTTATAATCCGATAGCTCTATAGTGATCACCTTTTAATTCATTTCGTCTTACACAAGTTTTTGGTTATTGTACTGAATTTCATTTCATTTTTACTGAACGAAGTTAGTTTCCCTGCAAATTCATACAGAAGTTTTTGGTTATTGTACTGAATTTCATTTCATTTTTACTAAACGAAGTTAGTTTCCCTGCAAATTCATTTAAGACTGCACTTCATTTGGTTACTTGAAAAATAAAGTTTCACTCTATTCCACTATATCAATCCTCTTCCGATCTAATTCGTTCCATGAATTTTGTTCCATTCTATTTCATTGTACCCTTTAGCTGTCCTTACCTTCCATTCATTATTCTGCTCCATTTCTATCTTAGAAATTGAAAACCTGTGATTTTATTCAGTCGTTTCTAAATCCTTTGTTTGTAGCCCTCTTCACTCCGAATTATCCTTATGTCAGCATTACCTCGCTACGTCTATGAGTACTTCTAAAGTGCAATCCTTCCCTTTTCACGAATTCCTCTTACCTAAGTCATAAAAAATATGAGTGTGTACGTTAAGTCACGTACTAAGTAAAACCACCGTTTAATCTTTGAAGAAGACTGCGAATATTTTCTTGGCTCCACGTGCCGCTTTTCAGCTGGATTTTCTCTAACAAAGCAATAAATGAAATTGCAAATATGTGCTAATATACTCACAAACATATGCACATAATTGTACATTAGCTAAATGAACGTGAATTCGCCAATTTTTGTGGAAAATATAAGTTTCCTCAAACTATGAAAAGGAAATCAGAATAACTCTTGTGCTGAATTTGGTAGCACTGAAGAAACTGAAATACAATAAAAGTAATTGCCACCTCAGCATTTTAATACCTACAATATGCCGTTGAGAGAATCTTCTTTTATACGTATACTCGTATGTGTACTTGTAATCCACCAGCAGCTGATGTGACAAGTTTTTCCATCTTTTTGTTTTTTTTTTGTGCCTCTCAGCTTCTCAGCGACACAACCGAAATAAAATAAAGCACTGAAATGGCAAAAGAGAAAATAAAACGTCTGCAGAAATGGTTGATTAGTAAACGCCTGGAGTGCCTGCGAGTATGTGTGTGAGTACGAGTGCATATACAGTGCTGCTAAATTGATGTATCTAGTATAGGTGTGCATACATACACATCTACATATGGAAAGTCTGCTCCACGTATGAAATCAAGACGAAATCATCGCTCTATCAAGTTTACTGCGAGAGCAAGGAAGCTGTGATGGGCTGCTGAACATTGATTGGCAGCGGAAAATCGTCTAAAGACATATAAAAAAAAACAACACTAAAAAATAGCAAAGCCTGTGTGGCAAAGACATTATCAGGCAGCCATACATACGTGCGCCATTAATGACTATTGTGTGCGAGTAAATGTGCGAAAATGTACGTGATCTCATGAGACCACTCGAACCCATATTTTATGTTTTTGCATTATTTATTCATTTCCCATAAAGTCGAAGTGTTGCGATAGTGATTTTATGGCTTGCTTACTTGGACTGGTTCAAATGCAAGGCCTTAAAACATATTATCAGTATATACTTGAAAAGAAAATGGTACCGGTGTTTAGCCTTATGAGCGGGTCGCAGTTGCTGTTGTGCAGTGCTGGGAGTTAATCTGAGTTTTGGAGTGAGTTGATTTGCTGTTTCGTTTATTGAAGTTCAGTGACTCTGTGTGGTGAGAGGTGACTTCCTGCTATTGATGAGAGTTGCCTTATTGTATTCGAGCATCTGACATGCCGATACATTTTTTCAAATGCCTGTGAGAATTACAGCGCTTGTACTACTTAGACGCGTGAATTAAAAAAAAATATATATTTTTTTTATATCCTTGTTGACTCCACTCGGAAGCATTGGGCCACTACAAGACTCTTCCATCGTATGCAGTTCTGGACTGTTGTATTGCGCCATCCCATGTGATATCTGCATCTGCTAACTTGTGCAACATCCACCTTCTCTAAGTGATCTTTGGCCGACCGCAACGTCTGCGGGTTACAGTCCAGTGCCATTTTCGTGATGCTATCTGGTAGTTTCCTAGCGTGTGACCTACCCATCGCCACTTTCTGCTTTGATTTGCAATAAGATGGGTTCCTTATTCGCTGATCTCCATAGTGCGTCATTGCTGATTCGGCGAGAATATTCTACAGATGATGAGGATGCACTTGTTGACGTAAGATATGTGTATTGACCAACGATGTTTCATTTCTGTGCAACAATACTGACTTCTCAAAGCTGAATATTCGCAATTTAGTGCGTCTGGAGATTTGCCCGAAAGCTGATCTTGCTTTGTTTAGCCTGCAGTTGACATTTTCATCCGCCATTTGCCGTGATAGTGCAGCCTTGGTAGTAGAAGCTTTCAGCAAATTTCACTGAGCACCCGTCAATCATTATAGGTCTTGCTTTGTTGTGGTTGACTCTCATAGTATTTGCTTTGGCGATGTTGACATGCAGTCCGACAGGCGTGCCCGCGTGACTAGTGTTTCTGACTTCGCTTGCATGTCAGTGAGTTTGTGAGAGAGGAGGCAGATGTCATCGGTGAAGTCCAGGCCCTCAAGATGTCTGGAGAAACTCCATACAGCGCCTCTTTTGTGCAGGGTGATTTGGCTCATAATGTCGTCTAGGACGATGGCGAAGAGAAGGGGCGAGAAGAGACAACCTTGCCTGACGCCTGCGTTGGTGGTGAATGGGTCGCTGATGTTACCATTGTGGAGCGCGGGCAGTTTGGAGTTCTCGTAAAGGGCTCTGATGTGGCGGATTATATTAGCGGGAATAAAAACAATAACGTGGCTTATTTGAACAACCCTCGCTTAGTTGAATAACCAATAAAATAAATATGGAAAGAAAAATATCATCATTGTGATATATGTATGTACGTAAGGGAGTTATTTCTGCATCTTTAAGCTTACCCGACCAGTGTATCTAAGATTCAACTTTCACTCTATGCCCTCGATGTTTAAACCGAAAACTTTTCGCCACTGAAATGCTTAGGTTAAAAGTGCTTACGCAGTCCAAAGCTTTTGGTTGTGCTGGGCATCACTCTATATCTTATTCTTATCCTATTTTACTCTTCGAGTTTCTGCTCCCTGCGCTCAGTGCTTTCAAAGTGACTGCTGGATAGTTAACTGCCACGTAGAGATGCATTTTGTAGAAATTCATATGATTGTTATACTAATTATATCGTGCAATAATTAGTCGTACCATTTTGATTAAAAATGTTCCCATGTTCCTTATTGTGGAACCCGAAAATGGGGTCTACAATAATTGTCCCTCTCTCATACCGATTTTCTGAAACTAATATCTGAATAGCCCGTGTATATCTGAATCTTCTAGTATCTTTTCTGATTATGGTCGTTCACCATACTTGAACTTTTTTCCGCTGTTAAGCCACCGTTGAATTCGGATATAACTCTTGGCTAAACATCGTCCAAAAGACATGGTCGCGTTCGACTACCCAGATCAGGGCTTTGAAGGTCTAATTCAGTATTCGCGTATAGTTCAGTAATGCTGAACTAAATTACACTGCAAGCTAAATTAGATTCAGCTAAACTTTTGCACAAGTTTCCATCTGCCTGTTCTAGTGGATAAATCTTTAAGCAAAGTTCAATCCCGCCCCACCTGACAACCCGCCTTCAACTGCCCTCAGTTGGTGATTTGAATGATCAGGTTGCGCATAGAAAATCATTGAAATGGTTGAGTATTTTTTAGGCAAAAGTTTTAGTGTTCTTTATTTTTAGTTCGTCGTAAGCTCAGTGCACAGTTTGTGTGAGGCGCTTCCCATTGATCAAGTATTTTGAGTGAATTTCGGAAACAAGCCAATCATTTTGTAGCGCCATTCACCGGCCGCCGTAGTCGGTGCGTGAACACAATTCGGAGTACGTAGGTTCAAATCTCCATGCATCAACACTAAATAATAGTTTTTTCTGGTAGTGGAAATGACAAACCTCCGCGTGTATTTCTGCCATAAAAAAGTCCTCATAAAAATACCAGTCGTTCAGAGTTTGCTTAAAACTCCAATATATTGGATGGTACAGGTTCTAAAACTAAAGGAGAAGAAGGAAAAACTGGGTAAATTTTATATTTAATACCACTAAAACCAAGGTGAAGAGTCGAAGCGTGCAAATTGTAGATTAGTCACAACACTTTTTGGAACCATTTGCACAAGCAGAATTATGTTAATGATGTCGTTGAAATAAAGCGAAAAAGCGTTCAGATATTTTAACTTCATCTAATGCATATAAAATTAACTCTCCGTACACAAGACGTTTCCGTTTTTGTATCTCTACTTAGGTAAGGTCCATATATTTTCCAACTCTCAATAGGTAGCCCAACAACCTGGAAACTCTTACTTAGCATCTAAACTAAGGTAGCTCTTGACAGAGGCTGTTCCACTGAAAAATTTAGACTATCTGCATTTCTGGAGCCTGATCCTGCTAGAAATAAATGCAAGGCCACTACTATAGACAGCAGATTTCGCATAAGCAGATCTTAACTATCGAGTTTACTTAATTGGAAAGGATGATGTACATATATGGAATATCTCCATTTGCGAGGATCGTGCCATTGCTGAGAATAATAAAGTACTGATATACTAAACGAATTTATGGTCATATATACTTTTACGTGGTTCCTGGGTGGGAAATAAGCCTTCAATAAACAAATTATAATTTGATATATTTAATGCCAATAATTTAATTTGGCTCCAGGTACAGCTTGATTTTTTCGTTTCTACTTCAACTTACTGCCTTCACGTCTTTGCTGGTCTCCCGCGTCTCCAACTTGTTGTGATGTCATTGGGGCATATAAAAGGCTTTCCCGATCCACTTCCATTTACGACGTTTGGTAGGTGCTTGCTTGGCTTCATCCCAGAGGTCAACATTGCTTATAACGTCGGGCCAAAATATCTGAATAATCTTACGAAGACAGCGATTAACACGTTCGCGGACACTAAAAATTTCAGGGAGCTGCAAAAATAGACAGGCAATTATTTTTGAAACTAGTTGTAATATCCTAAATCTGATTATACATACCTATATAATAAGAGTAGTCAGAACATCGTATTTTAACTTTTATATGAAAGTACTTAATGAATCAAGTGGGCATTACTTTGAAACGTATATTAATTACAAAAACTTAAAGTTACATGTAATTAAATAAACACAACTTGGCTTTAAAATTTGAATGCTGTAGCATCCACGTCGTTTTGCATCACTATAAAAATGAATGCTTTAGCATTCACGTCCGCGAACGTGTTAAGGAAAGATCACAATATTTGTAGAGCGCACGCTGTTTCGCTCTCAGGCTCGTACGCCTGGAAATGTGAGTCGCTCTCCATACCTTCTTTAGCATACCAAACGCAGCGCGTCCCTTAGATATGCGGATGCGTATGTCCGCTGCTGAATCGCAAGTCTTTGAAATAATGCTTCCGAGGTAACAAAAATCGTTCATTTATTCTAACTGAGTTTCGGCAATCTGGAGAGCTTCGGACGTATTGATGCAAATTCCTTTTTTTACGCGATTTTAATTTTTATTTATTTTAATTATTATTTTTAAACACTTGTACAATAATAAAATATTTAACAAAAACTGCTTAGCAGCACTAGCAACAAAAGGCTTCGGCTGATTTTTAGTCTGGTTCAAGTGCTCGTGTAATAGCAGACAAATATCGTCCGCTTAGTTTAGATCTGTTAACCGCACAGGTTTGTCGCATTCCTAGGTCCAGGACTAGGTTGAACAAAAGCGGAGATAATACACAACCTTATGTGACACCGGTTTGAACTTCGATGAATGATAGATAGATAGAAATTATTAACAAAGTCTGAACGGGTTTAAGATGCAAATTGCACTGCTTTGAAACACAAGCGACACAAGAGTTAATATTTGTTGACATGCTTTGCTAATTCAGAAATCTTTTCGCACTAACAGCGCTCTGGGAGCACTACTGCGGCAAAAGTCACGTTGAGTTTTTTGTTTCTACCTTCAAACATAAATTTTCGTGCAACAAGAGTGCCAAGTTGTTCGTTACTTGCATGCAACTCGGTATTACTGACCTCTTTTCTTTTCCAATTTAAATATTTGCTCAAGGAATGGCCTAAAGCGCGCTTTTCCGTACAGCCTTATTTTTCCAAAACTTTTAATTAAAAAATTATGCGCATCCATTCTAAGGTAAGTCCACTCATATTACATCCATATTTACAGAAATCATTAATATGGCTTGCTTGCCCTTATATCCGCATGTTCGTTCATTTTGTTTATGACCTAATTTTGTTTTCAATCTCAACATTTTCCCCCACTTATTCACAGCGCGCATATTCATAATATTTTACAGCTGTTGCACCGTAAAATTTTCGTGTTTAACAACAAATTAAATGCAAGCCAAAACAATATTATTTACGTGCCGCCAAATTATAAATAGGTCAGCCAAACATAAACTCCAAATAAGCGGACGGAGAAAGCCAATTGATGCCTTATGTTGGACAACTGCTTACTTGAACTTTTTTTAGCCAGTAGCCACCGTTCAAGAGTATTTGACCTAATAAAACCAGCAGTTGTTAAATATTTTATGTGCTGCATTTTGACGTTTAGGCATAAAAGAATAAGAAAAAGGAGGTTGGGGGCTATTTCTGATATTTGGTATAGGGAAGGAAGGATGGTGGTTGAAAGGAAGTGAGGTGTGGTGGGTTAGGGAAATCGGAAGTGTGCACTCCCTTAAACACACATACGTGCATACTTACATATATAAGTTTACTGAAAGAAGTTTCGATATTAACAATCCTCAGATTCCATAAAGGTAATTCAGTTGAAAATTTAAGTGGCTGTTTTAGTAATAAAGAACACGAAAAGATAATTATAAGGCTGGTTGCCGTGTCCAAGTTAAGGTAATAGAGGAGTACAAATGATATGTTAAAACTGCTGTTGCCGTGCTCTTAAACTAAACTAAGAGTTTGTCCTTACACCGAGAGAGTTTGCTTTTGCATTCAGTATTGCACTCAACCTGAATCTTTTACGATGCAACAACAACAACTGCACATTGACGCGTAGAATTGCAGTTATTAATGATTTATAAAAAAACAACACGTACATTACGGTACAAAACCTGCAGCTACCAAAATAAACAATACTCTTGGTTTGCGTAAGAGCTGCTCTCTTGAACCGAATCGCAGTGATTTTAGATGATTTAGTAAATGTGAATAAAGCGACTAATAGCGCAGTACGCGAAAGTAAGAATATCAAGAATTTTTATTATTTTACACGTTCAACACTGTAAAGGATCTTAGACATCTCGCCAGTAAGGTTATTTCAAAAATGTATGCCAGAGTCCTGAAGCTGTGACTATGCGTTCACAAGCGTGACCACAACTTCGGCTCTCACCTTCGCGAAAGAAATGACTGACATCGTAAAAAAGGATGACAAGATTTTGATCTTCACAGACATTTTCAAAATGATTACAGGAAAGTGATTTTGCGGCTTCTTACTGCAATTCTAATTAAGATACGAGGTGTGTTCCAAAAATAAGGTGAAGGTTTCGAAATTATCAGGCTACGTACATTCGACTTTCGATTACTATTATATTTTTATGTTGGTACACTCGTCTCGAAGATATACTCGTATTCACGGTTTTAGTAATATAGCCCGTTTAGTTTGTTTGTGAGAAGCATAAATAAGACACGGGTTTTGTGTTTTCGGCAATTTTCTGCTATTGAAAAAAATGGATAAAAGAAGTTGTATTAAATTTTGTGTAAAATATGGAATTAAGTGCTCAAAAACACTTGAAATGTTGGCAGTGGCGTACGGTGAGTGTACTCTGAGTCAAAAAAATGTTTACAAGTGGTACAAGCTTTTACACGAAAAGTCGTGTGACTTGACGCTCGCTCTGGACGTCCCCCCAGACCATCAACAACCGATGAAAATGTTAAGAAAGTGAAGAAAATTGTTATGGATAATCATCGATTGACAATTAGAGTAGTAGCTGAGAATTTCGGTGTATCGATTGGTTCGTGTAATGCAATCTTTTTGGAAATTTCGGACATGAAGCGTGAGGCAGTGAAATTTGTTCCAAAATTGCTGAATTTTCATCAAAAACAACGCCGCATGAGCATCGCTCAGGAATTGTTGAATGACGTCAACAATGATTCAGATTTGATTAAAAGGCATCATAACTGTTGACGAATCATGGGTATTTGGTTATGACTTCGAAACCAAAGCCCAATCGGCCCAATGGAAGAATCCAGGAGACCAAGATCACCACGCCAAGTTCGATCAAATGTTAAGGTTTTGCTCACTGATTTCTTCGATTACCATGGCGTAGTGCATCAGGAGTTCTTACCACAATTTCGTGCGGTAAATAAGGACTATTACTTTGAAGTTATGCGCCGTATGCGTGAAGCAATATGAAAAAAGCGCCCAAAATTGTGAAACAAAAATTCATGGCTTTTGCATCATGATAATGCACCTGCTTACACATTATTGCTTGTGAGAGAATATTTTGCCTCAGCCACCGTATTCACTAGATTTGGCCCCCTGCGGCTTTTTCCTGTTCTCAAGATTGAAGAGACCTATGAAAGGACGGCGTTTTGCGACGATTGAGGAGATAAAAACCGAATTACTAAGAGATCATCAAGGTCATACCAAAAAGTGCATATCAGAACTGCTTCGAGGATTTGAAAAAACACTGGCACATTAATCTGAGGGGGACTACTTTGAAGGAGGTACACAAGAAATTGATGAATAAATAAATATTTTTTGACAAAAATTAAAATTAACCTTATTTTTTGAACACATCTCGCAAGCTCACAGGTTGCCTGACTAATACATTGTTTTTCAGCAGAGACTACAGTGTATTTCAACTAAGAGATTTGGTATTCATAACAGATCTCATCTCTTCACAACTCGTCTTCAGTATAAAGTGTCTTTCAAAAGTGACGCCGGTATTAAGATAGACTGCGATGTTGGCGCCGGTGTATATTTGAAAGACCTCAAAACAGACTTTTAGCCTGGGGAGTTGGAATAGTATCTTTCAAACAGAAGTTCTGGGAATAAGGGAAGCTTGCGGGATAATTAGAAACCATTCGCAACAACTATCGGAAATATGCATTTTTTTATTTAGTCAAGCAGCCATCTTAGCTATTGTATAATAGTTATAGATGACGTAACCAATTCAAGAATCGCCAAATAAGGCATGATCTTGGTACCTGGTCATAGGAACATAGAAAGAAATGATAAAACTAATGAGCTGGCAACACAAGAGGCATCTTATAACGAATCCGAAGCGGTAAAAGTAGGCTGTCCCCAGGGAGTGCGCGAAAGGGAGAACTTCTCGCTATTCCAGAAGCAGGCCGTTGACAGATGGACCAACACGGATACCTATCAAATAACTAAACATACGTGTCCCAATTTCAATGAATTGTTAAGAAAGCCGCTACCAGACTGATTCAGAATTATGTCAACTATAACCGGCCACTGGCCTTTGGGTGGCTATGTCAGGAAGATGGTGTGGCCGTACACCGATAGATGCACAAAATGCAACCAAGAAGAAGAATATGAGGAAGCAGTACTTCACTATCTCTGTGCGGGCCCAGGTCTGAGTGCTCTATGACACAGAATACTGGGTAATGATCGATGGTTAGCTTGAAAGAAATTTCAGAAAAGAAAATACGCGACATAGGGTGATTCATAGTCAAATCAAGATGATTCAACTAATAAAAAGCAGTTGTTCTACAAATGGTGTATAAAAATGGCATCTTTTGTGGCAATTGAGTCTAGACTGTGCGAGTCAGACAACACCCCCACCATCCCCACCACCATCTTTTTTATGTAATTTTTGTCAAGTAGACAGATGTAAAATTTTACTCGATGGAAAAATGCGGTAAATGATTGAAACTTATTATATATCTTTCAGACCTTTACGAAGAACATATCGCAAAATATGTGGTTTTTTTGGTGGCAATAATCGTCCGAATGAGTCTTCAATTCAAATGTAGTGACAAACAAACTGGTTCTGGCGGTGTTGCTGAACAACCTTCAACATCGATATAGCGATGCTGTTAACGATTAGGCATTCATTTATTTATTTGGTCATATTTGTTATAGATTTTGCCATGCTAGGAACTAAAAGCAAATTCCAAACACATTGCTTTTGTTTTTTCCCCTGTACTGCTGCTACCTCTTTTCTGCATGGAATATATATTTTTCCATATTTTTTTAATTTTCTTCTTCTTTTTAATGGACGTTTTGAAAGTTTTGTTTTTAATATTTTCATTTAGAATTAAATTTTTTTTATTTTAAAATTGAAATACAATTTTAATTTGGATTAATTGAATCATTTTTTTTACTATGGGTAACCCTTGTATGTACGCAGACTTTTGCTCCCAAGTGTATTACAGCTTCATATCTAATGGTGGCATCCTTTATCCGATTTAGCGCATAATACTAACGCCGCCATTTAAAAAACTTGATAGCTTTAGCATCTTCCTCTATTTCGAAGCTCTTTCCTTGGTAGCCCTGTGGTGCTTCTTTACATCTTTAGCTGCTTAGCTATTGCTGTAATATTGTTGTTGTTGTTTAAGATATTATGATTGTTTCATTTTCTCTACAAAAATATTTCGCGCGTTCACTGCTTCTACTACAAAAGGCTGCCAATGCGAAGGATTTCGTTTTTATTTACTTTTTTTTGTACTACAAAATTGCTTCTTTCAAGTGTTTGCTTGCTCTTTCATATTTGTTGTCGTTTTTCTTGTACGACTTTGTTTGGATACTCCTTCATGTCGTCCTGACAAGCGTTTAACGATTATTGTTCAAATTGGCTTATTTAAAGTGAAAATGGCGAAGCGCTTATGTATTATATCTTTTTAAGTGACAATTTGAAAAGGAAAGCAAATGGAAAGAAACCAAAGTTCAAAGCTCTTATGTTGGCACAATTGGAAGACGTAATTACAAATGCCGATTAAGGGGAATAGATAGAATAAAAATGTCCCAATTAAAAATAGAATGACGACAAAGAAGTGAGGCTTCTTAAGGAATAATTTTTTGTTGAAAATTGTGGAGCTTTCCATATCGCTAAAGAATTGCCGAGTATACGCAGAGTCATGTAGCAAAATATTTATACGAGGAAAAATGTTAACTAGATGGAATTATCATAAGTCACAATATATAAAAGCATGTGCTCGAAAATATTCATCATTTTGGAAATGGAAAAGTAATATAGAGTGTTTTTTAAGAGCTCAAGAGCTCCGCGTGGGGACCTTGTCCTTATCTCTCCTAAAACTGGTATGTGCTTTTCAAAAATAAAATTCATAAAATTGTCTACCGTAAATATCATTAGTAAACTTACGCCTCCATAGAGCAGGACAATAGCGCAGAAGGTGCGAAATTGTCTCTTCCTTTTTCTCATCTAGGCAGCTTCTGCAGAAGTCATGTGTTTGCACACCTATCCTCTGGCCATGTCTACCTATTAGGTAGTCCCCGTTTTACCGGTAATCAGTGTGCTAAGGCTATACTTATGTATATTGGCTTAGCATTGGTTAATTTGCTATCGAGTCCCGCTAGTTCATCGGCTCTGCAGTTACCCTCAATACCGCAATGACCAAAAATCCATGCTGATTTTAGGTGAAATGACTCAGCCATCTTGTTGAGAGGTGCGAGGCATTTCATAGCTACTTTAAACATGATAGCCGGCATATAGTACATCCGCCGCTACATAGTGCGTTCGATCAACTCAATTTTTGACCACTTTTTCCCAATAAATCTGTCTGTATGGCGTTAATAGTGACTTGAATATTACATTTAGCATGCCCAAAGCTAGTGCACTAAATAATTAATGCAATAAACGCATAGTTAATACTCTGAAAACCTGAAGACTTAGTGATAGTCAAACCGTTATTTCAGCTACCACAAAAAAATTTGCGATAGTGAAAAATGCCCAACCCTGCCTTACAATAAATCGATTCTTAAGTGCGCTGTGCCGCAAGTTGTGTCGTGTTGTTGGAATCAAACGCCATCGAGGCTGTGCTGATTAATTTTTGGAAACAAAAATTCAGTCAGCATGGGTCGATGGTGCTCGCCATTCACCGTAATTGCAGCTCCTTCCTCATTTGGAAAGAAATGAGGACTGATGGTGCTGCCAGTGATCTATGAAATTCGCGAACAGATTTATTTAAGTTATTTTCAAAGTGAATTTCCACATTATTCAAGCGTTGTTCGGAGGTTACACGATTCATGATGACTTGCCAATCCTTATTTCTATTCATTTCATCTCAATTAGCCATTCTCAGCTGTCAAACCATCATTATCGATATCGATAGTTCTCACGCATAGGTAACACGCAGCCTGAAGAATATGTAATGGGTTTGATAATAGGAGAATATATGAGTACATAGCTTGTTAAGAGGTTTCAAACCAAGCGGAGTATCGTAGCTTTATGCCAGGTTTCCGGGGCATGCAATTTGATCTCTCATTCGTAATTCACTTCCCAACTACCCTTCGAATTATGTAACTTGCCCTACAAATTTTGAGAGTGAATTACCTCATTTGTAAGTAATTCAGTATCCATAATCTTGCGCACTACACACAAATCCCTGTCTTTGCTCAATTTTATCGGACATTCTTAGCGAAATTAGCTGTCAAACCAAAAGAAAGGAAATAATAACCAGGGCAATAATGACCAGAAAAAATTATTCTATAGGAAAGGAGACACGGACATAGTGTAGTGAATAAAAATCTAGTGGCGTCGCTCGCTAAGTCAAATCCTATGAATGATACAAACGCTCCGACCCTGAAAATATTCGATATGGTACCAATTGGTGATAGCAGAGGAAGCGGAAGGACTTCTTTGGGCTGGACAGTTCAAGAAGAGAAAAACTTGGTTTCAATTGGTTTGTCCAACGAGAAAGAAACAACTGGCATACTTTTCCGAACTCAGCAAAATCGCCAGTCAAGAAAAAATAAAATATTGTAGTTTTCAAAATTTCATGGCGGATCTTATATTTCAAAATATTATTCCCATAAGTTTCCGCCCTCGTAAAAGGAGTGTCGCTGCTGATACTATTTCAGTGTTCGCTTTAGTCATATACTGGTGATTTGAAGGTGTATGTATGAGGTCTGGATTGCACTAGTTCACATTCGTTTGAAGCGTAAATATCCCTTTTTATCTGATGCCAAAAATGTCTACGTTCGGCCCGAAAAACAGCATTTGGGAGAAGTCATGCTTCATTATTACCTTTTAAAGAAAAATGAAATATTTACGGTAATCACGCTCCATCAAATACAACGTGTAATTTTGACGTGAGTGATAAGCTGAGTAATCGCGAAGATGCACCGAAAAAGTTCGAAGATACTCAACTACAACAATTATCGGGTGAAGACGCATGTCGAACCCTTGATGATATGTCTAAAGAGTTGGATGTTGACAGATCAACCGTCGGTAAACGTTTGCACGCGATGGGAATGATCCGGAAAGCAGATAAGCAGGTAACTGGGTGCCACATCCATTTAAGGAGAGGGATATCGAGAGACGTTTGGTGACGTGTGAGATGCTTCTTGAACGGTAGAAAAGAAAAGGTTTTCTGCATCGCATCGTCACTGGCGATGAAAAATGGATCTATTATGATAACCCTACTAGGTGAACCGAGTCCATCGACTGCGAAAAAAAATATTCATGCTTCAAAGGTAATGTTGTGCATCTGGTGAGATCAGAAGGGTGTCATCTATTATGAACTACTTGAACCATCTGAAACCATCAATGGCGATCGTTACTGACTGCAAATAATTCGTTCGAATTAAACTCTCAAAGAAAAACGGCCGCAATGGGACGGTAGATATGACAAACTGATTTTGCTGCATCACAATGCCAGACCACGCGTTGCTCAAATCGATCCAGAAATATTTAGAGAGGCTGAATTGGGAAATATTGCCCCACCCGTCGTATTCGGCAGACATTGCACCTGCGGATTGCTATCTGTTCCGATCAATGCAGTCAGCCCTTATTGGAGAGCGGTTTACTTCTTACGAGAGCATCGCGAATTGGCTCTATGAAAGGACTGGAATTTTTCGTCAGAGGAATCCGTATGCTGCCTGTAAAATGGAGTAGAATTGTAGCTTCCAATTGCATATACTTCACATAATATCATGTATTATTTAATTGTTTAAATACTTCGTAACTTTGACTAAGAAAGGACGGAAATAACTACTAGAATTTTAGGAAACTATTTCTAGGGGTTGTTTTGGGTAGTTAATTACTGACCTGAAATTGGGAAAACTCGTAATTACGAAATCGATAGAAAGAGATTACGAACAAAATTTAAAACCTTTTACTGGATTTATTAATCAAAATTGATGTTTATTTATTTATTAGTCAAAATTTATGTCTGTGTCAAGTAATTTTTGTAATCCTTCTCAAAAACTGATATCATTTTTCAAACAATATATCAGGCATATCAATTTTTAATTTCTTCAAGAAACCGGTATTAGTGACCACAAAATTTGTTCTTTCAGGTTCAGAATAATTAGTAAATAAAAAGTGTAATGCATGGCGAAACTCCCACGTGGGGTAGAACTTCTCCGTTGAGTGCTTTGAAATATGCACTCGTATTCCCATCATTGAAAGATTCTTTCATAGCGTGCTACACCCTAGTATAGTACACAACTCCTTCGATTGCCGCTTCCAAGCATTACGCGATCGGCTATGAATGTGAAAAGTTAAAGGTTGGCCTGATATTCCCACTTTAATCGGACAATCCTGTAAATAATTTCATATATGGCAAAAATTGCTATAAAATCTTAAATATTTTAAATAGCTCTCTAACACCTGAAAGTACTACTGCAACTACCTGCTCTTCTACAAAATATAATTTTCCCTATACACACAACAGCCAATTAGCAGTGCGATATTTCTTCTTTGTTTATTGTCTATGTATACAGTTGCTCCCATAGTTTCTTGTAATATTAAACCAAAGCAATCTTAACATCCCCAAAGTCTCAAATTACAAGTAAATACTTATACATTTGCAACACCACTTCTACCTTATCTATGGCAGAGCAAAGCACAACAAAGTAGACATCTTCGCTAACCTATGACACCTGCCAACCAGCGGTGTAACTAAGCTTCCGGTTGCTTTCGGAGAAACTTGTCTGCTGCAGTTTTCTTTGCTAATTGCCAACACGTTGTAGTTGTGCTAATTCGCGTTAACTCAGTTTTCACGCAGACACTGCTGCTATACTTTTTTGATGCTATGTTTCTCCTTTAACTCCATTTTAAATTTCTACCACCACTATTTGTTGCTATTATTAGTTACTTTCTTGCGAAATTCTTTAGCCAGTGGAGAAGCATTGCTTTACATTGTATTTTCTCCACGGCAATTTCCTTAGCAAGGTTCTAAATTATTTACAATACTCACTCTACTTAAATGTTTTATATTTGTTCACTGTCTTTTTGAGCTGCTGGCTAATAAAACTACTGTAGGAATGTATTTGACAGTGCGTATACGCAACATTTTGGGTAAATTTATTAAAGCGGTGTCATATCAATATGAGAGTACTAAATGAATTAAGTGAAACCGCGAGAGATCTTTGCATTCTCTGGTAAACTTTTTTATGGTCTAAATAAGTTTTTCATTATTTACCTAAGATTTGAAAAGAGTGGAAGAACGGTTAAAATGCTTACTAGATTGAAGTGCCTTGTTTGAAAATAAATCGCTGCCAAATTTGATGACGTTAACTTTTGTAGGATATTTGATCCATATTTAAAACGTTTTGACTCATAAAGCCTTTGAAAAAAGTCTTGGTTTGAGACTTTGTTATTGAAAAGTAAGAAAAAGGTTGATTTCGAGATTTGACTAAGGTGTTAAAATACTCTAAAGAAGAGTTAATCTGAAAATTTTAACATGAAAATTTAATCATGAAAATTTTTATGAAGAAAATGAAAGCCTATAGAGCCCAAAATATTATAACATGTACGAGGATCGCCATTTATATTTTAAACCTTTGCAACACTAGCTGTAATGAGCTGTAATTCGAAATCTTTATCGAAAAGTTGATATTTTTTAGCAGAAAATTACATATAACGTTTTCGCTTACGAGCTTTAATTGGTTTTTTTTCTTCAGTAAGTATAGCGCAGAAGCTTGGACGATGACAACATCCGATAAAGCGACGCTTGGAGTGTTTGAGAGAAAGATTCTGCGGAAGATTTTTGGACCTCGGCACGTTGGCAACGGCAAATATCGCAGGCGATGGAACGATAAGCTGTATTAGCTTTACGGCGATATAGACATAGCGCAGCGAAATAAACACTCCGGTTCTGAAAGTATTTGATGCGGTACCAGCTGGTGGTAGCAAAGGAAGAGGAAGGCCTCCTTTGCGTTAGAAAGATTAGGTGGAGAAGGACTCGGCTTCACTTGGTGTGTCTAACAGGCGCCGGTTAGCACGAGAAAGAAACGACTGGCTCGCTTTGTTAAACTCGGCCAAAATCACGTAAGTGGTTATTGGGCCTATTAAGAAGAAAAAGAAGTTGGTAAAAAGATGAAATTAGCGCCCGAAAGATGGAATTATTTCGTGAAAATGTTCATGACAGCAAAGGAATTTTTGTTCTCTCGTGCGTTTCTTATACTCTCGCGTGAATATATTTAAGGTCGGTTGATAGATATGTAGTTTATAGCGGATTATTGATTGCACAATGCACAATGCATCTGAATATGAATATTTATATAATGTGGCAAGAGTAAGTGCGTGACTATCATTCAGAAGCACACAGGTTCGAATCTTTCTTACATGAAACATCAAATGATAGAAAAGGTTGCTTCTAATAGCAACTAAACTAACTAAATAACTAAACATTAAACTAATAGAGGCAAACCTTGAAGTGTATTTCTGCCATGAAAAGGCTCATCGTAAAAAAGACATCTTCCATTCAGAGGCGGCATAAAAATGTAGAAGCCTCCATTTGAGTAACAACATTAAGACGCACTCCAGAAATAGGTGGAGGAGCTCGTCGAACCCCCTAACAGAAGTGTACGCCAATGATACAAGTAATATTACTTAATTATATAATATTTATGACATTATAGGGATAATTGCTTTTATCGAAGTTACTGCACGCACTTTATAGAGCTGCTCTCATGAGTCCCACATCTGTATAAAACTAAATAAGCAGACTTTTGTCGCAGACACAGTATGACTACTGGTATAGTCTCAGTGCCAAGCGGTAATCTAAAATAATTCATGAAGTCCCACTCAACAGCAGGATTTTAATCCTGCAAGCAAATCTACGCATAATTTTTTGTCTAATCACGGGACTTATTTCTTTCAACGGGTACCTAAATACCATAGGATGATGGTAAAATATGCTGCTTGATTTATGAGCTCAGAAGATGACAAGACTCTATTTCTTTACATTTATGAATTTCCAGAACAATCCTCATAGATGTCGATATCGTAGGCCTTTCTACTCTGTCTGGTTGCGCTTCATATACCTTTGCGAACGCCTTCGGAGGAACTGTAGTTGGTCATGCAGCAATCTGGACTCCTTTTCTGATAAGAGAGAGTCACACTGGTTACGCATCTAAGTGTCTGAGAATGTATGGCGCTCCCAGAACTAGAGGACTGGGATTATGATTAACAAATGGTTATAATTGCAGTAGCTAAGGCTAGGAAACCTTGGGTATAAAAATTTTTCAGAAATTGGAAATATTTTCTCTCATTATCTGCGGGAATATAGGACTCTTTTGAAATTATATTTCCAAAACTAATGCTAAATATGTCAACGATTGTAGAAATAAACTGTTGTAGCTTTCCAAGTAATGCAATACCATATTTACTCTCAAAGCAATCTTTACTAAACTTGTTTCCCATTAAATGGCCAACATTTATCGAATTATGAGTAATGCAGTGGAAAACCGGGTGGGACAATTTTGTGCTCTCCGATGAAAAAAAATCAACCTAGATAGCCCACTCTCGTACAGTTGTTGTGGGTACGACTTGCGTAACAACTTTGGTGGTGGCAACGTTTTGTTGTGGGCAACATTTTCATCAAGAGGAAAAGCAAACATTTGCTTTGTGTCGAACGAAATGAATTCGAAAATATGCAAGAAATTGTTGAACGATGCTCTGATCTTATTTTTTGGATGAAGACAGCATTTTTCAGCAAGAACATTATTGACAATGTTTCCAAATAATCGTGAAATGGATTCAAAAGCACAACGTACCACTTATGAAGTAACCTGCATGCATTCTCGATATGAATCAGCCTAAGGAGGTGCATGTCACACAAATTTATGGAGAAAAGGCGGAATAACACCAGTATAAGCCTGCACTAGAGTTTAATTGGCCATGGAAGAAGCTTTGTGAAGTCAATGCCAAAACTTATTTAAAAGTGGAGGGCCAATTAATGATTAAAAGATCTGCAATAATGTCTATATCAAAAATTTAATTGATGTATTTACACGAATAGGCTCGTATTTTTAGTCTTCATCATCATCGTTTGGTGCTTCAGCTTCTTTTGAGCATTGGCCTGCTGAACTGTACCCCTCCATGCTATTTCGTCTGTTTAGTTCTGTTCTTTCGATTAAGCAGTTTCAGGTATTCTTACACTCAATCTATCCAACCCGATCTTGCTCTTCCTCTTGCTTTATTTGTGTGTACATTCGCATTCAACATTTTTCTTTCAGCTCTTGAACTGTTCATAACGTGGCCTAACACCGTATTCGTTGGATTGCAATATAACATAACATACTAGTCGTGTAGTTCATTATTTTATTTTAGGTAGTAGTCTGGACAAATACTCATTTTTTATAGATATTTTTTAAGATTTTTTTTTTAATAATATGCGATCGTATGTTATTATTGATATCAAATGGTATACAAAAACAATTTTTTTTACATATTTTTTTAGTAGTGTGGCACCAAAGTGAGCGTCTTAAGAAAAGGTAGGTGACTTGTCAACAGGATTTTGGCTCTTCAGAATATCTGAAACGAAAAAGTTGATCTGATTGTTATTCTGTAGGCTCGTCATTCTGGCAGATGCTACAATGGGAAATATTTTTTTGCAAAATAACAAAATGAGTATTTGACCCGACCACTATCTTTATGCGACATTCGTCTTGTTCGAATTCTGAATGCACAAAATATGCTAATATATGTTTTGTATAGCTAGCAGAGTCTAGGAATTTTGATTTGAAAAGTTTGGTAAGTGACATCACTTACGCTTTATTTGCTGCTTGAATTCGTTCTTCTTATAGTAAGACACATCTAATGATCTATCTTTAGTTTTCAGCCTAAATATGACAACGTGCTTCCTACTTCAAATTTGTGTTTTCCAATATTAACCTCTTTTGGTGGCTGTTTGTTTTTCAGTCCAGAATGCAGCATGCATGGTTTTTTTCTAATTTTTTGTATGATATTTCAAAAGCTACGTCTTAATTTCCATTAGTTTGAGGAAAGAGAGAGAAGGTAGCAAATCTAATATAAAAAGGGTGGTATGTGGTACTGTGGTACTGTAGATTTATCGAATATGTGGTACTGTAGATTTATCGAAGAAATCCATCGAAAGAGTACGATTACTATAATTGTAATTTGAAGTGTTCTTAAAAAGTCTGATTGGTGTAATTGTGATTTAAGGTTAACCGTCAATGGCGTTACAATCGGTTCAAATGCCCAAAAAAGAATATAAAATTCGTAAAAATATGCAATCTTTTAACATCACCTTCACGCTCAACGATAGATTTTATAAAATTTACGTTCACCTCTGTCTGTACTTGCCATTGCAGGACGTACACTCCTTTACGTAAGTAATAATCATTCCATTTTGTAGCAATTTTTTAAACGACTTAGGCCTAAAATTACATAGCCGACCTTTTTTTACTGCACATCATTTTTATTTCACACTTTGCTACCTCTCCTTTCGCTTCAACTTTTCGGGTTTGTTCGCACTTTGACCTAATTTAAAGAAAAACCCACGCATTTCAGTAACAGTTAATTTGGGAGTGTATAATACAGTCACAGGTCTCGCAGTCTACCACAAAACCCACTTAGCACTCTTTGTTATTGGTTTTGTTTTTTCCTTCTCATTTTTGCTTTATCTTTTTTTTTTGCCTTCTTCATTATTTCACCAACAAGCAAATGGCAACCAGTGGCTTTCGGCATTTCACCCAAGGCTCTGTTTCTCAACAATTTATTGCCGGCTTTCATCAATATGCTCATCACCTTTCACCACCAGTCCGCGTTCGCTGCACTTTGGCGCTCCTTAAAAATTATGCCCACAGAATTTCGTTTGCCGAGAAGAAACTTAGGACAAGTGTTGACTTTTCACGTTCTGTTTTGTAGAATCTGTTGTCTTATTTTATTATTTGCTTTTTTAAGCGTTGACTTTTTCCCACTTTATGTACCGCAAAAGGATGCCGGTATATATGTAATATATCCAAGTATGTGCAGATGTGTGTGCATTTGCCCCACCCTCTTTGGCTGACGTTGTCCTTATTATCGATTGATTGTCCTGTCTTTAGGCGTTGAACAGTGATTTTTTTGCCCTGCCTTGTCTGTTGATTAATAGCGTGAAGAGATTTATGCGAAAAGTTTGCTGGCGCGCATGTACGAGCATTGCTAACAGAAACTCGAGAAAGCAAATATACCATATAGGCCAAATTAGTTCTTTAGAAATTTCTATTTGTGTTGTCTTTTCTAAAATAAATTAAAATCCAACTTTTGGCTAAGATGTCGGGGGTTGATGAATTTAAGTAATTTTGTAAGTGAAATGGAATTTCAGGAGTGCATATTGAGGTCAAACGAAAAAGTTTGAAAAATTCTGATAGAAGATAGTACAATTTTATTTTATGTTAGCTGAAATGTATACAATTTAGATACTGAGTTCATGAACGAATTTTTCATTGACCTTCGGAAACATATTTTCACACGCTGGTAGATTTGAAAGCTGGGGGAAAGTGGAAAGTATCTAAGTTACGAAGCGCTCTAAATGAAGTATTAAGATGGATTCACTCCAAAAGGAAGGGACAAATCATAACATCTTGACTAATATCAAGCTTGAATTATAAAACAAAATATATCGCCGAGGCTGTAGATATTCGAAACTGAAAGGCAGGTATCTGGGAAGAAATTAGGGTACGCGGTTAAGAAAATTATGAGAACGGAAAGCAAAGCCAATGACAACTTTTTGGTTAGGGGCTTTGGTCGCCACTGTGCATTCGAGCCAAGTTTTAATGAAATGAAATTAAATGAGCGAACATCGTGTAAAGCCTTCGCAGTGACTGAAGTAAACATATTTTTAAAGAATAGATTGTTCTTGCCATCAGGTTTGCCAGATTCACATTTCCGTAGGGGCTTTGGTTTTAATTTTTCCTCTATGTCTCCTCCAAAAAATATTATGCACGGTTCAATCAATTCTCGGTAGTCTTCTCTTATAAAACTTTTGTCTAATTCTACCTTATAAAATATTAACAAAGCTTGAATGTCTGTCTCGGCAACACGTTCTTTTATGAAATTAAGAGATGGTTCAGTGTTACTAGAATCGATGTTTTCCAATTCTTCCTGAACTTTTCGAGCATAGGGATATCTGGGCTACGAGTAATTTGCTTAATCTTGGTTTCAAAGACAGCTTTTAGGACCTATTCATAAACATAATGACGACAGGCGAAAGCCGCAATTCTCTTCCTGAATTTTGCTCCGAAATTGTTTAAGTTCCAATGAATCGGCCAGTAGTGGAAGCTTTTGTGTCGTAGCATATTATTTGTACGTTATCGTGAAGGTTCCAGTCAAAGAGAGCTATTGAGATGTCCTTAACTTCAAGTTTTCCAGAAGAACTCTCTAGTTTTGGCAATGTACGAGACTGTTCTCTATCGTCAAACGAAGCAATGACTGGCAAGCGTGCTTCTTTTGAACTTCGTACATCCAACCCGGGTAACAGCTTTCCATCCCAATGGGCTGAGACTACTTCGGGTACAATGTTTTGGAAATCAGATTTTATTGCTTCTGCCCTTGATTTTCTAGTTTCAGTGCGAATTCGCTGAATCGAGGATTTGTTAATAGGGAAATCATCGCTACTCAGCCCAATCACTTCTACCACCGCATTAAGAATATAAACGAAGTCTCTATTGCATCTGGCATCGATTTAAAGCTGCAACTATTTTAGGTGTTATGAGATTCTTTCCAAATCTTTTTAAACTTTTTCATGGTAGGGAATGTCTGGCACGCTGAGTTCAGAATTCAAAATCTGTTCTTCGTCTGAATCTTCCATACTTTCTAAGTTATTTGTGGTGAAAGTAGATGCAACAACCAGTGATTCTCTTTGTCTTATAATCCGTTCCTCTTTTTCCAGTCGTATTCGTCTAGATCTTTCTTATTTTTCCGCTATTCTTTTGTTTACACAACCTAAGCTTCCCGGGCGATCTGGCTCTCTCTCTCTCTGCTTAATTAAAAATGATTTATCTTTCTCCATTTTCATTCTCTCAAAAGCGTCGGCACGTGCAATGTCAAGCAAATTAAATTACCAATATCAATTTTGAAATTGTTCTAACGGCGCTTGAACGTAACTTGATTTTTCTTATATTTTTTTTTTTAACTCTCTCCAAACATGATATAAATCAAGGAATTCTCGTTTTTTCCCAATATATGATGCAATCCCTAATCACAAGTGCACTTCCACTAACAATCAGTTTAACCTGAGGAATATTGCAAAATAGAACTGAGAGAACTTGTCTATTAGATGGTAATTTTGCACCATTTATTCGATAGCTAGGCAATCCGAGAAGGAAATTAGTTTGTTTGTCACTCTGTAATTCCACCGACGTGTTTACACACTAAATAATGAAGCACTAATAATCTAATAATTTTTTTTTTTGGGGAGGCAGATGAGCTGACCAGATAAGGGAAATGTGAGGTGATTTCCCCGCGAAGGATGAGAATTGGAGTTCCCCTGACTACCTGTGGTCTGCTCCTGTAAATATAGTCATCGTGCCAACTCAGCGAGCGTTGGACAAGTACACAAACTTGTAAGGTCGCGAAATCCTTCGCGCAACGTGTGGACCGGGGGCGTTCGGATGAGCTTCTGAGGTTGACAAAATATCAGCCCTCGAATCTCGTGATTCTGCGACTTGGAATTACCTCGAGCCCCTTTTGCGCTGGATGCATGGAGGATGAGGTGGAATCATCTCAGCTCCGTAGCTGCCCTACTCTGGCGGATTTAAGGTTCAGGCATCTTGGCTCTTACTTCTTTGCTACGCCTGCTGATATAGCTGGCGTTGATATTAAAAATCTGATGAATTTCATCAACAGCACAAAGCGGTTGACGCAAACGCAGCATAGTCATCGTTCGTAATCCACACACTCTAAATCCACCTCTTAACCATCCCAGCACCATCTCTCCCCGCCCTCTCCCCTCTTCTGTCTCTTTCACCTCACCTGCTTCATAATGATATCACAAAGGACGAATCCATTTTTCTTCGTCTAAGTGTGCTCATTTCTTGGGCAACCATACTAACCTAACCTAACCTAATAATCTCAAAAATCAAGTATGAAAGGCAAATAAAACATGTAGTTACAAGTCACAGCGTAGTACTCATGCAACTTGTATACACAAGTTTCGAAGGCGGCACAGGTTATCGTTTATAAATCGAGCAAATATTTTTTTTTAGAGAATATATATGCGTTAAAAAATATAGAACTTAAAATTTCAAGAGACACCCTAGTAATCACAAACTAAACTTTGGACGTTTTCTTTTTTCAATCTTCAAATCTTCTATGATAAAATATCGTGAAGCCTGCTTCATCAGAATCAAAATTAAAAAAATAGAAGAAAGCTGTTAAAAATATTTTGCCTAATATCCTTCGAAGCGATGCAGTAGTAAGTGGAGTAGTGATACAGCAGGTAACGTGATCATTACATATATAATAACTATAGAATTGGCGCGTACACCCTTTTTGTGTGTTTGGCCGAGCTCCTCCTCCTATTTGGGGTGTGCATCTTGATGTTGTTCCGTAAATGGAGGGACCTACAGTTTCAAGACGACTCCGAACGGCAGATATTTTTTATGAGGAGCTTTTTCATGGCAGAATTCACACTCAGAGGCTTGCCATTGCCTGCCGAGGGGCGACCGTTACTAGAAACAACTTTTTCTTAATTTTGATCTTTCACCGAGATTCGAACCTACGTTGCCATTGCCTGCTATATAATTTGATGTTTCATGCCCTGAGTTTCGAACTTAGGCACTTCCGAATGGTAGTCGCTCACCAACCCATTCGTCATGAGGAAATACGTGTAGTTGAAAAAACTCGAACTCTAGAACTAACATTTGAGAAAAAGTGGACTAACGAACAAAACAAATATTTTTGTATAATAAGTTTTAAAATCGGGTATCTCGAAGATGACTAAGTTTTGTATATTATGCCATATGACCGAATTAAGCACAAATTACCTTAAGAATAATTTTCTTAAATATTTAGGACGACTTTCCCGGTAAACCAGTGTAAAATTACACATTTAGCGGGTAATATTGGGCACTTTTTACTTCTACTCATACTTGAGTTGAAATCATAAACCATTCAAATAAACTTCACAGAAAATGGTTGCTCAGATACAAATCTGTTGACCATTTATTTGTTTGCAAGGAGATACTGTGCCTTATTCTCGTTACCACACCAGCTCAGATCCAGCTCAGTTTTGAAGAAGCAGAACTAGCCTCGTACGCATTTTTCTCTCTCTGTATTTCATAAGTTTGGTGAGACCACTTCCATTTGAATTATTGCACCTAAATTCGTAATACCGTTAAAGTAAACAGCATTATTTATTTTTGAACTCTGCTAAAGTGCTTCGAAGTAGGCTACTCGAATTCGTGGCGAAATACTTAAAGTTAAAAAAAAAAATCTACAAATACAAACACAAATGCATTCAAGCGACCAATATCTCCGATCACTACCATAGATTTCTTTTGTGTACGAAAAACAAAGAATCTAGGTACACAATGTATAAATGATTGCAATCCCCACATGCACTTTGAGGAATTGTAATACGCTTGAGTGAGCGACGCGCAATATGTGCACTTGTAGAATTTGTTCCTTTCATAGCAAATCTTTTCTCAATGCATACAAATATGTCGATTCCATTTTCCCCAAAGTGGACTAGTGTGAATAGGTAAGTCAGCGTGGGGGTACGGGAAAACAGTGCAGAGTCTATTGCACTGTCTGTCTCTTGGCGGTCTTTTGTTGCTTATATGCCTTGCAGCCACAATCGTACTACGTAACTTTAAGGCTTAATACTTATCTTCACAAGCTTGGGCGTTTATCAGTTCGACCACACAACGTGTTGCAGACATCTGTCATTATGAATTTGTCTATGGCTAAGTATGTGAAGGGTTCAATTTCTTAAATTGCATTGCATTCTTAGAATATTGTGGGTGACTGGTGAAATGTAAAGGGGTCTTACAAAACGCGCCTGGATATTGCTTTAAAGTGAAACTTGTAAATATTTAGATTCTTTCAGGTGTCACTATTTTTTTACTCAAAATACGAGTCTCCACTTTTATATGTTAAAGATTTCTACCAAACGAAGATAATAAACTTGCTGAATCTCCCAAATCCTATAGGCTAATTAGTCTTTCGTATTGAAAACCTTGGACAACTACTGGACTGTTATCTAAGAGAGGAGGTTATTTCGGTAAAACCACTCTACCGCTGCAATTTACATATCAAAAAGGGAAATTCACGGTCACAGCACGACACAGAATTGTTTGTGATATAGGAAATGCCCTTGAACTTAAAGAAATAGCTCTCTTTGCTTTTATGGATTTTGAGGGAGCATTCAATAATCTGAACTTTCAAGCAATAGATTTGGCACTCTCTAAGAGGGGAGCTGTTAGCGAATGGGTAAGCAATATGCTAAACCAAAGGATAAACATAGCAGCTCTAAGGCAATTTACCTTAAATGTAAAAGCCTTGAAATGATATCCACAAGGGGGGTATTATCGTCACTGCTTTGATCTGTCCTGGCGGACAATTTAGTGCAACAACAACAATAGGATATGCAGATGACATTTCTGTAAAAATTAAAGACAACGACGAAATTACTTTAAAGAACATGCAAGACGCCTTAAATACAACCTGAAATTGGTCAATAAACCCTTCCAAAACCACTACTGTCCCCTTTACCAGGAAAAGGGTTTTAAATATACCCACTCTGGAAAAAAATGGAATAGAAGTACCTCTAAAGGGAGGCGAACCTAAGCATAACAGGGGCTATGAGAACTACCTTAACCACTGGGATAGAAGCGTTTTTAAATCTGCTACACTTAGCAATACAGGAGGTAGCTACTAGGCGAGCACTCTCCTCTCATATGAAAAAAAGTTTAAGCGAGGAGGTCAGTGAGTAAGATATCCTAAACAGAGTTGAACATGCAGCATGCATAACCCAGATGAATGATAACTCAGAACCCGTACTCAATTTTACTAATAATAATTTTTACAAAGTGTCATATATCGTGTAAAATAGTAAATTTGTCGACTTGACAAATGTCAAATGTGACATAAAAAAACTAACATCTGAGAATTATTCACTATCGGCTTCCAAGCATCACTTTTAAAAGACCCTTTTCAAATGTTACATAGCTACGTATATTTGTATGTATGTGTGCATTATGTTTGCTACAATAAAAAGCATGAAATTCTCAGTGGTATTGTTTGAAACTAAGAGGAAAACATATCAAATGACAAGAAATAAATACAGCATTGCAAATATTTTATAAATGAGAATATGGTGATGAAAAAATAGGAAATTTTTTTGATCATTTTCAATCATTTTGACCAGATACCTTCGCCCGAATTTATAAAAATGCTATTTATTCAACTTTTTAGTTAGACAACTTAGGCCTTTAAACACTTTCCATTTGTCAAGCTTTAAGCTGCTGAGTATCAATAAAACGTCCAAAATTTTGATCGAATACAAATTTTAATATTGAAAACTTATTTGTTTCAGCGATGAAATTAACATGTATGCATGTATGGATGTTTCAGAGATGTAATATGGAGGAATAACAACATGGAAAATGAAAGCACTTCGCCAAGTATAAAACTATCTACACTGAGTTGAGACACGCGCAGAAAACTCAAAATCAAAACAATTGGTGCGTACAACTTAAATGCAAGTACTTCGATCAATCGTTAGGAAAACATGATTAGATTATACTCGGGATAATGTAATCCGAACCGAAACTGTAGTAAACGACATCGTTAAGGAACGACCTTTGTCACATGGCTGTAAGCGACAGGATTATTAGAGCACCGAGAGGTTGTCAGTCCTATCATGCAACTCATTATTTTTAAATTGAGTGAAGAAAAACAGGTGCAAACCTATAATAAAATACTAAGCAGAAGAATAAAATAACAAAGTCACAATGTTTTGCTTTAAAACAACTGTACATATATGTTAGTTCATACATTTTTAAGAAAATCCTCGTCTTTCGAGGATTCACCAGCTTCACCAGCCCATTTCCATACGCCTCTCTTAACACCAATTTTGTATAATAACAAAATTTTTCAATTGCTTGAAAAGATGATAATCGCTTGCGGCTAGGTAGGGACTATACGACTGATCCGATAAAATTCTCCGTCCAAGCACTCGGAGCTTTTGGCGCTTCATTAAAGATGCCGATCGTTTTTCGACCATTACTTGCTACAATCTAGTCAGTAGTACGATTCCCAAGTGATTCAGATTCAATATTAATGCTTTTGTAAGTACACCTAATTCTCTTCTTACACGAATCATTTTGCTTTAACACGATTTTCGATGTTTTATGCATTTTTCCTGACGTGCTGGAGCATTTTCAAGGTCATATCCGTTTTCAGCATAAAAAAACCTTCAGGAAACACCCATAGCGGTTTTAGAAACTGTAAAAAAGCGAGATTTCGCAGGCCTGTGTAACTTTTCGAGTTATCGTCTACGCCAATTCGAAAATTAGAGTTTTGAGAAAAACGCGTCTAAAGTTTGAATACAACGTAACTATACCTCTCCCAGCGCTCGAACGCAAATAATAGATTCGTCACGGTTGACGATCTATAATATAAGTAATACTTAAATTTACGTTCTAAAATTTTCTTGACATATTCTTAAAGGATTATATTAACATTTTATGAAAAAAAAAATTTTTTTCGAAATTTTACAGGTATCTGTCCCCTTAAAATGTATGAGTAATAGAAGACGAGGATATAACAGTACAGCTTCACTTAAATTTAAAAAGCGAAGAGGAAATTTAGGAAAAACTGTTTGAGTACGTTCATTTCGTATTGGTAAAGAGCTGACTGGTTGGCCTCCACATAAAAACGTATCCAAATAAATGAGGTAAATAGAAGCTTAAAGGTGATATGTTAAATTGGGAGACTTCCGGCACTTTGGTAACTGTATAATGCCCACGATAAAGCCTTGTCGAAATGAAAAAATTCAGAAATGTTGTGGCCCAGATCAGGTCGTTAACCGGCTCTCAGCGAATTTGAAAAAATCAGCTGATTCGTTGACATCACCGGCGTCTTGACAACGGTTTGTTTACTAAAAAACTGAGATTGTGTTGGTAAAAACGAAAAAAGTCAATGCCGTCCCCACTCACGTGACTTCGTTGCGTTGTGTGAATATATGTGAAATTATCGGCTAGCGATTCCCCTATGACGTGGAGGCCAAAATTTTTCTCAATTTTTTTTTTACCATAGTTATTGGTAAAGTTAGATAAATCTATCATTCTTGTATTGGACGAGAGTGTGATAATGTGTATTTGAGTACATATGAAGCGAGCAAATGGCGTGACAGGTGAATTTGATTGCTCTTTATAAGTGCTTTAACCAAGCAGATTAACCAATTCTGGTAAATTATGCGCATCAATTATTTCTTTTTCAAAGAAGTACATTTGATAAATCCCCCCCTTTTCGAAAATCTTTGAGCAGGTGGTGACTTTACAGTTCTTACATCATTCTTAGTACTAGATGTAGTTTTCCGAGCGCTCAATAAAATCGCCTGAAAATATATTTTAAGGGCGCGCTAAGAAAAACACGTAATTAACTAAGTAGCAATGAAGAGAACTTATCTAAATCATATTGAAATCACTGTATGAAGTGGGTGGAGGAGGTGATGTTGATGGCATCCTATTTAAAAACGGGCAATAGTCAAAAATCGATAACGTGGGAAAATTGAGAATTGGAATTTATGGCTATTGTACTATCATGGACGAGGTTTAACTTAAAGAATGAGCCTGACAATGCCTTCCGTCAAATTTCATACAAATAGCAAATAAATTTCTGCAACATTTCTGAATCATTTATTTAACATAAATTCAATTTGTCATCATATTTCGAAATATTTTAGTTACACGTTTTTTAATATCGCAATAAAGTTCAAGCAAAGAGATATAAATATTTCACACTTTCAACAAAATACATAGCTTCCAGAACATTTCAGCCAAATCCCTTTAAAATCCCGCGGATAGCAAAAAAATAATTGAAAATACTTATCGAAGTGTGGAAAAGGCAGAATCTAGTTAGCGATAGCTCAAACAACAACAACGAAAAACTCAATTGAATCAATTTTCAATACTTTCAAAGCATACTTATCAAAAATGCCAAGGAAAAGCTGGGAAGAAGTATTGACACCGCTTTGTAATCTACGCAGCATTCCCAGATCAAACTTGTACGCCGCTCGCATTAAGGTGCCATCGTGTTGACGCTCAAGTGGCTGAACGTGACTGTAATACTAAATAAAGCTATTACAGCGAAGCTAAATGAGAAGGCTTGCGTAAACTTATGACAAAAACATGCGCTATTTACTGGAGTGACTTTGAAAGTTTTGCAAAAATTTGCACATCAACAACTTGGTGTATGTGTGGATGTATGTAGACTTGCATGTGGGAGGCTATGTGAGAGCCTGAAGCAGAGTGTACAGTTAAATAAGGAAAGAAAAAAGGCTGTCCTTACACACATACATACATACACACTGTGAAACAACTTGGCAGTGAAAGCCAAACTAGTACATGAACGGTTCTTTGAATGAAAGAAGTTATACTAGTCCGAGAGTAACTAGAATTGTTTCAATTGCAAATTAACCAATTATGTTGTACAGCCTAAAAAAAAAGGTTTTAATAATGGATTCTGGTAAAAAATATAAAAATATGAGTGGGTCAGTGAAATATTTTTTATATATATTAGTATTACACATTCACAGTTTTGCTTTATTTCTGGCGCTCAGACTGAATTTTTAGTTTTGCTGCATTAAGATACTTATAGTAGAATTTTATGGCAAATATTTTTGTCGTATATTTTAACCATATATACCCCTCTTTTATAAGTAATTTTGATAATTTCTGGCAAAAGAGTCACAAAATAACAATCTGTTGGGGAGTTCGAGGGTTAAAATGTTACACATATTCAAATTTACTTCGTTTTGTTTCACATTTCATTTGAGGCTTTCACTTCGACTTCATGGTTTCTTCTCCTGGCTGCAATTGGCCGAGATGTTTCAACCTTCTACGCGCAATAGCGACACATTCAAAGAGAAGGTGTATTCGAGCCTTTGGGGACTGGTCGCATAAACGACAAGAGTCAGTGTACTATATCGCAATCCTGTGCAGATGACTGCGCAATCTGCAATGACCTGTGAGAACGCCGCTCAGCATTCCATTTTTTTGATTATATCCCCGCCGTAGCCTCATAGTTTCGTGCCAGCTAACCGCCCTTAGCCTCAGCTCTTCACTCGTAAACGTTTCCCTGATGGTACGTAGTCTCATAGCAAGGAAGAGCTCGAGTCAGGGCTGAAGCGGTGCCGCAGCCTTTTTCCCCAACGCGTCCCGCTACCTCGTTTCCAGTTATATCCCTGTGTTCTGGGCTGGATGCGATTGTGCATTCTTGGTACATTTAATTTCTTACTCAAGAACCAGGAAGGACTTAATCTCACAAGATGACAGAGCCGTGAGTGCCGCCTGACCGTCGCTCAGAATGGTAGTTCTTTCATTCCTCAAATTTCTGTCCACGTTTATTTCTACACATACATATATACATCTATGGCATACTTCTCCGCTTGGATGATACTTAGAAAACTTATCGCATATCTGAAGATCGTTTAAAATCCGTAGCAGTATAATTGCTGAACCGATTTTTAATCGCATGTTAAATTCAATGAATTTGCGAGTTCAACAGTAGCGGTCGATAGATTTAACCGACATATATTTTTTGCTTTGGAGGCCACCTTAGCCGACTGGGTTGGTGCGTGATTACCATTCGGTATTCGGAGAGAACGTAGGACGTAATCTCCGCGAAACACCAAAATGAGAAAAAGTTTTTTTCTAATAGTGGTCGCCCCTCAACAGGCATTGGCAATGTTTTTGGAAAGAAACTGTTCGAAATCCAGCTTTTTCCAATGTTAGTGACTGATATTTTTAGCATAGCTGTGACCTAAGAAATGCCAATTGTCAGTTTCTGCATCAGAATTATAGCAGTAAGCGAACTAGTTAGCATATGCATCAGCATTAGACTAGTTAACGAACTAGTTCTTAATATACCCATAAAGGTGTAGTTAATTTTGGGGCGAAAATCATTAGTTTTGGACTAGTCGAGAAAGTATTGAACATTTAAAAATACGAAAATTTAAAAAATATTTTGTTAAAGAATGAAATCCCACATAAATTATTTGCTTATCTTTGAATTAGTTGATCAACTTGGTATGATATGATTTCATTTTAAGAAAATTCAATCAATTTGAATTACCTTACCTCTCCTACTTACTAACTGATATTTCCTTTAATGACATTCTCTAAGCTAACTGCTTTCTCTTTGGTATAATACAATACCATATAGCCAATACCATTAAACTCATATAGTAGATATTTGTAGCGGCCGCCGTAGCCGAATGGTAGATGCGTGACTACCATTCGGAAGTGCGTAGGTTCGAATATCAATGCATGAACATCAAATATTGAAACAAACCTACGAGATTAGTTCTGACATGAAAAAGCATAAAAACCAATTTGGCGTTCGGAGTCGTTCGGAGGCGTGAGGAGCCCCTTACTCCAGGCAATGAGTTTTTCAACATTTTTGCGAAAAATTGTGAGTATTTGATATCTTAAAATGAGTTACATATTAATATTCATACTTAAATGAATATAAAAAAAAATGTTGAAATAAAAAAATGGCTGCGCTACAACTCAAAAGAGGCTCCTTCAATTTGCGCCGTTG
Organism: Anastrepha obliqua; assembly: GCF_027943255.1. Lineage (NCBI taxonomy): Eukaryota > Metazoa > Arthropoda > Insecta > Diptera > Tephritidae > Anastrepha > Anastrepha obliqua. Next base: position 52,216,860 of record NC_072896.1, read on the forward strand.
AACGTAGAGCCCCTTGCAATCCACTGAAATCAAGCAGACAATAATTTTTCATTAAAATAAGTTATTCCGCTTTGCTCTTACCTGTGTACATGCAAAGGTCAACATGTTAAAGAATATCCTTGTAAGATTTTAGGTTGATATCTTGATTACTTTTTGAGTTACATTCGACAGCGCAGAAAAAAACTTATTACGAGAGAAACGCGATTAAAATTTTCGTTGTTACCTATCCTTCGTTCAACGCTCATCACTTCATTGACTTTATAGGGACTTTTTAGACTTTCTTCTTCACAGCTGTGCTAAAAATATCAGTCACTAACATTGGAAAAAGCTGGATTTCGAACAGTTTCAATTGTATATAAAGCAAAGTAAGTTCGTTGAGAACTAGCCGACTTGGCTGCAGGGATTGTTTATAGATATGTTTACGACGGGTATATACATATGCGCATGTGTGTAAATGTATTTTTTATATTGATCGGATAAATTCAATCAAATTTCTACGTGTAGAATACGCTGCCATGCATCGCTATGAGCTATGCAAGTTCTGTGCCATCAACAGCAACGTGCACAAATGCATTTTTCCGGGCTTACCTTTGTTTGTGTTGTTTTTTTTTTTGTTTTTTGTGCTTATTTTTCTATTCTGCCACATGTAAAATTGTTAGTCAACGGCAGCTGTAAGCTGTCACACATCTAACCGAGTGTACTCGTATGCCGAGTATATTTATTTGCTTGTATGTTTGCTTGCTTGTAAATTTGTGTGGTGTGCAATGCAGAATTTGCATGCATCGAGCGTCAACAGGATTCGCTTACTTACGCCTGAATGCTGATCATTTCACTGCAGCTTACCAAATGGCCTGCAAGGATGTGGAGAACTCTTTGCTGTACCACTTCCATGCCCTGCTTGAAGCATTTCAACACATTCACACGTACACACATACCATATGGGCAGGTGAGTATGTCTCGCAACAGCTCAATAACTCTTCGATTACTTGCTTCCAAAACACCTTTCGCCATGATAAACACATATCCGTTGCGCTTTGCTGCAGTGCAATCCATTTAACACTGGTTATTGATGACTGATAGGATTGTTATCCGTGAAAAGATGGATGACTGGAAGTCGTGTAGAGAATTTTCACGCACTTCATTCTCGGCTGCTTGTCTGAGAAAATTTAACTTCTGTTTGGGAGTCATTTAAAATGCAAGTCATTTATATTTCAATGAAATTGATTATTTTTTGAGGTTACACTGAGCTGTAAATACTCTAAATACCTGCAGTTGAAAAAAAAGAAGAATTAAAAGTAACGAATTTGGACTTAAAACTATTTTTTCATTAATTCTTTCGGCTATTAAAACGCGTTCACAGTAGTGGGTTTTTGACTCGAGCCATATCAGATGAATTCGATGACTGTTTTCCATGAATAGTATTCGTTTCGTTCTTGGTCAATGATGGCACTGTGTGCTTGCAAAACCTTTCTTGTTTGACGCATTACTTCACGCTAACATCTCATACCGCCCAAATAATAGTCCTTATTCATTCTCTGACCTTCTGGCAAAAATTCGTGGTGTAAATAATAAAACGGAATACATAAAACGAAGTTTTTTTTTGGTCTTCATTCATTCAGAGCCAGCTCTTCAGCTCTCTGAAGGTTTATTTACGATTATCCTAGATCACAAAAAGTTTTTTATCATCGTTCGTTATGGGTTGCCTTTGATAATGAGCGTAACTGCTTGCGTAATTTTTTCAGAAATAAGGACCGGTGATACAGTCAGGCTTAAATCTACACCTAAATGTACAGTGACGTTTTATTAAGTATAAAAGTTGAAGTCCAAAATAAACAAGACTGGCGTCATAAAAATGTTTTTGATGGCGCCATCTTTTTAATGAGCTGATGCATTGGAAGTTACACCCCTAGCTAGCTTCCAGTGAAAGCTTGGTGACATTCGGTTCCATGGAAGCGAAGTTATTGCGTTTAAACTGTCAGTATATTTGTGTCATAGGTACAAAAACGAGTTTCGAACAATGAGCTAATATCAAATTTTGTTTTAAAATCAGTAAAACGTTTACCGAAACATTTGAATTGATGAAAAAGTGTATGGCTATGATTGACTATCTCGAGCCTGAGTTCATGAGTGGTTTATACGTTTCAGAGATGGTTGTGAAGACATAAATGACAATGAACATACGGGCTCATACGCCCAAAACCAGTAATTACCGAAAAATCCATCGACATTTTTCGTAAATTTATCAAAAATGAACCGAAATCATAGTTGAAATTCATGAAATCAGAGTTGAATATCTCCAAAACATCGATTTATCGTATTTTAACCGATCATTTGGTCTTACGAAAGGTCTGTGCACGTTTCATTCCGCACAAGTTAACTGAGGACCAAAAATTGCTCAGAATTCAACATTCGAAAGACTCCATTAAAGAGGCGAGAAAAGACGAAAACTTCCTTTGCAACATTGTAACTGGTGAGGCAATGTGGTTTTTCCAACATGAACCTGAAACTAAGCGTTAAAGTGCCAAATGGAAGGCCTCAGATGAGCCACCACCCAAAAAATAGTGTTTGGAGAAGTCCCAAAGCAAGTTGAAGCTCATTTGTTTTTACGATTCCAAGGGATTCCAACATTCCGGTCAATGACCTGAAATACTCTTTTGAAAAGCTCTTAGATTATGCAAAACAGTGTATCGAGGGCAGAGGTGACTATTTTGAATAAATAAACCCGAAGTTATCAGAACATAACTCCTCTCGTTTCTATTTTAGATCAGTCTTGTTTATTTTGGACTTCACCTTGTGTAGCCACCTACTGAGGCCGCCTTCAGAAACCTATCGCGTCATATCAGCCTGTGGCGCATAAAGCACTAGAACGTTCAAGACTAACATGGTTTGGACAAGTTCTAATGAACCTGAAGACACTGGGTGTTAGAAGCTGAAGAGCTGTTACCGAAAATCGAGATACATAGAAACGAATTGTGACCCAAGCTAAAGTTCATCCCGAACTGTAAAACTTTCCGATGATGATGATGAGAGGCACCTAATGTGTCGCCAGTGTAACGTCACCTTTCTAAATATGAAAATTTAGTTTCTTTAAGCGGGGACGTTTGGTGAGCAGTGCACTAATTTTAATTGCTATTAAATTTTAATAATTTGAACGAATTGTTGAATCGTGCAGCAGTCCACGGTTAGCCGCCAAGGCTCAGTAAATATTTTATTTTAACCTAATTTGAAAACTAAAGCTTTACTAAGATCGACGTGTGCTTTACTCTGCAAAGTTAGAGACTCCATCTATTGAAAGGCGTCCTTTGTTAGATGTTTGGGTGAGCTTCCATGCAATTTTTAGTGTGTGTTCTGATGTTGTTTCACGAACGGAGGGATCTACAGTCACCTCAAATGGTGACCTTTGAATGACAAATGATTTTAATTAAAAGGACCCGGTGGTCTAGAAATTTCAAAAAATCGATTTTCTTATTTTTTTCATAATTTCGAAAATATAATATCCTAAGAATATACTGTGAAATTTTCATGCGGAAATTCTCAATATTATAAAGGGTCTTTTAATAATAGGTATTATTTTGATATTCAAAGAAAAATGAAATTTTTTAATATAAATGATCGGATGTTTATTTCATTATAAAGAGGAAGGTATGCCTTTAATAGTGGAAAATAACATCAGGCAAATGACCACCACGATAACTCTTACAGGGCAATATCCTTTTCATGGATTTTTCCATAACCGAATTGCAAAGTGGCTGGCCTAAGTCCTCGATAGCCTCACGAATTCCATCTTTGAGGTCTTGAATCGACCGTGGGCTGTTGGCGTAAACCTTCTCTTTCACGTGGCCCAAAGAAAAAAGTCACAAGGTGTTAAATCAGAAGATCTCGGTCTCGAAGAACACGGTCCGGACACTTTTCACGTAAAAGATCAATAGTTTCGACCATAAAAAGTCGTGAATCAGCTCTCGATAGCACAATCCATTCATCTGTAACGCCTGTTATTGGAAAACACTTTAGCTTCTGCAGCCCATTTCCTAGATAGAGAGCGGGCCACGCGCTCCTGTACCTCAAATTTTAAATTCATTTATCTCGAAAGAACTTTTTTCGGGCTGGTGTTTCAAAAAAAAAAAAAACTATTCAAGCGTCTGAAATTTTAATATGTTGTTCACAACATCAATGGCTTTCGCCCGTACTATAATCATATTATTATTTCAATTATTTCGTATTTTTTCGATTAAAAACTACCGATTTTTAGAGTATCAAATTCAAAACCGCGCCACTTTGTTAAATCTTTTTTTAATTCTACTACGGGACATAACTACAGTCATACTGCTTAATAATTTTTTCGGTTTTTGTGTTTCAGATAAATAGAAGAGCCGAAATGGGCAGCACCGTCCAGGTCCAGTTTTCCGGGAGGGTCAACTTCAGCGCCATTTTTTAAATGATTAAAATTACAATTTTTTTTTTCATTTTCGTATGTACTACGTTAAATAAAAAGCCTAAAATTAAGATATCGTTTTTCTTTTTTTTTATTGTAAAAAAAATTCCTGAAAATAGCCTAGAATTTCGAGCTCTATACAACCAGGACCCGTTAAGTACACTATGTTGTCTACCATTACCTGCTGAGGGACGCGCTATTTCAAAAAACTTTTTCTGTCTTTTGAGGTTTCATGACCATAGTAGGTTACGAGAGAGATACCGAGTAAATAATAGTCACGCACAACCCCACTCGACTGCGCGGCTGCTGTTAGAGGGCATATGTATGTAAAAGTGCTCATTATATTAGGTTAGGTTATGGTGGTAGTCGGTCTGAACGACCAACTCACTTAGACCTTACAAGTCCACAGTTGTGATACCACTGTGCGACACGGGAACCTCATTTATTTTTCTTCGTGAAACCATTTTGTGACTCTTATGAAGCGCAGGATTGGTCCAGTTTCCAGATAGTTTGATAAAAGAATTAAACAAAAATTTACTTAAACAACCTGCTCTGATTTCAGCTAAGGCTGTACAATGGCAAAGGATGTGCTCTACAATTTCTTCCCCTTCCTCATCTCTACAACTTCTACAATATTCATGGGAGAAAACTCGTACTATCAAGGAATGTCTGCCAAAATAGCCAACGACCGGCTATACAGGCCACGACCTTCGAGATATCCTCTCTTGAGAGGCTAAGCAGGTCCTTTGTCTTTTTCTTATGTACGGCCGTAGTAACTTAGCTGTTACGCATTCTATACGGGTCATATTCTCTCCATGATTTATTGGCCTTCTGTTATTCTTAATTACTAATTTGCTCGTGGCTGTAGGTATCCCAATGGTACTTCAAGCAGTTATAGCCTTTCACTGCTAGCTCGTCGGCTTTACAATTTCTCTCATCATCTCTACGCCGCGGAACCCAAATAAGGCTGACCTTGAATACGACAGTAAGATGATTTAGGGCTTCCTGGCATTTCTGTGTAACCTTTGATTTTAGTAAAGCCGCATTCATTGATTTAATGAGCGCACTAAGCCGCCCGTCAGTATATTGGGTATGGGAATAAGTTTTTAAGCTTTTCTACATCGCATCGTCACTGGTGATGAAAAATGAATTTATTATGACAAGCCTAAGCGTCGAAAATGTTGGAGCCTGCCAGGTGAACGAGGTCCATCGACAACGAAAAAAATTATTCATGCTTCAAAGGTAATGTTGTGCATCGGGTGGGATCAGAAGGGTGTCATTTGTTATGAACTCCTTAAACCATCTGAAATCGTCACTGGCGATCGTTACCGACTACCGACTACCGCTGCAGCTAATGCGTTTGAATCAAGCTCTCAAAGAAAAGCGGCCGGAATGGGACATGAAACTGATTTTGCTGCATCACAACGCCAGACCACACGTTGCCAAATCGGTCCAGAAATATTTAGAGGGCTGAATTGGGAAATCTTGCCCCACCCGTTGTATTCCACAGACATTGGATCTTCGGATTACATCTGTTCCGATCAATGCAGTCAGCCCTTATTGGAGATCGGTTCTCTTCTTACGAGAGCATCGCCAACTGGCTCAATGAGTGGATCAAGTGAAAAGAACTCGAATTTTTCATCAGAGGAATCCGTATGCTGACTGAAAAAAATAGAGTAAAGTTGTAGCTTCCAATGGCACATACTTCACATAATGTCAAGTATTATTTAATTGTTTAAATAATTCGTCACTTTAGCTATTCCCATACCCAATATTTATAAAAAAACACTCGTACTTACCATAAATACTTCCATGTGAAATAAGAACAAAGAGTCTTTACCGTTTCGTACATCTAATATTCTTCGATAGATTTTTATTTATTTATTTAATATCAAGTTTAATCGTAATTTGATGCGTTTACTTTAATTTTTGGCATATTATAATTAAAAAAGAAATTATCTTCGTTTTAATATCGCTGACAACTATCACAGAAAAATACTTCTCGTATATTAAATCAGCAATTCTACTAAACGCAAATTATAAACACCCTGTGCGATTTTTATTCATTTCTAATTATGTCATATTTGTGTATGTATTTATCCATACACACATACATACATGTAAATATTTCTATATTTATGAAGCTTTCACTACGAGTATTTAGCTATTATACACCGAACGCATACATATGTAGTTATCATAATTGTTATTGTAATAGAAAATAACCGTTAGTAGTAATTATTTATCAGTAAAAAGCTTTAATTGCCGCCAAAGCGGGATGCTGAAAGCGCTCGCGTAATATAGACGAACCCTTCATCTGCGAATTACCGTTCATTGTGCCGTTAGTATCGTGACTAATTGAGCGACCGTAACCGATTAGCGAATGCTTCTTGAAGGGAGTGCGTTGTGGCGATTGATTGGCGCTTTCCGGGTAGGGATTCTTATTCTGATCGTATAGGGCATTGTGGCTGTAGCGATTGGCTTCCGATTTCAGTGAACCCCAGCGATTTTCTTCGTTGCGCATTTGTAGAATGCGTTCTTGGACGCTCAGATGAGAGCTGTGCAGCGCATTGACTTGATTCAAATTGTTTGTGAGATGAGTTATTTGCTTGGCGCGAAAGCTGCCGTTAAGCAGATTACCATGTGAGGATCTGACCACAGATTCGTTGGCGTCGCGTGTAGAGGCACGGCTAATAATCTCACGATAACTGGATGGACGTTGATTTGTGGACGGTGGTGTATCGAGGCCGCTGTCATGAGCTGAGTGATCTAAGTCGGTTACAGGAATTTTCGAAAAGTTGTTCGCATTGTTGTAGTTGTTATTGGTAGGCAGCATGGGTTGCACTATAAATGGAGTTGTGTGAAAGAGATAGAGAGAGAGAGAGAGAGAGTAAGTATTGATGAGTACTTCATCGCTTCGGTTTTAAAAATATTTTTGTTTAATGCCTACCAGAGTGTCGCATATCGGTTGGTGCTCTTGGCTTGCGGTACAACCACTCCCCATCCACCACATTGCCGTTCTCCAAATCGTTGTTGTTGTTGGCCTTGCCATTGCTGCAGCTGCCACTGTAAGCGTGTGGCCGACGTAGTTCGACCTTCTCATCATCATCGGCCTCCTCGTCGACAACTTGATTCGCTGAGAAATCCTTGTTAATGAAAATGCGTCGTGGCGAATCAAATGGTCCTCCAACACCTGGACAATTGGTGAATGAGTTATTTTGCGAGGAATAACCATTCGAATAACGACTATGATTACCATTTTCATTTTGACGTGAGTAGGGTATCTTTTGTGGTGTGGAATGGTTGGTTGAATAACCCGAGATGCGTTGATGGTGATCGCTGTTCAGTACGCTCAAGTCTGGCACTGAGTCGGAGAAGAGGAATGGATTTGTGCCACTGCTGCTAAAACCACAACCAGTCGCAATTTTATTGCGTCCACCTATGGCGCTACCATTTGTCATGAGCCAGTCCTCTAGAGCACTCGAATAGCTGCTACCCAAACCGAAGTGTTGTGATTCGAGCGCGGCATGCGAGACTGGCGCGGCGAGCGAAGCGCGTGAACGTGGACCTTGGGCGATTTTGAGAGCGTGACGACGCTGTTTCGAGAAGAGAGTGCATTCCTGTATGGGAGATAGGGAGTTTATTTAAATTAAAAGTTATGAAAAAAAGATGGAGAGCAAAACAGGGCAATGGAAAAAAGGTGATCCAAAAATAAGTTTGTTTTTAAAAATGATTTAAAAAAAATTATTATTTTTTTAATGTAAATAATGTAATGTAATGACTAGGGGAAATTTTTTGTAGTTTAGGTGTAACACTGGAACGGTAACTTTTAATATGAGGTCGAATACGAATAGAAATACGAATACGAATACGGATACGAACACGAATGCGAATACAAATGGAAATACCAATACGAATACGGATACCAATACGAATACGAATAAGAATAAGAATACGAATACGAATACGAATACGAATACGAATACGAATACGGATACGAATACGAATACGAATACGAATACGAATACGAATACGAATACGAATACGAATACGAATACGAATACGAATACGAATACGAATACGAATACGAATACGAATACGAATACGAATACGAATACGAATACGAATACGAATACGAATACGAATACGAACACGAATACGAATACGAATACGAATACGAATACGAATACGAATACAAATACAAATACAAATACATATACAAATACATATACAAATACAAATACAAATACAAATACAAATACAAATACAAATACAAATACAAATACAAATACAAATACAAATACAAATACAAATACAAATGCGTATACGAATACGGAATTGAATATAATATAAATACGAATATGAATATGAATAAGAGATCAAATATAGATACGAATGGGTAAACGAATATGGATACGAATAAGAATACACACAAGAATAAAAATAAGAATTCGTATAAAATTCGTAAATGAAAATATAAAAAAAAACATCTATACAAATGCGAGCAGAATGAAATTGAATTACTTTGGCGACGATTACCAAACTTCTTTTGTGGACTGTCTGGCAATAGATCCTCCAAGCTCACGCCTGGAATTTTTTCTCCACGACAATTCGTGCCTATAGCCACGAATTTAAAAAAATGGGTCAACTAAATCACCACCTCAATACCCACAACAAACTGTCACACTCTACAGGTACTGACTTCTCGGTAAACAGGTGTAAGAAAAGTCGTTAAACAGCAGCATCGCTTCGAGAGAAACTATAATTTTTTAGACGAATCTGCCGTGCAAAACTTAAATTGAGAAGTGCTAACAATTTGGAAGGTCATTTGGTTTTAGTTGCTGAGCCAAATTGATCTTGTGGATTGCACTAAAAAACTTTAGAAACTTCGAATCCACTGCCGCATTCACTCACGGGTGAGTACCTACATTGGATCCAAGCAGATGGCTATTTTACTACATTGCCATAAGCGGAAACAGACTGGCGTGTTACATATGAGAACTACACCCAGTCAAAACAACTTATATTTCAAAAGAAAGTATTAGGATCACCTTTTATAAGTTATTAGACACACATTTGACATTGAGTCTATGCTACCTTGAATTCATTTTGAATACTCACCTCCAACAATTCGAACCAGTCTTCCAAACCGTTATCGCAACGCAACAAAATACGCCCTTCTCGTCCCAGTAGCAAACCGATGGCGCTGTAGGAACGCCTATTCAACCATTCGACCTTCTCCACATCGACCAGCTTCACCTGCGGAGAGGAAAATAAAAGAAAATGATTTATCTAAGGTTAAAGCGTACAGTATTTTCTTTTTTTTTTTGTTTGCTTTTCTTTTGTTGTGTTTTGAAATAAAAGAAATGCCCGCATACAACCAACCAGCTAAGTTGCAAACTTGCCACACATTTATGTATGTTGCACAGCAGTTACATCGACCCACCTCGCAGTTAACAATAATCACTGTGGGAGTTAAGTTATGACTACTCTTTCATTCATTCAGCCATTTAATAGCTGCGTCGACCATTACAAACGCGTTCATCTTCATTAGTGCAGCCACACCACCACACACAGTTTGTAATTTGCAGTTCACAGTTCGTATTTCGCATTTGTTTTTCCACACTCAGCGCTTGCTACTTACTTTTGCGCTGTTCTTTCAACAAATGCTTTTTCTTGGTTTTCTGTTTGGTTTTTGCAACCAAATGCATTTTTGCAATTTTGATTTATTGCTTTGCGCATGCGCAAACTCAAGTTTTCCCAACTAACTGCAGACTAGTGTAGGCACATAGTTATATGCGTGTGTTTAAATGTATGTATGTATCCGTGTATCAAAATGCCTCGCCATCGAGCTGATTCGTACCTGGCGTTTATTGCTTTGCCAGGCGGCCTCCTAATTGGAATTGCTGATGAAGTTACGCAGTTCGCAATGTTGTTGCTGCACTAATGATTGGGTAATATCTTGGGAAAAGCGCTGCAGAAAACAATGCAATGATTTAGAGACTTAGTAGTTGGTCTTTGTTAGAGATGGGAAAAATTACATGAATGCTTAAGAAATTTTTAATGCATATTTATTTCCTGGAAAGACAGTTGGAGTTTGGGAAAATTAGCGGATCAAAATGGGAAAATTATCATGGAGCAAACGATCGTTGGTCACGGCGAAATATTTACTCAAGCTTCGCTAATGGCCAAATAACAGTATATTAGGTGAAGCAGAATTATGGTATTTTAGAGAAGATGTCAAAAGACTGTTACTAAGTAACAGAGAGATTCGTGGGAGAAAATTAATGTACCATTATGGGAAAATAAGCATAAAAAGTAATGTGCCAACATAAAATCATTGATTAGGTGATCCGCCGTGGAGGAGTGGGTTCGTGCGTGACTACCATTCGTTTTGTTTCGGGGTTCAAAATGTTAGAACACATTTTTTTCTAAATCGTAGTACTAAGTTCGCGTTTCACGTGAAATGGCTGTCAAAATTTAAACAAATTGCATTGCCGTGAAATATGCATGAAATTTCATATGTGTCTCATGGTAAATCTCAAAACTCAGTTCACGCCGTGAAAACACCAGCAACATGCCAGCAAAATTTTTTTACACCTATTTAAAACGGATATGTTATTTAAAACTAAGCGAAAACTGGCAGTTCAGTTACGAATGAAATGCCTGAGTTCGAATACTTCGAAGATGTGGAATTTTTAAGAGTGGAAGTAAATCTATTTAAGTTAATTTGCTTAAAACACACTTCTTACCAAAATTTGTCAATTGCTTCTTTGGCGATCACGGCAAGTCAAAGGCATCTTGCCTGCCAAATTTCACGGCTGTGAAGTAAGTACTTCCCTTAATTCTGTCAAGGAAAAGATTTTCATAAAAACTCCTTGCCATTTGGAAGCCATGTACAAATGGAGGTTCTGTCATTTGTAAGCTTCTAAGAAATGGTAACAATACTCACAGACAGCCAGGTTGCACTATTAGCACTACTGTAATCAGATCGTAAGTTGAATGGAATTAGAAATGCAAAATGGAATTACGCTCAGAGTCTCAATCAAATATCCTCTCTTATTAGGGTTCGCTGTCATAGGAACATGTCAGGAAATAAAATATTAGATAAATTGACTACGGCAAGAGTCTGCTTGAAATGAATGCTTTATCCAAAAAGGAATTAAATGGTACCATCCTGGCCTAGTGTCAGTAGTCGGAGATCGAAATATTTAAAATAGCACTAAAGTTTTGGCTTAACTACTTCATAATCATGAATTGGATCAGCGATTATGTATGCAATTTGCATAAAGTGCGATGGTCCGGTCTAGAATGCTGCAGAACAGAAAACTGTCAAACTTTATACTAAAACTTGGAAGGAAAGACGTTCGGTTGATGGTCGGTATCATTACAGGGCACAACCCATGAGGTCAGCATATGACCACTATTGGAATCATTGAGGACCCGATATGCTTGTCTTGCTTAAAGGAGGCGGATAGCACTGAGAATTTTCTCTGTGAGTGTCCCGCCTTTGCTAGAGCAAGACTAAGAATTTTGGGTTCCAATGCCGTGAGCATGAGTAATATTCGTTCACTAAAACTGGAGGATATTTAGAGATTTGCCTGGAAAATTCTCACAGGACTAACTACCTTTGTTTATGTCTCTATTCTTTCCTATATCTTTCTTTGATACTTTTCTCCTTTCCTACTTGACTATCTACCCTACTTCTAGAGCTGTTAATATAATGGGCTTTTTATCTTATCTTTTGGTACTTCTTGGCTCGATCTTTTCAAAATTTCAATTTCACTGCGTTGTAAATCATTATAAACCTTTTTAAGGACACATGGTTAGGGACTGTTTTCTCTAAACTCGAATTGATTTCCTACAACATTTTTATTTAATATTAGATATTGCAACTTTATTTTACGCCTTTATGCGAAAGTCAAATAATATTCAAAAATTAGAAAGAAAAAAACTATGATTGCCATCGACTCGGTGTGCTGCACCCCATGCGGCATGTTGCTATTGCCAAATGGCCCATGATGTTCCACATACAGACAACAGCAAATATTACAGGGCACAATAGTCCGTATAGAGAATTTGCTGTTCAAAGTCCTAAACAGCAGTTCTTATGAGATTCAAGTATTTGTTTTGCTACCCTAACTAGAACGATGAACCGGCCTCACGAAGGGGCTGAGTGCACTTACAGAAAAACTTCCCCTGCCTATCATAATGACTTCTGCAAGAGTTGTGAAGGTGAAGAAGAAATTGAGTCGGTACAACATCTCCTACGTGAATGTCCTGCACTTCAAAGAAGCCGTGCCAAATATCTTCGCAATTATTTCTTTGAAGACCTAATGAGCAAAATGTCTCACTGGACCGTCTTAAAAAGGTATAAATGGTTTAAGCAACTTAGTTAGGAGATAGAAATCGAAGGTAGGTACCTTAGGGCAATGAACCTTAGGGCTCCCGAGAGTCTTGTTTTAGACAACCAACCTGGCTAACCTAAGATGGAATTTACGGAAACATAAAATTTTTGTGAATGTGTTTGTTTTTGTGTTGCAGGACGGCTAACAATTTTTTATTAAGCTTCTAATCTGAGAGTCTGATTGAAAAGTGATAGTTAATTTTTTGAAAGGATAGTGTATTATTTTTTAAGTCATACTCACAAAATTATATTGGGATTCCGAAATCCGGTATTACTAACCCCAGTAGATCGGAATCTTTAGTTCCGATAGCGCGATCTTGGATTCGCGCAAGATGAGGAAATATTATATTTGACTAATAAAGGGTAAATTTGGACTTATGCACGCTCAGAACTCTTCTGAGAATTGGCGAAGAACTCGAACTTTCCAAATCACCTCAAGGTATCGGTTTATATTACCCGAATATGATGAATGAACTCTAACTTCAAAACCAGAATATTTCTCGAAGGATTCTTATCTGACCTGCCGCAAGCTGTTGGTTGCTGGAAATAACTTTCCCGTCTCGTTTGATATGAAAAGAGATTTGCGGCTTGGACTTATAAAGCAACTGAATGAAAATATTTTCTTCCGACGATCAATCAGATGTTCCGAATATTCTCTAACATGATATTAAATGTAGAAGCTTGCGAATGCGATATTCCGGAATTATCACAGATCGAATTAAAGTTTTTAAAGAAATATAAATACCATGTAACCTCTCCTAACGGACACCTCTATTAGCCGGACTCCTCCCTTGAGTGGACATTTTTTCTATATATATAAGTTAGTGGATCTTAATTTATATATAATTGGTGCGTACACCCTTTTTGGGTGTTTGGCCGAGCTCCTCCTCCTATTTGTGGTGTGCGTCTTGATGTTATTCCACAAATGGAGGGACCTACAGTTTTAAGCCGACTCCGAACAGCAGATATTTTTATGAGGAGCTTTTTCATGGCAGAAATACACTCGGAGGTTTGCCATTGCCGAGGGGCGACCACTATTTATTTATTTATTTATTTATTTATTTATTTATTTATTTGTTTATATAAAATAGTACATAGTAAGACTAAGGTCTTTTAGTAGTACTTCAACAATATTATAAGCAACTGGAATAGTTTTAACATACAAGTTTCTTAATCTAAAATTTCACACCAGTTCATTTACGAATTAATCCAATATATTAAACTAAACTATAATAATAAGAAGAAAAGAAGCAATAGGAAAAGAAAAGAAGGATTTAGAGAAGAAAGAACAAAAGTAGTAATTAGAGAATGTGGAGAGAAATTTAATGCCCTAATTTAATGCAATCAAACACTTTTAAAGTAATTATAGACTTGTGCCCTGAAGTTAAATCTGTTAAGTCCAGCCTTCACAGTGTCGGGTAATGAGTTCCACACTTTAATAGCGTTAATGAAAAATAATCTAGATGATGGTAGGTAATTAAATTTTGGAACGATGAATTTGTTGTTATTTGAAAAATGTTTTTCTTAATTTTGGTGTTTCACCGAGATTCGAACCGACGTTCTCTCTGTGAATTGCGAATGGTAGTCACGCACCAACCCATTCGGCTACGGTGGCCGCCATTTTTTCTATACCAAATCTTATATATCGGAAAAAGTTACCCTCTTTTAAGTGGAAACATCTCTTGGGTGGACAAAAGTGTCCGCGCGACTGACGTTGAGTGTCCGTCCAAAAGGGGTTTCACTGTATATGTATGAAAATAAATGTGAAGTAAAATATTTTACGCGTTTTCTGCTAGATGCCTTTAGTAAACCATAGCTCACCATGTGTGCATGACATAGAGTCATAACATCCTCATCATCATCGTTTCCTTTACCTCCCATAGGAGCATAGAGCCTCATAGCGTCATACCCTACGGAGCTGCGTAAGAGCTTCTGCGCAAGTTTTGCTATCAGTGAAGTCAGTTACGTATTACAGCGTTCAAAATATATCTGCACGGATGGATAATAGTAATACGAAGAATAAATACGTCGATTTTTGTGTTGCAATGCGGCAAAATTTATTTTTATGGAAGGGCAAAAACCAAAATGTAAATAAATACAATAAGAGAAAGAGCTGAGTATACTTTTCATTCGAGTGACAGACGAAAGAGGTTCGATTGGGTGGAGATCGAAGAAGAATAAAGAACAAGTGGAGAATTAATACTTAATTATTTATGATAGTATTCAGAATTAATAAAGTACACAGAAAATATTCAAGAGTTCAAAAGATACAAGAGTCATATTAAAATATTACTGCCATCCACTTTGACAAGTCACTGATCATTTCAATAGAGTTGTTGTAGGAAAACACTTCTTCAGTCTTTACTACACAAAACAGAATTACCTGCAATTTTAGCAAACATTATTGAAATATAGCATGCCACAATATTTCACTTTATTCATCGTCATTTTAATTTTTTATTTTCCCAACAAATTCATATGATTGAGCCGCATAATTTTCAGTTGCGAATTTCCGTTTTTGTGTTTTCCCACGAACTTGCATCCATACATACATATACATATTTTTGCACTGCCTCATTTGTGTACTTGACTAATTGCTGATTTCCCCTGTGGCCGCATTAGAACCACCAATAATCAGCAGCAACAAAAACCTTAAAGCATTGCTGCGGCCCACATGACAGGCTGTCAATCAGCGTTTTATTGAATGTATGGTTGGATTGTTCAAAAATTGCAGACACCAAAAGTGTTTGATATTCAGTTGCATAACAAATTGAATGGGGTACAGCGTGGGGACTATCATTACACGATAAATTTCAATGTGGCGGTTGGAAATTAGAAACAATTACAGAAATGATTAAATTGAAAATTGAAACTAAGAAAAATTTTACATACTGAATTTTATTTTAAATTTTTTATAATTAATTTTTTTTATTTAATTTAAATTATGAATTGGTTGTCAACTCTGTTATTATAATTAGCACAATTTTCTAGAATATAAGAAAAAACAAAAATACGAAATAATTTAACAGGGAAACTAGCAACTCGCATACTTGAAAATACATGTAAATTTTAATGCAGAATGATACAGACTATTCGCTACTAAGCCCAAGGTATAAAGCTTCCATTTCCCCAAACTGAATGGTGTCAGACTGGTACTATCAGTGCAAGGCAAATCTCTCGGCATAAATTTCAACTTCAAACTCAGTTTGAAATCCAATATGGAGTATAGAATTAAAAAAGTAACGAAAGTTATTTATAAGTACTTGCAAATAATGTTAAGCCAAGAAATCAGGTCTAACTCTTAGTACGTGGCACTCATTTGGTGGTCTGCACTTGCTAAAAGCTACAATCAAACCAAACTCGGGAGTGCAAAAGGATCAGTTTGTTTTTCTATAATGTCCCTTGTGCTCGACTCCAAGCGATGCACTCAACTTACTACCCCATTTATTACCAATACATCTCCACATCAAATACGCATTTGTTACTAGTGCAACTAAAATACTTAGGCTCGAAGAAATAGGGAGCTGGACGCCTTGGACGTATCATCACAACAAAATTGCCATCTCCGATCACCTATCACAAAGTCTTCACTCCATTAACGACTTCTCTGTAGAATTTCCATATGGGGCGTATTAGAGTAGGAGGCGAATTTTTAAAGGTTTTGATGCAAAAATCTCACTCAATGGGTGTAAGATGGGCTGCGTAATCGGGCCAGGTTTATACTCAGAATCTCTACAAATATCTAAATCATGCAAGGCTAGTATTCCAGGTAGAATTGCTTGCCATCAGGAAAGAATGCAAAGCCATTCCCGACATTATGAAAGCTGGAGTCAAGTCTTCACGTATAGACAAGCTGCTATAAAGGCGACTAACTAACTTGTAAAGCAGTGTATAGAGAAACTCAGCTCGCTCGGTCAATTGCTCGTTATCATTATGGTAATGGGTTTCAGGCCAGAAGTTCGCTTCAGCCGGATTAAGGCGGAGCTGGAGTCTCACTATACAGCATTTCTAGTAGACAGGAGAACGGACTGTCAACTTGTGGCATGTCCAGATATACAACTTCTCATATAGAGAAGACACATAATCTCAGGACTAACCTTGATTCTTACAGCGCACTGAAAGGTGGGGAAGCAGCTAACGAGGTTACACATATCATACAACAAAATATGCCGCAATTACGGAGTAGTGGAGAGGAGAGAATTTCCTGTTCACTATCTTTGCAATTACTATTTGCAACAACATTGACGTTTATTTCGGACGTAGCATTTACGTATCTTCTATTCTTTTTGGACACAACAAAGATGCTATAGCACATAGCGGTCTTTAAACTGAACCAGCAAAACTACAGAGGATTGTGGTGTAAAAACGGCGAAAGATTTTAATTAAGTGTCTCCCAATTCAGAAAATTTGTCCACTCAAACAACAAGGATTTTTTATTGTAACTCAGTCAGTATTCTGCCTCTGTGTTAAATTGAGACAATATATCGTAGGCTGAACTGTCACTTGGTTAACCTGGGAATTTATTTATGTGAAATTGGCATATTCTGTAGAGTAGAAAATAAAACCGCCGTAGCCGAATGGGTTGGTGCGTAACTACCATTCGAAAATGTGTTGGTTCGAATCTTGTATAAAACACCAAAATGATGGAAAAAGTTTTTTCTAATGGCGTGTTTTCTAACGTATAACAACATCAAAACGCACACCACAAATAGAAGGAAGAGCTCTGCCACACACCTAACAGAAGTGTACGCGCCAATTATTTATTTATTTGTTTAGAAAATGAAACCGCAAGGTACGCCCTAGAGCAATGTCTTGAACTGATGTTGTGCTAGCAGCTAATAATGGACAGCACGATGAAATTCAGGGACTTTATCTGCGTACTAAAGGTCACCTAGCTAAGACCTCCTTTTGTATATATTTATATGTATGGGTTGGGTAGGTGCGTGACAGCCATTCGAAATTCGGAGAGAATGAAAATATCTGCCAATCGAAGTCGTGTTAAAACTATAGGTCCCTCCATTTGTGGAACAACATCCAGACGCACACCACAAATAGGAGGAGTAGCTCGGCCAAACACCCAACAAGTGTATAAGCGCTATCTGACCATCCAATAAACATATATCTGTTTTTTTACCTGTTTATCAATGAAATGAAAAGGTAAACCAACACATAACTATTTGAAAAAGGTTTAAAAAAGAAATTAGTAAGCTCGAGATTGAAACAAATTTTTCAAAAAGTGTTCTTTCTGAGTAACTGAAAGATAAACAAATAATAAATTTAAATTATCTCTGTTGTTTTTACAAGTTGAAAACTTTGGTGCACAAATTAAACAAGTGTTAAAAAAATTTAAAAACGTAAAACAAATAAGTAAACTTGTTTAAAGTGGAAGCTAACACAAACTTACTTGCTGATCTGAGTAAAAAAGAAAACATAATTAAAAAAAAAATTACGCATTCATTTTCTAAGCCAATTTATGAATTTTTATGAATAAAGCCCCTGAGCGCTGTCACGACGTTATATATGAGTACATATGTATGCATTAGATTGTCTATACAAATTTACACCAGGAAAATTGCCAAAAATTGCAAACAAAATTATTTCGCAGTATTTCATTTACAGCACAGAATTTTACAAACTGTTCGAATCAATTGGGAAAATATAAAAAATTTTTTTGTATTTAATCTGCCAAATGGACTATGTTTACAGAGCTTTTCAAATCAATTAATAGTTTTGTTTATAATTTGTAGACAGTCTGAGCAACTGCATATGTGCATTTGAGCCTGATTGGGAGAAGAGATGTGCCTATTCATACATATACATGCCTATGCATGTATGCGCTTATATTTTATAAGTTTTTACAATGAACGGCATATGGCTGCTGTCAGAACAGCGGTATTTAACGTGGAATGATGAATGTATACATATATATATTTTTTAAACTTAATTTCTTCA
The DNA here is from genome assembly GCF_027943255.1 of Anastrepha obliqua. Lineage (NCBI taxonomy): Eukaryota > Metazoa > Arthropoda > Insecta > Diptera > Tephritidae > Anastrepha > Anastrepha obliqua. The sequence goes on from NC_072896.1 coordinate 52,235,651, forward strand.
CTTTATTTCCACACGTTATGAATATTGACACATTTTCTAAATCCGTTAGATATCGCTGGGTTTGAAATGATATGAAATATTAGATACATTTTCAGATTGTACAAGGTGAAGTCCAAAATAAACCAGACTGGAATCATAACATAGTTATTGATGGCGCCATCTTTTTAATGAGTTAATGCGTTGGAAGATAAATCCCTAGCTGACTTCCAGTGAAAGCCTGGTGACATTCGATTCAGTGGAAGCGAAGTTATTGCGTCTGAAGTGTCAGTATCTTTGTGTCATCGGTACAAAAATGAGTTTCGAACAAAGAGCTAATATCAAATTTTCTTTTAAGGTCGGTAAAACGTTTACCATTTGAATTGACAAAAAAATTATAGCGATGATTGTCTATCTCGTCACAGAGTTCATGAGTGGTTTACACGTTTCAGAGATGGTTGTGAGGATATAAATGACAATGAACATAATGGACAGCCCCAGACGAGCTACTACTCAAAAAATCGCATTTGGAGAAGTCAAAAATCAAGTCGATGCTCATTTGTTTTTACGATTTCAAGGGAATTGACCACAAAGAGTTCGTGCCAAGGGACCAAACCGTCAATGCAGTTTTCTATCTTGCCGTTTTGAAGCGTTTGTTGCATCGCATTCATCGAATTCGCCCTGAATACCGCGAAGGAGGAAGCAGGCACTTATTGCATGATAATGCACCATCTCATCGATCCACTCATGTGACTGATTTTTCGACTAGAAATCGCATTTCAACCATCAATCCTTCATCAAATTCGCCTGATATGGCTCACTGTGAGTTCTACCTATTTGAAAAATGGCATTTGGTCATGAAAGGAAAACGTTTTGCGTCCGTAGAGGCCATCCAAAATGCTTGTACCGACATCTTGAAGGACATTCCGGTCAATGATCTGAAACACTCTTTCGAAAAGCTTTCAGATCGCGCAAAACAGTGTATCAAGGCCAAAGGGGACTAGTTTGAATAAATAAACTCAAATTCGCAGAAAAACGTTCCGTTATTTTTTCTATCATTGCTATGCCATGTCTCTCATAAAGTATACTCAGTTTCGTGGTAAGTTTCGCTTGTTGACAACGGAGTGGGGAGCTAAGGAAATTTGAATTGCAGTGATTGCATTACAAAAGTCTGGTAAAAGTGCAAGTGAGATTTACGAATTGCTGAAAAAAATTTAGATTCCGAGAATGTTTGTTTGCCGCACGATCAATCGCTCTTCCGAAATGTCTGAAGGGACAGACAGAAAAAGAAGTGATCGTCCTCGCGTGGGGCGAATTAGTGCAGTCATAAAAGCCGTTCGAGAAAGAATTCGCAGAAATCCCCTTAGAAAGCAGAAAATCATGTTCAGAGAAATGAATGTACTGACCAGATTCAAGTCAAAACTAATTACAGATGATCTCTACATGAAAGACTTTTGTCGCTCAACTGGTCATCTTTTGACAACGCATTTGAAGAACATTTGAAGAACGGTCCACGGTCATGAAAATATTCTTTTCATAGACGAGAAAATTTTCACTGTTTCACAGAAGTTTTTAATAAGCAAAAAAATGTATGCTAAAACTTCAAAACACGAAAAAAATGTTGTTCCAAGGGTTCAGCCTAGCCACCATCCAGCCTCCGTAATGGTTTGGTGGGGAGTGTCTTGTGAAGGCATTGCATCTCTTCATTTCTGCGAAAAAGGTGTTAGGACCAAAACAGATTCCAGCCTTAAATTGAAAAGTTGAAAACTATTGCCGCCAGCAGTGTGTGCTAGTGGATTCTAACATAACCTAAACGCCATAAACCAAGCTTAGACATATGGTAAACAAACTGCTTCGACCCACTAGTGATTTTGTTTTGCTATCATATACTTTTGGTTTTGTGAAAATGTTAGGTTTTGTGCCGAATAATCGTCATTTGCGAGAAGTGTTGATTTTCCTCTTTCATTCGAAAAAAACGGCGGCTGAAGCGCATCGAGAGCTACAAAAACTTTATGAAGATGCTGCTTTAGGTCAAACAACGTGCCGAGATTGATTTCGTCGCTTCAAAGACGGTGATTTTAATGTTGATGACCGTCCGTGTGAAGGAAGGCCAAAATCCTTCAAAGACGCTGAATTGGAGGCATTGCTCAACGAGGATCCGTGTCAAATGCAAGTAAAGCTTGCTTCAGTATTAGGAGTTAGCCGCCAATCCATTTCCAAGCGATTGCATGCTTTGGGAATGATTCAGAGACAAGGGCTTGGATTCCTTATGAGTTAAAACCAAGGGATGTTGAACGTCGTTTTTCGCCTGTGAACAACTGCTCCAGCGGCAAAAAAGGAAGGGCTTTCTTCGCCGCATCGTGACGGGTGAGGAAAAATGGATTCATTACAGCAATTCAAAGAAAAGAAAGTCATGGGGACTGTCCGGTGATGCTTCTACGTCGTCGCCTCGGCCGAATATTCACGCTGCGAAGGTTATGCTATGTATTTGTTATTTATTATGAACCCCATCACTGGGGATCGGTATCGACTTCAATTGATGCCATTGAGCCGAACACTGCCGAGAAGCTGTCGCAATACGCGGAGAGGCATGAAAAAGCGATTCTACAGCATGACAACGCTCAGCCTCACGTTGCTAAACCCGTTAAAACCAAGCTGGAAACACTGAAATGGGAAATCCTACCCCACCCGTCATATTTTCCAGATATTGCGTCGTCCGATTATCACCTGTTCGACGGCACATGTTCTAGCTGACTAGCAGTTCCATTTATATGAAGACATCAAAAATGGTTTGATCCGTGGATAGCCTCAAAAGATGAACAGTTTTACCGCGACGGTATACGAGATCTACCAGAAAGATGGGAAAAAGTAGTAGCCAGCGATAGGCAATACTCTCAATGATTGACCATTTTTTCAGAATAAAGTTGTATTTTCATAAAAAAAACAGCGAGAACTTAGTTGAGCACCTAATAAAAATAAATAACTTATTCTAATGATGTCGATTTGTACGCTTAGTTTATGTGCTCTCCATGGGCCATTCTAATTTCTCGCTCTGGCTGTTACGAAAATCTCATAAACAAACCTAATATATCACTAATTTGCATAAAATTAAAGAGAAAAACTAAAAATACCATAAAGGCACTTCCACATAGAAACTTTTCTCAGCCGTATGTATGTACGCCACCTAATGAAGCCACTTTTCCATGGCCTAATTGCTTTTATGGTTTTATGACTGCATGGCTTAGCAAAGAACTTTGACCGCTAACGCGTAGCTAAACCAATCTTGACCCCAGCGCAGCTAATCAGTGTGCGGCTACAACAATACAAACATACCTACACACTCAAATTTATGTATCACACATAGGCGTTACGATACACTATCTCGTTTTCCTTAAAATTTCTCCACTTACTCTTAACTGCCACTTTTACTGCACCTCTATCTCCAGTTGTTGATTTTCTTATCTTTACTCATCGCAAATGTTCGCAACTTGGTAATACTTATTTAGAAAGTCGAAAACATAGTGTAAAAAAAAGTTGTCTGAAATGCGTGGCAAAGCAATGTTTTGTATATGCACACACATACCCATATAAGTATGTGTGTATGTTAGTTGGTTATACAAATGGTCATAGCTCAAACTTAAAGTTATTATCACGCAAATTACTTTAGTTCGCAATGAAATGACCTCTACGAAAAAGTTGAGTTAACGTCTGCCTTAAGGCGATTCGCTTATGTGTTTGCATGTTTGTACAATATGTATGTCCATACAGATGTATGTATGTATGTATGCGTGCATGCATCATTAAATATGCACTAAGTTTTCTGAATAAATGCGTAAAGATTTTGGAAAGTTTTTGTAATTTAGGCGTAATTATGGCAAATATTTTCTACAACTTATACTTCTCTTCTCCGCCGCTCATGGCAGCGTACTTACATATTTTCGTGCCCGTGTTATTGAGAATCATTAGCGAAATTCATTAATAGGAACTATGTGACTTTGTCCGCTCTTGTGTAATTTTTAGAGTAAAAAAATCTGCTAGAGGTTTCTTAAATAGACAGATTGCGTCACTGCTGAGCGCACACCTACTTACGTAATTAGAATGAAGGGAGGGCGGTTAATGATTAATTAATTGATTACTATTATTACTATAACTATTATTATTGATTAAATAGCATTAGTACAATAGGCTTAATCACATTTTTTAGCAGAACCAGAATTGACAAGAAAATGCATATAAAACAGTATAAAAGTGCAAAGTAAAAAAAGAATGATACTCGTAAGTATTCAAACTGATGCAGTACAGCAGCTTCTAGCCCTAAGCCTTAACTTAATATTGCTGGACTATCTGAGAAAAGTATAACATAAGAAATATACAATGTGGCGTAGAATTAATCATCTAATCTAGTTTGTGAATAACTTTTTTATTAAATAAAAAAATTTTTTTGAGTGACGAAATTATTTTAACTACATTCAAATAATTATGGTCGAAATAAAGCAAAGAAATGTTCAGAACTTTTTATTCGAATGGAGTTCCACGTTCATACGGCACTCATAAATAATAATCTAATCGATGTAGTAAAATTAGAATTGGATACAACCAGATCGCTGGAGCTCTAAGATATCGGGGACATCAGTTTGATTATACAGACCGACCATAGCTATTATAGCTGGGTGGATTTTATTAGGAAGAAGAGGAAAAAGGGCTAAAACTCTACATAAATACTAAATCCAGATGAAGAAGAAAAAAAAAATGCACTTTTAACTTCTTTCGATTTTTTATATATTTTTCTTCGAAAATTTTTCTTTTTTTTTTTTGGAAAAGTATTTTTAAAATTTTTTCTTTTTGGAAATATTTTTAAAAATTTATGTGAAGAAAAATGGCTACAACATCAACTAAAAACTATTATTGCGTCTTTTTTATTATTTTTTTTGACAAGTTTTTACTAACTTTTAGTTTAAAAAATTAAAGAGGTGCTAACGCACGTCACAAATATTAAGTATAGATGAGGGGGAAAAAATGCTAATTATTTTAACTTATTTTAGATTTGTTTTTTTTGTAAAACATTTATTTTTAGAGAAAACATCAATTGGTAACTATATATATTTTTTATTCAAATACATTAATATTTTAAATCTAGTTATTTAAGTAAGTTATTGAAACTTTATCGAAAGGAATAGTAATCGTTTTCAAATGATATTTTAATCATTATTTCTTCACATCAGTAATTTTATCGTTAAAAAAATGCCGCTAAATCAAGAAACAAAATTTCTTCCCGAACTGCCACTAAATTTTTTTGTGATTCGCTCTCTAAACCACGAAAATCAATGAAAATTTGTTTGGGAGTAAATATTTTTTTCTAGTTTTTTTTGTAAACTTTTTTTCCATTATCTGTAAGACAGGAGTATATTCGCCACGCCTTATTATTTTTCTGCCTTATGCTTTAATTGAAAGGAATAACAACAGCTTTGTTTGCAGTTTTTGCTACAAACAAAAATAAAGAATAAACTTTTTTCAAAAAAAGAAATAATAATAGTTTTGAATTGATACTGCTTTCCTTTTTTCCTCACAACAATTTTTTAAATTTTCTTTAAATGAAATAATCTTTTGTCCACGAAAAAAAGAAAGAACATAAAAAGTGTTTGTCAAAAAAGAATAAAACCAACTTATGTCAAAAAAAAAAAGACTGGATAGGAATTTTTGTTAAAAAAAGAAATACATGAAAAATCGTAGAAGCTGAAAAATGCAATTTTTTTCTTCCTCGTCTGTATTTAATGTTTGAGTACGGATTTTGCCCCTCTTTCTCTTTAATTTTAAGTTTTTGCTAAACACAGAAATAAGAAATTTTTCTCATATAGAATTAAAAAAAAAATATCTTAAAAAAATTAATAAATTTGTGTTACAAAAAAATAAAACAAATCTTTTGTTAACAAAAAATAAAATACTTTGTCAAAAACCGAAAAACAGAAAAAATCACAGGAGGCTAAATATACATTTTTTAAATCGCATCTGGGCTTGATATTTGCGTAGAGCTCATTTTTTAATATTTCAAACTTAAATTTTTTCTAAAAATAAAATAATAAAAAACCTCTGTCAAAACAAAAAAAACAAGGAAAAAGGCTACCTTTGTTAAAAAATATTATTTTTATTTTTATTTTGTTGCCTAGTGCAATTTGGTTTCACGATGTGAGTGTATGCTAACAAGGATATGGGCTGATGTTATCGTTTCGCCTAGTAGCCCGCATTTTATGCAATCATGGGCAGGTGTTAATCTGATTTTCTACTATCCTTAATTAGCCGACCAAGAAGCAGCAGGCTGCTCACTGACAGCATTAAGTCCACCTGAGTTGACAAACTCAAATAAATAGCATTTGGAGTCGCAGGTTCAAAAAGTAAAGAGTTTAACTCATACACATCTCTATACTTTACTCCGCACTCCCAACTTTCTATAACCTTCCAGGCATCCAACCCTTTGTCTAAGCTTATCAAACAGGAAGTGCTTCACCATTGAGTTCACCATTACTTACTCAATGGCTTCATTTACTTTGGCTTGCCAGTTATTCAAAACGTAAGCAAAAAATTGGCCAAATTTAATTATAGCTGAAAATTTTAACTGTATTGTGTAAGGGTCAATTCGAACAAAGTTAAATTACATTCCTCCAGCCAAGAGCGTTTGAAACCAATTTCTCAATTTCATCACACCTGCGCCACAACAATAACTTAAGCTGTGTTCATTAACTAACCTCAAAGCAAAACAAAACTTTATTGTCTGCCTTCTAACACAGAAATGTAGGAAACACTGGCATAGGGTAAATAATAATTATTCTAATACCAACATGTTATTAAACAAAAATAAAAATTATTTTGATGATCTAAAACCCAGAAATTACTGAAATCACCAAAAATACAAAGTGGCAGCGAAGAGCGAAATAAATCACTGCGCCCAACTTTAGCGCAAATTCCATCCATTGAGAAGTGTCTGCAGATATTATGGCAGTCTTTGTTAGCATTATCGTAATTAGCATGTTCTTTATAATTTATTTTGCCCTTTTTTATTACATAGTCACATTGACAAATGATTTGACCATACTTTAAAATAGGCCTAAATGGGCATTGGGTTTGATTTGCACATGTGAATCATTAATAAAATCAAGGATGGATATTAGCGGTGAGTAAATGTAAACATTCGATTTTGTTTCAATGAGTAGGGTGCTACCCAAGTTTTCTGGGTAAATTGTTGATTATTGAACTTTTAGCTTTCGACAATTTAAAATATCGAACTAAGTCACCTCCATTGAATTTTTCGAATGCACTGAATGTATCTCCTTTCGGCTGCCGCCGCCTTTGTGATGATAAAGGTAGGGAGCCATATGCATATAAAAAAGAGAGACAGGCGGAGTGGGAATTCATCACTGCTGTACAAACTTCGCGGAAAGGGAAAGAAAATGTAGCTTGTCGATACATCTAACCATTTAATATACCATCCAAATATGGCGAGAGCCGGAGGGCGGCAGGAAAAATGATTTGTAATGTGTTCATCTAATGATACTTATGGTAACTATATGCCATCCCCATGAATTTTGCCATATAAATAGTTCTATCAAGGCAGTAGGTTGTTGCATTTTTACCACTTTTATAAAAAAAATACAAAATATGCCTCTTATATGCGTTCGAAGGTTCCATTTTATTTTTTAACACGTGCTTCTATCCACGATTAAAATCACTTGTTGAATGCACAATATATCAAAGAAAATATAAATAGTTCCATTATATTCCGCGAATAATTTTTTGTATGCAAAAATCGTACAAAAGTGAAATTATGGGTAAAATACGCACGAACTTATGGACTGACCTGATACTTCTTAATCTGAAGTCCCGAAATTTTCGATCCCGAAATTTATAATTTCATATAATCGCTGTAGAAATTAAATTAATATTACTTGCATTTGAAAATTTCTATTACAAATTAAATTTTATTCTCAAATGCGTTGGTAGTCCCGAAAATTCTGAATTCAATACTTGATAAAATGTTTCAACATGAAGAGTTTATATTTCAAGTTTTAGTCTGCATGCATTGGGTAAAATTTTATAAACTTTCACTCTTATTTTAAAACTTTTTTATGTAACAAAATTGCTGCTCAAATAATTTCTCATTCCCAAAAAATGTCAATCCCGAAAACTTTCAATCCTGAAATTTAAAATTTTATTAATAGCTTTAAAAATTCTTTACGTATTACTGGGATTTCAAAAGCTTTGTCACACATGAAACACATTTGAAATTTCAACCAATTTAACCAGTTTGTTTAATTTAGAATTTAGCCAATGAAGACAACTCATTGCATAAATGCGTCTGTAGGATTTCCTCATGGCATCAAACTTTAATTGCGGCTGACTGTGACTTTGATCACTCGTACCTGGCTGGTTGGTGATCGCGTAATGTTTTTAATGCAGTTTTAGGAGTTGGGTATTGTAAATACATAAACACATGCAGACAAATATGTGTTTGTACAAAATTTACAATACATTTACAGTTCATCAAACTTACCTTAAATATGAATTGTCCCATATCAGAGGCTCGCTCATTAGCCGAACCGGATGCCCTTTTGAAACAATGCAGATAATCGCGTGTTAGCACAAAGTACCTGAAAAAGGTGCACCAGAAATAAATTCAAGTTATCAAAAATAAAAACAAAAACTAATAATAAAAATAGGAAGAAGATAATGTTAAATTAGAAAAAAAAAAATATTTCGACATCAATCATCGGCGAAGCTCTTAAAATTTTGTGAATACTTTTTAAAGCACTAAAAATGTTGGATCATAATGTGGCTTTTGTCCATTACGTTGTATTTATAATTGGAGCTTGCACCCTTTATTAGGTGATCGCCGAGTTCGTTCTCCTATTTGTGGTGTGCGTCTTGAATGGTAGTCACGCAATCCCCAATTGACTACGGGTGTTAATCTCGCGCAACATATTCCCATGACTACTGCACATGCAATTTAATTTGGAATGAAATATCTCTGTTTGTCCAGTAATATAGTGACGTATAATTAGAAATGCTATTTTCTGCTATTGAAATGATCCAACGGGTCTCTTCAACTTACTACACAGCAATAATTTGTATACTTTCATATCACTGCCTAGGAGCTGAGAATTTCAGCAGATAACAAGATTGTACCCCAGAATAGTTCATTTACTCTAAACGATAGGACTCAGGACATCTTTGGGCATTCAATTGCCTTAGCTCTGCCTAACAAGACATAACAATCCATAGCGCCGCAAAATTAATCATCCAACTGTGTTTTTGAATCACTCTTTTACTAAACAAAAAAAAAAAGATTCTGAATGATGAATGTAATCTATATTTTGACCTTGGCATATACAAAGATAGCTTCATATACAGATTGGTTAAGATAGTATTGAAAGCGACACCTAAAAACCTGTAAAGGAATCAAAATTTATATCACAATTTAATTTTCAATATTTCATTTGAACAAAATAAAAAATTTAGTTATGCTGTGAAATTACTCTTTATTGTATACCATTCGAAGTTGATGTGTCAGTATCTTTTTTACAATCGAAAGAATCGAATCTACATATTATTTTGGTAGGTATATCAGCGGCTTGGTATTACTACGAGTCCACTCTGCAGTAGCTGTCGAAAGAATGAGGTGGAATCAGCTCAGCACTTTCTCCTCAGCTGCTCACGCTGGGCATCTTGATGAGTTTCATCAATAGTACGAAGCGTTTAACAAAACTGAAAGAAGTCATCGGTTGGTCTACTCTATGGGTTTTTGACTACTTTGAGGTACCTCCTTCCTCGATCATTCGATATTCAGTCATCAGATACGTAGAATGGCAGAATTTATACAAAAGCACTTAGCAGAACGAAGTGTGCCGAGCTTCAAAGACTTGAAACATTAAAAATTACAGCAAAGGTTTTCTTTATGCCTATGCCATTGTATGGAGTAGAAGTTTGGACGACGCCAACAGCTGGTAAGACGACTTTTGGAGCTTGTTTTACACATAGCTGTGGACTGTGGACATAGGCTTAGTACAGCTAATACAGATCCTTTGGCTTCGCTGCGTTAAATTATGTCAAATGTATGGATTATTAAGAAGAGATTTAGCACTGCGACCTGAAATATCTACTGTATCCTCTTCATGGATTCAGAGTATTTCTCCGTGTCCAATTTTTTCAATTAATTTTAGTATTTGTCTTATTTTATTGAGTTTTGTTTGCTCCTTTGGTAAAATATACTCAGGACTAGTAGATGGTAGTTCAATCTACAATTCCCTGTTAGAGTTCTTGTGATGATTCTAAAACTATTCTTATTCAATTCCATACAATCTTTAAATCGGCTCAGTTTAAAACTACCCATCACCGATTTTGATTGCGATAAGACCGATCGATTGTGCCAGTATGATCTTATTTGTATTTACTCTACATCCTGAATTAGAAGTTGCTCTTTCCTAGGTTATCAAAAGGTTCTGCCTCTATAAATGGGGAGGCCGCCTCATTCCTGGCTACGAATGGATACAGACATTGCTGGCCTGAAAGAATTCAAATCTATTCAAATCTGCCACTTGTTACAGCAGAGGAAGAGGAAAGCCCATATATTTGTCAAGTACATTCATTTGCCAGGCTTTTACACTAATTTATGGGTGTTCTACAAATGGAAAAAGGCCTATAAATTGATGCCGTTGTGGGTATCGAAGACACGCATAGTAAATTCAAGAATAGTTTCTACCCACACCTACCAAGTTCACAAACTTAGATATATTTTACTTATTAGTAAATGAAAATGCTTCTAAAAGCAGTCTGTGTCGGCTTTCGCTGCTACTCATCGCTCATTCTGAAGTAAAAACCTTGAACCTTTACGCGCCTCTTGCTCTACCAATACAGCACCTTTTGCACCTTACTTTGCCTCAATCCTCATACCTTTTTTTGTATATCCACTGCAATTAAAATGAATTTTCGGAAAAAAAGAATTTAATTTAATTATTTGACAATTCGTTTTATGCCGCTTTATCTCACGTAGCAACATTTTTTTTGTTTTTGTTTGGTGCGCTCATTTCGCTGATTTAACAATTTTTCCCTGATGCTATCATTTTTTTGCCGACAGTCGGCCCGTTACCATTTTAAATCTATATTTTTTTTATTGCTCACTCACCTTTCCTTCCAGCGTGAAAAAAGGCGGTCACGTTGCTGCCACAGCAGGCCACGTTTAATTGGACCTGTCATTGAGGCGACTGGTATGCGGCCGGCGAGCAGAGATTGCTGCAATGAAAAAAATAGAATAAAAATGAAAAAAACCCAATTGAAATAGAGGGTGGGGATTAATGTAATGCGAAATATTCGTGCATATTTTAAATGTAATTGCTACAATTGAATTTTACGAATTGGAGGGTAAAAACTACATATACTCGTATACATATGTACAAGGTGGCGAAGAATATATCAAACAAAAATAAAGTTTACAAGTCAATTATATTTGACACTAGTGAACTAGACAGCTGCAGTATACAAATGGACAAGCAATGGAGCGCGTAAAGGTCGAAATAAAAAATTTCCAGCTCTCAAAATTGTTCTTTTCTTTTTTTAATTTTGTACTTTATTATTTTTATAAACTTTTTAATTTATTATTACTATTTTTTAATTTATCATTTGTTTTAAAATTTTTATTTTAAAGTTCTTCAAAAACAAACTCGGATGATTAATTTTGCGCCACCTTGTATTTGTGTGTGCATATTTAATGTATGATGTAATAAAAAAGAGAAGCTGTTTAAATTTGTATTCAGATTGAGCCAAACCAACCAGTACTTTACGTTCCCTTATAAAATTTCAAATATTTTATTGCGAGTTTTATGATTTTGGAGCACCTTGATTTTTTAGTTGATACGTAAATCGGATAGTGCCGCTAAATAATGAGCACCCAGGCAATGCTTAAGATGCAAATAAATGTAAGATAGAGCAAAAATGATCACCCTCTTCTAGACAATTGATATAAAAATAAAATATTTTTTTTTTACATTAGGCACTCAGAACCCGTAAAAATTGTTTCAAGATTTTTCCGAAATTATTCGTCAGTGGTTTTAACTCACTAAGAATTTCGGTATAAATGTCAAAACAGTACTGCTCATCAACAGAATTCAACTCCTTGTGGGTGTGGGACAACCCACACACCCACAGTTGGAGGGCTAGTATCGAGGAGGAGCCACCAACATCCACCCAAAAACGCGAACATTTCAGTGGTCGACTCAAGAATTTTTAATAAGTATTTTAAAAAAATTACGTATTAAATTTAGCTTCCTCAAAATCTCGTGCCAACCGAGCGCCAAATTCTTAAGAAGTACGCTGAATAACAAAATGTTAGACGTTTTCGAAAAATTGCTGATTAAACACGAGGCGCATTTTCACTTATCTAGAAGTGTAAGGAAACAAGAAATCAGATTTTGGTTACAGGACAGATCTCGTGTTCTTCATGAGACAAGTTTCAAAATGTGATCGCATGGTGCTCTGTTTATTCAGAATATGAGATTGGGTCATAATTTTCCCAAGTTCATAACGAAGAGGCATTACCTGTTACTGGGAAATAGTACCGGATCAGACTGAAAGTGTTTTTAATACCGAAGCCAGATGAGGTAAAATCGGAGATGTTATCTTAGCCGAATAGTGCTGCGGCACATGTCCCCATGAAGTTCTGGAAGAACACTTTACAAGACACTTTGACTTCAATATTTCTGTGAAGTTATTTGATGGTACTGTTTCGGCATTGTGAAGAGAATGCAAATATTTTTGAACTTTGTAGAAATCGAACTTTGTTTCTTCACAATACTTTATTTGCCGCGTGCGTCTTGATGTTGTTCTTAAATGATGGGACCTACAGTTTCAAGCCGAATTCGAACAGCAGATGGATTTTTATGAGAAGCTTTTCCATGGCAGAAATACAATCGGAGGTTTGCCATTGCCTGCCGAGGGGCGATCGATATTAGAAAAGCTGTTTAAATCATTTTTCGTGTCAAAGATCAAAATAAAAAATTTCCATCACTCAGTATCACTTTTTCTTTTTTGTAAAAAGTTATTCAATAACAAAATTAGACGATTAATTTTGCGCCACTTGGTACGAGTATATGAGAGTGGTTCAATAAGTACCGGTGTTAGAAATGAAGACACCTTTTTTTTCAAAACTTTTTTTTTAGTTTTCAACATAGTCCCCTTTTAGAAAGACACACTTCTTCCAACGTTCCGGCCATTTTTTTTTTTAACCTTTCTAAAAAGTAGGATTTGTCGAACTCAACTAAAGACGCCTCTGTCTCGGTAATGACTTCCTCGTTTGAACTAAATTTTTTTCCCGTGAGCCATTTCTTCATGTTAGGGACCTAGAGAGAGTCGCAGGAAGTCACACCAGGTGAATACGGGAGGCGTGGCAGCAATTCATAACGTAATCCATGCAGTTTGGCGGCGAAAACTTGGGACGAAAGTGCTGGTGCGTTATCGTGGTGAAACAGCACCTTTTTTTTCGCCAAATACGGCCGTGTCTCCATCAAATTTTTGCGAAAGCGGTCTAATAACTCTCTGTAGTATTGGCCAGAGATAGTTCTTCCTTTTTTCTAAAAAATCTATGAGAATGACGCCGTTCGTATCCTAAAAAAATCGTCGCCATTACCTTTCCGGCTGATGGGACTGTTTTCGCTTTCTTTGGAGCAGATTCACCAGGAGAAATCCTAGTGAATCCAGGTTTCATCAACGGTAATAACTCGACACACAAAATTCTTCGGATCTGGCTTAAATTGCTCCTAACACTGCTTCGAACTTAACAGCCGCATCAGCCGAACATTTTTTTTTTATTATTGTATTTTATAAAAATTCAATTAATTCTGAAAAAAAATATAAAAAAAATTCCACTCATTTTTCCTTTTTTGATTTGAGTTTAGGGACACAACGACAGGTGGTCTAATATTCTATAGCTCTTCCTCTTTCATAATTTCTGCACCGCATTCTTATCTTTTTCTCATCCCGTTTTGTCTCACTATGTAATCAGTGCGATAACTGCAAAATAGTTATTAATTTATGGTTAATATTATAATTACTTCTTCTTATTATTATATACTTCCACAAATAAAACCCCAAAAATATTAGCGCGTGGAAGTACAAATTAGCGTATTGTGACCTTTTGTTATTTCCAAATATTTACTCTTACATTTAAAAAGCCTACATAATTCCTATACATCTTTGCTGTCAAACTTAGCATTACTAACATCCCTTATTCATATTTGGCAACAAATACTATACACACAGCAACAATGCTGTCAAGAGAAAGCCACTTTTATGCGCGCTCATTATTCACATACACTTACTTATCCCATCTATTCAATAGAGTCGCAATTGTTCGCTCATTTGGACCGCATTGTTGTTGCTACGTAGGATGCACCATACAAATTTGGCAGCATCATTTATTTTATCACAAGCAACAACGAATGAGTAGGCAAAAAACACAACAAAAAATTGTTCGGTACTTAAAAGAGTAATTTGAACAAAATCAGTGGCAGCTGTGACCCAGTGGGCATTGCTGTGTCAAGTGAAATGATTTACCACAGGAGGCAACATAAACTGAGGGATTTGTCGGTGAATTTTTTCGAATGCATGTTTTTCTTTTTTTTGCTATATTCATGCGAAGAAAAAATGTAGCTCTTTTTACTGCACGCTGATGATAAATTGTTTTACTGTTATGTGTACACCTACAAGTATAGACACTTACACATATGACCGAATATTTGAATGCCTCTCGTACCTGTGACAAATTGAAGTGACAATGGAATTGAACTACATTTAAAATACTTATTGTGGGAGAGCTGGAAAGGACGAAAACATGAAGAACATACACTTTTAGCGGAGGTTAGGTTAGGTTATACTGGCTTGCCGAAGTCCCGCAGAGGCCACTTTGGTGCATAGCGATACCAGATCAGAGTCCCTTGTTTTAGCGAAAAAATGCATAACTCAAGACAAGCGCTCTGTTCGTGAATTTTAGGAGTAGCTCGAGTTCCAGTTTAGGCATAAATTCTAATATTTCTAAGTTCAGAGCACCTAGGTAGCATAGTTTAGTTTTCGAGAGAGCCAGCCAGTAGCATAGAAGATGATCTTCTACCCGGCTCATTTACATTTACTGCAAACGTCGTTGAGAGTAAGATTTAGCTTGTAAGCATGCGCGGCAACTAGGCCCTGTTAATACACCAGCTATAGCTCTACAGTTCTTTTTATCGTACGATATAACCGATTTAGTATACTTGCCATCATATGCGTGTTTATACATGATCCTAGCAACTTTGCAATTGGTTAAAGTAAGCCATATGCCTTTTGCCTTTCTTAACATGTGCCTCTCTAGTTCCTTTTGCATTGTGCGCATGGGTTTAAGCACCTGACTTATTTGATATCCCGCAAGTCTTGCGCCTTCTTTAGCTAGTTTATCCACTACCTCATTTTCCTTATAAGAGAGTTTAAATGTCTTTTTGATGCTTAATTCCGCCCAATATATGCCAGCGCCAACCACCTCTTCCATTTTTGATGCATCGGTAAATACAATAATGGTGCTACTTCTCGGAACAAAGCCTTTGCGCCATCCATCGTAATCGCTAATGGTCTCTAGCGGTTTTCCAAAACTCTTAACTGGAACCATGTAGTCTGAATTGACTGTGGAATTCCCAATAATAGAGCTATGGGCGAAGGTTCTAGAGTTAAGCTGTTCGGTTGTTTGTAGCCTCTCAGCCAAGTTTGCAACCCGATTTTCCGCAGCGATATCATCTCTTTGTGCCTGAACATACAATATATGATTTTTTCATAGTGACGGACCAATGTTAAGAAAGGTTGAGGGTATAGTTACCACTTGCGAATGCATCGGCTGAACTGGTCACCATTATCGTGAGATTTATCCCCGCTAAACTTTCTATACTACAGTCTGATTTTCACCCGAAAAACATACCTTTTTTTTCAAAAGCCCGTCATTTTGATATTTTTCAAAAAAATTGTAGCACCTGCCAGAATGACAAGCCTACAGAATAATAGTTAGTTTAACTTTCTCGTTTCAGATGTCCTGATGAGCCAAAATTCTGTTGACTTTCTTCTTTTTTTTAAGACGCTTACTTTGGTGCCAGACTACTACAAAAAAATATGTAAAAAAAAAACTAATCAAAACGGACGCATTTTATTTTCTTTAAAAAAAATCCTAAAAAATATCTATAAAACAAAAAAATATTTGACCGGGCTACGTCTTTAACCCTTTGTGGATGTTTGGTACTGAAATTTTATTTTGTATGATTTATAGGGGAAAAACAAATGACTTCCAAATATTTTTCTACTGCTATTTTCATGTGCACAGCTGTACATTTGAAATATTTTTATTTATAAAAAAAATATATGGGACCATCATATCTGTACATTAAAAGCTGTATCAAATCCCTTATTGCGAGTGAAGTGAATCATATGAAAGAAACTTTTTAAGAAGCATGCTATTGTGTGTTGGCACTGAAGACATGATAAACTTAATCAGACCCATCTTTTATGAAGCAAAGCTTACGAAGTACACCTAAGGCTAACCCTGCGTTAGGCTCCCGGGTCTGGCCAGACTAGTTCTTTTAACTTTGTACGTGAATTTAACATATTTCTATTATGGCTAACGACCTGAGCTTCGCAACCGAAAGTTTTAAAAAAGGCGGAGGATTAAACCAAAGCTAAACTCAAATATGGCTTCATGAGTACGGGTGAATCGAATTTGTCGGTGTTTTCACTGGTATGCGGACGCATGCCGTAAGCAGGTCTTAAGCCGCTTTTTATACCAAAAATTGTAATGATTCTAGGTGGCGCTGGAGTCGAAATATTAGAAAAAACTTGTCATCCGATTCAGCTCCTATTCACAAAATACTCGTATAACGATTGATATTGCAAAACAATAGCCGACTAGGTGGTACTCGGATCGCCAATGAAAGGTGATGGACGATTTGTCTTTGTCTATTACCTTGTACACTACAACACTTCCCTTCTTTCATTTATTGCGATCGTATGCAAACAACAACTTATAAGAACTTTTGGCTTTGTGAAATGACAAATATTGATACCTTAAAATCGAACACAGAAATACACTCGCCTGTTGAGATGCGACCGAAAAAACTTTTTCTATAGTAGTAACTAGGCTACGGCAGTCGATTAAAAATTCCACTAAGGTATTTTATATTAAGATAAGGTATTTTATATTTTAGTTATTCTTCGGGTGGTCAAACAGATCGGCAGATATGATTAGTCGATTCCTATCGCCTCTCTGAGTATACCAGTCATTGTATACAAGCAAGACCTTGATAACCTTGCAATTCGATGGCACCTCCATACGACACATAATTTTTACGAAAACTTTTCTCCAACAATAAAAAAGTCATAACATTGCATTCATAGCCTAGTAAATCAGTTCAATTTCCTAAGTCGCGTTTAAAAGAGAAATCAGCAAAAATGTACACAAATGTGGAGTTATCATTAAGTTGAAACAAGCATTAAGCAAAAAACCGTAAAAGTTATGGAAATTATTTTACGAAGACGCGTAAATACTGAAAAATGTATTTTCCAAACTAAACTCGTAAATTATGGTAATCTAAAAGTACACACATTTTTTGAAAGTTTTATGATTCGTTTGACTTGCTGAAGTTTTTTATTTTCCTTGCGCAGAAAAATGACAAAATTAAGCGTACACTAACCTCAGCCGCAGTTTTAATAACAAAGCGAAATACATTCAGACTCAATAAGCAACCCGCAAAATGTTTAATACATTTGATTTACGCTTACTTTTGTTGTAATAATTTTTAATGACATTTTAAGCGATTATTCAGCACTTGACCATTAGCCGAATGGCGGCTAGTTCGCTCAGCTTATTATGTCACGAAACTTTAATGATCGATGTGTGTGCACTCGTATATGAGCTCATAAAAAATGTTTTTGTATAAGTATAACCAAAAAAAATGTTTTTTCAAATACAGGCGCATTGAAGCGGGTAATGGCAAAAATGCGTATACTAAAAACGTCACTTTAGTTAAAGGAAATAAGCGGATGATTTGATTTCATTCAAACATTTTTTGCGTTCTTTCCTACAGATTAGGGCATTAACAAGTAAAAGCTGTGTGAATATAGACTTAACTAAACTTAACTTAGTTTAACTTAGCTTAACATAACTTAACATAATTTACCATGACTTGACCTAAGTTAACTCAACACAACCTAACTTAAATAGACTAGACTTGACTTAACTTAATTTAACTCAACTTAAATTAACTTAACTCTCCCTTTAGTTAAAGGAAATAATGTGCACAGAAAGCAAAGGATTTATTTCAATAAAACATTTTTGCATTCATTCCTACAGATTGGCGAACTAAAGAGTAAGGGCCACGTTAATATGGACTTAACTTAACGTAACGCAACAAAAGATTCATGTCATTAAAATAGTTTTTCCATTCATTCCTACAGATTGGAAAACTAAAAGGTAAAGGCTGTGTTAATATGGATATAAATTAACTTAACTTAACATAACTTAAGACAACATAACTTACCTTAAGTAAATTTGGCTGAGCATAATATCGAAATACTTAAGTTTCAAAAAACTTGACCTAAATTAACTTAACTTAATTTAACCAAACTTAAATTAACTTAATTCTCACTTTGAATAATTATTAAAATTAAGGGGAATAATGTGCCTACAAAGTTTACCATTTATTACTTTAAAACATTTTTTTTTGCATTCGTTTTCTAAACAGTAAAGGCTATGCTAATATGAACATAATTTGACTTAACTACACTTAACTTAATATAACTAAACTTAAATTAAATAAACCCTACTTAACTTAACACAGCGTAGCTTAACTTAAGGCAATTTAGCTAAGTATAAAATTGAGGTAATTAATATTTAAAAACCTGGCCTGACTTTGCTTAACTTAGTTTAATTCGACTTAAATTGATTTAACTCCTGCTTTAGTTAAAGGAAATAATGTGCCTACCAAGTTAAGGATTTATTTCATTACAACATTTATTGCATTCCTTTTGGAGATTGGGAAACTAAAAAGTATGGTCATAACTTAACCAAACTTAACTCAACTTAACGTAACTTAACTTAGCTTAAAATAACTTCAGAAATCTCGACATAACTTAAATAAACTTGACCTGACTTAATTCCACTCAACATAAATTAACTTAACTCTCGCTTTGATTAAAAGAAATAATGTACCCACAAAGCTAAGGATTTATTTCGTTAAAACATTTTTTGCATTCGTGTTTACATATTTTTAAACTAAAAAGTAAAGGTTATGTTAATATGGACAAAAATTGGCTTAACTAAACTAAACTTAACATAACTTATCTTAGCTTACGTTAACTTAAATAGACTTAACATACCTCAAATAAAGTTGTCCTAACTTAACTTAACTTAATGCTTGAGTTGATTCTGCAGAAAATTTAAAAGGAAGTATTCAATGCGGAAGCCGTTGAGGAAGAGGAAGACCACTAAGCGCTGGAAGGAGCAAGCGAAGAAAGGTTTGGCTTCATGAATTAAGGGCAAAGTCAAGAAAGATTTCGCTTCACTTATGTTTCTAAGTAGCTCCAGTTAGCATGAGAAAAAAACAAATACCCAACAAATATGATTGCACCTGTCATGAAAAGTTCTCTTCCATGCAGTGAGAAAATTGCATGAATTAGTTTATGAACTGTTCCACCATTCAGAATATTCTACAGTTTCCGCCCCTACAACTGCTTTTTGTTTCCAAAAATTGCAAATAAATCGCTCGGCGGTAAGAGATTTGAATCTAATTAGGAGACCACTGATCAAGTAAAAGCCCATTTTAAGGCACTCGAAAAATCTTATTATTTGAATAGCAGTAAAAAATAGGAGAAACTACACTTGAATTGTGTAAAGCTATGGGATTTTATGTTGAAAAATAAATAAAAGAAAGCATATTAAAAAATTAATTGCCAAATAATTTATATTTCAAGTACTTCTTCATCCACTCACTTACAATATTAAACAATTATTGATATCAGTCTCAACTCCACCCCATCTTATAAGTACGATTTCAATTGGAGGTGGTAATGTTACTATTACCTTGAGACCCATAATTTTTTCAAAGATTGTAGATACATTTTTCAGTTTGAGGGTAACAGCTGGAGTAACAAAAATTTCAGTTATTTGAATAGTTGAAGTACTATTTGTTTGATGTTTAGTTTGTAGTTTATTAACCCTCTAGTGCATAATTTTTTAATTTTTAATTTAAAAATTTTCTTCGCTTAATTCAGCGTCAGAGAATACGAATCCGTCATCGCTTTTGATATTTTACCTACAGTTTTGCCAAAAATTAGGAAAAGAAATTTTTGCCAAAAGGCACCGTCATGCAGTTAAGGTATCATTGTACCGTATCAAAGTATACACATATTTTCGTTTTTGATCGATCAGTTATATTTTTTCTATTACTTTTTTTTTAATAATTTAATTCGTTTGTATCTTTGCCTGCATTAAGATGTACATTATATTAGATATATAAATACATATATTTATAAATATCATATATATAAGGTTGTCAAAAAAGTCTTGCGGTATTTTTATTGAATTTTCAATTGTTCATAAAATTGGTTATAATAATGCGATTTAAGTCAAATATGCGCCGTTTTGTTCGATGACGAGTTCCCAACGAGATGCCAACTTCATAATGCCCCTCTTATAGAAGCTCGCTTCCCTATTGTCAAAAAACTCGGAGAGCCAATTTTCACAGGACTCTCTTGTGGACAACTTCCGACTACCAAGCTCGTTCGCCATGGACAGAAATAGGTGCTAATCACT
This sequence comes from Anastrepha obliqua, assembly GCF_027943255.1. NCBI lineage: Eukaryota > Metazoa > Arthropoda > Insecta > Diptera > Tephritidae > Anastrepha > Anastrepha obliqua. The sequence continues at coordinate 52,256,481 of NC_072896.1, forward strand.
TGGTGCGAGATCCGGACTATACGGTGGATGCAAAAGAACCTCCCATCCGAGCTTCTGGAGCTTCTGGCGCGTCACCAAAGATGTGTGTGGCCTGGCGTTGTCCTGATGGAAGACAATTCGGCCTATGTTGATCAAAAATGGCCTCTTCTGCAATCCCTGGCTACGGAAGCTGTAAACGTAACCAAAGTTAAATTTAGATCTGATACACTTATACCCAGTTCGCCACAGTCAAAACTGAATTTGTCAACCAAGTTGATACCGTCATCTATATCTTCATCATCCGTTGAGACCACGTCATCACTGCCTTCCTCATCTATAACATCAATAGTGTTCAGAAACTCCTCAATTTCTTTTTCAGTCAAACTTGAAACCTTGTTTTGCATTTTTTCTTTCCAACCATTCATTTTAACTCTAAAATTTTCAAAAGAGAGAAGTTCGTTACAAAAGAGTATTCACATGGTAACTGCATGCTGGTGCCTTTAGGCATTGAAACTTTGAAAAGTCACCCTAATGATGTATACATAAAGCTAACACTTTTGACAACTGAATATCATTGAAAATACATGAAATAACTTACCTGAATTTTTTTATCACTTTCTTTATAAAAATTACCAGCGAACAAATACTTAAAAGTTTATACTTTTCACACAACTATTTTATGCATGCTCAATACTCAGTTTCTCGCGGACAACTGCCATTCATTACATAATGGCGAGTGAAGTAAAAACTTTGCATATCAAAAAAGAGTCATAAAATTGTATAAAATATGCCCGTTTAACTTTTAAAATAAAAAAGTTACATAATAATTCAAAATTCTATTGCAAAGCAAGCATTGCCTAAAGGCACTGTTATGCACTAGAGGGTTAAGAAGGTAATAAATATATGTGAAGAGGCACTCACCGTTAGCAAGCGATTTATAAACGTATTTGGTGGCATCCTTGTTTACTTTTAAGCACTTAAATTAGCACGATAATAATTTTAATAATAATTATTGTATCTGCAATTTTCTAAAGTTCTGCTATGTTTTTAAGTATGACGTCTGTTGGGTATTCTTTACTCTTTTGTTTGCACAATTTTCTCTAATATTTCTTGTTTTTAAGTTTTTTTTCTAGCTTGCACAATTAACGGAAGTATTTTAATACAATGTGCTTAAATTTTACAGGAATTGTTTTTGTTTATTTTGTTTTAATTTCACAAAAGTTAAGCAAAAAACACGCCAATTTCTGCAAGTAGCCAATTGTTTAAAAACAATTTGCTTTTGGCAAGCGAACAATTGACGTCAATGGCATTGAACTGCCATAAGCGATTTGGCGCGTGGCATGCGGGGATTAAATAATATAATCAAGCAAAAATTTTCGGGAAAGGAAAATTAATTATTTTTACTTGTTTACATTTGCGTATTTATTTACATACATTTGCAGGCGCTTGAAAATTAGAATTAGAAAGGCAAAAATAAACAATTCTCGTATGCCAGTGCATGTGGCAAGTGTGGAAAAGTAAAATTTCTGGTAGTAACTAAAATAACTTTTCACAAAGTTTTAGCGGCTTTTATTTTATATTAATAAAAATGTAAATTACGTTTTTATTATTAATACAACTTTTATTTTTTTTTATTACAATTATTATTTATTAGAGTAATACAAAATATTACCAGACAGTGGCTACTACGTTGAATTTTTTTTATTTTTTTTTTTTTGTTTTTGTATTATTTATAATTTTGTATGATTATATTTACTATTATATTTTTTATTATTCCCTATTAATCCATTTAAGGTTTTCGAGTTTTTGGTATTTTATTGATTTATGTTGTTAAATGCTTTTAGTTTTTAAATGTAGAGATTTTCATATTATTATTTATAATTCTAGTTTTTATATATATTTATTTTTAAAGTCAAATCAAGTTTGTTTCGTTTGTCTCGCAAGAAAATTTAAATGAATCTGACAACGATGTCTGTAACTCAAAATGTCTGGATAGCAACTTTTCTATAAATTTTAATTTTTGATTTTTAAAATGCGTTTGAATTTTTGCTAATCCATACTAATTTCTATTTTAAGGGCCCATTAAAGTCCATTTAAAGTATTTTTTTGGGTTGCAAGAAAAAAATTGTTTAGTTTCCATTTTTTTTATTAAGAATTACTTTTAAAATCCTTTTCATGATAGACATTAATGTTATGTATGCTTTACTGTATTTTTTTTTTAATTTTTATATTTGATATTTACTTATAAAAGTATTTATTATTTAGAAAAGATGAAAATTAATTATTTATTATTTATTTATTATTATTCTTAACTTCCAATTTCTTTATAAAAATTTTTTATTTTTAAAATCCTGATAAGCTTTTTATAAATAATTCTGGTATTAAAAACAAATTTTTTTAAGGTTACTAATTCGCGTTTTTTATAGTGTTTTTTCTTTATTTTATATTTTTAATATTTATTTGGAAACAGCCGCCATAAATATTTTAATTTTAAAATGAATAAATGATATTTATTTTTCTGGTATTTAAAAGTTTTTATTTTTTGATTGTGAAATTAAAAATAATTTGCTTGTACTAGTGTCGCGTTATTATAAATATTTTATTTTTAAAATACTTTCGTTATTAATTTCCATTTCTAATTTTTAAAATCCATTTCAAATTTTGTCAACTCAAACTAATATTTAATACACACAACTAATATTTATTTCATAACTTATCACAACTTTCATTAAATTCCATTTTTTAATCCTTCTATTTTAAAGCCTGTTTAAATTATTTTTTATTTTTGGATTTTCAAACAGAACACTTATTAGATTATATAGATTACGGTATTTTTCGTTAAAAATTATTTAATTGTTGGTTTCTTGTTCTATTTTGGTTTATTTAAATTGTCTTGTTTTGAATAATGTTTTCAATGCACTCAAGTTTTAAAAATTTCAAGGTTTGAAACTGCCTTTATAGCTATGCTTTGATAATTTTTTTCTTAGAATTTAAAGTCGAAACCAGATTTGCTACGAACGATGTCGGAAAAAATTGTCTATACTAATTGAACCGCCCTAATAATTATAGGCATATACGGGGTTCGTTTGAAAAGTCCATGCGCAAATATACTACTAAAAAACACTCCACATAGTTTTTATGTTAATTAGTATGTACGCAAAATCGTGGGTGTCCAGTTGGAAAAAAAAACAACAAGTGTACATATGCATCTATTTTTTTACTAACCAAAGATATTACCATACATTTTTCTACTGTTATGTTAATCCATTCCAAATAATAGGATTTTTCCAAGTCTGAAAAACAGCCACTAGTTTCTACAATCACTTCCTCGTTTAATTAAATTCTTTTCCCGCCAGCCATTTCTTCAAATTGGGGAACAAATAGTAGACCGAGAGGTCCGAGTGAGCCAAGACTCGAGAATTGCGGGGATGTTAAACGAGTTGGTACGCCAGTTCTATTAATTTTGCGACAAAAACTGCTGAGTCGTGAGCTGGTGCGTTGAGGTGATGGAAAAGGAAAATCACTCGACTTCCTCGATTCAAACGAATCCCAAGCACAAAGAAATAGACGGATCTGGCTAAGACTTAGGTGCTACTAAATAAACGTAGCCTCGATATGCGCCAGTAGTGGCATCTCTCTGACTTTGAGCGGGCTTTTCAAACGACCCTCGTAAATGCATATTTTTTTAAATCTCATTTTTGCTGTTTTTTTATATTTCACAACTTTTCTCATTTTCTAACTTTAATATTAAACGATAAAATTAATTTTTTCATCTAAAAAAGCTTTGGCTTTTACGCGTAGACTGCTATGATTTTGAAATTTTTGTATTGCAACTTCTTAATTCGCTTCTTTACTACTTCTCTTCTCCTACACCGCACAAACGCTAACAACCGGCCGCATTGAAAGTAAAACTACGAATACATTTTTGATTCGAAGTCTTTTACGCACATTCTTCTCCTTCCGATCCAACCACTTTGGTACTCAGTGGAGATGCAGGTAACAAACTCCCATGCAAACATCTGCCTGTACGTTAGTGTGTGTACATGTGTGATTCTCATTCACGTACATGCAAACATATGAATGGTTTTAAGTGGTTGTATGGCGCACATGTGGCTACCGGAAGCGGTAATCACTTAAAATGGCATTGTGACAATAACTATGAAAAAATTAAAAAAAAAAAAATAAAATTTAAAATAAAAAATCAACAACATTGACGTATTTTGTCAGACAAAGTGACTTCTTTCGGATACGCAAAAAAATGTATGGTAATATCTTTGGTTAGTAAAAAAATAGATGCATATGAAGCCACACTTGTTGTTTTTTTCCACTGGACACCCACGATTTTGCGCACATACTATTGTAAATAACATAAAAACTAATATATGCACATTCACACATATGTATGTATGTCTATATTGGCATATGTGACACAAATGTTGCAAAAATAAATATAGTTTCGTGTTAAGTGGAAACTTTATGGAATTAGATGAGCATTTTATGGCATCAACAACTCGTTTAGACTAGTCATTGTAAATATTTGCTTTTTAGTAAAATAAAACTGTTTGTCTTTAACCAAAGAGAGAAAGAGATTTCATACAAATTTACTTCCTACCGCCTTCAATTTATCGATTTGTTTACAGAAGTGAGGCGTGATGAATTCGAAAAAGAAGGCTTTGTGCTAGGCAGCTGCGATTGCTGGCTAGGTTTCTCTAGCAGGCTCGCGCTCCACGTAAATAAAATAATATTATTTGCGTATCAACTACTGTAAAGGTAGGTATGTGAAATGGTTGAACTGCCACTCTGGATCTACCCAAGGAGCACTAAAGCGCCGTTTTGATGCCGTTATAAGAAAGGTGATGTAATGTAATGTAATGATGATGTAATGGAGAAGATTTGTGGGATTTAAGTGGGCGTACTGTTCCAGGCTATCGAAGAAAGGAGCACCCAGTAACCTTAATCGTCTAGCTGCCAAATCCGGGCATTTACAGAGAAAGCGCTGAATTGTCTCCTTCTCTAAAAGGACCCACAGCTTCTGTATTGGGTGTTTAATGGTGAAACTAGCTTTTCCTCGTCTATGCCGATCGTCGAAACACACATGAAGAAATGGAGCTCCATCTTTTCTCCGCTTTCATGAGAAATAATTTGGTAATTCCCATTTAACAACAGTCAAAAAGGTCTCTGAGACCAATTCAGCCCAATTCAGGCAATCTCATCCTCCCTTTATGTTCCTATGTCCTAGAATCTAGATCAGACAAGCTTTATCTGCACCCCCAAGAGATTCGATCTCCTACTTACAGGAGTTGACTAGTTTGGATCTGCATCATGGCGTCGTTTGAGTTTTGATCGCGGCTTGACTACCGAAAAAAATTTTAATATCTCCCTCGCCCCCACGTTTCCTAAACATTTTGCATGCCTGCAGGATCGCAAACACTTCTGCCTGAAAAACATTAGCAGTATTCGGCAATTTTAAAGGAAATTGATAAATTGACTGATTTAGAGAAAACTCCTGCTCCGACTACCGATTCCATCTTACAAAGCGGCATTTCTCCCTATCACTACTGTAAAAGTATTCAAGAAAAAAAATGGTAGATAGGTAGGATTGGCAGTCTCTCTTAGACCGTTACAGATCCATTTTGATACCACGGTATCGGTTTACCTGCTACTTCTCGTGAAACCATTTTGTTTAAAGTGCAAAGTCATTGATCCGACTGACACTTTAATCCCTAAACTCATCAGTATCAGCCAAGAATGATGAACGGAATTATCTACCTACCACGCACGGCAGTGACAAAGACGATGTCCGACAGACTCTTCCTCCGCTTCATTCTTGCAGTTGCAGCAATAATTAAAATGAGGTACATTCAATCTTTGGACATGTCGACCTAGGAGACAGTGCAAAGCAAATAACATAAAAACATTTTTCCTTGACCTTTGCACCTTTGAGCATATCCCATTCAGGCCAAATTCTTTTGGTAGCGGTCAGCATGTCAAGCTATCAACTCATCTCGTGTTGGCTGAAGTGACTACCATTCGGGAGTGCTTATGTGTAGGTTAGAATATCTGTGCATGAAAATCAAATAATAGAAAAAGTTGGTTCTAGTAGCGGCAGGAAACAGCAAACCTCCGAGTGTATTTCTGCCATGAAAAAGTTCCTCGGCTTAAAATTGTAGGTCACTCCACTTGTGGAACAACATCAAGAGGCACACCATAAATAGAAGGAGGAACTCGGCCAAGCACCTTAAATTAACAACAACAACAATTTTCCTCTTAACAAAACATGTCGAAAGATATTATACGGACGATAAAGACGCCCACGTCTCAAAAATTTCTTAGTCAATGCATTTGCTTATTCTGAACATTAATAAAAAAAGAATCAAACGCTTCCGTAGAATTTTCCCACAGTTATGTTGTCCAAATCGGATTCAGAACGTCAAGAACCTTCTGAAAATTGTAATCAAGTTTTTGGTACTGAAGATTAATAAATTCCTTCGCCGGTGTTATCAAAATTAAAGCATAATTATAAATTTTGCTTAGTTACGCTTGTATCGAACGTTAAGCTCAAGGTGGACTACGAAACAAAAGGATTCCTATAGTTGCTACTTCTTTGATACAACCAATACAACAGCCGAGTTTCTAATTTCCCATCGGACGCGTCCCCAGATGGTGGATAGGGGCAAATAAAATACCACTCGTCGACGAAAACTAGAAAACCAAGCAACGTTTCGTCATTGAAGCTCCGCAATGGAGCTCGAGGATGTAGGATGATGATGGTTGCAGGCACTAAAAACGATATACAGATAACACTAAATAGATCAACGTAGAAGCATTACTGTGAGAGCTAAAGAAAGCCACGAGAAAACGCATGAAATCGCAGGAAAACGCTTCACTTTATCGAATTAGAAAAAAAAAATTAACCCATTAATTCCTCCTAGAGGAAAAGTTTAGAAATTATATTTTTATTTTAGCTTTATCCAACTAATCAGGCAAAAATTATCACTTGTAAGGAGTAAAAAATTCGATAACCGATCCGATACCACATTCAAAATTCATCAGCCGGATCTTGCACCGCTTACTAGTTACCGCCTTTAAACTGAGTAAAAGTAATTTTCATCACTCAGTTTTCTTACTTTTCGAAACAAAAATGCAATATGACAAAAATTAATTACATTTGCAAAAATATTTGCTTGCACGTTTTTACTGAAATATGTGAAAAAATGTCATTTGTCTGGTCGTCTCCCAATAGCACAAATATCTTTAGCCATATTAGTCGGCGGGGCTCCGACCATTTATGTCTACCAAATGACAATTGCAACAATCGCTTTGCTACATTTCTATGAGTGTAGACATTCCCTGCAACAACAATTCCATTTATTTTATACATTTTATCACAACAGTTTTTTGCTGCACTCCTACCCAACAAGCTGCCATATTTGGACAAAAGCGACCTACCTGTTTGCTGCTGTTGAATGGCGATGTGTTGCATCTCATGAAATATGCATCGTTTCGTGTATGCAAGTACATACAGTGCGTTTAATAGCTATAACACGCGAATTTATTTCTTTCTTATTTAATTTTTTTTGTAAAAATATAGTGAATTTTCCTACAAAAACCATAGCCAGCTTCGAGATTTGTGCAAAGAAAAGAAAATAAACAAATCATCATCAGATCAATTGATCAGATTTTAAATAATTTTTTATAATTTTTTATGGTAATATAGTCCATTTCCATACGAAAAACATATGAATTCGAGTTTAAAAACTCGTACAAATTAAAAAAAGCAATAAATTTAAAGAAAAATTTTATATTTTTTAATACAAATTTTTAGAAAATTTTCGAATATGCAGTTTTATAGCTCATTGAATTCTGATATAACAAAGTGCAAGTTTAATGTGGCTCAAAAATGACGTTGATTGATCAATGCGACCTTTGAGCCACAATTCAATGGGCTATAAAATTACATATCCGAATGAAATCAAGAATGCTCCTGTTGCACATATTCTGAAATTTGACCGCACGGCAGAAAATTTACTGAAAGAATATGATTTCCAACGAATTCTCAACTTGAGGTAGGGAACATCTAAGTTAAATTGCACCTGACGCAAAATATTTAAGATAACAGTGCCAGTCAATAGGACTAAACAAACAATATAACAAACAATAGTAGTAGGGCAAAAATGATATTTTAAGTCGAAGTGGCGGCTATTGGGCTCACTGCAGATACACAATTTTTATAATAGGGAAATTAAAATTTGAAGAATAACTTCGATTTGACATTTCGAAAGTGTCTTAATATAAGGGAAAGAGCACAAAACCTACGATACTAATATATTATAGTACTCGCATTTACATACTCACATACACACATATACACAAAGATCTACTTACATGCTATGCAATACATACAAACTGCATAGGCTTATTTGGTTCAGTTCCGTAAGCAATTGCAATCTGGAGTGTTTCTTTGTTAGCAGAGTGTGGGAACCAATTTTGTATTTAACAAAATGTACACTTCAAAAACGCTGAAAAATGTGCACCCACATCTATCTATGGGTATGTGTATATAATCCAGGCTATACCTGTAATCATCGAAAATCGACACTCGCATCAAAAATCGACTCCCAAAATTTACCGGTAAAGGGCACAAAAAGGGCACTTGTATGTATGTATATATGTGTATGTGAATAACATAATGTACAAAGTTAAGCAGCGCAACGCACTTGACCTTTATTTTTGAAGTAAAACAATAAGTTTCAATAATACATTCATACGCATACGAGTATATGCGCCTTTTAACTGTACAAGCATCTGTAGGTACCCAGTAGGATTGGAATAGGCTAAGCAAAGATTTTTAAAGATCTTCACTTAATTTTTAAAAAATAATGCAAAAATATGGTAAAATAAAAATTTAAAAATTTAAAAACTGATATATAAATATAAAATAATAAAATCAAATAAATAAAAAAAAGAAAAATTAAAGTAAAATAAAAAATGGAAAATAAAACAACAAACACAAAATAAAGAATAAAAAATACAAAACAATAAAAAAACTTAAATAAAGTAAAAATACAGAAACCAAAAAAAATTAAAAAAATATATATATAAAAAGCTACAGGAAGTCGATAGATTTTTGAAGTCTTTCATATAAAAAAATAAATAATAAAAACTAAAACATAAAAAATGAAACATAAGAAAGAAAAAAAAAATTTTAAGTAAAAAACAGAAATACAGAATAAAACATAAAAATAAATAAAAAAACTTTGAATAAAGTAAAAAATAAAGAAGACCAAAATAATTAAAAAAATTTACAAAAACCTACCGAAAGTCTATTGATTTGTGAAGTTTTTCACTTCTTCTTTAAAAAATAAACAAATTAAAAATTAAGAAAAAAATTAAGTAAAAAATTTAAAGTAAAAAAGGGAAACAAAGAGAAAAAAGGAATAAAGAATAAAACATAAAAATAAATAATAATAAAAAGAAATAAAAAAATATATAAAAATGTAAATAAAGTAGAAAACTAAGAAAACCAAAAAAATTAAAAAATATTTATATAAAATATTATATATATATGAAAAAAACCACCGAAAGTCGATTGATTTGTAAAGTTTTTAACTTCGTTTTACTAAAATAAACAAACTAAAATAATAAGAAAAAAACGAAGTAAAAAATTTTAAGTAAAAAAAGAGAAAAAAGGAAATAAAGAATAAAAAAAAAATAAACAAAATAAACAAAAAAAAGGAAATAAAGTAAGAAATAAAGGAAAACCAAAAAAATTCGAAAAATATAAAAAAAAAACTACAATACTGGCTTAAAATAAACGAACCTTATTTATGCTTAAAGTAAGATTTTATTTGCAGCTAAATGTTTTATGACACCGTTGACTTTTAAAGAAAAATTTAAAACCTTCTCTTTTGCATTTGCTTATCCAAATTTATGAGTATCTGAACGTCTGTTGCCGCAGGCCGGGTTTTTAAAACTGCTCGTTTTTAAAGTTATTAAAGTTTTAGTAATCTTACAAAAACAAATTACTGCACATTTTTTTAGTGCAAATCAATTCTATGGTTTCCAAGTGTTACCAAAAATTGAGAAAAAATCATGTATTGCGAATTTCCTTGTGTTTCAGCGAATTTCCTTGAGTTTTTTAAACTATTCAAAGAAAGCGTATTTGCCCTAACCCGATATGAACTAACTTTTCAAAGAGCAAGACACTTAAAATTTTCGATGGAGTTTAAATAAATATCGTAAATATTTTATACAAAATAAGAAATAATTCAATAGATGGCGTGGGATCGAGATATTAGGAAAAAATCGTTTATGATCCAAAATATTGTGACTCAACTGGTTACAAATCATACCCAAAGGAAACTGCTTTATCAATGCATATCAAACCAACTAATTGAAAAATTGTCTACGCGACACTAATATAAAAGAACTGTTAAACATTTTAACTACAAATTTCAATATTTTATAACATTGTTAAAGCAAAAGCGACTCATTTTGAAAATGCCTAATTATAAACTAAATTTATTACACTGGCACTTATTTTAAATGTCAAAAGCACTAGACTCCTGGCGTTTGGATTTTAAATCATCGATTTTTTTTGTATAAGTAGTGATCAGTTATAAAACCCTTATTGAACAGTTGACTTAAACTACTTCCGTTACCCTATAAGATATCTACAGAGCCCTTCTACTAACTGAACTCTCAGTTTCACAATTTACGCTAAATTTACTGTTCACATTTCCTACAGGCAACATTTATGCTACGCCTACTTATTTTTGTTGTACTTGATCTCGAAAAACATTGCTTGCCAGCTGCTCTGCAGACCTAAAGTAGTATGCACGTATGTATGCGTGTACGATTTCAATAGCCTATTGATGTCTTTTAGGTTTCTGGATTTGTGATTTCTGATTAAAGATTTGTATAGATTTACAACATACCGATAAATGCCTCTAAGTTTCCATTTCATGCCGATATTAAATAATTGTGAGATATGAGCCAAAAGTAGGCCAATATAAAAAATGTTTGTCAAGCACATTCCCAGCTACAAAACAATCACTATTACATGACAAAAAGTGAATTGAATAAGGCCATCAGCCAGATGATTTACAAGAATGAATCATTAAAAATCGCATGGGTATGTGAATAACTTCAACACAAGAATTCAAAGCTGATTGTCATCTCCGGCATGGAACTATAAATTGGAATGTAACAAATCAGCAAATATTAAAAAAATATATATTTCTTACTCTTCGTCTTGAGTGCCTTTGAGCTTGAGCGCAAGATATTGGGGGTGTACTCAATACCAATACTTAAAAGTGATAACAATGGTATGTAGCTGATTGACTTCAACTTGAAGATGACGCGTAGATGTAACGAAGTAAAAGCATAGCCATGGCTCACGAGTCTCGAAATCTATATAATTTTCGAACAACATTTTCTTAAATTCAAGTCATGAAAACACCTAAAAAAGTTGATTGAAATAGACAGAGTCTCGGCCAAACCTTGCAATTTTCACTTGAACTTACCCGTCATTAATGGCTATGATTATTTTAAGGCTACCTGTGCCGGCAAATCTGTAGGTATGCTAGTAAAATTCTATTTACAAAAAAAAAGTTTGAACTGCACTAAGCATCGCAAAATAGTTTATTTGTTTCTCTCGAGCTTGACTTGTTTACAGTAGCACAGAAAACAAACTATGTGACATATCACGCTGAAATTTACCATGTAAGCTTATAACAGTCCCACCAAAAAACAAAAAATTTATTTTTGCCATATGTCATCCGCGGACCGTTTTATTGATATCGTCTCGTTCATATTTGAGTAGAAGGTATGCCTCATTTGAATAAAAGTTCTAAAACATATTTAAAAAAAGTATGACAATTTTTTCGGGCTCACAAGGTATATAACCCCTTAAGTACTCGGAATTTCAATTTCAAAAAGGTAAACTTTTTTTCGATTTTTTTCGTTTGAAAGCCAAGTAAGCCTAGACTTTTCAAAAACTATGCCAATCATTTAATTTTGTTACGGTACAAAAACGTATTTCGAAAAACATTTTAAAACGTTTGTATTAATCATATTGAACGTAAAAAATTTACCCATCAAAAAATTTTTTATCGCGTTACATTTTTCGTGTAGGTTATTGTAATCTGTAGAAAATAATGGCATGAACGACACTCATATTTTGCAAGCGCACAGGTTAGCAAATATTTTAGCAACTTCATTGCAGTTATGTTGGTTTATTTATTTACTTTTCCATATTTTCATATTCTTTCAATTCATATACAAATCAAATTACGGTATAAAATATTAGTTCGCATCAAATTCCGTTGTAACTTACAACTTCGCTATCATCATTAGGTGCAAAAGTCATTGAACTGCCAGCGGGCTATGCAAAAAAAAAAACGCCGGCTTACTGTACGAATAACAACAACAACTACCTCACGTTTCCTTCTTTGCTTCTTAGCAGCAGCTCGATAGGTGTTCAAGTAAATTAAATTGATAGTAAAAATTGAAGCGGAGCAAATTTTGAAAGTTTGAAAAAGAGACAAGCAATTGGGGAATTAAAGTAAAACTTATTTCTTACATTTTGTTAGAATTTCACATAAATATTGCAAGAATTCGGCAAAGTGAACTTCAAGTTATTTAAGCAGTGGAAAGGAAATTTTAAAATATATGTGAAGGGTTCAATACTAAAGTATAAGCAATTAAGTTATATATATTGTTGTTAGAAATATTAGAAAAAAGCAACAGCAAATATTAAAAAATAAATGTCTTCCCGAATCAAGCAACTAAGTCCATTGAACTCTGACTGCAGGCTAGAAAAAGAGCAAGCAATTTATATAAAGCGCATTCACCTGACACAATTCTCACAATCAAGCAAATACAGTTGGACACTTCAGCAAAGGCAGAAAATCACACAAGAAGTCTAAAAAACAGCAAAAACAAAAAATAAAATCATACCTACTTCACAGCTGTAAGAATGTTGCTCGTTTTGAAGCTTAGCGCGAAGAAACAAGTTGCCAAGTGACTAGCAAGCGAGTGGAGAAGGGCAAGAGACTGAAGTAGTTTTACTAAGTACATGAGTACCTACGGATGCAAGTATGCTAAGTATACAGGTTAATATGTATGTAAATGTAAGAGCAGGCAATGATACAACAGGGATTTTCGAGTGGTTACACTGTGGTGAGAATTGGAATAGACTTGTAAAAGGACTAATTCGCTATCCTTCGCTTTATGAATGGCTTCCAACTTACATATACTCGTATGAGAAGCAATGTGTAGGAAATTTGGTGGTTGCTCTTCTTTAGACTTTAGCACTTAGCGTAGTGCAAAACTTATGCAGAATGCTGCAGCTGTGAAAGCTGGAAGGTAAAAACAAAATAGCTTTTATGCATAGAAAGAGCTAACCTATGTCTCTGGATATAACCTATACAATGTGGCACGAAACTAATCACCCTATCGGTAGTTTTTTATTTTTTTGCAAATGAGGTATACGTCAGTCATATTTGATGCTTGTGAACTGGCGGCTGCAGTATACAAACAGACAAACCGAGCGCGTGAACGTCAAAATAAATATTTTTATTACTCAAAATCATTTTATTTATTTAGTAAAAAAGTAATTCAAAAACCAAATTGTTTAATTCTTTGAAATGATAGACCAAAATCAAGTCAGTTATCACACGATTGAATAATTTTCATACTGGGGTCAGATTATCCGATTTTCAAAAATTTAGACGGCAATGTATTAAAAAATATTATTTGTGTGCCATTAATTGAAGGGATCAGTAATATGAGGGTCATTAGCTATATTTCTGGCCTAGCAATGGAGAAATGAACATTGTTGGCTGAAAAATGGATTTACTATTTTTCAAAATAATCTCCAAGATGATTAATGCAAGTCTGTGTTCATTTGAACCAATTTTCGAAGCACTTTATCCAGTTCCATTTCCAGGGCGTTTTTTTTTTAATTTTGTCTGACCCAACAAAAGCCAACCTTTTTTCGTCACACGAAGATCATGCTAAAATCTTATTTATGCTCGGCATATGAATGCGCAAGGATGTGTCAATCTCACGGTATATTACATGATGATTCTGCTAAATTATTTCGCGCACTACATCAATATTTTTTGCCATAACAACTGACTTTGAACACATGTGATGGAATTAGTTGATGAGCGATCCAGCAAATATGAGAAAATTCATTGTAACAGTTTTTTATGGCCCTAAAGGATGATGATTGCTGGCCTCATAATGACTTTAGTTCTTCGATGCATTCTTGTCTTGTTAAACCACGTCGAAAATAGTAAAAAGTAATCGTGCGGTTCACGGATTAATTTAGCTTTTTTAGCTAATTTTAGCTGAATTTTCAAAGGCATGGTAAACAACATTAATATGACTTAGATATCAACACGTTTTGAGTGCAGTTTTGGTAAAATATGTAAAACTTTCCAATGAAATATCAGATGGCACCAGACAATATTAGAAGTGCCCAAGATCAAAAATATAAATATCAACCCGCGTACTTGTTTCAATCCCATCTTTTTCTCACACAGCTATAATTTGGAGCAAATTTGATTGGATTCATTATGTGGTGCAGAGGCCTAGATATTCCTTAAAAAGTCTATCATAAGCTGCGTTTGCACCATACACGGAAGACATACATATCAGCTACCTAAAAGAAAATGGGTCTGCTTGGTGATGCTGGAATCGAGATATTGGAAAAAGTCGTATTCATAGCTTGATTCAGTTCAAGATATGGTTTTGAAGATATGTATATGCCTAAGATGAAGTATTCTAGATTAGAATTGGTCCACTAGGTGGTCATTATAACCGAAAAAAAGCATACTTATGATCGGATTTGATTCAGACACCGAGCAAAAGAATGCATATTATAATAAATACCTAAAAGGAAATGAATTGTGGGAAAATATATCCTCTAGATGACGCTGAGTTTGATATATTAAAAAAATCGTATTTGGTTCATCATTGGGGGAATGCGTATTAAATTAATGTAATCAAAAATATTCAAAAAACATTCAAAAAAGTTAAGAACTCAGCTCATGCGGCGATCGAGATACTTATCGAAATCGTAACTATGATCTGATTTATTAAAGCAAAAATATTTATTTGTATGTGCTCTCTAAGCTTCCAAGAAATATATTTGACACATTTTTCTTAAAAATAGGTAATCTCAACCATAAGGACCAAAAGTGTCAAATTGATGGCACTTTGTTTGGTTATGTGACATATAACACAACTCTATTTTAACTAAATGACGTCTGTTTCATCTTTCAATTTATTTAAACACAAAATCGACTGGAATAGCAGTCTCTTGTTATTCTCGAAGAAAAAAATATATGGCCAAATTATACCCCCCGACTAAAATCTACACCAAAAAGTCACTCATTACCGACGCATCGACTACTCTGTGGCGACATTGCGATTTTCCCGAGACCAAAATGCAACAATTGACACCCGTCGCAGTCGAATAGGTTGGTGCTCGAATACCATTCGGAAGTGTCCGGGCTCAAATCTCCGTGCATGAAACACCAACAAGTATTTTCTAATAGCGGTCTCCCCTCGACAAGCAATAGCAAGTGAGCTCTGCCACGAAAAAGCTTCTTCTTAATTGGCTCAATAACCGCTTTCTCGTGCTTACCAACTCCAATTGGGCACGCCAAATGAAGCCAAGTCCTTCAGAGCCGGAACATTTGTATTTATTCGGACGACATGACCCAACCAAAGAAGCCGCTGGAACTTTATTTGTGCACTATGCCTATGGCATCGTAAAGCTCATACAGTTAATTGTTAAATAACTTAGCCATCGAGGTGAAAATGCATAGAAAATTGTTCGGAAAAATGCTCCATTTGTCCATTTGTTCAGCAGAAAGTGACCGCTTTCGTAAATATCGAAGAACAAACTAAATTTCGACACGATCGCGCATGTTGTTTAAGCTGTGGAAGTCAAAAACATCGATAGTTCAAATTCCTAATGGTAGCTGGACCACCATGAATTTTAAAACCAAACGCAAAGAAATTTCGCACATTGTACAGGGTAGCTGATGAAAGCCGCTACCAAAAAAAAATTGAATAACTTTTTTTCTTTTTAAGTTATCTGTTCCATTTTTGTTTTAATTTGCAGATTGATCTTTAAAATTTATTAAAATGGATAACTGGGACACGCAAACAAGAATTTGGATAGTCCGCCGCTATCACGCACTGGAGTCCGTAGTTTTGGTACAGAGAGAGTACAGGCGGACGTTTGGCGGCGATCCCCCGAGCAGATGGACCATAATGAGACTGGTGAATAATTTTGCTGAGCAAGGAACAGTCGCAAGAAGGTCTTATCATCGAAACCCACCAGTTCGGACGGAGGAAACGATCGCTGCTGTAGCTGCAGCTATACAAAGCAATCCAAGGGTTTCAACAAGAAGCTTATCTGCTCAACTTGGTGTTAGCCGACAGTCTTTGCAAACAATAATGCACAAAGATTTAGACTTATTTCCCTACAAAATTCAAATGGTTAACAAACTGAATGCAGCAGACTTGCCGATTCGCTTGGAATTTTGCCAGAAGATCCTGCAAATGGTGGAAGAAGACCAAAACATGTTAAACTGCCTTTTCATGTCTGATGAGGCCCATTTCGATTTAAACGGCAATGTGAACAAACAAAATTGTCGAATATGGAGTACTTCTAACCCACAGATACTCCACGAGACGGTATTGCATCCTCTTCGTGTGACAGTGTGGTGTGCGGTTTCTTCACGCTGTATTGTCGGGCCTTATTTTTTTGAAGAAAATGGTCACACCGTTACGGTTACTGGAGACCGTTATTTGAAAATGCTGAAAGAATTTTTCTATCCAGAACTACGCCGAAAGAGAATTCCTCTCAACTCTGTGTGGTTTCAACAAGATGGGGCAACGTCTCACATAGCCCAGACTGTTATGACAGAGTTGCGACGAAAATTTCCCAATAAACTGATTTCAAGAAACTCCGAATTTCGTTGGCCCCCCAGGTCGCCTGACCTTACTGCACCTGACTTTTTCTTGTGGGGTTTATGTAAACAAGAAGTTTATAAAACAAAGCCAACAAATTTGGATGAACTAAAACAATCCATTCGGGCAACAATTGCGGCTATTCCTGTCGCAACTCTCAAAGCAGCAATGAACAACTTTTTACTAAGATGCCGCACTTGTGTCAACGAGCATGGGGGGCATTTAAATTCAATTATTTTTAAAACTGTTTAGCTACATTTAATAAAATTTAATGACCTTCAACTTGAAAAAAAAAAAAATGAATTCCATACACTAAAAAAAAAGTTATTTGAGTTTCTTAACGTAGCAAAATTCATCAGCCACCCTGTATTTATTTTTCATCTCGGCGTGAATTGAAAATTAATAAAATCGATTGAAAGAACAGAATTTGATGGACGATGAGCGTGGACCAGTACTGTCTTCAAAAAGGCTAGTTGCGCATTGGTAGGTATACAAATCATTTTATTACAGCACTGACATTATCAGCGTGTACTCGTATTTGTATGTACGGGTGTATGTGCTTTTAAGCGCTGACAATTAGTTGGTCTAAGTAAATTGCATTTCTTTTTTTGCCGTAATTGCTTTTGCGAAGAACTGCACTTGCAGTTGGACGCTTTGCTAGAAGAGACCCGCTTGCTGGCTTCTACTAAGGGTATAAGTATGTGCATGTATGTATGGAAGTATGCATGTATGTATGTGTGTATATATGGCATTTTAATGTTTTCTTATACAAATACGCCCTCCCTCATATGTATTGTTCAATATGCAAAAAGTAACTGAATTTTATAGCGGAGACATAATGTCAGCAACAGTCAGTGTGGCATGAAAGTGATTAAATATTTATTTACTTTGTAAGTATGCAAATATGTATTTATTATAGTTGCTGTGGTTAGTTGGTCGCATGTGGCGACGACATTTGCATTTGTTGCAAAGAGTTCACATTGTCTGTGGTATTTACATATTTATGTGTATTTAGGTACATACATACATACAGACGTGCATACATATGCCTCTCCTTCTGATGGGTGTGTAAATATAGAGATGTAGGTGAATTAATTATTTAAAAGCGTAGTTGGTAGTTAAATATAGTGGAAGTTGTAATGGAATGGAAAATAAGTAGTGCTGACAAATTGAAATCATTCTTTTCGATTGAAAAACTGTGAAGTCTTTCAGATACAGATAATGAGTAATATATTTCATATTGCAAATTAGTTATTTTTTACTTAAATAAGCCTAATGCGGTTTACAGGGCGCAAGTAGGGAGACTCTCTACTCAATAGGACTGCTTTGAAATTTCAGTAAAAAATTTCAATAAAAATTTTGGAACTTGACCAATTAAAAAAAATTTCCAAAACTGTTGTATCGCACTTTTTATTCAAAGATTAGTAATACACTCACAGACCTATGACTTTTTTTCTGCTTAAGCATTAAATCTCCTACCTTAACCTTTGCATCAGACAACAATATTTAATTACATATTTGCCACGGTAGTCTAGCGTAAGTGCACTATTCTGCCATCCTAGAGGTTGTGGGTTCGAATCCCACGTAAAGCACGGTCATCGCATTTTTTCCAAATTTACCTACTTTCCCTGTTTCTCAAAACAAACAAAAAATCCTCGAATCCTCTTTCTCAACCCCCCAAAAACTTATCTTAACTTATTGCATCAGTGGCGCCAACAAGAGGAAGCAAGCGACCGCGGTAATAGCGCAGCGAAATTTAGCGAAGTCCTCAACCATCGGTGCGATCCTTCTGCCAGAAAAATGTGAGACACAGATGGCACTCCAAGCAGTAAGAACCGACTAATTTCCTAAGTCACGGCAGGTGGGCATTTCCACAACTTAGGACAGGTAGCTAATCACCTACCCTGTCAGAAATCGAAACAGATTAACGAAACCAAGGCAAGACTCAGTCTTGACGAGGCCCTATGCTCCCGAGAGGAGTGAACAAAGGAAAACAAAAACAAGAATACACTAAGTTTTTGCCACTTGAATGCACTGAAACCTCCTTTGGGCGTACACTCACTATCAGTCAACGTTTGTCCGCCCGAGAGGTGTCATATCAAGAGAGGGTAATTTGTTCGAAAAAGAAGACTTCGTACACAGAAAATATTCGTCCAAGGAAAGCGCCCGTCTAGTAGAGGTTTCCGTTAATAGAGGATTCACTGTACACACAAATATTATCACAATTTTTACTAAATTACAGGTTTTTTCCTAGGCGTCACGTATTTTTATAAAATTTATTTGAAGTTATTATGTGCACTATGCAACAAAACGATGGTACATCAATATTTTACTTAATCTTTTTTTTCTTTATTTCATTTTTATTTTTTCAATAAATTTTTTTTTTTTGTGAATGTATTTTGTATTAAAGCAAAGCTCATTGCCTAACAAAAATCCTATAAATCGACTTTCCAAATTTGGTACAAGAAATTCTACGCAGTTTTCATTCTAATTCCGCGGTTTTTAATTAGAGTCCATAGGAAGATTTATGTACGCAGAAGAAAAATAAGCGAATAGGTAGAAAATGGAAAACGGGGCTTTGGATTGGAGTATGACGGCCAACAGTGGCAAACTACGTGTGTATTAGTTTTTTCAAGCTACTGATGAAGTTCACCAGGCGTATAATTTTTAAACCCGCAACATCCGTATGTATAACAAAAAAGTGAGAACCCAGATAAATAAATCTTTGCCCGTCGAGAGTAGGGCTGCTGAAAAGAAGTTGCTGATTTGACTCCACCTCTTCCTCCAGACAACTTCTGCAGAAAGTACTTAAAGCAATCTCAAGTCTATCCATGGACACTTAACGATACCTACCAAATTCAAAAGCTGCGGCTTAGGCTAACAAGTTCCCTTAAGTGCACCCGATCTACCCGTGGCCAGAAGGATCTTGCGACTTTGCACGTTTGTGTGCTAGCCCAGTGCTAGCTGAGTTGATGCGGGGCCCATCTTTTCAACAGGTTCTCAAGGGAACTCCAATCCAGGTTCTCAAGGGAGCTCCAATCCTCTCATATTGCGACGAAGCCGTCTCAGGGTCCTCTGTTTATGCATATCATCGGCAGTTTTGCAGCGGTTTTTTTCTATGCTGCTGTGACCGGAAACCCAAATTAGCCTAATATCGAAGTATTCCAATGCAGTCAAGAGGTAAATCAGGCAACTCCGAATAATTTCGAATGCACAAACAACGACGCCTCCACTTGGAAAACTCTACAGTTGTCTCAAACGCTAAATTTGAGCTTGATGGATAGCTCCTCGCAGAATACTCCCTCACTAAATCTTCCATCTAACTTCGAGTGATCCGTAAACATGTTTGCCATGACCTGCCTCCAAATGTTACACCCCAGCCACTCTTCCCTTGAAGGAGTATGAATGGAAAAAGTAACGGCCGGACCCAGCGAGGGTGTGCAGTGATCCAGCCCTTTGAGGATGAGCTCAAAGTATTTAGGAATACTAGAGTGTCCGTAGCTTAAGTCTAGCTTATGGTCCGAACCCCTAAATTTTATAGCAGCGCGAGGCCTCATCTTTTGCCGATGTAGGGGCGATCCATTATAAGGCGACTGTTGCCTTCCTAATTCTCTCCGAATGTTGGGCTTCTACTATAGCTCTCTGTTAAGGAGAGGTACTTCACCGGGTCAGAGAGCATCAACGGAGCACCCGCTATTGAGGGAAGAAAGACTGTAGGTATTTTATATTTCCTCATAAATAAGACGAGCTCCGTCTTCAGAGGAGTTACCGAGAAACCGCAATCTACGGTCCATTTTAAAACTACTCGCTATTGGTAAATCTTACTTGGCAACTTTGCAGTTGCTGTCATATGTAAATTTTTCGTCAAGCGAGCAGAGAAGTCGCGAATTGAAGTCGTCTAATATTGCTTATGCTTATATTTGTGCTTTTTTTTCTGAGCTTTGCTTTCAAAAGAATGAAATAACTGCTCCTCAAAATCATACAATCAAAAGCCAGTTTGCCGTCACCATTCTTCTCTACCAAACATCCCCATTTAAATCCATATAGAACTACCTTTTATTGAGGAGTATGGATATTTTTCCGCATGGTAACAATACACAACAATAAATCTTCTTAAGGATCAATAATCACTTGCGCTATACTCGTACATATTCATATTTTGACCGACACACCTAAATATCTCAGCTCATTCCTCGCGCGTTGTAAGGCGCCAGGGCGTCCAAAGAATTGCAACATAATACACGAGTGAGTATTTACAAAAAGTTCCCACGCCCTTGAAAAACGCTACATGTGTACATTTCTTTCGAGTGCTCTTACAAACCGCCATACGCACAACAACACTATTTGCGCAAATGTGGCAGAAAAAAGGGAAAAACCTTGACAAGCAAATCACTTACATGCATCCATCCGTGCACACACAAGTGTTCGAGTGCGGTAGAGTATGAATATTTTGAAGTCTTAGAAAAACAGAATGAAAACTCTGCGAGTAAAACAAATATATGACTGCATGCATATATATGTATGTATGTATATATGCTCATATTATCGTATGTATGTAAACGCATTGAATACTTTTTTTGTAATTTTTTGTTAAAATGTGCATCCTTGGGCACAACCTCACACCAGGTACTCTCTGGCAAGAAAAAACCTAAAAACATTTACTTGTGTGTTCATATGTTTGTGCGCCCCTGAGTATGCAAGGCCATTGCTCATATAAATTGATGCGTAAAATATGTTTCTCTGCATTTGCAATGATAAATGGCTAAACTAGAGATATATATTTAATACACATGCATACGTACATAAATACTTGTATGTATGCGCGAGTATGTATGACTCTACGTTGCTATTTATTGGCGTGGCATTAACTTTCTAAGCCGTTGGCTAAAAGGAAAACGCCTTCGTAGACCGGCAGCAGCTGCCAAAAAAACAAAGCAAAGCCAAAACGACGATAATTATTATTTAACAAGATTTTGTTTTAGAGCGGGTAGCGGTATGTTTATATACATAGAAAAAATAAGCAGAAGAGAACGTTGTATTAATTGCAAATCGCAGCCATTATACACAGACAAAGTATCTGAAATCCATTGGATTTGTTTAACCGCTGATGCTGACTCTGCATGGGCAGATTTAAAATACATTGGGGATGGATTTTATGATTATGGATTTTTATAAATATATGCTTATATATACCTACATACATACATAAAAGCACCCTAATGTGCATAAGTACTTTTTTTGTGCTTCCCGTCCATTTTCAGATGGGTCATCTTATAAATATAAGATCTGCATCAAAAATTTTCTTTAGTGGAAAATAGTCATGCTAGATGAAACTCAAAAAATGGGCTGAAAATTACCCAATTAATAATCTCTCTATAATTCTAAAACTATATACTATGTTAGGGTGTTATTGTATGTAGGTATTTTTATTTATAATCAAGTAAGGAACATTTCTTGCATACATCTTTTTGACGTCCGAGTCCGTTTTAATTTTGTTTGTGGCAATAAAGGGTAGAACTTTCCGAAAATTCTTGTATACAAATACCTTTGATCGATAAAAATGTTCCCAACTCATGAATGGATAGAGTGACTTGAGTATGATCTTATCTACTCCGATTAATGCATTATAAAAATACATCTGTTTACCAAATTTCAGCCAGATATCTCTAAAACTGAGAAAATTAAGAATTTTGTATTGAAAGAGATGCACAAAATGTTAGATGGGCATGCCCAAATCGGCTCAGATCGTCGTTCCAGTCACGTTGGTAACAATTTTTAAGTCTTCTTCTTTCTACTCCATGAGTTAATCTTCATGAAAGGCATAAAAAGTAGATTTTTCTTAACTCTAGGGTCCTTTTTACTCTATGAAATTTTGTTTTAATTTGTCTATGTAAATTTAACTCTCTATCCAGTGATGTGTTGAGAACATTTTTATCGGTCTTTCAACATCCCATATATTTGCTGGGTGCTTTAATATGCGTACCTATGAATCCACTTAAGAAAACTTCGAGAGAAAATTGCAGTAATTTTAAACTTTAAAAAATGGGCGAATACTGCGCTTTGCTATGCGCTTTGATTTTGACAAATTTACGTAAAAAAAGGTTGTCCATATAAATAAAATGAAAGGAATAGAAGCTAAAAATATTTGTTAACTATGAAAATGAATAACTCAGATCTTAATCCAACAAAGATCCGCTTTGATTTTGACAAATTTACGTAAAAAAAGGTTGTCCATATAAATAAAATGAAAGGAATAGAAGCTAAAAATATTTGTTAACTATGAAAATGAATAACTCAGATCTTAATCCAACAAAGATCCAACTCCACAGAAAATTTTTAAGCACTGTCCCAAACTATAAGATGACTCAAAGCTCGAGGAAAAGGTGGACGTTGGTGTATATTCCGAACATCTGGGGATATCCTTTAGTTTCCGGCTTCCGGACTACTGTAATGTCCTTCAGGCTGAACTGATGGCAATAATGAGAGTCGTGACACTGGTAGAGTATGATGCGTTACCTGGAGATGATATCTACATTTTCACCGATAGCCAGGTGGTGATAAAATCGCAAAGCAGTCGACAACCTATAAAGTATCCACGACATCGCGCACATCTCTTAACGAGATGACAAAATCATTTCACCTAAAAGTAACATGGGTATTCATAGAAGTCGGTCTCCATCTGGTATCGCTAGGGACCAAAAGGTCTATGCGTGGCTTATTGCCAACCAGGCTTACCTAACCTAACCTAACCTAACATGGGTTCCTGGCCATTGTGACATTGAGGGTAAATGCAAGGACGATGAACTAGCGAAACTCGGCACTAAGTTGACTCATGGGTACAAAAACAATGCATGGGCATACCTTTACAGACTCGTACGTTACTTATTTTCGACGAACTTGTAAAAGCAGCGAATGCAAGGTGGTGTAATGTAACCATCTGAAGAATTGTGGCCCACGATTGTGGCCGACTCTCAATGCTAAATGCACAGAATCTATGCTAAGCCAAAATAAGCACAGTCTTGGCACACTAATTTCCGTTGTAACGGGGCAGACACGCCGAGATGATGAGTTATGCAGATGTTGTGGATGCTGAGAAAAAAGAAGAGATGATGATAGGTAGTCAATTTTTTAATATAGTTGGAAGATTTCACTATTGTGGAAATCAAGAATATTTTAAGATTTTTGAAAAGCACATACTGGTTTTAGGAGTGATAAGAGCAAGTTCCCCATGCGGCGCCAGAATGTGCTATGGGCCTGAGTGTGTCCCATAGTAGATAATCACTTCAACCTTCCGAAAAATTTTGCCGTATTTGCCACTGCAGCTTTCCATTATCTCATTAGTTATGGAATAGGACAAATATTCATACTTCTCTCCAACTCTTTCCAATTTTGCATTCTATTGTATTTAGCTTATATCAGCAAAATAATATCATGTAAAATAATGGGATTATAGTTTAGTGATAATTATTGCGTGACTCGAATTCATCCATACACAGCCAGTCCTCAACGTTAAATTTTATCACGCATAACTTTTTAAACTAGCGGTATCTGAAATATAGGTGTATGCTTGCTAGTGCGACTTCGACGTGAGAATTTGGGCATTCCAGTACAAATTTATGAAGAAAATCTACAAATTATTGCATGAGTTCGTTTCCACTCCAACGCCACCTGAAAACTATTAAAGTCAACTACGGAAATGATGAATCAGTGAGAAGTCGCAATTCTAAGAAAATCATAAATCTTTCCGCTCGTGACTATCCTCAAACAGAGTAAACAATTTGAGTCGAGGAAGATTTATCTCCTCAAAGAAGAGATTCGACGAATTGTCAGACAGACTTGTGCCCCCATATCATCGAAAATTGCATCAAAATAGCGAATATTTATTACATATTTTAATTTTTTCAAGTGCCTAAATAATTTTCGAACAAATATTGAATTTTAATTTAAAAATAAGTTGTATTATGAGAAACTCTGTTTCTTAAAAGTAATTCAGCTGCTCAATTAGATTACGCTGGTTGTCACGATCGTGACAAATTGCAACTTAATCGTCTAGCAGTTTCAGAATGTGTAGTGATTAAACATGTTGACAGACAGACAGGCAGACAAAAATGCTTGAAATGTTTGATCGATTACCTACGTACATGCATGATTTATAACTTATGTAGATTGTAGCAATAGAATAATGACAATTTTTCTAGAGTTTTGGACATGCACGTGCATGTATATGTATCTATACTAGGGTGGTCAAAAAAACAAAAGAGGGGGAAGTAGTGAATATTTATTACTACTGAATATTTATTATGACACTACCTGCAATTGTTAAGCCTGTTGGAAGATTTACAATTTTTGCAAATGGCGAACTAGCAGGTGTTTTTTAGCTACATGAGAATTATCGATATCGCTATCGTTTGACAGCTGAGACTGTATTGACATTTCAGTTCAGTAAGGTTTGGCCACTACAGCGGTCATACGAATAAGCACAAGTTTGGTGTTGGCAAAAGACTTCTTCATTTAGTCTCCCGGTATAAACGGTTGACCACAATTCGCGTTAAAGCGATATTTTTCGATATAAGCCTTATCTGTGCCCATGCTCCGACGATAGAGAAAGATTTTGTGGCCGAGGACGCCTTCCAAGCGCTCCTCGAGCAAATATATAAGCGTTGCTCCCCCCACAATGAAAAAATTGAAAAGTGCTAAAATTTGACACTGTTGGACTTTGTCTTATAAGATACCATTAAAGTATGATGTTCTACCTGCAATCTAATAATGATCCCGCTACATAAAAAATTATCTTCTTTTTTTTTTCAAAAGTAAAACTGGGAAGTAAATTTATAGATATTCTGTAGATCGATGGCCCTTGTCGCTAGTGTCTTTTAATTGTAATTTATTTAATTGTAGTAACTCAATAAATAAATAAAAATATTCTGTATTCCGAAAAGAAACAGTTTTTTGGGCCACCCTAATGTATACAATATATGTAAACGTGCTTATAAATATTTCTTAATGTTAAATATTTGGCATTTTTCAATTATTCATACCGGCATACATAGACACATATGTGTATGTGTGTGCTTATATGCAGACTGCTTCCAATTCTTAAATGCCAAGCCACACGCGCTGGTAATACGCTAACAATTCCATGAAATTATTTTAGCCAATTCAGAGCAGTTCAATTCACGCTTTCATGATTACCGACTGTTCAGAGCTAATCTGGCTTGAAATGCTTTAAAACCTTTATATGTAGCATAAACAAAAGTGTTGACCCGGATTGAAATTTAATGGCGATGAAATGGGTTGTGCAAATTCAAAATATTTAATATTTTCAAGGTACAGGTAATTGCTATTTTATGAGTTTTAATGACTGCTACCGTTCGATGTGGTCTATGATTTCGCTTTCTTGCATATTTACTTTCACTTCACTTCGTCACAATGATTTTTTATTAGTTATGATTTCATAATACAATGTGGATTCATATCCATACAGGCACCAGAAGCCAAAACCAGTTGCATAGAAAATTTACTGTTTTAGGTGTCATCAAATAGCGTTTAGCGAAAAACGGCAAAAACATACGAGTCAAATAACGTCTTGCCATTTATGTCATACCCAATGGCAAGTTTTTTGTTGACCTTTTTTTTGCATTGTTTGTTTTTACCAGTTGCGTTGTCACAAAGAAATTGATAAATTGTTGGCAATTAGAAAATGAGTTTTGTCGTAAAAATTGTTGTAGTTGTGTGAAATAAATAAAATAAATCTATGTGAGTAGTAAAGGGTGGGTCATCGGCGTATTTTTGACATTGACAACTCCCACAAAAGTAGCAGAAACATATTTATGTGATACGAACTTACTTAAAAGACTGCAAATTTGAAGTCAAATATATTATAGTTCAAGGTAATGCACGTTAAGATGAATCCACTTTACCATAAATAAGTACCCAGATTTACTAAGTTCGATCTTAGAGATTCACAACATAACCTCTTCATCGGTTCGTTCAGCCTGCTCAACCACGAATATTGCGATTGTTGTCTGTTCCAAGCGTGTGAATCCGCGAACATGAACTCAACGCAGATCTCAGCACCTTAACATTAATCGCTCAAACTTGTGGATAATTCTGCTTGAGAGCTCGACTTATCACCTAGAGCTCGACTTATTGGAGCTAACTCAGAATATGACTCCTCAAGACGTGTGCAAAAAGGAGATCTTGTCACTAATCCAAAAGCAAGCCGACAGATGGACTAACACGGATACATGCAAAATAACTAAACAATCGTGGCTCAATTCAACAAAAAATTCCTTGTTAAGAAAGCCACGAGCAGACATATTCAGAATTACGTCCACAATGACCAACCACTGGCGTTTGGGAGATCATGTCAGAAAGATGGGGTAGCCGTTCAACGATAGATGCAGAACCTACAATCAAGAAGAATCCAAGGAAGCGGTCTTCCACTATATTGGTATCCTACGAAAAAGAATGTGGCGGGAATTCTCGATGGTTAACTTGAAAGAAATTTTAGAATAAAATATACGGCATAGACTGATTACTATTCAAATCAAGATGGTTCAACTAGTAAGAGCAGTGGGTCTAAAAGTGGCAGCTTTTGTGCTAATTGAGACTAAGCTGTGTCACTCAGACAACACCTCCACCACCAGGGCTCCTCTGTAAGTACTTTGGAGTAGCAGGAAAATTACTGAAATTTGTTAACAAAAAAATATTTTCATATATAATCTTTCAAAACTAACATAGTTTGAAACTCGGAAACCCGCCGGAGAGGCGTGGATAAGTCAATGTGAATAAAGCATGTGATCGTTGTCTTAGTTGTTAACCGATGATATTGACTGTTTCTTTCCCCAAAGATGTAATTAGCATCAACCATGTGAACAACTTAGAATGCTATAAAGATATGCAGAACACTGAAAGTGATTGGATGTAAGTTAACTCCACAAGACAGCGCCGCGTGCCACATAAAACGTCCAACGATCCATCTGTTGCGCACTAAGTTAGACTAGACTAAATTAATTCAACAAGTTTCCATAGAATCCGATTGGGATGTAGATCCAATTGTATCCCTGTCTTCAAACCATAGCCATTTTTGGTGTATCCGAAAAGACCCGCCAGGGAGTGAGATCGCGTCTAAACTGATCAGAGTCTAGAAAAAGTGATTTCTAGAAGTCTAAAGTGCGTCTCTCGCTCGTTATTTGCCTCGTAGAGCATTTGCACAGAATCTACAAAAAGCACTAATTGTTGTTTTAGTCTAAATTTCTGTATATTCCTTATATCTACAGCTTCTTGCGAAATCATTATCCAAGGCTCAGAACTTGAAAGTTGTATGACCAACATTCCAATGCCTCGTCAGTATGTCGCGACATGTCGTTGAGGAGTTACTCTACAGGGAAAGGAAGCTCAGAATTGAAGTGGACGATAAAGTAAACTGGAGTACACCTGAACTGAGAAAGGAAACTTCAAGATTGTACCGTATATGGGTATATAAATGGCTCGAATACATCAGAAGGCATAGACGATGGAATATATGGACCCAGAGCAAAGCGTTTTATGTCGATCGGTAGTTTTCAACCAGAAGTCTACGCCGTAAGTTTATGTGCAGAGATCATTTAGACAGGAGTATTCGGAATGAACGAATTTCCTTTCTGAGCGATAGGCAGGTGGCATTCAAGGCACTGCCATCCTGTGAGGTTAAGTCCTCACTGATCCTTGTGTGCATCGAGAAATTTGTTAGAAACTTACAATCGCATTCGGCTCATTTCGGTCCTAACGAAACGGCAACTCTTGACTTATTATTGAGCGAACTGAGTGTTATAACACAAAACCGTATGCACTGGTGGTCTGGAATTGCGGACGCCCGGACGCTATAACTCTCAGTTTGCTCCATAATAAGCCAAGAGTTGCCGTTTCGGATTCGGTTGAACTTCGCTGTACGAGGTCTTCCAATTGAACGTCCTGCTTATTGAAACAGAGTCCACCTTTATGCTTTTTTAGGCAGGGTGTTGTCGTCTTTTCGAAGTGTGTGACCAATCCATTGCCATTTCTTCTCCGCTCTTCACAGGCAATCTCGACCTGATTGGTATTCTAAGCGACTCGGAGTTGCTTATTTTACGGGGCAAGAAGATTCGTAGTATGCGACAAAGCATCTTCTGCACAGGGTTGGGATATGGTCGATTGAGTCTTGTCGTTTCTGCGACCAATCAACAGAGATTACAATACACTTTCTGCTTGAATACGGCGCTCCTTGTCTAGCGCGAGGAAGGTTGAGACATCTCGGCCAATTGAAGCCCAACCCAGCTCTATCTTAAGTTCAATAAAGGAAATATGTTTGGATTAGGTACTGTGATGAGTAAAGGGCGCAACAGACTATGAGGTCGAAGTGAGAACCTCAAATGTATCTATCTACTACTTTGTTGGGCAATTTCAGCAAACATTAATGTATGAAGAGTTTTAAGCATATGAGCGAAGCGGTCAAGACCAAGGTTTGGTGGCAAGGAAATAAAGTAAAGAAAAGTAAGAGAAGAAGTAAAGTGAAGCAAGTTCTTAGTAAACATAAAAAGATTGAAAAGTTCGCTGAAAGGTGGCTGGAAAGAAGAATCGGTTAAAGGGAAGAATAGACTCAAGTCTCTTCTGAAGATAAGCTGAAAGGAATATCGCTGTTTGAAGCACGTGTTTTTTTTTTAAATATATTGATTGAAAATTGCGGAAAACACTAGAAAAGAGTGCATAGGAAAGCTTCTGTAACACCAGAATGATTCCTAAAATACTTCAATATGTTAGTATAACTTCTTGGCAGCCTGCTAAAAAACCAAACGAAATACGCCAAAAGTATTACATTATATAGTAAGGGAGACGAAATTTCACTGGGTGTTTGGCAACAAGCAAATTCTTATTCCATTGTACTTATTTTATTTATTTCTGTCTTTTACTGCATATCGACATTGACATTTTCTTGGTAATATTTCGGTCTTGGTGAGTTTCAGCATTTGTAGCTGTCAAAAAGCATGTTGACAAAACACAAAAAAAACGTAAGTGTGTGCAAATATACACACACACCTATTGTCATCTGTCATACTTGTAACCTGGCCACACTCTGCCGGCTCTTTTGTCGCATCTATCAATGTATGTATGTATGCATTGTACATATGTTTTTTTTTATATTTTATTTTTTGCTTTTCGCACCGACTAAATTGTAATTTATTGCTACTGAGGTTGGTAAAAGTGATGTGTTGTCATTTGTGTAATAAAAAAGCGTTCACAACAAAAACAAATAATATGACAACAACAATTGTATCCCATTGAAAAAAGTCTCAAAAGCGGCAAACCGCAATCAAAACAATATCATCACTTTCCACAACTATTTCATATTTCGCTAATAACACGAACAAAACTTATATTTCATATGAACAATGTGGCGCAAAATTAATCACCCTGTCGAAATACTTATAATTTTTGTCGATGGTGTCGTATGTGCACTTGTGAACTAGACAGCTGCAGTATACAAACATATAAGGAATGAAGCGTGTTAAGGTCGAAATAAAGATT
The DNA here is from genome assembly GCF_027943255.1 of Anastrepha obliqua. Classification (NCBI taxonomy): domain Eukaryota; kingdom Metazoa; phylum Arthropoda; class Insecta; order Diptera; family Tephritidae; genus Anastrepha; species Anastrepha obliqua. The sequence continues at coordinate 52,287,000 of NC_072896.1, forward strand.
TTCATCACTCAAAATCATTTTTGTATCTAGTAAATAAGTTATCAAAAAAAAAATGCATATGATTAATTTTGCGCCATCTTGTGCAATAGGTATGGAACAAAAATTTTCTCTTCTTGATTTTACCCCCTCATTTTTATTCTATGGCCAGAGCAATGATATGCCAAAATGTTACAAATTTACAAAAAAAAAATAATTTTTTTTGACACTTGTGAAGTGAAATTAAAGAAAGAGATTAAATAATATCAGTTTGTAAATATTTTATTCTAAATTTACGGAAAAGTGCATTTTCCCACTGGATTTCAATGGTAATTCGCAGGGCGTTGGCGACACGCGTAAATATAGTATTAAATATAAAATAAATAAAAAATAAAAAATAGGAGCTTAATTTTTTTTCGTACAACAATTTTTGGACGGTAGCATCAATATTTTTTTTTTTGTTGAACAATACATACATACATATATATAATAAATATGAAAATGCCAAGAGAGGTGGGAAAACTCGACAAAAGACGACGCTAAGCCCAAGTATCGAAATATGGTTAAATCGAACCTATGGTCAGTCTAACTCCAGCGAACACAATCCCTGACAGTTCATACTTGCTACCAGTAATACCTCCTACATCGCCTTACGCTATGTGAGTCGTCTTTATGTCCAATATGCCATGAAGAGGAGGAACATGCAAGGCATGAGTTTTTTGTATGCCTACGATTTGCGACTAACAGACGTGATTTAACCTCATTAACAGAAGCTCCGATAATACCAGGAAACCTAGTCGACATCTTGATCACTTGAAAGTATGCGTGGGATAAGATTTTTCAGCAATCAGCGATATGCAGCACGTCTGCATTAAAGTACACAGACGTATACGAGGTCAACGGCAGTTAAAGAGACGATATAAGACAAAGAAACGGACTATAAAGCCGACGTGCGAGCGGGCAGACAGGACCAACTGGGATGGTTTCCTTCTAAAACAAATAAACTAAAAAAAATAAAAAATAAAAAGATGCTCAACATTCTCCTTCTCTCAAAAGTCCCAACAGCTTCTGCAATGGGAGTTAAATGGTAAACTTTGCTTTTCCGCATGTGAGCCGACCCTCCATTGACCGGTAAACACAGTTACGTGTTTGGAAATTGAATAGCGGGCAGTCCGCAGAATTTTCTGAGTCCTCCGTCTATTGCACTGGAACCAAAGAGCTTTCGAAATAGCACATAAAGAAATGGAGCTCCATCTATCCTGCATTTTTCTGAGAAATAAGTGCAATTTCCCTTTAACAAGTCAGAGGGGTGCCGATGACGGCGTAGGAGGTCTCTGATACCAATTCAGTTCCCTTCCAGGCAAGATCATCAGCAATTTGATTTCCCTCTATGTTCCTATGTCCTGGAACCCAGATCAGATAAATGTTACCTGCATACCAAAGAGATTTGATTTCCTATTTACAGAAGTTTGGATCTGCACCATGACATCGTCAGCGCCTTGATCGAAGTTTAACTATCGGAAAAAATTTTAATATCTTCTTCATTCCCGCATTCCTTAAGTCTTGATTGCAAAGACTTCTGCCTGAAAAACACTAGCAGTATTCGATAAAAAAACAACAAGAAAAATATAATGAAATACAAATACAATTTAATTCAAGCTAGACACTATTAATTACTTTGATCAATATTAAGAGAAAATTTTCTTAATTCCCCCTTTTTTGGCGATTTTATAGCTGTGTGTTTTTTCCGACGGTTCTGACAGTTCAATAACCTGGGCATAGCGCCATTGCGGAAGACTCTGAAGCGGATGAGCTTACCAAACAAGGGACCAGTGAGGTGGTTTCCCCGTAAAAGGAGAGGTTTGGGATCCTTCTGACAACCTGAATTTATGGGATTCGCGTCAACTCAGTGAGAACTGGGCAAGTAAACAAACTTTTAAGGTCGCGAAATCCTTCTGGCCACGTGTGGATCCGAGGCGTTCAAGAAATTTTCTGAGGATGAAAAAATCTCAGTTCTCAAATTGTGTGGATGGCCTCACAGTGACCTGTGCGAGGTATGCATGCCGTGAGACTTGGAATTACTTCGATGGCTGTATGGAGGATGTTGTGGAATCATCTCAGCACATTCTATTTAGCTGCCCTGCTCTCGTTAGGCTAAGATTTAAGTATTTTGGCTCTCATTTATTTCCTACACCATCATCAGATAAATCTGATGAGCTTTATCAGCAGCACGAAGCGAGTAACACCACTGCAAATCAGTCATCGTTCGTAATCTACAAATACTCTACCACCTCCCCCTCCTTCCCCCACCTTTTTGCATTTAAAAAAAATAAAGCTCGTTGAGATGAAAAAACGGAGCCGAACTAGCTAGCTTGGAGCGCAGTTTAAAAGTTTGCCAGGTCGCCAAGGGGCAGAGTAAAATCTTCATTCGTACAGTAGTAGTCATAGCAAAACAATTTAAATTTTATTTTTCTGTTAATTTTTGTTTTTTTATTTTTATTTGTAATTTTTTTCATAATGAAGCATCCATTCATTATGCAGCAATCCACTATTTTTTTCTTTTTTGTCCAAGTAATAAATGAGTACTATTTTTATCTTCACTTTAGGTACTATTAATTAATAAACGCCGAGGGGCTGACACATTGACCCATCATTGAAAAAACTCGTTTACACTTCATTGAGAAATCTTCAGGCTGTTGTATTACCTATGCAGCTATCAAAGTGTTAAGGCATTTAAAAGTCATTATTATTCTTCCCTTGTTGTCAAGCAACGAAACTGTCAACAGCATTTGATTGATTGACAATATTCCCACATCTGCTCATGAATCACGAATTATACATACAAAGTAGTGTTAATAAATTGATGAGTAAAAAATATGCACATATTTGATTTGAAAAAAACAATAATTGCTTGAAAAGTATCGAATATAAAACCTTCACATTTTAAGAAGATTTTAGAAACTGATTTAGTGTTTGAGTAAAGTTGGGAGGAGCTTCTTCGAGGTGTTTGAGACTAAGTGCCGTAGAACCAATCAACAAAACAAACAATCAACAAATTTTCAGCAACGCGCTCTATCTTCACGAGAAAGGCTAGCGAGGCTGCTGTTTCCTTACTAATAGGACCTGAGATCTTCCTCCTATCAAGGAGAAGCTTAGAAATGAAGAGCTAAGGCCAAGAGATGTTAGGCAGCAGCAAATTATGGGGTTACGTCAGGAGGTATAATCAAAAGAGGTTTAGGAAATTTCGAATCCACATACTCTCAGCCCAACCCAGCTATATCTTAAGCTTGTTCAGGGAACTGGATTTGAATGAAGTACTGTGATGAGTAGAGGGCGTATTCTATTGTTTCTTATGTCTTGTTTTCCGTGTGGTAATTGAATTTATACTGTTCTGTAAATAGTTCAGTGTAGAGTTTCATGTATTTTCTGCTGAGGTTAAGGATTGCCTCTACGCTTATTTGTTCTGGATCAATGAGTCATTTCGATTACCGCATGACCATTTGGGCTCTCCAGAACTTATTCGATTAGCCAACCTCGTTGTTCCTGCTCACGTAAAAAGGCACTTTTGAAGCTGTTGTTTGCCTCACAGAAAGGTTCAGGATCTTTGAAGTGTGGGAGTGGTTGCACCCTTCTTTGCTAAAGTGTCCGCAATTGTCCACGCTGAGCGTTCACTAATGACCTTTTTGATTCTTGTCGTAGACTTTCAGGCACGGAGAGTTCAGGATTGAACCCAGAATTCTTACATGTCCTGTAAGATTGCCTTCTTTAAGATGGAATAGATTAGGAAGCCTTAGAGCTGCAGTGACTGCCGACCCTTTGGTCACAAGATAGAGGGGAATGAGTCGAGTGACCATTCCTAAAGCTGCTGTGGGGCAGGGTCCCATTGCTCCCGTTACGCTTAGACAGGTTATACTGTATACCTTGTTAAGTGTTGTCTGAGTCTTAGTTTGGTCTACTTTTGGCCACCATACCAGAGAGGTATGAGAGTATTATTGCCTTGTAAAACCATGCCATCATCTTTGGCCGCAGGCGCCATGTTTTACCGTAAAGCCTTTGGCATATGTATATTGCTCTCAAGGTTTTGCTTGTGATATACGATAAGTGATTTTTCCATGTCAAGGTTTTATCAAGGATCACTCTCAGATACTTCATGCCCCCAGATAGAGTTAAGTCCTCATCCCCTAATTTAAGGCTCCCTAGACTAAATTTCCTTCTTCGGGTGAAGGGTACCACACATGTTTTTTTCGGATTTAACGAAAGTTCTTTCTTCCGACACCAGTTTTGGGTAATGTCGAGAGCTAGTTGCATAGGATTAGAGTCAAATTTGCCTCTAATCATGATAACTGGATCGTCAGCAAAGCCCTGAACTTCGTATCCAAAATATTAGTTTTATTATTTTATTAAATATAAGGCGTTTAAGAAAACTTAATTAAAAATTAGTTCTATATGGCGTAGCCACCCAAATTTTAATGGAAAACTAAAAATTATGTTATTAAAATTTTAACTAAAAATTAGAGTATGAATATGAGACGAAATAATTTTGCTTAAAATAAAAAAGAAATTTTCAATTAAAAATATTTTTATATGGCGTGGCCACCTGAACTCTAAAGGAAATTTAAACATTAATTAAAAAATGTAACTCAAAATTAGAACATGGATGTCAAAGAAAATATTTTACACGGAAACAAGAAACATTAAATTAAATTTATTTTTTGGCATGCGTTGCCACAGTATAACTAAATACATATAAAAGTATAACTAAATATCAGGATGTGGAAGTCAAACAAAATATATTATTTGTAATCGAAAGACGAAATATTAAGTTAAAATGCCTTTGCGGATAATTTAATTGTTTTAATTACTGTCAATAAAATAATTATAGTATTAATAAAATATATAAAATAGATTGCTACCCAATAATGTAAAAACAGAAATTAATTTAAGAGTTTAACTAAATATCAGAATATAAACAACATATAATATTTTCAACTAACTTTTAATTTAAAAATGATAGCTAATTATAAAGGGTATTTTAGAATTATTTTATATTAAAAGACACGACTATATGTTGCTTTAAAATAAAACATGAAAGTTGTAGAAGTAGATTCTATCAGGTTAAACTATTTGCTTTCAAAATAAAGCTCTATGGGAAAAATTACAACATTTAAATATTCACCATGAGCAGCACGTCTGCAGGCCGTCATACGAGAATTAAAATTTTCAAGGGTTCCTCACACATTATCGCATTGAGCTCAACAATCTCGAGCCGAATGTTATGCTTCAGCGCTGGAATCGTTGCTGGCTTATTTACGTAGACTTTATTTTCCTCCCCACAAACCCCACAAAGAATAGTCTAGTCGAGTTAGAGCCCATGATCTATGTGTTCAGTTTATGCCACCATTACGTTGAATTAATCGACCGAGAAATATAAATCGGTGTGTAACTTGTGGCTCTACCCTGTTCAAAATAAATATTGTCCATATACATTCCTTCAAACTCAGGCCACAAAAAATCATCAATCAATTATCTATAGTGATGTCCATTGTCAGTAACTTCTCTTTCATTTTCATGTACGAAAAAAAGCGGGCCAATTATTCAGATATTCTCAACAGAATGTCTAGTTTTTGGTCTGCCAGTTCTTTTTCTATCCTCGACGCAACCAGTTTCTTGACTTGTTTTTACCAACTTTTGAATTGTCGATTCATGTGGATTATCTCCATCAAAAAAATCACGAATTTTGCGGTAGTCGTTTTTAAAGATCGACCATTTCTATAAAAAGTTTCAATATTTTTAACGCATTGTTCTATCATGTAAAACTGCACTTCAGTTTACTTAACAGATAACACAAAAATAAGTTGCTGTTGTTGTTGAAGTGGTTGAGTATTTCTATTCAAATAACCCGAATTAGCAACTAGCGTCGTTTTACTGTTACCACTGTTCTCGTGTAATGTTTTTTTTTCCTTTTTTTTGGAGTCAGATCCATTTCATGAGATCCAAGTATAGCAGCTGGCTTTTGTCTCTATGTCTGAGATTGCATTCATTTACTGTAAGAAAGGCTTATCGAAAGAGCGAAGTCTTACTTTAGCTAGACCTGGACATTCACATTACTGGAAAGTGGAAAACCCTTTCAAAAGTTAGTTACTGTCTAGGAATTATTCACTAGTACAATATTTAATTTTAGTATTCAATATTTCCATATAAGCAAGCGAATCAGCAGGCCTGGCCAGCAATAAGATAAAATAATTATTTGAATGAAGTGGTATGCATAACACAGTGGAATCTCTAATATGGAACAGAAGAGTAAATATGATCAACATCTTCCGTCATTTCTAACAGTAACTCAATAAATCTCTCCCCCACATGTGTGGGAATTACTCATCGCAACACCACTCGAAAAAGGAAATTTTATTTTATAAAACGATGCGCAGACAAGCCAGATGATGACGAGCAAAACAACGTTTCAGCAACGCTGTGTGATTCATAAAATTCAAATGAAAAAACGCAACAAAAAAAATTTCGCGTATGGAATTTGCGTATGAAAGTGAGAAAAATGATTTAATCGGAAACAGGTTTAAACTGTAAATATGTATAATTTGTTGCATGAATGGGCTACACCTTTTTAGTTTTATTACGCATTACAACAAATATACGAGGCATGGCATCAGGCGTCAACAAAAGCAAAATGTTTGCATAAATTGGATTTGTATTAAAAGTTGTAGCGAAATAAAACTGATCACTTAGGAATAGTTGTGTAGGCAACTTTCCACCATCTCAATATCAATGTAAATAATGAGTCACGAGCACTTGCTACTGCTACAGCTGCTGCGTAGAATTCTGGTTGATCTCCACGTGACCTTTATAAAGCCACTTTAATTTCATGCCGGAATTACGATGTTGGCATAAATTTATGTCACTTACAAATGTGACAGTTAAATGAGTTGGAAAATAAAAAAACTAACTCAGTAAGTGGGGTGTTTCTGTGTTTAAACAATAGAAATTTAATAGTTGCGTATGTTTGTGGCTGTGGCTGAGCGTGGGTGCCATAAGGTCAATCGTTCACCTCCAGTAACCTTACACCGCGCAGCGTTCACTCAAGTGCACTCATTTATTTTTATTTTTAATATTTTTTTTTTTGTGTGCTGTTTTGTGAGTTGAACGTCATTGCTAGCTGTCACAATTATGCGGTTAATTGCTGTGCCAAGAGAATAAAAAGAGCTTTTTATTACAGCTCACCGTTAAGGCGAACGGTATCAATCTGCTTGCGCTACTAACCCAAAGTGACGGTTACTTACACTTATGAAATTGATCCAAAGCAAATGGAAAAACAACGTTCCCAATTATCTGAAGTAAGCAGTTGGACGCTTTTATAAGAGTCGTAAGTAGTAAGGCTTACGAGGTGCCCAAAGGTTAAGTTTAGCTAACCGAGGTGTTAGGTGAGGCATTGGCGATCGTTGAGTTTCAATCTTCTTAACTCTTCTCATAAGCCCTTTTTTGACTCGCCTTCAGCTCGAACTGCGAAGTCACTTTTATTGTCACTAACGTTTCTAAATGCTTTCCGCAAAATGGCAACTTAGGTCGTATGACAAGAGAGAAACACAAGCGAATAGGTTAGGTTATTACGGAGCTTGCAGATCGACAGATAAGCGATTCTAGAGGTTGGTGCCAACAAAATGGTCTTAGAATTTTGTTTTCGAGACAGCCTTTTTTTAGTTCTTTTTCTTTCTTTATTTCACAATTTTTTCGCCATTTTTGGTATTACAGATCTTGATTCTTTACCCGATTTTTGAGATTTTTGCAAATAAGAATTTTATTTTTTTCACTTTTTTGTTTCTATTTATCTGCTGTAATTCGCTTTCAAAATACCCTTCTGTTTAACTTCATGTGGAAACATTTCGAAAAACATATATTTATCAACGCACAAAAATCATCTAAAATATATTATTTTCTTTGAAAGCTATTTTGAAAGCATACATAAAATATAAAATTAACTGATATTTTTAATAAGTCTAAATTCTATAGCAAAAATTTCCAGGTTTTTTCAGTTCGAAGTTATGTATACTCCATTTAAAGTTTATATTTAGCACCTTACCTTTAGTAAGTTTATATCGTGATATTATGTTTGAACTTGTTCATTGACTTTTAAATACATTTTTAAAATTTGTATTTAAAATGCGGAGGGAACTCTACTCAAATAAATTTCTGGATTGACCTCGTGCAGAATATAATTCATTCTTTATTATACTTTCTTTTTTATTATTTTATACTTTAAAATAAGTGGCAGCCCCCTAGGAATATTTTCAGTTGTTAACACTTATCCAGTCGAAGCTTTGTCGATTATTTCTCTTCGTACCTAAATGTATTTATATCGTGATATTTTAGGCTTTATATATTAAATAATTTAAATATGCAGAATTAGGTGGCAACTCTATTGAAAAACATTTCTGAACCAAACTGGTATAAAATAAATTTTATTTGATACCCATGTTGTAATATTTTATTTTATTTTTAAATAAGCGGCAACCTCATACGAATTATTTCACTAACTAAGGTTCTCTCAACTGTTTTCGCTTTATACCTATACCCATGTTATGGTATTGTATTTTAACTTCTTAAATAGTGGTTGAAATAAAAACTGTAAATTAAAAATTATGTGGCAACGCTATTAAAAGTATTTCTTTATCATACTTGTATAAAATTCATCTCATATTGCGATATTTATGTAATTCAATATTTATACAGCGTAAAATCAGTGACAGCCTTATACGTGGGTGCTCAAAGAGAATACTTGTTTAGCTAAAGATTTATTTAAGATATTTCCATTTGATTAAATTTTTTTTAGAATTTATTTAAATAGCAAAATATTAGATAATGCAATAATAAAAAATATATTTTGAGGATTAGATGGCAACCCTATTCGAACATATTTCCGAACCGAATTTGTATACAACACATTTCAATTGGTGCAACACCCTTTGTGATATTTCATTTAATTTTTAATAATTTCAAATAAGTGGCAACCCCAAATAAGAGTCCTCAGGGGAAAAAATTTCAACTTCAGCTTTCGCTTTTACTTATACATACGTTGTATTGTATATTCTTTGATAAATAATTGCATGTGGCAACACTATTATAAGTATATCTGATCAAACTTGTATAAAACACATCTCAATAGATACCCACATTGTTATATTTACTTAATTTGATATAGTGTAAAATCTATGGCAGCCTTATACGTGGGTGCTCCAGGATAATACTTGTCTACCTAAAGATTTTTTCGAATGATTCATGTGTTAAACCTGCATAGCATTTCATGGATTTGCCTTCTATTTTTTATATATTTATTTAAAGAATCAAATTATAAATAATGGAACAATAAAAAAGAAGTCTTTTGAAAATTAAGTGGCAACTCTATTGAAAAATATTTCGGAATGAAACTAGCACTCGTATCAAACACATTTCATTTGATACCTATGTGTTTTTGGGTGGTATTTTATTTTATTTTTAAATAATTCTAAATAAGTGGCAACCTCGTACGGAAGTAATAATAATAACACTTAACTTGTTACAGCTTTTTTCAACCTGTTTCTCTTTGTGCTTATACATATGTCGTATATATCATAAATTTGTTTAGAAAAATAGATGGTAACCCTATTCAAAAATATTTCTGAGCAAAAGAAATATAAAATACATTTCACTTGATACCCATATTGTGATATTTTATTTTATTTTTAAATAATTTCAGTTAAGTGGCAACCCCAAATGAGAGCTCTTAGTGAGAATACCAATCCAGTTAAAGCGTTTTTCAACTCTTTTCGCCTCGTACTTTTACATATGTATGTCGAATATGTCTTAAAATTTCTTTTGAAAATTAGGTGGCAACTCTATTCGAAAATATTACATTTTTGAACTACAGCTGCTAAGCATGTCTTGCATTTAATTTCGTTAGAATGACACTTTATTCCCCTTTAAAATATATTAAGAAAGGTGGCAACCTTATACAAATAGGCTGAAAGATAAGCCACATCTAAATAAGCTATAAGTAATAAATCATCTAAATACGAAATTTCATACCAATCATTTAAGCCGTGCCTTTTTGTTTTCAAAATTATGACTCACTAAAAATATAACCTAAATGGGCGGAAGACGGTGCACGTTGCCTAAGCTTACTTTTTAGTACAGCTGTTTGTAGGGTGTGCCATGTAAATCAAAAAATTCACACATACACGTGTATGTATGAACACTTAAACATACAAATAAGTATGCATATATGCTAAGTATAAAATCTCAATATTGTAACAATTTTTTTAAAACTTCGTTGAATTCCAAGGTAAATAGGTGCGAGCACATCGCACGTTCGTATTTGTTTTTTATTCTAACAAACACAAATTTCAATGTTTTCATATACAATTTTATTTCTTTTTATTAGGCGCGTGTTTTATTTGAGTATTGGGAATTTTCGTTAACTTGTTCGTTCATCTAGAAAATTGAAACAAGCCAGAAAAAAAATGCTCAATAAATTTTCAATTTTATTAATATAATCTCAAAACCAGCTTCTAAATAAAGATGTCCATACAAAGTGTGGTCTCATTTTATACATTCCAGTTTATACGAAATCTTTATAAAAACTCGTTAATATTTTTGCGTTAAAAAAAAAGAGTTCACTTGAATTTAATTGGATTTATTGACATACAATCATATGCGCGAATAAACGAACGCATATCAGGCTAAACGAGTTAATTTTTATCACAAATTATGTGAAAAAAAAACAAAAAAAACTGGATTTCTATAAACCAGCGAAAAGGCACGCACACACTCTCATCCATGCGAACCAAACCATTGAAACTGAAATTCGCGTTGTGAAAATTTTAATGAGCTCATGCGAATGTTATGCATTACTTAACTATTTATGGCATTCGAGTGATGTCTGCATGAGGAAGGAATGAGTTTTAAAGAACAGTAAATTGTTTGGAAAAATAAAATTTTAAAATGCAAATAATTTACGTGGATTGCGTTATATTTCCAAATGATTTTTCCTCCCGCTATGACTGTTCGAGCAATTAGCGCCTTGTTGATGTGAATGAAACATATTTATTCTCATGTTAAGCAGGCACTTGTATTGCTTGTGTGTATTTCCATATGGACATGTGTCTAAATGTCTGCTTGTTGGAGTAACAAGTTTGTGACATCTGCCATTCAGACTAGGCGCTAATTTTATTAGCGAAAACGTGACAGTTCGGTCAATATGCATATATGCGCATATGCTTGCATAAACAGTAGTGGCTGGATATAGTGCACTAGTTTTTGCAAGATCTGTTTACAGTACCCAGCTTGTTCACTATTTCAAGGATAAAATTTTTTGTTCAAAAACTTCTTTTTTTTACCAATTTTGTTTTTGAATAACTTTTTCACTGAATAAAAACAAATATGATTTTTAATGATCGAAATCCTTTTTTGGATCTTTACAATTTCTTCTGTTAAGGGAAACAAATTATATCCATCAAGTGGCTGCCGCTAGTTTTTATATTCCTTTGTGACCGTGTTATCGCATTTTGTATGACTTTCTGCAAGATTTCCAGTGATAACTGTTCGCATTCTTGTCGAATATTCTCCGCAAGGGCTGCGATTGTCTGAAGTTTGTGGGCATAAACCCGCGACATCAAGAAGTCGGGGATGCTTAAATCGGGTGATCTTGTTGGCCTTGTCAAATTGACAAAACGCGAAATTCCCGACCGGGAAACGCTCCCTTTACAATAGCTGTTGTGAACCGTGCTGTGCACCTATGTGCTTGCACCGACTTGTTGAAACCACATCTTCATCTAACACCACTCAACCAGTTCCAGTAGTTAAAAATAGTTTATCACGGCCCTGTAGCGTTCGCCAGTAACAGTGGCCGTATTGCTGATGATTTGCTTATTAACGTACTCATGATGATTTTTGACACAAAATTGTTCTTTTTGTTATTGAGATTGAGGAATGATCGGCAGTAGTTCGCACGCGACTTACGCTCGCCAGGCATTAACTGATTAACTGTTTGCCCTTTGTACGGGAAGATGGAAGTCTTTACACAAAAATTCGCTGTAGACTCCATCTGCTGGTGCCCAATTGCATGTCCTGTCGTCTGGTTGATGTTTCTTTGTTCTCGTTTTTCTCGGCCGAACGACCAGTTAAGCGGCGCTCAGATCCTGCAGCTTAGCGCTGGAATGTTTGCCCAGTTGGCGCCACACAATTAGGAAATCGACGTTGATATTCCCGCTGCGCTAACACCACTGGCCCGTTATTGGTGAAACAAAATCAGCAAATTATTGTTTGTTTGGATACTGCAGCTGTCTAGGTCACAAGTGTCAATATGACATACATCGCCATTTGCAAAAAATATTCCATCTTCCGATAGGGTAATATGCCACCTTGGATGCAAGTAAATGCAAGAGATCAATGGAATAAACACACACTTTTTTTACGAGTCTTCGTCTTAGATGCTAAAATTGTCTGGGGTGAGATATTATTAGGACTCTTTTTATTTATTTCCGAAATTATTAATTTAGTTACCCTAAATATTTTTACTAAAGATGAAAACCTAACGTATTTTCGGATTTTTTCAATAATTTCAATTTTTTTTAACGAAATAAGTTTCATCGTTCATGTGATGACATCATCAATTCTTTAGTAAGACACCAAAGTAGCACACTTCAACCCCCAAACGGTTTGCACTCAATAAAAATAAAAAAATCAAACGCTAACGCCAAATAATAGCAGCCCTTTTGGCAATCAACAGCCAAAGTACAATTTAGCGCAATACCCGATTGCATTTCCTTTCGGGAGTGCATAGGTTCGAATCTCCGTCCATGAAACAACAAAATGATAGACAAATTTTTTTTCCGTCCCTCAGTCAGCAATAGTAAACCACCGAGTGTATTTCTGCCATGAAAAATCTCATTATAAAATTGTAGATCCCTCCATTTGTGAAACAATATCAAGACACACACCATAAATGGGAAGAGGAGCTATGCCAAAAACCTGACATAAGCGTAAGCGCAAATTAATTATTTATTTATTATTATGTAAAAAAGTCCAGATGTTCACTACAACGGACGTCCACTTTATGCAGCCACGACTGTATTTATATATTGCGTGTGCTTAAGTGTCAATGACAATGTAATGCTCACATTTAAAAATGTATTTTAAGAATCTTTACTATTTTTTATAACACACATAAATATACATATAAACAAACTTACATATATATTGTTATACAAACATATATATAGGCACACAATAGTGATAAAGTAAGTCGTGAGTTCGCGATCTTTGCCTCTGTTAAATTCGTAAAGGTCTAAAATCAATAACAGAGTAGGGGTGTGCTGTAGATTTAATAATTATGGCAATGTCACTTTTCATGAGACAGCGTAACATTCTATGCGCAAATTCAGACAACATTTTGTTAACATCACGCGTTCACTCAAAAACTATCAACTATGTAATTAGAATAGAGAGATATGCATATACAAATTAGGGTGACCCCCCGAAAGAACTTGAGGTTTTCCCATCAGAATAATATTTTATACTTATTTTTATACGAATTATAAGATTTTCGTCAAAAATTTTTAAATATATTCAGATTCCCCGACCTGGACCGATTTGAAAATACCTTAAAAAATCGAGTTTTTTTTATAAATACTTGTAATATTAGTTTAAACATTTTTTTCTCACAAAATATCACCACTGATGATAGAAGGGTCCGAGCTTAAATGTTCAAAAAATAGTATCAGTGGAATCTAAATATAAAATTTTTGATGCCTTCTTTTTCCTTTTTTTGGAAGATAGATTTTTAGAATATTTGAAGAACTCAGCCAAATCTTGACCGATTTAGACTTCCAAGGTATTATCACTATTTTGAATATGTTGATACACATTTTTTAACATTTTCACACTGTTCCATTTAGTTGTGAGTTACAGCGTGCTAACAATGGAAGTCAACAAAGAAAAATTTCGCTACATTTTGCAGTTTTTTGTTTTCTTTGATAAAGGCGAAATGCACGCCAAGCCGCTGAAATTGTGCACATATAATATAATTACGTGCAATTTTTATTTCGTCGATTCCGTTCAGCCATTTTTGATGTTACAGATGCACCTTTCACAGAGGCAGGCTCGTCGTCAAAAATACGGAAATATTCGAAGTTGACCGACATGTTAGTAGTCGCCGCATCGTCCAAGAGCTAAATAGTGACCATAAAACAGTTTTAAGCCATTTGCGCACAATATCAAAATATCAGGGATATCATTGGTACAACTGCCGATTGCAATATTTTCGGGCTGCCAGGCGCTTGAGGTTAAGCCCAAGTTATTTTCTTTGGACTTTCTACTGAGTGTAGGTATCTTCAGGAGCTATTAAAATGGGGACCAAGAGCATATCCCGGCTAATCTCTGTCCACAGATATTCACAGTTTGTCAAATTTCCACATTCCACCTCTTTGTCGATTTCAAAGCCGCTTTCGATAGCACGAAAAGGAGTTGCCTATAAGCCACTAATGTAGCTCTACCGGCTATGCGAAATGACGTTGAACAGCGGTATTGTTCGATCAAAATTGGGAAAAACGTATCCGAGCCATTTCATACCGAAAGGGATTTGCGAAATGGTGACTATCTGTCTGATATTGGAAAGCGCCAGCTGCGAGACGAGTTAAACTGGAGGTCAACCAGAAGTCTATTTACTGTTCTTAGCGAAAAATCAGGTTTAACTTAAGCCGTATTGTTTTCTCAGATAAGGATTGTTCTTGAAATATCAGTTTTCATGCACGCGCACGAAACTGAACATATGAGAATTTATGGTGCAGATCTTAAATTACCCGCATTTTTAGACAGCTGCACACTGCCACCACTGTGCTAAGCATAGTGAGGTACCCTATGTTTTAAGGCTTAATAAAAATTTTAGCAAATTCTGGGATTTATTGCTTCATAATTTATATGAATGGACGGGAACACCACCAAGTTGGTGTAGTTTTTTTCTGCCTGGTGCAGGACATTCACATAGAATGTGTTTTGAATTTTCATAGCCCATTTCCGAGAATCGGCAGATGATCAGAGAGACAAATTTTTTTTAAATTATATCTCAGGTTACAGTAACTTGTAAAGTAACCAGTTAAAAGGCTTAAGTCTACTCTGCTGAGCGTAAGTAGTAAAGGAAGAAATTTCTCTGTCCGGCATTACGAATTGTTTCACTTCCCGCTGACCGATAGAATTTCGCCAGTGTGCATCGAATTTCTTTTCTTGTAATTATTATAATTAACCAATAACTAACGCAAAAGGAAAATTTCGAAACAATTTCGCGAACTATAAAGAATTGCTTCCATAAAATCTGTAAAATAAAGCCAGTTTCATGGATATTAAGAACCGTTAAAGCTTCTTCACCTCTAAAAACAACAACCTTTCTGTTCCAATGTGAACTAAACCGGGCCATGAACTTGATTTTCAGGAACATTTCAGCGTCAGCACTACCTTGCGACTCCATGTAGAGCGAAGAACAATTCAGGTGATCCCATAAGTACAAAAAAAACATCATAAAAATCGGTCATGAAAAAACAGCATTCCGCACACACACAGCGGAATTTTATATCAGTTAATATAAATATAATTATAAGCATCGTAAATTAAACTGTCTTGCCCAGATCGTATCTTGAACGATGAACATACTGCAGAAACCCGTCAGACAAAGCCCAGACTTAAATTACTAAAGCAAATATTTGTAATCAAATATACACACAAACAAATTTATACATTCACTGTCACTATTACAAAGGGAATGCACAGTAGTGTTCAGTTACACTTTAAGTTAACAAAAACAAAATAAAAAAATAAGCAAATTCTCATATTTCTACGAATGATATGGAGTCATCCACTTTCTCCCACAAAGAAAAAGCCATAAAAAAATAGAGAAAAAAGCCAGTACTTGAATTTTTACAGTTTTGTTGACACATCTCAAGTGATAATGGCACACTTGTGCAAACCACTTGCGGCAATTAATTTTCTCTCACTTCAACGCACTCGTATAGCTTTTTTTAACATTTTTGAAGTATTACAAAATTCCATACGATTGACATAACTGAACTTGAAATAACCCTAAATCTTGAAATAGATTTCTCAATGCTTAGACTTTCAACAGCCAACTGTCAACTATCAACTCTACGAGTACAGGCATATAACTGTCCGAACTTTTAATGCTCACACTTCACTCACAAGTGCCTGTGTAAATTTTACAACTAGTCGCCGAATAGGCAACAACAGCTGCTAGTTGTCAAATTACTGCTAATTAACATTAGCAGCGATGTCAAAATTTAAAGAGCCTCTTAATTAATGAATTTAAAATGTGTGTTGTTTCCTTCTTGAATTACAAACACATATGCATATGTATGTGTGTGTATACGAGCATACATGCCATTGAATAATTTTCACTATTGGGTATGAAATTATCTCAGATATTAAGTGCTAAGCAAAAGCTGAGTAAGATACCTCTGAACATTTCTCCGAAAGTGCCAAGACTCGTCATGTGGAGTAAGAGAGCAAAGAGTTTTGGCTGTAGCCTTTTGGTTAGCTCGGAGTGTTGAAAGTTCTGAGTTCTGAGAATCTTTATTTTCATTTCAACTAACTTCACATGATGTAGCATTCAGAACCCGTTAGGAAATGATTTGTTCCGCAATGAATATAAATTCGACAAGGCAGCTGGAGGTGTAAATTTCTTAAAGTCCCGACTCTTGTGATGTGCTAGTCTGCAAAGGAGCTGTTGTTGCCTTTATTTAGACCCACATCTATTCGGATAGTGGAAATTAGCGATTTTCCAAGGAATTTAAGGTCAGTTAAACTAATGAGTGGAGTCGAAAGGCATGAGCCTCTGATGTTCTTAGCGAATGCTTCATAGAAAACCTTAAAACTTTCTTTACCTTCAATGGCAAGTGAAAGCATATATCCACTTTCACGGATAGTTTCCAAAAGAACTATGGCGCAGATGAGATGAATGCATTAAGTGGGCTTTCATATCGGATCTACTTTAGACAGAGGAGTAGTTATTGTGCCTTTTAATTTCGTTATGAATCGGAAATCTCAATACTGGCTAAGTTAGGGTAACTGCAGATGAGAGAACGAACGCCACCTGTAGAATTTGCAGAACTTTTTGGACTTTCATCTGAGTCCAGCTATTTTCAGACATAATCAGAATGGAGATCAAGAACATATCCACTGTCCGCAGATATTTAAACATGCTAAATCTTGAAAAAGACCTGTGAGAAGAGACTTGACACGCTCCACCTCTTTATCTATTTCAAACCCGTTTTCGATATCGCGAAAAGGAGTTGCCTATAAGCCACGACTTCAGATTTTGGCATCCATATCGGCTAAGCAAAATGACGTTGAGCAATACCATCAGCTCCCCCAGGAACGTAAGGAACCTCTCCGAGCCATTTGCTACCGAACGAGGCGACTATCTGTCGATTTCTTTAACCTGATGTTGGAGAAAAAAATGCCAGCTGCAGAACTGAACCGAGTTGGCACAATATTTTACAAGAGCATACAATTACGAGCAAATGTCAATTATATTGACATCATAGACCTTAACAACGACGCTATTAGCATTGCCTTTTCAAATTTGTATAGAGAACCGAGCCGAGTGCCTCTGGCGATAAGCGAGAGTAAAGCGAAGTACCTCCTATCATCACACAAAAAGTCAGCGCATTCGTTCTTAGCAACTCCATCACTGTTGGTAGTTTTAAATTTGCAGGCAGTAGAGGACTCCGTCGACTTGGAAACCAACATCAACAACGATAGTAATGTCTGCCTTGAAATCCATCCGAGAGTTTTTCTTGCCAGCAAGAGCTACTTTGGACTGAGCAGGTAATTGAACACTAAAGTCCTTTCTCATCATATCGGTCCTATTATAAGACGCAGAAGCATAGACCGCCCTTGGAGTGTTCGTACAGAGAATTTATGGACTTTTGCGTGTTGGCAACGACGAATATCATACACGATAGAACAATCAGCTGTATGAGCGGTGCGTAGACATGAACATAGCGAAGCGAATTAGCATATCCGCCGATTAGGTCGTATTCTGAAAGTATTCGATACAATGCCTGAGGGCAGTGGCAGAACAGAAAGAAGACCTCATTCGTATTGGAAATATCTGGTGGAGAAGGACTTAGCTTCACTTGGTGTGTCCACTTGCCACCGGTTAGCAGGAGAATGAAGCAACTGGCGCGCTAAGATCGATTAAGCGGTTATCACTCCAATCAAGAAGAAGATGAGGTTATTCATTTTTAATATTAACATTTAAAAATATGTCCCGCTAATTCAGAATTAAATGAAACATTTTCTGAAAATTCCATATTAGCAAAGATCACTGAATTTCTAATTTATGTACACGATAACCACATCAAATTGTTCAAAATTATTACTTTTCTATTCCATTCCTTAGTATTACTTTTTTAAACCCTTATTTAAGCTCAAAAAGTTGTGAGTTCCCTTGAACACTTTTACAATAAATTGCAATGTACACACACACCTGCATGCATGAATTTGTCTGCGAAATGCTTCCTCGCTGACTTTGCTAGTTTTTCCAATAGATTAAAAACTTTATGCAATTGAGGAACTTACTTAAGCTGAAATCTTTTCCTGCTCATAATATATTTTAAGCAACTAAAACCAACGATTCCTACGGTCATTAAAGTGCTGATTAAATGAATTAACGGGCTCTTGCACTTTTATGCAGCAGCTTAGCGTAACTGTGCATAAATTTTATAGCTAAAATCGCATGCGAGTATTCGTAGACGCAACTCATTATTGTATTTTATCAAATTTTTCCAACATCATTTCACTTTACGACAATGCAGCTGAGCTGTTGGTCAAGTGTGTGAACAATGTTGTTTAGCCACATTTTTATTATTCATTTAACGAGCGCCACTTATGGCACTTTTAATTAGCCCATTGCTACAAACAGTTTTATTTTAGTAGCCGCATTATTAAAAACATTTTAATCATGTTGAAATGAAGAAAAATTTATACAAACATTGGGAAAGATACAAATGCAAACTTGCAGCGATGCAGTCAGCATGCGAAATATTGTATAATTAGAAAGCAGTTGCGACTTGATATGCT
This sequence comes from Anastrepha obliqua, assembly GCF_027943255.1. Lineage (NCBI taxonomy): Eukaryota > Metazoa > Arthropoda > Insecta > Diptera > Tephritidae > Anastrepha > Anastrepha obliqua. The sequence continues at coordinate 52,306,110 of NC_072896.1, forward strand.
GAACTTTTATGACAGAAAAAAATGGTGGCTGGCGAACAATTAAACCACTTATATATACTTGTATCTTTGTATATGTGAGTTCAAAAAAAACTATATGAATAACGAGTTGCATAATTTGCTTCAAAATGCAATTATTCGGGGACAGAGCTACGTGTAATTATGACAGGTCATAGAGGGAGCAGCTCAATTTTACCACAAGAAAAGTGTAAGACCGCTGTAACTGTATATCAAAAATAGTATTAAAAAAAGGATTGTCGATGCTGCAAAATATAATAACAGCGTTTTAAGCAGCTTTGCACACCTCTTTATCTACAATCTGGAGAATGAATCCATCGAATTTGAGTGGGCTTTCACTGATAGACGGAAGAGTTTCCTACTTTTTGTTCTGAAAATATGACTTTCCTTTTGATGCTAGAATTGAATTTCTAAAACCCGTATTCAGAGTTCAATTCCACTACTATTCAAAACATATTAGCTAGAGGAGAACAAATACAAAAAATGGCATGCTATTTAGTTGGCGCTCAGATCGAAATATTTCCACACAAAAAAATGTGTGGAAAAAACGTATCTCCGCTTAAAATGGACTCCCTCGAATTTATGTTTACAGCTATGTATACGAGTATTACTAAGGGACTATTGAATATAATAAACGCCCTGAGCCCCCTGCCGTTGGTGACAATGTCACGTAATAGTTGTTTAAAAGTTCACCGTATCGACAAAAGCACCACACAGCAAGTAGAAAGCGTCACCAGGGAGTATGCAGTAGAAATAAGTAATACTCCAACATAAGTAATGGAAATCCTTTCAAAACAGTACCTAAAATCTAGCGGAAGAACAGCGCACAGTACCTAAACACACTTGTCAGAGTTGAGTGTGGAAAATTCTTTTTTTTAGATGCATCAGGTGCGCAGGAAAAAATCTGAGGCGTCACTAAACTCCTGCGAGTCCAAGGAAAATTAGTTTTTGCTTTGGCTTTGTGGGGAATAGCAGCCGCAGATGCATTATTTGAAATCCCAATAGATGAATATATCATATCGTCCCCTTAGTATAACAATAGCCTATGTGCTCATAGGCTATTATTTTTTTATTGAATTTTTGGATTCTCCATCGTCGATTTTATATGTGGTCAAAATTTGGTCAAATTCTAGTTCCACCAAGTTGCGTCAAAACGTCAGTCAAAAATAATAAATATTTACAAACATAACGAGATTTGAGTGAGAGCTACTTTCGACAAAAAGTTTGAAATTCATTTTCTCAAAACATCAAAAAATTTATAGGCTATTTTAATACTAAGGGGACGATATTATACTCGTACAAGTGAACACCCGGTTATCAGGAGTTATCACTGTTCAAAAATTCTACGCGATGGCACATTGCAAAGCTAATCAAGGAGTACTGGTCGTTAATATAACCTTCAGAGACATTCGCATCACCAATGGTGGTGCTATAATCCTCTTTTGTTGAAATTATACTGGTTGTAATACTGGAAGCAAGGATGGATGAAATAAGCACTTGGAGAGCGCGAACCTAAGAAATATTTGAGAATTTTATAAAAAAAATAAAGCATAAAGCCACATTCCAGCCTGCTTCGAAAGCCTTATTCTAAAATTTTCCCCCAACTTTCTGTGCTACTTAAATCGAAAATAATGCTAAAACAAGAATAAAGTTTTTAAAATGTTTGGCAACATAAAAGTTTGGCTGAAAGAGTAAAATGGGCTGAGCGAATTTTGCTCTTAGTGAAAAGAAAAAAAATGCTCCAGCTGTCATTGGCTCCTGGGCAGAAGGCATAAATATCATGATAAAAACAAATATAACCTAACAGAATGTCACAGAATAGAGTTGTTGAGGAGGGGAGAAGAGTGTTTGTTATTTTAAATAGCAGTATACAGCGACTTACTAGGTTATACTCAAACTAATTCATTTCATCGGAATAAAAAGAAGGAATTAAAAAAAATCAACTTATTAGAAAACTAACTTTCGTGGCACTGTAATGTTTCTCACTAAACAACAAGAAATTTTACAGATAATCTTTAAAGAATTATGAAAACTATGACTTATAACCGGCTAGTGACTTCAAGCAAGATAAAAGAGTGAATAGGAGACGATTAGTGCTGGGGCTCATCTATGGAGTCAACATGCGGCAAGGTAAGAGAGTGAGAAAGACGATCAACACTCCGACTGATCTGTTGATTCGACATCTCGCAACATCCTCTGACGAATTCATAGTTGAAAAAGTGGAAAAACAAGCTCCGACAGATGAAGAAAAGGAAGCGTAAAATGGTTGGAGCACAAGTTTCAAAAATTTGGAGATCCGCATGATAGTTTTTGCTTGTGTGTGATTGGTACAGTTGGTGGTGCTTAGAATACTCACATAGCTTCAGAGTTGAGTGCTTTGCTAGTTGTTGAAACTGTGTAGCGGGTGGAGATATGAGTTTATGAACCGCTTTGTTCAGTTTGGAAGAGTAGTGAAGTTTTTAATAATGAAAACGCAAGGGGATATGGGTTTGAGATGTGCTCGGCAACACACCGGCTTCAAGACTCATATTGCTGACAGACAGAAATCGATTGAATAAATAATTTTTAAATGTCTTGGTCGCTGTATGTAGCTGTTTATTTTTTAAAGTTCGATTTCGATTTAATCTTTAGAGATCTGGTTTGCTGCCAGGGTGTCCAGAGTTTCATCGAAGTGAAGTGAAGTTAAGTGAAGTCAAGTGAAGTGACGTCAAGTGTTGAAGTGAAGACTGTATGTTTTGAAGAACATGACAAACAATTTTTTTACGAATGTTCTCAACAAATTTGACAAAAGATCTCGGAAGCGCATTAGTCTGAAAGAAACATACAGCCGTTGAAAAATACTTAAGATCCATGCGTTGGCAACCAGATATGCGCATGTACCCTATGGTTGTCAAAAGAAGATCCCAAGAAGAGCGCTGCTGACTTCCTTCGAGAATTTTTTGTTCACCAGGAAAAGCCAATAATCAAAGAATCTGTTGCATTTTAATTGGCCGACAACGCCGGATTGAGTTTGCTCGAGAGCATATAGGCTAGAATCAAAATCAGTGGCGTTATATTTTATTCAGCGATGAAAAGAAAATCGATAGAGTTGGCCTCGATGGAAGGAAGTGCGTGCTGCAGCGAAGTATGCACCATTCGACCGTAAGTTCGTCTAACCAATCGTAAAGCACAGGAAGGCTCAATAATGGCGTGGGACTGCTTTTCGTGGAACGGCGTCGGGCCAATCCATCGTGTTGAAGGAAATATGGATGCGGTCAAGTACGTTCACATACCTCAAAATGTAATGCTACCTTATGCGGAAGAGAATTTACCGATCATTAGGAAATTTTAACAAGACAATAGTCCGAAGCATACTTCTCGTGTGGCAAAAAAGTCTTTAGCAGACAATTTGAGCATTGTTTCGGATTAGGAATCTTCGAGTGCCGAATTAAATCCAATAGAACATCTTCGGAACGACGTAAAACACGAATAGAATAGACGCAGAGTAACACAAATTTGGATCAGTTATTTGAAAAGTCCAGCAGGCAGCATGGGAATCCATTCCTGTTGAACGTTGTAGAGGTTTAATAATCTCAAAGCAAAAATAAAGCAAAACTGGATGTTCAATAAAATGTTAATGCATACTTTTCCCTTTCGCCTGAATTTTTTATGACTTTACCATCATTTTGCTTCATTCTTAAGTATTTTCCTCAAACAAATTTCGCTTTCTATTCACTTTTGCATATGTAGTAAAAAAAAATGTTTGCTTTTCTAAGATAAAAATTGAAAATATTTAAAATTTAAAACAAAAAAAAAACGTAATATCCAACCATTTAAGTGATTTTATTGAAAAGTATCGAAACTAGTGAACATTTATCCCGTCAAGATTTCTTAAAACAATCCACAGATTACAAGAAATTAACTAATTTTTTTACTAACGAAAGAAAAAAAATTTCACAATTATTATGTAGAAGTGTTGGTTGATAAAATTTGTATATAAAAGGTGGCGCAAATTTAATCATCCAATTTGGATTTTGCATAAATGTTTTACGAAATTAAAAAAATGAGTTTGGGTGATAGAAATCTTTATTTTTAAGCTTTACGCGTTCTATCGTCTGTTTGTCTACTGCTGCTGATTAGTTCACAAGTGTCAAATATGATTGGCACACGCTGCAATTTGCAAAAATTATAAATCTTCCGAAAATGTGATTAATTTCGCGCCACTTTATATATATATATATATATATATATATATATAGGTATATATAAACTTCGTTGTTATGTTTTTTTTTTGCCTTTTGCTTTGATTAAATTCTTTAGTTTTTTACCATATTTCTAGTTACTTTATTCCCCACCCATTCTCGTATACGCATATCTGTTTATACATATGTACATATATCCGCTAGACTAAATACATTGCGTTAAGACGCTAAACCCGTTTATGCCGGTAGATATAAAACGTGTGCACTACTCACACACATACATACCAAATAGTACAAGAAAAAGAAAATAAAAAAGCAGTAGATGAAAAGCAGACAGGGAAATGGAAATTTAGCGCAGCCAAACCACTATTTGACCAGCAAAGTGGACCGAGCGAAGTCAGTTGTATGCCAAGAAAACTAGTGTGCTTGGGTATTTATATAAACAAGCTTGGGTGTAAATAACTTTTGGTTATTTGAAAAGAAAATCGTATTGCCACTTAGCAGAAGTGCGAATATTCAATCAATGCAAACGAGTATACAACTTTTTCGTAAGCGAAAGTCCTGTTATCTTATTTGTTCTCACTTTTTCGTGATACTCACAGTTTTCGCTTAAGCGTGTTGTTGTTTTTGTATTTAGCTTGACGGTGAAACCGTTTGGATGGAAGAAGTTACACTAATTTACAAATGTAACAAAAAAATTGAAACCAGTAGCATTTGACTGTAATTTCTGCTGTTAAGTCTGCCCCTGCATTCGAGTATGAAGTCGAGACAGTTTTTGAGGTATAGCTAAGTTTATTTGCATTTGTACGACTTAAGTGCTTACAACTAATACATTTTTAATCTAATTTTAAACAGAAAAAGCTTCCTTTCTGCCCAAAGAGTTAAGCCAAAGGGTTCAATATACCACTCACTTTTTTTCTGATCAAAATTAATGTAAACTAGTGTTATTTGTGATGATTCTTTTGCTATAAGGGACTTCATGTGAAAGGCGCTCGCAATCTAACAACAAAAGCAAGTAAATGCGTGTATTTTATTATTATATTTATTGTGTGTATGTCAGAATGTGCTTTCTGCTTGATAACAACAAACAAATTTAATGAATAAACTTTCATTCATAGAACTGCTGTTATCATTCTTTAAAGTAAAAAAAACGCATATCCATTACCCATATGTTGGCACAATTGTGACATGTATGCAGACACATAAATATGTACACACGCACACATTCACTGCAATAGATAAAAAATAATAGATTGTGGCAGAAGTCGCCAACAAAGGTCTAAAGTAAAAATGCATCAGATATGAATTGTTTAAATGATATGCGGCAAGAAATAAGGTTGAGTAAATATGTCTAATGTCTCACTAGTGCTACTTACTTAACTAATTGTTTTCACTAGGGATGCAAATACCAGTGGTTAGTCCCGAAATTTCGGGATATTTTTAATTTAATCCCGAAATTTGAGACTCATACGTAACTTTTTTAATTTAATAAGAAATTCAGGAGCCAAGTTTTCTTATTTTTAATTAAGTCCCGAAAATTCGGGACTCCTCCCGATTGCAACTTTCTCAAATTTAATAAAAAAACAACTTAATATTTTAAATAAACTTTGAAAATTAAGACAACTCAAACAAATCTGTGGTCGTATATCAAATTTGGTTAACGCGTAACTACTCCCAAGCTAAAAACATAATTATTTTGAATATTCAATGAAATTTCATCATGGAAAGACTTACGCCTCAACAACGTTAACAAATCGTAAAATTGTATTACGAAAATCAACGCTGTGTGAAAAATGTTCATTGCGCGCTCAGGCCAGCTTATGGTGTACGTAACTGTCCTACCGAACGAACTGTTCGGCAAACCATCGCCAAAATTAAAGATAATTTTCCTTGATTGGATAATACTCGACCGATTAGATCAGGTACAGCCCAAAGTGAAGGGAATATCGACTGTAAGTAAGAGTTTTGCTGAAGACCTGGAAGAATCGATTCGGCGCCGATCTCAACCACTTGGCCTATCTTAGGCACTACTTGAGCGATTTTACGCAAAGATCTTGATTTGAAAGCGTTTAAAATATAGATAGTTCAAGATTTGAAACCGGTCAACATTCCAAAGTGTTATAATTTCAGTCGTTGGGCTCTCGATAAACTCACCGAATAACCGCATTTTGGAACCCAAATTTTGTTCAGCTACGTCAATAAACAAAATTCCGATATTTGGGCTGAAAAGCAACCCGAAGCCATTAAAGAACTGCCATTACATCCACTGAAAATAACCGTTTGGTGCGGCCTTTGGGCTGGAGGAATCATCGGCCCATAGTTCTTCAAAGACAAGTCTGACGCCAGGGTAACAGTGAATGGCGCACGCTGTCGTGTCATTATAAGCGAATTTTCGATTCCGGAAATTGTAGCCCGTGATCTCCACATAATTTGGTTCCAACAAGTCGGCGCCACTCGCCATACAGTCACATCCTGTGGATTTACTGTATTGCCTTTTCAGTGAGCAACTTATCTCTTGCCTCGGCCTAGTGGATCGATCAACAAGATCGTGTGATATCTCACCTTTGAACTTTTATTAGAATTAAGCCGATGGATATCAACCCTTTGCTCCAAAACAAGTTCACAATTTATGAAGAACCCATTGAAACCATCAAAAGCTTCACCTATGCAGAAAGCCAAATCAAATTGGATGGTGGAGCAAAAGACGATATTGATGCCAGAACCAGAAACGCCAAGGTAGTCTTTGCAAGCCTTCGAAAGGTCTGGTCTTATAAACCGCTGACTACGCGCACGAAGCTATGACTTTTTAATTCGAATCTTAAGTCCCTCTTACTGTATGGATGTGGAACAAGGTTGGCATCTGTATCTGCGGAGAGGAAGAAGCCAACATTTAAGTCAAGTTAGGTTAGGTTGACCTGGCTAGCTGAAAGCCATCACCTATACCTATTAGTGGTACCAGATGGAGCTTGACCCTTAAGTTTTCTTATAGTAGGCTTCTTGTAAGAAGCCTGCGTCTTTTGCGAATCTATAAGTAAGCTCTGAAGCTCTAACCCGAGAGACATTCTAACCTCTCATATTGTAGAGATCCTAAACATTCCATTCGCGTTCTAGCTAATGCAGGTCAAGAACATAGAAGGTGTTCAAGAGTTTCCCTCTCTTCTAGTTCATTGCAAAACCTGCAGCTATCATTGTTTGTTGCCAACATTTGTGAGCCGATGTCCTAGAACCTTCTTCCGTATCTGGTGGGCCGACAACCGGATTTCAAATGAACAACTCATTGATCGAAACGGACAAAAACCGATAAACATTGAAATATGACAGCGAAAACAGAAATTTATGATTTATTACATTTACATTAAGAAATATCAATAAATTAAATATTTAAAAAGCTCTCGAATTGGCAATTTCAGATTTTTTGCGTACCAAGAAAAGAAAATTTTGTAATTTGTGTTAATGTTATTTTTTTGAATATGATTTTATTCTAAAACTTGAAAATAAAACGGGATTTTCGGCACTTAAACAAATCAGGATTTCGGGATCCCGAAATTTATTTACAAGTTTTTTTTGTTTTTTTTTTTTTTTTGTAACAGCATAAATATCCCCCATACATGTACCGGGAATGCTGCTGGAGTGACAGTTTTTGGCCGGATATAAATCCAGGTCGTTCCGCTAACGTGGAACCGACTGTGGTGGGAACGATCTCGAGATTGTCAACCCTAATTGCTGCATTAAGAAACTAATTTTTAATTTGCGTATCACAAATAATTATCTTTTAGATATAATGAAGTGAGATTAGCCTTAAAGTTATTTACAAGTTTTTTTTTCGAAAGTATAAAAACCTGCACATAAATGTTTCTGGGCGTCTGCTCGTGTCAAAACTTATCTATTGTACAAAAGTTGAGCTCACCTGTAAAGAAAAGAAACAGAGAAGGCACTTGTTAAAAATGCTCAATTATGGAGATAAATACATACATACATACCTATAATAAGATGTAGTATGCATTTAAATTAAAAACATTATAATACATTCTGTCAAAAAAAAATAATGGGGATTGTTCATTTAAAAATGCGTTTGAAAGGTGCTTTGATGACTGGACTAATCATTGCCATTTGTGTATTGCTTCGAATGAAGCCTATTTTGAAGGTGACAAAATAAATTTTGATAATGAAAGAATTCTTTTGCGTTTTATTGAACAAATCCCGGTACTTCTTTGATAGAATGTATTTGAAATTTATTTTTATTTTATTTTATATATGTATACATATATCTAAAGAATATTTGTATATGAATGATTTGTTTATAAAATATTTGTATACAAAAATTATTTAAATCTATTTAATTTTTATTTTACTTGCAAAATTTACTTACACCACAAAGAGACTAGAAAAATAAAATAAAATAATAATAAACAAGCATCGCTCATACATGAAACTATAGGATAGTAAACTTAATGGCTGGATGATGGAAAACAACTGCAACTAATAACAACAGAGCGCAACCCTTGTTCTTCGTACCCGGGTGCATGAATGCCAGCAATAAACTGTGAATGTCGAATTCTGATATAAATAAAAAAAGCTAATCAAACATTCAGGTTCAAAGCAGATGTAGTAATATTTTGAAAATAAAAAAAGTAAAAATTAAATAAAAATAAAAACGAAAAACCAATTCATTTTTATGGTAGTTTAAAACATTTTACGAAACTTATAGCTTTCCTTGTTACCTAGAAGATATTATATAATTATTTTATAGAGTAAAGTAGAATATGTTTTGAGACTTTAGACCGCTCATATTTTTTATTTTTATTTTTTGTATTAGATTATACAGCAAATACCCTTTTTATACCACTTTAAAAATATTTTATGTAAAAAAAATTGTTGACTATATGAAGCGAGAGCATTCAAAGGAAACACTTGCAATGCGCAATATTGACTGAGTGCTTAGAAAATGTCTGTTCTTTCACAGTTTCATTATTACATTCGATGCCAACTAAAAGCCTTCAGATTAAAAGCCGATGTGTGACAAGCAAATGAACTTGGTTGCAGTTACCCTCCAAATATCGGATGGCGTTTTTTAAGAGCTTGAGAATTTAAAATAATAATGCAAAACAGATAAATTGTTGGAATAATTTTTTTATTTAAGTTTTATGAGGCAGATAATCTCATGGTATTTATTTTTCTGAGATGATATCCGGCATTTGTCTGCCGCGGCTACGAGTTACATGGTTCATTAAATCAGTCCATTTTTTGACTACTTGTTTCAATAAATCTGGCCACATGGCGTCAATCGGGAATTGAATATTGCAATAAATCGATTGCTAAGGGCGCTGTGTGGCAAGTTGCGCTGTATTTTTGGAATTAAAATATCGTCGATTAATTTGTAGGCACAAAAATAGCGCTCGCCATTCACCGTAAGAGCCGATGATGCCGCCAGTGCTCTATGAACTTCGCGAACAGTCCACAATTTGAAAACTTTGTTCTGGCGTTAAACGATTCATGACAAGTCGACAAACCTTAGTGAACAGAATTGTCAACCCATTTGTCCATTATCAGCTATCAAACAGAAGTTACCGATATCGTTAGATCTCATGCAGCTAAAAAACAACACCTTTTATGAAAAGCAATACCAAATTCTTCAAACTACATTAAGTATTGGGAAAGACCACTCTGAGCTTGAAACTAAGCGATTTTTCAGAAGGGAAAATTCCAATCAGTCATTTAATATCTGCCATCAAATGTTAAAGTGTTCTTTCGACAGGCAAAAACACACTTCATAAGTCTCTCACCATATGCGTCCTATTGTAAGGCACAGAAGTTCTCTGATAATAACAGCATCACTCAGGAGGCGGCGCTTGAAGTGTTCGTGAGATATAGTATATGTACCTGTGTACTGTGGAAGATGAATTTTTGCACGTTGGTACGAAGGTGGAAATCGCAGAGGAGGGAACTCCAAAGCGACATAGATAAAATAAAACAAAATAAAATTACGAAAACAGAGGCTAAATCTCGCCCTGTAAATAAATAAAAGCCTCCAGCTTCCAGCCCTGAAAGTATTCGATGTGGTGACTCACTTTCAATAAGTTCAAAATACTAAGTACGGAATGAATCAACTTCTCTTCCTGTTTCGAACTGACGTCGGCGGCACACTTTCTTGAAGATTTAGCTAGTTTCCGGCTCACTCAACGAGAATGTATTAGAAATAGGTCGGGTCACTTAATTATAATCTCCTTTAAAAAAGTTTGCAATTATTGGTATGTGTCGGCATTATCAATAGCAGCGGCCTCAACACAATCGCGCGCCATTAATCTTGCCTTTCCTAAATTTGATAAAAAAACGAGTCACAAGAGTCTGCTAGTGCATGAAGACAAGTCAGGGAATGATGTTATTCTGTATGTAATTCAATTCGTTCTAATAATCGTATTGGAATTTGTATTCTTATGCGCTTTGAGCCTCTTACGCTGTGCGACAAAAATTTGAAAATTTCTAATAAATATTTTTTTTTATCCCACGTTAGAAAAGAGGAATTCGTTGATGTGATAGTGCACTTGCTAGTTCTACACACATTTAAAAAGAAAAAGAATAACTAAATCTTATATTCGTATTTAATTGGCCCTTTACTGGGTGTCTCACCGAGCTCTTTCTCCTTTTTGTGGTGTGTGTCTTAATGTTTTTCCACAAATGGAAGGACCTACTGTTTTATGCCAGCTCCGAATGGCAAATTGTTTTTTATTAGAAGCTTTTTCATAGCCGAAATACTCTCCTACGCTGGCTAGTGCCTGCCAAGGGATGACCATTATTGGAAAAAAACTTCATTAGTGAATATTTAATATACGAGTTTTCGGATTTACTTGAAAACTACCAACAACTAACCAACAAAAATTTTTTAGATATTCAAGGATCAAGTGTTAATCGGGCATTTTCACTACACATTCGTCCTTGTGCACCAAAAGGATTTTCTAGTATCAGAGAACTTTCTCTTTCACTAAATTAAATGCTGCTGTGTCTCAAACCTCAAAGCAGGATCTGCCTGCTTCATGCGGTGATCTAATCGAAATAACTGTAATAAAATCTCGAATGAAGTCCAAAGTTGCCAAAATTGTCTGGATGATATTACCCATTGGGTACAAATTTGGTGAATTAAAGCGACTGAGACTAAATCGGTTGAAGTGACATTTACAGCCCGTCGTGAAAACTGTCTTCCAGTAAAGCTCAATGGCATCGAGATCGCACAATGAAATGAAAATAAGTATTTAAGCATTCATATGGGCTCGAAACTAACTTGATACTGAGCCTATATTTTTGTTAGCTATCGCATCACTGGAAAATAAGTTTTAAATTATTGTAAATGTAATTTGTTTAAATTTGACTTTCGTATGTAAACAAATGTCTTTAAATTTAAAAATGTAATTGTTTTTAACTTAAATTTAAAATAATTGTTTTTTTAAATATATACAAAGTTTTTATATAAAGTCAAAAAAAAAATTTAAATTAAAAAAAAAATTGAATAAAAAAAAATTTTAAATTAAAACAAAAAAATTAATATTAAAATTTAAAATACTTTTTTTTTATATTGACTAATTTTTTTTTCTTTTAATAAAAACAAACTTTTTTTTTTATTTTGACTTTTTTATTTATTTTTTCTTTACACTGAAAGAAAATCTAACAATTCAGATTTGCTGCTGCTCCACGATGCAGAGAATACACAGGAAGTGCCATCCGCAAACCTCTACTTTGTTCCTAGCGAATTTGACATTTGAGTGACATCAGCACAGGAAGTAAATAAATAAGCAAATTCTATCAATCTTTGCTGTCGCACGGTGTTATCAAAGTCTACTGACCGCAAATAAAATGAAAAATTAAATTCATTCTTACGTTTTTTATTAAAATTTTTCCAACAATTATGTCTTTCTTTGCGTTGCGTGTTTGTTCACTTATTAAACTTCTTCTATGATAATACATACATACATACATATAAATATTTAATCTCCTATTTCGCATTCGTCTATAGTCGTGACTTTATGCATTTTGTAAAGCCATACAAAATCAATCAGTGTCAATCAAAGCTTAAGATTTCGCCATCTGCTTTCTTTCTTTAGCAATTCATACTGCTTGTAGCTTTTATTTCTTTCGCACGCATTTTATTATCAGTACAAAACTCGTTGCACTTGCCAGCATACATACATACAAGCGAATAATAACCACGCAGTCAAACTTAGTATGTAGTTCTGAGCCACCGTGAAATGAGTTTGCTTTGAAGTTGAAATCCGAGTAGCCCGTCTTCTATCATTTTTCAGTACCAGTAATTGGTATTTTTTGCACGGTGATGCCGAACGAAAGGTCAATTTCAGACTCTGCTGCAGTATTAATCCATTTAATGAACTAGGAAACCTTTCCATCAATATATCAGCTTAGAACCTAGTTCGTAAGGGACAAAAAAGTGGTTGATTGAGCCAGCATTTATCTTCGCCTAATCATCTCAGAAAGAGTTCACTGTGGGCGGCTTCCTCGACATTGAGAGGGCTTTTAAAATGTCCTCCCAGAAACATTCAAATCTCTGGATAAACGAGAGGTCAGAACCGACCTTATTAGGCTTATCCATAAAATGCTTAGCATTAGAACGGTCGTGGCAGAGTGGACGGCACCTCTCTACGCCAGCAGGTGAGCAGAGGCACTCCACAAGACGGTGTTCTCTCGCCACTACTCCGGGTTATAGTGTTTATGATTTGCTAGAGGAGTTACAGAGTTATCTGAATCTAGTTGTGAAATGGACCGCGGATTGCGGGCCCCCGATAAATCTTCTGAAGACGGAGCTTGTTTTATTTACGCGAAGTATAAAATACCTGGAGTCTTTCCCACCTCAATAGCGGGCGCTCCGTTGGTGCTCTCTTACGGAGTAAAGTGCCTGGGATGCATACTTGACAGAGAGCTAACGTGGAAGCACAACATTGGGGAGAGAATTAGGAAGGCAACAGATGCGTTGTGCTCTTGCAGGGACGCAAAAGGCAAAATTTAACGTTTTGACTTTATAACACAATTACAGGTATAAAGTAAATTTTGTTGTACGGAGTCCTTGTATGTAGGAATTCGCTGTATGACATCAGTTAAAAATCTGGAGAGGATCCAAACGTATGCCCTTGTTGGAATCAGTGCAGCGCTTCGAACTACTCCTACTCTAGCTCTTAATGCAATACTAAATGTGGTACCTGAAGGAATTGCAGGCAAAACTGCGGCTACACGTGCCGCATTCAGACTGAGAGGCTCAGGCTACAAGCTAGACCTCAATTATGAGCACTCACGTATACTTAGGAACTTTGGATTCCTCCCTTTGGCGACTGATCAATGCGCACCCCTGCTTAGTCCACTCACATTCCTTGAAGGGAAGAGTTTGCGGGGTGCAGTATTTGTAGACAGAGTCTGGTGCGACAGGGCAGCTATTCATCCTAAGCTAACCTAATAGTCTTATTCTTTTGAACGCGGCACTGATCTGGGCGGACGTACTGAACGTAAATAGCTACGCAAGAAAAGTGATAGGAGTCTGTCGGCTAAGGGCTTTGCGGACTATCTGCGGTTTCCGTACCATTTCTGATGATGTTTCCTTCGTCATTACAGTACTAATCCTGGTAGACATTTTGTGAAAAGAAATGAAGAGAGTCTATAAAAAACTAGCCGAAAACGATGGTAGAACAAGGCGCAAAGAAATTGCTGTACAAAAAAGGCGTCGTTCGACCTGAGAATTGATGGAGGCATGAGTTAATACTCATCCTTACGTAACCACTTCGTAAGGAGAGGACCCATTGGGGAACAAATTACCGCCTAACTCAATTCTTTTCAGGGCACGGGGTATTTGGAAAATGCCTCCATAGATTTGATGATGACAGCTCCCCAAACTACCCAATCTGCTAGAAGAGGGAAGAAGATTTTTCACATCTTGTTCTAATGCACACGCTATGCTCCCGAAACCTTTAAAAACTTAAATGGAGAAAATAATGTTGCTTTTATGCTGAAATAAGCTGATAACTGGAAGAGAATCTGCGCGGATATAACACACATTCATAATGATCTAAGACGCGCAGAGTTTCGGAGGCGTCAATAATAACTAGGAGCTTTTAAACTAACCAACCCCATGAGGTAATACCTTCTTGGCAGTTCTTGGCGTAGGTGCAGCTATGAGGCTACAAATCGTGCAGTACTCATAAGATTTTCCACTTTATCGGCGTCATCCCAGAAAAAATAAACAATTCTTATTGCAGCAATCCTTAACGTTTAAAGCATTCTTATTCATAGTAATACATAAAAAAATATTTTTCAGACACCTCTAATTGGTCCCTTTCGAACTGGTAAAATTGGAGTCACTCTCAAACTAGTATGACTTCTTCCATCACATACCAGTTCAAGCACTAGAATATTTATTGAGTAGTTTAGCTTGCCAATGCAGGGAATGTATGTATGTATGTAAATACAAGAATTGATGTTCATGTTCACTTGTGTACTCATGAAACCGCAGTCCACTCGACCGTGCAGTGCAATGCTCTCGCCAACGGCATCACATTTTGTTGTTGATTCTGAATCGGATGATTCTTAAGTGCGGCATTTTGCGGCTTACTCAACAACAATCGACTATTGCCGAAGACAGACATATGGATAGATACACTCGAGAAGCTGAGAAAGACATCGACCCAGTGTCCATGAATTGCGTGGTGCTTTCACACCAGCTGACCAGACGATACAACTGGTTTTTCCACTTGAAACTTTTCCTGGCGTCTAAAGTGCATGAATTTATTAGCAGATAATTATTGAATGTACATGGATACATACATACATATAATCTTATTTGGACATAAACATATGTAACGTGCTTAGATACAGGTATACAAATATTGTAGCGTTAAAGAAAGTTAAGTGTTTATTGAATTAAAGTTAAAAAAATGCTACTGCGTTCAAATTGAATGGTGGCTGTCGAGCTTAAAACTCAAAAGAATTTCTTCAATACAAAATATATGCCAAATTTCATGTCGTTGTGTCCATTGCTTTCATGGTTTTGCTTGTTTTTTGGTGATCTCTCAACACCAAGGTTACTTCCACGGCATTCCTTTTTACCACATACACGAAGAAGGTCACACCCCAACTAGAAGAAAAAGACGATTCACACGAATTCCGAATGTAATAACGCTAAATTATTAACTACTACTTTCAATAGTTTGTCCTGCTTCTCATCGCACAACTCCGTGTTCATCACTTAGGTCCAGAACCGTAAAAAAATTGTGAAGTCTATAGCCGTTGGCACCCCACCAGTCACCTGACGGAAGCCAAACCGCCTCAGGGGCACCTTAGAAGATATCGACGAGGCAAATAATCGAAGAGGTTCAGACACACGATTCGTCAACCACTGGATCCGGCGGAGCACAGGCAGACTATAAACGACATTTAAATAAAGTCTTTAACCACTTTCAAGAAATCTCGCGCTATGAATAGCATCTGCGGATTATAAAACCTCACTGTAGCAAACACAGAGCTTCAACTGCTTCAGTGAGACCCGTTTTCTTTTACTTCTTCTTGATTTGCGCGGTAATTGGTTACGCGATTTTGGCTGCCAATTGGAAACACCAAATAAGGCCAAGTTCTTCTCCACCTGATCTTTCCAATGCAGAGGAGGCCTTCCTTTTCTCCTGCTGCCACCACATCGAATACTTTCACAGGCCCGCTTTACCCTGGCACAATTGAAGTGAAACTCTTTCTTATACAGAACTCAATATGCCGATATGATCAATGAAGGTACCCCGCATGACACCAGCCATTTCTTCACAACGTCCTTAAACCTATTGATCCGAGATGGTGACAAATGAAACCGGTTCTATCGACACCTTCTTGGCAGGCTCATCCGCAATTTCATTTCCCATAACGTTTGGTATTTCAGGTTAAAAACTGGAGTAGAAACCAAAACTGGCCATTTTAGAAATTAATATTTTATGTGGAATTCTATCAAAAACTTTGGAAAAATCCTTATACAAGGTATTCACTTATAAGTCTGACTTAAAGACTAAGTGATAATCTCCAGCAAAAAGGGCAAATATTGGCACATTAGATGGTGAAAAGAAGGCCAGAGGAGTGGCCAACAAAAGATTGTTAACCAACTCTCAGCCATTTTGAAGGAATCCGCTGATTGACTGACGAAACCGGGGCCTTGCCAGTGGTTTGTGTACGAAAATACGAAGATTGTGTTGATGATATACAAAAAAAATTAACACAGCATTGCTATTCGAACAACGATTCATTGGACGAGTGTGTGAATACGCGTGAAATTAGCGGACAGAACTCTGCTGCTGAGTTCCCAGTGACGTGATGCCGCAGTTACTCCCACAATTTTGCTGCGGTTGGCATAACCTTGTAATATATCATTCTTGGTGATATCCCACAAATTCCATCAAGAACTCTCTGACGGCCTCATAGAAAGCCTTTGCTGTCTTGTTGATAGCCGCTGCCAGGTGTGAGTTGTAGTTAATTTTTTTTTATTCAACGTCAGTAGATTCCTCTAACCATAGCAATTAACAAGCCCCCGAATGCGCAGATCGACCAAAACGCGTCTCTGACGAGTAGAGGTTGACAGTTTTTTTGATTCAATCAATTTTTATTTTCTTTTTTCTCAATCTCACACGCTCACTTCTACGTGTACAATAAAATTCACACAAAACTGGCTTCGCTGACTTCCCCGCCACACAAAAAAATAGTCAAATAAGAAATAAGCCTCACTTACTAGCGCAGTTCTTATTTTCCAAAAAAAGATACAAAACAACAAAAAACCATATGGAAATAATGTTGCAGAAAAATTGCGAAAACCAAATAAGAAAATGAGCAAAAGGAGTAGAACACGTTGTTGTTTTCATACATACCGCTTTGTTGTAGTTTTCATATATAACCGAGTTGGCTATTGGAAAAGCGGTTATACAAAGAAGAAAATGAAAAAATTGCATATGATAAAATAAACATAAATATTGAAATTACTGAACGCAGTGAAGTCGCAGTGAAACTCTTGTTTATGTTTGCTTTCGCCTTTTGCGTTGTTGACAGCAGGTGGCATAAAATACGAGAGCCTCAGGCGAACGCAGACGACACGTTTTTGGCAGTTGAATGACGGCTCGCAAGAATATGTGGAGTTGCTGCAAATCTTGTTACAACATACAAGCATACAGTCACACATACATGCATGCGTATGAGCATATGTTCATATCTGGAAGACATTTGGCAAACAGCGAAGTCAGCCAGTCGCCAGTTAGTAGTCTGTTGATTTGCGCCAGCACGAAATTGATGTTGTCTCCCAGCTATGGCATTGCCCGTGTGGGTTTATTGTCGCCTTTGACAGGTTTGCGACGACAGAGTCTCCTAGCAATGGCATACATTTTCGTTTTCAATTTTGATTATATTTATTTTTTTAATAAAAATAAAGCGCCATACGTTGCTGATGTACTCAATATTTATATAGGCGTGAATTCACCAACCGTCAGAGGTTAGAGGAATGGGAAACTGCAGCAACTTGAGCGCTTAAATTATTTATAGAAAGACATTTAAAGGATATGAAAATAATAAATTGTATTACAATAAATTGTATTTATTATTTTGATTTATTTGCCTTTCAATTCATAGCGCATCTCAACCTTCTATAGAATTTGTTAAAAAAGCTCTATTAAAAAAGGAATATTAGGTGGAGACCGCGAATTTCGAATAACCGGATTTCTTGTCATTAGTAACTTAACATGAACTGTAATTTCCTAGTTTGACAACTTAACTTGATCTTTATTGTCATGGACATGCCACAAACTCAGTACACCTCTGGAAGGACGGATTACATCGTCCCAACTAAACAACTTGGACAATGCAGTCTACACAGATGGTTCAAAAATAGATAGTGGCATTGGAGCTGGTATATGTATCATATGTTCTCATATACTTAGAATTGAAAAATCTGTACGTCGTCCTAATGCCTGCAGTGTCTTCCACGCAGAAGTACTGGCAATAGTGGAAGGCTACTAATCGCAAACTTCTCTTTTAAGGGCAATATCGCTATTCTTTCGGATAACCAAAATGCAATCCAGGCATTCAGCTACAATAACCTGCAAGCTGATGGAACAAAGCAGGAATAGCCTTACCACCTTGACTATTGAAAAGAATATCGGAACATTGAAAGAACCGAAAAAGCAGACGAGCTGGCAAGTGGGGGATCGACATGAATAATATTTTTGCAGAATCGGTACTCACACCACTGGGTGCAATCAAGAATGCAATCTCCTCAAAATATCTATGAATCGCGGAGGAGGAGAAACCAAACAGCATGCAAAGATAGCAGAACGATAGGGCCCATCTACAATCACAAAGAAACGTCACCATTGGTAGATATGAATCGAAGGGCAGTGCTACCTGGCTTCTAGCCCATAGTTGAGAAAATAGCCAAAATGGGTATCATTTTCAAGATATACTGTCATAGCTGTAATCGGCGCAAAAAACTGAGTATCGTAGGCGATGGAACAATTAACTGTATGAGCTTTACAACGAATAAAGATCCAGCGGCTTCGTTGGCTGAATCATGTCGCCCGAATCATGTTACATGCAACCGTACCGGTTCCGAAAGTATTCGATATGGTACCAGAGGGTGGTAGGAGAGTAAGAAGAAGGTCTCCTCTGCGTTGGAAAAATTATGTGGAGAAGGGCTTGGCTTCACTTCGTGTGTCCAACTGGCAATGGTTAGCACGAGAAATAAAGGACTGGCGCGCTTTGCTAAACTCGGCCAAAATCGCTTAAGTAGTTATTGCACCAATCATGAAGAAGAATTGAGCTGGTTGGGCTCTCTGGCAAATGTCTGCAGATGTCATTCTTGCGGTAAGACCCAAGCAGAAATTGCTTGCTGAGCATTTTACTGTGCTTTTTTACTGAGAGCATGGAAGTTTCGTGGTGAAGGTGTTGCGGGACATCAGGAAGCATGGCTGTGCTGAACGTAGTATTGTGACAGGTTGGGAGCTTTGATCACTGCGAATCACAAGTAACAAGTGGCCAGACGAACCAGTCGTCACCAGCAGCACTTCTTTCGCTTTTCCCCAAGTGTTGCCGACTAGCGGTTTGAAGACATTCTTGCGCTCTTGGACCTTAGTGGCAATTGCGGTTGTATGCGCCGAGAAGGAGAGCAAACTGTTGAGGAAGACTTTGGGGTATTTAACAGTCGGTATTAGAGCGTTATCGACTCTCACATTTAACTGCAGTTTGACCTCTTCGTCCAGGTAGTACAAAGGGTCGCCGTGAACTTAGTGTTAGAAAGCTGCAGCTTCCTTGCAGTGAAAAAGCGAGAAAGGCTGGTGAGATAAACGTTTACTTTGGAACACAAGTCTCCAATGTCATTGCCGGACGTCATCATCGAACAATCGTCAACATAAAAGCTTGTGTGGGTTCCGAGGAACCTTAGAGCTTCTATTTGTGGAGCTAGATGAGTGCAGCAGCGCTCAGATGATGGAAGCAACTTGATGCCACAAACCATGTGGATTACGCTCTATGTGTCTTAAAGCATGAACAGGTCTTTGGTTCAATGCCAGCGCTAAAAAGAAGTACTAGGAGCAGTGTTGCTGCATGGAACTGCTCCAGTGACGGGATGTGAGGTTCAGTGCACTAAACAGGACCAGTCTACAGTCTAGAATCGGCTGCCTTGTGAATGAAATAATCTCTGTCGTTTTCGTACGTCGTGTCAAAAGGTGAGACATGGTACTAAATGCGTTAATAAAATAGATACAAAGGCTGCTGTAGAAGAAATAGGCGTTCTACTTTGCTTTGGTTGGACCAAGTGGAGAATGATTTAACTTATGTAAATATATCCGCTAAGATTGTCCAGCTCGCACGAGGAAGAAAAACCTACTAATTGACGCACAGCGCGGGCTTCTTCGCCGTAGCTGGGAATATCTTATTTACCCATTGGCAATTAAAAAATTTAATAATTAAATTACTTACATTAATATGTAGGAATGTCTGTTTACGTGTACATATGTGCAATCACAAGCTGTTGAAATAGTTGAAATGTTAGAGAAACGCGATATATGAAAATATGGAAGCATTTCCTAATGTCATTAAAAAAAAATTCTGGGTTAAAGCTCGTTAGAAAGTAACTTTTTTGTTATTGTTTTTTTTTTTTTTGTTGAATCACAACTTTGTTCTTTTCATGCAAGTTAAGTAATTACTCTGTTCTATAAATTTGTCTCTTCAACATACATAAATATGTGGTATGTGTGTATGTGTCCCGCACGTAGAAGAAAAATACACGCTTGTAAATATGTAAACTTGTAATATTTTAATTAATGTTTATTTTTACCGTTATAATCTGTTTGTTTACCAACATTGTTTACTTGTCCATGAGCTCATTTTTAGCACAATTACTATGTCTCAGATATAAATGAACGCACACATACATACATACACATACATATATACATACAGATGCATATATGCATTGGTATCTCGCACATGTGAGTAGATAAAGAAAAATCACACAGATCTCATGACAGCAGACACCACTTCTAATTAGTATTAGATATCACATCCCTGCGGGGAAGACCTAAATTTCTTGTGCCGTACTTGTGATAAATTTTTATGGAAGAACGGACTAGTTACTAAGTGATTAGATGTTGACTAGTGGAAAGGAGAACACTAAGGCGTTTATCATCCGATAATAGTTTGCTTAGAATGAAAAAAATTTCACAAGAAGTTACTAAAAATTCAGATAGTTTTTATTTATTCAAGTACGCAGTGACCCTATAAAATCGATTATTTTTAAATTTGGATCAACTTTCCTTTAAATATTTTTTATATCTTTATGCTGGTATGGTATACAATATTCCAAATGTTCAAGAAGTTGCCACCTCTTAGTGCTGGCCTCTTTGGTGAAATTTTCTGGAAAATTGGGAGTCAAATAGGCTCGAAGACGCCACAGGCGCATCGTATTTGTTTTTAGAGATCCTCCGAGAATTGCCCTGGCATTTCTCGTATCCTTTACTTAAGATATTTTCTCTTAGACTTTCATTTTTCTTTTTCTAAGTTAATTTTAAGGAATCTTATCCTGAGGATTTTCCTTATCTTATGTTTGGATAGATTTTCCAAACAGTCTATAGGCATCTCATTTGTTGATTAAATTAAATAAATAATTAAAAATTAAATAAAAATAATAAAAGAAAAATAAATTGCATGATTTCGATGAAAAATTCACAATACCACGAGGCAAGATCATAGAATTTTAGCACTGCGTCCACAAAATCCTGACCATTTTCGTGGTGTATTTTTATAATGACTTAGTCTCAATCTCCACATATAGCAGTCATTAAAAACAATTCGGATCGACCGATAAAAAAGTGACATCAAATTAAACATCAAATCTTAGGACCGATCTACACCACGGTAAAAGTGATTCAGAAGGTATGACCAAAATCCGTTGGGTAACCGGTTCTCAGCGAGCTGATTTTATGGCATAACAGAGTGGTTTATTTACGAGAAAACTGAGAAGAAAAAATGACGAAAAACTTTTGACCGAGCCCAAAAGAACAACCGCACAAATGGCAAATGTGGCAATCTACAAAGGGCAATCCTACAAAGGTTCCCGTTGTCAGGCACACGAAGTTTGCAGCCACTGTTATGGTTTCAAGTGTTGTGAGCAACAAAGGATAGGCCATGCCACCACACTTCTTTACTCAAGAGTTTCGAGTGAATTCTACTACATATATCGAGGGTCTAGAGGCAGTAGTAATGATAGTGTATTTCAGCAAGACTCTGCTCCTTCCCACAAAGCCATGGCGACACAAGATTAGATGGCTGAAAATTTCCATGATTTAATATTGTGTACAAAATTTGTGAAGTTTCATTAAATTCTGTTCAAATTAAAATCTAATTAGTTTTACTTTCAAATTATCCTCAAATACCGTAGGTACATACCCTGTATTCCTGTTTACACTTTAGCCAAATATTTGTAACTAAACAACAACTCCTAAAAACAGTACTTATCTATGATTGCAACAAAAAACTTCTCTCAAACACATGAAACACAAAACACAAACACATGGACTTTCCTACAGGGATGTATGTCTATGCTCTATCATAGCATTAGCATGCGCTAGTTTTTAAACATACATTTTATTATCGTGGGTACTAACATGAATACCGCATAATAAGTATTTATATATTTATTTGTACACTCTTTCCTCGTGTTATCATAGTACAGGGTCTTTGAAGTTCGAGTAATTTTTGTAAATTCAAACTTACAGCATATTTTGAATGGGAATGCATCATCGGTTTACTAGCAAAATATGAATAAGAATAAGAAATGAAAGTTTAAAATATTCAAAGCATACCCGCTTACATGAACTAGAGAATGACCTTCCTTTAGGTGAACTTTTCTGGGAGCTTCAGGCAAAATTTGGACTCTACCTCATCAACTTTTATATTTCAAAGCCGTAGTTAGCTTTGATTTATTCATATACAAAACTCTTTTTTAGAGATGGACTCAGAGAAAATAGTCTTAAGGCTTTCAATTGCGGGATCTATGCAGTCAAATTGCTGCAAAATATTGTGAAACCACTTATCGGGAATTTTCTTTGGAATAAATTATATGATCTTCTTCTTGAGACCCATTACTGTCATTGTCCATACAAATCACAGGTAAGTAACGTTATTAAAACTTTTCAATGTGATGTCAACGCCAAATCTTCTTCTTCTTCTTAATTGGCGCGATAACCGCTTACGCGATTTTGGCCGAGATTAACAAAGCGCGCCAGTCGTTTCTTTCTCGTGCTAACCGGCGCCAATTGGACACACCAAGTGAAGCCAAGTCCTTCTCCACCTGATCTTTCCAACGCAGAGGAGGCCTTCCTCTTCCTCTGCTACCACCAGCTGGTACCGCATCGAATACTTTCAAAGCCGGAGCGTTTGTATCCATTCGGACGACATGACCCAGCCAACGAAGCCGCTGGATCTTTATTCGCTGCGCTATACCTATGTCGTCGTAAAGCTCATACAGCTCATCGTTCCATCGTCTGCGATATTCGCCGTTGCCAACGTGCAAAGGTCCAAAAATCTTACGCAGAATCTTTCTCTCGAACACTCCAAGCGTCGCTTCATCGGATGTTGTCATCGTCCAAGCTTCTGCGCCATACGTTAGGACGGGCATGATGAGAGTCTTGTAGAGTGTTAATTTTGTTCGTCGAGAGAGGACTTTACTGCTCAATTGCCTACTTAGTCCAAAGTAGCACTTGTTGGCAAGAGAGATTCTACGTTGGATTTCAAGGCTGACATTGTTATCGGTGTTAATGCTGGTTCCTAAATACACGAAGTCTTTTACAACCTCAAAATTATAACTGTCAACAGTGACGTGGGTGCCGATACGCGAGTGCGCCGACTGTTTGTTTGAAGACAGGAGGTACTTCGTTTTGTCCTCGTTCACCACCAAACCCATTCGCTTTGCCTCTTTATCCAGTTTGGAGAAGGCAGAACTAACAGCGCGGTTGCTAAGGCCGATGATGTCAATATCATCGGCATACGCCAGCAATTGTACGCTCTTATAAAAAATTGTGCCTGAGCGATTAAGTTCTGCGGCTCGTACGATGCTCTCCAACATCAGGTTAAAGAAGTCACACGACAGCGAGTCACCCTGTCTGAAACCTCGTTTGGTATCAAACGGCTCGGAGAGGTCCTTCCCAATTCTGACGGCGCTGCTGGTGTTGAGCAACGTCATCTTACATAGCCGTATTAGTTTTGCGGGGATACGAAATTCAGACATAGCGGCATACAGGTAACTCCTTTCCGTACTGTCGAATGCAGCTTTGAAGTCGACGAAAAGATGGTGTGTGTCGATTCTCCTTTCATGGGTCTTTTCCAAGATTTGGCGTATTGAGAATATTTGGTCGATGGTAGACTTTCCAGGTCTGAAGCCACACTGATAAGGTCCAATCAGTTGGTTGACGGTGGGTTTCAGCCTTTCACACAATACGCTCGCTAGAACCTTATAGGCGATATTTAGAAGACTAATCCCGCGGTAATTGGCACAAATTGCAGGATCGCCCTTCTTATGGATTGGGCAGAGCACACTTAAATTCCAATCGGCAGGCATGCTTTCATCCGACCATATTCTGCATAGGAGCTGATGCATGCACCTTACCAGCTCCTCGCCGCCATGTTTGAATAGCTCAGCCGGCAGTCCGTCGACGCCCGCGGCTTTGTTGTTCTTTAGCCGTGATATTGCTATTCTCACCTCGTCATGGTCGGGTAACGGAACGACAATTCCGTCGTCAACGATTGGGGTATCGGGATCTTCACATTCTCTATGACATGCGCAGCTGTCACCGTTTAACAGGTTCGAGAAGTGTTCCCTCCATAATTTAAGATTGCTCTGTACGTCAGTCACCAGATCGCCGTCTTTGTTCTTACAGGACAACGCCCCGGTCTTAAAACCTTCTGTAAGCCGCCGAACTTTCTGGTAGAATTTTCGGGCGTTGTTCCTATTGGCCAGCATCTCAAGCTCCTCGCACTCACGTATTTCGGCCTCTCGTTTCTTCTGTTGGATAATACGTCTCTCTTCCTTTTTTAGCTCTCTGTAGCGATCCCACATGGCTCGCGTTGCGCCCGATCGCAGCGTGGCTCTATAGGCGGCATCTTTTCTTTCGGCGGCAGCATGACATTCCTCGTCGTACCAATTGCCATCCGCGAACCAAACTGGCTAGGGAGGAGTCCTGAACAAAAACCAAAAAGGTAATGGAAAACGATAGATTAACTACTCCAGGTGGAATCCACACAAGTGGCAATCCACCCGCTTCGGCGGCAGGGGCATGGATTCTGGAGGCCCCAACCATTACCCAAGTCTCTCAGCTCTACGAGCGAGAGCGCATCCTGGAGGAGACGGGGGTTGCTATCGCAATCTCCTCTCCTTCAGAGTCTGAAAAACGTTTCCCTGCTTCTGAGGGCCTGAGTTGTGAGGTCTCTTCGGTGGCTGCACGACCTCCCAAAGAAGCAGGGAAATCGAAGAGCGCGGCAAGGAGGAAGAGAAGAAAGCGGCGGGCTAAGCTCATGCGGGAGAAATCCTCATGTGGCTCTGCCGGCCCTTCTGCGTCTGTGTCTTCCAAACGACCTCGGTCAGCGGAAGTGACACCCACGGAAGCTACCGGGTCTTCGGTGGGCACAGGCACTCCCAAGTTGTCTCGCTCTCGAGGCAAGCGGAGAAGGACGGCGGCTGAAAGCAGCACACCTCCCTGCCCTGCGGTTGCCGCCAATGGCCGAGCCACGACCCCCCAAGGTACGAGCGCGGTCTTGGCGCCAGTCAATGTGGCGGGAAAAGGTTCTGCTGAGCCACGTCTCTATCGGCGCCTCGACAAAAAGTCCAGCACAGCTGTCTGCCCGGCGAAATCTTCGTCAGTGGAGGATCGGAAGCTGGACCTTCGCCCAAGCACATCCAAGGGTGCGGCCATCCTATAGCGAGAAGGCTGCTGGCCCACGACCTGTGGCTGTGATTGGAAAACTGGGTCCTGACCATCAGCTGACGGATGCAGAAATCAAACACTGCAAAAGCCAGCTGATGCGTCGGGTTATTGCCTCCGGTCCGGAAGCCAACGCGAAGGGCTATGAGACAAAGGACGGCACCATAAAGGTGACGTGCGCGTCTCTGGCCAACTTCGAGTGGATCAGGACCGTGGTCAATAACGTGCCCCCCATGGGGACCACCCGCTTCGCTGTCTACAGCGAGGAGAGTGTACCCCTCAGGAAGGCCATCTGCTGGATTCCGGATCCAGACCTGTCTACGGCGGATGTCCTGTCCTGTCTACGTGCCCAGAATCCGGGCATCAACACGAGGCTTTGGCGAGTCGTCTCGTTTACCAAGAGTAAAAACCGGGACGGGAAGGAAGGTGCTACTCTTGTGGTGCGAGTGGACGAGGCCAGTGTTGATGTCATGGGCTCACGGTACGGGAACCGTCTGAGTCTCTTCTTTGGGACGGCCAGCTTCCATGTCTTTCCCAAATGATTGACTCGGACGATTCCTGTAGCTATCGTCCCTTGACGGTGACGCAAATTAACTTGCAGCATTCCAAAGCCGCTACTGCACTACTAAGTAGAAGGCTTTCCCAGCTGCACACATTACCCCACATAACAGCAGTGCAAGAGCCCTGGGTCTTTAGGGGCCGTCTCTGTGGCTTAAGTGCGCTGAAAGGGGCCACGTTACTATATGACAGGAGTTCTAGCAGACCTAGGACCGGTCTTATAGTATCATCCCATCTCACTGTGACGGGTCTTGAGCAATTCTGTTGCCAAGACCTGGTAGCGGCTGAGGTGTGTTATAGAGGTAGACGCGGATGGTCGAAGTTTGTGATTGCATCTGCTTACTTTCCTTACGATGCTCTGGAAGGGCCACCACCCGGGAAGGCCACTAGTCTCGTGAGGTTCTGTGAGCGGCGCAGTCTGGGCCTCATCCTATGTTGCGATGCTAATGCCCAGCATACAATCTGGGGCAGCAGCAAGTGCAATGGACGGGGCTCTCGACTATTCGAATTTATCGCGTCCTCCTGCCTAGACATACAAAACAAGGGCTCACAGCCAACGTTTGTAACGTCTAGAAGACAGGAGGTGATTGATCTAACCCTATCAAACTCAAAACTTGGGTGGTCAATCAAGAACTGGAGAGTCCTTGCCGAAGATTCGTGCTCGGACCACAGGTACATTGAGTTTCAGTGTGGCGAGGAGGCACATATGCCATTGCCCTCTAGAAACCCAAGAAAAACAGACTGGCAGAAGTTTAGGGAGGCGTTGCGGGACCTTGACGTTGCGCCACCAAGACTTCGAAAAGAACAGGCCATTGAGGCGGCTGTTGAGAAACTTAACGCTGCCCTAACCGACTGTTTTGAGTCAGCCTGTCCAACTCGACCTCTCCCGAGCCGGACTCCCGTTCCGTGGTGGAACCAAGAGCTCCAGATGTTAAGGCGTGAGTCGAGAAAACTTCTAAACCGGGCCCTCAAGACTAACCTTGCAGAGGACTGGGAGCGATACCGTGATGTTCAGAAGAACTACAAGAGGCTTATTCGGGAATCGAAAAAAGCCTCATATAGGGAATTCTGCAGCGGTATTGAATCTCTGAGTGACACGGCGAAGTTGGTTAGGATCCTGAAAAGGGACCCAACGGCAAAGCTGGGGTCACTTAGGAAATCTGATGGCTCCTTCACGGAGCGGAAAAGTGAGACACTCAGCTTGCTGATGGAGTCTCACTTTCCTGGTAATCAGATAAGCATCAGCCGGCAACAGCCCTTATTGATAGAGGCAGTTGTCAGAGCTGCTACACCTTCTCGGCATGACTGGTTCGTTGCCAGATCTGTGGTGAATGAGGCCGCCATTCGATTTGCCATCAAATCTTTTGGCGACTACAAGTCGCCCGGACCAGATGGCATTTTTCCTGCCATGCTGAAGGAGGGTGCAGAGTTCGTGACAGCAGCCCTGAAGAAAATCTTCTCGGCATGCCTGGCACTGGCTTACACACCACGCTCTTGGAGGATGGTGAGGGTCGCTTTCATCCCAAAGGTTGGAAAAGACAACTACACCAGCCCCAAAAGCTTTAGACCAATCAGCATGACCTCTTTCATGCTGAAAAGTCTCGAACGACTGGTGGAACTGCGCATACGTCAGAAGTCGCTGAAGGCTCACCCTCTGTCTCTATTTCAGCATGCCTATCAGAGTGGAAAATCCTGCGAGTCGGCACTGCAAAACCTTGTTGCTAGGATAGAGCTGGCCATCGACAGGAGGGACTACGCTATGGGTATCTTTTTAGACATAGAGGGGGCGTTTGATAATGCCACTTTTGATAGTATGTGTAACTCTGCTAGTAGGCACGGCGTAGACCGGGTGCTAGTAAATTGGATTCGTTCGATGCTGGCCCAAAGAATCGTTTCGGTGCGAGCAGAGGAAGATCTGCTGGTGTCATCTGGGGTTAACAGAGGCTGCCCCCAAGGCGGCGTGCTGTCTCCGTTACTCTGGTGCATGGTAATCGATCCTCTACTCACCACCTTAAACGATTCGGGAGTCTACGCACAAGCATATGCGGACGACGTTGCTTGTTTAGTAACAGGCTCTTCGCTTATGAACATCTGCAGGAAAGTGCAGAAAACTCTGGATCGGATTGACACTTGGTGCTGTGCGAACGGGCTGTCGGCAAATCCCGCCAAGACTGGTATTGTCCTCTTTACCAGAAGGAGGAAGCTTGACGGAATAGTTCTGCCAAAGCTAAAAGGAGTCACAATCCAGCTATCCAAGGAAATTAAATATCTAGGAGTAATCCTCGATAGTAAGCTCCTATGGAAATCACACGTTGAGACAAAGGCATCCAAAGCGCTGACAGCCTTCTGGCAGTGCAAAGGTGTCTTTGGGAAAACGTGGGGTCTCTCTCCTAGCAAGGTCCTATGGATCTACACAGCTATGATAAGACCCATTATCACCTATGCATCAGTGGTCTGGATGAGTAGACTATCCCTAGTGGGAGTCAGGAGGACCTTATCGAGACTACAACGCACTGTGGCCATCTGTTGCACCGGAGCTTTTCCGACTACTTCAGGCCCGGCACTAGATGCTCTGATTGGTTTACCACCACTTGATGCTTTCATCCGAGGAGAGGCCCTGAAGGCCATCTGCAGACTGAAACACAGTGGGAACTGGTACGGCCCTTGTCCAGCATTGGAACACAGAGAAGGCATGGACATCGATCCAACGATTCTCTCCATGCCCCTTGACTCAATGCCATCAAGAGTCGTACTTGAAAAGAGATACAGTGTAGTGTTACCAGAGGCTCAGTTGTGGGGAGACTCAGAAAATGAGCCCGGCAAACACTGTTTTCGCATTTTTACGGATGGCTCCAGGACCGAGCATGGCTCCGGCTCTGGGGTCTACGTGGAATCCAGCGGGACAAAACTGCACTTTGCTCTTGGAATGCATGCAAGATCTACTCAGATTTCTTCGGAGATCGGGTAGATTTAAAGAAAATTAAAAGGGAATCCAAGTGTAGTACAATGGACTCAATTAATGTCTGAGTGCTGCACTTGCTAGTTGTCCCGACAAAAAAAAAAAAAAAAAAAAAAAAAAAAAAAAAAAAAAAAATTGTTTTTTCGGGCTCGCCGGAATACGATTTCTTCTACGGCGGCGGTACGTAGGGAACGAGAAATGTTGCTCCATTGCTCGCGCATGCCGGTGTGTTGGGCAGTGCTCTCCGAGAGCAGGAGTGAGAGTCGAGTGGCGAATCTTCTGGCTGTCTGTTGTGATTGCAGCTTTTCGATGTCGAACATTCTTTGCGTAGGTAGATGTACGTTTTTTGCTGCACAGAGGCGTGTGCGCAGTTTGGCTGCAACAAGGTAATGATCCGAGTCGATGTTGGGTCCTCGGATCGTACGTACATCTAATACACTAGAAGCGTGTCTTCCATCTATCACAACATGATCGATCTGGTTTCGCGTTTTTCGATCTGGACACAGCCAGGTAGCTTGGTGAATCTTCTTATGCTGGAATCTGGTGCTACAGACTACCATGTTTCGGGCCCCGGCGAAGTCGATCAGCCTCTGTCCGTTACCGGATGTTTCGTTGTGCAGGCTGAATTTTCCGACTGTGGGACCAAAAATTCCCTCCTTGCCCACCCTGGCGTTGAAGTCGCCAAGCACGATTTTTATGTCGTGGCGGGGGCAGCGCTCATAGGAACGTTCCAAGCGCTCATGGAAAGAATCCTTGGTCGCATCGTCCTTCTCTTCCGTCGGGGCGTGGGCGCAAATTAGCGAGATGTTAAAAAATCGCGATTTGATGCGGATTGTTGCGAGACGCTCGTCCACCGGAGTGAACGACAGTACTTGGCGACGAAGTCTCTCTCCCACAACAAATCCGACACCGAATTTGCGCTCCTTTACATGGCAGCTGTAGTAGACGTCGCAAGGTCCTATGTTTTTCTTACCTTGCCCCGTCCATCGTATCTCTTGGATGGCAGTGATGTCAGCCTTTACTCTCACGAGGACATCAACCA
This sequence comes from Anastrepha obliqua, assembly GCF_027943255.1. Lineage (NCBI taxonomy): Eukaryota > Metazoa > Arthropoda > Insecta > Diptera > Tephritidae > Anastrepha > Anastrepha obliqua. The sequence continues at coordinate 52,336,341 of NC_072896.1, forward strand.
GCCGGGCAGAGGCACCTTCCCCATTAAGGGACCGGACATTCCAGGTGCATGCCCTCAAATCATATTCCTTATTTCGTTTGCAGGGGTCGTCATCAGTGTTGGGAGTTCTCATCCGAGGCTTTGTTGCTGTTTTCATTGGGGGGGCTTTTTAAGTGGCGGGTCCCAAACCCAGCGCACAACCAGCTATGCTGGGATGCGTCGCCTTCTCACTTTAGCTCACTCTCGAACGGCTGTTCGGAAGCTAACCAGAGGATACGTGGGCTAATCCCGGACGTTGTGAGCTGCTTGAACCATATGTAGAAGAATCGTCCTGGCCACTCCCAAGTGAATGGCGATCAGTAACTTTCCCCACTTGCGTGGACTTCTACACATGGAACCATCCTCCCAACGCCAAATCTACAGTAAGTAAATTTTGAAACGAACTCATTTAAGTAAGAGGTTAACTTTCGTCTGAAAATCTGTCAAATTGTGGCAAGAAAACACTAGTGTAAAAAGAAATTCGAACTTAAAAAGCCCTGTATTTGAATTTGAATCATGTGATAAGTTTTAATTTGTCTCTCTATTTTTAGTTAAATAAAGTCAATAAATCTCAAGCTGTTACCAGCGCTAGTAATAAAATCACGTATGGAATGTGTGTATGTACAGTTGAATGTTTTGCGGACTCTGCAAAGCCCATATCAACGACTGGCAAAATACGGAACTTTTACGATATTGAATGGAGAGCACAGATCAGATTTCGCAAAACAATGTATGTAGATGCTTTCCATTTCAATTCAACCGGGCTATTCGGGTCATGTTCTCCGATTTCGATGTAACTCAAATATGTTGCTCTCTGGTCAAAATAATGAGACACGTATTTTTTTGTTCGCCCGAAAAAAAATTTTTTCAAGAGTTATCGGCAATTTTGTTTTTCGGCTCAAAATCGATTTTTTTTAGTTATATAAGAAAAAAATTTTTTTAAATGCCCATAACTTCGTCAAAAATGAACCGATTTTAATAATTCTGGGCTCAAAATGATCGTCATTACTTACACGAGCGACTTAATGTAGAAACAATTGCAAAAAAGTAGTTGAAAATTTTTTATTTAGCAAAAAAGAAAAAAAATTGAAATTTTTTCGAAATTCAATATTTCAAAAAGTGTATTTTTTTTAATAACTTTTTCCAAATCAAGAGGACACCTCAAACTTCAATTGAGCTGAATGCCCAGTAGCTAAAATGAGTTGTTTTTGAGTAATGAATTTTTGAGTAAAAAACTTGTTTCGCACTTTTTGTTTTTTGGAAAATAAAAAATTTTCAACAACTTTTTTGCAATTGTTTCTAGGCGAATGAGTATTGGGGCGAATGAGGGCAAAACAAAGTACCTGCTGTCACAAAAGAGGAGTTTTCGCATCTTGAACTTGGCTTGGTCATGTTACCAGTATGAACGAAGACGCTCTAGAAAGGCGAATCTGGAATCACGGTTTTAACGCCGCTTAAGTAAGTAAGTAAGTAAGGTGTGGAGAGGGAGTACTATGTAGTTTCACAATGGTGCATAAGTGAATACGGGATTTCAATCTTCAAAGGCATTACCATAGTGGAAATAGAATCTCAAATTATTTGCCAGCGAATCTCAGTGACAGATTTCTGTCGTTGTTAACAGACAGATTTCTAGACAATTATCGCAGAGATCAATACAATTGAAGTAGCCGCAAACTTAATAAGCTTAAAAGGTCTTTCTTCTCAGTATAAATAGTCAAGTTGTGATCAATTCTCTTAAACCCGCAACAACTAATAGGACCGGCAGAATAGGACCGTCACAACAAGAATTTAGAATAGCTAACTATTTTGTACACGGTAATATTTCGTTAAGCCGTTTCTCTGTGTTTTTCACGATGTATCAGGACACTTTTCCGCAACGGACTCATTCTGGCGAGGCGAGCTCGACATGCATTCAAGAATATGGAAGATCCCTGCAATATCTTTCACAGCATATAGTCATTCAATATGAGGTCCCTGGATGCAGTGGTGTTTCAAGATAGGCGAGCAGATGAGCGTGCAAGGCAAAGGTCTAAAACAGAACTTAAAGAACCAAATTCAAACTTAGAATTCGCTCAATACTACTGCTCTCACAAATTGAGAATTAATCCAGCTGGAGAAATAATCGAAAAAAGTGCATGCAGACTATCACTCAATAAACGAAAAACACTAACCTTGCTGAGGTTCGCTAAATTGAACATGTGGCTTCTCTATGGAATACTAAAAATACAACCAACTATTGGCCATATGGGCGCCAGGTTCGAAACACTGTACAACGATTTCTGCAGAAGCTGAAAACAAAAGTTATTTATTTATGCCTCTAAAAAACTTTTCGCTTATTTTGTTATAACAATTATTTTTTAGATTAAAGCTGCTGATTAGAAGCCTGTAAGATTATACAGGGCCCCTTATTCCTTTGCCCAGATGTGCGAAGAATAATAATTAATTATTATTAAAAAAATGTAATAAAAATGTTGAAGAAAAAATCAGAAAAAAATTTTAACACAACAACAAACTACAATACTAATTTACTGATTACGGCTTAAATTTAAATTCTGATGAAAAGTACTACTCTATGGGACTCTGGGAATACTATGGGAATACTTTTCAAGAAAAATGAAGAAATTTTCAAAATACTTTTCTAAAATAAGAGATGAAGAAAATAAAGAACATAAGACCACAGCGAAAAAGATTGTAAAGTTGCTAGATATATAAAATATTAAAAAGTAAAAAAGTTTATTGTAATTTTATAGATTCAAATATAGTGAATATTTTAAAATATTTAAAAATAAATTCTGTAAGCAACGCTACAACCAAAAGAAGTTTAAAAAAACCACAACCAATTATGCGAAATATTTCTTAAATCTTTTTATAAGTGCAAAAACCATTCCATGTGTTCATAGGTGTGAACAGTGAGTCAAAAAAATGTTGGCACCGTGAGTTTTTTTACAATGTTCGCAGTATGTAAAAATATCTAGCTTACTACAACAAAAGCAATATATTTTAAAGTTTCACACTTTATAAATAAAATATTAAAAACAATCATTACATTTTCAACAAAATTTCCAACTTTTTGCGCAGAATTTTTTTGTTTGTTTTTTTTTTTTGTTGCAAATTTGTAGCGCATTCAGTTCTAGTGCAACAAGGTGCGAGTTTGAAGTGGTTACAAATTCTTGTTAATTTCATAAATTTTTTTGCTAATGGTCATGCTTAAGAGAAGAAAACTCAGAGGCCATCAACAGAAAAATTATTAAAAATCAACGAACATTTTTGCTTACTTCAAATTGCACTTTATTGGACCAGAATGAAATGAGCTATAAAATTGCGTACCGAAACAAAATTTTAAATTCTAAGTAAAAAGTTTGAAGCTCTGAAGCAAATTTCAGGAATTATTTTGAATTTTGTACAAAGCCTGATACCTCGATCAATACGACTTTTATTATACTAAAAACGATATTTTCATACAAAATTAATGAAAAAAGTTTATTGTAAAAAACAACACTGTGCCAAAACTTTTGTAACTGACTGCTTATTTGTATGCAACTCAAATTTTCTATCAACAACCAGCATTGCCAATGTGACCCATTTAATTGAAAACCAAGAACCAAGCAAATTTGAAAATTATTATTATTTTCTTCTTGCATACCACATCTGGTTTGTAGTAGACTTGTTGTTGCGCATGCGTATTCATCATCGGGTTCTTCAAAGAAGCTGTCCTATCCGGATACAGATTATTCATACACTTGCCATTGGTGCCACCAATATCAGTCTTCGGCAATGTAAATGTCAATGCATTTGTAGAGTTCACTTTCGAATTGTGCGATAATCGTTTCATATGCGACCACATTTGTTGCCAGGGCGGTGCTGCGACATCGCGCTATATGTGCAAACGCATTGATGCAAATATTCGTATACGGTTTTTTTGATATTTTGTTGCATTGTTGAAGCCAATTTTTGATAAAAAAATTTCCATTGGAATACGTTTGATGCCAATTCGTTGTTGTTTTTGGGAGTTTATATAGAATGGAAATAAAATAAATTTGCAATATTTAGATAAATAAAATATACAAACTTCTTTTTAGGAATAGTAGTGTTTTTTGTTTACAAATGATATTTAATAAACCATTTTTTTGTTTTTTGCTAATATCTGAAAATAATAAATGTAAAGTCAGCGATATAATGATAAGGTCACCGCAAATGGAGAAGTTTTGACTATATTTTCTCACATTAATTTAAATTTTTTTATTTTAATATGATTCATTCTACAATAAAACCCATAAATCCAAATTTCAAACTTTTCATCGAAACTTCACATTTCTGCTCAGAATTTCTGGACAATTTTTGGGTTGCAGTATTGAATCCTATTCAATTGTAGTACGGAAACTGACAAGCTTGAAGTGGCTTGAAACCCTCTTTGGCGATGTTGCGCATTTTCCTCATATAAAGAATGCACAAAATTGAATTTTAACCCACCTCAAATTTGCACTTTATGATACTAAAATTTGATGGGCTATAAAACCGCCTTTCTGAAGTTCTTTTTTCGTAGTTCTGAATAAAAAGTTTGCAAATTTGTACAAAGTTATAAATCTTGTATAAATTTTGAAACTTGCATTAATATAGTTCTTGTACGCTATCGAGTAGGTTACATCTTTTTTTTTTTTAATACGAGTATATATTAAAAACTTTCAATGTGTGGTGCTCCTATAATTTTGCAACGGCGTATATTCTAAAAAAGAAATACTACAAATTTAAGAAAGGCATTACTCCATTTTTTTTTTCACTTTCAACAGCTTTTACTGTACCCAGTTAATATTTATTAGGGCGCAGGAAGAGCGCGAACTCCTATAGAAACTTCTAATAAATCCTTAAATAAATCAATTTTAGCAAACAATTCTGATCACTTAAGAATCTTTTGTGTTAATAAGTGATGATTTCGATCGTACGAAAATGCTTCTTCTTGAGAATTTCTATGAGTTTTACAAATTATTTAAAGACGATTCATTTAAAGAAGTTTTATATGACCATTTCAGAGGGTTCAAGGACGAATCGTTATCCAAAGTCTTCTGCAACTCTTCTCGAATATTCATCTTGTGACGGTTCAATAAAATTTGCAAAAGACTCAAGAAGATGATTATTGATTGTTATTTATAAATAATTTAAATTATAATTTAAATTTTCTAGTCTCAAAAATGAAAAAAAAGCTGTTGAGCCTTCCTGCTCAGTGGCTCTGAAATAATCTCACTCATGAGAGAGCAGTTTACGCTTTCAGTATTTCATAAGTTGGTTGAGTGGTGCAGGCATGTGCTAGGCAAGCAACATAATGCACACTTAAGAGTCAATTTACACCATGACTTTTCAACCTGGGTGTCGAGCTTGTTGGTATAAGGTGTAGAGAAGTCAACGCAAGAGGTATACACGCACGGTCATCGAAGTAGAGGGGTTTTTTTGGCATTTTGCCTTAATCGCATTGACATTTTTATCATTTTATTCTGGTGTACTTTAGGTTGAGTTCAACGAATGAATGACCAAAGCGAATTGCGCGCTTAAACGTCAAAAACTCACAAGAAATGCCGCAAACGAAAAGTCATCGTATAAATGCACGAAGATAATCGAAGGCTGCTTTAAAAGAGAATATGCAAAAAACCCAGGGTGAAAAGTCATCGTATAAATTAGCTCTTACAGGAGAGTGAAATAATGGATGTTCGATGGGGTTCGCTATATGATTTTCCCGCATACAATAGACATCTAAAGTTTAAAAATCTTCTAACTCTTATTAGTCGTAGAAAAATTCTGCGAACATTATTTTTGATTAAACTGCTCACATGGCAGGTTTGTAGCCCACTTCAAGTGGCAGAAGTTAATGTTATTATTCGCTTTCAAATACCAAGAACCCTTTTTTTAAAAGATGTAAAACAAATTATGAGCTAAATGAACCATTTCAATACTTATGCAAAAATTTTATTTTTCATTCCAGCACTTTCGATAGAGAGAACCCACTTTTTATCATCAAGAGAATGATACTTTCCTTTTTCAATAAATGACTAATAATTTTTCATTAGTATTTTCTATTATTTTCCGCTTTTTATTTTATTATTATTTTTTTTTTTTTGTAACTAACCATTTTTAGATCTGCGGCCTTTATTGGTCCAGCAATAAACAAAAAATACCAGTAGTCATGCGGACTCGTGTTGGTTGAAGTGCAACGGTAGGATTTAATAAACAAAAAACAACAAAAAAACCTAGAGGGTACCTCAGTCAGAAATTGTTTGGTTAATCGATATTCGGAAAGGATCAAAGTAGGATGACATTAGGTTACCCACTGGTTACCGAATTGATCTCCGTCGCCTAAGATTCGCGCTCACAAGCTCAGTCTATCTATTGAGGTAGTTTGCCGGGTTTGTTCTGAGGTTTATAATTGCGTAAATGTAGGGCTTGAGATAGAAAGAAACTGAGACACTTCAACTCTTATACGATCTAGCGTTAGATGTTCGCCTAATAAAGATCTTTTAATATACATTAAGGAAGGTCTCTTGGCTAACCAGTGTTAGGGTCATATTACTGGAATCAAAAGAGATTTTATTACCCTCTGCCCTTTCGTTCTACTACAAAGCGATTCCATGTCAAGTAATTCAAGTATTTTGGACATTGTCGCCGATTTTTTCTAACAACTTGTTTATTTGCAGTCTTGAGATAGAAGCTGAAAAAAGGAAAAAAAAATATAATTTTGATCACTGCTCAGAATTTTGTTATAGAGTTTGGTATAGAGTTAAAGTGAAATATTTTCGCTTTTTTCTAAGCATTTTATAAATATTTTAGTTTTACAGTTTTATTTGAATATATCTAAACCTGGCTTGGAAATCCCACTAAGATACTTTCGGTAGTTACTGTCAGAAGTATTGTGACAGAAATAAAAAAAATCTACTAAGAAACAACATTTCAAAAAGTTTTGAAAAAATTAAATATTTTTCCAAAAAACAAACAAAATTATTCAAAAAGTATATTCATCTTAAAATATTTAAAAAAAGTATATAAATTTTGAAAGTAACTGATTGAGAGATTTGATTTGAAAAAGCTCTAAACCAAAATTTTCAACGCTGAATAAATATCAAAATTATAAAATTATTTTCAATATTTTCTTAAACCCGCTTGCATAAACTCAGTAGCAAAAAAATTACGGTAATGTCCAAAGTACCCAAATCATTTAAAATGGAATCGCTCGGGTCGAGGAAGCTAGCACCGCCACAACGTCAAAATCAAAAACTTTTTGTGCCCAATTTATGGGCTATTTATGGGCTAATTTTGGGCCGCGACAAAAATTTTTGGGCTCTTCTCAATCTAGAATCATTGACACTTCAAAGTGGCGGTGCCAGCTGTAAAATAGCCAGCACCGCCACAATGATAACTCGAGAACGGTTGGTCGTAGAAAAATCTCAAGGATATCAGAATTTTGGGCTATTTATGGGCTTTCAAATCCATATAAACAAATTTTTAAAAAGTCACCCTCTCTGCATAAACCGACACCCCCACATGCATATGTCCTGTAAATAATAATGAAAACGACAAACTAAAATTTTTTCACAGCACTATTATCAAAGTTACTTGCTACTCAACACTATTCAGTTGCAAAAAAAAAATTTTTATATTTTTTTGTCATTTTTATTCACGCAAGTTGAGGAGGGGGGTGTTAGTGTACACAGAAAGGGTGGTTTTTTTTTGTTTTGTTTGTATGATGTAAACACAGACACGTGTCGGATAACCAATCATATCGTTCTTTAATAACAGAAAGACGTACACACAATTTGAACAGTCAGTTGAGTTAGAGAAATTGTCAGCGAAAGTATCAATGTTCTAGGCTCCTTCGATACATCTTGCATTGTTTCTAACTAAAGTAACAATCCATTTTTCATCGTGTGTGTATATGTTATTAAAGTGTATATATATTATTTTAGTGTGTATATATATTATTTAAGTGTGTATATATATCATAATATAATATTATACGTAGACACATAAAATTTTTGACAATTTTTCACGTGGACGTAATTTTTATAGACAATGAGTGTCAAACGCGGTAGGCCTCGTGATCTTGACAAATGTCAAAAAATTAACACATGTATATTATCTTTTAAGGATGATATAGTTTGCGGTGATTCAGTTGCATCTAAATCGAACAATGTGTGGCAAACATTATCCGCTCAAACAGGGTTATCCGCATCGGCCCTTTATAGCCGAGTGATCTGTAATCGGTATGGCATCCGAGACGAACTCTTCGGATTATCAGACGAAAAACATGAGGACGACCACCCTATTGACGATACAATTGACTCGGTTAATTCATCTTGCCCTGATAGAAGCAACAATTTATTAATTCTCGAAAAAATACAAGAAATCAAGAAATGAAAAAATTAAAAACCGTCATTGAGAATAAAGAAAATATTCTTTCAAAAAACGAAGGTAATGAATCGCTAACACCAAAAATTGCCATGAAAGTATTAAAAATTATGATTCTTTTTCAGTTCCGGTAAATGGCCATTACACGGGTCTTGTTTTGTGTGGAGATAACTCATGGATAGAGTTTGATGATTTTAATCCCCAACAAAAGCCAAAAAAAATAAAAGACTGTACGTGGCTTCAGCCACATGTAGCCATCTATAAGCTTAAAAAATAAATATTTATTTTAATGAATAGTTTGTTTTTATATTTACTGTATGAAATTATAAAACCTATATGATAATATAGTTTAATTAAAGATATTTAATTTTTTTTTGGATCTCAAAATCAATAAAAAAAACTATATATTTTCGTGTGATTGCGATTTTTTTCTTATCACTATATGACACATCTGTTAGTTTGCCTACAAAAAAGGTTCAATCATCAAATATTAACTCTATTAAATAGGACACTAAAAAAATTACTTCTCCATACAATATTGTCTACTTTATGCGCTGCAACAAAATTTTTTGGACTTGTATAGTTTTCGATTAATTTTCAGTTTTGCATATCAGCTGTGAAATAGCCAACATTGGTACAGCGATAACTCGAGAACGGTTGATCGTTACCTCAACCTTCATTTATAAAAAATTTAAAAAATTTATTAAAAATTATTTTGCAGCTGAATACTATTAAGAAGCATGTAACTGTAATGATACTGCTGTAAAAATTATTTAGTTTGCCATTTTCATTATTATTTACGCGAAAATTGAGTGTGGGTGTTAGTGTACACAGAGGGGGTGGTTTTTTTTTGTTTTGTTTGTATGCATTTGAAAGCCCATAAATAGCCCAAAATTCTGATATCCTTGAGATTTTTCTACGACCAAGCGTTCTCGAGTTATCATTGTGGCGGTGCTGGCTATTTTACAGCTGGCACCGCCACTTTGAAGTGTCAATGATTCTAGATTGAAAAGAGCCCAAAAATTTTTGTTGCGGCCCAAAATTAGCCCATAAATAGCCCATAAATTGGGCACAAAAAGTTTTTGATTTTGACGTTGTGGCGGTGCTAGCTTCCTCGACCCGAATCGCTCTACCCTCAATTTTCTACCCTTGCAGTTATTAGGCTACTAAGCACTGCGACCAAAAGAGATCTATTGTGCTTTAGGTATAACATGGTCACGCTGAACACCATAGAGTTCCGATACAACCCATTTCAAATTCAAACGCAATAAATCCTTGAAGGAGCTCAAATTTAGTGCCGATATTTGGCCACTTCAATTTAATTACTTAGCAGAAATGTTCGAAAAAAGTGCTAACTAGATTTCATGATATTAATTGAGGCCCTTTTTGTAGGCGACATTTTTTTTTTATTTTTCACAAAAATATACAGTCTGGTTCACTTGATTAGAGACAATAATTTTTATGGAATAAAATGGTTATTAAAGCAACCGTATTTGATAAATGAAAACTCAAGTGAATACTGTACTTTAATTACAAATAATAAAAATAAAATGCATCAAAGTAGTAATTTCCATCTGACAGCATTTCGCAGCAGTAAAACTTTAGCAGTTGTAATATTGCGCTTGATTTATTAGTTCACTTGAATGGAAGCGCTCAGTTAGCCTACATTATTAGGGAATAAAAGCTGTGAAATGAGATCATTTGTTTAGCATTCATTGTGTTCGGTCGAAAACTTCTTAATTCTAATAAAATGGGGGAAGAGGAAAAATAGATATATGGACCTCAGAGGAACTTTGAAATCGCCAAATTGCCAACAAGATTGATCGAAATCTAAATTATGTGGATCTTTACGTGAAACAAGATGCCTCCTACGGTAAGAACTACAAAGACAGAACTTCGATGGCTTCGACACCAAAGGAGAATCGCAAAGCCCTTGGAATTGCATGAAATGCCGCCCTGCCAACAGCAAAAGTTAAACAAAGGGCAAATGCTGCAGGCCGCAAATTCTCTTCACGGCTGCGAAGTTGGTACTAACCTTAAGAAATCACATCACTTTCTTTTTGGCGATGGTAAGAATTAATTTTGAGTCTAATCCTCCTATATTTCGAGCTGTAAAAGAATTCAATTTGCTTTCAAATTTTTCGCTTCAAGATTTCTCCTAATCAAAATCTTGTTTTTTTTTATTTATACTTCGTTGTAATCTTTATGAAATGTAACAGTTTCTGGATCATTAAATACATTAATTAACTGAAAATAATAAAGCACAAATAAATAACTATAAAAAATAATTAAAAATTAAAAAAGTGTTTCATTCTTCACATTAGAGGTAATGGGGAATACAATTTTCATTTTGTGTTCTTGCTTTCATAACCAGCGAACTATTTTAAAAGTGACACAACTACCTGAAAATTGTTTAAGCTCAAGGGTGCCGAAGTACAACAAGTTTTCGAACATCTGGTATAGAGTACTCCTCCAGTTAGATTTTCAATATATTAAACTTCAGGTATTCCTTATAAAAAGCAATGTTGATAAAGCGCGCACCTTTCATCTATATTTTTAGAAACACAGCGAAAATAGCTCATCAAATTATTTCATTCCAGTTTATCAAGAATTTTGTTATTGAACAAATCTAATTGTGAAGAAAAATAAAAACTATAAAACACACGCGCTATCAAATGTTGACGAATCGAAGAAGCATTTTGTTATTAAATTTAATCATTAAGAAGTAGTCATGGTTGATAGAGAATCACGTAGAATATAATGACGTACATGTATGTATGTATGTAGGTGTTGACATAGTTTAAGTCAGCTTGGCAATCAGCGAACTAATAAACGCAACAGCAGTAAACGAAAATGGTATTCACTAGGTGAAGAAAGCAGCGAAGCAAGCAAACGAAGTGGTAAAACTCAATTCACATAAAATATGTACAGAGAGGAATTTTCGCTGCTGCAACACAGATATTAAAAATCAAATAAAAAACCATTATTTATAAAATTTTGCGATAGTGGGATCCCAAGAGTGGAATACCCTAGATCTTTGGTTTTTTGCCATAAATACTTCTTAATTTTCAATGGAATCAGGAATGGAATAATCGGGAAGGAAGACTCTTTTCTTTAAATCTCCTTAAAAGTTTTCAATGTGGCTTAGGTTAGGCGACTCTCGACTGGTTTGGTCAACCATAACTTTAACATTATTTTGTAAAAACCATTCATGTAGTAACATTGAGGAGTTTTTACTGTCATTATCTTGCACAAAAAGCCATCGAAATGGCATATCTCAGCGTCACTTCTTGAAGTATATCCTTGTAAATAAATGTATCCCTTTATTGTGGCAGATCAGCGAACAAGATCCAATACAAAAGATGATAATTGGTCGTAAATGGCAATGGAACGGGCACACTCTCACAAAGGGTAGGGAAAGTATTGGCAGAACAGCATTGGAATGGAACCCACAAGAACACAGACGACTCGGTCGTCCACGAAATACTTGGAGGCGTTCTAACCTTCGGGAACTAGAAACAGTTAACCAAACGTGGGATGTCGTATCGGGAACAACGGTTAACAGAATAAGATTTAAATGTTTTGTTGAAGCCCTATGTTCCCAAGAGGAATAATAAAGGGGAGGGAGAAAACAAAAATTGGTAATGAGATTAATAGGTTCTACTCCATACCAAGAGAATCATCTCCAAAACATCGCGACCATTTTTGACTGTTTTTTTTTTTTGTGAACAGCGGTGAGAACTATTGTATTTTAGAACAACTGACATTTCGCCCGGCATCTAAATAAATATGTTTTTGTTTCATCGCTCCAAAGTATGTTATACCATATTTTCATACCCTCTGGTCCCCAGCAGGACTTGTGTTCTTGAGCAAAACTTTTCCTCTTTCTTAAATTTGCTTGTTTCAAGAGAGGAACTATTCTGTCTAGTAGGTTTATGTTGCAGAATCGATGCCATACAGTTCTCACTGATACCTCTCTATTCATTTTAGCTGCAATGACCTTTGATGACTTAAACGGATCCCTCTTGGCAAGAGTCGCCACCACGTCGTTCCGTGAATGTTTTGGGCTTAAGGGCATTTACAACGAAATTTTTCACTTTAAATAAAATTATATTCAAAACACATTTATTCATTTTTCATTATATGATAGGAGGCATCTCAATAAATATTCTTGCAAATTTTTCGAGTTACTTCTTTTGCAAAATAATGAATTTCGGGACTAATTTCGGGATGCCGGTGTTACACTAACGCAATCCCCAAAAATACGGGATTGTAAAATTCGAAAAAATGTGCATACCTAGTTCAGAAAGGTTTTTTTCGCGCGCGTATATTCGAGAAAAATCGGGGGCAAGTTTTGTGAGATACCTTCTGTGCGTTTACCCGGCACTATTAAAAACGCGTCTAAGATGCCTGGGAGCCCCACTGTTTGAGGGTCTGGAAGACGTATCAAAAGCGGAGCTCCCAGCTCTACTTAGATTCACCAAAAGCGCTGACATCCTACATGATGTCTACTTTAGGTATTCCTAGAGGTCGGTCTCCATCTGGTATCGCTAGGGACCAAAAGGTCTATGCGTGGCTTATTGCCAACCACGCTAACCTAACCTAACCTTTGTGAGATACTCCGTTGGACACCTTTTTGAAACCTTCGGTTGGGCACTTGAAATAATCGCTGAAAATATTTTGGTTTGTGAGCAAAAAAAGGATTTTTTTGTTTTATTCTTTATTTTGACATATTTCAAAAAAGATTGAAGAAAAAAGAAATGATATTTGTTTATGGATTCGGTGGAAGGCAAGCAAAACATGTATACGAGATTTTGGAATGCTGTTGAGGTGCTGGATTCTTGCATAAAATAACATAGGAACGAGTTTTTCGACGAAGCTTTTCGCCTCCTTGTAGACAAAGAAGTCAATCTCTCTTCGCTGTGAGGGTATCGGCTCCGGTTGGTTGGTTGACTACAATATTCCAGGGAATAGTAAAATTCAAGAAGAAGAAAAAATAATTGGTTGGTTGAAAAATGATTCCATAACCAAAGGATTAGTGAGTTGGGAAATAACGACTGGGTTACTCTAACGATTTTCGATGTCTGCAAGAACCAATGTGTCCCAAAATCTCATAATGTGTCGTCACAAAATTTCGTCTTAAGCCACTTTTTCTGACCAAATCAACTGCCTTGGAAATATATATATTTTTATAGCATTTTTTCGGTGCAAAAAATCTACAGAATGCTAACACTTTTTGTCAAAATGCATGCCTTACCAGACATACTACTTGACCTGCGTCGCTAAAATTAGAATTTTTTGTCGTTCAATACCTCTAAATTGCTTTTTGCATTCAAATTTTATAATGCTTCTAATAAAAATCGAAATACTGCAGAAAAATTTATGTTTCGAAAGTGTAAACTACATCCCACTTAATACCTAACAATTTTTGCTATCTTTACAGGGTGCGAAAGAAAATATTTTTTTATACATATATATTTTTTCCTCAATATATCGTGATACGGGTAAGTATGAACATCTGTTGCTATTAATAAAAGTAAAAAAAAAAATATTTTAACTCCATTTTTAAAAGACAATTTCTAAAAAATCGGCAAGGATTTTACCAAATCTGCACATATTTTCTGAATATATTTTTCAGTATCATTCCAAAGATACCTCTTCACGTCACCAGTTTCAGCACATTACTGCTTTGGTACTTCAATTGCCACACATAGTGAATACCGCAAATATTTTAATTGCGCGCACAAGTAGTTACGCTTATCTAGTGCTAGCACAAATGAATTTGTTAAAGGGAAAAGCAAGAAAAGACTAGCTGGTACTCGCATAAGCAACGGTGATGTCAAATTATCGTAGGCAACTGTAGTAACTACACTCAGTACTTACATGCATACATATATACATACATGTATGTATGTGCGATATGTAATAAACAAAGGTGTGAGTAAATTATGTTTTTGGGAAATTACTAATATACTATAAAATATTCGAATTATAAATATCAGTTTATTTACCTTGAACACTTACGTTAGCAGACTTAGTTCGATATTATGATGTCATTTTCTCATGCGCTTAGGAATGTATAAGTATACTATAAATATGTATGTTTGGGTCGGGTACAAGCTTCTTAGCAGAGGTATTCAATTTGTTAATTTGTCTGATAACGTACGCTATTTTTGTAAATTGATAATGTAGAGAGTACTCGTATGCGAACCTTTATTTAACTACGGATTTCGCTTAACATAGCAATCAATCACAACTTAATTGACTAGATTGGAAACAAACACGTCTGTGCATATGGCTGTCATGCATTTAAATCCAAGTGTGAGAGGTTACCAAGGATGATAGATTACAAGTTTTGGCCATCCGAAGCATAATTGTGGGAGTAACTTCGGTTGAAACCTCATCGGAGAATTCTGCACGCTCATTCACACGAATTCTTACGCCCATTCAATCAGTCGTTGTTTAAATGACAATGTAGTAAAATGAGGGGTGGTTGTGTTAATTTTTTCATATACCACCAACAAAATCTCAGTTTTTTCGTAAACAAACCACTGTTATAACCTTAGTTTAATTAACAAATCAACAGATTCTTTTAAATTCACTGAGAGCTGGTTGACTGTCTGATCTTGGCCACACCTGTAAAACTTATACCATACTGCCACATCGCTGCCATACCCACAATTACTTTCACAAATCAGCTGATTCATTCAAATTCGCTAAGAGCTGGTTAATGGTATGATGTTGGCTACATCCCTGCTTATTTTACATTGCGCTTTAAATCAATCAGGCTAAGAGAAAAATCTTTTAATCTTCGAATAAACAGCTAAAATCACTTTCTTCCCTAACTTTTTTTTTCAAAGCAGAAGGAACTTCTCTGCCTTCACTTTGACACTTCAGCGCATTTGAAGAAGTTTGAATGACTGGAAGCAGCAACATTGCAGAATACTTTCCCCCGAACACCGTCATGAAGAAACGTAGAAGACTTATTGGAGCTCTATAAACTAAAGAGCATCAACTTAACAGACATTATTCAAGATATTAATTTCTTAATAGATAAATATTTATTAAAAGCTAGCTTATTAATAGATAAATATTTATTAAAAGCTTTAAGTAAATTTTTCTTTAATGACAAGAAGCGAGTCAGAAGCTACGAAAAACTTACATATGAAAATTATTAAGGCGGCCTTTTATCAGTCGGCTTCAAAATATTGATTTTTCTTTTTGCTGCAATCGATAGATATATTATAGGAGAATATGCTCTCAAAGTTGTATAGCGGAATTCAAAGTGATTTCGGAGTTACACGCCTGTGTACCGGCCCTCGAGTGAGTATACTGTCTACCTTCTGAAAACTTTGAAACACGTTTTCTCAATGAACGTTTTTGAAAATGGCGTGTAAGAATTAAAAAAAAAACGACGAAAATTTTCGTTTCAAACCGATAATTTATATAAAGATAATTAAAATGCGCAACTAATTAACTAACAAAATACAAAAAAAAATCATTTTTTTATGTTATTTAACACCTTTTTAAAAAAAAAAATAGCGAAACTTTTTTTTTGAATAATTAATTGTGTGTTCATTTTTTTATATTTTTATACAAGAGTAATCTATTATATGCGGGAAAGCCTTCTGAATAAGACAATATTTTTCTTTTGTGTTTTTAGGTGAAAACTACGACCGCAATCTTGTGCGCTGGGGGCACTTATCAGGCGAACCATCAAGACAATATGATTAGTTTAAAAAAAATATACATATAAAATTTAGAATTTTGCTTATGTGGTGTTATAGTCGTAAGAATTGGTTAAAATCCACTAAATTACAACCGCCATTTTTAATTTCTGAATTTTAGATTCTTCCTCAGCGGCAACGAAAGTGTAAAGAAATCCTCGAAATTTAGGATTTTGTAGTTATATTTTTCTGTTTTTTTTATATTTTTATATTTTTACTTTTACTCAGTTCCTACAAATCTATGAATTGGGCAAATGATGTAACTTCATCTCATAAACTTGTAGAGTTTTTTTCTATCAAAATGGGTTAAGAAGAAAAGAAGAGAAGTCAAGAAGCTTCCTGTTATGAGCTTTAAAAACTATGTCACTATGTTACATAACCTTAAATACAGCAAAAAATTATATTTCTGTCCGTTTTTGTCGGAATATCCCTAAAAACCAATAAGACTCCGAGACTTCGTACCAAGACTTCAACATGTCAAAAGTTTTTGGTAAAACGTAGTCAGGCTCTCAATTCTGCAGGTTAATCAAATTTCGTCGGCACGAAACATTTCGACAAAAAAAACAAATCAGGAGAAATATAATAAAATTCGATTAACATAGAAATTTAAAAATATAAAAAGTTTACAGATACAATATATAGACATTATGTGCAAAGTGGCGCAAGACTAATCACTCTATCGGATGGCTTATAATTTATGGGAAATGACATCGTACGTCAATCATAAAGGGTCCTTCAAAGGAGACTAAATGTCAGTAGTGAATAATTCCAATTTTACACGATAGACCAACGCGTTAAAATTATTTAATCTTTTTATGAAAATGATCAAACTTTATAATATATCGCAAAATTTGTGATTTTTTTGGCGGAAATAATCGTCCGAATTAGTCGACCATTCAAAGCTTGGTGAAAAAATTTCCAGAAACTGGTACTGTCAAATATAAAAAAAGGGCTGGAGAATATTGCTGCTGTAGCGCAAGGTGTTGCTGAACAAACTTCCCGACGTTCTCAACAATTAGGCATTCATGAATTGACTGGCAGATTTTACCTGTAGACGCGGATATCCCGTAGTGGACATTTAAATGATGCCATTTTTCTCTTATAATTGTTGAGAGCTGTATTTCGATAAGAGTACTGAAACCTGAAAGAATCTAAAGTTTTACATTTTTTTTTATTTAGAAACAACATCTAGGCGCGTCTTTTGAACGATCTGCGAACTAATCAATAACAAAATTGAGTGATTAATTTTGCACCACCTTGTATATTCATGGAAGTATACATGTCAGTAAAGTATTACTCCCGCTTGCTTTTGGTTAAAAAATAATACATGGAAAAACTCCAACTCAAACTCCAATTCACCGCAATTGAGAAGTAGGAAATAGAAGTTTAACGAACCATGGCAGCGCATTTGGTTGGTTAAATAAAATTCCGAAAATTATTTGGCCGGATATATTACACAAAAAAATAAGGAAAACACACACACACGCAAAGAAGTGTATGACTATGTAAAACATAACTCACGAATTAGCAAAGAGCTTGTAAGCAAGCGAGAAAATACCTTCACAAGAAAAACCAAACAAAAAAAGAAAAAAAATCAAGCCAAAACAACCGAAGAACAACTCGCCTGCAAATCATGTTTCCAAGTATTTTGCGAATCAAATTTAGGAGCCTTAAAAAGTTGTGCTAAAGAGAGGCAAAAGTAAAAAACACGTCTGTTTGTATTCGTGCATACAAATGTACAAACACACATACAAACACACGTACATAGTACATATTTGCATGCATACATAAGCTTTGCATGTTAAAGGGAATCAGTAAACCAGCAACTGCGAAATGTTTTTCGCGTAACATAAAACATTTACAACAATACTTTCAGCCGGAAACGGATTTTTATTCCGTTAATTGCAACTCGTCGGCCAACAACCGAAAACATAGAAATGCAATCAATGATTGCAGACTCTGTATTTGCGTTTTTTTCATTTAATTTAAATTTGACAGCAACAAAGAATCTACGAACTGTGTCTAATTAATGAGTTCGTTTTTCGGTTTAGCCGCTTTGAGCATCGCAAAATGTGGAAAAACAAATTGGGGCAGGGTAAATAGTGGAAAAAAGCTTTTTCATTATTTATTTTACAACTAAGCTATTAAGTCTTTTGTTTTATAGAAAATGGTGAAAAAAGCAGCATAATTTAAAAAGCCAGATCAATTTTGGCAATGCGTTGAAAGTTGAAATAAGCTACAGGTAGAAGAATCAGTGGGAAAAACTGGGAACTCGAAAAAGTCTAACGTCGAAGGACTATGAGTACTACTCTACACAGCTCTCAGAGAATGTGGCTTAGCGAACTTCTAGAACTCTGAGTGCGCCTTTAGTAAAATCTGTTCGAAAGCGACTACCCTTCGCTTCATAAGCTTAGCGTTTGCTATACGCTAACTTTTTATTTCAAGAGTTTATTCTTGGCAAGAGTAGGAAATACGGAGCTTAACAACTTCTCTGTAAGGTAAATAAGACGAGAAGAATCCCAATTAGGAGTAAAATTGCCACTACTACGCAACATCACCGTTTATAATCTACATAAGGAAGCTGAAGTTAGCAGAGGCAGAGTTAAGGTCTATGCTGCTGTTATTATTTATCTTTGTAGTGATGCTAATTAACACTTTACAGAGATTAATCGTCAAGATGTCATGCAGCGCGCGGATCGGCTGGGCAATCAAGCTCACAAAACCTGTACTGATTTATTTCACCAAGAAGTATCACTGCCCTCCTATGGAGTGTATCACCCTAAATGGCATTGCGTCTATGCAAACATCTTCTTCTTCTTGATTGGCGCCATAACCAACTAAGCGATTTTGGCCGAGTTTAACAGAGCGTTCCAGTCATTTCTCTTTCGGACTAACTGGCGCCACCAAATGAAGCCAAGTTCTTCTCCACCCTTTCAATGCAAAGGAGGTCTTCTAATTCTTCTGTGATTTTTATTCGTCGAGAGGGGACTTTGAAACTCAATTGCCTACTTAGTACAAAGTAGCACTTGTTGGCAAGGGAGTTACTTCGTGAAACTTATGAAAACACGAAGAGAAGCTGCTTATATGACATCATGCCAATGATGTTGGCCACAATCTTCAGCTCGGCCCAAATCGGAAAGACCTCTCAGAGCCATTCTTAACTAAATGAGTTGAAACTTCACAAAGAAGGGTGGCTATTTGGCGAAATTTCGTTGACTTCGGACAAATGGTTGTTGTGACAAATAAGAAGAAGAATATAAAGGTACACAATAGCAAAAGATCATCGGCTGCAACTTGCTGAGATATTGGCTTGATCTTATCTTAGCCGCACCTTCTGTATTTTTTCACCATGCTTAATATCTACTTAAAGCACCATGAAGCGCGGAGGGATTTAGTATTTGTGATTCGATTCGATTTACCTCAAATTATGGATCCAACTTTCAGAACCGAGAGCAGTTCTTCAGAATCCCACAATAGAGCGATTTTATATGAAGTGAACCAAGTATTTTGGGCATTGTCAATTTTTTCAAAAAATTTGGTTTATTTGTGAGCTTGAGTGTAAAACAGAAGTAAACTAAAAAATTAAAAAAACTAATTAGGATTTTCAGATACCCAAAGTTTTTAGAGATTTCAGATGGTATAATGTTTTTATATAGCGACGTCTCGGTCGATTTGCAAATGGAGATCATATTAGAAAATTTGCAGGGATTGCGAAGCGTAGTCTCAGCTGTTAATGAAAAAAAAATTTGGGGAGGGATAATTTTCAAAAACTGTAAAAATTCAAGAATTTTCAGTAAAAATAATTTTTTTTTTTTGTTAAAAATTTTTTTTTTTTTAAATATAGTACTTTATTTAGGTACGCCGCTTTGCTAGAGTATCATTTCACCCTAATTTGCTAAACACATTTAATTATAACTCGAAAAGTCGTGGCGATTATATTAAGAATCGTATAGGAATTGCTGAATTTGAGAAGGAGTGATTTTCAAAACTTGCAAACAAATTATTTTTCTGAAAAATTTTTAACAAAAAATACCTAATTTAAAACAAAATGTTTTTTAATATTAAAATTATAAAAAAAAAATTATAAAAGAAACTTATAAAAAAATTGTAATATATACCAAAATATTTAACATTGAGTAAGTAATTATTGAATGTTTTTAAGAGTATTTTTAATATTTTATCTTAAAAATTAAAAAAAAAAATTATGAAAATTTTGTAAAAACTTTTATACCAAAGTTTTCAACTTTGAAAAAATCTAAAAATTATTAAATGTTTTTCAGAGCTTTTTTTAACTTAAAAGTTAAAAAAAAATTATAAAAACTCTAAGCCAAAATTTTCAATATTAAATAAATCTAAAAATTACTAAATTTTTTCAGAATTTTTTTAACAAAATTTTCAATATTGAATAAATCTAAAAATTACTACATTTTTTCTAGAAATTTTTTTTAAATATTTTATCATAAAAAGTTAAAAACAAATTATAAAAAAAGATGCAATGCAAATTGTTCAACTTTGCATAAATGTAAAAATAATTGATAATAATAAATTATTAAATTTTTCAGAGATGGTTTTTTCTATTTTAACTTTAAAAACCAAAAAAAAAACATAAAAAAATTTTACACCAGAATTTCCAACCTGGAATAAATCTAAAAGCTACTAAATATTTTTCAGAATTCTTTGTTTAAAATATTTTATTTTAAAAAATAAAATAATTATAAAAAAATCTTTAATATAATTTTCAACAAAGAATATATATAAAAACTAATAAATTTGTTCAGAGTTGTTTTTTTTTAATATTTTATCATAAAAAGTTAAAAACAAATTATATAAAAAAATGCTCAAAAAAAGTTCAACTTTGCATAAATCTAACAATTATTTATAATAACAAATTATTAAATTTTTCAGAGTTGTTTTATTTTTAATATTTTAACTTAAAAAATTAAAAAAAAATTTTATAACAAAATTTTCAACATTGAATAAGTCTAAAGATTATTAATTTTTTTTTTCAACGTTTTTTGTTTAAAATATTTTATTTTAAAAAATAAAAAAGAATTATAAAAAAAGCTATACAAAAATTTTGAACATTGCATATGGTAAATCTAAAATTTAATAAATTTTATTCAGACTTGTTTTTTTTTTTTAAATTTGTTATAAAAAATTAAAAACGCATTATACAAAAAAATGCTCAAAATTTTCAACGAAGAATATATATAATTAATAAATTTGTTCAGAGTTGTTTTTTTTTTAATATTTTATCATAAAAAGTTAAAAACAAATTATAAAAAAAGATGTCATGCAAAATGTTCAATGTTTTATCTTAAAAACTTAAAAAAAAATTATAAAAAATTCTATACTCCAATTTTTAACACTAATGAAATATAAAAATTATTAAAATTTTTTCAGGGATTTTTGCTTACTAAATTTATTAGGAGATATTTCCGAGCAAAGTCAGAAAAAAATTAAGAAAAAATCCTTCTTTATTGCCATTCGTAGTTGAGAAACATAACTTTTAACGTGCTAGAAAAAAATTATTTTGCTGGAATTACTATAATTCTGGTAATCAACGTTGGATGTTCCAGAAATATCATAGCTCTCAAATTGATACCAAACTCGAATGTTTATTGGGCAGTGACGTTGGCGTAAGCGGCTATCGCACCAATCAAGAAGAAGAAGACGGTAGTACCAACAAGAATTTATTGTTTCCTGACTGGAGATACATCGATTAATTTTCGTTTATCACCGGACCAATTCATTTCGCCTCATTAACCAATTTAGTGATAGAGAAAGCAAAACTACTAACAACTTAGATGTTGGTCGATCTTGCGCATTGGCAAAACTGCGCTGATCAGTTGCCCCCTAAATCGGAAGCTAAATACGGCTCGTTATTGCCTTTGCTTGTGATATCAATCAAATAACATTTACTTATGGTGATTTGCTTGTATTATCACCAAATGAACCAATATTTGAATTTATAATATTATGTTATACAAACATATGCGTGTATGTGTGTATGTAAGTTTAAATAAACAGTTACTCTTGGCATTTTCCCCCACTATTTCCTTGTGCAGTTGAGTACGCATTTGCAATGGCATTTTGTATATTAATCACGATTGAAATTGTCAACAATTAAAATGTCTCCACACTTACCATAACAATGACCAAAGTCATCGGACAGCATTTTTATCGCTTTCAATTGCAAACAATGGCACTAGCGGTTCCATTTGCATAGCAAAATTAATACCGACATGGTGCATAGAAATATTCGTTACAAAGCAGACATGCATACATATATACGTACGATTGTGCATATGCATGTACGTAAGTATGTTTGTTTGTGCATATGTAATTACATAGCTGTTTTGTTTCCGGTCATTGCAATGCCTGAGCTGCAATGCAATGCAATGAACTGAATGCCTGACGAACAGGGGAAATTTATTAACTCAACACCAGAGTCTGCATGCCGCCCATTTAATATTTTGTTGTATAATTTTTTTTATTTTTCATACTTTTGTTGATCATTGAATTTAATTATAGTTTCCGTTTGATGAATTGTATGCAACAAATTTGTGAAATCTTAGATGGCAATGACTGTGGCATAATTGAAATTATAAATTTTTTGCACAAAAGCAGGCCATTACTATCGAAATATGTTAGATTATAAAACACAAAAATGTTAATGGTGATATCTCGAGAAAATTATCTGGAATTCGCGCAATCCACCTACACGCAAGCAAAGCACAGTGGGCGAAATGGCTTATTAAGCAGAACTGAATAAATATCTCAAAAAATAATTGAGTTATCGTTTAGCTGGTATTTTTTTTTTGAATGGTAATTAATTTAAAGATTAGTTCTAAGTCTTTTTAATTAAAAAAAAATTTTTAATTTTTTATTTTTAATATTTTTTATAATTAGTTTGTTTTTATTTTCTAATTTCTCTACATCTGAATATAAAATTAAATCTGTTTTAAACACGACAAGAATTTTTAGATAATGAATTTAAAGAAATGACCTATTTGGCAGAATTAACAATTTTACCGCTTTGTTAGTCACCGGTGATTGGCACCACATGACTACTTTTAACTTTTTATTTTGTGTGCAAAAATGCTGCGAAATAAATAAAAATATTTATACTCTTAAATGTCCTATTAAATAAAACTTAAAACCCTTTTTGTTTTTTAAACCCTGTTGGCGTTCAAAGGTTGAAATAAACATCTAAAAAAATTAAGTGACTTATCGTTTACTAGATACATAATTTTTTTTTTTTTGGAATAATAGCTAAATAAAAGAGTATTTCTAAGCTTTTTTAGTACAATTTTTTGTGTTTTAATTTTTTATTTTCTTTCAGTTTTTAATTTTTCTATCTCCGAATATAAAATTTCGTTTTTTTTTAAGCACGAGGAGAATTTTTAAATGAAATAGTGGCAAGTGGAACAGATGTAAGCAAAAATGTATTCATAAAATCCTTCATTGCACGTCTAAATTTTCAATTCATCATAAAATTTCTATGAGAAATTGCTTCCAGTACTTCAACCGGCATCATACGAATTGGTGGCGAGCGAAATTTTGCTGAAAATATTTGGATGCTATGCTTACCATATAACCCCGATTGCAGAAGCTGTGGTGACCATTCGGAGGTGGAGGCTGTAGAGCATTTTCTCTGTGAATGTACGATTTTGACAGCTAGACGATTAAGGTCACTGGGTGCTAATTTCTTCGACAGCCTTGGGACAGTCTGCAAACCTAAATCTCATCAATCTCCTCCATTACATCAACAACTCATGCCAGCTGTAGATATCTGCCAGTTGGAAGTCTCATAATGGGATGAAGATGATGCTTTTGTGCTACTGGGGGAGTGCCAGACTGATACTTCAAATATTTCACCTACCGACCATCCTTGAACTATTTAAACGGGATAAAGTTGAGCACCTTGACTCAGGTTGAGTGGCTATCTTCGATGGCTCAGACTCAAGACTAAATAGTAAGATTGCCAGAAAAATTCGCTCGAAAGTGCTGCAGCTGAAACTAAGCCAATGACTACCTGATCGCTTTCGAATCTTTTAAACTGAGCTTATAGCCATAAAAAGCTGCGTTGGAGGTTAACGACACGTCCGAGGTAGCCAATTTAAGCTACTTAGTAAATCTGTCATGCCCACTTGCAAAAACTACTTTTTATTTCAGAGCAACTTCTAAGAAAAAAGTACTCAAAAGCATACAAATTAAATCTTCTGTTAAAAAAGTTAGCAGTCAATACTGTTTTTGTTGTGCCACAAAACGTGTGCAAAAGAAGCGATGAGTTTATTCATGTCCAAAAAGACAACATGAAAAGAAAAGATTGGGTAAAATTGGACACTGCGGCACTTCGTTGAAACCAGCCGAAAAAGGTTACGTGTAACGCGAAGTTGTCTAGCGATGCTGTTCCAATTCCTATCAAAATTTGCATTGCTGGAATTAACCCGAGACGGCCCATCCTTTGGTTGACTCTTCTACGCAAACTTTTTTATTTGAAAAGTGTAGTTTCATTTAAAAAGTATAGCTTTATTTAAATGAATATGGATGTAGACTATTACTGATTGTCGTGTGTTTCACCTGAAAGAAGAATCGATTAATCTTAAGGAACGACTAGTGAAACTGGATGAATTCAAATCTAACATCTATTAAATACTTCCGAAGAAGAGATTAAAAATTTGGAAGGCCCAAATAAAATTTGGTTTTGGATCTTTCTAAAACCTGAAAAAACCATAGAAAATTTAGGTAGCATTACTAAAATAAAGCTTAACAAATAAAAAATACTATATTACAAAATATCGGATAGAGTATATAGAATAGCATCGGTCGTCTAGCGTTAGTGCAGGCAGGCTACATCTCAGAGGTAGTGGGTTCGAATCTCACGTAAAGCACGGTTCTTGCACTTTCCAAATATACCTAATTTCCCTGTTTTTACTAAAAAAAAATTTCATTCCTCAACCCCAAAACCTTAGCCTTTCCATCCTTACTCCCGCACAATAGTTAGCGCATTATTTGCATTGCGGCTGCTAAAAGAAAGAAAAACACACAGTTACACATTGCATCAGCGGCACCAACAAGAGAAAGCCGGCAACTGCGGTAATAGCGCAGACGCACCAAATTTAGCGAAGTCCTCAAGCAACTGTGTAATCCTTCTGCCAGAAAAATGTGAAGCACAGATGGCGCTCCAAGCAGTAAGAAGGCGTCGTTCCCTAGCAGGTGGGCATTCCCATTACTTAGGGCTGGTAGCGGCAGGCTAATCACCTACCCTGTCAGAAATCGAAATGGATTAACGAAACCAACGCAAGACTATTGTCGAGGCCCTATGCTCCCGAGAGGAGTGAACAAGAAAAAAATATATATAGAAACCGGTAATCAGATACATTGTCAATATTTATGTATGTGACAAATCCACCTGAATGGGTAAGTTAAAAATATAAATAATAAGCAACTTTCATAAAATAACATAAAATTATTCTATCGACCTTTTTTCAATTTTTTACTATCTTATTCTTCCCTTACTGTCAAATTGCATCAATGAATTTAGTAGCATCTGAAATCAGTAGTCCAACTTTAGAAAACTTTTAATTACTGAATCAAAGTATAAACTGACACCTCTTAGAAACACTTTTCCATAGTCGGCTTTATTCCTATTTTTATAAACTGACAATGTTGCTGTAATACCTGCATTACATATTATGAAATCTTTCAACGAGTGTTGGCTTCTTTATTCCAACTTCATTCCCACTACAAGTATCGAATGCCTAATACTTAATCATATATTTGCATTATCAATTAAAATTTTCATTCAGTCTTCTCCCAGTTACAAGTATTTTTCAATGCATTTTTTTGTATTTTTTTTCTTTTTGTTTATCATGAATGCTCTTTGTACTTGTCTCGCCTCAACACTCATAATTCTTTTTATCTTTGAGTTGCAAGTGCAGCTTGTGCGCACTTCACTTTGTGTTGCTTCCTATTTTATTTTATCATCGCATGCGTGCATGCGTGCATACGTCCTCACTCCTCCCGCCGCTGTCAGAATTTTCCTCCCTAAATACAATCAACTTCCGGTTCATGTTTTTTTTTTAATTTTTTTTTTCATAAAAGTATTTTACCATTTTCCGCTTTTGTTGAGTATCGTTTTTGGTAAATTACATACTTAAACATATTCACGGCTTTTCTTGTAATCTCTTAGTACCACAGGCAACCAGTAATTGTGTCCCTGTAGGGAGATCAGCTGGTATCGCACCGCTGTGTTTCTAGTGAATGTGTTTCTATAGAAGCAACTGTCGCATTTTACGGAACGAGGTCGTCGGACCGGTCAGTTGTCATAAATTAATATTTTTTTTAATTATTTGCACTTGGCCACTGTGAAATCTGGAACTGTGAGCGTTGGAATCCAACGTAGTCGTCAATCTTTGAAGGATGAATTTCGTGAAGGCCATGCAAAAATGGTAAATGGATAACGCAAGATCGTCATTGGGCATACCGCGACTAAGACGCATCTTTGGGTATTAGTGGTATTAGCAAGTTTTCAATATTTCATGAACACTTAGTCGACAAGACTTGTTCTCGTTGGATACCGCATAATTTGACATTTGTCCAAAAACGGACTCGTATCGATTGGTGTAGAGGAATTTGGGAGAAACTCAGACACGGTGGTTCAAAGCATATCTACCAACTCATAACCGGTAAGGAATCTTGGATCTTTCATATGAGCCGGAAACAAACAGCAATCAACCGTATGGGTGTTCAAAGACGAGCTTCATCCAACGAAAGTTGTTCGCGGAGGAAGCATCTCAAACCAAATTGCCGCTTGATTTTTCTGGTAATGTCGCAACTGTGCCACTAGAGAAACTTAAAACATTCAGTTGTAAGTGTTACATAATAATTTGCTTGTCACAAGGAAAACCAACTACTGAAGAGAAATCATCTTTTAACATTCACTAAGATAAATCGAGCTGTCACTTATCGGGTCACACAAGGGAGTTTTTGAGCACTCAAAACCCGGATTAATGGGCAACCTACCTTACTATATAGCCGTGATACACTACCCAATGATTGTTCACGAACATCAAAAATAGAATGCGATGCCAACGTTCTTCAAAGCCTGAAGAAGATGTTGAAGCCTTTAAATTGCTCGTTTTGGGGGTATCCACTTCTGAGTGGCAAAAGTGCTTTATGAGTGCAGAAATGCATTGATATATGCATATACATATTTTTCTCCTTCGAAATATTTTGAAAAGCAATAAAGCCATTTTCATTATTGCTTTACTCTGTTTGCATTATTGGGCGCAAAATATAGAAGGCAACCCTCGTACTACTACATTTTTTAAATAAAAAAAAAAAACACCTCATTTCTCAGCCTCACTCAAACAAATAAACTTATTACATCAGCTCTTAACCAGATACTTATCCATTTGTTCAGATTTTCCATGCAGGGCTTATATGACGCACACACATTCACAAGAGTATTTATGTGTGCATATTTGCTTTTGTATATTGAATTTTTATGAATGGATTTTTGAATATCGTATTAACCAAACATTTTAAGTATTCAATTAATTTCTTAGTATTAATTTTTTTATTGAACAACAATAAATATATCCTGAATGTGCTTTTAGTAGCTACTTGCCTATGTATGCACATATGTATTAGTATATATGTATGTGTATGTGTAGCTACTAAAGCCTAGCCTTTATTTTATTTTGATTTGCATTTTAAATTGATTTTTATTGTTGTTTTCTTGAGGAAATGAGTTTTGTTTGAAGCCGGCCGCCGCTTTGGAGACCATTTGTTAAAACAAATACAAATATGTATGATATAAATACAAATATACGTAGACATATTGGTGACACGTAATCAACAAAAACTCTACAGAAAAACAACTAATAAAAATTTTAAAACTAACTAAGTAAAAAATCAAATAAACAAAAATGATTTCTTTTGTGTTTAGTTTTTATGTAAAATTAAGAAATAAAATCCTATAGTGAAAAGTCTTACTGCTCAGTAGATATTATGGTTGATGAACTGGTATTTGATGGAAGAAGTCATATTAGGTCGAGATGACTGGGATTGTACCAGTTGCAAGAGAACCAGGTAGCGCTGTGCGCTAAGCAGATATTCTGTGATTATAAAAGGTGGTTAAATTACAAAGGCCGATATTAAATGTGAACCAGACCTAAACGTAAAGTCTTTTTCTGCATTTTATTTGACATTTTTCAATTTCAGATTAACTCAATTTGAACCATGGAAAGATAAACAATCGAGCAACGCGTTAAAGTTATTCAGGCTTATTATGAAAACGAGCGTTCAAATCAAAATACAGATCGCGCATTTCGTGATTTTTCGGTCAATTTAATCGTCCAAATGTGCATAAAAAAAAATAAATAAATAATTGGCGCGTACACTTCTGTTAGGTGCTTGGCCGAGTTCCTCCTCCTATTTGTGGTGTGCGTGTTGATGTTGTTCCACAAATGGAGGGACCTACAGTTTCAAGCCGACTCCGAACGGCAGAAATTTTTATGAGGAGCTTTTTCATGGCAGAAATACACTCGGAGGTTTGCCATTGCCTGCCGAGGGGCGACCGCTATTAGAAAAATGTTTTTCTTAATTTTGCTTTCACCGAGATTCGAACCAACGATCTCTCTGTGAATTCCGAATGGTAATCACGCACCAACCCATTCGGCTACGGCGGCATACAATCGGAAAAATTGTGCAAAAGTTTGAGCAAACCGAGTCTGTAGGAGATATGAAAATACCAGTACATGCTCTTACAGCTCGAAAATATTGCTGCTGTTCGCGATAGTGTGGTTGAAGAGCCGTCCACCTCGACTCGTCGTCGTGCCCAACAATTGCACCTCTCCCGCTCGTCGTTGATGAACATTATGCATAAAGACTTGCATTTACACGCTTACAAGGTGCAATTGACTCAAGAACTAAAGCCTCTTGACCATTTCAAGCGTCGTCAATGGTCAGAATGGTGGCAGGAAATGGCAACAGTGAATGACCAATTTTCGAAGAAAATCATCTTCAGTGATGAGACACATTTTCACCTCAGTGGATTCGTCAATAAGCAGAATTGCCGCATTTGGGGGAATGATAATCCAAGAGTGATTGCCGAAAAACCAATGCACCCACAAAGAGTGACTGTTTGGTGCGGTTTATGAGCCGGCGGCATCATTGGGCCGGATTTTTTCCTAATTGAGGCCGGTCAGGCAGTTACTGACTTTTTATGGCCCGAATTGGAAGATATGGATGTGGACGATATGTGGTTTCAACAGGACGGTGCCACTTGTCACACAGCTAACGAAACAATGGCTCTTTTGCGCGAAAAATTTGATGACCGAATAATCTCACATCGCGGCGATGTCAATTGGCCGCCAAGATCATGTGATTTGACACCGTTGGACTTCTTTCTTTGGGGTTATTTGAAAGAAAAGGTGTACGTCGATAAGCCAGCAACAATTCAAGAGCTAAAGGATAATTCGGCACATTAACGGCATAGAACCTCAATTATGCCTCAGTGTCATCGAAAATTTGGACCATCGGATGGAGGTGTGCCGCCGAGGCCGCGGCAGCTATTTGGCCGATATTTTGTTCTATACATAATTGAGCCATACCAATATTATCATAATAAAGAGAAATGACAAAAATTTCCAAAAACATTGCATTTTATTCAAAATCAACACCGACCCTTGAAACTTAACCACACTTTATTTGTGGTTTTATTGCTGACATATTTTTAACTCGCAGCAGTCCATGGCGAAAAATGTGAATTTGATTCAACATAAAAAAAATCAAATTTAAGCAATAAAACACGAAAAAGTGAAGTCTGTATATTTATAAAAAATCGAATAGAACTAAAGATTTTGTGTTATTTGGCCGAAAGCCTCCGAAACTAGCGCTAAAGCTAAATCAAGCAGGCTGGAATTGGATAATGAATTATTGTCTCGAAGTTCGCCAGCAATAGGTGCATTACTCGCAAATTTAGCCATAAAGTTTTCCCCATAAAAAGGGTAAAATTGCGAAAAGGTCTTTGTGGAACATTAAAGCTCTTCCGCTCAAGTAAAACTGGAATATCGATGGTGACATTAACACCACAAAAGTGAAAGGACTGTCCTTCCTTTTCTAAAGATTCTAAATAAATTAGTTTTAGTTGAGAATTATAGGAAGAAGATTGTTCAAATCGAGTTGAAGTTTCTGAGCAGCCACTGATTTCTTAATATCTGAGAAAATTTTATATGAAATACGCGAAAAGCAAGAAATTCGAAAAGTGATAAAAGTGACAAAAATAAGTGGCCTTCTTTTGGGGACACCTGTAATAGCAACAAAAATGTTCGATAAAACTCCTTCGAAATTAACCACGCACCGTCTGTTCGTCAAGAATGACTTAAGCCACTGCAGAGAGGTGGAGTGAAAGCGCAAGCAAGCTAATTTGTTTACTAGAATTTTTTGCGATCCTTTGTCAAATGCCTTGTAGAAGTCAATGTAAATGCAATCAATTTGGAGTCCTTTGGAGAACGATGACGTACATAATTCACTAAAAACAGCAAGATTTTTAGCTGTAGAGCTGCCAGTTACAAAACCATGTTGGTTTGGGTAAATTAGAGACTTAACCGTAAAACAAATTTTGTCTTTTACCAAATGCATTCTAAACTGTTAGAATGCATTTGGAAATTAGCCTATAATTGTGAATTTTTTCTTCCGCTTTAAAAAAAAGGTGTGATGATTGGAAATTTCCTTTCATTTAAGAAAGTAAGCTTCTATAAAATAAAATAAAATAATAAAAAATTGCGTATTACATTTTAGTTGATAACGAAATAAAATAACACCTTTCCATTTTTCCATAGTCCAAAACTGGTGATTTTCAGCACGAATAGCACTAGAATTTTGTTAATTATTAAGAGCTATGTAGTTGCTTAACTAGTCCAGCGGCTTCATTGGCTGGGCCATGTCGTCGAAATGGATACAAATGCGCCGACTCTGAAAGAGGAAGAGGTGCTAGCCTCCTCTATGTTGGAAATATCAGGTGGAGAAAGACTTAGCTTCACTTGGTATGCCCAACTGGCGCCAGTTTACACGAGAAAAAAACGACTGGCTCCCTTTCTTAAACTCGGCTGATAAAAGGCTGTTGTAAAAGTGGACGAATTCATTAAAACTGGACCGTTATTTTTCATCGTATCGACGATGACTAATTCCAAATCCAAATTAAACGGTTCCTACAATGGAATTTTATTTAGTTTATTTAACTTTTAAACAAAATCAAAAGATATATAGTACATATCATTTCATTCATTTTACAATGAGGCGCAAAACTAATCATCCAATTTGGTTTTTTATTATTGTAACTTTTTACTAAATAAAAACAAAATTGTTTTGTGGGATGTGCCATAAATGTTCTTTTGCCTATTAGACGCTCCATTGCTTGTCATTTAGGGTGCTTCAGCTGCCTAGTTCACAAGTGTCAAATATGACTGACGTACGACGCCCTTTGCAAAAAGTATAAAACAACCGATTAGACGGATAAAAAAAATTTCGAGCAGCGTTATATGGAAGAAAATGCATGACACCGTCAGTAAAAAAAGCTTTAAAACTCAACGCAAGTTTTGAGCCACAATATTATACCAAAATTGACTGTGCTACAAAATTGCCTACTCAGAATTTTTTCGAAAATGCGAAATAAAAAGTTTACAAATTTGAACACTTTAAAAGTTTTAATTTGTTCAAAATTTGACACTTTGAGTTGGTTTTTGTTTTTTATAGGACTCAGAATTTTTTCGAAAACTCGAAATAAAAAGTTTAAAATTTTGAAGACTTTTTTAAAACTTTTATTTTAATTTGTACAAAATTTTAAACTTTGAGTTATACGGTTTTTGTTGTAAAACGAACTATTATTTATAAAAAAAAATCGAAAGCATTAGTTTAAAAAAAAAAATAAATAGTCAAAACTTTGCATATGCCTCGCTACTATTGTATTATTTTGAGCACCTTTGTATATATGTATATTTAAATATTTCTTTTCATATAACTTTCTAAATATCCATAATACCAAAATGTTGCTCCTGTTTAATTCACCCTAGACCCATTTCCATCTATCACCCTTTGTTTTTTCTTTCTATTACCCCGATCAATGTGTTTCAAGGCTCGACACATAATTTTCAACTTTTCTTTGTTTGTTTGAACTCTTGCCAAAGGTCCTTTGCTAATGCGTGACTAAAAGCCATTTTTGGATAGAAAGCATAGACTTGCACATCTACATGCATACAATTGTTTACACCCTGCGCACTCGCCGCTTACACCAACTGTGTACATACATACATACATATTTACTTCCTCGCTAGGTTTCAATATGCAAGGCACCGAGGCACCCCATGATTACACAATCAAAAGCAAATAGGCTGCCAGCCAAATAGAACTAATAAATTCACTTTGCGAATTGACTTTGCTGTAGAAATGGAGCTTTTATTGGAATGCCAAGCGGATGCACAGTATTGGCCAAAACTTAAGCACCGGTTTAATATATTTTTTTGTTTCGTTTACTAATATTTTTTACTGAAACGGCTACATAGGACATATTTTGTATTTAAAATTTTTTTGTTTATAGCTTTACTGTTGGCAAGCACAAATTGAAGTCTTTCCATGTTTGGTAACAAATAAAGGAGAATTAAAGAAAAATTTATTTAACCAGATCATTTAATGGACGAAGCTAAATCAACCTTTTTTAAGCCCAACAACTATTCTTGGATTCAGTTCAATGTACATCCGCACGACAGTCGCTTGAGCGTCACCTGGATTTATGTCCAACCAAAGACTGTCAGACCCAAAAAATGTGTGAGTAATATTTACGGTGTTGCAACAACAACAACACTATATAGTACATCGCTTAAAGCACGTTCACACACGCAGTGATTAGCAATAGATCCACCAAAATGTATCTATCCATAAACTTATGGTGGATCAGCTGCAAAATTAACAATCACCTGTCAAAAAGGGCTTAAAAGGTTTTCCTTCCAAGAAATTTGTTTGATGGAATATTTTATTGGTTTCGGTTTGTTTAATTATTATTAACGATATGAAGAAAAGGCAAACAGAAGCAATAGTTTAATTAATTGCACAAGTGGGTGCTAGTACGAGACCCTTGAAGGAAATCCATAAAAGACATCTACTGAGTTTGCAAAGGATAAAGGAACCTTCAAACGCATTTTTTTATTTAATTTGGTTAAATATTTTTCTCTCAAGAAAAATGGATTTATTTTCGAATTCGCTAACTTTTGGTCAAATATGTTTTTAAAAATATTTTTATGTATTTCAACTCAAATATTTCGATGGCACTTAAAGGATAATAAGTCAGGAGTCCATCGCAAAACGCTGGAATTTTTAAAGCAGAAAAAATTCATATTAGCGCAGGCGTGAATTAAATACAACGACCTGAGCACGAACCAACGAAGTGATTTTAGCTGCATTAACATCAGTGAGTGCTTAGTTTGTTCTCCATAAAAACCGACCCAAAATCACGAGATCTCAATAATATGAAAAAATGGTGGAATATTTAAATCTTCTTTATAATTGACGCGATAATTATCTAAGCGATTTTGGCCGAGTATAACAAAGCGCAGCATTCATTTCTTCCTCGTGCTAACCTCCATCAGTTGCGCACATCCATTGAAGCCAATTTACTCTCCACCTAATCTTTCCAAGGCGGCCGCCGTCGAGATCGAGAATTAAATCGAGGTATAAATGAAATTGAAATCGGCCGCCGTAGACGAATGGATTGGTGCGTGACTACCATTCGGAATTCACAGAGAGAACGTTGGTTCGAATCTCGATGAAACACCAAAATTAAGAAAAACATTTTTCTAATAGCGGTCGCCCCTCGGCAGGCTTGCAACTGTAGGTCCCTCCATTTGTGTAAGAACAAGACGCACGCCACAAATAGGAGGAGGAGCTCGGCCAAACACCCAAAAAGGGTGTATGCGCTAATTATATATATATATAATCTTTCCAAGGCAAAGGAGACATTCTTCCTCTGCTAACCTTCAACATTCAACCGCTGGTGCTTTTGCATTATTTCGCACGACATGACATAGCCTGCAAAGCCGCTGGATCTTTATTCGCTTCCGTAATGCTCATACAGCTCATTGTTTCACGTTCTGTGCCGTTGCCAAAGTGCAAAAGTCTACACCCATAAGAGATGACTAAAATTCGACAGGAGAGTAAGAGGCTCAAAAGGCCTCATATACCCCGAGAACCTCCAGCAACAGGACTATAAAGCTCATCAGGATCGATACCATTAAGATTCTGATTGTGGTATACTGGAAAATTAATTTCGATTAAACAGTCTAAGAGCTGGTAAAAGAAGTATTCTATCACCTCAATAAGGAGGATAGCACCTCACCGAATTGGCTGATAGGCTAATACTACAATCGCCTTCGCCTCGTTAAAACTCTGGCAGGTCCTCAAGGAGGTTCGATGCTACATCGCCATTAATTTGGTGGTAAAGAAAATTACTATAACAAAAAAAGTACCAAGAAATATTATTGAGCTTTGGCAAGTGAGAAAGAGTAGTCTAAGATTTTTCCTTTTTTTTACAAAAATTTATTAACAAGCAACTCAAAAACGTTGCAACTTATACATCAAGCTAAAGATGTCAATATAACACACTTTCTATCATATACGGGTATAGGTTTTACATACACCCCTCGACAGCTAATTAGAAGCGCGATATTTGGACCAGTGATTAATGTTTTTTTTTTCAATATTTTTATAAAAATATAGTTTATTCTATACAAATATCTTATGACTGAAAGTTTGAAATTTTGTACCAGATTTATACAAATTCAAAAAATTCTTGCACAAATTTAAAATTTTTAATCGGAATTGGAAAAACCGGACATGCAGTTTTATAGTTCATTAAGTTTTAATAAAGTGCGACTTGGAAGTGGTTCCAACTGCTTTTGTTGATTTTTCAAGTGGTACTTGAACTATTTTACCTACGTTCCTTTGACGGATGCAAAACTCTAAATTCATATTTCTATGCAGAATTTCTTAGGTCACTGTTTGGGAGTGAATGCGGCCAATTTTCATTTTCTTATGTGAACTAACATAATCACATACCCAACCCCATACATATATTACATACACACAGATATACAGATGCGTTTGTATGTATGTATGTGAAAGTTGCATTTTACTTTGCCCGTTTATTCTACGCTACCAAGGACACGATTGCATAAAATTTATAGCTACCAACGGTTTAGCTTTTGCCAAGTCGAAAATCGATAGTTTTGTTTGTAAAAGTCAGCACCGCTGTTTGTTGTTTGATTTGCCTTCCTTTTCGGAAAAGTTAAAAATGTTCAACTTTGGTTGAAGTTTAACAAAATAACTGATTATCAGAAAAAACTTTTTGTGAACCAGAGCAGAACGCAAAGAGAAAATTGATAATGTTGCAAAAAAGCTAATTTCCCGCAAAATAAACTTAGTAAAAAAAATACTAGAAAAACGCAGCAAAGTAGACTACAGAATAGTTGCATAGTGCTTTAGATATTAAAAGCAGATTTGCTGTGAAAGTTTCACAATAAGAGGAACTAACTAAATATTTTCATAAAAAGCGGCAAATACGTGGATAAATAGTGACATAGAGAAAGCGTTTCAAACTATGTACTATACTTTTAGAAACATTCATTATAGCAACTTGTAAAATTAGAGCAACTGCCGCAAGTTCAAAAAGAAGCAGGCAGTCGAGCGGCATCATGAAAAAAGAAGGCATACCAATTCTTACAAAAGTTAGTGTCCAAGTTAAAGATGGCAATGTGATGCGCTCCAAAGCTACGTACACATACACATGCATATATATTTATATATGTATAGAAACCTTGTATGTATTTATGTATATAAAACATTTAATTTACTGCAGATGTGGGTACCGTCTTATTTTACAACTGAAGTTAATGGTTGGATTGAGCAGCATTGCCCAACGCTTCACGCCTCCCACAAAATTACAGTGGTTTGTTGCCAGCAAAGCCGCTGTGTAGCGGATATTAAGAAATTAAGAGGAAATGTGCGATGATAAATTGCGCCAGTTTGCTGCGCCAGTTTACTGCCCTTTTGCCCTCGATTTATGTTGCACGTTTGCTTATCTCGTTATTGCTGCTGCCGCTGCTAGTGCCACAAACATACAGACATTGGCTCACTGCTGCAGCAATTGGAATTTATTTATTTGAAATGCAGTTTCATTGGTTAATTTTGTTATATCTTTGCTTATTCGTTTTTTATTAGATAAATGAAATAAATTTGAAATTTTTTATTTTCAAGCCTTGGGTGGCTGGACTTTCAAAGGCAAAAAGGTGGATTAAATGAAGTTTAATTAGTAAGGGGTGTTTGATTATTAAGTTGACAACACTATTTCTTGTGAGAATCAAACAATTCTGGCAATTTGCAACTAATTTGAATAGTGAAAATTGGCAACGCTACTTCTTCTGACAACTAGACAATTCTCAAATTGACAACTGGTTTCTATTTTAAACTTTAGAAGAAATATAAGTGGTAAAGGGTTAGAATTTGAGAGGTTTTTTTATAAGTTGGCAACGCTGTTTCTCACAAAAAATTAAAAATTCTGAAAATTTACAAATAATTTGTATCTTGGGCTTTAGAAAAAATACACATACGTAGTAAAGGGTGTTAGTTTGCGGGTTTTTTATAAGTTAGCAACGGGACTTTTTATGATAACTTGACAATTCTGAAAATTGAAAACTTTCAGACATCGGAAGAGATATAGGTAGTGTGTTAGTTGAAGAGGTTTTAGTATTAAATTGGCAACGCTATTTCTATGACAAACAATTCTGACAATTCTGACAATTCTGACAAATATAAAACTAGTTTGTATTTGGTCTTTAGAAAAGGGTGTTAGTTTGAGAGGTTTCTATTATAAGTTGGCAACGCGACTTCTTGTGATAACTAGACAACAATTCTGAAAATTTACAACTGATTTCTCTTTTAGACTTTAAAAGAAATGTAAGTGGTAAAAGGTTCTCCTGTTTTATTATTAAGTTGGCAACGCACATTCTTGGGAGAATTCAAGAATTCTGGCAATTTACCGCTGGTTTTTTGTGGTTAGAAGAAATGTGTATTAGTAAAGGGTGATGTTCATAAAGAATTATTTTTAACTTGGCAACGCTCCTTCTTGTAACAACTAGACAATTCTGGCAATTCATAACTGAATGTTACTGTGAACTTTAGTAAAAATGTAAGTAGAGAGTGAGATCGACGTAGTTTGCAGTTATCTAAAATATATTAATAGCGAAAATTAGCGCACTTAGCGAAGAAATTTGAAAACCCCAAAAGAGTTGCGGGCAAAAATCCGAAATCGAACCATGAAAATTCGAAATATATTGGAAATTGTACACAAGATTAATGTCCATGCCGCCACAGTACGAAGTTTTTTGAGAGAAAATGGGTATAAAAGCCAAGTGCCGAGAAAAAAAACATTTATAACGAAAATTAATAATGCCAACAATGCCAACAAATCGATTGATTTTTGGAGGAATGTTTAGAGATGAGAGTAAATTCAGTTGATTCGGTTATGATGGCAAAACGAATGAAGAACTGCAACCGAAAAACTTTGAACATGGCGGAGGTTCGGTGATGATAGGGGCTGTATGCCAGCGAATAAAGTCGGTAAATTGTGCAGTTTGTGGAAACCACCATGGACCGGTTTGTTTATTAAGACAATCTGAAAAGAAATTTGAAAGAATCAGCAAGCAAATTGGATCTAAGTGGCGGATGGTATTTCCAGTAGGACAACTCTCAATCAATTAGCTTGTTTTTAGCATTTAACTATATCAGTCAAAGGCAGGAATTCTCTGCTACTTTCACTATGGATAAAAATCGAACAAAAAATGTGTCTTAAATTCTGTGTGTTTGAACGGGATTTCGAATCGCCGAATCTTTGAAAATATTGCAGAAAGCCTATGGCAGGTGTGCTTTATAAAAAACAAGAGTCTACGAGTGGTATAAGACTTTTGCAGAGGGCCGAAAACTCGTAGAAGATTTTTCACGATCTGGTCGCCCATCAACGTTTTCAACGGATGAAAACGTCGACAAAGTCAAGGAAATGGTGCTGGAAAACCATCAAACCACCATTTAAGTTTGAGTGAGGTAGCTCGAGACCTTAGCGTGTCTCACGAATCAATTCACAACATTTTACACCATCAATTGGGCATGAGACGCGTGGCTGCTCGACTCGTTCCAAGAGAGTTGAATTTCTTTCAAACAATTCATCGGAAGAAGGTGGCTGAGGGCATGCTTGAGCAAGTGAATTCGGACCCAACGTTTAACCAGCGCATCATAACAGGTGTTACGACGTGGGTACATCAGTTTGAAGCTTATTTTTAAGGCGAAAAAATAAATTTTGATGATTAAACAATTATTTTGAGTTTTATTGAACAATTACGGGTAGTTTTTTGACCAAATGTATGCAGTAAAGAAATGGTTGCTTTATAAAGCGTCAAATAAATCCATTCGCCGCCCCAATCATCGGATCTCCACCCTATAGAACATTTATGATACGAATTATTAGAATGCCACGAATTATACAGAAAAGAACTTGCAGTCAATGGCAAAAGAGAGTGTACTCCATATATTGACAAGTTTTGACTATTTACTGTTTCATTTCAGTTATTTTTTTATAAAAAAAACAAAGTTCATACTACAACAAAAACCATATGAAGCAAAGTTTCGAAATTGGTATAAAATTTGTAAAAACTCGGCAAATTTTTACGAAAATTCAAACTTTTTACTCCGAATTTTCAGCACTATTTGGCGTATGTAGCTTTTGATTATGGAATTTTGGCATAATAAAGTACAAGTGTAAAGTTTTTTTATATTATCTATTAATTTATTGTGATCTGTTTAATGGCATTCAGTAAAATGTATGCTTAAAACTAAGATACTCTATGAGACATGCATGGAACGCACCCAGTGGTGCTCTCTCAGCACTCACTTGCTGAAGAGTCAAGTAGATCAAAAATCACACTAATTTTTGAGAATTTTTTTTTGGTCGCGGTTTTGTGTATTTTGTCCATTTTTCGGCTTCTCCACATTTTTTATATGGTACAGCTCACCCAGCACCATTAGCAGAAAAAACTTTCAAAAACCACTTTCTTTTGATGTTCACAGTTTATCAACAAATGGAAACTGAAGGATGGCCTGGAGCGCAACACAAAAATCAAATTGTTTTTTCCATGCAAAATCGGATACGGCAGTAGGAGAGACAAATGGAGATCAAACAAGATGCTAAAACTAAACCATTTAAATTTATTACATAAGTAAATTAGATTTAATTAATTCTTTATTAAGTACGAATACTTTTCTGCCCTGCGAATTAGTTTAATTTTTATTTTTTTATATAATTTCAAAATATTGAATTTAAAATTTTATTCTCGAAATAAATACGAGTATTGTGTATTCAGTTTTCTTTTTACCGATTAGCTTCTAAGCACATTATTTGTGAGGAGTAAGATAAGGTTGCTGTGTGACTGCATGAGAGCCCAGTGTTTGAAGCCTCAGAAAATACTTCCGATAAGATTTGAGAAAATTCTTCTTTCAAGTATATGTTTTTGTGGCGCCCAAGGAAGATTTTTTCACCCATTCATATCTGCTCTTAAACTGTAGGAAAAATTTTTCCCAAATCGCAAGTGTTTCTATTGCAAATTTTGGCCTTGAGGTTTTCTGCAAGTTCATTGTTTTGTACATATTTTTGCGCATCTCACTTCAGATTGTGAATTTTATATTATTTTATTTGTCTATTTATCGTTTTGCCATGTTTTCAAGTCTATCTGCACATCACAACACTTGATCCAATATCTAATCGCTTCGTGCGCAATATGCAAACATATGTGTGTGTGCATGTATGTGTGTATGCTAATACGTTTGTAAATATTGTATGTATATATGTACATATATATATATATTAATTCAAAATTTGTGTGTAGGGTGACTGACCACAAAGAAAAAACAGAAAGAAAAAAGTAACGAAAAAAAAAAATGTTTAAATAAATGCAGTAACAGAAAATTGTTTTAAAAGGTTAAATATGGAGCGCGAATCATTTAGCGCGTAAAAATTTATGTAAATTGTGGTAAATGATTGCAAATATTTTTACGCTGTTTTTACACACACACATGCATATTTATGATTGTTATAAGTTATCACAGACCCTGCAGGGAAAATAGAGCTCCACTCACATGTTTTTTTTCCATCGGATAAAAATTTGTTACAGATAAACGTGTTTTTTATTTAAATAGGTATTTTACTCTCAATAGCAATGAAGGCATTATAAATACTGTCGAGCATTTCAATAATTCTGCCTAACATGCAGCCTGGAACTCCACACCTTGTCTCACTGATATCTCTTGAAGTAAAAGAAAAATTGAGGGAATGACGGCAAGCAAGAAAAACAATGGCAAAGTAGCAGGCACTCTGAGGACAAAAATAACCTTAACTCACTCACTCAAAGAAGTCCTTAAAAAAGAGCACAACTCTCAGCTCTACAACTACATATCTCAGCAAACTTGATGCATTCTCTGCCACTGACTGCTCTCTATGGAAAGCAAAAAACAAATTTAAAAGGCTAACCCCAGCACAATCATCCATTAAAACGGGAACAAACATATTGGCTAAAACAGTTCTCGAGAAAGCAAACACATTTGCACATCACTTAACTCGAGTGATCTGCCCCCATGAAATCGAACCCTCTCCAAGCACTGATCAAAAAGTAAAAGAAACACATATGGCATTCAATTTTGGAGCATTGGAGCTAACTCCAACAATAAATGTTGTTTCTCTTAAATTATTGTACTTAAATAACTTTAAATAGAAATATTGTTTAATGTTTAAAAAACTGATCGCAATAAATAAATGTATTAAAAAAAAAATATTTAAACAAAATAAAAAAGTACTTTGAGTTATATGGCAAATGCAATCATCGTTGTATGCACTTTTCAATACAGAAATTTAAATTTTAATAGGTTTGCAAAACCTTTTTTTTTTCAAACAAACGTTGCTAATTACGAGTACATATTAAAATTTCAATATATGTATTTGCATGCTGATAAACAATTCATGGGTTAGTACAAAGCTATCGAGAAAAGGATGCAGGGAGAAATCTGCGGATGTAATAAAACTTCATTTTTAGAACAAACCTCGCTAATAGCAGATCTCAGTGAATCTAAATGTAAGTAGGCAATAAAATGCGAAAAGTAATAAATCCCGATATTTCGATATTTTCAAACACCAATACCGAGGTTTCGGGATTTTTTGAAATTTTAAAATGTTTAAGTAGTTAATTGCAAGTAATTAATGTTTTTGTTTTGGTATCGAAACGGCGCTTTAGTGCTACTTGTGGGGTGCCAGCGTAGTATTTCAACCATTTCACCTACCTACAGGTAGTTCAAACTGTTTGTAATGTAGTGCGAAGCTCTCGATAAAAGTATATAAAGAGAAGTAACTTACATAGATCTGGCAAAATTGCTATTTCCGAACAAACCTCAATTATTATTGATCTCAATAAAATTAAACGACCACTGTAGCCGATTGGGTTGGTATGTCACTACCGTCGGAAAGTGCTGATTTACACAGAGAATCATTTGGAAAATAAACATTTTTGTTTTTCCAAATATTTCCCTGTGCAAATGTGAGGAAGTTCTGTGTTGGTTTCCAATCAAATGAAAGAAATAGACGATGATAAACAGCAGAACGCTGCTTAGGAAAAACAGGATGATTTTTGATAGTAAAGTAGGTTGATTTAAAAATCTTATGGGACAAGTTTATGTAGATGGAAGTATGGATTCTAATTTTTCTGTCCCATTTCTAGATGAAAATATATGTATATATAATTTGCGCGTACACTCTTTTTGGATGTTTGGCCGAGCTCCTCCTCCTATTCGTGGGGTGCGTCTTGATGTTGTTCCACAAATGGAGGGGCCTATAGCTTCAAGCCGATTCCGAACGGCAAATATTTTTATGAGGAGCTTTTTCATCACAGAATTATACTCGGAGGTTTGCCATTGCCTCCCGAGGGGCGACCGCTATTAGAAAAATGTTTTTTTAATTTTGGTGTTTCACCGAGATTCGATCCAACGTTTTCTCTGTGAATTCCTAATGGTAATCACGCACCAACCTATTCGGCTACGGCGGCCGATACTCAATTTAATTTTAAGTTAAGTATTTATATATGAAGTTTTTTCTAATTTAAGGGGTTACATACGTTCAGAATTTTCAAAAAAGCAAAAATCGCTTTCGATATTTCAACTTTAAACTCGTTTTTCTCGAAACTACTTTTTCCGGCACGGTTTGCATGATAACTCATATAGTTTTTAATATTTTTTGATGGAAATTGGAAAATTTTTCGAAGTTCAAAAATCCGGCTCGACAGACTATAACTATATACATAAAACTTTTTTTTACAAGATTTTTTCTACATTTTACAGATCTACATATCAACATTTCAAGGAGAAATGATGCAGACCGTGGAGTAACTTTTATCCATTGTACTTTGGGTCCCGAGATTTTTTATATACTAATTTTTGTAAAGAAAAATTAACATAAATTGTTTATAAAGTTTAAGTACTAATAAAGAATGGATTAAATTTTTTATACAATATTTATTTCTAACAAGCAGTTGCTTCCTCTACACCCACACCGAAAATGACAAACAAAGAAAATATCCCAACTTACATTAAAGAGAAAATCGGCGAAAAAAGAAAACTCCGCAAAACATGGCAAACGACCAGACATCCAGCAGATAAGACCAAACTTAATAAAGCGACAAATGAGCTAAAAACATTACTTACAAAACACAAGGAGAGTAAACTTCGAAATTATATGGCAAACCTGGGAACAACAGCATCTACAAATTACTCCTTATGGAAAGCAACAAAACACATTAATGGCGCTATAATACATAAACCTCCCATCAAAACAGAAGCCGGCACATGGGCAAAAACAAGCAAAGAAAAAGCCGACACCCTAGCCAGACACTTCTTAGACACATTTACAAGCGAAATGGATAATCAAAACATTAACATTAAATCTGACAACATAACAAACGTTCCGCAAATCAAAACAAAAAAGACAGCTAAGCGATAAAAAAGCTCCAGGATATGATTTAATAAATGGAAAAATTTTAAAAAAGTTACCTGAAACAGCATTGCAATTCATAAGAAATATATTCAATTGCATGTTAGAGACTAAATACTTCTCACGACTATGGAAAATTGCTCAAATTACCGCCATACCCAAACCAGGAAAAGATGCCACCAAAACTGCCTCATATCGACCCATCAGCCTATTGCCAATCCTTTCAAAAGTGTTTGAAAAAATATTGTTCGACCGACTAGAACCAATTTTGACAGCAAAAAAAGTGATACCAAGCCATCAATTCGGATTTAGACGGCAACACTCAACAGTCCAACAAATCCACAGGGTCACTAACAAAATACTTAACGATATGAATGACAAAAAATATTGTGTAGCTGTATACCTAGACATTGCAAAAGCCTTTGATAAAGTTTGGCATAAAGGACTTTTGCATAAGCTCAAACGAATCTTTCCACAAAACTACTTTGAACTTTTGAAGAGCTACATAACTGATCGAAAATTTTATATAAGATATGAAGACGAATATTCCGATATTCTACCAATGACAGCTGGAGTACCGCAAGGCAGTGTATTAGGTCCTCTCTTATATCTAATATACACCGCAGATGTGCCAACTCCGACAACAGATAATACAATGATAGCAACGTTCGCGGATGATACTGTATTAATGGCATCAAACAATGACGAAAAACTGGCGACCTTTACACTTCAAAAATTAATAAACAATACAGTAAATTGGTTTGACGAATGGGGTATAGAAGTTAATAAAGACAAAACTATCCAAGTTATATACACAAACAAAAAGACATCAAAATATAATCTAACCCTAAAAAACAACAAAATAAAAATCTGCCCAGCAGCAAAATATCTTGGAATAACTATTGACGAAAAACTAACATGGAAGCAGCATATCATTAACAAAAGAAATCAAATCAAGAATAAGTACCGGCAATTAAGTTGGCTAATAGGACGAGCATCAAAACTATCACTGTATAATAAGGTGACTATATACAAAACAATTATTACTCCTATCTGGAAATACGGAATAGAAATATGGGGAACGGCTAAAAACACAAATATTCAGCTCATACAGCGATCACAATCCAAAATATTACG
Source organism: Anastrepha obliqua (assembly GCF_027943255.1). Classification (NCBI taxonomy): domain Eukaryota; kingdom Metazoa; phylum Arthropoda; class Insecta; order Diptera; family Tephritidae; genus Anastrepha; species Anastrepha obliqua. Next base: position 52,380,747 of record NC_072896.1, read on the forward strand.
AAATATAACAAATGCTGGTTGGTTTATTCCCAATGAAGCCATACATCGTGAATTAAATGTAGATACTATCCAAGAAACAATCACAAAATGTAGCACTAAGCATATACAGCGACTGTCAGTCCACCAAAACGAAGAAATGCGTAAAATAGCACCGGCAGAAAATACCAAACGAAGATTAAAGCGACTCACACCGACTGATCTAACTATAAGATTTACAGTGTAATCACAAAAAACAATAATAATAATAACAGATTCTTCTTACATTGGTAAAAGAACTTAATACACCCTAATTGTACAAAAATTACATATTGTTAATACATAACAGACTGTAATAAATAAAAAGAGATATAAAAAAAAAAAAAAAAAAAAAAAAATTATTTCTATTGTTCTCCCTTCTAAAAACAGGGTTTTTTAACGCATTTCTGACGATGGACGTTTGTAATCCCTTAATTTTTTATTTTATTTAAGTACAAAAATTTATATATATAAAAACAAAAAAAAACAAAAATATCCAATCCAGTTTGTCTTCATTAAAATATTTAGCGAACTGTCGACAAACGTCCTCCACTTTTCATGTTCGCGGATTGTTGAATATTTCTGAACCAGAAGATGCTAAGAAGTAAACTTCAAAAGCAACGAATGTTGCCGAAAACCATTTTACCCATGTGAGTGCGAATGAAGCATCAAAAGAGAATTTTCAGTGTCTCTATTCCAAATGTATCTGTGAGTAAATCGGGACCATTGCTGATAGAAAAAGTTGTTTCAAATAACACTCACCGCTCGGCAGGCAATGGCTAGGCCCGAATGTATTTCTGCTATAAAAAAAAAACTTTTAATAAAAAAAACATTTGCCATTCGGAGGCGAAATAAAACTGTAAGTTGCTTCATTTGTGGAAAAAGGAGGAGGAGCTTGACCAAACAGCCCACAAAGGGTGTAAGCGCTAATTAATATTACGAAACTAAATAAAAAGTAACGCCAAATATTATTATTATTATAAAGAAACTAAATGAAACGTGAAAACCCCGATATTTCAGGATTTTCAAATAGCAATCCCAAAGTTTCATGATATTCGGGGCATTTCGGGAAAACATTACTATTAATTTTCATCTGGTAAGTTTGCCTCGAATCAAGAAAAAAATTAAATGATAAATCTGTGTGTACAAGAAATGGCCGTCTAAGCCTAAAAGCTGGCTTCCGAGTCTACATACACAAGCCAATGCGGTAAGCTACAATTCCTATTCTTAAAAGTGTAGAAGCATGCAGACATACTTAGGGGTTATATATAGTTAGATACAATTTTTTTTATTATTATTTTTTCTTAATATACATATATTTAAGAATGCACACAGAAAATTGAATATCGTTCCGGTGAATATTTTTAAAGTTACACGCAAATTAGAAAAGACGTTTCACGCGTTTTTCTCAAAATGGTGTTTTCAAAGTCGGTGACCAACATTACTCGAAAACGGCTAAACCGATTAGTCCAAAATTTTAACACGAGCTTCTTAAATATATTTTTAGTAATTAATCGAGGATTTTTTTGCATCGATAAATATTATTTTATTTTTTATTACAAATTTGAGGCCGAAATTTTGGTCAAAAATGTTTATTTTTTTGTCAAACAAATTTATTTTGCTTATTCCTTCGATTAATTAGTAGATTTCACATTACTTTATCGAAATCTGTTTGGTTTTTTAAATCCGGAGGATACAGTTCAGAGATATAGCGGCCACCGCAAAACGTCTTTTTTGAGAAGAGCCCCCGGAGATCATCTGTTGCTCCTTTCAAAATAAATATTTTACAATACTAAGTGCTAAATACAGTTAAAAGATAACAAAGTTTTCTCATAAAATGTTTTGGAAAATTCGCTTTTTTCGGCCTTCTAACTCATATAACCCCTTATAGTAGAGACAGAGGTATGTACAGATGTATAACACAACTCTAGCTTAAATCGACTTATGCGTTTATTGTTGGTGCTCTCTTTCGTTTTCATCAACTTTTAAGGAAAAATTAATCCTCCGTTGGACACCTTTTGTAATACCTTCGGTTGAGCAGCCGAGTCTGGCATTTTTTCGTCCTATTCGAGGATTTTTTTAAAAGCTTATATCTATAAATCAATAGAAAATTTATTTTTAAGAAGCTACCTGGAAGCTCAAGACGTTAGCTATAATAGAAATAGGTTAAATTTACGTGCAAAGTCGAAAAAGTCTATCCTGACCCGGCTGCCTAACGGATGGGTAATTACCCAAAAAATCTCTTTTCACACAGAAGTCTCAATATACGGTATTCCCAATTTCGTTACTGAATACCTTAAGCCCATTGAAATAATTATTTTTTTTTTTGCTAACAGGAAATATTTTTCAGATTTTCGAGAAAAAAACCGACAATTAATTGTTAAAAAAATCGAAATCTTAAAAAAAGTCCTACGACCAGGCACGAGTTTTTTATGTTTTTCAAAGCAGTATAAAGAAATTTTATTGAAATCTACTATGCGGTGTTTAAGTTACAGTGATCATTAGTTCAAAAAACATAGTTTTGAGAAAAACGCATTTAAAGTTTTTCGAACGCCCGGAACGCCCGAGCGCCTTTGTTAATTGTTGAATAACTGGAAAAGCATTTGTCGGATTCACTTCAAATTTTCACACAATATTTTTAAGATAACGTACTTTAAGAGAATGCAAAAACAATCCAATTTTTTGAAAATTCTGACTACCCTAACCCCTTGCACTAATCCACACAGTTATTTAGCGGAGGAATGCCGCGGAATAAAAAATATGTATGGAAAAGTGGAGGAACTCACGCTGGCCATGCACCACCAGTAGCAATTCAAAAGCAGTGGTTGTTCTCTCTAACATATGCACATAGGTACACACACACATTTGTATGCATACTTTTGTTAACATAGGTACTATATTTGTTTATGTTTTATGCTGTGTTCTGAGCGTGACCATTTGGCACACTGACTCACATTGGTTGTCGAATGCAAAGCAGAGCTGTGAGAATTTGATTCCATTTTTTTGCTTTTTTACTTTTTATTGTTTACTGGTAAAACAAACATCGTGCTTTAGATAATTTTTTGAATATATACAAAACATACACATGTTTGTATGTATGTGGAAATATTTACGACGAACGTAGTCATATACAAATGAGTACATGCCCGGCAGCCCGAACAAGAGCTGAAATGTTTGTTCATACATACATACATACATACATACGTACCAACATACGTTCACAGCGCATGCAAACACTTCGCATAAAATATTTATGTAGATCCAACGCTAAGATATTCTTGTTGTTCCGTTGTGAATATTTATGTTACGCATTTATTGTTGTTTAATGCTGAGCGGCAAACAGCTGTTTGCTAACAATTTTTATTTTCTTTAATTCTATTTTCTTTTACTTTATTTATTTTTATGACTATTTTTTTTTTTTGTCATTTAAATGCCTTGTGAGCTACATACATACATACATATGTACATACTTGTCCCCTCGATGTTTTGGCGCTGCTATGTTCTACTGTTGTTGTACTATACATAACTTTGACAATGAAAATATCGCTTCCGTTTCGTATTGCCATTAAATTAGCATTTTCACCGGTTTGCGTTAGTTTAGTTCGAGTAAACACAACAAAACCATAAATAATTTGAAAGTATGATTTTGAAACTAAAAATTGATATTTCATGAATTTACTATGAAATATTAGAAAGTCGTAAAATAAAGTTAAACAAGTTTTGTTTTAAGGAAACATATCTAAAATTATAAATAGACAAAACACGCCAATAATCATGGTGAAAAGAATTCAGAAGGTGTGGCCAACATCTGACCATTAACCGGCTCTCAGCGAATTCGAAGGAATCAGCTGATTTGCTGACATAACAAGGGGTGTGCCAGCGTTAGAGTTGTAGGCCTGCACTAAAATTGATAGAGGGCATGGTTACACCTTCCTAATTCGTTGTGTCGTAAGAGACCATGAATAAACAAACAAAAGGAAGGGGACTTACTTATTTGTGAAGAGGAAGAGTAGGCGAAAGCAATGGAAGCACCCACGGCGTCTTCCGTATAAAAACACAAACAAACTGCATTTGGAGGCTTCATATTAATATTATTTCACAATTTAATACACGGCAGTTCTTTTTTATTAGTTTGTTTAGTTTAAGTCTCTCAAATCCCAGTATTAACAAGCCATTTACTGAATTTTCACAAACATTTTGTATGTATATTTTCTCCTATTTTTCTTTTTTTTTTATTCGTTTGTTTTGTATTATTGCGAAGAGAGCTGACGTCAGACTTGTCAAAATCGCGAAAAATAAAGTAAATGTTTTAAAAAGGCGCCACCTATAGTACTCAATTTGTAAAATTTTTAATAAAGTAAACATTAGTGGATAACAGCACAGCATAAAAAATATAAACATTTATCTAATTTCAATTTTAGTATTCGTTCCCACAGCAGTCAGTTAGCTGCGCGATTTGGATTCATATCCGGTCAAGCTACCAGCATTCCCTATGATTGGTTCTGTTTGTTTGCTCACCTGAAATTGCTTGCGGGGGCCCAAATTACCCATTTTTTGTTTCATTTGTCGAGTTGTTGAAAGTTTAGAGAGTAATTTCTGTTCCCCACTAGCCGGAAGCCACCCAGAAAAACAGTCCGGGCGAGTTTATGAAAACCAAGGAGAATCTATTCAAGGTGGATCGGTAAATAAGCTGATAAGCTTTTTTTCCTTCACCGCGCCCATGTGGCTGACAGCACAAAATGAAACAAGGCGAATTCATTCTTGGTGCTCTACTTTGCCTACACTTTGCGCGGCAAACGTAAAAAACATTGTTGTTGGTGTAATGCCACCACCTTTAATCAATGCACTTTGGTTAAAACTGTCAAATTAAGTTTTCAACTGTTAAGCGTAAAAATATATTAATAGCAATTAAAAATAATATTAAACAACAACAAATAACTTGGACATTTGGTTTCAGTCACGAAATTCTGTTTTTTGTATTCCAGTTTTTTTTGGGTTCTTTACGCTCTATTGAGAGGGCATTTCTTGCGCTCATTTGCAAGAAAATTGCTCGCAAATAAAAAAAAAATAAAACTAGAGCTATTATGACGACTCGCAACAACAGGAAGGTTGAATTGAATGATATATTTTTATTTGATGTACTGGAATGATTTTAATTACTTTTGCATTAATTTCGAATCAGATCGAGCAGCAGCGAAGCGTGGCCGGGTTTGTTAGTAAATAAAATAAATAAATAAATATAAAATTATAATCATCATCGGCGTCAGTCTCAAATGAATTATCATTTGGATATTAGTCGGAAATAAAATATAATTTTTTTTCGGACTGTGAATGGCGCAAATACGAGACGCTACGAAAATATTATATTTAAGGCAAACAGAAATATACATAGTCACTACGAATCACAATTACGGATTAAAGAACCTAATTGTAAGCCAATTTAGCATACAAAAATGCAAACTATTAATTGTCAATTATTACTTGAGGTACAAGAGGAATTGATGATGATGATGAGTTAGTCCCGATTTACACAGGGACACATTTGCAAAGTAAACATTTTGTTCGTTAGAGAAGGACGCACAGAGAAGAGAGAGAGGATTTTGTTTTCCATACTGGCGACACGCTTTGTACTTCTTATTCGTATTGCCAAACTTAAAGAAGTAAACGTCAAAAACAACAAAGGTTGCCAAAAAAACAATTTTCCCGTGTGACCAAGAATGAATCATCAGAAGAGAATTTCCAGTAACTCCATGTCAGATGTATCTGTGTGTAAATCGGGACTTATACTAAATTGGTAATACATCAATTGCTCCATGCAACCCTTTAATGAGAAAACGAATCGTCATTAAATCGAAATGAAAAACGGGAAAAAATCAAATAGAGAAAAAGCACAATAACGAAAAGCACTCAAAAGACTTAATAATTAATTTCTTTTGAAAATGATACTCATTATAAAATCGGGAACCAAACAAAGGGTCTAGCAGTGAGGGGGAGCACTCGCTGTTCTCGTCTCATGGGCAGAGCGAGTACAGTAAATCGTTGGCCTGCGGAGGAAAGCAATTGCAATTGGTCTCCAAAAAGAAAAATGTTGCCGATTCTATAACAAAGGAAGCTTTATTGATTAGTACAAAATTTATTTTAGTTTCATTTACCAACTTCCACCAAGGCCTTTGTATTGCATTTCGTGCTAATCCTGCCACGGGAAACAGCTGCTGCCTTTTTAAACTTTGAATAATTAACAAGTTATTCTTCTTTTTTTGTGATTAAAACCAGACTCGATTGTAATGACTAGGAAAGTTTAGTACAAGGTGGCTCAAAATTAATCGTCTTATTGGATGATTTATAATTTTTGTAAAAGGTAAAGTTTACGTCAATCATATTTGACACATATGAACTAGACCGCTGCAGTATACTACAAGCAGACAAGCAATGGAGCGCGTAAAGGTTAAAATAAATATTTCGATCTCTCAAAATATTTTTTTTTTGTTTTGTTTTAGTAAAATAGTTATTCAAAAACAATGTTGGATGATTAATTTTGTATATTTAATAAACTAATAAATTTTGTTCTAAAATTATGTTTTGTCTTTATTTTCCTCACACCAAATATTTTACAAACAAAATCAAAGCACTCTCGGCTGTCAAATAATAATTGTGCGGCGCCATTTAAAGCTTAATTACCGCAGCTAATTTATTTTTTTTTTTCCAGAGCATTACTGTCAAGAATTCGTTTCGGCGCTAATTTCAAAAAAATGTAATAATTTATATACGATTTACACGCGCTTTCAAAATCTCAGGGCGATTTAAGAACATTTTGAAGTACATAATTCAAATTGAAATTTGGGTCAAATTAAGAGAGGATGAAGTTTAATTAATCACTGAAAACAAAACATCATTTTTTTAATATTCCAAACGCGTTTTAAAGTAAACGAACGTTCATCACAAAAAAAAAAAAAGAATTTGAATTGCAGTAATCTACAAACATACAAACAGCCCATGACAAGAGTTGGCACATCAATGTCAAGTTAATGCAATCAGGGCAGCCACGGAATGCCTCTTAATGTTTCCTTTGCAACACCTGCAATAAGACTTAAATGCTCCCGGTTAAGAAGTACAGCAAAATGTTCAGCAAGCAATTTCTACTTGGGGCTACCGAAAGCATCACTCCTACAAACATTGGCTAGAGCCTGAGCCACCTCACAGGCATATCAACTGGGCACCTCTTCAATTACACTGACGAGATCCAAGACAAAACACAACTACAAGTCCTGGGCCGGACAGTATACAGGCCGACGTTAAACGACATCTATCGGAACACTTTTACTACCTTCCTAAACTCCCAGCCTCCGAAAACCGTTATTGCAGTCCAGCCACCACCTACTGCAGACGAAGCTTCAGCTGCCTCTAGAAACCGGTGGAGTTTGGCTCAATTACGATACGAATATTGCAGTTAAACACCTGCTTATCCAGAATAGACCCCGACATATTCAATATATGTCCGGATGTAAAGACACCGCAAGATACTAACTAACTATCCACATGTCGTCTCAAACCCACTCAGCTAACACCCCTCCCCCTCTGGACCCAACCCGTCGAAACAGCATAGCTTGAGGAGATTACCGTTAAATGAGTTAGACGATGGCGGTTGGTGACTACACTGCACTGGCAGGGCTTAGTAAACTGCTACAACAACAACAACGTTAGCACAGCAACATTTTGAGAAGTTTTGACTATATCCTTTTGAATATCTTTTTTTTTAATATGAAGAATTTTTTTATATAATAAAAGTCCTGCTCATCGTCTAACAAAATCCATATAAACCTGAATTTTAAACTTTTTACAAAAATTAGAAAAATTCCACAAACTTTTCATTCCAATTCCACGCTTTTCAATTGGAATTTCAACAGACAAACAAAATTAAAAAAAAAATATTATTTTATTAAAGCACAAAAGAAAAGATCCGGTTTTTTTCTTGTAACTTCAAGATATATTTTAATCTGCTTTTTGCTGCATAATAGCCCCACTCAAGGGCTACGACGCCAGTGCTAACTCGGGTTAGTGTCGTTCGAAACTTTCCCGTAAACGCAACCAAATAAACATTAGTGAGAGTGAGAAATACGCGAAGCGTTTTGAGGCGGTATTTTTATGCACGCATTCGAAAGGGCCGAAATTGTCTTACGCCGCGGCTGCAAAAGTAATTAAAAAATCAAAAAAGTTTGTTGTGATGTGGAATCAGCGGTATAAGGTGTACAAAAATGTTTATGATTTTTCCGAGCACGGCTTGAAGCGAGTGACGAAAAACAAGCAGGGTAAAGTCCTACTTTTTAAGCGGGACCCTTCTTTGTGACTACGCAAAGCACGATCAGTTATTGCTAAAAAGGGAATAAATGTAAGTATCAACACCATCGAACATCGACTGAAGGGGGCGAGCATATCCTACCATCCCACATCATCTAAACTACTGCTCTCAGAAAAACACATTGAGAAACAACAAAACAAGAAAATGGCGTCACAGTATTGGACTGACCTTCCCAGTCCCCAGACGCCAACCCCATTGAAAATGTGTGGGGAACTATGAAAACGCATTTTGCCGGAAAGCCAGTCCATGATTTAAAGCAACTCGTGCGTCAAGTTCGCAAAATCTAGTCCCGTTTGTCGACGAGCTACGCAGAAAAGCTGGTTCAAAGCATGAAGAAGATGCCAGGCTATACTCGAAAACGATGAAGACTACACGGTTTATTAAAATGTTTAGATATATATCTTTTATACTGCATGAATAATCGCGATTCTCTTTTTCTGACACAGACTGTCTAAAAAATATCATTTCACTATACCCGAAACATTATTATAAAATATTTCCCGAAATACTCGTTTTTTTTCTGAATTATTGACTCCAAACAAAATGTCTCTATAAGAACATTTCATGTAATGCCATTTAATATTTTGAGTGTAATATTTGTTTTTGTCACGACTTCACTACCTATAAATGCGACAAATCCACATTTTCCACGAAACCACAAAAAAAATCTTGAAAATTAATTAAGTTCTATTAATTTACATATAATACAAGTACGTATGTATGTGTGTACAATTCAGAGGAAAACACTTTTGCATGCTGACCTCAAAACAAAAACACACTAAATTACAACACTACTTTTAAATACATCAACACAAACGCACACAAATCCATACACAAGCACACTTTCTTCCCGCTTACCTTCGGATCCAAAATGCTGCGCTCCAAACTGTCCTCTCTATTGAGTGTAGTTGCATTGCTACCACTACTACTGCCATTCGAATACATTTGCTGATGTTGTTGTTGCTGTTGCAATGTTGTAGCTTCTAGCCGTAAGCGAGCACGTTCCACGCGCGCCAAGGTGGGGCTATCCAAAATTGAGGGCGCACGTGATGGTGGACGTGAATTGCTCGGTCCGGCGGCGGCGACAGCAACAGCCAAAGATGACGCTGAGGTGCCGACATTGGGCAGCTGTGCCCAAGCGGCTGAAGGCTCCAATAGCGTGTGATTGGACGATGTGGAGGAGCAGCCCGGCGTGGGAGTGGATGTGGATGTTGAATTGGTGGTAGCCATGCTGTGACTGCTGTTGGTGCGTTGATTGTAGCTGTTGTTGTTGGTAGAGTTGTTGTTTGAGGTGAGGAGCATTTTTGGCTAATTCGTTTGAATTTCTTTTTATTTAATTTTTTTTTCGCAAAATTATGGTAAATATGTAAGTTTCGTTCAATTTGTTGGTATTTTATTTAGCTTCGAATGATAATTATTTTATTTTTATGCTTAGAGTTTATTGTTCTAATTTGGGAGTTATTCTTTTTTTACGTTACTTATAAGGTTAGTATTATTTAATATTAAGTTTTTTTTTTAATTTATTTATCGTTGACTCTTTTAATTGATGCAAATTTATTTATATATTTGATTATACTGTAGTGATGTCTAATTGAATATCTTCGTTGATTTAATTAATACTTATAATTCTGTTTAATATCAATAAGTGGTTTCTTCTTACTTTTTTACTGTTATTGTATTAAAATTTTCATTTTTTTCTTTATATGGAAAACTCTTTTTATGCCTATAAAATCACTTTCACTGTTTTCCTGCAATAAAAAGAGTAAGAAAAAATTATTTTAAATTATTAAATCGATAGTTTTTTAGGCAATATGTTATTTTCAGCATAACTATAATAATAAAAAAATGACGAAACTAATAAAACTTTTATGACTTTGTTGTAACTATTATAAAAATAATGGACGGGTTAGAATCGAATGTACAAGGCTTTGTAAGGCTGTAAGGCTGACAAATTACAACTTTCGCCTGATTTTTGTTAAGTATTTCATCAAATATTGTGTAGATAACAACTAAACATATTTTGGAAACGAGCTGATGTGAGAAAACAAATTTTGTCGTGGACTCTTCGATATATTCAACATAAAAGACCAGTAGTGTCTGCAGCGTCTGTTAACCAGCATATACGGCTACCATCTAAGAGCAATTTTGGATTTTGCTCTCAGCTTGGCGCCCGAAGAGAATGAAGAGACAAAATGTGGTGGTAGTGTACATAACTACCCTTTGGTGAGTTTCTTGATCGATGCTCATTGGAGAGTATGCAAAATTTCGAATATTACAAGGAGTTTTTAACGTTCGCCACTCGTCAGGTAATGTCAAACCTACGAGTGTATTTTTGTTTTGAAAAAGTTTTCCAATGCAAGCCAACTTCTATTCTGCGCTGGCATAAAATATTAGATTTTTTTAGATGTTGTTGTTTATGCATATACGAGTAATATAGAAATGATCCAGACTCTCAAATCGTAATATTCTACACGTGGGATAAAGCCAGAAACGTCAACGTAGTCTTTGGGAAATGGGTTAAGTGGATGAAAATAAAAAAAAATTTTGTTTTTTCAATTTTCCATTTTGGCGTAGCATCTTGGAGTTTTGCGTAAGCGGTAAACGTGTTTTTCTGACAAACACTTATTTTCTAACAGGGCGAGCTGTTTACTTGCTCTAACTAATACTCTAACGGATACTTTTATCTATCGAGAAATCTTGGCTTTGAATAAAGAATACACATAAAACAAAAAAATCAGAATAATCGTCAAACACAAGGTGACGCAAAATTAATTATCCATCATCATATTTACTGGAGATGTTAAATATGGACGTACGCCACTAACTAACAGCACCAGGTCTCAGGAACCTGCCTTTAAAATGCTCAGCTCATGCCTTAGGTACATTGGAAATGATGTGCAAAATATTTAATAGAAATGCATTATTAAGAACTATTTGCAGTTTTTGTGCAAACTCGTATGACAGAGTCTTGTATTAGGGTCTAGTTATGTGTAGACAAGTAATTATTTGTGTTCCATTACTTGCAAACCCCCGCCGAAATTTTGTCATAAATATTTTCGTAGAGGATTTTAGTTTACCCATCTCATATATAAAAGTTCTTTTTTGTTTTTTTTTTTTTTTGTTCAAAAAAAAAGGTCAAATTAGCTCGTCAAAAATAAAGCGACAAAATTAAGATATTTCAGAACTGTCCCTAATATTTTTATTAATTTATTTGTATCCCCCCGAAAATCTGTTACAGAACTTTCTTAATCCTTCTTAATAATATTAGACACATAAATATAATATTTTTTAAATGTAATTTAAAGATATTTAAGACCAGAATTGGTGACTTGGACTAACAGTAGAAAAAAATGTAGTCCTGCTGAACAATAGTATTGGGCTACATGCGATTAATGAAGTTGTTTCAGGATTATTTTCTCACTTTTCTATTCTAACAAAAAAAAGAACAAAAATACAGAGTTTGATTGAAAAGTAATTAGTCTTTTTTAAGCAGTTTTATTAAACCTTTTGGCTTATACAACTAATATTCTTTAAAATAGGACCCTTGAGCGGCAATACACCGCTGATAGCGGTCCTTCCACTGCAGGAAACATTTTTTAAACTCATCCGCCGGAATCGCGTTCAATTCGGCTCTCACAGTTTTTTGGATCGCCTCGATGGAGTCGAAACGCCTCCCCTTCAACTTTCTTTTCAGGCGCACATTGTAATAAGTTAAATTTAACTCTTCACTGACCTCACGTAGACTAGCACGACGGTCAATGTTCAAAAATTCACGAACCCGGTTCACATCTTCGTCTGTTTGCGTCGTCGAAGGCCTTCCAGATCGCTGTTCGTCTTCGACGTCCTCCCGGCCTTCCTTGAACGACTTGTGCCACCGTTTTACCTGGGCACTGGACAGAGATTGGTTCCCGGAAGTCTCCTTGAGTAGCCCAATGGTTTCGGTACTCGTTTTGTTTAGCTTTACGCAAAATTTGATAAAGTAACGTTGCTCCAACGATCGCTGCATTTTCGCCACTGCAAAATCCTAACACACTTTTAAAACAGCTTTCACGCGCGGAGCGATGTTGACTGCATCGCTATTGCCAGCGAACTAGTGGAAGCGGAAGGTCCAACGATCATTTTCCCCCACCAGCCGATTCGGTTGATCGCTTGGCAGACGCTCCGCGCGGAAAGGCTTATTACTTTGCAATCAAACCCTGTAGTTGTATTACGCAATTCAAGTCTTTAAAAATATTAATATATATTACGAAAAAGAAATATTGCAGTGAAGACACTCGGGTCAGTTTTATCCCCATATTGGAAACTCCCTAAAAAATTGAAAAAGGAAAATTTTCAACGTGAATGGATATTAGAATAAAATCAAAGCCACAATATGATGACACTATTAAACTTCGTTTCATACATTTCTGACCTAAATCCTATAATTTTTTCCGTCTTCACGAAATTGGAATTTCAAAGAGATTAATGAAAAAGCCACTCAAACGTCGAGACGTAATAGAAGGCAATAATTTGTGCACCAGATATTATTTTTTTAATAAAAGTATTAAGTGAGTTTTTGTAGAACTCAATCAATCTTTGCCAATTAGTTGCACGACAGTTTCTTACAGGTATCATCATTGCATTTCAAACATGAATTTGATGAAAAGAGAAGCTTCGCCGTTTTTGGATAAAAATACTTTGCAATGTGTCAAAACAATGTTTCTTGCAAAAATATATAATTTATTCCGGATTCCGGTAGAATACCAATCCAGTAAAAATATTTGTTTGGGAAGATTTTCGTTTAAGGCGCATAGAACTGTACGTGCCAGTTTTAGACTAATATAATATTAAGATTCTATTATCAATTTGGGCTGAATAGTAGTAGAGGAATCTCCGTGAAAAGCTCGTGGCAATTTTAGAGTTAACGTTAGCGAAATTCGGATTTCGGCAGAATAACAACTGGCTAACAACGTTTGTTCCCCTAGTTTTTTTGTAAAGTTTTTGTGAAAGACTAAACATTTTGACAAGTTTTGGCTATTTATTTATTTTTTAATTTGATTTATTTTTTATCAAAATATTCTATATTTCTTTTATATATTTCATTCTAAAGGGTGGTTAAATTTCAAGGGTCGATGTTGAATGTGAACCACACCTAAACGTCAAGTTTTTTTCTGCATTTCATTTGACATTTTTCAATTTCAGATTAACTCAATTTGAATCATTTTCACCTCAGTGGATTCGTCAATAAGCAGAATTGCCGCATTTGGGCGAATGATAATCCAAGAGTGATTGCCGAAAACCCAATGCACCCCCAAAGAGTGACTATTATGGGCGGTTTATAGGCCGGCGGCATCATAGGGCCGTATTTTTTCCAAAATGAGGCCGGTCAGGCAGTTATTGTGAATAGTGTTCGCTATCGTGAGATGATTACGCACTTTTTATGGCCCGAATTGGAAGATATGGATGTGGACGATATGTGGTTTCAACAGGACGGTGCCACTTGTCACACAGCTAACGAAACAATGGCTCTTTTGCGCGAAAAATTTGATGGCCGAATAATCTCACGTCGCAGCGATGGCAATTGGCCGCCAAGATCATGTGATTTGACACAATAAAGAGAAATTACAATAATTTTTTCAAAAACTTATATTTTATTCAAAATCAACACCGGCCCTTGAAACTTTACCACCCATATTTTCCCTGACCTTCATTAAAATTATTTAGAATTAAGAAGTCAATATATTTTTTTCAAAATTGGCATACAGTCTATTTATATAAAATGATATAAAAAAAATGTATTTTAATCATTTAAAATGGCGGATGTGAATTGAATTTTGGGACGAATTTTCCTACTATTTTTGCTTCGAAGAAATTATTTTTTGTACTTGTAAATTCACATAAAAAGTAATATCATAAAAAAGATGTGTGCAAAATTTCAGGGAGATCGGTCAATAAGTTTTCGAGTTATCGTGTACGCCAAATCGAAAAATATATATTAGTTTTGAGAAAAACGCGTCTAAAGCGCTCCAGCGCTCGAACGCAAAGAATAGAATCGTCCGGGTGACGATCTATAATATAAGAAATACTTAATTTTGCGTTCTAAATTTTTTTTGACATATTCTTAAAGGATTATATTAACATTTTATGAAAAAAAAAAATTTTGTTTTTGAAATTTTACAGGTATCTGTCGTGAATTTTTTGAACAAGGAAGGAATAATCAGAAATTGTTTAAACTTGGAGGGTATTTTACTCATATTTTTAAGTACACTTTAAAATTCTTTCAAACCATTTCCGCCGAAAATAATGGCGTTAGAGCGCGTTGTCCATGGACGATCGCCATCCGAGTATCTTGCTGGTGGGCATTCCTGAAATTTTTCTCTGTAATCAACAACAATTTTTTCTTTCGTTAACAACATGGTCCTTAAGAATATGAACCTAATTGCGATAAAATAATATTGAAAATTGCATATCTTTGAGGCGCTTGAACACAATTTAATTTTTTCATACCATATTTTTTCATGTATTTTGCTTAAAAAAATATTTTTAATGGTAATATAATCCCAGAATTAGGTTCATATGAATAAGGATTCAATAAAGAATACTCCGAAAAATATTTATAACGATTGGTCTATAACCTTTTGAGCGAGAGTGCCCACCAGTTGAAAAACGTCGTTCTAATTAACGCTCGCTACAGTGCGGAACCGACGGGCAGTCACTTAAGTGCTCATAGAATCGGGAATAATGCGAATTTCGCTTTAAAATTTTTACCACATATTCTTGAGTAGATATACTAACGAGTTATGCAATAAAAAAATCGATTTTTGATTGATCTAAACTGGTTGCCCCCTTAAGAATTTCGACATATTCGGAAAAAAATTTCAAAGTTTTTAATCAGAATTAAAAAAAAATTATGATTAATTATAGCCTGTAAAATTTTAGCACCAGAAAGAAAGAGAAAATGCGCAATACTCTGAAAAAAAATTAACGGGAAGAAACTTCAAACTGGCACTTTATTGTTCTAAAATTCATTAAGCTACAAAACTGCATTCAAAAAATTTCTAAAAATTCTAATTAAATGTCGTAGAATTCGGATGAAAAATTATTTCTTATTTTTGTATGAAATTTGAAAACTAGATTTACATATATGATCTTCGTTGTCCATCGAACCATAGTTGCTAGAGGCGAATCTTGTTCGATAACTTTGTTGTTGCTTTCACATGCAAATTTTTCGTCAAGCAAGTCGAGCAGAGATATAGCGAGCAGAGAAGAAGCGAATAAAAGAGGTCTTATACTATTTTCTTTCCTACGGTTCCAGGCAGGAATAAAGGGCGATATTATGGCATCGTACAACGATCATCTTTGCCACATGTGAAGAAGATCGCTGCAATATACAAACAGACATGTAATGGAGCGCGCAAAGATGAAAATAATGATTTTGATCACTAAAAATATTTAATTTAATTTTTTTTTTTAGTTTGTAAAAAAGTTATTCAAAAACAAAATAAGATGCTTAATTTTATGCCATCTTCTAAAAACTTGTTTAATGATAACCTACATAAGTCACGATTCTTTTTAAAATTCAAGCTCAAATACCGTAAAAATTTACACACCAAATGATAGAAAAAGTATTTCTAATAACGGCCGCCCCTCGACAGCAATGGCAAACCGCTGTGGGTATTTCTGTTATCAAAAAGCTCTTCATAGAAAACCATCTGCCTGAAAAAAAGAGGCTCCCTCATTTGTGGAAAACATCCAGACGCACACCACTAATAGGAGGAGGAGGAGTTCATTTAAAAGGTATAAGCGCCAACTATGTAAAATATATGCATAAAATATATATATTTAAAATAAAAAGTAGAACCTAATATAAAAATTATTTCTTACTTCGCAATCTAAAATCACTACGATTTATGTACTAAGAATTCGTAACCAGACACTGCAATATGTTTCAACTTCTATGCCACTACACGAGTATAAGTTGTATATGGCATGTCATAATTCTTATGGAAAAGTTTATAAAAAAAACCGTTGTGAAATTTGGAAATTCCAAATTACTCGTACACCACATAAAACTATTTCTATATGTCACTAGCACACCACAAATGGCTTATAGTTAGCCCTAAACATATTATGAAAATTACCATCGAAGCTTCTTACTGAAGTACGAGTATGAATACGTGCCAAAAATATTTATAAAAATATTTTAATCATAAATGTTATATTTATGTATGTACGTATGCACACACACATACACGCTGAGTCGCTCCCTTGCCTGTTTGCCATACTAACTACTCAACCTTAAGAAATTCTTGAATGCCTATAAGCAAGGAAAACACTTTTTGTAACTCTTTTTCTTCTTCATTCAACCAAAATCGCTTCACAGGCAATTGCAGTTGATCATTAGAGCCTCATTGATTAGCTGAACCGGTTTTACAGCACCGACTCAAGAAACAAGTATGATGCCTTTATACGCACCTATACACATACATACGTACATTTGTACATAAGTATATTGGACAAGTAACAACGTAGATATGCCACACCGCCAACAGACCGGCAGACAGGCCTAAAAAACAAGTATTTTTCTCTTACATTCGCATTGTATTTCTTTATTTCATTTTCGATATCCTCTTCTTCATATTGAGCTGTCTTCAAAATTGATGCCCGCACGCTTCTTCCACGGCGCATACATTTTTGTTATTTCTTTTTGCTGGCATTTTTTTCTATTAATTTCTGCACTACCTTTTTTTATATCTGCTTTTTCAACTATCTTCGCAGTACAAGCCCATGCTTCCTTCAGAGATTTGTACATTCATGCAATCACACACACTAACGCACATGCCCACATTCATGCCTCAGTTCGTTGCACATTGAGCAACATTCTCGTAGGTTGACTGGCTGGTTGGTTGGTTGGTTGGTTGGTTGGCTGTCCCATAACTCAGAAGTCGGTGTGTTTATGCCTGCCGCACAAATGTTATATTGATATGGGTGTATGGTGTTATGTGTGCATGTTCACATGTATGTATGCATTGTTGTTAATCATCAAATAACTGCAAGTATGTTAATCTTTTAATGGTTGTTTGCGTGTATATGCGGTTGGATTGTATGTATGTGTGTATGTATTTTTGTGGGTGGTTGTGCTGTTTGTTGTGCAAAACGCATTTTTCTGCCTGCTGGCTCGCATTCACGGTATCTACAGCTGCATATACATATATGCACAAATTTTTCCTTTCCCCCTAACCTTCCGATTACTGAAATTCTTTACTACTTTTCGCCATTTATTGTCTTTAACTGCATTTGCATGCAAGCATACATACACACACACATGCATAGATGTATTATATTTGCATAAGCGCATATTGTTCTTAATGCATTCTATGCCACTCTTTCCAATTGTTTTGCGTGTCGTAGAAAACGCATATGGAATTTAAATAATTTTGCTTACAATTCCAAACATGTCATTCAGCGCTTCCTCCGAACAATCGCAAAGCTTTATAAGGGCAGCAAACAAATTATTAAAGCCACTTTAGTGTCTGCTTAATAGGCACTGATTCACTTATAAATACAAAAGAAAAGGGCAATCAAATTTTCTAAAGGTGTTTAACGTCTCAGAACTTAGACTAATAATTTATTTTTTAACTGTTTTTTTATATTTTCAATTTATTACTCAATTTATAATTAGCACTGCTTAACAGTATTTTTGGAACTGAGTAACCATTCTAGGTTTCTAAAAAATGTTGGTTATGGTATCTAAACCTGGTTAATCAGTTTTTCAGTATACAATTTTCGTACCAAGTTCTTTTATTTGCAGTCAAAGGTTAAAAAGGTCATTATGGGCCTTTATACCACGAGTAAAAAATCTTTATTTTATATAAAAAGTTAAACACCTCATACCAGCTCTTCGACAAGCCTCCATCTTCCTTTGCTCTATATTTTTTAAGATTTTCTTGAGTTTTTCCAAAATCAGCAATACTATTATTGGTATGAGCTTTGGCATGACTTTGATAAAAATGTACTTTTTTGGAACTGGCAAATATCAAAATTTCTGCAGAACTCGCATTTAAGGAGTTTGAAGTGAAATTATATTATAACCATTAGAAGATTTTTAAAAGTTAGGAAACTGTAAGAAACTGTTCACAAAATTCTTAATCACTCATAGAGCAGAATAATTGAGAAAAAATATAGAGAAGAGGCTCTATTAAAATGACTGAGAAGACGATTGAAAAACCAATTTTATAATTTTACAATAAATAAATAAATAAATAAATAAAAGGTCTATTCAATTCACCAGAGCAAGTGCCGAATAGATGAAGCAACTGGAATAAATAAACATAACTTGGCAGCACTGTAAAGGCGCTGTCAAAATTTATATGTGCTTGGGAGCAGTTAATGAGTATTCAGTAAGACCGTGTTCATGCAGGACAATTTTTGTTGCTTCCACTCGACACTTGTGATGCTCGGGCTCAGTCAACACCGTTTGTGTTCTCGTTCCTCTCAATGTTGTTGTGGATTGTATACAAAAAACTGACAATTGCAAGGTGTGTGAACACGATGGGAATATCAAAAGAAAATTCGTAAAGTTGAAGCAACAAAATTTCCTCTATATGAACGCGGTCTAATAAAACTTGCCAAATATCAGAAAGGAGCAGCATTGGCAGCGTTGAAAATAGTAAGTTATGGTGTATTAGTTTTATGAGGCATAACCATACTCGACATCTAATATAAAGGACCAACTTCTCCGCTTTGAGCGTAAAATCCGAAGAAGGATATTTGGACCAGTAAGGGAAGCTGATAGATCTTAGAAAATAAGATACAATGATGAGATAGAACACCTGATATCAAGTCAAATTATTGTTTGTTTCGCTAAAGCTCAGCAGCTGAGGTGGTTTGCACACCAACTCAGGATGGATAACAGTATGAAAATACCTTCAACTATCTTATTTAGGACAAGAAAAAGCGTGACAGACCACCAAGAAGATGAGTAGACGATGTTGATGCAGATTTACACCTTATAAATGCTAGGGGAAGCGACACAATGAGCCGAGTCGAATAGAGTGCGATTGTGAAAGAAGCAATGACTGTAATTGTATAGATGATGAACCATACTCGCTAGCGGCGAATTTGCTCGATAACTTTGTTGTTGCTTTCACCTGCAAATTTTTCGCCAAGTGAGCATAGCCCAAACATAGCGAGCAGAGAAATGGCAAATCGAAGGCTCCTCATTTGTTTCACATACAAAATACCGAAGAAAAAGCAATTAAAAAATTGTAAAGCAAAAAATTCTACTACGCAAATATTTACGAAATTTCCTAAAAAACAATGTTTGCGACTGTCCTATCCATAGTTGCAAATACAGATTAATCTAATAAGTGCAAGTCGAAATGGAGTAATGCAAGCAGTCTAAGGGGTCCCAACAATTTTTTTTATTTTTTATTATTAAGAACTATGTTTGCCATTATATATGAAATATCACAACATTTAAATCTCCGTGAACGCTTTACAAGGTGGCATTGATCCGCGAGCCCCAATTTTCTTTAACTCTGCTGCATAGGCCCGTCTGAATTTGAGCAGTGGTCTGGCTTATAAAAATATACACACGAGTATATTTTGAAAATTTCGAAATTTCCGTAGAGCAAGCATCACTCAAAAACTACTTCGGCAATTTCTAATATTCTTACAACTAATTTTTTAAATTTATTATTATTAGAACTCTTTTACGTAAAACGCTTTCTAACATAATGTTGCCACCTATTTGCAGTTCAAAAATAGTAGTCTATTAAAAAACGTATGATTGCAACGCATTTAAAAAGCAAGTTTTGAATTCAAACACAAGTTGACATAATTGGAACAAATACTAGGTTAAAGTTAGCAGATAAAATTGGTAAAAAAAAATGTCCAAGCAAAAATATTTTTGAGTGGCGTTACCACCTAATTTTTTATTGAAAAATATAGGTTAATTTCAAAACTGAATTTAATAAAATAAAATAAAACAAATCATTTTGCAAGCAAAAATATTTTCGAATGGCGTTGCAGCCTAATTTTTATTTGAAAAATAGAAGTTAATTTCAAAACTGAATTTTATAAAATAAAATAAAAAAACTTTTGCAAGCAAAAGTATTTTCGAATGGTGTTGCCACCTAATTTATAATTGAAAAATAGAAGTTAATTTCAAAACTGAATTTTATAAAATAAAATAAAAAAATTTTGCAAGCAAAAATATTTTCGAATGGCGTTGCCACCTAATTTTTAATTGCAAAATATAGAAGTTCATTTCATTTAATTTAATAAAATGAAATAAAAACATTTTGCAAGCAAAAATATTTTTTAAGGCGTTGCCACCTTATGTATTTTTAATTGAAAAACTTAAGTTATTTTCATATCAAAACTGAATTTAATATTATATTAGAATAAAGGTAACCAACAATGTTGTCCAAAAATAGTTTTCTTATAGTCTTGCCACCTAATTTTCAACACAAAAATATATAGTATTTTAATTACAAATAGTGTTCGATATGGGTATCAAAAGAAATGGGTTAAAAAGGAAAAGAAAAAATATTTTTATGGCGCTGCCACCCAACTTTTTTAAGGGGGAAATATTGGTAAAATGTACCAATACAGTATAATTAGGGGTAGAAAATCACATAAAAGGAGATTGAGAAAACTTCAATAGAAAAATATTTAGAATGGCATCTCCATTTTATTGCAGAAATTTATTTATTAACTTATTTATTTCTAGTCAATGGAGTATTACATCCTTGCAGACTAAGATTACAATTCATATAGATTATAAAATTAATAATTTAGTTATTTTAAACAGAATTTCCAATGAATTTATGGTAGGCAGTGTTTTCTAATCCACAACATGCCTACTCTAACATAGCTAATACATACACATGCAAATATAAATATTTAAAATCTTTTTAATGTTTATTAGACAAAAGTAATTCTGCTGAATTCAAAATGTATTTGATCAGGTTGCCTAGGTAATCACATACATATGTACGAGCATGTCTATAAAAATTAACAGAATCCCATTTAAATCACATTTTAACAAAACCAAAATGCATTCTCTCAAAAATGTACCCGGAATGGATCAATAAGACCGAAAATATTGAAATTACTCATACAATTTTGTTTATCGCTCTCAAAGTAGACGCCCTGCGAAATATGTAATACCCTTTTGCCAATACATAATCCAATCTTTAAGAAGTTTTTCAAATACATTTTGCGAAATTCACTTCAGTTCTATCGATATAAACAGGGTCTCGAAGTAATAATTTGAATTTTCGTTGAGAAAAAAATTGACGGGATATATATCAGATGAGTTTTGGACAGAAATTTTTCATAATGATAGCTTTGTAAGTGATAGCCATGCTTTTTTCCCACGAATCAGGTCTTTTCCCACAAAATGGGACTGAGATGTTTCATAACGTCTAAATGATGCTCCTTTTTTACTCCTACTGATCCTTGAATTTTCAAAACCCACGTAAATAATAGGACTATGAATAAGTTCGTGCGGTTTTACAACAGATGGCGTAACTTGATTATTATTCCATCGATCCACATTTCCAAACATTCATTGGAGAGCTACTGTCGTAAGGCACAAACGTCAGTATAAGTTTTTTATTTGAAGCGTCAACAACAATATTTTTACCACACTTGAAAATGTCGAATTTCGTGCCAAATAATGTGTTTTTGCGGGGAATTCTTCTTCATTATTTTAATATGAAGAAAAAAGCAGCCGAAAGTCATCGTATCTTGGTGGAAGTTTATGGTGAGCATGCTCTAGCTGAGCGAACGTGCCAGAAGTGGTTTGCACGCTTTAAAAGTGGTGATTTTGGCTTGGAAGACGAAGAACGCGAGGGTGCGCCGCCAAAGTTCATGGATACCGAATTGGAGGAATTGCTCGATCAAGATCCGGCTCAAATGCAAGAAGAGGTTGCAAAAACTTTGGGAGTTGATCAATCAACCATTTCCAAACGTTTAAAAGCCATGGGAATGATCCGAAAGGTAGGCCATTGGGTGCCGTATGAATTGAAGCCAAGAGACGTTGAACGCCGTTTTATGGCATGCGAACAACTGCTTCAACGGCACAAAAGAAAGGGTTTTTTGCATCGAATTGTGACTGGCGATGAAAAGTGGGTCCATTACGACAATCCAAAACGTCGGGCAACGTATGGATACCCTGGCCATGCTTCAACATCGACGTCGGCGCAGAATATTCATGGCCTGAAGGTTATGCTGTGTATCTGGTGGGACCAGCTGGGTGTTGTGTATTATGAGCTACTGAAACCGAATGAAACGATTACGGGGGATGTCTACCGACGACAATTGATGCGTTTGAGCCGAGCACTGCGAGAAAAACGGCCGCAATACGCCGATAGACACGACAAAGTTATTTTGCAACATGACAATGCTCGGCCACATGTTGCACAAGTGGTCAAAACATACTTAGAAACGCTCAAATGGGATGTCCTACCCCACCCGCCGTATAGTCCAGACCTTGCGCCATCCGATTACTATCTCTTCCGATCGATGCAACATGGCCTGGCTGACCAGCACTTCCGTAATTACGATGAAGTCAAAAAATGGATCGATTCGTGGATTGCGGCAAAAACGACCGAATTTTTCACAAAGGGAATCCGTGAATTGCCAGAAAGATGGGAAAAAGTAGTAGCAAGCGATGGACAATACTTTGAATATTAAATTTGTAACCATTTTACGTCGATAAAGTTTCAAATTTCGAAAAAAACCGCACGAACTTATTCATAGTTTTTTAAACCATCAACGCAAAGTTTTTTTTTTTGGCAGAATGTAAGTCAAAACTTCTAATTAAAAAAAAAACTTAAAAAAATAAAAAATTACAGAATTTGTTCTTCGTTCATTCGGCCACGCAGATTATCAGTTTTAATGTCAGGCAAGTCTGAGATCGCTGGAATGAAGAGTTTAGAAGTCATTGGCGAAAAACACATATCGTAACGTGACGTAATGGTGGTGGTGAGCGTAACTGTGAATGGTGAGCACTATCGTGAAAGGATATCCAACTTTTTTTTTGCCTAAAATGCAAGAGCTTGACTGGCATGACATGTGGTTTCAGCAAGACGGGGCCACATGCCACACGCGTAACCATGGACTTGTTGAGAAGCGAGTTTGGAGAACATTTTATTTCACGTTCGGGACCTGTCAATTGGCCACCCAGATCGTGCGATATAACGCCTTTAGATTATTTTTTGTGGGGCTATGTTAAAGCTCATGTCTATTCAGACAAGCCTGCTTCAATTAACGCATTGGAAGACAACATTAAAGCATTTATATGTGAGATACCGGCCGAAACATTGGAAAGAGTATGCCAAAATTGGACTAACCGGATGGACCATTTGAAGCGCAGTCGCGGTCAACATTTGCATGAAATAATCATCAAACATTAAATTATATGGACTGTACTATTGATTTAAATAAAAATTTCATGCATTTTTCTGAATTTTACGTGTGTTTTTTTTTTAAAGTTTCCTAAAGCTCTTAAAAGTTACCCTTTAGAATTAATACAAAATTTTATCCAAAAATAGTGTAAGTGTATTATATTTCGTGTATTTAGTGATTGAAAAGGTCAGCAATATAAAAGTGTTTTTGTTAATAACTTTTGAACGGAGAAAAAACCATTCAATACGCATCAATTGGTACTCCCTCTCTTTTTTAGATCATTTTTTTTTTTTTTTAATAAGTAGGAAGAAAATCAAATGTGCCCTGAGTTGTACCAATTTTTTTTTTTTTTTTGTTTTTTAATTTTTGCAGCCTTTTGTTCTGAAATTTGATAAAATTTTAAAAAATGTCTTTTTTTAATATTTTAAATCGTTTAGTTTTTTTGATTTCAATAAAACATTGCTACTTTTTTAATTTCTGTTCTATTTTTTATAATTTTGGTTCGACTTCGCCAGCTTTTTGTTCTGAAATTTTATAAAATTTTAACATGTTTTTTTTTTTAAATTGGACCAAGGCACACATTGGACAAGGAGGACAGTAGCGCAAAAAACAACGAGAGCAATGTATTCTTTTTTTTTGTTTTTGTTTTTTTTTTTGCTTTGGGCTCCTAGGCTGTCAAAATATGTAAAAAAGCGTTGATAGTTTAGAGCTATTTAAACAAATTATTTGTACTTAAAGATGAAATAAATAGCAAAAAATTCAAATCGGCTACTCTACTACTGCTCCTGATTAATGTGCCCTGAGTTGTACCAATTTTTTTTTATTTGTTTTTTAATTTTTGCAGCTTTTTGTTCTGAAATTTGATAAAATTTTAAAGAATTTTTTTTTTAATATTTTAAATAATTTTTTTTTTAATTTCAATGAAGCATTGCTACTTTTTTAATTTTTGTTCTATTTTTTATAATTTTGGTTCGACTTTTCCAGCTTTTTGTTCTGAAATTTTATGAAATTTTAAAGATGTTTTCGTTGTCTTGAGTATTTCAAATCAATTTTTAATTTTATTTCTGAAATTATAATTAAACCTTGCTATTTTTGTTTAATTTTTTAAAAAGTGCTAACTTTGCCAATTACTTAAAAAACGTATTTATTGTAAATCTATATCCTAGACTTTCAATCCAAAATTAAAAAAATAATCGCCAAATTTTTTTCATAAATTCAAAACAAACTTGTAATACTTAAACATTTTTTTTTAATTTCATTCATGTAATCATTTAAAAATTTCATTCATTTAATCATTAAAAAATTAATTCATTTCATTTTAATCAAACAAAATTGCTGCACGATTTTCAGTGCCACTCACTCTACATCTCTATGCAAAATATGCAAAATATTTATAATCCAAGAAATTATCTCACCCCACAGCGCTCATAATAATTTTATAGCTTGATGGAATTGATTTTTGTCGCTTTGTTGTTTTGTTTTTGTTTCTGTTTTTCAATTCTCCACAAATGAATGTAACTATCCAACTACATATGCATACATATGTACACATGCATACTCGTACATATACACGCACCACATGCTTTCGAACGTATGAACGAATATATTCTATGGAAGTATGTGTGTGTATATTTCAAAAGCAATTGAAGCTTCACTGCAACTCTTTTGCCACACAAACATTCAATCACTGCAATTTTTAAATTTCTTAATCAAATTGCCCCTGTTAACAAAAATTCAGACATGTAAATGTATATATAATATTTTTTTCAGAACATAAATCGCTTAAATAGGTGAATTGTTTGAATTTGCTCAATTACCATTTAAAAAAAATACACGTTTCACTTTTCCCGTTTCGCACTCGCGTTATTGTCGTATTTCCTACCCGTATTGGTCACAAATTTTCAATTAGATTTCGCCGAGAAATTTTCGAAAAATTTATTATCTCAATACCGCAAGCAAACAACTATCCACGAATGCTGTTCGTTGTTGACTAGTACCACTAAAAAAGTCCATCCGTCCGACCATCCGCTGTGGGCAATCAGACAAGCAATCGAGCAAGCGATTCGAACGCAACCCGCCTGCATGTATGTGCGTGTGTATGTGTATATGTACAGATGCTCGCAGTATCTCCAGTGAACAATATGCCAACCAGATTTCAAAACAAATCGAAGAATACTTTTGTATGGCCAAACCAGTATTTGCCCAATGCATCGGAATTTCGCGAGCTTGTGCATTTGAATAGCATCAAATATGCTTGCTACGAACATCAAACAAGCTCGCGCCGGGTAACGAACATGTTCGCTTGCTAATGAAAAATTTCCCACTATTCATGTTATGTTGTTATTGCGCTGAGGCCACAAATGCATTCGTTACATACATAGTTGTACGTTGACTCAAAACTAACAGTATTTTTATGCTTGTGCGCTTTTTTCCATTTCATATTTTATTATTATTATTCTTTCATGTCTGTGGCAAACCTTGTCAAAAATCAGGTTATTTAACTTTTATTCTCGAATTACATCGCGGCATTGGAAACAGCAGCCCAACGCTGCACGGAGTAGTATTACTTGCTCAAATGCGGCTCTTATGTAAGAGTTGCCATTGTAATGCATATCTACTCAAACCACTCATAATTTGTACGCCTACGATTTTTCTCACATTCATATTGGAAGTAGCTTTGACTTTATAATTTAATGCGGGCTTGCTCAAGCATCATACGCTGAGTAAAAAATTCCACACGTCAAAATTGGAATAAAATATCCAAACTTGTGGCTTCCTTAGTTTGCATATTTTTTGAAATTCGTATGTACAAATATTTTCATTTATTAGCCGAGGCTTTTGCTATCCACAAACGGCTAGAATGTATCATTCATCAGAAGGGCATATTCGTTATATGTTCCGATATATTTTCCTGCTTAAACGCAGTTCATAACATACGCAACAGCTCAACAAAGAATAGTCAAGATCCGTGATCTTGCATTAAATATAGGAAAAAATAGCTTTGCTATGGGTGCCTGAACATGTCGGCATTCCTGATAATGAAGAAGCAGATAATGCAGCGAAATACGTTAGATTAGCAGTTTTTTGTTTTTTTGTTTTTTTTTTTCTTTTTTGCAAGGAAAAACTAGCAAGTACAGCACTCAGACAATATTAAGTTCATTGTACTGCACACTCTGTTCCCAGACATTGCAACCTCGGAACAGAAGGTAATCCGAAGTTACAATGTCTTGCGAATACGGGGGGCGGAACAAGATTTCCCAATTTAGTAATATTTCTGGACCGATTTAGGAACGTGTGGCCTGGCGTTGTCATGCAAAAAAATAAGTTTCATGTAAGCCATGTCTACCGTCCCATTCTGGTCGCTTTTCTCTGAGAGTTCTATTCAAACGCATTGCTGCAGTCGGTAACGATCGCCAATGATTGTTTCAGAGAGTTTAAGGAGTTTATAATAGATAGCACCCTTCTGATCCCACCAGATGCACAACATAACCTTTTCGTTTCTGCCGTTGAAGAAGCATCTCACACGTCACCAAACGTCTCTCGATATCCGTCTCCTTCAACTGATATGGCACACAGTTATCTGCTTTCTGGACCATTCCCTTCGCTTGCAAACGTTTACCGACGGTTGATTTGTCAACATCCAACTCTTTAGACATATCATCAAAGGTTCGACATGCGTCTTTAGCTAATAATTGTCGTAGTTAGGTATCTTCGAATTTTTTCTGTGCCTCTTCGCGATCCTTATCACGTCGAAATTGCCACTTTGGAAGCGACTTTAGAAACCACTCTTTACAAGTTGTATTTGATGGAGAGTGATTATCGTACATATTGATCAATATACTACGCGCTTCAGCTGCACTTTTCTTTAAAAGGTAATAATGAAGCATGACTACCCGCAATTGCGTAGACATTTTTGGTGTCAAATAAAAAAGGATATTTACGCTCCAATTACCATTCGGAATTCACAGAAAGAACGTTGGTTCGAATCTCGGCGAAACACCAAAATTAAGAAAAAACATGTTTCTAATAGCATTCCCCCTCGGCAGGCAATGGCAAACCTCCGAGTGTATTTCTGCCATGAAAAAGCTCCTAATAAAAGCATATGCCGTTCGGAGTCGGCTTGAAACTGTAGGTCCCTCCATTTGTGGAACAACAAGACGCACTCCACAAATAGGAGGAGGAGCTTACTTATTATTTTTTTTTGGGGGCTTTATGATGGCATGAAATACGTCTAGATGATAAGAATTTTTTTTTTTGGGAGCATAGGGCCTCGACAAGACTTGGCTTGCGCTGTTTTCGTTAATCTATTTGATTTCTGGTAGGGTAGGTGTAAGAATTTACACATGTGAAATAGATCGAATATTTTTATAAACTTTTTTTATACAACTGTAATGATTCTACTATCTATTTTTTGTTTGTGTTTTGTGCCTTCAACTTTCGTGCATCCAACTTTGAGACCTTAAAACATTTCTCTGAATCCTTTATCCTGGATGAAGAAATTCTTAAAAATAAAAATGAATTAAAAAGTTTAATACTCCGCAAACACTCTGCGAGTTTTCATTTGTACTCAAATTGACAACCTTCTATTTTTACATGTTTGCCAACTCGGTGCTTTCATTGCTCCTGCGTATACTTACATACATAAATAATTATGCATATAAAAGTAAAATTGCGCAAAATACAATTTAATTTGATTTTCATTTCTTTTCCTTTCTTTTTCTTGCTTCGCCCTCGCTTACTGCTTGAAAGTTTTCGGTGTTGTCCTTTCGCTGGTAGCACAAACGTCGTATTCATAAGCAATCAAAACTACATACAAACATACATACATACATATATATATACATACATATATATATATATATATATATATATATATATATATACATACTTATAATGATTTCACTTAGTGTACGATTAAGTAAATTTGCTTTCTACTCAAAACGGAAAACGATTATGATAAGCATCAAAAATGTCATTTCGAAAGGAAGTCAAGAGTGAGTAAGCGCAAAAAGTATGGGTTAAAATATTTTGTACAGAAATTTTGTTATATTACAAAAAAATTAACACCAACAGCTGTCACTTTTGAAATAATAAAACAAGCATTGACATTGTTTCAAATGTGGTTTTTTTAGCGAAAATAATTTTCTTATTTTTGTACCTGTGTTAATTGCTTTAAATTGAAGCGCAAATAGCGGTGTATTTGCTAATTTATTTTTTCCACTTATTTGCATATTATTTGTCAAATAAATAGACTCCATTAAAATGCGTTTATCACTTTATAAATGTCATGCAAAACCATAAATTCATGCCGTAATCCGTGCGTTTTTTCTCGCGCAAAAATGCAAAACATTTCAGCCACTCGGTCGTATACGTAAAATTGAAATGTCGCAATGACGTGATGGCTCTGCAAATAGAAACTTAATTGTGTGTGTGCAAAGAAGGGTGTGTTGCAGCGAATTGGGGATTATAAGATTTCATGTTGTTTTTAGAGAGGGGCGAGACTTTTATTGCGTTAATGAAATTAATTTTAAAAAATGTTGATTATGGCGGCGTTTCAAATTATTTGGAAGATTATTGGAAGGTTACAGTTGCTTGTGTGGCATGAAATAAAGCTAACAGAGACGATAACAGCAGAAATTACTTCTAAAAGAGGCGGGATTTAAGCAAGACAATATTAGCGGTATTTCTTGATCCCGAAATTCAAGACCCGTCACGACATATAACTTTGTTAAAATTCAAAAACAATTTCAAATGTCTCTCTTTTTTTTTTTTTAATTAGTAGAATTTTAACATAACTTGATAAGGGGCTTTGACTTAAAATAAAAGCAATTGCGTTATGAATATTATTTCTTTAGCACAAAATAACAGAAACAAACTATTTTGAAAGCACGAGGTTTTTTTTTTTCTTCTTTTCTTTCGGGAGCAATGGGCCTCGACAAGTGTCAGTCTTGCGTTGGTTTCGTTAATCTATTTGATTTCTGAGACAGGTTAGGTGATTAGCCTGCCGCTACCAGTCCTAAGTTGTGGAAATGCCCACCTGTCGTTGCTTAAGAACGACGCCTTCTTACTGCTTGTAGCGCCATCTGTGTTTCACATTTTTCTGGCAGAAGGATCGCACAGATGGTTGAGAACTTCCCTAAATTTCGTGTGTCTGTGCTATTACCGCCGCCGCTCGCTTCTTCTTGCTGGCGCTACTGACGCGATGCTTGTTGTCACAACGCAAATAATGCGTTGACTATTGTGCGGGAGTAAGGATGGAAAGGATAAGTTTTTGGGGTTGAGGAATGATTTTGTTTTTTTAGCCTAGCGTAAGTGCACTAGCCTGCCTTCCTAGAGGTTGTGGGTTCGAATACCACGTAAAGCACTGTCCTCGCACTTTTCCGAATTTACCTACTTTCCCTGTTTCTAAAGCATGAGCTTACTTACTTTTATTTACTTAAGGGAGGAAATCTGTTTACAGCTTTCAAATAATCGGGATCCCGCAATCCCGAAAAAACTTTTACTGAAAGTTAAGGGATAAATGAGTTTTGAATATTACAATATTTATTCATGAATAACATCCATAACTTATGAAAAGCAGCCAACTCATTTTTCTTAAAGCAGCATTTTTCAGTCGCCCCGTTTCAAATGGAATTTCCGACTGTACGATTTACATACTGTACGATTTACTATACAGATGGCAGAAAAATGGACTGTGGTGTTGGAGCTGGTATATATTCTCATAGACTTGGAATTGAAAAATCTGTGCGTCTCCCTAACACCAGCAGCGTCTTCCAAGCGGAAGTACTAGCAATTGGGGAATTGGGGAATTGGGGTAGGTTACTAATCGCAGATTTCTCTTTTAAGGGCAATATCGCTATTCTTTCGGATAGCCAAGCCGCAATCCAGGCGCTGGACGCGACTATAACAACATCTAAAGTGGTGGAGCAAAGTAGGAATAGCCTCACCAACTTGAGTGAAAACCATAGAGTAACCTTAATTTGGGTCCCGGGACACCGGAACATAGAAGGTAACGAAAAAGCTGATGAACTGGCAAGAGGGGGATCTGCCATGAATAGCGCTCTTGCAGTACCAGTATTCACTCCTCTAGGTGCGGTCAAGAATGCAATCTCCCTAAAATACCTTCGAATTGCGGATTGTAGATGGAGAGACCAGACGAAATGCAAAATCAGCAGAACGTTATGGCCCACCTACAACCTCAAGCAATCGTTGACATTAATAAACATGAAACGACGGGACACCTGTAGACTTACGGCAGTCATAACTGGCTTCTGGTCTATCGGAGAACAAGCCGCCAAAATGGGCATCCCTCACAACACATACTGTCATAGTTGTAAACAACCGGAGGAAAAAAAACAATCTTCCATTTCCTCTCTGAATGCCCTGCCCTATGGAAGGACAGAATGTTAACCCTGGGCAAACCGCTGTTCGAGAGTCTCGAGAAACTGTCTGGCTTAGACGTCAACAACCTAATAAGGTTCCTAAACCGCACAGACTGGATATAGTCCTGCTGCAAATAACTATTAAACAATTTGGTAACGAGGATGTGGCAACAAAATGGTGCGGAAGCGCTAGTTGGATTCTGGATGAATCACCACTCTAACGAACTAACCAACGATTTACATGGAAAAAAGTTAAATACGCAGCAACCAAAACTCTTAAAATCAAAAAGGCGCCAGGTTACAATCTAATAACTAGCAAGGTTTTAAAAGAACTGCCCAGATGTGGATACAAATTCCCCACCATTATATTTAACGCGATGATCAGACAAGAGTATTTCCCAACTCAGTGGAAAGTTGCTGAAATTATCCTTATCGAAATCCAGGGAAGACCCCAAGCGCAGTCTCCAATTACAGGCCAATAAGTCTATTGCCTGTTGTCTCTAAACTCTTCGAAAAGCTGTTTTTAAAAAGGATAAGTCCAATAATTGCGCAAAGGAATCTTATTCCAGCCCACCAATTTGGTTTTCGTAAGTATCACTCCACCATAGAGCAAGTTAATTGTGTGTATAATTTCGCTAGACAAGCACTTGAGAGGAATCAATACTGTACAGCGGCATTTTTAGATATAATATAACGCAAGCCTTCGATAAAGTCTGGCATGAAGGACTGCTATACAAGCTTAAGCAGAGGTTACCGCACAACTGTTATATGCTCATAAAATCATACTTGCATACTTTTCTTGTTAAAGTGAACAACGAAACCAATAACCTTCTCGCAATTAGAGCAGGTGTGCCACAAAGAAGAGATCTAGACCCCGTTTTGTATACTTCGTTCACGGCAGACCTGCCACTATCAAAGAACACATATACAGCCACGTATGCAGATGATACTGTCGTCGTGGCCAGGAGTATCCTTGCTTCAATTGCTTCTGATTACCTATAAGAAAACTTTAACAGTGTAAGCGACTGGATGAAAAAATGGCGCATAAAAGCTAATGAAAGCAAATCGGCGCAGATAACATTCACACTACGAAACGGCTCATGTCCTGCCACATCTCTTAACAGCGTTCCAATACCTCAAACAGATAATGCCAAATATTTATGTATTCTATTAGACCGGCATATTAATTGGCGATCGCATATACTTTTAAGGCGAAAGCAGCTTGGACTGAAACTGCGATCACTACACTGGTTAATCGGCTACAATTCAGCACTTGCACTACACAATAAGGTTCAATTATGGGGCGCAGTTGCAAAATCAAATTTAGAAAGTATGCAATGGTTTCAGTCAAAGGTGCTCCGCATGTGGGCTAATGCGCCTTGGTTTGTACGAAACGAGATATCGCACCGTGACCTAAAAGATACATACGACAGTTTTCAAAGAAATAAACAATCCCAGCCAGAGATACAACAACCGACTTTTCACTCATCCGAACAACCTTTCTAAGATGAACTACTCTGCAAGATTAAAAAAGTTTCAGCCTAACTATTTAATTACAAAGATTTAAAACGACAAATAAGTAAATGCAAAAGTTATAAAATTGTATAATATATATGTTATATGATGTTCATTATTAAGTAACGAATTCACTGGGAGTTCTTACTCCACGTTATTCTTCTTTAAATTGTAGATCTAAAAACAAAACGATATAAAAAAAACAACGGGTTGACGACCAAGCTAGAGTTCGTTGTATCAGCGTTTCACAGTGACTAAGCGTCACAACGCCAAAAGTTGAAGTAAGCTCATATAACATATAAATCACTCAAAGTGCGGGTACTGTTCGCCTAATTTTGGGAGTCGTTCAAGCTCCAGTTCAGGGATAGCTTCTTGCCTTTCAAAGCATAGTAGCAGAGAAGATGCTCCAGAGTTTCTCTTGTACCTGGTTCAGTACATTCCCTGCAAACGTCGTTAAGGGTTAGATTTAGCTTGTAAGCATACACTGCAACTAGGCCCTGTTAGTATACCAACTAAAGTTCTACAGTTCCTACTATCGAACGGTATAACCGATTTATAATACTTAAAAATTATCCTTGCAACTTTGCAATTGGTTAAGCTAAGCCTTTTGCCTACCTTCTGCCTTTTTTAGCATGCGTTCCTCCAGTTCTTTTTCAATTGTGCGCAGGGGTTGAGGTATCTGACTTGTTCGATCCCCTGCAAGTCTCGCGCCTTCTTTAGCTATTCCATCCACTATCTCATTTCCCTCTATGCCTTGATGACCAGAAACACAAAAAATACCAAAATTCTCGATACAAATATGAAATTAACCCTCGGTTGGACATCTTTTTTAAAATCTTCGGTTGCGCTCCTTTTTTCGTCCTGTCCGAAAAGTCTGCAAACTCGTATATAACGATGTGAATGGCAACGTCACATTTTGTTTTATTTTGTATATATATACATTTTTTTTGGTTATAAAAAGTAATTTTCTGTATATTAATAGTGTACTAAAATTTTATCAAACTGGCGCAAATAAAAAATATTTCTATCATCCATAAAAAATATTTTAAATCCGCTTCATTTTCGTGCTTCTAAAGATAGTTCCTCCTTAACTGTGGACTCAGGAACATGCGCCACGCAGAAATATTTTCTGGTACTTCCTTAAATTGTTCGGGATAAAAAGAGAAATTTTACTGCAAAAGCAGTGTTTTTTAAGTTTTTTTCAAAAATAAGGTCAAATCGACCTATAAGTGTGAGGGCTAATGGCTTAAAATGTCCTCCAAAAATATTCCTCGTAAAATTCTATTATATAAAGGTCTTTCAAAAGAGACGCCACTTTCTTTGTCATATTTGACATTTGTCAAGTAGATGGATGTACAATTTTACACGATAGGAGAACTGGTTAATTATTGAAACTTATTATGAAAATGATCTATCTTTAAAAACAACATATCGCGAAATTCGTCATTTTTTTACGGAAATAATCATCCGAGTCGATAGTTCAAAAAGTTGGTGAAAAAATTTCAAGACACTGGTTTTGTCGAGGATAGAAAAAAGACTGGCAGACCAAAAACTGCAGGTGAATTTTGCTGCTGTAGCGCAAAGTGTTGCTGAACAACCTTCAAGATCGATATCTCGACGTTCTCAACAAATAGGCATTTATGAATCGACTGTTTGGCAAATTTAACTCTAGACGTTGGACTTTTAAATGATGTAATTTTTCACAGCAGCCGTTTTTTGAATAAATAATCTAAATTTTTAAATATTTTATTTTAAAACAAACATCTAGGCGCCTCCTTTTAAAGACCCTTTACGTGTGGACTTGGTATTTCGCTCGTTTCTCCATCTTTTCTAAAAGCCAAAATTATGTAATCTATACAAGAAATTTTACCTAAGAATGTGAAATGCTTTGGCGGCTTACATGGTGGTATAATCATTCATTTTGTTTTTGAATACATTTTTTACCAAATACATAAAATATTTTGTGTGGTGAAAATCCTTATTTTGACCTTTGCGCGCTCTATTGCTTATCTGTTTGTCTCCTGCAGTTGTCTAAAACACAAGTGTCAAATATGATTGACGTACGTCAAAAATTATAAATCTTCCGTTAGGGCGATTAATTTTGCGCCACCTCATATATGTCTCCAGAACTTTCGTCTAGTGTTAAAATTATTAAAAGCATAAAATTAAATAACTCAAAAAACTTGAAGCTCTACACATACATACATGTGTATGTATATATGTATGTATGCATGTATATATGTATGTATGTAAATGAAATGTAAGCTGACCACAGTGAAAAACTATTATCCTTTTCACTTAAGCCACAATGCTTTGCGCAACATAAGTTATACCTCTCACTTTTGTAATCTTCAGCAACGTCATCCATTGTCTGCGCTGTTTGGTGAACTGTCGGGGTGGCAAATGTCAAAAGTCCAGCAAAGTGTCGGAGCTGCACACTTTACCAGCAGGACATTTTGACATCGAGTTGCACAATTCCATTTGTTTTTTGATTAGCCGAGACAATATTTGCATTCAGTAACATTTGCATGAAGCCACAAACAAGAGTAACAATAAACGTTAGTGGAATATGCAACAAAACGTTGGCATGTTGGATGTGGCACTTCGTACTTCATTCACCGCAAATGATGAATTTGCAATTCAAACAGATTTTGATGGAGCGATGTGAGCACCACTCGTCTCTTGATTTCTCAGTGTAGATGGGTGTAGGATGTGGAGATATGTAAATGTATGGCGAAAATAATATGCAAGCAGTAGGATAATGTCTCGTAATCATAGACTTGGAGTAAATGTGCGCACCAGTTAGAGAAGTGTTGAGAAGTAATTCACTTACAGGGTATTGAGGCTGAGCTTTTCATCCAAAATAAAGTGTGCGAATATTAATATAAATCTTAAGTTGTATGCGGCCTTCAAAGAGCCGCGTATATTTTATGAGACATTCTTTTATGAGACATTCTTCCATTACTATGCTGTTTTATGCCAGCCGCATGCCTTGAACCCAGTACTCACTATTTACTCATGTATAACCATACAGGGTCCGGTACTCGAAGTGTAACCAATTAAAAAGGCCATAAATTTAGTTTGGAAAATTGCTTTTATTCAATTCAAAATAAAAAAATATGTGAAAATAAAAAAAAATTTAGGATCAATTTACTTTTGCTGGATATGACCACCATTTGCCTTGACTATGGCCTTGAGACGGTCCAGAAATGAATTGCAAGCTGCCCGAATATGATTTGCAGGTATTTTGGCCCACTCGCTGACAATGGCTTTTTTCAGCGCCTCCAGACTGGTGAATCTTTTAGTTCGGTCCTTTCAGAGCCATTGTGTTGACGTTATGAACTTCGGAATGTTGTTTTTTAGCCATTCTTGGTGCACTGAGCTTTGTGAGACGGTCCCGAGTCCTATTGAAAAGGCCATGGTCTACCACTGAAATATTTGTCTGTCACGGATTCAAAACAACCTCCAGAATACTTTCCCAATAATATCATATTAGAGCGGCCCAAACCATTACTTGTGGCGGGTGGGACCTCCTGGTGGCCAATCGATGACTCAAATTATCGTATGAACGCTCGGTCAAATAAACGCTATCGTTTTGGGAGTTTACGAATTGCTCAATTTGAAATTTTTTCTCGTCAGAAAACACAATGCTCGGCAATTGACCGCTTTCGGCCAAGCAAAGCAACTCCTTCGTTCTTTCAAGTCTGACTTGTTGCTGCTTTAGTGTGAGATTATGAGCCTTTTGGATCTTGTAAGGCTTGACTTTGAGATCATTTTTCGGTATGCGGAGGATGGTATGGTCAGATATTTCCGGTTCATTTGCCATTTGACTGTTTGCTCTAAATGGTCAAGATGGTTGTCGACACACTCTTAAAGATTGTCCGCCGCACTCCGTGCCACTTGAAGTGATGTCGGGATGCTGTTAACCTTGCGAACGATATTTTCTTTTAGAACTGAGATGGTCGCTGGATTTGTTACATAGACTTATCTTGTGAGGTAACACCACAGAAAAGAGTCCGTAAGTCCGAAACCATGTTTGTGTGTACTGAAAAAGGAACATTCTCTCATTATTGACAGGAAATAATCGTTCAGCATGCGCCGATTAGAGGCATCGTCTATAGAAATTGCTTCCCTCGAGGATTTTCAAAAAAAATATGGTTCAATTATTTCGCTGCTTGGCAATGCACACCAAACCATCACTTTGGGGCTGTGAAGTGGCTGTTGATATTTTAGTAATGGGTTCTGTCCTTTAGGTGGCCAATAACGCCAATTTTTTGTGTAAATGAAAATGGGCTTCACTACTCCAAAAGATAGTATCGGGTGTTTTCTAAGCGCCTGGGAACTTAAAACGATAATACAAAACAGAAATTTTGTTGGAATGAGTTTTTTTCTTATTATAATCTCTCTATAATTACATGGCATTTAGTTTTTGAATGTAATATCTGGAAAATGTCCGTCGCGACTACGACTTAATTGCAATTATTATGAATTTTTGACTACTTTTTCCAATAAATCTGTATACCAATATACATGTAACAATGGTCACTTGGCCACAATTTTGGCACGAGCTGTATTTTATAGGCACGTAAAGCCAAATGAGTTGTTGCGTGACTATCATTCGGAATTCATAGAGTACGTAGGTTCGAATCTCGATGAAAGACCAAAATGAAAAAACGTTTTTTCTGATAGCGGTCGCCTGCTATGAAAAAGCTCCGCTTTGGCACTGGTCATTAAGCGATGTATGTAAATCCTGGCCAAATTGTTAAACAACGTACTTAATGTCAATGGACAGATGTATAAAATAAAGGGGAAACAAAAAAAAAAAAAAAAAATATCTGGCATTTGGAGTCGTCTTAAAACTGTAGATCCCTCCATTTTTGGAACAACATCAAGACGCACGCCACAAATAGGAAGAGTAGCTCGGCCAAACACCTAAAAAGGGTGTAAGCAAGTGTAAAATCCTGACACAGAATTTTCCACATAGTCAAAGGATAAAGGCCAACAAGTTGAGAACGACTGCGAAACGATATTTTGGCGTCTTCTTCAACATTTCACGAACAGATTCTTTTTGTGTTTTTTTAGTAAATTCGCACAATTTGGAAGCGCTATTCTGGCTTTAAACGACTCATGATGGCTTGCCAAACTTCACTAAACAGAAATCTCAACACCATTTGTTCGATAGTTCTCATGCAAAAAAACACTCTATATCTATCATACCATACGAAATCGCTCCAACATTGTCCCGCAAACTAAAATCGTTAGACTTAAGAGCAGGTTACAGACAAGGTGAGTCGCTGTCGTGTGACCTCTTTAATCTGATGTGGGAGAAGATCGTACGAACCGTGCAACTTAATCGCTCAGTCACAATTATTTATAAGATCGTACAATTTTTGGCGTAAGTCGATGATTTTGATATGATATTGACTTCATCGGCCTTAACAACCGCGCTGTTAGTTCTGCATTCTCCAAACTGGATAAAAAGGCAAAGCGAATGGGTCTGGTGGTGAACGAGGACAAAACGATGTACCTCCTGTCATCAAACAAGCAGTCGTCGCACTCGCGTATCGGCACCCACGTCACTGTTCACAGTTATGATTTCGACGTTGTTAAGGACTTTGTATACTTAGGAACCAGCATTAACACCGATAACAATGTCTGCCTGGAAATCCAACGTACAATCTCTCTTGCCAACAAGTGCTACTTTGGACTAAGTAGGCAATTGAATAGTAAAGTCCTCTCTCGATGAACAAAACTTACACTCTACAAGACTCTCATCATGTCCGTCCTAACGTATGGCGTAGAAGCGTGGACGATGGCAACATCCGATGAAGCGACGCTTAGAGTGTTTGAGAGAAAGATGCTGCGTAAGATTTTTGGACCTTTGCACGTTGGCAAAGGCGAATATCGCAGGCGATGGTACGATGAGCTGTATGAGCTTTACGACGACGTAGACATAACGCAGCGAATAAAGATCCAGCAGGTACATTGCTAAGTCATGTCTTCCGAATGAATACAAACACTCCGGTTCTGAAAGCAGGAAAAGGATGGGCTCCTCTACGTGGGAAAGATCAAGTGGAGAAGGACTTAGCTTTACTTGGTGCTTCAAACTGGCGCCGGTTAGCATGTGAAAGAAACGACTGGCGCGCTTTGTTAAACTCAAATACAAAATATCGTTTTTGGGCTAAATGAGTTAAAGTCAAAGATGTCAAACAAAAAGTTGCCCAAAACTTTGTATTTTACACAATCACAATACCAATGCAAAAAACAATATCACACAAGAATAAATCTCAAGCAAAACTACTTCTTTCATGATTTTCCAATAACAATAAGCAAAGTTGAATTCCAATTACAATACCAAAACGCTGTGGATTTATTTATTTTTACTCAAAATAGAAAAAGCAAAAATACAATGTAACCGAAAGTTCAGACAAATAAAAAATTTTATATCCATAAAAAAACTGCTTTGCCTTATCGATGCAGCAGCAAAAATCAGAGTCTTGCCAATATACTATATATTTGCTGTAATCGATAAAGCTTCTAAATTTATTTATTGTATTTATTTATGCAAATATTGTCCCACATTTACTAAGTAGCTTTTTTCGGAGCCCATACATTTCCAACCCCACATTGTGACTATTTACTACAACCAAGAATTGTGTCAAACAACCCACCTTCAGGCATTTTGAAATAATTTATGTTTCCTCAATGAGTTGGGCATGAAAGAGAGAGAACGAAATCACGCTTCCCATATTAAATGAAGAAAAATGGCTTTTCTATATCCGCTCAGACATTTCAAAAAGTTTTCTTTATTCATATGTAACTGACTTATTGATATTTACTTATCTCCGCCTATCTGTTTGTTTTTTGGCTTCCTTTACTTTTTCATAGCATCGCAAACACACATCCTAACAAATAAGGGTAAATACACACATATGAGTTATATAGTAGAAGTATGGCGGCATTTCTGGTGGCGGAAATGTGTCAGCAAACGAATGTGGTTGTAGACATGCCACTGACACTTTTGCTAGACCCCAGGCAAAAAAAAAGCACAAGCTTGCATGCACAAATTAAAGCATGTCTCTATGTATGTCAGAATCTCTCAAGAGTGTACAGAGGTCTTTTATGCCAAAATAATTTAAAATTGAGGATGTTTCGTAGATGTGTTCAAGAAAATGAAAAGAAGTCAGAAAAGGAATTGCGAGTAAGAACTAAAAAGTATAAGCCAAACCACCAGTATGGTTATGTTAGATTGGGTTGAAGCGGTTGTCCATTATTGTACCTACACACTCATTCTCATAGCCTATTGTGATGAAGAACTTGCCCTTATCTTCCCTAAACCAGTGTGTGCTTTTCAAAAAATTTAGAAAATCCCTGATTTCCACAGTACTGAAGTCTTCCAATTCATTAAAAAATTGTCTTCCTAAAATAGTAAATCTACGTCTGGATAGTGCAGGACAATGGCACAGGAAGTACGAGATTGTCTCTTCCCATTCCTCATTTGGACAGCTTCAGCAGAAAGCATGCGTTTGCAAACCCATTCTGGGCGTGTCCCCGTTATGACAGAAATCGGTGTGCCAAGACAGTACTTATTTGGGCTTAGCAGAGATTCTGTGCGTTTAGCATTGAAAGTCCTGAAAGAACCTGCAGGAGGGCTCGTTACGCAAGCTTTCGTTCGCTGCTCTTTGCTTACAAATCTCTAATGATGTACCTATGTCAATATCTGCGTACTCATCCGTCAACTTGGTGCCGAGTTTCTCTAATTCATCGGCAATGCATTTACCCTCAATGGCACAATGTCCAGAAATCCATGTTACGTTTAGGTGAAATGAAATCTCGTTAAGAGATGTGCGGCATTTTATGGCTACCTTAGAGGTTGTGGAATGCTTTGTGAAGGATTTTATCGTCGCCTGGTTATCAGTGAAAATATGGATATCATCTCGAGGTATTGTATCACACTGTACCAGTGTCACGGTGCCATGAGTTCAGCCTCTAAGACACTACAGTAGTCGGGAAGCCGAAAACTGAAGGAGATCCCTAAAATCGGAATATACACCTACGATCAACCTAACCTCGAGCTTTGATCCATCTGTGTATACCAGCATACTAGCATACTTTTGAGTAACTTCTTAGGCAAAATTGTAATACAAGTATTCTTCTTCTCTAAGTCAGAAGTCGGTAATTAGTACTAAACGAGAGCAATACTCCCAGACAGCTTTAAAAGCTACAAAAATTAGTCTTCGGGAACCTATTGTTTGCTCTACATAACTTCAATAGTTCTTGTTTTCATGCGAATATTGGTTCATTGGACCTTAAACGGTTAACTTGGCTGCGTATATGTCGCCTTTAGGAGGCATTAGCCACCTTGGTAGCCTATCTAAGCTTCTGCCGTATTTTGGATCCGGCACCCGGTTGCAACGCAACTCACCATCCTGCCAAAAAGGCTCTTTACACATTCATGCGTTAAAGCACAACCACTACAATACTTTCCGAGCGGACGTCCTCACAAACTGGTCGGTATAAGCTCAGAGCGCTTCGGTTCCTCGGGGCATCACATTTAAGTCTCTGGTCGGACTTCATAGCCGAAACTGTTTCCAGTTGAGCTTCCGTACAGCTCTGGACTGGTGACCTGGTACCACTAATTTGAACTCAAATTCCCTCTCTAACTCCCAATGTGGTGAAAACCCTTCGTCTGTCGGATAAAGGATAAAATACGGTGGATTACTGCAGAGAGTTTAGACAGTGACTTCGCCCTCTAGCTAGAGCTGGTGAATGGTAAAGGAAAAGTTCAATGCTTACCACCTCCTGTTCGTTCCTGCAGTTGCAACAGAAGTCGTGTACGTTTCCCATATGTTCCCATTAGAAGTGTCCGGTGATGATACCAACCACGGTATTAACGGAAAGCCGGTCCAGATTAATGAAGGACTTAGTTGTGGACTCATTCCAACTAGTCCAAACTTATCTCACAAGTTGGCTCTGTGGCCCATCTACTCTTGGCTTTCGCGACGTAGATCGGCCTGATCTATAGCTTGACTGTGGATAAAGGGATCTTCACATATTAGGCAGAATTTACTGATTTAAGATCAGTTCCCCTCCTAGACACCTCATCCGCGATGCAATTTCTAGGAAAGTCTCTATGTTCAGGAACCCATACAATATTCGTGGTGCTCCGCCTAGCCAGCCCATTAAGAATAGCTCACATTCAATTACTAATCGGGAAGATGTATTTTTGCACTATAGAAATTTTTGGCGTATTCACAGTGTACGAACGGCCCATCGAAAGTGCAAATTTTTTTACTTAAGTAAACCAGATAATCCTTCGCTATGCTTGAGACCACATGGTACTCTAAGCAGCTAACCGCCAGAACAAAGCTAAGGATTTTCAATTCGAATGTGAAATCTGTACTGCTGTATGGCTGCGAAACGTGGTCCGTAGCAGTTTCAAGCTCCAAACTTTTATAAACAGCTTTTTAAGAGCTATACTGGCCCTATGGTGACCAGAAAACTGAATTTCTAGTGGCGAGCTCCTTACTCGAAGTGAACAAGGGCCAGTTGAGGTAGAAATACGCAAACGAATAGACCCAATCCGTAAGGCGAGGCAAAGCCTGTATCACGAATTCGCGACATCTGACGACTCGCTCACTTGGCCACAGGTAAAGTCAAAAGCTGCATATCGACTCCAATAGAATTTATATCGGTCGTTGTGATAGCAAATAATAATAATATTAAAGATTTTATGGCAGCTTGACTGTCAAAGTATATAATGCTGAGTAGTGCTGCTACAGACAGCTTCCGATCGACAACGGAGCCTCTTTTATAGTTAATAACTCCGCTAGTAACTTAAGTTCAGATGTAGCACTTCCAAGGGGATAAAATTCCGGACCTTATTATTTCGTCTTGAAAATAGTCATTGATCCTGGGTCAAGGTCCTTAACGTTATCCTTATCTAATTCGTGTGAAAAAATTACTTTCAAAATAGGATTATGGATTATCTGAAAATAGACGAATACAGAATAGGAAAAGTTTCGACAATTTTTCGAGCGCTCAAATTTGAAACATTTCCAGTATAGGAATACATTTAGCCTACTTGCGTTGCAATTAGCCCGAAATTTACCACAGATATCTATGAAAAGAAGGTTTATATAGTTTCAAGAGCTCTGGTTTGGGTAGAATGTGACTCTTCTGTCGTAAATAAGAATGCTGCTCTTTGTATCCTTTCCATTTTGCTCTTAGATGGAATATTTTCCAAAGTTGACCACCAAATAGTGAGCCCGTAGAAAAGGATAGACCTCGCTTCGCTGTGTGCAGTCAGTGTACTATACGCGGTTTCAAGCCTCATATATTACCCATAGCCGTTTTGCATGACTAAAGTGCAGTGACCGCTTTTCTTGACTTATCTTCGATATTTCGGTTCCAGTTAAGTTTACAGTGTAGAATACCGCCGAGGTACTTTAACTCTGTAGCAAGTGCAGGACCCAACCCAATTAGTAACGGCAGCTTGAGCAGGTATTTTATATTTGTTTGTAAATAGCAATATTTCGGTTTTTTTGCAGTTCACATTCATCGACTCTCCCTGTTCCAGTTACCCACAATGTAGTGACCGTTTTTCGCTAATTCGCTCAGAACATGGAGATGCTTTTCTGATGCTATTAATGCAATATCGTTCGCATAAGTACTGGAATTTCAGCCAGTATTTTGCAAATTTAAGAGTAGAATGTACAGTAAGTATTAGAGTACTTGAGTATACCAAGGTAAATTCCTGCTTACTTAGGATAGACTCAACAAATTAAAAATATGGTCAATGTTAAGTGCGAATGTGCAGAAGAGGTTGTACTACTCGCAAGGTACCAAGCCGACAGAGGAATTCAAACAAGCAGAACGTTCTACCTCGATAACTGAATGGCAATCAAAATGGGACCAGCCATCAAAAGGCCGGTAAAGACATATGTAGGTTGATCCCACGAATTAACGAAAACACGGAGACGTTAATTTTTTCCTGACACAGCTATTAGGCGGACACGGATGGTTCCAAAAATATCTGTATCGCCTAGACTTGGCTGGTAGTCCTTATTGCCGAGAATGCTTAGGTGAAGAGATACTGTCGAACATGTGGCCTTTTATTGTATCAGGGTCGCTGAGGAACGCGATGACGTAGCAAACAAAACTGGTGTGTTAAAAACACTCATTAATCTAGTCCCACAAAGGCTTGAGTCGGATGAGAACTGGAGTGCGACACAAGCTTTTGCAATGCGAATTATCGTGGAACTTCGCAACGTTGATCGGAAGCGAAGGAATGATGCTAGACCCCGCAGAAAAACGAACCGCAGACGAATGTAACTGACGATTGTGCTTATTGCTCACGACGACCTCCAGACGTAATTACCAAAAAGGTATCTTTGTAGGATAAACCGTCGGGCTTGAGGTGCTTTTAGTAACGTTAAAGTCCCACGCCGACTAAGGCTCTCGATTGCTTTTACACGTCGTTAGAAAGTAAAATATAAAAAATAAAAAATGGTCAATTTTAAAACAATTCCCTTCTTAACTCCCTTTTACTAATCTCCTCACCCCTCACTTAAACCAACTCATCTAATACACTCTCTATGTGATCCAAGCCCGCATAACCCGCAAACATATTTTCTATGCCTAAAAATAGTTTTCCTCTATGACAACACTTATTTAGAACAACTGCAGCAGCATATTTATTGTGCTTTAAAATTTATCTGCGAGCAAAAGACTGGAAAAAGAAGTATATATTTTCTCATTATCCTTCGCCCTCTAACTAAACATTTTCAACAAATGCCACTTACACCACTACAAACTATAATCAATTTGTTGATGGCCACTATACACATACAAGCATAGTTAAAATAAAACAAATCTACAACGATTCAGCAACAATA
This sequence comes from Anastrepha obliqua, assembly GCF_027943255.1. Classification (NCBI taxonomy): domain Eukaryota; kingdom Metazoa; phylum Arthropoda; class Insecta; order Diptera; family Tephritidae; genus Anastrepha; species Anastrepha obliqua. Next base: position 52,425,311 of record NC_072896.1, read on the forward strand.
ATTACCGCAGTGACGACCACAACCAATAGTGGAACTACACTCAGCTACAAAGTACCAGAACAAAGAAAGCTGGAGGGGGAAGCACAAGAGACTAGTAAGCAACTCTATTGTTGGCAAGCAAATAATTTACAACTCATTTGAATTTGAAGAAAACTTTACAATAATGGAAAGCAAATGAAAGACAAAAAAATAAATAAATGCCACAACAATAGAAATAAGAATAAGAAATACTGTTGAGTGAAGTGAAAATGAACAACTGGGATTTGCCGAAGGAGCAACGAGTTGAGTGTTAACAGAAAAGGCATTTGCTGAAGTGGCAATTGAAGAAAAGTAGTTAGTTGTTGGAGCGTAGCTAGAGAGCAGCTGAAACTGTGAATGAAATGTAATGAAAGTAGACCTTTTGCTACGAACTTGAAGTCCTTCACACCGAAGTACGTGCATAACTAAAATTTGTAATTCACTCTCTTCACTTAGCCACTTCGATTTTGTGCGACGGAATTTCGTTTTATTTTGAAATATTTAACAATAAAAAATGTATCACTGAAAGCTTGCGAGTGCGTAAGTTTTTGTAATTTTGTATAAAAGACACTGTAAATGCCTAATTCCCTTTGGCACAAATTGTATTCGAGATGTGCAAAGTTTATTGTTTTGTTTGCAAGCGTACACCGGTTTTGTGTGAGTGGAAACCCAATGAACATTAGACAAGAATGCTTCTGAACTTTGAGAAAAATTATAACTCTCAATCTAACACTATAGGTGGCAGCAGTAGCCGAATAGGTTTGTTGCACGACTACCATTCGGAAGTGCACGGGTTCGAAGCCCCAGACACGAAACACCAAGTGGCAGAAACATTTTTTTCTAATAGCGGTTGCCCCTCATTTGGCAATGGCAATCACCCGAGAGTATTTCTGCTATGAAAAAGCTCCTCATAAAAACTGTCTGCTATTCAAAGGCGGCGTAAAATGGCAGGTCCCTCACCCCACAAATTGGTGTATCAAACAACCAAACAATAAGTTGAAAGGTGTAAGTGCCAAGAATACGCCTCTGGAAGAGAAACTTTCATGAGTACTGCTATACCAACATCCAACATGCAGTTTATCAGCAGTGCCTCCCCGAAGAACTGCAAAAAAGTTCCCAGTTATTGTTAACTCGTACGAAACTCTACGCGTCTTAGATTCTTTTGAGTATGCGCGCTGATTCTTTTCAAGTTATCAATTGATTTCAGTATAGAATTTAGAATATACTCTCCATTTAAGGTTTTATAGGTTTCGGGTTTTGGAACAACATGTGTTCAACATTTTCTTCGCTCTCCATGCAGATTTGACAGTTTGGTGAGCTCTGATGGCCAACTCTATGGAGTTATTTTCTAAATACCGCGTGCCCTAAAATGAATTGAATTAACGTCGTAAGGATAGGTATTAACTAATGCATCCATGTACCTTTATGTTATCTGTTCCACGGGTTTCACCAGTGGGCGATAGAATGTCTTTATGTTCAATGCATGAGTCCAGGTCGGTGCGGGTACAAAAATGCTCTAGCTGATAACAATATTGCTTTGCTATGGCCAGAGCATCCGTTGTTTGTTATTATTCATGCTAGACAAAACTGCACTCTTGCACTGCAGCATATTCTAGGTGTATTTTGAACTAAAAGACAATATCCAACATGAGACATTCGAAGACTTCGTAGTCGAGACGGAAGTGAAGCAAGGAAATGTGTTTCATCGACAATCTTCAACCTAATGCCAGTGCAGTAACTGAGCTAGACATTAATTTCAAAAGGCATAAAATGAAAACTACGTGGCCGCCATAGCCGAATGGGTTGGTGCGTGACTACCATTCGGATTTCAGAGGGAGAATCTCGGTGAAAGACCAAAATGAAAAAAAAGGTATTTCAAATAACGCTCGCCCCTCGGCAGGCAATGGCAAACCTCCGAGTGTATTTCTGTCAGGGAAAAGCAGGCAAAATACGTGATATATAGATATCTGAGAGCAGCAGACGATCAAGAACACTAAATATTAACGGCTACAACTTCGACGGAATTGACACTTTTGTCCATAGGATGCTACCGACTAAGAGAGCGAGACTACTGGCGGCAAACAAGGTATATCACGATTTGTAAAAAAAATTCAACTCAAAGCTAATCAACAAAAATGTGAAACGAGAATATACCAATCAATAGTGAGACAAATCTTTGAGAACCAGTGCAAGATTGTCTCTTCCTCTTCCTTCCTCAAGGCACTTTCTGTGCCTTTGTCCTGCTCCATCCAGACGGAGATTTACTATTCTAGGCTGACAATTTTTTAACGAACTGGAAGATCTCAGTTCTGCAGAAATAGGAGATATTCTAAAATTTTTAAAAAGCACACACTGGTTTTAGGAGAAATAGAGAAAGCTCCTCGCGCGGCATCACAATGGGCTATGAGCCTGAGTATGTCCCACAGGACAATCGCTTCAACCGTAGAGAATCAGGGACGAGATGAATGATGTAATGAACAGAGAGGATGCAATAAAATTTATAAAATGCCAAAGAATCATATGGGCACGGAACTTTTTGACCAAGGTGGTATGACGCGCATGGAACCGGATAGAGTGCAGAAGTGATTGTTGGATACGAAGGTGACAAATGACAAACGGAAGACCCAGACTATGGTGGAAAGGCAAAGTAGAAAAGGACTTTCTAACAACGGGAGCAAGAAAGTGAGAGAGCACATGACCGCTTACAAGAAGCGATGAAAACAGACATACCTATATCCGTTTAGACGCTCTCCTCCTTCCAATCTAGCCTGCTTGGAGAAATAGAAGTAGCATAACCATCAAATACCAGTTTGAGGATTGCTTTCAGAGGCCAACCTACTTCAACAACAATGGATTTAACTTGAAGATCAACGAGAAGTAAGTGCAGAATGCCGATAAGGTCAGCAGTGGGGCATATTCTACACACCCCAGTGATGCCAATACATGCAGTCCTCTGCCCTCTCTCTCTAATTTAGAAGTGTTATAGCCTTTTCGAAGAGCTACTCACCAAACTAGGCAATCTTATGTCAAAATTGGCAGAACCACTAAATAGTACATGCAGAGTACGACACTTGACTTGAGACCCCATTACGAGCATACATTTACAGGAGTATAAAGCTATACTGGTGGAGGTTTGTGTTTTCTGGTGAATAGCATCAAGTCCGTTTTATCAGAGTTGACTTTAAGACCGCAACTTACAGCTCTTCGGCTGAGTGCAGAATTTTCAGCCATGACTGAGCATCCGAAACCAGTAGAACCAAGTCATCGGCATTTGCTACCACCTTTACTCCACCCTTGTTTAAACGAGTTAGAACTTCGTCAATAGTTTCTAGCTGGCCCTTCCCGCCACAATATTAATTTCCCTAGCATGGACGAGATCCAGAGACAGATAGGTCTTTCTACCTCTAGCCTATTTAATGCAGTGGCAATTGACTCATCCCTAAGATTACACTAGTCTACAAGGAAAAGTATCCGAAATAATTTAAACTAATTAATATCTGCTTCTCTGTCCATGCAAAATTCGGATTGATAACTAAAATTAATTTATTAGTTTGAGTTTTTACGATAATCGTATCTTTCGTGTTTAATGGAACTAGGCCGACAAAATTTAACCAACATTCAGACCCAGAAATCAGACTATATATTTCCGAAGGTTTATGATGCGCTGAATCCAAATCTGGCCTCAGAATTGCTCTATCAGCTCTGGTTTTCGAGATATCCTAACCTAAAAGTGCAAAAAACCCCATTTTTGCCCATATTTGAGGTTATGTAGCCTTGCCTATGTCTATAAAGGCCGTCAAGGCTGTTTCGGAAGATTTCTCTTTCAGGTAAGCATGCTAAGCTGGAGATAATTTGGTTTCATAGTGTTCTCAATGGATTTCATATCTTTAAAATATTAATCATTTAATCGTTGTTCTACACTTGATCTAAAAAACATAATTCCACACAACAAATTTGCTTATATCCTCTTGATGTACTATTAAAAACCAATGAAGAAGATTTCAAAAGTGCGTTAGCAGTCAACAGTTAACCGCAGATTAAACTCACACTTAAACGTTTGCTGGGCATTCACAATGGCATATACAGTAAGTCCGTCAAGCAACAGGAGCAGCGACAGCAGCAACACAGACAAAAGTGCAAAAATGTCCCTAGGGTGGTTGGCATTACAATTTCACTCAACAAAAAGAGTACTCAACATTAGCAGCTTGGAGGTGATATGCTCTATGAATTGTATGTAGCGAAATGCCCTAAAGGCGCTGGAAGCGAACATTGAACTTTTTTGTTTCTCGACTTGTGCGCTAAATTAGGCACTTTTACATTTTTCAGAAAATTTAATTTCAAACAACAAAGTGAGTAGGCGCATAAATTTTGCGAAAATATATGTGTGTGTGTATGTTGGCATATATTTTCACTTACAACTTTTTTAAACGTTATTCAGTATTTAACTTAATTTAGAAATTTCCGCCTACAAATTCTATGGAGAAATAAATAGTAAGAAGACAAATAAGAAACTTATCCAACGGAATTTGTTCTTAAAAGCTTATAACAAACTTTGCTGTTGGTATCTTTATTAAGTTGACGCCTTTTGGTGAGATGTGAGTTACACTTGTCTTAAGTGATAATTTCACAGGATATCATTCAATGTAAACTTCGTATTAAGCTTTTAGAGAGAAAGCATTTTTATGCCTAGAAACGGACGAAAATTCCATTTAGGAATTCCAATGAAGTACGTGACTGTGATTGAAAGTTTAAATTCAATTTTTATTTCTCACTAGAATTGCATATTCCACTAGCCATTGTTTTCATTACAGCAATTGTTTTTGTTTTTTTTTTTTTTTTTTGCTTTACTTGTCCAATGCATTTTTGAAGTTGATGGAAAAGTTGTAGAATTCAAACTTTTCTCATCTAATTCGATTAGAAACAAGTGATATGAATTTCAAATAGTGTTATCTCGAGAGAAGGATAACAATACGGACGCCCTTTTTCTCGTTTTGTTCGTCACTTTCTGGACTAAGAAGGCCCTTTGTCATTCACAGCAACTACGTTCTCTGTACTTCAACAAATTCCTTACATCTTTTAGGGAGTCAAGAAGGTTTAAAAATAAATAGTTTTTTCCGTCTATCTCCAGTTGCCCATCCCTACTTTCTATCTTGTGTCTCAAGTATAATATTCAACTTGGCTGAGATTTTAATGTATGCTCTACCAGCCTACTCAAATCCATCCAGCCGTGCATTGTCAAACGATCTTTTTGAGGCATTAAGTTTGTATTATTATTGTATTTATTAATTATAGTTACAATTATAATTAATATTAAGCACTAGCTGATGTGGCTTTCGGCCCCTCTCTCCAGGTTTTCTCATCCATACCTTCTGTCTTAGGTCTCAAGTATGATGCTCATCTGTGCCAGAGGCTTGGGCTTTCAAATAAGTTCTACTAACCTATTTAAATCTGTCCATCCATCTGTTGTTTAGCGATCTTTTTGAAGAGTTAGTCTTGTAATTTTCTACCCCTCTCTCAGTCTTCTCATACATACCTCTAGCCTTGGGGTTCGAAGTATGATCTAGCAGTTTACTCAAATCCATCTTCCCTTCCAACTAATTTGCAATGATTCCTTTGATACCAAATATGGTTGCAGCCGAAATTACCATATACTACTGCGGGCAAAAAGTAAGGTGAATTTATTTGTCAAACTTCGCGGGATTAAAATTTCGCTCTAGTTATTTTTTTCATGAGTTGGCAGCACTGTTAATAACATCTGGGACAACTTTCATGTGAATGTCATTATCAGTAATATATTTACGCTTGTGTTTACCAAACGACCAAGAGTGCATTTTTCGATTTTTACAATATCTGATTTGATTGAGCAGAGAAGTGCCATCAAATTTTGTTTGCGGAATGAAATTTCGGCTGCGGAAACGTTTAACATGTTGCAGAAGGCATTTGGTGATTCGACCATGTCGCAGAAAAATGTTCATAAGTGGTACAAAGACTTCAAAGAGGACTTGGAGCGCTCCGGACGACCATCGACGTCAACAGATGACCAACACGTCAATAAAGTGAAGGAGTTAGTACTCCAAAATCATCGGTTGACTGTTAAAGACCTTACTGATATGATCGGAATATCAGAAAGATCTGTGAAAACCATTTTGAAAGACCATTTAGGTCTACGAAAAGTCAAATCTCGTTTTGTACCGAAAACTCTCAATTTCTTGGAAAAAAGTCGTCACGTTGGTGCGTGTGAAACAATGCTTTCAGACTATCAGGACACGCTCAAATGCATCATTACGGGAGATGATACTTGGATTTATGCTTACGACCCTGAAACAACCGACCAATCAAGCGAATATCGTGCTAAAGGCGAGGCCAGACCGAAAAGAGCACGTTAAAGTCGTTCAAAAATAAAGGTCATGATGACAGTTTTTTTTCGATTTTCGTGGTGTGGTGCACTATGAATTCCTTCCACCTGGCCAAACTGTTAATAAGGAATTTTATTTGAGCGTAATGCGTCGTTTACGTGAAGCAATTCGTGTAAAAAGACCAGAATTATGGGCCAACAACTCTTGGTTTTTGCATCACGATAATGCACCGTCTCACACTGCACTCGTTCTTCGTGACCATTTCGCCAAAAATTCCACGCATATCGTTCCGCAACCACCGTATTTGCCTGATTTGGCGTTTCGAGTCGATTGAGGAGATAAAAGCTGAATCGAAGAAGGTGCTGATGGCTATACTGGAAATGGACTATTTGGCATGTTTCGGGGATTGGAAAAATCGTTGGCATAAGTGTATTTCATCGAGAGGGGATTATTTTGAAGGGAATGAAATTGATTTACAAGAATAAATAAGGATTTTTCATTTTACAACCAAACTCACCTTACTTTTTGCCCACAGTTTATTAATATGATAACGATGTTGGAGATTATTCTGCCCACAGCAGTTAATCGCCTTATAAAAACGTTTATCCAAAAGCTGGCCCACATGGACTTAATCGCTCTCATCGATAGCAAGAATTTGTGTGCATTCTTCAATGGAACCTAGTAGTCAAGTAATTTTCGAATCAATAGAAACTTTGCGCAATTGGAAACAAAGGCAGACCTTCTGGGCAGTCCTACTACAAGTGCTACTGCTTTGGAAGTTATCCCAATTTGTCCAATCGTCCATCAGAGTAAACTTATTTGTTCTTGTAATGACTTCCATCCAGCGAGTGTTCTGAAACCGGGCTCGAAGTATCAAAACCTATAGAAACCCGTGTGATAAATTTTGCTGTTAGGCAAAGATTAATTCATTTAGAAGCTTGTTTTTTTTTTTAATTTTTTGTGGAATTTTCTTCCGCTTTACGTTCTTGTCTTCAACAAACCAACCAACAGCAATCCATTTATTAATGAAATAGAAAAACATTTTTGAATTAAGGGTTGAGTTTAATATTTTAGGTGCTATGATTTATTACAATTTCCAAAGTGGATTACCGAAACAGAAGCGCACATCAAATTGCTTCGACGTTAGGCGTTGAAACACACACTTACACACTGTTTCAAAGCCCATCTATGACATCGTAACAGGTGACAAAACGACAGTGTGGGCTCTTCAAGATGAGCTTAAACCTACAAAAGTTCTCCAAGGAAAAAGCACCTCAAAGCAAGCGGCCGTCTGCAAGTATTTGTTTGCAAGAAATTTTTCGACAATCAATAGGGCAATAACGAAAACCAACCATCCTTCACTCAAACAATACGGCGCACTCATTTGGCGACTCACACAAAAGAGTTTTTGAGTAATCAAAGGATCAAGTTGATGGATCGTCCAGCCTTATTTTACTACTAGTGATTTCTTTTTGTTCCGAACATCAAAAATAGAATGTGAGGTCAAAGTTTTTGAACATCCGAAAGTATTAACTTCTGGCTGGCAAAAGAGCTTTCAAAATCGGTTTTATTACTCCCTACATATTTCACAATAAATTTTTGACAAGGTTCATACAGTTTTCTTATATTATCGATGCATGTTCATAAAATCTTACTTCATATTAATATAAAAAAATGTCAACCATATGGGGGAAAATATCAACCACCGTCAGCAAAAAAAAAAAAATTGTCAAAAACCAACGTAACTTTTGAGCCACTTGAAACTTGCAAAAATTAATGCACTAAGAATCTCCATACTCAAAATTTTTCCAAAAATTCTAATTAAATGTTTTGAATTTTGATGCAAATTAAACGAATTTTTATAAATTTTGTACAAAGTTTGAAACTTTTCGTTATATGATTGTAGTTGTAGTATAACCTATATTTTTATAAAAAAATTATTGAAATTAAAAAAATATAATATATATATAAATAAATTGTCAAAACGTATCAATATGTGGTGTACACTTTCTTTTGACGCTAACTGTATATACTTATACACATAATTGCCACACTACCAACCGCCTTTGCATAGTTTAACACAATTCGAAGAGATTTCATCATTATCTTTGCCATAAGCGCTGAATTTCATGCCAGTACGAATTGAAAGACAGCCATCGCCAGCTGTGTCTGTGTAATTGCCAACAGTCTTCAACGAAAATTTTCTTCTTCATCCTGTGTCTGTAAATATATACAACGTCTCCAAATCGAAGAATAGTTTATATGGTAACAAGAAATCTTTTTGTTCACTCTGCTCGGGGGAGAGCCCCGACAAGACTCTTTCATCGTACACGGTTCTGGCCTGTTGTTTTTGGACCGTCCGATGCGATGTCGGCATTAGCTCGCCTCGCGACCTTCACCAAGTAATCTTCGGCCATTGCGACCTGAGGCTCCAGTCCAGTGGCATTCTCGTGATCCCATCTGAGCGTTTGACCTATCCATCACCCCTTTCTGCATTTGATTTGCTATTGGATGGACTTCTCATTCATTGAACTCCTCAGCGCGTCATTACAGATGGTGTTCGGCTAGAATATTCTACAGATGTTGCGGAGGCATTTATAGACGAAAAAGTGTAGCCTCTGTGTGCTGGTGTAGGCGATCAGCCATGTTTTACTTCCCTACAACAATACAGACTTCACACATGAGCTTAATTTTCGCAGCTTAGTCCGCCGTCTGTCGTAACAGTACAGTTGAGGTAGCAGAAGTTTGTATGTAGATCTTGATTTATTGTGGTTGACTCTCATAGCCTTGCTGTTGGCGATGTTGACTTCCAGTCCGACACTGCGTGGCTAGTCGGTCCGCCTTCGCTTGCATGTCATTGAGTTTGTGAGATAGGAGACAGATGTCATCGGCGAAGTACAGATCCTCAAGATGTCTGGTGAAACCCCATGCCTTGCCTCTTTTGGGCAGGACCAAATGGCTCACAGGCGACAGGGGACAATCTTGCCAACAAATAAGTTCATCTTTACCTTTAATCGGGCATCCTCTAGTACAAGATTCTTTTTTTTCACATTTTCTTGTGTAACGGTATAAATGGGCCGCTTGAGGGTCATCTTTAATGTCCTTTTTACACTTTTTCATGATTTGTAAAGAATTCAGTCACAGCAGAGTCAGTCATAAGGATTTTCTTTCACCTAAGATTACTAAATAACTGATAGCCGTAACTATGTGAAATTTCGCAATTTTTGTTTATTGTAATTAATAAATTACCCGCTCTACTAGCAAATCATCTCAATACCCAGAAGACAATGAACGCCTTTCAAAGAAATAGTGCAGCGACCTCGCTAACTAAATCCGTACGAATGGAGGCAAATGCTGCAGTCCTGAAAGTATTCGATGCAGGTACCTGTAGTACTTTTTTTTGTTTGTTTTTGTTCTTCTTGCGTATGAGCAAGCTTAGAATTCGTAATGCATAATCAAAGCTGCCGTCGCAGCAATGGTATGTCCGGTGACCAAAAAACTCCTTCTTGTTTGAAACTGTCGGCCACCCTGGAACAGCTTTCGCATTACTTTAGAGTGGCGGTCTATCTTTCACATTGCAAGATCTAGACTTGTGTGCCACCGTCCATCTCTCGAAACCTCTGATGATTTCCCACGTTTTCTCGCTACTTAGCATCTTCAGTGGTTATGTGACCAACTGCATTTTCCAACATTCGACGTTCTTGCTCCCAACGCATGCATTGGAAAAAGATGCCTTCAGCGTCATCTTCGACTGCGTCACCGAATATGCATGTGGGATGCTCGCATTTCTCTATTTCGAACAGGTATTTTTGGAAATACAGGTGCCCCGAATGCATTTTGGTTGTATAAAAATTGGCTTCACCAAAGTTTCTGCTATACCATGTAATGACGTCTTTTATTCGCCTAGCCGTCCATCTGCCACGTGTTTCGTTAATCCAGCGGTCTTGCCATAGCCTTAGCGTTTCATCCCTTATTTAGCGCGCTGCTGATTTGCTAACTCCTTCTACCGTCCCGTCATTCTTTAATGCCCAAATTTTTTTTCTCTCAAAGACTAGTAAATCCATTGGTATTGAACCGTGTATCACTTGAACAGCTATCCCTCTCAGAGCTGCCGTTCGTTGTACCGATGCTAGGAGACCCGTTATTTGCCTTTAGCGCGTTTGCCCACAGTTTAGGGTCGCATAAGAGAACAGAGAGACCGGTTTGCTATGGGCAGGTCCCCCTATGTTCGCCATCAGTCTACTGAGTAGAGATGTCATCTTCACAGCGTGTTTCATTTGGAACGAGAGGGTTCAGTTTTATGCATTCTTCAGGTACTTCAGAACTTTTTAGGGTTAGCGTATTTGAGCAAGTTTGCACGCTAACTTCTAACGGGATGTGCTTCTTGGTTGGAAGTATGAGCTCCGTTTTCTCTGTGGCTACGCTTGCGACAGTATCATGACATAGCATGGGAGGTAAATGGTAGTATAGGGAGAGCCAGAAAATACTTAGCTTCGCTTCGTTTTTCTAATTGACCCCAGTTAGTAAAAAAAAATTAAACGACTAGCGTATTTTGTTAAACTCAGCTAGACACGCAGGGAAAAAGAAGAAGAAGATAAAGAGAAAAATTAAGCAAAAAAATGAGTACAAATTAATCACTCAATGTGAAGCCGCAAATTCTAGGGCAGTAAGCATCTCTAAGTCTCTCTCGCATATCCGTCTACCTTACATACTTATCTTATGAGACAAAACCATTGAATGGAATATTATTCTGTTCAACTGCCACTTGCAATCAAAAGCATTCATTTATTAAACAAGAATACAAACCCCAGCAAATGCCTTGATTTTGTTTTGAATCAGTAGTTCATAGCCAACAGTTAGGCAGAGATTTACGATCTTGGGCAAATGCTATTCTACATGAATGGCCTCAAACACTACCTAGTCTAGTACGCCACTTACATATGTGTGTGTGTTGTATGTGTTAGTAGATAGCCTATTCAACAACAAATAACAGCATGCATTTACATATGTAAATACTAATGTAAGTGCAAGGGGAATGGGAAGTATGTGTTTAAGTATTTGCGTGTTATTCGCAATCTCGCATTGTCTTTTTTGTGTTAGTAGTGGCAAAGGGACGCAAATTCCCTCATTTCCTAAAAATAAACTGACACGTAAGTAGGATCTGCAGGAGATGCTTGTTTATTAAGAGAAACGCTGTGGCGTACATTTTCCTACATATAAATGTATGTAGGTATATTAGGGTACATCACTCTGCTTAAAAAAACAAAACAAAAAATGAGTACCTTTTATACACCGCAATTACAAAGTTTAATATATTTTAATAAAAATGTTAAGATCATCGTAAGCCCGAATGGCTTGAAAAGAACTCCAAAAATCGAGTACTTCAACTGGAAAATTAGTTTTAAGGGGCTAGGGGTAGTCAGAGGCCAGGAAAAACGACGATTTTCAATATTTTGTTTTTTGCTAGTCAATTGCTTTATTTTACAAAATTAAAAACATAGCATTAAGACATCATGTTTCGACTGGACTTTAGTAAAATTTCTAAAAAAAAAATTAATAATTGTAAAAGTTATTGCTGTTTGTGTGGAGCCCGCTTCTCCAGAAGTCCCTTGCGGGGATCATCACAAGTCCTTGGAAATTCATCTAAAATCAATCGAGCAAGAGAAATGCGTTTTATTAATAGTAATCTTGTGCCTGGTGGATGCTTTTTTTCACAATTAACAATATGACAGCCTCAGAAAATATTTTTAAGATTTTTGAGAAAAAAACCGACAATTAATTGTTAAAAAAATCGAAATTTTTGAAAAAAGAAATCCTACGATCAGGCACGAATTTTTTATGCTTTTATTGAAATCTACCAAGCGGTTTTTAAGTTACAGTGATCACCAGTTCCAAAAAACATAGTTTTGAGAAAACCGCATTTACAGTTTTGCTATCGATTTATGTAGAATTATACGAATTTTTTAACTTACATTGTGTCATCTATGCCTGCGTAATATAATAGTACTTCAGTCGTCATAGCAGCTTCCAATATATCAAATTGCGGTTGCCTACGGAGCATTCTACCTTCTCGAGTGTTATCGTTAGCGTGCTTATCTGCCACTTTCATACGTGCAGCTTCCATTTTTTCAGGTAGTTACTTGCTCTCGAACGCTCCGGAGCGCCCGATCGACCTTTGTTAATTGTTGAATAACTCGATATTATACTTTAAGAAAATGCAAAAACAAAAAATCCATTTTTTTTTAATTCTGGCTGAACCTAACCCCTTAAAAATATTTTGTCTAAAAAATTACCACAGATGACAGAAGCATTTAAGCTTAAAAGGTCTGTATATTTATATTTAGGGCGGGTCGATTTAAAAATCGCTCATTGTTCTGTGAAAATCGTATTCTTCTTCTTCTTCTTAATTGGCGCGATAACCGCTTACGCGATTTTGGCCGAGTTTAACAAAGCGCGCCAGTCGTTTCTTTCTCGTGCTAACCGGCGCCAATTGGACACACCAAGTGAAGCCAAGTCCTTCTCCACCTGATCTTTCCAACGCAGAGGAGGCCTTCCTCTTCCTCTACTACCACCAGCTGGTACCGCGTCGAATACTTTCAAAGCCGGAGCGTTTGTATCCATTCGGACGACATGACCCAGCCAACGTAGCCGCTGGATCTTTATTCGCTGCGCTATGTCTATGTCGTCGTAAAGCTCATACAGCTCATCGTTCCATCGTCTGCGATATTCGCCGTTGCCAACGTGCAAAGGTCCAAAAATCTTACGCAGAATCTTTCTCTCGAACACTCCAAGCGTCGCTTCATCGGATGTTGACATCGTCCAAGCTTCTGCGCCATACGTCAGGACGGGCATGATGAGGGTCTTGTAGAGTGTTAGTTTTGTTCGTCGAGAGAGGACTTTACTGCTCAATTGCCTACTTAGTCCAAAGTAGCACTTGTTGGCAAGAGAGATTCTACGTTGGATTTCAAGGCTGACATTGTATTCTAGGGTTCAAAATAAGAAACTTTGCCGAAGGAACCATACCTCTAAAACGAATTCAGATGTCCCCCAATTTGGGTCGAACGAAAAATCCCATTTAGAGTGCTCCAATCGAGTCCAAATGTATGACCGACCCCCACTAACTTTGGATGGCCGATCCACCCATGTCAGTGGCACACCCCCTGGAACTCTCCTGGGGGGTTCCCCATACAATCATTCCAAAATATCACCATTTTTGGCCTTTACATGAGAAAAGAAACTAAAAAGTTCGACCCAAATTGGAGGGCATCAGAATTCGTTTTAGAGGTATGGTTCCTTCGGCAAAGTTTCTTATTTCGATCCCTAGAATATGATTTTCACAGAGCAATGGGCGATTTTTTTGCCTCCCCACAAATCGACCCGGCCTAATTTACATATATAATAATATATATAAACTATATTATTTTTGACATGCTCCAATATTGCAATCCACATTGTAATTAAGAATTTAGTCTATCTACAAAATATCTCCACAAATCACGGTTTCTTACTACATATTTTAGTTCGTTGAATGATTTGCTGGTCTACTTAAAAGTAAAACTTCTCCAAGTCAATTTAGGCCGGCCCCTATTTCTATCGCCTTTTGGATTTCACTGCAAAGCTGAATGAACTATTTCGTCCTGATTTTTTCGAAGCGTGTGCCCGATCCCTTTGTATCATACTTTATGTGCATAATTTCTTTTTTAATTGGTTTTTGTCTGGTTAATTTCCAAAGACGTTGGTTAGAAATATTTTTGTCTGGTTAATTTCCAAAGACGTTGGTTAGAAATATTTCGTGGCCACCAAATGTCAATAATAGGACGCAAACATCTATTCACAAATTACTGAAGTTTCCTTGCCATTCTTGCTTTAAGTGCCACGTTGCTCTTCCACAGAGGAGAACTGATATTACACAAGCATCAATAATTCTTATCTTTGATATTCTTTTAATCGCTTTATTAGACCACACTTGAGACAGCTCGGCAAAAGTACTCGCCGCTTTGTACTCCTTCGGTTAATATCAGACGCTGTTCTACCGCCGGCAGTCAAGATTCTGTCGAAATTGGCAAATTCTCGAAATACTCAAATTCGTTTACTTTCTCCACTATTTCATCTATTTTGCACTGTATGTTGTTGCTTACATTTATTCGAATAAATTTGTTCTGCTTCGTGTTGATTTTTAAGCCAAGCTTTAAACCGTCACTTGTCACATTTGACAACCTTTCTTGAATTTCGATGAGGGTATTAGTAACAAAAACAACATCATCTGCATATGAGAGGTCAACTAGTTTTTAAGTCACAACTGCATATAGTCGTCAACGTATAATCATTATTATATATCCGACTTTTGTTTTGATTTCTTGTAAACAAGTTAATTTTTCGATTAAATTAGTCTCGCTTAGTTTAGTAGTGGAGCTGCTATTTGCATCCTTCTTTGATGAGACATTGCTTCCAAACTCGCCAAGTCTTTGAAGCAGCTACTGATATATCCTTCAGATAACAGATATCTGGTCATGGTTATTCCACCATACACTCGATCGTCATATATTATATGTATAATTGGATTTAGTTCATGTTTTATATTTCTTCAGAAATGGACCCCACAAAAATTAAAAAAAATGTTATCAAACGAATCAAAAAATAAGAATTTTCATACATTGACTTTGACTTTATTTTTGCAGGTCGGCCTATTAAAAAAATTGAATAATGAAAAGTGTGCAAAAATATATTCCAATGATATCTTAGTCGGCCTAGGTTTTTCTAAGTTATGGCAATTTCTGAGGAACTTTCAAATCGGTACAGCTCAAATGAACGTTAATATTTCTTCGTAATATTTTGTTAGAAGTCTCAAAAAGTAATATACATATTTTAGAATTTCGGTAGTAAAACTGATATTTCTTACGAGAAGCACCCTAATACCTATATGCATATAAATATATACAATTCTCTTTGCATACACAAACACATATGGAAACATATTAGCAAAAATATTCCCCCAAACAAAAGTTATGCCAAGTCAGCTTATGCTGGTAGAATAGTACTCATTAAGACGTTAATTGAATTGTTAATGGGTTGGCTATCTTCAATTCATCTTACACCTTTCCATTGAGGTTTTTTTATTTAATCACTTGCGTTCAATGAATTGGGAAAGAAAGAAGACAATGGCACATCTAAAAACAAAAGTCATTGGTCTAAATATAAAACATGCTTTAAGATAATTTTCTGCCTGTTTAATCGAGTATTGCTTTATACTCTTCTCGCCTGTAAGTATGCCGTAAATTGCTGCCTTTTCACTTGTCATTTAATTTTCTTTGTAAATTTCTGCACCTCACAAGTGACTTAATAAAGAAAGAGTATACCGCTATTTGCTGACTACAAGAAGGTTGCTCATTGCATCTCGCTCATTCTAAAAGACACACTTTATGAGAATCCTCCGAGCCACAAAGCTCTATGAATTTGAAAAAAACGTTAGTTAACCGCATCACTTAGTTTACACTCACAGGCTAGAAGTGCGCCACTGATTCCAATGAAAGCAGACCATTAGACTATCTTCAGCTGTATAGCCAATGTCGTGTACAATAGAATTGGAAATGATACGTTTCAGTCTTCACAAGCATAATTTTCCAATATTTTGTGCATTCTATTTAGCAAAACTCAAAAGAATACTTGCTAGAAATATTCCCTTGGCGATATTTGGGAAGAATCTAATTTTTTATCCGAAAGCTTCGTTATTTACTTTTCTTTGACAAAGCAAAATGTTTTAAATATTTTTAGCATTACTTTGCAATGAAAGCATTTGAATTGAAATTAATAAAACTATCAAATGTTTTTAGCTGAATGAGAACTATCGATATCAATAACTATGATTTGATAGCTGAGAATGGCAAACTGTGTTGACATTTCTGTTCTTTCAGAAGAACTCTTCCAAATTGTGGAAATTTACTTGGAAAAATATAAGTTTGTTCGCAAATTCAGAGGGCACTTCGTCCATTTTACGTGCGGTTTCTACGCTGGCGCCATCATCGACCTATATTTCTTTCGAAATGAGGAAGGAGCTGTCATTACGCGGAATGGCAAGCGATAACATGCTGACTGCATTTTGGTTTGGTAAGCTGATTACCATTCGGAATTCAGAGAGAAAACGTTGGTTCGAATCTCGGTGAAGGATCAAAAAATTAAAAAAAAAGGCGGTCGCCCCTCGGCAGGCAATAGCAAACCTCTGAGCGTATTTCTGCCATGAAAAAGCTTTTCATAAAAAATATCTGCCGTTCGGAGTCGGCTTGAAACTGTAGGTCCCTCCATTTGTGGAACAACATCAAGACGCACACCACAAATAGGAGGAGGAGCTCGGCCAAACACCCAAAAAGGGTGTACTCGCCAATTATATATACATATATATTAGGGCGGGTTGATTTAAAAATCGCTCATTACTCTGTGAAAATCGTATTTTAGGGATCAAAATAAGAAACTTTGCTGAAGGAACCATACCTCTAAAACGAATTCTGATGTCCCCCAATTTGGGTAGAACGAAAAATCCCACTTTGACCCATTTAGAGAGCTCCAATCGAGTCCAAATGTATGACCGACCCCCACTAACTTTGGACGGCCGATCCACTCATGCCAGTGGCACACCCCCTGGAACTCCCTAGGGGGTTCCCCATACAATCATTTCAAAATATTGGCCTTTACATGACAAAAGAAACTAAAAAATTCGACCCAAATTGGGGGACATCACAAATCGTTTTAGAGGTATGGTTCCTTCGGCAAAGTTTCATATTTTGATCCCTAGAATATGATTTTCACAGAGCAATGGGCGATTTTTTTGCCTCCCCACAAAAAACACTAAAAGTTCGACCCAAGTTGGGGGCATCAGAATTCGTTTTAGAGGTATGGTTCCTTCGGCAAAGTTTCTTATTTTGATCCCTAGAATATGATTTTCACAGAGCAATAGGCGATTTTTTTTGCCTCCCCACAAATCGACCCGGCCTAATATATATATATATAAGCTAAACATAGACAACATTTGATTCCAACAAGATGGCGCAACTTGTAATATTCAAGCCACCATTGACGACATACGCCCAGATTTATTGGAAAAAGTGGTCAAAAATTGGACTAATGGCATAGACTGTGAAGCTTGTAGCCGCATATGCCGTGAATTAAATTCAAAAAATAAATAAAATTATCTACCAGATTTTAACAAAACAAACTTCATACAATTTTTCTGTTTCTGTGTTATCATTTTAAGTTCTCAAGCTCTTAAAAAAATCTTCGATATTTCTCTCAAGCTCTTAAACAAATTTCCAATATTTCCTTATTACTATATTTAGAATGATTGCTTATAAGCTGCTTAAAATAAATAAATAAACAAATCATAGTAGTATATAGGTATAAAGCCAATAGATTGCTATATACGGCAACTGGTGCCATTTTAATACTTTTCTCAACATTGGGCTTCCATGCTTCTACTGCAGGACTAGTCTCAGGCATTTCGCCCTGCCAGACAGCTCACTTCGAATTGGCGGCAGTGAGCACTATGCATCTTATATCTCCTCCTGAATAACACGGCAAATACAAGGTGGGGCAAAATTAATCTCCCTATTAATTATATTTGACACTTGCGAACTGGACAGACAGCTGCAGTAAACGAACAGATAATCAATGAAGCACGTAAAGGTCAGAATATAGATTCCCATCACTTCATCATTATTTTTCTTACAGTAAAGAGTTCTTCAAAAACCAACTGGATGAATAATTTTGCGCATTTGCAGAAGAAAAATGTGTAAGTTTTTTGCCTTCAACGTAACGAACATTTGGATGGCAGTAGTTTAAATCTTGGAAATTCAAATTATATGCTTTTATAAAACATTTAGTATTGAGGATATATACCAGCATGTAGGATAAGAAAATATAAAAAGTAGATTTTCTTATTAAATTGAAAGAAACTGTTTTGCTATTGATATGAAAGAGTTTTTTTATGAAATATTATACTATCACTTTCTTTTTAGAGAGAGTTACCCCTTATCTAGAAAAAATCACAAATGAATTTACAAAAGTTAGCTAGAGCATTGCATTATAAAGCGCGTTAAGTAACTACAGTGCAGGGACAGGTTGACAAATTTTTACACTATATTTGTTTCTTAGTTTTCCTGCAAAACTGAGTAAAATTCAGAAAAACGTTCAACGCATTTAAGTAAAAGTTGCCAACATTTTAATAAAAATTTTTAGACAATTTTCAAGTAAGCACTTTTAAAGCCTCACAAAAAAAAATAAGGACAATCTGCCGTTCGGAGGCAGCATAAAACTGTGAGTCCCTTCAGTTTTTGAATATATCGAAAGACGATAAATAAAGCTGGATCACTCTGAGAATTTAAAAAATTTCAAAGCACTTTCCAAAAAAACTCTGCCGCACACTTTTTCTAACCCACCAGTGCACAACTTCCTACTGATCGTTATTTTAGTATCGCCTTTAGCTATTTTATTCCATTTAATTAGAATTAATTATAAAATTGCTGATTATCACAGTACACACCCACGTCCCTACAATGGACTTCTCACTGCCTTATTACTATTTAATTACATCTAAACTTTGCTAATTAAATTTCCAGCATTAAAATTGCAGTGAAAACTACAAGTAAGTTTTTAAAGAATCTGTGCTTGGTATTTATGCTATGGTTGCACTGCTTTCAATTAGCTTCATTACTAGCAGCGAAACTGTTGCTGGCTGTATTCAATTTCATTTAACGATACTATTTTTCTACTTTTCCAACTTTAGCCCACCAAGGGAATAGCTGCCGGTGTATGCACCCACACATGTAAGTAAAACTTTACTTACATGAAAGAGGAATAAAAACATTCGAGTGACTTCTACCCTATTTAATGAGAGGTGGGCGGGAATTGCATTGCACGTTTCACACATCAGTTGGTGGCATTACAGTTAATTGTTTTAATTTGTTGTTTGAGATGAATGCAATTTAAAATAATAAGTTCTTTTTTTAAGTTTTTATTTAATGCTTACGTTTCACTCTTTACCGTCCTTCTTAGCCAACTCATGCGTTTAACACTCAACTGTGCAGTGCTGATGTATGAGTGATGTTTAATGGAAAGTTGGAGGGCGTTGTTCAGGTTGCGTATACGCCATGTTGAATTTATTGGGGGAACTCTCATTTGTAAACTATGTATTTAAGTAGCACGACCGCCTAGGGAGCGTTAGGTTCTTAGAGTTTAGCATACATTGATATTACAAGAAAAATCTGCACATTTCCTTTCTTCATCAAAATTTTCTAATAACATGTAAAAGAATAATATTTTATATACTATTTCAATATTTAAGAATTTATATTTTTTTTTACATCAATAATGAACACAGACTACTTACAAAAAAATTAAATTCTCTAAAACTCAAAACTTTTTTGAAGAAATATAATTTTCTTTCAGATATTTTAATAAAAAAGTTATCTATAATTAAAATTAATTCTAAAAAATTAAGACAATTTGCAGTAATTATTATCAAAACTATTTTCATTAATAATAATAAATTTAAATAAGCATTAAACTTCCTTTTGATAGACCACCAGGCAAGATATATCGCGCGCAGTGCGGCAATAGGGTTGAACATTTTAAATAAGTGGTCAAACATGGACTACGGCTACGGTAAAATCCTGGCTAGCACTTTGAAGCTTCCCGTATAGGTGGACTATGCACTCCCGCCTACACTTGCCATTACAACATTCACGACCCTCCTATCCTCGAGTGGCTGATAACTAAGTTACCTCCGCACATGTCTTAACGAGCAAGGGTTTCTGGCCATAGTAATATTGAGAGTAACTGCCGATAAACTATCGAAACTCAGCTCTAAATGGACCGATGGGTACATAGGCAATGACATATGAATACCCTTAAATACTTGCAAGCTACTTATCTTTGAGGAAATTATAAGACCAGTGAATGACGGATGGCATAATGAAACCAAAATGCAGAATCGCCTAACTCTCAATGCTAAATATTGTTTTTTTTTTTTAATTTGATAAATTTGTGACTCCCATTGGACTAATGGATTAATAAAACCATGACAAGAAAAAAATGGATTTTAAATGGATTAAAAAAACTTTTAATGATACTTTACTAACACAAAAAATATCTGAAATCTTTTTTTTCTCTTTCATATCTTCGTCTTCATTTTAGTTGCCGAATTTATTTTATTTTTTCTTACTGCAACTAAGCGTCCGCTGATTTGATTGTACGAGTACGAACAATTTTATTATTCGTATTCCCATTTCTTGTTGTTGTAGCAAAGTCACTTCGTTTCGTATTTAAAGAGCACAATCATGTAATTTCCTATAAATAAATAATAACTGCTCGAACAAAGGGAAGGAAAGTCTTGCTGGGTGAGCTGCATATGGCCGAAGAGCACTGGGTGTGCATATGAATACAGACATAGACATATATGTATGTACATATATATAAATGCAATGCAACTAATACACCTAAATGCTTACGGATATGCAATAAATTTTCATGTCGGTTTTAAAAATTCAAGAAGGAAGTTAGTTGGAGATAACACGAAGCGGATGAATTGCGATTTTTTGTTAAAAAAAAAAAAAACGAAAAAAAGCAAAAACATATAATAAAACAATAGGATGAATATAACTTCCAACTCAGTGCGAATACAAAATACAAAAGCGGAAATACGGGCTAACAAGTAAACCAGGGGTTCGAAATTAGAATGCCTTATTTTTCTGGTTACAGATTTGTAAATGGCTAAAAATTGTTTACTTTTAGAGACAGGGTAAGTAGAGTGGGATACAATTGTAGAGATAATAACACCAGTATAAACTGAAGGCAAAACAAAACCAACAAAAGCGCCATTATTCAATGACTATGTAAAATCGCTTGCTGAGTATGAAAATTCCCATCAATTTTTTTCTTTCCTGCAGGTTTTGATTTATTGCCCAATATCTAAATTGATTGATAAGATCACGAAAGAAAATAACTTTTATTTGACGATTCAATCAATTTTTTTAAATAAATAAAAAAAAGTTGTTTAATAAAAAAAATTTAAATTAATTTTTTTGCCTCAGAATCATTCCTGCAGCAAAACTAAAAATTTCGAGATATTTAAGTTTCACTAAATACATAAATACATTAAAAATGTTTAAAATTAAATAAAATAAATGTTGAATCTCACAATCAATCTTGCAGTAAAAATAAACATTTTACAAAATAGTTTTTTTTACAAATATTTTTTTTTTTAATTAAGCAAAATAAATAGTTTTACCTCACCTTCACACATTCTGGAAAGGAAAAACGGAGGGCGCAAATATTAGGCGCATAGAATTCTACCATAAAACTATAGAATCCAACCATCCATCTAACCGAAAATCAAAACTGCTAACGACAGGGTCGTTCAGGTAAAAAATTTCCGTATATGGCCGCAAACATTTTTTCTAACGCCAACAGTTTTTTCTCAGTAATGGTAAAATTTAATTTGAAAATTCATTTACTTATTTATTGAAAGTTTCACTATTTTTATGGAAGCTCAAAATTTTACGAAACTATTTTTTGGGGGAAATCTATAATCTTCCTAGCATGATTTCTGAACAGTAAGAAATGAGTTTAAGAATAATAAAAAAGAATAAGTTTAAATTTAACATAAAAAAATATTTTTCATGTATTGTTTTCTTATAAATTAAAAATCTAGCATTTCACATAAAATTTTGTATAAATTACTTTTTCTGCTATGACTCTTAGTTCTCGTAATGAAAATTAAAAAAGCCTTTCATTCAAATTGTCAATGGTGAACATCTTGGAAAACTAAAAAAATTTAACAAAATTCCTTAGCACAATTTTTTTATACCCCCAAGAATACAATACTACATGGTTTAAGAAAACTACGTGATCCTCCATCATCTTTAAAAATCACAAAAAAAAATTGCCCCAAAAATTATTATCAAAAAATTTTTGCGGAATAACAAAAAATTATTTTTATACAACAAATCAAACAAAAATGTCTCCAATTTTTTTTTATTATTAAAAAAAAATTAAAAAAGTGTTTAATTGTTAAAAAAAAAAAAACAAAATAAAAATGTACTCTAAAATTTTGCAAAAGAAATTTTCTTAAAAATTATTATCAATAATTTTGCATGAAATTATAATAAATTGATTTTATATAAAAAAAATTAAAAAACAATGTTGAAAATTTTAAAAAAGAAATTGTTATTTTTTTACATAAAACAATTTAAAAAAATTGTTTGATTGTTAAAAAAACTTAAACAAATTAAAAATTTAATCACATAAAATTTTGTATAAATTCTTTTTTCTTCTAGCATTATTAGTATTCGAAGTACAAAATTTAAGAAGAATCTGAGATTCCAATCTCTTTTAAAAATCACAACAAAAATAAATTCCCCAAAAAATATTTTCAAGAAAATGTAACCAAACCATAAAAAGTTATTTTTTATACAACAAATTAATAAAAACAAAACCAATTTTAAATTTTAATTATATTTTTTTTTTGGATACAAATGCAAAAAGAAAACAAAAATCGAACATTTTCCATAAAATTGTTGAAATTGCTTTCTCTTGTAGGACAATTAGTTTGCGAAAAACATGTAAGAAAAGGAAAATTTAAGAAAAACAAAATAAATTATTATAAAAATGACAACAGAAAAAAATGTGCTAAAAATTATTATGAAAAAAATGTTTTGATACAATAAAAAAGAATTTTTTGTGTAAAAAATTATCAAAGAAACGCTAACATTATTTAACATTAAAATCAAAATTTTTTCGCATTATTATTATTTGTATAAAAAAATTAAAAAGTGACTAAATGCTAAAAAAAAAGAAATGTTTAATAAAAAAATATTTAAAATTTTTTTTTCTGAAATAAAAAATATTATTCAATTAAAAAAATGTTGTTAAAAATTGTTTAAAAAATGTTTAAATTGTTTTTTTTTTATTATTTTTTAAATAAAGAAAGAATTGAAAGAAGTGTTTAAATGTTAGAAAGAATCGCAGATATTTCACTTTGAAAAATACCAAAACTTCCATCACTGAATAAATCTCAAAATTACTAAATTATGTTTTTTTTTTAATTTTTTCAGCTTACTCTTTATACCCAAACTTATAAGCAAACCAATTTTCAAAAATATTGACGACAATGTCCAAAATACATGAATCACTTGACATAGAATCACCACTTATTGCCGCTAAGGTACCTGTCATTGAGCTGTTCAGGGTTACCTTGTCATGGTACCCAGATAAGTGCAATAACGTACCCACTCCAATTCATTAAAAGCTGAATATAACTATTAAGAGGTCCATGGCCTATACTACCTAGCTCCCCGAAAATATATAAGTATAACAAAACTAGTTCCAAATTCTTATGAGGCTAGAAACTCTGGCATATCTCTGAAAGAGAAATATCGGCTGACCCATTTTGCTGATGGCGCTATGAAGCATATAAGCATGAAGCGGAAGGAATAAACATATATATTTTGATGAAAATTAAAGTTCATCATATTCGAGTATGTTTTTATTTGTACTCAAAGATTGGGAGAAATGTTCAGAGGTTTTTCATTCTCCCAACAAAAAGAGCTTGATGAACTCGAGCTTCGAAATCAGCAATGAAAATAACTCTTAACAGAAGATAAACTCTTTGGACGAACCCTCCATTTCCCCACAAAGCTTTATTCTCACTTCATTTGTATGATTTTTAAATTTTATATTCACCGAAACACTGGCACTAAGACCCGCCTCGGCTTTTTATTATTTTTTATATCTCTTCAATAACTCTAATAAAAACATTTTTCCTACGGGTAAACCTTGCAATAAAAATGGACTTACTCTGGTTTAAGGAAATGTGATACATTGCAAGAATAATATATAGTATACATATATCTACATATATATGTATGTATATACTATATATTATACACATATAAATATTAAAAATGTAAACCGGGATTCAGCGCATCCAATATATTCCAGTACGCGGAAATGTAGTGAAATGAAATGAAACTTCTACCTTTTTCATAAGACATAAAGTTAAGGATTTTATGTAAATTATTGCCACGAAACGTGCAAAGTGTCGCTCAGGGCTTAAAACGATTGTGTAAAGCAAGTATGCTATTGGCCACTCAAAGCCACAAATACTTGCCTGCAAACCCCGGGTAATGTATGTATGTAGTGGGTATTTATGCGCATACAGATTTTCAAAAGGCATTCGGTAAAAAAACCCAACAAGCGATTTGCGTGACCCAACGAGTAAACAAATAAACAAAAAATGCCACTAAGTATTTGTAAAAGGACCACCCGTTGTGGCGGAAGTTAAGCCGGCGCCGCAAAGTATGCACCTGCCGACAAACACAACAACATTCGTTGGCAAAGCATTCGCTGCAGTGGCAACAGCATTTTAAGTGCTTCAAATGCTAAACATATTAAAACAACAGGCAGCGCTCAAGCACGCACTCACACACACATATGTGCATATAACCAACTACACTAAGGCATTCAAGTGATTGTGTATTTGGATGTGTGTGTATGATTATGCAAAACTCCAAAGGACATAGCAGTATAATTTTGTATTACGCAAAACACCTTAATGCCATCGCTTCTATTGTCAATCCTTAAGTGAAGTTTGTGTATTTTAATTTCTTTAAATTAGCTTAATTAAAGTTTATAGCCACAAATGCGGTGGCAGCATAACAAAGTAAGTATTTGAAAGTAGAAAATATTATATTTGTGTATTTAAATAATTCAAATAGTAAAATTGTCTCTATTCATAACTTATGCTGCAAGCTGCTAGGTAAGGCCAGAGAAAGCTGACAGATCAAAATAATGGGCTTAAGCGATTGTAGTATCACCAAGGTAATTACGGCCATAGAAAACAGAAGCTCACGGAAACTCCAAACCGCAGCAATACTGACGAATATGGTCGGCCTTTTGGCGCACCAAAGTAGACCTTTGCTGATAGCATTTTCAAGAATTTTCGAAACAAAATTAGCTAGAATGCTTCATTATTCCACCTACAAAGATTTTCTGTAAGTATCCGAAGAAGATGCATCCTGCAACAAGCCTTGCTATAACAATTCAGTATCAAATAATTCATGGGGTTTTGCAACTGGCTGCTTTACAGCTACTAATCTTACTGCTTTTTAGTGAATTCTGTAAGCCATCGTTTTCCAAAGGACTCCAAATTGACTGCCTCTACACTAACTTCTCTAAGGCATTTGATAAAGTACCGCACGAGATTCTAGAAAAAAGTTAGCTTGCTTGGGTTTTCACGTCACCTTTTTGCAGTGACCTAGGTCATATTTGACGCGCAGACGGTGTGGTGGTAAAAATAATCAATGGAGTTATATCGAACCACTTTGTTGTTACTTCAGGTGTCCCACAAGCAAGCATCTTACGGCCACTTCTTTTTGTTATTTTTATCAATGACGTAAGCAAAGAATTTCTTGCTCTTCGTGTATGATATAAAAATTTTCTTATTTGTTAAAGACTAAGGGGATTGCTCAGATGATTCAACTCGACTTGAACAATCTTCACCAATGGTACATGAAGTTGCGTCTGCCTTTGAATATTAAAAGATATTTTCATTTAAAATTTTCGAGACGGTAGTAGATTTTTAACACATCCTACACCATTCCTAATAATGTATTACAAAGCGTAACAGAATTATAAAATTTTGGAGTTTTATTTGATACGAAATTATCCTTTAGTAGCCACATTAGTTGTACTCTTTTAAAATCGTACTCGGTTCTAGGCTTCATTCGTCGCAATACATCTGAGTTTTCTGATCCGTTATTATTTAAAAACCTGACGACCAACTTTCGATTAATAGAACTGAGCGCGCTCAAACAATAGTTCTTAAGTAGGAACAACGTTCCCTCCGATTTGAGGCCCCTACTCCATCCTATACACCTAATTCTCTTTTTACACGATAGATACGTTCCCAAAGAATTCGTGTAAAAAAAAATTCGTGTAAAAAGAGAATTAGGTCAAAACAATACTAAAAAATTCTTTTTAGAGTTCACTAAAGAATTTATTTCGTGTTTACACATTTTAATTCTTTCAATATATTATAAGAAATATATTATACTTTGAAAAAAAGAAAATAATATCTGAAATTCATTAATATAAAACAAGTAAAAATAATATAAACATAAACAACTTTTATGCATTGTCACTTTCTGACAATAAACGCATACGTTTGCGTAAGACTAGAATATCACTGCCATCACTAGAATTATTTTGTTCATCATCTTGTGAAATTGTTTCTGGATTATCATCTCTAGGCTCCTGTGTTGATAATTCAGTAGTTTTTAGAAGGAAATCAGTCATTAAAGATTGTTTTTGATTTCGTGATAAACCTTTATAAAGTTCCTTGTAAGATGCCATTAATGATTTCAGTTCACGTTGAAATTTTGCAGCTCGTTCCTCATCAGGATCATGTTGTTGAAAATGATTACCTAATTTTCTGTTTTAAATACTCACAACAACTAAGCGTCTTTTCTTTTCAACTCTCAAAACCAAACTAAATTGCGTAAAAAGTACATTACGTCTTTACTCTATGCATAATTCGGGGAATCCCACTCATATACACATATTTTTATAGCAACAGCTGTACACGATAACAGCCCAAAGTCGCTCATCCTGTATAGATGCGATTACATGCTGATATTCTAAGATCCTAAACAAATAACCTAAACCGGTATGCTAAAACAAAAATCCCAAACAATGAATCCGATTTGCTCTATGAGATTCAAGAAAAATTCATAAAATATTGAAAATCGTGTTAAAACAAAACAATTCGTGTAAAAAAAAATTTTTTTTCTCTTTTTAACTCGTGTTAAATCAAATTCGTGTAAAAAAAATTCGTGTAAAAAGAGAATTAGGTGTAGTTCTCGACTAAAGCTAATTAATCTAGAATCTATGGAATAGAGAAGAACTGTCCTTTCACTTTCGTTTATTTTCAGTGTCGTTTATGGCATCCTCGACTTTCCACTTCTCCTTGATCGGATAAGCTTTAATGTTCTAAAAAGAAGACTTCGCCATTTTTACACTTTTTATATGGAAACTTTAAAACTAAGATTAGAATGTAATGCACCTATTTCTCACGTACTTGGATACTATAATTCATTATACAGTTCGAGTTTGCTTGATTTCGCTTTGTTTAAACACAGTTTTGAAAATATTTGAAATTTAGTTGCTGAATATTGCATTTATATTGATTGCTAATATTTAAGTTGCCAAATTTGATTTGTTGCTCTATACATTTTTGGCCAGTCTGTGAGGTAATTTGTACTATAGGTTATCAAAATAAATTAAATAAATAAATACTAGCTTATTAGACCACAACGTTTCTTCTTATGTGATGGATGCAGTAACCGAGCTTCGACGAATTGAAAAAGGGGCACAAACCATTTCTTCACCGTGAGATAACTAAAGTCAATTCAAAACAACAAATGTAGCCAATTATTCTCATTTAGATATTTTATAAGTAAAGGAGAACTTCGTCTTTCTTCCTCACCACCAACAGATAACGTAGCGTATATCTTCAGAACTGGAGCGATCTGCCAGGCGGAGAACTTTCTTTGGGAATAAGTATGTTTCGAGGGAGACTGGACGCCTGGCATAGATAAGAGACGGAAGAATATTAAAATTACTTCATTTTGTGTGTCAAAGTAAATAAGGACCAGTGCCGCGTGCAAAAAACCAAGTAAGAAAATGTTTTTATTTTCGTTCGTATTGTACAATAGAAGCCATAAACATTTTTTTTTTATATGATTCAAGGAGTCCAGAATTCCGACTTCAATCAAATATCCTCCTTATAGCAGCCCACACCCGCTTGAGAGCGAATTGTAGTCACTCCGACATAATCGAATTATTAGCTCAGCAAAGTCTGCAACTTCTGTCCAACTATAGGCGATCACTGTACAAACTTTTCCCAAATCAAGCTGCCGATGAACTGGCTGTACGCTCGGCGTGAGCCCTGCTGCATAGAAGCTGCTACAATGAAAATTCACATATGATTTCAGTAGAGATTCCTCCTTTAATGGCAGCCATGGATTTGTTTTAAGCACTTTAATTTGTGTGTCTGCATCTGAAGATACTTAATAAGGAAGGTGCCCCTGAACGAATGATTGATGATCTCTTATGAAAAAAGGATTTCACCGCCACATAAGAAATAAGATGGACTGACGGATCTTCCGACATCTACTACTGCTACCATGTAAAATAATATAAATTCGAGGGCGGTGCCTCAAATGTATTCAAATTTATTTATTATTCAAATTAGTTTTCTCTGAACGAACAAATCCCAGTCAGGTCAGTCTTATTGAATGACGCAAGAAGCTGGAGTGTTCGAGAGAAAAATGCTGCGAATTTTTTGTTGACAACGAAAGTTAAAAAGATACTCTTAAGGGGGTGGTAGGGTTTAGCGCTAAAAAAAAACACTTTTTTTTTAATATTTTACAGAAATATGGCTTAAGATACTTTAATAAAGTCAGTTGCATGTTATTGTACATCTTTTCAATAAGTTTTTAAAAAATATTAATAATAAAATATTGACAAATAAGCCCATGACAGAGTTTTTTTGGAGATATGTTTTTCGAGAGGTGCTCTGCGGTGCCAATCGGCATTCGTCGTAGAATCATCTGAAACCAAAAAAGTCGAATTTTTCAGTTAAAGTATGACGTAATGCTCCCCCCCCCCCCCCCCCCCCTTCCACATGAATAAAAATTTTTTTTTTTTTTTTCATTTTTGTAGGTTTGGTGGCAAAAAAACGTAAAACGAGCATTTTTGGCGAAAAATTTCGCCATATTTGTAAGTGAAAAACAACCTTAAAAAAAAAATAAAAAAAAAACAGTGTGGGGGGGAGGTATTTTTGATTTAGAAAACGTGTGCCAAATTTGAAAAGAATCGGTTGAATAGTTTCGGAGTTGTGATTGGCACCGACTTTTAAGAAGTCGTTTCGGGAAAAACGCGTTTGAAAAAATGACTCTGAAAAATTATCTATGCTCCGCATTCGAGGTAGAGTGCCTACAAAGGCTATAACTTTGAGAGTTCTGCTCCGATCCACTTAAAAGTTTGACACAACATTCTTGAAATGATTTACTATAAGATGAGTGAAGAAAAAGAATTTCGATTTTTTCGAAAACTTTATCGAAAATTTGCTTCAGTAGAAAATCCGTAAGCAGCATCGAAGGTGAATTCAGCGATTTGAACAAACGGATTTTCACACCTTCGTGGCGGTGGAAGAGGAAAAGAAGACTTTCTCGAGGTTGGCAAGACTAAGTAGAAGGGAAAGGCGCTAGTAAATATTCGACAAAGATCGATTAAATGGTTGTTTTGTCAATCAAGAAGAAGAATGCTATACATTTAGTATTTTGCTTCCGGTAACCTTTCCCAACGTTGCCTGGCGTATATGGATCCATCCACCTTTCATCAGCGAAAAATTCAATCAAGGCGGTGCAGCAAAAATTATCAGCCTATCGGAAGTGATAGTGAGTTTGCAAATGGAAACTATTTGAAACTTGTTAACTAGACAACTGCAGTATAAAAAAACAGACAAGCAATGGGGCGCCGAAAGCTCAAGATATAGATTTCCACCACTCAAAAACATTTTTTTGTATTAAGTAAAAAAGTTATTCGAAAACCAAATGGATGAATAATTTTAGTATAGTCTAGGTACTAATCTGGGATTAGGCTAGGTTAGTAGGCATGTAGTGTAATGTATAGAACACCTGGAAGTGTCTCAATAAGATTTTGATTGAAAAGCCACTCATGAAATTCTCTATAACTCGGGAAAGTAACTTGCAGACTCAATGTGCGAGGATTCTATTCAATCAACTTACAATTTCCAATCCAAGGCGTTTTCATGAAAGGTGGTGGCAATACAGCAACAACAATGCTTTGTACGTTTGATTGTCATAGCAAAGTATTGAAAAAGTACAAAAGAAAAAATGAATTTGCCTTGTCTATGCTGACAGCCACACGGACACGGCGAAAGAAAAAAAAAACAAATCAGCTGATTACCGATACCACCTTTAATAGATTTGCCTTGTTCACATCCTACCTCTCATGACTTTCTCGACCAGGCATTTTAAACAGAGAACTCAGCTACTCAATTTAGAAGTTTCCTGCAAGGCAATCGCTGCGGTAGACTATGGCAAACTGCTGCTATGCTGCTTTGAAATATACACTGAACTTCGTATTTAGCAAATACGACACTTTTCCTTTTTCGCTATTATCTCAGTATTTTTACCCCACTCAAACAATTATTTCTCTGATTGTAGCTTTGCTGGCGTTTTATGCACTTCGCTGAAATTCTTTGAAAACCTATAATATTTTCAACACCCACCCACACATCTTCTGCTTCGCATCAATCATTTTAGTCTACTCCCCTCTAAATCGCTTCTAGCCACTTCTTCAGCAACATATTTTAATGCAGTTGCGCTGAAAAACTTCAAAGCTTTCTAACTTCATCTTCCACAATCACAAACGTAATGCCGTTATGTGCTTAATGGCCATTCATTTCCGTTTTCCGCTACTACTTTTTTACAATCCTTCCTTGCGTCGTTTGTGCAGCTGTTGCAGTTATGCATTTGGTCTGCCTCTATTTAACCTCTTCGTGCTTCTGTCTGCTGTGGTGAGGAGTTCAACTGCTTACAACTATGATTCGCTAAAAGCCTTTTGCACTTTTTGTTAAGAGTAATGTAATTTTCGCAGTCAATAAAATTGCCCACAAGGATATTTCAGAGTTAAAGGTGATAATATTTCAAAATGAAACACGAAATATGAGAAAACTTTTTCTATTTAAATATATAAAGAGCTCAGCTAAATGCCTAGTCAAAGATTTATGCATCAACTATATATGATTAAAAAGCGTTTGTTCTTGAGTTTAAATGTTTTTTATTCATTCATTCCTTGGATCTTTATTTTGAATGGCATTGGCCCCACTGAGATATTGACAAACACAGCCTGCCGAATAACTAAAAAATCATATAAATGAAAATAATCCAAAACTCTTTGAGGAGAAAATTAAACCAACTACTAACTGCAGACGGACTAATCTAAACATTTGCAGAGTATCGTGTTGACAAATATTCGTTGAACGAGTAGTATACAACTTCTTTTGGCTTTCCGTATTCTTACTAGAAAACCGACTACCACTGGACTGCACACATGACTGCTAGGTTCGAAATCTGTTAAACAGTTCTGTAGGAGTTGTATGAATTCTACATACAGCAGTTCTTATGTAAATATCAAGCACCTTGAGAACATTGTGTCAGATTTCGTGTGAACCACCTCTCTGAGGATGCGCATATATAATATGTATATAAAAATAAAAAAAACAAAATAAATAATTGGCGCGTACACTTCTGTAAGGTGTTTGGCCGAGCTCCTCCTCCTATTTGTGGTGTGCGTCTTGATGTTATTCCACAAAAGGAGGGACCTACAGTTTCAAGCCGACTCCGAACGGCAGATATTTTTATGTATATAATTGACGTTGAAATCCTTTATTCGTACGTGGCCGAGTTCCTCCTTCTATTCGTGGTGTGCATCTTAATGCTTTCTCCAAATGGAGGAGCCTACAGTTCTAAGCCGACTCCGAACGGCAGATAATTTTTTATTACGAATTTTTTCAAATCATAAAAATACTCAAAGGTTTGCCATTGCCTACCGAGGAACGAGCGTTATTAGAAAAGCATTGGCATGGCTTAAGAAAAAAAGGAAAACATCTTTCTTAAATAAGCCGCTGTAATCAGAAATTGAACCTTTTTAAAAGCAACCCGTCTATCTTAGTCTAACCTTATCTGCCTCACTATTTACGGAGTAAGTTTTTACTCTTCTCTAGGCTTTGGAACAACACATCCCACCTTTTTTTCTAAATCCTTATTAAAAATAACTTTCTCACGCATGAATGGGTCCGATGATGTTCTCCCTCTCTGAATTAATTTTAATAGACCATTAAACGCTTGATCAGATAACCTAAAGCAGCTTCCAAGGAGCCAAGTTACCTCCATAGTATGTTTTATTTAACTGTGCGACAGAAGCATTACTGGATCAGTGAACCCATACTAAAATTTAAATCTTTAGAATCTTAAGAATAGCATGTTTTTATGTTGCATTTCCCGCCAAAATTTATATATAAAATCAGCAACAGGAAGTATGAAAAATACGAAAATTTAATTTGAAATATTAACCACTTACGTTAAAAGAAAAATTTAGTTTTTATTCAAATGTGTTAATACCAGCAAACCAAATATCCTGAGGACAAATTGAAACTCAACCAAACAAGAATCCAACTACAAGTTCAAATTCACACATTCAAATATGGTTATTTCAATCGATTTCTTAATGGATTCACATCGAACAAATCCACAGACTACTCCTTATGGAAGACAGCAAAGTTATTCAATCGTCTGACAAAACACATCAAAATAAACGATACCCAATTAGTAAAGAGCAAATTTATTTACAGAGAATCTTCGTAAAACCTTCTCTGCCAATGATGGATCTGAAGACAAGATGCAAATTGAATTGAAAGTGATGTCATCATCGAACCTAATTGTAGGGAAGAAGTAATGAGCGAAATTTTCAAAATGAAAGCCAAAAAATCGCCTGGTTTCGACCTCATAACTGAAGAAATTCTTTAGAGATTGCCGATTAATTGTGTTACTTGTCTATCTCAATTGATCAATTTGTGTTTTTTGTTAAAATATGTTCCTATGTACTAAACAACTGGAACAACATCAAAACGCGCACACCACAAATAGGAGGAGGAGCTCGGCCAAATACCCAAAAAGGGTGTACGCGCCTATTATATATATATACCACTGTGGGCAAAAAGTAAGGTGAATTTGGTTGTAAAATGAAAAATCTTTATTTATTCTTGTAAATCAATTTCATCCCCTTCAAAATAATCCCCTCTCGATGAAATACACTTATACCAACGATTTTTCCAATCTCCGAAACATGCCAAATAGTCTATTTCCGGTATAACCATTAACATCCTTCTTCGATTCAGCTTTTATCTCCTCAATCGACTCGAAACGCGTTCCCCGGAGAGGTCTCTTGAGTTTTGGGAATAGCCAGAAGTCACACGGAGCCAAATCAGGCGAATACGGTGGTTGCGGAACGATATGCGTGGAATTTTTGGCGAAATGGTCACGAAGAGCGAGTGCAGTGTGAGACGGTGCATTATCGTGGTGCAAAAACCAAGACTTGTTGGCCCATAATTCTGGTCTTTTTACACGAATTTCTTCACGTAAACGACGCATAACGCTCTAGTAATATTCCTTATTAATAGTTTGGCCAGGTGGAAGGAATTCATAGTGCACCACACCACGAAAATCAAAAAAAAACTGTCATCATGACCTTTATTTTTGAACGACTTTGACGTGCTCTTTTCGGTCTGGCCTCGCCTTTAGCACGATATTCGCTTGATTGGTCGGTTATTTCAGGGTCGTAAGCATAAATCCAAGTATCATCTCCCGTAATGATGCATTTGAGCTTGTCCTGATAGTCTGAAAGCATTGTTTCACACACATCAACGCGACGACTTTTTTCCAAGAAATTGAGAGTTTTCGGTACCAAACGAGATTTGACTTTTCGTAGGCCCAAATGGTCTTTCAAAATGGTTTTCACATATCCTTCTGATATTCCGATCATATCAGTAAGGTTTTTAACAGTCAACCGACGATTTTTGAGCACTAATTCCTTCACTTTATTGACGTGTTGGTCATCTGTGGACGTCGTTGGTCGTCCGGAGCGCTCCAAGTCATCAACACGTTCTCGACCCTCTTTGAAGTCTTTGTACCACTTATAAATGTTTTTCTGCGACATGGTTGAATCACCATATGCCTTCTGCTACATGCTAAACGTTTCCGCAGCCTAAATTTCATTCCGCAAACAAAATTTGATGGCACTTCTCTGCTCAATCAAATCAGACATTGTAAAAATCGAAAAATGCACTCTTGGTTGTTTGGTAAACACAAGCGTAAATATATTACTGATAATGACATTCACATGAAAGTTGGCCCAGATGTTATTAACAGTACTGCCAACTCATGAAAGAAATAACTAGAGCGAAATTTTAATCCCGCGAAGTTTGACAAATACATTCACCTTACTTTTTGCCCATTGGAATTTTATTATATATTAATATGTAACACCTATTACCGCGAACGTGTGTGTGCCCTTTGGTGTGTCATATCCGAAGAAAAAATTAAGGTTTACGCGGATAACCCATGTCGGGGCCACCAATATATACCAGACAAATCTTGTGTGAGATGGCGGATGTTCGAATGCTTTCTCCAGCATTGATCGTTCTTCACTGAAACGTCTGCAGTGAAAGACCACGTGTTCTCAACTGTACTCGCACAACTGGGGTAAAAAGGCTATCACCCAGCTAAAAACGGTGTAGGCATTCCAGGAAGCAGCCGAGTCCAATGAGTATCTGAGTTAGGCAGTAGTTGACATTGCCATGCTTCCTACTCATCCACACTTCAAGATTTGGCATGAGTTTGTATGTCCACCGGTCTTTGTTTGACTCATCCCATCTTCTTTGCCATTCGACCCCCGATCGCCTTCTTTCTGCAGCTTTTTCTGCTGCCGCCGGTTTTACTTCTTTCACTCAGCATGGGCGATACAGCTCCATAGCATGCATGCCCACTGGTAACTTTCTAGCAACAACGCATATTGCATCGTCTGATACCGATCTATAAGCGCATGCAGTAATAAGAACGAGAGTTAAACGCCATGAGAGTTGAAGGTTAGTCAATGACAGCATGACGAGAGTGATGCCGTCAGACAAGATACTCATCAAGAAATTTTTGACCACCATTGCGCGAGCCGAGGAGAAACTCTGCCATACCCTGTCACCACACTTCTACTACTATTATTTATTTCAATAAAATTTCCTTCTCAGCTTACCTTCCTTTTGTGCACCATCATCTCAGCAGGCGTCTTTCAATGCAAATCCAATACATATTCAACTTTGATACTTGGCGTGTAATTTGTGCACTTCAACAACAATTTTGACTTTTCTTTTCAAGCATTATCATCCACTCGAATTACACTGCCTTCAGCTGGCAGGCAGCATTTGTTTTCATAATATCAGTTATCTTTCCTCCACACGTACTTACATACTTACATTGCACCAGCTTAATATTAAGTCCATCACAATCTCTCCGAAAGCTTACTCACTAATATATGGATGCCGGATAGTGTGTGTTTATCCTCAACAACAACAGCAACACCACCATTAGCAGCAATCAGTCATCGGATGCCAGCAGTTAAAACTTCCAAGTACTGTTACTTTTTGCTTTCATCACTTTATGCGATACTTCTTTTGTTTTTGTCGCTATACAAGAGCGGCGATGTATTGTTATTTCTCATCATATTCGCTCTTTCATTTTTGTGCACAGCTGATGTCTGTCTAATGTCTGCATATCCTTTACTTCGACATCTCCATCGTTTATATGATGGCAGCCGCATTCTTCTTCGTGATTGTAGAATTATAGTCTGGTCTTCGGCACTCATAGGTTCAAACAGCTCTCAGTTTGTCAGTAAACTGCCGCACAACTTTACTTGTCAAACCCGCATCAATCGCTATAACGGTATCATTAACTTCACAGGGTATCGTTGCTGCCAACTGGCATAAATCATTACACACTTTTATCTTCTTTCTGCACTATTATCTCACTTTTTATGGACGTTACGCACATCTTCTCTTACCAAACATCTGCAGCATCTTCAGAGTTGATATTATGAGTATTTGCGCGAATTCAATTTCTGTGGAAAATTATGGAATTTAGTGTACATCACTATATTTTTCACAACTTTAAATGCTCTTAATGAAAAATTTTGTGTTGTCAAGGAATGAAAATAAAAATCTGGAATAAAATTTAATTGGAATTTTATTATAATAAAACTTATCCAATTAAAGGGTTTTTTAAGTTTTAATCAAAATTTTTTTTGGCATGCTTAT
Organism: Anastrepha obliqua; assembly: GCF_027943255.1. Taxonomy (NCBI): domain Eukaryota; kingdom Metazoa; phylum Arthropoda; class Insecta; order Diptera; family Tephritidae; genus Anastrepha; species Anastrepha obliqua. Next base: position 52,461,680 of record NC_072896.1, read on the forward strand.
CTCAATATTCAAAGCTAATGCATAGTGTTGTGACCACAACCATACAGATCAACTTTGGCAACAACTTTCTACGACAAAAAATACTGAGAGTCTGATATTGTTCTAAGCGTTGACGAGATTTCAATCTTTACAGACATTTTAAAGATGAATCATGGAACAAGGTTTAGCATCTTCTAACAGCAACTCCTACTGAGAGTAGCATACATGATCCAACCTATTGCAGGTATTTTCTAGTGATCTCTGCCAGACGCCAAGTTCCTTCAAAACTCTTTCATTTTCTTAATAGAGAGAATGTGAGAGAATCTAGAACTACTAATAGCAGGTGAATTAATCTTAGCACCCGAAGGGTATCGCGTTCATGTTGGTGAATATTCGATAAACTAAGAAACGCAGCTAAACTTTAATATCACAATTAAGTACTCGTTTTGTTGAAGTTATCGTATAGTAAAGGGATTGGACTATCCCATTCGCAACTCGTGAAAATGGCAGAAAAGAAAGTCAAATGGCATCCAAGTTCCGAGTGCCGCATAACGCTTTTGTAGGAGTTGAGATAAGAATAGAGATGAGAGCTGCTAGGTTGGGTAGGAGTAGAGATGGAAGATCCATGCAGATTCTATATATTCGATGCTTCCTCTGGGAAAACACAAATACAATTGTTCTAATTTATAAACCCCCTCTTCTAGGATCTGCTCAGTTTCTTTATTTATTTATCTGTTTATTTGTTTATCTATTTATTTATTTATTTATTTATTTATTTATTTATTTATTTATTTATTTATTTGTTTATTTATTTATTTATTTGGCTATATTTTAACATTGTAAACTAATTTAAAGATTAAAATATAATATATTTAAATTATAAAACTAAAAAAAATTCTACAATGAATGCATTTAAAATATGATAACCCAACTTCCTTAATAAGTTGTAGTATTTATCTTATTTTATTGAGTTTTTTTTACTCATCCGGTAAAATACTACCTTGGTCAAACAGTTCCCGGATATTTTTCAGAAAATTCAAAATAAAAAATGTATTTCCTAAAAGTGATAGTATCATCTGCATAGGACTTCTCATTAACTGTAACGTATCGTGAGCATCGCCTTCTTTTTTGATGGCAAACGACGTGATTTGTTTTGTATGTATCATGGTTCGTTTCGAGCTCTGCTATACATCTCGTCTACAGTAATGCTTCATTTGATGAATGTTGAGTCGCCTGAATGTTAAGTTGAATATTGATTTAGCTTTCGAAATCATGCGTTTCACGATATTCGATATCAACGTGATCCCGTTTTTGCATGAAATTCAGGTATTTTGTGACTCAAATCATTAACTACAATGTACAGAACGGATCCTTCAGCAATGTTCAGGTCCTCTGCCAGCTCTCTGGTGGCTAATTTGCGGTTATTGATCAAAGTTCCTTTCAATTTATTGATATTTTCATCAGTTTTCGATGTGCACTAGGTTCGTTATCCTCGATCTCTTCTACTAGTAAACGGGTGTTTTCTTTAGAGTATCAATAGCAATAATATTTTGTTAGGAATGTTAATCACAGATGCGGCAACCTAACAATAAACAGAATTCAAATCAGTTGACTTATAGAGTCACCTTGCGGTTGTTCCGGGAACTTTTTTTTATTGGAGTATATTTCCAGGTTAGTAAGATGACGATTCAATGTGCAATACTCTATTAGGATTTCTACGATGTTTCTAAAATTATTCTTATTTAATTTCGTACAATCTTTGAATCGGTTTAGATTAAAGTAGACCTGTCATTGATTTTAATTGCGACAAACTCGGGATTGTTCCAGTATAATATTGTTTGCGTGTCCTCTATTTCCTGAATGAGAGCGAAAAAGTTGGCCTTCCCAGACCACAAAATGGCCCTTGGTCTATAAATAGGCTTCAGAGTATTTTCCTCATATCTGTAGGAACCCGTCTGCCCTGTACCTTCTTCGGTGAGCGTTCTATCCGTCTACAATGTTATAATGTTCTGGTTTATCTTGTTGGTTTTGGATAACACTTCCACTACGGTTCCTTCGACAAAGTTTCTTATTTTGATCCCTAGAATATGATTTTCACAGCGCAATGGGCGATTTTTTTGCCTCCCCACAAATCGACCCGGCCTAATATATATATATATGGGGCATTCTTCGCCAACCGGACACCCCCATCTGCCCAGAACAGTTTTTATAAAAAAAATTTTTCCCTATGCCGAAATAAAAGCTTATGTCATGTACTTTAATTTGTCATGTGGCACTTTTTAAATATTCAAGATGGACCTACTTTTCTAAAGGGATTAATGCATCGATCTCTTCTCGATTTTCCCGACATTTTTTAGGCGATAATAGTTCTGAAAAGAACTGTTTGACAGGTATTAGATATTAATTTATTCTTTCAGAATTTTTTATAATAATCTCCAGACAGTTTAACGATTAAGACATATACAGAACTTGTGCTGTCAATAAACCTGTTAAACAATGTTTTACGAAGTTTAGCGATATCGACAACAGATGCGATAATAGTTCTAAAAAGAACTGTTTGACAGATTTATTTTTAATAGTTTATTCGTTTAGACTTTTCTATAATTTGTTGAAATTATTTCTGTACCGTTTGACATGTGAAATACATCAAGAACTAGTGCTGTTAATGAAACAGTAGAACGTTGCACCAGAATCTCTCTCTCTACTTTTCTTAACAAACTACTTCATTTTTTTTGGTGCTTTCCAACATATTTGTCAATATTCGTCGTCCATCTTGAATATTTAAAAAGTGCCACATGACAAATTAAAGTACATGACGTAAGCTTTTATTTCGGCATAGGGAAAAATTTTTTTTATAAAAACTGTTCTTGACAGATGGGGGTATCCGGTTGGCGAAGAATGCCCCATATATAATTGGCGCGTACACCCTTTTTGGGTGTTTGGCCGAGCTCCTCCTCCTATTTGTGGTGTGCGTCTTGATGTTGTTCCACAAATGGAGGGACCTACACTTTCAAGCCGACTCCGAACGGCAGATGTTTTTATGAGGAGCTTTTTCATGGCAGAAATACACTCGGAGGTTTGCCATTGTCTGCCGGGGGGCGACTGCTATTAGAAACATTTTTTCTTAATTTTGGTGTTTCACCGAGATTCGAACCACCGTTCTCTCTGTGAATTCCGAATGATAATCACGCACCAACCCATTCGGCTACGGCGGCCCCCTTACTACTTTCACAAACTTTTTATAAAAAACAACCCAACAGCTAAGCTGAATCTGTTCATGTGGTGCCTCATTTTGAGAAATCGATTAAGTTTGATTACGAGTAATTTCAGAAGCATTTCCATTTATAATAGGCGCCATTCCCATCAATTCAAGAAATGAAAGATTTTAATATAAATATTTTGATTTATTAATTATAAGTGGTAATGGCGATGGATCGGGCACACTCTCAGAAAGAACAGAGAAAGCATTGACAGAACAGCATTGGAATGGAACTGACAAGGATACAAACGATCCGATCGTCCACGAAATACTTGGAGGTGTTCTAACCTTCGTAAACTAGTAACAGTTAACCAAACGTGGGATGTCGGAGAACAGCGGTTAACAGAATAAGATTTAAATGTTTTGTTGAATCCCTATGTTCTCAAGTGGAATAATAAAGGAATAAAAAAACAAATTAAATTCATTAAATTCGAAATTTGTAAGATGCCTCTCAATGAGCCTATATCCTAAAGCCCATCCAAACCTTAACTGTCTTTGTGGAAAAAGTTTTCACCCTTATGGCTTCCTCACTTGGCTCTGGAGTAGCACATCCCACCAATATACTTTTCAAAGACTTCATTAAAACTGTCTGGCTCTATCTCATGAATGCCCAAAGTATTTCTGGGCACAAATTTAGAAGTTAAGTATCCCCCAACCTAGTGCTATAAATTTAAGTTACTAATAAATTGTCACACTCATAAATAACAAATTGGCCTCTTCTTTAAAGACGACGAACTCCACTCGAAATCATATGAAGTGATCGCAGAGTCTAAATGTCAAACATTTCAGCGATATTCGCTTCACACAGTTGTTTCAATGGATTCCAAGAACAAATTCATTGGTATGAACATATTTCCTTGCTCATGAAAGTTCCACTCGAAAGTTTGTACTGCGAGTTGTATCTATGATGGGTATACGAGTATAAGAGTCAAACCGCGAAGCGCGGCATACATTTACCGGTAATGTAAGTAGCTTAAAGTTCCTAAAACAAATAATTGGCGCATACATTTCTATTAGGTGTTTCGCCAAGCTCATCCTCCTAATTGTGGCGTGCGTCTTGATGTTGTTCCAGAAGTGGAGGGACCTACAGTTTTGAGCCGACTCCGAACGGCAGATATTTTATTATTAAGAGCTTTTTCATGGCAGAAATACAATCAGACCTTTGCCATTGCCTGCCGAGGGGCGACCGTATTAGGAAAAAAATTTCTCTAGTCTTTTGCTGTTTCATGCACGGAAATTCGAATCTACGTACTCCGAATGGTAGTCGCGCACCAACTCATGCGGCTAAAAGTTCTTATCATGCTTTCTAACTGCTTGCCACAGTGACCTGTTTTTAGGCAATTGCTAGCCAAATATTCGACTGGGGGCGAGCTAAAAGGAAAGCGGGTGTACTCTAGTGGAGCCACGCTAACGAATTTAGCGTTAAATTCCATCAAGGTATTAAATATTTGCTCACTGGTAGGGGCGACTACAGGCAGTGGTATATCTTCAAGCAGTTGGTTCTTCACATAAAAGCATTCCTAAATAATAATAAGAGTCCCCATCTGGTTGTGAACTCGGTTCATTACCCACCAAGTATCATTTAAATGATTACTGTGCCAATTAAAAAAAATATAATAAGAAGCGGATAACAATTCATCCCATTTCCATGGATCTTTATCCCTTCTTCCATGCCACTTCCCCTTTACATATGCTACTTGGCACTTGCTACTATTTATTTCATATATTTTAGTCATGCGTCTTTATTTTCTCTGATTAAAAAATTACTAAATGTCAGCCGCCTCCGACATTCCAATGCATAGTACGAGTATTAAGCGCCTCTGCACCTCCGATTTCAGTTTTGTTATCTGGTTAATAGGATTTACTAATGACGATCATTAAGGCCGTCAGTCTGCACAGACAATCTCATTTCATGGCCATTGACTTGGCTAAATCTGCATTTTGGCAAAGCAACCGCTCTTTTTCCGCATTTGTGCACTATGATTTTATGCATTTAAAATGAGTTTGGGGTAGCTCCAAACCAAAACCATTTCACATGCATTTTAATATCCTTTATTCTGAGGCAAATTGTGAGGGTTAAAGAGCTGAACACTTGCACATTTCTAAAAATCCATCATAAATTGCAGTAGGCAACAAATTCAGCGACAATGTGGGCAGAGTGAAAGAGAAAGCGAGAGAGAAAATATAGCTAGAATGTGAGTGTAAATGTATAAACGTGTTAGTATTTTGAAAATTTAACTTCCAAGGATGTATCACAAATTGCATCGCTTCTACGTGTGAAAAGCAACTTCTCCACCTAAAAGTTTGTGTATAACTTTATGCATTTCATATTTACAGCTGCACATTAAAGCGAAATTTAGCAGCGGAAGGTGCGAGGGTTACCTTTTATATTTTTCGTCCAATAATAAAAACAAAGTTAAACAATAATGTGAATGGCTTTATTGTTTTTTTAAATATATCAGTATATCAATATATCAATAAACTTCTGCATCCACCTGAACCGATTTTGAAAAAGCTCTTTTTTCACTCAGAAGCGGTTACCTACAAAACGAGCTGTTTAATGGCTTCAACAGCCTTTTCAAGCGTTGAAAAGCTTTGACCTCGCATTTTATCGTTGATGTTTGAAAACACAAAGAAATCATTAGATGCCAAATTAGTGCTGTGGTGCGGATGGCCCATTAATCCGATCCCTTGAGTGCTCAAATGCTCTGTGTGTGAGCCGATACGTGAGAGTTCGCATTGCCTTGGTGAAGGACGATTTGCCTTCGGCTATGAGTTTTCTTTAATTCTCCCCGACTCAGAATTTACCGGTTTATGTTCCACTATCGACACAGTTGCGACATGACCAGATTTTCAGAAAAAAACAGGTGTGACCATTCACTTGGACGTATTTCTTCTGGGAACAACTTCTGTTGTATTAAGCATGTCTTGGAATATCTGTCGGTATACTGTCAATTGCTGGGTTCTTCCCGTGCTGTGCACCACCGCGACTGTATTCCTTTACCATTTCTATTGCGATATTTCGTCGTCCTCCATACGTAGTTAGCATTCTAAACAGATAATTTTTTTTTTCTTTTTTTGTGGAGGAGGGGAAGCATCAGAAGCCTATGGCCGAAGCCGTGGTGTGGGACTTTAACCCAACTAAATCCCCACTCATGTCTAACGGTATGTCTTCCTGGAACTTCACCGTTAAGTAATACGTCAGGAGGCCATTGTGAGTATATTATTACTCAATCGTCTGTTATTGTCATTCTGTTCTGTCCATTGTGTTAAGAAGCTCTTTCTAGGGACCTACCTGCATGTTCCGCGTATTGAAGGTTCTTCATGATATTTGAACAGATTATTGGGTTTATATGCGAACGAAGTATATAACCGATGAAGTAACCTGCAAGCAATCCTAAGTCGACCCTACCCAATCAGGTTATGTCCACTAACACTAAAGTGGTTTCCATAATGGACCCCATTACTTACGTGAACCAGCTACGATTACAAAAAGTACCTGATCTCAGTGGAACGACTGCTGAACCCACACTTTTAATTCACGGTAAAGTCATGCATTCGCGCAGCCACCAACCCTGTGTTTTCCTTGTCAGAAGGTGAAGTACTCCCTTAACAACTTGAATGTGAAAATTGTTTACGTGGAGTCTTTATAGTCACCTCACATTCTGAGAAGGCGACACTAAATTCGCCTATCAGGCCTTTTGCAAAATTTATGCTAGAGCAGGTCGATAATAGCAGTCATTTCTTTCTTTTATATTTTAATATTGCCGGTCGATAAAACAAATTGCAAAGAGCAGGTAAGAGAACCGATCTTATCCGCAACTATTTTATAAGCGCAAATTGCTTTATAAAAATTTTAAGAGCAGCTAAGTACATAGGCGTGTAAAAAACACGGCTATTGTCAAAATCTCATCACGAATGGCGATAGATTGCAGTAAGGAGTTACTGGCAGATCCACATATGCCTACACTTGTTCCCTTTTTTATCTCTTATCCATTTGTATGCCAAAGTACATTTCCTCAACCTTCTCGGTTTGCAAATTGGACTAGGAATATCCAGCTAAAGTTGATCTTCTTATATATTGAATCAGAAACCTGTCGCCTTAGCAACCTAGGGATCTTCACCAAAATACCCCGAACGTTACTCTTCAATTAGTCTGAGAGAGTAAATTTATTTATTCTTCTTAAATTTGTGTTAAATTTTCCGCTTCCTTAGCATGACTCCGAGCAGTGTTTATTTAAATACTTCCAATCGGCTTTTTGACTAATCTTCAGTGTCCATCTGACTCCACGATTTCCATGCCCTTATCGATATTTTTGACGAAAGTGTGTCCACCTTCGACGCCTATATTGCATGACCAAAGTCATTGGAATTACAGCTTTGCTATTGCAATCGATAGTTTACGATGCAATACTGGATCCACTTACACATACAACTTCTTTACAGATGTGTCGAAAATGGCGGAAGGAGTAGGAGCGACTGTATTTTGTCCGCAATTAGACCTCCTAAAGCCTTTCAGACTCCCTAATTACTGTAATATATTTCAATTTGAAATCTATGCTGCAACAAAATAAACTGAATTGGTTCTGATATTAACTCCTCTTAATACTCGGCCAAACATTTTCAGCGATAGCTAAGCGGCTATTAAAGCAATTATGGCTCCTTGAACTAACTCGGAATGTGTTTAACAGTGCAGATCCAAAATGGATGAACTCTGCGAAAATGGACAAGTCACTATTTACTGGATACCTGGGAACGAAGGAATAGAAGAAATAAGAGAACCGATGAGCTCGCTAAGGCAGGTTTTCGTTTACCGAGATTGAGCTCGGTAGATATACAGTGACTCACAGCTTATTTGATGCTGATATTTTTTTATTGTTAAATACCATATTTTATTTAATAACAAAAAATGTTTCTTCATAAGGAAGATATGGCAAATTAAAATAATTCAGCTACAGTTTTGAGGTCACAGCCTAAATAATTTAATAAATTAAAAGTATTCAAAAAACATAAACACATTAATGTTTCGATTTCAATCTTACAGCTAATACTTATTAATTTTGATTCAGAAAAGCTTTTACCCGGGAATTCATAGATTGTAAAAGTTTTGCTGTATAATTGGAACTTATTTTATCCCATTTTTCCTGCAGTGCTGGTTTCAGATCAGAAGCATTAGAAATATTGTCGTTTCTTATTTTTTTTCCAGCACTGTCCACAAATTCTCAATGACGTTGAGATCTGGACTCTGTGCAAGTGTCTGTACTGCATGTGGGCAGGTCCAGATAAGCCAACTTTTTACGGTACCAGAGGTATGCTTAAGATCGTTGTCTTGGTAGAACCTAAAGGAATTCTTTGTACTAAATTATCTTTTAGCGGATCCAGATACATCTCTTTATTCATGTTTCCTTCGTTAAATGTTAAATTTACCATCATCACACTGCCCCTGCCATGTTTAACTGTAGAGCGCAAATTACATGGTTGAAGCGCGGTGTTTGATTTTCTCCAAACGCAAAAATATTGTCTGCAAAACCCTATTCTTAGTTTCCTATTACGAGCATTAATCAATGGCTTATTTCGGGTAGTCCTTCCATGAAAATTTTCTTCGCACAGAACTCTACGAACAGTTTCAGGGTTACAGGTCTTGCCTAAGTATTTTTCGACTTCGTGCGTTAATTTTGGAGCGCTTAAATCGGGGTTTTCTTTAACTTTGCGAACAATCCACCTCTTATCGGCAACATTAAATATTTTATTTGGTGCAGATCTGCCCTTATCTTCTATCCTGTTTCATGGTGAAACCTTTCTAACAGTTGAGGAACTAATAGCAACAATTTTTCGTTGGGTTTTGCCCTCTTTATAATGACGAATAACGTCTTGCCTTTTTTCAAGTGAGGTCCGCTTTCCCATTTTAAAAAATTTTAATTTTTTCAACTTTTCTTTACAAAACTTGTTTAAGCATCTTAATAAGCTAAATAGAAAAAAATACATTGCACTGCATTCTGCATCGTTGAAGCTGTGAGCATATTTTGATGAGAAAACTATTTGTTTCTATATTTTTTAAGCAAGCTTTGTTTCTGTTATTGTTCTTTCTGCAGTGGTAATACAGAGCATAATTTTTTTATTAAATTTAATAAACATGGAGCCATTTTTTTTCTAATAAGCTGTGAGTTACTGTATACCCAGCACTCTTATCTCTGAAAACGGAACTAAATGAGGAACTAACAGTCGATATGGGAACACTTAACCCCGTATAAAACTGCCAAAATTATACTAAGGACTTGGAATACGAAAACTACAAACTTTATTATATCACGGTCTACCAAAATATTGGTTGGAGTACTGACGGGACACGGACTCACCCCACACCACGCAGCCGAAATGGTTGTAGTCCAGAGCGATGCGTGTAACACATGCAACGAAGCGAATACTAGGGGTGCTTTGGAATACCTACTTTGCCACTGCCCTGCTCTTTGTAGGACTCGACAAATGTGCCTGGGATCAACATATTATATTATTCATTCTAGAATTATATTACTGACAAAAATCTGAACGGCTTGTTAAAACACGCGAAGACGTGCACTAAGAATAACATAAAACAATATTTTCGGCTCCGAATATATAGCACTAGCAACACAATGGACCCTAGAGGTCTAAGTGAGATCTTTTTACAGATCAGCCTAAGTACTACCTAACCTAACCTACTCCAAATTTTTTCTTTGGTCATAGCGGTACTGACGAAGGTATCGATTTTTTTCCTTTCTTACCTTTATTTCGGAACGCTGTAACCCAACTGTCTTCACCGAATGGAAAAATGTTGAAGAACTTTTTTTAAGACGGAAGTTGAATGTTGTTTTTGAATGACCCAGAACAATACATTCCCACGACAGTCTGCGTTACCGGTGCGACCCATCTGGATTTGTACTCGTCTCAAGACTGCACTCTAACCGTATTTCCCAGCCATTTCTGGGGACTGTTTAGGCTGTTACAACAATAAAAGCAACCTGAAGCAATTTGTAACCAAGAATTAATAATCGATTATAATATAATTACTCAGATCTTTTCAAATTTTGTATGGACAGTATTTTTGGAGAGTATATTTTTTGACGGCGGCCGCCGTAGCCGAATGGGTATATATGTAGGTATTCCAGAACCGAAGCGTTGTAAGGCACAATTAGTCAAGCTTTTCCACAAATTCATGGCGCACTTGTTCATAGCAGAAATGCACTTGGAGGTATGCCATTAAAAATAGCGATTTTTCTACGCATAAATCGAACGGTAGCCACACACAAATTTAGCTCAGTATGCGTACCAAAATAAATATGCATAAAAAACAATGTTTTCACATAAGTTTCCTTCCATATTGCTGAGCATAAAACTCTTAAGTAAAATACCCATTTATTTCAACTAACAGAGGTGCATTCCGAGTATCTCCAACCCTCAATATATTCCACATACGAATTGAAAAAGAGAACCCACCCTGAAAATGCATAATTGGAATGCTCAATTATTGCCATAAAAACTTTTTCCCATTTACTAACAGAGAAGGTCAAGAACAGCATTTAAACACACGCAAACTTGCATGGCAT